>NC_138989.1:7180200-9580200 GCF_964341445.2 Mesoplodon mirus
GGTCTCACCTCTCATTCACCTCCAGCTTCACCCCAGAGCTGGCATGGCGGGCCTGGTTCATCACGTCCTACACCCGATGACAGAGCTTTGAGTGGGTCGGGAGGAGGGCAGCGTGCGAGGAAAGGGGACACCCGCACTGGACCAGCCCCGGAGCCAGGGAGGGGAGGCCGCGGCCCAGGGCCCAAAAGCCAGGGCCCCGCCCACCCTCCCACCTCTGACCTGCAGAGGCCGTCTGGCCGTCGCACAGAGGCTGAGTGCGGAGGCGGGTGCAGCCCGCACTCAGCCCAGAGCCCCCCGGGCTCCTGCACCCCGGTCCTCACCTCGATCCTCCGCACCGCATCTTCGATGGCCGCAGACGTGGCCGCCATCTCCTTGTCCACCATAGCCCCAAGCTCCTCCTGATGCACGTCCAGGCTCTTGGGCTTCAGCTCCTGGGGAATGAGGGAATCCAGGAGTCAGAGGGAGTGGATTCCACCTCCCGCCACCCAACAGAGCCTGGGAGCGAGACTGGGGCAGCCGGGCCCCAGAGGGTGGTGCTGTCCCCACCCCATGTCCCACAGCTACAGGTTCTGCACGTGAGTACCTGTTCAGCCCAAACTGGAAGGAGGTGCAGAGAAGCTGGGGACCCCAGCCCCACCGCTCCCCTCCAGACCCTGGCCCACGCTCAGCATCCCGGCTGCACACCTCACCTGGCCCAGCTGAAGGATGCCCTGCAGGGGCGTCTGCACCAGGCCGGGCTGGGCCTGCAGCAGAGCCCGCTGATCCTGCAGCTGCTTCACGAGCTCCAGAGCCCGGGCTCCACACTCCCTACAGGTGTCGATCAGGCCTGGGGGGAGAGGGCTGAGGGGAGCCGGCGCCGAGAACCCCGGGAGACCCCAACCGGGTCTGACGCCAGGACCTATCGGCAGCCACCCCCCTTTCCCGGGTCCACCGTGAGGAGCACATGTGACAAGCCCAGGGCGCACTTACGGTCAGCAGGGTCAGTGGGGGCTAGGTGGGAGGTGGCACTGCCGTGGACGATGGTGTCCGCGGCCAGGTGGGAGAACCGGGTCAGGGCTGCCACAAGGGCAGAGGCGTCTGCTCGGGAAGGACAACAACCCTCAACGCTGCTGCTCTGGAACAAGTCCCCGTGGTGCCTCTCCTGCCCAGCAAACCCACACAGGCACCAGTACCCCAGCTCTCGGGGGGAGGGGACCGGGCCGAGGTCACGCAGCTGGAAAGCAGCATCGCAGGAACCACCCCCGGGTCTCTGTGACCCCTGGCCCGAAGGGCTGATCTCTGGAACGGGGCTGGGGCTTCCTGGAGAGGCGCCTGTGGTGGAAACCACCCCGAAAGCAGGAGGCGGCAATGGCCTGTGGACCCGGGTCACCACCGCTGGTGGCCTCTGCCCTGCCCAGGCCCGACCCGGTTGCACTCACCTGCCCTAGAGATCAGGTACTGGGCGTGACCCTTCTCCAGGGCACTCACAGCATCCAGGGCAGCCTGGGCCCTGCTCACCAGGTAGTCTGCCAGTACAGGGAGAATCGGTGAGGGGCAGAGCCTGGCCTGAGGCCCCGGCACCCTCCTGCCCGCCTCCCTCAGGGTGGGTGGGAAGTAGGGAAGGGCGATGCCCGAGCGCCTGCCGCCGCGGCCCTACCCGGAGAGCTGGTGCAGCGCAGGTGCAGGGGGTCGTCCAGCTTGCCCACGGCGTCCTGTAGGATGCGCTCGGCCTCGGCGGCGGTGCCCCGCAGCATGGCGAACTGCTCATCCAGCAGCCTGCACTGCAGCTCCTGCTCCTGAGACTCCTGGCGGGAGAGGGCGAGGTGGCGAGCCAGCCAGGCCCCAGCGGAGACCCTCGCTGGGCAGGGGGCTTTAGCGAGAGGCCCTGCTGCACCCCCCGCGCCTGGGCTGCTCGTGATAAAAGGGAATTCTGCCCCAAGTCAGCCGTTACACAGGGTGAGAGGGCGGGGCGGGCCGCACCTTGTCCGCCAGCCGCCCCTGCAGCTCGCCCTTCTCCCGGGAGCTGCGCTCCTGCTCCCGGCCCAGCGCTGCCTCCTTCTCCTGCACCAGGCTCTGGGCCGCCACCAGCTCAGCCTGCCGCTGCCGCACGACGCTGCTCAGTGTGTCCTTCTCCGCACTCAGCGCATCCAGCCTGGAGCTCAGCTCCAACCCGCTCTGTGAACACCTGGCCGGTGAGCAGGGCTTCCAGAGGCCCCGCCCACCTCAATCTACAGACCCTCCCTAGGGCCCCAGGAGACTAAAGGCTGGCTGAGGGCCCAGGAGTGGGTCCTGTGCCCTGTGTACACCCCGGGGCTGGGTCAGAGCCACACCCCAAGACCACGGCGAGCCGCTCTGAAGCACGCCGCGCCCCGTGGCCGCCGGGCCTGGGAGGGCCCACACCTGCTCCGCGCGGCTCAGGGCCGCCTGCGCCCGCACCAGCTCTCCCGCCTTGGCCTCCAGCTCCGTCTTGAGCTTCTCCAGCTGGTCACTCTGCTCCTCCAGCTACGACGGGAGGGGGCAGGACGTCACGGGGGCAGTGGAGCTAGGGGGCGCGGGGGTCTACGGGGCAGGGCCTGTGCTCACGGGACGCACCTTCATCTCTGACTCCCGTTTCACCTGCGCCACCTGGAAGGCCAGCTGCTCCTTCACCCGCGCCACCTCCTCCTGGCTCTGCTGTGTCACCGTCAGCTGCTTGGCCGTGTCTGCGTTCTGCACCGGCGGGGACCGGGGACAGGCTCGGCTGGGCTGCGCTCGGGGTCCCCTCCTCCCACCGGGCCCCGTCCGCGCCCCCCGGGCCTACCTTCCGGAGCAGCTCGGCGTGCGTGTTGATGAGCTCGCTGTGCTTTTCCTTCAGCTTGTTGTAGCGCGCCTCGGTGGCGCTGGCCTTCTCTGCGGGGGAGGCGGAGGCTGCGGCCGTGACCCCCAGCCCGGCGGACTCCCCCCACCCTGCCGCCCCGCCCTCCCCGCCCCGCCCACGCACTCTCCGCCTCCTCTCGAAGCCCCTGGTGGCGCTCGCCCTCCAGCTGGGCGGCGCGCAGCCGGGCCACCTCGTGGCGCAGCTGCTCGTTGTCCACCAGGGCCTTCTGTTTCTGCTTCCGCTGCTCCTCCAGCTCGGCCTCCAGCGCGTTCACCTGGCCCTTCAGCTGCGCCATGTACCGCTGCGCCTGGGCGGCGGGAGAGGTGGGGTGTAGGTCCCCCGCGCGGGGCAGCCGCCCGCCCGCCCCTGCGCCGCCGCCCTCGCCCCTCACCTCCAGCTGGATCTTGTCCAGCTCCGTGCGGAGCGTCTCCACCTCCCTTTTCAAGGTCTCTATCTGGAGGTCCCTGGGGACAGAGGTCAGGCGTGGTCTTCCCCAGCCCGCGTGGTCCCGGCGTTCAAGTTCACGCAACCGGGACGATCAGGGGACCCGGGCACGGCCACTGGTGCCCTCATCAGCACCCCCTCGGGGTTTGAGCCTCTCAGGTCTGTGTCCCCAGCCGAGATCTTTCGGGATCACAGTTCCCGGAAGGCTGTTTCCCACGATGGTGGGCTCCCCAGGCCCTCACCTGTCGTCCTTCATGGAGCCATTGGGGGGTCCAAATGTCTGCTCGAAGAGGTCAGCCACCACCTGCCACGGCAAAGCACGGTGACCTCCGCCCCCACTCCCCCAGGCCAGGAGGGAGCCCCAGCCACCCCCAGTGCCCCCAGCGAGAAGGGGGCGGCTCACCGCTGGTTCCGTGGCGGGGGGCCCCGTGCCGATCTCGATGAGGTTCTCGGGCTCCTCGTCCTCGGGGGCCTCCTCGGGGATCACCACCACCGGCTTGATGTGCTCGGCCAGCGCCGAGGCCCGCAGGAAGTTGGGGGGTCCCTGAGGGGGCAGCGGGTGAAAGCGACCCAGCGCTCCCCCCAGCAGGAGGCCCTCCCTCGGCCGCTCCCACAGTCCACAAGAGGCCCCACGCGGGGCCGAGCCCAGGTACCTCGGGCAGCCGGGGGATCTGGATGAGCCGCTTGAAGTACAGCATGTCAGAGGCTCTGCGGAAGAAGTTTCTGAGGCTGCGGGGACGGAGGCGGGAGGTCAAGAGGAGCCAGGCCCCAGCCCGGTGGCCCCAGCACACGCCGCCACCCTCCACCCCGCCCAGGCTGGTACCTGTGAAACTGCTCATGGAACCGGTCCCGGTGGCCTTGCAGGGTGTCCGCCGGGAGGCCTGGGGGCAGGGAGGTGTAACGGGACCCCCTCATCGCTCACTGCTCGACTGTCCGAGACTTCAGATCCGCTCCCTCCCTTCCCCCTCCCTGCTCCTCCACCTTCTAGAAACTGTCATAGATTAGATTACCTGCCACCTGGCTGCGTCCCACCCATCAGGAGGGCCCAAAGAACCCCCCTGTGAGGAGTTCAGCTCTTGACTGAGTGAGGGAAGGAACCGGTGAGTGGGACGGGCAGAACCCTGACCACAGCGCACTGCACGTGGGCTCCGCGGGTCCGTCAGGGCGCGCTCACTCGAGTTTGCCCCAGGCTGACACTGGAGCAGCTCACAGACCCCAGCCAGCAGCCCAGACCCTTTCTGAGCACTGAGGAGCCACCGCGTGCCTCCCCTGGTCCTCCCCGCCAGCCCCGCGAGCACCCCGCTGCCGCCGCCAAGGCTAGGCGGTTAAGAGAACTGCAAACACGTAAAGCTACGCGGCTCTTCCCACTAAATCTTTGTTTTGGACAATAGTAATTTTTTCTATAACAAGTATGTTATTTATGTTAATGGGTAATGAGTGTATTACTGTTAGGTTTAATTAATAAACATCTTAAAGACTGCTTGATTCCCATCCCGGATACAGTCTATCAGCACAGCCCTCTGGGGCTTCGTCTGACCCTCAGGGCCGAGGCCGGCAGGGCTGGGGGCAGCGGGACTCACAGGAGTGCAGCTTGAACATGAGCTTGACGGTGTAGTGGTAGAGGTGGCTGCAGTCCTGGATGACCTGGATGAGGGGGGCCAGGCGGCACTGGCCCGAGGACATCTGGGACACGGCAATGGCCGTGTTGAGCTGCCGGAAAACTGTAAAAAAATAAAAAAGGGGGGGGGCGGGAGGAGCCTGAGCACGTGGAGCCGGGAGACGCAGGCGCAGACCCCACTCTGCTTGCAGGCATAGTGACGGCCACAGTGAGGACAGCGGCTGAGCGCTGGCCCTGACCGTCATCTCACGGCACCGTCACAGCAACCTAGACAGCTGGGTTTGAAGACGGGGCAATGGCCTGCGTAACTGGCTTTACCAGTCCCAGCCAGGCGGTGGGACTCTACCACCCCAGGCCCTCGGACACCAGCATGCTCCTCGAGGCGAGGAAGGACCCTGTGCACTGAAGGCCCAGCGCTCCCACCAACTAGGGTGACAGCAAGGTGGGGGGGCAAATGAAATGCAGCTCAGCTTGGCCAGGGTCTCTGGAGAGCTTCCAGGCAGTGGGCCCAGGACGCGGAGCAGGAGAGACAGGGTGACTTCAACAGTCCTGTACCCATGGGCTTCCAGCTCACTGAATCTTAGAGAAGGGTGGAGGCCTAAGGCTGTGCAGCCCCAAGGCCTCGTTCTGCAGATGTGGACACAGGCCCGGGCTTGGTCAGTCTCACAGCAGCGGGCTCAGGGCGCGGTTCTGCAAACCCCAAGGGACCCCAAAACCCCACTTGCATTCGGGGTCAATCTCCCCTGAGCCTGAGAATCAGCCTTTCATCCGATGGACCAAGAAGGAGGGAAAGAGACAGACATACTGCCACCCCCGACGGGCTTGCTCTCTGGGGCGGGGAGAGAAATGAGCACGTGACACCCAGGGCGGCCCACGTGGGACACGGTTCCAGATGGGTGGCCCCCAACCCGGGCCTACTCTCACCTTGCCTGGGGTGGGGCGATCTGCAAACCTCCACAGTGACACAAGGACGCCTGGGAGGGAAGGGATGAGGAGGAAGGCGCTAAGTGCTGTCCCTCACCCGCTTAAAACTTAATTACATGCCACGTCAAGTACATTTTCCTTGTAAACAATTAAAATACACAAAGAATACTATTTAGTGTTTTAAAACACAATGCAGCCATTTCTCAGCTGAAGGGCGTTCAGGACATTTCCCATTTGGGGCTGTTACAAACCTCGGGGCGGGGAACGCCCACTCCCCTCATACTCTCAGGGAGACGCTGGCACAGGGGGTGTGGGCACTGGCTGTGGGCTTTCTCTGCCTCCCGTCGTGGCGACTGGGGAGAGGCCCATCTCTGCAGGACAGCTGCACCCAGACTCACCCAGCCTCAGGGTCCAGCCCCCGGCGCCAGGAGGCTGCCCAGGCACCTCTTCCTCATTCCTGGTTTTCCATTAAAAAGGCATTTGCCTCTCACTCTCCCCGTGGAGAGCAAGAGCATCGAGTCACCCACAAGTTGTTCTGAAGCTGCCACTGAAAACAATCACCTCCGCAACCCCAAGAGGGTGAGCCCCCTGAGATTCCCTGTTCAACGGCTGCCGCGTTCCTGGGCTGGAAAATCTGACCTGACTCAGAGGCCTTTTACAGCAGAGAATGGGCAAGAAGGCGGAAACCAACCGCCTCGGGGGCAGGCTCAGCTGGGAGGTGGATCGGGAACCTGAAGAGGTGGCTCCTGGCACCCCCCGGCAACCCCCCACCCCACGCCTTGGTGCCAGAGTGGGTTTCCTTCGGCCGAGACTGTTCCCTGGACGTACCGCCTGCCTGGCGTCCTGCAGGGGCGGTAAAGCCCCCTCTTTTCCATGCTCTGGGGGCACCTGGAGGCCCTGTGACCTGCTCCTGGTGGGAGTGTGGTCCCAGGGGGCAGGTGTGTCCAGGAATGGCTGGCCCCCAGAGGCAGCAACCCCAGGTCCGCCCCTCGGCTGGCTCACCTGATTCAGAGAGCTTCAGCGCACAGTCCATGTAATCGAACATCTCCACGGTAAGCTGGAAGCTACGGGGGAAGGAGGAGGGAGAGATGAGCGGGAGGGGTGCGGGGCACGGCCCTGCGAGAACCCCCAGGCGGGAGAGGGAGCACAGTCCACGCACACGCCTTTGTACGGATGCACAGACGGCAGTCCTTCAGCCAAAATGCCCAGCTCCAAGTAAGCCCCATCCCTTTAGCTTTAGCCACAGCTCCTGGGCACGTGACAACCTCCAGCCCCAGACAGAGCACGGCCCCCAGTGGGAACCTGGGTGAGGAACGCCGCAGGAACAGACGGGAAACCGGGGGACTCACACGTTGTTGACGTCGGTCCCAGCAGCCTTCTCCAACACCTCGTCTGTCACCTCCAGGCCCGCAGGGAACTCGGGGTGCTGCGGAGAGGACACCCCCACTCAACCGCAGCCCCTCTCAGCTCTGGCCCAGCACCGCTTCTAGCTTTTGAGGGAGGGGAAGGGGCCGGAGAAGCCCCCTAGCCTGCGGAGCCACCATCTGCCCTGGGCAGTGACTACAGAGACCAAGACATAGAGGATGGGACGTCCATCCGGAGCTGAGGGCAGGGCTGAGCCCACCTCCCACACTGGGAAACGCCTCCGGGCCTTCTGACTTTCCTGCCATCCGTCCCAAGCTCCCCCTTGGGTCAGGTGGAGACAGGATAGATCCCACCCTCTGAGACATCTTGGAGGGAAGAGCCCAGGGTCCCACCAGCCCCACGATTCCCCGGAGGAAACTACCTTGAGGTGGAAGGAGATCTTGGTCAGCAAGAGTTTGGTGTAAATATTCACCAGCTGCCCATATCGGTCATGCAAATGGCCCTGTGGAGAAAGGGCCCTGGGTAAGGACACACTGCCCATGAGCTCGCCCAGGAACCCCGTGCGGCAAACAAGGAAGGCGAGGCCGGAAGATGCAAGATGATGAGGAGGGTGTCAATCCTTCAGCCTCCCACGCTGTCACTTATTCATTCAACAACCATTGCTCAACCCACCAGAGGTGGCCAACCTCCTTTCCCAAGGGCCTCTGCCAGCCCCCTCTCTGCCTATCGCTCTCTTCTTCTCACTCTTGCCAGAGAGACTCTCGTGACAAGAGAGCTCCTTGTCCAGGGCAAGAGGCCAGTTCTGAGGTGGGACGCTCTACTGAAATGCTGGTGGCGGCTGGGGATGTATGTTCCGATGGGCGCGTGAACACATCCTCCCCGCACCCGCCTCCAGACACCATGTCCCCTGCAGCCATGCCCGCTGGGCCCACATCTGCAGATGGCACCAGGGACGCCACCTTCCTCACTTCAAGGGGCGTCCCCTCTGCAAGCCGGTCAGTTCCCAGAGGCCACCCGGCCCCCGTCCCGGCTGCTGGGGCCCCAGCAGTGCTCCCAGAGGACAGATAAGGCCAGAAGCCCTCTCTCCACCCAGCGGACGCCCCTAGTTCCTGAGGGTCGTGGAGTGGATCTAGAATACAAGCTCCTGGGGCTCTGAGACTTCACTGTGGATGAAACGCTTCTGGAGAGCCTGCTGCAAATGCAGACTTCCAAGATTCAAAAGCTGCCGGTCTTGGGGGCTCAGAGTCTGCACCACTTACCCAGACTCAGGGTGGGGTAGTGAACTCACAGGGACTGAAGGGCTGCTGATTTCTGGAGCCACAGGGCCCGTTAGGGATGTGTTTGGGACTTCCTGCGCTAGGCCTCAAAAGCAAGGCTCAATTTCATTTACTCATGCTCACCGCCCGCCGCCATGGCCCCACTGAACATGGCTCTAACTGTGCTGGGAGGAGGAGGCGGGGGGCACCACTGCAGGTGCCCTGTCCCCCCCTTGGCCCTGTGTGCCAAGCAGGAAGGCGGTGGACTTTCCGGGTGGTGTTGCTGGCCAGGCGCTAAGGCCACCATGCCCGCTCCCCACACCTACCCACAAGTCTCCGATCTCCCGGATGTTGCTCCGGTACCGCTGGCAGTCGTGCAGCACCTGCCCGGGGGGGAGACGAGGATGGAGGATGGAGGAGCCAGAGCCTTCATGGGAGGGGGGGGCGGTCCCGACACTTGCTCCCATGTACGGGGTGCGGGCAGCAGGCAGGGCGGGCCAGCCCGGAGCTGAGGGACCCAGACGCCGGGACAGCCCTCATTTCAAAGGATGTGGCTCTGTGCCCCCCTGGGGTGTTCAAGAGGCGGCAGACGGAGGGCCCGGGCCCCCGGACCAGCGGCTACTCACGTTGGGGTGCCCGTCTCGAAGGACCTTGTGGAGGACGTGGCAGAACTTCCAGCTGAGGATGGAGCTGCTGGGAAGCGGCAGCCCGATGGCGTAGGACCAGAAGGTGAAGGCCCCCTTCTCGTGGTGAGTGCCCAGGATGATGCCTGCCAGGGTCAAGGCCAAGTGCAGGCAGCAGGGACTCAAGCGTGGGGGAGGTCGGGTGCTCAGCAGGTGCAGCTGAACAGGTGACTGAGCGCAGAGAGGCGGGTGGAAGGCCGCCCTCCCCCCTCCCCACACCCCTCCCTCCGCGTCGGCCACAGCTCACCAAGAGCTACGGCTCTCAGCCAAGCAAGAGAAAGGGCAAGGTCATGCCCCACGAATTTAGCTGGGCCCAATGGCCTAAGACAATAGGTGGCCTCCCTGAGATGGGACTCAGAGTCTGGGAGGAGCTGAGCGAGGCTGGCCCAAGGCCACAGGGGGACGCCCCTCATCAGGCCATCTGGCGCGCCCACTGCTCCCCTAATTCATTTCCCCCACGTCCTCCTCACCCTCCCCGCCTCCCCTGGGGCCCAGAGACGGAGGCTGGCCGGCAGCAGGGAGGATACGCCGGGCATGCTTCTCCTTCACGGGGGCCTCCTGGGTGTTGATGGCTTTGCTGATGCTGATGGCCTGGGAGGGAACAGAGGATGCAGAGGTCAGAAACCCACCGGCAGGCTTCCTGGGACGGACCACCCAAGGGGGAAGGGGCGACACACAGACGGGACCGACCCTTCCAGCCGGTTAAAGGCGAGAGTAGAGATAAGGGAAAAACAGAAATCCTCTAACCTAAGCAAACCAGGCCACTCAAGACTCTTCTTCACGTGACATGTGCAGCTCAAACTACAGCTAATACCCGATGCCACAACCACACAGAGCTTCCAGAGGCCTGGGAGGTAAGGACGAAACCCGGCTTGTGCTGCAGGAGAGCAACTCTGATCTGAAAGCTGCGTGTGATTCGTCTTCCCCGGAAGGTGTAGCCCCTGGGCCCCAGGGGAGCCGCCAGTCCCCGCAGGACATCCTCCATCAGGTCTCTCCTCTGGGAGAGGCTGCTGTGGCATGAGCCCTCTTGCACTCCCCCAAAACATGCAGGTCACCCCTACTTTACCACGGGGCACGGCCTGGAGACATGAGGCCTCTCAGCCACTTCGTGGAAAACCAGGATAAACCAGGTCCCATCGCCTGTCCACATGCATCCTGGGCGAACCCTGCCTCGGCTCCCACCCCCACCGACACAAACAGTGGCCGGAGCCCCGCCAGGGGTGGCAGGAGGGGGACCCGCTTAGCACACAGGCTGCCGCCACTCAGGCCCTGAGCACGCGGCAAACTCATCCCTGATGCAGGTCCCCTCCCACCTCCAGCTGCTGGCGTCTTGTCTCGTCCCCCTTAGTTCAATGCCGCCTCTTCCAAGAAGTCTTCCTGGATGTGACTGCTCCCTCACACAGGCTCAGAGCACTTACTGTCACCCCCATCCCACTCACCCAGGAACCACCGCCGGCCCTGGGTTTACTTATGGATATGCTTTAATTCTCTACCTGGCGGCAGGTCTTGTAAGCTTCTGTCCACCCACCCAGCCCCGAGCTGGGGGCATCCGTGCTTGTGGACCGAATGAGAAGAGCTGCCGGTGCCACGGGTGGGAGGGACAGGATGAGGTCCCTGACCATTGCAGGCTCCTCTCCAGGTCAGCCGATTCTCCCACGTCTCCCACAGGTCCTCCACCGGGGCCCACACTGCCCCAGGCCGTCCAGGGAGCTCGCTGAGCAGGGCAAGCTGTGCGCTCACCCTGCAGCCCGGCCCTGCATGGACTTGTCCACAGCAGGCCCAGCAGTGCCGGGAGCGGGACAGGGCGGAGAGGGAGCCCTGAGGGGCAGCAGGAGCTTTCTTTCCTTTTAACCCAGAGGCCACTGTGCTCTCCACCGCTGGCCTGGGAACAACATTAACTGCCCCCGCCGGGCAAGGAGGCGACTTCTTTCATCTGCGGTCTATTGTGACCCTACTGTGGTCCTGCTTTGCAAAGCAGTGAGATTTCCTCTGTAAGAGAAGCAACCTCCTGAGAGCCATGGCCGTGCTTTCTGCTCAGACTCACGGACCTAGGAGCTGCTGGGGGCTGGGCTAGCCCCTCGCAGCCACCCCAGCAAGGCTGGCTGACCTTTCACACACAGCACCCATTGTGGCCATGGTCTGCAGAGCGGGTCTGCAGCACGCAGCACACCAGGCCCCTGGGACATGGACGACTCTCCCAGCATCAAGGCCGGGCTGGGGGAGTGGCTCTGGCCTCGTGGTACCGGGGTCCTGAGAGGGACGCAGACAGGCTCTGGCACCTCTTACACTCAAAGCCTCAGCGAGCCAGACACGAGGGCTCCCTCACCATCTGTTCTGTGTTTGCCGATCCTCTGCCAACTCGGCCTCCCCGAGGCCCCAGCGCCTGCCTTCCCTCCACAGGCATCACCGTGAGAGAGGCTGGACCCTGCGTGTACGGCTCCCGGCCCCACCAGGGGCCGAACATCACGCCCCACCAGGCAGAACTCTGCCCACAGCAGCAGCGGTGAGGACAACAATTGACAACCAGCAATTCCCGGGCACTTGCTCCCCTGCGTCAGGCACAGGCAACACGCTCCCAGCAGCAGCCCTGGCAAGTGGGCACGGCCCCACTTTCCTGATGAGGAAACTGAGGCTCGGGGAGTTGGGGTATCTCGTCCGTATAGCTAATAAGGGCAAAGCCAGGTCTGGCTGTGTCCTGAACGGTTCTGCTATCCAGCTCCCAGGCACCTCTCTCCAGTACAGGTACAGAGCTGGGAAGAGACACCAGCCCATAAGCCGGGAGTGCCTGTCTCGGGGGGGGGGGGGGCGTGTAACCGCATCCCCCAGCTGCCCTGACACCTGAGCGGGCTCTGACGACTGCCACCTGTTCAGAAGATCCCAGGCAAGAACAGAGCAGAGCCAAAGTCCCGCAGGCAGAGCAAGCTGCCCCGGAGGCCGGGGACGCAAAGATGCCGCCTGCATCCCAGCAAGTGCCCTGTCCTCCGCAGACGCCCACGAGGGGCGTGCTGACCCCCTCCCCCAGGGCCTGCAGCTGGAGAGCAGAAGCAGAGACGCCCTGAAGGGATGGGCTGGTGGGGCCGGTGGCCCAGGGTAAGCATTCCCACCGCGCAGCCTTCCCCAGAGGCCGCTGGGCACAGGCTTTTACTTCACCGTCGGCCCAAATGTATACGGAGCGCCCTCATGGCTGGGCCCTGGACCCCAGAAAGACTGCCTGCCCCTCCCCTCGGGGGACTCTGCTCACCTGTCCCCTCCCTGCTGCCACGCCATTTAAATCTGCCGGTTTATGCTTCTCCGTGTGGTCGGCACCCGACAGTGTCTTCCTTCTTTGTCTATTGTCCTCCCCCCACTCCCAGCCCATGTCTACGCCACGGAGGGGAGTGGTCCCGCCTCTCTGGGGCGGCTGTGGCCCCAGCCCCTAAACAGTGCCTGGCACATGGAAGGTCTTCAGAGGCGGGGGGGGGGTCCTGGGCCCCAGAGAGAAGCGGTGACTCAGGCACACGGGAGTCTGTCTGGCCCCCTCCACCCAACCGGTGCCGCCTGCTCCCCGCGCCGGCTGTAGGAACAGGGTCCCTCCCAGCGGGAACACGGCCCTGCTGTGTGCAGGCGGCAGATGTGTGGACCGGGAGGCCTCACAAGGAGGCACAGTGCTCACACAGAGGCGGGTCTGTGGACACTGCACAAGCCTGCTTTTCCTGCCAGGCGCAGCAGCCAAGCCCTGTCCCAGGAGGGGACGGCAGGCCCCAGGGATGCCCGTCCCCCGCCGCCCGTCCTGAGCGGGCCTCAGAGGTGGGGGGAGCACTGGGGCTCCTCTCCTCAGCCCTGGAATCTGTGCTGGGCGATGTGGCTTAGCTCCTGGGTTTACAGTCCAGGTGCAGCTCTGACTGCAACATCTGGTTCCTTCTACACAAGCATGGCATCCTCACACCAGCCCCACGAGCGACTGTAGGAAGACTGTAGGGGGAGGGGCAGTCAGAGGGGCACGGGGGACCATCGTGTGGGTTCTCTCTAGCTTGCCAGCTTGAAAAAGGCTTCCTTCCGTCCTGGTACAGGGGCAGTTCTGACAACAACAAGTATAATCATGACAGGCGGGATCCATTGCCATGGGGAGAGCCTTCTAGGGGACAGAAACTCCAAGTGGAATGGATTGATTAGGGGCCTGGGTGCTGAGATGGAAGAGCCAGAGCTGGAGAGAGAGGGTCCTGGGGGGGGGGCGGGGGGGGGCAGGTGGCGACCGTCTTGGGAATCTGCTTATCTGACTTCCCACTCGACCTCTGAGTGGCCACGGATGGGGGGCAGGGAGCAGCAAAGCAGGACAAGAGCAGTAACGGTGGGTCTATGACACCCCCAGATATGCCCAGGGGGGCTCTGGGGAAGGGAGCTGGAGGGTTTGCAAAGACAGCGGAGGGCGGGCAGAGGCACGCTTCTCAGACCCGTGAGGGTGGGTGACTAAACAGTTTCACGGGCATTCAGACCACTGCTGCTCCTTCTGTGCTGGAAAAATCCCAGCCCAGTCCCAGGGAGCCACCTCACAGCGAGGGGCCTGAGCCTCTGGAGGGCAGCGGGGGACAAGGCCAAGGGGTGGGAAGGCTCTAGCAGGCTCTGGAGACACAGTCAGAATTGCTGGCACTGGGAAGCTTGCAGGAGGCATATCCCATGCCAAAGGCCAGCAAACTGGCCTCAGTAAAAGAATAATAAAATGATTTTTATCGAGTTCAGCCATGTGCCAGGCACCGTGCTGAGCACCTCACCATTATCATCTCATTTAATCTCCTAAGTAACCCTTGAAGCATGTGGATGAGGAAATCACAGCTCAAGGTCACCATGATGAACCCAGGCACCATTCTAGGCACTGTCCCCACACAGACAACCCTCCCCCGTTAAGCCAGGTCCAGCAGTTCCCAAGGTGGCCGCGCAGGAAGGGAACCCAGGCTGCTGGCTCTGTAGACTGTCCCCTCAGCCACCACCGGGTCCCCAGCCGCCTCTCTCACTGGGGGAGGGGGCTGGGCTGAGGGAGCCGTGTGCCAGCACGCACGTCCTTCTGGTCCCTCTTTGTCCCACTGCAGGGACCCAGCTCCCGAGGGCCTGGTGTCACTCAGGGAGGGCCTGGCCCAACTCCAAGTCAAAACGCAGGTTCTGGATCCAGGATTCGTTCAAGCCGCGGGTAAGAACAGCAACTGTGTGGCAGCGAGCAGCTCAGGGGGCTCCCCCACGGCTCCCCCATTCCCGCAGGCGAGGCCTTCGGACCCTGGGCCCCCTCTGGGCCTTCAGCTCGGCTCCCTCCAGCTCCCTCCCGGGGCAGCTTCTGTCCTGCAGCCAGGGCAGGGACGTCTGGGAAGGCCTCTTACAAGCGCCCCACTGGGTCCATGGGAGCCAGAGCCTCAGGACACACCTGCCCCTGCTTCCAGGAACAATCTCGTTCTTGTTCGTCACATAAAAACCCCATCTGGTGCCAGCAGAGGCCCTGGGAGTCAAGCCTGAGGAGGCAATCCCCGGACCAGGCCAGACAGAGCCACCAATGGCACTTGCCCCTGGACAGGTGACTCCCAGGGACACACGAGAAAGCATCTCGGTGCTGGTTCAGGAGAGAGGCGACCCGGCTGGGGCAGCAGGTGATATTCCCAAGAGCCTCGGCGCCTGCTGCGGACTCGAGACAGAAGCCTTGGGGTGTGGACACCGTCCGCGAAGCCGGGCAACCAAGCTGGGACGCTCTGGTCAGCAACTGCACACGGCAAGCCCGTCCCTGCCCCGTCGCCTGTGGGGCTGCACGCCAGGCAAAGGGGCCCCAGGAAGAGCCCCGGGGAGAGGACGGGCACTGAGGATGGGGCAGGAGTGAGGGCGGCGCATGAGGCCACAGCCCGGTGCGCACCAGCACGGGCCACACCACAGCCCGGTGCGCAGCAACACGGGCCACACCACAGCCCGGTGCGCACCAGCACGGGCCACATCACAGCCCAGTGCACAGCAACACGGGCCACACCACAGCCCGGTGCGCAGCAACACGGGCCACACCACAGCCCGGTGCGCACCAGCACGGGCCACACCACAGCCCGGTGCGCAGCAACACGGGCCACACCACAGCCCGGTGCGCAGCAACACGGGCCACACCACAGCCCGGTGCGCACCAGCACGGGCCACACCACAGCCCGGTGCGCAGCAACACGGGCCACACCACAGCCCGGTGCGCACCAGCACGGGCCACACCACAGCCCGGTGCGCACCCACACGGGCCACACCACAGCCCGGTGCGCACCAGCACGGGCCACATCACAGCCCGGTGCACAGCAACACGGGCCACACCACAGCCCGGTGCGCACCCACACGGGCCACACCACAGCCCGGTGCGCACCAGCACGGGCCACACCACAGCCCGGTGCACAGCAACACGGGCCACACCACAGCCCGGTGCGCAGCAACACGGGCCACACCACAGCCCGGTGCGCAGCAACACGGGCCACACCACAGCCCGGTGCGCACCAGCACGGGCCACACCACAGCCCGGTGCGCAGCAACACGGGCCACACCACAGCCCGGTGCGCAGCAACACGGGCCACACCACAGCCCGGTGCGCACCAGCACGGGCCACACCACAGCCCGGTGCGCACCCGCACGGGCCACACCACAGCCCGGTGCACACCAGCACGGGCCACATCACAGCCCGGTGCACAGCAACACGGGCCACACCACAGCCCGGTGCGCACCCACACGGGCCACACCACAGCCCGGTGCGCACCAGCACGGGCCACACCACAGCCCGGTGCGCAGCAACACGGGCCACACCACAGCCCGGTGCGCAGCAACACGGGCCACACCACAGCCCGGTGCGCAGCAACACGGGCCACACCACAGCCCGGTGCGCAGCAACACGGGCCACACCACAGCCCGGTGCGCACCAGCACGGGCCACACCACAGCCCGGTGCGCAGCAACACGGGCCACACCACAGCCCGGTGCGCAGCAACACGGGCCACACCACAGCCCAGTGCGCACCAGCACGGGCCACACCGTTCCAGAAACCCACAGCCCCTGCAGGGGGTCAGAACCAAGTGACCGCAGGGGCTGCAGCCCTGGATGTTCTCTGCGAGATCCGACGTCCTCCAGGCCGTGGGGAACTCTGCACAGCAGAGGAATGTGGACTCAGGGAGACCCCTTCCCCAGGAGCCCACGTGAACGGGGCCAAATACAGGTCTGCTCACCCAGTTCCACCATGGCCAGCCGTGGCACCCCAGCGCACAGACCCCGGTCCCGTCCACTCTGACCCACAGGGGTGCCTTCACTTTAGAAGCTTCCCCTTTCCCGTCTGGAAAGCAGGAGCAAAAAAACCCTTGAAATCTTCGAGAATGCAAACATACACAAAGTGTGTCTGGAACATCTAGCTTTGTTCTAGCCACACCGTCTTCCTTCTGTTCCTCAAACAGGACAAGCCCGGTCCCACCCCCAAGCCCGGCTGTGCTTCTGAGGTCACCCTGCTCTGAGTTAAAACGCCCCCCCTGGGGGGGCCTCCCCCAACCACCCTATCTAAAGCAGCCCTCCCTCCACACAGATAGCTTCCTCCTGCTTACTTTCACCCAGGACATTTATTCCCTGAGACTATCTTGTTTACCATGTATTCCGTTTCTACCTCTGACCCCCGAACAGACACACTTGGTACAACAGATCCTGCTGGTCTCGCTCCCTGCTGTACCTCCGGAAACCCATGCCTGGAGGTCAATAAATCTTTACTGGATGAATGGAAGTGTGAATACTTGAATGAATGAAAGCTCTTTCAAATATAAGTACTGGTTAAATTCAAGGCAGTGTGTGTGTCTCTTTCTCTAGCTAATAATTTATCCACTAGAGTTAAATAGTAAAGGCAACTATAAAACAATTTCTATTTTTAAAATCAACCCTGAAATGAATCAGACTCAGTCCTCCTTGTACTGTCATGGCGCGCTTCGCGGTGGCACTTGGCAGGGACAAAAAAACATCCTTCAAAGAGGATGCCAGTCACAGGGGCTGGCAGAGAGGTGGGTTATCCTGCTTTAGTGCTTCCAAAGAGTTGTTTGAAGGACAGAAAGATCTCATTCAAATGCTTTTGCCACCTCAAAGGCCATTGATGGAACCAAACACAGGATTTCTGTAGCCGAGGTGGCTGAATGCGGTCTCAGGCAAAGCGGTGGGGAGCTCTGGGCCAGAGGTCCGCAGCTCGGTCATTTCAGCAGAGGGAAGTCAGTGCAGCAACACCATCCTGCGATTCAACCGTCTCTTCCCTTTATTCACGTCCCCCAGTGCCCGCTCCGTCAGGGCCTCTCAATCATTCGACCATTTATGAAACCGCAGGGAGGGCCGCGCTGCGGCCGCTGCTCCTGTGTGGGAGCCCTGGGCAGGATCCTCCCACCCACCGGATGAGGCTCACTGGGGGACACTGCCACCTCTCCCCCGGGCTCTGCAGGTGACACATGAGGAGGAAGAGACAGTAGAGGAGGACGTGGCCCGAGTCCCGCCTCCAGGATGGACAGGGAGCCAGCCTGGGCGGCTCCTTGCCTGGGTCCTGGTGACACCACTCCATAGACCTGTCTGTCCCACAAGCCAGGGGGCCGAGCCACTTCCTGGCAGGAAAACCTAATGCAGGTGGAAGGTTGTGTTTATTTCAGCAAGAGGAAAAACAAGCCCGCCTCTACTAAACTTTTCTCCAAGAATTCAGTCTTTCCCTGCAGTGGGAGCCATGGCTTTTTAGGCCTCACTGAGTGGCAGCTCAGCCCCCAAAAAAGGGCTACCCACGGGCCCCTGTGGCACCCATTTATTCAGCGCACGCACACCGCGCAGGTCCCCCGAGCCGGGCAGTCCTGGGTGCTAGCACACAAGGAGCCGACACTGTCCGTGCCTGAGGATCTTGGGGTTCAGAGGGTAGTGCTTAGGGGCTCGGAGGGGGAGGCAATGCAATCCCTTCTCCGTGACCCTGGATCTAACCACACGCCCGACCTCACGGCCGTCCACTCCTGCCGGTTCGGCTGCAGGGTTTGGGGAGACGGCAAGAGTGGGAATAATATCGTGAGGACTAGGGCAGCCTGGTAAGGCTCGGGCAGGAGGAAAGCGGTCGACGGCTTCGCAAACAAGGTGATATTTGAGTCCACCCTGGAGTCAGGTGGAGCTGGGGGGAGCGGGGTGGGGGGAAGGGTATCGCTGACAGCGCGGCCGGCTGGCAAAGGCTCTTCAGGCCCCAGCTCAGGTTAGCCGGCTGCGTTTCCCTGTCCCCCCGCCAAGCAGGCCTAGACTCGAGTCCAGAGTTTCCACTTCGCAGTGCTGGACTCAGTGCCCAGGCAGGTTTTATTCACAAATGGGATGCTGGCCTGGGGGCAAGGTCAGGAGGGCCTGCGTTTCTGCCAAGAAGTCACAGTGGCCGGCTTCCCCCGACCTCCCCGGGGCACCTCCCTGGGGCTCCCCACCGGAGTCTCTTCCAGAGGGCAGTGTCACCTGGGAGCAGGCCCTGCTGTCCTGGAGAAGGGGGCACCGCAGGGCCGCTCTTCCAGGAATGGGCTGCTCCCCACCTCCCCAAGTCCGCCCAACCCCTGTGGCGGATCCACTGCCCTCCCCAACAGCTCCAGCTCCCCATTTACAGAGGCTCAACTAGGGGCTCAGGGACGGAACCAAGAGGGCATCATTTCCATTTCTTCAGTCCAGCCCGCTTTCCCACACACAACGTAACAGCCAACAGCCGTTCAGGGCAGCATTCACTCCGCACCAGGAGCTGTGTCATCTGGCAAATCCACCATGACTCGGGCACTACGATTATATCCATATTGCAGATGAGGAGACTGAGGCACAGAGTCTCGCTCTCAACAGCTCTGCCACAGCACACCTGTTCATCTCCCACCTCCTTCGCCAAGATGAAAACCCTTGGAGGGGATGAGAATGATCTTCATCTTCCCATAGCACATCCCAGAGCACCAGAAACAAGCCAACACACACACAGTAAGTGGTCCCTCACGAACGTGTCGTGGGACAAACGTACAAAGATGGGAAGGGGGAGGGGAAGGACGAGCAGCCACAACCCCACCCCAGCCTGAACCAAGAGGTCACGAGATACCCGGGGAGCCCAGGGGGACTGTGGCAGGAAACCCCAGGAACCAGGAAGTCAGCAGCTGCCCTGAGCATCACCAAGCTGGCTGATGCGGCAGAAGCAGGTGGAGGGTGTCTGAGGGGCGCGCAACAGCCGCGCAGCTGAAAGGAAGGGCACAGCTCACCACCCACCGCAGCTGGCCACTGCCGGGGGCCTGGGAGGAAGGCAGGTGCTGCCGGGGCAGCTCACTGGAGGCTCTGCAGGCAGCATTCTGGGGTCGTGAGCCTGGTTCTTTCTCTCCTCCTTTTCAGAAAGCCTCGCTCACCTCTGTTCCTTAGCCATTCGACCAGCCTGCAGTGGGTGCCAGGCCCCTTGCCCCTGCCCTCAGGGAGCTGACCGACGTGGGCGGAGCTGGGGGGTGTTTCTGGCTTTCACCATGTGGTTTAGATTTCCTCCCAAGCTCGGGGGTGGGGGAACTTTTTAAAATAAACATTTAAATGAGGCCCAGAAAGGGGTTGGTAGCTAACAGTGTGGTAATGCCATAGCATCTATAAGAAATCATGAAGACAGAAAGGGAGCATGTGTAACTATTCACAATAGCCAAGACACAGAAACAACCTAAATGTCCATCGACAGATAGATGGATAAAAATGTGGTATATATATATCTACAAATAAATATATATATATATATATATCTCCACACACACACACACACACACACACGCATACACAATGGAATATTATTCAGCCATTAAAAAGAATGAAATAATGCCATTTGCAGCAAAATGGATGAACCTAGAGATTATCACACTAAGTGAAGCGAGTCAGAAAGAGAAAGATAAACACCATATGATATCACTTATATGTGGAATCTAAAATACGACACAAATGAACCTAAATACGAAACAAAAACAGACTTACAGACTAGAGAACAGACTTGTGGTTGCCAAAGGGGAGGGGGTGGGGGAGGGAAGGACGGAGCTTGGGGTCAGCAGATGTAAACCATGACCTATGGGATGGATAAACAACAAGGTCCTACTGTAGAGCACAGGGAACTCTATTCGATATCCTGTGATGAACCACAATAGAAAAGAATATATATGTATAACTGAGTCACTGTGCTGTACCACAGAAATTAAACACAACATTGTAAATCAAATATACTTCAATAAAATTTTTTTTTTAAAGGGAGTGTGCATAAGTCTGCCTGCCTGGCAGAGGGGGTGATGACATGTGTGGGAAAGGAAGTCAGGGCAGAGGAAACAGTGTGCAGAGGATGGGAGCCCAAAAGACTATGGCCAACTTGGGAACAGCCTTCAAACCAGAAACACAAGTTAAGTTCCCAAACACCTGTCTGTGTCCTGTGGCTTGCCTTCAGTAATGAGATTCTACAGAATTCCTGGCTGGGGAATTTTAAGAAGATAGACCTATGCGCCCAGGACTCCAATCCAAGCCAAATCACTCCAAATCTCCAGCATTTAGACACAGAAGAGTTTAAAAGCGCCCCAGGTGATTCTAACACCCTGATGTCCAACCCAGTAGCTGCTGGCCATGTGTGGCTAATGAGTGCCTGAAATGTGAGCCTAAATTGAGATGTGCTATAACAAACACAGAACGGAGTCTGAAGACTTGGTAGGAGGAAAAGAATGTAAAATATCCCATTCATAATTTTTATAGTGATTACGTGTTGGAATGGCTATATTTTGGATACACTGGGCTAAATAAAATATATGATTAAAGAGAATTTCACCTGTTTCTGTTTGCATCTTAGTGCGGCTAAGTAATCTAAAAACGATACACCTGGCTCCTATTCTGTTTCTACTGGACAGCGTTTTTCTAACGTGAGCTGGCCTGAGAAGCCCTGAGTGTCAATAAATGTTAATTTTTACAAGATTGCAGTTCCACAGTTCCACAGAGGCTGCAGAGGGGACATGTCACTGACCTGGAAAATTGGACCTACGAACAGTTTTCCACCTGCTGCTCCCCACTCCACAGCGACCACCCCACCAGAAAACCCCTAACACCTGCGGAGCTTTACCCCGTATGCTTGTATCTAATGCGCTTCTTCCCCGCCGGGCCTGGTGTACTGAGCAGCATGGCCCCTCTCTCACCCTAACCTTACAGGAAGCTTCTGGGCTCTGTTTCCATTTCCTGCAGGGGAAACCGAGGCCCAGATGGCAAAGGCGCACTTAGACAAGGAAGAAGCAAGGTTGGAGTTTAGCATTTCCAGGACTCCAATCTGCTGAGTCCTCACCCATGCTATGCCTCAAAGACGCATCTCCTCCCTCGTGGAAGGTCTGAAACAGTTCTCAAAGTTTAAAGCTTTTTGGGGGTGGGGAAGGGAGAAAGATGTCTGGCTGAACATCTGCAGGGCCCCGTACTGCGTGTTTTGCATCCGGTAGGTATTCGTGGCCTATTTGCTGCTACAACAAACGGCCACCATTGGCTCAGTGGTTTAAAACGACACAAATTTATCATCTTACAGTTCTGGAGGTCAGAAGTCCAAAACGGGTCTTCCGGGGCTAAAATCAAGGTGTAAGCAGGGCTGCGTTTCTTTCTAGAGGCTCTGTGGAAGAGTCCGTTTCTTTGCCTTTTCCAGCTTCTAGAGGACGCCCACGCTCCTCCAGCTTCAAAGCCAGCGATGTTCGGTGGCGCTGTCCTCACCTCACACCACCCTGACCTCCTCCCCGGCCTCCCTCTTCCACATTTAAAGGCCCCGTGATTACACTGGGCCCACCTGGATAACCCAGGCTACGCTCCCTATTTTTAAGGTCAGCTGATTAGCATTTTCTTACCCGGGCTGTAACATATTTACAGGTTCCAGGAATTAGGACATGGACATCTTTGAGGGGTCCCTCTTTAGCCCACTCCACCATTTCTATACCTTAAAATAGCCCTAGGAAGTAGATGGAATTATCTCTATTTTTATAGACCAGGAAACAGGAGTTAAGCACCATATGCCCAGGAACACAGGCTAGCACTCAGGTGTTAGTTACCGCTTTCCATGATACCACACCATCTTTTTTTTTTTTTTTTTTTTTTGCGGTACGCGGGCCTCTCACTTTTTTGCGTTACGCGGGCCTCTCACTGTCGTGGCCTCTCCCGTTGCGGAGCACAGGCTCCGGACGCGCAGGCTCAGCGGCCATGGCTCACGGGCCCAGCTGCTCCGCGGCATGTGGCATCCTCCCGGACCGGGGCACGAACCCGTGTCCCCTGCATTGGCAGGCGGACTCTCAACCACTGCGCCACCAGGGAAGCCCCACACCATCTTTTTAACGAGACAATTTTCAGGTTCAGCACATACAGGTATACTGTATTCCACACTATTCTGCATTCAGAATACTACAACAACAAAAAGCCAATACAATTTTGTCACTTCCATTTTGAAAAGGGGTTTTATCACCAAAGGGACTAAAGTCTTGGGGAAGAATAGACCAGCTTTCTGGACGGTGCCCCTGGGATCACACACACACGCACTCGCATACCCACGTCACGCAGCAAACACAAGCACCTGCCTCACGAAGGACGCATGACTGCCCCCGTCCCTTCACACTCCCAACTGGGGCGGGGAAGGAACCTTTTTGCAAAATAGGGTGTGGCCAGTCAAGAAAGCAAATATGGAAGCATTTTTCCTCCTCTTGACCCAGAAACCCAGGAGGAAAAGCGAGGCTGGCAGGACAGTAGGGGACTTAAGTTCTAAGGAAACCAAAGTGCCCCTCTGCTACACAGGACGCTGTGGTCAACGTGAAGCCACAGGCAGTGCAGTTCAAAGGGAAGGTGCGTCGGCGGGTTGGATGTACTATTTTCTGTCCAGAAGGAGACGTGTAAGCAGCAACCTCAGCTCTCCTCGTCCTTTCCACCAATGAGGTCTGGCTGGCAGCTCACTAGATATTCCTGGGAGCGAGCTAATTAAATATTAACTACGCACAAAACCTTATTCCTACATCCCTCAATAAGTCACTCTGAAGACAAGCAAATCTAGACACTGAACCTGAATTCCATCTTTCCAGAAAAGAGCCCTGGAATGGGTAAATCCTATGAGATTCACCTATTAGAAAGAATTATTCATGATAAGTAACCCTCTCGGCCCCTGAGAAAAACCCAACCAGCAAAAACAAAACACCCTCTTGTTTACCAAACCAACCACCAGAATAAGTTGTCCTGTATCAGAGATGCTTTCTCTTTGACATTCAGAAAGCTTGCCCTTGATTTATAACAATTTAAGAGTAAGATCAATGAACTTGGCCCTTTAAATTCCATCTCCTCTATGTAGCAATCTGACCTCTTTATAGCTCCTCAAAACCACAGAAAAAACAAAAAATCAGTGAATGAATAGATCTTCTGACAACATCCAGATTCTCTGCCAATTAAAATGTTCTCCCCTTCCGCAAGTTCCTGGCACAATTAATTATGTATTAATGATTTTAAATTAAATGCCACATTTGTTTGTACGACGGGCTATCCGGGCTGAAAATACACCAGGGGCCAGATGATGATGATGATCACAAGGGTAAATTAATAATTTGCGGCTAGGTTGGCTCCGCACTAGTCTTTTATGGAGCCAAGGTTTTATCATTTTCCTTGTTAATCTCAAGCACAAAGGTTAGATGTTTCCCCTGCACTTTTTCTTACTTCAAAACGAAAGTTATTGTAGGCTGCGTGTGCTAACTTGATTTGAAAGACACCGCACAAGTCACTGCTCCTGGCAGGGAGAGGTGGGAAGGACCTTGCTAAAGGCAGACACAAATGTCATCATCCTACTTTAGACAGGAGTGAGTGGGTTCCTTCTGGCTTTTGGTTTTTGTTTTCTGTTTATTTTTTTTTTTTGGTCGCGTCGTGTGGGATCTTAGTTCCCGGACCAGCGATCAAACCCGTGCCCCCTGCACTGGGGGCGTGGGGTCTTACCCACTGGACCGCCAGGGAAGTCCGTGGTTTATTTCTAAAGTAAAAATGTTCTGCTGTTTCAGTCCTGGTTGACTTACTTTGGCAAAAAACCCAGTATGCTCCCCCCTTCCCCCAGGCATAAGAATACCTCAGTGTTTGTAAAATAAAAAGGAACAGAAAACCAGAAACAGCAACGCCCTCATCAGTGCGGTCTCAGCAGGAACACATGGACAAATACACACCCCCGTCATTGTTTCATTTTTAAAATAATCCTCCCAGGATAGGCCGCCCTCGGGAAGAGATGCGGGCGCGTGGGAAGAGCAGGAAGGGAGCCCTAGGAAGTTTCTGTCTGTCAGGCGCCGTCATTTAATAAGGGGGTGTGAACCTGTTTATACGTGGGCCAGCGCTCGGGCAAACAAGTCTGGCTACAGAGGTGAAACTTTTCGCCCAGCAGATAATAAGATATTGTGCGGCCCTGAAAAACAGCTCAGGAGAAAAGGAAGCAGGGAATTTCCTTTAAGGAAATGCATTGCTTCTCCGAGGAGGGGGTATTCTTTTAAGGCGTGGGAAAAGTAGACGGAGCCCGGGAGAGGCGGCGCGGCCAGGGCGGAGAAATCCAGTCGGGCCGCCCCGGCCGGGCGCACCCGGGCCCCGGACGCACCTTGACCCCGCCTGGCCCCCCGCCGCGTCTCGGCTCCCTCCACCTG
Source organism: Mesoplodon mirus (assembly GCF_964341445.2). Lineage (NCBI taxonomy): Eukaryota > Metazoa > Chordata > Mammalia > Artiodactyla > Ziphiidae > Mesoplodon > Mesoplodon mirus. The sequence continues at coordinate 7,204,955 of NC_138989.1, forward strand.
GCCCCCTCCCGCCCCTCGGCTCCTAGCCACCTCGGTCCCCGGCCGCCTCTCAGTCCCTGGACACCTCGGTCGCCTGGCCACCTGGTCCCCCGGTCGCATCTCAGTCCCCGGCCGCATCCCAGTCCCCGGCCACCCCGGTTCCCCGCCACCTCGGGCCCGGGCGCCGGCTCACGCTTCCGGTTCACCTGCGCGCGGGGCGGCTCGGGCGGCGAAGGCCGGGGAGCTGGGTGGCCGCGGCCGAGATGCGGCCGGGGGCCCCCAGGTGGCCGGGCAGCAAGGGGTCCGGGGAGCGGCCCGAGCCCCCGGCGCTCTGGAGGCGGGCGCAGGCCGGGCCCCGAGGGACGCGTGTGAGGGGAAGGGGGGACGGCGCCGCCCGCCCGCCCCGCCGCTCGCCTGGGTCTTGTCGAACTGCTCGCGCTCGGCCTCCAGGCTGTGGCCAGGCCTGCGGCTCAGCACCCGCGCCGGCACGTTCTTGATGCTGTTCATCCTGCCGCCGCCTGCGTTCCTGGGCCCGGCTCCACGGGACTGAGCGATCCACGCCAGCCGCCCGCGCCTAGGCACCGCGCGGCCGCCCGCCGTATGGCGCCGCCCGCCCGCCGGGGGAGGAGCCGCCGCCGCCGCCGCCCCGCCCATGCGCCCCGCCCCTCCCGGCCGCGCCTCTGGCCAGGGTAGGGGCACGGGCCGGAGCGCCCAGGCCCTCGACGCCTCTCGTGTGCGAGCGGAAACACCCGTCCCTCCTCCGTCCTCGCACACACCCTCCGCCCGGACTCACCAAGTCCTGTCCACACCAGGCCAGGATCTGGTTAACTGGAGAAAACTTGGCCTCGATGAAATCTGACCAATGGAATCACAACTGGACATTTTTTTCTTTCCTTTATAAAAGTCCTATATTACTTTATGTGTCAAAGACATACCACTGAGCTGTCCACTCTGTGTGCATCTCTAATGTAGCTGCAGCTGTTATCAACGCGGGACTGTGCGATGACTTTTCGGAGACTGCGGGCTCTGCACGAGGACACCTTGCAAGAGTTGAGAAACGGTAAGGGGACCAGGAGACGCAGGGCTGAGACAGCCTGCAGACAGCTCTGGACCAAACGCAGAGCTGGGCCATCAAAGTGTACGGAACAGTAGCCACAGAAGGTGGTGTGAGATTTTTGAAAACATTGTATTGCTCGTTTGCTTTTAAAATTACCGGTCACAAAACTGAAGTTTTTCTTTTCTTTTTTTTTTTTTTTAAATCACAGTGTATGCTCTCAAATCGTTATTTTGTTTCTGCTATCCTCAGCTTTCCTCTCAGAATATAGGTGTGAAGTCACCCAATACAGGTACTAGGGAAGGTACACCCCCTTTGAAGAGGGAAGGTGATGCCTACATAACCCTGAACATTGCCTCCCTGAGCCTTTCTGTAACCTCACTGGTTCCTCACTGCCTAGTCCCAGAGCTGACACTGGGAACTTGAAAGATGTATTTAACAAGGCTTTCCTCTCACTCCCCTAAAGATAGGAAATAACCACGCTTTATCTAATTCCAATCACCGAAAATCTTCTTTACCAGAATAACAATAGAATAACAATAGCTAATGTTTACTGAATGTTTATTACTTGCTAGGTACTGGACAAAACCTTTACTTGTATTATTTCATTTTTAACTCTCAGCACCCTAGTCAATAGCTGTGGTGGAATAAGGCCTGCAGTAAAGGGATTTGCAGGCTCCAGGCCATCTGTTTCTCAGACTCCTTTTTCCACATCCAAAGCGCTTTTCCTGTGATCTTCACACTTAACACAGTGTCTTCTTTTAAAGCAGGCAACACCCCTCTGGGTTTAGAATGTCTGCCACAGGGACTTCATAAGCAACCAACTACCACTCTTTCAATAATAAAGAGTTGATTACTGTGCCAGGTGCTGGGCTCAGTATTGTCGGGGGATCCCAGAGTACTTCACTAAAACATCTCTACTGAATGTAATTTATCTGTTTGTAAGAAAGATTTTTGAGCAGCTGGAGGGCAAGGACCACCCTGTCTTACTCAGTTTTGTTTGTTTGTTTTGGCCACACTGCACAGCTTGTGGGATTTTAGTTCCCCAGCCAGGGATTGAACCCCGGCCCTTGTGGAGTCCTAACCACTGGACCACCAGGGAATTCCCTGTCTTACTCAGTTTTATACCTTCAGTGCCTAGCAGGGTGTCTGGTGCATTAGCAACGTCCAGTAAAAAATGCGTGTGAGGGGCTTCCCTGGTGGCGCAGTGGTTGAGAGTCCGCCTGCCGATGCAGGGGACACAGGTTCGTGCCCCGGTCCGGGAAGATCCCACATGCCGCGGAGCGGCTGGGCCCGTGAGCTATGGCCACTGAGCCTGCGCGTCCAGAGCCTGTGCTCCACAGCGGGAGAGGCCACAGCAGTGAGAGGCCCGCGTACCACAAAAAAAAAAAAAAAAAAAAAAGTGTGTGAAATGAAGGAGTTAAAAAAGTGAGTGAACAGCCCCCCATAATTTGGCACTTCAGCATATGGCTTAGTTTTATGAAAGAGCATTCCTGGGGACAAAAGGACACAAGCTTCCCCACTCTCAATTTGTCAGGTTCACCTCTCGGAACACCTTCAGGCAGGAGACCTGGTTCTAGAACTGGCTCTGTCACTGTTTGGCTGAGATTCTCCTTGTTGTGATGTATCTCCAGGGCTGTTTAATGCTTCCCCTGGGCCATTACAAAGGCAAAGCATTTAGGTTACAAATTAGACCTGATTTCAAGGAAAACCCAAGAAGACAAACAATAGAGTTTACATCACTGGGCGTACTAAATGATGGTGCTACAGTCCCCACACTGCCTGCCTCAATGACACGTGTGTCTGATCTGGTCCCAGCATCTTTCCAGCTTGTTCCATCCTAGTCCATCAGGTCCAAAAATGTGTCATGCTCCTTTCCACCTCAGGGCCTTTGCACATGCTGTTACCATTGTCTGGAATGCTGTTTCTCTTCCTGTTTGCCAGTTAGCGTCTACTCATATTTCAGCTTAGTTCAGATGTCACTTCCTCAGGGAAGCCTTCCCTGAGCCCTCCACCCTTGACCTATGCCCCTGTTATATGATGACACAGTAGCTCAAAGCTTTATTTTATAGCACTTACCAGTTTTTCATGACCTATTTGTCATTATTTGATTAAGATCTGTCTCTTCCACTAGACTGTAAACAAAGATTGAGTCTGCTTCACTCATTGTTGTGTCTCCAGTGGCCAGCAAAGAAAGCAATACTTGATGTGCGCTCAAATTATTTTGTCTTCTTTTGTTAGATCTCTTAAGCATGCATTTGGCTGAGAACCCAGAAATCATCATTTACAGGACTGATTAATGTGCCCTCATTTGATGAACTTCTCGCAAAGGCCATTCTGGTTTTTAACCTACCGTGTCAGCTGTGGTTCTGATTAATGTGTCTGGTTTCTTAATCTGATCTTATTCACCATTCTCTATCACGTATGAAGTGGTTGCCAAGATGATTGTTTAAGGTGCAGAATCATGAATGTTTCTGAAATGGACCCCAACAAAATTGTCATCACACGGCTCAAGAGAAACAAAGGTGCATGACTTTGAAACAGTCACCTAGCTACAGGTATCTAACCAGAGAAGGAAAAATCTCAGGTCGAGGCCACCAAGAAAAACTGCAGGATCAATTAGCCATGGTATACACAAGGTTCCAAAACTCAGCCACATTCCTGAAATGAACCAACCTTACCCCTTAGAGGTTCTCAATCTCCTGCATCCTATTAGCACTTTTTAGTTAAAACTGTTAAGTGTTTATGTATTATCTTGATTCAGAGTTTCTTTCTTTGGGGGTATTTCTATTTCTGTTTAATAGAGCTGTTCACAAACTCTAAAAATACACTCACATCAGTCTCTTTTGATGGCTGAGATAATTTCTGGCAGGCAAATTACAGTACAATTTAGTTGCCTCCTTTTTTTTTTTTTTTTTCTATTTTTGGCCCTGCAGCCTGCGGGATCCTAGTTCCCTGACTAGGGATCGAACCCGTGCCCTCAGCAGTGAAAGTACAGAGTCCTAACCAGGGAATTCCCGCCTCCCCTTAAGATGAAAGAATGTTGATGACAAAATATAAAGGCTAAAATCTAGTTTCATCTTGCAACTATTTCAACATACTGAGGCTGCCTCTCTTTAACAGAAATTGCTCGCATATTTAAATAACTTAGGTTGAGAGAGATAAATTGATAATTTAAAGTTTCCATTTTTGAACTGCATGTGCTGTAATTCACAAGAATGTGGACGGGTAAGAGTAGGTGTTGTAGATACTATAATCCTATGAGCTAAAATACATTTAGTTACAAAATAACTTCTGACTTCTTTCAAATCCTTTAGTTCCCTGAAATTGTTCTTTTTAGCACCTAACCAGTGGTCCTTTTTCACTAGGCAAGTTGACATGCAGCCACAAAACTATCATAAAGAGAAGGAGAAAATTTAATATTTTGTTTCTCAGACAGAAAGTCAGCCTCTCCAAGGACATTTCAGGTTTCTACCTTGGAGGCAATAGGTCAGAATCGACTACACACGACCTTTCTCAGTCTTGCTCTGTACAAACCAGCCTATCCTGGGCAGAAAGCAAGCATTTATAAAGAACATAGCCAAACCTCACCCAATTTCTCTTTTCAGCACCCTAATTAAAAAGGCTAAATGGGGTGGCTCCTTCACTCTCATGAAAATCACCTCTGAAGTAGCACTGAAACCTTTTAACAAAGGGGCATTTATACAGCACAATAGAACTTTGATATCTGCAATGCTTACATTCCCTTTCCTGAGGAAATTAACTTGCCAGGTTTGGTTTCAAGAGACTGACTTTCCTTATTTCACCCCTGTGTCATAAAAAGAAACCCCAGAAAATTATTTTTATTATTAAAAATATTTTTTATTGACTGAAGCTGATGAGTATATTCTTTAAAAAATTACAAGTTAAAACAGAAATGTTTTAGTCTTGAATGATAAAAAAAAAATGCATATAAAACTTGATCTTCCAGCAAGCTTTTGTTTGTATAAGTTGATAGGACTACTCCTGACCCAGACAACAGGGGGCCCTGCTCAGCTTTTGGAACAGAAGGACCTCGACTGTCAGTAACCCAGGAGATATTTTCTGGTTTAAAATATTTTATATCATATCATTTTATGTCTTTACACAGCAAAGTTCAGGGCTAAAAACCACAAGAGAACATATTTCTCATAGATTTGGAGCTGACTCTGATAAGCTACTTGTTATAATTTAAATGTATGCACAGGTTTTTAAAAAAATCAGATAGTTAAAACAGCATTTTATATGCATGGATTCTCTATTTGATGTAAACACTTTTAAAGAGCTTCTCGAGCATTTAACTGTAGTGCGCATCTTTACGGAGAAGGCTTTTTCTCTCTTAGCATAATTCCAAGTTTGTATATTATATATAATACACAATTAGGTCTAATTTCTTACACGTGAAAAATATTTCTTACACATGAAAAGTAGTGTACACATGAAAAATGGTTAACCTGAAGACAAACAAAATAGAGATGTTTAAAAATTAACTTTCAGTTTCTGCTCCCCTTTGGTATTAAATGTTGCTTACGAAGGATTACAATCCTCTTTTTGTTTTCAAGGTTAAGTATTAGGTATTGATGTCTGCTTCCTGCCTTCCACATGGATGAGAAATCGGCTTCTGTGGGAAGGAAACGGAGTTAAATAAACATCAATGAGCACTGGATGGTATGCTGTAAACTCCCAGTCTCTAAAAAATTAACTATATGTCTTGATTCTCATCAACATAAGGTCATGCAAAATATTATAAATATAAAAACTTCTCAGCAAAGAGAAAGAACAGAAGACAGGGAGACAGGGAGAGGGCTACTTACTGCTTTCAGGGTCTTAAAAATGCTCTTATGCTTAAGTGGAAAACCATGGAAATGATTTTACCTTTTAACTAATCAAAATGGATTCTAAAGAAACTTTGCCTATGAAATGAAGGTTTGATAGAAGGAAACACAAATCAAGAAAGTGCTTACTGGGTGAATAAGCCTTTTTATAAGACTTGAAACCCCACAGAAAGATTTATTTCCAGACAGACATTCAGATGAAATGCTGACATGTGAGTTTACATTCCGATTTTTAAAGCTATATGAATTCACTTCCTTAGGTTTAAAATTCTGGGTACTGAGAACAAGAACTTTCTGATCTGCATTTCTCTTATAAGCAACTGACATTTTACTCTGATTAAATTTAGAAGGTGTGTATAAATAGGTCAAACAAAAGAGAAAGGATTACAGGTCAAACAAATGCACTGCTGTGACTTCACATTATCAGTGTTCCCAAGTTACTTATTAAATATAGATATAAGGTGAGATAAGGAAAGGTGACTTACCCATGATCACCATGAATACATGAATTTGTTTTCTTCAATTACTGAGAAGGGTATTTCTTTCAGCTGACTCTTCTGAGACTTCCTCATTCTACAAAACAACTCCCAAATTAATAGCCAGGATAGAACAACTAGAAAATACTTAAGAGGACAGTACACAAATATAGCGGAAATGCCTTTAAAAGACCTTAGGGCATTAATGAACTACAATGAAGTAATCTCATATAACCACCTTCATCCACCCAAAAGATGTATTGATTTCCCGCTCATGTGTGGGGTCCCTGTCTCTAAACCGTAGCTGGAATGTTCTGTTTGCTTTACCATACGTGTTAATGGCTAAACCATGGCAATTGGCTGATGCCCAAATATAGCTGGCTCTCTGTCAGCCTTTACATAGACTCTGCGGTGAGCCTTTAGTGAAGACAGTGGTCATCAAGAAGAATCAACAAGTCGTAGCGACACTTTAATTCATTACAGCGCCTACTGAGGGTGTAGCATTGTTAGGTTTGGGGGAAATACTGAAAAAGAAGGAAAGAAGAGGAGAAGGAAGCTTGGAAAGATGCCGGTAGACTCCAGTGGTGAACCTGGGCTTGCTCAGCCTCTGCCTCCTCCCACGGGGCCTACATTTGAACCATGTTGGGATTATTCTCGGTGCTTCCAGACCTCTGTGCTATTAATCATGCTGCTTCCTCTCTACTGGAAGAGCCTTCCTAGGTATTTTACAACCTGATGTAATTTATTTTATTCATTTAAAAACATCATTCTAGGGACTTCCTGGTGGCTCAGTGGTTGAGAATCCGCCTGCCAATGTAGGGGACATGGGTTTGAGCCCTGGTCCGGGAAGATCCCACATGCTGCGGAGCAACTAAGCCCGTGCGCCACAACTACTGAGCCTGCGCCCTACGGCCCGCGAGCCACAACTACTGAGCCCGCGTGCCACAACTACTGAAGTCCGCACGCCTAGAGCCCAAGCTCCGCAACAAGAGAAGCCACTGCAATGAGAAGCCAGCACACCACAACGAAGAGCAGCCCCCGCTCGCCGCAACTAGAGAAAGCCTGCGTGCAGCAACGAAGACCCAATGTGGCCAAAAATAAATAAATTAAATAAATAAATTTATTAAAAAAAGAAAAAAGAAAAAAGAAAAGGTTAAGAACCCCGACAGGTCATCCCAACAGTTGCAAACTAGTGATGAGGATGTCCAGTCCCATGTTCTGGTCAAAAGTCCAAATTCGGTTTCAGCCTGTGTCCCCCTGACTCCAACACCACAGGAAGCCTGCCGTGGGTGAATGAGATGTGGCAGCTGTGCTGTTTTACTCTTTCCTTTTTTCTCTATTTTTAAATTATTGGGGTTTTTTAAATAGTTAATACCTGACCATGGTTTCAAAAATATATATATTCTTTAAAATATATATATATATATAAAAAAAATATATATATATATATTCTTATTCCCACCCCATATGTAGAATACCACATGAATCTTTCAGCATCCTGCTTCTTTTCACTTAATAGTATATCCTGGAAACATTTCTACATCCAAGACCTTCCTATTCTGTCTCAGGGTAATATTCCGTGTGCCACAGCTATTCACTCAGTTCCTTCTTGCTGGACACTTGGATCGTTTCCTAACTCTTGCTGTTATAAAGCAATGCTGCCATGAAAAACTTGTACATATACCATTTTATACACATGCGGCTGTACCTGAACGAGAGATTCCCAAAGTGACGCTGCCACTGCAAAGGGTCAGCTCTTCCGCAGTTTTTAGAAAACACTGATAGATTCCTTGCCAGAAGGACTGAATCGCTTTGTGCTCCCCCAGCAATGTGTGAGAGTGCCTATTTCAGAGAAAGGCTTTGAATTAAGACCCTTGTCTTTGGCGACAGATGGCAAAACCCTGGTGAAGCAGACAGGCTGCTCAGAGCTTACCCTGCTTCCTTACTGCAAAAATTAAGAATTTTTTACAACAGTATTTACTTCTTCTGTTACCAGTTATACCCCAAAGGACCGGAGGGGAGGAGTTTGCAAAGTGCATTGCCAAGTAGACTGTTAGTTAAAATTCTGTTTTCCCAGCATCTTTAGAATCAGTTAATAATCCATGGGAAAATATATTACATCTGAAGACAATATTTTTTTCCAACTAAATGATTATCTGATTATAATCACGTGGGATGTGAAGCAAGTGATGTAATCACTTGCCCTCCCCTGTAAAATGAATGGTTGAGACTGGATCTCTCTTTTGGATCTTTCTAGCTCAAAAATTCTCTTAGGGCTTCCCTGGTGGCGCAGTGGTTGGGAGTCCGCCTGCCGATGCAGGGGACACGGGTTCGTGCCCCAGTCCGGGAAGATCCCACATGCCGCGGAGCGGCTGGGCCGCTGAGCCATGGCCGCTGAGCCTGCACGTCCGGAGCCTGTGCTCTGCAACGGGAGAGGCCACAACAGTGAGAGGCCCGCGTACCGCAAAAAAAAAAAAAAAAAAAAAAAAAATTCTCTTAAACATATATACAATGGAATATTACTCAGCCATAAAAAGAAATGAAATTGAGCTATTTGTAATGAGGTGGATGGACCTAGAGTCTGTCATACAGAGTGAAGTAAGTCAGAAAGAGAAAGACAAATACTGTATGCTGACACATATATATGGAATTTAAGAAAAAAAATGTCATGAAGAACATAGGGGTAAGACAGGAATAAAGACACAGACCTACTAGAGAATGGACTTGAGGATATGGGGAGGGGGAAGGGTAAGCTGTGACAAAGTGAGAGAGTGGCATGGACATATATACACTACCAAACGTAAGGTAGATAGATAGTGGGAAGCAGCCGCAGAGCACAGGGAGATCAGCTCGGTGCTTTGTGACCGCCTGGAGGGGTGGGATGGGGAGGGTGGGAGGGAGACGCAAAAGGGAGGGGATATGGGAACATATGTATATGTATAACTGATTAAATTTGTAAAAAAAAAACCAAAAAAAAACCAAACCAACTTTTCACCAACCTCAAATAGCTTTAGCATTTTTTCAGTCTATACCTGAGGGTCACTGTTCTGCCTTTTTCCTGAACTCTTCCTATCAGTTCCATTCAAGGAGCATCCTCTGTAGCAGGTGTGGCATGTGCTACACTGGGGAAGCCAGGATGAGTGAGAGGGGCCCCTTAACGCACGCACGGAGGAGCAGAGACCCATGGATGTAATCAGCGGTCATGTACTGTGACACGCACTCTGATGGAGATGCTTACACAAACACACTCCCAGCTGTGCTATGAGGACAAAAGTGAGGGAGCTCCTGATTACATCTTAGGTAGGAATTTAACATAAAACCCCAAAGGAGAGGTTATTCTGAAATACAGTTGGTTCTGCTATGACACTTGTTTTGAAAACATGCATTTGTTCCAACGCATCGGATATACTAGGGAACAGCTTGAGCATGATGTGAAGTTCGTGTTTGTTAATGTGCGACTTTGTCCACGAGAAACACTAGGTGAACTGGGCCGGGCCATGTAGGAATACACCCCCCACACCCCTCCACCACCACCCGTGGCGTGTCACGAGCCACATCCATCCACATCTGCTGCTACGACTTTCCATCCACTCACCCTCCTACCACTTTCCAGTAAGTCACAAGCTGCAACCTCCTCTCCGACGCCCAGTTCTACCTGCAGACTTCAGGTGTTTTTCAAGGTAAAGTGCCACATTTATGGCAATATTTGTGTATTTCTTAACTACTTAACATGTATAAAACTGTACTACGATTTAAGTTACATTCCTGTCCTCTTAAAAAATGTGTCACTGATGAAGTTTTTGAGTGTTATGCTCAAAACCCCATTTTCCCCATAAACTGTGTGGTTTTTATTGTGCAGGTTTGCATTGTGTGTTGATTTTTAGGAACCCGTATGTTGCATTATGGCAGATATAACTGTGGTTATCAAAATACTAAACAGGACTGTGAGATAATAATACATATCCTGGGCTTCCCTGGTGGCGCCGTGGTTGAGAGTCTGCCTGACGATGCAGGGGACATGGGTTCGTGTCCCGGTCCGGGAAGATCCCACATGCTGCGGAGCAGCTGGGCCCGTGAGCCATGGCCACTGAGCCTGCGCGTCCGGAGCCTGTGCTCCGCAACGGGAGAGGCCACAACAGTGAGAGGCCCGCGTACCGCAAAAAAAAAAAAAATAATAATAATAATACATATCCTTTTTATTTGTGTATTAAATAATAAGATCTAGCAGCAGGCCTAATGGTCTGTAATTCTGAGGTGGTACTAAGTGTAAATGATATTTCAAGATATCCATAATAACAGTAATATGGTAGGAAACTGTGATCTCTACTAATGACAGGGTCACAGGTAGTATGTACTATGATGGCTTGTTTCCTATATTCATAATTGAAGGAAGTGCTACATTTTAATTAGAGGTTAATAAAAATAACCTTAGTGTAATTTTTATCCCCGTCAAAGTTTATGGATCCCCTGAATTCTATTCAAAAAACTCCGATTAAAAATCTCTGCCCAACAAATCCATAAAGACAGGAAGTGGATGAGTGTCAGCCCGAGGCTGGGGGAGGCGGAGTGGGGAGAAACTGCCAGGGGTACAAGGTTCTTCTGGAATGATGAAAATGTTCTACAGTCGGACTATGGTGATGGTTGCACAACTTTGTAAATATACTAAAACCACTGAATTGTACACTTTTACATGGGGGAACTTTATGGTATGTACGTTATCCTTTAATAAAGCTGTTAAAAAATTTAAAAACCATTACCAATACTTAAAAATATGTTCTGCCCCAATGTAAATAAACTACTTCACTAATGCTTCAAAGATTTTGTCAGGAAAAAAATCTTCCTAGAAGACAACACAAAGTCTTATATGGCACACATGGCACAAATATTTTTAAAAATCACGATTCAGGGAGCCCATTATTCTTTTTTTTTTTTTTTTTGCGGTACACGGGCCTCTCACTGTTGTGGCCTCTCCCGTTGCGGAGCACAGGCTCCGGACGTGCAGGCTCAGCCGCCATGGCTCACGGGCCCAGCCGCTCCACGGCATGTGGGATCTTCCCGGACCGGGGCACGAACCCGTGTCCCCTGCATCGGCAGGTAGACTCTCAACCATTGCACCACCAGGGAAGCCCGAGCCCATTATTCTTTTTTTTTTTTTTTTTTTTTTTTTTTTTTTTTTTTTTTTTCTTTTTGCGGTATGCGGGCCTCTCACTGTTGTGGCCTCTCCCGTTGCGGAGTACAGGCTCCGGATGCGCAGGCCCAGCGGCCATGGCTCACGGGCCCAGCCGCTCCGCGGCATATGGGATCCTCCCAGACCGGGGCACGAACCCGTATCCCCTGCATCGGCAGGCGGACTCTCAACCACTGCGCCACCAGGGAGGCCCATATTCTTTAAGGTAATCTTTGCAATGACCTGTTGAAGCTAGTGGCAGTGAGCACGTTGATTCTAAAATGGTTAATGTCCTAGTTTCAGATCATCTGTCACACAGAAACTGCCCCATAGAACTCTGAGTCTAACAAAATTCCAATGTGAAGAAGAGCTAAGCAAGAAATGCCACCAGAGAGAGTATTTCATGGAACAAGGCAAGGAAGTTTGCTCTCACTATTTCTATTCAATATCAATCTGGAAGTCTTAGCCAGAGCAATAAGGTAAGAAAAAGAAATAAGGCATAAAAATTAGACAAAGAAATTCTTTATTCACAAATGACATGACTGTGTATGTAGAAAATCCTAAGAAGCTACAGAAAATCTACTAGAATAGGTGGATTTAGCAAAGATGCAATTTTTTTGACATTTATTTATTTTTTCTTATTAGTCATCAATTTTATATATATCAGTGTATACATGTCAATCCCAATCTCCCAATTCAGCACACCACCATCCCCACCACCCTGTGGCGTTCCCCCCTTGGTGTCCATACATTTCTTCTCTACATCTGTGTCTCAACTTCTGTCCTGCAAACTGGATCATCTGTACCATTTTTCTAGGTTCCACATACATGCGTTAATATATGATATTTTTTTCTCTCTTTCTGACTTACTTCACCCTGTATGACAGGCTGTAGATCCATCCACGTCTCAACAAACCACCCAGTTTTGTTCCTTTTTATGGCTGAGTAATATTCCACTGTATATATGTTCCAAAACTTCTTTATCCATTCATCTGTCAATGGGCATTTAGGTTGTTTCTATGACCTGGCTATTGTAAATAGTGCTGCAATTAACACTGGGGTGCACGTGTCTTTTTGTTTTGTTTTGTTTTGTTTTTTGCAGTACACGGGCCTCTCACTGTTGTGGCCTCTCCCGTTGCGGAGCACAGGCTCCGGATGCGCAGGCTCAGCGGCCATGGCTCACGGGCCCAGCCGCTCCGCAGCATGCGGGATCCTCCCGGACCGGGGCACGAATCCGCATCCCCTGCATCGGCAGGCGGACTCTCAACCGCTGCGCCACCAGGGAAGCCCGCATGTGTCTTTTTGAAATATGGTTTTCTCTGGGTATATGCCCAGTACTGGGATTGCTGGATCATATGGTAATTCTATTTTTAGTTTTTTAAGGAACCTCCATACTGTTCTCCACAGTGGCTGTATCAATTTACATTCCCACCAACAGTGCAAGAGGGTTCCCTTTTCTCCACACCCTCTCCAGCATTTGTTGTTTGTAGATTTTCTGATGATGCCTATTCTAACTGGTGTGAGGTGATACCTCATTGTAGTTTTGATTTGCATTTCTCTAATAATGAGGGATGTTGAGCAGCTTTTCATGTGCTTATTGGCCATCTGTATGTCTTCTTTGGAGAAATGTCTATTTAGGTCTTCTGCCCATTTTTGGATTGGGTTTTTTGTTTTTTTAATATTGAGCTGCATGAGCTGTTTATATATTTTGGAGATTAATCCTTTGTCCTAATCCTTTGTCCGTTGATTCATTTGCAAATATTTTCTCCCATTCTGAGGGTTGTCTTTTCATCTCTATGGTTTCCTTTGCTGTGCAAAAGCTTTTAAGTTTCATTAGGCCCCATTTGTTTATTTTTGTTTCTATTTCCATTACTCTAGGAGGTGGATAAAAAAAGATCTTGCTGTGATTTATGTCAAAGAGTGTTCTTCCTATGTTTTCCTCTAAGAGTTTTATAGTGTCCGGTCTTAACATTTAGTTCTCAAATCCATTTTGAGTTTATTTTTGTGTATGGTGTTAGGGAGCGTTCTAATTTCATTCTTTTACATGTAGCTGTCCAGTTTTCCCAGCACCACTTATTGAAGAGACTGTCTGTTCTCCATTGTATATCTTTGCCTCCTTTGTCATAGATTAGTTGACTGTAAGTGTGTGGGTTTATCTCTGGGCTTTCTATCTTATTCCATTGTTCTATGTTTCTGTTTTTGTGCCAGTATCATATTGTCTTGATTATTGTAGCTTTTTAGTATAGTCCGAAGCCAGGGAGTCTGATTCCTCCAGCTCCATTTTTTTCCCTCAAGACTGCTTTGGCTATTTGGGGTCTTTTGTGTCTCCATACAAATTTTAAGACTTTTTGTTCTAGTTCCATAAAAAATGCCATTGGTAATTTGATAGGGATTGCATTGAATCTGTAGATTGCTTTGGGTAGTATAGTCATTTTCACAGTATTGATTCTTCCAATCCAAGAACATGGTATATCTCTCCATCTGTTGGTATCATCTTTAATTTCTTTCATCAGTGTCTTATAGTTTTCTGCATACAGGTCTTTTGTCTCCCTAGGTAGGTTTATTCCTAGGTATTTTATTCTTTTTGTTGAAATGGTAAATGGGAGTGTTTCCTTAATTTCTCTTTCAGATTTTTCATCATTAGTGTATAGGAATGCAAGAGGTTTCTGTGCATTAATTTTGTATCCTGCAGCTTTACCAAATTCATTGATTAGCTCTAATAGTTTTCTGGGGGCATCTTTAGAATTCTCTATGTATAGTATCATGTCATCTGCAAACAGTGACACTTTTACTTCTTCTTTTCCAATTTGTATTCCTTTTATTTCTTTTTCTTCTCTCACTGCCGTGGCTAGGACTTCCAAAACTATGTTGAATAATAGTGGTGAGAGTGGACATCTTTGTCTTGTTCCTGATCTTAGAGGAAATGCTTTCAGTTTTTCACCATTGAGAATGATGTTTGCTGTGGGTTTGTCGTATATATGGCCTTTATTATGTTGAGGTTGGTTCCCTCTGTGCCCACTTTCTGGAGAGTTTTTATCATAAATGGGTGTTGAATTTTGTCAAAAGCTTTTTCTGCATCTATTGAGATGATCATATGGTTTTTATTTTTCAGTTTGTTAATATGGTGTATCACATGGATTGATTTGCGTATACTGAAGAATCCTTGCATCCCTGGGATAAATCCCACTTGATCATGGTGTATGATCTTTTTAATGTGTTGCTGGTTTCTGTTTGCTAGGATTTTTGCTAGGATTCTGTTGAGGATTTTTGCATCTATATTCATCAGTGATATTGGGCTGAAATTTTCTTTTCCTTTTTTTTTTTGCAGTACGCGGGCCTCTCACTGCTGTGGCCCCTCCCATTGCAGAGCACAGGTTCCGGACGTGCAGGCTCAGTGGCCATGGCTCATGGGTCCAGCCGCTCCGTGGCATGTGGGAACTTCCCAGATCGGGGCATGAACCTGTGTCCCCTGCATCAGCAGGCGGACTCTCAACCACTGCGCCACCAGGGAAGCCCATGTAATTTTCTTTTTTTGTAGTATCTTTGTCTGGTTTTGGTAGCAGGGTGATGGTGGCCTCGTAGAATGAGTCTGGGAGTGTTCCTTCCTCTGCAATTTTTTGGAAGAGTTTGAGAAGGATGGGTGTTAGCTCTTCTCTAAATATTTGATAGAATTCACCTGTGAAGCCATCTGGTCCTGGACTTTTGTTTGTTGGAAGATTTTTGATCACAGTTTCAATTTCATTACTTGTGATTGGTCTGTTCATATTTTCTGTTTCTTCCTGGTTCAGTCTTGGAAGGTTATACCTTTCTAAGAATTTGTCCATTTCTTCCAGGTTGTCCATCTTATTGGCATAGAGTTGCTTGTAGTAGTCTCTTAGGATGCTTTGTATTTCTGCGGTGTCTGTTGTAACTTCTCCTTTTTCATTTCTAATTTTATTGATTTGAGTCCTCTCCCTCTTTTTCTTGATGAGTCTGGCTAATGGTTTATCAATTTTGTTTATCTTCTCAAAGAATCAGCTTTTAGTTTTATTGATCTTTGTTATTGTTTTCTTTGTTTCTATTTCATTTATTTCTGCTCTGATCTTTATGATTTCTTTCCTTCTGCTAACTTTGGGTTTTGTTTGTTCTTCTTTCTCTAGTTCCTTTAGGTGTAAGGTTAGATTGTGTATTTGAGATTTTTCTTGTTGCTTGAGGTAGGATTGTATAGCTATAAACTTCCCTCTTAAAACTGCTTTTGCTGCATCCCATAGGTTTTGGATGGTTGTGTTTTCATTGTCATTTGTCTCTAGGTATTTTTTTATTTCTTCTTTGATTTCTTCAGTGATCTCTTGGTTATTTAGTAACGTATTGTTTAGCCTCCATGTGTTTGTGTTTTTTATGTTTTTTTCCCTGTAATTCATTTCTAATCTCATAGCGTTGTAGTCAGAAAAGATGCTTGATATGATTTCAATTTTCTTAAATTTACTGAGGCTTGATTTGTGACCCAAGATGTGATCTATCCTGGAGAGTGTTCCATGTGCACTTGAGAAGAAAGTGTAATCTGCTGGTTTTGGATGGAATGTCCTATAAATATCAATTAAATCTATCTGGTCTATTGTGTCATTTAAAGCTTCTGTTTCCTTATTTAGTTTCATTTTGGATGATCTGTCCATTAGTGTAAGTGAGGTGTTAAAGTCCCCCACTATTATTGTGTTACTGTCGATTTCCTCTTTTATAGCTGTTAGCATTTGCCTTATGTATTGAGGTGCTCCTGTGTTGGGTGCATATATATTTATAATTGTTATATCTTCTTCTTGGATTGATCCCTTGATCATTATGTAATGTCCTTCCTTGTCTCTTGTAACATTCTTTATTTTAAAGCCTATTTTATCTGATATGAGTATTGCTACTCCAGCTTTCTTTTGATTTCCATTTGCATGGAATGTCTTTTTCCATCCCCTCACTAGTCTGTATGTGTCCCTAGGTCTAAAGTGGGTCTCTTGTAGACAGCATACATATGGGTCTTGTTTTTGTATCCATTCAGCAAGCCTGTGTCTTTTGGTTGGAGCATTTAATCCATTCACATTTAAGGTAATTATTGATATGTATGTTGCTATGACCATTTTCTTAATTGTTTTGGGTTTGTTTTTGTAGGTCCTTTTCTTCTCTTGTGTTTCCCACTTAGAGAAGTCCCTTTAGCATTTGTTGTAGAGCTGGTTTGGTGGTGCTGAATACTCTTAGCTTTTGCTTGTCTTTAAAGCTTTTGAGTTCTCCATCGAATCTGAATGAGATCCTTGCCGGGTAGAGTAATCTTGGTTGTAGGTCCTTCCCTTTCATCACTTTAAGTATAACATGCCACTCCCTTCTGGCTTGTAGAGTTTCTGCTGAGAAATCAGCTGTTAACCTTATGGGAGTTCCCTTGTATGTTATGTGTCATTTTTCCCTTGCTGCTTTCAATACTGTTTCTTTGTCTTTAATTTTTGCCAATTTGATTACTATATGTCTCAGCCTGTTTCTCCTTGGGTTTACCCTGTATGGGACTCGCTGCACTTCCTGGACTTGGGTGGCTATTTCCTTTCCCATGTTAGGGAAGTTTTCAACTATAATCTCTTCAAATATCTTCTCTGGTTCTTTCCCTCTCTCTTCTCCTTCTGGGACCCCTATAATGCGAATGTTGTTGCGTTTAATGTTGTCCCGGAGGTCTCTTAGGCTGTCTTCATTTCTTTTCATTCTTTTCTCTTTATTCTGTTCTGCAGCAGTGAATTCCACCATTCTGTCTTCCAGGTCACTTATCCGTTCTTCTGCCTCAGTTATTCTGCCATTGATTCCTTCTAGTGTAGTTTTCACTTCAGTTGTTGTATTGTTCATTCATCTCTGTTTGTTTGCTCTTTAATTCTTCTAGGTCTTTGTTAAACATTTCTTGCATCTTCTCGATCTTTGCCTCCATTCTCTTACCGAGGTCCTGGATCACCTTCACTATCATTATTCTGAATTCTCTTTCTGGAAGGCTGCCTATCTCCACTTCATTTAGTTGTTTTTCTGGGGTTTTATCTTGTTCCTTCATCTGGTACATAGCCCTCTGCCTTTTCATCTTGTCTACCTTTCTGTGAATGTGGTTTTTGTTCCACAGGCTGCAGGATTGTAGTTCTTCTTGCTTCTGCTGTCTGCCCTGTGGTGGATGAGGCTATCTAAGAGGCTTGTGCAAGTTTCCTGCTAGTGTTGGAGGGTCTCCTGCAGAGGCGGGCGGTGGCTGTGGCTCACCATGGGGACCAGGACACTGGCAGCAGAAGTTCTGGAAAGTACTCCTTGGCGTGAGCCCTCCCACAGTCTGCCATCAGCCCCACCAAAGAGCCCAGGAAGCAAAGATGCAAGTTATAAAAGGCAATTATAGTTCTTTATATCATCAACAAACAATTTGAGAATGAAATTTAAAATACCACATATGATGGCATCAATAAACAAAATGTTAGGAATAAATTTTTAAATAGATGTGTAATCGGGCTTCCCTGGTGGCACAGTGGTTAAGAATCCGCCTGCCAATGCAGGGGACACGGGTTCGAGCCCTGGTCCGGGAAGATCCCACATGCCGCGAAGCAACTAAGCCCGTGCACCACAACTACTGAGCCTGCGCTCCAGAGTCCGCGAGCCGCAACTACTGAGCCCACGTGCCACAACTACTGAAGCCCACACACCTAGAGCTCGTGCTCCACAACAAGAGACGCCACCGCAAATGAGAAGCCCACGCACTGCAAAAAAAGAGTAGTCCCCGCTCGCCACAACTAGAGAAAGGCTGCACGCAGCAGCAAAGACCCAATGCAGCCAAAAAAAAAAAAAAAAAGTTCATAGCAGCTTTATCTATAATACTCCAAAATTAGAAACAACCCAAATATCCCATCAACAGGCGAATAAACTAACCATGGTCTATTCATATACAATGGAATATTAATCAGCAATAAAAAGGAGTGAAATACTGATACATATAGCAACATGGATGAATCTCAGAATAATTCTATTGAAAGAAGCTAGATAAGGAGTATCTTACGTGTATGACTGCACTTATATGAAGTTCTAGAACAGGCAAAATTATTCTCTGACGATAAAAGTCAAATCAGTAGCTGCCTAGAGTGGCAGTAAGGGAAGATTCACTCCAAAGAGGATGAGGGAACTTTCTGGGGTGATGGAAATGTTCTATACCTTGATTGGGATGTTGGTTACACTGGTACATATGTGTAATGTACACATACATTAATATACATTAGAGCTAAATAAACTTATTGAACTAGTGATCTATACCAGTTCTTCATTAAAGAACAAGTATATAGGCACTAAAGACATTCTTTTATTTATTTATTTATTTATTTATTTATTTATTTATTTAGGCTGCGTTGGGTCTTCATTGCTGCACGTGAGCTTTCTCTAGTTGTGGCAAGTGGGGGCTACTCTTCATTGCGGTGCACAGCCTTCTCATTGTGGTGGCTTCTCTTGTTGTGGAGCACAGGCACAAGGCGCATGGACTTCAGAAGTTGTGGCACACAGGCTCAGTAGTTGTGGCGCAGGGGCTTAGTTACTCCGCGGCATGTTGGATCTTCCCAGACCAGGGCTCAAACCTGTGTGCCCTGCACTGGCAGGCAGATTCTTAACCACTGCACCACCAGGGAAGCCCTAAAGACCTTCTTAATAAAATGTCTTTATTGACTGAGATAGTATAAATTACACCTCAATGAAGTTTATTTAAAAAGAAAGGTATTTCAGTGTTTTGCGGACCTTTTTAATTTTAGATTTTTTGGTCAGGGATACAAAAAAGTTTAACTCAATGGCCTTCAAATACCTTTAACTATGCCCATAGCACATCCAAGTAATGTACCTGGAATCTTAAAGCATCCGTTTCAAGCTCTTATTTTACAGATTAGGAAATTGGGACCCAAGTATTCTGATTTCAAGTTCAACGTTCTTTTCACTATTTATGTTAGGCTATAAAATCTACAAAGCAACTTATATCATTGCTACTGAAAGGTTCCTGTGCTCAGAAAAAGCAGTTAGAGGGACTTCCCCGGTGGTGCAATGGTTAAGAATCCGCCTGCCAATGCAGGGAACACAGGCTCGATCCCTAGTCCAGGAAGATCCCACATGCCATGGAACAACTAAGCCCACGCACCATACCTACTGAGCCTGCGCTCTAGGGCCCGCGAGCCACAACTACCAAGCCTGTGTGCTGTAACTACCGAAACCCGTGCACCTACAGCCCGTGCTCTGCAACAAGAGAAGCCACTGCAATGAGAAGCCCACACACCACAACGAAGAGTAGCCCCTGCTCACCACAACTAAAGAAAGCCCACACGCAGCAAAGAAGACCCAAACGCAGCCAGAAGGAAAGAGAAAGAGAGAAAGAGAGAGAGAGAGAGAGAGAGAGAAAGAAAGAAGGAAAGAAAGAAAGAAAGAGTAGTATTTAAAAAAAAAAAGGCAGTTAGAATTAACGTGTGAAACACTCCCCGAAGAATGATAAATTTAGGAGATTACTGTTTTGCAATTCCTCATGAAATAACAGATCTAAGTCATAAAAATCAAGGAATGCTAAAATCCTTAAGTGAACTTTAGGGAAACTCTATAATAAAAAAGCTCAGGCTGACAACCTCCTGAACTTCCATCAAGCCTGACATCCAAAAGTGGGACAACCAGACATGAGGATCCTCCCGATACAATGCACTAGGCAGTAGACAGCATCGCCCAGGAAGGCGTCGTCCCAAAACAGACAAAAACCCCAAACTGATCCCAAGTCTAATCAAGTTGCTAGATGGAAACACTAGTTTACAGGAATTTGGGGGATAAAACAACAGACAGGATGGAGTCAGCAAGACCCAGAACGTGGGAAATTCTACTGGACAATGACCCAGTGTTTCTTCCACAAATAAATGGCATTAAAAAACAATGAAAGAAGAAGAAGAAAGAGGAGGAAGAAGAAGGAAGGAAGGAAAGAGAAAGGGAGGGAAGGAGAAGGAACTGTTAGTGATTAAGAGAGACCTTAAGGGACTTATCCAAGCGCCAAGTATGGACCTCGGTTGAGTACTGATTTGAATAACCAGTAAAAAGACATTTTTGAGATAAATGGGGAAACCTTGACATGGTCTAGTCATTAGATGATATTAGACGATGTGAAAAAAGTCCTTATCTGTTAGAGCCACAGAATGAAGTACATATGAGTGAAATGATGTCTAGGATTTGCTTTAAAATGTTTCAGGAGAAAACAGGTACGGATGGGGGAAGACAAAACAAAACAGCAGAAAGCTGATGGTTCCTGAAGCTCTGCGATCGGAATGATTCTTTCTACATCTGTATTTGAAATTTTCTACAATAAAATATTTTTTAAAAGCCCCCCAGAATGTATGTGCATGTGCCCAGGTAACTGGAAGGAGGAAGTCTGGGTGTGGCGACACCTGAGTATGACTTTCTCTTCCTCCTTCAACCCAACCTGCTACCTCCTCCCCTTTCATTCTAACGGAAGGGGACGTTTGCGCACAACGACTGGAGTGTTTGGATACTGCAGGTGGGGTCAAAAGAAAAGGAACCACGTACCTTTCTGGCACTGCTGCTGAGATTCTCAGCGCTGATGGGGAGCAGCGTGCTCAGCTCCAGGTCTGTAACCATCTGACGGGATTCTGCCAGCAAACGCCGAAGCTTGCTGGTGGGAGAAAAATCATCCTGGGAAAACAACACACTTCAAGCATTCAGGAAATCAAGAAGCACTTTTCATTGTTTATGTTTACAAGTACAATGTAACAAACACAAATGTTAACTGCTCATTAACATTGGACTTTAGGTATTACATATCAAAGCAGGGCATTAAACACTAGAAGAACCAAATTCCATTTATTTCTTAGAACCTACTTTGCTAAATAATTTGACTTAAACAGAACTTACTACAACTAATTAAGTAACATCCGTGTGATAAAAGAATCCTAGGCATTGTTTACCTCTCTTAAGTCAACTTGCCAAGGCTGTAATTACCAGGTCAAAATACTTAAAAAATGCAACTTTAACACTAAAGCCTTGTTAGCTTTTAAAAATAAGTGGAAATATGCCTTAGTGTGTTTATTCTTACTTAATTTTCAACTTTGTGTAAAAAGTTTTCCACAGTGTACAATCTGTGAGTTTTCCACAGTGGACATACAATTAACTGTACAATTAAGTGTACAGGGGCTTCCCTGGTGGCGCAGTGCTTAAGAATCCACCTGCCAATGCAGGGGACATGGGTTTGATCCCTGGTCTGGGAAGATCCCACATGCCACGGAGCAGCTAAGCCCGTGCGCCACAACTACTGAGCCTGCGCTCAAGAGTCCGCGAGCCACAACTACGGAGCCCACATGCCACAACTACTGAAGCCCACGTGCCTAGAGCCTGTGCTCCTCAACAAGAGAAGCCACCGCAATGAGAAGCCCGTGCCCCACCACGAAGAGTAGCCCCTGCTCGACACAACTAGAGAAAGCCTGTGTGCAGCAACGAAGACCCAACGCAGCCCAAAATAACTAAATTAATTAAGTGTACAATCTGATGAGTTCCTACATACATGTGTACATGAGTACACACCCATGAAGCCATCCCCACAATGAACACGGGTCGCATTCATCATGCCTTTGGCCCTTTGGAATTCCTGCCTCTGTGAGTGCCTCCTCGCCATTCCCAGACAACTACTGATCTGCTTTCAGTCACCAGAGATTAGTTTGCATCTTCTAGAGTTTTATATAGATGCGTTACATACTTTTGTCTGTCTGGCTTGTTTCACTCAGCATAATTATCTTGAGATTTACCTATGTTGTATGTGTCTAAATAGTTCATTCCTTTTTATTGCTGAGAAGTACTCCATTGTATGGATATACAACAGTTTATCTGTTCACCTACTGCAGTATATTTGGGTTGTTTCCAGGTTTTTTAGCTAGTGCAAATAAAGCTGCTTTAATATTTATGTGGACATATGTTTCCATTTCTCTAGGGGTAGAGCAGCTGGGTCATATGGTAGGTGTATATTTAATTTTTTTTTAAGTAGTTTTTTAACAGAAAGTACCCAGGTGTTTTCCAAAGTGGCTCTACCATTTACATTCCCACCATCAGTGAACAAAAGTCCCAGGTGCTCCCGATTCTAGTCAACACTTGATGCAGTCAATTTTGAACAAAGAGAACTAACACTCATCAAATACCCATTAGGGGCCAGGCCCTACAATATCCCCTTTAAACAAAGCAACTGTGATGTTATAATTGCATATTTGCAGGCGAAGAAACTGAGGCTCAAAGAAATTAAATAACTGTACTAACGTCACTGAGCTAAGACAAAGCAAAACCGGGACCTGAACCCAGATGAGTTTGATTTCAAACCCGGATATCTTCCCAAAATAACACCCAAAATAACTAAGTTTACTTGAACTTATTTTCTTTACGAACCACCTGCAAGGGGGACCCCATTCATGTTGGAAACACTGGCTTATCCACAATAACGACACTGTAGACACAACCTCACTGCCTGTCTGTAGGGGCCTGGACACACTGCGGTTTATTCAATCACTGGACCGCACATCAAGCAACAATCAAAATGAAGAGGCTAGGTCCACAGTGTCAGCACAGATGAAGGTCACAAAACACTGACAAAGCTGGAAAATCACATCAGAAAGGGATATAGACAGCAGTTTACCATTCATGTACATTTTAAACAAAGCAATAGTAATTTTTTTTAAATTGTGGTATAGTTGCTTTACAACGTTGTGTCAGTTTCTGCTATATAACGAAGTGAATCAGCTATGTGTATACATATATCCCCTCCCTCTTGGACCTTCCTCCCTCCCCCACCCCTCCCCCTCCCCCCCGCATCTAGGTCACCACAGAGCACTGAGCTGAGCTTCCCTGTGCTATACGGCAGGTGCCCACTAGCTATCTGTTTTACACATGGTAGTGTATATATGTCAATCCCAATCTCCCAATTCATCCCCCTCTTCCCCGGCGCCGTGTACACACGTCTGTTCTCTACGCCTGCGTCTCTATTCCTGCCCTTAAGTATACAGTTTTATGTAAAACATAAAAGCATAAAGCAAGCATGGACGCAACTTCAGGGTAGTGGTTAACTGGTGGGGGTGGAGGGTAGGCACACGCAGAATGGCACATGAACTTACCCTTTATCTGTAACATTTTATTTCTTTAGCAAGTTGAAAAATAAAGCAAACATGGCAAAATGTCAACGTGTTAAATCTGAATGTAAGTACGTAGTTACTTGTATTTTTCATTTTCTGTGTGTTTAAAATATTTATTAAAAATAGATATATCAATCACCTGGAGGGCCTGAGGGCATCCTACCTGAAGTTATCTATAGGATATTTAAAGAAAAGAGAAGGTAAATAATTATGACTTCAGTTATGTAATATAAATTAAAGTCCTATAATTAAAAAAAAAAAACCTGAAGAATAGCCAAAATTAAGCACACTAACAATAGTGCTCTAGGAGAATTAGAAGTATGCTGGGGAGAAGTCTTGCTTGAATAAGCTGGGTATTTCTAAGTGAAATACAAACCTTTTCACTGGGCAATGCTGCATCTTTGTTGACTAACAAAATCTTAGATGAGTTCTTTTTATCAGAAGAGGACCCCGTCTCTATCAACTTCTCATCCTCTCTTAAGGCAGATTTTGAAGAACCCAGACAGTGGGACTGCTGGATCAACTCACTGTGAATAATAAAACCAAAACAAAAACAGGCATCTTGAAACAACAGCAAACATGTCACCAATACTGTTATACATGAAAGTATCTCAACAGGACAAAAAAAAAAAGTGTTTTCTTTTCTGATGATGAAGCTCAAGTTTGAATAGAACATTAGAGACTTGAGCAGAATATTTGTGTAGAATATTATAAATGAATGCATACCTTTAGCAGTAAGAATTAAAACCAAATTCTTCGTTAAAGGGTAACTACAGGAGAGAGAATTGCCTTCCTCCCCACACCCACAAAAAAAAGCAAAGAAAAGAAGGTGTGAGAGACGGGATCATCCAAAAGAGGAAAAAACTGAATACAGCACAAGGTTAAACATTTGAAGATTTTAGGTTTTTGGTTTGTGAGGCTGATTTTTGTTAATGGTCTTTTACAAGTCCTTCTGTGAAAGCAGAATGGCACTGTTGTGGGTCCTTGATTCTTCCATAGGGTCTTAGTAGTTAGAGAACAGACACGTGTAGCTAAGTTTCTGGTGTGTTGTTAACACCGGGCTCAAAGCAGAGCTGAGAGCAAGAGGCCCTGGAAACCTCTTCCTCCCACAGGCCCTGTAAGGCCGGCAGAGCAGGCCGTGGCCCCCTCCACATGTAAACCCCTGCACGGCAAATGGAATGGTGGTATAAACGTGACCATTTTAGTCAGATGATGAAGTAGGTACATAAGCTCGTATAATCTAAGGAAAAACAGGAAAACATCAGTATCTTTTCCACTTAATCACGTGTTTGTCATGCGATGCCTTGGCAAATGCCTCTGCTGGCAGAACAGGGAGTCACTTGAATCATTTCAAGCCACGGAGGTCAAAAGGGCCTTGAGGGCTTCCCTGGTGGCGCAGTGGTTGAGAGTGCGCCTGCCGATGCAGGGGACATGGGTTCGTGCCCCGGTCTGGGAGGATCCCACGTGCCACGGAGTGGCTGGGCCCGTGAGCCATGGCCGCTGAGCCTGCGCGTCCGGAGCCTGTGCTCCACAACGGGAGAGGCCACAGCAGTGAGAGGCCCGCGTACCGCAAAAAAAAAAAAAAAAGGCTCTCAATACAGAGACTTCATCCTTTCTGTAATTTAAGATCAAAGAGCTAGGTTTCCTTTAACAATAGCAGACATTAGTGTAGCACCCCTCAACTAACTACAAGATTCAGCAATTCGAACAGTAAGATAAGCCTGAAAAATGCAGCATATGCCAGAAACTAATCCATTCCTTTTCTCTTAAATAAACCAGTTGGGGGCTTCCCTGGTGGCACAGTGGTTGAGAGTCCACCTGCCGATGCAGGGGACACGGGTTCGTACCCCGGTCTGGGAGGATCCCACATGCGGCGGAGCGGCTGGGCCCGTGAGCCATGGCCGCTGAGCCTGCGCGTCCGGAGCCTGTGCTCCGCAACGGGAGAGGCCACAACAGTGAGAGGCCCGCCTACCGCAAAAACAAACAAACAAACAAACAAAAAAACAACCAGTTGGATAAGGTGGTCAAAAGGCACAAACTTCCAGCTATGAGATACATAAGAACTAGGGATTTCATGTACAGTAGGATTAATGTACTTAACACTGCTGTCGATTATATATAAAAGTTGTTGAGAAAGTAAATCCTAAGAGTTCTCATCACAAGGAAAAAATATTTTTTTTTTCTTTTTCTTTTTTTTGTGTCTCTATGAGATGATGGATGTTCACTAAACCTATTGTGGTCATCATTTCCTGATGCACTGGAATCATCATGCCGAACACCTTAAACTTATACAGTGCTGTATGTCAGTTATATCTCAATAAAACTGGGAAAAAAAAAACAATAACTGTTACCAGCTTATTAAATACAAATATTCTTTCTCCTGCATGATTTTTAAAAGTAAGAAAGTTTGGGAAATGTAAAGTGAACACAAAGGCCAAAGCAGTTGGATGTGTAAATAAGCCAATGGGGGCAAAAAGAATGTCTTATCTGGGGTCTAGGGAATGTAATCTGGACATGAAAGAAACAGCTTATCGATTCAAAAGGATCCTGGCTGAGGAATGCTCCAGAGCTGCATTCTACCCTGTAAAGTGACCTCCCCGTTTGTTTTAAAATAAAACATATTTGCTCAGCTCATGACAACTGGCTTTGTTTTTAAGCAAAACTTTTGCCTCAGAAGCTGTCCTAGGCACAAACTTCTCACTGGTCCAATACAGTCTCTGTACAATCAAAACCTCAACAGCCTACCCTGTGATGAAAAGAGGAAACGGTTTGTCAAACGCAATTTCTGTTTCTAAATACTGCTTTCCATTTCACAGTTGGCATGAAGTGGCTACTGCAGCCCTTTTATATTTCTCAAAACCGTAAGTAGGCTCCCTGGGTGTTTACAAACATGAAACGAGACTGACCTTGTAGAGGAGTTGTGTTTGGTTCCACTGGCACTTTCCGAACAAGTGCACACCGATTTGTGGCGCACGATTCTCTGCACTTTGGAAGGCTTGAAGATGCTCATCCATTCCACTTCAGACATGTGGCCTGGAGCTTCGATTATGAAGTTACTCGGGTGGCAGCACTCGGATGCCCACATGTCACTTTCATCCAGACAGGCTTCGCTTTTATGGCAACATGAGACTCCAGACCTTTCCAGGTGATCTTGACATTTGACATCTAGCTTTTCTGGTTGTTTTGAACCAGAACAGTCGGCCAGGCCCAGGTAAAGGCTGACGTCATGCCACTTTTCATTGGATCCAGATGTTGATGCTTCCGAGAGTTGTTCCTCTTCATTCTGAATCCCAGCTCCATTACCTTTTGGTGATTTTGCGTGGATCTTGCAAAATGTACTTTTGTTTTCGGGTTTAGTCTGGATTTTTCCTCCCAGAGACCAAGACTTTTGTTTCTCCACTAAGTCTTTTGCAAATAGAGATGAGATAGCAATTACACTTTTTCCCCCAAATGAAGGATTAACCTGTAGTTTCTTCTCTTTGCATACATCATAAGAGCTCTCGTCTGACTTATTTTGCTGAACCAACGTGATCTCAAATTTTTGGTCCTTAACCAGTGACTTCTGATTGTCCTCCCTCTTAAAATCGACTTTTAGGTGGTTATTTTCAAGGTCTGATAAACACATTTCTCTGCTATGGTGGCATTACAAAAAACGGAAGTTATAAGATACACTTGATACTGTTGTTCTAAATATTTCACTCAAACCTCATCAGCTGAGCTAAGCCCTAGTAAGACCCATTTGTCTGAGTTGAAAATATGAGGTAGAATTTTTATATTCTTCGGAGCCCAATTTTAGCCCAACCTCCTCCAGGAAGTCTTGCGACCACCACAGCCACTCCCCTCTTCCCATCCTTAATGTCCACTGCACTGACTCTCCATACTGCAAATCATTATCTTACTGTATATATTTATATCTAATTAATCAGATAGCACATTTCCTATTATAACTATATCATTCACTGTTTCATACATATAAAAGTTTTGTCAAAAGATTCTTAAGGGGTTCCCTGGTGGTGCAGTGGTTGGGAGTCTGCCTGCCAATGCAGGGGACACAGATTCGTGCCCTGGTGTGGGAAGATCCCACATGCCGCGGAGCGGCTGGGCCCGTGAACCATGGCCGCTGAGCCTGTGCGTCCGGAGCCTGTGCTCCGCAACGGGAGAGGCCTGCGTACCGCAAAAAAAAAAAAAAAAAAAAAAAGATTCTTAAGGTTTTTGTTCACACGTAGAAGCATTTTTAATCCTCCTGGAACCTAAGACAGCCTTTAACATACACTAAGTGTTCTGTAAATACTCGTTGACTGATCTGTTATTTCTCTTCCTAATTCACAGTTAAATAGACATAAAGTCAGGATTGAAAGGCAAGGGAGAGTCAAGGTACAACGATAAGTTGGAAAGTGCCGAATGTGTTCACCATACTGCATTCATGACCATCCCATTTGTCTGCTGGATACTTATGCATCTATACATTGAAAACTGGTCTAAGGTAAAAGTGATACCACATGTGCATAAAATAAAAATCACTGTGATAAACCTTCTAATAAATTGTCAAAGGTTTTCGTGTCACACCTATTCAGGTGTTCTAATCTGTATGATTCTAATCCCTCCTTCTAGAATGGGATAAGCCACTTTATGTTCTTAAAGAATAACCTCAATCATCCAGCCCAGGTACCTCCCAGGGGAAATGCAGTGCAAAAAGGAAAAAGAGCCAATAGGTTAGGGGCTTCTGCCTGCAAGAGGTCGCTGGGTTGGTCTGGTGTTTATGGGTAGCAGCCACATACAGCTGGGATACAGAGCAATGGTGCAACAACCCCCAGCAAAAGACCTCGAAGAAGAGTACAGCAAATGCAGCAAAGTGTGGGTGAGTCCCCAGTTCTACTGTCTGTAGCAACAGCTGCTCCCTACATCCCTCCCTGCAGCTCTGACCACCCCCATCCTGAACTCCACCCTCCGGGGAAAGGAGCTGCGTCATCCAGCCCAGCTTCTGCTCCTACATGCCGTGATGGGGAACTCCCCGAATTCCTGTTCCTTTCCATGACTCCCTGTACCATTTCTGCTTGTAAAAGTGGACTCAATTTAACTGTGGGGCAGTTGTATGCTTGTTAAATTAAACCAGACCTCATATATTTATATTTTAATTTGACAGAAACCAATTTAATTCACACACTGCCTTTTACAGGTAAGAGTAGACGTCTCCTCCTATTAACAAGGAAAATGGGAAAATCAAGCTGAGAGCAGAGATCACCCTCAGCTGAACTTCTACTGCAGTTATTTATACCATTCTTTGGCATTATTTTAAGCAAGTACCATGCCCAATATATCTTCCTTTTCCCTATTCCTAGCCCGTGCCTAAAATATTGAGTGCTGAATGAATGAATGATTCATCTCTGTAATTTCTACTTTAGCTCAAAGCCTTCTACACGACAAACACACAAATAATGTGCTTAATGAATTTAATCAAATGGTTAAATTAAGATCATGCCTAAAATTCTCACTACCACCCAGGATTAGCTCACATATATTTATTCCCTACGACCCACCAAACAGTAATTAAGTACTGGCCCACAGCAGGTACTTAACAAATATTGACTGAATGATGGAATAAAATACAAGATCATATTAATAGCATCATACTAAGATTACCTGGATTCCAGGGCCTTTGATTCCTCCATCTTTGAGTCATATATCTGTATTAATTCCTGAGAATTTTCCACATTGAAATGAAGAAACTGCAGATCACGCTGTTGTTTTATGTAAATCTGTCGTAGATATTGATAAATCAAAATAAAGTGTAACAACAAAGCTAAACTGAGCCAACTACTGGCACTTTCAAATGCCAAAACAGATCAGATAGTGACTAAAGAACTATGCTGAATATGTTTGCTTTTCTTTTTCCTATGTTAGCCCTGAGATTTGTTAATGTAACTAGTCTCCTAACCTTTAATTACCATAAGCAAGACCCTATCTGCTAGGTTAATATGATACACCTTTAATGTAGTCAGGATTCCAAAAGCATCATAAACGAAATCACTGGGCATACACTTTTCCTAATTTGATGTTTGTTTACAAGCGTTTCCCACCTAATAGAGAAGGGTAAGTGGGAACCTACCTGTCTCAGATTATGCAGCTCCGCGCTCAGGCGTTCTTGCTTTGACTTTGCGATATCCAGTAACTCGTCTTTCCTTTTTTCTCGCTCTACTATTTAAGAACAAATATTATTAAAACGTTTTTCACCAGCCCATATTGACACAAACCTCTTCATTTCCAACAATTTTACGCGCGGCTAACTTTTTTCCCCTCCTTCCTGAATTTTAAAATTGCAAAATGGATGGCTGGAAAGAGCTTTAATCAGTGATTCTGACTAGATCCTTCACCAAATTTGAAAACTTTCACAGTATAATTAATGTTAAGTCAAAAAAGTATTCGAAACTGTACCAACTCTCTGCTCATATGACATGTGTGTGTCTGTATGTAGATATGCATAGAAAAAGGCTGAGAGCAAGCATACTGAAGTATCAAATTAAGTTGTTTTTTAGATGGAAGGATTAACGACAATTATTTTCCTTTTTTTTGAGGGGGTGGTTTCTAAATCTCTAAATTTAATACATATTACTTTATTCTTTACTTACTTATTCACATTACACAGGTAACTTACAAATGCATTTTCCTTGTAAAAATCCAAACAGCATATTACTTTTACCAACAGAAAAAAACTAACATTACAAGGGGCAAAAAAAAAAAAATCACTATTTTCACCAGTATGTAAGTCAATCTGATATAATCTCACAATCAGGCCACTTGTATGTATTCTCACTGAGCAAAAACTGAAGATATGTGGACCTGTGAGGTGACCCCACAGGTAGACAAACTTGTCTTTCCATTTTTTTTTTTTTTTCCTTTCTGTGGCACGCAGGACTCTCACTGTTGTGGCCTCTCCCGTTGCGGAGCACAGGCTCCGGACGCGCAGGCCCAGCGGCCATGGCTCACGGGCCCTGCCACTCCGTGGCATGTAGGATCCTCCTGGACCGGGGCACGAACCCGTGTCCCCTGCATCGGCAGGCGGACCCTCAACCACTGCGCCACCAGGGAAGCCCTGTCTTTCCATTTTAATGAAAGTCCAGCACTCCTTTACAGACTTTCTTTTTCTTGAAAACTCTTTACCTGATGGGTAATTAAGATTAAGAATTTTCTTTAATATACATAGTATTACACTCAATTTTCTAGCACAAAAAGACAGAACAGAGGTTTTTTTTTTTTTTAATCTTCATTCTTTTACAAAGACCATAAACATTCTGCCGAAACGCAGACACTTTGCTGTTACTAGAGTTGGGGTATGAGAAATCAGTACTTTAAAAAGTTTCAGAACTTGGCAGATGAGAACCCCCAGAAAGGAAAGATCTAAAGTGTTATACGAAGACTTGTACGGGAAAAAAATATTAATATTATGCTTAAGGGGAAATAATTTCATTCACATAGAAGTGATAGATCAACAATAAATGTCTCACCTAAAAAAACCCACTATCTTTATAAGAAGTTCAAGCTAAATGCATAAAATGACCCTCTAATTATTAATACATGAATCGGTTTTGAGTGAATCAGGTGCAGCCTAAATCAAAATTGACAACTTCTATGGTTTATTAACAAAGCACCTTTTCCACATGTCATTTTTCTCATGGATGAAAAAGAATACAAATCTTTATTATTATCGCTTTACATTTGGAGCGTCACAGAAACCATTTAAGGACAAAGGCACGAGCTTTGCTGGAGACAGCGGCTCTACCTGGACAGCTTTTCTGCAAAGTGTCTGCTGGTGGTCACTGGGGACCAGGCGGAATAAAGCATGAGCAGGGACCTATGCAAGCCACCACCTCCTAGCCAAACACGCTTAATGCTCAGCCCTTCGGATACGGGTCAGCAGCAATCTTTTTTTTTTTTTAAGATGTTTTTTGATATGGGCCATTAAAATTTTTTTTTAATTTATTTATTTTGGCCTGCATTGGGTCTTCACTGCTGCACGTGCGTTTTTCTCTGGTTGTGGCGAGAGAGGGCTACTCTTTGTTGCGGTGTGAGGGCTTCTCATTGCGGTGGCTTCTCTTGTTGTGGAGCACGGGCTCTAGGCACACAGGCTTCAGTAGTTGTGGCACATGGGCTCAGCAGCTGTGGCTCGCAGGCCTAGAGTGCAGGCTCAGTAGTTGTGGTGCACGGGCTTAGTTGCTCCGCGGCATGTGGCATCTTTCCAGACCAGGAATCAAACCCGTGTCCCAGTGAAATCAAGGAAACACTCCCATTTACCATTGCAACAAAAAGAATAAAATATCTAGGAATAAACCTACCTAAGGAGACAAAAGACCTGTATGCAGAAAATTATAAGACACTGATGAAAGAAATTAAAGATGATACAAATAGATGGAGAGATGTACCATGTTCTTGGATTGGAAGAATCAACATTGTGAAAATGACTCTACTACCCAAAGCAATCTACAGATTCAATGCAATCCCTATCAAACTACCACTGGCATTTTTCACAGAACTAGAACAAAAAATTTCACAATTTGTATGGAAACACAAAAGACCCCGAATAGCCAAAGCAATCTTGAGAACGAAAAATGGAGCTGGAGGAATCAGGCTCCCTGACTTCAGACTATACTACAAAGCTACAGTAATCAAGACAGTATGGTACTGGCACAAAAACAGAAAGATAGATCAATGGAACAGGATAGAAAGCCCAGAGTTAAACCCACGGACATATGGTCACCTTATCTTTGATAAAGGAGGCAGGAATGTACAGTGGAGAAAGGACAGTCTCTTCAATAAGTGGTGCTGGGAAAACTGGATAGGGACATGTAAAAGTATGAGATTAGATCACTCCCTAACACCATACACAAAAATAAGCTCAAAATGGATTAAAGACCTAAATGTAAGGCCAGACACTATCAAACTCTTAGAGGAAAACATAGGCAGAACACTCTATGACATAAATCACAGCAAGATCCTTTTTGACCCACCTCCTAGAGAAATGGAAATAAAGACAAAAATAAACACATGGGACCTAATGAAACTTAAAAGCTTTTGCACAGCAAAGGAAACCATAAACAAGACCAAAAGACAACCCTCAGAATGGGAGAAAATATTTGCAAATGAAGCAACTGACAAAGGATTAATCTCCAAAATTTATAAGCAGCTCATGCAGCTCAATAACAAAAAAACAAACAACCCAATCCAAAAATGGGCAGAAGACCTAAAAAGACATTTCTCCACAGAAGATATACAGACTGCCAACAAACACATGAAAGGATGCTCAACATCTTTACTCATTAGAGAAATGCAAATCAAAACTACAATGAGATATCATCTCACACCAGTCAGAATGGCCATCATCAAAAAATCTAGAAACAATAAATGCTGGAGAGGGTGTGGAGAAAAGGGAACACTCTTGCACTGTTGGTGGGAATGTGAATTGGTACAGCCGCTATGGAGAACGGTATGGAGGTTCCTTAAAAAACTACAAATAGAACTACCATATGACCCAGCAATCCCACTACTGGGCATATACCCTGAGAAAACCATAATTCAAAAAGAGACATGTACCAAAATGTTCATAGCAGCCCTATTTACAATAGCCCGGAGATGGAAACAACCTAAGTGTCCATCATCGGATGAATGGATAAAGAAGATGTGGCACATATATACAATGGAATATTACTCAGCCATAAAAAGAAATGAAATTGAGCTATTTGTAATGAGGTGGATAGACCTAGAGTCTGTCATACAGAGTGAAGTAAGTCAGAAAGAGAAAGACAAATACTGTATGCTAACACATATATATGGAATTTAAGAAAAAAAAAATGTCATGAAGAACATAGGGGTAAGACAGGAATAAAGACACAGACCTACTAGAGAATGGACTTGAGGATATGGGGAGGGGGAAGGGTAAGCTGTGACAAAGTGAAAGAGCGGCATGGACATATATACACTACCAACGTGAGGTAGATAGCTAGTGGGAAGCAGCCGCATAGCACAGGGAGATCAGCTCGGTACTTTGTGACCGCCTGGAGGGGTGGGATAGGGAGGGTGGGAGGGAGACGCAAAAGGGAGGGGATATGGAAACATATGTATATGTATAACTGATTAAATTTGTTATAAAGCAAAAAAATAAAATAAAATAAATTAAAAAAAAAAAAAAAAAAAAAAACCCGTGTCCCTTGCATTGGCAGGCGGATTCTTAACCACTGTGCCACCAGGGAAGTCCGATGTGGACCATTTTTAAAGTCTTTATTGAATTTGCCACAATATTGCTTCTGTTCCATGACTTGGCTTTTGGCCACGAGGCATGTGGGATCCTAGCTCCCCGACCAAGGATCGAACCCTCACCCCCAGCGTTGGAAGGCAAAGTCCTAACCACTGGACCGCCGGGGAAGTCCCGCATCATCTTACTTTTAAAGGTAATCCTCGTGCACAGAATTGAGAACGTGGCACAGTGAAAGCCACGGCGTCGGGTTTAAAACTTACGTCTCTTCAATCCTGAATTTATTTCTTTGCATTAGGTGAGTCAACACCATAACAAAAGCCTATAAAAGTAGTGCACTTGAGGGGCCTCCCTGGTGGCGCAGTGGTTGAGAGTCCGCCTGCCAATGCAGGGGACACGGGTTCGTGCCCTGGCCCGGGAAGATCCCACATGCCGCGGAGCGGCTGGGCCCGTGAGCCATGGCTGCTGAGCCTGCGCGTCTGGAGCCTGTGCTCCACAACGGGAGAGGCCGCAACAGTGAGAGGCCCGCCTACCGCAAAAAAAAAAAAAAAAAAAAAGTAGTGCACTTGCAATGTTTATGTAGAGTCGCATTTAGTTTATGTGAATTCAACTCTATGCACAAAGAAAACAGTAAAATAGTAGCTCTTTCCCGGTGGAAGTGACGCCCTCAGGGCGTCTGGGACTCCAGGCTGTCCTCAGCTCTACCCACCTCTTCCATTAACAGCATGATCACACACTGGGTGCATTCCCGGCATTGGCATTCGAGGATAATTTTAAATATATTTCAATACTGCCTTAATCTGACTTTAGAATAATCTACTGTTACACGAAATAGAATTGTTTCCTTAGATCTGATACTTTCCTACGTGGCTGGGTTATCTGGGGTCAAAGTGGAGTGAGTCCGCCTATTTCACAAGTTGGTCACTGAAGACAAAGAGGTATGGAACCCTGCTGACACCTGCCTGAGCAGGCAGCCTAAGGAAGACAGCACAGAGGAAGGGGTGCTGAAGTCTGGACCTGCCAAATTCTGATCAAGCTTCTGTGCCTTTTACTGCCTGGGAGACCTTCACTCAATCTCACAGGGCCTCGTTTATGGGACTCGCAGGGCCACAGAAATGTAAACCAGTATCATTGTTTTGTTTGGAAACTTCTTATAAGCAACATGTACAAATGAAACATGTCTCTAAGCCTATGTGAAGAACTTCATCTTCAACAAAAGGAAAGAGAAGGTTTGAACTTAAAAGTACATTTTTAAGACATCTTCCAACCTTGAATAAAATGTGTTAATTTTTAGCCATGACACCTGATAGCATATTATCCTGTCAAGCCTTTAAAAATTCTTTTCAGGCTTTAATTCACTTTTATAATTTAAACACACAAAAATTGTTCTGAGACAGTGGTACGAATTGAAAAGATATTTAAGAAATCAGCTTAGGGCTTCCCTGGGGGCGCAGTGGTTGAGAGTCCGCCTGCCGATGCAGAGGACACGGGTTCGTGCCCCAGTCCGGGAAGATCCCACATGCCGCAGAGCGGCTGGGCCTGTGAGCCATGGCCGCTGAGCCTGCGTGTCCGGAGCCTGTGCTCTGCAACGGGAGAGGCCACAACAGTGAGAGACCCGCGTACCGCAAAAAAAAAAAGAAATCAGCTTAGAAAAGGATAAAAAAATATTTCACAAACTGGATTTATTAGAGTTTTATCTAACAAATTACATATACTTTACCTAGTAATACATAATAGAATGTATGAGTAAAAACAGATGAGCCAAAAAAAAAGGAGATTATTAAACTGTTCTGTAAATGTTGTTCCTTCCTCTGACCTCGCACAGCATTTTATTCACAGCATCTATAGAGCACTGAACTCTCTTTGGGCCCATGAGCTCCTTAGTCACTAGCAGAGTGCCTGGCACACAGATGCCGATCCAAAGATTGCGGGAATGCAACTGTAAAGCTACAAACATATGTATATATGTATATCTTTGTGCAGATGTACAAATATATGTATATCTTTATGTAAGTATCTGTAACAACGTAAGACATAATTACTTTGAGACGCAGGAATCCTAGAAATAATGGAAATAGTGACCTCTAGTGGTAGAAAACTGCATGTCCCCAATCTTTAATCACATGAGATTAAAATTAAGAATTTCATTTTATTTGAAAAAAATGTAATATAATACTGTATTCTGCCCTTTAACTTATAGAAGTGTAGTCTCTTCCTAGAAGGAAGGACACTGAGGGTAGGTATGAGTAGACCCAAACATGTTCACTTAGTTAATTAAATTCTTTTTTCTTTTGGCCATACCACATGGCATGCGGGATCTTAGTTCCCTGACCAGGGATCGAACCCGCGCCCCCTGCAGTGGAAGCGCGGAGTCCTAACCACTGGATCTCCAGGGAAGTCCCAGTTCATTTAACTTCTATTTGGAACTTTACCTCCAAACCTA
This sequence comes from Mesoplodon mirus, assembly GCF_964341445.2. NCBI lineage: Eukaryota > Metazoa > Chordata > Mammalia > Artiodactyla > Ziphiidae > Mesoplodon > Mesoplodon mirus. The sequence continues at coordinate 7,241,319 of NC_138989.1, forward strand.
TGATTTTCTTCATACAAACCGCCAAAATTAAAGTCTAACAAAATCTTCTTGGCTGTCAGGGCCATGTGTGGATAAGCTCTAAATATCAGTGATTCTCAGCTGGGAGCAGAGAAAGGAGAGGCTAGAAACTCTGACGTGCGTTGGGGTTAGCGTGTAGGAGAACATGGCGGTGAGGGAGGGTGGGGAGTGCCACTTTTATGTTTATCAGAAGGGGGCCTAAGTTACACCTTATTGACAAACTTGCTTTTAAGTCATGAAAAATTCATCTCCAACATTATTATTTTGCGGTCGTACTGATGTAACAAAACACGTGAGTATTTTCCAACTGTAATAATTACAGGTGATCTATTTGCAAAATTGAAAAAATGTTGAATTCCTAATTTTTATCTAGTATTTGCAAATACTTGGCTCATAAGATTTTTTCTTATTGAATTTTTAAGCCCAAGTACTATGTTTTTAGTGAGTTAGTATAGTCACGCACTCAAGCTAGAAGGGAGAGCACCTCCTCATTTCACAGAAGAGGAAACAGAGTGAACTGGGAGGCACGATAACAGCTTTAAAATTCCCTGCCTGGTCCCTCCTCGCTTCTCAAAGGGTGTTAAAATAAATTAATTAAATACATAAAGTATTTTGAGAGAGGTACAATTCATTTAGCCCGTCATGGTAGTATCGCAGAACATTCAGGTTACTTAAACTAATTATCTATTTTTACCGGTAAAAACCAATTCATCATGCAGGCAACTTTTCTCTTGCTTGAGGCGAAAGATCTCTTCTCGTTGTTCATTATTTTCTGTTGTCTTTTCATTTAGATCCTCTTCACAAATAGAAGGGGAAAAAAAGTCCTCAAATAAATACTAGTTCCTAGAAGAATATACACTGTGAATACCTCTCACGTCCTCAGCACCCACTTCCAATTAATATGAAGTCCTGTTGGATCGACAACCAAAATATGTCCCTCATCTAACATCTCACTGCACCCCCAGCAGTGACCCTGGCCAAGGCTTCCACTGTCTCCCTGCTCGAACCCTGCCTCTCCCTCCTCTCCCTTTGCAGTCTCCTGTCCACGGAGCAATCAGGGCCATCTGCTGGCGTCACTTCTCTGTTAAAAGCCCTTGTGCTACACTTAGGAGGAAATCCAAACTCCTTACCTTAAGACCTGCACAGCCTGGCCCTGCCCTTTCAATCTGTTCCTTACACTGGCCCCAACCTCAAAACCCACACCAGGGCTTTTGCATTTGCTGTTTCTTCTGCCTGGAAGGTCCTGGCCCAGATCTTTGCACGACTGGTTCTTCCCATCATCCAAGTTTCACCTCTAATGTTCTCTTCAAAGACGCCTCCCCAGTGCACCCAAACTAAATAAGTCTCCTTCCCTCACTCTCTAGTCCGCTATCCATGATGCTGCTTTTATTTTTTTAATAAATATTGAATTTATAAAATAAGACATAAAAGTTGATAGAACCGACTTCTTTTTACTTTAAATGTTACCTAGGTAAACACAGCATTCAATAAATACTTATCGAAGGCCTACAATGTACCCCAGGGGCTGTGCTATTAACTGTGGATCCAAAAAAAGAGAAGACGGAGTCCATCCCTGCTGTCAAGGGGCTTATAGTATGATTATGATTTTAGCTGAAGCTACAAATGGAGACAAAAGTATGATTTACCACAAGTCAGGGCATCATAAGAGCAAGATTTTAGGAGGTGGAGTTTTTTAAATTAAACCTGCCCCATAGCCTTTCACAATTTGGACAGCAACTCCCTGCCTCAGGAGGGATTTCCTCAGGGACAGAGGTGGAGCAATCGCACCATCGCACGGCTCTGTCATTCTAAGTTTGCTTGTTCCACGGCAGGAGTCAGTCTTCGTGTCTAGTGTGATGACCACTTATAAATGGGACAGTCTGGGTGCAGATTTAAGACCTGGTTGGCGCCTCCATCCAACAGCTTCCCCTGCCCCACAGTGGGGAAAGGCCAGAGAAAAGTGGGCCTCCCTCCACATTCTCTGCAGACGAATATAAATGTTTACTCCATCACCTAGATCCATATTCCAGTACATAGCATTAACCTATCTGGCATACCCAGCCCTCGTTTCATTAGAAAACTTCAAGTAGTAGAAAAATAAACTGTGGGGTTACTGTGAGAATGAAAACAGAACAGGAGGACACAAAAGGAATTCCCCCCAAAATAAAACATGCACCAAAAAGCCACTCTGGGAGTTTGTATTGTAGTGGTAAATCCTCACCCCTCCCTGCATTCCTCCCTCAATTTTTTGTAAATCCTCCCACAGGGGATTGCCTGACTCTGGGTTCAGCCATGTGACTCGCTTTGGCCACAGAATGAGGGGGAAGTGATGGTATATACAGGTCCTCCCATCTTTTTGCTTCTCTTAAGCTTCTGCCTTCACCGTGGGAAAAAATGCCCAGGCTAGCCGACCGGTGGGTGAGGAGAAGATGCCCCAGGGGAGCCGCTCAGCTGGGCCCAACGGAGATCAGCCAAGTCCCGTGTGGCTTCCAGATACATGGGTTTATCAAATGCTCGTGGTTGCATGCCACTGAGATACCGTCATTGGTTGCTACAAAGCGTATAGTAGCAATAGCTAACCGGTACAGCAAAGGCAGGATTATTTTTAAAATAGAACGCATCAGGCAGTTTCCCCCAGCTCTGTTATTTATCTTGTAACACAAAAACTTGCACCATAATTCTATACAAATGAAATGAACATCTCAGGGCAGGACCTAAAGCTAACAACAGACCTACTCTCAGTTATGAGATTAAGTGAACCCAAAGGAAGAAATATATTCCCAAGATAAAATGCTTAAATTTATGCCTCTTCCTTACCTTTTAGCTTATTGACTTCCATCTTAAGTGCCTTCAATTTCTGCTTATAATCTTGCTTTTCTTTCACAATACAGGTCTCCGCCATCTTAGCGTCGCGTAAGGCATGCTCTAACAATTTAAATTTACCCGAACAGTCAGCAATGTGATTGACTGCCTCGATAATATCTTTGTCCTACAAACCAAATTTGAAAACTGTTACATAAGATTTTAAAATTCCAACTAAACAATAAGAAAACACTACATTTAATAAGATCTCATTGTGGGGGCTTCCCTGGTGGCACAGTGGTTGAGAGTCCGCCTGCCGATGCAGGGGACACGGGTTCGTGCCCCGGTCCGGGAAGATCCCACATGCCACGGAGTGGCTGGGCCCATGAGCCATGGCCGCTGAGCCTGCGTGTCTGGAGCCTGTGCTCCGCAGCGGGAGAGGCCACAACAGTGAGAGGCCCGCGTACCGCAAAAAAAAAAAAAAAAAGATCTCATTGTGGGAGAGGAATACATTGGGACATTGGGGTTGACATATACAAACTACTATATATAAAATAGAGAATGAGTAAGAGCCTGCTATAGCACAGGGAACTCTACTCAATACTCTGTAATGACCTGTATGGGAAAAGAATCTAAAAACAAAGAGTGGAGATATGTATATGTATAACTGATTCACTTTGCTGCGCACCTGAAACTAACACAACACTGTAAATCAACTATACCTCAAAAAGAATTAAAAAAAAAAAAAAAAAGATCTCCTTGTGTACCCGGTTTCATTCCAAGCACTTTCCACGTGTTACCTCATTTAATCCTCACGGTAACTCTCTGAGGTAGGGACTATGGTCACTCCCCACGTGACAGAGGACCCGACAGTAAAGTGGCCACGGTTATACAGCTGGTTAGTGATGGAGTTCCGGTTTGAACTTAGCCGGCTGCCCCTGAAACCATGCACGAACCACCATCGTTTACTGTCTCAGAAAGTTCAGAAGCAAACGTTTGATCACCTATGAAACTGTAAGAGCAATAGGAAGGCTGGTGGCCCTTGAGGGGGCTTAGTCTCTGCACTACAGATAAATCCCATAGGCCCTCCTTCCTCTCCTTCTTTTCAGCTTGTTAACATGACAGACGCCAAGACCTTATCCCAAACCTACCCAATTCAGAACCCCTTATTGTTGAGATGGTTGTTTTAATTACATAAAAGGTATCTATGTGCTTGTTGAAAAGCAATTCAAATAACACCTGAAAGTATAAAAATAATATGCAAAAGTACTCCCCCCCCCACTCATGTGGAATAACTATTACTAGCAGGTTTTACCTTTGCTTAAGGACAAAGGTTTCTGCGATAGCATCCTAGAAGCGTTCCTAAAATACTTCACAGTCTGCACATCTCACGTTAGGACTTATGGGAAAAATAGGGTTTGAGCAGACCATTCAAAAACCGATGGAACTCTGTGATCAGACCAGTAGCAAAGAAACAGTAGTCCTGTTAAGTACAAGAACACAGTTTAGCAAATGCCATTGCAGACACATCAGTCAGGCAATCCTTTTCAGCTTCACCAGGAGTTTGCTATGATGGACACTGTAGGGGTTGCTGAAGCCAGGAAACTGGTCACTACTTGATTAAAGACAATTCTATAGATTTTAATATTTTCTTTCTAATTTTATGAAAGCTTGTCCCTGATCACTCAAAAACATTTATGTGCTGGGAAAGATCACATATGAATTAGCATGAGTGTCCCATTATACCAGAATCACTCCTCTAGTCACCTGCTGTCCAACACATGTGTTACCACATAGAAGAGACTTTATCCATCACTGTTTATGGCATGTTAGTGACTACATCAACTACTTGACTGCTAAGTTTTCTCCTCAATTAAAAACATATTAACGGGCTTCCCTGGTGGCGCAGTGGTTAAGAATCCACCTGCCAATGCAGGGGACACAGGTTCGAGTCCTGGTCCGGGAAGATCCCACATGCTGCAGAGCAACTATGCCTGTGCACCACAACTACTGAGCCCGCACTCTAGAGCCTGCGAGCCACAACTACTGAGCCTGCACGCTGCAACTACTGAAGCCTGTGCACCTAGAGCCCGTGCTCTGCAACAAGAGAAGCCACTGCAATGAGAAGCCTGTGCACTACAACGAAGAGTAGTCCCCGCTTGCCCCAACTAGAGAAAGCCTGTGCGCAGCAATGAAGACCCAACACAGCCAAAAATAAATTAATTTAAAAAAAACATATTAACAATTTGATTGCTAATGACTTTATGAGACCCAGTAATGGATACCTCAGAAGAAACCAGCTTAATGCAGGCATGCTGGACCCTGGAATGGGCCTTGGAGACAGAGACCCACAGTGCAGTCCTGCCTCCTCAGTGCCTTGGGGGCATCATTTTAAACTTGTTTCCCTCATTGCTAAAACCAGAATTTAAAAAAAGAGAGCAGGGCTTCCCTGGTGGCGCAGTGGTTGGTTGAGAGTCCGCCTGCCGATGCAGGGGACAGGGGTTCGTGCCCCGGTCCAGGAAGATCCCACATGCCGCGGAGTGGCTGGGCCCGTGAGGTATGGCCGCTGAGCCTGCGCGTCTGGAGCCTGTGCTCCGCAACGGGAGGGGCCACAGCAGTGAGAGGCCCACATGCCATACATACATACATACATACATACGTAAATAAGTAAGTAAATAAGTAAGTAAGTAAATAAATAAATAAATAAATAAATAGAGCAACATTGATAGCTCAACCTATCTGAGTCGCTGTGGGACTTCAGTAACTTAATGTACATTGCTATACTCTATCAACTACAAAGTGCCTGGCAAGCGAAAGTATCGTGATTCTGAATTACCTTCAGCTTTATCATGGTGGTGAGAGCCTGTTCTCGAGCTTGCAATTGTCCCACTTGAGCAGAAAGTTCCACTAATGTGTTGCTGAGATTTTTGTTTCTAGCCTATGAGGGACAACACAAAATACTAATTGAGTCATTTAAAAGCTTTCATCACTCTCACCAGCCACAATCTGTGCTCATTCTTCTGTTTTGTTTTTTCTCTGCTTAGCTTTTTTAGTAACAAAGTGGGCTAAGTAAGCAGTCATCAGAAAGGAACACAAATATCTATTTCCCCATTATCCCCAGCATCTTCTCAGTACTTGAGTTTTGCCCTACTGAGTTCTATCAGTTACGTTTATAAACATGTCTACTTCCTAATGGTCTTTAATGAATACTTCCAGGTTGGCAAGAATTAGCAAGAGACTTGCTTTGCTGAAATAAAGTAGCATTAATGAACTTTTGTGCATTTTATGTTGAAATAACTTCATATTGGGGTATTCACACTTATCAGGGTTTGTTTTTTTTTTTTTACCCAGAGATCTAGATTTGATATAATCATTGTGTACATAATGTGCTTATTGGTTGGGAAAAAAAGAATAATTAGGCTTTTTAAAAGAGATCTTCATGGAGGAACCTTAAATGCATGTTACTAAGTGAAAGAAGCCAATCTGAAAAGGCTACATATTGTATGATTCCAACTCTACGACATTCTGGAAAAGGCAAAACTCTGGAGACGGTGAAGAGATCAATGGTTGCCAGGGGTTGTGGCAGAGGAGAGCAGAGAGGGTTTTTAGGGCAGTGAAACTACTTCTGTACGACATTACAGTGGTGGATGCAGGTCATTATTTGTCAAAACCCACAGAACGTACGCCACCAAGAGTGAACCCTAATGTACGCTATGGACTTTGGGTGGCAATGATGTGTCAGTGTAGAGTCACTGATTGCAACAAATGTACTGCTGTGATGCAGAATGTCCACAGTGGAGGAGGCTGGCTGGGGGAGGGGGCAGGGTCTATGAGAAATCTCTGTACATTCCACCCAATTTTGCTATGCACCTAAAACTGCTCTCAAAAATAAAGTTTATTAATTAAAAAAAAAAATCTTCCTGCTATGGACTGAATTGCACCCCCCGCCCAAATGCACATGTTGAAGCCCTATGAAGCCCTAACCTCTAATGTGATGGTGTTTGGGGGTGGAGCCTTTGAGAAGTAATTACGTTTAGATGAGGTCATGAGAGTGGGGCCCTCATGATGGGATCAGTGCCCTCATAAGAAAAGACACCGGAGAGCTTGCTCATGTACTGTCTCTCTCCCTGCCACAGGACACAGTAAGAAGGTGACCGTTTACAAGCCAAGAAGAGAGCCCTCACCAGAAACCGACCAGGCCAGCACCTTGATCTTGGACTTCTAACCTATAGAACGGTGAGGAAAGAAATTTCTGCCCAGTCTGTGGTACTTTGTGATGGCAGCCCAAGCTGACTAACATGCTTCCATTTTTTAATTCAACATATCAAGAGATTCCAGAATAGTTTTCACTTATTTTATAGCTAGAAACTGTCTAGAAGAGTAATCTGAAATTTTAGACATAAAATCTATACAATTATTATGAGTTATTAAGACTCACTATATTACCAAGATCTATACTGATATCATATGAAACAAGAATATGAAGGCTGTAAGAACAAAAAAGGCTTTCTCACTGCGTCTCTCAAAAAGCATGAGTTCAAAAGATATCTGATGACTCACCAGCTAGAAATGAAAACTGAAAAATCACTTTTACAGATTTTATTCCCAATATGCCACTAACGTGATATAGATATTTGTTTCATCAGATTAGACAGTTATTCAGAAAGCATAATTTGAAGCTACTTGATGATATGGATCTCAGAATCTGAGAAAGGCTTTCTAAAATAACCCATTGTTGATAAAATGATAGATGCTACCAAACAGATGGCTTAACAGTTAGAAAAGGGCTGTAATGAAGCTTCATCTCCAAGACAAGAGAGCACTGGCAGCTAACCAAAGCCCCACAATAAACACAAAACTATGATGATGGATGGATGGATATACTTTCACACACACGCACATGCATTTTTAATGGAAATATTTAAATCTAATTTTTCAATAACTGAAACACAAACAGAATTTGGGCTAGGGAAGCTTATCTTAAAACCAACCTCAAGGTCTTCAGAGAGGAGAGTGGAATGAGTTGCCTTTTGGGCCATTTCTTGAAGCTGTAGTTGAGTCTTTTGAAGAGTACTTTGGCATTCAATTTGATTCGATTCAAGGGTTTTTACCTTCTTTGTGAGTGACCTGATTATTTCAGTTCTTTTATGTAGTTCACCTGAGGGAGATTTCATCAATAACTGACTTGTGGTCAGATTTGAAGCTGAAAATGCATTATTTTCAAAACATATGGTTAAAGGTTAATACTTCTTTTAAAAGTTTTTATTATGAAATGCACAATACTGTACCTTAGTCAAGAAACAGAACACCAGCAGCAACCCAGAAGGCCCTGTATGTCACTTCCTGAACACAATCTCTCCAGTTTCCCACCTTCCTAACCACCATCCTGATCTTACTCATTTCCTTGTTTTTTTATTATAGTTTTACTATCTATGACCACATCCCTAAGAATAGTTTAATTTGAACCATATGTAAATGGAATTGTACTCTATGAATTCTTCTGTTTGCTTTTTTTGCTCAAGATTATGATCCTGGCAATTCCCTGGTGGCCCAGTGGTTAGGACTCCACGGTTTCACTGCCAAGGACCTGGGTTCGATCCCTGGTTGGGCAACTAAGATCCCACAAGCTGCCTGGCACAGACGAAAAAAAAAAGATTATGATCCTGAGATGTATCCATGTGGCTGTAGGTAACTCCTGTTTCTGTACTGTCATTGCTGTATAATATCATTATATGATCATGCCAAAATGTATTTATACATTCTACTACTGGTGGTCATTTGGACTGTTTCCACTTTGCTGCTCTAAATATTCTCCTACAAGCATCTTGGTGCTTTTGCAGGAGTTCCTCTAGAGCCTCGATACTCAAAATGTGGCCCTTGGACCAGCAACAGGGACATCACCGGGGACCTTGTTAGATACACAGACCTATTGTATCACCATCTACATATTAACAAGATCCTTAGGTAATTTATGTGCATACTGAAGGGTGAGTGGATTTCCTAGAAGTGGAAATGCTGGGCCACAGCTATGTATATCTTCAACTTTACCAGAACTGTCAAATGATTTTCCAAAGTAGCTGTACCAGCTGACACGCCCACCAGCAGTGAATGAGCCTTCCCTTGCTCCACACTTTTACCAATACCTGATATTTTTTGCCAGTCTGGTAAGTATAAAAAGGTCTCATTATGGTCTTAATTTACATTTCCCTAATTACTAATGAGAATGAGAACTTTTTTGTACATTTATTGGCCATGCAGTGTTCCATGAAATGCCTATTCAGGTGTCTTGCTCATTTTAAAACCAGATACTGATGGTTATCTCCGAGGCAGACCTCGGAGATATTGCAGGTTCAGTTCCAAACCACCGCAATAAAATGAATATCACAATAAAGCAAGTCACACAAATATGTTGGTTTCCCAGTGCATAGGAAAGTTATGTTTACAGTATATTGTAGTCTACTAAGTGTGCGATAGGATTATGTCCAAAAAACAATGTGTATACCTCAATTTAAAAATAACTTATTGCTAAGAAATGCTAACCATCACCTGAGCCTTCAGCGAGTCGTAGCAGTAACATCAAAGGTTACTGATCGCAGATGACCAAAACAAATATAATTATAATGAAAAAGTTTGAAATATTACGAGAATTACCAAAATATAACACAGGGACACAAAGTGAGCAAACGGTGTTGGAAAAATGGTGCTGATAGACTTGCTCAGTACAGGGTTGCCACAAACCTTCAATTTCTAAAAATCATAATATCTGCAAAGTGCAATAAAATGAGGTATGCTTGTATATAATGTTATCGTTTTCTTTAATATGTTTATATAAAAGATATTAATTATATAAGATATATTGCATCTAACGTACAATCATATTTTTTTTAAATAACTTGATTATTAACAATGTGGATTTATTGTTCATTGTATTAACTCAGTGAGTTGGTTTGCTCCCAGAAGGATTCTAAGCAATCTTTTACTCTCAAAATTCTCAGATCTGCTGTTCTAATCTACCTTTGATATTTGTGCCAGAATTTTCTTGTTTTTAAGTAACGTACAATCATATTAAATACTGCATTTATGGGCCTCCCTGGTGGCGCAGTGGTTGAGAGTCCGCCTGCCGATGCAGGGGATACGGGTTCGTGCCCCGGTCTGGGAGGATCCCATATGCCGCGGAGCGGCTGGGCCCGTGAGCCATGGCCGCTGAGCCTGCGCATCCGGAGCCTGTGCTCCGCAACGGGAGAGGCCACAACAGTGAGAGGCCCGCGTACGGAAAAAAAAAAAAAAAAAAAAATACTGCATTTATGTGTATCTACATGTGGGTGGGTGTGGTCAGAATAAAATCAGATGGTCATCAACGAAATGGAAAAATTACTCATATTTAGATTGTCACATTTACAGAATCCTTTGTGTAATATAAGTAAAAAAGAAGGCCATATATTGTTGTCTTTCTATTAAACAGATCTAGTATTTTCCCCTCTAGCACATTCTAGTATTAATGCAGTGTCAATAGAACATTCAGACTTTAGGGCAGCACGAAAGGGATGATAGTTAAAATATGGTACAAAAGGAAATTTTTGTAAGCCATTTTTGAGATTGTTCTAATTTTAAAAGATGACTATTTTAGGTATTTGAGATCAAGTTCAATACCAAGTTTAAAATCTTTGAGTCAGTTCAAGAGAAATGGCCAGTTCTGTGGCATCTTCATTCATACTTTAACTCAAAACTAATTTCCTTCAGGTTCACTCTTTTTTTTTTTTTTTTTTTTTGCAGTACGCAGGCCTCTCACTGTTGTGGCCTCTCCCGTTGCAGAGCACAGCCTCCGGATGCGCAGGCTCAGCGGCCATGGCTCACAGGCCCAGCCGCTCTGCAGCATGTGGGATCTTCCTGGACCGGGGCACGAACCCGTGTCCCCTGCATTGGCAGGCAGACTCTCAACCACTGCGCCACCAGGGAAGCCCCAGGTTCACTCTTGACACTCAATGTTGAGTGAAGCTGCCCAGCCCTCTTTCTACAGTTAAGTACTTCGCTTGCCCTACTTTAATTCACATTGTGTTTGTTCTGCTGTGAGTGTTCATGATGTCTTCCTATCTTCAATTAAAATAAACTCCAGGGACTTCCCTGGTGGCACAGTGGTTAAGAATCCGCCTGCCAATGCAGGGGACACGGGTTCGAGCCCTGGTCCAGGAAGATCCCACATGCCGCGGAGCAACGAAGCCCGTGCGCCACAACTACTGCGCCTGCGCTCTAGAGCCCGTGAGCCACAACTCCTGAAGCCCACGCGCCTAGAGCCCGTGCTCCGCAACAAGAGAAGCCACCGCACTGAGAAGCCAGCACACGGCAACCAAGAGTAGCCCCCGCTTGCTGCAACTAGAGACAGCCTGCATGCAGCAACAAAGACCCAACTCAGCCAAAAATAAATAAATAAACAAATAAATAAATAAATAAAATAAACTCCAGTGCAGCAGGGATTGTGTTGAGATGTTCCTATCTTTCCCTTGAGCCCTTTTAACGTGTTGGCACGTACAAGTGCATGACAGATGCTGCTGCATATATGTCTGACCTTCTAATTTGCTGCAACGTTCTTCCAAAGTCAACACTTTCTGCCGATCCTCTTCCCATGAAAGAAGTTGTCTTTGATGTACTGCAACCATCTCAGTGAGCTCTCTATCTCGATCTTTTAATTCTCCAATGAGCAGCTGTAGCTCTCTCCGTTGTTTCTCGATAGTGGAAATCTCAACTTCTGACCCAATGTTCTAAACATAGAAAGTGGCTTCACGTCAGGATAAAACTAATCAACATAAATCGGCCAAAGCATATTTTCCAAACAATTATATCTTCTTTTGCTGCCAATTCAAGGTAGTTAAATTAATTGCGTTTTATTCACTGATTATAACATGACATCAAAATTATGTATATTTAAAGCAAGTTCACACCTACTGTACTCTGCCTCTATCACTTTCTGTCGTACCATTTACACCACTCTTAAAGAGTGGGACCATTTGTAAAACCTCCATTGGTTAATCACAAATAAACCCATTTCTGCGTTTTTTTTTTCTTTGCTGTCAACCCCCTCCTTGTATCAATCAACAATATTATCCCTCAGCTTGCCCCAGAAATTCTACGGCAGTCAAGTAAAGGGAAACAGGAAGTAATTACTGTTTAAATGTAACTGATCCAAACTCAACATACCTACTTAAAAACAAATTTTGTAAAGGAAATATTTCAAATATACACAGAAGACAAGAGAATAGTACAATAGACTCCCATCTGCTCAGTACCTAGGTCTTTCTTACCACTATCAAGATTTTGCCACATCTGTTTCAATTTTCCTTTTTCTTTTTGTTGTTGATAAAAAATACTTTTTACTCTTAGATACTTTAGTATGCATCTCTAAAAATGAACGTTTTTATATAACCATGATGCCATTTTCATGCCTAACAAAATTATCTACGATAACTCCTTTTAAGCATACATCATTTTAAAGTCTAGTGCAGTGAAGTTGGTCTGACCTAAGTTGGAATCCAGAATTAGCCACTTAGTGGCTCTAAGACCTTTTGTAAGTTACTTAATGTCCTTAAGCCTTAATTTCTTTGTCTGTAAAATGGTAATAGCAGCATTTTAACTTCTTAGAGTTGTGTGGATTAAGCAAGATAATCTCTGTAAAGCACTTCACAGTACTTGGCACCACTGTAAGTGTCATTAAAAATTAATCAATAGTCAAGCTAAGAAAGAAGTGGAAAATTTTATTTGAGCCAAGCTGAAGATTATAACCTGGGAGACAGTCTTTCAGAAAGCTCTGAGAACTGTTCTGCCTGTAAGAGGTCAAAACACAGTCACAAACACTTTCAAGACAAAGGGCTATACATCAAAATAATATATTGACCTTTACACAATGCAGATCTGCGCATACAAGGCAAGTAGTGGGTCATAGTGACCCCTTACAGGATTGAGAAAGGAATGTTAGCTCCTAAGGAGTTCCTTGCTGGCACCGGGAGAAAATAGCCTTTTTTTTTTTTTTTTTGGCAAGCAGGCATTCCTACGTCTCCTAAAAGGATCTAGTTAATGTATAATGCAGATGCACAATACACACCAAAGGGGAGGAAGCAGTGGCTCAGACGACAGAGAAAACTTTGTTAACTTTTTCTTGTCTTGCCTTAAAATAATTTTGTTCTATCATAAACGACCAACAAACATTAGCTCGTATTATCAATATTTTATTATTAAGATTGTAAGTCACATTCCAAAGTATGGTACTGTCCCCATCTACGAAATAAAGAACTAAAAAACAAAACAAAAAAACCCAAAAACCAAATCACTATGCTGTATACCCGAAACTAACACAACATTGTAAACCAACTATACTTCAATTAAAAAAAAAAAAAAACTAAAAGTGTTACTTTAAGAATTCTACCTTAAAGACAGTAGTTTAAAGTTCACCAGAGGCCCATGTACATCATTATTGCTTTCTGAAAAATAAGATTTGTAAATAAATAATAATGACGAGTGAGTTACGGTTTCTCACTAAACAGAGAAAAAGGAATTTGGAGTCAAGAGATTCCAAGCCACAAGACTTGAATTCCAGTCTTTGGTAAGCCATTTCACTCACTCACTCATTCAACAAATATTTACCGAGCGCCAAGTTGGCTGGGGACACAGCAGCCGGCAAGGAGCACGTATTCTAATAGGAAACAAGCAACAGGCCAAGCGTGCAAAACACGTTCATCTGATCCTATACCGACAAATCCAAATCTTGGGCAAGTTTACTTTCAAGACTTTTTGGTAAAACGGTTTATTAGAGTGCTGCTCCACTCGCAGGGCACTGTGAAGCAAGTGAAGCGCAGGAAGCGAGGAGGTATATAGAGAAGCAGCTCGACAAATGCCCAACGTTATCGTTAAAAAGTGAGCACCCAGTACTCGCGACTCGACTCTGTGCCTGGGCTGAACAACCCATTTTCATTACGGTAAGGAAACTGATATGACGCTCCGTTTTCCTTCTGCGTCCTGGGTATTGTTTTAAATTTTAAGCAGAAACGATTCCTGAATAACCCCAACGCACGTCGTCCCCGCGGTCTGCTCTCCTCTCTCCCCGGGACGCGACGGCGGAAACGGGAAGCGCGGAGCAGCGGCCGCTCACCTGGCGCCCGGCCAGGAAGGAGGCCGAAAGGTTCATAGGTGTTTCCTCCGCCCCCCGGAGACAGTCGGTGTGCGCAGCGTCACCCTAGAAACGCCATCGGCGCGCCCATCCGGAGCGGCGGGGGCGAACCCCGACCCCGGAGACCCGCGCCCTCGCTGGCCCAAGCAAACTCGCCCAAACCGCCGGCCCCGCAGAACGCGCCCGACCCACTCGGCCTACGGCGTAGCCGAGCGGCAGCCCCGGCTCTCGCGACACCTCGGCAGCCGCCAAGACCCCGCAGGAGGCCGGTTCCCACTCGGCCTCGTCGGGCGCGGCCCCCGCCCCCCTCCTGGCGTTTTGTTCTTCCAAATCCGGGCCTGGGGGCTCTCGAATGGTTTACCTGGAGATGTAAAAGCCATTATCCCGGCCTGCAAAGAACCGTTCTTCACCATGACCCTGGGAATGATGGAGCAAATGAAGGGATGTTTCTGCCCTATCGCCCTGGCGTGTGACCATGTGCTCGCTTACTTATTTCCCTCTTTCCCTCCTAAACCGTGAGCGCGGTTGCTCTGGCTGCTGTGTACATCGGGCAAGGAGAACACTTTCCTGGCATTCAAACAACAAACAGATGGAGGCAGACGCCCCCCCGGTAGTTAATAGTCAGTTGCTGGCCATCCCAGCAGACAGCTCTAAACTGAGAATCACAGTTGAAAAAAGAGAGAAAAAAAATTAAAAAGGTTTTTCTTTGACTCGATGTAGCTCTTTTGTTAAATGATGGTGATGTACCCCTTGGGGTGGACGTGCACCCATTGGGGTACATCAAATGACGATGATGTACCTTTTGGGGTGGACTGCACCCCTTGCGTGGACGTGCCCCACTTAAGATGGACGTGCACCACCTGGCGTACAGCCGGGGAGGGTGCTGTCCCCCTTGGGGGTGTGCCCGAGCTGATTTAATCAGCCCCATGGCTCCCGTGATTCCTATTGTTAAAAATCGGCCCCATACATCAGGTGACTCCCATTGAGTCAATCAGCACCATTTATCACGTGACTCCCACGTTAACCCAGCCCTCGAATCACGTGACCACCACTGATTAAATCAGTCTCTATGTGTCACGTGGTTCTCGTTGATTAAACCGACTCCCTTAAATATCGTGACCCCCCACTAAATCAATCGTCCTTCTTAAATCTGTTGGCGTTCATTAAACCAATCAAACACCTTAGATTTCCTGGCCCCCATTAAATCAATCTGCCTTCTTACGTTTCAGGGCATCCATTAAGAAGGATGATTGATTTAATTAGGGTCACCATATTTACAAAGGCAGATTGACTCAATGGGAGTGCTGTCCCACGTGGGGGGGGTGGACATGCGCCCCGTGGGGCAAGAACCTTGACACTTTATCGTGACAATATTTACCACATTGAGTTGAAGCTAAGCTTTTTTCTCCTATTGTTTCATAGTCACTCCTTCTTCCCCCTTTTACTCTTCGTTATAGAGGGACTATGAAAAAAATAATGCTTATCGTATTTAACCCCTGGTCACTCACCCGCTACTGCTTAACCCATAAGATGGCATTTCTGGCAAGACAAATTACTAAAGTCTTAATAGTATTTCACCTTTCCTTTTTGGTTGACTGTGAATTACCAAAACGTGCCCTTGTGTTCATAAAAGACAATCTGAACATGGAAAAACAAATTTAAAATTTCTTACCTTGAAGCTTTACTGATTTGGGTGACACCTCCTTAGGACAGGCTCATGTTCAGGAGAACCAACAAGACAATACCTTATAATTTAAAAATCAAAAAAGCAGGAACTTCCCTGGTGGCGCAGTGGTTAATAATCCACCTGCCAGTGCAGGAGACATGGATTCGACCGCTGGTCTGGGATGATCCCAGGTGCTGTGGAGCAACTAAGCCCGTGTGCCACAACTCTGAGCATGCGCTCTAGAGCCCACGAGCCACTACTACTGAGCCCACATGCCACAACTACGGAAGCCCGTGCACCTAGAGCCCGTGCTCTGCAACAAGAGAAGCCACCGCAATGAGAAGCCGCAGTGAAGGGTAGCCCCCGCTCGCTGCAACTAGAGAAAGCTGGGGCACAGCAACGAAGACAAAGACCCAACGCAGCCAAAAATAAAAAAAAAATTAAAAACCCCAAAAAACTAAAAGGTAGAATTCATTTTTTAAAAACTGTAACTTATCTTTAAGAGCGAGAAAGCTACCATGGATTACACCTTAAGTGACAGCTGATTTACTGGGGCTTCTATTTAATAACTAAAAAGGAATTTAAAATCACATGTTGCCAGCATCTATTTTTTTAAATGAATAAAATACTACATATCAAAACTTTGTCATGTTGAAATAATATTTGGGGTATACCGTGTTAAATAAAATGTATTGTTAAAATTTTTTTAAAAAACTTTATATTTGAAGTTGCCAGCTTAATCTTTGCAAATCTCTTACATATTATGATAAGGCTATTTAAAGGTTAGTATTCTTTTGCTAAAAATACTAGATTGTAAAAGCATTTACATAATACATACACAGAATGTATGAATTAAACTCAATCCTTGAATATATATGTATATATATTATATATTTTTTGGCCACGTCATGCAGCTTGTGGGATCTTAGTTCCCCGACAAAGGATTGAACCCGGGGCACAGCAATGAAAGCGCCAAACCCTAACCAGTGGACCACCACGGAACACCCCCTGAACTACACATTTTAATCAGAGATTAAACTCTTGCATTTTAAATTTCAGGTCAAAGAAAAAGATTCACACATATTATACACAAGGACAATTTTAATCCTGCATTTTCCTGCAGTACCATCCACTGCTGGCTATATATGGACTGAAACTGCATTTGCCAAGAACTGTGAACATTAGGAATCTTTACATGAAGTCACACGTGTTGATACAAGCACAAAGACATCTTCCAGCACCAAAAGAATACACACATAACCACATACCAAATGGTTTTGATGGCTAAATTTGCTTCATCAGATAATTTTATTTAGCTAAATTCACAGTTAATGCAGAATTTCATTTTCTTAATTTACATCTTTATTATACATTCTAAGACTTCAACTATTTAAAAACCCACTAATTCATTTAAGATTGCAATTTGCATGGCAATAAACAATGGGTTCTAAGTTTCTTAAAGGTGTCTATAGCAATTTAAAATACCATGAGTCTTCTTTTTAGTTTGTAGCACCTGACATAAGACCTTTATTAAAACAGATTTTAAATTCATTTAATGTACTCATTAAGATTCACTGTCACTGTTTCTCTTGTAAGAAAAACACATTTTAACTGCTATTTCCCAGACTATATTGAGCAATGGTGTATATTATTTTCAAATGGTTAGGAGAATTTTACATAAATTTATAGCCAGAAAAAGAACTCCGCCTCTCTGGATGCCTCTCCACCCAAAACAATGATGAAAATAATGTATAAAATGGATTTGGGGGTCTGACCTCCTACTTAACACTATCAAACACCTTTCCAAGTATTCTTAGAAAATATCTTAAAATATATGCAAATATTCTACCATATGACACACCATCATTTAACCATTTCCCAATTGTTCATCTTTATCATTTGCAATTTTTTTATGAGTAGCACTTTGATGAACACCTTCATCCATAGTTTTAAGCAAGACATTATATCTTTAGGATAATGTCAAGAAGTGGGTCAAACAGTGCAGATGGTTTTAAGGCTTTTAATATACTTTACCAGATAATCTCCAGAATAGCTTCATCAACTGTTACCAACAATATGTTAATAGGCCCACAAAGTGAACTTGGTTGGTGACAATGAAGCAAATTCAACCACAGATCCATAAGATGCTCAAGCATCTCAAAACTATCACACCAAAGAAGCAAGGAGACAATTACTGGTGATGAAGCCAAATTCAAATTCTTCAAAGTATCACTCAGCTTAACAACCAAAAAAAAAAAATCATGATTTGATAAAATCATGATTATTTAAAAATAATCAACAGAAAAGCTTTCCACAGAAAGTCTAATTTTTCCAAAAATAAAAAGTTAAAAAGAAAGAGAAAAGTCAGTACCAAATGACCAAAATTTTTTATTTGACTAAATTCTATTTCATGCATAAGCATGACAGTCTCTCTTGTTTATCAGACTTTGGCAACAACAACAAAAAAAACAAGCAGCCCTGTACAGAACAGTGAAAATGCCAAGGGTGAGGGTAGGCTACAGTTTTACTGTAGGATAAATATATATATATATATATATATATATATATATATATATATTTTAAAAGGCCTCTCTCCCTTTGGCCATATCAACAATCAGTTCAGATCTTTAAATACAGACAACTTTTCAAAATCACTTCTTCACTTCTCCAAGATCTTCAATGCTATCATCATCCACCTGTAAAATAAAAATTACATTTCATGAGTTGTGGTTATCAACTAACACAGAAGGAACTTGCTTTAATAACTTATTTCTATAGATGCATATGTTCCAAATACTCACTTCTGGCCATTTTTCCTGAATGACATCAATTATGTCATCTGTAAAGTCTCCCTGAATGATGATTTCATCCTCCCCTGTTACTGAGGCACCACAGGAGAATTTCTGAGCAAAAAACCTTTGTGCTTCTTTAAGATCGATTTCTGTTATTTTAAAAAAAGAAATAGCAAGACTATAATTGGAATCATATGTCAAAGATATTTTTCCATCTTGAAATTTAATCTGCATTCTAAATTCATAGAACAGATTGTGTTAATGGATTTCATGTTCCTTTCAGAACAATAATTACAAATTACCCATAGGCAGTCATCTTAACAATTCAACTTATATTTTTAAGGTCAAATAAAGCCTCAGTACATAAAAATAAGATCATCCACACTATTCCTAACTCATACAGTAAGACCAAAATAAATCCAGGAACACATTAATTCCAACATTACATATACACTTCCAAGTATATGAAGTTCTTTTGGTTACCCCTTTTTACAGAAGAAAAATTTACAGCAGAGAAACAAGCCTAATATTTATGACGTGGTCTAGTAACTGTTTTTCATTCCATGTTGTCAAATGAAGGAACCTAATCACCGTGGTTTCACTATTCAGTCAAGTCTTCCAGGAACTGAAGGGGCTCTGAAGCAGGACATTCTGCCACTAACCACCTTCCCTCACCCTCTGCTGTCATCCCAGAAGGGACAGGTCATTTTGCAACCATTTGGCTACCGGGACTGCAGGGAACAAGGAGCAGTGCTGGTAGACTTCACAGGGAAACCTATCCAGCCCTCCTCATTCTACATAAAACGAGCCCAAACAGAAATTCTGGAAAGGAAGAAGTTAAACCAGTCCCCTGTGCAAAAGATTTTTAAGTTGCTTCAAAATTTGATTTAGATCCTATAGTTAGAAATGCAAAATCTCATCTTGTATCTTCTTAGCAAAAAACAGAGCTGTAAAATTTTCATAATACTAGATTAAAAAGAGAGAATGAAATGAATGAATGTAGTTCACACATTTTAAACATACTTAAGCTTGGACTCACCAAAAGTTGCAAGGCCACACACTCTTGTTACATATTTCTTCTTTGCTCTGGGAATTTTGGCTATCGTAACCTTTTGTGGTACAGTCTTCTTTTTTTGTTTTATTTGACCCCTTCCACCTTTATTTATTAAGAAAGAGCTCAGGATTAGTTGTTCTGTTCTTATCATAAATAGAGAATACTGTCTCTAAATTTATTAATTTTCAAAAGGTATGAAATACTAATTTCTAAAGTGTCTTTTTCTAATACAAAATTAATAAACACATGCATGAGTATTCATTCAATCCATAGTTATTAAGTAGTATGTGCCATGCACTGCACTAAGGGCTGAGGACACAAAGATGAACAGAAGAAGAACATAGTCACTGCCCTCCAGGGTCTCTCAGTCTAGTGCAGGTTAACAAAAAGTTAAATAAGTACAGCAACCTGATATATACTGTAACAGGATCCACGAATATGGCACTACCACAAGCTTTGCAGAGAATGGCTAACTCTGCTTCCAGAGGACAGGACAAGTTTCCTAGAGGAAGAGGCATCTAAGTGTTTGCAGAATAAGAAATGGTCCATTTGAAGGGAGAAGGGCTGGGCAGATATAAAAAGGATATTCCAGGAAAGGGAAACAAGTACAGAGACAAGAAAGGGCATATATCTGAGAACTACACTTGTCGTCGTGTGTGTGTGTGTGACAGGAAAGTGGGATTTACTGGTGGGCGTGAGGAGGGGACAATGGCGCTCAGGAACGCAGGGCCCGCCATCTGTCCAGGGGCCACGACTAGGCATCTATTTGACCCCCCACAGCCATCCAGGATGGGCCGGTTTTCTGCCACCATGTTTTCAAATTCACCCACATTAAACTTAGTAAATCCCCAATTCTTGGAGACGTGGATCTTCTGGCAGCCAGTGAACTTGAACTTGGCCCTGCATAGGGCCTCAATCACATACTCCTTGTTCTGCAACTTGGTGCGGATGGACATCACTTGGCCAATGTGGCCAAAGTGGACCCTGGCCACTGTGCCCTGAGACTTTCCAAAGGCACCACGCGTATCCACCTGGAGCCTAGACTGGGGACAGCATGCCAGACGTGAATGTCCATTGGAAAGGGCTGTCTCCAAGATCCCTTAGGGCAACCCATACAGCCAACAGGCTGCATACACTACCAGGGAGGCTACTGGTTGCAACCACTGCACACCTGGCCCCAACGGGGAAAAGAGCACAGTCGGCTTAACTGGCCGCAAATACACTTGTGTTGATGAAGGAAGCGTATGGATATGTAAGAAAGGGAGCCAGAAAAGCAAAGATTATATACCAGCAATTTAAGGAATAGCACAAGCTCTGTCATTTTATATTGCAAAGAGAAGCCAGTGAACAACTGACTATGCAGGAGTGAAATTACTGATTTATGTTTTGTCAAGATCACCATGCAGTGCGGACGGTGGGTCTGTGAAGAGCAATGGGAGAGAGGCCACTGATGAGGCTCCTACATTAGTTCAGGCAGAATTTAATCAAAATCTGAATAAAGCAGTGGCAACAGTAATGGCCACTAGGCACAGGATAAACAGAGGAAGGAGAAGAAATGACAGAATTTAGAACTGATTAAGAGGGTCAAAAAGAAAGAATCTAAGACGGGTCTCAGGTTTCTGGCTCAGATGACTGGACAAACCGTGCCGTTAATAACCAAAGTGAAGAAAACAGAAGATGCAGATTTGGGACTTAGTAAGTTTACTTTGGAAGTGCTGTTTGAAGCACCTGTGAGACCATATGCGCATTTCTAGCGTAGAGCCGTGGGCCAGGACTAGAGACATAAATGTGGGTACTGTAAGCGTAGAGCGGTGGCAGAAGGATGTGGAGGAATCATCCAGGGAGGACAGGCAGAACGAGAAGGCAAGTGGGCCCAGGACAGAATCCTGGGAAACACGAAGTTTTAAGGGACACAAGGGAGAAGAGAAGTCTGCACAGAAGGCTGAGGAGCAGTGAAAGGAGAACGAGGGAGGAAGCACAACACTTCAAGCAGGGAGGGCTCAGGTGAGATGCTCTTACCACTGGGCAGTCACCTAGCCAGTCGTGACCCTTGTCAGAGGAGTTTCAGTGGCATGAAAGTCAGGTTAGGATGGACTGAGGAGCAAAGACTCAATGGCCGAACTGAAAGGGGGATAGTAAGTCTAGTCTTATTAAGGAAGTCTGGCTAAGAAGGGAAGGGGGAGGAGAATAGGGCAAAGAAAGATATGAGCTCTTGGGGGAATTTTTTTTTTTAATGCAAAGTCCTAAAATATATTTATAAGCTAATTTTAGTCACAGGGGAGAATTAATTCAGGAAGAAGAAACAGGTGGGGACACGATCCAGGGCACGAGGAATTCATTTGAGAAGGAGGAGGGGTAAACAGGTATGCCTAACTGCTGTAAAAAGAAAAATTCAACTGAGCTGACAGAAGTAATGAGAGAACAAAATCCTTTTTAAGTGTCCTCACTCTAATTAAATAGAATACACAACAGGTCTTTTAATAAGGTAACAAAGTTTTTAAGTCATAAACAAGCTGGCTGGATGCTTTTTATGTATATATATGGCAAATGAAGCATATTTTCTTAGATCCAATTTACTGATAAAGCCCGATTCATACGAAATCCAGTCACCCTGAGAACATGATCCTGTATCCCTCTGTGTGGTATTCACACAGAATTACAGTAACAGGTAGATGTTCTTCACTTTGGGAATGTTTCACTTCGGGAATGCTTTCACTTCTTATTTCTTCAAGCAGAGGGCGGGTATGTTTGTGTAAATCAAATCATGGATTCAGGTCTCACCTCTCTTTTGTTTTTTCTTCTCTTCCTCTTCCCCTGCTGTTCCTTGACCCTCACTAATTCCAGCTTCTTGTTTGGGTGAATTTTCTAGATGTAAAAACAAAATCCAAAAGCATTAACATCACTTCATTATGTTAAAAAATTACCCTTGAGGAACCTCAAACACATATAAGGTATTTTACCAACAAATGAGGGTAACATTTATAAAGCAAGCGATTATACTGCTAGATTCCTATCAAGCCTAATTCTGAAGTCATTATGATAAGTATATGGTGATAGAAGACAAAACAAAGTCTTTGATATGTGAGGATCACAATTTTTTAAGCCACATTAAAGGAGCATAGAACACTTAAGACTCCACAGGAATATTTAGCATCTAAGCATACTAGTTCTGTTAACAGGAAGTCTGGTCCTGAATATGAAGATATGTCCTAGGCAGGTCATGTTCAGGGCCCACCATGTAGACTGTTACATCAGATTTGAGGGTTCTTATCCAATCACGGACAGTGACTATGTTGAATCAGGGGGCTGTGTCTCATGCAAACTATCTGAAAATCAAAGCAGCAAATAGTGGGATAACACTGGGTATACGTGACAGGACTGTTTCCAGCCCAGGATTTCCCTTCTCCCTGCTACTGCCTTCATTTTTAACCATCTTGTAAGAGAGGCCGTGAATTTTAGCTAATTGAGGAAATCTGTTCCTCTGCAGTTTCCTTACCTCTGGCAACAGCAACTTCATTCTTCTTGTTGCTTCGGTCAAAAATTTAGCTGCCCCTTTTTCTCACATCCCACATTCAACACATCAGGAGACCCTGTCAGCTCTACCTTCAAAACGTATCTAGAATCTGACCACTTTTCACATCTCCACTGCTACCATTCTATTCATCATCCTGACCAGATTAGTGCAGGAGACACCCATTTGGTCTCCCTGCTTTGCTGCCTAAGCCTCTCTTCAGTCTATTCGTAACATAGCAGCCAGAGACACTGCTGAAACAGAAGTCAGACCATATCACTCTTCTGCTCAAACTGCTCCAATAGCTCATCTCACTCCGAGTGAAAGCTGAGACCTGCCGTTTAAGCCATGGTCCTTCACTACTTCTCCCACTTCATCTCCCACCCTTCTCCCCTTTCAGAAACAAAGGCCTCCTTCCTGTTTTTTAAATATGCTGTAAGTGGTAAGTGTTTGCCTCAGGGCCTTTGCACTGGCTGCACCATCTGCTTGGAATGTTGTTCTCCCAGATATCCAAAGGACTCTCTCCCTCACTTATTTTAGGTCTTTGTTCAAATGTCATCTTTTCAGCAAAATCTTTCAGGGCTACCACCTAAAATTTCAAATTCCCTCCCCAACAATTCTTATCTCTCCATTCCCTGCTTATCCTAATTTAATGTACTTATTTCATTTGTCTTGTTTTACTTATTTTGTCTCTCCCTCTAGAATATAATTTCCAAAGAGTAGGTCTTTTGTTTACTGCTTTATTCTCAGCATCCAATAAGAGTGTATAGCATATAGTATGCTTACAAGAAGTAATTTGTTGGACTTCCCTGGTGGCAATGGTTAAGAATCCGCCTGCTAATGCAGGGGACACGGCTTCGAGCCCTGGTCCAGAAAGATCCCACATGCTGAGGAGCAGCTAAGCCTGTGTGCCACAACTACTGAGCCTGCACTCTAGAGCCAGTGAGCCACAACTACTGAGCCCGTGTGCCACAACTACTGAAGTCCGCGCACCTAGAACCCGTGCTCCGCAACAAGAGAAGCCACCGCAATGAGAAGGCCATGAGCCACAACGAAGAGTAGCCCTGCTCACTACAACTAGAGAAAGCCTGTGCGCAGCAAAGACCCAATGCAGCCAAAAATAAAAATAAATTAAAAAAAAAAGAATTTGTTAAGTGAATGAAAGAAAATATATGCCCCTAAATCATTTACTCTTCTTTATATAAGAAAGTTAATACTTTGACCTATCCTGTCTCTGAGATAAGACACATGAAGCAGTCTGTGATTTTTTTTTTTTTTTTTTGGTTGTGATGGGTCTTAGTTGGGGCCGGTGGGCTCCTTAGTTGTGGCCGACGGGCTCCTTGATTGTGGCATGCGAACTCTTAGTTG
This sequence comes from Mesoplodon mirus, assembly GCF_964341445.2. NCBI lineage: Eukaryota > Metazoa > Chordata > Mammalia > Artiodactyla > Ziphiidae > Mesoplodon > Mesoplodon mirus. The sequence continues at coordinate 7,265,685 of NC_138989.1, forward strand.
CAGCATGCATGTGAGATCTAGTTCCCTGACCAGGGATCAAACCCGAGTCTCCTGCATTGGGAGGTGAATTCTTAACCACTGCACCACCAGAGAAGTCCCACAGTCCGTGATTTTATGTAAGGAATTTTAACCCAAGAACTTAAAACAGTTTTAAAGTTAACAGACATAGATAGATATAATTCTGTAATATCCTACTAAACAAATGCATGCTGCATTTGTTTCAGGTATATAGGCTTTGATGAAAGAGGGAAAAAATGTTCATACCTACAGTAAGTTTTGCAAACTCATTCGGAAAATTCTTCTCTAACCATTGTCTACATTTAGCAACATCAGGCATATATTCACAGTACTGGAGGGGGAAAAAGAAGAAACTGAGTCACAACAGTACATTTTTAATCATTTTAATTAAAAATCATTCCCTGTGCTTGCTATATATAGAATCATAAAACCAACTACTCCCACCTGACATCTTATCCACAGGAAATCTGTATTCAACCAGGAAATGTCCCATAAGAAATTAAAAATTAAAAGACACCTCCTCACTGCAGCAATTTATTTCCTCTCCAACAAACAGAAAGGCCATTAGAAAAAGGAGGAAACAGACAAAAACAAGCAGGTGTTTTTCTTTCTTTGGACACATAGGTGTCTCATTTTCATGACCTGCCCCCAGAGCCTGACTTAGAAGCTTGTCAACAGAAAGTCTTACACATAATTTATGCTTTCTCTTCTCTGTTTGGATGTTAAATTTTGGCTTTAAGGTTACTCTTGTTTTATGAGCTGACTATTCATGAGTTCCACGCAAAAATCCAAACTATGTATAGCCAAGTGCAAAAGACACACACATATAACTCAAAGTCTAAAGAAAAATTTGTAGGACCATAAATTTATTCTAAACCAAAGTTCCCTATAAAAGGTTGAAACTCAAAAAAAAAAACAAAAAAAAAAAACAAGGTTGAAACTCTGCCATCAAATAATGAAAAGTAAGAAGTTCCCAAGCTAGCTGTACAATCAATGACCTCAAATGCAGAAGTTAAAAAAGAAAAAAAGAATTTTAGAAGGACTTACCTCTGTTGGTAACGAACAGACTGGGGATGGAGAGAAAAAAAGATTTGAAAATGTAAATAAATAAATAAATAAGTACACCCGTACACATGTATACATACACACACACGGCTCATAACAACTTTTATTTTTAATCTGACAAAATGCTTCATTTGTTTTTTCCTATAACTTTCCTGTACCACGTTTCAAATACTACCCTGTCATGCACTTTTTTTTTTTTGAGGTAAGTGGCACATGATTAATAGAGATATTATCTTAATTTTTTTTTTTTTGATCTAAAGAACAATGTCTCCTTCAGTTGGTAGAACATCAAACTATACTATCTGGCATGTCTTAAGGTTTTACCACAATAACCTCAACGGGTCTGAAACTAAGCTAGGATGGGAACAACTCCCCATACAACAAAGGTTGAATGGAGCTGGTTATTTCTTTTGATAACTTCACCAAAACAGCTGCTACTTTTTATTCATATTAACACATTCACAGACTTCAGTAGCACTTTTGCTACCATTTCTTTGCAATATACTTTTCGCTTTCTTTTTTCGTATTATGCTACATAAGACCATGACACTGTGAATTTCCTTCCTTAGAAGGAAGGTTGGTTCAATCCTGTCACTGTATAGCCTGCAAAGGCTAAAGGACTAGAAAAACTCAAAGGGTTTCCCAATTTTAACTAAAACTCTATTACTGGGTCAACTGCTTATTTTATTTTTATTTTTAAGGTGAGGAATGGAATAGTTCAGTGTGACAACACCTTGAGATTTGTGAGGGAGAGGAGGGGTGGTACACTGTTAATAGTAACAGCACTTACCATATATTGGGCACATGCCAGGCACTTTGCTATGCTTTATATTATTACGTTCAATCGTCACAACCTTATAAGGTAAGAACTACCATACGTGTATTATGAATGAGAAAAGTGAGACTTAGAACAAGTAACTCATTTGTATCTGGTTAGAACAGGATTTGAACCCTGCTGTTTCTGAAGGTCATGCTCTTAACCACTAAATTAGACCACACAACATATAAAAGCAGTGCAGCTGTGTGCCAGCCCATCATCACTCTTTTACAGATGAAGCCGAAGAAGGTTAAATAGCTTATCCAAGGCCAAAGGTGGCACAGGGCAGAAAACTAGAATCTACCATCTCTATTTCAGTTTAGAGTTCTCTCTACTAAAGCTCTCCTGGTTAACCAGAAGCTCTCTAATCCTCACAGTTCAAGTTCAAATACTAGTAGGTACAGATATTCAGCTACACTTTCAGGATATAATTATAGGTTTAAATACCATTACAGCAAATACTAAAACCATAACACTTAGTACACCATTTCAAATAATATTTGGTTCAGCAAAATTCTAATACGTTGAAAAAAGTTGGACAAATATTCCAAATTCCACATTATTTGTTTTTACACTATTTCCCTCCACAAATGATTTACTATTTGTAAACTGTAGCCTTTCAAGGAAAAGACCGAGCAGTCACCAGCTTCACATCACTAACAGTGGAACAACCTGACATTATGTATCTGCTGACATGATGAGATATGATGAACAAAGCCACATCATCCATGAGACCTTCTGCTATGGTCTGAATGTTTGTGTCCCCTCAAAATTCACATGTTGAAATCCTAATGCCCAATGTGATGATATTAGGAGATGGAGCCTTTGGGAGTAATATTTCATTTATTCTTCTCAACAGCCCTCTGAAGTAGGCTGTTATCCATTTTATGGATGAGGGAACTGACCAAGGTCACCAGTGAGTAAATGGCTAAGCCAGGATTCAAACTCAGACTGAATTCAGACTCTGAAGTCTCAACCCTGCAGACATATATCTCCCCGGAAATGACCCCATCCTGCTTACCCTTGTTTCTCACTATACTTCAACCAGCATTCTGCTCCAATCAGCCCCTTCTTTTCCCTCTACCCCCTATCTTTTCCCTCGATCTTTAATATGAAGATACCATATAAAACCATGCCCCCATATTTTTCTTATGAATTCATCCACCTTTCCTTGCAAATTCTGCCCATTACCTAAGGCTTCTCACTTCCTCACTTTGCTTTCCCAGCTTCCCTCTGAACAAAGATCCCTCCCTTTCCTGAAACCCTAATTCATAGCTATGGTCAGTACCACTGAATTTAGCATTTAACATTCCCTAAGTGCTTCTCCTACAAATAGACCTTAAACTCTGAGCAAAAGGTAATCCTGTCTCCAACCTAGTGCCTGGAATATCAATACAAACTAGGGAGGGAAATAAAAATAAACTTTTCTCAAAAAGGTTAGGTACCTCTGGTCAACACAAAGTATCACTGGGGTGGACGGCATACTTAGTGCAGTTGTTCAAAGCCATCTGAGGAGTGACATAAGCACGTGAACAGGATGGCTTTCATATACTGTATTTCATTAATTCTAATTTTTTTCATTTTTATAGGGATGCATTCCGTAATTATGGCATGTCAATCTAACAATTTCTTCTTTCTTAGTGGAACCTAAAATAACGGTGCATCTTACAACATATGGAGTCTTAGATTTGGTGAATTAGGATACAAAGAACAATAGCTCCTAACTGTATCTGGCAAACAAGGAGGAATAGACTAAACTAGTCTACGTCCCTAATGACAGTAATAACAACACTTTACTGTATTATGTTCTTATGTTAGTTGCTGAACCAGCTTTATAGGGATCGGCTGACTTCAGATGTAATCATCACTTTCCTTCAGACCTTAAGAAACAGACCTCTAACCCTTAGTGAAATCAGGTAACTTGCCCAAGGTCACACAGCTAAAATTAAGCAGGAGCAGCTGGTAATGCCCAAGGTAAGGATGCAAACCCTGGCCCGTGACTCCAAAGGCAAACAATATAACCAAGTAAGACGAACATCATTAACAAATCTCAGTCAACCCTACAAAAAGTTCCCCTGCCTACTCTCTGGGATACTTTACACTCCTTTTATTTTATCATCAAAGGTAGTCAATAAACGATGAGTCGATACAATTTTTTAACTCAGTGACATCACCTCTCCTGTAAGTACTGCAAGAACTTAAATTCCAGAAGAAATCCCTATCACACTCACAGACTGTAAGGCCCCTGAGCACAAAGACCTTTCCTGACTTATTCATTATTCAGTCCCCAGCATCTAAAACTCCGCTAGGCACACAGTAAGTGGCCAAAAATATTTACTAAAAAAAATATTTACTTGCCCTTTTACTTTACTGTCTTATGTCTTCAGATTTTTCTAAACCTTTCCAAGATGCTAGTAAAATTAGAGTATTTCCAATTCACAAATATTTCTGGATTGAAAATGAGAAAAAGCACTCAAACGGAAAAAACTCTTGATTTACATTTTATTAATCAAACCAAGAACACTTTTCCAAGACTGTCCTACTACCCATCGCTCCAACCTCAAAATCTTCCACTCATTATTGACACCATTCCTATACTACACACTATACTAATAAAAAGCGGCTCATTTCTCCGCAGACAAGCTTTTTCTTGCACAGCTGTTCACTTCATCCGGGCTGCCTTTCCCCACTCCCTCAACCAATCCTTCTCATCCCTTAAGATTCAATATCTTCCAAGAAGCCCACCTTTAATAGCCAGACTAGCAAGTAACATTAGGCTGGAATAATCTATTTACACATCTCTATTCCAAGGGGACTGTAAACTTCTCCAGGCCAAGTAACAAGACACAAGTCACACAGGTTGGGAAAGGTCTGTTAATCCATGCCTCCTCTTCCCCAACTCCCAATTAAAGATTCACCAAGTGACAAAGATGAAAAAACTACTAGGACCAAATGTGAAACCATTTACCACAATGCATAAAAATACAGTGAGTAAAAGCCATTTTCTGCCTTCCAACACTTGCCTCCGCAGTAAAGGACTCGAAGTGGGTAATCTGCATCTAACTTGGTATTGCTCCTCGGGTCTCCTTTGCAATCATGCCCACCGGATTCAGAAATGTCAGCAGCCATTTCAAAACCTGTAAGCAAGGAAAATAACACATCTTCACTATTTTGGACCAAGACGCCCAGAGAAGCAGTGTTCAGGTGTAGTCCGGCCTCCTCCTGCTAGAAATCCCCACACCCCGAATCTGTTTCAATTCTTTGCTGCATGAGAGATACAAGCTGCATTAGGATTCATAAAATATGAGTAATTCTGGGCACACCATTTTCCAGGTCTACAGGGAAGCAAGTGACAACAGTGAGACTCACAGCAAATGGACCATGACAACTAGGGGGAGGAGGGCACTAGTGGAAGAGGAAGCAATGGGGAAAAAGATGGGGAGGGTGAACTCGGTAGGGACAGGGCAAAAGGTCTGGGGGATGATCTGTAAAGGATGCAACAAACTGCAGCAACAGGGGAAGGCCACAAAGCAGCTGAAGAGGCTGGAAAAGCCTACGAAGAAGGGGTGGGTCGCCGGAGGTGCCCGGAGGGCTGGGTGTGGGGTGGGCTAGAGGCCAAGGGAGGGACGCGTTAGAGTCACGGAAGGGAAAGGGAGTGGGAGGGGGCGGGGAGACCAGAGTCTGAGGAGAGAAAATGAGGGCAAAAGAACCAGGAAGGGGCAGAATGGAAAAGCAATGAGGGGACGACAAGGGCAGCCAGGTGTGAGGGCGCGACCTGAGGCGAAGGGGCAACCCCGGGGCCACCAGAGCGGCCCATGTGGGCGGGTGTGTGGAGACGCCCGGCCCGGCCCCCTTCCGCCGGGGAGCACCTCAGCTTCTCCCACGCTCTCTACGAGCTTCCTGGAAGCGTGAGAGGCACGAGGGGTCATTACCCAGGCGGTCGTACAGCCTCCGCCGCCTCCGCGCCCGCCACTACCGCCAGCTGAAACGACACATGCGACTCGTCTTCCCCGGCCAGAGCCGCCCAAGAGCCCGTCTGCCAGCCGCGGTCCCGCGAGACAATAAACCTTTATCGCGAGATTCAGTCTCCGCTGGGCGGCTGTCGCGAGAAGCTCGAAGGCGGGGGCGGAGAGCAATTGGGAAGCATGCGCGTTCCGCTCAGGGGCGGAGCCAAGCATCCTAGAGGCTGACAGCCAGTAGGCGGTGCTAGTTACCTATGGGAGAGGATGGGTGGTCCATGGTCGGCGCCCGGAAGGGGACGCTGTTTAGAGAGCGGAGACATGCATCTAAATCAGCAGTGACTCATTATTTTGAGTCGGAGAACGTGGCTCCCAGGGTCTGGGGTGCATCCTGGAGACTTCACTAACCTCCAGCCTGTTGGATAAGTCTTTCCTTCACGGGGAGATTGCAGCTGGAAAAGGCGTTTGGTTTCATTTCAACACAGTACCCTGCACTGGCGGAATTCTTTTTAAAAAGACAATATCAACGCAATTTACATTTTTCTCATCGCCCCACAGTCTCACCACCCTAACAACTGCTTTCACAGCTTCCTAGTGTTTATCGATCTTTATATGTGTTGTAAATTGGAATTAATCTCTCCCATGTGAGTGCTGACTAAAAAACTATGCACAACCTAAAAGTTGAGATTTATGTTTTATTCGGCAGGAATTTTTAGGACTTCAAGCCCGGGAGGCATCATCTCAAGTACCCCTGAGAGAACTGCTGCCAGGAGGAAAGGGGGCAAGCCAGTATATATAGGAGTTTTAGAACCAAGGGCAGGTAGTCTGAACATCAAAAGATTATTGTTAATTAAAGAAAACCAGATATGTCAAGTTTAGGAATTTAGCGCTTTTCTCTGTATGAGAAGATGCAAGGGTCTGGGCTCACTGGAATCATTCCTTTGAGATGCACCTCAGCTATCTGGGGCCAGTATCCTGTGTTTTCACATCCTGAGTTTCCTCAGGGCTCACTGTAGGGAGTGGCTGCAGTCTGATAGCCGCTAGACAGCAGGTAGGCAGGTGTCCTTTTTCTTCCTGAGTTCCCTCAGGGTTCACCAGCTCACCGTCTGGTGGTGGCTGCAATCGCTGATGACTGTGACAGCCTTTGTTTAAATATTCCATTTATCAAAGACTTCAGAGAAGAGGCCACAGTCTCCAGTGCAGATTATGCCGGATGGCTTCGTGTGCAGTTTTGAGCAGAAAATTTAAGGGTGGTAGTGGTGGTGGCAGAGAAGTTTGCAAAGGAAGGAGGGGAATGAGGCAGATATGAGTGGAGGATGAAGCAAACTAGAAAAGAACAACCTCCACCTTCTACAAAGCTCTTTTTGGTCACCGTTTCCCTAACTCTCCTAGCTCAGCAAGTGTTGTAGTGTTATTCCCATTTCACAAATGGGACTCAGGCTGAGGATGGATATGAAGGGTTTTTCCCAAAATGAAACGACTAAGTGGAAGCAAAGCTAAGACACACCATGTGTGAAAGCCTGATGATAAATGGAATATTGCCTGTCACATCGGTAAAGAAGGGCTGTCACAGTCATCAGCGATTGCAGCCACCACCAGATGGTGAGTTGGTGAACTCTGAGGGAACTCAGGAAGCAAAAGGACACCTGCCTACCTGCTGTCTAGCTGCTATCAGACTGCAGCCACTCCCTAGGTGAGCCCTGAGGAAACTCAGGATGTGAAAACACAGGATACTGGCCCCAGATAGCTGAGGTGCATCTCAAAGGAATGATTCCAGTGAGCCCAGACCCTTGCATCTTCCCATACAGAGAAAAGCGCTAAATTCCCAAACTTGACATATCTGGTTTCTTTAATTAACAATAATCTTTTGATGTTCAGACTACCTGCCCTTTGTTACAAAACTTCTGTATAACCTGGCTCCCCCCCCCCACCTTCTCGGAGCAGTTTCTCAGAGCTATCTGAAACGCTGTCTCCTGCTGCAGTCCTCATTTTGCCCCAAATAAAACTAAACCCGCAACTCTCACATTGTGCACTTTTTTAAGTCAACATCTTTCTTAAATAAAAGAGGGGGTTTCCCCCCTCTCACAAAAGAGAGTCAATTCGAAATGACATTTGTGAAAGAAGATCTTCTTCCAGAGCCCATTTGATTCCAGTAATAATATCTTCCATTTTTTGATACTCACCTCCCACTATGTGTCAAGAACCTGCTCATTTGGGGATAGAGTCCAGGTGGATTCATTTCACAAAACTTTCTTGGGTTCTTACTATGTGCCACGCACTGTGCTAGGCACTGGGGAATACAGTGAACAAGAAACAAAACCCCCAATCTCACTGAACTTACCGGTCTTAGTTACAAAACCCCTACAAAGTAAGGATTGTCTCTAATTCCCAGGTGGATGGTAAAATGGAAGCTCAAAGATGGGATGAATTAAGTTCACCTATTCTTAAGATCACACAGTTAATAGCATGTTATTGATCTTAAGACACACATTTTTCACATTTTCACATCTCTCATATTGTCACTGAGTCCAAGCTCGCTCCACTCGCCACACAACAGGCCAATAAATCGGAGACGAGGTGTTGGGGCAAGGAATACAACTTTATTCCTAAAGCCGGCAGACCGAGAAGACAGCAGACCACTGTCTCAAAATAACCGTCTTATCGGGGTTTGGATGCCAGTTTCTTTTATAGAACAGAGAGGGGGGAGGAGATGAGGAAGTAAAGTGAAAAGGCCGTAAGATTTGCAAATGTCCCCTGGAACGGCCAGCCTGAGGAGGGGATGTGTTCATTTCTTCTTTCTTGCAGCCATCCCCAGGTGGACCGGGGCCGGATGTTTCCCTGAACAAAGGCACTTTGGTTTAACATTCATGCATAGGGGCAGGGTTCCCTGAGGCAGGCCACTGTGTATAGATCGTATCCTTTTAGTGAACAAAAGCAGTGGAAAGCAAAGGTTCAAGTAAAAGAAACAGGTCCAACATGTAGTCAGATTTGGCTCTTCCCTGTTACAATATCAAGATGCTTTGCAATGGATGGAGTCTTAGCATTGTGGCATAGTTTAATTTGGCAGCATTTTTCTCTCTTAGTGATGCATAAAATAATGCTGCATCTTACAACCAACGGCATCTTAGATGTGACAAAATATGGATAAGTGGCCAGTCCTGTGGAGTAGACCCAATGTCCTCAGTTCTTTTCCTCACCCTTTTCCTGCTCTGCTTTGTAGGGAAGGGGTTGCTGATCCCTACGACTGAATGCCCAGGCTTTCCCGTTCCTGAGCTTCCATCTAGGTTAAGCCAATGGGAAACAGCAGTGAGACCACCCCCACCCCCTGGAGCAGCCTCTCTGGCAGTAGCTAGCTGGTTCTCCCCCTGCATCGTTTAGGGATCCCAGCCCCTGGGCTCCTGTAACATAGCGCCCTCCCTGGATCTAGTCTCTAGCCTAGCAGTGGAGATTGATGGCTTCTTGCTACTGCTAATCTCCGAGTTGCCTCACCACCTCTGTTTAGCTTTTCAACAGTTCTATTCCCCGTGTTACCAATCCCCTGAATGAAATTCTCCTCTGCTTTAAATACTCAGATGGGGTTCTGTTTTCTCAGTGGACTCTGCCTGACATTGCTGGCATTCAAACCCAGAGCTACACTCCCACGTCACACTAGCGCACACGTCACAGCCTGTCAGCAATCAGGTACTAAAAGGAGGAATGACCCATTAAATAAAGAAACATGGCCTCTTGCCTTCCAAGATGGCCCACACTCTGTCTATGGAGTGTGTATCTCCCTGAATAAACCTTCTTTCACTTTACTATGTCTTGCCCTTGAATTCTTGCCTGAACAAAGCCAAGAACCCACACTTGCCAGCCATCCCAGGGACTCAGACATGACTTGGGATGTGACCATCCTCTCGCACCCCACTCTCTTTCCTGCAACAACTTTTCTGCCACCCAATGCGGGGCCTCAAAGGCCATAATCTCAATCCGCCTATTGGGCTATGGCTCCCCTCTGAAGGGTGGCTGGGACTTATCCTGAGCCATGTAGATTCAAGTAGCCCGTTAAGTGGCAGCTGACGTCGCCTGCAGGATCTGGCAGAGACCAGTTCTCTGGCCGTGAAGAAGCGCATTGAGGCCAAGGCTTTCCCCCCTCAGTCTTTCTCATTCTCCTATTGCTCTATCTCTTTGGACTTGAGAAGGTCCACCCAGACGACAACCAAACATCCAAATTAAGACTGCGCGGCAAGTAATTGACAACTCGGTTGGGTCTAAAGAACTCCTGCCAGGGGGCTTCCCTGGTGGCGCAGCGGTTGAGAATCTGCCTGCCAATGCAGCGGACACGGGTTCGAGCCCTGGTCTGGGAGGATCCCACATGCCACAGAGCAACTAGGCCCGTGAGCCACAACTACTGAGCCTGCGCGTCTGGAGCCTGTGCTCCGCAACAGGAGAGGCCGCGATAGTGAGAGGCCCGCGCACCGCGGTGAAGAGTGGCCCCTGCTTGCTACAACTAGAGAAAGCCCGTGCAGAGAAACGAAGACCCAGCACAACAAAAAATTTTAAAAATTAAAAAAAAAAAAGAACTCCTAAAAAAAAAACAAAAAAAGAAACATAACAGTGGTTTCTCATCAGGAAGCCACAGACCCCGAGAGGCAGTGGAATTATTGCAAAGAATACAGGAATCCAGTTGAGGACCAAGGACTGTCAGGAAATTGACTAAATATCTTTCAGGCTTAAGCATTACTATTTTTCTAGAGTAAGTTACAGTTTTGTTCCAATGAAAGTCCAAAAGTTGAATCTGATTGGCTTCTTTCCAATCGTGTCCATTCCTAAATCAATCACCATAACTAGACAAGCCCTGAGTTAAGTGTCCATTTTTGGAGCTGGGTTTGGAGAGTGGAGACATCCCAAAGGAAATTTGAGGCACTATAACCAGAAGAGGGAACGATGCTGAAGTATCAAAACCAACAGATGTTTACTCCAGCCATCCTCATACACGTGCTAAAAATTATCCTAAAATCTACTGCCCTAGGGACTTCCCTGGTGGCGCAGTGGTTAAGAATCCGCCTGCCAATGCAGGGGACACAGGTTCGAGCCCTGGTCTGGGAAGTTCCCACATGCCGCAGAGCAACTAAGCCAGTGTGCCACAACTACTGAGCCTGTGCTCTAGAGCCCGCGCGCCACAACTACTGAAGCCCGCGCGCAGGCTCTAAGCCCGTGCTCTGCGACAAGAGAAGCCACCGCAATGAGAAGCCTGCGCACTGCAACAAAGAGTAGCCCCCGCTCGCCGTAACTAGAGAAAGCCTGCGTGCAGCAACAAAGACCCAATGCAGCCAAAAAAAACTAGTGCCCTTGACACATCAAGTGGGTGTATAGGTGAGGCAGACTTCCTTACTAACAGAATCCTGTTTTGCTTGAGATAGCAGTGTGTCCAGCTAAAGACACTTGATTTCCCAGCCTCGCATGCAGTGAAGGAGGCTATGTGATGCAGTTCTGGTCAATGAGATGTAGGTGGATGCTGAGATAGGGCATCCCTTCTCTTGGGAAACATTGTGAAAGATTTGTAAATGGACAAAAAAGGATACTGGGTGTCCCATTTATCATTCTGTTTAGTGTTAACTTTCATTGTCTTTGAGCTATTTTACAATTTTGTAAGTTGTAGAAAACTGATAGTAATGCAGTTTGCTCTTGTCCATAGAGATGCAAATGACTTGTGTCTGGTGGAGCTGTAATTGATTATTTCTCTGTTGACTAGTTTTCCATCTACTTGTAAATTCATTTCAGCATTTCTTTTTTTCTTTTTAAAAAAATATATATTTATTTATTTATGGCTGCGTTGGGTCTTCGTTGCGATGCGCAGGCTTCTCATTGTGGTGGCTTCCCTTGTTGCAGAGCACGGGCTCTAGGCACGCAGGCTTCAGTAGTTGTGGCTTGTGGGCTCTAGAGTGCAGGCTCAATAGTTGGGGCACACGGGCTTGGTTGCTCCACGACATGTGGAATCTTCCCAGACCAGTGCTTGAACCTGTGTCCCCTGCATTGGCAGGTGGATTCTTAACCACTGCACCACCAGGGAAGTCCCCATTTCAACATTTCTGATTGCTTATGTATGTGTACATGATTGCCTATGTGTGTATGTTTTTTAAAATTCTTTGAATTGGTTTTCACATCTACTAATTCCCTTATTAATTAAGAAGTGAAATAAAACCTTTGACACATGTTTATTTATAATTGGATTAGAGTCATGCTTTTTTTTTTTTTTTTCCACGCCACGCAGCTTACAGGATCTTAGCTCCCCAACCAGGGATTGTACCCAGGCCCCCAGTGAAAGTGCAAGTCCTGACCGCTGGACTGCCAGGGAATTCCCTATTTAAAAAAAAAAAAAAATCACTTAATACTTCTCAAATAAAAAGGCAAGGCCTCATTTAAAAACAAAAGAAAACAAAACAAAAAAAACCTTGACTTTTCTGTCTTCTTTCCAACTGAAACATGAACATAAGCCATCTTGCAACCATGAGGATGGATTACAACCATCTTGCAAGCCTGAGAATGCTGGTGCATATGCTAAGAACCTTGGACTAGAAACATAAATAGCCTGTGTTCTGGATAGCATTGTTGACTGACCATATCAGCTCTTGACTATCCTCCTTCCAGAGCTTCCTACTGTGAAAGACAAACACTCCCCACCCATACCCCCGCCCCCCCACCCCCAGACTGTTTAAACGAATACACTAGGGTTTTCTATTATATCGATACTGCAGAATGCATTCCTAAATGATACTATCAGGAAGCCAGGTATTTCCGAGACAGGCTGGGACCCGGGACCCTTTGCTGCAGTGCTAGCACCTGGACACACCTCTCCTCCAGCAGCAAAATACAAAGAAACTACAAGGGAGGGGCTTCCCTGCTGGCGCAGTGGTTAAGAATCCGCCTGCCAATGGAGGGGACACGGGTTCGAGCCCTGGTCTGGGAAGATCCCACATGCCGCGGAACAGCTGGGCCCGTGAGCCACAGCTACTGAGCCTGCGCATCTGGAGCCTGTGCTCCAGCAACAAAAGAGGCCTCGATAGTGAGAGGCCCGCGCACCGCGATGAAGAGTGACCCCCCCGCTTGCCACAACTAGAGAAAGCCCTCGCACAGAAGTGAAGAACCAACATAGCCAAAAATAAATAAATAAACAAAATGTGGGTTTAAAAAAAAAAAAAAAAACTGGAAATAATAACAGTCCTTTAAAAAAAAAAAAAAAAAAAGAATCCGCCTGCCAATGGAGGGGACACGGGTCTACAGGGGTAGACCTATTCTACCCAATGTTTCCTAACATTCTCCCCCCACTGTGATATATACCCAATGGATTTTATGCCCTTGCAGAGCACAATCACATAAACAAATCTACATTTTGATGACATCTCCAAATGACTGCAAGGATGTAAATCATTATAATAATTTGTGATTTTCACAACTAATTACAATACACACATAAGGTAGATGGCCATGGACTATGGCAGATTAAATGGGTTGTTGTTTGATTCCTTTCTTTCCCCCTCAAGAAGGCATTTTGGAGTCCTTAGAACAAGGCCCAGTCCAAAGAGAAACATAGGGCTAACCTTCAATCTGTCTCATCTGCTTAAGTAAATAAAATTTTAAACTCTAATACTTCCATATTAGCAATAAGTTACCAGACACATGCCATACATGAAACTGAATTCAGGGAATTCCCTGGTGGGACTCCTCGCTTTCACTGCAGGGGGCACGGGTTCAATCCCTGGTCGGGGAACTAAGATCCCACAAGTCGTGGGGTGTGGCCAAAAAAAGTAAATAAATAAGAAATAAAAACTGATTTCAACATACCAGTGGATCGAGACACACATGGATGAGAACTGACAAGTGAACTGGGCTCAGTTTATTCCCAAGCTACATGAACTATCTTCAAAACTAATACATTTTTCATCTGTTAGCTCTGGTCTAAATTGAAAATATTTATTCTTTTCTGAAAAGAGAGTTTGTATTTGTCACCTTTCTCTCTTGAAGGATGGATAGATAGCCTTTGAGAATTATTTTCTCAAGGGCAAGATGGTACCTTTCGCTTGGATCTTTGATGTTTGAACTGGTTTAGAAAAAAACATATCTTTAAATTAATACAGTATTTATTTGTCTTTTCTCTGTTTTCTCTATTTGTCAAACCCTGAGCCAACCAGTTTCCCTAGGCTGCCTGGGGAGGTATAGGAAAAGGAACATACAGGGCAGAGAAACACAGGAGAAAGAACTATAAGAGGCGGAGACAGCTCCTTCACAAGGTGAAGAGGGTGAGAAAGGCCACCATCAGGCAGAAGGTCCCCATCGCCTCTGAGAGGGCAAAGGCCAGAATGGCGTAGGAGAAGAGCTGTTGCTTCAGAGAACAGTTCCTGGCATAACCAATGATGAGGCTCCCAAACACAGTCCTGATTCCAGCTCCAGAGCCAGCCACCTACTGTGGCAGCCTCAGGTCCAATGAACTTGGCTGCTGTGTTGATGTCCCTTGAAATGGCACTGAAATGTATGTGTATAACTGAATCGGGGACTTCCCTGGCGGTCCAGTGGTTAAGACTCTGCGCTTCCACTGCAGGGGGCACAGGTTCAATCTCTGGTCAGGGAACTGAGATCCCACATGCCGTGCTGTGTGGCCAAAAATCAAAATAAATAAAAGAGTAGGGCTTCCCTGGTGGCGCAGTGGTTGCGAGTCCGCCTGCCGATGCAGGGGACACGGGTTCGTGCCCCGGTCCGGGAAGATCCCACATGCCGCGGAGCAGCTGGGCCCGTGAGCCATGGCCGCTGAGCCTGCGCGTCCAGAGCCTGTGCTCCGCAACGGGAGAGGCCACAACAGTGAGAGGCCCGCGTACCTAAATAAATAAATAAATAAATAAATAAATAAATAAATAAATAAAAGAGTAAATGGGGATTCTTGTACCATCTTTGCAAAAAAAAAAAAAAAATATATATATATATATATATATATATATCGGAATCACTTTGCCATACACCTGAAACTAACACAACATTGTTAATCAACTATGCTCCAACATAAAATAAAAAGTTAAAAAAAAAGCTGGGGGCACTGTTTTGGAAGCTGCTGCTAAGAGTAAGCAAAGTCAGGGGACATGGGGCTGCCAAGCTGCTGAGGCTCTCATCTGTCAGCATCTCTGTTCATTTCAGCACCACTGCAGACAGCGATGGGCTCAGTAGCTTAGAGGTTCTCCTGATCTAGAAGGAGGTGGAGACAAACGTGCAAATGTACATTTTCAGGGGATGAAGAGCTGTGGCAGAAGAGCTGCTGCTCCCAGTGCAGAGAGACAGAGAGCTGGAGGAAAAAAAAAATTTTTTTAATGAAAAAATTTTAAGAACCCAGGATTGGATTCCAGTTTCAGGAATAGCTGGATTCTAGAGATAAAATAACATACTCAAGAATCTACCTCTCTCAGGGGCTTCCCTGGTGGCGCAGTGGTTAAGAATCCGTCTGCCAATGCAGGGGACACGGGTTTGAGCCCTGGCCCGAGAAGATCCCACATGCCGCGGAGCAGCTAAGCCCGTGCACCACAACTACTGAACCTGTGCTCTAGAGCCCGCGAGCCACAACTACTGAGCCTGCGTGCCACAACTACTGAAGCCTGTGCGCCTAGAGCCCGTGCTCCGCAACAAGAGAAGCCACCGCAATGAGAAGCCCGCACACCGCAACGAAGAGTAGCCCCCGCTCACCACAACTAGAGAAAAGCCTGCATGCAGCAACAAAGACCCAACACAGCCATAAATAAATAAATTTATTAAAAGAAAAAAAAAGAATCTACCTCTCTCAAAGGATTGGGAGGCTGAGATTAGCAGATGCAAACTAGCATATATAGGATGGATAAACAACAAGGTCCTACTCTATAGCACAGGGAACAATACTCAATATCCTGTGATAAACCAGAATGGAAAATAATATGAAAAAGAATATATGTATGTATAACTGAGTCA
The DNA here is from genome assembly GCF_964341445.2 of Mesoplodon mirus. Classification (NCBI taxonomy): domain Eukaryota; kingdom Metazoa; phylum Chordata; class Mammalia; order Artiodactyla; family Ziphiidae; genus Mesoplodon; species Mesoplodon mirus. The sequence continues at coordinate 7,281,507 of NC_138989.1, forward strand.
ATTTGCTGTACAGCAGAAATTAACATGATATTGTAAATCAACTCTACTTCAGTACAATTTTTTTTTAAATCTACTTCTCTCAGAAAATTATAAAGCAAAAGTGAAAAGTGCTTATGCTTGATAATTCTGGGTACAGGTAGGGGAGTTACTTTGTACTATTCTCGTAGCTTTTCTGTAAGTTTGATATTATTTCAAATTTAAAAGTTTTTTAGGGGACTTCCCTGGCGGTCCAGTGATTAGGACTCTGCACTTCCAATTCAGGGGGCATAGGTTCAAACCCTGGTCGGGAGACTATGACCCCACATGCTCTGCAGTGGGGCCAAAAATTAAAAAAAAAAAAAGTTTTTAGAAAAGAAACTATCTCTTTTCATGTTTTGTCTTCTCCCCTACGCTTTGGTCATACTCTCCAAATACTTCCCCAAATTTACTACTAGTTTAGCAATCCCAGAAGAAAGACTATCTTTTCCAGTGGTTCTAGCAAACAACTCAGGTTGGTGTCTGCCATAGATCAAATGTTTGTGTCCCCCCCAAAACTGTACGTTGAAATCCTAACTCCCAGTATGATAGTATTAAGAGGTGGTGTCCTCATGATGGGATTAGTGTCCTTATAAAAGAGACCCCGACAAGGGCCTGCTTCACCTACACCCTACTCACATGACTGACCTTCCTATGTACTTGCCCCAGGTCCCAGATAGTGATAGCTTATCAAAGGGACAGTGAAGGACGTACCCCTCCACTGGTTTCCCTGGTAGCAAATGAGCCCACCTGACATCAGTTCCCCTATAATTCGTCATCTTCCCTTCCCCTTGAGAGTGAAGACTGCCACCAAGTCCTGCCTGCCATGCGCCGCACGTGGTGGGGCATCGTTCCAGGAACTTGCTTCATACGTGTAAGCTCCCCCATCCATTAAACCACTGATGCCTCAGATAAAATATGAGAGGCTCCAGAGAGCTCCCTTCCCTCCCGCCATGTGAGGACGCAGAGAGCAGACAACAGGAAGTGGCCACTCACTAGTGATTCTGCCGGCACCTTGATCTTGGATGTCCCAGCCTCCAGAACTGTGAGATATAATCACAGAAATAACCTGTTGTTCATAAGCCACCCAGTCCATGGTATTTTGTTAGAGCAACCCAAATGGAGTCATCAGTCCCTTGAGTCCTGTGCCCACCTGACCCAGTCACAGTGGCCACAGGGATGAAACGATCTGATCTGCCAGATGTCCATTCCTAGAGCCAGATCCTCCCAAACCTCAGAGACGGCCAAACCTCGGGGATGGATCAGTCAGCAAAGGAAATCCGGGTGCCAATGCCAAAAGGAGGGCATGTAGATGCTGGGAAGACCCAAACAGCATAGAACTACCCCATCAGCCAAGCTCTTGATCCCAGAAGCCCTGCTCAAAGGAAGAAGGATGGGGGGACTGAGATGATAGGGAAGGAACAGACATGACAGAGGTTAATGAAAAGCAACCTGTTCTGTTTCTCCAAAAAGCTTGATGTTTCATAAGGTCATTTGCCCTTCCTGCAACACAGGACTAACAAAGGACACAAGTTCTGCCACAAGAGGCCCATAAATATTCAATGTAGAGGAGGATTAATTTACAAAGATGATACAATTTTATCATGATGGGGCAGGAACTTGATCAGGTTTACAGTGAAACCCGTCTTTGTTTAGCCCTTGTATAAGGGGCACAAAGCCCCCTGACATTCTTTTTTTTTAATATTTATTTATTTGGTTGCACCAGGTCTTATTTGCAGCAGGCAGGCTCCTTAGTTGCGGCATGCATGTAGGATCTAGTTCCCTGACCAGGGATCGAACCTGGGCCCCCTGCATTGGGAACTTGGAGTCTTAACCATTGTGCCACCAGGGAAGTCCCAGCCCCCTGACATTCTGAGAGTTATATTACAATACATTTAAGTGTACCTCTCTTTTATTACAAAAATATTACTAAACATTCATAGTGTGTACAGTAAAAAACCAAAATTTCCCCCTCTCTGGAGTGCTATTAACAGTTTGGTACATATAATGATATTAATAGGAATATTAACTAAAACATATATAGCATTTACTCTATGTTGTATACTGCTCTAAGCACTTTACATAGATTAACTCATTTTTGTTACTCAGTTCAAGCTTGTACTGCTCACTGCACAACAGGCCAATAAATTGAGAGATGAATTGTTGGGGCAGGGAATAGCGACTCTATTTGGAAAGCCAGCAGACCGAGAAGATGGTGGACTAAAGTCCCAAAGAACCATCTTCCCTGAGTTAGAATTCATGCTTCTTTTATACTAAAAGTGGAGGGGGTAAAGTCCTGGTTCTGGTCAGACTTAAGAGGGGATGTGTTAATTTCTTTCTTCCTGCAGCCATTCATAGGTGAGCCTGGTCAAGAGGTTTCCTGTGAGCTAAACCAATGTATTTTATTTTATTTTATTTTATTCTTATTAGTTAACCATTTTATACATATTAATGGATATATGTCAATCCCAATCTCCCAGTTCATCCTACCACCACCACCACCACCCCGCCCACCCACCCCCCCCGCCAATTTCCCCCCTTGGCGTCCATACGTTTGTTCTCTACATCTTAAACTGATGTATTTTAGCTTAACACTCATTACATAGGAGGCAGCGTTCCCAGAGATGGACCATTATGCATAATTTAAACTTATAGGCAAAATCCCTTTAGTGATTAACTTGTAATAGAATGCAGAAGTTCTTCCCTATTACAATTTTGCCTTCATATTAGAATAACATGGGTAATATCATTTCCATTTGACACATGAGGAATTTGAAACTTAAAGAGGGAAGTAGCTTGCCTAAAGATCTTGCAGCCAATAAGTGAAAGAATTAACCTTAAACCCAGGCAGCCTAACTCCAGAGCACATATTCTTATCTTCCAGATTTCTAAAATGCATATACATGTTTTTTACTGAGTTGCAGTTCACATAAAATAACCATTTAAAGTGTACAATTCAGGGATTCCATGGCGGTCCAGTGGTGAAGACTCCGCACTTCCACTGCAAGGGGCACAGGTTCGATCCCTGGTCAGGGAACTAAGATCCCCCATGCCACACAACGTGGCCAAAAAAAAAAAAAAAGTACAATTCAGTGGCTTAATACATTGTTGTGCAAACACCACTTCTATCTAGTTCCAACATTTTTTCACCCCCAAAACAAACCCTGTACCCATTAAGCAGTCATTGCCTATTCTCCCCTATCTCCAGTCTTTGGAAAATACTAATCCACTTTCTGTCTCTATGATTTATATATTCTGAATGTTTCATATAAATGGAATAATACGTTACATCTTATGTCTGGCTTCTTTCACTTAGAATGTTTTTGAGGTTCATGGACTCTGTAACATGAATCAGAACTTCATTCCTTTTTATGATGGAATAATAATACTTCACTGTGTGTTGATACCACAATTTGTTTATCTGTTCATGTGTTGATGAACATTTGAATTGTTTCTATCTGTATTATTCAGGGTTCTTCAGAGAAACAGAGCCAATAGGATGTATATATATACAGAGAGAGATTTATTTTAAGGAATTGGCTTATGCAACCATGAAGACTGGTAAGTCGGCAGGGTAGGCTGGCAGGCTGGAGACCTAGGGAAGAACCAATGTTGAGGTCAAGTCCAAAGGTCATCTGCAGGCATAATTCCTTCTTGCTTGGGGGAGGTCAGTCTTCATTCTAGTAAAGCCTTCAGCTTACTGGAAGAGGCCCACCCACATTATAGAGGGCACTCTGCTTTACTCAAAGTCCACCAATTTAAATGTTAATCTCAATGTAAAATAGCTAGCTAGTGGGAAGCAGCTGCATAGCACAGGGAGATCAGCTCAGTGCTTTGTGACCACCTAGAGGGGTGTGATAGGGAGGGTGGGAGGGAGACGCAAGAGGGAGGAGATATGGGGATATATGTATATGTATAGCTGATTCACTTTGTTATAAAGCAGAAAACTAACACACCGTTGTAAAGCAATTATACTCCAATAAAGATGTTAAAAAAAAATGTTAATCTCTTCCAATAGACGCCTTCAGAAAAACATCCAGCATAATGTTTGACCACATATATCTGGGCACCGTGGCCCAGCCATGATGACACATAAAATAAACAATCATACCACCTTTTAGTTATTGTGACTAGTGCTGCTCTGAGCATTTGTGTACAAGTATTTGTTTGAGTCCTATTTTCAATTCTTTTGGGTATATACCTGGGAGTGGAATTGCTGGTTCATATGGCAATTCTATGTTTAACTTTTTGAGGAACTGCCAAACTGTTTTCCACAGTGGCTGAGCCATTTTACATTTCTACCCAGCGACGCACAACAGCGTATACCTTATTTTTTTAGCTTCCAAAAATGGGATTATTCAACACAAACTCCAGTGTATTTTTTGTGTTTTGGGGGGGCCTGATCCAAAGGTAGTGTTGTACAAGTGAATGCTACTATTCTTTTTAATAGGTACACAGAATTTTATTGAATGGAGACACCATGATTTATCTCATTCCCCACTTAAAGATTTTTGTTTGTTTGTTTGTTTTTTTGTGTGCAGTACGCGGGCTTCTCACTACCGTGGCCTCTCCTGTCGCGGAGCACAGGCTCCGGATGCGCAGGCCCAGCGGCCATGGCTCACGGGCCCAGCCGCTCCACGGCATGTGGGATCCTCCCGGACCGGAGCACGAACCCATGTCCCCCGCATCGGCAGGCGGACTCCCAACCACTGCGCCACCAGGGAAGCCCCCCACTTAAAGATTTAAGTTGCTTTCAACTTTATTTAACTTTTTATAATGGAAAATATATACAAACAGGGGGAATAGGACATGAATATCCCTGTTCCCATAATCCAGCCACAACAATCAAAACTTCATAACCTCTGTTTTTCTATTTATCTTCCCCTCTCCTGTTGGACTCCTTTGAATCACATCCCAAATACCATGTAATTTCATCTACACATATTTCAGTATTTATTTCCAAAAGATAAGGACTCTTTCTTTAAACATAACCAAAATACCCCGTTATCACACCTACGATAATTAGCAACAATTCCTTATTATCCTTAATTAGCCGGTCCTTGTTCAGATTTCCCCTAATGTCTCGTACTTTTTCACAGTTGGAATTGAGAGTACAAACAATTGGTTAATATATCTAGTTTTTTTAATTTTTGGCCATGCTTCACGGCATGCTGGGTCTTAGTTCCCTGACCAGGTATCAAACCCGGGACCACAGCAGTGAAAGCACAGAATTCTAACCACTGGACCACCAGGTAACTCCCTATATCTATTAAATCTCTTTGAATTTATAGTTCCCCCCTCTCTTTTTAATTTTTCTTACACTTTATACCTAGGAAAAAAACACATTGTTTGCAATTTTTAAGACTCATTTTGAAATGGTGAGGAACTTCCTTGTCAGCTTGTGCCAGGTCAGGGTAACTTCTCTCCTGATCACCCTGTGAAGCAATCCCCAGCTCTCTCCTTAACCTTCAGGCCCCTAGCTTTCTCCTGGGCTGTAGCAGGAAACAAAACAAAAAATGTGATAAATCATTTACACCGTAAATTCAGTCAGTAGTTCCTCCTCGATTCCAGAGAGGGCATTTTGAAATAGTTTGGTAGAGAAAGGAACTCTGAGACTCAAACACGGAGGTTGAAAAGGTCACTGTAGGGGGCTTCCCTGGTGGCGCAGTGGTTGAGAGTCCACCTGCCCATGCAGGGGACATGGGTTCGTGCCCCGGTCTGGGAAGATCCCACATGCCGCAGAGTGGCTGGGCCCGTGAGCCATGGCCGCTGAGCCTGCGCGTCTGGAGCCTGTGCTCCACGACGGGAGAGGCTACAACAGTGAGAGGCCCGTGTACCACAAAAAAAAAAAAAAAAAAAAAAAAAAGTCACTGTAGGGACTTCATGGTGGTCCAGTGGTTAGGACTCCGTGCTTCCACTGCCAAGGGCCTGGGTTCAATCCCTGGTTGGGGAACTAAGATCCCACAAGCTGCTCAGTGTAAATAAATAAATAAATAAATAAATAAATAAATAAATAAAGGACTCTTTAAAAAAAAAAAGAAAAAGAGAAGGTCACTGTAATGCATGGAGTGGTTACCCCTCAAAAAAAAAGATATGTCCACATCCTAACCCCCCAAAACTGTGAATATGACCTTATTTGGGAAAAGAGTCTTTGCAGTATTCAAGTTAGTAGTCCTGAGATCATTCTGGATGATCTGGGCCCTAAATCCATTGACAAGTGTCCATAGAAGAGGTACACAGAGGAGAAGGCTATGTGACCATGGAGGCAGAGATTGGAGTGATGTGGCCACAAGCCGAGGACTGCCAACAGTTCCCAGAAGCTGGAAGAGGCAAGGAACAAACTCTTCCCTAGAGCTTCTGGAGGGAGCACAGCGCTACTGACACCTTCCTTTCAGAGTTCTAGTTTCCAGAACGGTGAGAGAATACATTTCTGTTGTCTTGAGCCACCAAGCTTGTGGTAATTTGTTCTAGTACCCTCAGGAAGATAACACAGTCACATACCAGGTCTCTGATTGGGAAAGGCGTTTTGGAGAAGCAGCGGCCCTGGATTTCTACCTATGACATAATAAGAACTATATATGTTGGTCTCTGCCCCTGGTTCCCGACACAGAACTCCTAAATCCCTTGGAATTTCCGGGGTGATAGGATTGTCTCGTGTTCTAATGAGGTGACTTTTTTTTTTTTTTTTGCCATGCCTTGAAGCATGTGGGATCCTAGTTCCCCGACCAGGGATCGAACCCAAGCACCCTGCAGTGGAAGCTCAGAGTCCTAACTATTGGACCGTCAGGGAAGTCCCATCTAAGGAGGTGACTCTTTTTTTTTTGCGGTGCGTGGGCCTCTCACCGCCGCGGCCCCTCCCGTTAAGGAGCACAGGCTCTGGATGCACAGGCTCAGCGGCCATGGCTCACGGGCCCAGCAGCTCCGCGGCATGTGGGATCCTCCCGGACCGGGGCACGAACCTGTATCCCCCGCATCGGCAGGCGGACTCCCAACCACTGCACCACCAGGGAAGCCCTAATGAGGTGACTCTTAATGGACTGTTGGATGGGGGCTGGTTACCAGAAAGACCAAGCCATGATTCGAGGCTTGGAATTTTAGCCCTACCCCCCATTCTCCAGAGAAAGGAGAGGGGCTGGAAATGGAGTGAATGAGCGACCGTGCTTACATGATGAAGCCTCCACAAAAATCCCAATTCTATGAGGTTTGCGGAGCTTCTGCGTTGGTGAACACATTCATGAACCAGGAGGTCCCCAACCCCATGGGGACAGAAGCTGCTGCACTCAAAACCCTTCCAGACCTCACCCTACATACCTTTCATCTGGCTGCTCTTCTGTATCTTTATCACATCCTTCCTTATATAATAAACCGGTAAACATAACTCTTTCCCTGAGTTCTGTGAGCTGGTCTAGCATATGCTCGAATCTGAGGAGGGGTGTCATGGGAACCTCGAATTGCAGCCGTGTAGAACATAAGTTGTAGGTATCTAGGGGACCCACAACTTGCAATTAGCATCCAAAGTGGGGGGCAGTCTCATGGGACCGAACCTTTAACCTGTAAGGTCTGGGCTAACTCTGGTTAGTGTCAGAATTGAATCAAACTGTAGGACACCCAGTTGGTGTCACAGAGAATCGTGTGGCGTGGGGAAAAAAAAAAAGTCCCACACACCTGACATCGGAAGTGTTATGAGTGTGGCCGAGGTGCGGGAGTGAAAGAGACACACCAGGAGGAGTGTGCGTTCCTAACACACCGCCACACAGACACTCCCCCCTCTCCCCACCTGCTGGGCAGTCCCACAGGGAACGTCCACTGCCTGCCCCTGCCACGTACAAAGTACCATGTTATCTCACAAAGCATCGGGGGAGGTGGCCCGGCGGGGTCCAAGAGCTCCAAGCTCACACCAGATCAGCCTGGCAGGTGTGGTTGCAGGTCCTTTCAACCTGCCCTTCCTGTGTCTCCTCAGAGCCAGGAGAATAAGTAAACTACAGAGGTCTGTTGGGAGTCATTCGTCCACTAGTTCATTCGTTTACTCAAGACATACTCCTTGTGTGTCCCTTTGGTGCCAGGCTACAGTCTGGGCTTGCAGAGCTGAATCAGACCCAGCACTAGGCTTCGTGGAGACAAGGGGCTGGGAGGAGACACACAGGTAAACTGTCACAATCCTGCGTGGTCAGTGTGTGAGTGACAGATAGGGGTAGAGAAGAGGGTTTAACCCGGACTAGAGAGGGAGAAGCACAGGAGGCTTGGGGGCTGGAGGAAGAGGTATCCCCTGGGCTCCCTGTATGGTAGCCACAAACCACATGTGGCTTTTAGAATTTAAACTAATTAAAATTAAATAATATTGAAAATTCAGTGCCCACTAGCCCCGATTTCAAGTGCTCAAGAGCTACATGTATATTACAGAACATTTCCATCATTGTATTTAGAAAATTCTAGTGGAAGTTGCTGAAGCCAACAAAAGAGGATGTATCTAGCACTAGGAAGCAAGGGAAATGTGTCCCCAGCGGCCCCTATAACACAGCCTTCGGACACTAAACACTGCTACGCCTCCTGTTGGATGTTGAGGCCAGTTCCTATGGTGTCTTGGATTCCCTGCTAAGGACAACAATGGGAGAATGGGAGCATTCAGCTGGGTTGGTGGGTGGCAGGTGACATCATCAGGTTTGAGTTCTGGGAGATGGGTTGGAGGAGGAGCATGACAGGAGGCAGGAGAACCAATCAGGAGGTGGTTGTTTCCTCTAGAAACTTGGACCAGCCAAAGTGGTAGCAGTGTGGGGACTTCCCCGGTGGTCCAGTGGGTAAGCCTCTGGGCTCCCAATGCAGGGGACACGGGTTTGAGCCCTGGTCCGGGAAGATCCCACATGCCACGGAGCAACTAAGCCCGTGCACCACAACTACTGAGCCTGCGTGACACAACTACTGAAGCTCACGTGCCTAGAGCCCGTGCTCCGCAACAAGAGAAGCCACCGCAATGAGCAGCCCGCGCACCGCAAGGAAGAGTAGCCCCTGCTCACCGCGAAAGCCCGCACACAACAACAAAGGGCCAATGCAGCCAAAAATAAATAAATAAAATAAGTTAAAAAAAAAAAAGATTCCTCCATAAGAACCTGCTGTATAAAAAGAAAAAAAAAAAAAGGTTCCCCCTGCCACTGAATTCAAGGTCCTCTGCAACACAGCCCCACTCATCGTGACCTGTTTTATTCCTTATGATTCTACAGCATAGACTCCAAATTCCAGACTCCTCGAACATTCCTCAGATGCCCCCCACCACCTTACTTTTTCCATGCTCCTCATTTTCCGGAATGTCTGTTCCTTCTATTTCTGCCCCTAGAAATTTTAACAACTCTCTCTCATCCCCCCCTCACAAAACTCCAATAAACCAGCTGTATTTTTTTCGAACACATATTAAAATAAAGTCATAGCTATAAAGTCAAAGTCCATATGGATACTACTCTCCATCATCTAAAATCATCTCACGTATCATCTGTGGAATGTCTACCACATTGTGGAAAATATTGCCTTAAACCGCTTATTCAATTTGCTTTTCCTCTATTGTTATTTATGCATTTGTCTTATTTCTCCTAGTAAACACTCAGCCCCAGACAGCAGATAACATCTTCCTCATTTGGGGGATCCTGAAGCATCTAAAGTACCTCAGAGGTTCATTGAGTAAACATTTTTTTAATCAATAAAGCCTCTATTTTTAATTAATTTATTTATTAATTTATGGCCGTGCTGCACGGCATGTGGGATATTAGTTCTCCAACCAGGGATCGTACCCACGTCCCCTGCAGTGGAAACGTGGAGTCTTTACTGCTGGACCGCCAGGGAAGTCCCAAGCCTCTATTTTTTTTTTTTTTTTTTTTACATCTTTATTGGAGTATAATTGCTTAACAATGGTGTGTTAGTTTCTGTTTTATAACAAAATTAATCAGTTATACATATACATATGTTCCCATATCCCCTCCCTCTTGCGTCTCCCTCCCACCCTCCCTATCCCACCCCTCCAGGCGGTCACAAAGCATTGAGATGATCTCCCTGTGCTATGCGGCTGCTTCCCACTAGCCAAGCCTCTATTTTATATCAGGCATTGTAATTGGTTGCTAGAAGTGAAAATAAGAACAGTAATGAAATTTGGCTTAAAGAAAATTTAAGACTTTTTTTTAGAGCAGTTTTAAGTTCACAGCTAAATGGAGGGGAAGACACAGAGATCTCCCACAAACCCTCCATCCCCACACATTCACAGCCTCCCCTATTATCAGCAGTAGACTTTCAGAGAAAGAGAAACCTATCTTTTCTTCCTTAATCCCCTGCTAACTCTAGAGGGAGGAAGAGAGAGGGAGTGGAGGTGATTTGACAAAACAGAAAGGATGTGGAAAAAAAAGGCACGTGTTCGTCATTCGGGGAAAAGGGAAACACTTGTGTTAGTGTTTACAAGAATCTCGATGGTATCTGCTAACCCAGAAGGAAGGGTCTTTTCCATCTGTTGAAAAATCCAGCCTGACCATATTGAGGTAGTACTCAGGGTCACCCACCCAGCCTCATTTTGGGGCATTCCAGCCTACGGTAGTTTCCCCTCTATCAGTTAGCAGCTTCTTACAGAATCACAAAGGTCCACAGAGTGAAAGTGGCAGATATGTGCTCCCAGTAAAAGAAGGAGTTAATCATCAGATCCTTCTTCTAGGCCCTTACTGTCAAGAACATGGACTTTATCTCCAAGGACCTCTTGGATTGGTGAGGGAGCTAAATGTAGCTGTTTGGTGGACACATTTATTTGTAAGAAGTTCAGAGACTCACAGGTAGGGTGTGAGGAGGAAAGTGACAGGAGAATGACACTGGAAAATTAGTTTGGGGACCATCTGTGAAGGGCCTTGTAGACCAACCCAAGGAACTTGACCTTTAACCTGGAGTGGAGGTGACAAACTTAAAATCCCACAGAGATCAGGCGTGTCGGTGAGCGAAGCTGACCAGGTCACAGGGAGGGGTGAGGACTGTGGCAAGATGGGGATTCTCGCCTTGTCTCAAGGGTGCAGCTACTCTCAGCTTCAGCACACTGTTACCAGGCAGGAATGGTTGGCCCAGTGTGACCAGATCTTCCAGTTTCCAAGAGAGGCTGGAAATCCAGGAGTGTTTTTGTTTTGTTTAATTAAAAAATATATTTTTAAATTTTTCAGCCATGCTGTGTGGCACATGAGATCTTAGTTACCCGACCAGGGATCGAACCCAGGCCCCCTGCAGTGGAACCGTGGAGTCTTAACCCCTGGATCACCAGGGAAGTCCCTGGAAATCCAGGTTTTTATATGACAGTCCTAGGTTTTTAAAACATATGGGCTGGGCTTCCCTGGTGGCGCAGTGGTTGAGAGTCCGCCTGCCAATGCAGGGGACACGGGTTCGTGCCCCGGTCCGGGAAGATCCCACATGCCGTGGAGCGGCTGGGCCCGTAAGCCATGGCCGCTGAGCCTGCGCGTCCGGAGCCTGTGCTCCGCAACGGGAGAGGCCACAGCAGCGAGAGGCCCGCGTACCGCAGAAAATAAATAAATAACTAAAATAAAAATAAAACATATGGGCCAAGTCAAACTGGTTCTCAAACCAGATACGGCTCAAAGGCCACACAGCTATCACCTTGGCAGACTGAAGGGTTTTAAGGGAAAAAAAAAAAAAAGATATGATCATATCTGTGCTTTAGAAAAAAATCACACTGTAGAGTGGGAGAGGAATTACAGAAAATAGACTAGAGGCAAGGAGACTCAACTGTTTCAACAGGAGGGAGGTGACAATGATCCGTGCTAGGGTGGGGACAGAGGGGAAGGTTGTTGGGATGATTTGGAGTCCAGGATTCAGGGGGAAGAATTTAGCTTTCACCAGCATCTGGAAGAAGGCATACTCCTCCTCTCCGTGCACGCCCTCCCCTCACCCTTTCCTAAACTGAAAGCTGAAAGGACAGACAGATCATCTCTAAAGCCAAAGGACAGGGAAGTTTAGCCAAGGCTCTGGTCTTGGGAGCAGACGAATTTTACTAATGATCGTTTATGAGATAAACTCCTTGACCAACTGCCCCAACTCTCATTCTCCCTCACCAAGGGGCTCAGCACGTAATTAAAATTTAGAACTTATAGGGACTTCCCTGGCCGTCCAGTGGTTAATACTCAGCGCTTCCAACACAGGGGGCATGGGTTTGATCCCTGGCTGGGGAGCTGAGATCCCACATGCTGTGCAGCCAAAAAAGAAAACAAACAAAAAAACCACACAGATCATGGCACTCTGCTCTTTCGAGCGGCGGAATTTGGGAAACTCAGAGCCAAATCCTCTTTTGCTGATAGCAGAGGGAGGACCTGGCTCCCAAAGAGGCTGTTTCATGAACACGGACGTGAGAGGTGGCTTCAGATCCATTTCATGGTCTTGGTGGTGGTACAACTGGTCACTTGGCTCCAAGGAAGAATGCAAAGGGTAGGAGGTGCAAATGGGGGAGAGGAATGGCGACTCACTTCAGAGAATTTTTCTAACAGCCAGCAAGGGCTATATTAAGGATTCTTTTCCTCCGCAGATCCTTCTGATTTTGAAGTGCTGTGTTTTGGGGCCTGGCATAGGAAGTGGCCCTGAGGAGATGCAGAGCTAAACCTCCCCCTCCCTGGCACGGCCTGGCAGCGCCCCACAGGATGAGGGAGAGGACAGCTGTCAGGCAAAGGTTAGGGAGGAAAGCGCAAGCAGAGACCCAGAACGGCTCCAGGAAATGTTTGTATTTCTCCACCGGGAGGGTGGACAAATAAGCTCTTTTTTCGTTCCTTCTGGGCAGCTTTGCTTATTCTCCAGCTAAGAGAGAGGCTGAAAATAAAAATCATTCTGGGACAGGACTCAACTACTCCTCTCCAACACGAATCTCCTTGAACCTGCCAGCTGCTTCCCAGAAATGACAACTGCGTGAAATTACCTGCGTTTCAAAGCCCTGGGGTGCTGCATGCTTCGGCTCTCCGGGAGACAGGCAGCTTGTGACCCAGGCTCCAGAGAAAGGAACCCCCACCTCGAGTCTCCCATTTCCTGGCCGAGGTTTCTGTTCTCCGTGGAGTGGCTGCATCCATGCACACGTGTGGTACCTGTGTCCCAGGGTGAAGAAGGTGGAAACGCAGCAGCTGGAGCAGTCAGGTAAGCATCTGTGTTTTGGGGGGACTCCACAGCCCAACACACAGAACACTGGTCCTCTGTCCACCATGGAAAACAGGTCGTGCTGCCTCATCCAGGAGGACCCCATCTCCCAGGTGATGCCGCCGTTGCTGATCCTGGCCTTCGTGCTGGGCGCCCTGGGCAACGGCATCGCCCTGTGTGGTTTCTGCTTTCACATGAAGACCTGGAAGCCGAGTACTATTTTCCTTTTCAACTTGGCTGTGGCTGACTTCCTTCTCATGATCTGCTTGCCCTTTCGGACAGACTACTACCGCAGACACAGGCAATGGGCCTTTGAGGACATACCTTGTCGGGTGGCACTCTTCATGCTGGCCACCAACAGGGCTGGGAGCATCGTCTTCCTCACGGTCGTGGCTGTGGACAGGTATTTTAAAGTGGTCCACCCCCACCATATGGTGAATGCCATCTCCAACCGGACTGCAGTTGGTATCGCCTGTGCCCTTTGGACCATGGTCATCCTGGGGACTCTGTATCTTTTGATGGAGAACCATCTGTGTGTGCAAGAGAAGACCATAACTTGTGAAAGCTTCATCATGGAGTCGGCCAACGGCTGGCACGACGTCATGTTCCAGCTGGAATTCTTCCTGCCCCTCAGCATCATCTTGTTCTGCTCCTTCAAGATCATTTGGAGCCTGAAGCAGAGGCAGCGCCTGGCCAGGCAGACTCGGATGAAGAAGGCTACCCGGTTCATCATGGTGGTGGCGGCTGTCTTCATCACCTGCTACCTGCCCAGCGTGTCGGCCAGACTATATTTCCTCTGGACAGTGCCTACCAGCGCCTGCGATCCCTCTGTCCACGTAGCCCTCCACGTCACCCTCAGCTTCACCTACGTGAACAGCATGCTGGACCCTCTGGTGTATTATTTTTCAAGTCCCTCGTTCCCCAAATTCTACTCCAAGCTCAAAATCCACAGTTTGAGACCTAAGCGTCCAGGACACTCCAAGAGGCCAGAAGAGATGTCCATTTCAAACCTTTGTCGCAAGAGTTGCATCAGTGAGGCAAATAGCTTCCAAAGCCAATCCGCTGTGCAGTGAGATCTCCAAATGTGATAGATGGCACCAGAACAGACAGATGGACAAAATCAAGGAAGACCCGTGGGCGACTTAGAAATAATTCATGCTGAGGGGTGGAGAGCTTTGAAAATGCCGTTCTTTCTTAGCTGCATCCTCCCCACTGTTAGATATGAAATTCAGATCACTATGTCTTTTTGGAAGGTTCCACTTGAGAAGTGAGCCGGTTGCATTTATATGATTTGATTCCAATGACAAGGGCGTGTGTGTGTGTGTGTGTGTGTGTGTGTGTTGGGTGGTGGGTTGGGAAGAGTTTGGCTCCTGCGTATTTTTAAATGGCTGAGTTAATAGGTACTAATGTTTAAACCCATCATGTTCTCTGTCTGGGGGAGTTAGTGAATTTAATAACCTATCCTCTGACCTTAAATTCTTACTTGTCTTGGAAACTAGAAACTAGTGTAAGTCAATATTTTTATTTCAGGCGAGTGAGGCTCTTTAGACTGGGAAGTCTCGACCCCGATGATTTTCATCTTCCTGGGGCTCCTCTGTACTTTTCTGACTTCTCAGGAACCCAAGAAAAATGACAGCCAAACAATCTGCTCCCACCTTCTTGGAGCTCCACATTTATCTGCAAGTCTTTGCATTTCAGAGAAAGTACTGAAGGATATGTTTACCTGCCCTGAATTTTCCAGTGGGAGCTGAGTGCTTGAAAAAATCCCGTTAGCCTTTGGGAAGTGCTGAGTCTGGCATAATTGCTTTGGCTGCTTGTTATATGACTATGAGTTTGAATTATTCAATCACTCATTTTCCACGTATTTCCTGAATTGACATTCTGTGCCAGGTACTGTGTTAATGTCCCATTTACCTGGACGGTCCTTAGTCAACTTGTGTGTGGCGGGGTGGGAGGTGTGTGTGTAGCAAGCAGACAGAAGTTAATGAAGTTCACCCTTTCAATGACTATAGTTTCTAGACCTGTTCTCTGCAAACACCAGCATTTTCCTCTTATTGTAGGATTCCATACAAACACGAAAGGGAGGAAAGAGTAGTATCCCTTATACATATGAATTTCCCAAATACGTCCACGGGACCCTCAAAAGTAGATGATTGTATGAATGACATGCTGCTCCTGCCCTAGATTAGGGGGAAAGAGTCCAAGCCAACCTTAGCTCCGTTCTCAAGCCACAAAGTGGTGAAAGTGTTCCCGGCTCCTTTATTTACATTTTCTCAAATTCCCAGGGGACTCTCTGCAGTTAAGGCCCTTACCAGCTTTTCATTCTTTAGCCTTGAAACATCCCACTAGGCTGTTCCTATTAAATTCCTTTTTCAGGGGCACTGCACAGCCCAGGGATGGGCTGTACAAAGCTCAAATCACAGCTCAACTGCTTACGATGTATGATCTAGGGAGAGATTTTTTTTTCCTTTGGCTGCACCGCGGCATGCGGAATCTTAGTTCTCTGACCAGAGATCAAACCCTTGCCCCCTTCAGTGGAAGCTCGGAGACCTAACCATTGGACCACTAGGGAATTCCCTGGGAGAAGATTTTACCTAACCACATTTAGTTTCAATTTCTTCATCTGTCAAATAGGGGTAACAATAACGTTGACATCAGAAGGTCATTGGGTGGATTCATTGAATGTAGGATCCTGAAGCACAGGGACTTTGTTTACTATTATATATCCAGAGCCTAGAGGCATGCCTGCACATAGTAGGTGCTCAGTAAATATTTGAATGAATGAATAAGTGCATGTAAAACGTTAAGCGCAGTGTCTGGCAGTAAGTGCATAATATTATGATGTATTGTGTTAACACACTCTACATATAAAGAAACTGAGGCACAGAAGCAATTTCCCCCGGGGGTTCAGAGCCCGTAAGTAGCTGCTCTGTTCTGACTACTTGAGTTCCCTGGCTCCCTAGCTTCCAGGGGAGAAGTGAAAGCAAGGATTCTTATCAGCATCAAAGAACCATATATCCTCTTGATAGAAATCTGTGAAAACCCCACACTTCTGCTTTAAATTCTATTCTTAGTTCATTCTTTCCTGGGCTGCCCCCTTGTTGCTTCATCTTAATAAAAACGGATTCCAAAAGAAAGTCCGTGTCCTGTGTGTGATCCTATGTTAAAAGATTCATGAGGGGCTAAAGACGCAGATGTAGAGAATGGACTTGAGGACGTGGGGAGGAGGAAGGGTAAGCTGGGACAAATTGAGAGAGTGGCATGGACTTACATATACTACCAAATGTAAAATAGATAGCTAGTGGGAAGCAGCCACATAGCACAGGGATATCAGCCCGGTGCTTTGTGACCACCTAGAGGGGTGGGATAGGGAGGGTGGGAGGGAGACGCAAGAGGGAGGAGATATGGGGATATATGTAAATGTATAGCTGATTCACTATGTTATAAAGCAGAAACTAACACACCATTGTAAAGCAATTATACTCCAATAAAGATGTTAATAAAAAAAAAAAAAGATTCATGAGACTTTACCCTCCAAGGAAAGAAATCCAAAAAAATCCAGAAGCACACGGTAGGCTGAGGTTCTCACTAAAAAACAGCAAAAACAAACAAAAACAAAAATCAAATCCCCAACTGAAACACGAGGGAAGGGGGCAGGGCACAATCTTTGAAAGGATGACGTAGACCAAGGACATGACATAAACTGATTAGAACCAAATGGGTCCAATATGGCAGGCAAGTCAACTTCTGCTAGACCTTGAGCCTCAGTATATGCTCACTGTAACACATCAGCAAGCTAAATGACACACCCACAGGCACCATGACAGTTCCAATATGACCATAAGGATCAAAAAGTGGGTTGTGGCCCAGTTCCTGGAAACCCCTTCCCCAAATAGCTGGACTATTCCTCCCACTCATTAGCCTATGAAATTACCCACCCCTATAAAAACTGACAACCCCATACCCCGTTGCCTTTCTCACCTTCTGAGATGGCCCACACTCTGTCTGTGGTGTGTGTTTCTCTCTAAATAAATCCACTTCCTACCTATCACTTCGTCTCTCACTGAATTCTTTCTGTGATGAGACATCAAGAACCTGAGCTTCATTAAGTCCTGAAACCAGGAGTGCGATCACAGTTGGAGGACTGTGGGTTTTGGCCGGGTTTGGATCCCAGCACAGGGGTTCATGTCCCAACCTGAGGTGCACCGTTTCACAACCCCAGCCTTGACTCTGGTTTTGCTTCTTTTTTTTAAAATTCGTAGAATGTGATGAAACAAATGTCATCAAGAAGTGTTCAGAATTGTAAGGAAGAGACATACAGCTTTGTTGACAAAGTTTTGTTTAAACTACCTGGATTAGGAAAATGTCATCAATTTAAAAGAAATATTGTGTCCTCTGACTCAGGGTCTTTCAGGAAAGTCACATAAAAGCGAGAAGGGATAGTAGACCATTATTGTTCAGGAACTGTATGGAAAAAATAAGAGGTACCTTTTACTGGTGCTGACAACATAAAAATTTAGGTTCTGGTCTATTCTCAGAATGGGTTTCCTTACCCTTTCTGACAACTGACATGGTTAAGATGGTGTCTGAGGTCACCAGTGCGCAGGGGTCACTTGGATGGGATTGGAATTCTGGGCACAAGGAGTTGAGCCATTTATTAAAAGTTCCCTAGCAAGGTGGGGAAGTGGCCACACTGCAATGCACAGTCTCAGCTTGCTGCTTTCTGGGCCTTCGAATCCACAGAGGTTTCCAACATTACTCAAGACTCCGTCATCCCAGTGAGTGCATAAATGTCTTCAGGATCAGCTAATATTGATAATTTGCAGGGGGCTTCCCTGGTGGCGCAGTGGTTGAGAGTCTGCCTGCCAATGCAGGGGACACGGGTTCGTACCCCGGTCCGGGAGGATCCCACATGCCACGGAGCGGCTGGGCCAGTGAGCCATGGCCGCTGGGCCTGCGCGTCCAGAGCCTGTGCTCCTCAACGGGAGAAGCCACAGCAGTGAGAGGCCCGCATACTGCAAAAAAAAAAGATAATTTGCAGGGCCCAGTTCAAAGTGAAAATGCAAGGTCCCTCATTCAAAAATAATTGAGAATTTCAAGATGGCGACAGCAGGGTGTTAAACTAAACACAGGACCCTTTGAACTCATCCATGAAGCTGGGGCCATGCATTTTATGTATAGAGAGGTTGAGATGGAGCAGAATAAATAGATGGGTTCACATATGGGCTTAATTAATCTATACTCAGCTTCCAGTGATGATACAGTTGCAGTGAGAAGGGGGTCAATATTTTCTTCCTTGTAAAGATTCATTCATTCATTCATTCCCTCTTTCAAGGAACATTTTTAGGCACCAGCTCTGTACCAGGCACAATAAAAACACTTAAAACATAGCCCCTCACCCCATGGGTTCCATTGTAGAAACCAAGGAAAAAGTAAATTTACCATTCAGGGCAACTGCAGTGAAAGTGGTAAACTTACGGTTCTACAGGAGAACCCAGGGGCCCTTAATCCTGGCTTCGGGGGTGAGGGAAGGCTTCTCAGAGGAAGTGACTTGTGAACTTAGCTCTGAAGGATGGAGAAGAGGCAACCAGATTGAAAACTAATGGGACCCTATAGGGCTCCCAGGCATGGAGGCCTTTTTGTCCCCCATTTCTTGTAGGCAAGACTCCAGCCTCCATGACCTTCCCTGAGTTCCAAAGGGCAGATTAGAACAGTTGCTAATCAAGGGGGGAGCAGCCAGGAAACCACTTGAGGCAAGATTAATGGGAATAGAAAAGCTCATCCAGATTAGGAGACCAAGGACTTCCCTGGTGGCGCAGTGGTTAAGAATCCTGCTGCCAGTGCAGTGGACACGGTTTAGAGCCCTGGTCTGGGAAGATCCCACATGCCACGGAGCAGCTAAGCCCTTGCACCACAACTACTGAGCCTGTGCTCTAGAGCCTGCGAGCCACGACTGTTGAGCCTGAGTGCCACAACTACTAAAGCCCGCGCAACTAGAGCCTGTGCTCCGCAACAAGAGAAGCCACCCAATGAGAAGCCAGCGAACCGCAACTAAGAGTAGCCCCCCGCTCGCCGCAACTAGAGAAAGGCCCGCGTGCAGCAACAAAGACCCAAGACAGCCAAAAATAAAAATAAATTAATTAATTAAAAAAAAAAGATTAGGAGACCAACCACCTGACATCCTGCACACACCCTAATCTTGTCAGCAAACCCACTCTTTTGAAACTTTGCAGAAGAAAGAATGTGAGACTGTCACTGTCTTGATCCTTCTCACATACCCCTGACCATAAGCCCCGACTATAAGACCCCTCCTTATTCCCCAGGGAGGGGGGCACAGTTCTTGAGGCGCTAGCCTACTGTGTTCCCTCTTTGCCTGGCAAAGAAATAAAGCCACTTTCTTTCTCCTCCATAACTCTGTCTCTGTATTTCTGTTCGGCATCGGTGCACAGAGAGTCAAGATTGTGGCATCAAGATGCCTCAGTGGGGAAAGGTGTTCCAGTCAGAGAGGAGAGAGATGAGAACCGCAGGAGGATCAATGGGACAGGGACGAAAAGTCCAGGCTGGGCTACAACAACCTGGTAAGAGGTGAAGCCCTGAGATCCACCCAGGTGAGAAGGGTCTGCTCACAATCTTTCTTGATAGAAGATTTGTGAATAGCCTTGCAGACCCCTTTCTTTTTAAACAGGAATTACATTTATTTAATCAGAGAGGCATACATGGTTTTGTTCAAAACTCAAGGAACACACAAGTATGTAAAGTAAACAGTAATTCTTCCTTTCATTCCTCTTAATCTCATTTTCTAGAGGTGACGACTTTTTTTTTTTTTGGCCATGTCCATGCGGCACGCAGGGATCTTTGTTCCCAGACCAGGGATTGAACCCCTGCCCCCTGCAGTGGAAGTGCGGAGTCTTAACCACTGGACCACCAGGGAAGTCCCGAGGTGATAACTTTTAACATTTGGGCTATATACACTCTTACACAAAACTAATGAATCTTTAGCTTTGCTAAAGCAAGATAGATAGATAGATAGATAGATAGATATAATTTTGCAAGGTATTCTTATCAGGAATATCTTCCTATATCAGAACAGAGATCAAGCTCCTTGTTTTTAATTATATTTCATTGTATAAATGGACCACATGTAGTTTATTTAACCAATGGCCTTTTAACAGACATTTAAGTTATTTCCAATTTTCCTCTATTGCTGCCATCCTATGGTGAACATTCTGAATGATATATCTTTGGGTAAATGTGCCAGAGGTTTTAGAAGATAGATTCTTAGACATGGAATTGTTGAGTCAAAGGACAGGCATACTGAGTGAGGTAGTGTGCACAGTGGCTGAGAGAATAGCCCCTGGAGCCACACTGTGTGGGTTCAAATCCTATCTCCTTTCCTTACTTGTGACCTCACGCAAGTTACTTAACCTCTCACTGCTTTGCTTTTCTTGTCTGTAAAAGAATAATACCTATCCCTTACGGATGTTCTAAGCACTAAACAAGTTTAGCTTATAAAGCACCTACACTAGGGCTTCCCTGGTGGCGCAGTGGTTGAGAGTCCGCCTGCCGGTGCAGGGGACACGGGTTCGTGCCCCGGTCCGGGAAGATGCCACATGCCGCGGAGCGGCTGGGCCCATGAGCCATGGCCGCTGAGCCTGCGCGTCTGGAGCCTGTGCTCCTCAACGGGAGAGGCCACAACAGTGAGAGGCCCGCGTACCGCAAAAAAAAAAAAAAAAAAAAAAAAAAGCACGTACACTAGTGCCCAAATGGAGTAGCTCTATTTCTATTAATCCTTATTATTATCTTGTATTAGTTCTTATTATATTAGCTTTTATTATAACCTTGATAGATACCACCAAATCACCCAAAAAAAGGCTGAACCAACTTAGACTCCCACCAACAGTGTATGAGAAAGACTTCTTCCATGCCCTTGCCAGCAGGCCCTTGTTTGGTTGCTTTGTTTAATAAGCATTTTTCTCCTTCTTTTTCAAACATGAAACAAAAACAAAAACCTTTACTCCTTTAAAGTGGTGAAGTCCAATTTATCTTTTTTTTTGCTTGTTTGTGTGTTTGGTGTTGGACCTAGGAAGGCTTTGCCTAAGCCAAGGTCATGACGACTTACTCTTAGGTTTTCTTC
The DNA here is from genome assembly GCF_964341445.2 of Mesoplodon mirus. NCBI lineage: Eukaryota > Metazoa > Chordata > Mammalia > Artiodactyla > Ziphiidae > Mesoplodon > Mesoplodon mirus. The sequence continues at coordinate 7,302,793 of NC_138989.1, forward strand.
TAAGAGTTTTATGTCTTACATTTAGGTCTGTAATCCATTCTGAGTTCATTTCTGTGTACGGTTCAAGGAAAGGATCCAACTTCATTCTTATGCCTATTCAGTCATCCAGCAGCATTTATTAAAAAGATGATTCTTTCTCCCATGGATTTGTTTTAGCACCTTTGTTATAAAATCAGCTGACCGTAAATGCAAGAATTTATTTCTGGACTCTCAATCCTGCTCTATTGATCTATATATCTATCCTTATGCCAGAACCACACTGTCTTGATTACTGTAGTTTTTTTTTTTAAATTAATTTATTATTTATTTATTTTTGGTTGTATTGGGTCTTGTTGCTGTGCACGGGCTTTCTCTAGTTGCAGCTAGCTGGGGCTACTCTTCGTTGTGGTGCGTGGGCTTCTCATGGCGGTGGCTTCTCTTGTTGTGGAGCACGGGCTCTAGGTGCCTGGGCTTCAGTAGTTGTGGTGCATGGGTTCAGTAGTTGTGTCACACCGTCTCAGTAGTTGTGTCACACTGTCACTGGAGCGCAGGCTCAGTAGTTGTGGTGCACAGGCTTAGCTGCTCCACGGCATGTGGGATCTTCCCGGACCAGAGCTCAAACCCATATCCCCTGCATTGGCAGGCCGGTTCTTCACCACTGCGCCACCAGAGAAGCCCCTTGATTACTGTAGTTTTGCGGTAAGTTTTTAAATTGGGAAATGTGAATTCTCCAACTTTGTTCTTCTTTTTTCAAGATTATTTATTCTGGTTTGTCCCCCTCCCTGGAGAATAGGGAGGGGTCTTATAGTCGGGGCTTATGGTCAGGGGTATGTGAGAAGGATCAAGACAGTGACAGTCTCACATTCTTTCTTCTGCAAAGTTTCTGGTTTGCCCTTAGGTTTTTTGCAATAAACTTAACACCACGTTTCAAAACCCTGAAATACCCTTCTCCTTTCTTTTAATGTCTTTGTAGTCAGTATCACCAGCTTCCTCTGCCCCCTTACTTTCCAATTTCTCCTACTTCATCTTCTTCACTAGTGGTCCAAAGGTCTCTCATTTCCCGAATGTCCCAACTCAATGTCATTTACTACCTGCAGAGGCAAGGCTCCCCAAATACCACCAATGAACTGTGCCTCCTAAACCCACACCCTCATGTGGCCCTCCCTGTGGAATATGGACTGGCGTGATGACTCGCCTTAGCCAGTAGAATGTGATGGAGGTGATGGATTTCCGAGCCTAGGCGATCAGAAGGTCTGCCTGTGTGCTTTCGGAAGTGTTGAGTAGCCTTGTAAGAAGTCCAGAGCACTCAGTGGAAAGAATATGTGAAGAGGCTGTGTGCAGATGGCGTATAGAGAGACACAGACCACATGAAGAGGGAGAGAAGCCCAGACATCCCAAATGGCCTGTGTGAGCCTACCTGCCATCTAAGAGACCCCAAACAAGGACCGACCAGCTGAGCCTGGTCAACCCATAGAACCATGAGAGAGAATACAATGGTGATTGTTTTAAGCCACTAAATTTTGTGGTGGTTTGTGACACAGCACTAGATAACTAAAACAGAGACCCCAGCTACGTTCAAAGACAAACAGTGAGAGTGCCGAATTCTAACCACTAGACCACCAGGGACGGATGGATAAACAAGGTCCTACTGTAGAGCACAGGGAACTATATTCAATATCCTGTGATAAACCATAATGGAAAAGAACATGAAAAAGAATATATATATGCATATAACTGAGTCATTTTGCTATACAGCAGAAATTAAACACAACATTGTAAATCAACTATACTTCAATTAAAAAAAAAAGGCAAACAGTGAATTAACGTCTCTGGGGTTTCTGATCTGTAAAATGGAGGTGGTGATCATAATAGGACATCTCACAGGGTTTTTGAGAGGATTAAATGAGATCACGTAGGCACATCTCTTAGCCTCATGCCTGGCACAAAGCAAGCATTTGATAAAGGACAGCTATTGTTATTTTTAATTTTAAAAAGTAGTTCCATTCCATTCAGGGGCACATTCCAGTTGTAATAAGAGAACTAGGCACGGAGATTCGAGTTAATTGTGAAAGTCACAAATGTTAAGCGGAGTTTCCCCCAAACTCGGTAGAATCACTGCCTGAGCTGTTGAAATGATTCACTGAAACAAGTTTCTGTACAACTCATGCACTAGTAAGAAAAAAAATAAATACACAAAAGAAGGACAGGAGCAAGACAAAACATGCCCACAGCACAATCGGAAGACAGGAAATTCCATAGCAGGGCCAGAATCTAGGGAGGCTGGGATTGACATTCTGTCTGAGTAGTTGTGGACCTGGATTTAGAATCCTAGGGTGTGAGAACTGGAAAGAAGCTGGAAGATGGCCTCATCCCCCACTTTATACATGAGGAAGCTCAGGGGTTAAGAGGTTTCACAGCTAATGATGGAGTGAGAAAAAGGCATCCAGGGCCTCCAATTTCTCTCTTTTTTTCAAACATAGCAGTATCTATTGTTGTTCTTTCCTAATTTTATCCATGGTATTGGTTTTTTTTGTTTGTTTTCATTTTTTAAGTTTTTTTGATGTGGACCATTTTTAAAGTCTTTATTGAATTTGTTATAATATCGCTTCTGTTTTATGTTTTGGTTTCTTGGCCGTGAGGCACGTGGAATCTTAGCTCCCCGACCAGGGATGGAACCTGCACCCCCTGCATTGGAAGGCGAAGTCTTAACCGCTGGACTGCCAGGGAAGTCCCCTATGACTTTTTTTTTCTTTTTAAAAAGCAAATATTGGACTTCTCTGGTGGTGCAGTGGTTAAGAATCCGCCTGCCAATGCAGGGGACACGGGTTCAAGCCCTGGTCCAGAAAGATCATACATGCCGCGGAGCAACGAAACCCGTGGGTCACAACTACTGAGCCTGCGAGCCACAACTATCGAAGCCCACGCGCCTAGAGCCTGTGCTCCGCAACAAGAGGAGCCACCGCAATAAGTCCACACACCGCAACAAAGAGTAGCCCCCGCTCACTGCAACTAGAGAAAGCCCACGCCCAGCAACGAAGACCCAATGCAGCCAAAAAAAAAAAAAAAAAAAGGAAATATTATAAAATTGTAAAACTTAGAAAGGGAAGATCCCTTGCAAATTCCAGTTCCCCAAAATAACTATCGTGAATAGTCAGGTTTTCTGACTCTTAGTTAATAAAGGCACTTAGGGTTTACTTTAGGGTTACTTTATGAATGTCATTGACAAGTCCACATGCATCCAAGGAGGGAGCAGGATATTCACAGGCAGCAAGGATGGGAAGCAAATACTAGTCATTTCACTAGAGTCTAACTACAGCCACATAATGTGACCTCAATCCAGTACAGGCTTCTAGAAGGGGCAATAATGTAATAAGAGGCAGTGTAGTGTAATGGTTAGGGACACAGGCCTTGAAGCCAGTGCCAGATTCAAATCTTATTAGCTGTGTAGCCTTGAATAGATGACCAACCTCTCTGAGCTTCCTCATTTTGAAATTGGAATCAGTAACAGTCCCTACCTCATGGACTGCAGTCAGGGGAAAACAAGATAATGTATTTCAGATAATGATGGGACTTCCCTGGCAGTCCAGTGGTTAAGACTCTGCACTTCCACTGCGGGGGGCACAGGTTCAATCCCTGGTGGGGGAACTAAGATCCTGAATGCCGAGCAGCACGGCCAAATAAAGAAATAAAAATAAAGCGCTGAGGGCTTCCCTGGTGGCGCAGTGGTTGAGAGTCTGCCTGCTGATGCAGGGGACACGGGTTCGTGCCCCGGTCCGGGAAGATCCCACATGCCGCGGAGCGGCTGGGCCCGTGAGCCATGGCCGCTGAGCCTGCGCGTCCGGAGCCTGTGCTCCGCAACGGGAGAGGCCACAACAGCGAGAGGCCCGCGTACCGCAAAAAAAAAAAATAAATTAAATAAAATAAAGCGCTGAGCATGGCTCAGCTCTCCCTAACGGGGGTGCCAACACCATCTTCATCATCTTCTTCATCATCGTCTTCATCATCAAGTGCCACTGGCTCCTGTGTGAGTCTAACATTAGATCATCATGACTGCCGTTTCCTGGGAGGAGTCTACAAACCCCTATCGTGGAAACTGGGTGTGAAACTAAAGGAGCAGATGTCCTACTTCTCACTCAAAGTAGAAGCAACACAACTCAGAACCTCTTGCACAGCAAGAATTCATCAGACCAAAATACAGGGTGGAAATGTTCTGTAGTGTCACACCCAATTATACTGAAAAGCAAAGAAATGATGTGTGAAACGATGACCTGCTGCAAGGCAGAGGTCAAAGTCTTTTTACATTCTCTAAGTTCAATTTTCCAAAAATGGGGGCTTTTAAGACATCACGTGCATCCTGGGGGAGGTTGTGTGCGCGTGGGGACAGCCGGCACACCGCCAGTGTATATACGCTCTGTACTTTCCACGCAGTTTTGCTGGGAACCTAAAACTGCTCTAAAAAATAAAGCTTATTAATTTTAGTAAGTCACGTGCTCAACAATAAGTTACTTACTTGAGCAAGAAGGCATCTCAAAATCTAACACAAACAAAGAAAAAAACTAACTTATTGTAACACACCACTGGCAATCCAACTGGGTTCAAGTTTTCAAGCATCTTATGAAATGGCATGCTGCTCTCAGATAGCTTTTTTTTTCCCCTTAGCTGGGGATTAATTGCAGGGTTCTGGTGTAGAAAAGCAACCCATGTTTTACAAAGAAGATGGCGTGGAAACATCAAATGCAACACATCTGTCCTCATAAAATACTAGACAATTAATGTCCTCTCGGCCTTTCCAAAAAAAAAAAAAAAAAAACCATGCACATGCTACTGTTTCTTAAAACATAAGCCTGTTAATATTCATGCTAATTCTTCATGTTTCTGTTGAGCACAATAAATTATTATTACTGTTGTCGTTTTGTTTATTATGCAAGGCAACCACATGACAGTGAATTAATTCTCCCATGTTAAGTATTCAATATACAGGCACACAGCCTTCCACATTTCAATCTGCTTGAATTATGTCATGTCATAATTCACAATGACAGTCTGCTTGCCCACACGTATTCTTTACATTTAGAAAATGTTGTGGGTTCTTATATGCCCAGGGGATTTTTTTTGTTATTTGTTTATGCAAACAGCAGGTTGCATAAGAGCCTTGCTGGCTTTTTTTTTTTTTTTTTAAAGCGATTTCGTAGTTTCCTGGTAACCATTCAGTCATCTATTTCAACACCCTGACATGACATAAAGGCGAGTGCTGAACCACAAGTTCGCCACTCAGACCCACACCTTGTTCCCTGAGCGTTCGCTAGGTGAGGCTCTCCCTAAGACCAACGCGATTCACTCATGAACCCGTCCCACGCGCAGAATCATTTTCTGGAAATAGGCAAGAAGAACTGCTGTGTGTTCCGGGATGATTTCATTGCCAAGGTGCTGCCACCGGTGGTGGGGCTGGAGTTCGTGTTCGGGCTCCTGGGCAATGGCCTTGCCCTGTGGGTTTTCTGCTTCCACCTCAAGTCCTGGAAAGCCAGCCGGGTGTTTCTGTTCAACTTGGCTGTGGCTGACTTTCTCCTGATCATCTGCCTGCCTTTCCTGACCGACAACTATGTGAGGAAGTGGGACTGGAGGTTTGGGGAAATCCCCTGCCGGATGATGCTCTTCATGTTGGCCATGAACCGCCAGGGCAGCATCATCTTCCTCACGGTGGTGGCCGTGGACAGGTATTTCCGAGTGGTCCATCCCCATCACGCTCTGAACAAGATTTCCAATCGGACGGCGGCCCTCATCTCCTGCCTCTTGTGGGGCATCACTATCAGCCTGACGATGCACCTCCTGTACAAAAAGATGCTGATCAGGAGTCACAGTTCGAATCTGTGCAGTAGCTTCAACATCTGCCACACTTTCCGCTGGCATGATGCCATGTTCCTCCTGGAGTTCTTCCTGCCCCTGGGCATCATCCTGTTCTGCTCGGCCAGGATCATCTGGAGCCTGCGGCAGCGGCAAATGAACAAGCATGTCAAGATCAAGAGGGCCATCAACTTCATCATGGTGGTGGCCATTGTCTTCATCATCTGCTTCCTGCCCAGTGTGGCCGCACGCATACGCATTTTCTGGCTCCTGCACACCACTGGTACGGAGAACTGTGACACCTATCGCTCGGTTGACCTGGCTTTTTATATCACCCTCAGCTTCACCTACATGAACAGCATGCTGGACCCTTTGGTGTATTACTTCTCCAGCCCATCTTTCCCCAACTTCTTCTCCACCTTGATCAACCGCTGCCTGCGGAGGAAGGTGCTGGATGAGTCTGAGAATAACCGCAGCACAAGTGTCGAGCTCACGGGGGATCTGAGTACTACCAAGAATGTTCCCGACACTTTAATGGCCAATCCCAGGGAGCCTCAGAGCCCCTCTTATCTGTCTCCAGCCTCTCCTTAAAATAACCAATCCAAGAAGGGAGATAATCATCAAGGACCAAGATGTCTGGAGAAGCAGTTGGGCTGGTACCCAGAGTAACATCGTGAGCCTTGGCCTGTGGTTTCCCAGAACTTCCAGATCCAGAGAATCAGATTTAGAGAACTGGTCTGGCAGCATAGGCTGCTTGGTTGCAGCTTGTCTCCACCGGGATCTTGGGGGAACAGAGGAAGAAGCTTCTAGGCGTCTGAAGCTTCTGTTCAATCTTGGACACTCGCAGAACTGAAGATGGCAAAACTGTTCACATTTCTGCTGCTGGAGAGTTGGAGCCACAGAGACGCCCACTGGCTCCTGTGACTCACTGGCCCCTTTCCTTCACCTGCCTGAGACTTGGATGGTTCTCAGCTCCTGGGGCGACGCCTAGCCTGTTTGTGGGCTCCCACTGGGATAAGGAAAGCTAAGTGATTGGAGGGGAATTATTGCTCCTGGAGGGAGCCCAGGCATCATGAAACAAGCCAGGAGGTCACCTGGGTTCCGTGGGACCAATCCATCTTTCAGCTACGCTTTAGCAGAAATGGACCAGACAGAAACTCATGAGCTCTGGTTAATATCTGAGTTTCCAGTGCTGGTAAGGAGGGGATTTGCCCCAGGAGGGACTGAGCAAAACAGTATTACTAAGGGAAAGGAAATGGCATTTATGTTAGAACCTGCAAGGAATCCATTCCTCTCTTGTCTACACTAATTTGAAGGTTGAACTGTTAAAAAGACTTCAGGGAGAGAGCTGCTTGCCACCTCTGTTTGCTTTTATCACTAAAAGGGAAATGCTGCCCAATGGTTTTGGGGGGGGGGAAGCTTCCTCCTGGCTCATTTGCTTGTGTGTCTATATTTATAAGAAATCTACCACTTCAATAAACTTTGATATGAGACACACAGTCTGGTGTTGCATGTGTCTGGGTGATAGTTCACAGACGTGGACTTCTTACTTAAGTGGAGAATTTTATATGTTGTTAACCCATAAAATTTTCAACCAAGTTGCCCTGGTAGAAAAATACCACATACTGTAAAGTAACAGAAGGACGTGGGGGCTTCTCTGGTGGTGCAGTGGTTAAGAATCCGCCTGCCAATGCAGGGGACACGGGTTCGAGCCCCGGTCCGGGAAGATCCCACATGCCGCGGAGCAACTAAGCCCGTGTGCCACAACTACTGAGCCTGTGCTCTAGAGCCCCCTGCTCCACAACAAGAGAAGCCACCGCAATGAGAAGCCTGCTCACCGCAACAAAGAGTAGCCCCACTCGCTGCAACTAGAGAAAGCCCTAGTGCAGCAACGAAGACCCAATGCAGCCAAAAATAAAATAAATTAATTTTTTTTAAAAAAAGAAAAGGATGTGGACTCTGACCTGCACCATGAGATAGTTAAGTAAAACTTACATATGCATTCGAACAAAGATGGGAGAGAGCTGGGAAAAGTAAAAACAATTTAATTCAGAAGGGTAGTACAGACAGGATTGCAAGAGCACTTTGTTTTATTTAGGGCTTGGTGAATATTGCTATGCGTATTTGTGTATTAAAAAAGGAATCCAGCCAGACTGGGGGAGGAGAGAACTTCCTGTGCAATGGTTTCAGTTCCCAATTCTGGGATGGAAAGGAGACGTACTGGTTTGAGACTGTGATTGGTCCAAGTTTCTGTTACGCTTTCACTTCCACTAGTTAGTTCTTTAGCAAGATGAGGCTTGCTTTGGCATTGTGACTCGGATACCAAAAAGAAATGCAGATACTCAGCCTCCCAGCCATGGCTGAATGGCAGTAAAGGAAGAAAGATGGACGTTCTTGAGGTTCTGAAGTGTTTTTTGATCAGTGTGCTTGTCTGTTTTTTCAATTAACTCCTAGAGACAGAAAGTTAAAAGCAGAGATCTCCTTCTTAAAGAGGAAGAGATGAGCAGAGCTGAGCTCAGAGGAAAGCAGGGATTCCCCCAGCCCCAGATGCATGAGTCAGCAGGGCACCCAGTTGTGAAACTCCAACCTGTTCAGAACTAACAACCCATATCCGTCCTTTCGTTCATTCATCCCACCAGCTTTTATGTATTAAGCACCAGCTGTGTGCTGTTGTGTTCTGAGTGGTTGATGGAAATAGAGCAAGGAACTAGGTCCCCAGGACCCTCTTCTCATAGAACTCACATTCAAGGTGGGGAGGCAGACAGAAAAGAAGTATACAAATAAATGGAAAGGGAGCTTGGGATGTCTATGAGGACTCTGAAGCCAACAAAGCAGGGTGACAGGCTAAAAAGGGGGTGGGGCTGGGATGACTGGGAAGTGACCTGGAGCTGAGCAATGAATAACAAGACAGAGCAAACAGTGCAAAAATCTGGAGGAAGGGCATTCTAGGCAGAGGGGATGGTAAGTGCAAAGGCCCTGAGGTGTGTGAGTGTATTAGTCTCCTAGGGCTCCATAACAAAGTACCACAAATTTGGTGGCTTAAAAAAGCAAAAATTTAGGGCTTCCCTGGCAGCGCAGTGGTTAAGAATCTGCCTGCCAATGCAGGGAACACGGGTTCGAGCCCTAGTCTGGGAAGATCCCACATGCCGCGGAGCAGCTAAGCCTGGGCACCACAACTACTGAGCCTGCACTCTAGAACCCACGAGCCACAACTACTGAGCCCACGTGCCACAACTATTGAAGCCGGCGTGCCTAGAGCCTGTGCTCTGCGACAAGAGAAGCCACCTCAATGAGAAGCCCGCGCACCACAACGAAGAGTAGCCCTCGCTCATCGCCACTAGAGAAAGTCCACGCATAGCAACGAAGACCCAACGCATCCAAAAATAAATAAATAAATAAATTAAAAATTTAAAAAGAAAAGAGTGAAATAATGCCATTTGCAACAACATGGATGGACCTAGAGATTATCATATTAAATGAAGTAACTCAGACAAACACAAATACTGTATATCATTTATACGTGGAATCTAAATATGATATAAATGAACTTATTTATGAAACAGGAACAGACACAGACATCGAAAACAAACATATAGTTATCAAAGAGGAGAGGGGGTGGGGGAGGGATAAATTAGGAGTTTGGGTTTAGCAGATACAAACTATATATAAAATAGATAAACGAGGTCCTACTGTATAGCACAGGGAACTGTATTCAATATCCTATAGTAAACCATAATGGAAAAGAATATGTATATATATGTATAACTGAATCACTTTGCTGTATATCTGAAATGAACACAACATTGTAATCAACTACTTCAATTTAAAAAAAGAGAGAGAGAGCAGTCTCCTAAATACTTCTGTCTCCCTGTCCAGGAGAATGCCAACATTAATTTTATTTTATTTTATTTATTTATTTATTTATTTTTGTGGTGCGTGGGCCTCTCACTGTTGTGGCCTCTCCCGTTGCAGAGCACAGGCTCCGGACGCGCAGGCTCAGTGGCTATGGCTCACGGGCCCAGCCGCTCCACGGCATGTGGGATCTTCGTGGACCGGGGCACGAACCCGCGTCCCCTGCATCAGCAGGCAGACTCTCAACCACTGCGCCACCAGGGAAGCCCATAAAGGGCATTTTTAAACTACTGTTTATGTGAACTCATGCTGACTGCCAGGCGTTCCTCAGATAACATTTCAGACCACCGCCCACATCACTCACTTAAAAACCATGTGTGCGCTTTCAGCAGACTTGATCTCAATTCTCTTACTTCCAAAATTTCTGCCACGTTACAAAACTCTGGAGAACAGACAGGTAATCAGCCAACCTTGAGGAAGAAATGCAGTTCACACTGCCCCAAACCCAAACAGATGTGGACCTCCAGATGTTGACTGCTAGAGTCCTTCCGAAGGCCTTCCTAGAGAATTAAAATCTTTGCAATTTTATATATTACTTAATAAACTCGAGTCCAAGACATACTCTTTGTCAGGCTTAGCCATGGTGAGTACCCAGCCACGACATTCTGTTCACTGAATTCTGCGTCTGCTATGACAAAGGAAACATGGCTATTTTACAGCCCGGTGCTGGATTCTCTTGGGGCTCAAGTTTAAGATTTAGTCACCCTCTGTCTCTCCTGGGAGAAAGGGTTTGCATGTGGCATTACAAACATCAGGCCTGATCACAGTCCCATGGCCCTGTCTTATGAAAGGCAAGCACGTCTCGGCTCTTAACAAATACTGATATACTGGGCACTGGCCAGTATAGAGAAGGATTTACGGGCATCAATAGGTACTGGGAACAGTGCATGACATTTCCAATGCAACTGAAAAGAAGAGAAAATGCCTACTGATGTCATCAGGTTGAAAGACAGTGGGTGTCTTTTCATTGTGCTTACAAAATATCCCTCCTTTGGAATACAATGCTTCAGTAGGAAAATGGTATTGATTCATTTTTTATTTCAGTAAAACAACATGAGGCAAAGATAGACTCATAATTAGATGTTTCATTTATCATCATTTGATTGCTATCAATTATTGTATGTAAGATTTCCTCCATGCCGTCTGCCAGACACTATGCCTAGTGTTTTCCATAGGTGATCTCGTTTCATCCCTTCAATAACTTCATAGGGTAAGTGCTATTCCATTTCACAGATAAGGGAACTGAGGTCCAGAGAGTTTGAATAATTTGCCAAAGGTCATATGACCTGTAAGTGATGAACCGAGGGAACAAATATAGGCAGTCTGACTCCAGAGTCTTTGCCTTTAAAGTTCTGAAACAACGCAAAGTGAGAGATGAGCAACGTGAACTGAAAAAAGTAGGGTGAATGCCTTGACCCATTAGGGGTCAATAAATCCAGAACTTTTCAGGCTGCCCAACCATTAGGGATCTCCCAGGTCCAGGCTGAGCTCATGTACTTAAGCTGCCAGGCGCAATGCTTGACACTGAGTGGATCAATAAATGTTAGTTTCCCTTCTTCCAAAGCTCACTGGTGATTGAACTCTTTCTTCCTTGTTGAATATTCTTCTTGTCTTTCTAATGAAGCTACCATCTCACAAGGAGGCAGGTAAAGGATGTTCAGTGCAACAGCGTTTGTAATAGTGAAAACCAGGAAACAACCTAAGTGTCCATTAGAAGGGGAATACATAAACAGCAATACAGGCACCCAGTGGAATACTATCAATACATAGCAGGGAAGAAAAAAATGAACCAGAGTTACCTGTATCAATAGAACTGAACCTTGAGCATAACATCCAGAGCAAAAAGCAAGTTGCCAAAAGATACACATAATATGATAACACTTTTAAAAATGTTTAAACTATGCTAAACAAAATAACATGGGTTTTGGAAGCATCCACATGTAACAAAACAAAAATCATGGATGAGAAGGATGCATAGCAGCTGCAAGATACAGATGACCTCTGTGGAGGAATGAGGAACACTTGATTGAGGGGAGGCCTCAACTGTCTCTGTAACGCTTTTACTTTATTTTAGAAGAAGGATCTGCAAATGTCCTTCAAAGGGGGAATGGTTAAACAGCCTGTGACACGTGCATGCCATGGAATACTACTTAGCAATGAAAGGAAATAGACTATTTGACACATGTAACAATTAGGGTGGATTTTAATGGCATTATGCTAAGTGGAAAAAAAAAAGACCAATCTTAAAAAGTTTCATACTGTATGATCCCATTTATGTAACATTCTTGAAATGACAAAATTATAAAGAAGACAAATAGGGAATGCCCTGGCGGTCCAGTGGTTAAGACTCTATGCTCTCACTGCCAAGGGCCCAGGTTCAATCCCTGGTCGGGGAACTAAGATCCCGCAAGCTGAGCAGTGCAGCCAAAATAAAATAAAATAAAATAAAAATTAAGAAGATGAATAGATCAGTGGTTGCTAAGGGTTAAAGAGGAGGGAGTGGGCATTGTATAGTATGAGGGTGTTCCCTCATGGGGGCAGAACCATCTGTATCTTAAATGTGGTGGTGGTTATACAAATCTCCATATGTAATAAAATGTCATAGAATTAAAACAAAGACATACAAGAAGAGGGGTTGTTAAGTCTGGGTGGTAGGAACACAAATTGTGTTATTGGTTTTTGATCTTTGTGAGTAGGAGGTTGTATAAATACACACACGATCAGGTTACCTGACAGGACTATGGGGCAGATGCTACAATTCAGGCCCTCTCTCTCCATGTTCAGTTTATCTTCCACCTTCTTTTGCATCCCTCAAAATACTCACAAATGTCCTTTATGTTTTAAAGATTTTATGGCTGGCAACTTGGGAAACTGATAAAGGGTAGCCCCAAATTAGCTTGTTTATGAAACCATAAGGTTAAAAATTCTTACAAAATGAAATAAGGGACTTCCCTGGTGGTCCAGTGGGTAAGATTCCACACTCCAAATGCAGGGGGCCCGGGTTTGATCCCTGGTCGGGGGAACTAGATCCTGCATGCATGCTGCAACTAAGAGTCCACATGCAGCAACTAAGACTCGGCTCAGGGCTTCCCTGGTGGCACAGTGGTTAAGAATCCACCTGCCAATGTAGGGGACACGAGTTTGAGCCCTGGTCCGGGGAGATCCCACATGCTGTGGAGCAACTAAGCCCGTGCGCCACCACTACTGAGCCTGCACTCTAGGGCCTGAGAGCCACAACTACTGAGCCTGTGTGCCACAACTACGGAAGCCCACGCTCCTAGAGCCCGTGCTCCGCAACAAGAGAAGCCACCACGATGAGAAGCCAGCGCACCACAACGAAGAGTAGCCCTCTCTCGCCCCAAATAGAGAAAGCCTGTGTGCAGCAACGAAGACCCAATGCAGCCAAAAATAAATAAATTTAAAAAAACATAGAAAAAGACTCGGCGCAGCCTAAATAACTAATAAATAAATAGACAAATAAATATTTTTAAAAAATGAACCTGGAAAACGTGATGTGAAAGTCAGATACAAAGGGCGACATACTGTATAATTACATTTGTATGAAATGTCCAGAAGAAGCAAATCCATAGAGACAGAAGGCAGACTGTGGTTGCCAGGGGTGGGGGGAGGGGAGATGGGGTGTGGCTGCTAAAGGGCAGGGGGTTTCTTTTTTGGGTGATGAAAATGTTTTGGAACTAGATAGAAGTGATGGCCGTACAACACTGAGAATGTACTAAATGCCACTAAACTGTTCACTTTAAAATGGTTCATTTTGGGCTTCCCCGGTGGCACCGTGGTTAAGAATCTGCCTGCCAACGTAGGGGACACGGGTTCGAGCCCTGGTCCAGGAAGATCTCACATGCTGCAGAGCAATGAAGCCCTTGCGCCACAACTACTGAGCCTGCTCTCTAGAGCCCACAAACCACAACTACTGAGCCTGTGCGCCACAACTACTGAAACCAGCACGCCTAGAGCCCGTGCTCCGCATCAAGAGACGCCAACGCAATGAGAAGCCCACGCACAGCAACGAAGAGTAGCCCCCGCTCGCCTCAACTAGAGAAAGCCCGTGTGCAGCAACGAAGACCCAACGCAGCAAAAAATAAATAAATAAAATTAATTTAAATTAATTAATTAATTAAATTAAATGGTTCATTTTATGTTAAGTTCACGTGATTTTTTTTAAAAAAACTGTTACAAATCTATAGAGTAACCACCCCTCTTCTCTAGCTCATCCTCTCTCCCATCCCCCACTCTCTGTCCCCAGTCCTCTCCTGGGTCAGGCAAGATCCCTGCCCCAGAGGCGGTGGTCTGAGGATGGAGTTAGGGTGGAATACTAGGTATGAGCCAGTGTCTGTTGTGATGTCGGGTCGTCTCTAGCCTAGGTAGTTCTCGTATAAACATTTTCCTCACTTTCACTGAATACAACTCCTTAGAGCAAGACATAAACCAGGGTGTCTGTTATGAGCTGATTTGTGTCCCCCTCCATCCAAATTCCTATGTTGAAGTCCTAACCTCCAGTACCTCTTTTTTTTTCTTTTTTAATATTTATTTATTTATTTATTTGGTTGGGTCAGGTCTTAGTTGTGGCAGGTGGGCTCCTTAGTTGAGGCTTGCCGGCTCCTTAGTTGTGGCTTGTGAACTCTTAGTTGCGGCATGCATGTGGGATCTATTTCCCAGACCAGGGATCAAACTCAGGCCCCCTGCATTGGGAGCACAGAGTCTTACCCACTGTACCACCAGGGAAGTCCCTCCAGAACCTCTTAATGTGACTGTATTTGAACAAGGGGTGTTAAAGAGGTAATTAAATTAAAATGAGGTCATTAGGGGTGGGGCCCTAATTCAATAGGACTGGTGTCTTTACAAAAAAAGGAGATTAGGACACAGACGTGCACAGAGGGAAGACCATGTGAGGACAGGGGGAAGACGGCTGTCTACAAAGCGAGGGGAGAGGTCTCAGAACAAATAACTCTACCCACTCCTTGATCTTGGACTTCTGGCCTTCAGAACTGTGAGAAAATAAAATTTCTGTTGTTTAAGCCACCCAGACTGTGAAACTTTGATAAGGTGGCCTGAGCAAACTCGCACAGCATCTGATCATCTTTGTCCTATGCCGCTGTCAGCCAGTGGTTTCAGAGCTCGGCTGGAATGCCATATGTGTTTATTTAAAACCACTTATCACCTATAACTTAGAATAGAATTTCACATAAGGCCTCTTGTGCTACACAGCAGAGAAATTCAACTTAAAAAAAGTAGAAGAATAACATTAAAGACAGGTTGACTTTTCACAGGCAAACATTGCCCAATTGCCTCTTCTCTCTCTCCAGCTATCTTTTGTTTAATGATGGAAACCAATCTCAAAATTCATTAAAATGCATATTTTTAAAAAAACTGAATGAGAGAAAAAAAATCACACTGCTCTCTGAGGTTCCCATAGAAGCTGACATTTCAGTCATGATTTCAAAAAAAAATTTTTTTTAAACGGAACAACCAAAATTATTATAGTCCATCCAGAAAAAAATTGCTGAATAGTCTTATCTACTGTTATCATTTCTAACAAAGAATATTCACATAAAGCTCCTAAAAATTATCCTTCTAAAACAAAAATTGAACCATGCCTCTTCCTAACCTCAAAAACCTTCAATTATCAAAAGAATAGAGTTCCAACTCAGCACGTTCTTTGCTGCCAGGCTACCTGGTATCAACGTGGGGTGGAGGTGAAAGAGAATGGCCTTTGGAATTAGATGTTTCTGGGTTGAAATTCCAGCTTTCCCACTCATTGGCCAGGTGCTGGGGATGCAGAGAGGATGACAGAGGTCCTGGGCTTAGGATCCTTACAGCTACAGATATTTTATACTGAAATATAATTCACATGCTGTAAGATTCATCTTTTTTTTTTAGGTCATTTATTTTATTGAATATCTTGTGTACTTTCTTATATTCTTAATTCAAGAGACTTTATTTCAGATACATGCCTAAAAAGCCTGAGAACAGCAGGACAGCCAGGGCACAAAATTCAAACTCCTGCCCAGGCCCTTCCTATGTCTTTCCCATTGAGGACTAAGCCAGCACTTCCCCTCTATCTCAACAGCCCAGTGATCCATCCTTTATAACTGACAGAGTTAAAGAAAATGGAATCTGGGAGGACCAACCAGTTGGTAGAGGGAAGCCGGAGAAACTCCCAAGAGAGATGGTCCAGGTGATTCTGGATGCCACAGCAGGTCCCTGGGTATGGCTGCATGCTGGCAGAGGTGACCAGGCTGTCCTGGGTCATAGCTTGGCTCCAGACACAGACTGGATTCCCAGCAACCCAATCTGTGCAACCAAGACACCATGCAACTCCCTGAGGATGCTGTCCTCCAGCCCTCAGCCACAGTTCACTGACTAAAACCACGGACTAAAAACAGATACTGACGCTTGATCTTAGACAAAAGGCTGAGAAATGATAAATTCATCCTTTTAAAGTACAGTTCAGGGGCTTCCCTGGTGGTGCAGTGGTTAAGAATCCACCTGCCAGTGCAGGGGACACGGGTTTAAGCCCTGGTCCGGGAAGATCCCACATGCCACGGGGCAACTAAGACCGTGCGCCACAACTACGGAGCCTGCGCTCTAGAGCCCATGAACCACAGCTACTGAAGCCCATGCACATAGACTCCGTGCTCAGCAACAAAGAAAAGCCACCACAATGAGAAGCCCGCGCAGTGCAACAAAGAGTAGCCCCCACTCACCGCAACTAGAGAAAGCCCGTGCACAGCAACGAAGACTCAACGCAGCCAAAAAATAAATAAATAAATAAATAAATCTAAAAAAGAAAAAAAATAGTACAGTTCAGCCATTTTTATTATTGTATATTCACAAACTTGTGCAAAAATCACCACTGTCTATTTCCAGAACTTTTTCATCATCCCGCCTCCCAAAATCCCCCGTGTCTATTGTCAGTCATGCCCCATAGAGCTGCCCCAGCTCCTGGAAAATATCAATCTACTTTCTATCTCTATATCATTATTATTTGTGTGTGTGTGTGTGTGTGTGTGTGGCCATGCACCACTCAGCTTGAGGGATCTTAGTTCCCTGACTGGGGATTGAACCCAGGCTCTCAGCAGTGAAATCACAGAGTCCTAACCACTGGACTGCCAGGGAGTTCCCATGATGGTTTTTTTTTTTTTTTTCTTTTTGTGGTACGTGGGCCTCTCACCGCTGCGGCCTCTCCCGTCGCGGAGCACAGGCTCCGGACGCGCAGGCCCAGCGGCCATGGCCCATGGGTCCAGCCGCTCCGCGGCACGTGGGATCCTCCCGGACCGGGGCACGAACCCGTGTCCCCTGCATCGGCAGGCGGACTCCCAACCACTGCGCCACCAGGGAAGCCCCCCATGATGTACTTTTTAAATGAAGAAATGCCATTACAATGTTGGAAAAATTGAGGTAGGACGATTTGGGCAGGGGACCTTAAACAGGCTTTCTTCCCCATCTGGTTTTTGACTGTTTGTTCTTCTGAGGTTGAGTCCAACAGTCTTGTGGGACTGAGCCATTCACCTGTGGGATTTGATACTAATGAAACAGAGTAGGACCCTGTGGGGACCTCCCGGGTTCAAATCCTTTCTGTGTCCCCTGTTTCTTGTTTGTAGGAAATAGGCTTTATTCAGCCTCCTTGACCTCCCCTGAGTTCCAAAGGGCAGATTCAAACAGTTGCTAATCAGGGGAGGGAGGGGATGCAGAAACAAAGGAGGAGCAGTCAGGAGACAATAGTACGGCCTTGGAGCAGGGTCCTGGTTCCCCCTCAAGGGATACACAGAACAATATCTTTGAGTTCTTCTGCAGGAACTAAGACCCCCACCCAGGTGGAGGATGGTAACTTCAGGCTGAGCACAAGATTCCTGGGACACCGCCCTGTTACCTCACCACCAACCAATCAGAAGAAAGTCTGCACACAGTGGGAGGTGATGAAGGCTCTGACCCCATCCCCAAATGATTTCCCTTTAAAAACTTTCCTGGTCAAGCAGAATCTTTGGAACTGGTTTTTGGACATGAGTCTGTCTTCTCCCCAGGTTGCCGACCTCCTGAATAAAGCAAGTTTTCCTTTCCAACCAACACTTGTCTCTTGAGTATTGGCTTTTGAGTGGCGAGCAGCCAAACCCAAGTTTGGTAACAAAAGGTGAATAAAATCTCTAGTGAGATCCAAATGAACACTCTGGGAGACCAAGTGCAAGAAATGCCTCAAAACATAGAGCAAAATGATAAAGAAATAGAAATCTGTGGGGAAAGATAAGAGAGTTGGAGGACAGCTCCTGAAGAATGAATGAACACACAATAGGAGTTCCAAAACAAGAATAAGCAACAGATCAACAAATAATAGGAGAAAATTTACTGAAATTACTAAAGATCAGAGACTGCAGATTGACAGGGCTCACTGAGCTCCAGACTGGTCTGATAAGAGTCATATGTGGGCATATTCTGGTAAAATTCCCAAACCTGAAAGATAACCATCTTACAGGTGTCAAGCAGAAAGCAGAAGATATTCACAAAGGAAAAAAGTCAGACTGGCATTAGATTTTCATCTATGCTATGGAAAGATGACAGTGGACCAGTATCTACAGAAGAGAGAAAGGACTCCAAGCCAAGAATCCTCTATCCAGTTTTCAAAATACTTTCCATCTTTTGAGGCAAAAGGAGACGAGTCAAGGATACCCAAGGATTCAGAGAATGTAACTCCCAGGTCTTCATCTGAGGAAATGACTTGAGAAAAGACTTACCAAACTACAACAAAACCTGAAAAGAAAACTAAAAGAAGAAGAAAACAAAAGAGAAAACAGTGTTAAGAACATAGACAGGGGCTTCCCTGGTGGCACAGTGGTTAAGAATCTCCCTGCCAATGCATGGGACTCGGGTTCAAGCCCTGGTCCGGGAAGATCCCACATGCCGTGGAGCCACTAAGCCCGTGCGCCACAACTACTGAGCCTGCGCTCTAGAGCCCACGAGCCACAACTTCTGAGCCCGAGTGCCACAACTACTGAGCCTGAGCTCTAGAGCTCACGTGTCACAACTACTGAGCCCGTGTGCCACAACTACTGAAGCCCATGCACCTAGAGCCCGTGCTCTGCAACAAGAGAAGCCACCACAATGAGAACCCCGCACAAGACCCAATGCAACCAAAAATTAAAAAATTTTTAAAAATAAATAAATTAAAAAAAAGAACATAGGCATGTGACGTCTTACATCTAAGTGGATCCAGAGAGGGATTTGTGTAACAGAGAAGGAGTCTTGAAACCAAATGGACCTCCTCCAAGGGAGTTCTAACAAATACTAAATTATTTCAGCCAAATCTCAGAGATTGGTGAGTGGGGGTGGGGAGGTAAAGGGTCTCATGGGTCTCAGTGGGGAAGATGGGAAAGGAAAGGAGGGGAGGGAGGAAGTGAAAGTGTTCTAAAGGTCTCATCTCGGAGGGATGAGGGCGAAGAGGAGGAAACAGATCTAGGAGCTGGGAGGACAGTGCACCTCAGTGTGGGACATGGTGAGTTATAGGCCTACGATTATCAGGACAAGGAAATTTCCTTTTGCCTAGTTGCAGCCAAGAAAGCAACATGGGTCACCAGCAGCTCCACTGGAAGCATCCAAAAAATTTTGGCCAGGGTTCTAGCTCTTGTCGTGTCTGCTCAAACCGGCCCAAACTGGCCCAAACCGGCACAATCTGATCCAGAAATACAGCCTCAATATGTGCCGCCAGTGTTTCCGCCAGTACGGGAAGGACATCGGCTTCATTAAGTTGGACTAAGTGTGAACTTCTTGAATGGGTCATCCAGCATATCTACCTTCCTCAGAAACAATACTAACTCTTTGTATATAAAATAAAAAATTTTAAACTTCAAAAAAAAAAACCCCCAAAACAAGGAAATTCATCATGAAGGAAATGGAGAGATCTTCTTAACCAATCCTGGGAACTCAGAGGCTATGAAAGAAAAGATGGGTATTTGACTATGTCAACATTAAAATGTTTTATGTGACAAGGGATACCAAAAATAAAGCCAGTGCAAATGATGGAGCTGGAAAAATATTTGTAATACAAATAATAGTCACCAACTGCAGTTGACTAACTTACTGTGTGCCATGCGCCATCCTATTGACTTGTATTAACTCACTGGTGTCTAGAAGAACAGCATGAGGTAGGAATTACAATGCTGATGATGACCGCTACCTCACAGATGAGTAAAGTGAGGCAAAGTTGAATGACTTGCTGAGGTCACATAGCCAGTCAGGGGCTAAGTTCTGATGCGACCCTTAGCAGCCCGCCCCAGAGGACGATGCTCTTAATCCCTTCTCTGCAATTAAGCCAAAGGTCAAATGGATGCTATCTAAAGAGCTTTTACAAATTGACCTGAACAAGACAAACAACCAAGACAGAAATGGACTTAGATTATGAACAGATTATTTACAGAGGAGCAAAACCAAATGGCCAACAAACGAATGTAAAGATCTTCAAATTCAACAGTGGTCAGAAAAATGCAAATTAAAGAAGCAATAAGACATTGCGTCCATTAGACTGACTGACATAACTAAAACGAGCAATGCTCTCAAGTGCTGGCAGGAATATGGAGAAAAGGCCACTCTGGTACATGTGAAGTTTTGCAGCCCTTTGGGAAAGCAATCTGGCAACATCTGTTAAAATGGAAATGAAACCCTTTGACCCATTAATCCAACTCCTGGGAATCCGTCCCAAAAAAATAAAAATACCAATACTTAAGGACAAGGATGTTGATTGGAACACTGCTTTTTTGTATGTGTGGTAGGAAGCTGGTCACAAAATGAATGCCCATCAAAAGGAAAAGGGGAACGATGGAATGAATGATGCTCCATCCACCCTATACATATTTTAATAAAATAAAGTCAATCCGTGTCTGCAGCCTGGCAGCCTGCTGGCCCTAAGGGCTGGCAGATGTGTTTTTGGTAAGCCAGCAGTGTTTATATAAATTCCTGCAGGCTTCTGAGTCTATGATCCCCTGCAAATATTTCCGTTAGACACAAAGTCTGCCATCAAAAGGGCTACAGTACACAAACATATGTGGTATATGTGTGCTATTAACCTTTCATGGGGGGGCGGGGGGAGGTGTGGGTGAGGATGTGGAGAAATTGGAACCCTCATATATCACTGGTGGGAATGCAAAATGGTGCCGCCACTGTGGAGAACAGCTTGGTGGGTCTTTCATAACGTAAACATAGAGTTACCGTAGGATCCCAGCAATTCCACTCCTATGAATATACCCAAAAGAACTGAAAAAGATGTTCAAACAAACCCTTGAACACAAATGGTCATAGCAATACTATTCACAATAGCTAAAAGGTGGAAACAACCCAAATGTTTATCTACTAAATGAATGGATAGACAAATGTGGTCCATCCATCCATACGTACAATGGAATATTATTCAGCCATAGAAAGGAATAAAGTACTGATACATATACAACATGGATGAACCCCAAAAACATTATGCTGAGGGAAAGAAGCCAGAACTAAAAGGCCACGTATTTTATGATTCTGTTTATAGGAAATGTCCAAAAGAGGCAAATCCACAGAGACAGAAAGTAGATTAATGGTCTCCAGGACCTGGGGGGATGGGAGAATGGGATGTGACTGCATAATAATGGGTTTGGGGTTTTTGTTTGGAGTGATGAAAAAGTTCTGGAACCAGACAGTGGTATTTGTTGCGCAACACTGTGAAGGTATCAATAGTTAATGCCACTTGAAAATAGTTAAAATGGTGAATTTTATGTTATGTATATTTTATCACAATAAGAAAAAATTCACGGAGCGGGACAATTAGAAAAAAAGAGTCTGAAAAGGTAACTGGGGGAGGGGCAATAAAGGAAAAGGGGTTGAGAAACACTGGGATAAAGGCTAGTCGGTGCTTCAGTATATTAAAGATCGTCAGCCTTAAAGCAAATACCTAAATAATTCACTTTTTTTCTTTTTTAAACAGTGAGGGGGAATTCCCTGGCGGTCTGGTGGTTAAGACTTGGGGCTTTCACTGCCATGGCCCGGGTTCAATCCCTGGTGGGGGAACTAAGATCCCACAAGCCGTGCCGTGTGGCCAAATAAATAAATAAAACAGTGAGGGATCTTGTAGACCCTTGAGGCAAATCACCCCCTTTTCTGTTTCTAACCCAGGATTTGGGGTGTGTTCTTTCACAGCCCACAAGGATTTGAGCTTAATCACTGTTTCTTGTCCAACTTTTGTCTGACTCTGCGTTACTTGGGACCTTCTGGGTTACCTGGGGTAATGCTCGTTATATAAGCAACTGAAGTAAGTTTGCTCAGGGAACTGTCAAGCCTCGTGCTGACCTGGGCCATACTGTCTTAAGCCAAGTCCAAATATCATCTGACAGAAGATGCATCGTTACTTTATATGCCACAAAGACAGGAAAAGAATGTGCACCCACTATGGCAAACGTCTTATCACTTTAAAATTTCAACGGATACTGGTAGTCTCAGATTTTTTTTTTTTTTTTTAGTCTCGGAGTTATAAATTTCCTATGTCACTCTTGTGCATATATAAAAAGGAAAATGGAAATAAGTTGACTAAGGTATTCCTGCAATGTCTTCCTGCTTTGAATCTGACCCCTCTGATCACTTTTCGAAGCAGTCACGCTGAGGTCTGTGTTTTTCACTCACCACCATCCTCTGTGCCTTGAGAATGATGGTGATACTGCATTTCTCTCTCTCTCTTTTTTTTTAATGTATTTATTTTTATTTTTGGCTGCGTTGGGTCTTTGCTGCTGCGCGCAGGCTTTCTCTAGTTGCGGCGAGCAGGGGCTACTCTTCCTTGCTGTGTGCGGGCTTCTCATTGCGGTGGTTTCTCTGAACGGGCTCTAGGCACCCGGGCTTCAGTAGTTGTGGCACATGGGCTCAATAGTTGTGGCTCGTGGGCTCTAGAGAGCAGGCTCAGTAGTTGTGGAGCATGGGCTTAGTTGCTCTGCGGCATGTGGGATCTTCCTGGACCAGGGCTCGAACCCGCATCTCCTGCATTGGCAGGTGGATTCTTTTTTTTTTCTGTGGTACGCGGGCCTCTCACTGTTGTGGCCTCTCCCGTTGCGGAGCACAGGCTCCGGACGCGCAGGCTCAGCGGCCATGGCTCACGGGCCTAGCCACTCCGCGGCATGTGGGATCCTCCCGGACCGGGGCATGCACCTGTGTCCCTTGCATTGGCAGGTGGACTCTCAACCACTGCACCACCAGGGAAGCCCGAAGTTGCATTTCTTAAAAGACTGAAAAGCCGTTGGCACTGGGTTCTTGTGCCGGCTCAGGAATCATGCAGGGAGCCTCCTTTTGACTCCTCCAATGGCAACATTGCTATACGTGTCTGATCCTCTTCTTGCCTCATCCCTCCTCCAACTCCTGTGTTCTTAGGAGTGAAAAAAGTGCTCCACTGTTTCCCGGAGCCATCGACACCCATCCTGGCGCTTTGGACCCCTGTGCTTTTGGCACTCACCTTCCTGCAGGCAAGGTCGTCACTCCAGGATTGCTGCCCCCACAGCAGCAAGAATTAAGAAACCAGCTATTGTTAGACACAGTCCAAGACATTAAACGTCATGAAAAACAAAGGATACATTTAATTTAATTGAATTTTTTTCTACTTTATTTTATATTGGAGTATAGTTGATTAACAATGTTGTGTTAGGGACTTCCCTGGTGGCACAGGGGTTAAGAATCTGCCTGCCAATTCAGGGGACACGGGTTTGAGCCCTGGTCCGGGAAGATCCCACATGCCACGAAGCAACTAAGCCCATGCACCACAACTACCGAGCTTGCGCTCTAGAGCCCGTGAGCCACAACCACTGAGCCCGCGAGCCACAACTACTGAGCCCACAAGCTACAACTACTGAAGCCCATGCACCTAGAGCCCGTGCTCCACAGCAAGAAGCCACTGCAATGAGAAGCCCGCACACCGCAACGAAGAGGAGCCCCCGCTCACCGCAACTGGAGAAAGCCTGTGTGCGGCAGCGAAGACCCAATGCAGCCAAAAATAAATAAATAAATAAATTTAAAAAACAAAAAACAAAAAAACAATGTTGTGTTAGTTTCCGGTGTACAGCAAAGTGGTTCAGTTATACATATACATATATCTATTCTTTTTCAAATTCTATTCCCATTTAGGTGTTACACAATATTGAGCAGGGTTCAAAAGATGAATTTTTGCTTACATTGATGAAAATGGTATGCCAGGAAAGAGAAGCTCTAGAATTGTTCCTATTCTCATGATGTGGCCTCAGTTGGTCGTTGCTCTGACTTCTGACTGTCTTCTTTGGGGGCCTCTTGGCTTCTGCCCAACTCCAATGGAGGTGTTTATTTCTTGCATATCTTGCTTGGGTCCAGACTTCCATAAAGAGAGGACCCAACTGGATCATTGTCACTGTCCAGCATCTTCCCTTATAAGACTGGGTTTAACAGTCATTATCCAATGGGAGTGGGTTTGAATGGTGATCCTCAAAAAGATATGTTCATGGATTAATCCCAGAACCTTAACTTGTGAATGTTACCTTATTTGGAAAAAGGGTCTTTGGAAATACAATTAAATTTAGGATCCCAAGATAAGATCATCCTGGATTATCTGGATAAGCCCTAAATCCAATGACAAGCATCCTTACAAGAGACACACAGAGAGGAGAAGGTCATGTGAAGACAGAGGAAGAGACTGGAGTGATGCAGCCACAAGTCAGGAAACAGCTAGGGCCACCAGAGCTACAAGAGGCAAGGAAGGGTCCTCCCCTAGAGCCTTCAGAGGGAGTGTGGCCCTGCCAACATCTCAATTTTAGACTTTTGGCCTCCAGAACTGTCAGAGAATAAATTTCTGTTGTTTTAAAGCACGAAGTGTAGGGTCTTCCCTGGTGGTCCAGTGGCTAATACTCCGTGCTCCCAATGCAGGGGGCCCAGCTTTGATCCCTGGTCAGGGAACTAGATCCCACATGCTGCCACAGCTAAGAGTTTGCTTGCCACAACGAAAAGATCCCACGTGCCGCAACAAAGACATGGAGCAGCCAAATAAATAAATAAATATTTTTAAAAAATAAAAAGTGAAGCACCAAGTGTGTGGTAATTCGTTATAGCAGCCCCAGTAAACTAATATGCAGTATGGAGTGCCTTTTTGAGCAAAGCTTATGTACCAGGCCAGCTCACAGCTGTCAATCAACCAGTGGATGATTCCCCTGGGCTGGTCTAGTCAATGGAAGCTCAAATGGTGACATGACATGGTACTCAAGCCATGGGCTTCTCTCTCAGCACAGCACAGAGTGACACAAGGATTGCAATTCAATTTTTAAAAACTTCCCCACTCTGGCCTTTATGGGTCTAAAACAATCCTTTGTTTTCAAACCTAGTATTATTTTTCTCATAAACATTCAGTTGAAGACAAATTAATCCCCATAATGCTCTAAGTAGTGTCCCTGGAGCCTGCACTTGGCCTTGCTGGCTAATTGAGGGACTTCAGTGACACTGGCTGATGTCACTGCAGGGAACTGCTGCAGTCTTTCCTTGTGTCTATTGTCACGGAGGATCCAATCAGAACACTTCCTCTCTTCCACACTTTCTTTGTACCCTCTGCTTTTTTTTCTTCATCACATTTATCACAATATTAATTTTAAAATGATCTGCATAACCCCAATGTTCATAAATGACCATCAACAGATGAATAGATGAAGAAGATATTACATATATATATATATATATATATATATATATATATATATATACACAGTAGAATACTACTCAGTCATGAAAAGGAAAACATTTTGCCACAACAAAAAAAGATGCAAACTCAAGCGCAAACTAGTGGTTACCAGAGGGGAGAGGGAGGCGGGGAGGGGAAATACAGGTGTAGGGGAGTAAAAGATACAAACTATTAGGTATAAAATAAGCTACAAGGATATATTGTACATCACAGGGAATACTGCCAGTATTTTATAGTAACTATAAATGGAGTATAACCTTTAAAAATTGTGAATCACTACATCGTACACTTGTAACTTATAGCAACTATACTTCAATTAAAAAAAAGAAAAAAGTAATTATTGATAGGTAAAAAAAAAAAAAAAAACTGAGCTGCAGAATTATTTGTTTAACCTTGATCTCCTCTGCCGCACTGTTAGCTCCATGAGGACAGGAGCTAAGGCTCTCTGTCTTACCATCACCTCCCGACTGCCTTGCTCAATGCCTGATACATAGTAGACACACAAGAAATATTTGTGGAATAGACAAAGAAATGAATTCCATACGACTTGGTGGTGGAGGCAGAGGCAAATCTGGGTACACAAACCAGAATCTAGACAACGTTAAATAAATGGGAGTTCCTTGAAACACATTCCCAGTGTTTCAAAGGTGCCATAAGGAAAGCACACACTGGATCCACCAAGGTCCTTCCTTTAGTATAGTTTAAGAGCTTCCATTTCACACAGGCTTCATCGTCTGACATGCTGTTTGTCATGATCTTAGTTCCCACACTTCCTCCTTAAGACAAATGTCTGCAGAATAAACAATCCCCAAAGGAAAGCTTGCTTGGCAGGTAGAACAGTAAGGTTCACACCCTTGAACAGAATACAAATTGATCTAACAATATGGGAACGGATGGTTGACAGAGAACTTGCCTACCTGTGTCATGACATTCACACCCAAGGTCACCATCTCCTCAAAATGGCCCTCTTCCAAGTGACCGTGCCCTTCAGAGGTGATTGGGTTCTCACCCAGCTTCAGGGTGTGAATCTTGATTAGTTTTAGCCAATCAGTGGTGGTTTCACTCTCCTTGCCAAGACATTGCTGTAGGCTCAGAGATGTGACATACTTCTGACCTATAGGATGTGAGGGGAAGTCTAGGGATGTGTTTCAGAAAATTTTCTAGTAATTCCATTCCTAGGTATATGTCCCAAAGAACTGAAGACCAGTTACTTAAATAAATACACGTACAGGCATGTCCACAGCAGCACTATTCGCAATAGCCAAAAGGTAGAAACAGCCAAAACAACCATCAGCAGCTGAATGGATAAACTAAATGTGGCACACCCACGCAATGGACTATCAGAAAAAGGAACGACGTACTGATGCATGCTACAACGTGGATGGACCTCGAACACATTAGATGAAGTGAAAAAAGCCACAAAAAAGGCCATATATTGGGACTTACCTGGTGGTCCAGTGGTTAGGACTCTGCACTTCTTCCACTGCAGGGGGCACAGGTTCGACCTCTGGTTGGGGAACTAAGATCCACATGATGCACAGCCCGGCCAAAATAAAAAAAGGAAAAAAGGCCCCATATTGTATGATTTCAATGTCCAGAATAGGCAAATCTTTAGAGACAGAAAGATTAGTGGTTTCGCAGGAATCGGAGGGGAGGGAAAGAGGAATGGCTGCTTAGTGGGTATGAGCTCTCCTCTGCTGGGTAATGCAAATGTTTTGGAACTCAATAGAGATGGTGGCTGCAAACATTGTGAAGGTACTAAATGCCACTGAATTGTTTACTTATAAAATGGTTAATTTTATGTCGTGTGAGTTTCACCTCAAATGAAAAAGAAAAAAAAAAAAGACCTTCGGAAATTCTTGCCCAAGGATGTAATGTTTGGAGCAGCTGAGGCCTGCCATCCACCCCCCTTTTTAAAAAAAATTTTTGGTCGCACCATGGCATGCGGGGTCTCCCCCTGCAGTGGAAGCATGGAAGTCCCAGCTGAGTCCTTTTGTGAGGAAACAAGCTAAGGCCAAACCAGTACATTAAAGGATGGCCGAGTGGAAAGATGGAAAGAACCTGGGCTCAATTACATCATTGGCAAGTTCTGGGAACTCAATATCTGAACTTCTGATTATGCAAGACAGTAAATGCCCTCTTTACTTAAAGCCAGTTCTGGTTAGGTTTTTTATTACTGGCAGCCAAAAGGCTTCAAAGAAGGTTCTGAAAAATCAAGGCAAAGCTATTGATTTTATCCAAATGGGAGCAAGAATCACAAGACTAACAGTAGCCATGTTCGTGTGTCTCTCCCTGGAGAGAAAAGATAGCATAATGAGTTGCTACAGCTAAAGTGAAAGAAACAAACCTTTTCAGCTTGTAGGTAGACAGCTAATGATAAAGAATTCTCAAGTGCAGTTAAATCTCAGGGTTAGGTAAGGAATATGTGTATGTGCATGTGTGTGTGATCCCCAAGATGAACCCAGGTCTCATACCGTCTCAAGCCAATCTTGTATTTCAAAAACAGGGAAGGACTAGCTTTAGGTGCAATATGTAAATAATTATAGAATTGTCGGCTCTGAGGACTGCAGGCAAGATGCAATCACTAGCCACACCACTGAGTTTGTGTGGCTTCTCTCGGGATTTGAGAGCTTAGCATCGAACACTGAAATGTGACCAAATGTTGTGGAAAACTCATGCTTTCTCTGTGTGAAATGTCAATTCTATGCGGTGAAGGTGAGCACTTCCCTTTTCAAAGTCAGGTTGACTTTTCTGAATCACTAGGCTGTGACTGGGAAAAAGCAGAGGAAGATAGAAGTGGATCCCTCTCAATCCCCTTTCCCTCAATTTTCTGTGGTTCTGGAAAGTTCTGGCACCTGTTGGGCTGCACCCCACAGGCCAACAAGCCCTGTGCTTCCCCAGCTTCAAGAGTCTGGAGTCAGCTACAGATATATCAATGGTTCTATGGATGGGGGAACTTACACATCTGAAGCAAGGTCCTGGAGCGACACCCCACCTGTGCAGCGGTCGGTGGGCAGGACACGGTGGCCGTCTTCGCTCCTGGGGGGCAGGGGAGGTTACCAGTTATAGGAGCATATAAGGGCATTTAAGGGCTAATATTAGAGATTAATAATTGAAGTGTGGTTGGATTTGATCTTGCTCTCACTATATTTCTTGGCACTTAGTCCTAAGTCATTTCGTAATGTGTAAACTATTAAAGTAAATGACTTAAGTCGCCTACGGTAAAAACCTGTTTCACAGCTGATGGATTAAGGGACCTAGGTCCTTCACCCATGCTGATTAAGGTGCTATATTTGTCTATAAATGTTGCAGGGCCTTAGCCATGATGGAAATTAATTAGGATGTATTCCTCTGAGAATCTCTAATAGGGATATGGAATTACCTTCCTCTCTGTCTTCATATCTTGGTTGTTTTTTTTTGACTCAGCTGGGATTTCATATATTCAATGGGTCTTCTCTCTAAAGAGGTGAGCTGTTTATTCAAGAAGTCTTGAATCGCCTGGAATGTGAGGTATTTCCAAAACAATGAGTAAGTGTGCTTAAATAAAAGGAAACAAAACACAGAATCCTGCGGACTTTCAGAGGGCTGCCAGGATGAGGACATTGAGTTAAATCTAAACTACTGCCAAGGTCCTTTGGACTCTGCTTATGAGCCAGCTGCAAAGAAAGGGAAAGGAAAGAGGAATAAAAAATTGTTTTTTGAGACTTGCCCTGCTGGTTACTTGTATCCACTTTTGAAAGCTGTTGATTCTTTAGCTTTTCTGTAGATTTAATGGGATAGTTACAGGAGATGTATGATGGTGAGAGTGGCACACCAATGTGAATGTACTTAGTGCCACTGAACTGTACAGTTAAATATGGTTAAAATAGTATATTTTATATCATGTGACTTTTACCACACACACACACACACACACACACACACACAATGGGATAGTTAAAATGCACATGAGATTGGGTAACACGGTCAAAGCCACAGGATCCAGAGCAGAGGGCTAGGTTCTGGTTTAGAAACCTGAAAAACTTAACTCTATAACCACCAAGGAGGAAAACACTAGTGAAACATACATTGTTTACTAATTAGAATCAGGGATGAAAATAAGTAAACAGTTAGCCATAAAAATCAGAAGTAGGTTGTCATCACCTTTCAAAAGAATATGGTTCCGGGCTTCCCTGGTGGTGCAGTGGTTGAGAGTCTACCTGCCAATGCAGGGGACATGGGCTCGAGGCCTGGTCTGGGAAGATCCCGCATGCCGCGGAGCGGCTGGCCCCGCGAGCCACAATTACTGAGCCTGCGCGTCTGGAGCCTGTGCTCCGCAACGGGAGAGGCCGCGATAATGAGAGGCCCGCGCACCGCGATGAAGAGTGGCCCCCACTTGCCGCAACTAGAGAAAGCCCTCGCACAGAAACGAAGACCCAACACAGCCATAAATAAATAAATAAAAATTAAAAAAAAAAAAAAAAAAGAATATGGTTCCTATATTATTCAGCCCTAAAAAGGAAGGAAATTCTGACATGTGTTACAACATGGATGCACCCAGAAACATTACGCTGAGTGAAATAAACCAGTCACAAAGGGACAAATACTATATGAGTCCATTTAACATGAGTTCCCTAGAGTAGTTAAATTCATAGAGACAAAAGTAGAATTGTGGTTACCAGAGGCTGGGGAAATGGGGAGTTATTGCTTAATGGGGACAGAGTTTTAGTTTTGCAAGATAGAAAATTCTGGAGCAGGATGGTGGGGATGGTTGCCAAACAGTGTGAAAGTATTTAATGTCACTGAACTGCACACTTTAAAATGGGTAAGATGGTAAATTTTATGTGTATTTTACCACAAATAAAATTTTTTCTTTAATGGAAAAAGAAGAACATAGATCCTAATCTATACTGGGAATGTTCTGTGTCTTGATTTGGGTGTTTATTACATAGACACGTTGTCTTTGTGAAAATCCATTGCGATTTCCGTACTTTTCTGTACCTTAGTTTACTTCAGTTCAATTTATAAGATGAGGGCTTCCCTCGTGGTGCAGTGGTTAAGAATCTGCCTGCCAATGCAGGGGACGCGGGTTCGAGCCCTGGTCCAGGAAGATCCCACATGCCGCAGAGCAACCAAGCCAGTGTGCCACAACTACTGAGCCTGCGCTCTAGAGCCCGCAAGCCACAACTACTGAGCCCACGTGCCACAACTTCTGAAGCCGGCGGGCCTAGAGTCTGTGCTCCGCAGCAAGAGAAGCCACTGCAGTAAGAAGCCCACACACTGCAACGAAGAGTAGCCCCGCTTGCCGCAACTAGAGAAGCAGCAATGAAGACCCAGCGCAGCCAAAAGATTAAAAAAAAAAAATTTATAGGATGATTGTGGGACTTCCCTGGCGGTCCAGTTGGTCAGGACTCTACGCTGTCACTGCTGAGGGCCCGGGTTCGATCCCTGGTCAGGGAACTAGGATCCCACAAGCTGTGAGGCACGGCCAAATAGAAAAAAAAAAAAAGCATAAAATGATTGTTTCTTATCAGTGGCAAAGTAGAGAGCTCACTGTCACTTAAAGGAGCACACACTTTATCCAAAGGCAGAAGCAGTAGAATTTCAGGAGGCTGGAGTGGTTTGAAGTGTCCCCCCTACTCCCCAACCACAATATTCACGTCCACCTGGAACCTCAGAATGCGACTTTACTGGGGAATAGTGACTTTGCAGATGTAACTAAGGTAAGGATTAAAATGAGATCCTACAGGATTAGGGTGGGCCCTAAATCCAATGACAAGTGTCCTTGTAAGAGACAGAAAAGGGGAATTCCCTGGCAGTCCAGTGGTTAGGACTCGGTGCTTTCACTGCCGGGCCCAGTTGGAGAAGTAAGATCCCACAAGCCGCACGGAGTTGCCATAAATAAACAAACAAACAAACAAACAAATAAATAAAAGACAGAAAAGGACAGAGAGACACACGGAGCGGGCCATGTGATGGTGGAGATAGAGACTGGAGTGAAGCTGTCACAAGCCAAGGAACACCTGGCACCACCAAAAGCTGGAAGAGGTAAGGAAGGATTTTCCATTAGAGACTTTGGAGGGAATGTGGTCCTGCTGACACCTTAATTTTGGACTTCTGGCCTCCAGAACCGTAGGAGAATAAGTTTCTGATGTTTTAAAGCACCCAGTTAGTGGTCATGTGTTATGGCAGCCCTAGAAAATGAATACAGAGATATTTGGGGCAAATAGAAGAGAACCTTGAGTTTTCTCCCACTGCCTTTCAAGAGACCTAACCAAGGAGGTTGGATGAAGATGCTGTGATAGCGTAACTTGGTCACTGGCTTTCATCCTTCTGGTTCTTTCTTCCTTTCCCTCTTAAGATCTCCTCTTTCACTCTTCCATACAACCCTCATCACTTCCATTTTCTTTTCACTCTCGCTAAGCCCAGAAGTAAAAATGAAAATATAGAAAAATCCCACCAGTAAACTATATTGAACCAAAAGCATGGAACTTTCTGAGAAAAGGTCACCCACTAATACATCAGCATGCAGAATGCAGAATTCTTTTTTTCTTTTTTTTTTTTGGCCATGCCGCATGGCTTGTGGGATTTTAGTTCCCTGACCAGGGTTTGAACCCAGGCCCTTGTCAGTGAGAGCATGGAGTCTTAACCACTGGACCACCAGGGAATTCCCCAGAATTCTTCTTCTTATTTTTTTTTTAATTTTGGTGAAGTGCAATTTATCAATTGTTTCATTTATGTCTACATTAACATTTTTTTAAATTTATTTATTTATTTATTTATTTATTTTTGGCTGTGTTGAGTCTTCATTTCTGTGCGAGGGCTTTCTCTAGTTGCGGCGAGCGGGGGCCACTCTTCATCGTGGTGTGCGGGCTTCTAACTGTCATGGCCTCTCTTGTTGCGGAGCACGGGCTCCAGACACGCAGGCTCAGTAGTTGTGGCTCACGGGCTCTAGAGCACAGACTCAGTAGTTGTGGCTCACGGGCCCAGTTGCTCCATGGCATGTGGGATCTTCCCAGACCAGGGCTCGAACCCATGTCCCCTGCATTGGCAGGCGGATTCTCAACCACGGCGCCACCAGGGAAGCCCCAGAATTCTTATTTTTACATGGCAAACTTATGAATGATTCAACTATTACAATCAATGTGGTATACTGTGGTTGGTTAAGAGTCATCTTAGAAAGAAAGAGATTGAAACACCAGCATATGCATTCATATCGTTGGATGACAAAAGTCTGCCTAGATATTCTGGCTCCATGTGACCACAAACATCAGCAACTACAGGGCATGTGATATTGTGGGGTGGGAAGAAGAGGAAGAAAGTTTGTAAATTACCACTTCTCCTTCTGAGGTATGAAATACAGTACGGGTTATGAGTAACATCCTTTTCAGACTTAAAAAATCAAGTCTATATAAAGAACATCGGAAAAAATAAGTTGACAATAACCCTGGTTTTGAGATCATGCCATTTCTCCTGATTCATCATATTATTTCTTTGAATGCAAGGACTATCCTAACACTTCATATGTAGATGCATAGTCATATAAATAAGATATTCTCTTAAGTAATTCAAGGAACTTGGATGCTGAGTAAATGTCATGTAATAAAGAATGAGTGGGAGTTAACTAGACAAAGAGAGAATGGGAGCAAAGACTTGAAACAGCATATGGTGTGTGCAGAGAATCGCTCCCAGCGACAAGACAGGGAGTGGAAAAAATCTGATCATAGAGTCTTAACTGATATCTTAAGAATGAGTAAGCCAAAAAAAAAAAAAATGAGTAAGCCAATATGTATACATATTGAAAATAATAAAAACCCCTCAAAGTATCAAGGTGGTTAAAAAGCTATAGGACAGGGCTTCCCTGGTGGCGCAGTGGTTGAGAGTCCGCCTGCTGATGCAGGGGACACGGGTTCATGCCCTGGTCTGGGAAGATCCCACATGCCCACATGCCGCGGAGCGGCTGGGCCCGTGAGCCATGGCCGCTGAGCCTGCGTGTCCAGAGCCTGTGCTCCGCAACAGGAGAGGCCACAACAGTGAGAGGCCCGCGTACTGCAAAAAAAAAAAAAAAAAAAAAAAAAGCTATAGGACATAACAATATTATTTATAATAGCCAAAAGGTGGAAACAGCACAAATTTCCATCAATGGATAAGCAAAATGTGGTCTATCTATACGATGGAATATTATTCCACCATGAAAAGGAATGAAGTACTGATACATGCTACAACATGGATGAACCTCGTGGCCACTAAAGACCACATACTGTATGATTCCATTTACAGGAAATGTCCAGAATAGGCAATTCCATAGAGACAGAGAGTATATTAGTGGTTGCTTGTGGGCAGGTGGGGTTTGGGAGGGGGACTAGGGGGATGAGAGCTAAAAGGTATGGGGTTTCTTTTAGAGGTGATGGAAATGTTCTAAAATTGACTGTGGGGACTTCCCTGGTGGCGCAGTAGTTAAGAATCTGCCTGCCAACGCAGGGGACACGGGCTCGAGCCCTGGTCTAGGAAGATCCCACATGCCGCAGAGCAACTAAGCCCATGCACCGCAACTACTGAGCCTGCACTCTAGAGCCCACGTGCCACAACTACTGAAGCCTGCGCGCTAGAGCCCTTGCTCTGCAACAAGAGAAGCCACTGCAATGAGAAGCCCACGCACCGCAACAAAGAGTAAACCCCACTCGCCACAACTAGAGAAAGCCCGCACGCAGCAACAAAGACCCAAGGCAGCCAAAAATAAATAAATAAATAAATAAATTTATATTTGTGAATATACTCAAAACTATTGAATAGTATACTTTAAATATGTGAATTTTATGGTGTGTGAACTATATCTCAATAAAACCTTTTTTTGTTTAAGCTGTAGGATTACTTACCAAGGGAAAGTCAGTTTAGAGGTTGTATTCTTTGGTCTTATGGATGTTGGAAGGAGAGTTCAAAAAGAGAAATTGCTAAAAAAAAAAAAAAAGAAAGAGAAATTGCTGTAGAAATTTCTTTATTTCCTTTAGAAAACATTCAGCCTTGGTTGTTCTAGAAGCACAAGTTCTTGTTTTCTGGTTGCTTTTGAATATGTAAAGAGTGCCAGAAAGAAAAAAAAAACCCACTTTGTAGCTCTCTAATCGTTTGTAAAGTTTATGGTAAGACTTAGCTGTTGTGAGTTAAGATTTAGAATCTTGCTGTGCATCCTGGTTAAGATCATATAGTGTGATGGCCACTGGACTCTGAGATATGCAGATACACTGTGGATTTAACTCATCCACAAATCTCAGGTGGAAAAGGGAGGGGAGATAAGCCAGAATGGAAGACAAGATGTTTGTCCTGGCATTTTTTCCCCCTTCATCAAGAGTATTGTAAGGTCTCCCACTAGGATGGTTAAAATTAAAAGGACTGATATACATGCACCCCAGTGTTCATTGCAGCACTATTCACAACAGCCAACACATGGAAGCAACCTCAATGTCCATCTACAGAGGAATGGATAAGGAAGATGTGGTACATATATACCACGGCATATTACTGAGCCATAAAAAAGAATGAAATAATGCCATTTGCAGCAACATGGATGGACCTAGTGATTATCATACTAAATGAAGTGTCAGACAAAGACAAATATATGGTATCACTCATATGTGGAATCTAATTTTTTTTTCCTTTGGGGTATGCGGGCCTCTCACTGCTGTGGCCTCTCCCGCCGCGGAGCACAGGCTCCGGACGCGCAGGCAGAGTGGCCATGGCTCACGGGCCCAGCCGCTCTGCATCATGTGGGATCTTCCCGGACCGGGGTACGAACCTGTGTCCCCTGCATCGGCAGGCGGACTCTCAACCACTGCGCCACCAGGGAATCCCTGGAATCTAATTATTTTAAAAATGATACAAATGAGCTTATTTACAAAACAGAAACAGACTTACAGATATTAAAAGAAAACTTATGATTACCAAAGGGGAAATGTGGATGGGAGGGATAAATCAGAGCTTGAGATTAACATACGTACACTATTATATATAAGATAGATAACCAATAAGGACCTCCTGTATAGCTCAGGGAATTATACTCAATATTCTGTGATAATCTATATGAGAAAAGAATCTGAAAAAGAATCAATATATGTATATGTATAATTGAATCACTTTGCTGTACACCTGAAACTAATACAACATTGTAAATCAACTATATTCCAATAAACATTTTAAAAAATAAAAATAAATTTAAAAAATAATAAAATTAAATTAAAATGACTGATGATTCCAAGTGTTGTCAAGGATGTGGGGCAAGCTCTCTCTCGCTGGTGGGAGTGTAGACGGTACAACCACTGTGGCAAGACTGTTTGGCAATATATATATATATATATTTTAAATTAATTATTTTATTAATTTATTTATTTTTGGCTGCGTTGGGTCTTTGTTGCTGCGCCCGGGCTTTCTCTAGTTGTGGTGAGATGGGGCTACTCTTGGTTGCGGTGCACGGGCTTCTCATTGTGGTGGCTTCTCTTGTTGCGGAGCACAGGCTCTAGGCACGCGGGCTTCAGTAGTTGTGGCACACAGGCTCAGTAGTTGTGGCTTGTGGGCTCTAGAGAACAGACTCAGTAGTTGTGGCACATGGGTTTAGTTGCTCCGCGGCATGTGGGATCTTCCCGGACCAGGGCTCAAACCCGTGTGCCCTGCATTGGCAGGCAGGTTCTTAACCACTGCGCCACCAGGGAAGCCCCTGAACTTAAGATTTATGTGCTTTATTGGATGTAACTTATACCTCAGTATTAAGAGTATTGCGAAGTAGGGACTTCCCGGGTGGTCCAGTGGGTAAGACTCCGCGCTCCCAACGCAGGGGGCCCAGGTTCGATCCCTGGTCAGGGAACTTGATCCCAAATGCCACAACTGAGATCCTGCGTGCTGCAACAGGGACCCCACAAAACCAAAATCAATCAATCAATCAATCAAAAAGAGTATTGCAAAGTAAAGTCATCTATCCCAGTAGTTTCCAAAATGGTGTGCACAGGACAATCCATTGGATATAGGAAGAAAGTATTAGCATTTCTATTTTTTATTTCCTCTTTTTAAAAACTTAGCTATATTTGATTTATAATACTGTGTTAGTTTCAGGTGTACAGCTTCAGGTTCTTTTCCATTGTAGGTTATTACAAGATATTGAATATAGTTCCTATTTCTTCTTTTCAAAATCTCTACAAAAGAATACACATTGGGAGTATATATTCAGAATTTTTTACTGAAGGACATGCAATAAAAAACTTTGGTGGTGGAGCACTAGTCTACTATACCTAGGGCACCAACATTCAACAAAAAAGGAACACGTTGGTTACCTTAAGCACCTGTGTATGCTTGCTTAGCTACTCCCCCCTGGATGGATGTGATCACCAAAACTATTTAGTCTTATTCTCTTACTTAAAGAAAACTTGTCAAAAACTACCCAAGGGAGGGATCCAATGTGTTTACATAAGCACAGCAAGTAGATTCCAAATTTCTGGGCCCCAGAAGAAACAGCAGAAAGAAGACTTAAATATCCTACATGTTGTCAGACCACCTTTTCCATCCTTGAGAAGGGCAAGCAGCGCCTTGCTCATTAAATTCTCTACTCCAACTAGTCAAAGGAATGGCTATTGAGCCACCTCATGAAAAGTCGGAGATGATGAAAGACTGTGCATGAGTCATGAAAATTAAATATAATGTCTTTACTTATTTAATTGTTGCTAAATTCCTCCCCACCTTTTTTTTTTTGGTTATGTGTAATGAGGTTCCTTCATTTGTTCATGTGACCATGAAACATTCGAGGAAGGAAATTTACCCTGAAAAATGGGTAGCCAAAGTTCATTTATCTCATACATATATATTAAGAGCCTACTACATGAGGCATGGCTCTAAGGTTTGGGGACAAAATAATGAATGGCGAGACAATCAATAAAGAAGGCGACAAAGATCATTTTGAACAGTTTTGTGAAGGAAGTACATACGTTCATGCCCTAGCAAGTGACTGGGATGGGGAGACACTGGCCAGAGAAAAGGGGAGAGTGGTAGGAACTGAGGCCAGAAAGGTAGGTGGGCTGGATCCACTTCTAAGCCATGGTATGGATGGGCAGGTAGCACTGAGCTGTAACAGATCCACCTTTTAAATCCTGTTGTTTAAAAAATGTGACCCTTGGGCTTCCCTGGTGGCGCAGTGGTTGACAGTCCGCCTGCCAATGCAGGGGACACGGGTTCGTGCCCCGGTCCGGGAAGATCCCACATGCCACAGAGCGGCTAGGCCCGTGAGCCATGGCCGCTGAGCCTGCGCGTCCGGAGCCTGTGCTCCGCAGCGGGAGAGGCCACAACAGTGAGAGGCCCGTGTACTGCAGAAAAAAAAAAAAAAAAAATGTGACCCTCCACAGGGGTTGCCTTTTTTGGGTAGATGTACTGAAAGGAGAACATTTTTATAGAAAATCTTCCTAAAGAGTGTTGACAAAAAAAATTAATCAATTGTCAATCTAAAAAAGAAATGAAAAATCTTACTTGAGCCAACCTGAGGATTATAAGTCGGGGGAGTGTCTCAGAGAGCTCTGAGGACGGCTCCCAAGAGGTAAGGGGGGAGGTTAGTATAGATGTGATTTTGGTGAAGGGGTGCGTGCAATCAAGCACACATCTTGATAGAAGGTTGCTGCTGCTCACCAGGGGGAGACATCTTAGTGGTTTTAGTGCTTTTCTAAGTATGGGAAGATGCAAGAAACCGGGTTCACAAAATCCTCTCCTGAAAATATGTGGGGACCAGTTCTGCCAGTTTTCCCAGAGCACAAAGTGACTCATCCCCATCCTTTCAGGAGGTGTTGTAGGTCAGTGACTACAGCAGCTAATGACTAGATTCCCGTAGAACTGGATGGTGGGCACCATTCTTTATTTTACAAACCCTTCCTTTCAGTCTTAATTGCAACCAAGGTTTGGGAGGCATTTCGTGACCAATTTGTCTCATGGCACTAGGAATGTGCATTCCCAGGTCAGGTGTGGATTTTGTTGATGGGCCACTCAGTGTGCTATTACTGGACTAGGCTCTGTTAACTGTAACCAAAGGCCTCTGGACCACCTGTCTTACTGCTCTGTTATGGTCCAGGAAATGGTTCCTTCTTGTTGCTTCTTCCCATATCTAGAGCTACACTATTACTATCATTGATCTTATAGAACTATATTTTGGATCATTTCAAGTCATCTAGTCATCATTAATTTTTAAAAAAATTTATTTATTTTATTTTTTATTTCTTTTTGGCACATTGGGTCTTCGTTGCTGCATGTGGGCTTTCTCTAGTTGCAGCGAATAGCGGCTGCTCTTTGTTGCAGTGCATGGGCTCCTCATTGTGGTGGCTTCTCTTGTTGCAGAACATGGGCTCTAGGCGTGCGAGCTTCAGTAGTTGTGGCACGTGGGCTTCAGTAGTTGTGGCACGTGGGCTTCAGTAGTTGTGGCACGTGGCTTTCAGTATTTGTGGCTCTCAGGCTCTAGAGTGCAAGCTCAGTAGTTGTGGCGCACGGGCTCAGTTGCTCCCTGGCATGTGGGGTCTTCCCGGACCAGGGCTTGAACCCGTGTCCCTTACATTGGCAGGCAGATTCTTTTTTTTTTTTTTTTTTTTTTTTTTTTTTGCTGTACGCGGGCCTCTCACTGCTGTGGCCTCTCCCGTTGCGGAGCACAGGCTCCGGACACACAGGCTCCGCGGCCATGGCTCGCGGGCCCAGCCGCTCCGCGGCATGTGGGATCTTCCGGGATAGGGGCACGAACCCGTGTCCCCTGCATCGGCAGGCGGACTCTCAACCACTGCGCCACCAGGGAAGCCCCTGGCAGGCAGATTCTTAACCACTGTGCCACAAGGGAAGCCCTGGAATCATTAATTTTTTTTTTTTTTTTTGCTGTATGCGGGCCTCTCACTGCCGTGGCATCTCCCGTTGCGGAGCACAGGCTCCGGACGCGCAGGCTCAGCGGCCATGGCTCACGGGCCCAGCCGCTCCGTGGCATGTGGGATCCTCTCAGACCGGGGCATGAACCCGTGTCCCCTGCATCGGCAGGCGGACTCTCAACTACTGCGCCACCAGGGAAGCCCAGTAATCATTAATTTTATCTGAGGTCCAGTCACACATTTGGTAATGCAAGAAAAAATAATCTTGTAAAATAGGCAGAATACAAGAAATATAGCTAGGGCTTCCCTGGTGGCTCAGTGGTTAAGAACCCACCTGCCAATGCAGGGTTCGAGCCCTGGTCTGGGAAGATCCCACATGCCGCGGAGCAACTGAGCCTGTGCGCCACAACTACTGAGCCTGCGCTCTAGAGTTCGTGAGTCACAACTACTGAGCCCATGTGCCGCAACTACTGAAGCCCATGCGCCTAGAGCCCGTGCTCTGCAACAAGAGAAGCCGCAGTGAGAAGCCCACGCACCGCAATGAAGAGTAGACCCCGCTCTTCACAACTAGAGAAAGCCCACGCACAGCAATGAAGACCCAGCACAGCCAATAAATAAATAAATAAATAAATGAAAGATTAAGGGGAAAAAAAGGAAGAAATATAGCTAGTAACATTAGTAGTCATAAGTATTTTAGCTAAGAACTTTCATTACGTGCAGCCCAGTATCTCCCCAGGTTGTCTGACCAGTCTGTTCTGCACCAACGTTCTTTTTTCTTTTTAAAAAATATTTATTGGGGCTTCCCTGGTGGCGCAGTGGTTGAGAGTCCACCTGCTGATGCAGGGGACATGGGTTCATGCCCCGGTCCGGGAAGATCCCACATGCCACGCAGTGGCTGGGCCCGTGAGCCAGGGCCGCTGAGACTGCGTGTGCGGAGCCTGTGCTCCACAACGGGAGAGGCCACAGCAGTGAGAGGCCCGCGTACTGCAAAAAAATAAAAAATAAAATAAAAAATAAAAAATATTTATTTATTTGGCTGCATCGGGTCTTAGTTGCAGCACGAGGGATCTCTAGTTGCAGCGCACAAGCCCTGTGGCATGTGGAATTTTAGTTCCCCTACCGGGGATCGAACCTGTGTCCCCTGCATCAGAAGGCAGATTCTTAACCACTGTACCATCAGGGAAGTCCCTGCACCAATCTTTATAAGGGAACCAATATATTGGTATTTTACATAGTGCTCAAAGATGTCTGCACATGCAAGGCGAGTGGTAGCTCATTGTGACCTGTTATAGGACTATGAAAGGAATGGCATCTTCTAAGGCAGTGGTCCCCAACCTTTGTGACACCAAGGACTGGTTTTGTGGAAGACAATTTTTCTGCGGATGGGGGTGGATGGTTCAGGAGGCAATGCGAGCAGTGGGGAGCAGCAGATGAAGCTTCGCTCGCTCGTCTGCCACTCACCTCCTGTTGTGCAGCCCTGTTCCTAACAGGCTGTGGACCGCTATTGGTCCACGGCCCAGGGGTTGGGGACCCTGGTTCTAAGGAGTTACATGGCTGGTGCTAGAAGAAAAATTGAGCTTTATGGTCGTGCAGGTATTTCTGCCATAGGGGAGGTCTGGTTATGCATAATGCAGATGCACAATGCACACTAGAGAGAAGAGGCCAAAACAAGCAGAGAAAAAGTTTTAAGTTTTTCTTGTCTTAAAATGCGAAATTTTCTTTTTTTTTGGCCATGCCACGCTGCATGCGGGATCTTAGTTCCCCAACCAGGAATCGAACCTGCGCCCCATGCAGTGGAAGCGCAGAGTCTTAAGCACTGAACTGCCAGGGAAATCCCATAACGTGCACTTTTATTTCATCAAGATCTTTGTTTCTAATTTGAGCAAAGGTGCCAGTGTGCCTCAGTTGGCAACTTGGATTTTATGTCGAGTGACAGTGGTGAGCCAGTAAAAAGAGTGAAGCAGGACAAGATGAGATCGGGCTTATGTTTTAAGAATATACTTAGGGAAGGGGACGGAGAATGGCTGTATGGAGACAAGAGTGGAAAGATAAAAACGATCATGGCTAATAAAAATATAATAAATATAACAACAAAAAGTATCCTGGCTAATTATGTATTTGAACTTAAATTCAAATATATTTATATTCCATAAAGCTACTTCTTTGGCATATCAAAAGCTAACCCGTTACCCATCAGAACTGTGCATGTCTGTTAATCTTCCAACAATTTATTTGATAAGTTTTCCTAATCTAAAATTATTTTGTTTTGAGGGATAATTGACATATAACGTTAGTTTCAGGTGTACAACAAAATGAGTCAATATTTGTATATACAATGAAGTGATCACCACAATAAATCTAGTTAACATCCAGAGCTTTATTCTGAACAATGAAACCAGTGTTAAGTCCGGGAAAGAACTCCTTTTTTAGCGCAGCTTGAGTCCGTGAAGCCGGAACGTTCACTTCCATTTGTTACGTTCTAACGCCACCACTTGACCCTTTCATTCCTTGCACATTTATGCCCAAGACTATAACCACAGGCTCTACTTGTGATCTCAGGCTTATAATTACAGTTTTCTTAAGGTTCAATCACATAGATATTAAAGAAATACAAATGTAAATACTGAGACACTATTTTCACCTATCAAATCAGCAAAAAGTTTTAAGAAGTATGATTGCCAGGACTTCCCTGGTGATGCAGTGGTTAAGAATCCACCTGTCAATGCAGGGGACATGGGTTCGATCTCTGGTCCGGGAAGATCCCACATGCCGCGGAGCAACTAAGCCCATGTGCCACAAGTACTGAAGCCCGTGCGCCTAGAGCCTGTGCTTTGCAACAAGAGAAACTACTGCAATGAGAAGCCCGTGCACCGCAACGAAGAGTAGCTCCTGCTCGCCGCAACTAGAGAAAGCCTGTGTGCAGCAATGAAGACCCAACGCAGCCAAAAGTAAATAAATTAAATTAAATTAATTTTTTTTAAAAAGTATGATCACCCAACGTTGGGGAGGACACAGTAAAGCAGACATTCATGTTTCTGGTAGGAATAGGCTTTTGTGAAGACCTTTTGAAATGCATGCAGTTTGGCAATTTGCATCCAGTCTTTAAAATGTTCTTCTGAGAGTTCCCTGGCGGTCCAGTGGTTAGGGCTCTGAGCTTCCACTGCAAGGGGCACGGGTTCAATCCCAGGTTAGGGAACTAAGAGCCCGCAAGCCACTCGGCATGGTAAAAAAAAAAAAAATCCTTTATTCCCTTTGATCTGGTGAATCTGTTCCTGGGAATGTATCTTACGGAAATAACTCCAAATAAGGAAAAAGCTTTGTGGAAAATATTGGTGTAAATTTCCAGAAGAGAGCAAGTGGATGACCATCTAAACCTACTGCAAGTAGGAGGTTTACAAACGAGGGGATTAAGGCTTTGAGGCGTTATACAACTTGTCCAGGATCACACAGCTAGTAGGTGATAGAGCCAGAGGTCAACCCAGACTTGTTTGTTATCCAAAACCCATGTTTTTAGTCATATTACGTTGTTTCCTGTACAGAAATAATATTTTTCTCAACAGGCAAAGCAAAGGCAAACAAATTCTAGCATTATCAAATTCAGTTTATTCACAAGTAGAGCAAAAGACTACACAGGCAGGATAGAGGTGTGAGTGACGTTTCTGTGTGCTGGGTCCCGGCTGCAGGCTCTCAACTCCACGCTGCCCTTGCAGGCCAGCTTCCATCCTGCCCTGTCCTGCCGGGGACTTACAGCCTGCAGACTGCATCTCCCAGACCCCTTACCAGATGGCTTCTGTTCATTCCTGCTATTTCTTGGCACTGGCACGAGAATCAGGAAGCTGGAGAAAGCAAAACGCCGCCTCTTTTCCCTTCTGGAGGCGGCAGCACTAGCCGAGGGTGACCAAGTGCTGCATGGGCAGCAGTGCCGGGGGGAGGAGGCTCAGCCTCCGGAACTGCAGCACCCGAGCTCCGAGGCAAAGCAGCTTCCTTTTCTCTTTTTTTAATTAATTAACTGTTTATTTAATTTAATTTTTATTTTTGGCCGCGTTGGGTCTTAGTTGCGGCACACAGGATCTTCGTTGAGGCGTGCAGGATCTTTTTGTTGAGGTGCACTGGCTCTTTGCTGCAGCTCGCGGGCTTCTAATTGTGACGCGCGGGTTTTCTCTTCTCTAGTTTTGGCACACAGGCTCCAGGGCACGTGGGCTCTGTAGTTGTGGTACAGCGGGCTCCAGAGCACATGGGCTCTGTAGTTGTGGCACTCAGGCTCTCTAGTTGAGGCATGCAAGCTCAGTAGTTGCAGCATGCAGCCTTAGTTGCCCTGCAGCATGTGGGATCTTAGTTCCCTCACCAGGGATCGAACCTGCGTTCCCTGCATTGGAAGGTGGATTCTTTACCACTGGACCACCAGGGAAGTCTCAAAGCAGCTTCTGATGTTAGGCGAACAGCCCCTTCCCTTCAGTTTCTCCAGCGCCCCCCTTCATCTCCCTTTTGCCTTTCAGTCCTCTTGACAGCTTTGAAACCAATGCCTGACACTGAGTCCTTCTCTGCTTCAACTAGCTAGAGTGGTTTCTGTATTTCTGGCTGGCCACTGACGGATACGCTCTGCAGCAAAGATTACATACATATTTACTAGAATGATGTTAAAAAGACTGATATTCTTATTTATATAGATGGAAGAAACAGGATATAAGTAGTTGCTTTTCTTATGGGGGGAGCAAAAAACTTTCCTTCATACAGAGTGCAAAAAACTAATAGTCTTTACAAGTTATACACGTAACTGGCAAAGAAAACATTTATTAATTTGTGACATGAATTCTTTATGAGGCAGTTATGCTATTATTAAGCATCTTAGTTATTACTTTTCGAGGAACATCTGACCATAGCTACTGTACACAGATTGCACAATTTAAAAACTGTAATAAATAGGGTCAGCTGATAACAGATTCCAAACTTCCTCTTATTCTTCTTGAAAAAAGTTTTGATGATCTACTATGATCCATTAAAAAACACCTAAATGGGAAGAAACACAGAAGCATTTTTATGAGTGTCACTTAGTTTTTTAAATAGAAAATGGTTTGATAAACTATAGAACTTAAGCCCTTAACTATATTGCTAAAAATCTACGTATGAGATTATTTTGCATTTTAGACAGATATGATTGGAGAAAAACA
Source organism: Mesoplodon mirus (assembly GCF_964341445.2). Classification (NCBI taxonomy): domain Eukaryota; kingdom Metazoa; phylum Chordata; class Mammalia; order Artiodactyla; family Ziphiidae; genus Mesoplodon; species Mesoplodon mirus. The sequence continues at coordinate 7,347,243 of NC_138989.1, forward strand.
GATACATTTTAAGGGCCACAAATCTGTCTCCTGAATCAATATTCTCCCTTTTTGAAAAAAGTAATCTTATGCCATTGAGCACAACAGACTGGAAGTGGAGAAGGGAAGTTATAAATGGATGTTAACAAAATGCAGGCTTATTTTAATGTGACTGATCTGGACCAAGGGAAGAAAAAAAACCGCTAATAACTTAATTATGTCCACTAAAACTACCAAAACATGATCAAAATTAAAATTTTTACCTTATATTTAAGTTCAGAACAGGAATAAAAGTGATTTACATGCATATTTTATACACAAAAACATTTGGAAGAACGTACACCAAATTATTAACAATGATCTTATCTCTGGTTTCTGAGATTTCAAGTTATCAGTTTTCTTGTTATTATTTTTGCTCTTCCAGACTTTTTTTTAAAAAATTGTCTATCTATCTATCTATTTATTTATTTGGCTGCATTGGGCCTTAGTTGTGGCATTCAGGATCTTTCGTCATGGCGCACAGGCTTCTCTGTAGTTGTGGCACGCAAGCTGCAGAGTGCACGGGCTCCATAGCTGTGGTGTGGCCTTAGTTGCCCCGTGGCATGTGGGATCTTAGTTCCCTGACCAGGGATCCAACTGGCATCCCCTGCATTGGAAGGCGGATTCTCAACCGCTGGACCACCAGGGAAGTTCCGCTCTTCCAGATTTCCTTTTGTTTTTCTATAGTGAAGGTATATGTCTTAGCTAATTAAAGAAGTAATAAAAGCAATGGATACTCCAGCACAACATTAATCAATGTCCTTTAAAATTTAGTTTGTCGGGGAGTTCCCTGGCGGTCCAGTGGTTAGGAATCTGCCCTTTCACTGCTGTGGGCCAGGGTTCAATCCCTGGTTGGGGAACTAAGATCCCTCAAGCCACACGGTGTGGCCAAAAATTAAATAAATAAACCCAAGAGTGGAACCTAGGCCTCTTGACTCCTGGTCTGGGACTCTCTCATACAAAAAGTGAAATATAAAAATACACGCAGTCACGCATAAAAATACATTTATCTCCAGAACAGGTTGGCTCAATCTTAAGACCCTAGAAATAAAAATCGTGTCAGGTTAGAACCCAGTAACTCTGGGCCAGATTTACCTTCAGAGTTTCACAGGGAGTGGCTTCTGGTGGCACACGTTTCCCACAATGCTTGTAATATTCAGTTATAAAGATTGAAGCTTCATCTAAACTATGGAATCAGAAAGAAGAGAGGTGTGAGGAAAATGTGGGAGTGATAAATACGTTTGCCCTGTCCACTGTGGTGATGGCTTCACAGGTGTAGACACATATCAAAATTTATCAAGTGACATACTTGAAGTATGTGCAGTTGATTATATATATCAATTTTACCTCAAAAAATACTACTTGTTCATAAATAACAACCTGTAATTATGGTTGGATCACAAGTGGTAAACAAGCAGAAAGAAATCCATGGCATGGCACTGAGAAAGTGACACCTCCAGGGATCAGCACAGTTAGACCAAATGTAGGGATGGACCCAGAAACATTTCAGTCCTGACTAAGCTTTCCCTTTCTTCTGTGCCGGCCCATTTCTCCCTTCTTTTTACTTTCCAAATCCCCTCTGAACCCTATCCCAAGAAGCATACTGTTTCTAAATTTGTGGATGCTGGAAAATTAGATAACCAAGCTCAGCAAAAATTATGTTACATATAGCTATTGATTCTTTGGTCAAGTGTCTAAGGAGTAAAGTTGTAATGAAGGGTTTTAGAGCAGGACTATTTTGGGAGGTCAGGCAGCTTGATTAATTGTCTGATTCCAAGTTCATGTTCTAAGAGATTGAATTACAAGACAACAAACCTCTTAGTATGTGTTAGTAGCAAGGTATGTGTAACATAGTGATGCTACAGCTTAATTATTTGGAGCGTTTAATTACAATCAAATAGCTTTACGATTATTTGACATTTTCCTCCAAAATAAAGATAAATTTTAAAGAAATTCTACATTAATTTGTTTTTTAAAAAATTTTATTAACTTACCTTAACTCATTTGCCAAATAGTTTACTAGTTCAGTGACGTTGTTGGTATTCATCATGTGTGATTTCAACACTGGGAAGTATTTTGTCTTTGCCAAAATCCCAAACTCCTTCTTATCTATGATATTATTCAGGACCAGACTTCTAACCTGTAGAATGACAGGTATCATCACACGCAAAATGTGTTAGATGCCATGTCATCCTATTCAATACCAAAACATTGCTGACAATTAGAAGTTAAATTATCATCGCATCGTGACTAAGCCTCCTCTTTGAGGGAGTGGGCATGGGGACTGCTTTGGTCTATTTCAGTATACAGTGAATAAATAAAAAGTTGTTGTTAAGCACTTTGGGACTTTTTGCAAGGAAAACCGTCCACAATGACAAGTATTGAAGGCTACAGGTTTTCCACTGAGTGGAGCACTAAATAAACAAGACAGCCAGGGTCCCTGACTTTTAAAAATTTAATGAGGCTTTAATGAAAGCAAAATAATTATATATATTAACAAACAGATCGAGATGGTAAGTTTTCAGCTTAATCTTGGTTTGGGGAAAATTTATTACCTTCTACTATCAAGTTTTTCATAACAAAAGGGAGAGGAAATTGCCTCTTACTTGATGTGAAAACCCTGCCAGCTGGCCAGTAGTCATATGTTCCTCTAACTGCTGTAAAATGATCTGAGGGTCACAGGAGCGCAAAAAATTCTAGAGAAAAAAATCAAAACATAATTAATGGAAAAGTAGAATTACTACTAATTTCTGTCAAACCTGGAAGGTTTTCATTTTTAAATTTGAAATATCATAAAGCATATCTACTATAGGAAAAAAACCACCTCTATCAACAACAAAATTATTGAAATAAGGAAAAAAAGCATTTTACAAATAACTATTCCAACAGCAAAGAGGTGCTTGATAAGCGTTTTGTCATTCTAAGTGCCAAAAGGAATCTATTTAAATACTAACACTCTGAAAAGCATCAATGGATGAGTTTAAGAAGTCAAAAAGGAACAAAGTCAAAGACAGGCACAGATGGCTCTGAAAAAATGCAACGAATAGAGCAAGTGAGAAATAAAAATTATGTGTGCTCATTTATATAGATCTCTATGTACTGGCTTCTCTACCCGTGGGGAAATAATTGTAAAACATTTCCAAATGCTTTGTTCTATTTATTCTATAGTATAAAAGGGATGGGAGTTATATTTTTAAAAGTTCTATCCTCAGAATGCTCGTGGTGCCTTTGTTAGACACCCACACACAACCTGACTCTTCTCTCTTTTATCTCCCACATCTAATCACCAAGTAAAGCTGCATCTTTCCCACCTGGCTCATTTTCATCGCCACCACCCTATTTTGGGTACTTATCCCCTCAGGCTTCCCCTGCCTAGCCACAGGGTTGTTGGATAATTCCTATTCAAATGCAATGATTCCCAGGAGTTTCACTTCCTGCCCCCTCTCTCCTCTGATCAGGCCCACGTGGATTATTCCTTCCAAAATACTGCCTGATCATTTCACTTTATTCTGGCAGGAAAATTCACTGTTCCCCACTGATAAGGAATAAGGTGCAAACTCCTCTTCGGGCATCCCCCAGACCAACCTTCATCTGTCTCTCAGTCTTGCTTCCCAGCAGACACCCACACAAACCTTCCACCCCACTCACGCTTTACAGGTTTGGTGAAAAGAAAGTGGAACCTTTTGCAGGGGACATGCAGCATGAGACCTTCCACACCCTTGGCAGCCCCAGAGGAACAATTTGCAAGATACCTTTATTTCCTGGTGCCTTTTTTCCGAGTGGGGCATGAGCATTAGACAGGCTAATGCAAAAGCCGGAAGCTCTAACTGGACATACTGCCTGGCCACTCTGATCAGGTCAAGATCATCTGAAACTGGACATCTTCAAGACAGCACGTTAATTAGTTAATAACCTGTCATATTCACTAGATTATAATGGCCTTCCTAGTTTTCCACAGTGGTTACAGTAATTTTAAACATTAAAATGCTGGTGCAAAACGTATGCCTAGTAATGAGTAGCTTGAGCCTTTTATGACATCCTTCATGGAATAAAAGACTTGATCTACAGGAACACAGACTCCTGACTGCAGCTATAATTGTGTCTGAAAGTCTGTACATGGCTAAAGACGAACACTTAGAAGACTCAAAATCCATGAGACAACACTGTATGATTTACGGTAGTCACAAAAGGTGCTCTCTACTCACATTAAAACTGGGTACAAAGTTTAGGGAATGCAGGTTGAATATAAGTTCACTAGTTGCACTGCATGTGGAAAGTAGACATTGTAAAAATAATAGAGATATTTTATTTTCAAATCAAGTGGTATGCTTAACTTCCCCCCAAAAAGGAATTACTCATAGGAACGTTTATTAGAAAGGAATTTTATAAGCAGCAACACTGATTTTGAGGGGTAGGAAAACAAGTATTTTACTTACTCTAGGACAGCGATGAGACTCTCACAACAATCTGAAAGCTGACTGGGGCTTAAAGGACAAGAGGCTGAAAATAAAAAGCAACAATAATGTGTCTATACACAAAACTATAAAATGCTACTGTCAGTGTGTCGGGGAGAGGGGAGAGAAAGATACCTGAAAGTAGCGGTATCTGAACCACACGCTGCCAGGCTCTGCTGAAGTAGGGAACCTGCGGAAACAAGTTTATGAAAGAATTCATGTCTGGGATCTTAAGAACCTCTATTTTGCAGTCACAGAACTATATACACTTAGAGCTTATATTCTTGATGTTAAGACCAAAATTGTAAGTTGATATCTCCCAGTTCTAGATCATTAAGATTCTAGGAGAATTTTCTTCATAACTGTATATTTCAGGATATTATCATATAATCCTGGCTGATTCATTATTATTAATTTTGCTCTGCAAAATACCCTTATTTATTTATATTTGAAAAAATTGAAGTATAGTTGATTTACAATATTATATGCATAGTGATTCAGTATTTTTACAGATTATACTCCACTGAAAGTTATTATAAGATAATGGCTATAATTCCTTGTGCTATATACTATATCCTTGTTGCTTATCTGTTTCATATGTAGTAGTTTGTATCTCTTCATCCCATATCCCTAATTTGCCACTCCCCGCTTCCCTCTTCCCTCTGGTAACCACTTGTTTGTTTTCTCTGTGAATCTGTTTCTGTTTTACATACACACTCATTTGTATTATTTGTTTAGATTCCGCATATAAGTGATATCTTACAGTATTTGTCTTTCTCTATCTGACTTGCTTCATTAAGCATGTTACTGCAAATGGCAAAATTGTTTCTTTTTTTTTGCAGTACGCGGGCCTCTCACTGTTGTGGCCTGTCCCGTTGCGGAGCACAGGCTCCAGACGCGCAGGCTCAGCAGCCATGGCTCACGGGCCCAGCCACTCTGCAGCATGTGGGATCTTCCCGGACCGGGGCACGAACCCGTGTCCCCTGCATTGGCAGGTGGACTCTCAACCACTGCACCATCAGGGAAGCCCTGTATTCTTTTTTTTTTTTTTTATGGCTGGGTAGTATTACATTGTATCTATCTATCTACACCACAGCTTCTTTATCCACTCATCTGTTGATGGGCATTTAGATTGCTTCTGTATCTTTGCTACTGTAAATATATAGTGTTGCTATGAACATTGGGGTCCATGTATCTTTCCATGATTCATTATTGTTGCATTTGGGGAAAAAGTGTCAGAACTCAATTCAGAAAACAAAATTTATACTAAGTCTATATATGTGCCAGACATTGTGCTAGGACCATAGGAAAGGCGGAAGGAGAGAAAGAATTTCAAAAAAGGAATAAGCCACCACATAAATTTCCATCAATAGGAGGAGTAGTTAAATAACTTATGATACATTTTATTCCACATTTTGGAGAACAATTAAGAGTTAAAAATAATGAAATACCTTAAAAGATTAAACATAGTTATTGTTAGACCCAATAATTCCACTCCTAGGTACACACTCAAGAGAAACAAAAACATATGTTCACTTATACACAAATGTTCACAGAGCAGCATTATTCATAATAACCAAAAAGTGGAACCAACCCAAATATCCATCAACTGATGAATGGATAAATAAAATGTGGTCTATCCATATGATGAAACATTATTCAGCAATAAAAAGGAAAGATATGGGACTTCCTTGGTGGCTCAGTGGTTGAGAATGCGCCTGCCAATTCAGGGGACATGGGTTCGAGCCCTGGTCCGGGAAGATCCCACATGCTGCGGAGCACCTAAGCCTGTGTGCCACAATTACTGAGCCTGTGCTCTAGAGCCCATGCACCACAACTACTGAGCCAGTGTGCCACAACTACTGAAGCTTGCGTGCCTAGAGCCCGTACTCCGCAGCAAGAGAAGCCACTGCAATGAGAAGCCCACGCACCACAACAAAGAGTAGCCCCCACTCGCTGCAACTAGAGAAAGCCTGTGCGAAGCAACGAAGACCCAATACAGCCAAAAATAAATAAATAAATAAATTTATTTTTTTAAAAAAAAGGTATGATACACTGATACATGTGATAATGTAGCTGAACCTTGAAAACATTATGGTAAGTGAAAAAGCACAAAGGCCACATATTGTATGACTCCATTGATATGAAATGCCCAGAACAGATAAATCCATAGAGACAGAAAGTAGACTAGTGGTTACCAGGGGCTGGAGGGAGGGGGGAAGAAGGAATGAATGATCCGTGATGGATATGGGGTATATTTTCAGGGTGAAGAAAATGTTCTAGAATTAGATAGTGGTGTTGGTAACACACTTTGTGAATATACTAAAAGCCACCTAACTGTACACTTTAAAAGGGTAAATTTTATGTGTGAATTGTATATCAAAAAAAAAAATCTATAAGTGCTGATGTGAAACAATCTCCAAGATACAACTGTTATGTGGAAAAAAACACTTTGTCTAGAATGTGACTGCATTTATATGTACCAAAATGAATACATACACACACAACACCCACACCCCTGCTTATATATAATAGGAAAGCTCTAGAAGAAAACATAAGAAATTGTCAACAGTAGTCACTTCTGGGGAGATAACTATGAAGGAAAATGGTAAAGAAAAATTTTCATGTTTTACTCAGCATATGTTCTAATTTATTAAACTAAGAATAAATTATATATTTCTATTACATATATATTATGTGTGTGACCAACGCATGAAATTTAGAAAAGATGAATAAGACATGGTCTTTGACTTTAAGGGTCCTCAAAGTCCAAGAGGGGCAGTCGAATGTGTGATTTAAATAAATTATACCGTGACCAATGTTACAGCTGAGCCAAAGTGTTTTGAAGGCATAAATGAAGATGTGATTCCTGAGGCCTGAAGAACTGGGATAAGTGATGCCTTGGATGAGACAATGTCCAAGCTGAGTATTCTGGGTCCAGGCACCACTTCAATGGAACAGCATCCTGCAGCTTCACTGAGGAGCTGACTACTTAATCCAGTGTATCCAACACTAGCCGGTGAGTATAAAGATTAAATTCTGTAAAATTCACTTTAGAAAACTACATACCTGCCATAAAGAATAGATGCTAGAAATGGCTGTTAAAACCTTCCTTAGATAAGAAATCTGAAAAAATAAAACACAAAAGTTCTGAAGACCACGCAAACAGAAAATTCCAATGTGAAAATTAAACTTTCACAAGAATATCAGTAAAGTTTATCTTCCATGAGGACCACCAGAGAAGGGCACTTACAAATTCACAAACATCAAAAGAGGCCAGGGAAACTTCCATTTGTTTCCAATGAAATTTATGTCAGTTTTGAGTTTGCACTTTCTCTGGCCTAACGCCAAGTTCTTTAAGTTGGGCATGAAGCCAGTGAGAGTGAATGTTTTCAGCATCCATCTGTTCAATAACAAGTATCAGTGCAAAATGTTTAGGAGATGCTGTGCAAAATCTTTAAAATATACTGCAGTCTAGGGCACTGAGTCTTACTTACCATTTTGAAGCCAAGAAGCTTTTGCAAGAGTCCATTCCAAAGCTGCAGGTCATAGATTTTGTATTCTAAACAAAGCTCAGTCACCAACCTTACGGCCTGAAGCAGACAAAAAAAAAAATCATACTGTTTCAAGACACCAGTAAATCAAACCAGCTTTGGAAAAGGTAGGGCAACTAAAGACAAAACATGCTTATAGCCAAAGTGTGTCTATTGCCTAATTTCAGTGAAGGCCCTCATCTCTCTAGGGAAAGAAAAAAAAATTATTCTTTTTCTTTCTTGCCGTTATGGACTCACAGCATCTCAGACTCTCCTTCCTCCCCCCCTTTGTTTCTTCTGTCCTAGAACAGTTTGCCTGTTGGCCTCATACCCTTCCCGCCCTGGGCTCCAACTTCCTCAGAGACTACATTCCCACCAGCAACTAGAAGGAAGAGAAGCAATACTCCCTACACAGGGAAGTCTGTCTAGATGAGGACAGGCAGGACTTGGGGAGGGATTATAAAAGTGTAGGTAGGGATGGCTTCAGGCCTTAGGCTTTCAGGGAGAGAGGTGAGGGGACTTCCAAGTTGCCTTGTCACTTGCCAGGATAGGAAAGTCAGGAAGCCCTCAGAGCAGTAGACCTGTTCAGGAACCAAGTTTCTCTGGTTCTGGCTTTCAGAACTCTGAGTGGTGGCAGGCAGCTGAGTGAACACAAGAGCATCTGAGAAGACGGAGGCCCCACTGCCGGATGACTCAGTCTACATACCATGGATTCGTGGCTGTGGTTTTTCCATAGACCTTTAATCATTCCTTCTTTAGGACTGTTGCAAAATAATTCATATGTGATGGGGATATTCAGAGCCTCAAATGATGCCAGAAAAGTTATACATTTCAAATAAGATCTGGAAAACAGAGGCATGTATGGGAATCATCCTCACTGACCATATTTACATTTAAAATAAAAGCCAACCCTTGGAAATACCGGACAGTTTGTTGATAAATGTCTATTTTAGGCTTCTAAATATAGTCATGAAATATTAGAAAGAAATCAATTTGAGGGGCTTCCCTGGTGGCGCAGTGGTTAAGAATCCACCTGCCAATCCAGGGCACGCAGGTTTGAGCCCTGGTGCGGGAAGATTCCACATGCCACGGAGCAACTAAGCCTGTGTGCCACAACTACTGAGCCTGTGAGCCACAACTACTGAAGCCCATGCACCTAGACCCCGTGCTCCACAATAAGAGAAGCCACTGCAATGAGAAGCCTGCACACTGCAACGAAGAGTAGCCCCCGCTCACCGCAACTAGAGAAAGCCCGTGCACAGCAACAAAGACCCAACGCAGCCAAAAATAAATAAATAAAATAAATTTATATATATATATAAAAAGAAATCAATCTGAGCAAGATGAAGAAAACACTCAGTTTCTAAATGTCTCAAAGACTCGAGGGAAACAAGATGTTCTTAAAGGCCTGTTTCCCCTTTGCCAGAACGTCAAGGACACTCGAGTCAACACGACAACGTTGACATGGCCCCTCTAACGCGCTCTTCTGAACTATGGGGCTTAAAAGTTATGCTTCCAGGGCTTCCCTGGTGGCGCAGTGGTTGGGAGTCCGCCTGCCGATGCGAGGGACGCGGGTTCGTGCCCCGGTCCAGGAGGATCCCACGTGCTGCGGAGGGGCTGGGCCCGTGGACCGTGGCCGCCGAGCCTGCGAGTCTGGAGCCTGTGCTCCGCAACGGGAGAGGCCACGGCGGTGAGAGGCCCGCGTACCGCCAAAAAAAAAAAAAAAAAAAAAAAAGTTATGCTTCCAAAGCATCTGTTTCCTATTAATACGATTTTTAAACTTCCACTTACTTCACTTCTTCAATGGGTTTTTTGAAGAGAGATTCTACAGTTTCCTTGTCAGCCAAATAGAGGAGACACTGCAGGGCTCGCGTTCTGTGGGCGAAAGTGAGCTGGTGCACACCTAACGTCTGTAAGACCAAAAGAGGTTTGTAGAGCTGTGCCGCGTGCTGTAGTTGGATAACCGAGTTTCCATCTAGGTAACATGAGCCACATCAGTTTCTAAAAGGTTAAAGTCTATGTCTGCCCTTAGGGAGTCAGCGGTTCTTACAGTGTGTCCCATGGACCCCTGCATGGGGCTTGGAGGGTTTCTTACACTCTTTGAGGAGGAAACGAGTTGGAACCGCTTTTGTGATAAAGCTGTATGGTGCACCTGCCTTCTACGCTGTCGTAATATTTGCACTGATGGTGCAAAAGCACTGGCGGGTGAACGGTAGGGACACACCCAACTGCCGTGGCAGCCGCCACGTTCTTCACACTTGCAGTACTGAAAACAGGAGACGTCCACGTAAGAAGGCTCTTGAAGCAATAAGGATTAATGTATTGAACCTCAACTCCTGAATACAGTACTGAGCTCACACCTGCATACGTGTTACTATTAATTAACCAACACATATTCATCAATGTCCTACATGACTAAACAGGAAGGACTCATAAAGCACACCGCGATGCGATGGGTGTTTTCAGGGAAAAGCCCTTGTATGACTGAGCTGTGAGCTGAACCAGGCACTTTTCATGGAACACCATTTTTACTTGAAAGAATGACTATCAGATAAACTAATATGCAAGAAGGGATTTTGTCCCCCCTTTGCAGTCAAGGACATACAATCAGCGGCTCAGCCTTTTCCCCTTTCTTCCTGCTCCAACTGCCTCAGAGGACATTTCTATATGCAAAACCCTGAAGGCCGGAGATCGAGTTGCCTTTAGGGATAAGGGAAAGTTATCCCTAGAGTTTAGTGGGGAGGGGGTGTGACAGCTCAGGCAGGGCCTGGACACCAGGGTGGAGACTTCTCTCAGGCTGGCTCGTTGGGGCCTCTGGTATTAGGGATGCAGCTGGACCAGGGCGTTACAACAGTGAATGTGGATAACCCGTGGGAACTGTCAACAGCTGCACCACTCAGTTTGCCAAGCAGGATGTTTCAGAAGCCAGCACTAAGCGGAGCTCGGCAGATACTACAATCCTCATCTGTAGAGTAAGACATACTTTGAGTAAGTACAGAAGTGAGCATTATCTTAATCATTTGTAAATGGTAAACACGCAGGAAAAAAATGTTAAGCATAGATGCAAAGATGAGCTTTGACTAAGTTTGTAGAGCTTACCGTTGTAGCTGATGTTGCAAAAATGAACAGCATTCTTGAACTATAATCAACCGGACGAGACAGAAGGAGATACAGGACTCTGAAAAAAAATTGGTTAATTACATTTAGACTTTAACTTAGTGAGAGATTAGCAAAACAAGAGACCTGTTTTACTGTCCACAGAAAAAGTCATTAGACATCCCAAACACAGGCCTGAAGGGCTATCTCCTTTAAACGGTGCTTAATCTTTTCTTGAGTTCCTTCGCAGCTAAAGAAGATAATAAAGACAATAAATGTCAAGCCTCAGTCCTCTCATCTATGAAATGGCTAGTCAACCTCCCAAAATGTATATTCTTTCTAGTTAAGGAATTAATACAAACCATACAAACCATAGCTGCAAAGTACATTGAACATGACACATGGAAACTTCAGGTTTAGTCACAGGACCTTGTTAGTGGCACGTTTTAACCTCTGGACTCAGGGCTGACTGGCCCCCTCCAGAGAAGGGCAAGGCAATCAGGTGTACTGGAAGGGGAGGCGGGGGGAGATGCCAGTGGGAAAAGGCAGGAAGTTATGAAATTGGCATGATCCCTTTGGGATCTCCTTCTTGGGGTTCTCTCTCTCTCTCTCTGAACTGTTTCCCTCTAAGCCTGTCCAGGTGGCTGGTTCAGTCAGATGCTCCAGGAGCTACCTCTTGCTTAGACAAAGGTGTCCCTGCCCTTAAAGGACTAAGCAAGGACGAAGGGGTGCCCAGAGGAAAGAAGAGCATGGAGGGGATCCTAGGCCAGTTCTCCCCAAACCGGGAAAAACGCTTTTCCGGTGTTTATCTTTCCACATCCTCTCTCACTATCAGATCTCCGGGGCCAATGTAGGGTGTAGGGCTTCATGAGTGAGCTGACCTACTTTGGTCCAGACCAGAATGGCAAAAAGTTCGGATGCATGCTACCACTCCCTTTCCCATGCCTATGACAAGCATCATTAATAGATTACCACATTTTCTGATTTGAGCACAGATATAGTCTTCTCAAGAGAGCAAAAGCCACGACCGATCAGACTTAGCACAGTACGTAACACCAATGTGCCTTTCTAGGTCTCAGTCTTAGGTTAGAAGGGGAAAAAGAAATCCTGGTGGCCTATATCTGAACCAGCCTAGCTCCCCAGGGAGAGAGAACACACAGGGGTCTGGGGCCAGCGTCCCAGCTACAGAAGAGTTTTCCTTTGCTTGATGTACATTCTCTGCTAAAGGTGTTCTAGTAGGAACTCACTGAGGGTTCAGAAACTCTGGATCTTGGTTGTTTTTTATTTATTCCACTGGAGATACTTAACACACTCACAGCCATATATCAATGAACTGATTCTTCTCAGAGGTTCTGATCCAAGTTATACCAAGAAAGTCCAATGTCTAACATATTCATTGGTAAGGTTCCTACTAGGCAACAGGATGTAGACAAACATAAGTACAGGAAGAATACCTTCGCAGTGCTTCATCTTCCTGAAGTTCAAATAATTCCGATGGTGTCTTTGAAAAAGTGAAAAAAAAAAAAGTTAAAAATTGAAGAAAGTTGGTTGACTGTATAAGCTTATGAAAGTCTATTAGATGAAAAAACCCAATATACAAAATTATATTTACAGGAGGAGGTGTAGCTCAGTGGTAGAGTGCACGCTGAGCATACATGAGGTCCTGGGTTCAACTCCCAGCACCTCTATGTTTGATGACACCAAAAAAAAAAGAAAAAAAAAAAAAGATTTATAAAAAAATTTTTATTTACAGTCAGGGAATTACAGTGTAATTCATTACTTTATGAGAAGATTCTTGCTTTAAAAAATGGGTTTACTCACATTCATTCAGTCAACAAATATGTACTGAGCACTTACCATGCACCAGGCATTTGCCTGAGTGAATAAAACAAATATTCCTGTCCTCCTGGAGCTTACATTCATTGGGTAATTTTTTAAAAGAAAGGACTCCATGAATTTTATGAGTTATCCATTAATTCAGTATATATTTATGGGGACTTACAAAGAAATGCATTAGGTGCTATATGTATAAACACAGTTCCTGGTCTCAAGGGGCTTTCAGTTTAGTGCTCCAGATTTATGCGTAAGTTAAAACATGTGAGTTTGAGTCAAACACAGATTCTACGTGGCCTGGATATGCTTCTAAGTCCTCTGTTTCCACTGATACACAGTCCTTGCTCTTGGTAAATACTCAAAAAATACTAGTTAAAGTGAATGCCAAGTAATATAAAAACCACTAGTTGAAAATCTAATGTCATGTTAGTTATACTATTTGTTTAAATATGGATTTTTTTCAAGGATATCTGCCTAGGTGGATAGAGGAATTATAGAATCTCCCTCATTAAATTCTGCTTGAAAACTCAGAAGAAACAATTCAGAAGATTCTGCATTTGGATTGCCGAATCCCATCATAAATTTAGATGTTAATATTATTTCAAAAACGGATGCTGTGTGTTCTCATATCTGAAGAGAACACATCACCTATAGAGTATTGCTGCTAAGAATCCATAACCTGAATCTAATCATGAGAAACATCAGTAAACCCAGAATGAGACATTTTATAAACCAAATGGCCTGCACCCTTCAAAAATGTCCAGGTCCCATCACAGATAAAATAGATTCAGGTAAGAATCATCAGTAGAGTCTAAATCAGGGCACATGTGTGGTGCAGGGGGGAATCTGAAGAACAGAATATTTCACTGTCTCAAAACATCTCCCCTAATAATTATAAAAGGAAACGTAGTAATTATGTGGTACAGAAATGGACAACAGCATAACCAAGTTAGCTAAATTAACATCCCTATTAGGCCAAAGAGACATCGTGTGCCCCCAGATGTCAGACCCTGGGAAAGACACACCATCACTCAGGTAATATTCTATCCAAAATGCGTAACTCCAATCTTATCATGAGGATACAGACAAGCCCAAGCTGAGGGGCAAAATAACGGGCCTAAACTGTTCAAAAATGTCAGTGTCATGAAAGACAGAAAAGTTATGGAGCTGTTCTAGAGGAAAAGAGATTAGAGACATGACAAATAAATGCAACACATAATCCTGGATTAGATTCTGGTCCCAGAGGAGAAAACTGCTGTAAGGAACATTATTGGCACAACTGGTTAAATTGTAACATGGACCATAAATTCAGGTATACATACATACATATATGTATTTTATCAATATTGTATCAATATTAAATTATCTGATTTTGATAATTATACTGTGGTTAAGTAAAAGAAAATCCTTGTTCTTTGAACTACAAACTTAATTCTTAAGGGGTAAAGGGGCATGACACATGTAATTCACTCTCAAATGGTTCAGAAAAATGTTATGGGTAAATATATTACAGGAAGAGTGATGAAGCAGATGTGGCAAAATGTTAAAAGCTGATAGATCTGGGCGAAGGATATACAGGGAATTCCTTTATACTATTCTTGCAACTTTTCTGTACCTTTAAAATTATTTCAAAATAAAAAAATAAAATACATGAATCTGAGCCTAAGAATAGGCCACTTCTTTTATACAAGAATTCATCTGAAATTCATCTGAAATTAATTTGATTCATCAATTAAAAGGTAGAATGGGGCTTCCCTGGTGGCGCAGTGGTAGAGAGTCTGCCTGCCGATGCAGGGGATATGGGTTCGTGCCCCGGTCCGGGAGGATCCCATGTGCCGCAGAGCGGCTGGGCCCGTGAGCCATGGCCGCTGGGCCTGAGCGTCCGGAGCCTGTGCTCCACAACGGGAGAGGCCACAACAGTGAGAGGTCCGCATACCGCAAAAAAAAAAAAAAAAAAAAAAAAAGCTCGAATGTTCCTTCTTCTAACATTCCGTGCTCCTAATTAGAAGTCGTATCATTGCAAGACAAATAATTAGCCTTTGAGAAGACATCAGCTCATACTCAACAACAGACACTCTCAGAACAAGCACTTACTTCACCAGGTTTGGCAGACGGGCACAGCCATTTTTCCAACAACATGTCCCAGACTTTCTCCAAATTAATTTCATTGACTTCAGCTATTTCTTTGGCAGCCGTGTGAATATCTAAGATATTAAAGGTAAAGAATTAAAGAAAGAAAACCTCAGGTTTTCAATGCAAGATACCTGGGAATCAAAAGGATAGGTCTCCTTGGACAAAAAAGATAAAAAGGGTTTTGCCCTCACCAGGATAATCTTTGCCAGATGAATTCTGAATTCTTTGATTTATGCTGGGATGCTCGTACAGACTGACAATGAGATGTGCTGGTTTTCCGATCATTCTTAAATACTCTGCAGTGTTCAGCTTGTGGGCTATGAGCACAGCTTCCGTGCCTGATCGCCGGTACTGAATATGAAGCTTCTTCAATAGAGCTTCAGCTTTTTCACGTGTTTCATCCTTTTAAAAAATTCCAAGCAAAAAGAAACTCTTGTTTTCTAAATCGCAAGTGAGCCTAAGAATCCAGCTTTATCAGTCAAGTCCCTCTCTGCCTTAGTTACACCCTTAAGTATCTACACCAAGCCTCATCTTCTTTTTCCATTTCAGGCATCCAACCCTTGAAAACACCTATCACCGGGGCAGGATGAGAAGGGATGATAGGAGAGCACAATTTAAGTTAAAAAGAAAGCGGAGCGTGTACCCCAATGTTCACAGCTGCACTAGTTAGAGTAGCCAAGACATGGAAGCAACCTAAGTGTCCATCGACAGATGAACGGATAAAGAAGATGTGGTACATACATATATATAAAGGAATATTACTCAGTCATGAGAAGGAATGAAACTGAGCCATTTGCAACAACATGGATAGACCTGTAGGGCATTACGCTTAGTGAAATAAGTCAGACAGAGAAAGACAAATACTCTATGTTACCACTTACATGTGGTATCTAAAAGATAAATAATCTAAAATATAAAACATCTAAAAAATCTAAAAAATGGAATCTAAAAAATAAATGGAATCTAAAAAATAAAACAAACGGATGTATATAACAAAACAGACTCACAGAGAAGAAACTAGTGGTTACCAGTGGGGAGAGGGAAGGAGAGAGGGGCAACATAGGGGTAGGGGAATAAGAAGTACAAACTACTATGTATAAAATAAACAAGCTGCAAGGATATATTTTACAGCACGTGGAGTACAGCCAATATTTTATAATAACTATAAATGAAGTATAATCTATAAAAATTTTGAATCACTATGTTGTACACCTGAAACTAATATAATATTGTAAATCAGCTACCCTTTCATTTAAAAAAAAAAAAAAAAGAGGAGCCTTCAATCTTACAGTTCAGACACACCTGAGATGGGATATTCTGAAGCCACCTCTCAGCTAAATACAGGCAGAATTTCAAACTGGACATCTTGAAGGAACCTGGAGAGATAAAAGATCTATAAGCAAATTGTAGTCCTTTCAAGACAATGTATTTCAGTCAAATTAGCCAGTTTTTTAAAACAATGACAGGAAGCATACTCATAGTAAAAAACAATTTAAACAGGCCAGAGGATACAAAGTAGGAAGTACAAGTCCACAGAGGCCTTCAGTTTCTATTCCTATTCCCTAGATCCTTACATTCCTCCAGAAGTTTTCTGTGTGTATGTCTGTGTTTGTGTGTGTGTGTATGCACGCACATGTGCTCAAGCACATTAAAATGGGATAAGATCATACATGTAGTACAGTTTGCTGTTCTCACTTAATATATATCTTGGATATCTTTCCAAATCAACCACATAGAATTCCATTCTATGAATACACTATTTTTTAAACAGTTCCTGACAAATGAGCATTTAAAAAGATTAGTTATTTTCAACTTTTGTTACAACCAAAAACATGGCAATAAGTGCCTGTGTTTGTGTATTTTTTTGATCATGCAACAATGTCTAAGGATTCATTACTGAAAGTATGTATGATTGGATATGAGAAAGTATTAATCTATATTCAAGCTGAGCAATGCCTATGTCTCTGCGCCCTGGGCAAGCAGCATGGCGTCTTGCTTGGTTCCTCTTTAATGTACAGCACTGCCGCAAGTGAGGAGAGGGGGCACATACATTTCTAAGCTATCATACTCTTTCCCCTTAAAGATAAGAAAAGTGTACATTTTTTTTACTACAAGTTCCAAAAACAACACAGCCGACCATTTGAAGCCCAATTAAAGGAAGAATCCATACCTTCTGGGACATCCTGGGCTAGACTGATGGCAATGGCTACAGCCCACTCCGGGTTAACGATAGATAACAAGTAGGATTCGATGGTTTGAGTGATCTTAGTTATCTCCTTGTTAATCAGTGTTGAGGATTTAGCTTGTGTTAACTGCAGGAGCTTAGGCTTCAGTTTTTTTTCAAAAACGTGTTTGGCTGTAGACACGTACAGAGTGTCCAAAGAGAACTTCAAAGAAAGGAAAAATTAAGGCTGACTTACATGCTCACCTTTAAAGGCTTTACATGAAAACAGCATAAAATCTTTCTACACAGGGTCTGAATGAATTACAGAATAAAGATACGACCTGTACGAGTTTTAACCCATTACCTTCATTAACTTAGAAATTAAGAGCAATGTTGGGAAGGATTCTTCACTGAGCTCTGTAGCTAGAAAGGAAACAAAGATAGTATGATTTACCCAAGAAAAGGGTTTTGGCTATTCAGTACAATTCATAAGAAGTTAATGAACATACACAGAATTTTCCAGAAGCTCTGTGCTGTGCCGAAGAATATTAGGTGAAAAGGCAGTCTAGTTTGGGCAGCTGATGGCAAAGTTATTACGTGCTCCAACATATACTGATATTCTAGGTCCACTGGAGGAGAAATTCTCCTGTATGACTTCAAATGTTTCAGAAGACTCAATGCCTACATTAAAATAAAAAAGTATTTTCCTGTGAGATTAAACCAATCATTAAGTGTTTTAAAATCATCTAATTCTATACTATCATAGGGTTCCATTCCTGGGACAGTCTAATATTCATAAAGATGATCAAAACCTTTCATAGTTTTACCATCAAAACTATTATGCTATTCTTCTAAACCATAACTTTTGTGATCACTAAAGAAATTATACTAGGAGAAACCAGCGGAAACCTGTTGTTGGTGGGATGTTTTATAAACCAGAGTTTGGAAGTTCTCTACTCTCTTCAAATAGTTTTAGATATATCTCAAAAATACTTGATTTCACTTTAAATACATAGGCAGTAGATCTAAAATTAATCCTCTATATTCTCTCTTAAGTTTACATCTTATTAATTTTTTTTTTTTTTTTTTTTGGTATGTGGGCCTCTCACTGATGTGGCCTCTCCCGCTGCGGAGCACAGGCTCCGGGCGCGCAGGCTCAGCAGCCATGGCTCACGGGCCCAGCCGCTCCGCAGCATGTGGGATCTTCCTGGACCGGGGCACGAACCCGTGTCCCCTGCATCAGCAGGCAGACTCTCAACCACTGCGCCACCAGGGAAGCCCTACATCTTATATTTTGGGGGCTTGTACAACTTTTTTTTTTTTGGTCGTGCCACACGACTTGCACGTGGGCAATCTTAATTCCCTGATGAAGGATTGAACCCAGGCCCTCGGCAATGAAAGAGACACATCCTAACCACTGGACCGCCAGGGAAGTCCCCGGGGCTTATATAACTTTTTGAATCAACCCATTTTCTTTTAATTTTCAAAATCCAATTTAAAAATATATGTAAGCTCCTATGACCATATTTGTAAAACACTACGAAGTTATTGAGTACTGAAGTAGAATTTAGTCCAGGACCTACCTACTAATATAGAAAGCTAAATCTGACTCTGGGTCTTACATGCTTTGATTTTTTTTTTTTTTTTTTTTGCCAGATGACAAATATTTTTGCCTTAATTCTTCTAAATCAGTCTTTTAGTGACTTTGTACTCTTGGCCAGATTTAAATTGCCTCAGTAGAGCAAAAACTGGATTAAGATAAAACATGGAGAGCACAAAAACTCTTTTTACTTCTGAATCCCTTTTAAAGAAAAGGAAATAGAGTAAAAACTACAGTTTAAAGGGAGCTCAGAGGACAGTCCAGAAAGACACTAGATAACAGTAATTTTTTAAAATGGTCCAAATAAAAACATAAGTTTTAAATCTATAATATATTTGTTATACCTGATTAATATTAATGTTGGTTATCTTTTCATCAGCTCTTTCTATGACTTTCAGGACGACTTCAATCATCTCATAGTCATAGGGATCCAACTGTATAAAAACAAAAATACGTCAAAACTGGAGAAGACGTTGCCAGGCTGGTTAATGGTTTTATGCAGTTATGTTCATCAGCAGAGATTATAAATATAACAGCTCAGTGCACTACAATATTAAGTTAGATTATTCTTTAAAAAATGAACTAACATTTTCTCATCTCTAAAATTAACTATTACAATAAACATACATCTTTAGAACATCTCGAAAGCTGTTTTTTAAGAAACCTGTACGAGGCAATGTCATTTCAATACAGAGAAATGTTCTTAAGGTACTAAAAACCTAGAAAGATAAACATATTAAAATTTTATAAGATTTTTTAAATTTTTTATTTATTTATTTCTTTTTGGCTGTGTTGGGTCTTCGTTGCTGTGCGTGGGCTTTCTCTAGTTGTGGCGAGTGGGGGCTACTCTTCGTTGCGGTGCGGGGGCTTCTCATCGTGGTGGTTTCACTTGTTGCAGAGCATGGGCTCTAGGCACGCAGGCTTCAGTGGTTGTGGCACGCAGACTCAGAAGTTGTGGCTCGTGGGCTCTAGAGCACAGGCTCAGTAGTTGTGGTGCACGGGCTTAGTTGCTCTGCGACATGTGGGATCTTCCCAGACCAGGGCTTGAACCCGTGTCTCCAGCATTGGCAGGCAGATTCTTAACCACTGCACCACCAGGGAAGTTCAAATAATTTTATAAGTTTTTAAATTAAAATTCTTTCTTCCATTTATGATGGGAAAATTAGAATAGGAGAAATTTGACCTTTTCTTGGAAATGACATAACTAAAAGTGTGGGCCTCCAAGCAAAACCTTTTCAAAGGATTTCATTCTAGCTATAACCATATACTAAGATACAAGAACTAGCTGGGTGGCATCTATATATGCTTATAAAAAGAAAGGAAATATTCTCTTTGTTCTGTTTCTGCCCACACACCATTACTTTTTTTTTTTTTTTTTTTTTTTTTGCGGTACGCAGGCCTCTCACTGTTGTGGCCTCTCCCGTTGCGGAGCACAGGCTCCGGACGCGCAGGCTCAGTGGCCATGGCTCACGGGCCCAGCCGCGCCACGGCACGTGGGATTTCCCGGACCGGGGCACGAACCCGTGGTCCCCTGCATCGGCAGGCGGACTCTCAACCACTGCGCCACCAGGAAAGCCTGGAAATTTCACTTTTTGATTTATATCTTTCTCTCTAGTTTGATCTTTTTCAAAGAATGTATGCTATTTTTAAAAATCTGGGGAAAAAGGGCTATTTTTATTTTGGAGGAAAAAAAGACAGGAAATGTGCTGTATTAAAGTATAATAAAAATACAGAAATCTAAAATTTTTTGAAAATTAATAGTTTGCAAAAAATATAGGACTTACATTTTCAATTTGTTACTATAGATATCTGATTAATTAAGGGTAGGAGGGATGCTTGAAATGACCCAGTGCATTCATTTCACCATTCATCTACCTTATGCAGTATTCCACTAAGACTGATGACCAAATCTTTTGTGCTTGTCAGTAAAGGAACCATTTCGATGGCTTTGGTCAGGAGTTTGGAACGCTGCTGCTTTGTGGATTCCGTGCTTGCGTCTCCCTGGCTCTGGCTGGCATTAGTGTTGTGGAGGAGTGTTTCAATGAATAGCTGAAGAGCTGCATCCGAGTCCAACTGAAACGTGCTGAAATAAGTATTCAATTACACATGAATGTCCCAAAATGCATGCATTTCTACACAGAGTTTCTCACAGAAAACTTAGGTATGAGCTCCCACCACTGAAATCTAACCCTTCCATTGTCAAGTGTCATAACCAGACCATCTACTTGTTTTCAAATTTAATTCTTGATTTTAAAAATATCAGATATTTTTGGTGGGCATATGAACTGGCATAATCTTGGAGGGAAATTTGTAATAAAGTTGAAAATATATATTTATGTCCTTTAATAGAGAAATTCCACTTTCATACACTTCACAAAAGTAGCAAAGATACACATATAGGATGTCCTGTAACAACTGCTTGTAATATTTAAAAATTGGAAACAAATACTCATCAGTAGGGGGCTGGTTAAAAAACTTATTCAAAGGAATACCATAGGATTCAACAGATATGAGGAAAAGCTATATGTCCTAATCTGAGAAGACATTATTTTGTTAAGTGAAGGATACATGCTACAAGGTAATGTACAATTCTGTTTTTCATAAACTTTAAAAAATGCATGTTAGTAAATGCATAAGGAAAAAAAAAAGAATATAGGCCAAACTCTTAACAGTGATTATCCCTGACGGGTGGAATTATGTGGGACTTTGATTTTAATATGTTCCATCTGAATTAGAAAAAGTAGTACATTTAAAAATTAAGAATCCGGTTAGTATAGACAAATCAACAACTGAAATGCACTCTAAGCCCTATTAATAAGATAGGGATAGTTTAATCTGTTATACAGAATAACTGAAATGTCAAGAAGAGCTTTACATACAATAATTTTAAAGTCATTCCCTGAAATTGTAAAGGTCATCTAAATTTATTCAGTGGGACTGCCTGAGGCAAGACAGTCACTATCACACAAGTAAAAATCAGCCATGCCATGTAAGCACAACGATTGTGAAATGAGCCTGACATAATTATAGCTATTTAAATTTCAGAAAAGGGGTCACGCCATCAAACAACAGACAAAAATCTACCAGGAGTTCAAGTTAATAAAGAAGAGGGAGTATGCGTACCTCATTCTGGATTTGTAGCGCTCCAAACTGAAGAATGGCATAGTTTTGTTATATCAGAGTGCAGGTAAGTCACAGCTAGTTAGAGCTATGAGCAGCCTATGGGCCCTGACTTGCAGGTTCACGACGGTGACAGCCAGGGACATTACTCCCCACCATCCACAAGGACAAAGAACTAGATCCCTGTCTGGTGGGGAAATGCACTAAGCAGCCTCATTATCAAGAACTGAGATTCCACCCATCTGTCACAAACTGGGTAAGGATTACAGCACCCTTGGTATTTTAGAAGCGGTACTTATTATCTGACCTTGAGCAGGGCACCTAATATGGGTTTGTTTTCTCAAACATAAATTGGTTATAATATACAATAAAAAGTAAACGTGATGATGTGTGGGAAACCACTTTGAAACTAATAATGGGCCAGCAAATTTAATATCTAAATTTATCAGATTAAAAACAACAGATATAAATTACAAATCATTTGATCCTCCTCATCACAGTAAGCTGTACCTATAAATAACATTTAGTCTTAGTTTTTTAAAGTTATTTAAAAAAAAATTCTCCCTAAATCATACTTTTCACCAATTTTTAATTTAAGATCAACTTGCCCCTAACTTGACATGATTTAGAAGTTTACTTGCTCAGAATATTCCCAGACTTCCCTTATCATGTGAATCGTCTGGAGCTCCTATTAAAACCAGTTTCCTGGGCCTCAGCCCAGACCTGCCGAGTCAGAACCAATATAGAGGGATCCAGGAATCTGTATTTTTTTTTTTTTTTTTTCCTTTTGCGGTATGCGGGCCTCTCACTGTTGTGGCCTCTCCCGTTGCGGAGCACAGGCTCCGGATGCGCAGGCCCAGCGGCCGTGGCTCACGGGCCCAGCCGCTCCGCGGCATATGGGATCCTCCCAGACCGGGGCACGAACCCGTGTCCCCTGCATCGGCAGGCGGACTCTCAACCACTGCGCCACCAGGGAGGCCCCAGGAATCTGTATTTTTAATCAAGTACCCCGCGTGATGCTTATCATGAGGCAAGCTGAGGAAACACCAAAGAGTGAACTAAAAAGGTGATATCGTAAGAGAATTTAACCTGGTTCGGACTTACTCAGTTTGGGGTTGAGCAAAAGAAAACATCAGAGGTCATGGGCCACATGTAATAATCACTGTTATCACTGTGTTCTCACATTAGCATTACCAGTTTGTTAAGCTAACAGCAAAAATACCAATGAAATTTAAAGAATTACCTGCAATATTCCAGAATGAGGCTTGTATCCATATCTATATTCTCCACAAGAGCTTTAATGAGGTCTTTCTTGGTGAGAAAATGTTGCCTAAAAACTGGCTGGAAAGAAATCTAGAAATAAAAAGAGCAAAACAGAAACCCTGCTAAACTGAAATGTATCAGACTAAGGGCACTGTTGTGACCTGCCCTTTTACTATCCATTTTTTTAGAGAAACATTTTTCTATAGCTCCTTCATCTTTTATTTTTATCATACTACCCAACGCGACCATCACTCTGAAATTTCACGTGTATTTGGCTAGAGGTCCAAAATCTCTCTTAGTCACGCTAACCCCTGGCTCTTCAGTAAAGTTTGGTAGTTAGCAACAAACAGTCCCATTACTGCATAGGAACGAGGCTTCGAAACATATACCATTTCTACAATGGTTACATTCCCGATAAGTCAACTATTTGCAAATAAAATAAAATGTTTTACATTCATAGTAAAGAAAACAGGATTTTGTTGGTTTGTTTTTGCAAAGTGAAAAATAAGGGCCACTTACTTCTCCCTGGTAGGAGTTGCTGAAGCTTAGTACGATGTATATACATTTTAATATTATCTTTAAACAAATAGCACACAAAAAAGTATGAGGCTAAAGCGTAGGCCTGGAATACCTTAAATGTTAATTAATACTAGATACATTCCTATAATGAGAAGGCTAAGCAGATGAAATGTCAAGCCTCTTCTAATTTCTTTAAAAATATAGCAAAAAGAAAATGAGGCAAAAGGTCCTTATTTCTTTGAAAGCACCAATGCGTGTAATAACTAACTAAAACTTACAAGTCGGTTTATATACAACCTCTCCAAAAGTAAAGGATAACGAGTTCTTTGTTTTAAATTTTCCAACAGGGTAATTATCAGAATGGATGAAACTTCATGGCACTTGAAGAATACTCACACCAAGTTTACCAAGACGAATACCCCACCGGGAATCAGTACAGAGTTCACAGAACTTAAGCTCCATTTCTATTTCTTGATAGAGACTGGCCAGCTGAGAGCCCACCAGAGATATTGCCTAAAAAATTAAAATAGAATTAAAATTGAATTGCAAATAGAAAATGTTCTAATACCTTTTATACGAAACCCAACAATAAAAACCATAGTCTTTCTTTATGATAACAGCTGGAATGTTACATGTTGCTTCATACACCGTCATTACTTATATAATACTTAGGTAATTCGGCTTTTAGTGTGACGCCATAAATTTAGTCTGGATTTCTTTCATAAGAAAAGGCCAAATTTGAGCTATCCTGCATGTAAAATGCCCACAAAAGGCAAATTTTGAAACAAACAATATCAAAGACAAGTTTTGCATCCGTTAAACTTGTCCTACAAAGAAGAACTGGCTCATGGGTCTAAGGTTTCCAGTACACTAGAGTAAGCATAAGCAGTGAGGTTCTCTGGCTGAATACAGATTTAAGAAATAAAAAATGTAATCCTCTGGGTTGAGCAATGCTTAGGACCTGCATATACATTCACTGGTGTGTTGTCAGTTAAGGAAAAGCTGGTAGAAACCATGTGTATTAGCTTGACGTTTCTTTTGCTAAATCTTTAAGATCTGGTGGCAAAGCCAATTTTACTTCTTCCCCTGAATCTTCAATATTGCAAGAACTGAAGGTGTGCTTCCTTAGGTCATACCAATATTTTGTCGTAATTCTGCCATGCTTTATCTATGAGCTTCCATATATTTTCAAAGACTTCTTTTTGTGGTAAGAGAGTGCAGTACCCCAATGCCAAGTTGAGGTCCACCAGGCGACAATTAAATACCTGTGGGAAGAAAGCATCCAGAGAAGCAAATTCCTCACAATCAAAACAGAATTCAGTCTCTAAAGGCTGATTTGTCACTAAATTTAGTTTTAGGCCCTACGAAAGAACAAGCATTTCATGAAAAGTTATTTATAGCAAAATAGTTCCAACTTGTTTGCTTAGTTTTAATATCTTTTATCACTATTATAAATTTAAGGAAAGAAACTCTAACAAGTTCTATATGACACGGAACCCATACCTTCTCTGTATTACTTCTTTTCAAGTCCCCAAAATCCCCTCCCCCTCCTCACTCTTATCCTCACTGAAAAATCAGAAGCAAGCAGGAGAGAGAGAGAGAGAGAGAGGAGCTTACCACAAACGAATACTCACTTTGTACAAAAGTGTTGCGGCATTTCCCCTGATAAACATAACGGCTTTCTCTTTCAATTCCATAACAACATGCTTGGATTTAACTAATGTGGCCTCTCCACACAACTTTTAGAAAAGAAAAAAAGAATCCTCAGGTCCACGTCTATGCATAGTTTTGAAAACTTTTCTTAAATATTGAGGAACTTTGAAAATTCAGCATTATATGCAAAAAGTATTGTCATTTAATCTATAATGACAGAAAGCTGGGGCTTGCAGAGGAATTGACTGGGAAAGGGCAAAAAGGAACCTTATAAAATACTCTGTACCTTGATTATGGTGTTGGTGACAAGGTGAATACATTGGTTGATAATACTTAAAATATGTGCATTTTAATTTTGAAAGCTATACTTCAATAGAGCTGATTTTTTTAAATATTGGCATTTAGTAAATATGAATAGAGTAGTAGAAATGAATACAAAACCAGCTTCATCAGCAAGTTATCAACAGATAGTTTGTCTTCTAGAATCTTTTTAATGATGCCGTCAGGTAATAATTATAATTTGGGCCACAGTAAAACAAATAGCAGATCGATAGTTTTGACCCAATGTGGTCACTGGGCTTGGAGTAAGAGGACTTAACACTGCAACCAAAAGCCTCAGATTATTTACTTTACCTCCCTGAATCTGAGTTTCTTAGTTTACAAAGTGGAGTCTCTCAGGTTTGTCATAAAGATTAGGTATGAAAATGTGTGCAAGGGCTTCCCTGGTGGTGCAGTGGTTAAGAATCCGCCTGCCAATGCAGGGGACATGGGTTCGAGCCCTGGTCCGGGAAGATCCCACATGCCATGGAGCAACTAAGCCCGTGCGCCACAACTACTGAGCGTGCGCTCTAGAGCTCGTGTGCCACAACTACTGAGCCCGCATGCCACAACTACTGAAGACTGTGCACCTAGAGCCTATGCTCCACAACAAGAGAAGCCACCACAATGAGAAGCCCGCGCACTACAACAAAGAGTAGCCCACACACAGCAACGAAGACCCAACGCAGCCAAAAATAAAGAAATAAAATAAAATAAAATAAAATAAATTAATTAAAAATTAAAAAAAAAAGAAAATGTGTGCAAGCACCTTGAACTATACCTGACTTTGTAGATGTTCAACAGACGTGTCCTAAATCTGACAAATTATCAATTTCCTTACTACAAAGCCAAATAGGAAAATGTGAGTTCCAAATTCCTTTGTTTGGCAGTGCTTTTTTTTTTTTTGCGGTACGCGGGCCTCTCACTGTTGTGGCCTCTCCCGTTGAGGAGCACAGGCTCCGGATGTGCAGGCTCAGCGGCCACGGCTCACGGGCCCAGCCACTCCACGGCAATGTGGGATCTTCCCAGACTGGGGCACGAACCCGTGTCCCCGGCATCAGCAGGCCGACTCTCAACCACTGCGCCACCAGGGAGGCCCTGGCAGTGCTTTTGTATCTGTATTTGCGCAAAGTGAGAGTAGTTGTTCTCGAAACTGTACCTTGTCACTCAAACTGGCATTCATGAAGTTTGACACAGAGTGCTGAAGACAGGTACCAAATGAACCAACTACAAATTTTAGGGCCAGCTCCCATTGGCTAGATTCCTGAAGGTTCTGAAGCAAGGCAGAGATGGAATTGATAATAGGTAACATAAGGCTGTCTCCTGTGAAATGATAAAAAGTATTTTACTCGAGTACAAGTATTTTAATATTTAGATTTTTTTAAAACAAAGAAAGACCGTATTTGGCAATTGTTTTCAGGGACGGTCTACTTCTTCAATGCAGGTAATGGTCATAGAACTGATTCTCAAAGTTAGTAAATAAAAGAGCTAACATGAGGCTTGATCTAAACCAGAAAATAGCTAGGTACATGGATACTGAGGTACTTCGATTGTAACTTGCCTATTTTGAGATGCTTAAATCATTAGCTGAAGAAAACCATTTCTCTACTAGGAAGACCAAATTTATGAACAGATTCATAAAAGTTAACACTATAAGCCAAATGATCCATTTTCCCAACAGTTTGGAAGAGTAGTAATGTAACAGTAATAATTAAGAAACTATATTAAGGACATTACATCAGATTCATATTCAGAATTTCAAGAAATTTCTATGTTGGCCTATCTACAAAATTGTAATTCAATGGTTATACGTTTCTGATGTCAAGTACCTTCACTGATGGAGCAGTATGGTAAACTTGTAGAATCGAAGGGATATCTCTTGCTTTCTACAAAAGAGAATAAGTTCAATAACAATAAGTAAAATAACTCTCTTTTAGAGCACACAGTCCCAGAGATACTTCAATGCTGCGCTCTTATCAAATAATGTTGTAAAGCAACCTGTTACTTAGAAAAAACCAAGACCGTTACAGGTCTGGATGTACAGGTAAGTGTACATCCAGACCAAGATGCAGAACACTATTAGCATCCAGAAGCCACCCCCTTGCCCGCTTCCAGTCTACCCTCCAAGGGTAAACACTACCCTGATTTCCAACAGCATGGCCTCCTTATAGCCCATCCTTGTACTTTACATAAATGAAATCATACAATACATGTTCTTTTGTTCCTCACTTCATTTGTTCAGCATTACGCCTACAAGATTCATCCATGTTACTATGTGTAGTTCCAGTTCCAAACCTCTACCATTTAAACTGGCATGAAGCAGAAATACACAGAAAAAAGAGGACACAAATGAAATTTACCAGCCAGAGGCACAAGTGATGAAATCAATTCATAGATGACAGGGAGCACCATCTGTGACTCGAGAACTATCCCATCTTCACTGAAGAAGTCACAGTAAGACCACTCCTCATATGGATCTTTATGAGTTCCAAAAGCAGTCTAAATATCAAATCATACAGAAAAGACACAGATAAGGACACTCCAGAACACAAATTCCTTCTTCACCAAGCAGAATCCAGAATCAGATCTATCAGAGCCAAACACAATGTTGATAGTCAAATACAACCATGTAGTCTGTTTCTTCTGGTCTATGGCTTAAAATAATGTCGCTTTAAATTAAATTATTACTCAGGGAATTCCCTGGTGGTCCACTGGTTAGGATTTGGCACTTTCACTGCGGGGGACAGGTTCGATCCCTGGTAGGGGAAGATCCTGCAAGCCACATGGCCAAAAAAACCCCAAACTGTTACTCTGGACAATGTCCAGAGATGCCTTGTTTGAGGCCCAATGTTTCGAAAGATAGTGCAAATTAAAGCCAATAAATGTGACTAGAAAAGAGAAGTGGTCTCATGCCCTTAAGTAGTTCTCTGGTCTAGAGTAAGAAAATATGAGAGGTAGATTCAGTATTTTTATAAACTATGCAAGTGATTTAAAAGTGGTGTGTAATGGATTGGGTAGAGGTTTTGTTTAAGGAAAAGAAATTCAAAGCAATTTACTTTCATGAGAATTCCGCAGTCATCCATTTGGCACTGTCTGGAAAGCTCTACTGCCATTAAAGTATATTTACAGAGTTCTAAGGCATCTAGCAAAAAATCTGAAAGAAAATGGAGGACAAGTCATTAAACTAGTATTTCCTGTGTTTAGAACAACAAAAACAACCTTCGAATAATTACCATTCAAAATTCTAAGGTAGGCCACAAAGCAGAGAGAAAGGTTTCCACACAGCTTTGACGACCCTAAATAATACAGGTCAACATTTTTCTTAAGCTTGACTGGAAAGTAAGTTCAGATACGGGGAGGCAAGGAATTTCACAGTCTTCTGAAAGCGAATATCGTCAATAGTCAGAAATGACATTGTTAATTTTGGAAATACTTTAAAATAGTAACCCCCATAGAGATTCAATTATAAGTGTCCCCTTTGTGAAAGAGGGATAATGATCACTTCTCCCTCTACCTCAGTGTCCAACTGTAAGGAGACAGCATTAGACAAGTGCGAAATGAAGCAGAGAATATAAAACCACGTAGATTATAAATCTTGTCACCTGGACTGCAGATGGTGGCAGCCTGGCATGCTAGATCATGTATCTCAGAAGGAAGATTTAGTCCCGCAGGGATTGTCATTGGAACGCCATTAGCCAACATCTGACAAAGCTTCTGACACGCCAGGAACAGCAATTTCCCAGTGTTGGTGTTGCAGTGATACTTAAACAAGTCTCTTTGGAAGAAAGGAAGGGTCGGAAGTTAGAGCACTCGTATGGAAAGCAGATGTATTTGCCTTTCTTGGATTAATATATAACCACTAAAAAAAAAAAAAAAAAAAATATATATATATATATATATATATATATGTATATATATATATATATATATATATATAACCACAGGGGCTTCCCTGGTGGCGCAGTGGTTGAGAGTCCGCCTGCCGATGCAGGGGACACGGGTTCGTGCCCCGGTCTGGGAAGATCCCATGTGCCGCAGAGTGGCTGGGCCTGTGAGCCATGGCCGCTGAGCCTGCACGTCCAGAGCCTGTGCTCCGCAACGGGAGAGGCCACAATAGTGAGAAGCCCGCGTACCGCAAAAAAAAAAAAAAAAAAAAAAAAAAAAAAAATATATATATATATATATATATATATATAACCACTAACATTTACAACATCTTTAAATGTTTTCAGTGTGCTTCATTTTTCAACTTGCTTGGGATACCACTAACTGTTGCACGGCAAGGTGACCTAAACTCAATGGTTTGGTTACCTAACTACACAGGGCTAGTCACACCTCTTCTACGCCACCACTTTCTTTCTTTCTTTTAAATAAATTTATTTATTTTCTTTATTTATTTTTGGCTGTGTTGGGTCTTCATTGCTGCGTGTGGGCTTTCTCTAGTTGCAGCGAGCGGGGGTTACTCTTTGTTGCGGTGCGCGGGCTTCTCATCGTGGTGGCTTCTCTTGTTGCCAAGCACAGGCTCTAGGTGAGCAGGCTTCAGTAGTTGTGGCACGTGGGCTCTAGAGCACAGGCTCAGTAGTCGTGGCGCACGGGCTTAGTCGCTCCATGGCATGTGGGATCCTCCCGGACCAGGGCTCGAACCTGTGTCCCCTGTGTTGGCAGGCAGATTCTTAACCACAAGTCCCTACGCCACCACTTTCTGACCCAGGCATACAAAACAGGCTCTCAGGGCGAGAAACCAAGAATCACGTCTGTGGAAGTGAAAGGGTCACCATCCTATCCTCGTCACCAAAGAAGTAAATGAAACCAGTGTTCCTTTCTGATGAGCTGTGTGATTTGGGGACCCGGAACTCACCTGCATTTTCTCAGCGCCACTTCCACGTTCCCGTCGTTCAAGGCCCTCAAGATCATCTTGGCCTCCAGCTCTTGCCGGGACACCTGCAGGGCCAGCACCTGTCGGTGCAGCTTGGACTCGGCGCTCAGCCTCTCCTCCTCAGCAGCTGCAGGCTCTGCTGGCCTCCGGGGTTTGTGTTTAGCCTGTGCGACTTGCTGAGCTTTAATGTGCCGTTCCCGGAGCTCTGCTATCAGGGAACTATTGCTGTAATCTTCAAATGAAAGAAAGACCTCAAAGTTCTCCTGTAGCAAGGCAAGCAAGACAAAGCTCTGTTCAGTTCATCTGTGGTTGAAATCATTGGTGTGTCTCGAACCTCTATTTTACCTCTCTCTCTCCCTTGTAAACTAAGAATTTAAGACTCTATATTTCAAAAGTAACTTATTATATAAAGGCTGGAAAAGGGGAAAATATCACTTAACCCAGGGCTTTCTCAACTTTGGCACTGCTGACGTCTTTGGGTCTGGTAATTCTGTTGTGGTAATTCTGCCCTAATCCTAATCCTAACCCTAACCCTGAACAGAAGGAGGGAGGGATTAAGTATTAGGTTTGTGCAATTCTACCCTGGTGGCTGGAAGAAGCCAGTTTTGCTCTTTTCTGTAATAACTTCTGGTTAGCTGCTAACACCAGACCTAGAACTAATTTTTCTAACCCAATACAAGGATCCTGCTGAAGCCCAGGGAAGGACAGCAAGAGGTAGTGGGAGTGAGTGAGACCTTCCTCTTTGACACCACACTTTAGAACAGGGTTTCTCAATTTGCCAGATGATTCTTTGCCTCAGGGGCTGCCTTTGCACAGGAGGATGTTTAGCAGCATCCCTGGCCTCTCCCACTAGACCTAGCACAAGGATTGTTCCATAAATGGTAGCACGATACCTAAACATGACTTTGCTTAGATCTAAACCATTGCTTTAAAGTACCTGTAATTTTCAAATTTAAGAAGACTGCGGAGAAGTTAACTTATGCTGACTCCTGGGTGCTTCACACGAAGACATCTATTGTTTAACACAGAAGATCACAAACTTTTGGGCTGTAGCGCCTCTTTACACTCTTAAAAATTATTGAGGACCCCAAAAAACTTTTAAGGAGATATCTATCAATATTTACCATATCAGAAATTAAACAGAAAAGTTTAAAGTACAAGAGCATATAAAAGTGCACATAGCATCAGCCTTTAGAGCGATGATATTACCACATCATGAAGCCTCTGAAAACCCAGTATACTCTCATGAGAGAATACGGATGGAAAGAACAATTTCTTATTTTTGCTATAAATAGAGTTTTAATCTCATGGACTCCCTGAAAGGGACCCAAGAGACCCTTGGGAGTCCATGGGCCATACTTTGAGAAACAGCAGTACAATAAACTGTGATAAATTATTTCTTCTTTACACACTTTGAGATAATACAATTGAGAGTTAAATCTGCCGGTGTGTTAATTTCAAGTTTTCACAAAGAGATCCTCACATCTACCCAATTTCCTCTTTGATGAAACTTATCAGTTAACCCTGACAGCCCTTCTATTTAGAAAATCTTTTCACGTTAGGAAGGCCCTAGAGCCAAAATAAAATAATTAATTTCAAATTTCAAATCTGAAGACAGTTAATCAGTTCAAAGTTAACAGAAATTAATTTTTAAGAAAAAGTGAACTGCCTAGAATGAAACTATATAGAAAAAAAAATTAAGACATTATGAAGTAGACAGTACTCTTTTGGGCCAGTTTCTATAGACAATTTGCTGTCTTTCACAATATTCTGAGACACTGTGGTGCCTCAGTTTCCTCATCTGTAAAGGAGAATTATAACAGTACCCTCCCTGGGGATCTACTGTGACAAATAACACATGCAAAGCCCCATGTCTAGTACATGGTAAGTACTGAGTAAATGACAGCTACTGTTAGCCATCATTCTGGGCCACCAGAATTATTATTAAATAAATAATCTATAAAGATACTGTAAACCAAAATGGTTTTTTAAAAAAGCATAAACTAGAATACAATTAAAAAAGAGAGAACAGTTCCTTAAAAAGTTAAACATAGAATTACCATATGACTCAGCAATTCCTCTCCTGGGTATATACCCAAAGGAACTGAAAGCAGGAAGTTAACAGATATTTGTACATTCATGTTCAATGCAGCATTATTCACAGTAGCCCCAAAGTGGAAACAACCCAAGTGTCCATCAAGAGATAAATAAACAAAACTGTGGTAGAGCCATACAGTGGAATATTATTCAGTCAGAGACAGGAAGGAAGTTCTATACATCCTACAACATGGATGAACATTATACTAAGTAAAAAAAGCTAGACACAAAAGGACAAATGTTTTATGATTCCACTTTATATGAAATTTATGAAATAGGAAAATTCATAGAGATAAAAAGTAGATTAGAGGTTACAAGAGGCTGAGGGGAGAGAGGAATGGGGAGTTATTGCTTAACAGGTGCAAAGTTTCTGCTTGAAGGGATGAAAAGTAGATACTGGTGATGGTGATGGTTGTACTGCACTGTGAATGGAGTCAATACCACTGAATTGTAAATAGAAAAATGGTTAAAATGGCAAATTTTACATTGTATGTACTTTACCATGATTTAAACAATCAATAATGCAGTATACCCCAAACCATTGAATTATACACTTCAAATAGATGAAATGTATGGTATGTGAATTATATTACATTAAAGCTGCTTTAAAAAAGAGAGACAGAAAGAGGAAAAACCAGTATACCTGAAGTCTCTGAAGGCTAGTGCAGAAGGTTTTAAGGAGGAACTGATCTATGTCAAATGCACTGATGAGTCAAGTAATAATGTTCAACATGGCTTAACATCTTTACCTGTAAGCTAGCAACAGTTTTAAATTGTTTCAAGGTTTCTTCCCATTCATCCTTCTTCTGCAGATTGTCTGTAATTAAATTTTTAAAAGTTATAGCATACATCCAAATTCTGATATTATCAGAATTTTTAAAAGCTAAAATTTTAATTTGCTTTGGTTTTCTCATCTCAAGTCTTCAGTAGTTCTTTTCAGATTCCGATAGAAGGCAATTTAAGTACAAAAAGAAACCTAATTACTCTTTCTGAAGGTAGAAAAGAGAAGTTTGTTGGTTACAAGACAAATGGCAATTTTTCTGAAATAAATTCCAGATTTTTTTTTCCCCAAGAGAATTACTTTGTTAATTGTTTTAAATTCAAGGTTAAATGGGTTTTTTCCCAATCATAACCAAGTGATAAGTGAGCAATGTGAGTAAAAAGTGCAAGGCACCAAAGAAATCTAGTCCAGCATTAAACAGTCACTGAAGCATATGCACAAATGATGAGTTGATCTTACATGCTTCTGCTCTTACACTACTAATCAAAAGAATAAGGCAAGAAAGCCTTTTCACGAAGAAAAGTGTGTGAAATCAAAAAAGACAATCAGAGGCAGGAAAACGGTGGGTCAGGATGGGAGATGTCACTGATGTCCTCTTCTGAAGAGGATCAGCTTTAGAACTAAACCAAGAGGAGCGAACAGAGATGGAAATTACCTTTCTGAATGTCACACAGTACTTTAAGAATGTCTACTGATGTCTTCGCTACAGACAGTCTCCAGGCCTTGTCCTAAAAAGAAAAATGCAAAATGAAGTCCCTTTCTTGTATTTGCCATTGTATATGCAGTGCATATATAGACAAATAAATAAAAAGCACAGAATCAGATTAAACAATAGATATGGCTTAAGAGTTGAGAGGTCTGTGTTACAGGGAGTTGGGCAGCCAAAGAATGGATCATAATTGAATAATATATAAGCTAAACATGAAAAATACCCATATGGACTCTTGGATATATGATTTAGAAATACTATAGAATATGCAAATCTCCCAAATCACCTTTCAGATACACTATAATTAACAGGCATTTGGGTTTTGTTTTTTTAACAGCTTTTACTTATTATTTGAGAAAAAATCTGGAAAGGATCTCTGGAAAAGTTAAAGAGAACTGAACTTGTTTAGTATAGAAATCAGAAGTCTAAGAAAGAATCATCCTCAAGACTAAAAAAAAAAATCTTTTCTTTTTAAAGATAAGAAAAACCAAAGAGGGAAAAGTTTTAATTGAAAGACATGGTATGTGTAAAATGCTTAGCAAGGGCCGGGTCCGAACAAAGTATTCAAACATTTTGACTACGGGCTGCAGTTGAAGCTGGTGGTTGAGAATACAGACAGTGTAAAATGAGACTCTGCCACTTTCCAAATACCCTTGGGAAAGCCACTAATTTAAAAATTTTAGTTTTCTAAACTCAATCAAAAGGAGCTAACAATAGGGTCTCCTTCACAACTTCGTTCACAGTTTTATTGTGAGGAAGAAATGGACAATCTATTTGAAGTATTTAACCTAATGCCTAGTGGACAGTAAGAGGATAATAAATTTTAGGTGTTTAAAAAAAAAATCATTTCCCTAAAGGTAAAAAATGATTGAAGTGCACCACTGAGAGAGGCTGGGAGGTAAGTATCTTCAAAGGTTTAAAAAACTCAACTACCCTGGATAAACTAGGTTTTCGGTCCCTTATCTCTCTACCGTGAATTGGCTCTCTGGAAACCGTTTCTAAGTTTCAACGTCCTGTTCTCAGATTAGATTTACCTTGGTTCTGTGGCTGACGTTACTTGAGAGTAATGACTATGTCCCATACAATGCAAAACACTGTTTATACTTCAAGGCATTACGGAAAATTCTTTATGTATAACAGATACTTCAGTTAATCCTTTTGATCTGCAGATCCCAGATTATTCAGTGTGGGCTCAAAGCCACTGCTCCAAAGCAGCTGTATTTGTTTGTTTGTTTTTCTATATGGTAAATTTTCTATATAGTAAATGGGAATTTTAATATTAGGCCATTCTAGCAGTGAGAAGAACAAATACTCATATTTGTAAGTCTGTCTTTTCTATCCTGTTGATAAATATCCATAAAAATTGGATTTATCTACATTTTATTTAGTGAAAATCTCACCTCATTAGAATTATCTGGTTCTTCCTGTAATGCCAGTCGTGCCCATATGATTACTCTTCCTGCAGTTTTCTGAGCTTCAGCAGGAGGCAAAGACCTCAACAGAAGGATACAGTCTTCACCCTGTAAACAGAGTTTGAAAGGGAGAAAAAACAGCTGCTACCTGCAAAGGATGATTTGGATTTACCTCTTACTTTTCTATTTAAAGATGAAAAGACATCATTTTGAAAAAGACATTATGGTTCCATGGTTTAAAAATCTGAAAATTCTGTTTTGGATGACAGCAAACAGAAAAAGTAAATTAAAATACTACCCTTTGTATTTTGTAATTCTTAGGTATGCCTGTAGTTTTAGAATTATATAAAAATAAAGACACTTAAAAACACAAAAAGAAAACCCACCTCCTATTCTGGAAACAAAGGGTCCTACACATATGTAAAACATGAGTCTGAGTTTTGTTAACTACCAAAGACTATGAAAGCTCATTAGGTATTCACAAAATACTTAAAACAAAACAAAACTATATATATAGGCCAATCTAACGTCTAATGTTGGTATAACTTTATTTTGTGCTTATCTATTTGGATAATTTGATAGTTAAATCTTTAAAAACTCAAAACAAACCAACCATATAAAAGTACGATATAAAACTTTCACACCTTTTCTCTGTCAATCAGGTCAATAATCCTTAGACTGTAGATTTCGTCTTCAGGCAACATATATGCTTCGGCCACCTTTAAAGCATCTTCTAAAGAAGATGGGACATCTTGTTTGAGAATGTATCTTACCACCCTCTGAAATAGAGACAATATACATTTCTTTGTTATGAAATCTCACAGAGAGCCCAGAAATCATTTGTTCATATAATTAAAACAATGCAGCAAACTCTAAACTGTATGAAAAATTAAAACATGATTTGCCTTCTGAATTCAATGACAGTCCTTTCACCCTTCTTTTTTTCCCCTTAGCTTTACTGAGGTTTAATTGACAAATAAAAATTACATATATTTAAGGAGTACAACATGATGGTATAATATATTCCCTCAGCTTCTTAATTTACTGTCTGTTGTCTTTACTACTCTAACAACCAATCAAACACTCTCTTAACATTCTATCTAACAAAAGGGAAGCGGCAAAGAACCTAGCTCTATTAATCTTAAAGAATATAAAATCTGGTTAAATTTCCCATGTTGCTCTGGAAGTGGAGCAAAGGTGTTAAAAGATTCAATTATTGTACTTACCATTATTTCCTTGCTTAAGAGATTCACCTCCCTTATTCCATAGCCTCGTAAAAGTTTTTTCATCTCCATTAGTTTGTAACTTTCCTGTAATAACTTGACTCTAAAAGTAAATTTATTGATATTAACATAGACTGTCTTTTTTTTTAATGAAATACTAAGGGACACAGTAAAGGACAGAAAAACATATATGAATTTCAACTCAAAACGTGAAGTTTATCCAACACCAAAAAAGCTGTTTGGTACACTGTAATCTTACTTGGGATGGTCCATCTCTAAGTGCTGTTTCACCAGCTGCTCCACAGCTGCACTCCAGGGGACCACTGCTGCATACATTATCTTGAGCACAGCATCAAATATGAGCTATAAAGACACACACACCGACAGTGAATAGCTCTCGGATTTACTTTTCATGCAAATTAATTATGCAGCCTAATCTACAGCAGGGATCTTGCATCTACTGGATGGAAGCTTGAGAATATTTCATCTTCTGACTGCAAAAGCATATATGTCTTCCAAAATTCACACATAAAGGGCAATTTTATTATTTAGAAAAATTCAGAGGAGTGTTTTCTCTGCTGAAAGTTAAATCATATAGCTCTATTAACTTTCTATAGACTGTGTTTAAAAATATTCTCCATGATTTTATTCACATTTTATAATGGTGACTAATAACAGTGCGAAGTCAAAATAAAGGCATATGATAAACATATTTTAAAATGTCTCTATGTTTGTAAGACCATAGAAATGCCTGAAAATATATGCATCTAACTGTCCATGTGGGTTTTTCTGGGGGTGAGAAGAAGACTTTCACTTTTTATTTTCATAAGAAAAAAGGATTGAGTGGTTTTTATTTTCTTTTTATTCTTTTTTCCTATTACACAAATTCTCCCTAACAAATACATGTTGCTTTTGTGACCAGAAGAAAAGTTTTAAGAAAGGATGCGATGCTCAAAAGGAAATCTATATGATCACTATTTACTTACATCTGTGTCAGATAAACATCCTATTACTGCTATAGCTTTTGCTTCCCATGCTGTATCAAAGAGTGAGGTGAACTTTGAGCTACATCTCTTCAATAAATCCTAAAATGGGATAAACATTTTTTTAAATTTAAAACTCTCACTAAAACACTCCCACAACACATATATAAACATAGATAAATAGCTTTTATAGATGCGTAAAAAACCAAAAACTTCTACTTAGCCATGAATGCTGAACAATGGTCAACAAGTGCAAAACTGCCAAAACCTTGGCCTTCAGTGTTACACGGTACAGAAAACTTTGTTCATGCTCCTATCATTTCACAACAACCATTTGGAGAAGGTCCTAACATTATCTCATTGTGCTCAAGGCGACCAGTCAGTAGCAGAGTTAACCCACATTCTTAACCAATACAATATGCTGCGTCCATCCTAATGGTAAAGCATGACATTCCATAAAGAGTTAAACATTTAATACAATGATGCACTGCACAGATCCAGAAAAAAAGACTAGAGCTAAAGAAGAAGTTACCTCTATGTACAGAAGGAGAAGTTCCTCCTCCTGTAAGTCATGTTCCCTCACGTAAACTCTTATAAACTTCTCGAAGACGGAAGGAATAAGCTCGGGGGCCAGCACTTTATCAAACATTCGGAATACAATGGTGGTTGTATCCTCCTGGATGTTGAAATAAAGACGGCATAAATGCAAACTCTAGCTGTGTTGGCTATGATAAAATAGTAATAATTCTGATAAATCTAGACTTCTACCTTCTCAAAATCAGAGAGGGCCAATTTGCAGTTGTATTTCCTATGCAGTGTGATTAACTCTCGTAGGTTATTTACCAAAGCCCTTAACTGACAAACTTCCTCCGTGTTTTGATGATCCTTATAAAACAAAAGTGTTGAAGTTGTTAAGGATATGAAATAAAAGTGTGAGAGGGAAATACAAATAAGAGGAAACTGCAACTTATGCCTTTAAATTTTGCAGACGTTTAAGCAAAATTAACTAGTACAAATTAACAGATCAGAATCCAACAGAAATCTAAAAGAAATTTTCTTTCTTAAAAAAATAGAAAAAACTATTAATATTAGTGTAATATTTTTTCAGAACCCCAATATACTTAGGTACACAAACATCATTTAGATAATCCTCAATGTTCCATCCATATAGATCATGACCAGATACAAAGTGATGACATTTCCTAAAGTTATATACGAGGACCAGAATTTTCAATTGCTAAAAGGCAATTAGGGAAAAGACAAAGTAGTGTTTTATAGCAAGAGGAAAAGCTCTTCTGTGGAAAAACATATAAAATGATCAATATACATTGTACATTATAACATGTATTGATTATATAACATCAATATACTGCTTGAAACTTACAGAAAAAATTCCCATCTTATTCTTAACAGCACATAATCAGTAACTATAATTAATAAAAAGAATCTGCTATATCAGAAAGTAGGAGGAAATTTATTATTTATTTTTGGGTTCCAGAAACTTAAGGAATAAATGTAATTTCATAATGTATGTATGATGTTATTACAAAAGGTCATACCTTCTGGTCCTTAAGTACTTTAAACTTCAGAGTTGAGGTTATACTGAGGTGTCTCAACATGTTAGTTTATAAACTAAATTATGGTACCCCAACAAACTTTTTTAAAATATAAGAATGTATTTTTTTCAATATAATGAATGCTTTCTAGTTTTTAGAAATCTGAAGGGAAAAATAAATGAACTTAAGAAATTTAGAAGCCAAATAATAAATTCAGTTCATTAACCTCAAATTAACATCATATGTAACATCAATATTCCTGATCTTAGTTCTCTTTCTAGCATTGCTATTTTATTCAGTCAGTCAGAAAGTCCCAGATTTTTTTTCAATTTGATCTTTTAAAAAATTCTTTGGTACTTAAGCCATTATGACTATTGGAATGCCTGAGAAATGCAATCAAAACTAGAAGTAGTTTACTACTTTAAATAAAAGAAGTAAACCTGATTGATACAGCCTTTGAAAACTAATCCTAATATGTCATTAAGTTTTGCCCTTTTAAAGGACTGTGAAATGTTACTAATGCATAAAATCCCAATTAGACTACTTAGGAGTATGTTTATATATTGTTTCCCTTTTGCTTGGCTCAATAGAGAAAAACAGTGCATTAAGACAGGTTCAGGGCTTCCCTGGTGGCGCAGTGGTTGAGAGTCCGCCTGCCGATGCAGGGGACACGGGTTCGTGCCCCAGTCCGGGAAGATCCCACATGCCGCGGAGCGGCTGGGCCCGTGAGCCATGGCCGCTGAGCCTGCGCGTCGGGAGCCTGTGCTCCGCAACGGGAGAGACCACAACAGTGAGAGGCCTGCGCACCGCAAAAAAAAAAAAAAAAAAAAAAAAAAAAAGACAGGTTCAAGTTGTAACAGAAACATAAGGAAGAAAAAACCTAATTTTCCTTTTTGTGGATTTTAAAAGTACACAACAAAAGAACATACAAAAATAATATTTAAGAAGTGAATATGTGTCTAAATACACATAGACAAACCCTTCAATATAAATTAAATGTTTTATTACTAAAAATTTGTTTTTCATATCGTACCAAGGAATTCCAATGCCAAGAGGACGCCAATCCTAACTCATCTGGTTCTTCTGCTGTAAAATATACCTCTGCCAGTTGAAGCCCATTTTCTGGCCAGTTTGCCTTTAAAAAAATATTAGAGACCATTAAAAATAATGTTTTACGCCATGGGGAGTACTGCAAATGCCTTTTCAGTGCTAATTATACTGGTATTACCTTATCAGTTAGTTCAAGGTTCCTGGCTGCTTGTTCCAACCATTTTGCAAGAACTTTCTGAAAGAGATATATCATAAAAAGTACTGATACGAATAAATAATCACTGAAATAATTTAAAACCTCCATCGTAGTCTTTCAAGAGACACTAAAATGAACTAACTGGTGTTAGCACGACTTAATCTTCGACGATATAATGTAAAAAATAGAATCATCAAGAGTGAGAACACTGAAGGCAACTTACCTGTCCTTCAGGTACAGTCCTTCTCACAAATGGGATCACATCATTTTTAAGCCATGGACAAAGATTTTGCAAAGAGACCGGTGTAGAAATTGAGTTGAGCAAGTTCTCAAGCATTTTCACATCAAATCTGCTTTCAAAGTTTGCCTAAATCATACAGAGTGAGAAACTAAGATTTATCCAACAAATTTAAACCGATAGCCTCCCAAGAGGGAAAGACCTATTAGAAAGTCATTTCAAGAAATATTTTACTGTGTTTCCCTGGTGGTGCAGTGGTTAAGAATCCGCCTGCCAATGCAGGAGACAGGGGTTCGAGCCCTGCTCCGGGAAGATCCCACATGACGTGGAGCAACTAAGCCCGTGTGCCACAACTACTGAGGCCTGCACTCTAGAGCCCACGAGTTACAACTACTGAGCCCACGCACCGCATCTACTGAAGCCCATGCGCTCCAGAGCCCGTGCTCCGCAACAAGAGAAGCCCGCGCACCGCGACGAAGAGTAGCCCCGGCTCGCCGCGACTAGAGAAAGCCTGTGCGCAGTGACGAAGACCCAACATAGACAAAAATAATAAATAAATAAAAATAAAATAATTTTATTAAAAAAATTTTATTGATGTAACGACCCTTAAAGGTGATTTACTCTGTGCAAATGATTCAAGTTGGTAGCCACAAATTCCGTGAAACCTCATGGCAGCGAGTACTAGTTAATAAATTAGAGGCAGAGGAACAGGCAGAGATGGCATTCTAAGGAAAACTTAACTGGAGGTGACAGTACAAACCCTAACAAGCATGTGTCTTTAATAGCATCACACCCAGATACTAAGCTTTGGACCTAATATTCTATATCAACATTAAGGAGATTCGGAGCAGCAATTATAATGGGCAATCCTTTCTGACAATCTGAGCTGCAACAGGACTACCCTCTCCACCATTCCTACATAAGAAAGCCCATCAATAAACTGCTTAATAAAACGTTACCTCTTGACCTAAGGTTAGGAGCTAACTAGACTCTGAATGATGAGATAACGTAAGTTTATATTTTATGTATACTATTTCCTCTGAGTTGATATCATCAGAGGATAGTTTTCTCTGGGACAGGTCATATTTTATCAAACCGTCTGAAAACACCCCATTGCCCAGTCACTCCTGCCACCCTATTAGTTTCCAACACTGATTCAATCACCTCTCACAGGAGCTATAAAGCCATTAAGAAAAAAATGCAAAACAAATTACCCGATGTCTCAGCCAAAGGTACTGTGCACAAACAAGGTTTCCTTCTCTTAGCTGTAAAAAAATATCCTTAAGGTCATCTTCATTATTCAGAAATTCAATCCAAGAACTACCCCTGCAAAGTCAAAGAGAGGAAAGAAGTTAGTAGTCAAAAAATATATATTAAGGTTATATGTTACAAGTAGATATCATTATGCATTTTTTTTTTTTTTTGCGGTACGCGGGCCTCTCACTGTTGTGGCCTCTCCCGTTGCGGAGCACAGGCTCCAGACGCGCAGGCTCAGCGGCCATAGCTCACGGGCCCAGCCGATCCATGGCATGTGGGATCTTCCTGGACAGGGGCACGAACCCGTGTCCCCCGCATTGGCAGGCGGACTCCCAACCACTGCGCCACCAGGGAAGCCCCATTATGCATTTTAATTAGGTTTTTTTTTCTTCAGAGTTAAAAAAAAGAATAAAAGATTATACAGTGAAAAGTAAGTTTCCTTCTTATCCCAGACCTATAGAACTCCTGTATCTCCCCCAGAAGTTATAGCTCTCCTTGTAGGTCCTTCCTGAGATAATCATTACATATACAAGCAACCATTTTTAACTCTAAAATGAATGAGAGTTTTTTATGTATACTATTTGTACTTAAAAAAATTCATCTTACATTATTTTGGCAGCTTGTACCAAATGAGCACATATAGATGTTATTCTTTTTTAAGGACTACATATTATTCCATGGCATGGATTTACTATAATTTAACTAGACAACCACAGTTGAACACTAGGGTTACTTCCAGTCTTTTGCTGTAACCAACAAAGCTATAGTGACTACCCAGTCCTAATTAAAGCTCAGAAATAGATGATGAATACTTCCTTAAAATGATAAAAAGACAAAACCCTATAAGCCTGTATCATGTTTAAATGATAAAACAAAACAAGCATTTTCACTAATATCAGGAACAAGAGAAAGATGCCTATTTACCACCATTATTTAATAATGTTCTACATGGGACTTCCCTGGCGGTCCAGTGGTTAAGACTTCACCTTCCAATGCATGGAGTGTGGGTTCAATCCCTGGTCTGGGAGCTAAGATCCCACATGCCTCATGACCAAAAAACCAAAACATAAAACAGAAGCAATATTGTAACAAATTCAATAAAGACTTAAAAAAAAAAGGTCCACATCAAAAAAAACAAAACAAAAACGTTCTACAAGTACCAGTCAATGAAGTTAGGCAAGGGAACAAAAAGAGGAAAAAAATGAAGCAAAATTATAATTATTTGCATATATAACTATATACTTGGAAAAAACAAGCCCAACTGAAATATTACTAAAAGTGAAAAAGGAATTCAATAAGGTAGCTGGTTTAAAAGTAATTTTTAAAAATCAATAGCTTCTATATCCTTTTGAAAATACAATGGAGAAAAGTCCCATTTATAAAAGTAGCAAGAAAGACAAAATAACAAAAAAATGTAAAAAATCTATATGAAGACAACTGAGTAGATACCACTCAGGAACATAAAAAAAAGGATAGAATGTGTAGGAAGACACATACTGCCCTTAAATATTGATATGAAGACTTGATATTGTAAAGATACTGATTCTCCCCAAATTGATTTTAGGTTCAGCACATTCCCAGTAAAAATAAATAATAAAAAA
This sequence comes from Mesoplodon mirus, assembly GCF_964341445.2. Classification (NCBI taxonomy): domain Eukaryota; kingdom Metazoa; phylum Chordata; class Mammalia; order Artiodactyla; family Ziphiidae; genus Mesoplodon; species Mesoplodon mirus. Next base: position 7,390,926 of record NC_138989.1, read on the forward strand.
TCCAATAAAAATAAGATTTTTTAAAAACTGGATAAGCTGATTCTGACTCCAAGTGTCATACAGAAAAGAGTAGCTGCCCAAATTCTGAAAAATAAGAAAAGTATAGTAGGACTAGTCTACCAGTTAATAGGACACTTTAAAGCTACATTAATTAAAACTATTTGATACTGGTGAATGAATAGAGAGATGAGATCAAGTGAATACAATTATATTGCAGAAACTTAAATACACGTGAGAATTTTAGCATGTGATTAAGGTTAACATTTCAATGAGCAGTGAAAAGATAGAATGTTTAATGATAGGATCGGGATAACTGAAGAGCTATAAGGAGAAAAAATAAAGCTTCCTTCATTGTTAGTTTATCATGATAAATAAATTTGTCTTAGCTTTAAGGTAACTAGATCTCATATTTGTCAATAACATATTCTTGGTGCACATGTTAGTATATCTAACAGGATTAATTTCCAGAAGTGGATTGTTAAGGCAAAAGGTATGTTTATTTAAATCTGCCTTCCAAATGTATCAATTCCATTGGATGATGTAGGAAGTGCCTAAATCTTAGCAGGAAAGATAACATTTTCCATCATTGAACCCCCCAGAAACACAAATTCACTCAAAGCAATGCTATATCTTTTATAACATTCCAAACTTCAATCTAATTCATAATCCAGAATTCAAAATGGGGAATGCACATACCTGAATTTTTCAGGTCCAAATGCTCCATAAAAAGTAGTCAACTTTGCATGAGCCCTTAGTACCTAAAAAGAAATAACTTGACAGTCTGAATGTTGTGTGCAATAATATTAAAATAAAAGCACCAAAAATTGGGCATTCTGTTTCAGAAGTCTTGTACATATTCTCATTTTGTCCCATATTACAAGTCAATTCCCATAAATATGACTGCCTTTACTTAGCACAAAACAAAAAAACTTGAAATAACGGAAATATTTCCAATCACACTCAATGCAATAAACCTGCAAAGAAGAGGAAGGTATTTGTACATTAATTGTAGGTGTTTTTCAAAATCAATTAGTTTTCCCAGTGATTTATAAATATGCCCTTATGGTAAAACCTAGCTGGATTATACTAAACATTTACTTTGAGATAAGAGTTAAAAAATATATAGATGGTCCCTGACATGCAACAGTTCAACTTAAGATTTTTCGACTTTATGATGGTGGAAAGGCAAAACGCATTCAGTAGAAACCATACTTAGAATTTCGATCTTTTCCTGGGTTAGCAATAACATACAGGACGATTCTCCCTTGTGATGCAGCAGCAAGGAGCCGCAGCTCCCAGTCAGCTACATAATCACAAACAACTGATATACTTATAACCATTTTGTTTTTTCACTTTCAGTACAGTATTCAATACATTACATGAGCTATTTGACAGTTTGTTATAAAACAGGCTTTGAGTCAGATGACTTTGCCCAACTCTAGGCTAATATAAGTGCTCTGAGCACATTTAAAGTAGGTGAGGCCAAGCTATCATGTTCAGTAGGTTAGGTGTATTAAGTGCATTTTTTTTTTGAAAAACATTTTTATACAGCAGGTTCTTATTAGTTATCTAGTTTATACATATTAGCGTATACATGTCAATCCCAGTCTCCCAATTCATCCCACCACCACCCCCCCAACCTTGAGTGAACTTTTGACTTGCGGTATTTTCAACTTAACAATGGGTTGGTCAGGATGTAACCCATCATAAGCTGAGGAAGATCTGTATATACATGTGTATGCACATATATTTTTGGCACCATCATAGCTATCATCAGTTTACAATTATTTGAAATAGCAGGCACTATGCAAAATGATTTATAGGAAATATTTCATTTGACCTCAAAATAACCCATAAGTACTAGTATTATTCCCATTTTGCAATAAGGAAAAAATGTATTAAAATAACTTGCTCTTGAAAAAATACAGACCTATCTTGAATTCATAAGTATATTGTAACAGTATATTCACTCCCAAATTAACCTATAAACCCAATGTAATTACCTCTTTTAAGCCATCAGAATAGATAGGAACAGCTTTATCTTCTTTCTTCAAAAGCTAAGATGAATAAGAAACACGGTTAGAATATCGGCTATACTAGGTTTTTCATGAAAGAAGATGGATTTCCTGTGAATTAAAGGAAAAAATCATCTTTAAATAATTAAATTGCACTCAACTCTGAGATGAACAATGAACAATAAAGAAGTTACATATCTTAAAAATAATGCATTTTATGAAAACAGCTCACATTTTGCCCATCTGTTACACCGTGATTTTAAGGAATATAACTAGCAATGGTATTCATTTACAGGTGAGGGGAACAACCTATAGCAAAAATGGCATCGTTTGGAAGAGCAAAAGAAATGCACTTTAAAAAAGATCTATGGGAAAAATGATTCAGTTTTTTGCAAAATACTTCTTTTGCATAAGACAAACGAACATGCACAAAGGTCAGAAACACTTACCCTGGTTTTGGCATAATTTAGCATTTCCTGGGTTGTTCCATAGGTTATCCATTGAGCCTCCAAGCAGTAATTCACCACAAATTCATCATCCTGTTTCATAAATGCCAGACATGGTAAGGCAACGTAATGTTGATCAATCCATTGATCTGAATATTCTAGTATACGACAGGGAAAACATACCTGGATTTTATGCAGATTTTCCTTAGCTTCATCTACAAGTTTTTGCCATTCGGTCTGCTCACTGGTGTCCTGAGAACTCAAAGCCAGTTTCTCCAATATATCATTTGATTTTACTTTGTAAACAAGCTGTAATATAAACATGCCACATCAAGAAACTTGAAGCAAAATAATGCCTGTGGATGACATCTTACACTGTATGCTAAAACAAAAATGTGAATATTCATGTGGTTCAAGAATAAGCATTAAAGAAGGTAACACTTAGATAACTGAAAGGTAACCCAGATTACGAAGTGTTATGGAAAGCATTTCCTCTGAGTCCTCACTAAATGTGACCAGAAGTGCACTAAGAGCTTTATGTGAATTATCTCAGTTAACTCTCATAAAAACCTAAGTAAGCATTTGCACCTCCTCATAACCCTATGGGGTAAATACTAAGATCCCTATTTTACAATCAAGAAAACTGAAGCTCAAGAGAGGGTAAGTAATGTGTCTGAAATTTTGCTGTTCAGAAGTGAATGGAGGGCTTCCCTGGTGGCGCAGTGGTTAAGAATCCGCCTGCCAATGCAGGGGACATGGATTTGATCCCTGGCCGGGGAAGATCCCACACGTTACAGAGCAACGAAGCCCGTGCACCACAACTACTGAGCCTGCGCTCTACAGCCCATGAGCCACAACTACTGAGCCCGCGTGCCACAACTACTGAAGCCCACGCACCTAGAGCCCGTGCTCCGCAACAAGCCACCGCAATGAGAAGCCCACGCACCACAACGAAGAGTAGCCCCCGCTCACCGCAACTAGAGAAAGCCCGTGCGCAGCAACGAAGACCCAATGCAGCCAAAAATAAAAACAATAAATAAATTAATTAAAAAATAAAACGAAATTAATACTGATATATTTTTTTAAAAAGTGAATGGAGCTGGTTTTTAGAAGAATACCATAAAATTATATTTCACGTCTACTTTTCTAAGTTTATCAAAGGTTCTTTTTTCTAAATTTTATTTAATTAAGTTATTTATTTATGGCTGCGTTGGGTTTTCGTTGCTGCACACAGGCTTTCTCTAGTTGCAGCGAACGGGGGCTACTCTTCATTGCGGTGCGAATGCTTCTCATTGCGGTGGCTTCTGTTGCAGAGCACGGGCTCTAGGCACACGGGCTTCAGTAGGTGTGGCGCACAGGCTTTGTTGCTCCGCGGCATGTGGGATCTTCCTGAACCAGGGATCGAACCTGTGTCCCCTGCATTGGCAGGAAAATTCGTGGGTTTTTTTGTACCTTTATTAGCCACTGAAGATGTCTTCCACTAGACTTTAAGCTGAGAGGAAGAGGGGGGTGCTCCCACAGTCTCTATACTTAGCAAGGTTCTCACTACTTCTTTGCTAAGTGAGTTGCTAAATTGATACAGTTTATTTATTATTTTTTATTTTTTTGCGGTATGCGGGCCTCTCACTGTTGTGGCCTCTCCCGCCGTGGAGCACAGGCTCCAGACGCGCAGGCTCAGGGACCACGGCTCACGGGCCCAGCCGCTCCGCGGCATGTGGGATCTTCCCGGACCGGGGCACGAACCCGTGTCCCCTGCATCGGCAGGCGGACTCTCAACCACTGTGCCACCAGGGAAGCCCAATTGATACAGTTTAACTCGGGTTAGTGAGGCATACCATTTTATTTGATTGATTGATTGATTGATTGATTGCGGTACGCGGGCCTCTCACTGTTGTGGCCTCTCCCGTTGCGGAGCACAGGCTCCGGACGCGCAGGCTCAGCGGCCATGGCTCACGGGCCCAGCCGCTCCGCGGCATGTGGGATCTTCCCGGACCGGGGCACGAAACCATGTCCCCTGCATCGGCAGGCGGACCCTCAACCACTGTGCCACCAGGGAAGCCCTATTTATTTATTTTTTAAACGTATTTATTGGAGTATAATTGCTCCACGATGGTGTGTTAGTTTCTGCTTTATAACATAGTGAACCAGCCATACATATACATATATCCCCACATCTCCTCCCTCTTTCATCTCCCTCCCACCCTCCCTTATCTCACCCCTCCAGGTGGTCACAAAGCACGGAGGTGATCTCCCTGAGGCACGCGGATTCTTAACCACTGTGCCACCAGGGAATACCCAGTCTATCAGAGGTTCTTTAGCAGCTAGAAACAGCTTGAGTTAGACACAGTCAAAATTTCAGGTTCCTTTTTTATAAACAAAATACCAACTTTAACATGGGCTCTCTGGCTCCGAAAACTAAAAGTGATACGAAAGAGCAGTTTCTCCAGTTCTGTGTCTCCACCCCCTGAAAACATCTTTCACTGGTTTTTGGCTTCATTTGCTCTTTTTAAAATGTAGTTATTATGAAACTTTCAGATGTTCAAAAAGATAATAATATAATAAATACTCATGTACTTATCACCTAAATTAAAAATTTTTAATAATATAGTTTAATATTTATAATATTAAAATAAATCTATTATACAGTATAATATATTATATAATACAAATTTATAATAAATAATATATTTATATTTAATAATATAATAATTTATATTATATTTAATATAAATATAATTTATAATATTTATATTATAGTTTAATATTACTTTCTCTTCTTCCAAATAAATCATCCTCCTTCCCTGAACCAGAAGTATCCATTATTCTGACTTTGGTGCTTATTATTCCATTAATTTATATACTGCTTTACTCATACACATTTCTAAACAATATACAAAATTGTTTTCCATGTTTTAAAATGCTACTTTCTTTAAACTTTTTATTTTATATTGGAGTATAGTTGATTAACAATGTTGTGTTACCTTCAGGTGTATAGCAAAGTGATTCAGTTATACATATACAGGTACCTATTCTCTTTCAAATTCATTTCCCATTTAGGTTGTTACATAATATAAAATGCTACATTTTTAAAACAACAAACACATGGGTACCCACCACCCACTTAGCAAATGTTAGTTTTTCACTACCATCAGGCTTCATCCTTCATTACTTCCCAGGACTTTTCAAGGGATATCAGTGAATTCCTAATCACCAAATCCAACAGACAACTTTCGGTTTTTATACCTGATTTTATTGGTAGTATTTGCAACTGCTGATCACTCCCCACTAAACTGTTTGTTTGTTTTTTGGTCACACCTCACGCCTTGTGGGATCTTAGTTCCCCAACCAGGGATCGAACCCGTGCCCTCGGCAGTGAAAGCAAGGAGTCCTAACCACTGGACTGCCAGGGAAGTCCCCCTTGGCTTCTTTCATCGTACATATGTGTGGTTTTCTTCCCAAATATGTTTATAGCCCTTCTTCCTCTATCCCCTGTGTGCTGGTGCCCCTGCAGCTCCTCCTCAGATCTCTTCTTACTCCACACATTCTCCTTGAGTGGTCTGAGCCATTCCTCCGGTGTTACCTATGTCTAGATTCAGCTCAGATCACTCTCCAACTTCCTATCAGACAGCCTCATTTTATAAGATCCCTTACATGCAATTTTTATAAGGCAGAACTCTTCATATTTTACTCCTAACCTGTTCTTCCACACATATTCCTCATTTTAAGTAATGCCATCACATTCCAACTACAGTAAGTCCCTTACATACGAATCTTCAAGCTGCGAACTTTCCAAGATGCAAACGTGCGTTCACATGTCCAATCACGTAAGTTAGTTCACGTGTCCGGCGTACATTGTCACATGCGTGCATCCTCTACACGTGGTTGTGCTTTTGTGTACTTTACTGTACAGTACTGTATAGTGTAGAGTAGTACAGTATCTTTATTTCAAGCCCAGGATGTCCAGAAGCAAGCGTAAAAGCAGCAGTGATGTACCTGGTACTGCTAAGAAGCACCAGCTATTGTACTGTACTACTGTATTTTTCAAGGTACACTACTGTAAGATTAGAGATGTTTTATTTCTTGTGTGTTTGTTTTTTATGTATTATTTGTGTGAAAAGTATTATAAACCTATTACAGTAGAGTACTATGTAGCCGATTGTGTTAGTTGGGTACCTAGGCTAACTTTGTTGGACTTCTGAACAAATTGGATGTATGAATGTGCTCTTGGAATGGAACTCGTTTATATGTAAGGGACTTACTTGTAGTGCGCTGAGCCAGAGTCCTGCTAGTCTGCTCCTGACATTTGTACCCCCCACTATGTTTGATCACTGAGCCCCACTGCTTCTACCTCCTATACACCTCTCTCATCAGACCTTCCCTCCTGTGTGTCTCCACTTCACTGCATTGGGTCAGTTTTTCAACTGGTCTTTGCATCTCTAGATTTACCCTTTTCCAAACAATTTCCCATGTTTACAAAATGACAACCTAATCAAGACATTCTCCAGCTTAAAAATCTCAGTAGCTCCCCACCACCTGCAGAATAAGATCTAAATCCTTTGCCGTGCACAAAGCCCTCCAGGCTCTGACCCTCTCCTTCTCCATCATCTCCTTTCCCTTCTATGCACATATAACCTACACCCTAGTCCTATCTAATTACTACGAGTTCCTAGAAGCACCATAAGCCTCCCTCACTTTCTTCATGTGTCTTAACACCTAGAATTCCCTTCCTCTCCCAGGACTATCTGGAACATTTGCAAGATCTGACATACAATCACCTCCTCCACGAAGTCTTCTCACCCTACTTTAAGGGTCAATATCTCCTTTGAATCCCTTCTCTATTTTGGTCGTATCTTAATTATAGGCCTGATCACACTAAATTCCCATTATGTCTTACATATTTGTCTCCACAGCCTCTAGCACATGAAGTAATGCTTTCAATGAATGAATGAATACATGAATAATTACCTCAACATCTAGTCCAAACTGAATGGCAAAGCTCTCGGCTTCAGCAAATCTGTGTTTGTGAAGTAACCGACTCAATCTGATAAATTGAAAGAAATTTCAGTAAAATTTTTATTAATCAGGGAATTCAAGCTTTTCATCAAGGAGTAAGGCTTAGAAGAACACAAGAGGGCTTCCCTGGTGGTGCAGTGGTCAAGAATCCACCTGCCAATGCAGGGGACACAGGTTCGAGCCCTGGTCCAGGAAGATCCCACGTACCACGGAGCAACTAAGCCCGTGTGCCACAACTACTGAGCCTGCGCTCTACAGCCCGTGCTCCACAACAAGAGAAGCCACTGCAGTGAGAAGCCCGCACACCTCAATGAAGAGTAGCCCCCGCTCTCTGCAACTAGAGAAAGCCTGCGCACAGCAACAAACACCCAGTGCAGCCAAAAATAGATAAATAAAATAAATTATAAAAAAAACAAAACACAAGTAGTTACCTGTTTTCTGGCAAAGCTTCTGTAAGACATCTGAGTACTAAAACAGAGACTGAGTCTTCAGACAGTCTGAGAAAAGTTTTAATATTGACACTTGTCATTTAACATCAGTAAGTAAATTTTAACTATGTTATTATTTAACGACTTATCTGATAAACAAAACAGGACTTACTTTGGATCATTTCTGCAAATTCCTTCCAGAAGGTATATGGTATCCTACAATAGCAAAAACATGTTTAAGATTGAAATATAGAATTAATTCACTTTATAGTTACTAGAGTAACAACTGGTTTAGGCAGAAATTATCCATCAATGGATTCTAAAATTACTGGGAAAAACTGGTGAGGAAAAGGATATTCCCATAGTCTCAAAATAACACCACAGAAATTACTTACTAATTATACAGGGGAAAATGTGCCTTTACAATGGAGAAATCTGGCAGAACTGCTTTAACCAAGTGATCAAATTTAACAGCACTAATAAGAGGACAAGTGGACATGAGTCCTTTAATGTGATGCAGTTAGGACACAGTATCACTTATGCAGGATGCTTGCCAAAAATCTTAGCACGAATCTAATCATGACGAGACACAGATCCAAATAGAGGGACATTCTACCACACAACCGGCTAGGACTCGAAAAATGTCAATGTCCGAAAAGACAAAAACAGACTAGGGAAGTTTTAGAGATTAAAGTAGACTACCATGTGACCATGACAACAAAATTCAATTCGTGATGTTTGATTGAATCCTGGGTCAGGAACAAAAAAAAGTTCTCAAGTAATTGGCACAATTGGTAAAATTTGAATTTGGATGGCATATTTCATAATAGTATTGCATTAATGTTAAATTTTGTGGGCCTAATTCTTAGGAGATACCCGCTGAAATTAGGAGAGGTCATGATGTCTGCAAGTAATTTCCAAATGTTTTGGAAAAATACAATGTGTGTATATAAAAAGAGATAAAACAGGGGCTTCCCTGGTGGCGCAGTGGTTGAGAATCCGCCTACAAATGCAGGGGACACGGGTTCAAGCCCTGGTCCAGGAAGATCCCACATGCTGCAGAGCAACTAAGCCTGTGCGCCACAACTACTGAGCCTGCGCTCTAGAGCCCGTGCGCCACAACTACTGAAGTCCACGTGCCTAGAGCCCGAGCTCTGCAACAAGAGAAGCCAACGCAAGGAGAAGCCCGTGCACGCAGCAAGGAGTACCCCCCGCTCACCGCAAATGGAGAAAGCCCGCCCGCAGCAATGAAGACCCAATGCAGCCGAAAATAAATAAATAAAAATTTAAAAAAAAATCCGCCTGTCAATGCAGGGGACAGGGGATCAACCCCTGGTCTGGAAAGATCCTACATGCCACGAAGCAACTTAGCCCCTGCGCCACAACTATTGAGCCCGTGCTCTAGAGCCCACGAGCCACAACTACTGAAGCCCGTGTGACCTAGAGCCCACTCTGCAACTACTGAAGCCTGCGTGCTCTAGGGCCTGTGTGCTGCAACTACTGAGCCTGAGTGCTACAACTACTGAAGCCCACGTGTCTAGAGCCGTGCTCTGCAACAAGAGAAGCCACCGCAACGAGAAGCCCGTGCACCACAACGAAGAGTAGCCCCTGCTCGCCGCAACTAGAGAAAGCCCGTGCGCAGCAATGAAGACCCAAAGCGGCCAAAAAAAAAAAAAAAGCAAGCAATAACCTCCCCCAAATTAAAAATCATCTGTATTTCCTGTGGAGAGACAAGAAAATTGAATGTGCAATTGACTGATGTTTTTTTTTTGTTGTTTTGTTTTTTTGCGGTATGCGGGCCTCTCACTGTTGTGGCCTCCCGTCGCGGAGTACAGGCTCCGGACGCGCAGGCTCAGTGGCCATGGCTCACGGGCCCAGCCGCTCCACAGCATGTGGGATCTTTCCTGACCGGGACACAAACCCGTGTCCCCTGAATCGGTTTGTGGACTCTCAACCACTGTGCCACCAGGGAAGCCCCTGATGTTTTATTTGATGAATTTCCTTCTTTTTAAATGAAGACTGATCTCCTGTAAATATATTTGAGGACCTCTGATAACAATAAATATGGTTTACCTGAGATCTATCCAGGTATTGCACTAGGTTCCACTCATGCTTAGCTTAGTTATTCTTATTTTTTTTCAATTATAAAAAAATATATTAGTTCAAAATACACATCAACTTACTGTGCTAATTCCTGTTTGGACCAGAGAAGAAACACTAGATACTTCCAAAGAATATAGTATTTCCATCATAGGTAATGAATAGACCATGAGGTTTCTCATCTAAGAAAAATAGGACAGCAATTAATGTCTTAGGTCAATATAAACCTATGAGCACAAGACAGCACTTCACAATCCAGGGCATAGATTAAAACACTTGATACGAAGTTAAGTGCAAAAAATAAGTAAATCTGTTACTGTATTATTTAAATGTTACATAGAAAATTATGTTCTATCCTACCTTTTTTAAATCTGTTAAATGAAAATCCACGTACCTGGAGTCCATTCTACAATTTGTTTTTAAGGCAAATGTAATTCCTCAGTGCCAGAACTCCGTAAGTATCACTATAATAAACATTTTCTTATAGACATTTTTATTCCTGAAATGCTCCAATTAAAATGTGGAGCTGAGATTTATACCTTTTTTTTTTTAATGAGAAAAAAGAGCTTTGCAGGGTTATTTCTGATCTGTCAAGTACCTGTGTGAACTAAGAGCTAATATGCTGTGAGTACTACTTAACAACTAGTACTTTTATGTTAATGCTATTTCTAACACATAATATGGACGAATGTGATATAAATTTTCCAATACCTTCTTATTAGTAGTAGTTGTCAGAGCTACTAACTTGAGATTTGTAATCCCTTGCCTGAAAGAGAAAAGAAGGTTTAAGTGAATCAAAGAAGCCAACTGCTAGACATAAGCTAAGTCAAAGTGATATCCTTGTATAAAAGTTAAAATTAATTCACACAGAAGATACTGAACTTGACTTCTGAATGTTTATGGCCCAGACTCACACTCTTTCTAACACATTCACTTGGAGGTTTTTGTGTTGCCTATTTGTTCTCAATGAATTTGGCTAACAATGAAATGGTCTTTACCCTGTCAGTCTGTTCACAGTGTTATCTGGAATGTAACACATAAGAAATGATCTGAACAGAACCAGGCAAGAAACCTGGTTCTAACAGAAGGGAAATCAATATGAGAGTCATAATGTACCACGTGACTGATGAAGGCGAATCTGCTTCTGTGGTGAGAAGAAAGTCTTCTATGTGAAGGGAGGGCCAGTTCCATATGGGAGTTAGGGTGTAAATATCCCATAAGCTCAGCACGTTCTGCAAAAGAGACATTTCATTGATACGTCCTCTTAACGACTAAAAATTTACATTTTGGAATCTATCTTTTGATATGTAACTGAAATAAAGCACATTACACAAGGTAGTAATCTACCCTGGCTAAAGTCCTTGTCTTTGTTAAGTTCGACAAAATTTCTGTTGTTAAACATAACACCAAGTGAAAATACTTAAGGGGAAGTATCAGAAACATACATTGGTATCAAGAACAAAAAGTAGATTGTCTATCAGCTGGAACTTCTTTGCACCTACAAAAGAGAAAACAAGGTGTGTAAGGACTATGTTTCTGGGTTACATAGAGCCATATTTAAAATAGTAAACTAGGGCCTCCCTGGTGGCGCAGTGGTTGAGAGTCCGCCTGCCGGTGCAGGGGATGCGGGTTCGTGCCCCGGTCTGGGAGGATCCCATATGCCGCGGAGCGGCTGGGCCCGTGAGCCGTGGCCGCTGGGCCTGCGCATCCGGGGCCTGTGCTCCGCAGCGGGAGAGGCCACAGCAGTGAGAGGCCCGCATACCGCAAAAAAAAAAAAAAAAAAAAAAAAAAAAAAAAATAGTAAACTAACATATTTATGGAAAGGCAGAACTACACTTAAAAAAGAAGTTCCCATTCCCATTTATTCCCATTTCTCTACTTTTTTGGAGGATCACTAAAACGTAAAACCTCCCAAAATGAAGAGTAACAATTGCAACATGCTAAGAAGCCAAATACATGGACAATCATCAGACTGAGCTGGCTTGTTTCCAAGGTTTGGTAAAATGGCTCATATGCCAGACTCAGTGTACTGACATGAAAACAACGACTCACAAGTACCAAAAGTAGTTTCATTAACTGATTTTACCTTCAATAATCTCTGCATCAATAACACTCTTAACGGTCATCCCTTTCCTAGAAGAATCTGGCTCCCATTTTGAGAATGCACAATCACCAGTTCCCTATAGAAGTGAAAATAGTATGTCAGTTACAAACTTGGGTCTAGATCTGAATTCTCCTCCAAGTAGAAACATCTAAGTTGTACATGTGACTAATTTCAAAATATACTTATATATTCAAGCCCAGCGAGCTCTTACCATCTAGTTCCTCTCTTAGTTTGTTTTAAACAGAACAGAATGGAAAAAACAGCAAACTCCTGCTGTACACTGTTACCACATGAACATTTAATAAGGAGGAGGCATATTCAGGCAACTCACTCTAGAGATATCAGGTAAGCTTCAAGACCTCCTCCAGCATTACAAGATATAGATATCCTTTGATGAAGTATTTTCATCAAAATAACTACTAATATTTGAAAATGATTCGTAAGTATTCATTTCAAATTATTTGAAACCCTGATGAAATACTGAACTAGATACACAAAGCGGGGGAAAGTGACTGCTTCTTAATATATTATATAAACTTGGCAAGTAAAACTGTTGTAAATGCTGTAACAATATGATTCAATAGAGAATTTTTGCCTGCTCCTTGAATATAATATTAGATGTTTTGTTTGCTGCTGTTGCTTTTGCCTACACTCATAATTGAAAGACATGCTAAATGTCAGGTAGAGGTTAGTGAAAATAAAGATGCAATATTTTTTCCAACACAGAGACTTAGTTTTACCTGTTGAGTTAATTTTATGACCTTCATTTTATAATTTCCCTGTTTCTGTTATACACTACAAATTAATACGTAACTTTACCAAAACTATGTTTTAATGAAGAAACATTTCAGAAAAAAGCCCAAAATTTTATTAAAAAAAAAGGAATTACCCCAATTATCACAGGGATTTCGCTTGCTAAATCACCAGCCACAAGATTGAGACAACCAAGGGTATGACAATTTTCAGTAGAAATAAAACTGGATTTGATTTGTCCTTGTAACTGCAAGATTTAAAAAATAAGAATGTTATATATATGCTCCATAGCCCAAATTCCTTGGAAAGACTGATAAAAAGTCAGTTTAAATCAATAGCTATAAATGTATTTTTTAAAATAGGAATGTTATTAAAATGTTTTCTCATGCTAATTCCCAAAATATCAACCATTAGACAATTATGCAGAAACACTTTCCTAAACTGACATTAAATCTAAGTTTCAAGAAGACAATGTGGTTTTGTCTTCTTACCTTTTTTGCCGTATGGAAGTCTACCTTTTCAATAGCTGCATGAAAAAGAGAAAGTAGGCTAAATTTACACTATAACCTATAAAATACATATGAATCTCCCCTTTTGTGTCAAGGTTAAATTACATACAATCTAGTGAGAGGAACACTGGTCAGAAATTCATAAGGTGCTGGTGACTTTTCAGTTTTGCCCTTGACCAATGAAATAAACTGTGATGACATGTCGTACTCAGGGCACCAGCGAGGCTGCCTTACGGTCCCTACAGTGTCTCTCCACACCTTCCCTTAAAAGGTTCTTCCTAAGATGCTCTTCTCCCTGCTCCAACTCTCCTATTCAAGCTCTGAAGTCCTACCTGTGAAGTCTTCATCACTTGGCACTCCCTTTTGGAAGAGCTGTTTCACTTGTCTGGCTCCTTCATTAAACTATAGAGAACCTTGTATCTTAAATCTCATTGTATCCCCAGAACTTGGCACATTCTTAGCACAGAGTAGATCTTTAAAAAACATTTGTTGAATACATGCCTGGAATCAATTCCTCAATCTCTGCCAGCTCAGAGGGATGTATGGTCCACACCACTCACTTAGCACACACTCTAGATTATTGCCTTGTATTGTTAACACTTACAAAATCATTTCAGTTTCCAGGTTCATTCATTCCATCAAAAAGCATTTATTACTATGCTAGCATAACTCCTGTCTCCCCAACTAAGTTGTAAAGTCCTTGAAGGCTATAAATAAATATTTCTTCAGATTCTGTTGTAGCCCTGACTGTGGAGAATAAGTATATTACAAATACTTTAAAGTATACCCAATATCATAGAATGTAGTTAAACTAAAATATTCTTAAAGAGTCTATGTTAAAATTTACCTGGAAAACTAATAAGAAATATTGCTGCAAATCAGTAATAAGAAAATAATACATTACTTACCTTGTTGAATTTTTACAAGCTGAAGGTTTGTAATACAAAAAAATCCATTGTTTGTAAGAAGCAGCATATAATAGGTACCTATTAAAATAAAATCAAGCCAGCTTCTTTAAAAGGCACATGATATAAAATTTAAACCAGGGTCTGAATCTAGCTTAAAAGTATGTCCATTTGCTCATTTAAAGTCTAATAATAAAATAACACAGTAACAATACAAAGCTTATTTACAAAGAATTGGTAACTTATTTGCAAAAACAATGTTAACTTCTTTGAAACTTCTATAAACCAAATTTCATTTGCCAGAAAAAAAGAAACTCATATATCAAAATAAATTAAGGTCCAGTTAACATTTGTTAAAAAGAAATATGATAAATACACTGAAACCCATAAGAACATATTAAAAGAATTTTATGTCTCCCTGATAATCTATAGAACTCTCAAAACTGTAAAAAGTTTAGGATATTATACTTAAGAAGAGTACATTTAAGCCTCTGAAAAGAGCTAAAATCAAAAACTTGTTTTTTAAAATAATATTAATTGCATCCCTAGAAAGTTTTAACATTGTGTAGGTAGCACCAATTAATTTACATAATATATTAACTATAAATGTGATTTTTTGACTGGGTATTAATAAGACATTAAAAAAGAAATTAAAAACACTTACCTTCATTTGAACTATCTTTCTCAATGACAAGATTCCGGTAAGTACACTGATTTTCATCATTAGCTTTCTGAACAAAAGCCTAATTGCAAATTAATTTCAAATGATAAGATTAAACCCAGAAAATTACAGTCAAGGAATATATTCTCTAAACTCTAGGGATATCAATTACCATTAGCAATAATTCTGCCTATATTCCAAACATTTTAGTTTTCAAATGGAAAACTATTTACAAGCTTCCTCCAAAAATGTTTATTTTCAATACAAAACTGTTTTGGACAAGTATACTATCTTCAAACCATACTTTTTCAATTTTGCATTTATTTCATATGCTTTGTGGATGAAAAATGTTGCCTGCCATATTAGCAAACAAAGGATGCTGCGACCATCAAGCCAAGAGGGAACTCAGAATGGAGATAAACAGGCTGCCCACTGTCAAGCCATCAGCCATTGCAGCAACTCCCAACTGTGCATCCTGAGGGGACTCAGGATGGAAAAGCACAGGATACTGGCCCTAGACAGCAAAGGTGTATATCAAAGGAATAATTTCAATGAGCCCAGACTCTTGCATCTTCCATACATAGAAAACGCTAAATTTATTAACCTGATATACCTGGTTTTCTTTAACAGTAATCTTTTGATGTTCCGACTACCTGGTCTACCTTGCAAAACTCCTATGTATCCTGGCTCCTCCCTCACCTCTTCAGAGCCGTCTCTCAGAGCATCTGAGAGGCTGCCTCCTGGGCTTGAAGTTCTCAGAAAGTCCGCCCAATAAAACATAATTCTCAACTTTTAGGTTGTGCACTTTTTTTTCAGACAGTTTCTAAGGTATGATTCTTAAATTCAATGTAAAGAAACATTATTCTTTTACTTTAGGCCACAAATCAAGTAATGCTTTGCTAGAGTTTTAGCTATCTAAAAGATAATTTAGAATTTAGATAATGAAGATGAAAAACATAACAGGGTCTTACATTGGTGAGTAATGTTTGCTTTGATGTTACATGAATAAGATGTAAGTTGCCACTTCTCTCCCCAACCAGAAGAAACTTTCCTTCTTGACATAGGCCAACCACATCCACTTCAGTATCTGAAAATTTCAAGTCAAAGTTACAAGCTTCCTCAGAAAATGTTTATTTTCAACACAAAATATTACAAATTTTGTTATTAAAAGTCAACTCTTTTAAGCTTCTTTTAAATATTTCATGAAAGTAGTGACTAACGTAAAAACGAATGCTACGGACTCTTTGTCAACAAATATTTGCTGAGCACTGAGTATATGCTAAGCACTGTTCTAGGTCTTTTGCATATATCTGAGAATAATAACAAGAGTCCCACCTTCATAGAGCTCAAATTCTAAGGCAGAAATAGATGATAAACAGTCAGCATAGTAATCAAATTGTATGACATACACAAAGGTGATAAATTCTCTGGAAAAAAGAAAAAGTAGAGCAGGGAAAGAGAACTCAGAAGAGCTATGCAGTATTAAGTGGAGTGCTCAGGAGAGCCCCCTTTGATAAGGTGAGATTTGAACAAAGACTTGAAGGAGGTGAGGAAGTTATTGTTTGCACACAGCAAGAAGGCCAGGGGGAATGACATGGAGACCGAGAGGGTAAGACTCAGAGATAAAAGCAGTAACATATTAATTGCTTAAAACTAAAATTATTCAGCAGATATTTTATAAAGATATAAAATATCTTTATACAAAGGTATTATATGTAGGGACTTCCCTGGTGGCACAGTGGTTAAGAATCCGCCTGCCAATGCAGGGGACACGGGTTCGAGCCCTGGTCCGGGAAGATCCCACATGCCGCGGAGCAACTAAGCCCATGCGCCACAACTACTGAGCCTGTGCCCTACAGCCCATGAGCCACAACTACTGAGCCCGCGTGCCACAACTACTGAAGCCCACGTGCCTAGAACCCGTGCTCCACAACAAGAGAAGCCACTGCAATGAGAAGCCTGAGCACCGCAACGCAGAGTAGCCCCACTCGCTGCAACTAGAGAAAGCCCACGCACAGCAACAAAGACCCAACGCAGCCATACATAAATAAATAAATAAACAAACAAATTTATTTCAAAAAAGTATTATATGTAAACACAGCATCACTTTTCATTGGTGAAACTGTGAATCTTGGGGACCCATCAGGGTAGATGCGTTAATATTCCACAAAATATGGTTTTCTCTCCTGCAAACTGTTATCAAGATTTTGTTCTTATGTGCATGCCTTCTAATTCCTTTTCATCTACGTTCTTTTTAAAAATAATTAATTAATTAATTTTCAGCTGTTCTTACGCAAACACTCCAATAACCATCTTTCTCTCAAAATTTCATAATACTATCACCTATTTTCCAGCATAATCACTGACTTGTCTGTCCCTTAATTTACTCTGAAGTCCATATTTGCATATACACACTTAAAGCCCTCTAACTCAGTAAAGAATTAATTCATAAGTACTTTTAAAAAACTTTTTATAGTGCTAAAAGTATTCAAATTATCTGTTGATGGTATTGAAATTATGTACAAGATTCAGGAACTTAAACATAATTGGGCTCAACTGTTTTCTACAGTATTCTAACACAAAAACCACGTAAATAAATTGTTGCTTTCCATGTATGTTTTTCCTTAGACTTATTGAGAGAAGGGATCATCTCAGTACCTGTTCTGTCTGGTACTCAGCACAAGGCACTCAAGATTAATTTCTTGAAATTAGTGTAATTTCAAGTCATAAATAATGGAGTAAAGAAAAGGCAATACTGTAGAAATTAGTAGCAAGATATAGTTGACTTCCAATTTATTTTACTGCATTACATTAGACTTACCAAATATAAGATGCAATTGAAGCAATCTACAAATACTGTCCAACAGTATCACTGATTGGTCTGCTACAATAATAAACCCATCACTTAAGCTGCATGCTTGTAGTTTTGGATTTAATGAGGCCTGTGGGAGGGAAAAGCAGGACTAAAATAAAACATTTTTATACATGTTTAACAATACCTATCAATAGTATCACCATAGTCACAATCACCCAAGTTTAAAACTTCATTTGAGGGGCTTCCCTGGTGGCACAGTGGTTGAGAGTCCGCCTGCCGATGCAGGGGACACGGGTTCGTGCCCCGGTCCGGGAGGATCCCACATGCCGTGGAGCGGCTGGGCCCGTGAGCCATGGCCGCTGAGCCTGCGCGTCCAGAGCCTGTGCTGCACAACAGGAGAGGTCACAACAGTGAGAGGCCCGCATACCGCCAAAAAAAAAAAAAAAAACTTCATTTGATAGGCCTTCTTTCTTTAGCCCATATATCTAATTAGTCAAGCTTTTCTTTGTATGATATATCTTGAATCCGTTCAGAGCCTAGAACAAGGAAATAGTCCAGGGTTGCTAGAACAGGGCAAAGGATTCGAAAGTACAAGTCTTTGTTTCCTAAGGGCCGAGCTTATGTCTGGAGAAGCCAGCAGGCATTAACATAAATGAATGAACCAATACTGGCATAAAGTCTCAGGGTCTGGGAAACAACAGGGAGGGGGACTGTGAACTGGAGGACACGAGGCCCCACAGAGTCAGCCAGATGAATGCCCTGTGGAAATGCGATCCTGGCATGGCCACAGCTTCCAATTTACCAAGAAAATCTGGATCTTTATGTGAAATATTCTAATTTTTAAATATTGGCAACTAAGTTAACATTTTAAAAAACACAATGCAAGCCAAATATGAGTCTCCTGTTTGTAGCTTCTATTGATTAGAGCTTCCCACACATAATCTTTTTTTTTTAATTAATTAATTTATTTATTTTTAGTTGCACTGGGTCTTTGTTGCTGTGCGCGGATTTTCTCTAGTTGTGGTGAGCGGCGGCTGCTCTTTGTTGTGGTGCGCAGGCTTCTTATTGCGGTGGCCTCTCTTGTTGTGAAGCACGGGCTCTAGGTACGTGGGCTTCAGTAGTTGTGGCGCACGGGCTCAGTAGTTGTGGCTTGCGGGCTCCAGAGCACAGGTTCAGCGGTTGTGGTGCACAGGCTTAGTTGCTCCACGACATGTGGGATCTTCCTGGACCAGGGCTTGAACCCGTGTCCCCTGCATTGGCAGGTGGGTGCCTAACCACTGTGCCACCATGGAAGCCCTCCACACACAATCTTGAAGCAGTTGGATAGCTCAGTAGTTGAGAATGTTGTCACTTACTAGCTGAGTAATCTCAAGCAAATGCCTCAACTGACTCTCTGGTAAAGCTGGAATAATAATAATAATAATAATGCCTACAACGCTGGCTGGTGTGGAGATTCAATGAATTAATTCATGTAAAGGGCTTAGAAGGGAACCTTGCCTGTAGCATATGCTGGGATAAATGTTAATTACTCTTAATCTTCTCTGACAAACTAAGCCAATCAGCTCATTTTATACCTGTTTCAATGGTCACCTTCTGCAGGTGTAACTTTTGAAAACTACATTCTGGTCCCTGTTATACTCTTTTTTTTTAAAAAATAAATTTTATTTATTTATTTATTTATTTTTGGCTACATTGGGTCTTCATTGCTGCGTGCAGGCTTTCTCTAGTTGCGGCGAGCAGGGGCTACTCTTTGTTGTGGTGCGCAAGCTTCTCACTGAGGTGACTTCTCTTGTTGCAGAGCAAGGGCTCTAGGTGTGCGGGCTTCTATAGTTGTGGCATGCAGGCTCAGCAGTTGTGGCTCGCGGGCTCTAGAGCGCAGGCTCAGTAGTTGTGGCACACGAGTTTAGTTGCTTCGCAGCATTTGGGATCTTCCCGGACCAGGGCTCGAACCCGTGTCCCCTGCATTGGCAGGCGGATTCTTAACCACTGCGCGACCAGGGAAGTCCTGATCCCGCTTATACTCTTAACTTGCTTCTTCAACTAGTGAAAAGTTACACCAAAGTGTCGCAAAGAAGAAACGGTGCTACACGTCCTAGGGGTCTACCCAGGCTGTTTTCTCTGCCTGGACTGCTCTTCCCCCTCTTCTTTTTAAGACTTTTTTGGGCCGTGCCGGGAGGCTTGTGGGATTTTAATTTCCCAACCGAGGATTAAACCTGGGCCCTTGGCAGTGAGAGTGCAGAGCCCTCACCACTGGACCACCAGGGAATTCCCAAGACTTTAATTTCTAAGAGCACCTTTACATTCATAGCAAAATTGTAAGGGAACTATAGAGATGTCCTACATAGCCCCGTGTTCCACACATGCATAGCCTCCCACATTGTCAATGTTCCTCACCAGACGATACATTTGTTGCAACTGATGAACATACATTGACACATTATAATCACCCAAAGTCCACGGTTTACATTACAGTTCACTCTTGGTGTTGTACATTCTGTGGTACACACATCTAGCATTATGGTCTCATACAGAATATTTTCTCTACCCGAAAATCCTCTGTGCTCTGCCTAGCCAACCTCCCCTCCAACCCCCAAACCCTGGCAACCGCTAATCTTTTTTTCACTGTCTTTTCATTTTCCAGAATGTTACAGAGTTGGAATCGAACGGTATGTCACCTTTTCAGGTTGTTTACTCCTTGTGTGAGTTTTAGCAGAGTGTGATTTTCAAGGACTTGGTCCAGTTCATTAGGTTATCAAATTCGTGGGCATAGAGATGGTCATAATATTCCTTGATTATCCTTTTAATGTCCACAGAATCTGTGGTGATGCCCCCTCTTTCATTCCTGATATTAGTAATTTGTGTCTTCCTTCTTTTTTCTTAGCTATCCTGGCTGGTGGCTTATAGATTTTATTCATGTTTTCGAAGAACCAGCTTTTGGTTTCATTGATTTTCTCCACTGATTTCTTATTTTCAATTTCATTAATTTTTGCTCTCCTGTTACTTTTCTTTCTTTTAAAAAATATTTTATTTATTTATTTATTTGGCTGCACTGGGTCTTAGTTGCGGCATGTTGGATCTAGTCCCCCGACCAGGCATCGAACCCGTGCCCCCTGAATTGGAAGCATGGAGTCTTAACCACTGGGCCACCAGGGAAGTCCATCTTCTTTTTCTAGTTTCCTAACTTGAAACTTAGATTATTGATTTTAGATCATTCTTTTTTTCTAATACATGCATTCAATTTCCCTCTAAGCACTACTTTTGCTGCATTCCACATATTTTGGTAAGCTGTGCTTTCATTTTCCCTTTTTTTTTCTTAAGGCCCAAGTCAGGTGCTAGTTTATGAAATGCTCCTTAAATTGTCCCAACCCACAGTGAGCTCTCCATCCTCTGAATTCCTACTGCATTTACTGTCTGTACCATTCATTTGGTAGTTCTCATATACTGACTTGCACATCTAGATAGATATCTTTTATTGCTTGTGTCCTGTCTGCCTAACTTTAAGGAAAGATCCTAAAAAGAAGAGATACTGTTACCTTACCAAGGGCCTAGCATGGGTTGCGAACATAGCATTTGCTGCAAGTAATGCCCCAAGCTAATAACAAATGGAGTTTTAGTTGTTAACTGAATTCAAAGCTCAATACACACTATTATTTTTCAACAGGAGCCCTCAGAGATCAAGTGGCCGGGGCCACTTCCATCTTTTAAGGCTGCTGGTAATATTAAAAAAATAAAGAAATACCACTTTCTCATTACAGAACTTATGGTATTCTTTACACTTTTGCCTTAACAAATAAACAATTTAATGCCAAAGAACACAATTTATCTGTATTACTCATAAAAATTATAAATCCTGTGACTTTTAAATGCCACAAAGCAGTAAAGGCTGACAACAGGATACAAGCTGAATGAAGAATGATTTTTTTAAAAATCCCTATTGGCCAGTGTCTCTGAATGCTCATTTGAAGAAAAGTCAAAAGCCTACATTTGAGGTCATTTGTGAATAAGGTTCCCCAGAGGAGGCCCTGCCTTTCTAGCCCTAGAAAATACAAATCTTGTCTGGTCTCTTCTCCTTTCTTTTACACTTTTTTTTCTTTCTTTTTTTTTTTTTGTGTGTGAAACGCAGGTCTCTCACTGTTGTGGCCTCTCCTGTTGCGGAGCACAGGCTCTGGACGTGCAGGCTCAGCGGCCATGGCTCACGGGCCCAGCCACTCCGCGGCATGTGGGATCTTCCTGGACCGGGACACGAACCTGTGTCCCCTGCATCGGCAGGCGGACTCCCAACCACTGCACCACCAGGGAAGCCCTACACTTTTTTTTCTTAATTAGAGAATTAAACATTACATTAACTTACTATGGGAAGTAGAGGAATCCTGGGCTATAATACTGTGAGAGAAGATCATTTGCACTTTCTCTAAAAGAAACTTTTGTTTACCATGATCATCAAAATTTTATCAAAAGCAAATAACTGAGAAAGCGAATCAAAGATAAAAAACTAAGAGCAGGGCTTCCCTGGTGGCGCAGTGGTTGAGAGTCCGCCTGCCGATGCAGGGGACCAGGGTTCGTGCCCTGGTCCGGGGAGATCCCACATGCCGCGGAGCGGCTGGGCCCGTGAGCCATGGCCGCTGAGCCTGCGCGTCTGGAGCCTGTGCTCCGCAACGGGAGAGGCCACAACAGTGAGAGGCCCCCGTACCGCAAAAAACAAACAAACAAACAAAACCTAAGAGCAATATTTTCCATAAAAGGCAGAGAATAAGGTTTCAAGCCTGGTGTGAGAATGGTGGAATAGTGTTATTAAAAGAAGAAAGTTAAAATATAGAAAGAAATTCATGGAAAGGATAATCTCAACCTCAGTAGAGTGCTTAACTCAGGGGTGGAGTGTGAGAAGAGCCTGGGATCAGGAGCGGGCTCCAGGGGCTTGCTTCAGTTCTATTGGTAATGTTTTACTCCCTAAGCTGGTGGTGGATATTCTTTGTATCATTTTATATACATCTGTATGTCTAAAATGTCAAGAGGAGCTATGAAAAATTCAGGTTTGGAATACTGACCATAACGTGATGCAGGGGGAATTCAGATGGAAATTTCCTGTGATCTGATACTGAACTTTTGATTCCCTGAGAAAGGACTATACTCATTTATAAAACATTTACCACATGGCTACTAGTCTTACTAAACACTCGGTAAAAATTTTGTGAATGAAAACAGCGTCATAACCATTACCTTTTCGGAGGAGATCTTCGCTAGTAAATCTACTTGATATAAAGCAGTTCCATGTTCTTTTCTTGAACCAACACTTAGGTACCCACTTCCTGTATCATCATTTGTTAGCAGCTCAATATCATTCCACATGTTTCTGAGATTGTTTTCCTGAGACAGGAACCACTGCCTTCCCTGTGACAACATGTAAAATTAGGCCAAATTTTATTGTTGTATAGACTCCAGTTCCTTGGGAAATGAAAATGCTTTATCACCCCCCCCCACCAAATATACATATATACACACACACATCAATAAGTAAAGACTTCTCTGTCTTTATGTGATTTCTGTGGTCACTAGACACTTTGGATCAATAAGATACATGGAACTAGAGCTATGGTTATCCCTAGAAAAGAACATATTGATTTAGGGACACAAGGAAACAATTCCAATCTTACCAATCTGTCCTAGAGCTTCTAGTATTTTGTGTGCCTAGCTGAAATTATAACAAGTTTTCATTTGGAAGAAACATTTAACCAATATAGCAATAAATAGTGAAGGCTCTGAAGTCAGACTGTCTGGGATATCCTAGAATGGTAAGGTTCCAGATGAACTTAAAAAAAAAAAGTCCATTCATGTTTCCAGTATTGTTATACAATAAATGAAAATGTTAAGGAGAGGAAGAAAAAATTGCATTAGGTTTCTGACTGGACCAAAGAGTATATTTGTAACCTTTCGAGTCACTTAACTATCTCATCAGCAAGGACTTATATATAACTCATTTCATTGGATATGGGTGGGCATAGAATACTAAAATGGAAAACAATCCTTGGATCAAGACTAGTGGGGAACAATACCAAATAATTATAGTTGTTTTGGTAAGTGCTCGCAGAAATATGTTTTTAAATCTTTGGAAGGTACAGTACAGGGAAGAAATGATTTTTGACCTGGTGTTCTTTCACATTTACTAAGCTGCTGTCCTTAAGCAAGTAACTTAACCTTTCTGTTTGTCAATTCTCATCTATAAAATAGGAATACAGTTGTATGTAGCTGGGAAGGTCACTATGAGTTTCAAACATTCACAAAACAATGCTTCGTTCGTGGCAAGCACTCAATTTAAGTGTTATCTAATTCATTACTGTTATTCATGGAAGCAGGCAACATTTGGGTTAGAAATTTAAGGTCACAGGAGCTTTTTAAATATAGGAAAAGAGTTCTTACTAGGAGTGTAAGCAAGGGCACAAAAACAAAGTATGTTAGAACACACGATTTTAGTGGCTGTGTTTGGGTGGGAGTTGGGAGGAGATTAAGACAGGTTGGAGGGCTTCCCTGGTGGCGCAGTGGTTAAGAGTCTGCCTGCCGATGCAGGGGACACGGGTTCATGCCCCGGTCTGGGAAGATCCCACATGCAGCGGACAGGCTAGGCCCGTGAGCCATGGCCGCTGAGCCTGCGTGTCCGGAGCTTGTGCTCCGCAACGGGAGAGGCCACAACAGTGAGAGGCCCGCGTACCGCAAAAAAAAAAAAAAGAAAAAAAAAAAAGACAGATTGGAGTGAATACTTTTATGGGTCTCAGAGCCCCATATCTGTAAAAATAGAGAAATATCATCAGCCTCCCAGGTCTGTCAAACTCACTCATTTGACAAACGTTTATTGAATGCCTACTACGTGTCAGGCACTGTTCTAGGAGCTGGGAATACAGCTGTGAAGAAGACAGTAAAGGTCCTGTCATTATGAAACTTATATTCTCGTACGAAGGATAGACAAAAATAAAATAAAGGCGGTATTGAGTAGGCAAGATAGTTTGAATGCATCACTCATTTAATCTGCACAGCAACCCATTTTACAGCTGAGAAACATGAGTCAGGGACTAAGTAAACAGCCAAGGTCACCTAAAGCGAGTTAATGATGTAGCTAGACAAGACTCAAATTTATGCCAGTTATTAACTGTTATACTGCCTCCCTACGAAAAAATAAGTAAACGCAGAATTAAAAATACTCAAATAACTCAAATGAATGGGGGCCGGGAGGGGCGCATAAGAGAGACCTGTTTGGGAAGGGAAAGAGATGACATCTGAGCTGAGACCCGAATATCAAGAAGCCGACTATGTAAAGCTCGGGGGGACAAAGATGCAGGCCGAGTACCAAAGGCTCAGAGGGTGGAATGAGTTTGGGGCGGCTGCCCGGCCACAGCAAGAATGGAAAAGTGCAGGCGCTAAACGAACAGGTGGAGCCAATGAATCCTTGATTACAAGATTGAGCTTCATCCTCAGGGCTAGGGAGGGGAAGATACTAAGCAGACCAGTGACATGACGTGATTAACGATTTGAGATTCCTCTGGGTGCCGGGTGAACAGATTAACGAATTAAACGAAATGAAACAGTTTCAGTTAGGCCTCCACGCGTAAATGCTCTCAGCTGGACACCGGGGCCAGCAAGAACCGACTCCAAGCTCTCTCCCGCCAGCGTCTTGAGGGGAAAACACATTGAACTGAGCTGAGGCCTCTGCTACTTCGACCTGAATCCACCCCCAGCTCCCTACAGCAGCGCGGCTCACCCTCCTCACCTGTAATTGAAGAAACTAAAGAGGAGCACTCAAGTTTATCGTACCCTCCCCTTCCGAGCTCCAACAGACGTTCCTAGTCTCTTTAGGGTCCATGCCACAAATTTAAATTGGCGGGAGAACACCAAGCCCAACCCCTTTTACGGCGGCCAGTGGAGGCCAAGATTGCTTTAGAATCGAAATAGGAAGTCGCCCCACCCTAAATTCCACCCATTCCGATATCCGAGCTGCGCATTCTAGGGTGTGTTCTAGGCCCCGCCCCCCTCCCCGGCCTCACAACCCCCCTTCAAAAGAACAACCAATCACCGTCGATCCGCGTTGCTACAGAAACTCTTATCACCACCCCTTTTTCTCCCAGCAAGCTGTGCGACGCGCCGGGTCTTAGCCTCTTTGTGCCATCCGGGTCTCTCGCGCGAGCGATTTCAGTTTGTGGCGAAGCGTTTAGGCGGCCGGTACTGTGGAGAGCGGCAAGTGCAGGTGCCGCCGTAGCGGCCAGGACTCTGGACTATGGCGGTAGGTGCCGAATCTGAGTCTAAAGTCAGGCATATTTTTCTGCTGCTCTGCAAAGAAGGGATGAACGGCTCCCAGAGCTGTTGTCGGGGCTAGTGTGTGGACAAGATGGCGCCGCGGCCTTCTTCTGCGTCCGCCATCATGGCTGGCTGCTGTAGGGAGGGGGAAAGAAGGCGGTGTCGATGGGGGTGGGGAGCCGCAGGGAGTGTCTTTTCTTCCAGAACTTTCCTCATGTCTTTCCCAGTTTTATGTTCCTTTTGTCCCACAGAACTGACTCCAGTTTTGCTTACTCACTCTGGTTGGTGTTTGATATTGAGTTAGGGCTTGGGCGTTTATGTTCGCGTTGGGAAAGGGCTGGGGAAGAGAGAAAAGGGATCAGGGGTCGTCTCTGAAAAGTATGGGGTCAAAAAAGAGGTGCCTGTAAGAGGTAGAACGTGAGAAGAGAGCAAGCGGTATTGTAACGATTATTTTGCCTACGCTCAGTGAGATGATTTTAGCTGCATAATTTCGGTTAGGGTGAACGTCCGTGTAAACCTTAGTTTATTCCTTAGTAAGCATCTAGGGAACGTGTTTCTCGAAGGGAGTAAAAATTCGAGTTAATCAGGAGAAGTCTTTGGAGCTACGAATTCTGACTGATGCTCCGTTTCCGAAGCGGCTCCTGATGTAATCATTTTGAAGGTTTCGAGAAACATAATCAAAGCCCTAACATTGGCATTGTTACTTTAAATTTAAGAGTCCTTCATAGGCCCGTTTAATTTTAAATGAAAGCTACAGTTCTTAAATTACGTTTTCTGAGAAATTAAGCGTGCTTTGGATATAAGATGCCCAATCCTGATGGATCGCATTATTGTGATTACTTCATTTTACTTACCCGGTTACGAGAAAAATGCAAACATTTTGCATTCTTTTCCATTGACTAAAAAGTTGTGTTTTCTCGTTTTCGAAGATAAATAGGACTATTAAGAATAACGGAAAACTCGTAGATTACTCATCCTGATCATTGGGGTATCTGGAAGTAGAAATCGTCTGCCCCTCCCCCCCGCGCCCTCATACCTAATTGATTTGATTTAGACCCGAGTTTTTGATAACCGATTTAGAACCCCTGTCCAAACAGTTGGGCACATAATCGATTTAAATATTTTTTTGTTTAACTAGTGTTTTGGGCCTCTTAATCTACTTGAAAGAACAGCATTATTTTACTTGGGTTCAAATATTAAAAAAAAAATTCACACATTAGTTTCTGCAGCGCCTTGTTCAATAAAAAGACACGATCCCCTCGAGATGTGGCCTAGTATTAAGTCCAATGTGCCGTCTTTGCACTGGAAAAAGATTCTTATACTATGTCTTGAGTGCCATTGGGGTTTTAAAGAAGATGTGAATTTTAAGAAACCGTGGTGTTCTTCTAATAGAACAAATGGTAGAGTGAGGGGCATTTTTGCAGTTAGCACTTAAGATTTACACATAGGTCCGTACAAAATTGAAATCTTAGATATTTTCAGGGAAGTTTTAATACTCGATTTTATTTGGATATTTTTGTTACGCTACTATAATATATTCTCAAGGAAATAAAAGCTTCAGGTGAGCTAAGTGGCCCCCTATTATTCATATCTGTTTAGTGATACAGTGGTTTTGGTTTTTGTCCTGTAGTGCGTTTTACAGATGAAAATGGCTCTTCGGTGTGAGTTATTAGCCCGTTTTACAGAGTGCCTTCCCTTAAGGGCATTTTACTAAGTGTAACTTTACCAACACAGCACATCATAGACCTGTCAGAAATAATCCTTAAGAATAGTGATGAGGGGATTGACATATATACACTAAGATGTATAAAATGGATAACTAATAATAACCTGCTGTATAAAAAAAATAAAATAAAATTCAAAACTTAAAAAAAAAGAATAGTGATGAGGACTTCCCTGGTGGTCCAGTGGTTAAGACTCCACACTTCCATTGCAGGGGGCACTAGCTACATCCATGGTCGGGGAACTAAGATCCACGTGCCACACGGCGAGGCCCCAAAAGAAAAAGGAATAGTGATGAGAACAAGAATAAAAGAAAATGACCAATGTTAGTTGTGAATATCAGAATCATCTTTAGTTGTGTGATAAAGTAGTGTCATGTATTAATATTAGACAGCAAAGAGAGTACCATCTTATGTGAGTCAGCTAATGTTGCTGGATCTCATCTGTGAAATGAGAAAGTTGAGCTTGATTCGAAGAGATGAGAGCCTTTCTGCACAAAAATTTTATGATTCCAGAAATCACCCATACATAGAGAAGCATGTGTGCTGGAATGGGCCTCCCCAGTAATTAGGTGTTTCGTCCTATTTGTTACGGGGTTTTTTGGTAGCATTGTTAGAGGAGTAACACATAATACGTCTTTCATCCTAACTAACCTGTAAATCCTTCCCTTTTAATTTATTATTTTATTCCTGAAGTCTAACATCGAGTTAGGTGCATTTTTGACCATCAGAAAATAGTTGTTAAAATAATGTGACCTCTCACACTTCATTTGTTAAAGTACTCCCCATTTAGTTTACTTGGTGTTTGTTTTCTGGACTAATCTTCCTAAAGGAAGTTGTTCATTATCATGTGATTATTTCTCCTGCTGAAAATGTATAGTATATTCACTATTTACCCAATCCAGATCTTTTTTCTGTAAAGAGCAAGTTAGTAGATATTTTAGGCATTGTGGACCACGTGCAACATACAGTCTCTGTCACATTCCTTGCTTGCCTGTTTTTTTTTTTTTTTTTTTTTTTTTTCCGGTATGCGGGCCTCTCACTGTTGTGGCCTCCCCCGTTGCGGAGCACAGGCTCCGGACGCGCAGGCCCAGCGGCCATGGCTCACGGGCCCAGCCGCTCCGCGGCATATGGGATCCTCCCAGACCGGGGCACGAACCCGTATCCCCTGCATCGGCAGGCGGACTCTCAACCACTGCGCCACCAGGGAGGCCCCTTTGCTTGCCTGTTTTAACGACCCTTTTAAAAATGTAAAAGTCATTCTTAGCTCAAGGGCGATACTTTGCTAACTCATGTGGTAAGTAATCAACTCCCCGGGCGTATTGACTATTTTGGTATTTCCTGTCTGGTTAGATGGGTCACCAGTGTCCACCTTCCACATATTACAGAAACTGTTTTCCCTGCCTTTTATCAGAATCTCACTCAGGAGAACATTTAGGTTCTAGTTTCTCCTTGAAGCTTTTTTTCTATGACTTTTTTTTTAATAAACTTATTATTGATTGATTGATTGATTGATTGTTGATGCTTCGGGTCTTTGGTGCTGCGCAAGGGCTTTCTCTAGTTGCGGAGAGCGGGGGCTACTATTAGTTGCAGTGCGCAGGCTTCTCATTGCTGTGGGTTCTCTTGTTTCGGAGCACCGGCTTTAGGCACGCGGTCTCAGTAGTTTTGACTCACGGGCTGTAGAGCACAGGCTTAGTGGTTGTGGTGCACGGACTTAGTTGTTCCGTTGAATGTTTGATCTTCCTGAACCAGGGCTTGAACCCGTGTCCCCTGCATTGGCAGGTGGATTCTTAACCACTGCGCCACCAGGGAAGTCCCTCTATGACTCATTTAAATCAATTTCATGAAGGAACCTACTCTCCTAGGTAAATCAGGTCTTTGGGAAAGAGTGTGTTCTCTTGACTATTTTAATTTTTTTTAAATTTATATTGTGATAACTTATAAAATTCTTTAAAGCAGAAACAACTTAATGTTTCCATAGCCCAGAGCATATGTGAGGAGAGGCAGACCATATTTTGCAGCAGCACTGTGCCAAGGGGCTTTCATTAAAGAGGGTTAATGAAATTAAGATTGGGTTCTCAGATAGGTAAGTTAATTTTCTTTTTTTTTTTTTTTTTTTAATCTAGAAGCATTCTCTTTGCTTTTTAAGATTTTACAGTCGGTCTTTTTAACCTTTAACAGCTCATTTTTAAATGCCTCTTTATGCTAATGTAAAATACAAGTATTGGTAAAGTCAGCTAAATGAATTCATAGATCTAAAATGGACTCTATTTTCTCTGCTTGAATACTTATTGGAAATCCTTGGAGCCCTATTTTCCCCTTCCCCCAATGTTTTGAAAGTTATAAAAATAATGATTAAAAAAAATAAAGATACATCCATTCAGTTACATGTGTCTCTGGTATTGGGTTAGTCAATTTATTTATTGTTATTTCAATTTATTCGTGCCTACTTCACAAGTACAAAGCATATTTAGCTACTTGGAAATCAGTTCTTCTGATTTCTTGATTTTCTTTATTTTTTAATTTTGTAAAACTCAAGGATAACTATCTTTCCTCCCTTCTCTTTTAAGTAATTGGAAACATTTTAAATGCAGTTAAGAATTTATAACCATTTTTCTCTAAACTTACAGGCTAGTGATACAGAACGAGATGGACTAGCCCCAGAAAAGACATCCCCAGATAGAGATAAGAAAAAAGAGCAGTCCGATATATCTATTTCTCCCAGAGCCTCAAAACATCATTATTCAAGATCACGATCAAGGTCAAGAGAAAGAAAACGAAAGTCAGGTATGTATAAGACATAAGTTTACTGATATAATTAATATGTGTTCTTCCCATTGAGAAATGGATAGTGAAAAGTGCATTGGGAATTTTCTGGAAAATTTTTCAATTATGAGGAATACAAGTGTCCTAATACAAGAATTTTATAACTTGTCAAAGACAAAATGTATGCTTAAATTTGTGTCACAATAACTATTATCCCTCAGATGTTCAAATTTTATCCTTTCAACATAGGCAAAACAATATGTTGAAAGATGTAGTCTGGGCAGTGGTATATTCTGAACTTATTTAACATCTTTGATGTAAGTTACAAGAACATTTTTAACCTTGGTTTTCTTTTTAACTTAATGTTAAAATGTTTCTGAAAGCAAGAGTTTTTAGTGTTTTGAAATGCTCCTTATTTGGAGCATTTTTTTTAACTAGACTGATGTGGCATAGAAAGCGTGATGTATTGCCAATAAATCAATACTTAAGTAGTTAAAAGAGAGATAGAATAGAAATGAGTTTAAAAGTTTCAAGACCTGGGCTCTGGTTATTTATCCTTTGCACCCACAGATAATCCACCTACAAAATGGTTCAAGTGTAATTTTTATGTATATGTTTGAAACTGTACAGTATCATAACTGCTTTTTAATGGGAATTTTTCTAAACTGTAACATCTTTTTGACTACTTATAAGACACCAAATATAATTCAACCTGTTTTCTCTTGCATTTTTTGTTCCTTTTGTTCTTAATTGTTTTCCTCTAATAAGACCATTTATAAGTTTGCGATGTAATAGGAAGCAAGATGAACTGGACAGAATGTTTTGTAAAATATAAAGAATCTGTGATAGGGGCTTCCCTGGTGGCGCCGTGGTTGAGAATCCACCTGCCAATGCAGGGGACAGACATGGGTTCGTGCCCCAGTCTGGGAAGATCCCACATGCCGCGGATCGGCTGGGCCCATGAGCCATGGCCGCTGAGCCCGCGCATCCAGAGCCTGTGCTCCGCAACAGGAGAGGCCACAACAGTGAGAGGCCTGCGTACCGCAAAAAAAAAAAAAAAAAAGAATCTGTGACCACCTGGAAGACAAAGTCTGTTTGTCATGTGTCATGGAACATGGACTTGTGGAACTTTTTTGCTTACTTACTTGATTATATTCTGGTTTCCTCAGATTGCTTGATTTATTTCAGATACATGAAGTATTACTGTAGTAGAATAATCCCACCCCTGCCATAAAAAAATAGGCTTTAGAGGATGACTAGTAAATAGATTAGTTAGGCAAGTGGCCAAAAATGTTCTTTGTATGAGTCTTGGAATTTGTGTCTGCGATGTTTCTGTACTGTTATTTATGGTGAATTTTTGTGTGTTCACAGATAATGAAGGAAGAAAACACAGGAGCCGGAGCAGAAGCAAAGAGGTAATTAACACTTTGTAGTGAATAGGCACTTTAGAATACTTGTAAAGTATCTGGTAGAAATGTTTGTGTGAATATATGATATTGTCAAGGTAAGTACCAAAACTTGAAATTTAAAAGGTTTAATTCAGTTATAAAATAAGCATGATTTGGATTCATCATTTTTCAAGAAGATAGTTGTTTATATGAAAAGTTCATTCAAAAACTATTAATGTTATGTTGTGAAAATATTCACAATAAAAATTTCATATGAAGAATATAACTGGTTTTTTAGGCCTGTCACACAGAGCTTCCATTAATCTGAGGTCCCGAGTCTCTTTATGCCTGACAGCTGCTCAGGATTTTTAAATAGCACTCATCTTTAAGTAGCAATACTCTAGATATCTATGGGCTACTTTTTCTTTATGGAAGATAATGAGAGTCCCTTTTCATTTGTAAACTAGTTTGATTCCCTAAGAATAGTATTGAATTTTGAAATAAAAGTGTCAGTGAGGGACTGCTGGAAAGATGGCGGTGACACAAAACTTGAGGATAAAGAAAGACAGCAGCTGTATTGCAGAGGAGTTAACTTGCCCACCTGAGAAGACAAGGAATGAGCCAACCAAGGAAGAGCAGAAGTAGAAGCCAAAAAGGGAGGAGACGAGTCTCATGGGGGCTGGGCAAGGGACTCCTTAGACAACTGTGGGCAGGGACTTCACCTCTTCCCCTAATGGAAGCTCTGTTAAAGTTTAATTTAGGAGAGTTTTTGTGAAAATGACTATTTTGTTTAGCTCACATGATAACATTTCTATAATAAATCATACTCAGCGTGCTAATGCGCGAAGAGACTGAACTGAAGACGCTGCAGACTCAGATAGCAAAATAATAAGCCTACTTCATGATAAGGTAACTATTAGTCATTCAAACTCCTATTTCCCTTAAGTATATCTTAAATCAGTTAAGGGTTTTAATGGTTTTTTTAAAAAATAATAATAGTAATGTTATGTTTGGAAAGCTGGTTTGAAATAAACTAAAACTTTTGCAAGCTTAATAACCACTTAAAGGTTTCCCAGTTTGCCACCGTATGGCAAAATCAAGGAAATAGTCTTTTTTATAAGCTCATATGGAGAACTGGCATTGAAACTAAAATTTAGCTGTGTCTCCAGGTCTCTTCTTTTTCTGCAAAATAATAAATTACAGACTATGATCCTTTTCTGATGTATCACCATGCATGTTCTAAAATGTTTGACTAAGTTTTTTGTTTTTAAGAAAAGTTAATCTTGAGTGGAAGGAAATATGCTAAGGTCTGTTCTGGGAAGCATGAGTTAAGTGTCCTGTTGTGGTGGAGAACGGTGGCCTGGGTGTCAGAAGAATATGGGGTCTGGGTTCACCTCTCCTAATATGTAGCTTTGTGACTTTAGATCTTAATTTAGTCATATATAAAGTAAGGGGAATTAGAAGATCTGAGTTTCCTTCCAGCTTTAAAATTGTGATTCTGAAATGTCCAGGATTTTAAGCTTTAGCTACAAGATGGATTTGACAAATCTTAATGTGGGGAAATCAAATGTTTAGCACTTCCTAATTCAGTATGGGAGTGTAGGATGGAGACTTGATCATACAATTAATTTAGCTCAGTCTCTGAATGCATATGTTGTGAAAGCAAAAGCCATGGTTTTTATAATCATTCAGAATATGGGGGAAGTATGTATTATAATGGTAGGGGGATTAATTGTGTTACACCTAGTTTGATTTCATAAAAATTAAAACAGATATGGTTGCCATTTTCTACCCTAGGTACATGAAGTGTAATAGAACTCCAAGCCTGTTGGGATATTGCAAGATGAAAAGTGATTGCTTCACAGTTTAGGATTGGGAGAAAAATCAAGAGCCGTCTTTAAGAAAGGATGTGGCAGTATAGCTATAAAAAGGACACTTAACTTTGCGTAAAGTAATTTGAAGTTGCTAGAAGATATTAATACTTAGGTTAATTTTACTTAGTTACCTAATTGGAAATGCATTTTTCTGGTGCATTTCTTTGTGTCCTTATCTTCGTTATTGTTAACTTTTAAAACTTAATATTACGTGCTCTGGATTTAGAAGTTGTTGTATATACATGTCTGTTTCTCTAAAAGGTTTGTTGGAAAATTGAAAAGATTTTGATACATGTGTACTTCCCTCTTAGATAAAAGAAACATCAGGGATTCCTCTTTTTCTGAAATAGTGGTTTTTCGATATTATTAACATTGAAAGTTATTGTTTTGATTGTGGTATTGAAAGTATTTGGGGGTGGAAACTGCATTTGGGGGGTTTATAAAGAAAAAGTAAAATTAGTAATATACATCTGCAACATTTGGGTGATGTGAAACTAGATCTTTTTTTAAATTTGCCACACACTCCTAAGGTTACTAATGTTGCATCACAACATTTTTGCTACTGATACCCATACTAACTCTCTTTGTTGCACTATTTTCCTGAAAGAACCAACTTCTTCTTAAAACAGGCAAGAAGACATGAATCCAAAGATAAATCCTCTAAGAAACACAAGTCTGAGGAACATAATGACAAAGAGCATTCTTCTGATAAAGGAAGAGAGCGGCTAAATTCATCTGAAAATGGTGAGGACAGACACAAACGCAAAGAAAGAAAGTCATCAAGAGGCAGAAGTCATTCAAGGTCTAGGTCTCGTGAAAGGTAAGTAGTTTTTCCTAAGTTAATGCCTTCTAAAGAACTCCTAAATTACATAAAGGTTTGCATTAATGGAGCAACACCCAAAAAAATCTTAGTTAGAAAATTGTTATTTTTAATTTTGAGTTGTCTGTCACAGTGGAAAAATTTTTGCTGAACTATGTTTATATAATTTGCCAATATCATAATCCTTTTACATTGCTGGTGCAGGATTTGTTTGCTGCTGAACTCTAATCTAGGTTTTATTTAGGTATGGGTTAAAAGATTTTTGAGAAACTGGGTCATGGTTCAAATTTTTGTGGCTCTTTTGTTGTGTTTTAAGAAACCAGTGTCTGCAACATGTATTGCGGATTTCTGTGGGGAATGTGTGTGTGGTATCAGATTTGGTCAAAAATTTTCAGTAGTAGAATAACTTGATTGTTACTCTTAGAAATAGTTTGGTTCGGCAGTAGACTTCAAGCTATTAAACAGAATCTTAACTTGGGGTAGGAAACATTGCTTTTTTGACATTATCAGTTTATTGTGTTCCCTGTAAGTAGCTACAAATTTATGTACTTGAATTTCAGGCGTCATCGTAGTAGGAGCAGAGAGCGGAAGAAATCAAGATCCAGGAGTAGGGAGCGGAAAAAGTCAAGATCCAGAAGCAGAGAGAGGAAGAAATCACGATCCAGAAGCAGGGAGAGAAAACGTCGGATCCGATCTCGTTCCCGCTCAAGATCAAGACACAGACATAGGAGTAGAAGCAGGAGTAGGACAAGGAGTAGAAGTCGGTAGGTATTCATCCTCTTGAATACAGTCAAATAGGCCCCTCACAGGGTCTGTTAAGTCAGGCTTAGAAAGGTTAAGTAACTTGCTCAAGAAGCCCAATATCATACAGTTCTTAAATGGTAAAGCTGGGACCTGGTCCCAAATGCATCTGAATGCAAAGTCAGTACGTGTGCTTAATCCACCGTACTGGTTATACTCTCTCAGATACTCAAAAAGATGAGCTTATAAATTCACACTTGTCTTGATTGGAAAGAAATTTTAATTTGTTTAGGCAGGAAATACAGTAAAGAGCATTTAATTATAAATATTCAGAGAATATGTTTATTCTCTACTAATATTAGTTATTAATAGTGTGTTACATCTGTATTCACAGATACTGGTAATAAAGTTAATGTGAAAGCTTCTTTGTTAATTTATTGTTCATTAAGTCAAATCGTCTATAAAAGAATGAAATATGGGTAAAAGTGTACTTTGGCTTATAATAACTTGGTTTGTCACTTGTTTGATCATTTTTTCAGTTTTTAATCAGTGGTTTTAGTATGTAATAGTTGCCTAAATAGAACTTTACCAGTTAGGAGACTTAGTCAATCTAAAGTAAATGGTAATTTCACCATTAATTACCTTTTTTTTTTTTGTTCTTGTTTTTTTTAAATCACCATTTGGGCAATTCGGGTCATTATTGATGGCATTTCTAGTTTTAACCACTGATACCTTTTATTCTAATCAATGACTTTTTAATTCTAATTTTGTTTTAGTGATTTATATTTTTGAAAACATTTACAAGTTAATTCATTGTACATTAGAATACTAGGACCATTTAACTTGTCAATCCCACTAGTAGGAATTTATCCTATTGACCTGCACAAGTGTAAAATGACTAACGTACAAGTCTAGCCTTTGCAACATTGGGTGTAATAGCAAAAGATTGGAAACAACTTAAATGTCCATCTGAAACAGGGATGGTTAAGTGAGTTTATAGAAACTAGTCTTATACACAAGGAACTTGGGGTGCCTATGGAAGGTGTACAACAGAGGTGGAAAGGAAAGGGTTCAAAATATATTTCCTAGACCAGTTTAATTTTTATTGAACTATGTAACTATAATTTATTTTGATTCAATAAAATAATTATTACTTGGCCATACTGAGACATGTAAAATATGATTTATTAAAGAGATAGAAAGAAGAGAATTGAAAAACCGAGAAGATTTAGTAGAAGTTTAAGCCGAACTCCTAGCCCACCTCCCTTCCGAGGTAGAAACACAGCAATGGATGCACAAGAAGCTTTAGCTAGGAGGTGCGTATATTTTTTATTCGATACATTTTTTTCTCCTTTTCATCTTGAGGTAGATACTCAATTGTATGGACAAAATATGAATGCTTTCAGAGGATAATTCAAATAATTAAATCTAGCCATAACTACCGTGGCAGTTTTGTGATACAGAACTGTGTTAAGTGGTTTGTTAATTCTCATCTTTAATTTGCTTATTTGCACAACTGGAAAGAGTATTTCTTCAACAGTTTCTCTTCTTTCTTCATGATTAACTAATTCATTTTTCTCAAGTCTAGACTCATAAGTATTTTCAGTTGGACATTGGAACTTTTTTAAAAATCTTAAATGTGATCTAAGAACTGTTAATTTTGCATCTAAAACTGCTTTGTCTTTACTTTCTTTGTTCTTCCTTAAGAAAAGTCTCTGAAACAATAAGTAGAATTCTGTCAGTAGTTTTCCTATTTTGAAGGTGGCGAATAATAAGCCAGTTCATTTGATCTTAAAGTTTTTACTGCTGTGATAGCATAGGAAGATCATTGTATTTTTAAATTTTCTAATGTTTCAAAGATGGGTGATTGTGGGACCACACACAGCAGGGCTGTCTAACCGAAATCTGCAAAACCATTGAAAGAACTGCCTCATAGAGACAAGAAGTAAAGTAAAATCCAAGCCCTTGTTTGCAGGTTTTCCCATATTCTAAAAAACTAAAATCTTCTGATTTTGATTTTTTTTCTTTATGAAATTGAGTTTGTATTTTGTTTTTCATTACAAAAATACAGTTATCACAATGTAACCTGATGGGCTGCTGCCCTGTGAACCCAGCCTGGCAGAAACTCCAGCTGAACAGCAGCAGCAGCAAAGGTGTGAGCTCACCCCTTCTTCATTCCATTCACCTTAGTGAATGGTATTGATTCCAAACCTGCAGTGCCCATTTGAAATATACAGCCAGTAGCTGTCAATTACTTTCTTACTGAAACTAAAATCAACAATTAGGAAATAATTTTCCACAGTATCTGAACTAATTTATAAAGAATGGTCCATTAACTTTGATCATGAATTTTTTTAAGCCCTAAAGTTTATTCTTGTTTCTCTTAAGTTTATTGTATTTTAATTTTTGGATTATACTAAAGTTGAATCTGTAACTAGCACCTAAAACTTTAATTTAGTCTACTTAGTGATTTTCAGATGACAATTTTTAAAACTGCTTTGGAAATACTTTTATTTATGAACCTATGTTTTAACATTAATCCTAATCAGAAACTTCTTTCTGATTAGGACAAATTCAAGGCTGTACTACTTGTCTTTCTTTCATGTGTGCTCAATAGAAGGGAACAAAATTATAGATTGTTATCCTCCTTTTATGTAAATTACAGCAATTGTTAAAGCAAATGTCAATTTTCTACTACTGTATTTTACCTGGAGTGCCCACTGCTCCCCTCCCCAAAAAAACTTTTTCCCCAATCCTTGCCCCTTTATACTACTTTAAAGGAGGGAGAGGGTGGTGTTT
Organism: Mesoplodon mirus; assembly: GCF_964341445.2. Classification (NCBI taxonomy): domain Eukaryota; kingdom Metazoa; phylum Chordata; class Mammalia; order Artiodactyla; family Ziphiidae; genus Mesoplodon; species Mesoplodon mirus. Next base: position 7,429,064 of record NC_138989.1, read on the forward strand.
AACTTATGATTGGTAAATCAGGGAATCTTCGGAAGAAAAGGGCTTTCTCTTTCAGGAACTCATTGTGAAGATAACATTACTTACAATTTGCTATACACCAGATAGATACCTACTTGACAGCACATTTTGTTTAGTATGTGTATTCAGTGGTGAATTTAGTGTGAATCAGAATTCGTTTTTTGGGGATGAATTTGTGTTTCACGTTTCCAGTTCCTTTGCTAATAATTTCTTTACCTCCTAAAAGTAATTTTCTAATATTTAGTTTTTTTCCCCCGTTTTATTAGATTATAGAGAATGGCAGGATTTGCTTGCCCTCTCTTAAATTTTATTTTTGGCTTTTTAATTTTCACTGATTTAGAGACTAATAAAGTCTGTTTATATAAAAATCATCTGCATGTTTTGATTGGCCTTAATCCTGTATAAGCCTCCCTTAGAAGCATTTAGGTAATTCTGTAAATTATTGCATGTACCCTAAGATTTACTCAGCTTTCAATATGTTTTCTCAGTGTCTCAATTTGCAAGATTTAATTTTATCCTTACTCCTGTAACCAGTGCTGATGAAGATTGAATAACTTTTATCTCTTAACCATTTTACTGATTCTCTGTGGGAACTGTATATAAAAGCTACTAGAGTTGTTGGCTATTCCGTGAAATTAAACATGTTTAAAACCAGTAGTGAAATATTATTTAATTGTGACTGATACCATCTTAAGAATGATTGCTTTTTTTCCCACATGAAGATATCAATTTGGGGAAGGTATTGAATTTATTTAAAATTCTATACAAAGTGTTTTATGCCTACATATGTATACATAAAGAGATAAATGTTGGCTTTATATTGATATTTTTATTTAAATTGTCTTTGACAGGTTGGAAAGGGCAAAGAAATTACAGGAACAGCGAGAAAAGGAAATGGTTGAAAAACAAAAGCAACAGGAAATAGCTGCAGGTAATTTTTGTTTTCTTTATTATGGAAGTATGGCATTTTTTTGTAAAACATTTGAAAAGTTCAGGAAAAGTAATAGGAAGAGAATCATGAGTGGTCCCTTCTACCCATCAGTATGCTGTAAATTATTAATTGAATTGTGAATGTTATTTTTAATGTTACTTTTGTATCTCATAAAACTTTTTTTGCACTGTATTTCTGATTTGGTCAATGTAGATAATTTTGAAAAGTGAATAGTGACTATTCTTGTTCATGTAGCAGTTTAGCCATCACTGCATATGTCTTTTAGTTATGATTTTGGAAATACAGTTTATTAAAGATGATCTGAACTGGAGTATGTATTATGTCTTAACTATTAAAAATGAAGTTTTTAGACATAACAGAGACACTGCCTGTGGGTGATTTAAAGGTGATCAGAGAGAGCCTGTATGAAATGTAATCTGGAAGGTAGAAGTAACAGATCTGGCACTTAACTTTTATAGGACTTGGGCCTAGTATGTTAACTGTGTATAATACCTGTTTAATAGTTTTAAACGTTTCTTGTGAGTTTCAAATTAGATGTTGTGAGATCATTTTGTTAGCTATAAAGGACCATACAAAGAAAAGTCGATTTGTTAAAAGTTTAGCTACAGGGGCTTCCTGGTGGCGCAGTGGTTGAGAGTCCGCCTGCCGATGCAGGGGACATGGGTTCGTGCCCCGGTCTGGGAGGATCCCACATGCTGCAGAGCGGCTAGGCCCGTGAGCCATGGCCGCTGAGCCTGTGCGTTCGGAGCCTGTGCTCTGCAACGGGAGAGGCCACAACAGTGAGAGGCCCGCGTACTGCCAAAAAAAAAAATAGTTTAGCTACAATCACTATAGTTCATTTCCATTGAAATCATACACCTTTATCCTATTTGCAGGATTCTCTTTATCCTCAGATTAAGTGAAGTTTAAGTATATATATATAAGGGATCATATACAGAAATGTCTAGAGATGAATACATGAAATAAATGTTTGCTAAAATGTTACTGCTTTATAAGCTTAACACAGTCATTTTCTGTTTGGTGAAAATATTCTGCCTTTTTGTAGATTAGTAGCTCTTATATATAAATAATGTATTACTGTAATTAGGAGGTTGGTTTTGGCTAAAATCCATACTTATTTCCTCTTCAGCAGCTGCAGCTACCGGAGGTTCTGTGCTCAATGTTGCTGCCCTGTTGGCATCAGGAACACAAGTAACTCCTCAGATAGCTATGGCAGCTCAAATGGCAGCCTTGCAGGCTAAAGCTTTGGCAGAGACCGGAATAGCTGTACCTAGCTATTACAACCCAGCAGCTGTGAATCCAATGAAATTTGCTGAACAAGAGAAAAAAAGGAAAATGCTTTGGCAAGGCAAGAAAGAAGGAGTAAGTTCTCTTATTCTCCTTTTTTGTCATTGATTCCTCAGCTTAGAAAAACAAATTTGGATTGGAAAAGATGAGTAGTTTGGGTTTATCTTTCTTCTGAGAGCCTGACTGGAATAATTTAATTTGCTACAGTTATTAATTCTGGGGGAAAAAATGCACAATCTAAGTCAGGCTTTCAAAGAAAACCAATATTGCCCTACATTTATTAAGGGGAAAGAGTTGGTTCCTTAGCTTAGATTTTTTTTCATATATTAAGATAATTATAAATTCCATTGGTGGAATGCCATAAATGCTATTGTTTTTCTACTAAGACTATATTATGGAAAGATCTAGTATCATAATACAAGGTATTTAAATTTTACATATGCTAAGAATTCATTGTTTTTTTAACAGGACAAATCCCAGTCTGCTGAAATATGGGAGAAACTGAATTTCGGAAACAAGGACCAAAATGTCAAATTTAGGAAATTAATGGGTATTAAGGTGAGTTATACACTTTGTAATAAAGCTCATGTTATTTTATATTTTTAGGGTAACATTGGTTCTCAACTTAAACATTATTTCAGTGATGTGTCATGTCTGGGTACTTTCTAGTGCTCTTTCATTTGTGTTCTCTAGATTAACTTCACAGAATTAACCAATAAATTACCATCACTAGTCAACAATACAAATTGTTAAATTTTTTTTTTTTTTTAAGAAGATGTTGGGGGTAGGAGTTTATTAACTTATTTATTTATTTTTGCTGTGCTTGGTCGTTGTTTCTGTGCCAGGGCTTTCTCTAGTTGTGGCAAGCGGGGGCCACTCACTATCGCGGCCTCTCTTGTTGCAGAGCACAGGCTCCAGACGCGCAGGCTCAGTAGTTGTGGCTCACGGGCCTAGTTGCTCCACGGCATGTGGGATCCTCCCAGACCAGGGCTCGAACCCGTGTCCCCTGCATTAGCAGGCAGATTCTCAACCACTGCGCCACCAGGGAAGCGCCAAATTGTTAAATTTGATTAAAACATTTGTTGAGGGACTTCCCTGAAGGTCCAGTGGTTAATACTCCACACTTCCATTGCAGGGGACGTGGGTTCAATCCCTGGTCGGGGAACAAAAATCCCACATGCTGTGCGGCACGGCCAAAACATAAGAAATAAAACAGTTGTTGATTGTTACTGCGTGTTTATGCCTTAAGCAAACCTTGTTCAAAATCATAAGCTTGTCTTAGTAAATTAAAAAAAAAATTTGTAAAAAGGAATTAATTTGCTTTTAAAAATGCCCGTTTAGACATATATATGGGATTTAAGAAAAAAAAATGTCATGAAGAACCTAGAGGTAAGACAGGAATAAAGACACAGACCTACTAGAGAATGGACTTGAGGATATGGGGAGGGGGAAGGGTAAGCTGTGACAAAGCGAGAGAGAGGCATGGACATATATACACTACCAAACATAAGGTAGATAGCTAGTGGAGATCAGCTCGGTGCTTTGACCGCCTGGAGGGGTGGGATTGGGAGGGTGGAAGGGAGGGAGACGCAAGAGGGAAGAGATACGGGAACATATGTATATGTGTAACTGATTCACTTTGTTATAAAGCAGAAACTAACACCATTGTAAAGCAATTATACTCCAATAAAGATGTAAAATTAAAAAAAAAAATGCCCGTTTAGGGCTTCCGTGGTAGCACAATGGATAAGAATCTGCCTGCCAATGCAGGGGACACGGGTTCGATCCCTGGTCCAGGAAGATCCCACATGCTGTGGAGCAACTAAGCCCGTGCGCCATAACTACTGAAGCCCACGCACCGTGCTCCACAACAAGAGAAGCCTGCGCACCACAAGGAAGAGTAGCTCCCGCTCGCTGCAACTAGAGAAACCTCGCGTGCAGTAATGGCGACCCAGTACAGCCAAAAATTAATTAATTAATTAATTTAATTGCCCATTTAAATGGAATATTACTCAGCCATAAGAAGGAATGAAACAGTTATTTGTAGTGAGGTGGATGGAACTAGAGTCTGTCATACAGAGTGAAGTAAGTCAGAAAAAGAAAAATACCATATGCTAATGCATATATATGAAATCTAGAAAATTGGTACTGATGAACATAGTGGTAGGGCAGGAATAAAGATGCAGACGTTGCGAATGGACTTGAGGACACGGGGTGGGTGGGGGAAGGGGAGGCTGGCACGTAGTGAGAGAGTGGCATTAACATATATACACTACCAAATGTAAAATGGATGGCTAGTGAGAAGCTGCTGCAAAGCACAGGGAGATGAACTTGGTGCTTTGTGATGACCTAGAGAAGTGGGATAGGGAGGGTGGGAGGGAGGCTCAGGAAGGAGGGGATATGGGGATATACGTATGCATATATGGCTGATTCACTTTGCTATACAGCAGAAACTAACACAACATCGTAAAGCAGTTATACTCCAGTAAAGATGTATAAAAAGAAAAAATGCCCATTTAAGGTTAACTGTACTTAGTGTGGGGTCGGACTTCCTTAATTTTTTTCAAGGAAGTTTTTTGTTGAGTTTTTTTGTGGGGTTTTTTTTTTAATAATTAATTAATTTGGCTGTGCCAGGTCTTAGTTGCAGCAAGCGGGATCTTTTAGTTGCGGCATGCGAACTCTTAGTTGTGGCATGTGGGATTTAGTTCCCTGACCAGGGGCTGAACCCAGGTCCCCTGCATTGGGAGCACAGAGCCTTAGCCACTGGACTACCAGGGAAGTCCCAAGGAAGGTTTTAGGTTTTACACAACAACCTGGTAAGGTCGACAAATGTTCAGATATTGGTTATTACTAAGGGAGTTGGTTTTTCATTGAAGGGATATTTGGTTTAAACTCCACCCCCATTTTCTACTTTACTTTTCCCTAGACGCTTTATTTATTTTTGGCTGCGTTGGGTCTTCAGTGCTGCGCGCGGGCTTTCTCTAGTTGCAATGAGCAGGGACTACTCTTTGTTGCGGTGCGCAGGCTTCTCATTGCAGTGGCTTCTCTTTGTGGAGCACGGGCTACAGGCATGCGGGTCTCAGTAGTCGTGGCGCACGGGCTCAGTTGCTCCGTGGCATGTGGGATCTTCCCGGACCAGGGCTTGAACCCGTGTCCCCTGCATTGGCAGGCAGATTCTCAGCCACGGTGCCACCAGGTCCCTGGCATGTTCTACCTGTTCTTTCTTAGGCCCACTGAATGATTTTTGTTATGTCCTGCTCTGTCCCAGTACCTCGAATGAACATCGCCTTGAATTCCATAGGTGCTGAATGACTGAATGGAAGCTCAGTGAGGTCACGTATGTACTGCACACATGTGACCTACTGGTACTTCTTAGGTGAGAAGCACGTTTTATTCCTACAGGTGAATCATGTTAATAGTATAGGTTGTGTCTGTTCTGTAGAGTGAAGAGGAAGCTGGATGTAGCTCCGTTGATGAAGAAAGTTACAAGACGTTGAAACAGCAGGAAGAAGTTTTCAGAAATCTAGACGCTCAGTACGAAATGGCGAGGTCACAGACCCACACCCAGAGAGGAATGGGGTTGGGTTTCACATCGTCGATGCGAGGAATGGACACAGTCTGAAGAAGGTCACACCTTATACCTGGGACTTTTACAGACTCTGGTTCTGGTGTCAGGTCCTTGTTCACCAAACAGCTGGTATTCTAGCTTGCATGGGTGTTGCATTGACTTTAATTTATTGAAAAATGTGATTTTTTGTAAATATCGGATCAGTGATACTGGTGTTAGTGTAATCAGGTTAAACCCGCTTCCACTGAACTGGACTATAGAAGGACAATATTTTTTAGTTAATGAATTCTACTTTTCAAATATATGAAAGCTGCAGATGGGATAAAATCTCATACATGGATTTTTGGTGTCCACTGTCTTGTGTACTTTTGTACTTAACCTTGTACAGTTATTTTCATCTCTTGAAACATGAAAGAAATGTCATGTAGATGTTCTTTAGAAAATCTGGCCATTTGGTACATGATCCAGCACAAATAGGCTGGGTGGTGATGATAATAAAAATGGTTTTCTCAAAACTCGTGTTAATTTCAGTTACCTGGAATTCTTATTTGAACTTGTCTTATGGTTTCTGTAGCATTTTGCGATTTCTAGTAGAAGACACTGGCTAGAAATTCCTTTTTTTTTTTTTTTTTTTTAAAGAACTATGCTATAGGCAATACCATGGTGAGCAAAAATGTAAAAGGAAGTTGGGAGGACTGAAAAAACTTAGTAAAATAATACTGTTTTCCTACTATTATAAGGGACAGAACTGATGTACAGTATTTGTTAAATATTCCATGTTATTCAGGAAATAGATTAATACATTAAAGGGATGTAAGCACTTTTATTTTAATAAAGTGCCTTATAACAAGTTCTTTGTATGCCCTTTCCTCATTATCCCTTTTGAATTGTCTAACCTGAAGTACTAAAACAGAAAACAACTTTGTCACTAAATTGATTAAATTTAGGGCATAGTTTTGGTGGAAGGAGGGGACTACAGAACTTGTACTTCATTTGCTTTCATTACAACAAATTCATCATTTTTAGCTTTCCCTGGAAAAATCCTTTGAAAAACATCTCCACAATGTAGTAGCACAAGGGAAGACTGCTTAATGTGTTTTGGTAAATGTTTGGTTTTGCCAGAGCACAATTATTTTGGGGAGAGATGGCTCTTCATGCTTCAGTGACAAAGTCAAGTTTCTGGGGAAATAACACCATGGTTTTTCACTTTGGAGTGATCCCAAATTCACATTTTCCTGGTGAGCTGTGCCTTCTGAAATCTGTTTCATTAAGAGTGTTTGTGGGGGGAAAAAAAATGTTTGGGGGCCTGTAATGCAGTGTGGATATGAAAAGCACACATTAAACTGCTTCCTGTGTTTTTCTATGGTATTTTAGGAGCTGGCCATACATGATGAATGATGTGGTCCATCCTGTACTCATTTAGTAATTTTAAAGAATTTTTATAGCCAATTTTAAACAGGAAACTAATTTTGATTCATTTAGTATGTCCAAAACAATTGAGTTAGGTAATCAGTATTCTTAGTAGAGATTTTACATTCTTACTTGCATGCCTGTTTTTGAAATCCAGGGGGTATTTTATATTTTAACATCCCAATTGGCACTGGTCATATTTAAAGTTATTAATAGCTACACACAGCCAGGGGAAACCATCCTGGACAATGCAGATTTAGAGGGAGGCATATAGGTAACTGCAATTTGTATAATTAAATTTTACGAAGGAATTATTGGAGTCCTGGGGGTGGGGGCCAGTTAACTGCTGGCTCAATTTGAAATGAGTTTGTAGGGAAGCTTTTATATGCTTAAACTTTGTTTCCCCTTTTTCCTGCCTGTTACTGTGCTTTCCGTGTCAAAGCCTGGTACTCCATGATGGATGTTTGGGGCTTTACTCTTGTATGCGACGGGAACATAAGTTGCTGTCCAGGAGATTCTTGAAAGACATGGCAGTAAGACAAGAAGACCACACTATTTGAGGAAAGGTTTTGATGAGCTTTGTGAGAGCAACTGGCTTGGAGGATAAGAAAATTCAAAGATGATGCTTCCAATTTGGGTGATCATTGTTTGTGATTAAATTAGAAAACTTAAATACTATAGTGGGTTGGTGGAAGGAGATAGAAGCAGAAATTGTGTTACATATCATTCCAAGTTAATTTCATGGCCAAAAGATGATTTAAGTATATACTTAAATATAATTTCTCTGGGGCCCTCTCCTAGTTCTCCCACTGGCTGCGCATCAGTTTCTGTAGTTGTCTCATCCTAAATCCCAGCTCTCTAGGGCTCACTCCTAGACTTCCTTCCCACTCTTCTTCACTATGCAGTCTCATTCTCTACCATCTTTGTATTTACTTTCCATAAAAATGTGAACCAGCCAAATGCTAATCTTTAGTTCAGTCTTCTTTGGAGCTTAGCCAAATATCTGTGTAATATACACCTCCACTGAGCCCGAAAATTTTACCTTCAAATATACTAGTGCTTCAAAAATTTCTTCCACTAGTCTAGTTACTTACCTAACTAGAGTTATATAAGGATAAAATTGTTTATAAGGATAAAATTGCCTCAAGGTACCACATAGCCAAAATGGAACTCACCCTTTACTCCCAAAACTGGTCAACATCAAATGATTTTTTTTCTCTATCTCAAATGATCACTTACTTAACCAGTTTCTTAAGTCAGAATCCTGGCAAATAATTCACCACCCTTTTCTCTCATTCCCTATGTACAACCCTTCAGTTATCTCTGTTGCTTTAATTTTATCTTTTAAATATTCACTATTAAATATCAGCTCTTCAGCACTGTTGCCACTACCCTAATCCAAGCTAACATTTGTTGATCTTATTACAAAAATCTATCAGTCTACTAGATTTGGAATTTTACGTTTGCTCCATCGCCAGTCCTTTTCCTATCATGCCATCAGGACCATCTTACCAAAATGAAAATTTGTGGGTCATAGACCCACCACTTGTTTAAAATGTTGAAATGACTTGCCAATTTGGGGGTGGAGACAATGTCCCTAATGTGAGTACTTGCCTAATGTTCCAGCCTCATTTTGCTCCGCTCTGCCTTTTCGTTCTACACGCCATTTCTTCAGACTAGGACTCTCTTAATTCCATCCCCCATACTCACCACCAACTTTGCCCTCCTAACACTTCATAATTCAGTTCAAACCTCAGTTCTTCGATTCACTGACTCCCACAGAAATGTCAAATTTGTTACATATCCATTCCTGTTTTTATTTCACATATTTATCTCTTAATATGACGAATACCCATCAACATCCACTTTGACCCAAGAGCGGGAACATGTATGTTTATTTTTTGTTTCTTTCTTTTGCTAGACTGTACCCTCTATGAAAGCAGGAACTTCTCTAGTTTGCTCACTCTTACACCCTCAGTTCCTAGAACAGTGCCTGGCACATTGAACTCGGTAAATAAATGTTACTGAATGAATGAGTGATTGAAGGAGAGAAATCACCAAAAACTGCAACAGACAAATCTAAAATAATCTAAGATCAAGCTAGTTCTTCATGACAAAGTGAAACAAGCCCAGTAAACTGAAGTAGCTTCTCCAAGATCACAAAGGTAGTCTGTGGCAAAACTGGAGTTCCTTATTCACCAGAATCTGTGATAAGCCGTACATCGTGCTCTGATTTTTTGCAGCCTTAAATGCATGAGACAACTCATGTTGTTGTAACACATTCTGATGTAGTTGGGCTTTCTTCGCGTTATAAAGGACCAATCCCAGTATGCAATGCAAACAGTGAGTTAAGAGTCGCTTAGAAACCCAGATCCCAGCATGCCTTGCTCCCGAGCAACCTCAGAAGTGGGTATGAGAGACACCATTGCATTCTGGGAGTTGTAGTCTCACAGGACTGGCCCGCCTATTTTGCAGCTTCGGCGGCGTACGTTTGGAGGAAACCGTACGGGGTGGCTTAGGGCGGCCGGAGCCCTGGAGAGCGGTGCCGCCCAACAACCTTTGCCTTCGGCCGGGGGGCCAGCTCCGCCTCTTCTCGTATCTTTCCCATAGCCCAAAATGGCGGCGGAGGTGGATTTCGGCGACCTAGAGCTGTTCGAGGCGTTTGACCACCTAGAGGAGTCGACTCCGAAGCCAGTTCACACCCTCTTCAAGGACGACGACGGCGACGAGGAGGACGAGAATGGGGTCGGCGACGCGGAGCTGCGGGAGCGGCTTCGGCAGTACGAGGAAACCATCGAGCAGCTCCGCGCCGAGAATATCCTTCCCGCTCGCTGGGCCCTGTCACTGGGGAGTGTGGTGTGTGCCGTCCCCGGGAGGGTGCGGGCGGAAATTCCACGAGGCTGAGAATCGCGGGTTCGGGTTGCGTAAGCTGTCCCCGAGGCCTCGGCGCAGACATCTCCCCTTCTGGGATCCGTATCCTGGACCTTATTCGCTCCTCCCGCCCCCCAAGTCTGGTGTCGGTTTTTAGCGTTATTCCGGACTCTTTCAACTGTTCAGTTGTAGACTCTTCACCACTTCTCTTCCCCTCTTTGGAGTCATTATCCGATCTCCTTTTTTGGAGCCAAGCTAAAGTTGTTGCAATCACGCTGTAGTTGTAGGAGATACCGGATGCTTAGACCTAGGCGCAGATGTGTCTTTAGGGCGGGGCAAAAGTTTGTGGTGCTAGGATGTGCAGTTGGGGGCGTTAAGGAGTCGAGGCATGCAGAGAGAAATGGTTAATTGTTTGATGAACTTGGGGGATTCATTTTAAAGTTCTTCCACTTTGAAATAGCTTCCGTGGTTAAGGTCCATTGCAAACCCCTAGGAAAAAGGCGCCAAATAAGTTTCCGTTTGCCTTTAGTTACATGTTTACAACCTTTCTAGCAAGAAGTGTTAATATGTTTATTTCCATTTTTAGAGAATTTTTGGTGTTTTTTTGTTTGTAATATACATGCAAGTAATTTTGGCTCAGGTAGTTTTTCTAGTGTAAAAACCCCTGAAGGTGGTTGGTAAATCATCTTTTAAGGTTTTCGAAGTAATTTTTTCATAATCCCTTTTTCCTCGACATTTTATTACGAAAAATTTCAAAATACAGAAAAGGTGAAAGGATTTTACAGTGAACGTTCATAGATTCCATCCTAGATTCTTCAGGTCTTAACAGTCTGTTACGCTGCATAACATTTTCGGTTTAGTCTGTTAAGTCTCTTTGAACTATGTGCCCCTGCCTTAGAAATACCATGTTGGAAGGGATGAAAACTCTATTTTAGTTTTTAGATCCAGATACCTAGCCCTGCAACAAAACAGGAGGTCAGTAAGTGTGTCATCCTCAAAATATTTGTCTTTTAACGTTTATAACATATGTTTATAACATTGACACCAAAAGTGAGGTTAGTAATTGAATTTTATGATCTTCCTATTTCTATTTAATCAGGGCTTATACTCCTTAACAAGTAATAACATCAAGAACTTAAAAGAAAATTGAACATTCTGACTCGACCAAGGTATGAGATCTTGAATTTGCACCATAATGTCCTTTATTTTTTATCCCAACATTAATATTTAATCACAGTTGTTTTTTTGCAAAAAGGGTGTTTAGGATTTTTATACCATTTTGTACTCAATAAATCGTAGTAATGATCCTTTATTTTTAATTTGTGAGGGTAAAATTTGAATTCTCACAACCGTATTAAACTTTGAAAACTGACTTATTGGGTGAAAATATGTGTGAAACACAATTTAGAAGTTTTTGACTTAATGTTCAGAACAGGCAAGTTATCAACCTAGCTGTTGCTATTCAGTGAACGTTTCTGGTAAGTTAGAATTCAGATTACAGTATTAATCTAGCTGAAGATTTATTTATACAATTAAAATGTGTTCATAAATAGAAATAATGCAAGATGCAGCATTTTAGAAGAAGAGATGGTAGTTGCTTTTGAAAAAAGTACAGTGAGTAAATTTGCATTCAGGCATCTGATTTTAATAGAAGATTAAACGTTGATATTTTGTAATTAAATTTATTTAGTAGTCACTAAATTAAAATATTTCTTAAAGTACAAATTTATTACACAGAATGGTACGTTAAGGCTTTCAGAATATGGGGTACCCTGATGCAGTTTCACATGGAATTTTTTGTCCCTGGTACCAGCTGAATTAACTGGCTACACTGGTGACTAAAACTTTAAAATTTTAGAATTTAACATATTTAGAATTTAGACATATTTCAGAATATATCTAAAGAATAACTTCTCTATGCGCTACTCTCCTTCCTCTATGTGAGCACACTTTGTAGATCTACACTTATTTTTGGTTAGGTAGTAAACATATTGAATGTAACTAGGATTCTTAAAAAATCACAATTTTTATATATGTAAAGATATTTTATTTAGACAAGCATATGCTTTGTAATAGAGTTGTTCATTTAAACATTAAATATTTATTTATAAGGGGGTTATAATCACCTGAATTCATATGATTACAGCATCATAGGCTTTGCCAATTTATAAGAAGCAAGCATTAGTATCCTGAAAAAGGAATATATATATATATATATGTGTGTGTTGTGTGTATATATATATATACATATATATATATTTTTTAATTGGTGTCCTCCACATTGTCAGACTGACAGAGCTTTCTACAGAACACTGAGGAAGAAAAACATAAAATTATTTAGATAAAATTGTACCCTACATCTCTTGATTTAACCCTTATTTTTGGAAATTTCATGATCAGAAGTGTCTCTTCTTTTTATCCAGTAAACATTGTGGGGTGTTTTTTTTTCTTCTGTTTTTTATTTATATGATGAAAATTTTCAAACGTACAGAAAGTGGAAAGAATAGTACAGTTAATACCCATATTTTCATCACTTAGATTTAACAGTATTTTGCCATATTTCCTTCTTCTAATTCCATATACATATTTTACCCCAAATATTTCAGCATGTATTTTTTTTTCTAAAGACTTTCATGTTACCACAACACCATGATCACACCTAATAACTGGCGAGATTTCCTTAATAACGTTCCCAACCAGATTCAGATGTCCCCAATTGAATGTCTTTATTGCTGATTTCTCAAACTGAACTCCAGTCAAGGGTCATGCAATTGCATGTAGTTTTTAGAAACATGATGTATTTTTTTTTTTTTTTTTTTTTTTTTGCGGTATGCGGGCCTCTCACCGTTGTGGCCCCTCCCGCCGCGGAGCACAGGCTCCGGACGCGCAGGCCCAGCGGCCATGGCTCACGGGCCCAGCCGCTCCGCGGCATATGGGATCCTCCCAGACCGGGGCACGAACCCGTGTCCCCTGCATCGGCAGGCGGACTCTCAACCACTGCGCCACCAGGGAGGCCCCATGATGTATTTTTTAAAACTGAAGTTTGTGCAAATTGAAGCAAGTTTCTGGGTGTCTTCATATTTTAATTTTATTTCTCTACTTGATGTGGGCAATTCCACATTCAGATTGATTTATTTCACGTGCTGTACAGGTAGAAAGATTTGAGGCAGGTGTGGAGGAATCAGAGATTCAGCTGCTCCCAGGTTACCGAAGGGATATATAGCAGATTTCCAGGCTGCAGTCTAGTTCTGTTTTTTGCAGTATTTGAAAGTCAAACTCAGGAATGAGATACTTTTTACATCTCTACTTTAAAATTTTGGATTTGAGCTACTTAGTGCAAACCCCTAGGAAAGTGACTCTTTCTGCCCTCCAGAAAGAGTCTACCCATTTATTTATAAAGTGTTTCAATTTCCCATATATTTCCAAGCCAAATTCACTGATTCTTTCAGAAATATATTCTTGTTACCTGCTTTATTCAATTCCTCCCTCCCCTCAGTTTGTAAACAAACAGCCATTGGGTAAAGAAGCTTTTCGGTTGAAAGATTAACTGTAGTTTTTAATTTTTTTATGAAATATTTTTTAAAATATGTAATGTAAAAGATACCCCTAAAAACTGTTAAAGTGGGTAAAACTGGAGTTCTTTGTGGTTCTTGATCTTATTTGTAAAATATTATATGATCTTTGGTACTTAAGAATTATAAAGGTTCAGTGTTTATATATACATATGCAAGTTTTACTTTAATGTCTTCTAAGAATATGTTTTAACTTCTGTTTTAGTGGAATATTGGTGAACAATACTAAATTAGATGGACCTTTATTTCAGATTCTATTTATGAACAATGTTATTTCAAAGTAAGTAATTTTCCCTTTCCTAAATATTATGAGCTGATGTATTTATGATACAGTGTCTTCTATAAATATGCTGTTTTCATTTTTACTTTATATACCATCTTTATTCTTTTACTTAAAATTTATGGAATCATGATAAGAGTGAGGACATTAGAGTCATCTAAACCTGAATTTGAAGCTGGACTCCTCTACGTTCTCTATCTGTGAACCTGGACAGGTCACTGACCCTCTCTGCATATCAGTTTCATTACTGGAAAACAGGACATTAATAGTAACTACCTCTTAAGTAGCTAAATGAGCACCTGTAAGAGCCCGATAAATAGCCTCAAATAAAAGTCACCGCTACCACCATAAATAATCTTAACCATTTCTCTACCACAATCAGGGAACTACGTTTTCCCTGTTGGCTATCTTCAAAGCTTACCCACGTGATTTTTTTTTTTTCTTTTTAATAGCAAAACTAGACCTTTGCAAGCCTTCCAGCATGCTTGGGTCTGGGATGACTCAGTGCATTCCTGCAGTGCTTGCTAGAATGTGCCGACATGGTTTGAGGCCTTGACCTATCCCTTCCTCAGAGCATGGTCATAGACACTTCAGACACCTGCTTGCCCCCTTCGGCGTCACTTAATCATATTATCTTAGGCGCCCGGCAAGGTAAAGGGACCGTACATAGGGTGTTACCTGTGTGGCAGGTCCGTTGGCTACTTCAGCTCAGCAGAAGCAGAACCTGAGGCTCTGGGAGTGGGGAGCAGCCTGTGGTGGGCACAGGAGCAGCACGGTGCTGGGCACGCGGGGCTCCAGCGCCGCTGTCGCTGTCCGAATCGGCCTCTGACTCAAGCTCTTGGCAGTCTTAACGTCTGCACCGCTCACCTGGCGTTGTGCCTGCAGAAATCTTACAATGTCAGAGCTAACGGGACCTGATGGATCAAGTCTGTAAAGAGGAGGTTGGCTCTTTTGGCCCCTCCTGAACCGAGCACTGAAGAATATTTGATGAACGTGGTTCTGGACCTGGAAGGCTGGGGAAAATAGACCTCAGTCGTTTTTCTTGCATTGCATTTTGGTCTTTTTTTCTCCAGTGTAATATTTACATAGGTGTTTCCTTATATGTGCAGAGAGGGTGTCTGGGAGGAGGATGTGGGAGAGCTGAATGCATTGATTATCTCTGTGTTGCAGAAATAAGGGGCTGAGAGACAGGGTAGGAAGGGAGGTTTTTGTTATGTAACTCACCCTTTCAGTTCTTCTGAATTTTGAACCATTTACATGTATTACATATTCAAAAATTAAGTATGTAAAATTTATAAATAAAATCCATTTAGTCTTTGCGTAAGTATTTGCCAGCTGTTACATCCTAGGCACTGAGTTAGGTTATTGTAATCATTTTATTAACTGACAACGATGTATATATTTTTCCTAAGGAATAGATTCCTGAGTGTTCCAAAGAATCAGCGATTTGATAAACTCTGAAAAACAAAATAACAAAATTTACACATGACATCTTCTAAAAATGCATAAAACTCAATCAAGTCAATGTTTTACTCTGTCTGGGTTCTGACCATTTTGTCCTCTTACGCAGGCAATATCATCAAGAAATAGAGGAATTTGTATCAAATTTAGTAAAAAGATTTGAGGAACAGCAGAAAAATGATGTGGAAAAGACTTCCTTTAATCTTTTGCCCCAGGTATTTCAAACTTAAGAGACTTTAAGATTAGTAGGTTATGCTTTTCACTGTCAATTGTTAGGCTCCGGGGATCCTCTTGAATCAAAACCAGAATGACTGTTGAGATTGACTGTTCACCTCCCATCCTGCAGCCGGGCTTCCTTCTCCACAGTCTGACCAGCGCAGCCACAGGGCTTTCTTTTGGATCACGGTTGCTTTTCTCAGGGAGTCATATTCACACCTGGCTGCACTCAAAACTGAAGCCTTTTTATTTTCCATTCCCTGACTTGGACACGTGGTTTGGGGCAGAAAATTAATTTTAGGTCAGAAAAAAAAATCTCTGTTTCTGGGGTTTATAAAAGATGGATTCTTTTTATCTACAATGAACAGGTTCATATGCCATCCTTTCTTTCCCTTCTACTTGTTTTAAAAATCAACAGCATGCCCAGAGAAATCTGAGAGATTCCACTCTGAATATTAGGGCATGAGTTTACCTTAAGAAAATCAGAATTATGATTTCTGGGCTTTTTTTTTTTTTAATTAAAAATTAAGGTAAGTAGAGTCTCTCAAATAAGGATCTTTAGCTGTTTATCCTCAGAGGTTGGAGAATGGAGTATTCTAATTAATTTAATTTTTTGTTTATCACCTTTAGTTTTCACCTATCAGATATAATTTTTAAAGATTCACAGAACAAAATACATTTAACAATAAAAAACATACTGAAAAAAAACAAAACATTGAATATTAATATTTGATTCAGGAAACACTTCAGAATTTTGTAGTGGCTTGAGGTCTGTAAGGGTTGTAATATCAGTATTGACCAGTAATATCAAGTTATATATTATTTTAATCTTTGATTATCTGATTTCAAGATAAAGTCTGTCTTGTCAGTTTAAGTGTTGAAAGTTCCATAATTAATATTTGTTAACACAAAAGTCATAGTGTAAAAATCATTTTTTAAAAAAAGTCACAGTGTATGCTAATGTTCCAGAAGATACTATCTTTTATATATCTTTTTAACTTTCCCACTTGGGAGATTTCTTTCATAAACCTTCCTACCTAGCTTAACTTCTCAACTCACCCTAATTATGACAACAATGAATTCAAAATTTTATATACCTTAATGGTATGTATTACAAAATAAAGTGAGTGTGTTCAGATTGCTAATATTTGAAATTTAAAGTTGTTAAAAATTGGTTACCTTTTGTAATGTGTGTTTCTCTTCGTGTTAGCCTTCCAGTGTTATGCTAGAAGAGGACCATAAAGTAGAAGAATCCAGTGCTGTTAACAATAAGGAAGCTTTTAGTGTAAGTTTGGACATTTAAGTTTTGAATTCTGCAGATATGTTTCCTATCCTATGTCCATTGGGTGACATTTAAATGATAAAGTGGTATAGTCATATGTCGTCAGACGATCACACATTCTTTCATTAAATTTGTTGTAAGCAACAGTGTAGGCTTCAGCCTCTAAATACCATAGTTTGCTTTTTAATAACTATTTCATTGTGGCCTGGGGGCACAATAGATATACTTTGGAGGACTTTATTTTTCTCTTGACTATCCTCTCTGTTCATCTTCTTTCCTTTCTTGCTTTTTCTTTTTTTAATAGATTTTTTTTTAGAGCAGTTTTATGTTCACTGAAAAATGGAGTGGAAGGTACAGAGATTTGCCGTGTATCCCCTGCCCCCAGACATTCATAGCCTCCCCCACTATCCACAGCCCCTACCAGCTGGTACATTTGTTACAATTGATGAACCTACATTGACACATCATTATCACCCAGAGTCCATGGTTTACGTTAAGGTTCATTCTTGGTGGTGTACATTCTGTGAGTTTGCACAAATTCATAATGATATGCATCTAGCATGAGACTATCATACAGAGTAGTTTCACTGCCCTAAAAATTCTCTTTACTCCACCTATTTATCCCTCTCTCCCACCTCTACTCATTTTTAAGAACTTGGATGAAGATATAGAAAGCATGCTTGTGGAACTTAGAGATGGGTGAAGCTGAGGGGGATATATAGCTAATATAACAGGTGGCAGATAGGAAATTTTAAATGTGGACAGACTCCAGTAGTGGGTGAAAAACAGAAGACGATTTACAGGGATGAACCTACATTTAGCCCTTTCAGTACCTATGCAAAATTCAGCAGTGTCAGTGCAGTGTAGTGGTGTGATTTTGCAACTTAAAAATTTTTAAAGAAGATGATGTAATCCTGGATTCCATTAAAGGAAGACTAGTTTTCATGTTCATGGAGTATTGTGTCCCATTGATGTACCGCAATTTAGACTAAATTAGTAAGTGCAAAATCCCCCATTTCCAGGCAGGTGCCACTGTAAATCCCAGAGCCTTAGAGTTTAAAAGGGAAATGAAGTTATCTAATTCAAATTCAGGAATCTTTCTTTAAAGTGCCCTTAGAGCATTTTGCTCTTTTCTTGAGTCTTTCCAGTAACTTGGAATTCACTTTTTTAGAAAATGAGGCAAACCACTTCATTCTTCACACCTGTGATAGAAATTTCCGCTCTCTAAGAGTTGAGCTGAGATGTGCTTCTCATACTCAATCCAATCACTGGTTCTAGCTCTTCCACTTGACATTTATAGGGTGATCTAAAACCCCTGCAAATATCAGCCTTTATCACATTTGCAGAGATGTGTACATACCTTGTAAATCTTTTCAGTAAGATCTGTGGGCTCTTCATCATCCCAGCACCCCCATGTCTTTAAAATTATGGAAAACTGAAAACAGATTGGATATAGATGATTTTAAGGTGTTAGTAATTTTCTTAAGCATGACAGTGGTATTGTGATTTGTAGAATGTTCTTATTCTTAGAAGGCTCATCCTGAAGTGTTTAGGGGGGCAGTGTCATGAGTAGAGTCCGTAGCTGGTTATGTGTGGGAGCTAGAACCCGGGTAGGAAGTTATTGTATTAACCTCAAGCTGGAGAAAATAGTGACTTAGACTAAGATGATAGTGGTGTCGACTTACTTTTTAAAAATGGCTCAGTAAAAAGTGTGTGTGTGTGTGTGTAGAGATGTGCACACAAAAATGTCAGTTAACAATTGTCCAATCTAGATGGAGGGTACATGGGTGTTCCTTGTACCACTTTTTTCAACTTTTCTGTAGGAAATTGTTCCCAAAAATTGGAAGGAAGGGAAAAGAGTGATTGGGAGGAAAGGAAGTGGAAACAATGACTATATAGATATAGACAACTGTCTGAGGATCTTGCTGCAAAAGGAAGCAAAGAAATGGGAAATTGGAGGGAATATAAGAGTTGTTGACAAGTTTTTGTTTTATAAGTCTGGAGAAAGTGCAACTGATAGTAGTGATCCAACAGGAAAAATTCAGTGATCTAGGCAACAGAGGGGAATTCAGTGATGGAGATCTTACTTACACATCGGAATGTGGCTCCTTTAACTAGGGAGTTGATTATTATTTCTAATAATTTCATCCAGAAATAAATTGTTAAAACAATTAATCATAGTCTTACATTATTTAATGTCTTTTTTTTTCCTGCTTAAATAGCAATATTTTTTGACTTGTTTTCTGCAGGTTGTAGGAAGTGTCCTGTATTTTACTAATTTTTGCCTTGATAAATTGGGGCAACCGCTACTAAATGAAAACCCTCAGCTTACGGAAGGATGGGAAATACCCAAGTATCCTACATAGTGAATGAAGATCTTTATGCATCTTGCCATTAAGTTCACCTTTAAAAAAAAAAAAAAACCAAATTTTGCAGACTATGATAACTATTCCTTAATAAAACTCACTAAAGGTACCAGCAAGTCTTCAGCCACATTGTTTCTCTAGAAGGGCAAGAAATACAAGTAAAGGCAAAAAGGTTTGTGTGGGGAGTTGCTTTTGTTTTCTTCTTCTTCTTTTTTAACCAAAACCATGAACTCTTTTAGCTTGAAAAGTTAATATTCTTTATTGCTAGCTTATGATAAATAAACAGAGTAAACTAGAATTTCAATATATAGACATGTTAAATGTTTAAGTCAGTCATATTGGAATTCATTGGTTCACTCCTGATGTGCCTGGGTGGGTGGAAAGGTATAATTACTGCTGTCAATTTGATTGCTGTCTTATAACCATCTACCCCTTTCCAAGTTACCTGAAGGAAAATATGATCATCTGTTTGCCTTGGTTCTTCTATTATTAGCCACTGACAAAACTCAGAGGTAACAGATCAGTCGGGAACACAAGGGTTCTTGGTTAAAAGACTTGGTCAAAAGTACTGTTTGTTTAAATCACTGAGCACAAGAAGTGAAAGTGTTCTCATTTTTGCAGATAATAATTGGCGATCTACATGCTTTCTTGTCTCTGATACACGTTGCTGTCGTACAGAATTTTGTTGATTTGCTTTTATATTTCTATTTACATTATGAAAATCTTTGTTTTTTGACCAAATAGGCCAAAGCCTCACTGTTTCAATTGTGGTTCTGAAGAGCATCAAATGAAAGATTGCCCAATGGTAAATTTTTCTCATATAAAAAAAAATCTTTGAACCAGAGCTTTCTAATGTTTTCAATACATCTATGGCATTGTGTGATGTGAAGAAACTTTCTGTCTTTCCCATAGTCCTTGATTTTGAAATCTTTCCAAATTTATACATAAGTTTTAAAGATATTAGATTTTTTTAAAATAATTTATTACAGTACTCTGTATTTGAGATGAATAAAACATTATGAGAGTTCATTTTTACACAACTTATTTTCAAAACTTTATTTTATGTTATGATAGTACCAAGGTAATATGAAATTAAAGGACTGCTTCTCTTCTTTGCTTATTTTTCTGAAGTATCCACTCTTTTATACCTGTCCCTTATGCATTAAAACTGAAATCATCTGTGTGCTTGACCTAGAAAAAGTGCTTATGTTTATTGAATTTCTGAAATATTTCTAAACTGCTCGATACCATTCTTTCCAAACACATTATGATTTAGCCTCGGAATGCTGCTCGAATAAGTGAGAAGAGAAAAGAGTATATGGATGCCTGTGGTGAGACAAGCAATCAGAATTTTCAGCAGCGATACCATGCAGAAGAAGTAGAAGAAAGATTTGGAAGATTCAAGCCAGGAGTTATTAGGTACCTCTGTCATTTTACCATAGAATGTCATTTCCACTTCCCCACTATTTGGAACGTTCTGTGGATCTTCAGGGTAATAATCAAGATACAAGTGTTCTCTAGCAAGGCTCTACGTAATGTACATCAATTAATCCAAAAACATTTATTGGACTTTTAACTATGTGTTTGATAGGCACCGTGGCACAGGTGTGTAATATAAGACATAGAAGAGTTTTAAAATATCAGACCAGTATGTATTTTCATCCAAACAAGAATACAGTAGTTTTCTTCCTCTTTTATTTTTACTCAGTGAGGAACTTCAGGATGCACTGGGTGTGACGGACAAGAGTCTTCCACCTTTTATATATCGAATGCGCCAGCTAGGATACCCACCAGGCTGGCTCAAAGAGGCCGAACTAGAGACCTCAGGGCTTGCACTCTATGATGGAAAAGGTATAGTATGTTCAGTTAGATAAGTCAGCTTAAGTGTTCTATCTTTTTCTTTTTTTTTTTTTTAAATTAAAGAATCACAGTAAAATAGGGTGGGAATGGCTGGCTTATTTAGTGTGTGCTGAGTTAACTAAAAAATATCTTGATGGTGTTTCCCTTGTTTTACAAGGAAGGAACTAAAACTTCATTGAGAGTTATCAGGTGGTTATCTGGACTTGCTCAGTGACTACCTAGCAAGGTATTAGTTCTCCAGCGAGACCTCATAAACTCTTTCCTTTCTCAGTAATGGTAACAGAAATATATCCATCTCTGCCAGGAGACCTATAAAAGTTAGAATAAATAAACCCTCCTATGATCTAGAACTTCTCTTAGGTACCTCCTCTAGAAAAATATTCACACGTGCGCACAAGGAAATGTATGTATATAAAGATACTTTTTAACGTTGACTATGGTAGTGAAAAATTAAAAACAACATTAAGGCCCTAAAGGAGAATGGCTAAGTAAATCGTGGTAGATCTGGGGGGTGGAATCCCTGCAGTGTTTTTAAAAATGGAGTAAATCCATGGAGCTAACGTGTCAAAATCCCTATGCAATACTGAGTTTAAAAGGCAAGTTTCTGGATGACTTACATATTATGATACCATTGATCTTAAATTTAAAAAAAAAACCCACATGGATGAAACAATGCTCTATATTTTCTATGAGGAGTTATATTTGTAAAAGATATTTTTAAAAGATCTTAACCAAGAACCACCTAGATTTCAGGGTTTAGATTCATAGAGGCCTTCCCTGACCACTTTATTTAAAGGTGTCTCTCCCATGTTTACCCACCTGTTCTGCCAGTCTCTATCACTTCACCCTGTTTGTTTTCTTCATGCCCTGTCACAATTTGTATCTATTTATTTATCATGTAGCACAGTGCCTGGTATCTGGTAGATAGTAAATAAGTTTTTATATAAAAATTTTTAAAGTCCTAACCAATATACAGCAAACTCAACAGTGGTTATCCCTGAGAAGGAAAACAGGATTGGGCTTAAGATTTTAGTATTATCTCTAATGCTCTACATGTTTAAAAAATGAAAGTGTTTCTAGCTATTAGGTAATTAAAAATAAAAATAAAAAATGTAGGGACTTCCCTGGCAGTCCAGTGGTTAAGACTCTGCACTTCCACTGCAGCGGGTGCAGGTTCGATCCCTGGTCAGGGAACTAAGATCCCACATGCCGCGCAGCACGGCCAAAATAAATAAATAAATTAATTAAATGAAAACTGAATAAAAAATTTACCAACCCCCCCCACCTCAAGTAGTACCAAAGAATATTTAGCACAGCCTTTTTTTAAAAATTTTATTTAAATTTTATTATTTTATTTTTGGCTGCGTTGGGTCTTTGTTGCTGTGTGCGGGCCTTCTCTAGTTGTGGCGAGCGGGGGCCACTCTTCGTTGCGGTGCGCGGGCTTCTCATTGCAGTGGCTTCTCTTGTTGCGGAGCACAGGCTCTAGGCACACAGGCTTCAGTAGTTGTGGCTCACGGGCTCAGCAGTTGTGGCTCGCAGGCTCTAGAGCGCAGGCTCAGTAGTTGTGGCGCATGGGCTTAGTTGCTCTGCGGCATGTGGGATCTTCCTGGACCGGGGCTCGAACCCTTGTCCCCTGCATTGGCAGGTGGATTATTAACCACTGTGCCACCAGGGAAGCCTCAGCACAGCCTTTTAATATATCCCCAAGTCATGCTGACATTCAAATTATCATTGCTCCTGCCACTCTGTAGGTGCTTGCATTTCTGTGTTTTCTCTCTCTCTCTCTCTCTTTATTTATTTGAATAGGGATTCTTTGGACAAAAGATTGTAGATCATTGAGAGCCTCTTAAATTAAATCTCTTTTAATCTGTAAGTTCCCTTTCCTGTTTTTAACAAAACTCTGTATTTTGTCCTTTTGAGTTTTCGAGATGTTGCCGGCGCATCCCTGTGGTGTTGCTTTAGCGTGTTTCTCTGTCCCTCTGTTTCCTGTGAATTGCAGTGGGGTCAGTCATTGGTGATCACTGCCTGTATCTATCTGTTAATGATGGGTGACACTCTGATTATATTCTTATTCTTTCATTACTTGGCTTCTTATCCTGAAAACTTCTATAAAGAGAAACTTCTCATCAACTATTTGTTTTCCTTAGGTATATAGACATGGGACTAGCAAAATAAAATGTTCGATTTATTTAGTACTTTTCAAAATAATGAAGTGGTTCCCAAGTATCCTTCAAAGACTATTCTCATCTGTAAAGTGGTTTTTTTTTTTGTAAAGTGGTTTTAACAGTACGTACCTCTTAGGGTTGTTATGAAGATTAAGCGAATGAATACTTGTGAACTGTTTAAAACACTATCTGAAAAGAAAACACTAGCTCATATACAGTAACCATTATGTAAATGTTTATTAAATAAAGAATTGGAATAGAGGATTAGGCAACCCGTAAGACCAGTGCAAAACAGACTTTTCAAATAACTCATGGAAGAACTAAAGTTTCCAAGATTTTAAATGTTTATTTTTATCAAAATGATATGTCCATGTTGTTTAAAAATTCTAATCTAATGGTTCAGACAAATTATAATTAAAGCTATTCTCGGAATAATTCTGTGGTCATGAATCTAAGCACTTTCCAAGTCTGCTTTTGGTCTGGAGAGGGATTTATATGGGCATCTAGCAATATTAAGCTTTTTGATGGTCTGTAATAGATGGTGCTGATGGAGAAACAGAAGCTGGAGAAGTACAACAAAATAAAAGTGTCACTTACGATCTCTCGAAATTGGTAAACTATCCAGGTTTTAATATATCTACTCCCAGAGGAATTTCAGATGTAAGTGTGTTGGTTTTTTATTCTTCTGGGATGTGACATTATTTATGTAGATTGTTCAGAATGTTAGCTTATGTAGTACTGTTCCATAAAGAAGTAAATGTGTTACTTTTGTGTTTAACTTTTTAATTTCCTTTATGTTGATTAGAATATTAAGTGAAATCTTGAATTCATCAAAAAGAAAAAAACCCCACAGTTTTTTTCCAATTTTATGCCCTGAGAAAAGGAGCTAAAATAGAACGGTGTGATTCTATAAATCTAAAACTATTCTAAAATTAGAAGATTTTTTTTTAAATATGGGATGGTTTGAAGCAGTATTATAAGTTTTACAGAATTAATTGGGAAGTCAATTTCTGCCTTTAATAAATCTAAGTATTACTATAACTTTTTCCTACTCTTCCCTCTTCACCCCCTCCCCAAAGTAAAATTTCTCCTATACAAGAAAGTTTTGCTACACTTAATCTTTTCCAACTTTCATCTTACGTTTCAGGCTTTAACAACTAACTATACGAGTGGCGATGGTGGTGGTATTTTAATAAAAACGCATTCATTCTAGGTGTTCTTAGGGACTGGGCTTTAGAGAAACAGCCAAAGGTCTGAACATACAGTCTAGTGAACAGATACGAAGACGTGTGTAATTAATCAAGGACTGAGTTGCATGTACAGACCACCAGTGCCTCTGGAAGCGGGTCCAAGTACCAGCCCACATCAGAATCTCCTTGGGGTGTGCGTTAGAAATGCACATTCTTGAGCACCGCCCCTGCCCCACTAGACTTAACTGACTTAGTCCCTGGAATCTGTAGGTTTCACGAGAGCCCTAAGTGATTTCTGTTGAGAACCACTGTTGAACGTGTTACTGGCGATAAGAGAGAAACGAGTGATGTTGAACCTTAAAGGTTATTGCTCAGTTTGGAAAGGGAAAGAACGGAAGGTAGAAGAATCAGCATGAGAGCGAGTTAGGAGAAGGGAGCAGTTAACAGTCACGTGAACAGCGCTGGGGCGTCAGGAGGGCGCGGGAGCCAGCCAGACCGGATGAGGGTCTGTGTCATTACTGCCAGTAACTCCTTCTTGTAGTAGGTAGAACCTTTTGGGGCCAAGCGATTTTGTCAAGTAGTCTTTTAGTGTTCAGTCCTGATCATTTTGCAGGCAGAGTTGGGGTTTCTTTCCCCCTTCAGTGCTCCATTATTTTCATTAATTTCCCCAAAAAGGAAAAGTCACATATGAAGCAGAAATGTAATTTGAGACCTCCACCTTACCTCCTGTCAGCTCAGCAGACTATTCAAAGCATGACGTTTTCCAAATACATACTTGTTTTTCTCTTCTCTTTTCATTATTAGGAATGGAGGCTGTTTGGTTCCATACCAATGCAGGCATGTCAGCAGAAAGACGTGTTTGCCAATTACCTAACTTCTAACTTCCAAGCGGTAAATAGATTCTCAGAGTGTCGTTTATAAAAATGTATCGCGTCTATCTGAGGAATTTTGTAACTCATTAGGCATCTTATTGCCTTTTCTCTCTTTGGATATAAAGCACTCTGTGTTTTCTGATGAATCCAAAGGAAAAAGGTAACTGCATTCACCAGTTACCTGGACTTAGCTCCAGATTGGTTTTCTACATCATATTTAAGTGAAGGGATGGAGTTCAGTTCTTTGTGGACCCACCTAACTTGTGTTCAATTTGGTTCTCCGTTAGCCGAGCGTGAGGTCCAGCAGCAAGAGGTCTTCGTCTCTGCCCAGGCCTAGTAGCCCAAAGAAGCCGAAGAAGGAAGGCAGCTTGGCAGCCTCGCCCGCCGACATGGAGCTTGACTCGGGTAGGTTTCATCCCGTGGTTTTGATTTCTTTAGAAAGTAGGGCGAATTTGTACGCTCCTGAGCTCCATAAGAAAGAGGAAGCTCTATGAGCACTAACTAAAGAGTAAATCTTTTCTTTTATCCTTGGATATCAGAGCATGTCCACTAGTACTGATCAAAGCTCAGTTGGAAGACTCATAGCTTGGTGTGAGAGCCAGCTGGGCCGCCGACTGGATACCTGAGTTAGACAGACCTACCCACCCAGTCCCAGTGGTTCTGGACCTGGACCGGCCCCTCTGGTGGGCCGTGCTTTGAGACAAGCAGTGGAACATGCTCCCCTTTGGCAGCTTGCTCCCGAGAAGAAGAAAGGCAGAGCTAAGTCAAGCTTTCTCAGTTACTCTTCCCAAGTGTATAAATAAATCCACTAGGTCCCTCCTCCCCGCAGGAAAGAGAGACCAGGAGGAAAGTCCGTCCTCTCAGAAACCCAGAAGGGAGCAAAGGCCTTCCCCTCTGATACTCCCGCAGCCTTTTGTTCTCTGAACCCTCTGGGTTTACCGTGGAACCTGTGGTCAAGCAGGGTTGTAACGGTCCTTTTCAGCAGATGAGTAGTTATCAGGACAGTCATGCCCCCACCTTTTTGAGTCCCCGCTTGCCCCACTACCAACCACCACTCCTTTGGGTTTCCCCTTGGGACTACTGATGAGTAGTTTAGATTTTGCCCCCAGAAGCCTCTGGAATGGATCAGAATTTTGTGTTAATCGGATAAACCCCAAGTCCACTCTGAATCTAAGATGAAAACTCACCCCTTGTTCTGTTTCCCATCACAAACCACGCCCCTCTACTCTGGTCCCGTGTAGCATGTCGGATGTTCTGAAAGTGAAATGAAATGGCAACATTAGGGTAAAATGCATACAGATGCTCTAGTAATAAGGTGCCAGCAATGTAAATTGCCTCAAATTTGAATGGAGACCTCCCCACCCCGAGTACCCATTTTCAGATTCCCAGGGAGAATTTATTTTACTTTATTTTTTGGGCCATGCCGCACGGCACACAGGATCTTAGTTCCCCGACCAGAGGTTGAACCTGTGCCCCCTTGCAGTGGAAGCACGGCGTCCTAACCACTGGACTGCCAGGAAGCCCCACCCAGGGAGAATTTAAAGGTTGCAGATTAAATCACCTTAAAGCCCCAAATTGAATTATTTTGCACTCGCAGCTTCAAAGTCCAAAATTAAAGCCTCCAAACCATTTTCCCCGACTTTTTATTCTGCTTGTTCTTACCATAGGAGTCTTGATGCCTGAGTAAAGTTCACAACCTGGACGTTTAGCACCTACAGCCTTACTTCAATATCTAGTCTCACTTTTAACAAGGCCAAAGAGTTCATAGGAAACAGAATTACAGCCTTTGCCACATACCTATGAAATTTTGAAAGCGAGCAATTCCCCAAAACCCAAGAGCAGTTGTCCCGGACAGAATTACATTCCCAGAGCCCGGCACTTCCCAGTGTTATCAAAGGCCACAGCCAAGATTTCTGAGTAAGGGCAAAACTCTTGGTTTCTCTCTCTCCAGGATATTAGTTAGTGCCAGTCCTCTGACTCCACCACCTGGGAACTTAAATTAGGTTGGAAGACATTCCCCCGTAAGAAGAGAATTTTGGTCGTAGGCACTTAGAGTACCTCTGAGGAAAAGACACCGAGCTTGGTATTTTGAACCACCTGGGATGTAGTTGCTTTCTCTCGAGGTTCGGGAATTTGCGGTGGTGGCACTCGGTAACTAGGTCCACACACTACATGCAGGCACTTTCAGCCCTGTGCTGGGAGCTGCTGCTTCTGTTTCTTGTGAGGGGATTTCTGAGGCCTAGGAGACCTTCCTCTTAAAGGAAGTTTCTCTCTGTTTGTCTGTCTCTCTCTTTCTCTTTCATGTATAATTAACCAATCAAGAGCCAGCCTGAGCCCATGTGATGAAGTGAGACTCAAGAATCCAAGTTTAGGGGCTTCCCTGGTGGCGCAGTGGTTGGGAGTCCGCCTGCCGATGCAGGGGACACGGGTTCATGCCCTGGTCCGGGAAGATCCCACATGCCGCGGAGCGGCTGGGCCCGTGAGCCATGGCCGCTGAGCCTGCGCGTCCGGAGCCTGTGCTCCGCAACGGGAGAGGCCACAGCAGTGAGAGGCTCGCGTACCGCAAAAAAAAAAAAAAGAATCCACGTTTAGTGCCTCCACGTTCCTTCCGTGGCTCTCAGTCCACAGTGGAATCTGGGGCGGAAGATCTAGTACTGCCTCCCTAACGCGCCCTGGGATAAACAGTTCAATTAGAACCTCTTTAGTTCTCTGTAAGACAGACAGAACCTTTGCAGAACAAAGGTTATTTAGCCCGGGTGCCTAAAAGCCCTGAAATGCCTTCTTTCTACACTATATATCTGGTCTCTGCCTCGGCCACACTTCCTGAGGACTCAGCTGGGCCGCTACCCCGAAGCCTGTGCCTTAGTTCGCTAGATCCCCCTCGCCCTGCAGTCTGTTAAGTGAATTATTTCGTCAGTCGTGCCTGCTTC
This sequence comes from Mesoplodon mirus, assembly GCF_964341445.2. Lineage (NCBI taxonomy): Eukaryota > Metazoa > Chordata > Mammalia > Artiodactyla > Ziphiidae > Mesoplodon > Mesoplodon mirus. Next base: position 7,457,364 of record NC_138989.1, read on the forward strand.
TGAGCCTCTGCTGCCATCCGCTGAGGCTTCTGCCTGCCCGCACACATTTATTAAATGTAGTTCAAGGTCCCAGACCACCTGCTAAAGGCCCCTCTGGTCGCAGCCATCAGCAGAGGCAACTGGTTTTGTTTACAAGCGCCTGCCTCTGTGCAGAAGCTTCAGTAAGCCTCTGCCTTTTTAGAAACAGCCGCACCTCTAAAAGAAGCCACCAGAACATGCACTCACCTGCTGAGGACAAAGAACCCTGTGACAAGAGCTTTCTTGCCCAAGCCACAGACTTAAAAGATGGGCCAGTGCCAGGATCAGAACACTCTGACCACATGTAAAGCTCAAGGCCTCAAGCCACATGTCTTGACCTCCATGTGTCTTCCCACCCCCAGTCCATCCTTCTGTTGTTAAAACATGTTGTTTTCCGTGTTCCCTCTCAGCACAATGAATGTCAGGGTCTTTGAGGGGGTGAATAGCAACCCCCTTCCCTACCCTCGTTCTGAACAGCTTAAGTGATCATTCAGTGAGTAGTACCAGATCAAATTATCAAGGCCAGTTATAGGGCTGCTTCATGAAAGGGCTGAGAGGGTCTGCTAACTGAACTGGGTTGGCTTATGAACACCCTGGTAAATGGTCCTAAAGGCAGGCCCTTCCCACCCCAGAACCACCGCAAGGCCCCCTGTCCCCAGCTTCTTCCTGCCCTGCAGGGACGGAACTCTGTAAGGCGTAGTAATTCGAGTGACTTTTGTCGGCAGCTCATTCCCAAGAAGAAGAAACAGTGAGTCAGTCTAATGGACATTTTCCTATGGAAAATTTCATTAGCAAATCATGTGTTCTAAGTGAAATGGATTCCATATTGCAAACCTGTGGGTAGAGTGACTCAGCTTGGAACTGTGAACTATAACTACCTGAACATCCTTTTCCCATTTAGCATTCTTACGTTAAGAGTGTTTATCGTGATATTTTGTGCAAAATGAAACTTGGGTTAAACTGTTTAGTTATGTTTTATTCTTAAAAGCACAAAATACATACGTTGTCAAGTAGGTCACTAGCTCTGCCGTCCCTTCTCCCTGCCACCTGCTCCTCTGTGCTCTCTGCTGTAGCCCACAGCACCCGTTCTCTCGCAGCTCCCGAGACCGAGAGATGCCATTCGTCTGCAGCTGCATCCACCCGTAATCGTGGCTTTCCGTTTCTAGCCAGTTACCGAAATCTTTACACTGTCTCAGAAATGGCCTCTTCGTTCAGGCTTTTCTCTCTCACATGATTGCTCTTGGCGCCCTTATAACTGATTTTTTTTTTTAATCCTTCCTTTCAGCTTTTTTATCCCTTCTTTGCTCTTCTGATTGAGTTAACATCTTAAACTCTGAGTGACAGTGTGTTACCCTCCTCACAGACCTTATTGCCTATACAATAAAGTTCAGACTGGTTTTGCATAGGCTTTATGATTCTGTGTTATGCAGTTGACTTTTCCAAAGTTTTTAAACACACAGTAAGTTTCAGACTCCTCTGCTGGACCCCGAGGCCAGGAAGATTAATAAGACACAACTGCTACCCTTAGTTACGGCTCTCTGTCACCTAGGATTGCAGATGTGTGAACATCATTTTAATATAAATGTGGTGGCCTGTAGTGACACATACAGAGGTTAGTATCACAGAGCTGGTTTCCAGCTGTAATAGTGGCACCAAGGAAGAACTGAGCAGCCGTGCTGGATGAAGTCATAGGCGCTTCCCGAGAATGACTTCGAGCTGCATCTTGAGGGATGAATTCAGAGATTTACCAGGGCCATGAGAAGGGTTAGGGCATTTGAGACAGTGAGAAATGCAAATACAGAAGCACGAAGCATCACGGCACATTGGTCCAACAACAGTGTGACAGCTGGAGTCTTTTAAGCCAGGCAGTAAGAAATGACATGGTGGAAATAGGCAAATTCTTGGTTGTGAGAGCCTCATAAGGCCCAGAGGAGATCGGACTTCTTCCTGTAGGTGATGGGAAGGCACTAAAGAGTTTCTCATGAGATGGACAGGTTATTAGGACCAGATTCGTGTTTTAGAAAGACTGATAGTTTGGAGGATGAATGTAAGGAAGAAGAGTCCAGAGGCAGGAAGGACTCATGTTCCTGACAAACAGTAGTGGGTCCGAAATAACGCAGCACCTGTGACGGGCTGCAGGAGAGGGTGGGCCCCAGAGAGCCAAGGACCTGGCGTGAGCAGAAGGAAAGGGGGAGGACTCTGATGACGAGCCGGTTGCAGTTTTGGAGACTTGAGCAGGATGCCACCGGTGCTGCTATTAGCGAGCTTAGCAAATAGGGGAAGAGGGTGAGTTTTAGGGAAAGATCCTCTGTTTTGGACAGGTCGGATCTGTTGTGTCTGTGGGACGTACAGGTAGTGATGACCAGTGACCAGTTGGCTGCATGAACCCACAGTTCAGGCAGGCAGTCTAGACTGAGGGTACAGAATTGGGAGATAAGCCAGGGACCCTCCCGCCCTGCCAGCTCCACTCTGGAGTCTAGGCAGCTGAAGTGCCAGCCCAGTTTCCTGCTGTGTTAAAGTCTTCCCTCGGTTAAAGTTCCCAGTGCCAGAGATCCTGACCTTTCTGACCAGGATTTATATGAAAAGATGTTCTTTTCAGGTGGATTGAGGACATTAAGTGATGGTCATGGTATCTGAGGATCCAGTTTTCCCCTCTTGAGCCAGTAATTTTGGCCAGTGAACCTCTGGATTCACCTGAGTTCGAATAATAAGTGTTAGTAAAACCAAATAAATGCTATATGACAACTCAAAGTTTCTCAACGTCCTCATTTCAGATGCAGAGGTCCCGCGCGGGTCCCCGAGCAGTGAAGCTTTTCAGTTTCAGCCCCCTCTGCCCCCTGGCACTCCTCCGCTCCCCCGGAGCACCCCTCCACCCGTCTTCACGCCTCCGCTCCCCAAGGGCACCCCGCCGCTCACTCCCAGTGACTCACCCAAGGCCAGAACGGCCTCTGTGACTATGGACGAGGACGCGCTGACTCTGGAGGAACTTGAAGAGCAGCAGAGGCGGATCTGGGCGGCCCTCGAGCAGGCCGAGAGCGTGAACAGTGATTGTGATATTCCTGTTGACACACCTTTAACCGGGAATTCGGTTGCCTCTTCACCTTGTGCGAATGAGCCTGACCTCCCTGTCCCAGAGGGAAAAACATCTGAAAAGCAGATGTCAGATGAGGCTGAGGTGCCAGACACCTGTACAGAGAAATCAGAAGGTGAACAAACCTCGAGTCCAGATTCTGAGGCTGCCTTGCCTGGCCAGAAAGAAGAGGAAGAGCCGGCTGAGGTCGACTCTAAAGGTGCTCTTGACAGCGGCAGGGTCGAGTCGAACTGTGAGGTCAAGAATGGATGCAGCAGCCAGAAGCTCCTTCAAACGGACACCAGTCCCGGAACAGCCACTAACACCCATAGCCCCGTCCCTGACATGAGCAAGTTTGCAACCGGAATAACGCCATTTGAATTCGAGAACATGGCGGAATCTACTGGAATGTACCTCAGGATAAGAAACTTGTTAAAGAACTCGCCCCGAAACCAGCAAAAAAACAAGAAGGCTTCTGAATAACTGCTTTTGACATAGCACCAAGAGCTATTTAATTATAACTGTGCATTCTGGTAATTAGTACTAAGTGGACAGGTCAAATTATTTTCCTGTTTGTCCCTCCCATGTTAAAAGCAGTCTATCTAGGGCTTCCCTGGTGGTGCTGTGGTTGGGAGTCCGCCTGCCAATGCAGGGGACACGGGTTCATGCCCCAGTCTGGGAAGATCCCACATGCCGCGGAGCGGCTGGGCCCGTGAGCCGTGACCGCTGAGCCTGCGCGTCCGGAGCCTGTGCTCCGCAACGGGAGAGGCCACAACGGTGAGAGGCCTGCGTACCGCAAAAAAAAAAAAAAAAACTATCTAAGGCTTAATTGTGGTCTGAAGTCAGGCCTCTTTTAAAGAACAGAAAAACTGAGCTTGCTGGTTTACTATATTTTATTCTCGCTGATAAAACCTTGGGGGGGGGGCGTAGATAGGATCTGGTTTAGAGACAGTCTGTTAAGGTTTATACTATTTTTGGATTGTGTCTGTCAGGAGTGGTGGTTTTTATCTGTCTTTTGTACATTGTTTTCCCTTTCTACATTTTGCTAATTATCCTGTATGTAAGTTTAATATATCACTTTTTAAAAGAAAAAATTCTAACCGTTTAAAGTTCGTATTTCAACTCTGTCAACCAAATGAGAAAAATCAGGGATGAGCAGCTTTATCCCATTTCAGGTATTTTTGTAAGTGATTTATTTACATGCATCAGTTTTAATAACACTTTTACTTTTTTGTAACTTCATTCTTCATATAAGCTTGCTATACAGGTATGTTCATCTTTGTGTACAAAGGTTTAATAAATTAGTTTTCATATACATAATCTGAGACTTTGAATACAAAAAAATGATTCACAGTTAAATTAGTATATACAACCTTGTAAGTTTGGAAGTAAATTATTTGTTTGCAAAAATTAGTGGCAGCCAAGGAAATAAAGAAATTACAAGTTTGGGTATTTTCGGTGGATTTCAGCCTTAAATATAGAAACAGCAGGACCTTTTAAAGTAATCATTTTGAAAAAAATAAATGGAGGGCAGCTAACCTTTGTACAAAAATAATTTTCTAGATTTGAATCCTATGATAACTGTTAAAAACAAAAAGTAGACATAAACAAATTGTGTTTAATTGTCACATAGATAGAGCTGAAACTATGTTTTTTGTCTTTATGTGGAATGCTGTTACATCTTTATAGTGAAGTCCATGAAAATAAACATTTAGATGATCTCGAATGATTCCTGTTAGGTAGTGTTATTCTCCTCACAGGCCGGCAGAGGGAGCAAAATAGAAACATTTCAGATTCAGTTTTCATTTTGGGAACTTGAGAAACCAAATTAACTGGGAAGAAAAATCATATGAAGGAGAGAAATTTATTTTCAAGGCCCTCACAGAATATGCTAGAAATTGAATAAAATGTTTAATACTTTCGGCTTTTTTCTCTGAGTCGAAGTCCATAATAAAACTGATCTTTTACAATAGTTTACATAGTGCTTTTACGTACATTGTCTTACTCAACATTTCTGTCAGGTAAATGTCTTACCACCACATTATGTACCTAACCTAAGGAAACTTCAGCGGCATAGAGAGGTCAAAAGGACTTGTCAGCAATTAAGAAGTGGTTGTTGGGATTTCCCTGGCAGTCCAGTGGGTTAGATCCCTGGTCGGGGAACTAATATCCTACGTGCCACGTGAAACGGCCAAAAAAAAAAGAAGTGGTTGTTGAGAGGCCAGTCCAACTAAAGACTTGACTGTTCCCTAAATCACAGAAGTAGTTGTTTAAATGCCCCTTAAGCACCGCATTGTGCAGTGTCTCCTATGACACCAGAGATAATCTAACAGTTATCTATCTAGCATGTCCCACAGACAATCATGTTGAGGTTCTTTGTGCTTTATTACCCCATTGTCACAATCCCCATATTAAGTAGGGATCATTAACTTCATTTTTGGAGGAAATGCCTAAGACACACAGTGGCTGAGTAACCTGGTGAATCTAAATCCAGATCACTCTGACCCCCCTATCCATGCTCTTAACCATTAAACTGCCTCTCTGTCAAAAGCTCTGTAAATCACTAGTTTCTTAAAAAATTGACTCCTATTTCTCTATTTATCCAGTTACTTATTGAGGGCACACTTGAGTTGTTCTATGTGCTTTGGGGCATTAAAAGAAGAAAATGATAGAATCTGTTTTAAGAGGAGCTTGGCTACTAGCAGGAGAAAACGGATGGTTTCCTCTTAGGAGATGGATCATGTGGCCATGTGAAGTGGGCAAGGTACCTGGGCTATTTTGGGGGTGGTGGGAGAGGCACCTAGGAAGGACTGGCTTTAAATTCACAGGGCCAGTGGTTTCAGTATTCGTTTGGAGGGTATTTGAAGACTTCTGAAAAGAGAACCTTTGAGCTAATCCTTTAAAAAGGTAGGTAGAACTACAGATTTCCATAGACAAAATGAGCGTTGAAATACACATGAAATGGGGCTTCCCTGGTGGCGCAGTGGTTGAGAATCCGCCTGCCGATGCAGGGGACACGGGTTCGTGCCCCGGTCTGGGAAGATCCCACATGCCGCAGAGCAGCTAGGCCCGTGAGCCATGGCTGCTGAGCCTGTGCGTCCGGAGCCTGTACTCCGCAACGGCAGAGGCCACAACAGTGAGAGGCCCGCATACCGCAAAAAAAAAAAAAAAAAAAAAGAAAAAAAGAAATACACAAGAAATGCCATGAGTAAAACCAAGCAGGAACACTCAAGAAATGTAGGATGGTAGAAAAAAAAAAGACTTCAAAGTATTGTTTATTCATTGATGCTAAGAACTCTTGATTGCTTTGCTAAGGGATTTGAATTTTATTAAGACAAAGGATCTGCTAAAGATCTTGCAATGTGAAATGACCTCATCCAAGTGGTATTTTAGGAAGTGAAATCCTAAAGCAGAATTCAGAATAATTTGAGAGGAGATATTTTATAGAAGTGAACCCAGAAAAATGGAAAGTGGTTGCCTTAAGAAGGTGCCCCATTTTTTAAATGCATCCTGTTTGGTGTATTTGCATATTAGGAAGACAGTGGTGGGTGGAGGAGTGAGTTGTTTGGACTTGGCCATGCTGTGACAGGTCTCCAGGGGTGGAGAGGTGAGGTCACAACCAAACACTTGCACTTCAGGATGGACTGGGAGCCGGGGTGGGGACCTGTTTCTAATCTTTGCCTTCGGTGAAAAGGAACGTGAATTGTCATACAGGCTGCTAAAATGAGGCCAGCTCTTTGTCATCTCCTTGAGCAAATAAGTGGAAAGAAGTCACCGTCCTTACTAAAATACTGAAGGACTGATTTCTTTTTTCAAATGTTGCATGTCCTTACGTGGTCAAAGTACAGTGTACTTTGTGCCAATAAGAGGCTTCCTCCTAGTTGGTTCTGTTCTTCAGCGTCTCTGGTGGAATCATTTTGCCCTTCTGTCTCATACTTTGTAGGTTATCATTAGCACATAAAACCAGCAAGGGTATTGTAACAATCGTGAATTTGTAAGGTGGGACTCAGTTCCCAAGAACGCGTGTCCACACAGGCTGTGTTTTTCTTTAGCATTTAAGAAAATTATTTTTTCTTCAACTTAATATATTCGTTTGATTTACTGGTATAAACTCACTTTTAAATGTTTAGGATTAAATTATTTTGTTAAAGGGTTTCTAAATAGTTCTTAATTACAGAGCCGTTTCTATAGTCTTAATAATGTGGAAGTCTCTGAACCAAGCATGTTTTGAAAATCAGCAATCTAGCTAGAATGTTTATATTGAAATATTGGACTGGAGGGGAAAAAAGTGAAAGCTGTCTTAAAGGAAATATCTTTTTTTGTCTCCTAAAGAAATAACTGCATTGGAGAGGAACCAAGATGGCGGAGTAGAAGGAAGTGCTCTCGTTCTCTCTTGCGAGAACACCAGAATCACAACTAGCTGCTGGACAATCATCGACAGGAAGACACTGGATGGAACTCACCAAAAAAGATACCCCACATCTTAAGACAAAGGAGAAGCCACAATGAGACGGTAGGAGGGGCGCAGTCACAGTAAAATCAAATCCCATAATAACTGGTGGGTGGGTGACTCACAGACTGGAGAACACTTATACCACAGAAGTCCACCCACTGGAGTGAAGGTTCTGAGCCCCACGTCAGGCCAGGCTTTCCAACCTGGGGGTCCGGCAACGGGAGGAGGAATTCCTAGAGAATTAGACTTTGAAGCCTAGTGGGAATAGATTACATGACTTCGACAGGACTGGGGGAAACAGAGACTCCACTCTTGGAGGGCACACATAAAGTAGTGTGCGCATTGGGACCCAGGGGAAGGAGCAGTGACCCCAGGGGAGACTGAACCAGACCTACCTGCTACTGTTGGAGGGTCTCCTGCAGAGGCGGGGGTGGGGGTGGCTGTGGCTCACCATGGGGACAAGGACACTGGCAGCAGAAGTTCTGGGAAGTAATCCTTGGTGTGAGCCCTCCCAGAGTCTGTCATTAGCCCCACCAAAGAGCTGAGGTAGGCTCCAGTGTTGGGTTTCCTCAGGCAAAACAACCAACAGGGAGGGAACCCAGCCCCACCCATCACCAGTCAAGCAGATTAAAGTTTTACTGAGCTCTGCCCACCAGAGCAACAGTCAGCTCTACCCACCACCAGACCCTCCCATCAAGCCTCTTAGATAGCCTCATCCACCAGAGGGCAGAGAGCAGAAGCAAGAAGAACTACAATCCTACAGCCTGTGGAACAAAAACCACATTCACAGAAAGACAGACAAGATGAAAAGGCAGAGGGCTATGTACCAGATGAAGGAACAAGATAAAACCCCAGACAAACAACTAAATGAAGTGGAGATAGGCAACCTTCCAGAAAAAGAACTCAGAATAATGATAGTGAAGATGATCCAGGACCTTGGAAAAAGAATGGAGGCAAAGATCGAGAAGATGCAATAAATATTTAACAAAGACCTAGAAGAATTAAAGAGCAAACAAACAGAGATGAACAAATGATACAATAACTGAAATGAAAACTACACTAGAAGGAATCAATGGCAGAATAACTGAGGCAGAAGAACGGATAAGTGACCCGGAAGACAGAATGGTGGAATTCACTGCTGCGGAACAGAATAAAGAGAAAAGAATGAAAAGAAATGAAGACAGCCTAAGAGACCTCTGGGACAACATTAAACACAACAACATTCGCATTATAGGGGTCCCAGAAGGAGAAGAGAGAGAGAAAGGACCAGAGAAAATATTTGAAGAGATTATAGTTGAAAACTTCCCTAACATGGGAAAGGAAATAGCCACCCAAGTCCAGGAAGTGCAGCGAGTCCCATACAGGGTAAACCCAAGGAGAAACAGGCTGAGACATATAGTAATCAAACTGGCAAAAATTAAAGACAAAGAAACAGTATTGAAAGCAGCAAGGGAAAAACGACACATAACATACAAGGGAACTCCCATAAGGTTAACAGCTGATTTCTCAGCAGAAACTCTACAAGCCAGAAGGGAGTGGCATGATATACTTAACGTGATGAAAGGGAAGAACCTACAGCCAAGATTACTCTACCTGGCAAGGATCTCATTCAGATTCGATGGAGAACTCAAAAGCTTTACAGACAACTAAAAACTAAGAGAATTCAGCACCACCAAACCAGCTCTACAACAAATGCTAAAGGAACTTCTCTAAGTGGGAAACACAAGAGAAGAAAAGGACCTACAAAAACAAACCCAAAACAATTAAGAAAATGGTCATAGGAAGATACATATCAATAATTACCTTAAATGTGAATGGATTAAATGCTCCAACCAAAAGACACAGGCTTGCTGAATGGATACAAAAACAAGACCCATATATATGCTGTCTGCAAGAGACCCACTTCAGACCTAGGGACACATACAGACTGAAAGTGAGGGGATGGAAAAAGATATTCCATGCAAATGAAAATCAAAAGAAAGCTGGAGTAGCAATACTCATATCAGATAAGATAGACTTTAAAATAAAGAATGTTACAAGAGACAAGGAAGGACACTACATAATGATCAAGGGATCAATCCAAGAAGAAGATATAACAATTATAAATATATATGCACCCAACACAGGAGCACCTCAATACATAAGGCAACTGCTAACAGCTATAAAAGAGGAAATCAACAATAACACAATAATAGTGGGGGACTTTATTTTTTACTTTATTATTTTTTTAAATTTTATTTATTTATTTATTTATTTATGGCTGTGTTGGGTCTTTGTTGCTGCATGCGGCCTTTCTCTAGTTGCGGCGAGCAGGGGCCACACTTCGTTGCGGTGCATGGGCTTCTCATTGGAGTGGCTTCTCTCATTGTGGAGCATGGGCTCTAGGCACACGGGCTTCAGTAGTTGTGGCACATGGGCTCAGTAGTTGTGGCTCACGGGCTCTAGAGCACAGGCTCAGTACTTGTGGCACACGAGCTTAGTTGCTCTGCGGCATGTGGGATCTTCCCGAGCCAGGGATCGAACCCATGTCCCCTGCATTGGCAGGCGGATTCTCAACCATTGCACCACTGGGGAAGCCCTACTGGGGGACTTTAACACCTCACTTACACCAATGGACAGATCATCCAAAATGAAACTAAATAAGGAAACAGAAGCTTTAAATGACACAATAGACCAGATAGATTTAATTGATATTTATAGGACATTCCATCCAAAACCAGCAGATTACACTTTCTTCTCAAGTGCACACGGAACATTCTCCAGGATAGATCACATCTTGGGTCACAAATCAAGCCTCAGTAAATTTAAGAAAATTGAAATCATATCAAGCATCTTTTCTGACCACAACGCTATGAGATTAGAAATGAAGTAGAGGGAAAAAAATGTAAAAAACACAAACACATGGAGACTAAACAATACATTACTAAATAACCAAGAGATCACTGAAGAAATCAAAGAGGAAATCAAAAAATACCTAGAGACAAATGACAATGAAAACACGACCATCCAAAACCTATGGGATGCAGCAAAAGCAGTTCTAAGAGGGTAGTTTTTAGCTATACAATCCTACCTCAAGAAACAAGAAAAATCTCAAGTAAACAATCTAACCTTACACCTAAAGGAACTAGAGAAAGAAGAACAAACAAAACCCAAAGTTAGCAGAAGGAAAGAAAGCATAAAGATCAGAGCAGAAATAAATGAAATAGAAACAAAGAAAACAATAACAAAGATCAATAAAACTAAAAGCTGATTCTTTGAGAAGATAAACAAAATTGATAAACCATTAGCCAGACTCATCAAGAAAAAGAGGGAGAGGACTCAAATCAATAAAATTAGAAATGAAAAAGGAGAAGTTACAACAGACACCACAGAAATACAAAGCATCCTAAGAGACTACTATAAGCAACTCTATGCCAATAAGATGGACAACCTGGAAGAAATGGACAAATTCTTAGAAAGGTATAACCTTCCAAGACTGAACCAGGAAAAAACAGAAAATATGACCAGACCCATCACAAGTAATGAAACTGTGATTAAAAATCTTCCAACAAACAAAAGTCCAGGACCAGATGGCTTCACAGGTGAATTCTATCAAACATTTAGAGAAGAGCTAACAACCATCCTTCTCAAACTCTTCCAAAAAATTGCAGAGGAAGGAACACTCCCAAACTCATTCTACGAGGCCACCATCACCCTGCTACCAAAACCAGACAAAGATACTACAAAAAAAGAAAATTACAGGCTAATATCACTGATGAATATAGATGCAAAAATCCTCAACAAAATACTAGCGAACAGAATCCAACAACACATTAAAGGGATCATACACCATGATCAAGTGGGATTTATCCCAGGGATGCAAGGATTCTTCAATATACGCAAATCAATCCATGTGATACACCATATTAACAAATTGAAAAATAAAAACCATATGATCATCTCAATAGATGCAGAAAAAGCTTTTGACAAAATTCAACACCCATTTATGATAAAAACTCTCCAGAAAGTGGGCATCGAGGGAACCAACCTCAACATAATAAAGGCCATATATGACAAACCCACAGCAAACATCATTTTCAATGGTGAAAAACTGAAAGCATTTCCTCTAAGATCAGGAACGAGAAAAGGATATCCACTCTCACCACTATTATTCAACATAGTTTTGGAAGTCCTAGCCATGGCAATCAGAGAAGAAAAAGAAATAAAAGGAATACAAATTGGAAAAGAAGAAGTAAAACTGTCACTCTTTGCAGATGACATGATACTATACATAGAGAATCCTAAAAATGCCACCAGAAAACTACTAGAGCTAATCAGTGAATTTGGTAAAGTTGAAGGATACAAAATTAATGCACAGAAATCTCTTGTATTCCTATACACTAATGATGAAAAATCTGAAAGAGAAATTATGGAAACACTCCCATTTACCATTGCAACAAAAAGAATAAAATACCTAGGAATAAACCTACCTAGGGAGACAAAAGACCTGTATGCAGAAAACTATAAGACACTGATGAAAGAAATTAAAGATGATACAAACAGATGGAGAGATATACCATGTTCTTGGATTGGAAGAATCAATATTGTGAAAATGACTATACTACCCAAAGCAATCTACAGATTCAATGCAATCCCTATCAAATTACCAATGGCATTTTTTACAGAACTAGAACAAATCATCTTAAAATTTGTATGGAGACACAAAAGACCCCAAATAACCAAAGCAGTCTTGAGGGAAAAAACGGAGCTGGAGGAATCCAACTTCCTGACTTCAGACTATACTACAAAGCTACAGTAATCAAGACAATATGATACTGGCACAAAAACAGAAACATAGATCAATGGAACAAGATAGAAAGCCCAGAGGTAAACCCACGCACCTATGGTCAACTAATCTATGACAAAGGAGGCAAAGATATACAATGGAGAAACGACAGTCTCTTCAATAAGTGGTTCTGGGAGAAGCAGACAACTACATGTAAAAGAATGAAATTAGAACACTCCCTTACACCATACACAAAAATAGACTCAAAATGGATTCAAGACCTAAATGTAAGACCGGACACTATAAAACTCTTAGAGGAAAACATAGGAAGAACACTCTTTGACATAAATCACAGCAAGATCTTTTTTGATCCACCTCCTAGAGTAATGGAAATAAAAACAAAAATAAGCAAATGGGACCTAATGAAACTTCAGAGCTTTTGCACAACAAAGGAAACCATAAACAAGATGAAAAGACAACCCTCAGAATGGGAGAAAATATTTGCAAATGAATCAACGGACAAAGGATTAATCTCCAAAATATATAAACAGCTCATGCAGCTCAATATTAAAGAAACAAAAAGCCCAGTCCAAAAATGGGCAGAAGACCTAAATAGACATTTCTCCAAAGATGACATACAGATGGCCAAGAAGCACATGAAAAGCTGCTCAACATCACTAATTATTAGAGAAAAGCAAATCAAAACTACAATGAGGTGTCACCTCACACCAGTTAGAATGGGCATCATCAGAAAATCTACAAACAACAAATGCTGGAGAGGGTGCGGAGAAAAGGGAACCCTCTTGCACTGTTGGTGGGAATGTAAATTGATACAGCCACTATGGAGAACAGTATGGAGGTTCCTTAAAAAACTAAAAATAGAATTACCATATGATCCAGCAATCCCACTACTGGGCATATACCCAGAGAAAACCATAATTCAAAAAGACACATGCACCCCAATGTTCATCGCAGCACTATTTACAATAGCCAGGTTATGGAAGCAACCTAAATGCCCATCAACAGACAAATGGATAAAGAAGATGTGGTACCTATGTAGAATGGAATATTACTCAGCCATAAAAAGGAACGAAACTGAGTCATGTTTTGAGACGTGGATGGATCTAGAGACTATCATACAGAGTGAAGTAAGTCAGAAAGGGAAAAACAAATATCGTATATTAATGCATGTATGTGGAACCTAGAAAAATGGTACAGATGAACTGGTTTGCAGGGCAGAAGTTGAGACACAGATGTAGAGAACAAAAGTATGGACACCAAGGGGGGAAAACCGTGGTGGGGTGGGGATGGTGGTATGATGAATTGGGTGATTGGGATTGACATGTATACACTGATGTGTATAAAAGTGATGACTAATAAGAACCTGCAGTATAAAACAACAAACAATAAAAAAACCCAACTAATACTAAACTTTTTTGGGTTATTTGTATGGAAATATGTTAATATAAATGTTTCAGACATTACATGAAATTTCTACAAATCTTATATGTTCTGGTGTAATGTTATAAGTCATAATTCTAGTTATTACTTTAAAATGTATATCTCAGAAATAACTAAATTTCCTTGTCAATTGCATTATTATGAACTTTCATTAAATCTTTAACCGTGGTCCTTTTTAAGTCTTTTGTCATTTACAGACAGTTCTGGGTGTACTCTGGTGCTTTCACAAAAATGTTCCTATAAAAGGGTTTCATTTTCAAGGAATTCATGGAAAAGACTCTGACAAGTACAGGTTTCTGGTAACTGACTATACTGCTGAACTGAATGGATAAGCATTTTCAGAACTCTAATGGAAAACTGATGAATTCATAAAAGTGCTAACGAAAGATCAAGATGAAAAAAGAAATTAATTACATGGGACTGAGTGAACTGATGAGGATGATTATAATTTTTGTGACTTTCTGTTTGAATAAAAAAAAGAAAGGGGCTTCCCTGGTGGCGCAGTGGTTGAGAATCTGCCTGCTAATGCAGGGGAGACGGGTTCGAGCCCTGGTATGGGAAGATCCCACATGCCACGGAGCAACTAGGCCTGTGAACCACAACTGCTGAGCCTGCGCGTCTGGAGCCTGTGCTCCGCAATAAGAGAGACCGCGATAGTGAGAGGCCCACGCACCGCGATGAAGAGTGGCCCCCGCTTGCCACAGCTAGAGAAAGCCCTGGCACAGAAACGAAGACCCAACACAGCAAAAATTAATTAATTAATTAATAAACTCCTACCCCCAACATCTTCTTTAAAAAAAAAAAAAAGAAAGAAAAATCCCACAAGGACTCAGAGGCAAAAAATATACAAATCAATATTCACTGCAAAGTAAGGAGCTGTTACAGTGGAGGATTACTGGACTGAATGTCAATATTATGACATAGTGTGAGTGTGTTTCGTGTTTGGTAATTGCAATCATTGTTGCTTTTGTTGTGGTCATCCATTTACAGTGCTTTGTGTCAGTTTATTTATCTCCTGTAAAAATAAAATACAGTGTGTGTGAAAAAAATTACATTTATTATAGGAAAATATGTCACATAAAATTTACATCTTAACCATTAAAGAAAAAAAAGAAATAACTGCATTTTGTGGGAGGGAGCTGGCGGAAATGGAGTGAGGCCGTAAAATGAGATTAAGCTAAAAGTTCTCCCTCTTATCGATGAAAAAAGTAATCAATAAGAGGGCTTCCCTGGTGGTGCAGTGGATGGGAGTCCGCCTGCTGATGCAGGGGATACGGGTTCGTGCCCCGGTCCGGGAGGATACCACATGCCGCGGAGCGGCTAGGCCCGTGAGCCATGGCCGTTGAGCCTGCGCGTCCGGAGCCTGTGCTCTGCAACGGGAGAGGCCACAGCAGTGAGAGGCCCGCGTACCGCAAAAAAAAAAAAAAAAAAAAAAAAGTCAATCTAAGAAAGAAATGGAATGTTTTATCCAAGCCAACCTGAGGACTATAACCTGGGAGACAGTCTTTCAGAAAGCTCTGAGGACTGTTCCAAAGAGGTAAGGGGGGAGGTCAGGATGTATGTGATTTTGGTGAAGGGGTATGTGCACACATCTTAGTAGAAGTTTACTGCTATTCGAAAGGAACAGATACCTTAGTTAATGGTTTTAGTGTTTTTCTACGTATGGGAAGATGCAAGAAACTGGGCTCATAAAATTTTCTCCTGAAAATACCTATCCAAGAGCCAGTTCTGCCAGTTTTCCCAGAGCACACAGTGTCTCATCCTGATCTTTGCCCTGAATTCCTTTCAGGGTGTATTGTAGGTCAGTGACTGCAGTGGTCAATGACTTGGCCCTTGTAGAACTGAATGGTGGGCAACATTCTTTAGTTTACAATCCCCTCCCTTTTGGTCTTAATTTTGACTAAGGCTTTGGGGGGGCGTTTTGTGACCACTTTGTCCCATGGCACTAGGAATCCTCATTTCCAGGTCAGGCGAGGATTTCGTCGATAAGCCACTCAGTGTGCTGAACTAGGCCCCTGTTAATGGTAACCAAAGGCCTCTGGACCACCTGTCTTACTGGTCTGTTATGGTCCAAGAAATGGCTCCTTCTTGTTGCTTCTTCCCATATCTAGAGCTACACTATTACAGTCACTGATCTTATCAAACTATATATTTGCTTAATCGTTTCAAGTCACCTAGTCATTATTTTTATCAGAGGCTCAGTCACACATTTGGTAAGGCAAGAAACAATAATCTTGTAAAATAGGCAGAATATAAATAATACAGCTAATAACATTAATAAGGCCTTCAATAAGTAAAGTGATCTAAGGAGTTACATGTTTGGAGCCAGAAGAAGAAAAACTGATCTTTATAGTCAAGCAGGTATTTTTTTTTTCATTATGAAGGCCTGGTTAATACACCATACACAGTACAGATACACAGTACACACGAGAGGGGAGGGAGGAGACCCAAACCAGCAGAGAAAATTTTTATGTTTAAATTTTTCTTGTCTTGCCTTAAAATATGAATTTTATTTCATCACCCCCTATTCCTACTCTGGCTGAGCATGTCTTTGTCATCCACCCTTGGAATTAGAATCTGTGGATTTTATAATTTAGAAAATAGCCTCTCTGTAAAATTCACCTCCCATACTCTTCTGTTAGCTGACGTTCAGTGTCTGTGCATTAGATCCAACTTCTAAGACATTTTTATTTGCAATTAAATTAGATCCTTTCATAACCATTTAAAGAATAAAATAAGATACTTGATTTCTCTGTTTAAAATGTTTACTTTTGGAACTTCCCTGGAAGCCCAGTGGTTAAGACTCCACACTTCCACTGCAGGGGCCATGGGTTCGATCCCTTGTCGGGGAATAAGATCCCACATGCCATGCAGCATGGCCAAAAAAACAGTTTACTTTTAGAATGGTAAGCAGAAGGAATAATAAAGCCATAAATTTGAAGGAAAATAACCCATAGAGAAAGCACACAACATTTTTCTCCATACTGCATAGAAATGTATTTTCTCACCAGATAATTTTCTAAACCCCCCAAGTTTTTTTCTTTCCCAAAATGGAAATTCTTGATTTTGTTGTGGATTATAAATATAATACATATTTGTTTTATAAATTCAAACAAAACAGGATATTATAAAGTGAAAGTCCTTCATAATCACAACTTTCAGAGAAAATCGTGTTCAGAGTTTGGTATATCTTCTTCCTGAGCAAATACATGGAACTAAGAATTTTTTATTAATGTGTTGTATATATTAATGTGTGTTTTAACAAAAGTGAGATTATACTATACTTGCCTTGTCAGTATTTAAAATCTAAATTTTTATTATTAATGGATGTGTAGTAGTATACCATATTTTATTAAATACTGTTTACAATATTAACAATGCTGCAGTGAACACTTTTAGAGGTAAATCTTTGAATATTTATGGAAATATGTGCATAGGATGCATTATTTCTAGATTATAAATCTGATTTATTTGGAATTTTTATTTCTTCTATGAAATGTCTATATCTTTTACTCATCGTTCTTTTTATTTTTTGTCAGTGTTGGGTCTTCATCGCTGCACACAGGCTTTCTCTAGTTGCGGTGTGCGCGGGCTTCTCATTGCAGTGGCTTCTCTTGTTGCAGAGCACGGGCTCTAGCCACGCGGGCTCAGTAGTTGTGTTGCGCGGGCTCAGTAGTTGTGTCACACGGTCTCTAGAGTGCAGGCTCAGTAGTTTTGGCGCACAGGCTTAGTTGCTCCGCAGCATGTGGGATCTTCCCGGACCAGGGCTTGAACCTGTGTCACCTGCATTGGCAGGCGGATTCTTAACCACTGTGCCACCAGGGAAGTCCCCAGAAGCGCATTTTTTAAGCAAAATTCACAATCAACAATATGGCTATGTTTGGGATTTTTAAAAAAAATAAGATTATTTACTTATTTATGGCCGCTTTGTGTCTTCGTTGCTGCGCGCGGGCTTTCTCTAGTTGTGGCTAGCGGGGGCTACTCTTCGTTGCAGTGCACAGGCTTCTCATTGCAGTGGCTTCTCTTGTTGCAGAGCACGGGCTCTAGGGGCGCGGACTTCAGTAGTTGTGGCACATGGGCTCAGTAGTTGTGGCTCATGGGCTCTAGAGCGCAGGCTCAGTAGTTGTGGCACACGGGCTTAGTTGCTCTGGGGCATGTGGGATCTTCCCAGACCAGGGATCGAACCCGTGTCCCCTGCATTGGCAGGTGGATTCTTAACCACTGCGCCACCAGGGAAGTCCCGTGATTTTTATAATATGAGGAATTACTGAAAAAGCAAGGGTCTAACCCTGACTCAGGTTTCTATCACTGTGGACGGCTGAGATTGCTCCTCCAGAGGGGTGACATCATGCTAGAGTGAGTCCTTAAAGTTTTCAGTGGAGGCTAGTTCATGAGTCATAAGTGAGAATGACAAATGAAACTGGATTACAACAGGTTGTGGGATTAGACCTGGGGCAAATTTCCCACAGGCTTCTAACAAGTGTCCTTCTGTTCCTACCTCGTGCCTTCCATGCCTGTCCTGATCTTTGACTCTCTGCACCAAGTACAATTCTGTTTCTTGTACTGGTCCAGTTTACTTTAATGTTTTTTGTTTTGGTGGGGAGTGCACCGTGTGGATTGTGGGATCTTAGTTCCCTGAGGAGGGATCCAACCCATGCCCCCTGCAGTGAAAGCATAGCGTCTTTTTTTTTTTTTTTTTGATTTTGAATAAACTTTACTAAGGTATAATTTACATGCAGTAAAACACACCCATTTTAAGTATACCATTCTGTGAGTTTGTTTTTGTTGTTGTTTTTTGTTTTTTGTGGTACATGGGCCTCTCACTGTTGTGGCCCCTCCCGTTGCGGAGCTCAGGCTCCGGACACGCAGGCTCAGCGGCCATGGCTCACGGGCCCAGCAGCTCCGCGGCATGTGGGATCTTCCCAGACTGGGGCACGAACCCGCGTCCCCTGAATCGGCAGGCGGACTCTCAACCACTGCGCCACCAGGGAAGCCCTACTCTGTGAGTTCTGACAAATGTATACACTGGTGTAATCAAGACATGGGACATTTTCAACTCCGAAAAGTTTCCTCGCGCCTTTCTGCAGCTGCCCCAGCCCCTGCCCCAGGCAATTGCTGACCGGCTTTCTGTCACCACAGATTAATTTTGCCTCTTCTAGAATTTCCAACATAAAGCATAGAATCTTAACCACTGGACAGCCAGGGAAGTCCCTCTGTTGATTTTTTTTTTTATTGACGTATAGTTGATTTACAATGTTGTGTTAATTTCTGTGATACAGCAAAGTGACTCAGTTATACATATGTATGTATATTTTTCATATTCTTTTCCATGATGGTTTATCACAGGATATTGAATAGAGTTCCCTGTGCTCTACAGGAGGACCCTGTTGGTTATCCTCCTTCAATGTCTTTATATGAGAACATACGGGGCAATCCTGAGGCCCCACTATGTTAGGGTGGTTGAAACATAATGTGGTTTCATGACTTAGAGAATCAAAGATCAGGACAGGCACAGCAGGCATTGGTAGGAGCAGAAACTGTTGCCAGCGATCATAATCGAAAGAAATGTTAAGCTTCCCTGAATTCTATCCAACAGGTGTGCGGACTCACAGTTAAGAACCTCACGTTAGGGCTTCCCTGGTGGCGCAGTGGTTGAGAGTCCGCCTGCCGATGTAGGGGACACGGGTTCCTGCCCCGGTCCGGGAAGATCCCACATGACGCAGAGCGGCTGGGTCCGTGAGCCATGGCCGCTGAGCCTGCGCGTCCAGAGCCTGTGCTCCGCAACGGGAGAGGCCACAACAGTGAGAGGCCCACACACTGCAAAAAAAAAAAAAAAAGAACCTCATGTTAGAGCAATCAGAGGAGAGGTGTCTCAGGCCTGCCTTAGGGAATTTGTTCTGGCTGTTTCCTCTGCCTGGACTGCTTTTCCCCTGAAATACAATTGGCTATGTTCAAGTCTGTGCTTAAATTTCACCTTCTCAGTGAGGCCACCCTGACCACCGATTTAAAAGTCTACACACACTCACACACACGCCACCCAATTGTTCCCAATTTCCCTTGATTTACTCTCTTCTCTGTAAGCATTTTTCACTTTCTAACATATTATACAATTACCTTGGTTATTGTTTACTTTTTAATACATTTATTTATTTTATTTATTTATTTTTGGCTGCGTTGGGTCTTCATTGCTGTGCACGGACTTTCTCTAGTTGTGGTGAGCGGGGGCTACTCTTCATTGCGGTGCGCGGGCTTCTCATTCCAGTGGCTTCTCTTGTTGTGGAGCACAGGCTCCAGGCACGCAGCCTTCAGTAGTTGTGGCTCATGGGCTCTGTAGCGCAGGCTCAGTAGTTGTGGCGCATAGGCTTAGGGCTCGAACCCGTGTTCCCTGCATTGGCAGGTGGATTCTTAACCACTGCGCCACGAGGGAAGCCCTTGGTTATTGTTTATTGACTTCCATCTCCTATTAGAAATTAAGTTCCACAGGCGCAGGGATCTTTTTTCCAGTGATATGTCCCAAGCACCTAGAACATTGCCTGGCACATTAGTAAATGCTCAATAAATTCTTGTTGGTTAAGTGACTAGATTTGGAAGTTGAAATATCCTACTTGTTTTTACCTTTTAGAGATTGGCTGGCATCTTGGCAGAGAAGTGGATTCATGCATAAGGTAAGAGTTTAAAGGTCCCTTAAACTCTAAGGTCCCTTCCGACTCGTGAATGTCTGTGTTTTGTCCTTACTTAGGCTTCCTTCACCATGAACTGCGTTTCAGTTTTGAGGAACCAAAGCAATCTCTTAAGCTCATTCTTTATTTAGAGCAAAATTACCCTCATGTTTAATATGCTTTGTGTGAATGATTCACTCTCAGTTGTATGTAGGGTGTGTAGGCAAAGATAGACCTTATTGTGCTTTCAAGAAGTTGCAACCAAGTGTATTTTACAAAGGAATACATGAAAAGCCGCAGGCACAAAACAAATGATCTACTGAAAATTCATCAGTTATGGTGGGAAGGGTTATGTTGATTTCCTTGTTCATTGAATGTTTTCTCGTGAAGCAGTATTGAATTTTGTCAGATACCTTTTCTGCATTGAGATTGTGTGGTTTTTGTCCTTTATTCTATTGATACAGTGTATTCCATTAACTGATTTTCAGATGTTAAACCAACTTTGCATTCTTGGGATAAATCCCACCTGAATGTGATGTATAATCCTTTTTATGTATTGGTAGATTCAATTTGCTAGTATTTTGTTGAGAATTTTCCATCTATATTTATAAAAATATTGGGATGTAGCTTTCTCTTTTTGTTGTACTGATTTTTAAAGTACAGTGAAGATTAATGAGTCTGTGGGTAGTAATCCAATCGTCTAAGAACTTGCATCCTTGAATAATAATTATTTTTTTTAATGTCTGAAACATTTATATTAACATATTTCCATACAAATAACCCAAAGAAAGTTTAGTATTAGTTGCTTTTTTGGTTTGTTTGTTTGTTTTTTTAGGCAGCAGGTTCTTATTAGTCATCAATTTTATACACATCAGTGTATACATGTCCATCTCAATCGCCCAATTCATCACACCATCACCATCACCCTCCGCGGCTTTCCCCCCTAGGTGTCCATACGTTTGTTCTCTATATCTGTGTCTCAAATTGAATAATTATTTTTAAAAAACATTTCTTCCTTCATTTTTCTGAGTTATTAAGGCAGTTATTCATTATTATTGAGGAGTTACTGAGGAAGTTATCTCATTATTAACCCTAAGGACAATGATATATTCCGTTCCATGATCACATATACATGAGCCAAAGGGCACCTAGTATATTTATTTATAAATATTATGTACTTATTATCTAATTTAGTTGATTGTTTAAATTCCTCAACTTTCAGGAATTCCCTGGCGGTCCAGTGGTTAGGACTCAGTGCTTTCACTGCGGTGGTGTGGGTTCAATCCCTGGTCAGGGAACTAGGATCCCACAAGCTGTGCAGTGCAGTCAAAAATTAATAAAGAAATAAAGAAATAAATTCTTTAACTTTCGCTGATCTCCAGCATCTGCTTTCCGGGCATTTTACTTCTAACTTTTTGTTGATATATATAACTGAAACTTGGCTAACAATTTAGTAATGTTTAGTGATATGTTAAAAATTGTATATCAGTTACCTATTGCTGTATAACAGATGATCCCAAAACTTAGTGACTTATAACATCAACAATTTATTATTTCTCATGATTCTGTAGGTTGGGTGGGCAGTTCCGCTCATCTCACTTAAATTCATTTATGTGGCTGCATTCAGTTGGTGGTTTGCCTGGGGACAGAGGGTCTGAGCTACTTCACTCCCATTTCTGGGTTCTTGGTATTTGTTGTCAGCTGGGCCCCTCTCTCCATTCAGTCATCTGGACTGAGCTCATTTACTAGTAGCAGAAGCATTCCAGGAAGGCAGAAGCAGATGCTGCAAGACCTCTTGAGGCCTACACTGTGAAATTCACACAGTATCAATTCTACCAAATCCCACTGCAAGTTGGTAAGACCAGCTCAGAATTCAAGGGATGGGAAAAAAAGATTTCGCTTCTTGAAGAGATGAACTGTAAAATATTGTGGCTATTTTAAAAAACCTACTACCATATATATTTCAAGCAAAGTACTGTAAGTCTCTTCAGTTTTTAAAGTGAGAATTCTCACGTATCACATAATCACCTAATGCAATCTGTACAATCTAGAAAGTATGAATGATAACATGCTTTAAAATTCTTTCGAAACTCATCTATTTTGGAAATAGCTGAGATTAAAAACAGGTAACTTCCAGAACAGGAAAAAAGTTAAGTGGAATAAGACAGTGTTTAAAATCAAAAACCACTGGGATAACAATGTCAAATGGTAATACTAACAGGCCCAATTTTAGTGCACTAAATTATTAAAACGCTCCTATCCATTTGGCCTGCAAAAACAGATTGCTCTTCCAAGGAGTTGTCTGTACCCGAAGTACCACATTTGAGTTTAAAGTCATATGTTTTGTGTCACATGATTGATGTGAGACATTAGTTTGATAAAATTCAAAGTCGACACAAGTTGAATCTTATTTATATGAATAACACAGCAAATTGCATAAGTGTTTGTGTAGCACCTACCATATGCAATATACTTTTCTGAGACCTCTTTATGCAGAGAGGAATAAGACCTCTAGTCCTGGGAGGAAAGAGAAAGTACATGATTAATGACTAGGTGTGGCAGAACATGGTAAAGATCAGACGCTGACTATGAAGTGTTACTGAAAGTTCAGAGTGGCTGAGAATACTACCGCCTAATCAGGACTTTAGTCAAAAGTGACTTTAGTCAAAAGTTATATATATATAAATTTTTTTAACCAGAATATATAAAGAACCTCTGCAATCAGTTTAAAAAATTAAAGACAATCCAATGGAATAATGGCAACAGATATAAAGAGGCAATCCATATAAAGAAGATATATACACTAATATGTATAAAATAGATAACTAATAACCTGCTGTATAAAAAATAAAATAAAATTCAAGAAAAAAAAAAGATATATTGAGTGGCCACATGAAAAGTTTCTCAAGCTCATTAGTTACCAGGAAAATAAACATTAAAACCATGAGAGATTGTTTCAGATTATTTCAAGTCTTTCAGAGGGACAGATGTTTAAACATCTGTTAATAGCAAGTGTCAGCAAATATACACAGCACGGCGTGTGTTGGGGTTAGGGATGCCTCCCCAGGTTAGAATACCTAGGCCTATGAAGCTCTAAAGATTCTTGGGTTAGGGTGATCCCACGTGTCGTCTGGCGTGGCCAAAACAAAAATTTTTTTAAAAGAAAATAAATAAAAGAGACCCCAGAGAGCTCCTTCACCCCTTCCACAACGTGAGGACACAGCAAGGAGATGGTCATCTATGAACCAAGAAGCGGGCCCTCACCAGACACTGAATCTGCTGGCACGTTGGCTTCAGACTTCCAGCCTCCGAGACTGTGAGAAATGAATTTCTGTTGTTTACAAGCCACCCAGTCTCTGTTATTTTGTTATAGCAGCCTAAGCGGACTAAGAAACCCCCTTAAGGAAAAATGTTAAATTATATTAAACTTCCAATATAATCATATTAATTATTTAATTTCTCCTTAATGAAAGAAATTAAATACTATTAAGGAATAAGATTTTGTCAGGTAAGGTTGAGCTTTAGAGGGCCATTGTAATATCCAAGGTCCCCCCCAACTACCTTGCCATCCAAGAACAAATTTTCATCCCCATGGGGGGTAATAAAGCCACCACTGAGAACGCATGTTCTTGCCCCAGTCAAGCCTTTGAATGACTACAGTTCTGGCTGACATCTTGAATGTAACCTCCTTAGAGCCCATGAGCCAGCAGACCCAGCTAAGCCACTCCTAGATTCCCGTTCCTCAGACACTGTGTGAGATCATGTTTATGGCTTTAAGCCACTAAGGTTTATTTTTTAATTTTTTTTAAATTAATTTATTTATTTTTGGCTGGGTTGGGTCTTTGTTGCTGTGTGCAGGCTTTCTCTGACTGTGGTGAGCAGGGGCTACTCTTCATTGTGGTGCGCGGGCTTCTCATTGCGGTGGCTTCTCTTACTGCGGAGCATGGGCTCTAGGCACACGGGCTTCAGTAGTTGTGGCACGTGGGCTCAGTAGTTGTGGCTCGCGGGCTCTAGAGTGCAGGCTCAGTAGTTGTGGCACACAGGCTTAGTTGCTCCGTGGCATGGATCTTCCTGGACCAGGGCTTGAGTCCGTGTCCCCTGAACTGGCAGGCGGATTCTTGACCACTGCGCCACCAGGGAAGTCCCCTAAGCCACTAAGTTTTAGACTAATTTGTTACATGGCAATAGGTAGTTCAGACAAGGGACAGTGGTTCAATGTAATATAATGTATAAAATCTCAACTTGTTTGAGAGTCAATGGATTGTCAAAGACCCTCTGTTTTGGAGAGAGCCACAAAGAGAGGAGATGCATTTCTTTGGGACTGGCACAGACACTGTGCCACAATAAATGTAAACAAATGATTCAGTTCAACCACGTGAAGTTACTGTTTTTGTACACGAAAGTAACCGAATGCCAGCAATTTCACATGGTTCAACCTGACAGCTGCCAAGAGTCTGAATGCAGAAAAGCACACTCATCAGTTTTGTAGGAAGGCCAATGAACTCTTTGAGCTTCAACCTTTGTTGACTCCAGTAGCCCTGAGCTTTTAATTTACATGGTCTCAGTTCTTTAATCTGTGAAATGGGGATAATAATACTTTACATCCTGTTCTCACAAGGACACACTATTAGAGCAAGTCATTAGCCTGTGCTATTCAGATGCAGAGATCTGAAGCAGTGCATTATTGTTTGTTATTACGCCGGTTGTATTTTTAGCTGGAAGACATGCAAAATGTAAGTGGCTGGCTTTCTTGGAAGGTAGTTTTCTAATGCAGCTTTTTACAGGCATGAGTAGCTGGAAAGGTAAAGTTTCTGCAGGGAAGAGGCTGTATCTTTTCTTCCTCTTGAGCAGTACTATGACCATCTTCTTCATTTGCTCTGTTTTCTGAAGGAGATATCTCATGCGAATAAATCCACTTAGATAAAATTTGTCTTGTGACTTTGTGCATTTAGCTTTAAAGCGTGTGTGTTTTGTTGCTGTTACTGCTCATTTGTTTGTACTTTTACTGCCAAACCAGAAGCACTGTATACAGATTATATAATGGAAAAAAAATACAAACTAATTTTCTTTTGCACTTAAGCTCTTTGAAATAAACACAGGGAGGAGAATTAACCTCAGCAGCCTGAAGCCTTGCTCCATAATGACAAAAGGAACATTCTAAACTAAAATTAACTTCCTCACCAAAGATGCCAATTTTTTGCTTTTATGGTTTTCACATAGTTACAAAGTAAAAAAGCACTGTGTTCAGATGCCAAGAAGATTCATGAATCTTAGGGCTTGGTGGACAAATGGGAAAACTGAAGATTTGAGATGATGAGTTCTAATACCAGCTTGTGATTTTTGATAGAGTAATGATAATTTAAGAAATGAAAAAAGGTTTTCAGGGACTTCCCTGGTGGCGCAGTGGTTAAGAATCTGCCTGCCAATGCAGGGGACACAGGTTCGAGCCCCGGTCCGGGAAGATCCCAAATGCCGCGGAGCAACTAAGCCCGTGTGCCACAGCTATTGAGCCTGCGCTCTAGAGCCCGTGAGCCACAGCTACTGAAGCGCGCGCGCCTAGAGCCTGTGCTCCACAACAAGCGAAGCCACCACAATGAGAAGCCCGTGCACAGCCACAAAGAGTAGCCCCCGCTCACCACAACCAGAGAAAAGCTCGCGTGCAGCAACGAAGACCCAACACAGCCAAAAATAAATTAAAAAAAAAAAGAACTAGACCATCAACTTTCTATAAATAAATAAATAAAATAAGAATAAAAAAGATTCCCTGTGGGTGCAGCAAGGCTGAAAGTCCAAGAGTGGCCACAAGTATCCAGCAGCCTAAGGCCAGCCCCACAAGTCATCCCCATCTTTTGCGGGGCCCAGTGCCTCCTGCCTGTGCTGGTCCAGTGTCCTGCCCCTTATCAGTATCCTCGCTGAAGTTACTGGCAGCATTCTTCTCTCTACTAAAGGCCGGTATTCTTCGATCAGCCTTTCATCCTCCAAAAATTTGCTGTTGGAAAAGGCTAAAAAACCCACTGCTGGCACCTCTTACCTTCTCTCTCTTTTTAAAAAATATTTATTTATTTATTTATTAAATATTTATTTATGTATTTGGTTGTGCTGGGTCTTAGTTGTGACAGGCGGGCTCCTTAGTTGCAGCTTGCTGGCTCCTTAGTTGTGGCATGCATGTGGGATCTAGTTCCCTGACCAGGGATTGAACCCAGCCCCCTGCACTGGGAGCACAGAGTCTTAACCACTGTGCCACCAGGAAAGTTCCCTCTTCCCTTCTCTTTATCCTTGTGGGTTTTCATCCCTTTATTACCATTTTGATAAGACTGTGGAAGGGAATAGAGATACATTTTCCAACATACAGGAAATTGAATGAATAATATAATGAATGCCCATAAACTATCACTTAGATTCAGCAATTACTAATATCGTGCCACTTAGTGTTTTTTTTAAATAAATTTATTTATTTTATTATTATTGATTTTTTGCTTTGGGTCTTTGTTACTGCTCACGGGCTTTCTCTAGTTGTGGTGAGCAGGGGCTACTCTTCATTAGGGTGCACGGGCTTCTCATCGTGGTGGCTTCTCTTGTTGCAGAGCACAGGTTCTAGGCACGTGGGCTTCAGTAGTTCTGGCTCCAGGCTCTAGAGCGCAGGCTTAGTAGTTGTGACTCACTGGCTTAGTTGCTCCG
Source organism: Mesoplodon mirus (assembly GCF_964341445.2). Lineage (NCBI taxonomy): Eukaryota > Metazoa > Chordata > Mammalia > Artiodactyla > Ziphiidae > Mesoplodon > Mesoplodon mirus. The sequence goes on from NC_138989.1 coordinate 7,484,468, forward strand.
CGGCATGTGGGATCTTCCCAGACCAGGGCTCAAACCTGCGTGCCCTGCATTGGCAGGCAGGTTTTATTATTTATTTTTTAAATTTATTTATTTATTTATTTTTGACTGCGTTAGGTCTTCGTTGCTGTGCGCGGGCTTTCTCTAACTATGGCGAGCAGGGGCTACTCTTCGTTGCGGTGTGTGGGCTTCTCATTGCAGTGGCTTCTCTTGTTGCAGAGCACAGGCTCTAGGCATGTGGGCTTCAGTAGTTGTGGCTCACGGGCTCTAGGGTGCAGGCTCAGTAGTTGTGGCGCATGGGCTTAGTTGCTCCGTGGCATTTGGGATCTTCCCGGATCAGGGTTCGAACCTATGTCCCCTGCTTTGGCAGGCAGATTCTTAACCACTGAGCCACCAGGGAAGCCCCCCTTTTTTTTAATTAATTGTTTTTATTGAGGTAGAGTTGAAATACAATATTATATGTTTCAGGTGTTCAGCATAGTGATTCAAATTTTTAAAGCTTACACTCTATTTATAGTTATTATAAAATATTGTCTGTATTCCCTGTGCTGTACAGTATATCCTTGTAGCTTATTTATTTTATACATAATAGTTTGTACCTCTTTGTTCCCTACCCCTATCTTGCCCCTTCCCCCTTTCTCTCTCCCTAGTAGTAACCACTAGTTTGTTCTCTATATCTGTGTCTGCTTCTTTTTCATTATATTCAGTAGTTTGTTGACAATACAGATATATTTTGAAAACGTTATGCTAAGTGAAAAAGGCCAGTCATAAAAGGCCGCTTACTTTTCCAAAGTAGTAGCACCATTTTACATTATCACCAACAATTTATAAAGTTTCTAATTTCTTCACATCCTGGCCAACCCTTGTTACTGTCTGCCTTTAAAATTTTTGTTATCTTAGCGGTCATGAAGTGGTAGCTCATCGTGATTTTTCTTTTTCACCACACAGCAGCAAAGACCCAACACAGCCATAAATAAATTTAAAAAATAATAATAAATAAATAAATAAATTTTAAAAAATGGATAATTCATATACTTGGCACCAGTGTTCAACCTGAGATCTACCTAGGTATGCAGAAAGTTAAATAAAAATTTGATAAACTACCTTATCTGGCAAAGTCCAGACTAATGAAAGGATTTATATGTGAAAATACTATTTGTGCTTGTATTCATATATGGATTATATACATTACAGACCATGCAAGTGTCATCTGAGGACTCTTCACTGAGGAAAAACTCCTATAAGTAAATTTTGGTTTCCTCTGAACCCACGTCTACATTGGAGCAGGACTCAGGACTACATGGCTTTCCCCTAAAAGCAAATTCAAACTCATAGAGACATACATTTTCTTAAAACATTGGAGTAAAACACAGCTACACACAACATATAGTAAGACAATAAAAATCCTCAGTAGCCATTTCTGTTTTCTGCACAAAGTTCCTTTTCAACAAGTCTGTTAACCCTCAAGTATTTATTTTATCATTCTAAGCAGCTCTATTTTTGTTCTTATCAAATATTTGCCCCAGATAAACAGTTCTTTTTCTAGGAGAGGAATTCTGTTCTTTCAGTCTTTCTTCTCTGTCACCTTGGCCTGTTGGCTTTTGTCTCCATGTTCACTACCTCGGCATGACAACATAGCTGCTTTGGCTCCAGACAGTACATCTGTGTCTGTCTCCATTTATCAGAGAAGCAAAAGCTTTCCCAGAAGCACCTCTAGCCGAATTTCCTAGGAAAAGCCTGAGTAAGTGAGCATAAATTGTTGGGCACATTGTCATGTCAAGTATAACTGGGGTTTGTTAAGTCAAAGGAAGGGAGAGGATCTCAGGTTGGTAATCAGCAATGTCAGCCACAGCTGAGTTCTTTGAGGGCAGCGGTCCTGATTTTGTGTCTCAGTGTTTGTTTGGAGTCTGTTCCTAACATATGCTTTCTTGGCTCAGAGCCTCCTCCTGCTGACTCAGCCTTCCCTCCTCTTTCTGGCACAGCTGGCACCTCTGAGTCTCTGCCATGATGCTGGGCATCATGTGGGTCCCAGAGCAGGTGCACAAAACTCTCAACCAGCCATTCATGTCTAAGGGAGGCTCAGCAGCGCAAACTACATCTTACCTATGCCTGACCTTGCCACCCATCTTCCTAACAACGTTGGCATAGAACTACCACCCTGGCTAAGGGTTTTCTTCCAGACTCTCAAACGTGGAGTAGGGACAAAGAGTCTAGTTCTGGGGTCCACCCCCCTTCCCTGTCCCAGATCTCAACCTGTAGATCTGCCTTCCTTACCTGCTCTCTTGATCTTTTCCCTCCATCAACTCCCAGGCCTGGAAGTACAGCATTTTCTCTTAGTTCTTTGATGCCATATTCTTTCTTCCCATGTCCAGCCTCCTAAGTCTTAATGTTGGACAGGAGTTTCTTCTGTACCTCATAGCAGAAACTCTGGTCTTCCAGGCCCTTGGTCCGACAAATGGGAGCTAAACAAATTTTTAATAATCCTTTCTTGCTTGACAATGCTGGAATACCAAGCCATTTTTTTTTCTCTACAAAATTCTATTTTAGGTTGCATGACATTGTGAATGCAACTAATGTCACTGAATTGTACACTTAAAAATGGTTAGAATGGCAAATTTTGTTATATATTTTTTACTACAATTTTAAAAAGTTAGTCATGTAACATACCAAAAACCATTGATTTGTACACTTCAATGAGTATGTGAATTATCAAGACATCTCAACAAAGCTATTACAAAGATCTTATTTTTAAAAAAATATTTATTTATATATTTATTTATTTGGTTGTATTGGGTCTTAGTTGCGGCACGCGGGCAAAGATCCTATTTTGAATGTCAAAACCTGCATATAAACTTCTTTTCCTTTTCTCTTCTTGGGCAACAACCCAACCTCACTTTCTCTCCCGCCTCCCAGTCATGGCAAGTGGATGCCTTGCGCTGTTTAGGGTCAAGGTCAGGTGTGAGGAACATGACAAAAAATGTGCATTAATATTTTATTTAAAATGAATACTTCCAGAGACTTCTCTGGTGGGCCAGTGGCTGAGACTCTGCGCTTCCAATGCAGGGGGCGTGGGTTGGATCCCTGGTCGGGGAGCTAAGATCCCGCATGCCAGCGCAGCCAAAAAAAAAAAAAAAAAAAGACAACTTCTATTAAACAGGTATGTATGTATCTCTCCCTTGCTTATTTAAGGAAAAAACATAGCATATTATGCACACTGTTTTGTACCCTCCTTTTTTTATAATGATAAAATATTAATCTATATTGATATTAATATATTTTCCCCAGGAAATCCCGAGTCTCATTGACAACCATTTAAACCCAAGTGTGTCCAATCGACCTCTTCACATGTAATAAATGTATACTCAGAAAGACATACACACATACCCACACAGACTGTGAGGCATGAAATCAATTAAGTTAATTTAGTACTAATGAGTTAAACTAGTTAACCTAGTATTAATTTTTATTTGTTTTTTTTTAACTAATTAGTTTATTTTTGGCTGCGCTGGGTCTTCATTGCTACTTCTCTAGTTGCAGCGAACGGGGGCTACTCTTCATTGTGGTGCGCGGGCTTCTTATTGCGGTGGCTTCTCTTGTTGCGGAGCACGGGGTCTAGGCGCACGGGCTTCAGTAGTTGTGGCACATGGGCTCAGTAGTTGTGGTGCATGGGCTTAGTTGCTCCGCAACATGTGGGATCTTCCCGGACCACGGCTCGAACCCGTGTCCCCTTCATTGGCAGGCGGATTCTTCACCACTGTGCCACAAGGGAAGTCCCTTAATTTTTTATTTGAAATCAAACACTTTATTTCCATGATGTAAGATTGAGGATAGTATTAAATCTGCCTATTTAGTTTGAGCCTTTCCTTCTAGAAGGCGTCTAAATGAGATTTAGTCATTTTATTTGAATACAAACCCTGGCAGAAGCTGACAATTCCCTGTACACATTTCCTTAATTTATAGTTCAAATTTAATTTTTATCTCTTTTGTACAGTTAGACTTTTTAGAGCTAATATGGTTGTGATTAAACACTAAGGAAGAGCTCAGTCTGTAAAATAATAGACTCTTAGAGTTGGGAAGGACTTTAGTCCCAACAGCCTCCCAATTAAAAAATCTCGTTTCCAAAATCTCCCACCTGCCTGGTTATCATCCATTCTCTACTTGCCTTTTTTTTTTTTGAGTGTTTATTACTTTCATTTATTTATGTATTTTTATTGAGATAATATTCACATAATATAAAATTAGTCATTTTAAAGTACACAATTCAGCAGCATTTAGTATGCCACAACTGCCTCTATCTAGTTCCAAACTTTTTTATTTTTTTTTTCGGTACGCGGGCCTCTCACTGTTGTGGCCTCTCCTGTTGCGGAGCACAGGCTCCGGACGCGCAGGCTCAGCGGCCATGGCTCACGGGCCCAGCCGCTCCGCGGCATGTGGGAGCTTCCCGGACTGGGGCATGAACCCCTGTTCCCTGAATTGGCAGGCGGACTCTCAACCACTGTGCCACCAGGGAAGCCCTAGTTCCAAACATTTTTTCACCCCGAAAGGAGACCTGTTGACTCCAACTTCCCTCTCATTAAACTGTTGATTCCAACTTCCCTCTCCCCCGCGTCACTGGCAACCACTATCTATGTGCTGTTGCTATGGCTTTAGATACTTCTGGCTATCTCATATAAATATCCTTTCTGGATATTTCGTATAAGTGGAGTCAGACAATACATGACCTCTTGTGTCTGGCTTCTTTCACTCAGCGTAACGTTTTCAATGTTCATCCAGGTTGTAGCAGGTATCAGTACTTCATTTTTTTTTTTGACTGAGTAATATTACATTGTACGTATATACCATTATTTGTTTATCCTTTCATCTATTGTTGGGCATTTGGCTTGCTTCCACCTTTTGGCTGTGAAGAGTGCTGCTGTGAACATGTATATACGTGTATTTGTTTGAGTCTGCTTGATTTTTTGCTGAAGGTAGAATCAACTTTTCATGCACTCAACAAATATTTGTTGCATTAGATTAAAACTGCTGCAACAACCACTGATTTCACAAATGTTTTGCTTCACCGGATAAAAGTCACAGAATCTTAAAAATGTTTGTGGTAGGAACTTCATAAGTCATCTTGTTCAACCCCCTCATCATGAAAGTACACGCACTCAAAGCAGTAGTCTATTTAGAAGTCCCTAAATACAGTTTACATCATGATGTGTGGTACCCTACTGATATTGTTCTTTGTTAACTGAACGTGTACAATACGGCTTTTGTTGTCATAAGACGGTTCTCCTTGAGAAGTGATCTATGCATTTAAATTTAGTAGCTTGTCATTCTTTCATTGTTTTGCTTCTTGAAAATTCCACAAAACCACCACCATCAGCATTGTTTTTATAAAGTAGATATGGCAAACAGTCTTAATTGGTTTCAGTGATAAAATTAATTTTTGGTCCAAAATAGTTTGAATGCTTCATCATGCATTGTGGGATTTATTTTTTGGTTTCCTTTCTTTGCATTTTAAGACACTGTCTTGCTCTGGATTAGTCACTTTTTGATTAAATGAACCAGCACTAGCTCCTTACCTTTGCAAGGAAATGTTAGTATCTCCTTAAACACCAGAGTTAACTTAAACATTTTTCTTGTATCTGACTTTATAAATCTCTCTCTCAATTTTTAGCAGAGTTGAATGAAATTGACAAGGAATATGGTCTGATGCATTATATCCACCGTGGGCATAATACCAGTGGAATTCACGGAACAGTAATTATCCCACCTTGATTTAGTAAAGCACATAGCAGTAAAAGTCAAGGTTGGAGGATAAGTACTTGATCTCCACTGCATGCTCTCCCAATACCTGGAACAGTGCCTGGGACACAGCAGGGGGCCAGTAAATATTTGATGGATGAGTGAATGAAATTAATTTGACTCTAGTTTCTGAAACAATGCTAAAAAAAGTAGATGTAATTAAAAAAAAGCATAGTGAAAATGAATTACTATGTCTTCTTTATAAAGATTATTTTAATTATGGACTATCTCTTAGGAGTTACATGAAACATTTTTATTGAGGTATAATTGACATATAACATTATATTAGTTTCAAGTGTGAAACATGATTCAATATTTGTATATATTGTGAAATAATCACCACAGTAAGGCTAGTTAACAACTGTCACCAGACACAGTTGCAAAAAAATCTTCTTTCTTGTGATGAAGACTTTTAAGATTTACTTTCTCAGTAACTTTCAAATATGCAGTAGAGTATTACGAACTGTAGTCACAGTATTGTATGCTATATGACAGTTATTTTATAACTGAAGGATTTACATTTTTAATTGTTATCTGTTATGGTTCAGGAACTTAAAAAAAGAAGAAGAAAACAAAAAAGAAAAGAATTTACTTTTAATTTAAAGAGTGTCCTTGTCTTGACAGCTTGTTTCATTTTCTATTTTAAAAGCTCTATAAATCCTCACATCTTTTTAGAAATTTACAGAATACTCTCCAACCACTATTTTATACTGAGCATTGTTTTTGAATGGCAATAAGGACTATTTGTGCCTTTAGTGAAAGATTTAAAATGTTTTTAACAGTAATGAATTGATTTAAAACCATTATTTATAGTAATTTTATCTGGATGTATGGGACTATAACTGTTTTGTCTTCTTCAGTTTGCTTGTTTTAATTTTACTTATGGAACACCTATTATTCTTTTAAAAAATGAAGACAAAATACTGGAAAAAAGTCCCCAGTTACTTAGAACCTGAAGTCTTATACTACATCCTTTTTAAAATTAATCTACTATGAACCAAGTGTATTCTAGGGATGCAGCTAGAGCAGTGAGCCAACAATCCTTCTTTCTTGAAACTTACATGCCAGTAGGGATGGAATTAGACAGGTAATAAACAAAATAATAAACCTGCTGTACAGCAGGAAACTATCAGAGAAAGAATGAAGCTAAAGGGCTGTGTAGAAACAAACTATGAACACCCACCACTTTGCAGAGAATATTCGCTATTTATTTGTTTGAGGACCTTAAATACCTTTTTTTTTTTTCTTAACAGAAATCAAAGTAATGCATGCACGTTTTTAAAAATAAAGTACGGGCTTCCCTGGTGGCACAGTGGTTAAGAATCCGCCTGCCAATGCAAGGGACATGGGTTTGATCCCTCGTCCGGGAAGATCCCACATGCCACAGAGCAACTAAGCCCGTGTGCCACAACTACTGAGCCTGCGTTCTATCTAGAGCCTGCAAGCGACAACTACTGAGCCCACGTGCCACAACTACTGAAGCCCGTGCACCTAGAGCCAGCGCTCCGCAACAAGAGAAGCCAGTGCAATGAGAAGCCTGCTCACCGCAACGAAGAGTAGCACCCTGCAACTAGAGAAAAGCCTGCGTGCAGCAACGAAGACCCAACGCAGCCAAAAATAAAACAAATTAAAAAAAAAAGTACATCAGAGTTTATAATGAAAAGCAACATTGTTCTGCCAATCTTCCCAAACCTGTTCCCCAGAGACCACTAATTTTTTGCTTTCAGTTCTTCAGGTGGTAACTTCCATATCTCTAAAAGTATACTTCTTTTTTGTTTGTTTGTTTTCATCTTTTTAATCAACTTGGTGAAAGACATCCTAAACGCTACATGAAACACAACAGAATATTTTTTTCTTCCAGTATTAAAAAAAAATGACACACAAATATTTTTAAGAAACTTCTATATAATCAAGGCAGAGATCTGGAGTAAAAAACACCTCTAAGTAATCATGTTCTTCATTTCCTATAGTTACAGTCAGAAATTGCTTCCTAATCATGATTAAACATTGTGCACAGGTGTTTAAAAATGTTCCTAGATGCACATTATTTAAAAAAAAACAGTCTGGCCAAACATTTTTTTGCCAGAACCAACATTCCTGAGAGCCCTAACTAAAAAACTGGTAAAAAAGGAAAAAATATCCAGACTCCACAAATGTCTCAGAATTTGTCTTTAAATGGGAGAAAAATTTAAAAAAAAAACAAAACACATGGAACTTTCTGAAAGGTCTTTAACAAGCTACCTTGGGAGCTCTACTCAAAAAAAAAAGGTTGATGTAACTAAAACAGATGTTTCAGTGCAGCTCCAAAAATCTTTATAAATACAGCCATTTGGAGGGATGGTCCTGGATCAGAAGAAGTTTTATTCCTTGTGTATCTACATTAGGTGTGCATGCCTCATCTCAGTTGTCATAATTATCCCTGTAATTTCCTCCTGAGTAGCGGTCATAACCACCCTGGCTTCTGCCGCCATAGTCTCTGGATCTTCCATATCCATATCCATATCCTCCAGGTCGGCTGTCATACCTGCCACTTCCATAGCCCTGGTCCCCACCACCTCTAGAGTAGCTGCGACCACGCCCATAGGCCCCAAAGGCACCCCCTCTTGTTCCCCGGGCCGACTTGCCTGCGTGGTCTACACAGATCTGATGACCGTCCAGAGACTCTCCATTCATGGCTCTCATGGCATCTGAGGCATGCTCTGGATTGGTGAAGGTGATGAAGCCAAAACCCCGGGATCGCTGAGTGTCCCGGTCCTTGACAACAACCACCTCAGAAATAGGTCCGAAGCTGCTGAAGTGGTCTTCCAGAGCCTGCTCATCAGTGTTGAAGTTGAGCCCTCCCACGAAGAGCTTCCCTTCTTCAGAGGACATGGCGGTAAATTCAAGTCCTGGAAATTAAGTAAAAGACCGAAGAGACAGCTACCGCCAAGAAGCCGAGAGACTGGGTTAAAAGTATACTTCTATTGTTAGTTATTTATCATCTGTAGACATTATCTGTTGACTTTGTGTTATGATTAAGCACCACTACCTCTTCCCCTCCACACAGGTCTACCACTATTTGTAGTTGTTCTTATTGGTTACACTAATGATAGGAGTAAACTTTTTTTTTTTTTTTTTTGCGGTACACGGGCCTCTCACTGTTGTGGCCTCTCCCGTTGCGGAGCACAGGCTCCGGACGCGCAGGCTCAGCGGCCATGGCTCACGGGCCCAGCCGCTCCACGGCATGTGGGATCTTTCCGGACCGGGGCACGAACCTGTGTCCCCTGCATCGGCAGGCGGACTCTCCACCACCGCGCCACCAGGGAAGCCCCAGTAAACCTTTTTTTTCTAGCAAAAAAAAAAAAAAGTATTTAATGACTTCCGCACTTTGTAAAATGAAGCTCTGGGACCTCTACTGGCTTTCGACTTCTGCCACTTCCCTCCGTCTTCCCAAGTTTTCTCCATTGAGCTGTTCCAATACTCTTACAGCAGATAGACATTTTACAAAGCTCAGTGGCTCAGCTCTAAAAACGGACTGTGAATGCTTATTTTGAAATAGGACTGAGCAACTTCCTTAGTCCTAACACCAGCCACACCGTGGGACTGAACACCGTCAATGCCCTGGTTGTAGGACAGGGACTAGGCCTTGGTCACAAAATTTAAGTGGGCGCTAAAAACTCAGTAGTCAAGAAGAATACTATTTTAATATAATATTCTAAAAATCAAAAATAATGCCAAAAAGTCCATAAGGAACAAAATATAATTTAGAAATAAAGATAGGCTCGGCAGAATCAGTAGAAAAGAGAAAATCGGAAGTGTTTATATCTGCGCCCCACGTTTAACAGTGGTCTTTGCCTCTTTCCACGGCATCTGTGATTACGCAGGTTGTGTACGAGAGCTGAAAAGTGTTTCAGGTGAGAGGGTGAGGTGTGCCTTTCAGATTAGGAATATCGATACTGGATATCCGGGTGCCACCACACTTTGACCTCGCAACTTGCAAGCTAAAGCGATGTTGAATTAGGAAACAGAATTTTTGTGACTTAAAAGGTGAATCGAGGGGAGGGGCCAGCAGATAAAGTTACTTATTTGTTCAGAATTCCATGCATTTTCAATGTCGTTTGCTCCCCCTGCTCTGTGCACGCCTGTTGGTCCACGCAGCACGGTGCTTTGAATAAAGGTCAGCAAAGGGGTCACCCTCCTGATTATTCCCTTCTACCGGAGAGGAGGAGGAAGCCCCGGGCCCCTTATCCACCCCTGAGTCGCTACAAAATCCTGGGCATCCCTGACAGCTGCAAATTCCTCCCAGGAGCTGCCAAGCTTCTGGGGTTGCCATGGTCCATGGGAATGAAATGCTGGCCGCCCTCGCTGCACCAGCCCGGAGCAGGCTGTTGCTGCCTTCCCTTCAGTCCCTTTCAAAAGCTTTTAAAGGAGATCCCTGGGGGGAGGTGGGGGGACGGGACATCAACCAGGGCTTCCGTCCAAGCGGCTGGGGCGAATAAAAGAGGCTTTTCTCAAACTAACGGTGCAAGGGCTGGGCTTGTTTCACGGGATTTTTAACCCTCGTTCTTTCCCTGATGGGAAAGGAAGAGCAGAGATGGTTCTTCCCAAGCTTCACTTGCTGTAGGCAGCGCCTTTCAGCGTTTCCCCCAGGGATTCCTCACTCTGGGGGGCGAGGAGGGCAGAGAGGATGCTCCCTAAACTTAACCAGCTCTGGGCAGCTTCTCCTAGCTTGTTTCAAAGGGTTTCTCATCCTGGGGGTTTGGGGGGCGGGGAATCGGCTCCAAACTAACAGGCTGTGTGGTCAAGACTGAATGGAGCTATCGGGTGTGACTTGCAAATTTGGGGAACACTTTCAGAAAATGGGGAACTAACCGAGATGATGAGAAGCCCCTTAGTCCAGGCCTCTCGGGTTTCCCTAGCACCTTCCTCCCCATCCCGGTCCTCGTTAGGGTCTGAGGGCCGGACGGCGGGCGCGCCGGCGGTCTGGGGTTCGCCTCCCCCGAGCCGCGGCGGGTGAAGACAAAGAGGCGGCGGTGGGGGGCTCGGGCCCGACGCCGGCCGCGGGGTGCGGGCCGCGAGGTGCGGGCCGCGGGGCCGACCGGGTTGGGCGCGGCGGCGGAGCGCGCGGGGAGGAGCCGCCGCGGCGTCTTCTCCTGGCGGCGCGCGCCCGCCCGGCCCCGCGGCGGCGCGTCACGCTCTCCCCCGCCCGGAGCCGACGAGCCGGGAGGCGGGAGGCGGTGGCCGCGCGGCTGCTGTTACTGCTACTGCTGCTGCTGCTGCTGCAGTGGGGCAGGTGGCGGTGACTGGCGGCGACCGAGGCGGCGGCGGCGAGCGGTGAGCGGGGCGCGGCGCGGGCCCTCTCCCCTTCCTCGTCCCCTCCTCACCTTTTCCCTCCCGCTCCGCTCGGCCCGTTCCTGCCCGCCCGGCTCGGGGCCGCCGGGCCCGGCGTCCGAGAGGGGGACCGAGTCCCGCGCGCCAGGCCGACCCCGAGGGGCCGCAGGGAGCTCTAAGGCGATGGCCCTGGAGGCCGGCGGTTCCTGGGGTGCTCCGCCCGGAGCCGGAAAAGTGGCCGGCCCTGTCAGCGCCGAGCCCGGCCTTCCCTTCCTCCGCCCGCCTCAAGATGGAGCTTGGACTCCTTGCCCCTGCGCCGCCCCAGGCGCCGCTCCCTCCCCGGCACCCTTCTCCGCTCTCCTCGGCCCCGGATGGGGGGTGGGGGGGGCGGACGCCCAGCGGGACCTGTTGCCCCGGCGGGCACCTGACCGTGCCTCGGGCCCTTGGCCGCGGTGCCCGTGAGCCGGAATGGAGGGCACCCTGGCCGTGGCCTCCGTGGCGGGCGCCGGCCGGCGGGCTGGCCTTGCTGGCCTGGGGCCTGGCCGGCCTTGGCTTTTGTCCCCCAGCCCCCCCCCCCACCCGAGTGGGACTGTGATTCTTGGAGAAGGTGGGTGACAAGAGGTGACAGGGATTTCTGAAATAACACCGCTGCCCCGTAACCCGAACCTTCTGCCTCGGCAGGGCATTGGCTCGGAAGACAGATGACACTTGTTCAGAGGTTATTTTAAAAGCAGAGCCTTCTGATTCCCCTCCTTTGGAGGTCCTGTGCTTCAGAAATCTGATTTTGATCTGGGGAGAAACCCTGAACTCGGCTGTTTCTCCACTTCATGTGGCTTTTCCATCTGGCAGGAGCCGAGCACCACTCCCTCCCTCCTCCCTTCCCAGCCCCACCTCTTGGATGTGAAGAAATTGCACGTTAAGTCTGTAATCTTCAGTTACCTGCTTTTAGCAAAACCTGGGCACCAATTACCGTTTTTAAGAAGGAGAGTGGAGAAAATGCTGCTTTTTGTGGTTATTTTTGTTGGATTCGGCGGCCTTGCCTTCTTCCTGTTTCAGGTTAGGACGGTGCCTGGCCAGTAAGAGCTCAGCATTAGTGTGACTGCTGCTGCTTATATGGTTCTGGTTCTGGTTCTGGTGGGTGTTGCTGGTTTTTATTTTATTTTATTTTATTTTATTACTACTGTTACCTATAGTATGCACAAGTCCGGAGACCAAATGTGTTAGAATTTTGGGTTTAATGATAATTTTTTGCAAGAATCCTCAGGTATGTGGCTCCTCAGCTTTGGGGCATTTTTCTCTGGAAATATTAACATTTATTGAGGGCTTCCTGTGCTCATGCCTCGGGCAAGTCTCTTATATGTTTTATCTCATTAATTAACCTAACCCAATGATGGTGCTGTTATTATCCCCATTTTACAGAGGAGGCATAGAAAGGTCAGGAAACTTGCTCAGGGTCACACAGCTGATAAGTGGTGGTGTCAGGATTTGAGCTCAGGTATTCTGACTCCAGGTGCTGAGTAATTAAATTAGTATAGTGCCTCTCTCTGGCAAGGAGCAAGGCTGGCCCTTTCTATAGGGTCTTTTTAAAAAAAACTTATTTTTGATTGCCTTGGGTCTTCGTTGCTGCGCGGTGTGTGGGCTTCTCACTGCAGTGCCTTCTAGTTGTGGCATGCCGGCTCAGTAGTTGTGGCGCACAGGCTTAGTTGCTCCGCGGCATGTGGGATTTTCCCGGACCAGGGCTCGAACCTGTGTCCCTTACGTTGGCAGGTGGATTATTAACCACTGCGCCACCAGGGAAGCCCAAGGCTGGACCTTTTTATTTTATTTTATTTATTAATTTTTTTGCGGTACGCGGGCCTCTCACCGCTGGGGCCTCTCCCGCTGTGGGGCACAGGCTCCGGACGCACAGACTCAGCGGCCATGGTTCACGGGCCCAGCCGCTCCGCGGCATGTGGGATCTTCCCAGACTGGGGCACGAACCCGTGTCCCCTGCATCGGCAGGCGGACTCTCAACCACTGCGCCACCAGGGAAGCTCGTGGTTGGCCCTTTTTAAAGCAAAGAAAGTGGGTGATTGCTTGGCCAAGAGCTTATCCTAGGTTTTTGAGGTTCAGAGAAAGTGGTAAAGTACAGCTTAGGCTTCCCACTAGGCATTGTTCAAAAGGGTAAAAAACGAACTGGGTGGACCTTGCGAAGGTATTTTGTCTAAAGATAAAGATCGGCCCTTCCCTCTTTTTTTCAGCAGTTGCTTAGGCTCCTAATTGTGCTTCAGTATGACAGAGGCAGATCTGGTTTCTGTTCTTTAGGAGTTTAGAATTTGGTGCTCCTCTTATTTACTTAAAAAAAATTTTTTTTTAACCTAGTGTCTAACATTGAGTCTCTCGCGTCCTGTGTGACCCATTAAGTCAGTCATGTTTGACTCTTGCTTTTACGTGCTGTCTCTTTTGGGATTCCAAACCCAACTCATGGTGTGTAAGAGATGACTTGGGCGGCTTCCCTGGTGGTGCAGTGGTTGAGAGTCCGCCTGCCGATGCAGGGGACACGGGTTCGTGCCCCGTCCCGCGAAGATCCCACATGCCGCGGAGCGGCTGGGCCCGTGGGCCATGGCCGCTGAGCCTGAGCATCCGGAGCTTGTGCTCCACAGCGGGAGAGGCCACAGCGGTGAGAGGCTTGCGTACCGCAAAAAAAAAAAAAAAAAAGAGCTGACTTGGTCCTCTTATACTCTGTGCAAAGGTAGGCGCTTTTGAATTTGTCACATATTGGCTGCCTGATGTTCTTCATTGTTTTTTACAGATGTTATTTTCTGTTCTTCCCAGTGTGTGTGTGTGTGTGTGTGTGTGTGTGTGTGTGTGTGTATCTCAATGATATGTGTGTGTATATCTATCTATCTATCTATCTAGGACCTTGTATTTCACTTTATAGCACCCTCTCCAGAATTCTGCAGAGTCCCATGTGCTCAGTAAATATTTATTATTTAGTTAATTGAAAATATGAGGTCCATAAGTTTCAGGACTGGCTTTATAGAAGTTAAAGCTAAAGAAAAAACTGAAAGTAGTGTAGTAAAGTCACAGGAAGATGGCTTAATATTTGTTAACATGAAAAGAAAACTTTGTGCAGTGTTAACTAAAGTGAGACTTTTCACCTCGTATAATTTTCCACTTTATCTGAATTATCAGCTTCTTTCCCTCTCTTCCTTGTACAAATGAGGTGAGAGGTTGAGTGTTTTTCTCTGATATAAAGAATGGACACTGTTGTTTATTAATCATTGCAAGCCAGTAGTTCTCCTTTTCAGTAATTTTGAAATCTGTGGGAGTCTTCCCAAAGGGAGCTTGTGGGGCTATGGTGTACTTATATGTGGGCAGTACTTAGGTCTCATTTGGTATTCATTCAGCAAATATTTATTGAGTAACTACTGTGTGCCGGGTGCTGTTCTGGGTGCTGGTGATACAACAGTAAATAAAACAGACAGAAATCCCTGCTCTCTTGAAACTCCCCTTCAAGTAGGGGAGGCAGACAATAACCATATTAAAAATGTTGGAGGGTGATACATGGTAAGGAAAAATAAATCAGGGAAGGGGGAATATGAAGTTTGGGGGACAAGAGTTAGGGTAATGGAAATTTTGGATAGGGTGATAAGAAGAGACCTAGCTGAGAAAATGACTTTTAAATAGAGATCTAGAGGAAGTGAGGGAACGTAGATCCCAGAGGGAAGAGCATACTAAGAAGGGGAACAGCAAAGGCAAGGGTCCTGAGGTGGGAGCTTGGGAGGGGACAGATAATTTAAGGCCATGTAGGTTGTAGTCCTTAAAATATGTATTAAAATATTTTAGGGCTTCCCTGGTGGCACAGTGGTTCAGAGTCCGCCTGCCGATGCAGGGGACACGGGTTTGTGCCCCAGGCCGGGAAGATCCCACATGCCGCGGAGCGGCTGGGCCCGTGAGCCATGGCCGCTGAGCCTGCGTGTCTGGAGCCTGTGCTCCGCAACGGGAGAGGCCACAACAGTGAGAGGCCCACGTACCGCAAACAAACAAACAAACAAACAAACAAAAATTTAAAATAGTGAAAGATAAAGAATTTTGTGCTATGTTATTAGTGATTTTGATGAAGAAAAAGTTAAAGATGGGGGAAGTAAGGCTTAAAGAATTTCACTAACTTCCCTAAAAGGCCGCACAGCCAGTGAATACAGAGCTAGAAATTGAACTTAGTTTATATTATTTTAAGCAATGCACAGAATATGTTGGCAGTGGAACCTTGAGTAAGTGGCTGGCAGAAAGGCCAGACCAGTACTTGATGTTCAGACTTGCTGTTAAGTGTATACTTTCCTGTTTGTATGCAGGATTTTTGCTCAACCCTGGGAGGCCTTGTAACTGACATTTGCAAATATAGCTTTTTCCTGGAATTGTGCTCCTGGCAGTAAAGCCTTCCTTTTCAGTCTTAAAAGCTTCATGGTTCAAAATCTGTGTTTAATATAAACTTTTATTTAAGTCTCTTCAACCTTAATTGGAGGGCAGTGACAGTATTACTCTGAATATGAATTTTTTAGAGAACTGTTTAGGGAGGCTTTAAACTAATATAGCATCTTATATATTTTTAATATACATAGTATATGTTTCCCATGAAGGTGGAACTCAAGGAATCCATATGCTTTAAATCAGCATTTGAATTACAATGCACTTTTAAGGGAAAACATATTGACTGATGGTACTGTACAAGAATTTCAAGAGTGACTTCTTCAGATTCCAAATCAGGGGAACACAGGAGTGTTTTTTTTTTGGGGGGGGGGTGGGTTGGCAGACTGTAATTAACCAACCTTGAATTTGGCTAGGACATCTGGGTTAATATCCTGGCCCTGGCACCAAGTACCAAGGAATCTTGGCCACAGTTAGGAAAGAGCTTTTTTTTTTTTTTTTAATCTCCATCTGGCACTTCCAGAAGGACAGATTCCACTAGCACTAACTCAGTGGGTGGGTCTGTTTTTTGATTGTCTATCTTATGGTGGTTCAGCAACAAAATCTTGAAAGTATTCTTTGTAAAATCTTAGAAAAGAAGTACCCCTATTACAGAATCCCTGTTGGAAACCCTTTCTGATCTCTCTTTCCCTGGGGAATTGTATTCTCATTTGCCTCTTAGGAATCCCAATGAGACTACAGACAGACATTTTGCTGCCCTAATATTTTCTATAAGCATAAGGTCTAATATATTATACTTCTAACTTGAATTAAGTAGTTTGATATTTGTATTCTCCTTTGCTTACTTATGTCTAAGTATAGCTTGGATTAGATCCCAGTTTTAACTCTGCCCATTTTTTACTCTTAAAATTGCCAAGTCCTTGATTTACTGTATCTTCTCTGAAGTTAAAGGCCTGAAGATCCAGATGTTCAGGAGGTGCAAATCATCCAAAATTTGTGTTTCTTGTAAAAGGGAAGACAACTTTAATGAGATTTTTTTTCCTGATTCTACAGATCCCTGGTCAAGTAGTGCGCTGAAATATTTGGCATAATTTTTCCCTGTCTTCTCAGGAAAAATAAGAGATATTAGGGAAATTTCCCTAAAAATCTTTCAATCAAATCATTTTATCTCCTGCCTTCTCTCTTTATCTGGTTTCCTCCATAGAATGATTTCTTAACTGGAGACACTGCCTTCTAATATCGTAAGGCAGGAAGTAACCTATTTAGACTTCTCTTTTCCACACTATAAAAAAATAAACTTTATAGGCAGGGTAATTTTTTTTTCTTTTACAGCTTAAGTGAAAGAAAACTTTTATCACTAAGTTTCTTTCACACGTGGGTGACTGGAAAAAAGTGTATTGCTAATTTCTGTTTTAAGGCATATGTGGCTTGCTTGGGTTGTGACACTGAGAATCTAGTATAAGAGTCAGATTCAGATTTTAGAAAATTTTTTCTAGTGAAGTTGTTACTTTTTTAGGTTCTCAGGTTTACTTTCCCCTTATGTACCAGTTTTACAAGGGCTCTTACATTTTTTTTTTTTTGCGTTACGCGGGCCTCTCACTGTTGTGGCCTCTCCCGTTGCAGAGCACAGGCTCCGGACGCGCAGGCTCAGCGGCCATGGCTCACGGGCCCAGCCGCTCCGCGGCATGTGGGATCTTCCCAGACCGGGGCACGAACCCGTGTCCCCTGCATCGGCAGGCGGACTCTCAACCACTGAGCCACCAGGGAAGCCCAAGGGCTCTTACATTTTAATAACATATATTGGTCATCCTATAATATGTGGTTTCAATGCGTAAGATATAAAACACACATATTAAAAAACACGGAAAAAAGCAAATTATCCATAATCCTACTGCCCAGAGAAGATTATTTCAGTGTTCTAGAGTATGTCCTTCTAATCTTTTCTTCTTTATACTTAAAAAATATATTTATGGCTGGATCTATATTTCTATTTTGAAGTAATTAAAAGTGTAATATTTTCACTGGAAATATTCTGGGTAAACCAACATGGGGAATCAGAACTACTGTTAAGAAGTTTGAGGGACTTCCCTGGAGGTCCAGTGGTAAAGACTCCGCAATTCCAATGCAGGGGGCACGGGTTCCATCCGTGGTCCAGGAACTGAGATCCCGCATGCCACACAGCTCGGCCAGAAAAGAAAAAAAAGAGAAGAAGTTTGAGGTCCTGGATTTGCTTCAGCCCCAGCTCCGTGAGTCATGTGAAGTTGGGCAAGTTGCTTGACCTCTCTCAGTCTGCTTCTCACTCTGTCAAGTGGGGGTAACACCTGCCCTGTCCACCTGCTGGGGTTGCTCTGTTAATGTAGGGATTCGGTGGCAGTCATAGTGCTAAGGGAGTCGGCGCTTTCAAATACCAAAGAGACCAGGAGACAGAGGAAAGACTAGTCCAGGATCACTAGTTGCCTGTGAGTCACCTGGCGTATTCTGCGAATGGTTACATTTTTAGTAAAGCTTTTCAGATGAATGTGACCAATAGAAAGTGTCCTGTGGGGTGGGCGAAAACCCCAGAAATACCGATTTATCAAACATTTGTTGAGTGCTGCAAAGACTGTCTCACCAGGTGAGACAGCTAACTGTGGGCCAGGTGGAGGCTAAGGCGGAGACGTGCTGGGGCCCTGGAAGAGGGTCCGTTCTCTTGGCGCGGGTGTGTGTGTGTGAGAGGGGATTAAGGAAACTTCCGAAGTGGGAATTAGCTCTTGTGTTTGGCATTGGTGGAGAGAGAGGGCGTCTAGGCAGGGGTGGGTTCGAGAAGACATTCTAGGCCGGATTGAGCAAAGGCATAAAGGTAGTGTGTTGAGATGATAGCAGACAGTCAGTCTACTGCTCTGAAGTTTGAGGGCAGGTAACAGGAAATAGAGCTAAGATGTCTGGGTTTATATCAAGCAAAGGCTTCCCTGCCCTGAGAAGGAGTCCCTCTTACTGGTCTGTAGCACTTTATAATCATTAAGTTTTCTGGCAAGTTTTTTTTTATGATGTTTGGTCAAAAATATCTGGTTGTAGGTGGTAAATAGGAAAACTTCTGGGTATACCAATTATATTTTTTTCCCCCAGTTATCTTTTTTTGCACAGAGTTGTGCAGCCATCACCACACTCAGTTTTAGAATATTTTCTTCACACCAAA
Organism: Mesoplodon mirus; assembly: GCF_964341445.2. Lineage (NCBI taxonomy): Eukaryota > Metazoa > Chordata > Mammalia > Artiodactyla > Ziphiidae > Mesoplodon > Mesoplodon mirus. The sequence continues at coordinate 7,503,147 of NC_138989.1, forward strand.
AAGGAGCCCTGTACCCATTAATAGTCAGTCCTCATTTCCTCCTTACTCTCCCAAGCCCTACTCTCTATCTCTAGAGATTTGCCTATTCTGGACATTTCATGTAAATGGAGTCATACAGTGTGACTGACTTCACTTAGCAAAATGTTTTCAAGCTTCATCCATGTTGTAGCATATATCAATGCTACTTCATTCCTTTTTATGGTTGAATCACATTCCATTGTGTGGATATACCACATTTTGTTCATCAGCTGATAGACATTTGGGTTGTCTCTACTTTTTCCTGTTATGAATAATGCAGCTGTGAACATGTGTGTATTAGTTTTTGTGTGGACATATGTTTTCATTCATCTGAGGTACACACCCAGGAATAGAATTACTGGATCATGTGGGAACCCTACCTTTTGAGGAACTGAAAAACTGTTTTCCAAAGTGGTTGTACTGCCAGCAATGAGCGAGATTCCAATTTTCCCACATCGTCATCAACACTTGTTATTATCTTTTTGATTACAGGCATCCTAGTGAGGATGAAGTGTGATATCTCATTGTGATGTGATTTGCATTTACCTGATGGCTAGTGATGTTGAGTACCTTTTCATGTGCTTAGTTGTCATTGTATGGCTTCTTTGGAAAATATCCCAGTTATCTTTTTTTTTCATGTGCTTAGTTGTCATTGTACGGCTTCTTTGGAAAATATCCCAGTTATCATTTTTTTTTTCATGTGCTTAGTTGTCATTGTACGGCTTCTTTGGAAAATATCCCAGTTATCATTTTCTTTTCGTGTGCTTAGTTGTCATTGTATGGCTTCTTTAGAAAATATCCCAGTTATCATTTTTTTTTCCCTTCAAAATATTAAGTATAGGGCTTCCCTGGTGGCGCAGTGGTTGAGAATCTGCCTGCCAGTGCAGGGGATGCAGGTTCGTGCCCTGGTCCTGGAAGACCCCACATGCTGTGGAGCGGCTGGGCCCGTGAGCCATGGCCGCTGAGCCTGCGCGTCTGGAGCCTGTGCTCCGCAATGGGAGAGGCCACAACAGTGAGAAGCCTGCGTAGCACAAAAAAAAAAAAAAAAAAAAAAATCAAGTATAAAAGCAAAGTGCAGAAAAATAGTATGTTACCATTTAGAATAAAAAGGGCATACAAAGGCATACCGGTTATCTTTTTTTTTTTTTTTTTAAATAAAATTATTTATTTATTTTTCAGCTGTGTTGGGTCTTCGTTGCTGTGCGCGGGCTTTCTTTAGTTGGAGTGAGCGGGGGCTACTCTTCGCTGTGGTGTGTGGGCTTCTCATTGTGGTGGCTTCTCTTATTGTGGAGCACAGGCTCTAGGCACGCAGGCTTCAGTAGTTGTGGTCCATGGCCTTAGTTGCTCTGCGGCATGTGGGATCTTCCCGAACCAGGACTTGAACCCATGTCCCCTGCATTGGCAGGTGGATTCTTAACCACTGAGCCACCAGGGAAGTCCCCAGTTATTGTCTTTAAAATTGTTTTTATTGTGGTAAAACATACATAACATAACATTTACCATCTTAACCATTTTTAATTGTACAGTTCAGTGGCATTAAGGACATTCACGTTGCTGTGCAGCCATTGCCACCGTCCATCTCCAGGATTCTTTTCATCTTACAAAACTGAAGCTCTTTACCCATTAAACAATAACTCCTCATTCCTCCCTCCTTCAACCTCTGGCAGCCACCATTCTACTTTCTGTCTCTATGATTTTGACTACTCTTAAATACCTCATATAAATGGAATCATACGGTATTTGTCTTTTTGTAACTGGCTTATTTCACTTAACATAATGTCCTCAAGGTTCATCCTTGTTGTAGCATGTGTCAGAATTTCCTTCCTTTTTAAGGCTGCATAATACTCCATTTGTATGGTTGCACCACAGTTTGCTTATCCATTCATCTCTCAGTGGACACTTGGGTTGCTTCCACATGTTAGCTATTGTGAATAATGACGCTTTGAACATGGGTGTAGAACTATTGCTTCGAGACCCTGCTTTCTATTCTTTTGGGTATATACCAAGAAGTGGAATTACTGGATCATATGGTGATTCATAATTTTTTGAAGAACTGCTAGAGTGTTTTTCACAGAGGCTGTACCATTTTATACTCCTATCAACAGTGCACAAGGGTTCCAGTTTCTCCATATCATTGCCAACACTTTTTCTTTTTTCTTTTCTTTTTTATAGTAGCCATCTTAATGGGTGTGAGGTCTTATTTCAGTGTAGTTTTGATATGCATTTCTCTTATGATTAGTGATGTTGATCATCTTTTCATGGGTTTATGGGCCATTTGTGTATCTTTGAAGAAATGTCTATTCAAGTTCTTTGCAGAGTTGTTTTTTTTTTTTTTTTTTTTGCTGTGCGCGGGCCTCTCACTGCTGTGGCCTCTCCCGTTGCGGAGCACAGCTCCGGACGCACAGGCTCAGCGGCCATGGCTCACGGGCCCAGCCACTCCACGGCATGTGGGATCTTCCCGGACTGGGGCGTGAACCCGTGTCCCCTGCATCGGCAGGCGGACTCTCAACCACTGCGCCACCAGGGAAGCCCCTTTGCAGAGTTTTGAGTTGAGTTGTTTTTTTGTTGCTGAATTTACCAATTATCTTTTTTTTTAAATAAATTTATTTATTTTTGACTGTGTTGGGTCTTTGTTGCTGCGCACAGGCTTTCTCTAGTTGCGGCGAGCGGGGGCTACTCTTCGTTGTGGTGTGTGGGCTTCTTATTGCAGTGGCTTCCCTTGCTGTGGAGCACGGGCTCTAGGCACGCAGGCTTCAGTAGCTGCGGCACGCGGGCTCAGTAGTTATGGGTTGAGGGCTCTAGAGTGCAGGCTCAGTAGCTGTGGCACACAGGCTTAGTTGCTCCACGGTATGTGGGATCATTCCTGGACCAGGGCTTGAACCCATGTCCCCTGCATTGGCGGACGGATTCTTAACCACTGCACCACCAGGGGAGTCCTACCAATTACCTTTTAATTCATATATTCATCAGGCATTTTTTTTTTTTTTTTTTTTCTTTTTGCGGTATGCGGGCCTCTCACTGTTGTGGCCTCTCCCGTTGCGGAGCACAGACTCCGGATGCGCAGGCCCAGCGGCCATGGCTCACGGGCCCAGCCGCTCCGCGGCATATGGGATCCTCCCAGACCGGGGCACGAACCCGTATCCCCTGCATCGGCAGGCGGACTCTCAACCACTGCGCCACCAGGGAAGCCCTCATCAGGCATTTTTGAGCGCCCGCTGTTGCGCGGCACTAACCCAGATGCTGGAGATACAAAGTTCAGTAAAACAGGCGCACGTGCTGCTCTTGGAGAACCCAGAGCTGTTAACGGAAGTGAGGTTAAGGGCACGACCTCAGTCCTTGCCTGACAGCAAATCCCAGCTCTGTTACTTTATGGAAGATCTTGTACAAACTGCTTAACCTTCTGGAGCTTAGTTTTCTCATCTATAAATTGGGGATAATAGCTATTTCACAGTTGTCGTGACTATTAAATGAATTACTGTCTGTAAAACTAAGTGTCAGAACTCTTCTCTCCCCTTCCCTTTAATCCCTTGCGTCTTCCCGCCCTCCCATCCCTAAAGGAAGTCGGGGTTCAGCACCTCAATTTTCTTCTTTCATTTAAGTCAGAATGGGGGAAAACCCCACTTCTACTAGTCTGGGAAATGAAAACCTTTTTTCTGTCATGTTTTAGAAAGTTAATTTGGGGAGGAACGTCTTGCCACTATTGAAGGGCACTTTTTATTTTATTTTATTTTATTTATTTATTATTTTTGGCTGCGTTGGGTCTCGTTTCTGTGCGCGGGCTTTCTCTAGTTGCGGCGAGCGGGGGCCACCCTGCATCGCAGTGCGCGAGCCTCTCACTGTCGTGGCCTCTCTTGTTGCGGAGCACAGGCTCCAGACGCGCAGGCTCAGTAGTTGTGGCTCACGGGGCTTAGTTGCTCTGCGGCATGTGGGATCCTCCCAGACCAGGGCTCGAACCCGTGTCCCCTGCATTGGCAGGCAGATTCTCAACCACTGCGCCACCAGGGAAGCCCTGAAGGGCACATTTTTAATGAACAGCTTTCCCTGAAGAACTTGAATTTATGAGGAGCTAAATATCCAGCACGGAAAAGGAACTTTCGCTCCCCATGTCAGAACTTGTGCCTTGCTAAACCTCAGGCGCTTTTGTATATTTGTCAGTTTTATTTCCCACGGTTTAATTAAAAGGGGTTTCTTTCTTTCTAAGGTCTGATAGAACTTGCTGTGTCTGTGTAGAAGATTACCTAAACAGGTAAAAAATAACCGACAATGAAGTTGGGTGTTAAGATCCAAATGAAACAATTCCTAGTTTCCTTTGACAGCATCTAGGGTGGTTGTATGGAAAACTGTCATAGGGACTTATGAATAAATTTGAAGTAGCCGAGTATCCTTCAGTATTGTGAAGACAGAAATGTGGTTATTTTTTCCATTTGCTCTAAAGACCTGCAACTATTCTATTTTTCTTTTTTGGCCACACTATGTGGCTTGTGGGGTCTTAGTCCCCTGACCAGGGATTGAACTCAGGCCCTGGCCGAGCCCTAGTCACTGGATCACCAGGGAATTCCCAACCTGCAGCTATTAAACTTGCTCATTTGCAAAGCAAAAGCAAGAAAATTTTTATAAAGAGGCAAAAAAACCCAGTAAGGAAGTCATTGATTCTTCTTTGTGCTGTCTTTGTGCCCTTTTCCTGATCAGAACAAACAGTTGCCAAGTGTTTGCTTTTGGTATGGGCAATGTGTGGCTGTTTCAGGGCAAGCGAAAATATGCTTACTTTTATTCCTTTGTGAAGACTGGAAAGGGAGACGAGTTTTAACTTGCCTTGAGATTGACTCACTCATCTCACTGCTGTTTATAACAGATCAGAAACTTCTATTCATCAGTATTGTTTAGGGTCAGGAGTTTTTAAACTGGGGACTGGGGTTTAAGTCCTAGACTCTTAAGTAACTGTGACCTTAACAAGTGATTTCACTTTTTAGAATCAGTTTCCTCAGTGGTAAAATGATGAAGTTGAACTAGATTGCAGGTCTCTTCTGAAGTCTAAAATTTTATGATGCTATATTAAGCACATTTGCTCCTTTTTACACATTAGTATAATTGACTGCTGCTGACCTATTAAGTTCTTCTGGGAGATACTAACCAGGCCTAGTAATTTCAGTTCCTTTTAAGATCCCGTCTCTAAGCTGGTGGTAATAGAGTTACAAAGTCACAAGAATTTTGTCAAAACTTGTATAAATGAGCAGAATAGCTCAGCTTTACATTCCCCTCCTTTTAAAAAGAATTCTTTTGCAGATGGAGGAACTTTGGGAGGCTGCTTATTATCTGCTTATCTAAGTAACAGGAACAGAAAATAAATCTTCACTCAAACTGAGCTGTACAAAGACACTCATAATTGCAGGCCGATGCATCATGGCTCAGTGTTCCGTCTTGAAAATTGCCGAATGCTCCAGCTCCTTTTGCTTTGGTTGGGTTTTGGCACCCTCCCCCTCCTTTTAAAAACTGCTGTAGACTTCAAAACTCTGGGTACCACTTGTATTCGGTACTGTGTCATATACACGTCAAGTTTTAAAACCATATAATTTTCGAGCACAGAATAATTTTTCAAGGGGTTATGTCTCTCTGTTGACATCCAATTCTGACTTTATTTGGCAAACATCCTAAACTGAGTCTTTAATCATTTAACCTTCTACTTCTGACTTTGATGGAAAGATGTAAAACTTTCTGTTTACCTTCAGCACCTTATTGTGTGATATTCTCAGACGAGCACTGACTTTATAAATTGCCCTGTAAGGGCTCTACCAGTTAGACATTGGAAGTGCAACTCCCTTGTAGCACCATTTGAATTGAGCCAATTCATTTTCTGACACTTCCTGGCTGTGTCGACCTTTAGTGTCTAAACGGGCTTCTCTCTTTTTTTTTTTTTTCGCGGTACACGGGCCTCTCACTGCTGTGGCCTCTCCCGTTGCGGAGCACAGGCTCCGGATGCGCAGGCTCAGCGGCCATGGCTCACAGGCCCAGCCGCTCCGCGACATGTGGGATCTTCCCGGACCACAGGGCACGAACCTGTGTCCCCTGCATCGGCAGGCAGACTCTCAACCACTGTGCCACCAGGGAAGCCCTCTCACATTGATCCTTTTAAACAAACGGTGACTACATTATTTATTTTCATCTTATGTACTTTATCCTTGCTAGAGATATGTAGTTTGTGTTTTTAATCTTTGTGTTAATTTTAAAGCTATTTGAGTCTGGCCTGTTTAAAAAGTTGTATATTGTGTATGAAATATATAAATACTTATGTAGATAAGTATCAGTGAAGACAGATCTTAGTGGTCCTCTAGTAGAATAAGGTGACAAAAGGCTAAAGAAGACCCAGAATTATGCCTCCTGGACTCTTCCTAAACACCAGTATTTCCTCAAAGATTTCCAACCCCTGAGTAACCCGTCAAGAGTTCTTTGACATCTGGGTTGTCCTGTTGCTGTCATCAGTCTGGGTAGCAAGGGCTACTCAAGGGTTGGAAATCTTTGAGGAAATACTGGTGTTTAGGAATATTGTTGACAATGGAATTTTTTTAAAAAGGACATGGCTTTAATATTGGATAAATATTTGTTAAGGAATCTACCATATGAAAGGCACATTGATCCAAAGTCAACAAGGAATAGTTCCTTGTTGCAAGTGAAGACAGTGAGGACTGCAGTTTTGAAGGATAAATGCTAGTACTCTTACTCTGACATGTGTCTCTTGGGAGTTAGTATAAGTAAATCCTGTAAACAAGGTAGTAAATTTGGTACATGTGGGCCTGAATGGAAGTACTGACAAGTGGCACCACAGTTAAGTTGGTGTTTTTACAGTTTAATTTTACTTGTGTCTCCCATGTCTCCTTTTCCGTCCCTTTAACTTACGTTATTGTTTTGTGTCATGCTTTGTAATGATTTCTGAAAAGTATAAACTTAGCACTCCACGAATATCAATTATTGCTAGCTCTGTCTTCCGCTTGTGGATTAACTGTAAATTTATCAAAAGCAGTACCAAAATAACGTGAATGAATTGTGAGAGAGATATCAGCCAACTTTCAGTCCTTAGAAGGTTCTGTTTCTTTAGCCAGGTGATTGTTGGAAAATGCTAGTAATCTTTAGGCTAGACTAAGATGCTGCTTTTTCCAGTGTATACAAGAAATTAAATAATGAACAGTGGTTTTCTTGATTTCATTTTTCACCTTGTATAGGGCTTCTTAGTTTGTCTTAGTCTTCTGCTGCTATGGATGCATTTAGATGTTTTAGGCTTTGTACTGTATCTCAGTATTTCATGGTATTCTCTTAAGAACACCACTGTTTCCAGATGCCCCGGCCTCCTGAACAAATTTGAGACACTGCCCCACCCTTTGAGGCATAGCACTCGGAAGGACAGTCACCTCTCTGGAAGATGGAGTCTCTCATTTGCTCTCTTTCACTTCTTGTGTATGTTTATTTCTGAGAGGGCTGTATGACCTTTCCCCCTGGCTAATCTTTCCATTATTCCTGAGTATTGGAATGCTTTCCTGAAGATGGGGGAATAAAGAAACGGCCGGGCCATTTGGATTTTCCCTCTCTGTCATCAGCCAGCCTCAGCAGACTTACCTCTCGCTTTCCCCTTTAAGCCAACCACTTAGTTGCTGCTAAAACCAAATGGCTCCAATTCCCTGCTCACTCTTCACTTTAGTTTATCTCACTTGCTATCACACTAATGTGAAGCAGTGGCTCTTTGGTGGCCTGTGCCCTAAACTGTGTTTGGTGACATCACACACATTTCCTATGTTCAAGGGGCAAGCTTCTGGGAGGCCCGGACCTTAGGCTGACCTTAGGTGGCCTCACGTCACTCATCATCGTTCCCTCACATTGAACCCTCGCCCTGGAGGAGATGCTCCCCTCTTCCTCCCCCAAGGAGCGTTCTGTGTCTCCATTCAGTAGACTGACATGTTTCCCAGATGTTAAAACTTGGGACATTGCTTTTCTTCCCTGGGTCTTACATTTTAAATTATAGCCATTAGACTGTTTCTAAGTCAAAGCCAGTTTACTAAAGTTTTGGGGAAAAAAATAACAGATTAGTAAGAAATGAATAACTGACAAGGCGGTTTCATCCTGAGCCCCTCCTTCTCTCCTGTAGTTTTCCCCTCCAGTCTCCAGGCCTGTCTTTCCACATGTTCTTATTCCACCCTTCCTTGACTCTGTGTTGGTTTTCTGCAATCAGAAAGCCAGAAGCAGCTGAGTGTGACGCCACTTCAGTAGAACGATGCTTCCACGCCCCTCTTCATGCTTGAAATGCTGCCTCCTGCTACATTGCCCTTAAATCTGCCAGTCACTACCTCTCAGGTTCCTTTCTTGTATCTTGAGACACACTTATTAAATTTTCATCTGTAATTTAATCTCTGTACTTTGCTTTGAGTTTTGTGTGGGTGTGTTTTCAAACTGTTTGCATTGAGCTATCAGTTTTACTGGGCAGTGCCTTGTGCTATAAACAGGGCTTCTTTATACATCATATATCCCTGTCAAATAGATATTTTAAAGGTCCTCTTACAAAAAAAAATTAAAAAAAAAACAGGTCCTCTTACTAGAAATGTTCTTTTTTCTTTTTTTATCTTAAGAACAATTAAATTATTCAGTTTTACATTCAAGAGTTTACACATTTTTTCCTTTCCCTCACATGTGTGTTGTAATGAGATAGGAAAGACGAATGTTGCATAGCCACGGGGACTTGGGGTATCTGATTGGCCAGTTCATTATTGATGTCAAGAGGAGAGCTACCTTATAGTCTACCTTAAGCATATGTTCTAGAGCTGCACTGTCCAGTACAGTAGCCATAAGCCACATATGGCTATTGGCAAGTCCAAGTTGAGATCTGAGTATGAAATACACAATTGCATTTCAGAAACCTAATAGGAAAAAAAAATGTAAAAATAGCTTATTAATAATGTAATATTGATTACATTTGAAGTAATATTTTGCATATATCAATATTTGGTTAACAAAAAGAGGTTATTTCACCTGGTTTTTACAAAATTTTTAAACATGGTTATTAGAAAATTCAAAGTTACACATTTGCCTCGCATTATATTTCTGTTGGACAGAGCAGGTATCTCTGTGTCAACAAAGGTGATCTAATTTGAGATGTACAGCTCTTACATAGCATTCACTGGAGGTGGTACTTGAACAGTTTGCCCATAGCCTCATTGGCCTACTTTTTAAAGGAGGTTCCAGGGTTGGGAAGCCTTATAATGTTGTCATCTTCATCAAATGCGTAGAAGAGGATGCTTTAGTTTGGAAATTGCAGTATTGCATCGTTTTGGGGGTTCTTGTTTTGTTGAGTCAGTTCAGGACTTTTTTGAACTCTTGCTGAGTATCAGATACTTTTTTTAGGCCCGTTGGATGCAGAGGCAAATTTCCTCCCCGACCATGAGAAACTTAGTCATAGCATGACGTGCAAACCAAACAGGAGTGAGTATGATTCATTGTTCAATTATAGCCGACTGCACAGTGGCTAGAGCAGTCCTGAAGAGGAGGAGATAGGGCAGGAAGCGCGGTCAGAAAAGACCTCCGAGGAGGCGATGTGTCTGCTTGTATTCTTCTAGAGTCATTCATTTCCTGTGTCCCCCAGAAGCCCTTACACGTGGGGGTGTGCCGCGTGGAGCAGTGGAATGTGGGCCTTGGGTATATAAATAGGCATGACTGTGCAGTTCCCCTACGAGGGCTATCAGCTCTGTTCACCTAGGAGATGAGTTATGTTTAACTTGGCCCCAGGCAAGCCTGCCAGCTTATTGATTGTGCTTTGCTCTCCTTCTGTGAAGTTGAAATACTTGACCTTCCTTGTTTTACTCAGGAATTGAAGAACATACGAAAATGATCTTCCACTTTGTGTTTTACGTATGTACAGAAATATCAATGTGAATGAAACTGAAAGATGGGAAAAAATGGAATAACTTGGCTTTCCTTAGTAGCAGTACAAGTCAATTTGGAAAGCGACCAGGGTGTTGTGTAAGTGTTTTCAGTGACTGAAGCAGACAAGCTCAGGTTACAAGGCGTCTCCTGGGTTGGGGGTGGGGGACAGCAAGTGACCCAGCAGGCGACAGACACTTATGTAACCGTGACTTCAGGGGAGGGGATTAAGCTGTGAATGAACTTCCCAAATTCAGGAACATGATATTAGAACACAGCCTTTGAGTTTTTCTCTCTAGCTTGACTTGAAAATCAGCTTCAGAAACATCTTTCTCTCAACTAGACTTTCCATTAAACCAGAACTTCTTTCCCACTTCCTTTCTATTATAAAGTGCGTGGACTTTTAACATTTTAGAAATAGACAGGAGCTCCGAAGTCTCAGAGTGCAGCTGTCTACGCGTAAGTCCCTTCACCTGTCTGATGCCCGGTCTCCTCGTGGGCACCCAGCAGGGTCGAGCAGAAACCTGAGCGTCCAGGTAGGTGCTCACTCTGCAGTCGGGGGCAGCTTGTTCTTGGAGGCTCACTGTTAAACTCCCTCTCCTGGCAGATTAAATTCATTGCAAATTCTTCAACTCCTTTGCCTCCCGATAGAATTTCCAGATTTAGTAAATAGAGGAGTATTTTCATTTAGCTGATGGGGCGAAATGGACTGTGAAGGGACTGAGGGGGAGTGTGGAGATGTGAGTTGCCTCGGAGGATGCAGTGCCGAGCTGGAGAGCACCAGGAGACTCTGCACTTGTTAGAGGCCGATCTTATCAGGTGTGGTTCTTCCTTCCCTCATAGCAGAGTACTCTTACTTTGGCAAAGTTTGAGCCACAAGTCCTTTCACTTGTGAATCCTTGCCCTTTCACTTAGGGAGTTTGGCTTTGAAATCTGAAACAGTGGAACTACGAAAGGACAGAGTTAGAAACCGATTTTATGTAATGAGTATCCTTAGGTTATATAGATGAGAGTGCCGAGTTCCAGGAAGGGGTTAAATACTAGTTTAAGGTCATCCAGCTGGGACAGAATCCAGGTGTTTCATTTCCTAATCTAACCCTCTTTTCCTTTTTTTTTTTTAAACACATTTTTTATAACTAAACAAAAACAAAAACCGCAAAACAACAAAAGAGTAAATAAAACCTTAGGAAATCAGAGAAGAATTATGAAGACTATTATTTCTTTTCATTTGGACATAATTTATACCATGCTTGTTGTGGGGAACTGCTTATTTTGAGGAACCTCTCATTTCTGTAAATTGCTTAAGCTTTTTTTAGGTTACAAGGGGTGAGGAAGAAGGTGGAGTTTGGATCTTACTAAAATATCTTCTATAATAGAAACTTTTTATTATGGGAAAGTTCAGACATTTACATAAGTAAAGTGAGTAGTACCATCACCTAACTCTTGAACACTTATCAACTCATCATCAGTCTTACCTTACATACAGTCACACTTATGTGTTGTTTAAACATATTTTGCTCTTGCCAGTAAAATGCCTATTTTTTTGGCCGCACCACACGGCATGCAGGATCTTAGTACCCCGACCAGGGATCGAACCCTTGCCCCCTGCAGTGGAAGCGCGGAGTCTTAACTGCTGGACCGCTAGGGAAGTCCCAGTAAAATGTCTTTTTGCTTTAAAAAAAAAATACAGTACATTTATTTTTTTTTAAATAAATAAATTTATTTATTTATTTTTGGCTGTGTTGGGTCTTCATTGCTGTGCGCGGGCTTTCTCTAGTTGTGGTGAGCAGGGGCTACTCTTCCTTGCAGTGTGTGGGCTTCTCATTACAGTGGCTTCTCTTGTTGGGAAGCACGGGCTCTAGGCGCGTAGGCTTCAGTAGTTGTGGCACACGGGCTTAGTTGTTCCGTGGCATATGGGATCTTATCAGACCAGGGCTTGAACCCGTGTCCCCTGCACTGGCAGGCGGATTCTTAACCACTGAGTTTATTTATCTTTCATATAATTATGCTTTTTGTGATGTGAAGCATTTCTGTCTCAGGTGTTTATCCTAAAATATTCTTTGAGTTTACTTAGCTGAGATGATTCCAAAGCTCTTAGCAAGAGTTTTTATCTCTTTGCCACTGTATTAGGTAAGAAAAGGTAACTGCTGTAGCAAACTCCACTAATTTTAATGACTTAAATGGATGAAAGTTTATTTTCAGTTATGGAAAAGTCCAGGGTAGGTATTTTCTGATGGGGGAATGAAGAGAAGTGATACAGGGATTCAAGCTTCTTCCAAGTTGTGATCACATTGTCTTCCATCCATGCTTTTGAGGTTGCCCTGCTCATCTCCATCAAGCCACTGGAAGGGCCAAGAATGGGAAGATATTATGGGGGAGGCCTAGAAGTGCACACGTCCCAGGCACTGCTCTCATTCCATTGGCTAGGACTCAGTCACGTGGTCACCCTGAGCTGCAAAGGGAGCTGGGAAACGAGGTCTGTGACTCCTGGAAGAGAAGGAAGTCGGCTTGGTGAACACCTAGCCTCTCCCCATGGGTACCCACTTCTCACTGCTTACACTGGCCTGATAGTTTCATGTTCCTGTGCACATAGCACAGCAGAGTCTGCTTCCTCACTCCCTGATTGAAGCCCATTTTACTGTGGCTCCAAAAAAGTCACTAAAATTTTTTTTCCTGCTTCAGAAATTATATCTGTTCATTAAATAAAATTTGAGAGGGCTTCCCTGGTGGCGCAGTGGTTGAGAGTCCGCCTGCCGATGCAGGGGACACGGGTTCGTGCCCCATGTGCCGCGGAGCGGCTGGGCCCGTGAGCCATGGCCGCTGAGCCTGCGTGTCCGGAGCCTGTGCTCCGCAACGGGAGAGGCCACAGCAGTGAGAGGCCCGCGTGCCAGAAAAAAAAAAAAAAATTGAGAAACCCAAGAAAACACAAAGAGGGTATTAAAAACTGCCAGTAATCCCATCACCTAGAGATAATTACTGTTAATCCTTTATTACATTTCCTTCCAATTTAAGAATGTTTAACCTCTTAGAAGTAACAATAAAATGTCACTAATTCTTATTCTGTGCTGGCTTGAAAATTCCATAACTCATGGGGGTGGGGGGAGGGAACCACAACAATGACAACAATCTGGCAATTTTGGCTTTTCTTAGCAAAGATACACTATTGTGGAGCTGTGGTGAGGCTTTGTACTTGTGGCATTTTCGAAATGAACCTCTCGCTTACACATTATAATCCTTATTCCTCTTAGTCAATAAGTACTGGGATTGGTGAAGTTGGCGACGTGGTAGAGTGGCAAGACCAAGGTGATATTTTAAGTGTATGATTCACATCCTCCTCAGTTTTCAGAATTCTGAAATAGAGCTTCATTTTCCAGGACAGAATACTCAGGAAAGGTGTTTGAAACTGACCTGAAATGAAAACTTGCGAACTTGAAGTATATAAAAATACCTTCCTGGTGGTGAGCTGGATACTTAACTTTAGGTGGATGAGCTTTTCTCTGCTCACCTGCATTGCCTATGCTGGTTAATAGTGGAGAGTGATGCTGCTTAATTTTACACGGGAGGATAATTTCTTGGGAGAAGGTGCATGTCTTGGGTCATCAGCTCCAGGTTCAGGATTATGGAACCTTCTGGTCTTTGTTTAACGTGGTGAGGTTGCATCCTAGAGGCGTCCAGGCATCCGAATCCCTGCTTGTGATGCCGTCATTGTGATCTCGCAGCCAGGATTGCTCACAGTGTTTGTCCGGCTTCTGCCCGGATATGAGGTGAGGCCTGGCAGACAGTCTGCAGTTCTGCAGCCACCATGAGGTACCGGTTTGTCCCATTTTGCTAGATGTGTGTCGGCTTTTCTGCAACTTCACTAGATAAAAAGTAAAGACATTGACATTGGGCGCTCTGTATTTTATTGAAAAATAACGTATAATGATAAGAATATCACTGTTTTAAAGTATCCTCTGGCAGGACATTTGAAAATAGAAAACTCAGCAGTAGAGCCGAAGTATTTTGCTGTGTGGATAAGTATGTAGATAACCAGTGGCTCAGTCAGCTATGAAATTTGCTGTCAGTTTTCCCGTCCCCTGCAAATGAACATAATATTTTTGCTCTGTGAAAATGTATCCATAGCACTAGACAAGTAACAATTTGGAATGACTTGGTTTGTCAGTGGTATAAATTAATCACCCAGAGGCCTAAATTCTGATATATCACAATTGAGAGGTTGTCACCATTTGGTTTTGAATCTATTGTTTTGCTCTTTTTTTTTTTTAACTTTTAATTTTTATTTATTTATTTATTTATTTTTGGCTGTGTTGGGTCTTCGTTTCTGTGCAACGGCTTTTTCCAGTTGCGGCGAGTGGAGGCCACTCTTCATCGCGGTGCGCGGGCCTCTCACTGTCGCGGCCTCTCTTGTTGCGGAGCACAGGCTCCAGACGCGCAGGCTCAGTAGTTATGGCTCACGGTCTTAGTTGCTTCGCGGCATGTGGGATCTTCCCAGACCAGGGCCGTGTCCCCTGCATTGGCAGGTAGATTCTTAACCACTGCGCCACCAGGGAAGCCCTCAACATATATTCTTATGCAGGGAGAATAGAACTAGATCTTTAACTTTTGAATTTTCATTCACTGTGCAAGACCTCTTCATGGAAGGGTTATCAGGATGGGGTCTGAATGGTGGTGGGTGTTAGCAGATGGGGAGTGATCCCAGAGGCATCTTGAAATGACACTGTGGCAGTTTTCTGAGGTGGCTGGAGCAGTACCTGCTCTCTGTGTCTTGCATAAAGTGTTAGATAGCAGTAGCGTCACCTCCAAACTTGGGCTTCATTAGTAGGGTCTTTTCTCCCTACTAACAACTAACTAACATCCAGATGAACTAACTAACATCCAGATAAAGAAAGAGTAAAATTTTTCTTTATCTGGATGTTTTCAATGTTCTTACCTTTATGAGGCTGATGATAGGTGATTGCTTATTAAATTGCTTATTAAAAGGAATAACTGCAGTAAGCATAGGTTCTGTGTTTTGAGAAGGATATAGTCTTGAACAGTATCTTCGACCTCTGAAAATTTGTTTGTTTAGAATGGGAGCGTGATTTGTATGTAATTTCCTGTCCAGTGATGTGTCCTGAGAGAGGTTCTTTCTGAGAGGAAAGTGGGGTGCTTGGATTCTTAGAAATAGTAATAGCTAGTATCTGTGGCGTTTTCTGTCCCGGCATTGTTTTAATCTTACGAAACCTCCCCAGATGCCGGTATTTTCTAACACACTAGACAAATATGTACCTGTCCTTGACTTCATAGAGGGTAGAAGACTTTTTTTTTGGCCACACCCCTTGTGACCTGAGGGATCTTAGTTCCCCGACTAGGGATCGAACCCGTTTCCCCTGCAGTGGAAGCTCAGAGTCCTAACCACTGGACCGCCAAGGAAGTCCCAGAAGACAATTTGTTTGTTGGGTGGAAGAATAGTCCTACTTCCTGAAATCCCAACTTTGAGTAAAGCTGACATTCTCAAGAAATAAAACGCACATTTCTTTTTTAAGAAATACCAAAGAGGAATAGGTCTTTTAAGGTTATTTGCTTCCCTGAAATAAATATCTTGCCCTTTTATATTTGTTACTTAGATCAGATCTCGGAGTTAAATCACAAACAGAGGCTGTTAATCTAGTTCAAAATTTTTGCTTATTCCAGGCTTGGCATTTTTGTCTTCTTAAAATAAACCTGTAGGTTACACAGAAACAAAACAAAAAAAAACTGTTCCTCTGGTGTTGATGTTTGGCAACAAAGCTTCCTGGTTTTAGGTGGAAATGTAACCCTTTCACTGAGAGGGAGAGAGGCAGAAGGGACTGTGTAGCTGAGCTGCCTGTGGCCTGGGGCTCTTCTCCCTGCTACATCGTTGGCTCTTGGAAGTAGGTCTCTCTCTGTCTCCCATTTGAGAATGTACGAGCAAAACAGTAGCTATTGACTATTCAGAAATGAGTTGTTCTAGAGATGAACATTTTACAAATGGTTTTTGGCTTGAAAAATATTAGAGCTATGGCATCAGTCAGTGGTGTAAATAAAGGATTCTGGGGGTTTGTGTGTGTGGTATATGTTGCAATATTATAGTTTGGAAGGTGGAATAATAAAGCGATGTGACTGCCTTAAAAATAAATGCAAAAAATACACCAGAACTTAGTTTTTTCATTTAGGGAGGTGTTGTTCATTAATTATAGTGATAAGCCATTCATGAATACTTTTTCGAACTGTTGGAATTGGCCCATATGCCTTGGATAAATTTTTGCTATGTTCAGTAGCTGCACATCATTATATTTTGAGGTTTTTTGGATTCAAGTTTTGGAAACAGCTAGTAGTGTTTTAAGAGCCAAGTCCAAAGAAGAGTATTGAGAGATTGAGATGGTCACTGTTGCCTTGGTTCACTAATAAAGTGTAACTTGTAAACTGTCTCTGAAGTTATTTCTAAAAGAAGAGTTAAGGGGGCTTCCTTGGTGGCGCAGTGGTTAAGAATCCGCCTGCCCATGCAGGGGACACAGGTTCGAGCCCTGGTCTGGGAAGATCCCACATGCCGCGGAGCAACAAAGCCCGTGCGCCACAACTACTGTGCCTGCGCTCTAGAGCCCGTGAGCCACAACTACTGAAGCCCGTGAGCCTAGAGCCCGTGCTCCGCAACGAGAGAAGCCACTGCAGTGAGAAGCCCATGCACCACAACAAAGAGTAGCCCCCATTCGCCGCAACTAGAGAAAGCCCGCCCGCAGCAACGAAGACCCAATGTGGCCAAAAATAAAAATTAATTAATTAATTTTTAAAAAATTAAAAAAAAATAATAAAAGAAGAGTTAAAAATATTTTGACCAAAGCAGTATTATTCAAATAAACTTATTTCCTCAGGTGGTCACTTTGAAGGACACTGTTCATTTGGCAGTAGGGGGTTCCTGGAGGATCTAGAACAGTGCTATCCAATAGAACTTTCTGTGATGGTGTAAATTATTCTGTACGTTGCATTGTGGCTCTTGAGCACTTGAAGTGTGGCTGGTGTGACTGAGGAACTGAATTTTTAACTTGATTATGTTTTAAAAGAATTTAAAGTGGCTAGTGGCTACCATATTGGAGAGTGCAGACCTAGAATATTTAGCTTTCAGCCTGACTTGTAAACTGGGGTGAGCAGCTTATGCTAAGATACCAAAAGTTATCGAGGCAAAGTAGGTTGTGGAATATCTGATCCCCCTCCCCTCCCGCAGTGCGAAGAGTAGTAGAGAAGTCTGCAATTTGTCATTTGTGTTCAGTGGTATCCAATCTTTATAGCCTCTCCAAGTTTATCCTTGCTAAGGTGTTATCCGAAGGGTTTTAGATGAGAACCTTTCTTTGTACTTGCAATTTCATCATCGTCTTTTGATGCTCATGGTTCTTCCCTGAAATTTAAGACCTGCCCCAGCAGTCAGCCCCCATCTATTACAAACACCCATGGTTGGAGTGAATGAAGACTCAGCATGCCATTGGAGAAGGGGCTGCCAACCTTCAGTTTAAATCTTTGCTTGGTAATGGTGGTTAGGTTAAGGTAACTGAAATGAACAAATGAAATACATATAGGGCCTAAAGGGAAACTCTAGACATCTTTTATCTTGTACCAGTAGAGTCTTAAAGTTTTTTTTTTTTTTTTTTTTTTTTGGCTGCACCTTGTGGCTTGTGGGATCTTATTCCCCAACCAGGGATTGAACCCCGGCAACAGCAGTGAAATCTCAGAGTCCTACCAGTGGACTGCCAGGGAATTCCGTCTAAGGCTCTTTAATTAATTAATTAATTAATTAAATTGGAGTATAATTGCTTTACAATGTTGTGCGCATAGTGAAGCAAATCAGCCATATGCATACACACATCCGCTCCCTCCCCACCCCCCACCCCACCCGACTAGACCATCAGCCTTTAAGGCTCTTCAAAGTCTCCTTTTCATTTAACTTTCTAAATTGATTTCTTACAAGAATCTCCTAACTAATGTTAGCCAAACTGAGCATCTCATTGTCTTATTCGCATGCTTTATACCTTTCCTCTTCCTTCCTTGGTCTTTTCTGAAATTTTTCTCTCTGCCTTTTAAAAAATCCTGACTGCCAACAGCTGTTACTTCCCTTTGACACACAAGTTGCATTGTGTTCTTAGTTATTTTTCATATATGTGGGTCTTTTCTCTCCAACTGCATCATAAATTATTGAGCTTATGCCTGTGTCATATATTTTTCTGTCACCTGTAGCAAGCACCAAGAATAACTTTTTTAAATATTGGGTATATCCCAACTGGTTTGTAAACTCATTTAAACAATTGAGACTTTTTTTCTCATTTTTTGTAGTGAGCATAGTTTATAAACTATCATGAGGGATATAATGACTAAAATACAGTTTCTCCCCCCAGGGCATTTGTAATCTGTAGAATCAATAGTCCGTGTACACCCAGCTCAGTGTGCTAGGTGATAGGAAAGAGATACAGACTCAGTTCTATGGGAAATTGAAGGATGAACACATTTTCATTGGAGAAGGTTTTGTGGGCTGGCTGTATCCCTGAATTTGCCCTTGAGTAAAGTTTCAGCAGGTGAAAATAACTCGGCTTGGAAAGGGCATTCAAGGCTGAGTGAAAAACCTGAAACAAAAGCATAGAGTGAAAGCACCAGGGCTTCTGTAGGGGTATTTGCCAGATGGATCATGTGGGTGATTCATGTGCATGTGATTGAGAATATGAACCTCTGATCTTATCAGTTGTTCAGCAGTGTTTCTCAAACATTAGCCTCAGAATTACCAGAAGGGCTTAAAATGCAGATAGCTGGCCCCCCTCCAGAGTTCGTTTCAGTAGGTTTGGAGAGGGTCCCGAATTATTTGCATTTTTAGTAAGTTCGCAGGCGACGCTGCTGCACGTTTTGAGAAGTGCTGATTCAGAGCTCCGGTCCATCTGATATCTGCCTTAGAGAAACGTCTGTCTTACATATGCAAATACCCCAGTGTCAGTGCATCATTGTGTTCATGGTGCTTTATGTACACACATCTGGTCTTCTTGTAGACTGTAAGTTCAGGCTCCTTACACCACTCAGCCCCTAGCACAGTGCTGTATCAGTGGTAATACAGTAGTAAATCCTGTGCTTGCTAACTTGGCATCCAGATCTAAAATGATCTGAACAAGAAGCACATGCTTTGGGGAGGCCTTATAAACTGGGAAGCCCTTTGTGACTCAAAACGTAAAGCGAAAATGCCTATAGCAGCAGTTCTCAAACTTTTTTCCTTAGGACCCCTTTACATTCTTAAAAATTATTGAGGTCTCCAAAGAGTTTTTATTTGTAGGTTTTATCTATTGATATTTACCATACTAGGAAGTAAAACTGAAAATATTTTAAAATATTTATTAATTCATTGGACATAATAATAAACCCATACATGTTATATTTCTTTAATGAAGAATAACTATTTTCTAAAGTAAAAAATTTAATGAGAAGATGGCATTGTTGTACATTTTTGCAAATCTCTGAATGTCTGGCTTTAACAGAAGACAAGCTTAATAGAAGTGAACTCCTGCATTTAATCTGTAGTGATACTTTTTTAAAAAAAATAAATTTATTTATTTTTGGCTGCGTTGGGTCTTCGTTGCTGTGCGCAGGCTTTCTCTAGTTGAGGCGAGCAGGGGCTACTCTTCGTTGTGGTGGGCGGACTTCTCATTGCAGTGGCTTCTCTTGTTGCGGAGCACGGGCTCTAGGTGCGCGGGCTTCAGTAGTTGTGGCGCACGGGTTTAGTTGCTCTGCGGCATGTGAGATCTTTCCAGACCAGGGCTCGAACCCGTGTCCCCTGCATTGGTAGGCCGATTCTTAACCACTGCACCACGAGGGAAGTCCCTATACATTGTTTTGATTGAAGTACATGAAGAAAATTGGCCTCACAGATTTATAGGAAAGGAAGAGCATTTTCAGATAATTGTGGATTTTCTTCTTTAATACTACTCCAGGGCTTCCCTGGTGGCACAGTGGTTAAGAATCCGCCTGCCAATGCAGGAGACACAGGTGGGATCTTCCTGGTCCGGGAAGATCCCACATGCCACAGAGCAACTAAGCCCGTGTGCCACAAGTACTGAAGCCCACGAGCCACAACTACTGAAGCCGGCGCACCTAGCGCCTGTTCTCTGCAACAAGAGAAGACACCGCAATGAAGAGTAGCACCCGCTCGCGGCAACTAGAGAAAAGCCTGTGCCCAACAACGAAGACCCAACACACCAAAAATAAATAAATAAAATAAATTTATGTATAAGAAAAATACTACTCCAAAAACTTGATAGGCTGTAGTTTCTTAAAGGTGGCATCTCAAACTATATGAATGAACTTTTATCGTTACGTAAAAATCCATTGGTCTAATTTGTGCTTTGAATGAACCCTTTACCTATATGGGATTTTGTAACATTATACATTTTTGGTTGGAAAATATTGATTTACTGAGTTATGAGATCTTCCAAATATTGGCACATTAAAAATTATGTTTGTTAACACCATCGATCTCATCAGAAAAATCTGTAGTATTGCGAAGCTCTCAAGCTCACAGCAGAGGATAGGTTTTCCAAAATTCTTTCTCTTGAAAGCTTAAATTTTATCATTGTCAACAAATAGTTGTTTTCCTTGAAGTGACGGCTCACATGGTTCATTTTCAAGAAGATGTCTGCTGGAGATACCGAGTCTGAGTAACCACAGTTTGTCAGGGATTCTTTCGGGTGGAAATGGTGTTCCGTGAACAGAGTGGCTGATTGAGCTTGCCCCTCAGTTGCACGTGTGCTTTTTATTGAGACGGTCATTGTTCAGGGGTGTGCAGCAGAAGTGTTTCACATGGACTTCCCGTTTGTTACTCAGAATATTAAAAAAGCACATATTCAAGGTTGAAATTTAATAAAATTATTCATTTTCATGCTTTATCAAGTGCTTTATCACATTCTTATGTGAAAGTAGTTTTTTTTTTTCCTGGAAGCACTGAATACAGAAAAGAATAGCACAGTATGCCTCTACTGCCTCGATTATGGCATCTACACTTTTTACCCGCTATTGCCTCTGTACCACTAGTGTAAATGTCAACATTGCAGGAGAAGGCAAGTCACGTCTTAGCAATATTATGAAAATAGTTCTGACTCCCTGAAAGGGTCTCTGGGTGCCCTAGGCATGCAGGGCTCACACTTAGAGAACCGCTGCGTTAAAGTAACAAAAATCAGGGTTGGCAGGACGGCCTGTCTCTGTGTCACTCCTGTCTTAGAGATCTTACCCTCCACTTTGTAAGCTCAGAAACTCTTTTTTTTAATCCATATACTCAGAGATTAGACTCATAGTAACAAACTCAGAGATTGAAGTTTATAAAATATAACTCTGTGTATTTATAATGAGTGAAATGCCAAAAGGCACCATTCCCTTTGGTTGCTCTTAGAAACCCAAGCCATATGTGAGCAAAGGATTTTGGAGCATTGTCTCAAATGTCCTTAAATGCTGATTTTCACCCAGCTTTTCCAAGTCTGCTCCATAGACGCCCTATGTTTATTTTCCAGAGAACCTTTTCCCAGGGTGTGTAAAATACACATTTTCTTTTTAACTCTTTTTCTAGACTTCTTGGGCTGTGCTTCTTTTTTTTTTTTTTTTTTTTTTTTTTTTTTTTTTTTTTTTTTTTTACACAATTTTTTTTATTAGTTTCTGCTTTATAACAAAGTGAATCAGTCATACACATACATCTGTTCCCACATCCCTTCCCTCATGCATCTCCCTCCCTCCCACCCTCCCCATCCCACCCCTCCAGGCGGTCACAAAGCACCGAGCTGATCTCCCTGTGCCATGCGGCCGCTTCCCACCATCTATCTACCCCACGTTTGGTAGTGTATATATGTCCATGCCTCTCTTTCACTTTGTCACAGCTTACCCTTCCCCCTCCCCATATCCTCAAGTCCATTCTCTAGTAGGTCTGTGTCTTTATTCCTGTCTTACCCCTATGTTCTTCATGACATTTTTTTTCTTAAATTCCATATATATGTGTTAGCATACGGTATTTGTCTTTCTCTTTCTGACTTACTTCACTCTGTATGACAGACTCTAGGTCTATCCACCTCATTACAAATATCTCAGTTTCGTTTCTTTTTATGGCTGAGTAATATTCCATTGTATATATGTGCCACATCTTCTTTATCCATTCATCCGATGATGGACACTTAGGTTGTTTCCAGCTCCGGGCTATTGTGAATAGAGCTGCTGTGCTTCTTTTTAATTTGGCAATGCACAGTCACCTTTCTTTCTTCTTCTGGTGTATTTCATGTTATGTTAAATTACTCATAATGAAATGTATGTGTATACATATATAAGAATCTGCAGTTTAACAAGATCCCCAGGAGATTTGTGTGCACCTAATGAACAATGGAGTGAATACCCAGGTACACCCCACCCAGTTTAAGAAATTGAACATTACCATTATGTTGACTTTCGATGTTGTTTTTATAACTGATTATTACAAAACACAGCGTCATTTTTTTGTTAAATTTTAGGTTCATTATGTTTAGGTTGCTTTCTTCACAAATCCACTTTTTTTTTTTAAGTACACTGCCTCTTAACTACAATGTAAGACAGATAATTTTATACTTAACCATTCATCTCTGAACTGCTGGGTTCATCTGCTAATTGAGCCCAGTTCCAGACTCTTTAACTCGGCCTAATATAGTTCATGTTTGTGATTATCAGTCTTCTCTCTGTGTCACCAGCCTCTTCTCTGAACAGTCTCTTTCGCTCCTTGCCTTGTCTAGAACTTGGCTGGTCTCTGAAGACACTGTTTCCCCTGCAGGCCTCTCAAGGGCCTACCTCAGACTTGACCGTGTTGTTTGATGCTGTAAATTGCTACTTCTCAGGCCTTCAAAAACCGCGGCCCCTTCGAGGCTCTACCATGCTGCTGTCCCCTGACCTCCGTCTCTTCCCTTCACTCCTTTTAGCTTCTGCCTCCGTCTTGCTATCCACATCTCCTCCTCCAGTCCCTGTATTTTCGACTCCCACAGTCCTACCAGTAATCCCTTCGGCGCCCAGGGCTCTGAGTTCCATTCCCACGGTCAGAGCCTTCAAGCTTCTCACTCTAAACACCACCTCTGATCCACTGACCCCTTGCTACTCAAAGGGGAGGGGGTGTCCTCAAAATGGCAGGATTTTGTCAGATCCTCTGGAAGTGTTGGAAAGCAGCATCTGAGGCCCCACCCCAGAGTTACCAAGTCAGAATCTGCAGTTTAACAAGATCCCCAGGAATTCCCTGGTGGCGCAGTGATTCAGAATCCGCCTGCCAATGCAGGGGACATGGGTTTGAGCCCTGGTCCGGGAGGATCCCCCATGCCGCGGAGCACCTAAGCCCGTGCGCCACAACTACGGAGCCTGCACACCTAGAACCCGTGCTCCGCAACAAGAGAAGCCACCGCAGTGAGAAGCCCGCGCACCGCAACGAAGAGTAGCCCCCGCTCGCCCCAACTAGAGAAAGCCCGCACACAGCAATGAAGACCCAACGCAGCCAAAAATAAAAAAAATAAATACATTAAAAGAAAAAAAAAGATCCCCAGATTTGTATGCACATTTGAGTATCCAGTGTCTTCACTGTAACAATCCTTCATCCTCTTTAAGATCTCTGATCCAATTTTTCACTCTGACCCCACCTTGTCTTCACTTGCCTTTTTACTCATCTCAGATTCCCCGTGCCATTTTTTTTTAATTTTGATGAAGTCCAATTCATCTATTGTTTCTTTTGTTATTGTTTCTTGTGTTTGGTGTCATTTTCAAGAAATCATTGCCAAATCCATTGTTATGAAGCTTTCCCCTTATGTTTTTTTTTTTTTTTTTTTAGATGTTGGGGGTAGGAGTTTATTAATTAATTAATTTATTTTTGCTGTGTTGCATCTTTGTTTCTGTGTGAGGGCTTTCTCTAATTGTGGCAAGCAGGGGCCACTCTTCATCGCAGTGCGCAGGCCTCTCACTATCACGGCCTTTCTTGTTGCGGACCTCAGGCTCCAGACGCGCAGGCTCAGTAGTTGTGGCTCACGGGCCTAGTTGCTCTGCGGCATGGGGGATCCTCCCAGACCAGGGCTCGAACCCGTGTCCCCTGCATTAGCAGGCAGATTCTCAACCACTGCACCACCAGGGGAGCCCTCCCCGTGCCATTTTAATCACTCCTATAAAACACTCCTTTAAAATCACCATCACCTCCCTTGCTTTTCCCTTCTATTTTAATTTAACTGACAGAATTTTGATTGTAGTTGAACTTAGCTATCTACCTTCCTCATATCTGTGCCTGAGCAGAAGCTTGTTATTAGAGAAAAAATAACGGGAGACTGGTTTCACTTTAAATTCATGACCACAAGCCTCACGTGTACTTTGGGCTGCCTGGCGTTCCTACTGCATTTCCCTAGTAGGCTCCTGTTTCTCTGTTCAAAGACAAATATTTTTGTGTGTTCAGCACTCTCTCTGAGCCTCCCAGCGGTTTCTCCTTTCCTGCTTACCCCACCGGCCAGTGAGAAAATGGAAGAGTACATTTTACATAGTAGTTTCTCAGAAATATTTGTTGAATGAATGGATGACCATCTTGTGGGAAGATTTCCTTCAGAGAGTGAATCTGTTCAGCAAAGTAGCAGGTCCCCAAAGCACCAGCACTAATTTGATTGCCCTTGGGAAAGTCACTTACCTTCTCAGACCTTAATTCTCTTTGTCCATGAATGGGCATAAAGATATTTGTTCACCTACCTTCACAGCTATTTTGAGACACAAATAAGGCAGTTTTATATTTGTGCCTTGTGCACTTGGCACTGTACATATGTAGGTCATTTTAGTAATACTAGTCCTAATGTTTTTTTTTTAATTATTTTATTTTATTGTTTATTTTTGGCCTCATTGGGTCTTTGTTGCTGTGTGCCGGCTTTCTCTAGTTGCGGCGAGCAGGGGCTACTCTTCATTGTGGTGCGCAGGCTTCTCTCTCATTGCGGTGGCTTCTCTTGTTGAGGAGCACGGGCTCTAGGCACGTGGGCTTCAGTAGTTGTGGCACACGGGCTCAGTAGTTGTGGCTCACGGGCTCTAGAGTGCAGGCTCAGTAGTTGTGGCCCACGGGCTTAGTTGCTCCACGGCATGTGGGATCTTCCCGGACCAGGGCTCGAACCCGTGTTCCCTGCATCGGCAGGCAGATTCTTAACCACTGCGCCACCAGGGACGCCCCCTAATTTTTTTTTTTTTTTTTTTTTTTTTTTAGTCCTAGTGTTTTTAATTGTGGTGTGTGGTCTCTTGTGAGTTTGAACGTTAGATTTAGGGAAAGAACTTGGGCTCTGGAGTCACACTTGTGTTCACCTCTCTGCTTCTTAGCTGAATAACTTTAGGTGGCAGGTCATTAACAAATGAGGAAATACATGTGTTCGTTTCTGAGGTGTTCCTTCACTGAAGAACGAATAGTTATAGTAGCTAATCTATAGTATTATTGTAAGGCTCAACTGGGATAATAAGGATAACAATTGTGTTTCTAAATTATAATATTCCGGTGTTATGGTCCTTAGGTGTTGGGAGGATGGGGGTGTCTTATTTTAGATCCAAAACTGTTGATTCAGTGATCATAAGTGTCAAAATTTCAAATATTCTCAGTGTATTAGTGAGGCAAGGATATCTTTTTTCCTTTCGCATGTGTTTTGGAATTGATTAGTTTCAATGTGACATTCACTGACCTTGAAACACTATGCAGAGCTGTTGCTTCTGGATCATTACATTTTATGGGTACCATGACCAAGACTTTGATCTGTTGTTTCTCAGTGAATTGATTTTTTTTTTTTTTTTTTTGCGGTACGCGGGTCGGGTCTCTCACTGTTGTGGCCTCTCCCGTTGCGGAGCACAGGCTCCAGATGCGCAGGCTCAGCGGCCATGGCTCACGGGCCCAGCCGCTCCGCGGCGTGTGGGATCTTCCCGGACCGGGGCACGAACCCGTGTCCCCTGCATTAGCAGGCAGACTCTCAACCACGGCGCCACCAGGGAAGCCCAGAGACAAGTTTTGAATGGGCACTTTTCAAAAGAAGAATTGCAGTGACCAATGAACGCAGGCAGATGCTCAAATTTGTTCCTAATTAGAGAAATGCAAAATAAAACCACAATGAATGTCTCAACATCACACTGGCCAAAGTTAAAGTCTGGCAATATCACGTGTTGGTGAACTGGAACTCATACACAGCAGGGGAAAAGGAGAGGGATATTAAATGTTAAAGATATGCCTACCTCATAATCCAGCAATTAAACTCCTAGGTAAATGCCCTACAGAAATGTGCTTATGTGCACCAAGATGCTCGTTGCAGCATTGCTTATAATAGCCCCAAACTGAAATCACTATAGAAGTGTCCATCGCAGTAAAATAAAGTGGTACTAAGGAAATGGCACATCATACCGTAATGAAAATGAATAAATCACACCAACACGCGGTGTGAATTGTATAAGCAATGTTGAGTGAAAGATACCAGACACAGCATACAGTATGATTCCATTTTTATACGTCAAAAGTAGGCAAAACAAACTAATCATGTTGCACACATAACCGGTAAAACTGTTTTCTAAAAGGGGAGTATTGCCATAAAGTCAGAATAGTAGTTACCTCTGGGAGACAAAGGCGAGGCTGGAGGGGACACACAGGGAGGTTTTGGAGTGCTGGCAGTGGCTTTTCTGCATCTGGTTTGTGATTACATAGCTGTTTGCTTCACCCATTAAACTGCATATCTGTTTTATGTACATATCTGTTTTATGTACTTTTCTGTATATTTTACAAAATTTAAAAGAATGAGAGAGAACTTGTACTATGAAATATTAACAGTGATTAGAGCCATAATTATTAAAATAGTGTGGAAAACTAGAAGGCCCAGAAATAGGTCCAAGACACAAAAAACACAGAGTGTTTTTTTAAATTGCTCCTAATTCTCTTATTGAGACAGACTAGATTTTTCTCCTTCATTAAATCTTGGTCACAGTTCCCTGCTTTGGGATTCAAGTAGCTCAGGTGGACCGAGAGCTAGAGGCATGAAGATTAGACAACAGAAGACATAAGACTTTGGGTTTACAACTGTTCTTGGGTTCCTGATAACCACACGCCTGTTTCTTAGGCCGAGGCTTTTAGTTGGCCAGTGTTTTGTGAGCTTAGCACGTTGAGCTGCAAGGTTTGAAACTGGCTGAGGCTGGCCTAGTCGCTTATTGTGGCAGTTTTCAGAATTTCTCTTTAGGGAGGAGTGCTTGACCTGAGCCCAAGAATTCACTGTTTAGCCTGAGTGAAATATTTTAAGGGGTACTTCATCCTCTCTTCTCGCCACTGTAGTAGCTTTTCCAGGACGATCGTGCCTCCTTTGTCTGTTCTGTCCTTAACTACCTGACCCTTGTCACTTCATGATATTGGACCAGGGTGAAGAGTAGCCAAGACACAAGACCCCATGGTAATCTCTGCACTTGGCTTATCCCCATCCTCCTCAAATATTTTTGCTCGAGTAAATAGCCTAGAGGAGACTCAGCGAAACCCTCCAGCTGTCTAAGGCAGTAGCAGGAGCAGGTAGCTCTGCTTGTGGCTTACAGACTGTGTATGGTGAGGGTCTGGCAGTAAAGCACGTGGTTTCAAATCTGACTCTGAGTTAGAACCACCTGGCCTGGCACACAGACCCCCAGCACACTGCCACTGTCCTGGCAGTGAGGGTGATGGTGGTGACAGGAGCCCAGGAATTTTGTATGAATAGCCAGGATCGGCAACCCCTGTCTTCAAGCACACAGCAGTGCTTTCTCTGTTAATCCCAGTCTTCCCCCAAGCCACACGGCTTACCTTTGACTTTGTAAAAAACACTTTGTGCCGTTTTGGACCCTCTTGAGAACCATGGGGAGTCTTCAGAGTGAGCCTAATGAGGCTACTGTCTTGGTTTGATTTCCGTTCAGTCTGATTATCTTTGTTTTTTTTTGTTTGTTTGTTTGAAGATTTTTTTGATGTTGACCATTTGTAAAATCTTTATTGAGTTTGTTACAGTATTGCTTCTGTTTTTATGTGGTTTTTGGCCTCGGGGCATGTGGGAATCTTAGCTCCCCGACCAGGGATTGAACCTGCACCCCCTTATTGGAAGGTGAAGTCTTAACCACTGGACCACCAGGGAAGTCCCAGTCTGATTATCTTTGAATAGAAAAACTTACATGGCTATATTAGTTTCCTGGGGCCACCATAACAAGGGACCACAAACCGGGTGGCTTAAGACAACAGATTTGTTCTCTTGCAGATCTGGAGGCCAGAAGTCCAAGATCAAAGTATCACCAGGGTTGGTTCCTTCTGGAGCTCTGAGGGAGAATCCGTCTCATGCTTCTATCTTAGCTTCTGGTGGCTGCTGGCCATCCTTGGCTTATAGTCACATGGCTGCAATCTCTGCCTGGGTCTTCACCTGGCCGTCTCCTCTGTGATCTCCTCTTCTAATTAGGACACTTGTCATCAGATTTAGGGCCCAGGCAGGTGATCCAGGACGAGCTCATCTCAAGATCCGTAACTGAATTACGTCTTCAAAGACTCTTCTTTCAGATAAGGTCACATGCATAGGTTCCAGATGGACATATCTTTTGGGGAGGCCACCATTCAACTCACTACAGGGACCATAGCAGCTCCTCTGTTAGCCCTAGCCAGGTTGTTTACTGATGCTTGGCATTGCTTGTAAGAGAGCCAGAGAGTGAGGTCTGTGCTTCATCATCCAAGCTCGACTCCCAGAAAAAAAAAGCAAAATGCAGCCGTTTGAGAGAGTCAGTAAATAGCATTTTTCTCTTTGAATTTTGTTTTTTTGGGTATTATGTCTAGAAATATTTTTCTGTATTCCAAAATCCCAAGGTCTTCCTCCTCTCTTAAAGAGTAAATGGCAAGGTACTGTTTTGCCTGAGCCCAGAAGTTGTAGATTCATACTTGGTCCTGAGTAAACCAGAAGTTCATTGTGTTTCTGAGGACAAAACAAAGATAACTTCCTTTTAGTACTTTCCAGATATGGCTTTTTCTTAACAGAGTTTGAATTTGAACCTTTCTCTTGTTTAACCTCTACTTGGCTTTATACTGAGTTATTGTATAATTCTTTGGATTAAACAGTATATACAATTAATACGGGCTTGTGGTCATAAAACTTAAGCAACATAGATGTCAATGAAGTGAAAACTGAAAACTCCCTTCTCTTCCCCCCATTTAGTTTGGTGCACGTTTTTCTGAACCCTCTTCTATGGATTGTGTGGTTTTCAGACACTGTACTGATCTGGTATTATTAGATACTATAAAGAAAAGTGAATGTATTGCCAGCCTTAGCTACTTGTCTTTAGGATAGTAAAGTGCTTTTAAATCTATTTCAGCATCATCATCATATTTTTGATATTTGGAGCTTTCTAGGTTCCTAGGTTCATTGTGGAGATGGTTATCATAAGGAAAAGTTTAGGCTGTGAGAGCTACTTTGGTAACTCTACTTTCTTTCTCCTATAGATTCTAAACTCTTTTTATATTTTTCTCTTTGCAGATTTAACCCAGAGACTGACTCCACTATAGAAACACACAGTTCTATCAATGACTGGGGAAAGGTAGTGGCAACAGGCAAAGGAAAAACAGCTCTGATATACTAAGGACAATGAGTATGCTAAAACCAAGCGGGCTTAAGGCCCCTACGAAGATCCTTAAGCCTGGAAGCACAGCCTTGAAGACACCTGCTTCTGGTAATGCTTTATGTTTCTCCTTAACAGCAAGTTTTTCATCCTATGTGAAGACTTCTATTTGAAAAATTTAAAGAGACAATCTTTTTTTTTTTTTTTTTTTTTTTGCGGTACGCGGGCCTCTCACTGTTGTGGCCTCTCCCGTTGTGGAGCACAGGCTCCGGACGCGCAGGCTCAGCGGCCATGGCTCACGGGCCCAGCCGCTCCGCAGCACGCGGGATCCTCCCGGACCAGGGCACGAACCCCTGTCCCCTGCATCGGCAGGCGGACTCTCAACCACTGCACTACCAGGGAAGCCCCCAAAAAAGACAATCTTATAAAACTTCATATTGTTGAAAATATTTGAAAAAGTTTCAATTAAAAGACATAGAATTTTATGTTTAGTAGTCTTAATCAGTGAAGAGTCTATTTCATTTATTCAGTGTAAGGTTCTGAAATAGTTGTCAAGTTAATTTCAGTATTTGATCCTTACAGTGTTAAAGTGTTTCTTCAGTTTTTCTGCCCATGTGTCTTCCTGAACTCATCAGGACCTTTCTCTTGGGGTTTAGGGATATAGAGAGAGAAAAACAAAGACTAATCTGGCTTAAAAGATATGATGACAGTCATTGACCTGAAATTGTCCATCATCATCAGCGGGGCAGGTAGTACAGTGGCTCAAGTCTGGCTCATGAGGGAAAACCTTCCCCATTTTATAGATGAACTTGTGTCTTTTATTATCTTTAACAACCTGTTCCTCATCTGTTCTCCATCTCCTCCTTCAGCATTTCCATTTCCATCCATAATGATCACCTAAGGTCTTTAGTAAGAGAGGCAGGAGAGAAGTATCTGATGCTTGCTTTTACCATCTTTTTATGTGATTTGTATACTATTAATAATGGCCCATCTCTTGGAACCCTGCTTCCCAGATAATGAGCATTAAGCTGAAATACCTTTGTTCAGCTCACAGGAAGCATCCTGACCAGGCCCACCTGTGAATGACTGCAGGGAGGAAGAAATTAACCCATGCCCTCCGGAGGCTGATGAGAACCAGGAAGTGTTCGACGTTACTCCCTCCCCTTTTAGTATAAAAGGAGCCCGAATTCTAACTCAGGCAAGATGGTTCTTTGGGGCTCGAGCCCACCATCTTGTCAGTCTGCTGGCTTTCCGAATAAACTCGTTAGTCTTTGCCCCAACAATTCGTCTCTTGGTTATCTGCCTGGTGTGTGGTGAGTAGTACGAGCTTAGACTCGGTAACAACATCTTAGAGGAAAGCTCTACTGATAAAACAAAGGATTGTGAAGAAATGGGTTTATTTAAGGACTATTTAGCCTTGGGGAAGTCAGTCAAAATTGGCATCCCCTTCTCCTCAAAATCCTTCCTCTTTTAAGACCCCTTCAAATGCCAACCCTTCTATAAGGCCTTCTATTGTTATATTTACCCCCGTTAGAATTGTCTTTTTCACTTTTAGTATTTTTCGTGCATACCTTCTAGCACTTGAAGTCCTTGAGTCCAGGGATCATGAGTAATTCAACTTGGTTTCTCCAGTATTACTTGGCACACATTAGGTTTTTTAAAATTAAGATTAAAGCAGCTTATTAATACTAAAACTTACACGCTTAAAAGGAGGTAATTGCCAAGGAATTCAAGACACGTTTATGAACACTGTTTTTCAGAAATTCATGCTTGCAGCACTCTGGGAAGAGTAACTGTTGATGTGCAAAGCCAGAACTGATGCTAAAAAAAAACACTGGCCCCTGTCTTTGGCAGATCATTATCTGTTCTATCTGAGAGCATCCACTGTCTTCTAAACAAACAAACAAGCAAGAAAACCCTCCGCAAATGGAAACTCCACAGTCCCCCTTTCTATGTAGGGTAAAGAGATGATCAGCACCCACTCTCACTCCACTGGGCCACTCTGCTCCCCAGTCTGTGTGATTCACTCCTGTCAGTCAGGCCTCAGACTAGATATCACCTCCTCCAGGAGGCCTTCCCTGACTGCTCTGCCCAGAGGCACTGTCTCCTTCACAGCACTTAGACCACCTGAAGTTACCTGGTGTGTGCCTTGACTGTCTGCTTCTCCACCGCTAGACTCTGAGCTCTATGAAGGCGTGGACTGTGCTGTCTTGCTTTGTCCCTGGTGAAGAACAGTGCCTGGGACTAGTTCCGGAGTGGTAGGAACTCAAGAAAGATGCATAACGTGGATAAATACATTATTTCATTTAATCCTCGTTCAAAGAAAAAAACCTCTCAAGATAGATATTACTGCTTTCCCCTTTTACAGATGAAAAAACTAAACTACGAGAGGTCACGGAACATCCTCAGATCACGATATGCCCAGTAAGTGGCAGACATTAAGAATTCAGGCTCTTTGCCAGTTCACGCTAAATATTCAATAAACGCTTGCCGGGTGAATGCGTGGATGTATTTCCAGTGTAAATATCACATTCCTGGCAGAACTTAACTCTGTCTTTACCGTAGGGTAGAGTTTGCCAAGTCGTCTTGCCTTTACAGGGAGTCAGGCCAGATGCTCTCTTTTCTTCCCTGCTGTGATTTCCATTTCTGCTAGCAAAGGATTAGTCTTGGAATAATGATGGTAGGGACTACGGCACTGAATCCCCTCCTGCATCTAGTTAATTGCGAATGTGTGTGGTTAAATGGGCCTAGTCCTGTCAGCTTTAACTGACCACTCAAATGGGGGAATAGAACCCGTCTCAGTGGGTCTGAATGGGCATTTGCTCATGATGTGCAGGATACAGGGTGAAGAATGAAATCAGACCTATATTATGAATTCTGGGAAAAGGACTACTTTTTTCCCCAATTTTGACTTCCTCCAATCTTGATTGCAGATAAGGACTAAGTCTTATCAGCTCACTGAGTTTTGACAGCATTGAAAATAGTAGTGATGCAGGACTTCCCTGGTGGTACAGTGGTTAAGGATCTGCCTGTCAATGCAGGGGACACGGGTTCAAGCCCTGGTCCAGGAAGATCCCACATGCCACGGAACAAGCCCGTGCACCACAGCTACTGAAGCCGGCATGCCTAGAGTTTGTGCTCCACAACAAGAGAAGCCACCGCAACAAGAAGCCCGCGCACCGCAACGAAGAGTAGCCCCTGCTCACCGCAACTAGAGAAAGCCCCGCGTGCAGCAGTGAAGACCCAACGCAGCCAAAATAAATAAATAAGTTAATTAATTAAAAAAAAGAAAATGGTAGTGATGGGTCAAGTACTTTTTGCCTCCTTGATAAAAAAAAAAAAAGAAAAAGAAAAAGAAAAATGAAGAAGAAAGATAAACAGAGCACCTCTTGAAGAGTTGTGGCTACTTCTGTTGCTTTTGGCCCTTTCTCTAGTTTATTTTCCTTTTAACCTAGGGGTTGTCTGCTTAAATATGAAATCGAATCCTTTCTGATCCTTTCTTCTGTTTTCAGTTGCAGCTCCAATAGAAAAAACAATATCCAGTGAAAAAGCCTCAAGCACTCCATCTGCTGAGACACAGGAGGAGTTTGTGGATGATTTTCGAGTTGGGGAGCGCGTTTGGGTGAATGGGAATAAGCCTGGATTTATCCAGTTCCTGGGAGAAACCCAGTTCGCACCAGGCCAATGGGCCGGGATCGTTTTAGATGAAGCCATAGGCAAGAATGACGGCTCGGTGGCAGGAATCCGGTACTTCCAGTGCGAGCCCTTAAAGGGCATATTCACCCGGCCTTCAAAGTTGACCAGGAAGGCGCAGGCAGACGATGAAGCCGACGGCCTGCAGACAGCTCACGCTTCCAGAGCGACTTCGCCCCTGTCCACTTCGACAGCCAGCATGGTGTCCTCTTCCCCAGCCGCCCCCTCACATATTCCCCATAGATCGCCCCAGCCAACCGCAAAGGAACCTTCAGCCACGTCTCAGATCAGCAACCTTACAAAAACCACCAGTGAATCTATTTCCAACCTTTCGGAGGCTGGCTCAGTCAAGAAAGGAGAAAGAGAGCTCAAAATTGGAGACCGAGTATTGGTGAGTCCATGAACCTTCCAAGGTCGTTATGTTGACCTGAGTGAGGGGTTGAACTACACACACGCGGGCTCAGAATCTGTTCTGTAGGGATGACCATTCATTTATAGAGTAAGTAATCAGCTTTTCTGGTTCCGTTTATGTGTACATATACAACAGATCAGAAACTGGCTACATAGCTTGTGCGTAGTATAAGCGTAGGTTTGCAGGGATCGACTCTAGTTTTATCTTCGTTTAGTCAAAAGAATATTGAGTTTTTAGCTTGTAAATATTAAGGTAACTTTACTTGACAAAACAAGCTGAGAGGTGGACTTAGGTGTTTTGTTTTTTTTTTTAAATTGCGGTACGCGGGCCTCTCACTGTTGTGGCCTCTCCCGTTGCGGAGCACAGGCTCTGGACGCGCAGGCTCAGCGGCCATGGCTCACGGGCCCAGCCGCTCCGCGGCATGTGGGATCTTCCCGGACCGGGGCACGAACCCGCGTCCCCTGCATCAGCAGGCAGACTCTCAACCACTGCGCCACCAGGGAAGCCCGACTTAGATGTTTTTAACAAAGTTTTTTTTTTCTTTCTGGTTTTTAATTTTTGCTTTAAGGATAGTGTGTGGGTAAATATGAGATCCTGTTTCTTTGAGGGTCTTGGAAAACTCAGAGATCACAGGATGTTATTTCAGAATTTCTCTGCCTTTTAAATGATCAGGTTTAGGTCTAGGAAAAGAAAGGAGGGACTTCCCTGGTGGTCCAGTGGTTAAGAATCCACCTTCCAATGCAGGAGACGCAGGTTTGATCCCTGGTCCAGGAACTGAGGTCCCACGTGCCAAGGGGCAACCAAGTCTGTGCGCTCTGGAACCTGCGCGCCACAACTAGAGAGAAGACTGCACGGCAGCTAAGACCTGATGCAGCCAAATAAATTAATAAATAAATATTAAGAAAAAAGAAATGTACTGTAGTTTATTTATTTATTTATTTATTTTACTAATAAGCAGGAAACAATGTATAAGGTCTACATGCTGTACATTCTAGAACCCCTGAATGACACAGTGACTGATTTATTCTTTTTTTGATTGTTTTAAATGAGAGGCAGTGTAGCAGTGCTAAAAACACAAGCTGAGTCCAGCTCTGCCTTTGTGACCTTATCAAGTTATTTAACTTCTTAGTTTTCTCATCTATGAAAATTAGGTTGAATAATAGTGCTAACATCTAGCATTGTTGTGAGGATTAAATTAGCTGATGCATATAACATTCTTAGCAGTGCCTGGTATCCAGTCAACACTCAAGAAATGGTAGCTTTTTTTTTTTTTTTAAACAGCAGAACCTTATTTATTTATTTATTTATTGGCCACACCATGTGGCTTGTGGAATCTTAGTTCCCTGACCAGGGATTGAACCTAGGCCCTCGGTAGTGAAAGCACCGAGTCCTAACCACTGGACCGCCAGAGAATTCCCAAGAAATGGTAGCTGTTTTTCTCATTGATGAAAATTTAAAGCTATTCTCTGACTTTTTCAACACTTTAGTCAGTTCAGTTCAAGGCATGACGTCTGTCTGAAGTCTTTGACCCTGTGCTCTTCAGTTTCCTTTGTATCTGTAAAAATTCCGTCAGTCTTGGAGGCTTACAGTAATATAATGGGAAAAAAAGAATGGCTGTTAGCCTTTAGAATGTCCCATGCATCTCGTTGAATGTGTCAGCAGTATATGGAGTAGCCCCCATAGAGCTGGTGAGGAAACTGAGGTCCTAAGAAGTACAATCACTTGCCCAAGGTCATGAAGAGTGATGCTTCTGCAATTAAAATTTAGGTATTTTTACGCCAGAACCTGTTATGTAGAGCTGATGATTGATAGTATAATTTTGAAATTGGAAGTTTTTGTGATTTTTTTGTCCTACAGACAAGGAAACGTAAGCCCCGAAAAAGGCAGTGACTCCCTGTAGTCATGTAGTACGTTCACTATAGGTTTTAGATTTAGAACTTGGGACTTCTGTCTCCCAGTCCTGTAGCATCATGAACCTAGAAGGCCCCATGCACCTGTGGGAACCCTTTAATACCTGTTACCTTCAAGGGGGTCCTTCTGGATCTCTTAGTTTCAAGGTCAGTAGGTTCCTTCTTCTGGTGATAATAGTCATGAGTTTTAACAGTTGATGCTTCAGAACTTGGAGCAGCATTTCAGTCTGTCAGTGCTCTGCGGCTCAATCTGTAACTTGTTTGTTTAGCTCATACTCACTTGCTATACCAATTTATTTATTTATTTATTTATTTATTTAACCACACTGAGCAGCTTGTGGGATTTTAGTTCCACCACCAAGGATTGAACCCGGGCCCTCGGCAGTGAGAGCACGTATCCTGACCACTGTTGCAGTGAAGGTTTTTTGATGCTTACTCTTCTTTTCACTTTTACTGATGTTTACTTCCCCTCCCCTCTCCTCCACTTTTTACTGTATAGATATTGCTGCCATGCATGCCATTTAAAATTTTTTGGGTGTATCTCTCTTACTTTCCTAGGATAAATTTATAGTGGTGGAATTACCAGGTCAAAGGGCCTAAAATATTTAAGACTTATGGTACGTATTTATCTAGTAAGCTTTGGTTAAATCAGAAACCTGTTACCTTAGCACAGGACAGCTTTGTAGATTAGACTGCAGGTTATATGCAATTCCATTCTAAGTGCCTAGCTGTAAATGAAATGGGATAGCGTATGGCACGCTTTCAAAACAAGTAGCTCTCCTTTTCCACCAGAGTAAGAAACAGTTGATTAAATTACTAGTCAAGTATTGTGCTGCTTGGCTGATGAAACAGACAAAATGACAAGGTCCGGATGGACCTTAGCTTACAACAAAAGGCTTCCATGAGGATGTAAGGACTAAAGTGGACCTGAAGGAGAGTAGGGATTGGCCAGGCGGAGGAATGGTAGTGGCAAGAGGGAACGTTCTAGCAGAGGGATTGGCAAATTCCCCAGATGGGAGGGAGTTGGCACGTTTGGGGAAGTGGCCAGCATCATTCCCCACAGGCGGGGGACCCCATAGGGGTAGGAGATGAGACTCATTAACTAGGTGGTGTCTGCGGGGACTGGGGACATAGGGCCTGTAAGTTTAGGCCATGTTAAGGATTTTGATTTTGCCCTTAAGAGCAACAAGAGTGATAAGTGATGTGATTAGATTTGTAGTTTGGAAAGATCGCTCCAGCTGCTTCGTAAAGAATAGATCAGAGGTGGTTGAAAGTGGATTTGGGGTGACCGTTCTTTGAAGAAGTTGGATGTTGAAGGAGGGTAGAGTCGTCAGGCTGATGCTGGAGGAGTATTGGATCTAGGGAAGATGCTTTCTAAAGATGGCAGAGTCTGGGGTGTTTACATCCTGACTAAACTGACCTGGACTAGAGGAACAGGGTGCAGATACAGTGGCGGTGAGGGGCGGGGGAATCAGTGTTGGGATGAGGTTCCTGGGAAGAGATGGCACCCTCAGCACACACGGGGATTGCTTTGCCTTCGATTGAGACGGACGGAGATTTCCTCCATTTTTATAGTAAGGAAGAAGGAGCATCTGCAGATGCAGGTTGGTTTGTAGAGGCTTGAATGGTGTATTTGTAGGAGAATGTTAATTACATGTTCAAACCTGGCATACGTGGAACAGAATTTGAATCTCTAAGAGTCTGAAGTCTAATGAGAGTGTTTTTAGAGGCAGTAGAATTGTTGACTATTTTGGTTAGTATTTCTAGGAGAAATTAAAGGAGTACCTTAGAATCACAGTATTTTAGATCTGGAAAGGCTCTTTTGAGATCAACAAATGCCTCTTTTTGCTTAGAGTACTGAAGCCCAGAGAAGAAATGCAACTTGCCTCAGGTCATATGTGATGTACGTGTATACATATCATTATGGCCTCTTGTTCCCAGTTAATATGTTTTTTCTACTTTAATGTGCTGCCTTGTTTAATAGAAATCTTTGATTTAGGAATGTAAAACATTTTTACTTCAAAATTCATGTATAAAGAGAATTAGATTTAGAAATCTGAAATACTTGATTGGAATTCTCCTAATTAAAGAAAACTTCTGTTGGCAACCTAAATGTGCATCAGTGGATGAGTGGATAAAGATGTGGTATATATATACAATGGAATATTACTCAGCCATAACAAAGAATGAAATCTTGCCACTGGCAACAACATGGATGGACCTAGAGGGTATTATGCTAAGTGAAATAAGTCAGAGGAAAGACAAATATCATGATTTTCCTTGTATATGTGGAATCTAAAAAAATGAAACAAACCAACACACATAATGAAACAGAAACAG
Source organism: Mesoplodon mirus (assembly GCF_964341445.2). Lineage (NCBI taxonomy): Eukaryota > Metazoa > Chordata > Mammalia > Artiodactyla > Ziphiidae > Mesoplodon > Mesoplodon mirus. The sequence goes on from NC_138989.1 coordinate 7,540,998, forward strand.
ACTCATTCATGGATACAGCAAACAAACTGGTTCTGCCAGAGGGGGATGGGGGGGAGCCGGCGAATTAGGTGAAGGGGATTAAGAGGTACAAACCTCCAGTTACAAAATAAGTAAATCACAGGGATGTCATGTACAGCATAGGGAAGGTAGTCAATAATATTGTAATAACTTTGTATGGTGATAGACAGTTACTAGAATTTTCCTGGTGATCATTTTGTAACACATGAGAGTATCAGGTCCCCACGTTGCACTCCTGAACTAATGTGACGTGTAAGTCAGTTAGGCTTCAGTAAAAAAATTCCAATAGAACTAAGTTCGTTAGGTCACTGTTATGTGGGGAGCGGTATAGAATATTCCCAGTCCCGCCCCCAGTGCCCTCGTGGCGCCTTCCACTTGGCGCCTTCTCCACACAGCTCTCTCCAGTTCTGGCTCTCATCGCGGGAAGAGCAGGAAAGCGGATTTCTGCGTCAGATGTGAGGTTTAGTTCAATGACCTCTTGAAGATCCAGGTGGGAGCTCCTGAGCTATGACTGTATTGGGCGCTCCCATCTTGGGGGAGGCAGTCAGGGCCTGGGGAAGCCTGTCCTCGCCCCCCTCTACGCTCGTGGTCCTCAGTGGGGTAGATGTTCTGGGTCAAGGAGGGTCAGTTGGAGCTGCTTGTAACAAACCCACCTGCCTCCTTCCCATCTCCCTCTGGCCCCTCTGTTTTCCCATTTGCCCACAGATATTCCACAGATCTCCTTAGTTGAAGATTGCTTTCATCTGCCTTGTGACATGAGCTGCTTTGGGCTGATGCTGCGGTCCAGCTGACTCTCAGGCTCACCTCTTTCCAGACTGGGGATCCCTGGGATGACCAATAACTTGGAATGTTTTTGAGCTGGTCTTGCTGCATTTTCGGGTGTAGGCGCTATTTCAGGGATGTGATGTCAGGTTCTGGAGAACTTGACTGACTTCCAGCCGTTCTGTTTAACATGGTTGTCTCCATGTCCGGTACTGTATGTTCTATGCTGAATTCTTAGCTTACGACCAAGTATGAGAAGGAGACTTTTTAGGCTTTTGTTTTTAAAGCGACAAGCTTTATCCTTCTACAAGCTGCTCGCAGGGCTCTTAAACTAAGAATCCTATAGTGTAAATCTGTAGGTCTTTTGGATACTGTGAAAGGGAAAAACATCTTCCTGAGATTTTAAAAAAACTCTTATTTATAAGTTACTTTGCTTGTGTTTGAGTCTAAATAACTACAGTTCATTTAGTATGTACTTTTCTGTGTGTCTTTATTTGTTCAGCACTATTTGTGAGACTTATTATAACATGTAAATTTAAAACACACATATAGTGGGGTCATATTATATACACACCATTTTACAGTATACTTTGATAGATTTGGGGCATTTCTGTGCTAGTAAATACAACTCTTCATTTAAAATAATAAGCTGCTGTTTGATATCACACTGTTTGGGGCACCTAATTTAATCATAGACATTTAGATTGCTCCCTGCCTTTTTTCCCTAGAAATGAAATTTCTGAGTCAAAGAATATATAAATATTTTAAATCATAATAAATATTGCCAAAGTACAGTCCAAAAAGCCGTTAGCATTTTATGTTCCCACAAAGTGTGTACAAGTATGCCCTTTGTTATAATTTGACTTCTTCTATTTTTCTCAGTCTTCTTAACAGTGACTTATAACCCCCAAATCTACAAGTCTGATTGTGATATTGCACTTATATTGGACGTTTGTTCATCATCTACCTGGGGGTTCTTGGGCTCTTTTTGGGCGGGGCGTTTGAGCTCTAGGGAGGCTGTTCTTTACACAGCGCCCTCTCCTTCCCTTGATTGCTGATAGAGTAGTTGTTAGTAGAAGAATCTGTTATTTTGTATGGCCCAAGGTTGAGAAGACTCCAGATGTTCACATTATGTTAACTCTCTCTGGACACCTTGGCTGAATGTTGAGATCTTTTCCAGCACCACAGTCTTAGCCTAATTCCCTTACAGTGAGGATTGCTGCGGATTTGAATCATTTTTTCTGATTTTAGTTTTCTTCTTTTTTTTTTTTTCATTTTCAATTTCCATAAGCCTTAAATCTTACTCAGCATAGCCTTGTAGGGTTGTCTGGAAGGAGCGCAGAGAATCACACTGTTGACGAGAAGCTAGATTCGGCAGCTTCCTCCTGTCTGTGCACAGCCGGGTTCAGTAGAGCCACTTCTTAGTTCATAGTTGATAGCGGGGCTCCTCTTCCTGCTCGTTGCTTTCAGCTGTGAGAGGGTAGGATTCGTGTGCTTTTGCCATTGTCACTTCTGAGGCTTGGGAATGCATAAACTCATCCACCTGCCGTTGGACTTCAGGTCTTTGGTTTTACTATCCATCCTCCTCTCTCCAGCCCCATTGTCCTGCGCTGCCTTGAATTAAGCCACGATCCTCTTCACATGGACCCCCAGACTGCTGTCCATGCTGCTAGCCCCGTCTCTCCTCGGTTCTGGTCTTCACACAATTATGGAGTGACGCGCCTGACATGTGGATCTCATCATGCTGTTCTCCTGTGTGGTGGTGCCCGGTCTGCCTACACCAGTGCTGTTCTCACAGTGCTGGGGGTTTTCTACGGGGCTCAGTACCTGGGCACTGGCTGATCAGTGTGACATTAGGTTCTTTTTGCAAACCTAAGCCAGTATCTTTACACCAAACACGTCAAAGCTGGTATCTCTGCCTTGAGGACTTTGTGTAGGCTCTTGGGGCTTAGGAGTTTCTGGGTTGAGGAGGCAGCTTATGCTGTCTAGCTATGGGTCTTGAAGAGAGGAAAGTTGGACCACTGCCCGGGCCAGAGTCTAATGTTGAAATGTCTGTTGCTAGATCACATCTTCTAACTTTTAATACTGCTTCTGTGAATTCTTTAAGCATAATTACAAAAATATCTTGAGGCTGAGACTCTTTGTAGCTTCTGAAACATATAGATTAGAAAAGCAAACTTTGCTAATACCGTTTTGGTCAAGTGGGGTACTTTTTGATCTCAGTGCTTTAAAAGAGTGTGACTCTGGCAATTAAATATTCTGCTCTTTTATCAACCTCAGGGACAGTAGGGGTTCTTTTTTTTTTTGGTTCCTATTAAATGTTTAAACAGTTACAAATGGATTTTTTAAAAGATATATTTATTAGTTGTTTATTTTTCTTTTATGGCTGTGTCGGGTCTTTTAATAGCAGTAGTTTAATTAATTAATTAATTGTTGGCTGCGTTGGGTCTTCGTTGCTGCGGGCGGGCTTTCTCTAGTTGCGGCGGGCGGGGGCTACTCTTTTTTGCGGTGCGTGGGCTTCTCATGTGGTGGCTTCTCTCGTTGCAGAGCACGGGCTCTAGGCGCACAGGCTTTAGTAGATGTGGTGCACAGGCTCAGTAGTTGTGGCTCACGGGCTTAGTTGCTCCACAGCATGTGGGATCTTCCCGGACTAAGGCTCGAACCTGTGTCCAGGTTCTTAACCACTTAACATTCTTAACCACTGCACCACCAGGGAAGTCCCCCTCTATGTATTTAAAATGATCTTTTCATTTATTTATTTGTTCATTGCCCATCTCCCTCTGACCAGAATTTAGGCTCCATGAGAGTCTGGAAGCTTTCTGTCTCATTCACCGTCTTTTCCCCAGCACTTAGAACAGTGCCTGGCACACAGTAGGTATTCATAAAATATTGTCCAAAGCATCAGAGGGTTTTAAATACTGTTGTCACATTATACCCTTAAAGAGGAGGAGTAACACTGTAAAGTGTGACGAGGGATGCACTTAGGACCAGTGGATAAAAACCGGGCCGGGCGGATCTCACCTTTCTTGCAGGAGCTGCCCAGTGGAGCTGCCCTAAGCTGGATTGCTCTCTAGTTGAGGTAATATAAAATATGGACATCATCATCTCACGGGTGATTAAGTTTTAAGTCAGGGCTGAATTTGTATCGGTAAATACCAATTAGCCATAGTTACCTTTTTAAATTAAGCTGCTTAACCTACAATATGGCAGATAAGAAGCCACCTCACAAAATTCAGTTGCTCACGAAATCCCTGTGGAACAGTCCCTCCTTACCACCCACTGGACATTTTATAGCTTTATAAATTGAGGCACAGTGAGGTTAAATGGCCTGTTTGAGATTTGATGAATAGATGGGAGAGTTGAGAGAGGATGAAAGGTTTCCTGTTTCCTGTTTGTGGACCCATTCATCAGCCCAGCAGAATGTTTCCTTTTTTAATATTTATTTATTTGGCTGCGCCAGGTCTTAGTTGCAGCACACAGGATCTTTTTTAGTTGTAGCACATGGAGTCCTTAGTTGTGGCACACGGGCTCTTAGTTGTGACCTGTGGGATCTAGTTCCCTGACCAGGGATGGAACCCGGGCCCCCTGCATTGGGAGCGTGAAGTCTTAGCCATTGGACCACCAGGGAAGTCCCCAGCAGAATGTATCAGTGTTCTTACTTTTCAGAAGAGTTTACAAGAAGGGTGTTTGTCTCTGTTCCCACAGCATTTTGCAGAAACCTCTTAAAGTGCTTATCACTTTTCACTAGAAATATTTGCTTGAATTTTTCTGTCAGTGGCCAACACTGTATTCTGTTTATATTTGTATCCTCAGGGCCCAAGCACTCAGGGAATATATATCGAATGAATGAATGAGAACTGAAAAACCTGAGATTTGCTAAAGCCTGAGCACAGCTAGGTTTTCCTTTAGCTGAGTTTCTAGTTTAAATTAATTTGGTCTTCAGTAGTGACTTCTCATTTTGACTTAGGTTGACCACAGTGTTATGAGTTATATGTATATATTCTGAATGAATGGTAGTTACTTGTGTTTGCCTTAAGGATCCTTTTTGTTTGTTTGTTTCAATGTTGTAAAATGTTTAATCTTTAATAATCTTGGTATCTGGGACTTCCCTGGTGGTGTAGTGGTTAAGACTCCGTGCTCCCAATGCAGGGGACCTGGGTTCGATCCCTGGTCAGGGAACTAGATCCCATATGCATGCCGCTACTAAGAGTTCCCATGCCACAGCTAAGGAGCCAGCAAGCTACAACCAAGGAGCCCACCTGCTGCAACTAAGGAGCCCGCCTGCCACAACTAAGATCCAGTGCAACCAAATGAATAATAAGTAAATAAATATTTCAAAAAATCCTGTTATCTGCCCGTAAAACATAGATTTGAAAATTGTGGCTTATACTTAATGTAAGTGCACATACTGTAATAACGTTGGGTTCTCTGGAACACATGAGAAGTAAAACTTAACTTTATAAAATGATGTTTAAATGCTTAGAAAAAAATTTGACTGTAAAAAGATTAAGTAGAAAAGTGAGTGATTTTGGATGTGACTTTCTGTCTGTGTTAAAGATATTTTGAATAATTACTTAGGATCTTTCACAGGGGAAAGGAAAGCATATTATCTGTCATAGGAGCCAAGAATTTCAAGTTAGGTGAGAGAAAAAGTATAAGAAAACTGCCCATTCTAGGAACTAGTAATCATCCATTTGAAACAAACTTTATGGCTTTTTTTTTTTTCGGAGTAGATGTATGTTCTGTTACCTGCATTTAGAGAAAAAGTTGCTGATCTGTGTGTGGTAATTTGTTATAAAGCTTCTGATCTGAGTGAAGCCATGGTTTGTTTGGAGAATTTACTGCCCACAGCCTGTTAGACGCCTCTTGGAAAAACAATTGTCATAACAGTAACTTAGACTCACCCCCAAAGAATTCAACAGATTATCTGGAAAGATTACATCATCTTTAACTAATGTGCTGTGTTCTGCTCACGTGATGCTGGTTAGTCTGCTGCTCTGAAAGGTGTGTGAGAGGACAGAGAAAACAGAGGCCAATTTTATATAGGTTACTATTCATACATTCCATGGTTACCAATAAGAGTGCTAAAAAGTCCAATTTGCCAGATCTAGAACTAATACTTTCCTTAGCATGGACACACTGGCTGCTAACATATAGCAGACTCTCACACTATCTGTCAGACACTGACTAAACAGTTTTATGTGGATTATTTTATTTAATCTTCACAGCAATCCTATAATTATTGCCATTTTACTTATGAGGAAGGTAAGATTGATTGATTGATTTATGGCTGCATTGGATCTTAGCTGCAGCACGTAGGCTCTTTGTTGTGGTGCAAGGGCTTCTTTCTAGTTGTGGCACGCAGGCTTAGTTGCCCTGCGGCATGTGGGATCTTAATTCCCCGACCAGGGATCGAACCTGCGTCCCCTGCGTTGAAAGGCAGATTCTTAACCACTGGACCACCAGGGAAGTTCCGAAGCTAAGATTTAGAAACTAAGCAGCTTGACTAATTCATAGACAGAGCTGGCATTTGAATTTGTCCAACTTGGAGCCCATGCTTACTTAGTCTGTGTTAGCATATTTCTTCCTTTGCTCTCTTCTGAGCCATCAAATTCAGCCTCAGCCACTGGATATCCTTTTCCTTTTGTTGGTTTACATGGAAAAATGGCCTTTTCTGTGTAGTTCCCTACGGAGAAGGTCACCTTTCATTTCTTCAGCAAATGTTTGTTGAGTGTCTCCTGCTGTGCACTGTGGATTGCGGTGCTGGACACAACGGTTCCTGCGTGGAGTTTTCTCCAGCCTCCAACTCCATCTTTCCTCAGTGACACCTGTCATGACACCAGGATGTTTCTGAACTGTCCGGGGACTGCATGCCCTCTGTCACCCTTCACATGCTCTCCTGTCTAGAGTACCTTAAACTCTAACTGCTTTGGTTCCTTAAATCAATTTCACAAAGAGTTTGTCTTCCAGAGAAAAAGTATCTAGCTTTGAGACTTAACATTTTCCATCTTCAACAAAGCTTAAATAGAGCTGGAAAAAAATGTGTATCATACCAAACTCATAGAAAACTATATTCAGAGAAAAATTAAAACAAAATAGCTTTGGTATTAAAAAGCAAATTAGTATTGGTCTTAAGAAGTTAGGAAGGAAAGAGTAATAAACCACAAGGAAGTGGGGAAAAAAGGAAATAGTGAGATAAAAAGTGAATTAAATAAAATGGAGAACATTAAAAACAAAAAGGAAAAACTGAAAAGCTGGTTCCTTGTGAAGATCAATAAAATAAGTTACCTTCCCAAGGTAAATCTACATTTAACACAATCCCATTGGACTTTTTTTTTAATTAACCAAAATGATTTTTAAATTTATTAAATCAGTAAACCTACATAACCTAAATGTCTCCCAGTGGGGACTGATTTAATAAACTGGAGTGAATCCGTACAGTGGAATGACGTGCAATTGTAAACACAAGGAGGACATTCTCTGTGTCTTTTTTTTTTTTTTTTTTTTTTTGCGATATGCGGGCCTCCCACCGTTGTGGCCTCTCCCATTGCGGAGCACAGGCTCTGGACGCGCAGGCTCAGAGGCCATGGCTCACAGGCCCAGCCACTCCGCGGCACGTGGGATCCTCCCAGACCAGGGCACGAACCCGCGTCCCCTGCATCGGCAGGCGGACTCTCAACCACTGCACCACCAGGGAAGCCCCTCTGTGTCTTGATGTGGAATAAAGTGAGGTGCAGGACAGCTCATGTAGTACAGGTGCAAGACAACTCATTTTTTGTATGTAAAAATGAAAGGGAGGAGTAAAAATATGAATTAACATTTCCTTTTTTTAAAAAAATTACTTATTTATTTTTGGCTGTGTTGGGTCTTCGTTGCTGTATGTGGACTTCCTCTAGTTGCGGCGAGCGGGGGCTACTCTTCATTGCGGTGCGCGGGCTTCTCATTGCGGTGGCTTCTCTTGTTGTGGAGCACGGGCTCTAGGTGTGTGGGCTCAGTAGTTGTGGCTCGCGGGCTCTAGAGTGCAGGCTCAGGAGTTGTGGCACACGGGCTTAGTTGCTCCGCGACATGTGGGATCTTCCCGGACCAGGGCTCGAACCCGTGTCCCCTGCATGGGCAGGTGGATTCTTAACCACTGTGCTACCAGGGAAACCCCAACATTTGCTTTTATATGCATAAAGAAATGCTGCGAGGAGGATACACTGTATATCAATAGCGGTGGCTACCTGTGATGGGGAAGGTGGGATAGTTAGGGACAGGAGTTTAGTAAGAGAGGCTTTCCCCTGGATACATACTTATATTTAAAAGTTTTTGAACCATGAGAATGTATTGGCTATTCAAGAATTAATTCATTATAAAGAGTTACCTTTTTAATCAGTAAGAAAAAGGTGAACATCCCAAACGAAAAATGAGTAAAGTACATATTGTGATACATCTGTACTGTGGATATTAAACAGCTGCCATAAAATCGCAGGGAAAATGAACCAAAATGTCAGCAGTGAGTGTCCCTGGGTGTTGAGATTACAGGAATAACATTTATTTTTTGTTCGTAATGTTCTTAATTGCCTGTGGTGACTCGCCTCTTGTATAATTGGGGAATTTTTTTTAATTAAGAAAAAACAGGGAATTCCCTGGTGGTCCAGTGGTTAGGACTCTGTGCTTTCACTGCTGGGGCCCAGGTTCAAGCCCTGGTTGGGGAACTAAGACCCCGCGAGCCATGAGGCTCAGCCAAAAAATTTTAAAAAAAGAAAAAAGAAGCTTAGCTAAAAGTAAGAAAATCAGTATTCTGAAGAATAATAGTAGTAAGGGAAACCAGCACCAGGAAGTATCATGCAGGTTGTGAAGTAGCAGTAATCAAAATGCCATGGCAATAGCACAGACATTGAACTTTTGAAACTGTAAAAAGACTCAGATCTGTTCTACGTGCATGTGAGAGAGAATATGATAAAATGAGTATTTGAAATAGAAAAATAATGGCAAAGGAAGAAATAATAAATGCTGATGGGATAATTTTGGAAATAGTTAATGTTTGCATGTTATGTCAAACAACAGCTGGGACAAAGAGACATTTAAAAAGATTCACAGCTTTGAACAGTTCACGTAAAATATGAAGAACAGTCATTTTAATAGTTGTGAAGAAATGGAGAGCCTCACAGTGGAAAATACCAATATTTTAAATATTTTAAAGAATTTACATTTCATGTGTGTGGATGTGTGAATATTTGTCTTTAACATGTATGTGTTATTGCTTTACCTGGATAATGATGTAAAGGAAGTTTGGGAACATAAACACAGCAGTTGTTACAGTGGATTATGCATGAATTTTGTTTTTCTTTAATGACGTAGGGGTTTTATTTTTGTAGCAAATATTTATTTTGAAGCCGAAACCTCCCTCTGGAGTAATAAGGTATTTTTTTAATTCGACTAAATGTTGATGACTGCACATCACCTAGGCGACTTCATTATTGGACTGTATCAGGTATCAGATCACTCTGGCGACTGAAGTCACCCAGGTGAACTTTGCTAACCTTTGGAGAGAACTCTTTGAAGAGTTGGAGAGGAGGTTAAGAGAAGAGCTGCTTGGAGAAATGATGGAACACAGTATTGGCCGCAACTGCAAAGGATTAAGCTGTGAGATTGTAATTATGTTCATCTCTTCCTTTTAACGTCCTCTTCTTCCAGGTCGGTGGCACGAAGGCTGGCGTCGTCCGGTTTCTCGGGGAGACGGACTTCGCCAAGGGGGAGTGGTGTGGTGTGGAGTTGGATGAGCCTCTTGGGAAGAACGACGGGGCTGTCGCTGGCACAAGGTTTGTTTGCAGTTGGCATCTCGTCTCCCTCTTGCATGTAAAGGTGCTCAAGCCGATCCCACCAACCGTGTGTAATAAAACGGACGTGAGTGTTTTGAAGAGCTGCACTTTTATTTCCTAAGACTCATCTACCGGTTTTTCCCCCCACTAGAATCAGAGTCTTGCCTTTGACTGTCTGATTTAGTAATATGTGCAACGCGTCTGAGTAGATTCTGAGCAAGCATTTGGTTTATTTACCTATTTGTTTATTTTATTTTAAAAATTTATTAGTTTTATTTATTTTTGGCTGTGTTGGGTCTTCGTTGCTGTGCGCAGGCTTTCCTAGTGGATCCTTAGCCACTGCACCACCAGGGAAGCCCTATCTATTTATTTTTAAGGCTTTTTTGTTTTTTTAGAGTAGTTTTAGGTTCACAGCGGAATTGAGAGGAAGGTACAGAGATAGCCCTCCTCTACCCCCTGCCCCACACATGCACAGCCTCCCCCATTATCAACATCCTGCATGCAAGTGGTCCATTTATTACAGCTGATGAACCTGTATGGACACATCATTATCCCCCAAAGTCTGTAGTTTATATTACAGTTTATTCTTGGTATACATTCTATGGATTTAGACAAGTGTGTAATGACGTTTCTACAATTATAGTGTCATCTATAGTGTTTTCATTTTATTTTTCAAAATAGAAAGGAAATACTATGTCATCCTCTTGGCTGCTCTCCCTTTGATAGCAGTCAACGTCTGAATGAGTTTCTGGGCGTTGGAGGGTAGGCGGAGTGAGGAGAAGGAAGCTGCTTCTGTTAGGACGAGAACGCAGAATGTGTCTTTATATCTGGTGACAAGGATTCCATCCTGTGGCAGGAGGACGGACGGCAGGCACACCTATTCCCCTGTGAGGCTAACCCCACTCTCACCTCCCAGGGATGGGGTGGGAGTTAAGTCATGCAGGTGAATGCAAGAGGCGTTTCCCACGCCTCAGATGCTTTGAAGGCCTTGGGCACAGTTGTGGTCTCTGATGCATTATTGTTCGTAGTATAAAGTGCTGTAGTTAACATTTTACTTACGAAATGTTTACAGACTGATTATAAGCGTATAGGGCTTACGTACCAACTACCATAATAATGCCGCAAGGAGATTAAAAAAAATCTCTTGGTGCTGCAATGATTATGAAACCATATCATTGATATCCTTCGTATTAAGATGTTCTAATTCACTAGAGTCGTGAGATCTCCAAGTGTCAGTACCAGTTGATACTACTCCACCTTTACTTGAGTGAATCTGCCAGAGTTAGGTGCTTGTTTGATTTCTCTTGCCCTTTGTTTGGCAAGGTTTTATTAAGTGAGATCACGCCTGTGCTGTGTATTTATCAGATAGTAGAAAGACCTTCTCTTTGCGTAAAATCTTAGTAACAGATGAGTGATTCCATCTCTGTGTATCATACTGTTATTTCCTAGTGTGTTTTCTAAAACATTATTGTGGGTCTTCCCTGGTGGTGCGGTGGTTAAGAATCCGCCTGCCAATGCAGGGGACACAGGTTCGAGCCCTGGTCCAGGAAGACCCCACATGCCGCAGAGCAACTAAGCCCGTGTGCCACAACTACTGAGCCTGCGCTCTAGAGCTGGCGAGCCACAACTACTGAAGCCCGCATGCCTAGAGCCCGTGCTCTGCAACAAGAGAAGCCACCGCAATGAGGCCCTGTGCACCACAACGAAGAGTAGCCCCTGCTCACCGCAACTAGAGAAAGCCCGCGCGCAGCAACAAAGACCCACTGCTGCCAAAAATAAATAAATAATTTTAAAAATAATAAATTAAAATAAAAACTATTATCGTGGTTATTTATCAGCTTGCACACCAGTGAGTGCCACGGGCTGGTGCACCACCCCAGCTGGTTGGTAAAGTTCATAGCAAACCAGTCACGAGTTATGAGTCAGGAGAGCTTTTTGGTTATAGTTGTTATTTCTTGTAATTAAGTTGCTTCTCATTACTGTTCCTGTTGTTGTCCCCTATAGGTATTTTCAGTGTCAACCCAAATATGGCCTGTTTGCTCCTGTCCACAAAGTGACCAGGATCGGCTTCCCTTCCACCACACCAGCCAAAGCCAAGGCCGCTGCAGTGAGGCGGGTGATGGCGGCCACGCCCGCCAGCCTGACGCGCAGCCCTTCCGCCTCTTCTCTCAGCTCCATGAGCTCTGTGGCCTCCTCTGTGAGCAGCAAGCCCAGTCGGACGGGATTGGTAAGCCTCCCTTCTCCCGCTGCGTGTCTCTGCACCCCAGGCACTGTAAATGCCCCCCCGCCCCGTCGGTGTGCCTGCTTTGCTTTAGGAGATGTTAAGTCTCCCCTTGCCCTTGTACTAAATGTTCTCTGTCGCTTGTGAAAGTCCTTACAAATTTTGCAACAAAACAAAACAAAAACCTCTAGCAAGAATACACGTTTGAAATAAAGAATTTTTTTAACAGCCCTTTTCAGGTTCCTTAGACTTTAAGATAGCACAGTTCTTGGTGAATCTGTAGTAACTATGACTTAGTCTAATGTATAGGATGATGGAGTATTCTGAAATTATTTTGGCATCAGAAGGACAGGAAAATTGGAGGGATCCTTTTCCTCAAGGACCTGGGTCTCTTTCTCTTTGACATCAAACAATTTTAGGAACTACAGTCGTTTGAGAAAAGGCATGTTCTTAGAATTTTAGTATTATGTTCGTACAGTCTAACCCACTGAAAGCAGTTAGTGTGTGGAGCGTTCCTGACTCAGGCCAGAGGATGCAGAGGGGAGCTTAGGGAACTTGAAAGGATGCTAGGAAAAGCCATGTTTTGTTTTGTCTCCATTGCCCCCTTCCCCGACTCCCTCTTACTTTCTCCCTCTCTTTCCCATTTAGATCAGCAAGAGAAAATCATCAGAATCAAAATAGGCAGCATCTCATTCTGTTTGTTAATGTCATGCTTTTTTTAGCGTCAAGCAATGACTTTTTTGGCTTCACCCCTTCCCACCCCCCGCCCTTTAGTTTATTCACTTGAAGTGAGGCAAATACTGTTTAAATTTGAAATGGCAGTATGAGGTTGCACTCCAGACTGAATTCAGGATCTCTGCTTTATGACAATGAACTACAGACAGGAGTTAGAATGTGAAGTGTCATGATCGGGCAGTAAGGCTGCTGGCCCTTGATCTCGTTTTGCCTTCTCTCCATTGACCTTGGGCAGGGAAGGCAACAGCAGAAGCATCTTTCTTTAAAGTAGGGGTTATGCTCCTCTGGACTTTGTTCCTCTTATGTTCAAGTAAAATAAATACCTGCTTGGACTATGTCATTTTGCATATAAAAGTCTGCATCTTCAACAGAAAAATTACAAACGGACTTATGAGAAAAGCTTGTCAAGAACTTTTTGAATGTTTGAGTGAAATGGATGAAGAAACCCCTCTGTTTGGACAAAGCCTTGTTCAGAGTGGGTCAGCAAACTCTAAAGTGGACATCGAGTTTACTAATCCAGGAACAATTCCGTGGAAGTATCTACTCTGGATTAGGAATTATTTCTTGTGTAATTTTTACTACGTTGTAATTAAGCGTCCGTTTCTTTGGAGATGCCCAAGCCCCCCCTGCTCCCCCAACCAGTCCTCTTACTTTTTAGAACAGTTCTGATTCCTCTTAGTTCACCTCATTTTCTTTTGAAGAAAACTAGCAAAAGAGAAATGAGTCTCCTTGCCTTGTAAAACAGCTTGTTTTTGTATCTCTTTATACAGAGTGGCTATAGTTTCTAAACCAAAAATCACCATAAAAGAATATACCCAAAATACAGAATAATTGAAAGTGTGACTTCTTAAAAATGCATCTCAACCATGTGATCCCTTGTGTATATATATAAAAAAGTGGGAACACTCCTTAATGCAAAGTGATCTTCTGAAAGAATTGAGTACAGAGGTGCCCAGCCTTTCTGGTTCCACAGAACCTTTAGAGTCTCAGTTATATTTTCACAGTGCCCATCAGCCTAAAGAAATAGCTAACAGTTCTGTTTATTAAGTAGTTAGGTCCAAACAACTTAATATTTATGTCCTAACAATTTAGTAGCTCTTCAAAAATAAAAAAAAAGTTCACATTAATTGAAAGGAAAAACATATTTTTAATTCATTCTTAAATAACCACAATGAATTAGTATTAGGTTGCATGCTCTTGGGCACTGCATATCCTGTCAGACCTTGTACTCTTCCTGGACACTGCCACCCTTACTTCCTGTGCCACATTGGTTTTTGCACAGTACTTGCTTTTGGTCTGGCAGTAGCCAAAACCCGGCTTCGGAAAGACATGATGTTATGGAAAGGAATGTAGTACAATCCAAGGTTGAAAGTGAATCACCTCCAGCTAGTAGTCTGCATGGTATCCAACGCGTGTCGCCCTGTTTCCTTGTGTCTCCCTGTGAGTTTGCTGCAGTACCCTGGGGTGTACCTCTGCGCGGGGTTTGGGAACCTCAGATTTAGTGTATTCGGGAAGAAATGTCAGTACGAGAAAGTATAACCACATAGTAAAATTGGAAAATCAAGGTCAGATGGTTAAAAGAGAGAATAAGAATTCCCCTCCCCCCCATATATTTAAATAATTCAAGAAATTTCACTACGTAGAAACAGCGAAGGACAATGTGGTGTCCTGTACTCTCATAGCTGTCAAATTGCCTAACTCTGAACTGACAGCAGGTCCTCACTGTCGGTCTGCGTCCGGGCCGGGGGCTCAGCTAGCCGGAGGACGAGGAGAGCCTTCAAGCAGCAAGCGAGGCTTTGACTGCAGAGGCTGAAGTCAAGCGGCGTTGACCTAGGGCCGGTGATTGCCAAGTAGATGGCCGTGGACAAGCGCTTGCCAAGGGACGCGGCCTCTTCTGGACCGCCTCCCAGCCCCCGGAGCCCAGCTTGGAAGAGTGTTACTCAACTTGCCCACATTACCTGTGCACATTTAACGGAAGGTTATGTCCTCTGTGTTTTTACATGACGATGAGCCATCTTGAGGAGGTATCGGGTGTGTGAAGCAGCAAAGATGAACAGGTGACAGCGCTGAAACACGTTTTCTCCACACCTCACGCCACCACTCTTTCTCCTTCACCTCTTGTTTTCCCCCCGTTCCCTCTCCAGTCCCCATTTTTTCCTCCCTCCTTCCTTCCCCTGCTTGTCTTTCTCCACAGATTTATCTCCCCCCCCTTTCTTTCTCTCATGCCCCTTTTCCTCCTTTCTCTTACGTGTACTTACACACTTATTCACCCACTCACACATGCTTTTGAAGGCACATACAGGTTTCCTTTTTTTAAAATTTGCGGCACGTGGGCCTCTCACTGTTGTGGCCTCTCCCGTTGTGGGGCACAGGCTCCAGACGCGCAGGCTCAGCGGCCATGGCTCACGGGCCCAGCCGCTCCGCGGCATGTGGGATCTTCCCGGACCGGGGCACGAACCCGTGTCCCCTGCATCGGCAGACGGACCCTCCACCACTGCGCCACCAGGGAAGTCCACAGGTTTCCTTTTAATCTTTTGTCTTTATAAGTCTTTCTGGTGACTGGGATTCAGGTCCTCATGGCTGGATTCCTGGGTGAAATCACCTCTGCCTTTCATTTTGAAAGAAAGATGAAGAAAATCCTGTCAGAGATCCAACTACGTAATCAATTGAAAGAAGGTTTGTGACTCCAAGGGTGACCTCTTGGTCACGTAATGGTATTTAGAAGCTTAAGAAGTTGAAAAAAAGGTCTAATCCCGAACTCTAAGGATCAAAAGATTGGCCAAACTGTCATAACAAGAAGATAACTAACTATTCATGAAGGTCAGGCCGAAACAGAGTCTAGAGAAGCTTGTTACCTGGGTTCTGAGGAATTTTTTAGATTCCTACCCGGCCCCATCAGCCGAGCTCAGGGCACCTTTGCTTTTGAGCCACTTCTTCTAAACATCTTCCCGATTGTTCCATGGCTTCTTTACATTGCTGGGTTCTTTGTGAAACTGACAGACAGGAGGCACACGCTGTCTTGTTTCCTCGATGAAAACTGAAAAGCGTTTCCTAAGCCTCGGCAAGCCTGCGAGCTGGGGCAGTGCTTTTTTTTAATTTTTAATTTTTTGGTTTTTTTTTTTTTTTTGCGGTATGCGGGCCTCTCACTGTTGCGGCCCCTCCCGTTGTGGAGCACAGGCTCCGGACGCGCAGGCTCAGCGGCCATGGCTCATGGGCCCAGCTGCTCCGTGGCATGTGGGGTCTTCCCGGACCGGGGCACGAACCCGTGTCCCCCGCATCGGCAGGCAGACTGTCAACCACTGCGCCACCAGGGAAGCCCTGGGGCAGTGCTTTTGCTTTGCCGAGGAGACACCTGCCTGCACGCATCGCTCCCTCCTTGCGTCCCTGATAGCATCATCGCCCTTCACTTCTTTAACTTTCCTTTGCAGTTGACCGAAACCTCCTCCCGTTACGCCAGGAAGATCTCCGGCACCACCGCCCTCCAGGAGGCCCTGAAGGAGAAGCAGCAGCACATCGAGCAGCTGCTGGCTGAACGGGATCTCGAGCGGGCGGAGGTGGCCAAGGCCACAAGCCACGTGGGGGAGATGGAGCAGGAGCTGGCTCTGGCCCGGGACGGACACGACCAGGTGAAGTCTGGCGCTGACCTTGTTGCAGAGATGGTGACAGGTTCTAAGCTGATCTTGTTGCAGAGACCGTGATGGTTTCTGAATTGAGGGAGGAGGTTGAACCGTGTACCTGGTGCTTGGAGCCGGAGAGCTGGTCTCGAGGGCACTGGAAAGGAGCATAAATGCCTTTGCTGGGCTTGTTTGAAAGCTGTGCCCTGGGGTACCAGTTTGCATCATCATAAAGATGAAGTTCTGTTCTTCTCGAGTCTACTGCACTCTTTTGGTCTTTACATCCAGGTCTCTTGGCCTGTCTGTGTCGGGTGAGCTTGTGTACTAGGACCTTACCAATGGTGAAGGCTCCTGTTTGGTAGATTATGCTTTGTCCGAGTTTCAGCTCAAAAAAGATGAGCGTTGTTTTAACATTGCCCCCTGTTTCTTTAATGGTGTGGTTTTTCATCATCTAGTTCCCAGGACTGCTGCCGAGAACAACCTATCATAAGAGATCATAGAAAGCATTTTAATGGGAAAAGGTTTTTTGAGTAATGCCGACCCACAGTGGTCCCATTTAGCCGTAGCTCTTTGGAGGCATCCCTGGGTGTGCATCTGGGTCAGAAGGAGGCCACTCACCGACACCCTTGCCTTCCGCAGCATGTCCTGGAATTGGAGGCCAAGATGGACCAGCTGCGAGCCATGGTGGAAGCTGCTGACCGGGAGAAGGTGGAGCTTCTCAACCAACTTGAAGAGGAGAGAAGGTGATCCTGAACTGTTCTCCTTTTAAACAGCCTTCGGGAGAACTTCCCCATCAACAGCCTGTTGGTGTCACACCCTTAGAACCAAAGGACTCTCTGTGTGTTCAGTGGAGATTGAACTAACTCCTCGTGCTGTGTGAGGAGGGTTTGCTTTGATTTGACTTTTTTGAGAAGTTTGGAGCCAGCTAAATGTGCCCTGATTAATTTAACAACTATTTATTGAGCACCTGCTGTGTGCCAAACGTCCTCTAGAGGATGGCCTGAGTCAGTTAATTCAAACCCAGCTTCTACCTAGAGCCACTCCTCCTGGAAAAAGGATTTTCTAGGCCCAGTTACCTGGTCTTTATGAAATGCCTTCTGCATATCTAATGAAATCGTATTGTGTCTGGGGGGTGACAGAGGGGCCCTGACCTCAGGAAACTCACTACCTTTATAGGAAAGCAAAACTCTGAATTAGAGAATTATCCAGGTCAGGATGAAATCAGGTGCTAAACTGTGTGAGACAGAGAAAGCAAGTTTGATTCTTATAAAAGGTCTTTTGGGGCCGTGAGCGAACAAGATCTCTGGGAAGAGTGTCTGCGTGGAAACGACTTGACTGTCTCTGGGCTGTGGGACGTTGTTTGTCCTCGGTTGCACTTAATGCCATCTCCTGTCACTTCTGGTCGCAGCGATGTCATGCAGGGGTCCTTAGGGTGGTCACGAGCACTACTGTGCTGGGGGATACAGGGGGATAATAACAGTGCCTTACTAGGGAAATGGCTGTCCCACTGGAGAGAGAGGCACTATACACAGGAAGCTCTCCTTGCATCCTAAAAATGGCTACGAGTGAACGAGACATAGTGACAGACCCTTCCAGGGCCTTCTGAAGGCCAAGGCATCTGTACCACTTGCTTCTGTTTTTAAACTGGCTCTTGCTCTGCTGACTTCTGGGCAGTAGAAATGTCCCCCAGCTCTCCAGTAAGCTTGAGGGCTCTAACCTATGATTGTATTTCTGACTTAACTGAGTAGAATTTTTTTATTCTTAATTTTGTTAGAAATGCTAGTGAGTTTGAAAGATTTTTTTTTTTTGCATGTAGGTTTGTCCTCCTTTTCTTCCTTCTCTTACATCCAATTTTGTAAAGATTCACAATGTGGGTGTTACCCAGATTTTGTAGCTCTTCCTAGTGTATTTCATTGACTTTGTGATGGCATTAATTGAAACCCACATGCCATATCAGAGATTTTTAAATGTGAAAAAGAAATGTGCATTTTAGAAGCAAAGAAATAGGATCCTTGATTGCCTCTCTCCCAAATTATTCACAGCCTTATTCTCCCACTCTTGGAACAGGTACTCGTGTTGTCCTGGGGATCTCTGCATGGGTAGCATCTCTGCTAACCTCACGCTAGAATGCCTGATGAGGGGTGGTATAAAGAGAGATTTGTTTTCTGTGCCACTTTCCCCTATGTTCTGTTATTGGAAAGTAGAAATTATAGACTTCCATTCTCAAACCTGTTTCTGTGGTAATCAAACCTTTTCCTTTCAGGCTGATCTTGGCTTTTTTTTTTTTTTCTTTTTTTTTGGGGAGGAGGGGGAGGAGGAGGAGAAGAGAGCTTGCCTTGATTAGATCCATTTCTGGTGGCTGTGACCTGGGGAACCAGTTGCTTTTTCTCAACTCCTACCTCATCCCTTCTGGAATCAATGCCTGGATAAAACTTTAGAGTTTCCCAAGTAGAGAAGAGCTCTTAGATTTATAAACCAGAGGCTTAAAGATGCATTTCTTTATTTTCTATGTCTCTAAGGCATTTCTTTCCATCATCATCTGCTACATTCATCAGGACATTGATTATATATATATAATTTTGGGATAAGGCAGAGGTGTTTCTTAGTTACTTTCTTAGGTGTTTTGTTTTGATTTTATTCCACAGGAAGGTTGAGGACCTTCAGTTCCGGGTTGAAGAAGAATCAATTACTAAGGGCGATCTTGAGGTAAAACCCCACCAGCTTTCTAAAGCCTTTATGGGTACAGTATTCAGAAATATGGATAAAATCATTGTGGTCAGAACAGGCAGCAGAGGGGGGTGGCAGGAACCCCGGCCTGTGGGCTGTGGCTGCCCTCGAGCCAGTCACTGTGCCGTCCCAACTCCGGTGGCCGAGTAAAATTTTTACTACCCTATTCTCATGCTTCAGAATTCAAAACCTTGAATTGGAGTTAATCAAGTCATAAATCTGGCAGTGTGTCCTTCGTGAGACTGTATACCTTCCTCCAATGATCAGAAATGGCATTTTAAAGAACATTTTTTATTTCATCATGATAGTTCAGAGCAATCTCAGCTTTGCTTTTCAGTTGAGCAGGATAAATCCTTTATAACCCTATAGACAATAAATGTATGTTCCAGTAATTGATTTTTTTCCTAGTAATTACCAAAAAAAGAACAATTTTATTTCAACTTCTTTATTCCATGGCATATTTTAAATTCACAGAGATTTTCCTTTAGCATCAAGTTTTTCTCTCTCTTAACAGTCATTCATATTAGTTTTTTAATAAGACACCAGAATTAAATGGCTTCGATGCTTTTCAAACCACTGCTAGATGTATGACAAATATAAATTTAAAAATTTTCAAATTTGCAGATTTTTGGTACTTTAATCTGTAATATTTTAGTAAAAGTTTCACTTGTCTGTGCAGTTCTCAGAATACACATTTTTGCTACTGTTGCAATTTTAGTCTATTGATTGCCCACACCCTGCTTCAATTTCAAGAGCCCTTCCAAATAAGAACTCTGATTTCTTTGGGAGTCAATGTATCTTTACAGCCAATGAAGAATAAGGGAAGCATATTCTGATTTCCAGTTTTAAAAAAAGGCCCAGAATTTATTGGATTATTAGTAATTTGATGGGTGTCTTCCTCCCTCATTTCATGTAGAGTCGCAGTCCTTTAGCTGACTTTTGTGTTGTTCTCATCCATTTAAAAACACCCCAAAATCTCATTAGAAGTTTCATGTCATCATCTAATTCATGTCAAATACAGCCTATGATGTTTTGAGGAGGGGCAGTTAAAATATTTACATCAGCACTAGGCTAGGATAGTCTGTCTGGTAAATTTGTAATTAATCAGAGTTATTTTGAAACCCTAACACATATTGAAACTTTAGTTGAATCTCTCTTTTGTTGTTAATTATTTTATTTTTTTACTGATAGCAAAAGAGCCAGATTTCTGAAGATCCTGAGAATGTAAGAGGGCACTTAACTGTGTGGATATTTCCCTTGTTAACACAGATTGATTACAGATTAAAATGCTTATTGATATACTCAAATACTAACTGCATAATCTGATCTTGAGACATTGTCCTTAATATTTCTGTGCATGTGGGCTTTCAAAGCAGTTACATTTGAATCCTGAAGAAATTGTATGTAATGACTAAGTTCTGTAAACCCATTTGTTTAACACATAGGCACACGTTTCTTCTATACAGAATTTAGGCAAAAAGAAAGAAAAGAATTTTGTGTGGGGCCCGGCCTTCTTCCCTTAATTCATAATGCCTTCTAGTTTTAATAGAATTATTCCAAAATAGATGATACCTGACTGAAACATAAAACATATTAGATGAAGTTGTTACAGAAATTTTGGGGGAAAGTTTCCCCAAGTTTCATTTATTCCCATGAAAATAAAGGAATCGAGTCCCAGACTGATTGCCTTTTGTGTGAGCTCCCACTGCTGGCCAATGGCTGCCAGTGCAGCTGACGGGAAATTCAAACTTCAGTTTGTTGGGGCAGTGTTTTCCCTAGTTTGAGGCTCGAGGCAAGCATTCTTCAGTGAAGACGTTGTGTATTTTAAATTTATTATTCTTGAAGCGAGACTTTTCTAGTAGCAGTGCCACTAGGCACGGAGGTGTATTTTTTTTCCTTCCTCTGTTTAGGATCAAACACCCAGTTCAGATCGTACCAGAGTGGCCTCAGAAGCTCGGCTTCTCGGCGTACCCTGCCAGCTGAGATGCCAATTGAAAAAAACCTAAAAACTTCTTCCTTTGAGGTACCACCACAAGAGAACAAGATTAAAACAAAGAATTTTTCTTCCCACCACCTCCCGGCAGCTGAACTAGACAACTCGAGACTGAATTTTTTTTTTTTTTTTTTTTTTGCGGTACGCGGGCCTCTCACTTTTTTGCGTTACGCGGGCCTCTCACTGTCGTGGCCTCTCCCGTTGCGGAGCACAGGCTCCGGACGCGCAGGCTCAGCGGCCATGGCTCACGGGCCCAGCCGCTCCGCGGCACGTGGGCTCCTCCCGGACCAGGGCCCGAACCCGTGTCCCCTGCATCGGCAGGCGGACTCTCAACCACTGCGCCACCAGGGAAGCCCGAGACTGAACTTTTTAAAAAGCCTCCGTTCTGAAGGTCTCCTTTTTGTGAAGCTCCTTCAGTGATCTGGGTCTCTTCTCTGCTTCCAAAACAGGCTTCTGCTACCTCCGGAGCCAGTCTGCATGGGACTCCCTCCTGCCTCTCCTGTGCGCTTCTCGCAGAGCCTTGGCTTTCTCTCTCAATCCCCTGCCCCAGGGCTCTCCTCCTGGGATGCTCTGTCCTATTCTAAGAAAGGAATAATTTTAATGGGAGGGTTGTCCTGTTCCGCATAACGTTTTTACCACATACCGTGGAAGGGAAGCGGATCGCTGGCTTCCTTGCTGGTAGTTGACCAAGTACAACTGTAGAGCCCAGATCATTCGTGTGCACTCTCACCAGTCAGGAGGCACCTGGAGGGTCTCGGAATGGGGAGAAGATCACATTCAGTGGGTATTTGCTTTTTATCTGGAAGTAGTGACCTTTCACCCAGAGGACACTGAGCTCAGTGTCAAGGGAAGAAAGGTTCTGTTGCCTTTGGCTTCTTCCTGTTAATTTTGGATTTCTGTTGTTGAGGCTGTGACCCCAACTGTGTAGATCTGGATTAGATTCTTTTCTTGTAAAAGCAGGTAAATTGAACAACCTCTGTCTAAGGTACATATGGACGAAGGGGACTTACCCAGACAATTAGGTTTTGAATTTTATTTCATTATTTTTCTTGAATGTAAAGAGCTGAAGCAGGTGAAGAATTTTTACAAAAAAAATTCTATTTACTTTTTAAATATTCTATGATGGTTTTTTTTATACCTGGTTCACAAGCAAACTGACCTCTTGAATGCACTGAAATCCCCAGGGCACCCCTGGAGTGAGCAAAGATGTTTATAATGTAAAACATTCCACCTTAAGCTTTGCGCTCCTTTCTGTCACTTTAGAGTTTGTTGTCGTTTCCTTGTTGCCCTTAATTGTCCAGACTGATAGATCCGACCAGTTGGAGCCACAAAATAACTAGAAGCTGCTGGGAGCAGCTCTGTCACCAGGTTTTGTCAGTTGATTATGTTGATAACCTCTTGGGTGGGAGAGGTGAGTGGGGAAAGAGGTCCATTCAGACTGATCTAGGTTATTTCAAATTGATTAAGGTTCTGATGCACTTAAGCCTGTTAGAAAGAGGTCGCCCTCTGGCTGCTCCATCAGCTTCCATGTAAGTAAGTGATGACGGGGAGTCTGAGGTTTTGAAACATGTGAAGACCTTACCGGCTCTTTCTGCATGGAGTTGAAACTCATGCCTTTCTGTTGAGTCACCATTTCTTACCTCTGAACTGAGAAGAATGAGTTGTCTTAGGATCAAGATTAGGAGCCCCTTACCAGTTGCAGTTCTGCTTTTCTCCTGCTTTGAACCTCAGGGATGGAGGCCCTCAAGCATAATTATTACTGAATTTTCTCTTTTAAATCTGATCCCCCCGCCCCTTTGTTTTCTGGCAACAGTCTTTGGAAAGTCCACCCTTGGAAGGAAATGAGAGCTTTAGTGTCTCCTCACCTGTCCTATAGGGGAATGTTGCTAAGAATCACAGGCCCTTCTCACTCATCTCAGCAAAAGGCCACTGGTGTGATTTCCTTAGCTCTAGGTCCTAGATTTCCTTTGTTAGTTTTAATACTTGACCCTTGCTCACGTCAAATTGTACGCCAAAGTGCAAAGATCCGCTCTAGGGACTAACTGAACACTTACAGACTTAGGACGTTATCTTTTCCATATTTGGGTGACAATGATCATTTTGAGGGTCAATTTACTTTTTAAGTCACTGAGTCAGTTACATACACATTAATGTCAAGTAGCTGTTGTTGGGGAGGAGGGAAAATGATAGATTAGAGGAATATTAACTATTCTAATTTGTGCTGATAAACTTCACTTATCAATATAACTTATATTTGGCTGCATGCATCTGACACTTTTCACCTTGCCTCATGTGTTTTCCATGTTGTCTGCCTCAGTAGACTAGCTCATGTCCCCTGCCCACCTCATCCTCTTGTCCATAGTGTTCATCCTCGCCCCCAACCTCTTCATCTCGGTCCACCCTCGCCCCTCCTCCATCACCCTTTCTGCTCATCCTCCGGCGGAAGGTACTGCTGGCCCAGCCTGCGTGCCGCGCCCTCTCCTCCCTGCTGGCATGTCACGGTGGCACTGTTGTGTTTCTTCCTCTTCCTTTTTACTGACAGACGCAGACCAAACTGGAGCATGCCCGCATTAAGGAGCTTGAACAGAGCCTGCTCTTTGAAAAGACCAAAGCTGACAAACTCCAGAGGGAGTTAGAAGACACTAGGGTAATGGTTTTCACTATTTAATGAAGCAGACCCATGTTTGCGAACGGTGGACACCGCGGGTGACGGGCCCTGCAGTTGGCCTAAGGCTTGACCCAGTGGTTCGACTTGAGTTTGGTCTTGGCACCGCCCACGTGCTCGTGAGTGTAGGCTGATGGGTGGGCACAGGTGTTTTATGTGGAACCTTTTGTCCAAGGTGAAGATTCATTCCTTTGGTTAACTCAACCAAAATCAAGATCCGAAACTCTGCGACTGTGTAGGCTGCATGGACGTCCTCAGCTGCATTTGAGGTTCTTTGTATTAATACCAGGAAATACCTTTCTCCAGTTTGCACCAGCCGTCAGTGGTCCTCTTGTTCTCATATTCCTAGTGGGTTTTCTAAATAATTTTTTGTTGTTTCACTTTAGCTCTCTTTTCCTGCCTTCTTCCCTGGCCTCTTAGGCAAAGGGAATTGAAACATTGGCTCTTTTTTAATGAGAGTTAGGGACTTTCACCCCAGCTATCTTTTTTTCTTCGCACCTGATCTCTTTGAATTTCTGTTACCCAGTAGGTTAGAATCTCAGTGGTCAGGAGGAGAAAGTGTGTTGGGAACAGAATGGCTTCTTACAACCCCCAGCTCACTGCGTTTGGCTCTCGGAGCCAGTGCATTAGTCATGTTTTCACTTATTTATGTATTTAAGCACACATATACTGCTTACTTTATGCCAGGCACTATTCCAAGCACTTTACAAGCATTAACTTATTCAGTCTTACCACAACCCCAGGGGAGAGGTAGTAGTATTGTCCCCATTTTACAGATGAGGAAACCGAGGCACAGAGAGGTTAAATAATATGTCCAAGGTCACACAGCTAATAGAGATAGTGGGGCCAGGATTTCTATCTGGGCCATTTGACCCCAGAGTCTGTGCTCTTAACCACTACAGGATGGAGTCTGTCCATTATGGAAGTAGTTTTGTGGTAAAAGATTTAAGAACTAATCTGAGTCACATATAAGAAAACATGTATGTATTATATACCTCTTAAATCACAAATTTGACTGTTAATAGCTAAATCACCCAGATCCTTAATTTTAAAATTTCAAAAATTATTCTGTCTCTGATCAAATTTGGTATCCTGATTTTTTTCCTTTTGAATTATTAGTATTTGTAGAAATTTCTCTTCTTGAGAAATCATTGATCTAAAAAATCTAGAAAATCGAGTAATATTTCTTCTCTAAGTCATGAGTTTTTATTTTTTAAGAGAAAGAAAATGTTCTCAGTCAGCCTCAAAACTAAAGATATCGTCTGTGTATTTGGTAAGAAAAAAAATCCTGGTAGTTTGGTGCCGTTTCTTTGTTACCCGAGAGCCAAAGACTTGATCTGGGAAATACAAGGAACTCATAGTAAGACTGAGCTCCCGTGGTGTGGCTGCCTGTTGAAGTAAGGATGGATTTTTTTTACTTCTGAACAAATCTCCATTACCGCTTTGTCAGCAAACAGTGTTGATTTTTTGTGTTTTTGTTTTGTTTTCTGTGGAAAAGAAGGCATCCGTTGACAGCATGGTTTATTTAAGTGTTTCAGATTCAAGCAAGCTGTCATCTTCCTATAACAAGCCTTGTCTCCCATTGGTCCTCACTCTTGGTTTGCCAAGCGTGAAACTAACCACTGACCCATCGAAGTTTCCCATCATCTACATTCCTTTTTGGGAAGCGCTTTAGAATTCCTCTAAGCCAGTAAGCCCAGTTTATAAACAGTGTGCTTGGCGCTGTAGAAACATTAGCAAGAATAAGAAATGATACCTGACTTTTATGGTGGGAAAGGCAGACACATAGATAGTTTTGCCTGAGGGCAGATTTTGAGAAATAAAATTTTAAAAATGGAACTGCTGTGAAAATGCTGCATAACCACACTATTTATTATTTTCCCTTATTTTTTACTTGGTATTTCCTCTGTTTGACGGTTTTGTTGTGACTGATTAAGAATTAGTGCCCTGTTGGATTCAATTTATTTATGTTATGGACCTTGTAGCAATGGGGTTTAATCATGCACCTTCTCCCCACCTCCCCACCTCCACCCCAGAAAAAACTATGTAAATGAATTAACGTCTTTGAAGCACCTAAAACCCTGAAACACAACAATTATAGCCAGCTCTGAAATACTTAATGATTTGATCATGCAGTTTTGGAGCCCCAAGTGCTTTATGTTCCTGTTCTTGGTGGACACGTCAGTCTTTGTCCATCTCACAGCCTGTAGGTGGACAGACGGGCTGAAGGAAGAACACACCCGTTACCTTCTGTCCCGATCAAGGCAGTGAGGGAGCAGGGCCTTCACTCCGGAGGACTTTTGACCCATGACATTGGGGATTCACTGATGTCTTTAAGTCATTCAGGCTCCCTTCTATTTCCCAGGTTAGTCCAATAATGAGTTTTTATGCCCAAAGCGACCATTTCCCACATATTTTGTGTACTAAACTGACTGCCTAACAGCAGAGGGAAATAACTTCCTAAGAACAAAAGGACGCAGGTCAGGAAAGTGTTTTTCCTCGTCCTGGGGGTGTGAGTTTAAATAGCAGCGTATTCCCGGGTTCTGTCCCAGAGCACACGTGGGAGGAACTGGGCCTGCACCGTAGACACACGTCCCAGGCAACTCACACGCACACTAAGGTCGGAGAACCACTGGGTTAGGGGAGCGAGACATGCACGTCAAGATGGTGAAGGAATTACAAAATCTAAAAGGGGGGAGGGACTCTGTATAAGATTCTTAGGTATCAGTGCAGGTAAGTAATCATTCTTTCTTTGTCCTTTTTAAAAAAGGTTAGTGAATTAGTTCTGCTTTATCCACTTGAGGCTTTTATTCTACAGTTGTCATGGTATTCAATGAAACATTTCATAGATATTTTTACACCTTTAACACCAGTGCTATCCAACAGAATTATGACATGAGCCACATATATATAATTAGAAATTTTCTGGTACCCACATTAACATACTTTTTTAATACGTAAAAAGGAGCAGGTGAAATTACTTTAGTCATATATTTTATTTATTTAAACCAATATATCCAAACTATTATCACTTCATCATGTAATCAGTATAAGAAATTATTGGGAATTCCCTGGCGGCCCAGTGGTTAGGACTCCACGCTCTCACTGCTAAGGGCCCAGGTTTGATCCCTGGTCAGGAAACTGAAATCCCATAAGGCACGTGGTGTGGCCAAAAAAAAAAAAAAAAAAAAAAAGAGAGAGAGAGAGAAAGAAATTATTAACAAGATGTGTTCTGTTTTTCCCGAGTCTTCATTATTTGATGTATATTTGACACTTGGAGCCACGTTTCAAGTGCTGAGTAGCCGTGTGTGGTTAATGGCTGCCATACGGGACAGCACACTTCTGTAGAGTCACTTCCATCAGATAGACAAACGTTCATACGCCTTAGTTGAAGTAGGCAAAATAAGGATTCTTCTTCCAGAAGGCAGATGTAGGGGAACCTTGAAAGGTACTGTTTCTATTAACTTACTACAGTTAATGGGTACTTTCCTGATTAAGGTTCTTTAAAGGGAAAAGAAATATTTTGGGGGTGAGTTAAACTCAATATCAATTTTATTTTCCTTTAGCATCTCAAGATGGTGAAAAGTTTGCCAAAGACTATAAATTTGATTTGGAGCTCCCGGAACTGGGCTTAAGCCATTATCACAGCTAGATTAACACATAGAAATTCTTGGTGGCTTGACTGCTGCCTGAGCTGGGGTGGTTACTGAAGATCTTCAAGGTTAAAGAAAATCGTCAGTGATATGTTATTTAAACGATTTCTCTTTCTTTGCTGATACTAGGTGGCCACAGTGTCAGAAAAGTCCCGTATAATGGAACTAGAAAAAGACCTAGCATTCAGAATACAGGAAGCAGCTGAGCTGAGAAGGAGGCTGGAGTCCAGTAAGCCTGCTGGGGATGTTGACATGTCACTCTCCCTTTTACAAGAGATAAGCGCTTTGCAAGAGAAGTTAGAAGCCACCCGTACTGACCATCAGAAAGAAATCACTTCTCTGAAGGAGCATTTTGGAGCCCGGGAAGAAACGCATCAGAAGGAGATAAAGGCTCTTCAGGCCACCACAGAGAAGCTTTCCAAAGAGAACGAGTCACTGAAAAGCAAGCTTGATCACGCCAACAAGGAGAATTCGGACGTGATAGCTCTGTGGAAGTCCAAGCTGGAGACCGCCATCGCATCCCACCAGCAGGCGATGGAGGGGCTGAAGGTGTCCTTCAGCAAGGGGGTCGGCATGGAGACGGCAGAATTTGCCGAGTTAAAAATGCAAATAGAGAAAGTGAGACTAGATTACCAGCACGAAATAGAAAATTTGCAGAATAAACAAGACTTGGAAAGGTCTGCTCACGCTAAAGAGCTCGAAGCCCTAAGGGCTAAACTGATGAAAGTCATTAAAGAGAAAGAGAACAGTCTGGAAGCCATCAAGTCGAAGCTGGACAAAGCGGAAGACCAGCATCTAGTAGAAATGGAGGACACCTTAAACAAATTGCAGGAAGCTGAGCTAAAGGTAAAGGAGCTAGAGGTACTACAAGCCAAATGCAATGAACAAACCAAGGTTATTGGTAATTTTACATCACAGCTCAAGGCTGCCGAAGAAAAGCTCTTGGATCTTGATGCTCTTTGGAAAGCCAGTTCCGAAGGTAAATCGGAAATCGAGAACCTTAGACAGCAGCTTGAGGCAGCAGAGAAACAGATTAAAAATTTAGAGATCGAAAAGAATGCTGAAAGTGGCAAGGTTTGTATCAACATCCTCCATCTTTTTCTTTTCCATTTCTTGTTTTTATTTTGCATTGTATCTTATTTTTCAGTTGAGGTAATTCATCCTCCAGATTCTTGACTTAGTTAAAACTGGTGCTAACAAATTTCCCAGTTGAGTATAGTATCTTCTGAGTATTTTGAGTATGGTTTCATCTGAGGAGATTAGAGAAAATAGTGGCTCAACTATGTGGATTAATCCTGGTTTCCTAGTATCTGAATACTTTATTACTTTATCTCTGGGCTTGCTATGATCCCCTGTTTAAGCTGGGTTCCAGTCTATAAACTTTTTAAAATAGAGAACTCCCCAGAAATGATGGCATTGAGGTGAATGAATTGAAAGAATAAGATAGAAACTTGTAAGATCATCTCCTCCTTTCCCACCTACGTAACTGCCTTGTCCGTAAGGTTACATGTAAAACAGAATGTGAACTCCGAGAGCACTTGACTGGTGCGAATTAACATGCTATGATAAATAACGGTCGCAGCAAGATGAAGGTGAAGAGCCTGGAGCCCTTTGCGTTGCTACTTATGTCTCATTGGAGTTTTTTCTAGGCCACAATGAGAACGTGATCTAGTCCCTGGTTTTTTGAGGAAAGACTGGACAAGTGTGCTTTTGATCAAGGCATAGGAAATGATGTGAGACATTGGCTGGCTACCTTTCTTACTCACTAGCCTTGCTAAATGTCATCTTCATTTTTAAGGATTGTTCAAGGAAGGGGCCCTTTTTCCCAGTCCTCCTGCCACTAGTGGAGGTGCTGGTATTGATGCTGAATGTCCTGAGCTTTTTGCAGGAGAAGCTGCTTTACTGGCAAAGAAGGAAGGGTTGTGATGGTTAAATGGGGAGAGGTGAAGACAGACAAACGGCAAAAATTGCTAAGTAACATTAGTTGAAGATGACAGTCATAGGAAATTTTTCTCAGATCTCCTCACTTGGTTCTGAAATACCAATCAAAACACAAAAATTAATATGGAATCTGCAGCTAATGTGTTGGTCTACTTTTTTTACATTAAGATTTAATGAAAGCCAATTTCTGACGACTGTTGTGTAGTACATTTTAAAATTTTTATTTTAAATGTTGAAATACTTTAAGCGTGTACAAAAATACAGAAAATGAAACACAGTCCATATGAATCCACCATTCCTGTCTTAAGGTTTTCTAAAGTCCAGACGATGAAATTGCTCAGCTGTCTCATTTAGAAAGTAAGCATCTGTACTTTCTGCTTTAGAGCATGCTGACAGTCCAAATTCAGGTATAGAAAAATACTCTTTTGATTATTTAACATTAGCCATTGGACAATCTTATCTAGAACTGATTGTATGAAAAGTCATTGGCTTCTTAGAATTAAAGACAAAAAACCAAAAAAACACCAGAATGACTTTTTACCCATGCCTTTATTCCTTTCAGTTTTGTTTGGTTATGTTTGTATCTCATACATTTTTCTACATTTGTTTTATGTTTTCTTTCTCATTCTTTTTTGTTTCCTTTCGTTCACTGGTTTCTGTACCATGTAACTCTATATGGTAGGCTAGTAGCATCACCACAGAGCTGCAGGGAAAAGAGCTAATGCTTAATAAACTTCAGGAAAACTTGAGTGAAGTCAGTCAAGTGAAAGAGACTTTGGAAAAAGAACTTCAGATTTTGGTAAGTACCTGTTGGGAATCTGAATCTCAGGGTTTCTGGCCATTTGAATTGTTCCTGTTTAAAAAACAAAAACTTCTATAAAGAAAGACGTATTGCACCTATTTCCTTTCTCTTGCAAAGTATTGATTGGTTGATGAATAACTTGAGAGGAACTGGCTCAAACCCAAACTAGCAATAAAGGTAAGTATTACTTTTTTTTTTTTTAATCTGTCCTTTGCCTCTGGTAATGCATTGCTTTGGCACGTTATCGACTACTTAGTTTCACCAAACACAGGAACCTTCCAAGTTATATACCCAGCACATTAGGTTTCATATATAGTGAGGTCTTGCCCTATGCTTTGTCCTACCTGCCCTGTGACAGCAAGCCAACAAGCTCTCCTGGACCATCGGCACCCTCTTAGCAAGGCAGGGTGCTGTCTAATGAACGAGTTCACAGAATTCCCTCTTACAGCTCAGTTTAGTCCTCCTCAGGAAATTACTTTTCCTTTCATATATATCCTCTTTGCTTAATCCCAGGTTGTAGGACAGTTTTTGTCTTTTTCTCAACTGTTCTCCCTTCTGCCTTGGCTCCTACATCAAAAACACAAGCTTAGTCAAGGCTGATAACCACGGACAGGTGCCAGTGATGCCCACACGTCATGGGAAAGGAGAGGCGTAGGCTCATGGAGAAAACTTGATAAGAGAAACGTTAGCTATGAAGGGTCAGTTGTCTTGGGTCTTACATGCACCTTCCTGTTCTCCACGTTTTACACTTCTCTGCTAATACCAGTGGTGAATAAAAGTGTTTGATTTTTGGGCTTCCCTGCTGGTCCAGTAGTTGAGACTCTGTGCTTCTAATTCAGGGACGTGGGTTTGATCCCTGGTTGTGGAGCTAGGATCCCACATGACACACGGCCAAAAAAAAAAAAAAAAAAAAGTGTTTGATTTTTTTTTTCTTATTTAAATGCCAATATTACATATTTCTACTTTATAAAATGTTAACTATATAGCCGCACTCTTCATTATGGTAGCTACTGTCTATATATATGGCTCTATAAATTTAAATTAATTAAAATTAAATAAAATATAAAATTCAGTTCCTCAGTTGCACTAGCCGCGTTTTAAGTGCTTAGAAGCCACACGTGGCCGGTGGCTGCCAGTTGAACAGCACAGTTTCAATGTAGAGAGTTTTATCAGACAGTTATGATACAGCATATTTCAGCTACATATTGAGAAAAGTTGACCTGGAAATTACCATTTTTCAATATGGTGTCCTTTAAGAAAATGTGTTTTGAGTTTCATGTCGTTCCTCTGCCCTCCTCCCTGAACTTTCAGGATGCCTTACTTTTTTTTCTAAGTTAGAGTATTCCTCTATGTCTTCTGAAAACATGTCACCTGAGGTCTGGCTTTGGGAGTAACACAGGTGGACAACTTGTGGGCTTTGATGGACTTGTGGCTTGTGAGCCCATTTTTAAACTAAAATATAATTAATTACAAAGACTCATTTAAAAATTCACTTGGGGGCTTCCCTGGTGGCACAGTAGTTAAAGAGTCCTCCTGCCAATGCTAGAGGACACGGGTTCGAGCCCTGATCTGGTAAGATCCCACATGCCGCGGAGCAACTAAGCCCGTGCGCCACAACTAGTGAGCCTACGCTCCAGAGCCTGTGCTCTGCAACAAGAGAAGCCACCGCAATGAGAAGCCCACACACCACAATGAAGAGTAGCCCCCGCTCATTGGAACTAGAGAAAGCCCGCACACAGCAACAAAGACCCAACACAGCCAAAAATAAATAAATATTTTTTAAAAATAAAAAAAATAAAAATAAATAAAAATTCACTTGGTGTATCTAGCTCAAAGTTCGTCTCAGGAAGATCAGGAGAGTGGTTTTATCCTGCCCTCCCGTCATGTTTAGAGAAGATAGTGAGTGAGCAGTGGACTTCTTGGTTGAAGGTAGTTGACACAGATCTGGTTTTAAGATACTAGGTTCTGACTATTCTTAGATGTAAAACATTTCAGAGCTCAGACCCACAGACATAGAAAACAAACTATGGTTACCAAAGGGGAAAGGCCAGGGGGAGGGATAAATTAGGAGTTTGGGATTAACGTATACACACTGCTACGTACAAAATAGATAACCAACAGGGGCCTACTGTGTAGCACAGGGAACTATACTCAGTATTTTGTAATAACTTATTAGGGAAAAGAAGCTGAAAAAATATATATGTATAACTGAATTACTTTGCTGTACACACCTGAAACTAACCCAACGTTGTAAACCAATTATACTTCAATGAAAAAAAGAAATATTAAAAAAACAAATTTCGGAACTCTGTACACTGTCTCAGGCAGATTTCTGAAGAGAGGTTCTGCTACTTGAGGGTAGCAACATGAAAAAAAAGCATACATGTGGCACATGTGTGTCCACACATGCATATACTGACATAAGTGTGCACATCCACACATGTACAGACATGTGCATACCCACGCATGCAGCACACATGCAAACCTCACTCGTGTGTACACGCGCACAGTATGCATATGGTAGTAATTGATGCCTACATGTTTTAAGCATATGTTAGCTTTAATGAAACAAAGCTAGCAACAAAAAATAGATAATGTTGTAGTCATAGAAACTTTATTTTTATAATCTGAAATCTTTCTATTCTGAATGTCCACTTCTTTTTCTTTAGAGAGAAAATTTTGCTGATGCTTCACAGCAGACAGTCTCTGTTCAGAGAAGTATGCAAGGTATGTCTTAGCAGAGTATGAGCAGCTCACTTGTTCTCAAGCTGGAGCTGGCCTTTGGTGCATAAAAATAGATGCTGCCTGTAGCCTGATTTCACCACCCTGGAAGTTCCTGCAGTGCACAGTAATACTGGGTTCCCTTGGCTTCCTGAAGCCTCAAGCTCCCATTCATTCTTCCTTTTGACTTAAAGCTTGTTCCGTATTAAAATGTAGGTGTACTTGGGAAAAGTATTGTCTTAACTAAGCTTCAGTCATTGATAGCTTTATTGAGTTTTAAGTGGAAGGAGGAAAGAGATGCCTGGAAAATGGATGCCTGGTGCCTAACTGATCTACAGATTTGGGGAGACAAGAAAGAGTTGCTTGCTTGTTTCTTTAGGTTCATTATTCAGTGGTTTGATTTGTAATGGGACTGTTTAGTATTCCTGTGATCCCAAATCTCAAGCTTTTGATTTGATTTGGTTTTAAGACAGTCAAGCTTTAGATGGCTTATTAACTATGAAATGTATTAAACTTTTAACTTCATCCCAAATAGAAACTGTAAATAAATTACACCAAAAAGAGGAACAGTTTAATGTGCTGTCTTCTGAATTGGAGAAGTTGAGAGAAAATTTAACAGGTAAGAAGACGTCTCTACACATTAAATGTAGTAGGCTTCCTAAGATTTGAGATAATTTTAGTGTGTTGTCACAGCATACCTACTATTCAGGCATAAATTCTTCACTCATGTTATATTGTGATAAAATACTTGTTTGAGGTCTTTAAACCTTAGCGAATTCTCTCTGCCTTGTTTTCAAACAAGTCAGAATCCACCCCATCTCACTACTCCCCCTGCTATCCTTGATCCGAGTCAACCAGCATCTTTAATCGAAGCTGTAGTAACAGCTGGCCACCTGGGCTGCCTGCTTCTGCTCTTCACCCCTTCAGTCTGTTCTCAGCCCAGCAGCCAGGGGGATCCTTTCAACATCGAGTCAGATCATGTCACTTCTCTGCTCAGAATGGCCCAGTGGCTCCCATCTCACTCACATTAAAAGCTGTGGTCCTTACTGTCATCAGGTCCTCTTATCTCTATGATTTCATCCTGTACTATTCTTCCCCTTGTTCCTTCCACTGCAACCATATTGGCCTCCTTGGTGATACTTGATTGTCAAGCATGTTCCTGCCTCGGGGCCTTTGCTCTTGCTTTCCCCTCTGCCTGCATTCCTCTTCCCTCACTTCCCTCAGGGTTTTACTTAAATGTCACCGTCTCAGAGAGGCGCTCTCTAAGATTTTAACCTCCCCAACTCCTTCCTGACTCCTTTCTCCACTTGTATTTTTTTTCCCTCTTAGCACTTACCACTATCTATTGTACTATTTATTCTCTTTATTTGTCTTGTTTATTGTCTGTCTTCTTTGCTAGAGTGTAATTTTCATGAGGGCAGGGATTGCTATATGCAAATATTCCCAGAGCAAGGCTTGGCATACAGGGTGTAGTTAATACATTTTTGTTTATTATAACACAACAGTGCTATTTTTTTCTATATATATTCAGATATGGAGGCAAAATTTAGAGAGAGAGATGAAAGGGAAGAGCAGTTGATAAAGGCGAAGGAAAAACTGGAAAACGACATTGCAGTAATAATGAAAATGTCAGGAGATAGTTCTTCTCAGCTGACAAAAATGAATGATGAATTACGTCTGAAAGAAAGGTACGTATGAGTATTAATAAGAGCGCCTGCTTTGGGTTAGGCCCTCGAGCAAGGTCTGGGTGGGAAGGGAGCCGAAATCTTCAGGACTGTTAGGTTTTAAAGTTGCCTGAATCTCATTCTTTCTCTGTTATCGCAGTGTATTGCAGACTTTCTGGTGACTTGTAAAGGTAGTAGTTTACCAATGGCAATAACATCTTTTACAGGCAGTTAAAAATATTTTTAACCTATTTCAGTGTAATGATAGATAACACGTGTGAAGGGCTGACCACGTGTCACACACTATGCTGACAGCTTTGTGTAGAGTATATTTTCTAGTTCTAATAATCCTCTCAGGTGAGTGTATTATTGTTCCTTTTTTTAAAAAATTTATTTTTACTTATTTATTTTTGGCTGCGTTGGATCTTCGTTGCGGTGGGCGGGCTTCTCACTGTGGTGGCTTCTCTTGTGGAGCACGGGCTCTAGGCGCGCAGGCTTTAGTAGTTGTGGCACGTGGGCTCAGTAGTTGTGGCTCCCGGGCTCTAGAGCGTGGGCTCTAGAGCGCAGGCTCAGTAGCTGTGGTGTGTGGGCTTAGTTGCTCTGCGGCATGTGGGATCTTCCCGGACCAGGGCTTGAACCCGTGTCCCCTGCATTGGCAGGCAGATTCTTAACCACTGCGTCACCAGGGAAGCCCCTATTGTTCCTATTTCAAAGAAAAGGAAATTGAGGCTTAATGAGGTTAAGTAACTTGCCTGAGGTTTCAGATCTAGGTGGTGTGGTCCCAGAGCCCTTGCTGCTTTTCATCACTACACCCTACTTCCTCAGCGCTAAAGCTTCTATTATCGTAATCTCTCTTCTCATCTTTATTCTGAGGCTCTCGTTGCTTTGATTTTTTTTTCTTTTGATGGCTGCCATATAAAAATCAAATTTTTTTTTTTTTTTTTTTTTTTTGTGGTACGCGGGCCTCTCACTGTTGTGGCCTCTCCCGTTGCGGAGCACAGGCTCCGGACACGCAGGCTCAGCGGCCATGGCTCACGGGCCCAGCCGCTCCGTGGCATGTGGGATCTTCCCGGACCGGGGCATGAACCCGTGTCCCCTGCATCGGCAGGCAGACTCTCAACCACTGCGCCACCAGGGAAGCCCCAAATGTTTATTTTATAAGGCAAAAACTTTTAGAGGACATATTAGCCCCGGTAGACTTCTGATTCTGAAAGCATTAATACTTGGCAGAGTTAGTTTACGTCCAGCCGTGCACTCACGCACGGCTCAGGGTTGGTGGGTGACGGGCAGATGGGCCTTGGTTGGCCGACTGTGGCAGTCCTGCTGTGAGGTGGGCACAGCTGCCCAGGCGGTTGTGGCACAGAGCCTTGGAGAAGTTCCACTTCTGTCGGTGATTATCCAGAGGCACCGTCCAAGTTTCCTTCCTGTTCTCCGGTCCATGAGCCAGCCTTTTCTCCAGGTTGATGGCCCTCGTACATCTTTGTGGGACCACGTGGTTCTCTTTGAGCTAGAATGTCACATTACTGTTATTTTCGTATCTTCTGTTCTCAAGCGACCCCAAAATGAGTCTTTGATAATCTAGTCTGCTAAAATTTGGAAACCTCGAAATACTTACGTCCTCTAATGTGCTTATTACTTTTCACTCATTTTTCCTTATTGATCTACTGACATAAAATAATAAATGTTCACAGTTAGAGGAGTAGTTACTCTAAGGTATTTGTAGCCATCACAACTGTTTAAATTATTCTTCAGGACAAGTCAGTTTTTTTGTTTTTTTCTTTTTTTTTTTTTTGCGGTACGCGGGCCTCTCACTGTTGGGGCCTTTCCTGTTGCGGAGCACAGGCTCAGCGGCCCTGGATCATGGGCCCAGCCGCTCTGCGGCATGTGGGATCTTCCCGGACCGGGACACAAACCTGTGTCCCCTTCATCGGCAGGCGGACTCTCAACCACTGCACCACCAGGGAAGCCCTGTTTTGGTTTTTTGCTTATTTCAGATGTTATTAATTGCTCATAACATTTATAATCATTAAGACAATTATTATTAATATTTTAAAGTACAACTCTAGAATTTAAATTACTCTTTTGAAAAATCTGACGCCTTGTATTGAAACTTGTTCTAGAAATGTAGAAGAACTACAGCTAAAACTCACCAAGGCTAATGAAAATGCAAGTCTTCTGCAGAAAAGTATTGGGGAAGTAACTCTCAAAGCTGAACAGAGCCAGCAAGAAGCAGCTAAAAAGCATGAGGAAGAAAAGAAAGAACTGCTGACAAAATTGTCAGACCTGGTAAGGAGAGAATCAGTGGGACTGTTGGCTGGCAGGGGAGGTTGAGGGGCAGAACAGACATGGCCAAATGACTCACTCCTGACTCGGGGTGTCTGCAGGAAAAGAAAATGCAAATGAGCCACAACGAGTGTCAAGAGCTGAAAGCCAGGTATGAAGAAGCCAGTTCTGAGACACAGGCCAAGCACGAAGAAGTTCTGCAGAACCTCCAGAAGATGCTGCTGGACACAGGGGAGCGGCTGAAGGCCGCACAGAAGGAGAACAGCGACTTGCTGCAGGAGACGGAGGAGCTGAGAAGGCAAGCCGACAAAGCCAGAGTACGTGGTGGGGAGAACCGTGTTGTCGAATTACAGTTTGTTTGCGTTCCGCGTCAGGGCTGCAAGGGTGCTTGGAAAGCAGCAGCACGTGGGATGGGTTCAGTGGCCGTTACCTGTGTCGGCCCTCAGAGTGCGTGGCAGGAGGGCGAATTACATTTCCTGTATCTTAAGTGCTTTGTACCAGCCGCTGTTCCTTCTCAGGGAGGGTGATGGCTACAGGTCTTTCCCCCAAATGTACTGTGTGGCCACCACCCCCTACGCTGCTTGCTCCCCAGCTGTCACGAACAGTCTGCTGTTGCCTGACCTCTGTCTGCCTGCCTGTAGTAGACTCTTTGTGGTGGGAAAGCATGTTCCTCTAATCTTGGCCATCTTGCTGCCACCTTGCACCAGGGTTAGGAGAGACATCTTGCAGAAAAGCAAGAGGCAGAGGCCACGTGAGGCAGGTGGGCAGGGAATGGAGCCTGGTGGGAGGCACAGAGCTCTTAGAGGATAAAGCAGAAGGGAGAGCTCTAGAGAGGGCTCCCGCATGTCCGCAGGAAGGCACTACGAGCTCGTCAACAAGGAAGCTGGAGTTAAGGGCTGTGAGAAAACATCCTACTGCTAAGTAGAGTAGAACTTGATACACTGAATTTCATTTTATGGTGTCAGGATAGTATCAGTGTCCCGATATGTTTTTTGACTCTGGTAACGTAATGAAGTTCAACCCTCCTACTCCCATCTAAATGGCTCAAAGAAAAGCAAATACTTGTCTTTAATTATTTTTAATGTGTCAGAGAAATGTTTATATATATATATATATATATATATATAGAGAGAGAGAGAGAGAGAGAGAGAGAGAGAGAGAGTTTAGTAGAAAGAAAATAGAAAAGAGCATACATAGGACTTGAAACAGAGCCTATTTAAAACTTATAAATTAAGTGTAGCATGACATGTAATATATGTCATGTATAAGATGCCTAAATTTTCTTTTTCCTACATGCTGTCCATCAAAACTTTCTCTTTTCCCTGTGATGTGTCTCCAGGTTTATGAACCATTTAACAACTGGATATAATTTCCAGAGTTTTTGTCTCTGTGGTTCCCTTTATCTGGACAGACTCTAGTTTTTTAGTGTTTCCCTTAAAATGTTGCAGCCTGACCAAACCACAGCATTCTGGTGGTTTGTGTAAAGGCTCATTAATTTGTTTGTTTGTTGTTGTTGTTTTTATAAAGATCATTTGGTTAAAATGCCCAGGATTGTTCCCCTTCCAAAGTTGTCTGGATATCCGATTTCTGAGAATCTCAATGTTGTCAACAGCAGGGGCTCAACAGACTCTTTTGAGAATCTGATGAAACCTTAAGATATTTCCCCCAGGAAAGCTGGTATACACACTCAACAAGTTTTAGATGAAATCTCAAGAGATTCATGGAGCCCACAATGCTCCCATGTTCCCTGGTTTAAGAGCCAATGAACTATAGCTGTGCCGTCCAGTACAGTAGCCACTAGCTACATGTGGCCATTTAAATCTAAATTAGTTCAAGTTATAAATTCATCCTCTCAGTCGCAAGCACCGCACGTGTGGTTAGTGGCTACCACAATGGACAGCACAGATAAAGTCCATTTGTATCATTGCAGAAAGTTCTGGACAGAGCTGGTAGAGACATTGTGGTCAATTTACTTTATAAACCAATACACTTTTTTAAAGCCCATTTATTTTGGTCACCAGAGACTAGCAAATTAGTCTGTATTTTTACTAAGTTATATGTAATATTGAAGCTAAATCAGTCTCAGGCCAGGTCCTTTAGTAAGTAAAGTTCTGCATTTAGTTTGAAAAGCAGTAGTTTATAATACCTTGCCCTTCCTCCTCTTTTTTGGTTAAAGTATACTCACTTTTTGTAGTTCTTTGGATTGTGTTTTAAAAAATTCTATGAATCCCTTCTACAATAGAAACAATTGGATAATTGGAATGGCAGGAAAGAATTTCATGCCCTGACGTCAAAGTCAAACTACTGTTTGTATCTTCTAGGTGTCTATCAGGAATACTTCAAAAGTTGTTTCAAAGATAAACCAGTAGATACATCAGCACTTTGCAAAGCTAAACTTGCTTTGCATTATCCTTTTTGGGGCTCTGTTCATCGAGTTTCTTTCCCCTGTTATCCAGACAGTTTCTATGACAGTTATTGTAAAATTTTTTTTAACTTTATGGTTTAGGTTACGTTAAGTTATTCGGGCTTGCATTTGGCTGCTTGATTTCATTTTGTTTCCATTCTTTCCATCTTTTGTTTCTGTAGTCGCTAACTTACTTATTAACATCAGCCAAAAACGAAATTGAACTAATGTCAGAAGAGCTGAGGGGTCTGAAATCAGAGAAGCAGCTTCTTGCACAGGAGGGAAATGCTTTAAAGTTAGAAAAAGGTTCACTTTTGTCAAAGCTTGTAGAGGTGGAGGCCAAAATAACTTTACTTCAGGAAGACCAACAGAAGCTATGGTCAGTAAACGAAACTCTTAATTTAGAAAAGGAGAAAGTCTTAGAAGAAAAGCAAGATGCTGAAAAGCTTTATCAGCAGGAACAGCCCAATAGAGCAGCTTTGGCTGTTGAGAGAGAGAAATTACTGAAAGAAATCAATAACGCACAGGAAGAACTCTTGAAGGTAAATATGGAAAATGAGTCTTTGCAGGCTTCCAAAGCAAGCTTGCAGGCACTCACAGAGGAACTCCAGTTCAGCCAAGATATTTTGATGGCTGAGTCTAAGAAGAATCTGGAAGAAAAAGATCACCTGGAGGATCATATCAAGAAGCTTGTAACTGAAAACCTTGCACTGGCTGAAGATAAAGATGAAATTATTCAGAACCTTCAGAACGCCTATGAGGAGCTAGTCAAAGATCAGAAAAGCTTGGTGCAGGAGATGGAAAATCTCACAACTGAGAAAAAGTCAGCTTTGGAGAAACAGTCAGGTCTTGATAACATGTGCATAGCCTTAAAGGTCGAAAGAGACCGTCTCCTCCAAAACAGCAAAGATCTGCAGTTTGAGAAGGACATGCTGCTTCAAGATCAGGAAAAGCTGAATGCCAGCCTGGAGGCTGCCCTTCAGGTCAAACATCTGCTCAGCATGGAAGCCAGTGGGCTCCGCGCACAGCTGCAGGAGGCCAGCAAAGCTCTGAGGGAGGCCGAGCTGGAGACTCTGCAACTTCAGGCCACAAACACAAGCCTCACCAAGCTGCTGGAAGAAATTAAGACCAGTCGGGAGATCACAGACTCCGAGTGCATCCAGCTTCTGCATGAAAAAGAAACCTTGGCCTCCTCTGAGAGAAGGCTCTTGGCCAAAAAAGAAGAACTTCTAAGTGAAAATAGGCTCATCACTGAAAAACTCAACAAATGCTCGGAAGAGGCTGCCCACATCGAGATGAACCTGAACGAGAAGATCACTTACCTAACTTCTGAGAAGGAGATGCTTTGTCAGAAAATCACTAAGCTCAAAAAGCAGCAGGAGAGTCTCTTGAAAGAAAAATCTGTACTGGAAATGAAAAATACAGATTTACTTGCAGAAAGAGAGAATTCCGTCAAAGCCATAGAAGACCTTAAAAAGAAATACGATCAAGAGTCTGCAAACAGAAGAATCATTGTGCACGAGAAGATGAAACTGCTCGGTAATCTTGATGCTCTGAAGAAAGAGCTTCAAGAGAGAAAAAAGGAAAACCAAGAACCCGCAGCCACCAAGTG
Source organism: Mesoplodon mirus (assembly GCF_964341445.2). Lineage (NCBI taxonomy): Eukaryota > Metazoa > Chordata > Mammalia > Artiodactyla > Ziphiidae > Mesoplodon > Mesoplodon mirus. The sequence continues at coordinate 7,581,617 of NC_138989.1, forward strand.
TGATCTCGCTTTGATGCTGAAAGAGGCTCAAAATGCCAAAAAGACTCTAGAAAAAGAACACACGAACGTACTGCAAGCAAAGGAGAGTTTGAACGCTGAACTCAAGGCTTGCTGTACTGAAAAGAACATCTTGCTGAAGGATGGGTTGAACCTGCAAGAAGAGTGTCAGAAGTTAAATGAGAAGATCCACATGATGCAGCAGTCCCTCATCCTGGAGAAAGAAGCCAGGACCCAGGACAAAGAGTCATCCTTGTGTGAAAACAACAGACTCCACGAGAGAGTGGTGCTCCTGGAGCAGGAGGTGGAGGCTCTGAGCATGCGCACCAAGGAGCTCCAGTCCGAGAACTCTGTGCTCATCCAAGACAAGAGCAACTCAGAGCAGAAAGTGGCGGAGATTGTTAAGGAGAAGGAACTCTTGAGCGCAGAGACGGCTCAACTGGCCACCAACATAGAGGATCTGAAGAGCGATTTTGCTGCCTTGTCCAAATCCAAGCTGGAGCTGCAGGAGCTGCACAGCTGCCTCACCAAGATGCTGGATGACCTGCGGCTGAACCACGAGGTGACCCTGGCTGAGCGGGCCAGGGTGATGCAGGACAACAAGAACCTCCTGGCTGAGAAAAGAGAGATGATACTGGAAAAGGACGAGCTCCTGAAGGAGAAGGAGAAGCTGGCCGAAAGCTACTTCATCCTTCAGAAAGAGATCAGCCAGTTGGCCAAAACCAACAGCCATATCTCAATCAACCTCCTAGAATCTCAAAATGAGAACCGTATTTTAAGGAAAGACAAGAGCAAGCTCACTCTTAAAATTAGAGAGCTCGAGACTCTGCAGTCCTTTACGGTAAAGTGGGAGGTTCAAGTGTTTAGCACCTGGCCTAACCCTGTGCACTAACCCTGCAGTGGCTGAGGGATTTCTTCATTTCGGCAGAAGGAAACCCACCCCATTGAATCACTGGCTTAGATATCTCAAGCTCTTTGTCACCACCTGAAAGGGCAACTCTTTACTAAGTGTCTAATCGCAGTTGTCCCTCTCCATTAGAAAAAATTGCAAACTGTGAATAAAAAGGATAGATTTTTTTAATGTAGGGAGAATTTTTTGTGAAAAAGGCAACCGTGGTTCTTAAAGGCTTAAGAACGATAGTAAAATGGGCACATGTTAAAACAAAGTATCTTCTATGTGACTTTTAATTGTTCCATTGTGTCTATTCATTCCGAATTGGAAGATTCCAGGGAAACCTCCACAGTTGGTAACAGGGAAGGTATAAAGGCAGAATTCCTATAAACTTTATTAGACCACATGAAATTGTAAGCAGGTGCCTAAAAAGATTTTAATTCACTTAGGTGATTTTTTTCAATATCTTATCAGCTAAGGATTTGTTTCCATATGCATGTTATCTTTTTTATTCACAGCCATGCTTATGTTCATTACCTACAGCTTCTCATCGACTTTGTCATTCAGTGCTTCGCATTAAACGCTTGAGCCTTACACTGTAACTGCCCAAATAATTTTTATTTTTATATGAGAAGTTCCCAACCTAAATTCCAAGTGATCTCAAAAGCCCCAAATTTGAGATAGCAAGAATAGTATTTAAAATTTTTAACAATAAATATGATGAAGAGAAAATTCGGCCACGTAAGGATGTTACTCTTTATTATTGCTAAGCATTTCTCTCAAACATAAGTCAGAATAGTGAGCACTGTTGTTAGTGGAACTTGGAACTTAGAAAATGTAGGTTTAGAGGGGTCTGAAAATACACAAATTGCATATTACAGTTGGCCTGTTGAAAAAATGGCACAAAAAGGGTCTATAACTTTGTTCTGCTTTGGAGTAAAGACCTCTGATGTCTTGGTCTGTCTGCTTCGGCACAGGATCAGTGACTGGCTCACCGTCTCTGTGTGATTCCCTTCACCACACAGACCCTGAGCCCTATGGCCTGAGTGTTAGTCACCTTCCCGGGTTGGTGAGGGGTGCCCTCATTTCTCACAGGGCTTTCTCGTATTTAGGCTGCTCAAACAGCAGAAGATGCCATGCAGATAATGGAACAGATGACCAAAGAGAAGACGGAAACTCTGGCCTCCTTGGAGGATTCCAAGCAGACAAATGAAAAACTGCAGAACGAAGTAATCAGATTTAAATGGCTTTTTGTACAGAGGACAGCTTATCGACTTCATGGAGTGTTTGATCACTAACTCAGGATTGTTTATTTTTTGAAGTGTGGCCTTACACAGGTTTGATCTATGTTAGTGGAGTCGCACGTACACCCGGATGATAATATTAAGTAAAATGTATCACTTCATTACTTATTTAGTAGGATCAACCTTTAAAAAAGGGGGGGAAAACCCTAACAGCGTGGCTTTCTGTGGTAATTGTTCAGTGGTAGAACTAATGATAGGAGGTACCGATAACATTCTCTAGCTTTTGTATTTTTTATCTTAAATCACATATGCTTTTTTTCTCAACTGTCTCCCAACTTTGAGCCACTGAATTCCATCCCGCAGCCCTGAGTTTGACATAGGCCTTTTTCTTGGCCTAATTCAGTACTGGTTCCCTTTTGTCTCATTTTGAATCAGTCACTTCTGGGTCTTGGATAGATGTGCGGCCTCAAGATAATTTTGATTCTGTCCAGAAGTAGCATTTCTTATTCTTGCACCTTCCTTTGATTCCCAGTCCCCCCACCCCCAGCTCATACCAACCCTTTCTTTCTTTGGAAAGCTGTTACATAAATCTCAAGCAGATTGCTTCGCTGAAATAGTTATGTGAAGTTCTGTAGAACTTGAAATACTTTTTAAAGCGATAGTCAGGTAAGAGGTTAAGAAATTAAAGCCAGGGAAAATCTGGATAGCCACATTGAATAGCTACTATAAAGATCAGGCCTTCTCATGATGGAAGGTCAATGATTGAAATCCATAAAGACATGAACATTTTGAGATAATTTTAGGGTAAATAAAACTTGACATAGAAAAGAGTATGTTTATAAAATTGATGACTAATAAGAAGCTGCTGTATATAAGAAAAAAGAGTACGTTTAGGAATTGACAGTCCTAACAGAAGAGGACTTAAGCTGAAAATATAAAAGCATCAAAAATAATAGATGATAACCAAAATTAGAAGCTAAAGTAAATGAGATTTTAGGGAATGTCTCTAACCTTTGAAGATAGATTCAGGGAGAATTGTGTGCTTCTAAACCATACCCCTTGATGTCTTGTTACAGCCAGAATACAGACTGGAGGAATCCGTTTTTGGACCCACTGAACATTCCATGAATCTGGAATGTTAGGGGGCATTAAAAGGGAGATGGGGTATTAAAACCAGCAAGACACTTTCTAAGGCTCCTGACTGGTAGCAGGTGACAGGACAGAAGTACCTTTGGCTGTAGGAGATAACTATACAAGCCCTAGAAAGCCAACAAGGCGCCAGAAGCACACCCTGTGTAATGGATTGCCCGTGACGAGCTCCCCATCCTTGGGGGATGCACAGCTCGAACTCCAGCCACCTGCCAGAGCCTGTGGTTGGACATCCCCGCTCATTCTAGTAATGTGTCTGGCTTTCCCACCAGGGGCCAGGACCTAGGCTGGCTGTGTCCCCCATGGGCAGGTGATAGGGCTGAATGTGAGTGAGTGCTTTTCAGTCTCACTACGTGGCCTTTTCCTTTTCAGATTGAAGTTGAGATGAATAACTGAATCTTTTCCCATCTACAAATATCCCAATAATTTTTATAATGACGACCATAGAAGTTTGGTACTGACATTGAAAAATATCTTATCCTAAATGACTAGTCTTTGGGGAAGAAAGGGGTTTATTTTCATTACAGAGAATTAATCCTTGCTGATGGCATGCCTTTGCAATTTCTTTTTGTTTTTTTTTTTAAGATGGATTATACATGAATAGCAAGTTCAATGATAAATTTTGAGAATTGTATACAAGGTGAAAGAAAACTTTTGCTTTAATTTATGTAGCAATTTAGTTTGACATTTTGGCCAGGTGTACAGGACATGTCTGACGAAAGTAAGGGGGAGGTTGCAGTTTATAATAGACTTGATCATTTATAATCTCTTCACCCAGGTGATCTTTTTGTTTGTTTGTTTTGCAAATGACTAATTTCACCTTTTCATGAATGATTTGTCTGTCCAGTCATGTGACTCGAAAATGAAATAATTTCATCAAGTTTTTTTCTCTTGGTGTTTAAGTTGGATACACTTAAAGAAAACAACTTGAAAAATATGGAAGAGCTGAACAAATCAAAAGAACTTCTGACTGTAGAGAACCAAAAAATGGAAGAATTCAAGAAAGAAATGTAAGTTTACCTTCTTTGAGAGAAATTATGGCACTTATTTAAAATTGCAAAAGGGAAAACAATGCTAATTATTTTTAGAATACTTGACAAGTACATAGTCAAAAGTAATAGTCTCCCTCCTGCCCCCCAAACGCTGTTGCAAACCTGAGAAGTCACCCCTGTAACGTTACACTGTGAAGTCAGAACTATAGCTAAGTTACAGGATCAAAATGAAATGTGCTGGCTGATAAGTTAGGACAGCTGGAATTCAAATGTGACTTGGTAAAGCCTTATGAAAATCCAAGGGGAATCAGAGCTTTTTTTTTTTTTTTTGCGGTACATGGGCCTCTCACCGCCGTGGCCTCTCCCACTGCGGAGCACAGGCTCCAGACGCGCAGGCTCAGCGGCCATGGCTCACGGGCCCAGCCGCTCCGCGGCACGCGGGATCCTCCCGGACCGGGGCACGAACCCGTGTCCCCTGCATCGGCAGGCAGACTCCCAACCACTGCGCCACCAGGGAAACCCCCAGAGCTTTTTAAAGTAGTATGCTTACATGGTAGCTAATCTCAACATTAGGAAACATCAGACCCTCTATTAATCAATCCCTCAAAACTCTTTCTATAGGGAAAAAAAAAAAGCATGCACTTTTTTTTTTTTTTTTGGCGGTACGCGGGACTCTCACTGCTGTGGCCTCTCCCGTTGTGGCGCACAGGCTCCAGACGCGCAGGCTCAGCGGCCATGGCTCACGGGCCCAGCCACTCCGCGGCATGTGGGATCTTCCCGGACCAGGGCACGAACCCGTGTCCCCTGCATCGGCAGGCAGACTCTCAACCACTGTGCCACCAGGAAAGCCCAAGCATGCACTTTTGAGATTATCAGTAGTCTTGATTTTAGTAGTAATCTAATCTTCTGGCATGGAAATTAAAAGAGCAGAATTTTGGGAGACTCTTTCCAATCAAGGTTTACCCATCAGTCTGCTGCCTAGATTTCAGGCAGACAGGCTGCCCATGTTTCCTTTGTTAATACCACCTTTCGAGTTTGGTTCTTATAATCATTGCAGGTGGTTATTTATCTGGCATTGTAAGTGACAGTTACAGAGTAGATTTCATTTTGCTTATCTGTTCTGAGAACTACACTGTATCAGCCATGTGAACCTAAAATTTAAAGCCAACTAATCTGGTGAACATTTGAGTATGTCCTTTGTTCTAGGTACAGTTAAGCTAGGAAGGATACAAAGGTGAATTGTATGTGGACCCTGCCCTCCGAGGGTTTGTGTTATTTATTTCCAGTTTTGATCAAATGAATAGATGAGATTCAAACACAAGCAAAAGCACCAGTTCCAAACTGCTGTTCCCAAGTCACCATCCTCAATACTATGTGTTGATCAAGCTTGGATTAAATCAGTATATACTATGTCTAGTTCTTCTGCGAGTTCTTAAAATCCTCCTAGAAATGATCTCATCTGAGCTGCTCATCTGAGGGGATGGACAGCTCACGACGTTGATGATGGATCCTTTGGGCAGTCTTGGTTTTAGTGATATTTCTCTAGGTGGTGTTTAAACAGTTCCCAACAGTTCCTTTTACACTGATGTATACATGCACAGTTGTGGTGATTGGCCACCAGGAGAGGCTTGAATCTCCTGGTCTGCCAAAGGCAAAGAGCACAAATAGAAACGGTCACTGTGATAGGAAAAACGAATTCAAATCAGTTCAGAGAGGGTGGGTTCAGCTACAGTTCAGGGTGTCCCCCACCCACCCACCGTGACACAGTAGCTCTGCTCACCTGAGTGTCTGGAGCCCATCATCTGCGTCACAAAGGCAGCTGGTGAGGGAGGATCTGAGCGTAGGGAGAAGATACCCTCACCACGCCCCCTCTGCCATCACCCCCCTCTGAGCTCTCTGGACGGTGCTGGGTAGTGGAGGGGCGGGGCGAGAGGGGACCCAGCCGAGGGTGGAATTCCTGTCTCCTGCAGAGCTATCTGGGAGTCTCCTGTAAGGGTCGTCGCACTGGTCTAGCGTTAAGTGTCACCCTCCTCACTCAGTCTCTCTGTCATGTCCCCCACCTCCGCTCAGTGTGCGGTGGTCTCACCCCTGCCAAGAGGGAAACTCTTTCTGCGTGCCCTTTGAACGACCCCATTGAATAAGGAAAGCTCAGCCTCATGCCCGCGGCCGCAAGGGAGCCGGAGCAAAAGCCTGTGGGCTGCACTGCCATCCACCGCGCCTGCGCCTTCCTCCCCGGGGCCAGTTCCCGGGTCTCTGATCCCTGAGGGAGGAGTTCGGGCCAGGGGGAACCAGACCACAGGGCAGACAGGGCCTGCACTGCTTCTGATTGTCCTGGCCCAGCAGGGCTGCGAGAATTGCGCCTTGTGCCAGTAACTTGGCCGGTCAAGGCCGGGACTCTTAGCAGGACGGAGGGGCAGTGGGAGACACAGCAGTGACGTACGTGGGAAGCTGCTGGAGGGAGGTGTGAGGAGTGGGTTGAAAGCGCCCCCCACCCCCAGTGACTCATTGTTCCCTGCCTGAGACTTGGCCGCATTTCAGGGACCAGCTGATATAAATGTACTGTGTCATGAGAACAGTGCTTCTTAAAAAGAAAAAAGCAGTCATTTTACTGTTCCTTAGTCTTGTTCCCCAGTGCTCCGAGCTAGGGAAGGAGCAGCTGTTTGTTTTTTGAGGTTTAGCACATACCTGGGATCTTCACGGCCTCTAGAGCTTTTCAGGTGTTTCTCTTCACCTGCCAGGACACCTGTGCAGACCCAGGAGTTCTAACGGGAACCACCTCCTACAGAAACTTGCCCTTGGCCCTGGAATCCCAGCATTTGCAGCTAAATGTTCCTTTTCCTCTATGTCACTTACTCAACTGGTTTTAGGAAAACTTGATTTTGGTGAGCCAGCTCCTATTTTTAGTTGGAGAGGGAGAATAAAATGGTTTCTCTCTGGTGTGATATAAGCCATCTAATTTTTGCCTTTAATTACTCACCTGGCACAGTAATAAATCTAGAATATATTTAGCATGGTAATTAATAAGTGTATGATAGATTCCTAAGTAGAATGTCTGCAAGTCAATATTAGCAATGTTTGCCTCTCAGTTTTAAAACTGTGACAGTCTCCTTTCTGTTGCAAGATATCTGTCTTATAATGTAGAAAGAAAAGCATCTTTAAAAATTGGGAGAATCATATTTGTAGGTATTTTTAGAATTATTCCTTAGAATATGTCCAGAAGTTGGGCTGTTAGAGCCTCCTTCTTCTATGAAACATACATATCCCCTCTGGTCTAAAGAAAAATTGAAAGAGGTGTTTCTATATTCAAATCACAACTGAGGTCTGTCTGCCAGTTTTAACTCCAGTTCTCTTGGTTCTACAACTTACTGATTTGGGGCAAATCTTTTCACCTACCTGAGCTTCAATTTTGTCATCTTTAAAATATAAATAATAACATTAACTTCCTTGGGCTTTGAGGATTAAATGAACATGAAATCATTTTGCAGGTTTTAAAACATTGAACAAATCTCATTTTTATAAATCTTAGGGCATCTTGATATTTCTTTGACTCCTTGTTTTAATTTACTGTGGGCTCTTAATAGAAACCAAGGATTTAAAAATTTTTACAGGATGAAAATCTTTAAAAGAGAACAGGATCTTGAACTTATCACTGACAGGCCACACAAATGCTGAAACCAAATAGCCCCTAATAAAGGTGGTGACCACTTGGGAATAAAAGGTTTGGCTTATGATGATTTCATCATAAGTAAAATCTTCTGATTTGTCAAGAGCTGATAGATTTTGGCCAGAAGATGAATTTTAGCTGTAGTGCACGTGTGTGTAAGTGTGTGTGTGTGTGTTTTGATCCATAATTAAAATCAGGCCTCCCAGCTTTTTTTTTTTTTTTTTTTTTTTTGCGGTACGCAGGCCTCTCACTGTTGTGGCCTCTCTCGTTGCGGAGCACAGGCTCTGGACGCGCAGGCTCAGCGGCCATGGCTCACGGGCCCAGTCGCTCCATGGCATGTGGGATCTTCCCGGACCGGGGCACGAACCCGTGTTCCCTGCATTGGCAGGCGGACCCTCAACCACTGCGCCACCAGGGAAGCCCTGCCTCCCAGCTTTCGAATGACTAATTACCTGAAGCTAAAATTCCTTCTCAGTTTTTCTTCACTTGCTAAATAAACATCTCTCTAAAATGCCAAATTTAATGTGCTAAGAGGATTTTTGTGTAGACATCTTCTCCTATATCTTCGTGAGGTCAGCCCCATAGGTATGTTATAGGTACGTGGAGAATTAAAAATCAAGAAAACTGAAGATGCCAAGCACTGCCACCCATTAGACAACTGAAGTTAAAAATAGATGTGTTCATGCATCAGCAGATGGATTCATACCCAGATGACTTGATTCAGAATTCAGCCACGTATGACAGCTCCCTAAATGGAATATAGCCAGCACAGACTTAAAATTCATAATTGCATCAAAACCTTCTATGGTATAAAACTAAAATCCAACAATCAAATAAACTATTTTCAATGTCCACGTGTAAAGGGTAATTTGGGATGTATATTTGCAATTAAGCTTTATAATGGGAAGATGTTTAATAAATACATTTACCCTGTTCACATTTTATATGCTGATATTCATGGTATAATATGGTTAGCAAGCTGTATTTTTATTTGCTTCTTTTAATTTTTTTTTTTTTTTTTTTTTTTGGCTTCTCTTGTTGGGGAGCACGGGCTCTAGGCGTGCGGGCTTCGGTAGTTGTGGCTCGCGGGCTCTAGAGCACAGGCTCAGTAGTTGTGGCGCACGGGCTTAGTTGCTCCGTGGCACGTGGGATCTTCCTGGACCAGGGCTCGAACCCGGGTCCCCTGCGTCGGCAGGCGGATTCTTAACCACTGCGCCACCAGGGAAGTCCTGCTTCTTTTAATTTCAAGTTAGCAGTATGGAAAGAATATAATCAAAACAAAACACTTGTTATGTAATTAGAAAACTGCATTTCCTTTGGGCATTTCACCTCTAATTGTCCTGAAAATATACCCAGATTCCCGCCAGCACTTGATTCTGACAGATACTGGCAAATGGAACCATCAGATATGCATTTCTGCCAGAAAAAAAAAAAAAAACAGATTACAGATTTGTACAGTTAGAACAGTGCTGTGGCAGCAAAGTAAATCACTTTATCAACATGATAGGTTTAAGTATAATTTTCTAATGGAAATAAGGGGAATACTGACCATTTCATCTGTCATTTATTTTAGAGTGACACTGCTTTTTTGTATGGGGAGTATTTAGAAGTGGGGTAAGTGTGGGTGATGAGAGAGTGGATGTAGTGTTTATCAGGTTTGAAAAAAAATGGAATACATGCGAGCAGCAGTCCTCCTCCTGAGAGGTTAAAGCCATTTGGCCCCTTCTGCACGTAGATAATACTGCCTTCTGTTGTCATACAGCCTATCAGGCACGTGACCCAGATATATTTTCCTTGGTGCTGTGAAGCTGGTCGTCTCCCACAGTTTCCTTGCCTGTCTTGTTTCTATGGTAACCCTGCACTCACTGTCCTTGCAGAGAAACCCTAAAGCAGGCAGCAGCTCAGAAGTCCCAGCAGCTTTCAGCCCTGCAAGAAGAGAACGTGAAACTTGCCGAGGAGCTGGGGAGAAGCAGGGACGAAGTCACAAGTCATCAAAAGGTCAGTGGGCGTTGGGTGGGCATTCCCAGCTTGGCCACGCTGATGTCTGCTGCTGTGGGCAGGGCGCTCGGAGGCTCCTCAGAGAACGTGCTCCATGTGGTGGGGTGGTGCAGATGGGATTTCAAGTCACCTGTGTTCTATGTCTCCTGGTTTTCAAGCGTGCTGCTGTAGGACTTGGGTAGGAGTGAGTTGACAGGTCCTTTAAAAACAAAACCAAAAAAAGCGCTGGGAACTTGCAGGCAAGTAGCAAATAAGATCTTTATCAGATGATCGTATGGCAATGCATTTAAATGGATAGGGACAGTATCTTTTCCCTACTGCTTGGGTTTCAATTTTTTTTTTCTCGAAGATTTTTTTTTTCTTTCATCAAAATTGATTTTAAGAAAAAGGTTCCAAGAATACAGATTTGGTGTGAGGGTTGGCAGCTGTTTTCAAATAGGACTCTGCTTTTCTTTAAATTAAAAAAAATGTTTAAATATCTGCTAATGGAACTGTGTGTACATGTGCACTTGTGTGCATTGGTGTATGGAACGTGTGTTACACCTGGAGTGAACGATAAGCTGACCACAACCCACTTGTTTCCGTATTTAAATTACAAAGGCTTCTGCCAAGTTTATTAAACACTGAAGCAAAACTGATTTTAAAGAATGCTGTATTCTGCTTTTTATTCCTGAATCAAAACGCTAGACTGTTAGTCACGTCTGACCTCAGAGCAGAAGTTCCAAAAAATAATATTTTTAAGAGAATTTTACTGTGTGGTCATTATTTCTTGCTTTGCACGTCAAGGGGAAAAAAAAAATTTTTTTCCCAAGCATACTTTGCAAATGTTAATTCTCATGGGGATGGAGTAGATTGAGTGTCCATTGACGTGGTGCCATTTGTAGTGAAAGCGCTCTTCAGAGAGTTGATTTCATACTTGAAAGTCTTCGTTAGAGCTTTCCACAGCTGCCTTACTTCACTGGAGAAGTGGCCCGTGTCTCCAGACTCCAGGCCAACAGTGATGCTCTTGGTGATGGTAGCTCACATTCAGTGGCTCTTATTTTACTGTGTGATGGGCACAAATACATGAGAGCTGTCCTCCCAGTCTTCACAGTGGTTCCATGAGATGGCACTGTCATTACCCCCACTTGTAAAAGAGGAAACGGAAGCCCAGAGAAGGTAGTAATGGGCTCAACCTCATTCAGCCCATAGCATCAGGAGACGTGGGTCATTTTCTGATTTGGGTCCAGAAAAGGATCAAAGGGGGTTGACGTAAATAGGGTTGCTGCACTCTGCTTTGGTCACTATGTGAGGAAGCAGGGTTCATGGAAAACAGAAGCCCTTTGACCAGATGAGGTTCTTTTTTTCCTGGCACAAACCAGAGCGTCTGAAACCCTGTGGGTACCTCTGACATCAGGGTGTCTGTAAGGACTTGCAAGGGAAGGATCTTGGCCAAGTGCTGAGTCTGTTCGTCTCCTTTTATCTCATCTCATTGAACGTCTTTGATGGAGAGCGTGGAATCCACCAATGGGAAGAACACACAGAGGTCAGCCTCCTGTCTTACGTTTTGACCTTAACCGGACTGTTGATTACATTTCTTGTTTCTGTCACTCAGAACCGGAAAGACTAAGCGGGAAGCGTCACGATTCCTTGGGCAGAGGTTTTCAGGGTTCCTCTCCATCCTCCAGCCCTTTCTCTTCTGCCTTGGTATTTGAATTACCTTCTTTCTGAAAATGTCTTGGGACTAAAAATTTGAAGCTCAGTGACTTTGAAGAATGTTAGAAAACAGCACCTGCAAGAAACAACCAGGGCAGTGACTTCCCTTAAAAGCAGGGGTTGTTTGGCCCTTTGTAGGGCCCTGTGTTTTACTCTGGAGAGAGAAGCAAGCGGCTGTGAACTAAACCATGATAGGCTGTGACATTAGAGATTGTGAACGGTGATGGTGAACACCAAGGAAGACTGCAGATACTGCTTCCCTTGACGTGTACACGTTTCAAAAGAGTGGAGAGAGTCCCCCCCATTTAAAATAACTTAGAAGCAGCCTTAGGCTAAAGAAGACTGATTTAATTCATCGGCTCTTATTACTCTTACTACATAATCTCCAAGAGTCTAGAGTGCTCCTTACTTACGTAAAATCACGAATTTCCACTTTGTTACTTGCTGCAGTTGAGCCGAACTATTGATCAACTTTGTTCAGAAATATACTACAGAGTTTGGCAGAAACCCTATTAAAAAAAAAAGAATTTTAATTGTAGTACTATAGACATAGTCAGTGTTTCATTCTAAAGTGAAGACAGTGGAGGACTGTGGTCCAGTGGGCGAGACTCCGCACTCCCAATGCAGGGGGCCCGGGTTTGATCCCTGGTTGGAGAACTAGATCCCGCACGCCGCAGCTGAGACTTGGCGCAGCCAAGATAAGTAAGTAAATAAATAAATATTTAAAAAAATAATAAAGTGAAGACAGTAGAGACTAGATTGACGTGGGACAGACCCGGGACCCGAGTCCCATCCCGGTCCCTTTGCTCAGCAGCACCGCATTCGCTGACCGTGTGCTGAGCGGATTGCTCTGCCGTTGTTTCACAGAATCATCACCACATACCTAAGACAGTAAGGTTATCTTGTAGGACGGAAGGAAGCTGAGGCTCAAAACTGAAGCAGTTCACCAAGGACACAGAGCTAGGCAGCGGAGGAGCTGAGATCAGAGCTCGTGTCTGACTAACTCGTAAGCCTGTTTGCCTGCTCCTGTCCCCTACTGAGAATAAAACTTATTTCTATGTACTTCATAATTATTGTTAAAATTAAAAGAAAAAAACCCTCTGAGCTAGGAATGGGGTAGGTGGGGTCACACAGTACTATAAAAATATACTTTCAGTTCTACTGTTACTTTTTTCTGCCTCAAATCTTTATTTTGCTTAGAAAGCCCACGAGATTCCAGAATCTGTTCTGCATCTTTTTTTTTTGGCCTCGCTGCGTGGCATGTGGGATCTTAGTTCCCCGACCAGGGATCGAACCCACGCCCCCTGCATTGGAAGCGCAGAGTCTTAACCACTAGAGTGCAAGGGACATCCTATCCTGCATCTTAAGACTCTCACTGGGAATATGGGCTAAGGATTTTGATTTCCTTGAGAAGCCATCTTCATGAAGAGGGCTATTTCATCTCCTGTTTGTCATTTGGAAGTCAGATTATTTGTTGAAATAAAAGAATCCCTGCTGCCCTGTGACAGTGGTTTTGTAGAGCGTTCTCTCTATCACCTTAAAAGGGGATGAAGGAGTCCCGAAATTAAGAGGGCTAACAGTGAGCGGGACAGGTTGGTCAAAGGCGTGGAGAGTGACGGTAGCTTCTGTGCTTTCTTAGAAACCCTCGTCTGCCTTGATTGGCAAGCGGGCGCCATGTCCCCCGGGAGGAAGTGTTTGAACAGTTGTGGGGCTTACCTGCTCGCTGGCAGCCCTCCAGGGTGGAGCTGCCTAAGCCAGAAGCAGAGCCCCGTGTGCGCACTCCTCGTTGCCTGCCCTATCAGACACTCTCCTCTCCTCTCTAAGTCCCCTTTACCCAGTAGGGTTTTTCATTTTAAGAGGGGAGGGGAGTGACAACCAGAATCAGTGAGGGTTGTGAGAAGCAGAAGTGTTGGAGTTAACCTGGCATCGCCTGTGACAGAAATCTTCATAAAGTGTCACATAGAGTGCCTCGTCTTTTGAAAGAGGCTATATTAGATTGAACATATGAAATAGCTATTGTTCTGTAATTTCACATGGTTCAACCTAATAGCTCACATAATTTAGTCTTTCTTAGGACTGATGGTTTTGAAGATTGTCATTATAATTGCTGTTGACGGTTTGCTCTCACACTGTTTCCTTCCTGATGTCCTGACTGGTTTCATGCTGCTTTGGGTTGGTTTGGGGGATGTGTGTGTGTGTGCGCGCACGCGTGTGTGTGTGTTTGTGTTCAAATACACGTAACATAAAATGTACTGTCTTACCCATTTTACAGTGTACGATTCAGTGGCACTTAGTCCATTCACAGTGTTGTGCGACCATCACCTCTGTCTAGTTGCGGAACATCTTCACCCCGAAAGGAAACTCCACTTAAGCAGCCACTCCCCATCCCTCCCTCCTCCCAGCCCTTGGCAACCACTAATCTATTTTTTTTTTACCCCTGTGGATTTGCTTATTCTGGATGTTTCACATAAATGGCATCATACAGTACGTGTCCATTTGCATCTGGCTTCTTTCACTGGGGATAATGCTTTCGAGGCTCATCCATGTTGCAGCCTGTGTCAGAACTTCATATCTTTTCGTGGCTGAGTCGCATTTTATTGAAAGGATCGACCACGTTTCATGTATCCGTTTGCTTCAGGTGTCTCAGCCTCTTTCTCCACTCAGACTGCCACCCGTCCCTCCTGAAGCCTCCACCCCCGCCTGGAGCCGCTGCGTCTCGTCCCCCTTCGGGTCTTCCGCAGGGTCGGGAGATCCTCCTCATTTCTAAATCTCGCCACACCCTTCACACTTGCAGCCCTATCTTCTCAGCTTATCTTTACTTCCAAACTTTTAAAGTTTGTTTTCTGCCTTGTTTCTCACTCCCCTTTCCTTCCCCGTCCCTTGCAGTCGGCTTCCTGCCGCCCCAGTGCACGCCGGCAAGGACTCTGGCTTGAGCGGTCGCTTCCCTGCGGCTGCACGTGCGTGGCTCCTTGCCGCTCTGTAGACGGTGCGCACCACCATCCACGTTCCGACGCTCCTCCCCTGGCTTCCTCCACGCCTCACGTGTCTCCTGCATCTCCCGCCACACCCTGTCCCTGGCCGTTTGCGTGTCTGCCTGTCCGTCTCTCCTCCTCCCCCCCCAACTCGTGCACTTTCCCTCACCGCTGGAGGCCTGTGCCGTGTCGTCACCTCTCGTCTGCAGGTGGCCGCTTCCTTCCCCAGTCCGGGTCTCAGTCTCCTCGGCGCTCTGCGCGTGACCCTCGGAGCCGGGTGTGTGGTCCACTCAGGCTCCCTCCCCGCACAGCTCGGAGACAGTGGACCTCCTAAAGCAGGACATGCAGGTTTAACGAGTGAATGAGTGAACAGGTGATGAAATGACTGTCTCATCTTTAGCCAGGCCCTCAGGTCCCGTTTTACAGCGTAAGATATGGAGACTGTGAGACTGCTCTTTCTGCTTTCTTCCAGTCCACTTACTTCCAGTTTCATGGCTCTGTTGCAGAGCTGTGGTTGCCAAAAGCCAATCACCACATGAGCAGGACATTTGCTCTGTGTGGATGGTGGACTGTACAGTGAATTCGGGCAGGGTCATGTGGTGTCAAGCTTAATGCAGAGCATTATTTCTTCTCATAGAGAATACTAAAAATAATCAGAATGATGTGAGTTCTTCTATAGAAACAGTCACCTTAGGGAGTCAGCTTTGAAATGTCTGATGCTTCATTCCCAAACCTCACACGTATTCTCCTCTGTGAGCGTTGCAGATACACTGAACTGTCACTATGGGAATAGTGCTGGGTTTTCCCTGGTTATTTGCAAAATGAGGTCATAGTTGGCTTATGGAAACTGGACAGTTATGAGATGACTCAGTAACTGTATTTCATCAACACCTCTTCCTAACAGAGGTTATAACAGATGCAGTATACAGAAAACTGGGGTTATCATCTAAATTGATCCATGAATCATTGCCTGCCTTTTAAATAAGCCTGCATTCCCAGACCTGAATGTTTAGAAAGGAAACGCTGTTTTTAGCTTGTCATGTTTTATTTGGAAAAGTAGTGATCATTTTAATCTGGAGTTGAGGTGGGGTGGCTTTCCGGGCCAGTAGGGCCGAGTGAAGCTGGGTCACAGAATCTCTCTCCCGCTGCCACACCTAGTGAAATGAACACACTTCTTCGCCTGTTAAAAACACCTTCAGGAAAATCCAGCAAAGCTAATCAAGTTCATGCTGTAAACGTTGAAACTGACAACCAAGAAAAGAAACAAAATTGTGGTGTGACTCTGTTTGAAACTGTGTTCACAGTGGTAAGAGAAAGGAAAACAAATAGCAAAATCCCCAGAAATTTCCCTCTAATTCTCCCCATCCCTATGCCCAACCCAGTTTGGAGAAAATTAGACTGAAGAAGTGAGTAGGCAGTCAGGGAAAAATCTTTGAGGCCAGCGTTGCTATTGCCACCCAGCACGCTACCAGAGCAGGAAAAACAGCTAGTTGTCATTTTCCATAGCTCGGCTAGCCGACAGGGTGGCTTAAGTAAACAGGGGTGGGTGGGAATGGGTGGGTTTTTACTCAAATGATGATAAGTTCACAGGTAGGTAGTCCCCGTGGGTCCAGCCACTCAAGAATGTCCTCAGGAAACCCTGCGCTCCCTCTCTGCTCTGCTACTGTCCTCAGCAGATAGTTTTCATCCTCTCAATCTCAGTGGCTCTTACACCCCCAGGCATTGCAAAACTTTCCAGGAGGAAGCAGGCGGAAGGACAAGCGGGGAAAGGCAGAGGGCTCCTCTTTACGTGGTTTATCTTTTCATTTGGAGAGGACAATTCAGATCTCTGTAATAGTGTCACCTCCAACCACGAGTGAGGCTGGATTCCTCCAGGAAGGGAAGGAAACAGAGGAGGTGAGAGTAGACGTTGAAAGAGCCAACTTGTACTATCTGCCTGGAGCTGAGGCTGAGCACACACTCCTTCAGGAATAGAGTTGCCTCTTTTCCGATGCAGTCGATGAGATGCAGGCCACTAAAGGGAAAAGCTCAGAGAGAGACCTCCAGCCGATCGTATAGTCACCCAAACAGCACTCTCCCCACCCTTGCCCCAGGGCCCTCTGGCTACAGAAATATATAGACTGCAATGCCCGATTTTTCAGTTGTAGCTTGGAGGTCTCAGATAAAGTAAGAGGGGCATAAAGGAAAATTCATTTACATTACATGTGAGCAGATAGAAGGTCTAAGTAGAGCTGCCCAGGGTAAGATGAACAACTGACTACATACCGTACCAAAAGAGGAGAGAAGAAAAGAAAAGAACCTAGGAATCCAAAGAGAGGTGAGGGATTCAGGCCATGAGAAAACGTTACCCAGAGTAAACTATTGCTTTGTGTTATATAAAAGCTTAAGTGATGTGAATAAAACAACTGTTCAGAGAGAAGATGGTAAAATGACACAAGCTGAACAGAGAGAGGAAAGAGTTAAGGAAACAAACTGAAGACCAAAACCACCCCATATCCGAACTGGTAAATACATCAGAAACAGACGGGGACCTAATGAACGTTTCTGAAAAATATACAGAGAATTCTTCAGGTCTCCAGGCAGAAAAAGCAGATTCCTTATAAAAAGGAGAAAAAATAGCCCACTGCAGCCGCATTCAATGCCAGAAAAAAAAAAAACAAAAAACAAAAAAAACAAAAAAAAAAACCATAGTGCACTGTTTCCAAAGTTCTAAGGGACAGAAAATATGATCAGGAGCATCATATCCAAGCAATTATTATTCAGGTAAGAAGACAGGTGTTTCCAAACTTGCAAGAACTTAGAAGCTATAGCATCTATGAGTCCTTCTGGAAAGTAGCTACTTGCTGGTAAAATTTGGCCAAGCAAGACATGACTCAATATACAGGACTTACTAGCTCAGGAGAAGCCTGGCAAAGGGACTGGAGGTGAACACTAAATCCAGGTAAACAGACAGCTAAGCTAACAGTCCAGAGAATCACAGATGAGGAACAGAGTGGTGATTTTAACTCTTTATTTGGAAATCATTTCAAGCTTTGCAAAAAGTTGTAAGAATAAAACACAGAATACTCATGTAGGCTAAGGATTTGTTTTTACCTAACCACAGTGCAGCTGTCAAATTCAGGAAGTTGAACACTATTATCTAATGTATGGGCCCTATTCCTGTTTAGGCAATTGTTGGTGATATCCTTTATATCAATAGTTTTTGTGGGTTTTTTTTCCCCCCGATTCAGGATCTAGTCCAGGATCATGCGTTCCATTCATTGACTCAGGTCTCTTTAGTTGTCTTTATCTGGAATGGTTCTTCTGCCTTTGTCTTTTATGACTTGACTTTTTTGAAAACAGGCCGGTTATGTTGTATAAAATCCTTTATTTTGGGTTTGTCAGGTGTTTCCTCATGATGGTATTTAGGTTATTCATTTTTAGCAGGAAGACTATATAAGGGATTACCATTTCCTGCCCGGAGGCAGGTGATGTTGCTTTATTCCATTATTGGTGATGTCAATTTTGATCATTTAGTGAAGGTAAGCTTAAAGGATTTGCAAGACAAAAAGAAAAAAATCAAAGACAAAGGAGAAAAAGAAAAATATACAGAGAGAACATGACTAACAAAATTTGAGGTGACAGAGTTGAAAGAATGTGGTAGTATGCAAGCCTCCTCATCTTTTATATCAGGGTGATGTTTGATATTATTTAAAATTAAAATTAACTTATACCTAAGAAAATGATATTAACATCTATGTTTTTTAAAAAATATATTCTACTTAAAAATTTTACAAAACAAATGTATAAACCTAGTGGGAGTTCTTAGAAAGGAATATATCTTTGTGGTAAAGAACATTTTTCTGCCCTCAGCCATTTTCTTTTATTTAATTTGATTTTTCTTTCTCCTGTTAAATTCAAGTCAAATTAAATTTGCTTCTTTCTCCCCTCTCTGTCCTTATTGCTCTGTGTACATGGAGAAGTGTGTCTGTGTGTGCGAGGCGAGACAGCTAACGTTCATTGTTTCTTCTCTGAAACGGCTTGTCCACAGAACTGACTAAATCCTCCTCTTCCTCTCTCCCCGTTACCTTCGCCACTTCCAAGAGCAGGAGTCTGTGTGGGAGGCGAGACTAGAAATCCGCAGACACAGGGGATGGGGATGTCTTGTGCTGTCAAGGTAGCGCCGCTATTTTGGACCTCAGAACACTTGCTCGGAGAAGAGGCTGAAGTCGCCCACACATGAACCACTTCCCTGGGGAAGTCGGTGAGAAAAGCAGCAGCTGAGCGCCAGATCGCTCAGACTGGCCGAGCAGAGAGTTCCTCCTGTGAGAACCCTGGTTCCTCAATGTCACTGCCAACCCACATCCGAGGAGAGCACCAGCTTACCGGCTCTCTGACCCAGTCGTTTACACGACACGTAGTTACTGAGTGCCTACTGTGTGCCTGCCAGTGCTCCAGAAACGGAGGAGACAGCGGTGAACAGAACAGAAAACTGCTGCTCCTCCCTCCGTCGAGTGGTCTGACTGTGTAATGGTTCCGAACTTCAGCACATCCTTCACTTCACACAAGCTAGTATTTTTCTTAAGTTGATAGATTGAAAACAAATTACCCACCATGTTTATTGTATTATAAAACAGTTTTGTGGATAGATCAGCTGTTTGAGATTTTCTGGTCCAGTGTTCCCCAAATCATGGTCACTTGTATACTGTCTTCACCGTAATGTTATCTTCTTAATATTTTTCTGTAAAGTAACCCTCCCTTTTATTCAGCCTTTTATTACAAAAAGTTTCAAACACGCACAGAAGCAGAGTGAGCAGAACAGTGAATCCCCATGTACCCCACTCGAAAGGCAGTCAACTCTTGGTCACTCTTGTTTCTTTCTTTCTTTTTTTTTTCTTTTTTTTGGCCGTGCAGCCTGTGGGATCTTAGTTCTCAGACCAGGGATTGAACCTGTACCCCCTGCTGTGGAAGCGAGGAGTCTTAACCACTGGGCCACCAGGGAAGTCCCAGTCACTCTTGCTTCAATTCTACTCTCACTCACCCTCCACCCCATCATAGATTAATTTGAAGCAAATCCTAGAATACTGTCATTTTATCTGTAAATATCTTTGTACCTCTAAAAAATAAAATTATTTATCTCCCCCCATTTTTTTTTTTTTTTTTTTTTTTTTGCTGTACGTGGGCCTCTCACTGATGTGGCCTCTCCCGTTGCGGAGCACAGGCTCTGGACGCGCAGGCCCAGCGGCCATGGCTCACGGGCCCAGCCACTCCGCGGCATGTGGGATCCTCCCGGACCGGGGCACAAACCTGTGCATCGGCAGGCGGACTCTCAACCACCGCGCCACCAGGGAAGCCCCGTTTTTTTTTTTTTTTTGGCCATGCTGCGTGGTTTGCGGGATCTTCGTTCCCAACAGGGGATTGAACCCAGGACCCACAGCAGTGAAAGCGCTGAGTCCTAACCACTGGACCGCCAGGAAATTCCCTATTCCTTTTAAATTGTAATGTTATTTTAAAATTAAAAATAATCATACATGTTTGTAACATGAAACAATACAAATACATACCATTTCAAAGTTATTACTCCTCCCATTGTTGTTTCATGGAGGCAACATGTGATCCAGTAATTGGGCTCCTTGGTATTTACCCAAGTGAATTGAGAATTTATGTCCACATAAAATCCTGTGCGTGGATGTTTACAGCAGATTTAATCACAATTGCCAAAAACTTGGAAGCAACCAAGATGTCCCTCAGTAGGTGAGTGGATAAATAAACGGAAGTACATCCAGATGATGGAATATTACTCAGCACCAAAATGAAATGACCTATCAAGCCATGAAAATAGATGGAGGAACTTTAAATGCATATTACAAAGTGAAAGAAGCCAATTTATAAAAGCAACATACTGTATGGTTCCAAAGATATGGCATTCTGGAAAAGACAAAACTATGGGGACAAAAATAGAGTGGTTGTGAGGGGCAAAAGGGAGAGGGAGTGATGACTAGGCAGAGTACAGGGTCTTTAGGGCAGTGAAACTATTCTGTACAATACCACAATGGTGGATACATGTCTCTATCCATTTGTCACAACTCGTAGGATATACAACACCAAGAGTGAACCTGATGTAAACTATGGAAATTTGGGTGGTAATGATGTGTCACTGATTGTAACAAATGCACCGCGGTCCTGTGGGATGTTGATAGTGGAGAAGGTTGTACATGCGTGGGGACACGGAGTTATGGGAAATCTCTACCTTTTGTTCGATTTTGCTGTGAACCTGAAACTTCTTTAAAAAAATAAACTGTATTAGTTGAAAAAAAAAGTATGTAACCTTACGCATAATAACTAAATGTAAGTGAATTAAACACTGATTAAAAGGCAGACATTGGCAGAATTAATTTTAAAAAAGCATCATCAAACTATATGCTGCCTATAAGAGACACAATTGGGCTTCCCTGGTGGCGCAGTGGTTGAGAGTCCGCCTGCCGATGCAGGGGACATGGGTTCGTGCCCTGGTCCGGGAAGATCCCACATGCCGTGGAGCGGCTGGGCCCATGAGCCATGGCCGCTGAGCCTGCGCATCCGGAGCCTGTGCTCCGCAACGGAAGAGGCCACAACAGTGAGAGGCCTGCGTACCGCAAAAAAAAAAAAAAAAAAAAAAGAGACACAATTTAGATTCAAAGATACAGTAGATTGAAAGTAAAAGGATGTAACAAGATATATCATACAACTAGTAACCAAAAGCAAGCTGGAGTGTCTATACTAATTATCAGACAAAGTAGACTTTGAAGATAAAAATTGTTACTAGAAACAGAGGAAGAAATTTTATAGTGGTAAAAAGATCAATCCCTCAAGAAAATAAACAATTACAAATATATATGCAACTAATGGCAGAGCCTTAAAATACAGAAAGCAAAAACGGACAGAATTAAAGGACAAAATAGATAATTCAGCCATAATAGTTGGAGATTTCAGTATTCTATTTGAGTAATGGACAGAACAACTAGACAGAAGATCCACAAGGAAGTAGAAGACCTGAACATCAGCCAAGCCCAACAGTCATCTTCAGATCACTCCATTCAACAACAGCAGAAGACACACTCTCCTCAAGTGCAGGTGGAACGTTCTCTATGGGAGACCATACGCTAGGCCATAAAACAAGTCTCATCATATCCTGCAAAGTATGTTCTCTGACCACAATGAAATGAAACTAGAAGTGATAACCCAAGTATCTCAGGTGTAGTTTTAATTTGCGTTTCCTTGATGGCTCATGATTTGGAGCTGCTGCTTTGGTCAAGTGTCTGTTCAGATCTTTTGCCCATTTTAAGGTTTGGTTTGTAGTCTGTGTATTATTGAGTTGTAAGAGCTCTTAATATGTTCTGGATACAAGTTCTTTATCAGATTGAGTTTTGCAAGTGTTTTCTCTCAGTCTGTATTCTCATTACACTTTCTTAACAGTGTCTTCTGAAGAGCAGAAGTTTCCAATTTTGGTCAAGTCCACTGACAGGGCTTAGAAGTAATAACACTCCAATATCAATGAGCACACCTAACTACCTAGATTTTGGTTTCTAAATACTCTTCCCCACTAAAAGGTCCTTAGAGAAATGGCTGATTCCAGGGCTGAGACAGAAAGACTACAAGATGAGCCTGGAATATCTTGTGTATCAAAAAGCAAGGAAGTGCTTAAAGAACTGGGGATTAGTCAGAAACCTATCAGAACCATGTTGGAGGGGCTTCCACTGGCCAAATCTGAGATAATTTGAGCATCAAAAGAAATAATGATAGTAATGGATTATAGCCTATTGAATAAAATAAGAAACCATGATATATAAATACACCATGGAAACAGACATAAATAAGTAAATGAGGGAAAAATGAAAGCCCTTCCTGGGACTTCCCTGGTGGTGCAGTAGTTAAGAATCTGCCTGCCAGTGCAGGGAACACGGTTCAATCCCTGGCCTGGGAAGGTCCCACATGCCACGGAGCAGCTAAGTCCATGCACCACAACTACTGAGGCTGCGCTCTAGAGCCCACAAACCACAACTTCTGAAGCCCGAGTGCCTAGAGCCTGTGCTCCGCAACAAGAGAAGCCACTGCAATGGGAAGCCCACACACCACAACGAAGAGTAGCCTCTGCTCGCCACAACTAGAGAAAGCCTGTGGGCAGCAACGAATACCCGACACAGCCATAAATAGACAGACAGACAGACAGATAGATAGATAGGAATGCCTTTCTTAAAAAAAATAATAATAGAAAGCTCTTCCTTATGGTAAAATGCCAACTGGTAAGTACGTGAAATGATGGAATTAGAACATCCTTATTTGGTGTCCATCATGGTAGTTATTTCGGCAAGAGTCATCAATTGGTGCTAAAACCAGTGGGTGAAATTTTGTTAAGGAACAGAATGTTTACATAGTTTCAGAGTATCTCTCCACAAAATAGTAGTATTTTTACAGTGGAGAAACGTGGAAGATGCTTCTTTAGCCAAGTGATTGAAGTTACCCTCACTGAAAATCGACATTGTGTGCCTCTTAATATCACATACTGAGAAGAACATGGGATCACTTCTGTGGTGTTTCTGCCAAAAAGTGCATAGTCTGACTCTACGCATGTGGGAATATCAGGTGAATCCAAATTGACGGACATTCTACTCACCTCTGTGCTCTTCAAAAATGTCAAGGTCAAAAAATATATATCAAGGTCAGGGGATTCCCTGGCGGTCCAGTGGTTAGGACCCCGAGCTCTCATTGCTGAGGGCCCCTGTTTAATCCCTGGTCAGGGAAGTAAAATCCCACAAGCCGCGCAGCCAAAAAAAAAAGTCAGGGTCACAAAAGACAAGGAAAGAATGAGGAACCAGACAGGCTAAAGAAATTTGACTACTAAATGAAGCTTGTTATCCTGGACCAGAAGAAGAAAAAAACATTATTTCCTATGAAGAATCAGTACAATAAGTGTCCTAAACTTCTGTTCTGTGGAAATTCAGGCACAAAAAAATTCAGCCTCCAAGAAATGGGGAGAATCTCTGCATACTTGTTCTTTGCAGTGTTGAATGATTTTTCAAGTGTTTATTAATTATTTGTATTTTCTCTGTTGTGAATTATCTGCCATGTCATTTATCCATTTATATCTTCATTGTAGTCATTTCCCAGTCTTGTTTGTTTATTGATTTTTTCTTTTTAAATTTTTTTAACTATAAAAATTAAACAGCTTCCTTGTTTAAAAAATGAATATAAGCCATATAAAAGGGTACAAAGGAAAAAATGAGAGCCCCTCTCGTCTCCACATCCCACTCTCCAGATGTTCTCCCTCTTGTTTCATTCCTTTAAAGTTTGCCTTCCACTGTTTTTCCTTCCTTTTACTCTTTACAAATTTCTAAATATATCTGTGAATTACTCATGCAGCAAAAGCATTTATCTTAATGGACTAGGAAAGGAGAGAGTCTACAGTGGAAAAAACTATGTTAACCTCTATAGATTTCTTGATAAACTTATGTTCAAAACATATATGTTTATATTTAAGAACTTTTAAGTATAAAAGACCTTTATAGCAAAGCATGTACATAACTGATACATAATCAGAAATAAGACCACCACTACTTATCGTGAATTAGTGGCTTAAATTCTGGGCCACTCCCAAATGGTTGGAAACCATTACATAGTCTTTGGTGTTATCCTTTGATTCAAAAAAACCATGTAAGAGCTTTTGTCACCTCTTTGTTTTATTAACAGGGTGAGTGAAAATTGGTACTGTATTTGGCTAAAGTGTATGTGGTACAGATTGGGGGGTAGAGATGAATCTTATCTCACAGGATTGACTAGCTGAATCTTTGGTTTTTTATCCTTAATAGAATAACAGAATTTTAGAACTAAAGGGCCATTGGAAATTCTTCTGTAACTTTCTTATTTTATAGGTGAGAAAGAAATGCCTGGATATAGTAGGCATAAGATAAGGCCCGTGTAGAATAAATTACCTGTTCCTAGCCCTACACAAGTTAGTGACCTTTGACTTCTTTTGTTTCAGTAAAGGAACCAGAATGTTAATAGTGAAGCTTTCACTCATTCGTCTAACAAATGAAGGAAACATTTATTGAATGTCTAAGATATGGCATGTACATGGTATTGTTTAATATTTTAACTCTCAGGTCCCTGATGTACACTTGGTCCTTTTTCACTGCCTCTGAGGAAAGCCCATTACTTTAGCGGTCCTGGAGCATGGGAATGTGACCTGGGGGATGGGAAACTGGCCTGTCTCTTATGAACTGAACTTTTTTGTGTGTGTGTGTTTTTTCCCCAGCTGGAAGAAGAGAGATCTGTGCTCAATAATCAGTTGTTAGAAATGAAAAAGAGGTAGGCTTTCTTTTTGTATATATTGTTTTATGTGTGTGTGTGTGTTTAATAAGGAAAATGTTAGAACATGCTGTGTACAGTGACTTGTAGAAAACATATGACCTTCTTATATTCAGAAAACTGCATCATGATAGTTTGGTACTCATAATTGACAAATTTGTAAGAGTTTCAGTATGAATTACTGAAAGAATAGTTCGATTTTTAAGCCATGTTCAGTTGCATTTGTCCAGAAGTGTTCTAAATTAGATTGTCTCATATTATACTGCTTACCTCCTAGTTTCAGTAACTAAAGTACTATAATTTTACCTAGAGTAATCTGCAAATAAATTCAGTTATATAAAAATTTCATTTTTTCAGTAATAATGGGAAACATTTTAAATGTTTCTACTTACTTTCTTAAAAAGAGCTTTGTTATTTGTTATTCTTTGATGATAATCGAATGCTGTTCACATGGAAGCTTCCAGTACTTTTGAGTAAGGATAAACGGGCCCCCAGGAGTCATCATGTAGAAGCCTGATGCTTATGCTTTCTGATGGTCTCTGTCTGCTTTTTTAAAATGTGCACTCTGTGTCTAGAGAAATTCTCTGCTTTACTCTGCATGCCAAGTAGGCATAGTGTATACTGTTGCTAAGAACCACAGCCTGTACAGTGGTTTGCTGTAGAGTACGTCACAACAGTGACAGGCGTTTTTGTCTTATTAATTACAAAAAGAAAAATAAACCTTTAGGAATAGTATAATGAAGAATTCTTCCATACCTCAATTAAAAAATAATAAGAAAATAAAATAGAAAAAAAAAAAGAATTCCTTCGTGGTCTTGCAGAGCATTTTATTCTTCCTTGTCAGAGCAGAGGAAGTCTCCCTTTCTGACCACTGACGCATGCGTTTATGCTGACATTGTCCCTCCTGCCAGTATGGCGGTTGCTTCAGAGTCGAGGGCTTTATTTAGCCCACAAAGATATTTGGGTTCCATAAGCTACATTCTAAAGGAAATTAGGCCTCAGTTCAGGGGTGCCTTCCTCCCTTCTTTTTTTAAGACATCCTTAGACTCATTCTTCTTTAAAGTGTCACATCAGAATGCATGTGTGTTCCATGACTGCCACACCCCTGGTCCAGCCAGGTGTTCGCCCAGTGCCTATGAGCTGTGGTGACTGGCCTGCCATGCCTTAACCTGGGGCCCAGGTACAAGCACAGCTCCACCCCTGGGGGCCTTGGGATATTTAATTTTCCATGAATAAGGCTTTGTTTCTTTAAAAAGAACCCCATGTATGCAGTTGTCAAGGGTATGTGAAAAAATTGATAGCACTTATTCCTGAGGCATTCTGACAAGGGAATGAATAAAAACAGGCTGGTGTGAGTACTGATGTAATCCCTTTGCATTTATGTAGCCCTTGTAATTCACAAATTTCTCATATGTCAAAACAAACGACTGAAATATATGGTGGGGCTTGCATTGAAGAATGATGAAACTAAAACCCCCAAAGTTAGGCAACTTGACCAAGAACTCAGATGCAGGCACAAGACCCAGGACTTCAGATTTTTACAAGGGGTCTTTTCTCATTGTACATTTATTATTTATTTATTTTTACTTTTTAATCTTTTTTAAAAATAAAGATGCTATTGCTTTGTTAGTCCTTTTCATGTGACTTTGACTAAATTACATGCCTCTCAAAATGCGATTAGACATGTGACTTTTTTCACGGCTTAAAAAGATAGAACAAATTTGGGTACTTGTCCATTCCTCTCTTCTTATTTCACCCTGCTCCCATTTTTAGGTCCTGGATAAATCAATAAATGCAGATAAAGATTATTTTTCTGGGAGTTTAAAATGTTAAAACTTAGTTTCTTATATTTAGAACTGTTTTTTAATCAAATTGTTAATTAATCCTCATGGAAAGTTATGTCTCTTTCAGAAATCTGAATGCAAATATATTTTAGCTAATATTTTGGGGGCCTTAAATGCCTTCTGAAAGTCAGTTTTGTAAAGGATTCGTATGTAGGTCTATGTGGGTAATAGTTAAGTACCTGTAGCATAGAGTACTAAAAAGAAGTGGATACTTTCTTAATTTAAGAATCTGGAAAGTACTTAAATCATGAAGATATTTGAAATGTGGTGGTTCATGCAAGAACCGAGATCTTAGCCAACAGTTTAATTTAGAGGTGAGAACTGAACATACACAGTCAACATAGTATATGATTGCTTCATTCAAACTCTGTTGTTCATTCTGTTGAAGTGCAGTACTTACTCCTGATGTAGGGTGAAACTCCTTATCGTTAAGAAATTAGTATCACCCTTTTGTACTTGCTCTGCCTTTTTGCTATCTAGCATCGAATTGCAAGCAACACGTAGCATAAGTTTTTCTCTTCACTTAAAAATGTAATCATTTCTTCGGGAAAGTGGTCTCCAAGTTAGGCAAACCTCTTTCAGAGCAGGTTCCAACACGTGTAGTAGATAAAGCAGAGCCAACTTGAGCGCTCTAATTGATGGAAGTAGAGACGTGTGTCCCTCTGGCCAGAGAGCCTACGGCAGAGTTGGGAACCTGTTTGGCTCCCCTCCCTTCTCCAGGCTTTTTGATGTCCTAGAAGGAACTCCAGAGCCATCATCTTAGCTATGGACTTGTTGAGTCAGGATTAATTCTGTGGGTGTCAAGGCAAGATGCCTGTCAGGAAGGAAAACTGGCCGATGGTCCCTGTCCACCAGTTCTGAAGAGGTCACTGCCACTGCAGCTCATGCGGCTCACTGTGGGTTGCTAACCGTCTGACTGTCTCCAAGCTTGCGCTACTGACCAATGCTCATTTCACCCCTCTCTTTTCCCTTTCCTACTCTTGCTTCCTTTGCTATATCTGTGTGTCTTTAATGGTAAGACTAAAGAAAGTCTATCCACGTTATAATAAATAAATTTCATATATTTTTAGTCAACAGAATTGTTGTATATATTTTTTGGCTGCCTTTGTCCCTCTGTGTCTTGCTTTTGTTTGGTAAAATATTCTCAGCAGTCTATACATACACACACATGCACACATACCTTTTTTATATGTATATACAGCACAGAACTTCAGTGCAAATTGAGTTCTCCTTACTGCATTTGCAGTTCTCTTCATGTTCCTAATATTTGGTTCTTGTTATCTTGCATTTTTAAAGCTTGCCCAGTAACACTTTAAGGTATTTGCTTCATTACTGGAATTTCTTTCTTATGTAAGTAGTAAGGAAAGAATCTGGGTAATATGTTCCCTTGGGGGAAAGACTTCTGGCCCCTCTAACCCGTCTTTCATGTTAGGTTTATCTTCCCTTCTTGATACTTTCAGTAACGCCAAGTCGCTGGGGCCAGCGTGGCTTTAAAGTAACACAGGCCTTACTGTCAGCGCGATGTGTGACTCAGGTGTCAGTAATGCTGGCATACATGGTTTAATTTAGCCCCTCTTGGTTTGCACGGTGGGATTTGGGCTTAGAAATCACCTAAGATGCCAACGTTGAAGACCTGTCACAAAGGTGAGCTGCCAAGGTCTATCCGTCCCTTCATTTGGTGTACAAATCACAAGTCAGATCCCTGTTTTAACCATGCATCTTTGGACAACTTTTGTATGAGAAACATCCGCTTGCCATCTTCTTAGAAAGCAGCCTCACTTAGAGGGTGGACGTACGTGGTGATAAGCAAAGGTACCTGCTCCTGTTTCCTTCTGCCGGCTGATGCCGGCCTCAGCCCTCCCTAACACAAAGCACCTGTGAGAGCTTGACTAACTAGAGTCCTGATTACAGAAGAATCTAAATCCGTTAACCCCCAAATCCTGGTATTTCTCAGTAAAAACATTTAAAATCACATCTTTCAAATTTGAGTTGGATTTACAAGTGAATCTCTTGAAACGGTTTTTATAATAGAGTGAACTACCAAATAAGTTTAATGGAAACTTAAAGAGCCCAAAAGTTATTGAATGTTTGGATAAAATCAGATATTTACTTCCCAGGTGGAAAAGATGCCTGTGTACATTCCTTTCACTTAAATCTTTGGGGTTTTGTTTGTTTTGTTGTTGTTTTTACTTAAACAGGGTCCTATTTCCTAGCGAGGTGTTATGCAGTTAGTAATTTAACAGCACCAAGTGTTCATATAATGCTTGGGTGTTGAATTCAAGACATTTTCTGTAAGTCTCAGATTCTTTTCTTACTACTTATTCTGGGGTGTAAGTGTAAGCCACACAATGAGATAAGTACAACACTTATATTTTTCATCTTTGTGTAGAATAGAATTTCAACTTACCATAAACCATGAGAATTCTGTAATTCGTGTGCCGGATATCTTGGGTCTCACTAACCAGACATACATTCTGCCATTTCTAACCTGGGCCTCAGTTTCCAATCCCTTCAGTTGGTTCGAAGACAAACTGAACCACTACATGCTCTGCATTCACCCAGCTACTTCTCATAGAACCGGGAGTAATTCGGTTTGTTGTGGTTTAAGCCATGAACTTATCTACGTGGATGCAAATGAGTAGGTTGTATGGCCTGAGGGCCGGCCAGGAAATTTTTCTCCAGTTGTGTTTTCCCCAAATATTTTTGTGATACAAGGTCTTTTTTCCTCTTGTTTCACACTGCATGTCATTTTTTAAAAACTTCTTATTTCAAAATCTGAGGTTTCCAGAAGAGCTGCAAAGGTCGTACCTGGAGGTCCCACATTTCCCTTCACCCAGCTTCCCCTCACGGGCACATCTTACATCCCCTGGTCCTTTGATCCAAACTGAGAGAGTAACATTGGTCCAGTACTCTTAGCCAGACTCTAGACATTGTTCAGATTTCCCCAGTTTTTCCATTCATGTCTTTTTTTCTCTCCCAGGATCCAGTCTAGGAGACCACAGTGCATTTAGTTGTCCCATCTGTGACAGCTCCTCAGTCTTTCCTTGGCTTTTGTGACCTTGGCACGTTTGAATTTTCACCACAAAAATTTAAATACACTCACACATTTATAAACACATAGTAGCCTGCCCTCTGGGGTTGTCTCTATTGTGTCTTGCCCTCTTCCCCTGTCTTCCCTTCATCTTTCCCTTTCTTTTCCTACTCCCCTGACTCCAAGATAAATGTTCTCCTCTCCTGGAAAGCCCGGTCCCCGTCCCTGTGCTGATAACCAAATGCTGGATCGGCCTGAGAACATACATCCCGTGTGCTGACCTTCTCCCTCCAGATGCCCCTTGGCTTCCATTCCACACCTGGAAATCCATCTTCACATTTCCGTGCTAGCCTTTATGTCATTACCTTTGATTTCTATGAGCAACTTAATGTCTGTCCTCTTCAGAGTCTCTGGACGAAAAGTAATCATCCTTCCGTTTGAATAGTGGTAATAATCTCTGCTACTGTTTTGGCCCAGAAGATCTCCAAAACACACTCTTGGAACTTGCTGAAAGTTACTGAAATTAGTGAGAACCAATCGATACTTCCAGCATAAAACTGCTCTGCATGACATCTGTATAATCGCTTTGCATGTGTGTATTTTAATTGTTGTTATTGCTTGGTAATGATTTATTCAAGAAGTAACAGAATTCATCTGGGGGGGTTAGATTTTTAAAGTAATTCTTTGGGGGTGCAACAGTCTTGTTTTTTAATTCTGCGTCTTCCAAAGTTATTAACTTGTTTCTTTAAATTCAAACGGATACAATGATGTGCAGATTCTGGCATGTCTCTGCATAGGTAAACTTTTTCTCCCCTCACAGTAAGTAAAATTTCAAGTGACATTCTGCAAGCATAATAGCCTTAACCCCCTGTAAAACTTCCCCGTGATACTTTATCCCTGTATATTAGCTAAAGTTAATTGCGCGTTTGTTCTAGGACAGTTGTACACTGACCGCTCTCTCGGTTGATTTCTGGAATTTTTAACTCTTTGGTCTTTTAGAGAATCCAAGCTAATAAAAGACGCAGATGAAGAAAAAGCTTCCTTGCAGAAATCCATCAGTATTACTAGTGCCTTACTCACAGAAAAGGATGCCGAGCTGGAAAAGCTGAGGAACGAGGTAGAGTACCACCTCGGGGACCCCGGCGGTACCCGTCTGTGTTCCGAGCGGAAGCTAAGCCAAGCCGTGTGTTTCAGGTCACGGCGCTCAGGGGAGAGAACGCCTCCGCCAAGTCCTTGCGCGCAGTCGTTCAGTCTCTAGAGTCCGACAAGGCGAAGCTTGAGCTCAAGGTAAAGAACTTGGAGCTTCAACTCAAAGAAAACAAGAGGCAGCTCAGCACCTCGTCAGGTAAAATGGCCTCGTGCTTCCTCCCGACACCGCTGCTTCCCGCGGACGCGGGGTTCGTGGCGGTCGCGCCCACTGTAGGCGGCTGCTGCGCCGCGCCGCGCCGACGGGGCCGCTCTCTGCCGGGCCCGGGCCGCCCGCCTGTAGTCGGATGAGGCCCCACGCAGAGGGGCGCGCCTGCCGGTTCCCACTTCCGGACCTTCCCCTGGTCCTGAGCATCGGCAGGAATTTATATAAGACAGTGGGTGATAGCTGCCACCCCAGCAGCAGCCGCGGCTTCTGCAGGTGCCCTGCCGGGGAGGAGGAAGTGATGGCCGTGACCGTGACCGGCGTTCCTCCCCGCAGTGGGCCGGCCTGAGAGAGGATGACCGTTGTCCGAGGGGTCCAGAGAAGAGACGGGAACTTCAAACGTGTTCTCAGAGAGGCGCATGTGGGGATTCCACATGAGAATGCGTTTCTAACACTGGCCCTTTCAATGCAGTAACAAGGAAATAAGATTGCAATTTTTTAAAAAATCGCCCCTCCACTTTTTTTTTTTTTTTTTAATATAAGGTAATACTGATACTCAGGCAGAAGAGGATGAAAGAGCCCAGGAGAGTCAGGTAATATTCCTTCCTTTTGCTTTGCTTACTTGCTATTTTTAAAAAATCATTTAATCTTTTGAATAGGTAATGTATTCATATGTTCTAAACATTAAACAACGTTACAAATACGTACAGTAAAAAAAAAAAAAATCTCCCTCCAAACACCATCTCTCTCCTGCTCAGTTCCCAACCCCCCAAACAGGTAATCAGGGTTATTAATGTTTTTTTTATTTTTTGAGATTTTTTTAAAGGTACATACAAGCTAAGACTAATAGTCTTTCCTCCTCCTTTTTTTTACACATATGGGGGCATATTACATAAACTGATCTGCACTTAGCTTTTTATAGCTGTATAGTATTCCATTATATGGGTGTACCATAATTTAATCAGGCCTTATTGGTTGACATGACATTTGGGATGTTTTCTGATCTTTTAGGTGTATCATAAACAATGCTATAATGAACTGTCTTGAACACCTATCATTTTACAGATATACTAATATTTCTTTAGGATAAATTCCTAGAAGTAGAATTGCTCCATAAAAGGTTCCTTCCTCATCTTTACCTTAAAAAGACAGGGCTCTTGAAAACTGTTTCCTAAAGCCAAAATTATCAAAATAGCCTTAGTTTTAAAAATGGTATTATATGGAGGCAAACTATTCTGTTTTTGGAAATGTATAGCCCACAAGCAACAAACATCTATTTTCAATTTTTATTATATATGTTGGACATACTTATCCCATTCAAAATTGAAAGGTAAAAGGCCTTCTTTCACTTTTAAATAAAAGAGAAACTCAGTACATTAGTGATTTGTTTTAGTTATGACATCTCCTTTGAAAGGCATGTAAGGATTCAACGCACAGCCTCATTTACCCTGAATAGCATCGTCTCTGCTTAGTTCGTATGTCTGAGGAGCACAAACTTAATTCACAATGTTTTCTCTTTCCCCCTTCCTTTCTGCTTCCATTTGTTTCATCTGCCACTGCCAACGCTTTTCTTCCAATCAGCAAATGGTTTGTTTTATGTTTCCTAATTTGTGAGCACGTGTGTGTGTGTGTGTGTGGTTTCCCACTGTACTTACATCCATTTTGTGGCTTTTTCCCCCCTTTCTGATATGTATCTGCTAACAGGATAAAGTCTTTAGAAAATACAGTTTGAGAAGTGCGATGAGATTCGGTGGGTCTTGCCTTCAATGGCAGAAGGGAGATTCTGCAGAGAATCAAAGCTAGTGATTTCTAGCTTTGTTTCATAATTGCCCCAGCAGGAGAAAAAGGCCAGATATTTCTTTAAAAAGTGGATATGTATGTATGAGTATGTACACACACACAGATGTATTTTTTAATACTGTAAAATGGGATTTTTTCCCAATGGACATTTAGAGAAATGAGACCTTTGTATTTGTAGAAGAGGGAAGAAACTGATTTTTTTCTTTTCTTGGCTGCGCCATGCAGCATGTGGGATCTAGTTCCCTGAATGGGGATCGAACCCTCGCCCCTTGCATTGGAAGCGCAGCGTCTTAACCTACTGGACCGTCAGGGAAGTCCCGAAACTTACTGATTTTAAATTAAAGTGCCCTTGCTTTGCAAGGTTAGGACAAGAGCGTTTCCTCCCGGTGGGCAGTCATCTCGTTATCCCACTGCCCCAGTTCTGGGCCCAGGTGGCCTGAATGCTGCCCCTTCAGTGTGTGGCCACACCTCCTCAGGTGAAAGAGAGCTTAAGCCTTCTCTTTAAAACGCCTTCCTTGGGCTTCCCTGGTGGCTCAGTGGTTGAGAGTCTGCCTGCCGATGCAGGGGACATGGGTTCGTGCCCTGGTCAGGGAAGATCCCACATGCCGCGGAGCGGCTGGGCCTATGAGCCATGGCCACTGAGCCTGCGCGTCCGGAGCCTGTGCGTCCAGAGCCTGTGCTCCGCAACGGGAGAGGCCACAACAGTGAGAGGCCCGCATCCTGCAAAACAACAACAAAAAAACCCACCTTTTTCTCTAAAGACCCATTTACCATCCCACCATGACTAATAAGTGAGTGTTAAATCGTAGTTGGAGGAGAATTGCCATGAGTTTTTTTAAATCTACAGAACGTAAGAGTCCTGGCTTAGTTGTAGTTTAGTGTAACAAGTAACTGGTTACGCTTTCTGTACTGTGTGTGTGTGTGTGTGAGAACATAATCTAAAACACAGCTGGGTCACGGCTGCTGTGGGCCCCTGCGACTCCAGCATATACTCTGCAGCCACAGCCTGAGAGTGTACTTGTAGACTTCTTGATGCTCCAGCGAACACATTTAAGACATTTTACACATCTGCTTTTGTTTTTTTCCTAAAAAATCAGATTGATTTCCTAAATTCAGTAATAGTGGACCTTCAGAGGAAGAATCAGGATCTCAAGATGAAGGTGGAGATGATGTCGGAAGCAGCCCTGAATGGGAACGGTGACGACATGAACAATTACGACAGGTATTTATTTCACGTCCAGCAATACTGAGCGGAACCTTAGTTCCATCTAAATAAATGTGTGTTTTTAAAGTTAGGTTCTCCAGACAGAGGACAAATATCGCATGATATCGCTTCTAGGTGGAATCTAAAAAAATAGTACAAATGGTACAAACAGAAATAGAGTTACAGATGTAGAAAACAAACTTACAGTTAGTTACCAAGGGGTAAAGGCGGGGAGGGATAAATTGGGAGATTGGGATTGACATATACACACTACTATATGTAAAATAGATAACTAGTAAGAACCTACTGCATAGCACAGGGAACTGTACTCAATACTCTGTGGTGACGTATATGGGAAAAGAATCTAAAAAAGAGTGGAATTATGTATATGTATGGCTGATTCACTTTGCGTACAGCAGAAGGTAACACAACATTGTAAATCAACTATACTCCAATAAAAATTTTTTTAAAAGAATATATATATGTATAACTGAGTCACTCTGCTATACAGCAGAAATTAACAAAACATAAATCAACTATACGTCATCAGTAAAATTAAAAAAAACAAAATTTAGGTTCTCCAGTGGATTGGAGAAACAATTGCTTTGTGGTTATTTGGCCATAAATTGACTTCCACAAATCTGGCAAGAGAGTGAAAATGGTTTGATGTGAACATTCAAAGCGTGGACCGTAGTACTTAAGCACTTGAGGCTCCCAGACCTGGCCATAATTCCTGCTTATTTTTTGTTCATTACAAGTGATACTGTCTCTTGAATTTCTTCTGATGGAGATGAGTTTCTGATTATGCACGTTAACATTTGTAGTGATGACCAGGAGAAACAGTCCAAGAAGAAACCTCGCCTCTTCTGTGACATATGTGACTGCTTTGATCTCCACGACACAGAGGATTGTCCTACCCAGGCACAGATGTCTGAGGACCCCCCCCATTCCACACACCACGGCAGTCGGAGCGAGGAACGCCCCTACTGTGAAATCTGTGAGATGTTCGGGCACTGGGCAACCAACTGCAATGACGACGAGACTTTCTGATGAAGCCTCATGTCCAGAACTGGGCTTTCTCAGATGCACTAGCGTTTAGGCAACTGACCACCAGCATTGTGTGTGCAGACTTCAGGATCTTTGACCCCCCCATCAACAAATCTAAGAAAATATTTTGATCTTCAACAAATCTCCCTTTTAGTCTCCCCTTATAAGTTTAGCAGTTAGAAGAATAAATAGGTGAGTTTTCACCTCTGATTTTATCTTCTTGATTTTTAAAAAGTATTAACAAGACATTGCACCAGATGCCATTACATTCATTGTCCCTAGGGAGACCTCAGAGAACGACTCCTACCCTCACAATACCTTATTTAAGTAACTTTAAATTATGCTGTTACTTTTCATATTTGCACTAAAATATTTCCAGGCTGCGTTTGTATATTTAGATGTTTTGGTTAAACTTTGACACTGGAATGAGTTGAAAAAATGTGCTACTTTGCATATTCATCTACTCATTTAAAGTATTTTATATTTAAAGAAATATCTGAGCTCTTTGCACTACCTGATGTCAGTAGTGCCTTTATTTCAGGCTTGATGATACTTAGGTGTGATTATAAAATCATGAAACAGGTAAAGGGAGGGGGAAGCCCCCAAACTGCTGTGGGGACATTTTATAATCTCTATGCTGCACCCACTTACTCTTCTATGGTGTTTTGTTTATTGGTTTTGCATAATTTCAGCTTCTATATATTATATGTATATATTTTTGTAAAATCTCTATTTTGGGAAAAAACATATACAATGTGTCTTTCTTTTCAGATTTTTACCTTTATGAAAAAGAAAACCCTTAAAATGTTCATCAGGACCTAGCGGACTAGGCCAGAAATAGCATCATGTGGCTTTGCAGCTCTTTGTTCTTTGTGTTTTCATTTTATTTCTTTTTCAGATGTAAATAACTGGGAGAATTTTCTCCAGATTTTTTTTCCTTCTCCAGCAGATATCCCCAGCAGTCAGTTAATTAGATAATAAGCCACTATAAAACACCTAAATTAACCAATCTACAATCTTTACACTTTTTTTTACTGTGTTTTTAGATGAATGTACGATGAGAAATTCAACATTAATAATTTTGGATTTTCTTATCACAAAAAATAAACTGAAGGACCTCAACCACAAGAAGTTTATCAACCAGTTTGAATCTATTTATCTTCATTTGAATGTCTCCTAGAATATGTAAAAAGTAATAAATAAATGTATCTTCCATGAGACATGTATAATAACTTCTATAATTGTATATATGCCTTTGATGTATTTTCCTCTCAAGTTATCAACTATGTGTTTGACAAGTGAAAAATCTGTAGTCAGTTGAAATTTGGGGTTATAAACATTATAATAGGAACTGTTTCACAAACGATATGTAAAGCAATATTAAAATCTGAGCAAACAAGTGTTCTGTATCTACTTTAATAAATGGTTCTTTTTTGCCAGTGTAGTAAACTGGTATTATTCTCAGGTTTATTTGTCGTAATGTTTTTTCTTTAAGTGAGCGAGCACTAGAGACCCAAATAGCAATTTCTACTGCAGTCTGTTGATAAATTGCTTTTAAGAAATTATCTCAAAGCATTCTGTGACCCATTCAGCATAAGATAAATACCCAAGGTGGTTATCCATTGCTATGTCTCACTATATTACCTGACAGAAATGAAAGTGGCACCATGTAGTACCCACTACCTATTACAGCATGAAGTTTGGAAGGAAACTCTGTGAAAGCTTTTGTGGTATTTTCCAAAATGATAACTGAACCAAGCAATCTGTTTTATGAGCTCTGACCCCCCCATAGGTAGATATTTCCAAAGCAGAGTTACCAGCTGAACATTATTTTGACCTAAAAATTACCCTGACAGTGGTCCTTGACTTCAGCATTGACCGAATTGATGAAAAGACTCAAAACTATGAACTACATTTGTTGTGGTGACCATTTCACAACATATACATATATCAAATCATTATGTTGT
Source organism: Mesoplodon mirus (assembly GCF_964341445.2). Lineage (NCBI taxonomy): Eukaryota > Metazoa > Chordata > Mammalia > Artiodactyla > Ziphiidae > Mesoplodon > Mesoplodon mirus. The sequence continues at coordinate 7,618,787 of NC_138989.1, forward strand.
ACACCTAAAATTAATATTAAATATCCATTATATCAATTAAAAATACATTTTAAAAAGAAAAAATCTCTAACACTAAACAAGTCTGTGATATTTATAGGGCAACTGCGGTAGTATTGCAGCATCTCCAGTTGGGTCTTTACACAAATAAAACACCTCTGTTGATCATTTAGAACCCTGGTCCTGTTTGCAGAGGATCGTTTATCATCCTGTCTTGCTCATTTGCACCCACGCATGCCTGAGAGTTCGCTAACCGTGGGCATTTTTACCTCTTACGTGGGTGTGCCCTCATTTACCAGTTCAGGACATGGCCTGCTGAGCTGAACATTTATTCTCACAGATGGTGCTAAAATAATACATGTTCTCAGCTGAGCAAAAAACCTGGGCAGGTGAGAAGAGTTTGTGATACAGGTTGAGAAGAATCCCTGTGAAAATCGGGTGAGAACTAGGGCATGGAACAGTCTGCATGTGTGGAAACATGTTATTTTAAAATTAAATGTCTTTGATAGAGTCAAGAAGTTGAGAGTGGAAGTATGTAAATACGTATAGTTGATTACTGTGTCATCTCCGAATTCCACTCTTTGTTTATTCATACTCCATGGTAATTGCTTAGCGAGTCCTTTCTTAGTAACAGTGTATAAAGGGTTGAAGGGAGCCAGGCAAGACCAGACATTTTCAAGCCCCTTTCACCAGATCCCAAATAGCCAATTTTACACCTCAAAGTACTGAAACGGATATATCTTCCTAATAAATTATTTACTTAGCAATTATTAAATAACAGGCACCCTGCTAAGCCTTTTACATAAATCACACGATGTAAATTACATCCTGTTTCACCCTCGCAACTCACGAGGTAACATGCGAATTTTACCTAGATTCCACATCGGATAGTATTTGTGTGAAATAACATGTCGCGTGAATGTCTACTAGGAAAGAGCTGAACAGACAAGTCACTCAAGTTTCCCTCAGCCCTTAGCCATTTTTGTAGATTTTAGCCGACAAACCAAAAGGGCAAAGCGCAGGACCTTTTTGATTGCTATAAGTTAAAAGATTTCCATTCAAGTTTAGCTTCGTTACCATTTTACAGCGAGTACGCTTGCTGCTAAGATGAAAGTCTCGATTTTTAAACGGGACGAGTAGGATCCGGTCTCTGCCCTTAAACCCAATTCTCAGCGCCCAACTGAGGTGCCCTGGACTGGGGCGCGGTCTGGACGGGTCTGTCGGTCGTGGGGAGCCTCGGAACCCACGCAGTGGCAGAAAGAGGCGGGCGCTAGGGCCTGGGGAGAAAGCAGCAGACACCCACCGATTCCGGTTTCCGGGTTTGGCTTGCTGTCAGCGGCCCTCGTCACGTGAACATGCCGTCACGTGACAGCGTCTGTGGTCCTCGCGTAGGGGTAAAGCCGATCCGGTTGGATTGCAGGAAAAAGAGAGCGGTGGGGCAAGATGGCGACGCACCTGTCCTACGGGCGAGTGAACCTGAACGTGCTGCGCGAGGCGGTGCGTCGCGAGCTGCGCGAGTTCCTGGACAAGTGCGCGGGAAGCAAGGTGAGGGACAGTGCGCGGCGACACCGCCCTCCGGCGCCGTCCGGCCTGGCCTGATCAGGTCCCTGACCGCCTGGGCTTCAGGTGTACGAGGTTTCCTAGGGCTTCCAGGAGGAGAGCTGGCGGGAATGATAAGTCGGGGAGAGGAGCCCGCTGGTGGGGCCTGGGGCGTCCAGCCCGCAGTCCGCGTGGCATCGTGATTGTTTCATGGCAGCAGAATAAGCCACCGTGCTGTCTCAGCTCCTAGTGAACCAGCTCGTGGTCAGGTCGAGGGATGGATCTGGTGCCCCCCAGCTCCCACCCCAGACACTGGAATTGGTGAGGCGGGCCCGGCCCAGGGACGTAGCTGGGCCAGTGTCCGTTCATTACAATGATTATATGTGTCGTTACAAATCATACCCTCAAAAGTATGAAGCACCAGCACCTTACAACCTGCTGCACCCTCGGATTATGAGAAGTTGTAGCTATTTGAGGTTTTAACGTCGGCTTCCTTAAGTAGTATTGTTCCTCCTGTTAGACGTTTGTTAGCACCCAGCTCACAATGGAATCAGAAACCGTAGATTAGAGACTTCATAGGATTTCTTTTAAGTGGTATTACCTTTTAAGTGGTATTACCAGTATTACTGGTACTTACCTCCAGTAAGTAACTGGCAATACAACTCTGAAGAGAAAGGGGAAATTGGGGAAACTCAGGAATCAGTATTAGAAAGAATAGGACCTCAAGAGGTAGAGTGGATGCTAGAAGTAATTGAGAGAAAACAAAAGCAGGCTAAGTCCTACGTGCCCAGTTCAAGCTCAGGAAATAAATCTGAAATCTGAATGAGATCATGGATTGTATCAATGTCAGTATCCTGGTTGTAATACCTATTGTACTATAGTTTTGCAAAATGTTTCCATTGGGGGAAACTGGGCAAAGTGTACTAGGGGGTCTCTGTTGTTTCTTACAACTGAATATTAATCTACAGTTATATCAATAAAAATTTCAATTAAAAATGAAAGAAAAGGAAATCACACTGGATTTTAGCAGTAGTAGAGCCCCAGAGCACTACCCTGTGGGGTCATTAAGTCCTAGGTTGGAGTCCTGACTCCCTTATACTGTGTACGTCCAAGGTCCCTATATGGCCTTGGACGTTACTTAAACTTTCTGAGCCTTTAAAAATTTCCTCTTCTGGGACTTCCCTGGTGGCGCAGTAGTTAAGAATCCTCCTGCCAATGTAGGGGACACGGGTTCGAGCCCTGGTCCGGGAAGGTCCCACGTGCTGCGGAGCAACTAAGCCCATGCGCCATAACTACTGAGCCCATGTGCCACATCTGAAGCCGGTGCACCTAGAGCCCGTGCTCCGCAACAAGAGAAGCAACCACAATGAGAAGCCCCTGCACTGCAACAAAGAGTAGCCCCTGCTCGCCGCAACTAGAAAAAGCCCACACCCAACAAGACCCAAAACAGCCAAAAATAAAAATTAATTAATTAGTTTAAAAAATAAAGTATACAATTCAATTTTAAAAATTTCCTCTTCTGTCAAAATAAGATTTGTAATACCTATGTCAGAGGTTTTAATTTTTATAATTCGATTATATGATACTTATATATAAAATACAAGTTGAGGACTTCCCTGGTGGTGCCGTGGTTAAGAATCCGCCTGCCAATGCAGGGGACACGGGTTCGAGCCCTGGTTCATGCCGCGGAGCAACTGAGCCCTTGTGCCACAACTACTGAGCCTGCACTCTAGAGCCCGTGAGCCACAACTACTGAGCCCGAGTGCTACAATTGCTAAGCCCAAGTGCCACAACTCCTGAAGCCTGCGCACCTAGAGTCTGTGCTCCGCAACAAGAGAAGCCACCGCGGTGAGAAGCCGTAGCCCCCGCTCGGGAGAAAAAGCCTGCACGCAGCAAGAAAGACCCAATGCAGCCAAAAATAAATAAGTTTAAAAATAAAATAAAATAAAATACAAGTTGAGTTGTTGCAATTGGCAGTTTCCATATGGTTCAGTCTAATAATAATACCATGACACAGATACACAACAAAGTACAGTTCCTTCTTTCCTTTGAGGACAGTGATTAGGTCTTAACTTTCCCATTAACACCAGCAACATCACTTGCCCTGATGCTATTTTTTTAAGACCTGCAGGATATGAATGTGACCAGAGCCAGTTACAATCTTTGTGAATTCAGATTTTGAGGCCAATAGTTCTACTACGTATGACTGCTATTTTCTGTTGATATTGTTGAAATTCCTGATATTAACTGTAATAAGAGAATGTTTCTCCCCTCTTATAGGCAATAGTTTGGGATGAGTACCTCACAGGACCATTTGGCCTGATTGCACAGTATTCACTACTGAAGGTAAATGAGCTATTTGGGTTTTGTTCAGGGATTGATAATTCTGTACTTTAGGGACCTCCCTGGCAGTCCAGCTGTTAAGACTCTGCGCTTCCACTGCAGGGGGCGCAGGTTCGATCCCTGATCCAGGAACTAAGATCCCGAATGCTGCGAGTTGCGGCCATAAATTTTAAAATTAAATTAAATTAAATTTAAAAAATAATAATAATTCTGTACTTTAGCAATAATGATAAGTTTACATTTCCTCCTGCGTAGTTGGCTTGCAAGGCTCTTTGGTTTTTATAAACACCGATACCAATGCCTGGCTAACATTTTGTATACAGCAGTCCTTCAGCTAATGATTCTATACTGATCCTAATTACTAGCATTGTATTATGTGACTGTTACCTGGTGTCTCTGATAGCTCATCACGTGAGAGTCATTTAAATTCAGATACAGTAGCAGTGACTTCATCCAGAAACCTTGTCCGTTACACAGCTGGCTTTGGGAAATCTAAATTTTGATAACAAAGTATTGATGTACATTTGACTGGGAGTGTTTATGATGTCTGAGTCTGGATACCATACGTAAATTTCAGGGGTTTTGTTAACCTCTCGTGTGTGTGTGTTTTCCTAGGAACATGAAGTGGAAAAAATGTTCACGCTTAAAGGAAGTCGTTTACCAGCAGCTGATGTCAAGAATATTATTTTTGTTGTCAGACCCAGGCTAGAACTGATGGATATAATCGCTGAAAATGTGCTCAGGTATCTCTCAGAGCTTATGTTTGGGCCAAAAGAAGTGAATCCTTCTCGTGGTTTTAATGTCCTGAGCTTTTCATTGTGAACCCCTTCTCTTGCCAGTACCTTGGAAAATGGTCTTTTGGAAAAACTGGGACAGGCACGGAAGAATACAACGAAGGAAAGTGGGAAACTTGTGACATTGTTCAAACAGTTTGAGAGGGCGGTTATCATAAAACCCCATTCTTTCAGGGCAGCTAAGAGTTTGGACGTGTATCAGTAGAAAGGACACTGATTTTAAAACAAACAAAACACCTCTAATGGTTATACTGAATATAAGGTGCTTGAATTTCATAAGCAAAGTAAGAGCTGATTAAAATTTAATTTAGCATCCAGTCTAGGGAGAGGAAGTTCTCTCAGCCCAGTCTGTACTCTGTGGTATAATCGATCGATGTGGCCCCTAAAATCTTAAAAGCATATGGGCTATTTTGAGAAGTCCAGTGTCGAGGAGAGATAGGAGCCAAGAGTGATGTTTCGTTTTAATATGAGACGCTGCGGCTGCATTGGTTTGGTTAAAGAACAATTTGTTTTCAACAAGACACAGATATCCTGTTTCAATAAACCTGAGAGCTTTAATGCCCCCATAAATAGTTGAAGAGAAAGCTAGAAAATGCAGATACTGGCTATGAATCGATGCTTTCCTTTCAGGGAAAAAAAAAGAGAGAGAGCGAGAAAGCGACTGTTAACAGTTTGGGTCTGAAAGTCAATGTTCATATGTTTATCTAGCCAGCATTTATTTAGTGCCACCCAGCATTTATTTAGTGCCACCTATGTGCCTGGCAGTTTGAATAAAGTAAGTGAAAGGGTCTGTGACTCTAAAGAGCTTGCAAGCTAACAAATGTTGCTTCTTTTGCAGTGAAGACAGACGTGGCCCAGCAAGAGACTTCCACATTTTGTTTGTGCCACGACGTAGCTTATTGTGCGAACAGCGGTTGAAGGATCTAGGTGTTTTGGGATCCCTTATTCACAGGGAGGAGTACAGCCTAGATCTCATTCCATTTGACGGGGATCTCTTATCCATGGAATCAGAGGGTGCGTTCAAAGTAAGTTTGGCGTTTTCTTGTTTAACGTCAGACTTTAATTTTTGCCAAGTTTGTGAGCATGATGGTCATGTTAATCTCAGGTGTACAGCAGAGTGCTTCAGTATTTTTGCAGGTTATATTCCGTTACAGGTTATTACAAGATATTAGGTGTAATTCCCTGGGCTGTACAGTCAAGCCTTGTTGCTTATCTATTTTATGTGTTCTAGTTTGTATCTGTGGATCCCATACCCCTAATTTGTCCCTCCCCCCTTCCCCTCCTCACCGGTAACCACTAGTTTGTTTTCTATGTGTCTGTGAGTCGGTCTCTGTTTTGTGTATACATTCATTTGTATTATTTTTTTAGATTCCACATATGAGTGATGTTATATAGTATTTGTCTTTGTCTTACTTCACTAAGCATAACATTCTCTAGGTCCATCCATGTTGCTGCACATGGCAATACTTCATTCTTTTTAGTTTTTTAAGGAACCTCCATACTGTTTTCCAGTGGCTGCACCAATTTACATTCCCACCAACGATGTAGGAGGGTTCCCTTTTCTCCACACCCTCTCCAGCATTTATTATTTGTAGACTGTTTTTTTAAATTAATTTTTATTGGAGTATAGTTGCTTTACAATGTTGTGTTAGTTTCTGTTGTGTAGCAAGGTGAATCAGCTATACGTATACATATATCTCCTCTTTTTTGGATTTCCTTGCAGGTTCTCATTAGCTGTCTATTTTATACCTAGCGGTGTATATATGTCAGTCCCAATATCCTAATTCATCCCACCCTCCCTCCCCCCCGCCTTGGTATCCATACGTTTGTTCTCTACATCTGTGTCTCTGTTTCTGCTTTGCAAATAACTGATGGCCATTCTGACCAGTGCGAGGTGATACCTCATCGTAGTTTTGAGTTGCATTTCTCTAATAATTAACGATGTTGAGCATCTTTTCATGTGCCTATTGGCCATCTGTGTGTCTTCTTTGGAGAAATGTCTATTTAGGTCTTCTGCCTATTTTTTGATTGAGTTGTTTGTTTTTTTGTTATGGAGTTGTAGGAGCTGTCTGCATGTTTTGGGAGTTAAGCCCATGTCAGTCGCATCATTTGCAAATATTTTCTCCCAGTCCATAGGTTGTCTTTTCGTTTTGTTTATGGTTTCCTTTGTTGTGCAAAAGCTTATAAGTTTGATTAGGTCCCATTTGTTTATTTTTGCTTTTATTTCTATTGCCTTGGGAGACTGACCTAAGAAAACATCGGTATAATATACGTCAGAGAATGTTTTGCCTATGTTCTCTTCTAGGAGTTTTATGGTATCATATATTTAAGTCTTTAAGCGTGGCACGTTTTTAGAATTGGGCATTTATCTTTGCGTTCTAAGAGTTTTAAGAATTCTTAATATATTCTGGATGCAAGTCTCTTACCAGATATTTGATTTGCAAATATTTTCTCCCATTCTGTGGGTTCTTTTCACTTTTTGGTGAAAGGGATATCTCAATGCACCAAAGATTTTAACTTTGATGAAGTTCGATTTATCTGGTTTTTTCTCTTGTTGCTTATGCTTTTGGTGTCGCATCTGATCTAAGGTCATGAATTTACTCCTATGTTTTCTTCAAAGAATTTTACGATTTTGGTCCTACATCTAGGTCTTTGATGTGTTTTGAGTTTATTTTTATCTGATGTGAGGTTGGGGTCCAACTTCCCTCTGCATGTGCAGATATGCATGTGGATATCCATGTGTTCCAGTACCATTTGCTGAAAGAGTATATTTTCCTCAGTTAATTGTCTTGGTACCCTTGTCGAAAATCAGTTGTCCCTAAAGGTGTTTATTTCTGGTGTCTCAGCTCTACCCCACTGATCAATATGTCTTTCCTTAATGCCAGTAACACACTGTCTTGATAAATGTAACTTGGTAGTAAGCGTTGAAATTTGGAGGTATGAGCCCTTCAAAGTAGTATATCACTTTTTTTCTTTCAGTTTGTGTTTTTTTAGTCTTAATAAATCCTTCTCTACCTGAAGACATAGAAAATCTTGTATTTTCCTTTAAAAGTTTTGAAGTTTTGCTTATCATATTCATGTCTTTAATTCAGCTTGAACCATGTGTTTGGAGTGTGTGGTGTGAAGTAGGGACTAATGTATTTTTATCTGTATTTTTCCATATGGGGCTTATTTATTTTTTCCATATAGTGCCAGTTGTTCCAGCGCAATTTTTCCCCACTGATTATTTTCGGCATGTGTTTGTTAGCAAATATGCATATCTTTGTTCCCCAGTTCTGGATGGTTTTTCCAAATGTAACTTTAGATATTGGTTTTGTTTACAACTTTATTTCAAAGAATGCTTTCTCTCATAAGAATATTACTTTATGTTTAAAAAAGTAATTTGAAAATCTTTCGTAAACATAATCTGTGTACACGAAAATTTTCTTTGAGTAAGAAAGGGTACAGAATGAAAAGTAAGCCACTCTCCACCCAATTCTCAAAATGCCATACCTCCCAGAAGCAATCACTATTACTCGTTCTTTTTTATTTGTTTTTGGAAGTGCTTTAGGCAGCTACAGCTCATAGTATATATGAGCTTTTATTCAAATGGTAGCATATCCTATATAACTTCGGTAACTTGCTTTATTCTCTTAATAATATATCTTGGAGTCATTTTCTACCATCTATGAAAATACTTTTTTTTTTTTTTTTTTGCGGTACGCGGGCCTCTCACTGTTGTGGCCTCTCCCGCTGCGGAGCACAGGCTCCGGACGCGCAGGCTCAGCAGCCATGGCTCACGGGCCCAGCCGCTCCGCGGCATGTGGGATCTTCCTAGACCAGGGCACGAACCCGTGTCCCCTGCATCGGCAGGCGGACTCTCAACCACTGCGCCACCAGGGAAGCCCTGAAAATACTTTTTTATTCTTAGCTGAAGCTGTATACTGTTCCATTGTTTGGATGTACAATGATTTATTAAGTCAGTCCCCTTTTGAAGGACATTTTGTTGTTTCTCATCTTATGCTTTTAGAGGCAGTGCTACAGTGAATTACCTCGTGCATAGATCACTGTACACGTGGGCCCTGTATCTGTAGGCTCTTTACCTGCCTTTGACATTTGTCTTTTGACTTGGCTTATGGTAGTTTTTGCTATGCGTACTTTCTTAGTGTAATCATATTTATCTGTATTTCCTTCTCTGAGTTATGCATATGTGACATTGATGCTGCTGGTCTGGAGACTAGAACTTTTGAGAACCACTGGTGTTGTGCAAAAAATTATTTGAAACTCTTTCTTCCCTAGTATGTTGTTACAGTGACCACCGCTTTCAAAGAGTTAACCTGAGGAAGAACTAAGTGGCACCGCTGATGAATTTTATAACCAGGAGAGCTTCTTGGCTCTTCTTTTCAGCCATGTTCCCCACTGATTTGCTTACAGTAAATCTCTTCCAATGATGGTACAGATTTCCCGCCCCCCAACATTTTATGTGAAAAATTTCAAATATACAGAAAAGTTGAAAGAAGGGTACAGTGAACACCTGTATACTCATCACCTAGGTTCTGAAATTAACATTTTGCTATATTGGCTTTATCACGTAGCTATAATGGTATACCCTCATGTAATTAATTCACATCCGTGTAATTAATGTGAATTGGTAGCAGCTGAGAAAAACTTGTCCTGGCATGACAAAACCTGTCCAGAGGAGAGATTTCCTGTTTATTTAACCGCTGGTTTGCAGAAAAAGAACAGAATTCTTTTCTGCTGAGAATTTCAAGCCCTTGGCTTATATATGTTCACTTAAGATTCTATTTTAGAAGTCAAAGATTTCGCCTGGATAATAAAGCTGAAAGTTCTACCTAATGTTAAATTCAAGTCCGGTTTCTGATAGAGTTGAGGTAATTTTACTTATTTATGTGATTTTAAACAGTGAGCATAATTTAGCTTTTCATGGCATCAGGAGGCACATGTAGATCTCTCTGTGCTTTGGGCTGTGATTATGATCGTCTTGAGCATCGCACTGCACAAAACGTGGGAATTAGAGTTCAGCTCATTGAACTCTAATGCTCAGTCACAGGGCTTAAACTACTGTGGCCTTCATATGTATATGCAGAAATCAGTATACATAAAATCTACCTACCTCCTTTGTGAAAACTGCAAGGTAGCGGACGGTGGAGGCCTCCCTTCCGAGGCGGCGGTGCGGGTGCTACCCGCTGGGGCTCTCTCCCCCGTGCCAGCCCGCGCATCCTTCCCTGCGAGGTCCCCGCGTGGCACGACCAGGCCCAGTGGCACGGATGTTCCCATGCAGGCGATTTTGACAGCCATCATCCTACCAAGCTATTTTGAAATGTGATGTCAGTCTGGAGGACGGATAATATATAAGCCAGTTCTTGACACGCTGTCTTACACGGAAACATCTGAGACCATCGGCCCCCTTCACTTTGCCATTGAACATGATCCCTATAAGCATATAATACATAATTGTTGAAATGTAACTAAAATGTGGAAAATATGTATATCTTCTTCTGGCTCAAGGAATATTATTATACAAGAGTTAAAAACTGTGACCTTTCGGGCTTCCCTTGTGGCGCAGTGGTTGAGAATCCGCCTGCTGATGCAGGGGACACGGGTTCGTGCCCCGGTCCGGGAAGATCCCACATGCGGCGGAGCGGCTGGGCCCGTGAGCCATGGCCGCTGAGCCTGCGCGTCCGGAGCCTGTGCTCCGCAGCGGGAGAGGCCACAACAGTGAGAGGCCTGCGTACAAAAAAAAAAAAAAAAAGAAAGAAAAAAAAAAAAACTGTGGCCTTTCGTTTATACAAATGGAAAATTGTATTGACTTCTCTCAAGTAGTAAGGTAAGGGAAGAAAAATAAAGTTTTCTCCAGCCTATGCCCTAGTCACAGTACCATATTTTTTTCTCCTTAAGACTTTCAAAGCAAAGCTTAAAGGACCTGCATGATTGAATGAGTTCATGTTGTCCTTTTAATAATTTTAGAATGTAAAGTTTTCTTTAAAAGGTCTTACTTCTTATATAGTGCACTAGACTGGCTGGTGTTATGTGAGTGAAGCACTATAATTTTAGTTAAAATCAAAACTGCCTACCCTTTTTTCCCCCAACCTGAAGTAAGAATTGCCTACAATTAAGTCAAGAAAACAAACACATTCCAAGTAGTTACAAGTACACCTGTTTAAAATTCATTTTCTCTGGTTTGATAAACATAGAAAAACAAAACAAACAACCCACAAAAAAACTGCCAGGTATTCTATCGTGTAGGCATGTGGGACTTTGGGGTAAAAAAATATGTGTATTTAAATGTTAATGGGTATTAGCATTTGTCCCTCCAAAAATGTCCTCATGGCTTGAAATACCAGGTGATTCCACAAGCACAGAATACAGGGATATTAGTACAAATAATCATCCGACCACGAATTATAATAGAGCAAAAAATTCAAGATTAATATGTCATCAACTTTTAAATTTTTTTAAAAAAGAATTACAAAAAGAATGTCTATAGTAATACAACTTTTTAAGTTTAAAAAAATGAATACGATATTGAGAGATATTCCCTAATATTTTTTTTTCTTGAATTTTTAGCTTAGCTCTGCTCTGATAAGAAGTTTTAAGTAATTTTTCAAGGAAGTACGTCTTCGGACATTCTTGAGTTGGACATGTCGCATGCAGTGAAATGTTAAAATCATCAGACTTGGAAGAGCCGCCAAGCACTCTCCCCAGGCTCTTTCCAGGCACAGCCCTCCTTCCTCCCTGGGTGGAGCACATGAGTCGCACCCTCTCGTGCTTAATGCCTCTAGTGTCCCCTCCCTCCTGGCTTTGGAGGCTAGAAGCACGTTGGGAGGGTCGGTGAGGGGTGTCTGGTACAGTGTTCCATTTTGACTTATGAGTGGATGATGATTGTAAAAAAAAAAAATCAAACAATTTCTAATAATAAAAGCTAACATTTGTTAAGGACTTACTATATGTTTCAGGTCCTGGGATGAAATATTTTACATGCAATTACCTCATTTAATCCGTATACTGTGTTGAATATACTCCCTTCTGCAGACAATGAATAGGCACAGAGAGGTTACCTAAGTGGCCGAGGGCACCAGTTGGGAAGTGACACAGCCGAGGTTCAGATCAAAACAACCAGAGTCGAGAACCTGTGCTCTTTCCCACGTCAGAACTGCTAGAGTCTCTCTTCTCACTTCCTAGCTGGTTTTGTGTATATTTTGGGGTCCCTTTTTCCATGCAGAAAAGTATAATTTTGTCTGCTTTACAAAATATACCCTGTATATTGTATAAGGTAAAATATATTTTCTGAAAATGAGATCACTCTCTAAAGACTCTTCAGCTACCCCTTTCTCATTTCTCAAGACATTATGGCCTTCATTTGCTGTCAGTACATATGAAACTGGCATCATGTTTGTAAAAACTGCCAGGTATTCTGTTGTGAGGTCATCTGGGACTTTGGGGGGTCAAAGAATATGTGCGCTTATGTGGCCCTCCCACGGTGTCCTCCTAGCCTTTACACTCACAACGGTGAATGAGAGAGCCCAGTCCCTGTGTCAGTCTTTCTTAATCAGTAGCTTATTCAAGAGCTGATAAACTAAGAGGAGTGCCTTCCAGAAGGCTCTGCCATGGGAGAATTGCTGCCATAGCTGCCCCCGACGGCAGAGCTTTTGGCCTCCTGGCCTGGGCTGGACCCGAGTCTGCAGCTTCCTGGCAAAGTGGGGAATTAGTGGAAATGGTCTTACCCAGTGGCTGTGTAGTCCCAGCGCCAGATAGAGGTGGGTGCCTCACGCACCCAGATGACCGTGACCGTAACCGGCCCTTCGTCCCCGCAGGAGTGCTACCTGGAGAGCGACCAGACCAGCCTGTACCACGCAGCCAAGGGGCTGATGACCCTGCAAGCTCTGTACGGGACGATCCCCCAGATCTTTGGGAAAGGAGAGTGCGCCCGGGTGAGAAACGGCAGGTGCTTCTGGTGGTGGAGGAAGGGTCCCCTGGTCCCCAGGAAGGGAAGGAGTGGGAATCTGTTTACAAATACAGTTAATCCTTTTTATTTGGGAATTCACCTATTTGCTGAAATTTATTTGTAGCCCCCAAATCAATATTCACAGTGTTTTGTGGACATGCTCAGAGCAGCAGTAATTTGAGTTGTCCAGTGTGCATATTCCCAGCTGAGGTCACACAGAGCAGCCCTCTGCCTTCAGCTCATACCATAAACAAGTGTCCTTTTTGCCCCTATATAATGCCATGCGCTGCTCAGTGCCACTTTTTTTTTTTTTTTTTTTGCATTTTTGTGCTCTTTTTGATGGTGATTTTGCTGTTTAAAATGGCCCCCAAGGGTGGTGCAGAAGCACTGTCTAGTGCTCAGAGCGCAGGAAGGCTGTGATGGGCCTTAGGGAGAAATCTCGTGTTAGATGAGCTTCGTTCAGGCATGCGTGATGGTGTTAGAGAATCAGCGGCATATATTTAATGTGTCTTTAAACAGAAACACACATAAGACAAGGTTATATATTGATCAGATGACAAAAATGTTTTAACCAGAGATTTGCGGCACCCTAACCCTGATTGCCCCTCGGGGCAGTGGTTCGGTATTTGCTGATTCAGTTTTCACAGCAACTTTATAGAACAGAACTACTGTGAGTAACAGAAATAGACTCTGAATTATGCCCCGTTGAGAAGTAGCTGCTGCCACTGGCTAAAGTGTAAGTGTTGGGACAGGCGGCCAACAGCGAACGCTTTTCTGTAGCTGCTTATTTCTTATCCATCTCACTCTTCCACCGTTTTTCTCCTTTTTTCACTTTTTTGATTCTTTCCATTTTTAGCCGAATATTTTAACCTGCTTATTCCCAGGAGGGTCCCACCTGATCCCATGTTTTGTTTCCAGCAAGTGGCCAATATGATGATCAGGATGAAGAGAGAGTTCACAGGGAGCCAGAACTCGATATTCCCTGTTTTTGATAATCTCTTGTTGCTCGATCGGAATGTGGACTTGCTAACGCCTCTTGCCACTCAGCTTACGTATGAAGGACTCATCGATGAAATTTATGGCATTCAGAACAGTGAGTAAAGTAACACCTACTTTTACTAATAGGTAATCTGATAAAAATACCCAAAAGGCCGTTTTTTTAGAAGGTGCTTCCTTTTCAAATAAATCAGAGAATATTTGAAAAAAATTAAAATGCTGACTTTAGACCTGCAGACGCTAGGATTAAACGACATCTGAGGGACTTCCCCGGCGGTCCAGTGGTTAAGACTTCATGCTTCCAATGCAGGGGGCACGGGTTCAGTCCCTGGTCAGGAAACTAAGATCTTGCATGCCGCACTGTGTGGCTAAAAAAAAAAAAAAAAAAAAAAATTAAACGACATCTGAGCAAACTACCATTGTCTGCCACACAAGGGCTGGCAGCTGTTGACTGCACAGGACTGTGCTTGCCCGCTGTGAGCAGAGGCCAAGGGCTAAATAAACAGATGGCTCTGCAGTTGGAGAACATAGATGCCGTGGCAGGCAGTTGTTCAGGAAAGCTTCTGGAAGAGGTGGCCTTGGTACTGGGTTTGGAAAGAGGGGTAGAGTTTGGGGGGGTTGCTGGCGAGGGGCAGGTGGCATAACACCTGCAGGGAACCATGGGACGAGCAGCTTGCTGAGGCAGAGAGCACAGCTGGGACGCTGTGGGGAAAAGGCTGATACGGGAGGTTGGGACACTCAAAAGAAGATTTGAAGGCCTGCTAGAGTTTAGGCCTGACAAACTGTTGGGGTCAGAGGTCACAAATGTTTTATCTGGTTTTGGTCCGCATGATGTTTGTTTGTTTCTGTCAGCATTTAAAATTGGAGAGAATTTTTAGTAATAATCCTGATGGATGCCATGTCTTTTTTTAAATTTATTTTTATTTCTTTGGCCATGCCACGTGGCTTGCGGGATCTTAGCTCCAGGGATCAAACCCAGGCCCTCGGAAATGAAAGCACGGAGCCCTAACCACTGGACCGCCAGGGAATTCCCATGTATGCCATGTCTTTAAAAACATCTGAAGCTCGGGCGACCCCGAGGTCACATTCCCACATTGCAGCTGGTGCCCAGTGGAGCTCCCTCTTTAGACAGGCCCCTGTCTCCGGTTTACGACAGGTCCCACCACTCCCTCTGTCCCATGCAGGCCCCCTTCTCTGGTTTCCATCAGCCCCTGGCCTCTATTGCCATGCTGAATTACATCACAGGGAGCCAAGGAACAGCCTAGAGGAGAAAACACAGAGACAGAAAACAGAGTAGTGGTGGCCAGGACTCTAAGAGGATGGGGAGTGACTGCCTATTGGGTATGGGGTTTCCTTTTGGGATAAAAAGGTTCTGGAACTAGGTACTAGCTGTGGTTGTACAAAGTTGTGTATGTACTAAATGCTACTGCAGTGTTCACCGTAAAATGGTTAAAATGGTAAATTTTATGTTATGCGTATTTTAACCATAAGGATGGATAGGTAGCCGAGGGAATGGGTGAAGACACAGCCACGAAGAGGGGTTTCCACAAAACAAAGAGTCTTTAATGATAAAGTTGTAAAAAATCTTATTTTTAAATTATTTGTTCCAAAAGATGACATCTTAAATACTTTTTAAAACTCCATTTCATTGACAGAGGAGTTCTGTGCTGGAGAGTGGGTGGGAGTCAAAGAAACGAGGTAGCAAGGCTGTTGGAAAAAAAAAAAAACAGAAGGAAACAAGGGTGCCTCTCCTCTCGTGGTCCCAGAGAGTGAAACACCCAGGAGACCATTAAAGGGAGCTAGAGTTTAGAGCAGGGAGGTGACCTGTGAGGCAGCCTCAGGGGGCTCTGTCTAAGACAGGTGAGAGGTAGGAGGGGATTCTCCAAGAAGAGAAGGAATATGTAGAAATTCACAGTTTCTCTGCAGCAAGTTTTTTCCATAATATGAGTCAAATATCAATTAAGGGAAAATTGGAAAAATAAAGAAGGAAAACATAGATCTCCCATTATCCCTGAAGCCCTACCCCCCAAACCTTGGGACGGCCAATGTTAATATTTTGGTATATTTCCTTATAGTCTTTTTCTATGCAGAGTTGATTTTAGTTAACGAAAAATAAATAGCATCAGCTTGTCCAAATTATTCTGAACCTCTTTTTTTGTCATTTTGTTTTCACCGCGTGGCTTGCGGGATTCCCCAACCAGGGATTGAACCCTGGCCCTCGGCAGTGAAAGCACGGAGTCCTAACCACTGGACCGCCAGGGAATTCCCTGAACCTCTTTTTTGATTTGGTATAATATGAGCATTTTCTCAGCATATGCATAATTTTAACAGCTTAATTAAAATCCATAATATATATTATACCATGGTTTGCATAATCCTTCCCCTAATGTTGGGCATTTTAGGTTATTTGGGGGTTTTTTATGGTTATAAAAGCATCTGTATACAAAAATTTTTTTTCATATAGCATATTACTTTCTTTCGCTACATTCTCTGATGCGGGATTTTGGGGTCAAAGTTGTTAATGTTATAAGGCCCTTGATTCATATTGCCAAGCTTCTTAGAGTTAAACTGGCTTATAGGCAACTCATAAGGGCGTGTGGGGTGTTCCCGGAAATGGTGACTAAGTTGGTTTGGCAGGAACAGAGACGGGAGAAGAGGGTTAAGGCTACTTAGTGGAGGGGCTGGATGCTGTGCTGAGGAATTTGGGAGCTTGTTCTAGAGCGGGGTGGACAACTTCTGTAAAGAGCCAGATAGCGGTAGCTCCAGTGGCGCCATCGGTTAGCGCACGGTACTTATAAGAGCCAGATGGCAAATATTTTAGGTCATGCAGTGCCTCTGTGGAATCTCACTTCTTCTTTATAATGTGAAAGCAGCCCCAAATGAGACATAATGAAAAGGCATGGCTTTGTGCCAATAAAACTTTATTTATAAAAACAGGAAGTGGGCTTTCAAACTATTTTCGACAACAACCTATAGTAAGAAATATATATTTTTTTTTTTTTTTTTTTTTTTTTGCGGTATGCGGGCCTCTCACTGTTGTGGCCTCTCCCGTTGCGGAGCACAGGCTCCGGACGCGCAGGCTCAGCGGCCATGGCTCACGGGCCCAGCCGCTCCGCGGCATATGGGATCCTCCCGGACCGGGGCACGAACCTGTATCCCCTGCATCGGCAGGCGGACTCTCAACCACTGCGCCACCAGGGAGGCCCAAGAAATATATTTTATATCATGACCTAGTACATGCACACATATGTGTGTGTGAAACTGAAGCAACATTTTATTTAAATAAAAAACACCCTACTTCATGTGATGCACTATGGTATTTAATGTTTTGTTTGTTTATAATGCTAATTGCAACCCACCAACTTGATTTCATGATCTACTAATAGGACATGACTTACGGTTTGAAAAATGCCGGAAGATAATGGGGAGAGCCTTGTAATTTTTTTTAAGTGAAAAAGTAACCTGATCCCTGAATAAGTTCAGGAACTGGTCATTGCTGCAGTGATTCAGATAGGTGCCCCCAAAGAAAAGCGGAACCATGATATGAATATTAAAGAGTCACTACATTCTGTACTTTGATCGTGGAAAAATCAGAACCTCAGTGCTATACTCCAGTTTTTTCTAAAGCCGGCTTCCATCCTCTCCTAAGTTGGAAGATTCTGTTTTGTGCCTGAGCACTTGACTGGTTCTTCCATTAAGTGCGCACAGAGCCTTGTTCCCTTCCACTGTTGTTCAGGTTACGTGAAATTACCTCCGGAGAAATTTGCACCTAAGAAACAGGGCGATGGTGGTAAGGACCTTCCCACGGAAGCAAAGAAGCTTCAGCTGAATTCTGCGGAGGAGCTGTATGCTGAGATCCGAGATAAAAACTTCAATGCAGTGGGCTCCGTGCTTAGCAAGAAAGCAAAGGTGATCTCTGCAGCGTTTGAGGTGAGACGGTTTGGTTGTCCTCCTGGTTCTGGCTAGACTGCCCACCCCCCGAAGGAAGGGCGAGCTGCCGGAAGTGCAGCCACGAAGCAGAGCTGCAGTTCTCATCCTGAGAAACCGCAGGCTCAGCCGTTGGAGGACCCAAGAGTTTCTTTTTAAACTTCTTCCCAGACCCATGAGAAAAGGTGTTAATTTTTTCTCCTTTTGGGGGAGAAAGGGGTAGTGTTTGCAGTTTACATGCTTTCACCATAAATATTTGTTTTACCTTCCTTTTAATTATTTCCTATCTCACTTAAGAGGAAGGCAGCTGTTTAAAAAAAAAAAAAGAGGAAGCCAGCTGTACTCTAAATAAAATATCCTCTATAATAGAACTTGCAATTTGGGCCAAAAGCTCCCAGTTTAACCAACATGCAGGGGAACGCTGCAGATGCGGTAGGTGATAATAAGAGTGAAATCCCAGCAGTCCAGAGCTTTTAAATTGGCGGCTTCATTATCACCTTCCTGCCTCCTCTTGTCCCACCACTGATTTATTCTTGGTTAAGCTCATTTTTGAAACATGTGAATTCAGTAAGATGCTGAACTCTGCGTCTTTAATCTTTGGAAACATAAATTGGGAGAATTTTTGAAGGCTGATTTTTTTTTAATTGAGTGTGTATTCCAGGTTTCATCTTCCTTAGGAATTGTGTTTGCCAGTTGATTTTCTTCAAATTTCTGAAGTTACTTTTGGCTTAAATTACTAAATTTTGCAAAACAAACAATGTTCTCATCACCCAGTAAGGTTCTCTTTATTCATGGACAGTATTCAAGATTGAGGTTCAGCAGTAAGAATGGATTTATTTTTCTATTACGAAGGAAACATTTTGCCGTTTATGTTCCCCTCTTAACATGTCTTTGTTTTAGTTTTTTACTTAGAAATGTTTGTGGACAACCTAGTACTGTCCCCCACAAATACTAATCACAATATGATCTGATGCCTGGAAAGAAAAAACATGAGGCATTTGCTCCCTTAAAAAGTACTAACGCGGGCTTCCCTGGTGGCGCAGTGGTTGAGAGTCCGCCTGCCGATGCAGGGGACGCGGGTTCGTGCCCCGGTCCGGGAAGATCCCACATGCCGCAGGGCGGCTGGGCCCGTGAGCCGTGGCCGCTGAGCCTGCGCGTCCGGAGCCTGTGCTCCGCAACGGGAGAGGCCACAACAGTGAGAGGCCCGCGTACCGCAAAAAAAAAAAAAAAGTACTAATGCAGTGAACGGGAACAACGAGCCTATCTTTTCTGTTTTTCTGGGTCATGTTGGAGGTGGGTTTGGCCTGATTTATTTGTGTTCTGTTCTTTCACATTAGTATAAATTAAATGTCCTCTAAGCAGTACAAAGAACAGAGTACTGAAAATATTTTCCCTGCTCAACGGTTCTGCTGTTTTACCCGTTTCAGGAGAGGCACAACGCCAAGACCGTTGGGGAGATCAAGCAGTTCGTTTCGCAACTGCCCCACATGCAGGCAGCAAGGGGCTCCCTCGCAAACCACACCTCGATTGCAGAGCTAATCAAAGACGTAACTAGTGAGTATCCTTGGGAGTGATGGTGCTCACCTGGGCCTGACTTGCACGCACCATGACTGACACCGTGATCACTGGCACCACAGTACTCCTTTGGGAAGGTCAGCTCTGTTTTAACACCATATGTTATTCTCAGCGTTAAGTATTCGAATGTTTATAGTCAAAAATGTTCCCTTTGTGGTTAGCTCAATTTTTTTCATTATTAAAATCACATAATCATATGATAAAATATTTGGAATGTCAAAAAGAGAAAAAAATTCTTCCCATAACATGAGGCGGTTAATTTTTTCAGTCTGGTTTTTTTCCTGTTGTTAAAGATTAATTAATTAGAGCAGCATCATGTTTCTGTTTTAGTTCTTGTTTTTCTCTTGAAGACTCTCTGCAGAATTGGTAGAGAGCATATGTTAAGTATTTTGAAAGGGCTTGGAAGATGTGTGTTTACTCATTAAAACACAGGCTGTAAAAGCTGAGTTGGAGATTGTTCAATGCCCTGTTTTATAAAGTATACTTTGAATCTTATATAAAAGTGTTGGAAAATCAATCCATTGTTTTCATATTAATAGAAGTGGAAATCAAGTGAAACTGGGTTGGATGTGATGATGCAAGTTAAAATGGTCTTTCAAGATTAGCTTTCACTGATACTGAGAAAAAATTCTTGAGTCCTTTTGAAAGTCCTAAGGATAGCAAAGGGGTACAGTGGTCGACTATTTCTAGATGTAATTTAGGAGCTCAGGATTGTAGGGGTTTCCATGTTTCTTAGAAGATTCTTGTCAGGTGACGATTTGAACTTTTTGCTTGCTTTCCTTTTTGTGTGTCTCGTTTCTTAATCATGCTCTGTGTATAAAAGGGTTAACATCAATTTCTTAGTTACAAATTTGCTAATTCCATTTTAGCTTCTGAAGACTTCTTTGATAAATTAACAGTGGAGCAGGAGTTTATGTCTGGAATAGACACGGATAAGGTATGTGTACAATAAAACTGTTCTAACAAATAACTGATATCTTATCAAACATAAGATTATAGCTAGAAAAGCAATTGCTTTGATTCCCATGCCTTGTCTACATTTTTTTTTTAAGATGTTGGGGGTAGGAGTTTATTAATTAATTTATTTATTTTTGCTGTGTTGGGTCTTCGTTTCTGTGCAAGGGCTTTCTCTAGTTGTGGCAAGCGGGGGCCACTCTTTATCGCGGTGCGCGGGCCTCTCACTATCGCGGCCTCTCTTGTCGCGGAGCACAGGCTCCAGACGTGCAGGCTCAGTAGTTGTGGCTCACGGGCCTAGTTGCTCCGCGGCATGTGGGATCCTCCCAGACCAGGGCTCGAACCCGTGTCCCCTGCATTAGCAGGCAGATTCTCGACCACTGGGCCACCAGGGAAGCCCCTTGTCTACATATTTTGAAGAGCAAATGCAAAATGTGAAAATAGAGATTTCATCAAGTATCAAATATTTAACATTATCCTATGAAGGCACTTTCTGCAGTGCACGGAGAGGTGAGACCCAGCCCCTAAAATCAAAGACCTTTAAGGACTATAATAGATAAATGAATAGATTTGCTTTCTGAGAGGATTGATCATATAATTTCCCTTAAATATTCACTTCTATTACTAAATTTAAAATTGCTCGATTTATGAAAATTCCCATCTTCTAAAAAGATTCCTGTCACTTTATGCTGATAAATTGCTGCTGTTATGGTCACACACCCGGGACATGCAGCAGCCTCTCCCGAGGTTGTCCGTGGAGACAGGTGAGTCCAGACAGGCCGCTGGATTGCCTGCGTGTGCCCTCAGTGCCCTGTGCTCCCCGTCGCTGGTGTGTCTGCATGGTGACGGGGGTGCGTGTAGCAGAGGCAGAGGACCTACTTCGGAGGGGCCTTAGGGACAGTGAAAAAAGGAAGGAACCGCTCTCCCACGCAGCTCCTTGTTTTTTTTCATTTTTTATTTTATGTTGGAGTATAGTTGATTAACAATGTTGTGTTAGCTTCAGATGCACGGCAAAGTGATTCAGATACGTATATACATACATCTACACACGTATATATAGGAATAGATTATGGTATCTATTCCTTTTCAAATTCTCTTCCCACCCAGATCACCACACAATATTTGACTTTGAAAAATAATAGTAAATATCAAGTTCTTGAGGTCCCCAGACCAGATGCTGGTACCGGTATATATTTTGTTTCCAGGTCAACAGTTACATTGAGGATTGTATTGCCCAAAAACATCCACTGATCAAGGTGTTAAGACTGGTTTGCCTCCAATCCGTGTGCAATAGTGGACTCAAACAAAAAGTTTTGGATTATTACAAAAGAGAAATCCTTCAGGTCAGTATAATTTTAAATTACTAATTTGCCAGGGGAGAAAACATCTTTTTAAAAAAATACTTCCCAAAGCTGCTATTTTGGTATAGTGTTTCCACTATCTTTTAAATTTTTTAATACATGGAGGGATTGTCCTTGGTATTCATTGTTTATTGTGTTTGCATAATAATAACAATAGCTAATGTTTAGTGAGCTTTTACTATGTGCCAGGCTCTATTGGAAGAGCTTTATGTGTATTCATTTGTTTAATCCTTACAACGGCACTGAGTTGTATACTCTTACCATCCCCATTTTATGGATGAGAAAACTAAGGCACAGAGTAGTGCTGTAACTTGCCCAAGGTCACCAGCTAGTATGTGGCAGAGCCAGGGCTAAAACCCAGGCAGCCAGGGTCTAGTGCTCTTGTTGTTAACCCATCTGTTCGATGGAGGAAGGGAACGTTTTGCACATTTCTGATGATGATTCTTTAGCCAACTTACTTAAATCAAGCCTGTTACTTTATATAAGGAAAAGCCCACCATTGTTTTTAAAATTCTCCCTTCTGTTTAAAAATGTCTCAGGCACTATTTATTTGCTATTACTAGTCACAGTTAAGTATGTTAGTGTTAAAACTAAATACTCATTCAGGTTGGGTTTTGGGGTTTTTTTTTTTTTTTTTTTTTTTTGCGGTACACGGGCCTCTCACTGTTGTAGCCTCTCCCGCCGCGGAGCACAGGCTCCAGACATGCAGGCTCAGCAGCCACGGCTCACGGGCCCAGCCGCTCCACGGCATGTGGGATCTTCCCGGACTGGGGCACGAACCCGTGTCCCCTGCATCGGCAGGCGGACTCTCAACCACTGCACCACCAGGGAAGCCTGTTTGTTTGTTTTTTGCCTTTTAAAAAATTACACAAATGACACGTGCATTCTCATCATATAACGTTCAAACAAAGCAGAAGTACATGGTGCAAACCATGACCCTCCCCCGCCTCCCCCTCCCCCCATTTCCCTCCCTGGAAGGGACCAATGTCAGCAGTTTGGTTTGTGTGCTTCCAGATTCCTGTCTTTGCATCTATGTACAAAGAATGTTTACATACACAGACCATGGGGCGAGACCAGCTGGATCCACGTCCCAGCTCTGTTAGTCATTAGCTGTGTGACCTTGGGCAAGTTATTTAAACTTCTCTATAAAATGGAGATAATAGTGGCTACCTCGTGGGGTTATAATAAGAATGACTGAGTGATGTATGTAAAGCACTTAGAATCCACCAGTGCCCCCCCGTAGAAAGTATTATATAAGTGTTAGCTATTATTATTACTTACTATATCTTCTTTAACAAAAATAAAATCCTACTATACGTAATAGTCTTCTTATATTTTTTTTGTCCTGAAGAATAAATCCAGAAGGTCTTTCTTATCAGGATGTATAGATCTGCCTCTTTCTTTTTTAAATAGCTAATTATATCCCATATAAAAATATACTATAATTTATTTGATGCTCACTTAAGTTGGGTCCATAAATTCTGACTTTAAAGTAAAAAAATTTACATCATTCTTTGAGGGATCCAGTGAGCTGGGTTTGCTGTAATGGCAGGCAGTTTTAGGGCAGGCTTCATCCCTGCCCTGCACCTGTGCCCATGGATGGTCATTGCCTGGACTTCGGTAACATGCCCCAGGGTACAAACCAGTGGATTTGTTGCAAGTGCTCTTTTTTTTTTTTTAATTGAAGTAGAGTTGATTTACAATGTCATGCCAATCTCTGCTGTACAGCAGAGTGACTCAGTTATACACATAGAGACGTTCTTTGTTTTCATATTCTTTTCCCTGATGGTTTATCACAGGATATTGAATATAGTTCCCTGTGCTCTACAGTGGGACCTTGTTGTTTATCCATCCTATGTATACTAGTTTACATCTGCTAACCTCAAACTTCCAGTCCTTCCCTCCTCACCCCCCTTCCCCTTGGCCACCACAAGTCTGTTCTCTATGTCTGTGACTCTGTTTCTGTTTTGTAGATGGGTTCATCTGTGCCATATTTTAGATTCCACATGTATGTGATATCACATGGTATTTGTCTTTCTCTTTCTGACTTATTTCACTTAGTTTGATAATCTCTAGTTGCATCCATGTAGCTGTAAATGGCATTATTTCATTCTTTTTTATGGCTGAGTAATATTCCATTGTATGTATGTACCACATCTTTATCCTTTCATCTGTCGATGGACATTTAGGTTGTTTCCATGTCTTGGCTATTGTAAATAGTGCTGCTGTGAACATAGGGATGCATGTATTTTTTGAATTATAGTTTTGTCTGGATATATGCCCAGAAGTGGGATTGTTGGATCATATGGCAACTCTATTTTTAGTTTTCTGAGGAGCCTCCATACAGATTTCCATAGTGGCTGCACCAACTTACATTCCCACCAACCGTGTAGGAGGGTTCCCTTTTCTCCACACCTTCTCCAGCATTTGTTATTTGTAGACTTTTTAATGATGGCCATTCTGACCAGTGTGAGGTGGTACCTTGTTGTGGCTTTGACTTGCATTTCTCTAATAATTAGTGATGTTGAGCAGCTTTTCACGTGCCTACTGGCCATGTGTGCGTGGAAGTGCTCTTTTTTGAAAGTCGCAGAAACCGTTTTCCTGATTCGACTTCTCTTGCAGACGTACGGCTATGAGCACATATTGACCTTACACAACCTAGAGAAGGCTGGCCTGCTGAAACCACAGACGGGGGGCAGAAACACTTACCCAACCATCCGGAAAACGTTACGCCTCTGGATGGATGATGTAAACGAGCAAGTAAGACGCTCCTGCTCTTCAGCTCATTTGAGCTCCCAGTTAACGGGTTATTGCAACGACACACGCTACTTGATCTCCGCATCCACCTTGCTTTCTAACGACAGTTTTCTAATGTTTTGGAGAAAGTCGTGCATTCGTGTGGATCCCAGCAGGAAGCAGAGGGTGCTCTTGCACTGGGTAGTTTAAGGGAGTTTCATAAAGACGGGGTGGACCGGGGAGAGGCAGTGCAGTGGGGAACCTTCCCCAGCCGAGGCCTGAGGGCAGGGGAAGGGGGCTGTTCCAGAACCGGGAGAGAAGAACTGTGTGACCAGGCCGTCTGACAAGCGGAGGGACACAGCCAACCTCTGGCAGCACCACAGAGGGGAAGTCAGGGCAACAACTCACGCTGCCATCTTCTCTCCAGTTTCCAGCTGGTACAGAGCCCACGGGGCTGCCTCTGGGGCACAGAGCAACAAGGAGAAATGCGGGAGGGTCCAGCACAGATCCAGCACAGGGAGAGCAAACAGTGGGAAGCAAGGCTCCTCCCACATCCAGCCTCAGGTTCCCCTCAGAGGCGAGCACGGTAACGAGGCGAGTTTGTAGTCTATCCTTCCAGAAAGATTCTACGTACAGACAAACATTTTTACGTAAATGCTGCATATTCTATACCACTGGTCTCCAAAGTAGGGTGCGCTTTGCTTTATATTTATTGCTTACTCCAATCTTCCTAAGTTTCATTTTTCTTATTTTTTGGTTTTTCATAAGGGACTTGATTAGGCTGCGTCTTGCCGCAAAAGCTAACAGTCTCCTGCCTCAGTAGCAAAATTGGATTGTTTTTGTCCAGTGGGAATATAGATAATCTTAATTCCTGTGTTGTACAACGTAAGTCGTAGATTAGTTCAGCTCTTCACGGCGCTGACCACTTTCCCCACCCCACCCCCACTTAACACTGTATCTTGAAGAGCCTTCTGTGATCTCCTCATTCTTTTAAGTTCTTTTTAACTGCTACCTAGGGACTTCCCTGGAAGTCCAGTGGTTAGGACTCTGAGCTTCCACTGCAGGGGGCCTGGGTTCGATCCCTGGTCGGGGAACTAAGATCCCTCAGGCTGAGCGCCAAGGCCAAGAATAAAATAAAATAATTTTTTTAACAAACTCTTTTTATTTATTTGTTTGTTTGTTTGTTTATTTATGGCTGTGTTGGCTCTTCGTTTCTGTGCAAGGGCTTTCTCTAGTTGTGGCAAGTGGGGGCCACTCCTCATCGCGGTACGCGGGCCTCTCACTGTCGCGGCCTCTCTTGTTGTGGAGCACAGGGTCCAGACGCGCAGGCTCAGTAATCGTGGCTCACAGGCCTAGTTGCTCCGCGGCATGTGGGATCTTCCCAGACCAGGGCTCGAACCCATGTTCCCTGCATTGGCAGGCAGATTCTCAACCACTGCGCCACCAGGGAAGCCCCTAAAATAAAATAACTTTTTAAATTAATTGCTACCTAGTGGTTTTTCAGATACATCTTATTTTATGATTTATCAGATTTCTACTGATAGAAATTCAGGTCGTTTGCAGTCCTTTGCTAGTTCGCACAGTGTTGCAGTTAATATCTTTGTGCTTTGGTCTTTTGTCCTCTAGAGTACAAGCCCCTCTGTGGGATAAGTGCCTGAAAGTGGAATTGCCGTGTTCAAGGGTTATATTCTCGGCTAGGGAGTTCCACTTTACCGTCCAAGAAGTTTCTTGCCAAACCAAGTAACAATTTTTCATCTTCAGTACCTATAGATGCTCTGAGTGGCTGTTGAAGATTTGAGTCAAAAGTAAACCTTTGGCTGCTAAGAGCAGAGCCCAGCAGGGGTGGACTGGAACAGGATATTTTGATATTGCAGCAGGATATTTCAATATTGGAGCAGGCTATTTCGGGGGTTTGTGTTTCTGCCTTCAAAGCCAAATCAAATAATTTTGGGTTACCCCACAAGCCACAGTTAGGCAGCTATACGTCTCTCTCTCTCACCCTCTCTGCAGGCCTTTTTTCCTTTAATTATTTAACAGAATCCCACGGACATATCGTATGTGTACAGTGGTTATGCCCCTCTCAGCGTGCGCCTGGCCCAGCTGCTTTCCCGGCCCGGCTGGCGCAGTATTGAGGAAGTTCTGCGCATCCTCCCAGGGCCCCACTTTGAGGAACGGCAGCCGTTGCCCACAGGGCTACAAAAGAAACGTAAGTCCACGGCCCGTATCCACAGATGATTATGTAGTGTTAGTGTGCTTTTCACGTATTATGCAATTGCTTTGTAAAATACATTGTAAAGTACTTAGGAGTCAGAGTCCGATATACACACCTCTTTTGTTAGTTGTGAATTATATTGTAAGCACTAGAACCCACTACTCCCTCAGGAGAAGCCTCTTTCAACCTCTGAACTGAGGATCTCAGAAGTTAGAAAAAACATTGAGATCAAAATCATGGTCCTGAGTTTCAAATGAATTGTCTGTACCAAGACATATATGACTCTTTTTCCTTAGGAATGGTGTAATTTTTTTAAGAGGTGGGGAGAGAAGCATCAATAATAATTCTTCATTCTGAAATGTTTTTATTTTAGGTCAACCGGGAGAAAACCGAGTCACTCTGATATTTTTCCTCGGGGGTGTAACCTTTGCTGAAATTGCTGCCCTGCGATTTCTTTCTCAGCTGGAAGATGGAGGTACAGAATACGTCATCGCCACCACTAAGCTAATAAACGGGGCCAGCTGGATAGAGTCGCTAATGGAAAAACCTTTCTAGGGCGTTCAAAGGAGACTTACCGGTGAACCGCAGAATAAACTGCTCCTTTAAAGAAGTTGCTGGAAGGAAGTACAACCCCATGGAGGAATAACACGAGATACAGAATTTACTTGGGGGTCAGCTTCTTAAATTACGCTGTTTTCTCCTTTCTGATTGTCTTTTGTGTTCCTAATTTCTTAAAGAAAGAAGAACGGAAGAGAATCAGCCAGGGTAAAAGACATAACAGTTTTTAATGTTCTGAGCTCAGGATCTTCATTAGAGGCCTCTGGAAATATATTAAGGATGGTGGGATGGATAATCTATACAGCCACACAGATGGGTCCAGTTCTTAAGAAAGCAGGGACCAAGCAGGTAAAAAATGAAAATAAAAGTGGAAGGTCCGACCCCTAATAAATAGTGCTGAATTTCTTAAAGGTGCATCATGCCTAGGGCAGTGGCTGAGTGCTGGGGGCCTAGGGCTAGTATTATCACTGAGTTGAGATTTCTTTTTCCTGCAGAACATGGCACATTACATTCAGTGTCACCAGTCTCTACCTTATCTGGTCATTAAGGCAAGTTGTGTTCCTTCTGTTTTTGATTCCTCTGCTTCTAAAAAGCAAGAGGTTTGGAAGAGCTGCTTTCCCCAGAACAGGTTTATGATCTGCCTGATGAGCTAAGTCGGTATGGGTCCCATACTTATCAAGGGCTTTTTACTTTGAGTAACATAATAATTAGGGAGCCGCTTCCTGAGAGTGTAACCATTCAAAGACGCGTTCTTAGTGCACGTGTTATTAACTCTTAAGACGTTTCAATGGTAGATGCCTCCAGTTCTCTCCCCTGCCCATCGTGGGCCGCACCACCCAGCCAGTCCCACTGTGAGCAGTGGCAGCTCGGCTTCTCCAGCATCCGGCAGCTCCCCCTCCCCGGTAAGTGTCACACATGCTTCCCCAGCAGTCTGCAGACACACCTATTCGGCCTCTGGCATTTATTTTGCTAGAAAACACCCAGCCCCGTTTCAGTCCGTGGTCCGGTGACTCCATCCCCCTCTGGCGCAGCTTGTCAATGATCTTGGAGTCCAGCTGCTACCTTCCTACGGGAGACTGCTAGACTGCAGGATAGAGGAGCTTGGGTGCTGCTGGAGAAGCTGGAAATCTCCCTCCTGCTCTATCCCAGCGTCTGGAGGAGTTAAGGCCAAGAAGGGGACCAAATTGACGGTGTCACAGCCCTTGCCTGAGTCTCCAGCCAAATTAGCTGATCCCCGTCTTTGCTGGGGGCCAAAGTCAGTGTCCTTCCCCAGGTGTCATTTCTACTGTTAATTAGTACCCGTACATGTTTTCCTGACTTTCTTTCGCTAGTGGAAGTCTCTTAGCACACTGCATGTTATGAGTGAAGGAGAAATTCTGTACTTTTTAAAAAATCTCCTTAATGTAAGAATGAGGGGTAGAAGAGGGAATATTTAAAAGATTAGGTACTCGAGGATTTAACGTGGCTTTGATATTCAGTATTTGGAAAGGTCTTAATATGATTCCTGTTTTAGGAATCCTTTTTCAGCTACTTGTTATCCCAGGGAGATTAGTTTATACCTTCCAGCCCCAGCGGCTGTGAGTCTCAGCTGCTTTAGAGAATGAAATCCACCTTGTCTGTAAGTGTTTTCGGCTCATGGGATTCAATTTAAGCCCAGTCAAGTCTCCTTGGCTGGGGTTTTGTCCCGTGAACAGGTACTCGGTTGTGTCTCGTGTGTCTGCATTCACTGGTGGCTCTATACTTGCTTGCTCCGAGCATAGTTAGGTCAGCTCCTAAAAATGCATTCAGCAGAAGACTTCAAAACATCAATTGCTTCATTTGTATGCAAATAGAAAGTGGTGGATAATTATATATTATACGCCTTTGTGTAAGTTCATTTAATACTTGAAGCAGTCTTTGTCTCAAAGGAGTGTGCCCTTACTGAGAAAAAGGGTATGTGAATGGTACATTTATTCTTGGAGAGGGTGGATTGTTTCCATCATGTCTGGACTTTTGTCTAGTTGGGTAGACGGTTCTACACCAGCAGTCCTACCAAAAAGAAGTCTACGGACAAAGAAGTCCACGTAGACGAAGAAGTCCACGTAGACAAAGAAGTCCACGTAGACAAAGAAGTCCACGTAGACAAAGAAGTCCACGTAGACGAAGAAGTCCACGTAGACGAAGAAGTCCACGTAGACGAAGAAGTCCACGTAGACGAAGAAGTGTCTACGTAGACGAAGAAGTCCACGTAGACAAAGAAGTCCACGTAGACAAAGAAGTCCACGTAGACGAAGAAGTCCACGTAGACGAAGAAGTCCACGTAGACGAAGAAGTCCACGTAGACGAAGAAGTCCACGTAGACGAAGAAGTCCACGTAGACGAAGAAGTCCACGTAGACGAAGAAGTCCACGTAGACGAAGAAGTCCACGTAGACGAAGAAGTCCACGTAGACGAAGAAGTCCACGTAGACGAAGAAGTCCACGTAGACGAAGAAGTGTCTACGTAGACAAAGAAGTGTCTACGTAGACAAAGAAGTCCACGTAGACAAAGAAGTCCACGTAGACAAAGAAGTCCACGTAGACAAAGAAGTCCACGTAGACAAAGAAGTCTACGTAGACACTATTTTGTGTCATACTGTACACTTTTGAATTTTAGCCAACAGAGAAGTAAGTATTTGAACTGTAGTTTAACTGTGGAGCAAGAGACTAATGGTTAAAAGGAGGAGGATTAAAAACAGCCCATTTAGTTCTTGAAGAGAACTGGGAAGGGAGCATCTCCATGCGATAGTCCACTGTAGCTCTGCCCTCACGGCAAGTGGATTATGATTAATCCGACATGGAGCCTGTCTCTTGTTCTCAGTTGTATGTTAAAGACTGGCCTGTCACCAGGAGGAAGTGTTTGTATTCAGCAGAGTTGAACTCAAGAAGAAATACTTCTTAAAAAACAACAACAAAACACCAGAACAAACTGAGTATCTAAAGCAGCCAGGAAGAGGGGCTGTAATAAAGATGGCAAGGCAGAGAAATACAGACATCACATAGACTATGAATTATGAACAGACTGTGAATTATACTCTAGAGCCTGGTGTATTATATTCAATCATATGGTTTAATGATGACATACTGTAGAAAATAGAGGATGCCGTTTTGTCATCCAACAATCAAAGGCAGTAATGTAAAATTTCTCAGATTCTCTTCTAAATGAATGCATATGAACTTCAAGCTACACAGTGTTTCTCAGCTCCAGTTACTCGTTGCTGTAAAATACCCCCGGATTGGGTGGTGACTAGAGTCTGCAAAGGCTGGAACACATAACTGACTTGAGATATCCATTTGAAGGTTGTGAGAGTTAAAGGGGAACAGAATGAGGCCTATTTTAATCGCCTTTTTCATCTGTTACTTTGGTGTGGGATGAGGGTATAAATCTCAGCTGTACTCTCTTTCCTGTGACTCGGCAGGACACAGAGCCCTCCAGATGACCAGTTCTCTGGGGGAGCAATTACTACTCACTGGCTTCCTGCGCAGCTTGATAATATTCTGCTCCTGTTTTCAGCCCAGCTGCGGCGGGGCAATGATTTGATAATAAGAGATCCTGATCAAATTAAAGAGCCATTTGCTTCTGGATGATGATGTTGATAAAAGGGTTGATGTCCACACTGCCTGCTTTTTTTTTAAAGGTCAAAACATATTCTTACTACAAACTACTACAAAACGCAGAAGAATCAGAAGCAGCATAAAGTTTGTGCTTTCTTTTCCCTTCATTGTTACATCTGGGAAAGGGTCTGTTCTTTACTGGCTGAAATCCTGACTGGTTCTTTTTGCCTGGCATTTGGAAGAGTTGAAATTGGAAGTGGGCACATTGGGAAGGTGACTGTATAATGAGTCTCTAACCTGCTAAACTCTGTGAATTAGAATCAAGCACTTGGGAGCTCTTGGTTCTCTGAGCTGGTTCTCACACGCACACACACAAATGCTCGAACTTGCATATGTTTTAAGACAACAGCTTTTGCTTTAGTTGGGCAGTCATGAGTGTTGGACGTACAGTGGTTCTTCTTGTCTGAGACTTGAGTAGGATGGGACTGCTCTCAGTGGGAGTTTGTTAGGATTTGGACTGTATCCCACCTGCAGTGTTTAGAAAAGCCAGACAAGAGGGCCATGAAATCCCCCCTAGTGTACCACTTGCTCAGCCCATCTAAGTCAGGAGCTTTGCAGGCAAGTTCAGAGCTCTGTGGGCCGTGGTGGTGACATAGGCAGAGGGCGGGCAGGGTTGCCAGTGCCCCGCCTGGTCTGGGATCGCCTGTGCGCAGCTCCGTGAGAGCTCAGGGACCACGTGAAGATTGTGATTGGTCTCTAGACCACACCTAGTTGGTGAGTGCAGCTGCTGCCTGAAAATCCCTCAGCTCTGCTGACATCGCCGGAGTGCACGCAAGCCTACCTTTGGACACCAGACCAGAGAGGGACCGTGGAGGTGCTGCGGTGGACGAGTCGTGGAAACTTTCCTGAGTGAGTGAAGTGGGGAGAAAGGGAAGCTGGTGGCTGGCACTGAGGGGCGTTACTGGGCAGGGCAGCAGTGGAGGTAAAGAACTGGTTTGTGATTGTTACCATATGATTCCATCTGTGGTGGAAGATAGAGCGCTGGAGCAGATGCCAAGAGCACGATGGGGAAGGAGATGAGCCCAGAATCAAATTGCTACCCACCTCTTGGCACTCCTGCTATCCTGGCTGGCCAGAAGGGCAAGCAGGCCTGGCCACAAAGCAGGGATCCTCAAACTCTTGTGTACTAATAAGCCTTGGGGCCAGAGGAATTGCAGAGGGGCTGCAGTGAGGGGCTGCTGCTTTCCCCCTACTCAAAAGGCTCTTCTCTTCCCCTCCCAAGGAGCGCTGACAGCCGGGGCTGCAGCTTGAATGATGGCAAAAGAAAGCTTTACTTCACCAGCGCATTAGCAGCACTCACAACATTAAAAATGAAGGAGGTGGATGGGAGGAGAGGGCGGGGGATGAAGACCAGTGCAGCAGCGGGGTCTGGGAACCGCCAGGCTTCTCTTCTCTGAGCCCAGATCCAGATCGGGAGCCGAAGAATGAGGAGAACTTTCGGTTTAAAAGAATTCTGTAGTGTCAGTGCAGTGTCCAGGTGGTTGTTAATGGAGAAAATCAGCACTTCGGGCTTCCTTAGCCTTAGGAAAGTATGTTAACTCAGAGGGCCGGGACCTAGTCTAGCCCCCTGTGTCCACGCTGCCTATAACAGTGCCTGGCTCAGCAGCGCTTGCTTAGGGTCCAGCGGAGGTTGGTCAAGGGGAGAGAACCGTCCTCTTTGCGTGCTCAGGGTCTCCCGGGTGCCCTGCCCCGCAGGTCCTCGGGCCCCCCGCGCAGGGCGATGCCGGCCTCGACCACCATCCACGTGCTGCAGCTGTTGCGGGAGCTGCTGGCTTTCGTGCTCCTCAGCTACACGGTGCTCATCGGGGCGCTGCTGCTGGCCGGCTGGACCACCTATTTCCTGGTGCTGAAGTGACAGCGCCGCTGGCCCGGCTCCCCGCCCCCCCGCCCCCCGCCCCAGCAGCAGCCTGCCCAGCAGAGCGCTGCTCCGCCTCGGACTTCTGTCCTGACAGACCCGCACGGCCAGCTAACGAGAGAACTCTCCCGAGGTGAAGGGCCTCAGTCCAACCACCCTCCACGACTGCCGGCTTGGCTCCGCCCGCTCCGCGTCCTCACACGGCCCGCCCCGCCCCACGCGGAAGCTCCGGCAGTCGGGTGTCCCGCCAGGCCATTAGAGCCTTTACCCTCAGCCCCTCCCCCTCTCTCCCCGTCTGTCCAATCCCGGCTGCGCCCTCGGGTGGGGGGTGTGGTCATGTGAAGAGGCCATCTCAATTGGGGGCCGCGTGCCCGCCCCCCGCTCCGAAGTGGCGTCACTTCCGGCGTGTGCGTGTGAGGTCCGTTCGACGCGGGATGGCGGCTCTACGGAGTTGGCTGTCGCGGAGCGTAGCCTTCTTCTTCAGGTAAGGCCTGAGGTCGTGTAGGAGGTCAGGGTCGGACAGAGGGAGGGGACGCTGAGAGCGCCGCGCCCGGGCCGCAGCCCCGGCCTTGCGGGCGCGCGCTTCCCTTCTCAGCCGAGAGGGTCATGGCGTCCCGCCCCTCTCGGAGGTCTGAGGACGTCCCACCTCTGCCTCGGGCCAGAGGCCTCCCTCCTCCTCGGCCAAGCCCGGGCTTCGTGTCTCACTGACGGCTTTTCCGTTTTCCCACCTGCCGAAAGCGCGTTCCCCCACTCTCGGGCTGTCTTTTGGGGGGCGCTCGGCCTGCCCGCGAAGTGACTCTCGTTGGCCCATTGAAGTCACTGGGGAGAGTAGGGGGAGAGGCCCGGGCAGGCGGCGGGTTCCCGGAGGAGGTTTTCCGTGAGGGCGGAGGAGCCCCAGGAACTTGCCTGTCTCCCCGCGGGCCCTGCTCCCTCGGCCTCCTGACGTCTGCGGGCTCCAGGGGACCATCAGAGCACTTGCAGCCTAGGCCAGAGGGCCAGCGCTAAATCCTGCCTGCAGAAGCGTTTTATTTTGGCCTGAGTTTTTAAAAGGCTTTGAGGCCACCTCTTAAACGTCCACACCTGGTAACTCTTAAACTGCGGCACCATCGGCCCGCCTTCCCGCGCGGGGAGCCAAGTAGCGGTTTCTTCTAGCCCGGGCCTTTCCAGTCCCCCCAGCTCCGCACAGAGTCCTGTCGTGTGGGTTCCAGCGTGGCCCGAGTTTGAGTCTCCAGCCCCTGCAAATAACAGTAAATTGAAGAGGCGTTCACAGGTTGGTGGTTGTGCCTTACTAAATTTGACTTCTGTTTCTAGGTACAAACAGTGTGTGCCAGTCGTGGCTAACGGTGAGAAGCGCTCTTTCTCGGAATTGATAAGACCATGGCACAAAACCGTGGCTGCTGGATTTGGGGTAACCCTGTGTGCAGTTCCTATTGCACAGGTGAAGTACTGTCCTGTCACTCCGTGTTGTCTTTGTGTACTGTGTCCTCTTGTGAAGTCCCAGGTGGGCAGTGAAGCATCTGACAAGCTCTCATGGTTTTACCCCGCGCCCCTCCCCACTTTCTAGTGTATCGGCATCTTCTTGTCAGAGCTGAGCAAATATAGTAATATTTCCATTTTAATAGTATTATTTGGTAGGAACACTGTGTCAAGTTGGTCAGATTGTATAAAGAGGGAAGAAAGAAAAGAACATATTACAGTGTCAACAAGATAGTCTTTCATTCAACAAAAATTTATTGGGCAACTTTTACGTGCTATACACACTGAGACCGTACGAGCAAATCAAACGAAGTTTCTGCTTTCATAAAGCTTACATTCTGGAGAGAAGGAAGAGGAGAAAGTGGAATGAGAGGGGGAGAGACAGAGAGAAATAGATGAGCTCAGCTCACAGAGTTAGCTCAGGACCAGAATGTGCTTTGACTTCTGTACTTTGTGGGCCATTGTAGAGCTTTGGATTTTATTATGGAAAAGAAGCCACAGAGGATTGTAACATAAGATTATTATGATCTGATGTAAGTTTTTAAAGGTGGCTGTGTGGAACTAAAAAGACCAGCAGGGGTCCAGGCATGAGATGATCGCGGGCTTGGCTTGGGTGGGGGGAGCGGGCTGAATGCCATCAGCAGGAGTTGCCAATGGGTTAGGTGTGAAGTATATAACTTCGCTTCCAGTACTTTTAAAAGGCCTAAGCAACGGAGAGAATGCTGTTGCCATATACTGGGATGGAGAGGAATGGGTTTGGGGAGGAAGAGACCAAGAGTTCAGTTTTGGAAATGACATCTAGGTGGAGTTGTCAAGTAGACAGTGATATGAAAGTGGTACCTTATTAAAAAACCGTTGGTTATATGCTTTATCAGGAAGAGCTAAATAAGAAATCGGCAAACCCCATTTTGGCAAAACATTCCTGATACTTAAGTGTGTGTTTATCACAGCAACAAGATTAATTCCATCTATCACAAGTATTTTCAGCATCTTCTGAGGCTCACTCGTGAGCCTTTCCCTTTTTGTGCCTCACTTCAGCCCTCATCTCTGTACTAATGACCCTTTAACCCTAAAATCCTTACTTGGACACCAAGCCATTTTCAGTCATTGTTAGGACAGCCTTTCTTCCTCCAAAAGATTTTTTGTGTGTTTGTCCTTTTTATTTCTTTTTAATGTTTACCTATTTATTTGGTTGGTTGCGCTAGGTCTTAGTTGTGGCTCCCCGGCTCCTTAGTTGCAGCACATGCACTCTTAGTTACAGCACACATGTGGAATCTAGTTCCCTGACCAGAGAAAGAACCCAGGCCCACTGCATTGGGAGCGCGGAGTCTTAACCACTGTGCCACCAGAGGAGCCCCCTGTGTTTGTCCTTTCTAGTTCGTATACTATTCTTAAGCCCTAGTTACCTCAGTTCTAGGCCACATGCCAGGAGCCTCTGGTTGACAGGAGCCTCTAGTCATTCTCCTGTAGGGACAGCAGTACCACTTTCGTTCTTCAGAGCCTGCAGTGGTTCCCCGTAATGTGTCACAGAGCTACAATCCAGCAAACTCTCCTCGCACTCCAGTGCCCTAGCCAGTCTCATCTCCCTGGTGCCATCCACTCCAACCAGGCTAGATTCCCGACGTCCCCTGCATACATCACATGTATTCTTTTCCTCATCGTTTCTTCTAACCCAGGACGCATGTCCATGCTAATCCTAGTTGTCTTGAGACCCAAATCCCACCTCTTTTTTTTGTTTTGTTGTGTTGTTTCGTTTTGCGGTACGCGGGCCTCTCACTGCTGTGGCCTCTCCCGTTGCGGAGCACAGGCTCCGGACGCACAGGCTCAGCGGCCATGGCTCACGGGCCCAGCCGCTCCGCGGCATGTGGGATCTTCCCGGACCGGGGCACGAACCCGTGTCCCCTGCATTGGCAGGCGGACTCTCAACCACTGTGCCACCAGGGAAGCTCCCACCTCTTTTTAAAGGCTTTCCTAGTTCCTGGCCAACAATGATTTCCCTCTCTGACCACTTATATTGTCTATTTTGATATTTGATGATAATCTATTTGACTCCCCTGAGTCAGCAGAGCATAATGGAAACTTGGGAGTGAGAAGATTTGGTTTGAGGTCTACATGTGTACTTTTGAGGAGAGTTACATAACTATTCTGAGCTTCCATGTCCTCATTAAAAGAGAAGTGCTAATACCTAGACTGTTGTGAGGAACAAGTACACATGCCTTGTAAAATGGAGAGCATTATGAAGACACAGATTATCAGAACAGGTCAAAGTTAGCTTCTCACGAGCAGAGATGATATCATTCTTTCCTTTCTAGCCCCTCAGTGCTAGGTACATAATGAATACTTACTTAGTTGATTGAATGAAATATAAATATGATAAAATTCATGATTTGTTCATGTATCAGAGATATTTCTTGATTGCTACTTTCAACAGGTAGTGATTCAGTGTGCTTATACTTTAAATAGCAAAAAGACAACAGACGATAGAGGGATTGTTAGTTCTGATACAATAAATCCTCTGCTATGGGAGAAAAAGGGAAAGTTAGGGATGACTTGTCATCATAGTTGCCAATATTTAATCAAGTTGGCCACCACATTCCCTTAACTCGTGAGATAGTTATACTGCCCTTCTTTTTTTTTTAAACAACAGCTGAGGTCAGAGGGAAGTGTCTCCTCTCCCCCACATCAAGACTGTACAGCTCATTCTGCAGATTTGCCCTCTCCACCATTTACTTCCTTAGACTCAGCTTAATCCTTGTCAACTCTATGAAGCCTTTTCTAAGTTATTCTCATTCAACGTAGAAGTGATTGCTATCTTACATGTGCCCCTCCAGACTTCTTCCACAGCTCCCATGGTACTTGATTGCATTAATTTTCTAATTTATCTTTATATCCCAAGCATCTAGCACTGTGGTAATGAATGAATCATAACTTCATGAAATTTGTTGATTATAAATACTAGCCTTTTATTTGATAAAAAGAAATACTTTGCTTTTTGGAGCAGAGAATAAGCAACAAAAGTAGGTAGAAAGCATATTCTAGAATTATTTTCATATGTTGTCTTAAATAGCGAAAATAAAGCTTAAAAAGAAAAAGGTAACACAGAAGCATCATAGTGCAGTTGCAGTGTGAGAATTACATTTTTCACTTGGCTGTCTATGATCCCAGCTCGAGCTTTAGGTTCAAAATTGACTAAAAATGTTTGTGTGTTTCAGAAACCGGAGCCTCATCCTCTTAGTAATGATGCGTTAATGAGGAGGGCTGTGTCTTTGGTAACAGATAGCACCTCTACCTTTCTCTCTCAGACCACATATGCATTGATTGAAGCAATCACTGAATATACTAAGGTAAGTGTCCTCTTGTTAAGTCTTGGTCATCTAAGTCAGTGGTTAGCAAACTGTGGCTCACAGATCAAATCGGATCTGATGCCTGCGTTTGTAGTTGGATTGGTACACGGTCAGGCTCGTTTTTTTTGTGTATTGTCTATGACTGCTTTCGTGAGTTGAATAGTTGCAAACAGAGATTGTAGGGCCACTCTCTGGCCCTTTCCAAAAAAAAGTTGGCTGAGTCCTGATCTAAATTACTGGTTTTTAGACTTTCTCCAGGAACCCTTTTTATTATTCATTTTATTTTATTAAAAAAATTTTTTTATTGAAGTATAGTTGATTTACAATGTTGTGTTAATTTCTGCTGTACAGCAAAGTGATTCAGTTACACATATATTCTTCTTCATATTCTTTTCCATTATGGTTTATCACAGGATATTGAATATAGTTTCCTGTGCTGTTGTTTATGCATTCTCTATATAATAGTTTGCACCTGCTAATCCCAAACTCCCAATCCATCTTTCCCTCACCTCCCTCCCCCTCGGCATCCACAAGTCTGTTCTCTATATCTGCGAGTCTGTTTCTGTTTTGTAAGTTCATTTGTAGCATTATTTTAGATTCCACATACAAGTGATATCACATGATTTGTCTTTTTCTGGGGTACTTCACTTAGTATGATCATGTTGCTGCAAATGACATTATCCATTTTAAAAATAAATATTTATTTATTTATTTATTTTTGGCTGAGTTGGGCCTTTGTTGCTGTGCATGGGCTTCTCTAGTTGTGGCGAGCGGGGGCTACTCTTCATTGCGGTGTGTGGGCTTCTCCTTGTGGTGGCTTCTCTTGTTGCAGAGCACGGGCTCTAAGCGTGTGAGCTTCAGTAGTTGCGGCTCGTGGGCTCTAGGGCGCAGACTCAGTAGTTGCGGCACATGGGCTTAGTTGCTCCGCAGCATGTGGGATCTTCCCAGACCAGGGCTTCAACCTGTGTCCCCTGTGTTGGCAGGCAGATTCTTAACCACTGTGCCACCAGGGAAGCTCCTGTTCCATTCTTTTTTATAGCTGAGTAATATTCCATTGTATATATGTACCTCATCTTTATCCATTCACCTGTCAGTGGACACTTAGGTTGCTTCCATGTCTTGGCTGTTGTAAATAGTGCTGCTGTGAACATAGGGGTGCTTGTATCTTTTTGAATTAGAGTTTTGCTTTATCCTTATTTAATGTAGGGCCCCTGCAGGTGGGACACTCGCCCTCTGGGAAGGGGCTGTGGTCAGCCTCACTGTTCAGGAACCCTTTTTAAAAGAAAAATCTTAAATATAGCAGCCCGGTATATAAGACAGGGGAACCATGCTGATCTGGTTCAGTTGGGGGTACCAGGGGTTTCTATGTGAGGACAGTTTGAAAACCACTGATCTGAGCTAATAGAGAGTATGTGGATAATCAGAATCATTTTAAAAAGTCTCATTTATATGTTTCTTTACCTTCATTTTCCAGCAGCTTTATTCCCAGTTTTCTGAGTTTTCCATCTGCGTTACGTTCTTTTTGTATGTCTAAATTGCTAACAAGCTTTTAAAACACAGAAGTTTACAAGTGGAGATACTGATGTCCTAGGATAATGCCTCTACTTCATACAATACTGCAGGTTCAGTGAGGCATGAGGACTGAAGAGCCAGTTTGCTGCAATGGGACTTCACCTTGAGGTGTAAGTCTCACTAACCCTAATATGCCTCACTTATTTTACTCATTTATTCTATATTTGTAGGCTGTTTATACCTTAATTTCTCTGTACCGACAATACACGAGTTTACTTGGGAAAATGAATTCACAGGAGGAAGACGAAGTGTGGCAGGTGATCATAGGAGCCAGAGTTGAGGTGAGCAAAAAGTTACTTGGCGTTTCTGTATTAGTGCTCCTACCTCATTGTGGTTATCTAAATGATTGAATGAAGGTGTTTTACCAGTAGCTGTTCTCTCAGTCTACTATTGGATAGTCCATTTAAATGTGCTTAATGACGTAATGCAGAGTCATGTTGTCTAAAGTGCTTTGTTTAATTTATAGATGACTTCAAAACAGCAAGAGTACTTGAAGTTGGAAACCACCTGGATGACTGCAGTTAGTCTTTCAGAGATGGCAGCAGAAGCTGCATACCAAACTGGTAGGTTAAAGTTCTTACCCTGGAGGTGCTGTTTGAGTTTTCATCTAGCTGAAAAGTGAGGGATATTGTGGCTGTAACCATTTCCAATATATTAACCAATATTTCATCTGCACAAAGGAAAAATTAACGCCCTTGTAGACCAGACCCATAGAAGCTAGATAGTTAATATCTAGAAAAGAGAAATGATAAAACTACTGTCAGCCGGAAATTTTGATTGCTTCCAAATAGTTTTTGAACATTTTATTTTTAAATAACCTGGATAATTTATGAATAACTAACTAGTATCTATATTTCAGGCTTTGTGGTAAACATTTTATAGACATTTAACCCCCATAGTTCCTTTAAAGTAGGAGTTACTGTCATCATTCCCACTTTATAGATGAAGAAACTGACAGAGGGGGTTAAGTAATTCACCCAGCATGCTGTGGTACACAGTAAGTAAGCAGCCAAACGGGGATTCAGCAAGGTAGGTCAAATTCTAAAGCCTTTGCCCCTGGTAGCCAGGGCTTCATCCTCTGTGCCTTGGTGCCTGCATATAGAAAATGCAGTTATTCATTCACCAGGCGTTTTTAAACCATCACTATCCATCCAGTGGGCTTGAGCTGAATGGTTTTCTAATTAAATGTATTTGAGGGAACCCCTCATTTGACATCTTACCTGGTTGGGCCCAAACTATGTCACCACAGAAATTCTTATTAGGAAACTGGTTTGTTAAAGTGGTTTTGTTTTCTCAAATCTTAAAGATATAAAAGATTTTTAAAGTAAAAACAAAAAATTCTTTGTTAGTTAACTAATGCCCGAGGAATAAGAGATTCTGAAAACAGGATTGGAATGAAGAGCGAAACAACAGAAGTGTAAAAGTAGCATTTTAGTAGTGGCACACCAAAGGTGGGAGCAGGGTTTCCAGGTGCAGTGAACAGGGAGGTTTGCTGAGGGTTCTACAGCAGGAACAGTCCCAGGCAGCCCTCACCACTCACAGGGAGGTTTGCTGAGGGTTCTACAGCAGGAACAGTCCCAGGCAGCCCTCACCACTCACTAGGCTTAGATCTAGCAGGAGAAAAGAGGGAGAGTAAATTATAAGCATTATCTGAAAAAAGACATTTTCCCAGAACTGATTGAAAGGGCTCACAAAGGTTCTGAACAGAATTTAAAATATACCTCATATGGTAAAAAACAAAAACTATACAAAGAAAAATCCTAAAAACTATAAGAAAAAAACAGAATAACTTACAAAGGAAGTATAATCAGACATTAATCTTCTTATCTGCAACCCTAGATGCAAGGTGACAAAAAACCATCCAAATATCTTTAAAATGTGAGAATAAAAGATGTTTTCAGACATAAAGACTCAGCTTACCAACTGCTTATGCTTTCTGGAAAAACTGCGTAAAGAAAAATTAGAAAGAAGCAACTGAGATACAAAACTAATGAAAATTTAGTAAAACTTGTCAAAAGCTCTGAGTGTTCATTTTTTTAAAAAATAAATTTATTTTTGGCTGTGTTGGGTCTTCGTTGCTGTGCATGGGCTTTCTCTAGTTGCGGGGGCTACTCTTTGTTGCAGTGCACAGGCTTATCATTGCGGTGGCTTCTATCATGGAGCATGGGCTCTAGGCACACAGGCTTCAGTAGTTGTGGCGCACAGGCTTAGTTGCTCCACAGCATGTGGGATCTTCTTGGGCCAGGGACTGAACTGTGTCCCCTGCATTGGCAGGCAGATTCTCAACCACTGTGCCACCAGGGGAGCCCCCTGAGTGTTAAATTTTTAAGTAATCAAATCAGTTTGGGGAAGAAGTGAAAGCATGCTAAGCTTTCTTGAGAAGAGAGACAATGGCTTAACATTAGACACTGTTAAACACTTCAAAAAGATTTGGGGGGGGCGAGGAGGGAAAAGTTGATAAAATTCAGTTAAGGCAGGAAAGGTTTAAGAAATAAAGCCTGTTGGGCTTCCCTGGTGGTGCAGTGGTTGAGAGTCCGCCTGCCGATGCAGGGGACACAGGTTTGTGCCCCAGTCTGGGAAGATCCCACATGCCACGGAGCAGCTAGGCCTGTGAGCCATGGTTGCTCAGCCTGCACGTCCAGAGCCTGTGCTCTGCAACGGGAGAGG
Source organism: Mesoplodon mirus (assembly GCF_964341445.2). Taxonomy (NCBI): domain Eukaryota; kingdom Metazoa; phylum Chordata; class Mammalia; order Artiodactyla; family Ziphiidae; genus Mesoplodon; species Mesoplodon mirus. Next base: position 7,660,270 of record NC_138989.1, read on the forward strand.
CCACAACAGTGAGAGGCCCGCATACCGCAAAAAAAAAAAAAAGAAAGCCTGTTAATTAGAATAAATTTACATATTAAATGATACTTTCTGAATGTATTAAAAAATAATTCTAGCTAAAACCGTTTACAGAGGCACATCTAAAACAAAAACGCATAGGCAGGTTTAGAATTTTAAGATAAACTAAACCATTACTAACAAAAAGAAATCTACCCCCAAAAAGGTGGCAGAGCCATGTCCGAATCTGAAGGGGGATTCCAGACAAAGAGCACTGAAAGGGACAGAACAGTTCATCAGGACACCAGTCATGAATCGTGTGCCTAATGCGGCAAAAACTGACAGGCTTACAAGGAGAAGTGGGGCTTGATACCCATCTTGGGCTCACAGGTCAAGACCAAAACAAAACTAGTAAGTGTTGGAACAGAATGGTTTTTAAAAGCTTAACCAAATACATATACTGAATACAAAATTTTGCCCTCCCCCCCAAAAAAAAATTCTCTTCAAATTCAAATAGTATACAACATGTACAGAAATTGATTTTTATGCCAAGTGATAAAGACTCAGCAAATGACTTGATACCCCCCCTTCCTCACCAAAGATCAAAATGGAAATTTAACTCTTACAACTCAATATCAAAAACCCTGATTTAAGAATGGAAAGAAGATCTGAATAGACATTTTCCAAAGACAACGTACAGATGGCCAGTGGATGCATGAAAAGATGCTCAACATCGCTAATCATCAGAGAAATGCAAATCAAAACCACAGTGAGGTATCACCTCACCTGTCAGAATGGCTATCATAAAAAGATCATAAGGGCCTCCCTGGTGGCGCAGTGGTTGAGAGTCCGCCTGCCGATGCAGGGGATGCGGGTTCGTGCCCCGGTCTGGGAGGATCCCATATGCCGCGGAGCGGCTGGGCCCGTGAGCCATGGCCGCTGGGCCTGCGCGTCCGGAGCCTGTGCTCCGCAACGGGAGAGGCCACAACAGTGAGAGGCCCGCATACTGCAAAAAGAAAAAAAAAAAAAAGATCATAAGTCACAAATGTCAGTGAGAATGGAGAAAAGGGAACCCTGGTACACTGTTGGTGGCAATGTAAAATGGTGCAGCCACTGTGATAAACAGTATGGAGGTTACTCAAAAAACTAAAAATAAACCCACACACCTATGGTCAACTAATCTGTGACAAAGGAGGCAAGAATATACAATGGCAAAAAGTCTCTTTTCAATAAGTGGTGCTGGGAAAACTGGACAGCTACATGTGAAAGAATGAAATTAGAACACTCTCTAACACCATACACAAAAATAAACTCAAAATGGATTAAAGACCTAAGTGTAAGGCCAGATACTATAAAACTCTTAGAGGGAAACATAGGCAGAACACTGACATAAATCACAGCAATATCTTTTTTGATCCACCTCCTAGAGTAATGAAAATAAAAATAAACAAATGGAACCTAATTAAACTTAAAAGCTTTTGCACAGCAAAGGAAACCATAAACAAAACAAAAAGACAACCTATAGGATGGGAGAAAATATTTGCAAAGGAAGTGCCCAACAAGGGATTAATCTCCAAAATATACAAACAGTTCATGCAGCCCAGTAACAGAAAAACAAACAACCCAATCAGAATATGGGCAGAAGATCTAAATAAACATTTTGCCAAAGAAGACATACAGATGGCCAAGAAGCACATTAGAAGATGTCAGTATCACTAATCATTAGAGAAATGCAATTCAAAAATGCAGTGAGGTGTCACCTCACACCGGTCAGAATGGCCATCATCCAAAAATGTACAAACAATAAATGCTGGAGAGGGTGTGGAGAAAAGGGAACCCTCCTACACTGTTGGTGGGAATGTAAATTGGTGCAACCATTGTGGAGAACAGTATGGAGGTTCCTTAAAAAACTGCAAATAGAACTACCATATGATCCAGCAATCCCGCTCCTGGGCATATATCCAGAGAAAACGGTAATTTGAAAAGGTAACATGCACCCCAGTGTTCACTGCAGCAGTATTTACAGTAGCCTGGACATGGAAGGAACCTAAATGTCCATCAGCAGAAGAGTGGATAGAGAAGATGTGGTGCATACATACAATGGAATATTACTCAGCCATGAAAAGGAACGAAATAATGCCATTTGCAGCAACATGGGTGGACCTAGAGATAGTCATACTGAGTGAAGTAAGTCAGAGAAGGACAAATATCATATGATTATCGCTTATATGTGGAACCAAAAAAAATGATACAGATGAACTTATTTACAAAACAGAAATAGAGTCACAGCTGTAGAAAACAAACTTATCGTTACCGGGGGAAAGGTTCGGGGGAGGGATAAATTGAGAGATTGGGATTGACATATATACACTACTATGTATAAAATAGATAACTAATAAGGACCTACTGTATAGCACCCGGAACTCAATACTCTGTAATGACCTATATGGGAAAAGAATCTAAAAAAGAGTGGATATACGTGTATGTATAACTGATTCACCTTAAACTGAAAATAGTGGGAATTCCCTGGTGGTCCAGTGTTTAGGACTCTGCATTTTCATTGCCAAGGGCACGGGTTCAGTCCCTGGTTGGGGAACTAAGATCCCACAAGCCAAGCAGCACAGCAAAAAAAAAAAAAAAAAAAAAGAGAGGAAAAAAAAGAAAAAAAAATAGAACCACCATATGATCCAGCAATTCCTTTCCACTCCTGGGTATATCTCTGAAGAAAATGAAACTGTGAATTCAAAAAGATATATGCACCCCAATATTCATAGCAGCATTATTTACAATAGCCAAGATTTGGAAGCAACCTAAGTGTCCATCAACAGATGAATGGATAAAGATGTGGTGTATACATACAGTGGAATATTACTCAGCCATAAAAGAATGAAGTTTTGCCATTTGCAACAACATGGACGGACTTGCAAGGTTTAGTCTTAGTAAAATAAGTCAGACACAAAGACAAATACTGTATGATATCACTTATATGTGGAATCTAAAAAATAAAACTAGTGAATATAACAAAACAGACTCACAGATACAGAGAACAAACTAGTGGTTACCAGTGGGGAGAGGATGAAGAGGTATAAACTACTATGTATAAAATAAATAAGCTGCAAGGATATACTGAACAGCACAGAAAACATAGCCAGTATTTTACAGTAACTATAAATGGATTAGAACCTTTAAAATTGTGAATAACTATGTTGTACACCTAAAACTTATATACTATCGTAAATCAACTATACCTCAATAAAGAAAAATGGAAATTTAAATGTATTTAGAACTGTCATAAGTCTTGTACATAGCAGACCCAGAGAGTTGTATACAAGTAGCTCTTAAATAGAAATTGACCCTTATTTAAAGGCACATGTCATAAATAAAAAGAACAGCAGCCATAAGTGACAGGTAATGTTCACTGTACTAAGAAGAACTGAAAATAAATTAATTAAACTTTTAACCCAGTAAGTTAGAGAAAGCAAAATAAATTCAGACAATGTGGAATAAAAGAAAGAAAAGGTATAAAAAGACTGAAAAGAAATAGGGGCTTCCCTGGTGGTGCAGTGGTTAAGAATCCACTTGCCAATGCAGGGGACACGGGTTCTAGCCCTGGTCTGAGAAGATGCCACATGCCGTGGAGCAACTAAGCCCGTGTGCCACAACTACTGAGCCTGAGCTCTAGAGCCCGCAAGCCACAACTGCTGAGCCTGCATGCCACAGCTACTGAAGCCCGCACGCCTAGAGCCCGTGCTCCGCAACAAGAGAAGCCACTGCAGTGAGAAGCCCACGCACCACAATGAAGAGCAGCCCCTGCTCACCGCAACTAGAGAAAGCCTGTGTGCGGCAATGAGGACACAATGCTGCCAAAAGTAAATAGTCAGAAAGGCAAACTGGTTCCTTGAAAAGAATTTAAAAATTAGGTTTGGCAAGTATAACTTTTTAGAGAGCAGAAGTAACATCAGAAGGAGCTATTATAGATATGGAGGGGTTTTAACTCATAAGAGAATATTATGATCTTTATGTAAATCCTAAGGTGGCCCAAGAAGTAAAGAATCCAAGATCAGTAACCACAAAAGTTGAAATAGTATTCACAAAGAATCTGTTCCCCCAACATAGACACTAAGCTCAGGCAATTTTGTGGGAGAGTTTTATCAAATCTTCAAGAAACATAATTCCTGTGTTATAGAAAGTGTACCAAAAAATGATGACAAGCCTCCCAACTATTATAATTGTCTAAAGCCAGCATAGGCCTGATCCCAAACTGGACTTGCCCAGCACCAGAACAAAAAAACTATAGTTCAGTATCACTTATGAATATAGATATAAATCAAATATAACCATTTATCTTCAAAATAAAATGATAATTCAACATTTAAAAAACCTATCAACATAGACAAAACATTCTCTGACATAAATCATAGCAATGTTTTCTTAGGTCAGTCTCCCAAGGCAATGGAAATAAAAACAAAAGTAAACAAATGGGACTTGAACTTAAAAGCTTTTGCACAGCAAAGGAAACCATAAACAAAACGAAAAGACAGCCTACACAGTGGTAGAAAATATTTGCAAACAATGTGACTAACAAGGGCTTAATTTCCAAAATATATAAACAGCTCCTACAACTCAACAACAAAAAAGCAAACAACCCAATCGAAAAATGGGCAGAAGACTTAAGTAGACATTTCTCCAAAGAAGAAATACATATGGCCAATAGACACATGAAAAGATGCTCAACATCGCTAATTATTAGAGAAATGTAAATCAAAACTACAATAAGGTACCACCCCACACCAGTCAGAATGGCCATCATTAAAAAGTCTACAAGTAACAAATGCCAGAGAGGGTGTGGAGAAAAGGGAACTCTCCTACACTGTTGGTGGGAGGGTAAGTTGGTGCAGCCACTGTGGAAAACTGTATGGAGGTTCCTCAGAAAACTAAAAATAGAGTCGCCATATGATCCAGCAATCCCACTCCTGGGCATGTATCTGGACAAAACTATAATTCAAAAACTACATGCACCCCTATGTTCACAGCAGCACTATTCACAATAGCCAAGACATGGAAACAACTTAAATCTCCATTGACAGATGAATGGTTAAAGAAGATGTACATATATACAATAGAATACTACTCAGCCATAAAAAAGAACAAAATAATGCCATTTGCAGCAACATGGATGCAACTAGAGATTATCATACTAAGTGAAGTAAGTCAGAAAGAGAAAGACAAATAATACCATATGATATCACTTATATGTGAATCCAAAATATGACACACATGAACTTATCTATGAAACAGAAACAAAATCAGGGACAGAGAGAACAGACTGGTGGTTGCCAAGGGCATTAGGGGAGGGATGGAGTGGGAGGCTGGGGTTAGCAGATGTAAGCTTTTATATATAGGATGGATAAACAACAAGGTCCTACTGTAGAGCACAGGGAACTCTATTCAGGATCTTACGATAAACCATAATGGAAAAGAATATTAAAAAAAAAGAATGCATATATATGTGTAACTGAACCACTTTCCTGTGCAGTAGTAACTAACACAACATTGTATATCAACTACATTTCAATAAAATTTTAAAAATCTACATATGGCAAAAAAAACCCTATCAACATTTAGTTCACTACTTGAGATTATCTACAGTAGATTATAGGAGAAAAGCCACTTGTGTAATCCTATCAGTGTATGCCCCAGAAGCCTTCAGTAAAATGTAGTGCCCATTTCCGATTTAAATCTGAGTACAATTATAGAGAGAACGTTCTTAACATGATGGTTAAATAATCCTATTTCATAGTGAAATGTGAGAAGCATTTCCATCAACGCCAGAAATACAAGGATACCTGCTATCCTCCACTATCTTTCTACATTGTACTAAAGGTTCTCATTAATGCAGTAACATATAAAAGAACTGCTTGAATGTTCTGTAGATGAATTAATAAATATGGATATCTATATTGTGAAATACACTAGCAGCAGGTAAAATGATAGCGCTCAAAAACAAAATTGCAAAATACATTCAATAAATACTGTTTGTGCCATTTTGTAGATTTATAGTCATAAAAATTTTTTCTATGTATTCCATATGAATGTAGTAACTTTTTAAAAAAGACCTAATTGGCTTTATTCAACAGTTCATGAATTGGACAGCAGCCCATCTAGTAAACAGATGAAATGTTACTTTATTTATTTATTTTTTTTGCGGTACGCGGGCCTCTCACTGTTGTGGCCTCTCCCATTGCGGGGCACAGGCTCCGGACGCGCAGGCCCAGCGGCCATGGCTCACGGGCCCAGCCGCTCCGCAGCATGTGGGATCCTCCCGGACCGGGGCACGAACCCGTGTCCCCTGCATCGGCAGGCGGACTCTCAACCACTGCGCCACCAGGGAAGCCCGAAATGTTACTTTATAGTAACATTTTAAAGGATGAGGAAGGTGCCCTTTAAACTTCTAAAAGATGTTATCTCTGAGGATAGGGTAGGGTGAGGAGAGATGTTTGGCAATTTTATTAGTGATCTCTTCATTTGTCAAAAAGAAATGTATTACTTGTGCAGTTAAAAAGATTAAAATCTTAAAACATCTATACTAAGAACTGAGTAGCTATAAAGGTGATTGTGGGAATTGCATTTGATGATCATAACAATGATGGCTGCTGACAGCTGGAGGAAAATGCCAGGGTTTTGACAATAAGGAGTAAAATGCAGACCTGGATGTGGAGGGCAGAGGGTTCTCTGCTCTGCGGGGAGGGCAGGGGAAGTGGCCCCAAGAAAGGCTCAGATGACAGCCACAGAGCCCCCGGGCTTTCCTTGCGTCCACTGAGCATAAGTGGCCCATCTTTTGGCAGGAGCGGACCAGGCCTCTGTGGCCGCCAGGAGTCATATCCAGCTGGTGAGGTCGCAGGTGCAGGGGGTGCACCAGCTTTCCCGGAAAGCAGAAGCCAAGTTGGCAGAAGCACAGACAGAAGAACTCCGACAGAAAACACAGGAGGAAGGGGACGAGAGGGCTGAGCCGGAGCAGGAGGCCTACCTGCGTGAGGACTGAGGGCCTGAGCTGCCGCCCGCGTCTGCCCACTTGGCCTGGGGAAAGCAAGGGCAGACGCCATCCAGCCCCGGGTCAGCACAGCTTTCTCTGCACAGAGAGGCATGTCAGGCAGGTCCTGCCCTGGCCCATCAGACCAGAGGTCATTGTGAGCTGTGAGTGCCTGACCCCTATCTCCACGGTCTCAGGCTTCTACTGGACCTGGTTCTTAGCCCTGCAGCCTGTTAATATTTCACCCTGCTCAGCACAGCTGCCCTCTCATCCATTGATCTTTTTACCTCCCACCCAGAGCATCTCACCAACCTGGCCAGAGAGAAGGGGCCTTCTCAGGTCCACAAGTTTAGTAGCTGTTAAACCTCAGTTCCCCATCTACATTTTCAGATATGATTTAGTATTTGCTCCCTCCATAGGGATGTGAGTTTTTTGGGGAAAGGGGAGCCTGTGTGTTTGTAAGATTTCTTTTTGGTAAGTGTTTCTAATGCCTTCTGTGACCTGGCCCCATTGCCCTGTAAGGACAGCTCGGGCCAAGGAGCCAAAAGCCCAGGGACTGGATGCAGTGTTTACCTGGTGCTCTTAACAGGACTTATTCCAACACACTTCTCGTTTCCTTCTTTCCTTGGAGTTTCTCTGTTGTATCTAAAGGAGAATAATTTTTTTTTGCATTTAAAAAAGACGTTTGTGTGTGTCTTTTGGAGCCCTAGGCAGCCTCCCTCCTTCACCACCCCCTCCAGACTGGAAGAGCCCCGAGGGGCTCCAGGAGTCCCCCCTGGAGTGGTGGCAGCATTTGCCCATTGAACACATATGGGTACAAGTTAGCCGGGTTTCAGTGTTTTAATCAGCGTTAGCAAGGTTTGGGAGGGGGTTACAGAAACAAAGTCAGCATTTCTCGTAGCCCATCAAGGGCCGGGTTCCAGGGTTTTCGATTTCTCGTGATTTTGCAAAACTCACAGTCTGCTCGCTCAGCCCACCCCTCAAAGCTGGGACGAGGGGGCAGCTGCACACTTGAGCCCCTCATCTGTTACCAGTGCCCACATGGTCCACATCTCCAGGGGGCTGAGGCGGTGGACCAGAAGGAGCCCTCTGTACAGGCAGGGGTCCCGAGGGTCCAGGGGCCGCTGTATTCCAAACGTCTTGAAGCCAGCATGGTGCATGGGGCTCACCCCCAGCTTTTTCAGGCACATCCCCACAAAGACGTCATCAATGGGGAACAGTTCAGCCTCTTCCACAGCTGCTCGGAGGTGCTGCACAGTGGCTCTGGACATGACATACCCTCCACCCCCAGCATAGGGCGGGTAGTGGTGGGCCCTATACATGGAGGGTGGGATGAAATATTTGACCTTGGTGTTCCTGTTGGGCAGGGCCTGGCGGATGACGTCTCCCACCAGTAGGTCCTGGGCTGGGTCCCAGCCGTCCAGGAACTCCAGCACACTGGGGACATGGACAAAGACGTCGTCATCTCCCTTTAGCATGAAGTGGGCCTGGGAACAGACAGCTGCCACCCAGCGTTGCAAGTGCAGCTCCTTGAGCGTCAGGTTGAAAAAGTCCTCAGCAAAGTCCCACTGTAGGATATCATCAAACTCCCGACTCTCGTAGGCCAGCAGCTGGGCTGGGGGTGCAGGTCCTGCCACCCCCAGGAGGAACACCAGCTTCAGCTGCCGCCCCTTAGCCCAGCTTCCTGCCCGGCCCCACGTGCTGCGGATGGCCGCACGCCGCTCCACGTGGCCAGGCTGTGACTTGATGGCCAGGAGCAGAAAGGTGTCCTCGGCACAGCCCGAAGGCTCCAGCAAGATGGAGAAGTTGCGGCAGTGGCGATAGGTCAAGAAGAGGCGGTGACGGTTAGGCAGGAACAGGGAGGCGTTAGCCACCGTGTGGTTGGGTGGACACTGGCTGCGCCGGGGCCCTGGGGGAGCCCAGAAGGGCTGTCGGGCCATGGGGCCCCCCGCTGGGTGGGCCTCCTTCTTCAGGAAGAACAGGCAGCTGAGCAGCATCACAGCAAGGCTGTACAGGACCAGCCAGCCTCCCCTGCGGAACATGGCAGGGCCTGCAAGGAGAGAGCCCGTGAGCGGACCGAGCCCGGCCCTGCCCGTCCTCCACCTCCCCGGTCCCAAGGGCAACCCACGGCCCAGCAGCTAGGTCCTTTTCTTTATCTTCTTCAGCGTGTCCTCCGGCTCTTTCCAGAGTCCCTCTCCCAGAGGACAGACCAAACACACCTGCTATGCCAGCCCTCGCTTCCCTTCTGCTGTCATTAGGGGACTCTTGGGTCAACGTTTTCTCCAAAAGGACTTGCAGCCACTTTAAAACTGAGACACCACAGGTGTTTTCAGCATTTCCCACGAAGCTCAAGTACCTAGTGAGCTTTGGTGAAAATGGCACCGCTCACTTCCAAAAAACAAAAGTCTAGAGCGGCGGCAGGCCCTGCGTTTCCTGTCTCAGAGATGACGGCCCCCGGCACTGCCCTTAGGGAGTTTGCTCCTCCAGGGGGAGGGGACCACGGCAGGGCAGCAGCAGGTGGCGGAAGCCACCACAGAACACACCCACTTAACACATACTGGTACAGGTTTGCCTGAAGTATGGGTTTCCTGGGGAGTCGTTTAAATGGAGCTTTAGGGGGGGGAAAAAAAAAAAACATGCACAGGAAGAGCATGAAGGCAAATAGGAAAGCCATAGACTTGTACCAGCATGGCTCCCCTGCGGCCACCCCTCACCAGTTCTACCGCTTACTGAGTTCTGGTTTTCTCTCAGCAAGTCTCCCAGCAATACAAAGAGAAAGCTGAGAAATGGTAACTTAGTACAGTAACCTGCCCAAGAGCCACAGTAGCCAGGCAGCAGTCCCCTCCTCGTCACCTCCCCCTGCCGTGTCCTGGTCCAGCTGGCCATCACTTCGATCCGGTCTACCCGCATTAGCCTCATCCCGGTTGTCCCTGCCGCCACTGCCACAAAAGCATCTCTTCTAGCTGCCAGGGATGCAGTGGCAGGCAAGACAGGTCCCAGCCCTCACAAAGAGACCAAGAAACCAGTACGAACTTCAGGGAGTGCGGAGAAGAAATTAAAGCAGTGTGATGGAATAGAGTGACCGGAAAGGCTCTTTTAGCCCACGGTAGTTTAGAAAGCCCTCCCTGAAAAAGAACACTTGAGCAAGAACTGAACAAAGTAAGGGACCAAACCACATAAAGACCTGGGGGCGGGGGGGGGGAGAGTGGGGGAGTGGGCCGGGCAGAGGGAATAGTTAAGTGCAGAGCTCCTGAAGCAGGGCAGGAGGTGTGTAGCGTGGCTGGACCAGAAAGAACAAGGAGGAAAGTGTTAGGTGGTGAAGCGGGGGCAGTAGCCTGAGGAGGGTCACATGCAAGATCCATGGGGAAAGTTTGGGGAAAGAGCTTGTGTTTTATTGTAAGCACCACGGAGATACGTCGGAGGATTTAACAGAGGCGGTAATAAGAATTTACATTGTTTGGAAGGTCACTACTGCTCCTGCTTAGATGATGGATTGTGGAAGCGCAGAAGTGGTAACAAGAGACCAGCTAGCAAACTCTTGCATTAGTCAGTAACCAGCCGCAGCTGAGACTCGGGTGGGGGCCGTGGAGCACGAGAAAACCAGATGGATTTCAGGCGTGGAAAATGGATTTCAGGTGTGGGAGCTACGCCTGCTGTGGGGGAGGGCACCCGGGGAGGGGAAAGAGTGGGGGGCGGGTTGGTGGTGCCACTTACCGAGAAGGGCGCAAAGCCAGCTGTTTTGGTTTTGACTTGTGCGTTTCAGAGGCCCAGGCTGAGATGCGCTGTGGACCTGATTTCCCCTTTGTCCACAGCGCTCCCAATGCACGCAATCCCCCAAGCGCTTCACTGCGGGAACCAACCCGAAGCTCCCCACTCCACACACCTGCTTGTGAATCCCATTCAGTACCTGCTAAGCGTAAGCCTCCCTCCGCTCTGCGAGCCCCCAAGCCTGGTCCTTAACCGGCTCGGGCTTCGGCGAGTGCACGCCCCCCTCCAAGTGGGTGCCGCGAGCCCTAAGGGTCTGAAATTGCTTCTGGGGTCCTCACAGGGCTCGGCGACCCATCACGCTTTGATGAGGGAAAGGGTCAAGGACTGGTTCATTCTCTCCACACGACAGCCTCTAAAGGGCTCTTGTGGAGGCGCAAAGGCCCGTGGGGTCGCCAGAGCAAGGACCAGAGCCCCGCGGGGGACACCCCTCCGGGCCTGAGCACAGCGAGCGGCGCTGCCCGTCGGGGACTCCGGAGCAAGCGCCCCCAGGCTGCCCCGTCCACAACCCGCGGCTCCGGCCATTCTCGCCCCAGCGGGGCGAACAGAAGCCGACAGGCAGCAGGAGGCCACCTGGCCCCGACGGTCCACCGCAGGCGGGAGGCCGCTCCCGCGGGGCAGTACGACCGCGACCCCGCTGCTGCCAAGTCGGCTCCTCCCGCCGGGGGCTCGGCGCCCCTCCGCTCACAGTGTGACAGCCCCCTCCCAGCAGCGGGGCTCCAGGCGCCCCAGGCCAAACACCGCGCGCCCCTCGCCTACCTACCTGAGCCAAGACGCCGAGCGGACACCGGCGAGGAGCTCGCGCAGCGCAGCCGCATAAGCACGGCTCTCTCCGCGGGGCGCGGGAGGTGGGCAGGGCTCAGCGGCGACCCCTGAGCGCTGGCCACGCCCCCGCTCGGCCCACCAACCCAGCGGCAAAGGCTGGGCTTGAGGGCGCGGTCTCTGGGGGCGGGCCCGGGGCCGCCGCGGGTCCCCGCCCACCTGGGTCTGCGCAGCTCCCCGCGCACCGGCGGGTTGAGAGGCCCGGCCCTGCGGTGCTGACCGGGGGAGGCCGACCCCGCTCTCCCACGGCCAGGCTCCCCGCTCCCCACGGCCATTCCCCCGCTCCTCCCCAGCCAGGCACTCCCGCCTCCTCCCGGCCAGGCCCCCTCCCCGCTCCTCCCCACGGCCAGCACCCCGCTCCCCGGACGCGCGGCGGCGGCTGGACAGACGCGGAGCCGCGGAGTCAGAACAACCTTTAATCCCGCGCCCTATGGGAGAAGCCCCCGAAGCGCCTCCTCCGTCGAGCGGCCTTGGATCAGCTGGATCTGGATCTCCACCGTCAGGGGGTCGGGGCGGTAGTCGCTTTCGTACACGGAAACCAAAGATTTTCTTATTTCTGAGGAAATATGAAAGTGTGAATCCGGAGCGATGAGCGGGGTGGCAGTGCCGGGCCATCCCGGGCCAGCTCACGACACGTCCCGGAAACGCAAATGTGACCTCCGCCGTCCCGAGGCGAGCACGGTTTCAGAATCAGATTCCGCCCTCGGGTCTTAACCGTAATAAGGAATAAAATTAAATCACATCTAACTAGATCATTTAACAAGTCTCAGTTTGAATTACAAGATGAACTAGCTGCTTTTCTTGGAACATCATTTTCACTTGAAAGTACGCTGACAAAATATGGTTATTTCGACGTGAATATCTGGCAGATATTTTCTAAAAAAAGAATGAAGCAAGCCTGGCACTTCAGGGAAAACAACTGAAAGCATTCTGATAAATACATTTATAACATTTGAACTTTCAAGTAGAAACTAGAATTTTGTAACACTGTATCTGCCACCATGAACTTAACAGTTTTCCAATACTCAAAAGACTTTTCTGATGTTATGCTTGATGATAAAGAACGCGATTTTTGGATAATGGATAAAAAAAATGTGTCAACAGTTGGAAGATCTGCATAACTCAGTGAACCAGTATTTTACAAATAACAATTGCCAGATGTTAACAATTGTGCATGGGTAAGATAGCCGTTCAAAATGCAATGTTAAAAAAAAAAAAAGGCAATGTAGACCAATGGATTAATTTAACATAACTGATTATGAAAAAATTCACCCATATAGATTCAGTTTTCACACTGTAACAACCTTTAAAAAACTACTAGTTGTCAAGTCTCATGCAAAGAGGAATATCCACAGTTATTTAAAAGCCTATTAAAATATTTCCCTCTTTTCCAATTACATGTCCATGTGAGGTGAGATTTTCTTCATACACTTCAACTACAGCAACACATCATAGAGACTGACTGCAGAAGCAGCTATGCAAATATGGCTTCCTCAATTAAGCCAGACATTAAAGAAATTTGCAAAAATGTAAAAAAAAAAAAAAAAAGTTTTGTTTAAGCCCATTTTAACCCCAGGATTCAATCACAAATCTCATGTCCATATTTGTCTGGGTCTTCAATTCCAGTAGTGTAAGTCCTTTGTTCTTTTTCAAAGTTGTTTTGACTATTCTAGATCCTTTGAATTTCTATATGAACTTGAGAATCAGCTTGCTGATTTCTACCAAAAAAAAAGAAAAAAAGGGCTTCCCTGGTGGCGCAGTGGTTGAGAGTCCGCCTGCTGATGCAGGGGACACGGGTTCGTGCCCCGGTCCGGGAAGATCCCACATGCCGCGGAGCAGCTGGGCCCATGAGCCATGGCCGCTGAGCCTGTGCGTCTGGAGCCTGTGCTCCGCAACGGGAGAAGCCACTGCGGTGAGAGGCCCGCGTAACGCAAAAAAAAACAAACAAAAAACCCCCTCCAGGGCTATGATTGAGATTTTACTGACTCTGTAGAATAATCTGAGGAAAACCAACATCTTAACAATGCTGAATCTCCTAATCTATGTACATAGTATATATCTCCACTGATTTTGGTCTAGTTTCTCTCAGTAACATTTTATAGTTTTCAACATATAAAACTTCTATTGATAATGCTATTGTAAATGGTATTATTTAAAAATTTTAATATCTGATTGTTCATTGCTCATAATGGAAACATTTTTTGAATACTGACCCTGTATTCTGCAACCCTGTTAAACTCACTTATTAGTTTTAGAAGCTTTTCTAATATATGCATTTAGTGCAATAAATTTCTCTCTAAATACTGCTTTGTTATATCCTACTAATTTTGACATTTTGTATTTTTATTTCCATTCAGTTCAAAATACTTTCTAATTTCCCTTTTGATTTCTTCTTTGACCCATAGGTTATTTAGAAGTGTGTTATTTAGTTTCTAAAAATTTGGGGATTTTGCAAATATTTTTCTGTTTAATTCCACTGTGGTCATAGAGGATACTTTATATGACTTGAATTCTTTTTTTTTTTTTTTTTTTTGCAGTACGCGGGCCTCTCACTGTTGTGGCCTCTCCCGTTGCGGAGCACAGGCTCTGGACGCACAGGCCCAGCGGCCATGGCTCACGGGCCCAGCCGCTCCGCGGCACATGGGATCCTCCCAGACCGGGGCACGAACCCGCATCCCCTGCATCGGCAGGCGGACTCTCAACCACTGCGCCACCAGGGAGGCCCTTGACTTGAATTCTTTTAAACTTCTTGAGACTTGCTTTATGGCCCAGGTTGTAGAATATCTCAGTTCTGTGTGCACTTAAAGAATGTGTGTGTGTGTGTGTGTGTGTGTGTGTGTGTGTGTGATTGGATGGAGCGCTCTGTAGCTGTCAGTTAGCTCAAGTTAATTGGCAGTGATTCAAGTCTTCTACATGCTTATTGATTTTCTATTAGTTCTAGCAATTACTTATTTGTGCTGAAATCTCTGAATATAATTTTGGATTTGTCTATTTCTCCTTGTACTTCTATCAGCTTTTGTTTCATGTATTTTGAAACTCAATTATTAGGTGCATGCATGCTAAGGACTGTTACATCCTCCCAATGAACTGACTCCTTTATTATGAAATGACCCTCTTTATCCCTGGTAATAGTCTTTGCTCTGAAATCTACTTTGCCTGATATTAATGCAGCTACGCCCATTTTTTGATTAGTGTTAGCATGAATATCTTTTTCCATCCTTTTTATTTCTCATATTTTTGTATCTTTATATTTAAAGGGGGTTTCTGATAGGCAGATAGCTTGGTCTTACTTTTTTATCCAATCTGATCATCTCTGCCTTTTAATTGGGTATTCAGACCATTTATATTTCATGTGACTCAATATAATTGGGTTTAAGTCTACCATCTTGTTGTTTTCTATTTATCCCATATGTTCTTTGTTTTTTCTGTTTCCACCTTCAGATTAACTGAATATTTTTATAATCCCTATTTTCTCTCCTTTGTTGGCTTATTAACTAGAACCCTTTGTTGTGTTTGGTAATTGCAGTCATTGATGCTTTTGTTGTGGTCATCCATTTACAGTGCTTGGTGTCAGTTTATTTATCTCTTGTAAAAATAAAATACACTGTGTGTGTGAAAAAAAAAAGGTACAGTTCAGGAGCTTTTAGTATATTTACAATGTTGTGCAACCATCACCGCTCATTTCAGAACACTTTCATCACCGCAGATGGAAAACCCGCAGCCATTAAGCAGTCATGCCCCATTCCCTCCTTCTCCCGCCTCCAGGCAACCACTAATCTACTTTCTGTCTCTATGGATTTGACAATTCTCCACATTTCATATAAAATCATTATGTGGTCTCTTGTGTCTGGCTTCTTTCCCTTAGCATTGAGTTTTCAAGGTTTATCCGTGGTTTAGGACATGTCAGTGCTTCATTCCTTTTTGTGACGGAATAATATCCCATTGTATGGATGGACCACATTTTGTTTATCCTTTCATCTGTTGATAGCCATTTGGGCTCTTCCCACTTTTTGGCTGTTCTGAATCGAGCTGCTGTGGTCTTGCTTTAGACTTTTGCAGCAGTCTCCCAGCTGAGTGACCTGTTCTCCTACCTCTCCCTCCAAGCCAGATAGTTCTAAAAATTAAATCTAGGGACTTCCCTGATGGTCCAGTGGTAAAGAATCCGCCTTACAATGCAGGGGACACGGGTTTGATCCCTGGTCAGGGAACTAAGATCCCACGTGCCACAACTACTGAGCTTGCGTGCCTCAACTAGAGAGGCTGCCTGCTGCAAACTACAGAGCCCACGTGCCCTGGAGCCTGCACGCCACAACTAGAGAGAAGCCCACGCACCTCAACGAAGATCCCGCATGACTCAACTAAGACCAAATGTAGCCAAAGATAAATAAAATAAATAAATCTTTTTAAAAATTAAATATAAAACTTACCTATTTCAATGCTGCCACTGCCCATACAACAAGTCCAGGCTCCTTATACAGCAATCAGGGCTAATGTCCTGCAGAAGCAGGACCACCGCTGAGCCAGAAGGACCCTGGACACTCCCAACCCTGGGCCTCCCTACTCACTCCATCCTGGCCCCCACCCCAGAATGCCTGTCCTGCCCATGTCATGACCGCAGCGGGGCTGCAGGGAAGACACAGGGTTTGGTCCTCAGGGTAGACGTGGCCCTCCCACCGGCTGGAAGAGATGATTCTCCATCCTTCCACTCCTTTGGTCCCCAATCAGGCTGATCCCTCAGCAAGTCCTGCTATATTTGTGCCCTTCCCCAAATCCATATGTTGAAATCCCAGCCCCCAAAGGTGATGATGTTAGGAGGTGGGGCCTTTGGAAGGCGATTATGTCATGAGGGCAGAGGGAGACGGCTGGTCCCTTCCGCCCCGTGAGGACCCAGGGAGAAGGCACAAACCAGGAACAGGACTCTCACCTGACGCTGCTGGCAAGTTGGTCTTTGACTTCCTGGCCTCCAGAGCAGCTAGAAATGAATGTCTGTTGTTTAGAAGCCACCCACGCCGTGGAATTTTACAGCAACCTGAATGGACTAGGACTGGTCCTCAGTAAACACTCCCTGCCCCGTTCCCATCATCGGTCTTACCGTTTTTAGCTTTCTTACTCTTATTCTTCTTTGAATCCTGAGAGGAAGAACCACAAAATAAGTTCCTTGCTGGAGTGGGGGGATGCTGGGGAAGGGGTGGGTGCTCTCACCCCCGCCAGGGCCTCGACTGGTCTCCTGGGGAGCAGCTGCCCGACGTACCCGCTTCCCTGGCCCCTCGCACTCGAGAAGGCCACCCTCCATGCAGGTGACCCTTGCTGCGTCACCCCTCCAGCCCCCCCTCCTGTGGTTCTGGCCCCCTCCCCCTCCCCCCCACAGCCTGGCCAGGCTTCTGTGGGCAGGGGAGGCCAGGGGCACTGCTGTACCCTGTAAAGCGTCAGCCTGTCGGTCTCCAAGGTACGGACCACCCCAAAGTTGCACACGGTGGACACGAATGGCTCCCCGGAGAGCAGGGGCTCCAGGACCACCGGGCCACTGCCCAGCACCCGGAGGACGGGTGGGTCCTGGCGCAGATCCTTACGGAGCTCCTTCTTCTTCTTGCTCCCCTTCTGCTCCTGCGGGGAGAGGCCGGGCGAGTGGACGCGGGGAGCAGGGGACCGAGCGCGCAGCCCCCCACCACCCAGGCCACCCCACACAGACGCACCTTGGCTGGTCCCTTCTCCCCTTTGCCTGCTTTGTCTTTCCCATCTTTCCCCTTCTTGTCTTTCTCTTCCTTGTTTTTCTCCTTCCCTTTCTTGTCTGTCTCTCCCTTTCCCTTCTTAGCAGCCGAGGGACTGTTGGGGGAAGGTGGCACCGCAGGCCAGGAGAGAATCTAGGGGACAGGAGCTGGGTTGGAGCTAGCCAGGATCTTTCTGGACAGGCACCGAGGTCTGCCAACAAGGGAGCGGGGCTACAGATGCCCGACAGAAGAGCGGAACAGAGGAGAAGCGGGGCAGTGTGTGGACCCTGGAGACCAGCCTCCCACCTTCTCCTCCACGACGGTGACGGTGGTCCCTGAGAGCAGGAAGGCCCTGAGCGGCACCAGGCCCTTGAGCGTGTGCTGCATCGCGTAGTTGCAGGCGATGACGTCAGACCAGGGCTTGCGGACTGTGCTAAAGAGAACTGTCCTTGGGGAGGGGAGATGGAGACACGGGGGCCATCACCCAGGGGGCTGTGCTGGGGACCAGGGACAAGGCTGGGAGGGCACTTGGAGAAGATGTGCACACGTGGGCACAGCGTGAGGCTGTGGGGCCCGTGCTGTCAGGGAGGGCCGTGGGCCGGAGGAGAATGCAGACCGAGAAATGCAGGTGTGGTCCGGGCCCTGGTCCCAGCCCGGTGAGCATCCTTACCCCGGGGACGGGCAGAGCCGGAGATCCAGGCGCGGCCGCAGCTTGGCCAGCTCTTCTGCAGAGTCTATGGACCGCGGCAAGGGCGCTGAGGCGCCGGACTCCTCCAGCTCCCCGGACTGGGACTGGCAGGCCAGCCCAGGCCCTACGGAGTCTTCAGCCTCCTTGATGGGCTCTTTGGGGATGTCCTCACCTAGCTGTTCCGTGCTGGGCGAGGGCTTGACGATCTACCACAGAAAACACGAAAACACGTCCAGGGCTGCCGGCCTCAGAGCTCTCACCAGACACTATGTGAAGGTGGTGTAAATGGGCACCAGTGTTTGACGGATGTGAAGCAAAGCAAACACGTGGACTTACAAGGCAGGAAGTTATAAAAAAACTTACCAGTCCTGTTTTTTCTGAAAGTTCTATGTTAACAGTAAAAACAGTAACAACTTCCACATTAGCTGGGGACCCTCGCGTTTTTTGGGTTCTTTTGGCCATGCCCTGCGGCACATGGGACCTTAGTTCCCTGACCGGGGGTCGAACCCGCGCCCCCTGCAATGGAAGCGCAGTCTTAACCACTGGCCCGTCAGGGAAGTCCTGGCCCCAGGCATTTCTCCTAGTGGGATGCCACCATTGGGTTTTCATGTGACAGGAAAGGAGCCGGGAGGCGCAGGGGGAGTTGGAGAACGCGGTGGGGAAGCCGGCAGCTCCCTTGTTATGTCCTTTGCTCCCATTTCAGGGAGGATGGGAAGGGGTGAACAGGTTTGAGAATTACTCCAGCTGCAAGAAACGGGCTGAGTGGAAGCCAGTTTCCTGCTCAGAGTAGGGTATGAATTGGAAAGATCCATGTTAAGGGTTCTCCTGGGTCCCCAAAGCCGTTGTGCCTGCACAGGAGCCCCTGAGCACCCGAGAGCAGAGCCCCCGTGGACACACCTCAGCCAGCACGCGGCCGTATTCATTTCCTTCGCCTTCCTCATCTTCCACAAACTCGTACGTTACATAATAGCTGTAAGTGATGAAAGGGCCTTGGGGCCCTGGTTCCGGGTCCAAGACCGAGGAGTCCAGAACCCCTGTGACATGTCCAACAGTCACCACCAACCGCGCCTCCTGCGCCAGGAGATCTGCAGGGGGGAACGGGCAGGGGTGGGGGGAGCCGCGGGGAGGGCGTGGGCAGGCAGACAGCGGGGGAGGGCAGGCGAGCTCAGCTCCTGCCTTCTTTCCTCCGAGCAGGGCTGAGCCTCACTCTGCAGACTTGGGTTCGAATCCCAGCTCTACCAAGTTCAACACACCGTGATCTGGGGTAAGTCTCTTTTGGGCAAGAGGCCCCTCTTAAGCCTTGTTTTCCTGATGTGTAAAATGGGAATGGTAGTAGCTACTTTGCAGGGTACTTACAGGTGGAGACTATGTTACCTTAGCCCGGACTGGTACTCCGCAGGCGTCGCTATTTTTATCCATGTTTTGTCACCCTGACCTTGAGAAGGCTCTGGTGCAGCTTGTGCTGTGAGCCACAAGGGGGTGATCTCAAGCCACCACGGACAACATTTCAAGAATGTTTCCCGTTTGTCTAGGAAGGGAGGGGACTGTGAGGGTCCCAGCCTCCCTACCATTTCTGTTGCCAAATCTCAATCACGACGATCAAAATCTGGGAGAGAACTCTGACCAAGAAGGTGACCTACACCTGACCAGGGTCTGGGTCAGCCAGGGAGCTGGATGACAGACAGACATGTGCAGCCAGTAGGGTGATGGGCGGGCCAGCAGGTCCCCCAACCCCCCGCCCTGCCCTGCACATCGGCTCCCTCACCCCCGCTGTGGCTGAGCCCACGGAACAGATGCTTCTCGCTGGGGGCCACGGCGATGTCGTCCAGCACGCAGAGGCCGGACAGGCTATCGATGATGAAGCCCCGGTAGCAGGGCACCAGGGCCAGCGGGTTCCCCTGCAGCACCAGCAACCTCAGGCGCCGCAGCGTTCGGAGGCCGGCCACCATGCCCTGCAGGTCCGTCAGGTCGTTGAAGCTCAGGTCCAGGGAGATGAGGTTGGGCCTGGAAGGTGAGTGGGACCGCCAGAAGTCAAGAGGCCAGCTAAGCAAAGGGGTGGGGACAGGTAGCTGTGGTCTTGCCACGGCGCCTGCATCCCCCAGCACCCCGAGTCCCCGATGGACAAGGCCTGGTGCTGAGGATGGGATGGGAGGCTGTGCCCATCCTCAACTCCCAAGCTCTGTGCTGCCCTTGACCTGGGTTAGCCCCCCTGTTGGGAAGGGGCTCCTGGTTCTCCCAGTGCCCTCCCTCCTTGCTGTGGCATAGAGGTGGCCACCGCCACATCCTGCCTCTACCGGACTTCCACGTGTACAGACCTCTTCTCAGTTAAGGGTCTATCTCCCAGAGAACCTAATACGGGGTTGTGCATCTAGAAGGTTCTCAGCAGAGAGGGACAAACTGGCGAGGAAGGCGGAGGGGAGCCTCTGCGCGGAGGAGCAGCGGGTGGGGGTAGGAGAGGTCAGTAAATAGGGGGGCCTGGGAAGAGGGTGCATGAGGCTTGAGGGGTCTAGAAGCTGGAGGACGCCCTCCAGAGTCAGACCAGCGCCTGACCACAGGAAGCCATCTGGTTCATTTCCTGGGGAACGTGGGTGAAGAAGAACTGGCCGGGGAGGGCAGAGGAGGCGCCCTGCACCCCGACCTGGAGAAGAGGGCCTCCCTGCTGCACAAAGCAGAAAGCAAAGCAATTTCAGCTCTGAGAACAGAGGCACAAAAACAAACAGAACCAAAGCCCACAAGGGGACAACGCATCAGTACAGTCCCGTCATCACGTGTGACGGCCTCCCAGCTGTTGAGTTCAGGAACTTCAACTCCCCTCTCTCCCTCCTCTCATCCTGCCCAGGATGTTGGCCAGCCAGTGACGAAAACACCCGAGAAGAACATTTCATGCTGACCGGCACACAGATTTTACCCAATATCAGCCTCCTTCAAGAGAACTGGTGGAAACATCAGCAAAATGGATTCTCAGGAAGTATATATACCCTCCTTCTAAATTCAAAACAGCAAAAGACAGAGGTTTCACACATTTGTGTTTCTATGAAATCCATACTCAGCATTAAGCAGGTTATGTTCTCATCAGTCTGTTTTCCAAATCAAAAACCAGAACACTTAGAACTCTGTCCATGGTACGAGTCTGAACTCAGCTGACACACAAAGTCCAAAGTGTATGTTTCCTTCCTGTGCTACACACCCTGACGGCTGAGGTCAGTGGAGGGAAGGGATCCGGAATTGCACACGGCCAAGGCTGTGAAGAGGCAGCTTGGCCAAGAGTAGGGAAAGAGGAGGAAGGAGGAAATTAGGGTCAGAGAGACGGGCCTTCCACGAGCACGTTCCCAGGAGACCTGGGAAAGCAGGGAAGCGATGTTGCCCTGCGCCCCATTCCCCCTTCTGGGCCATGAAGAAAGCAACAGTCATGAACGTCAGCCCGGGGAAGTACTGCCCAGGATGCTGAGCCCCGGGAATCCTCAGAGCTTCTCTGACAGGCCTCCCTGGCCCCGCTTCCTCTGATGGATGTTCACAGGTGGTATCTGAGGCCCTGAGGCTCCTCAGATCCAGCGTTTCAGTTTCCCACTGCTCACCCACCAAGAAGACAAAGTCAAACCGAGAGCTGTCTGTAGGGCAGCAGTTCTCAACTGGGGGTTGTTTTGCCCCCCAGTGGACATTTGGTGCTGTCTGGAGACCTGCTGGTTGTCGCAGCTGGTGTGGGGTGGGTGCTACTGGCATCTGGTGGGTAGAGGCCGGGGATGCTGCTCCACCTACGGCAGTGCCCAGGACGGCCCTCACAACCAAGAATTAGCTGGCCTGAGTGTCAGCAGAAACCCCGAAGCAAAAGGTCCCACTCATTCCCAATACCTCTTGGTGTCCTTCCCTGGGCTTCAGTGGGATTTTCTGTTTATTGGGTCAGAGAAATAAATCCTAGGTCTGGACTTAGCAGCCCACCAGGAGTTATTATAGAGAAGAGTAAAGCTGAGTTCTCTGAACCGCCAGCACGGAATGGCCCCAATCTAACGCTCACCCCCTCCCTCCCTCTTTCCACGTGGGGCTCCCGAGTTACCAGTAATCACTGGTGACGTACAGACTCTCCAGGGGGCCCAGAAGCTTGTTGTGACCCAATCCCAAGTGCTGGAGCCTTGGGGGCGGGCGGGTGCACAGACACTCCATGCTGGTCATCCTGTTGCCGTAGAGCTCCAGCACCTGCGACGCGGGTGGAAAGACAGCCTGTGAGCCCAGACAAAATGGAACCCACTCCCTGCTTCCGCCCTGGGCAGCTCAGGAGAGGAATTAACGAAGTACTCATGCCTCATCTCCCTGTGCCCACCTGGACCCCCTTCTAAGAATCCGGGAAGAAAATATTCCTGCAGCAGGTGTCAGAAAGTTTCTTTTCCAATGAAAAGACAACCCTCAGAATGGGAGAAAATATTTGCAAATGAAGCAACTGACAAAAGATCAATATCCAAAATATACAAACAGCTCATGCAACTCAATATTAAAAACACCAATAACCCAATCAAAAAATGGGCGGAAGACCTAAATAGACATTTCTCCAAAGAGAACATACAGATGGCTAAGAGGCACAAGAAAATATGCTCAACATCACTAATTATTAGAGAAATGCAAATCAAAACTACAATGAGGTATCATCTCACACCGGTCAGAATGGCCATCATTTAAAAAAATCGACAGACAGGGCTTCCCTGGTGGCGCAGTGGTTAGAAATCCACCTGCCAATGCAGAGGACACAGGTTCGAGCCCTGGTCCGGGAAGATCCCACATGCCGTGGGGCAACTGGGCCTGTGCGCCACAGCTACTGGGCCTGCACTCTAGAGCCCCCGAGCCACAACTGCTGAGGCCCGTGTGCCTAGAGCCTGTGCTCCGCAACAAGAGAGGCCGCCACAATGAGAGGCCTCCGCACCGCAGTGAAGAGCAGTCCCCACTCACCGCAACTAGAGAAAAACCTGCGCGCAGCAACAAAGACCCAACACAGCCAAAAATAAATAAAATAAAATAAATAAAACTTAAAAAATATCTACAAACAATAAATGCTGGAGAGGGTGTGGAGAAAAGGGAACCCTCTTGCACTGTTGGTGGGAATGTAAATTGATACAGCCACTATGGAGAACAGTATGGAGGTACCTTAAAAAACTAAAAACAGAATTACCATATGACCCAGCAATCCCACTACTGGGCATATACCCTGAGAAAACCATAATTCAAAAAGAGTCATGTACCAAAATGTTCATTGCAGCTCTATTTACAGTAGCCAGGACATGGAAGCAACCTAAATGTCCATCAACAGAGGAATGGATAAAGAAGATGTGGTATATATATACAATGGAATATTACTCAGCCATAAAAAGGAATGAAACTGGGTCATTTACAGAGATGTGGATGGATCTAGAGAGTGTCATACAGAGTGAAGTAAGTCAGAAAGAGAAAAACAAATATCATATATTAATGCATATATGTGGAATCTAGAAAAATGATACAGATGATCTTATTTGCAAAGCAGAAATAGACACAGATGTAGAGAACAAATGTATGGATACCAAGGGGGAAATTGGGGGTGGGAGGAATTGGGAGATTGGGATTGACATATATACACTGTTGATACTATGTATAAAATAGGTAACTACTGAGAACATACTGTATAGCACAGGGAACTCTACTTAATGCACCGTGGTGACCTAAATGGGACCGAAATCCAAAAAAGAGGGAATATATGTATACGTATAACTGATTCATTTTGCTGTACAGTAGAAACTAACACAACATTGTAAAGCAACTATACTGCAATAAAAATTAATCTTAAAAATTAAAAAAAGTTTCCTTTCCTTTTGTGAAGGAAACTTTAAAATATGGAGTGGAGGTGATGTCTGAGAGAGTGGGAAAGGAAATGAGTTAACACTTTTTAAATTTTTATTTATTTATTTATTTTTATTTTTGGCTGTGTTGGGTCTTCGTTGCTGCGCGTGGTCATTGCTGCGTGTGGGCTTTCTCTAGTTGTGGCGAGTGGGGGCCACTCTTCATTGCTGTGCGCGGGCTTCTCATTGTGGTGGCTTCTCTTGTCACGCAGCATGGGCTCTAGGCACACAGGCTCAGTAGTTGTGGTGCACAGGCTTAGTTGCTCTGCGGCACATGGGATCTTCCCGGGCCAGGACTTGAACCTGTGTCCCCTGCATTGACAGGCAGATTCATAACCACTGCACCACCAGGGAAGCCCCAAGTTAACATTTTTGCAACTTCTTGACTCATGGCAGTTGTCTCTGGGAAAGCCAAAGGGCCCCTGGCTGGAATAGGGAATAAACCCAAAGATAACAGAGTTCTTGTATTTCTCCTCCAAGGCCTTGCCCACTTTCTTCCTGAGCCCAGTACTGAGCCATACTTCTGAGCCTCTTCTGCCACAAAATCTAGTAGTCTCAGCATTTAATTTAAAATTGAGACCACTTTGATATGCTCAGCTGAAGACTCGTAATAAAGCCTGGCCTACCTCTTTTTGGGGCTTCCCTGGTGGCACAGTGGTTAAGAATCTGCCTGCCAATGCAGGGGACACGGGTTCGAGCCCTGGTCTGGGAAGATCCCACATGCCGTGGAACAACTAAGCCCGTGAGGCACAACTACTGAGCCTGTGCTCTAGAGCCCGCGAGCCACAACTACTGAGCCTGCGCTCTAGAGCCCGTGAGCCACAACTACTGAGCCCACGTGCCACAACTACTGAAGCCCGTGCGCCTAGAGCCTGTGCTCCACAACATGAGAAGCCACCGCAATGAGAAGCCCACGCACCGCAACGAAGAGTAGCCCCCACTCGCCGCAACTAGAGAAAGCCCACGCGCAGCAGCGAAGACCCAACACAGCCAAAAATAAATAAATTTATTAAAAATAAAGTATTCTTAAAAGAAAAAAAGCCTGGCCTACCTCTTTTTAAAACTTTTTTATTGTGGTAAAATATATATAATTTGCCATTTCAACCCTTTTTAAGTGGACAATTCAGCAGCATTAGTACATTCACTTAATGTACAACCATCATTACTATCCATTACTCCAAACAGAAACTGTGTACCCATTAAGCTGTAAGTCCCCAATCCTTCCCCCTGGTAACCTCTAACCTACTTTCTGTCTCTATGGATTTGCCTCTTCTAGATATTTCATGCAGTGCAATCATCTAATACATGGCCTTTTGTGTCCGGCCTCCTTCATTCAGCATCATGTTTTCAAGGTCATCCATGTTGTACATGTGTCATTCCTTTTTATGACGGTGTGGACAAGACCACATTTTGCCGCTCCATTCATCTGCTGATAACAAGCGGGCTGTGTCTACCTTTTGGCTATTGTGAATAGCGCTGCTGTGAACACTGGCGTACAGGAATCTGTCTGATTCCTGCCTTGTATTCTTTGGGGTGTATACCTAGGAAGGGAATTGCTGGGTCATGTGGAAATTCTAGGTTTAACTTTTTGAGGGATCAGGCCTACCTCTCCAAAGCCTGAGGCCGGCCCTTAGCACAGTCACGATGGCCAAACCTTCTGTGTGGGGGGCAGCAGAGGGGCAGGGCCTCTGGGCAGCACTGGCTCCAAGACCTGGAACAGAACCTGGGCTCCTTTACCTTGAGAGTTGGGGGCAGGTTGGTGGTGTCAATCTCCTCGATTTGATTAGCACACAGCACCAACTCTTCAAGCTTCACAAATTTCAGGAGGTCTCTGTCCACCAGGCTCACCTGGAAGGGAGGAACGGGAGCTCAGAGCTCCAGCGCATGAGGCGGCACTGGAGTGAGGACGGCAATGGCGCGTCCATCTGCAGAGAGTGACCGCCCCACACCCCAAGCCCTTTCTTCTCTTGCACGCCTTTCCTGCCAGGATCCGCGTGCCTCGGCCGTCGCAGTGGCCTGTCACCTCTCAACCTTCACGCCTCCTCTGACTGTAGGTGTTGGACAACTTCCAGCTCATGTCCTGTGTCCCTTGTTGGACTGTCAGCTCCTGAAGCCAGGAATCCCACCTTCTCCACTGTCTACCCCAGAGCCACAGTGAATCCTATGGTCTTAAGGAATCTTTCTAGTTTACACCCAGCAGGGTCAGACCAGAAGCTTCAGGAGGGGTCTGTCTGTGAATCCTCAGTTGACTTTGGCTTCAAGGACATTAGGGGCCCTTCCCGGCTGGGCCTCCCTTCTCTGGGGTAACAGACTGGGCCAGCTCGCCAAGATTGTTGGCCCTGCTCTGTGGACAAGCTGGTGAGATTAATTAGGAGGAGAGAAGAGCTAGGTCTTACCACCAAGGCCCGTAAGGGGAATGGCCCCCCTAACACCGACTCTGTGCCTGGTGTTCGCCCCCAGTGCTCACCTGCTTGTCCACCACCCGTAGCGACCTGAAGTAGGTGTAGAAGAAGCTGTCTTTGAGCATCAGGGGATTCTGGATGGCCAGCTCTCTCAGAAAACAGTCCTCAGCGCTTGAGCCCTCCAGCAGGGCCCAGGGTGAGTGGGGGCTGCAGACCAGGCCCAGCAGGGCATCCACCGTCTCCTCCCTGGGGCCCACAGCGTCCTCGTCTCTGGGGATCAGCTCCCGCCATGCTCGGTAAGTTTGAGGAAGAAAGCGCGACTTATTCTGCAGAGGTGGAGGCAGAGAATTTCTCTCGTTATGACTCAGCCCCTCTCAAGGACTCAAAACTCTCAAAACGCAATCGATTGTAAAACAGGACAATCAGGGAGAGTTTCGAAGCCGGGAGGTGCAAAAGGCAATCTGTGGGCTGTAACGAGCCAAGGGAAGGTGTTTGAAGAAGAGGCAGCAAAGCCTGCAAAGGTAAATTCAGAGCCTTGAGATGCCGTAAGTGGACGATGAACAATTTCGGTCCTGGAGTTTACTCTCTCCCACTCCTTCCTCTTGAGACACATCTATCTATGAAACCCCCAAGTTCAGCACAACGCCAGGCACATAGTAGGTGCCCAATCAATGTTTGTTGTTGAAACAAATAAATTAGTTCCTTGATTGGTATCTCAGTTTTCTCTTCTATGAAAATGGAAACCAGCCGACAAGAGTAGGTGGGGCCCCAGCTTCCCACCAAGTCCACGGGAACCCTTCAGGACTCAAGACTTCCGGGCACACCTGGGAAGCCCCGGGTTCTCAATGTCATGCTCCTTGTGCACTTAGGTGATGAGGATGGCCCCTGTGGCCACAGCACAGCAGGGTCCTAACTGCAAACCTTGCTCTCAGGATGAGCTTTCCACCCCAAAGGAGCCCGGTGTCTTTAAGACAGCCAGGGGCCTGCCCCGGATCCGCCTGATGCGCTCAGGATGGGGTCCTGCTCTGGTGGGTGGGGGGGTCCCTGCCCTCCACCCTGGGTCAGCGCCCACAGGCCCCGGGGGGCCTATCCCGTCCACCCCTGCAGTGCCCCTCTTCCCACAGTCCATCCCCATTACCCCCCACCACGCCCCAGTCAGGACTATCCCTAAACGCCCAGACACAAACATCCTCTCAGGCTTCTACAGACCAGCCAACTCCTGGGGCTGGCAGCCCCCTAAAGCACCCCGGGCCAGCACCACCCCAGCCCCGCTTTCCGCCCCTAGGCCCCGGCCTGGCCCCTGGTCAGTCCCCTCCGTCCCTCACAGCCCCGAGCCCCTCCTCCAGCCGCCCCGCCAGCGCCCGCACCCAGCTGCCCGTGCCGCACGGGAACTCGTGCAGACACAACTGCCGCAGGTGCTCCCGGACCGCGGCGCTCACTGTCAGGGCGGGCGGCTCCATGATCGCGCGTTCTCCACGGCACCCGGTTGCTAGGCAACCGCTAGGAAGCGCGCGTGCGCCAGGGCGGGCGCGTGCTCCAGCAGGCGGGGGCGCGCGGCCGCGCCGGCCCTCGTGAAACCCACTACCTCCCCTTGCGGGCGAACTTTTCCCAGCCGGGAATCTGAGACCCCCGACTCAGCCCCACGTGCGCTGGGTTAAAAATACACTTCACGGGCTTCCCTGGTGGCACAGTGGTTGGGAGTCCGCCTGCCGATGCAGGGGGACGCGGGTTCATGCCCCGGTCCGGGAAGATCCCACATGCCGCGGAGTGGCTGGGCCCGTGGGCCATGGCCGCTGAACCTGCGCGTCCGGAGCCTGTGCTCCGCAACGGGAGAGACCACAACAGTGAGAGGCCCGCGTACCGCAAAAAAAAAACCAAACCAAACCAAACCAAAAAAACACTTCCCCACCACAGCCTGGGGGTTATAACCTTGGGGGGCCCCAGCAGGTACTGAGCGCTTCCCAGTTGTTAATCTGTTTCTATTTCTACTCCGAAGCCCCCTCGGAATAAAGTGTTAATTCCCATCCCTGTTTGGCAGAACTGGAGAGGAGAAATGAGCCCAGGGCCAAATAATCTGAACACTCTCGTCGGTGGATTCCAAGGTGGATCTCTTTAATCCCCGAGTCAGGGGTTTTAATCACTGTCCATCTATACAACCGTTTAGCACCAAGGCCCCATTTTAGACTCGTCCAGTCTCATTCATCTCTCCATCCTCCCAGCACCTAGCCCACTGCCCAACATTCTAAGCACTCCTGGGCACCGGTTTGTGAAATTAATGGGGTAAGATGATTCTGGTTCCTATAATTTGGAAATGCAACTTCTTGAATGAGATCTAATTTACATAACTAAAATCCACCCGTTTAAAGTGTACAATTCTGTGGTTTTTAATATATTCACAGTGCCACTATATTCGTCGTGCAGCTGTCACTGTAATCTAATTTTCAACGTTTTCCTCACCCCAAAAGGAAACACCATCCATTAGCAGTCAAGCCCCACACCCACCCCCATTTGCCCAGTCCCTGCCAACCACTAATATGCTTTCTTTCTCTGTAATTGCATCTTCTAGACATTTCATGTAAGTGGAGTTATACGGTATTTGTCCTTCCATGACTGGCTTCTTTCACAGCATAATGGTTTCAAGGTTCATCTATGTTGTAGCATGTGTCCGTACTGCATTCCTTCTTATGGCTGAATAATTTTCTATATATGGGTAGAAGGCATTTTGTTTATCCATCCATTCATCAGTTGATGGACATTAGAGTTGTTTCCACTTTTTTTTTTTTTTTGCGGTACGCAGGCCTCTCACTGTTGTGGCCTCTCCCGTTGCAGAGCACAGGCTCTGGACGCGCAGGCTCAGCGGCCATGGGTCATGGGCCCAGCCACTCCGCGGCATGTGGGATCTTCCCGGACCGGGGCACGAACCCGCGTCCCCTGCATCGGCAGGCGGACTCCCAACCACTGCGCCACCAGGGAAGCCCTCATTGTATTTTACATAGCAGTGTTTTCTATAACCTCTTCACATTGGAGTACTTAAGGCCATAAACCTTATTTTTTTTATTACCACTGAATAATCTTTTTCTAAAGTGAAAGAAGCAAGCAAGGCTTGGTGGGGATGTTAGGAAAAAAATTATTGGGGGTAAAATGTGACTTAACAATTAATTGTTCATTTCCACTGTGCAGGTCTCCTGATGGGTCGGGTTGAGTAGGGCTGGACGGACAGGGTCACTACTCCCACCTGTGTCATCAGACCTCCCACTCCTCAGAGCGCCCAGGTGGGAGGGACCCACACTTTTCACTCTGGAGCTCCAGAGCCTCCCCTTTCCTCTGCATCACTTTCACTGTTCAGGGGACCAGTCACTTGAACGCCGCCTGGCCAAATGCCCAGGTTAAATCGCCCCTGTCGGACATGTCTCCCTGCTACCAGAACACACTTGGCAAAGAGCAGCAAACAGGCCCCAGTGCCCTGGGGATGTGAGCCCTGGGATGTCGGGGCCCAAAGTCACTTCCAGGGTCTGAGTAGCCCCCTGGGTCCCACACACCGACCCCAGGGAGCCCACCTCCCCACTGACTCCAGTCCCTGCCTTTGTGTGGCAGGTTCTGGTCTGACACCTCTGAAGATCTTGACCTGGAGGCCTCAGCCTGAGACTCAGAGGGGATGGAGCTTGTGCAGTGTCTGGCAGCTTAAATGAGACACGAGGCCAAGGAAGGAGGGCCGCCTCTCTGCTCCCCCTCCGCTCCTGAGTCAGCTAGTGAGTGCCGGTTACTTCCTGTCTGAGCTGTACAGATTTAGCATTAATTTTAGAGATATGTCTTATTTTTAGCACTGGAGGCTCTTACATCAAGCAAAATTGGTCTCCTCCTTGGTTTATTTTTTAAACATTTCTATGTAGAATAACACACAAGTATAGAAAAGCACCCTCCGCAAAGGGAGGCCTCAGTGAATTACAATGGGCATTCCACTCTGGGGAGCAGTAGTTTTTCCCTCTGTAAAAGCCCAGATGCTTCTGAGAAGCTCCTCTCAGCTTCCTTACTCTGGCCCCAGACCTCCACAGCGGACATCCCAAAGGGAGTGGATTCTCCCAGCCCTCCAGCGCCCTCCACTATTTTCTGATTTTGCTGCCACACTAATTTTGAGTTATTTGTGTGTAAATAACTAACTGGGAGAGCTGGGAGAGCTGCTGAAGTTGCTCGTAGCCGTCCTGCCAAGGGCAGAATTATAGCCCATTAGGAACCCAAGGGCCCCCGCATAATTCAGGGCTCCCTCCTCAAAGCTCCCTCTCCCCTGTGGGAAGCCTTCCCAGTGTAATTACTAAATGTGTCAGGACGCACGGGTGCATGAGGAGAGCCAGCAGTCTTCACCTGCTTCTAGACGAGAGCCTGTTAAAAAAACCCATTTTGGGGATGTGACTTTACCACTCTCTGGCAAGGGGAGACTGCCCTCAGGAGGATGCAGAGCAGTGAGATGGAGAGATCAGACGCGATGAGCCACGACAAGCTCTCGGTCATCAGGACGGAAGACGCTGAGCCAAGATGAAAGCTGTGAGATGAAAAATCAGAGTAGCCCCCCACCACTCAACTCCTGGTACCTTTCCCCAGATCATGAAAGGCTGTGAGTCATGCTGGGAAATTCAGGTTATTTCCTCAGGGTGCTGGGGAGCCACAGAAGAGTTTAGGCAGAGAGTCACGTGGCTGGCTTTCTGTCTTAGGAAGATCTTTCTGTTGGAAGCAAAGCAGAGGGATGGCAGGAAGCAGGGAGATGGGTGCCAGGAGTGCTGCTGGGCCTGCAGGAGGGCAGAAGCAGTGGGAAGAGAGGCCTCAGCACCTCCGGCTTGTGGTCGGCTCCCTTGAGACACGCAGCCACTGGGCACGTCTCCCTGTCCAGAAAGCTAGGACATGACTCTGGAGCTCTCCTGCTAAATCATCGTGCACAGTCTATCTCTTGATTCTGATCTGCCGAGGCCTTCCTGGCTCCAGAGCCTGTCCTCAAATGTATTCCTGGCAGGTGGGTGCTGACGGGCAAGCTGCTTAGGCTTTCATTTCAGAGCAGTGATTATAAAAACCCGTGCTTAGAACACGACAGGGCCCAGGGAGGAGTACTTTGGCCCAGCCTGAGAGGCCCCATAACCAGGGTCAAACCGATGTCTTTAGATACCATCACAGAAAAGGTTACAAATCAGCTGCCACGTCCTATTGTGGCCACCCCACGTTCCTCCCCTCAGGCACAAATGCAGTGCTCTCAGACGCTCTGTTGACATCAGACAGGCCATCTCCACAGCACCCACTCACCTGCCAGTCTGGTTCCTTGTCACAAATCAAATGAGGCCAGTATGGCAAGACCCGTTTTGGGGAACGCTTGCTGCCTTCCTGCCGATCATGTTTTCCTTGTGCTCACCTACTGATGCAAAGGCCTGTGCCATGGTAGCTACCCATCTTATTTAGGAGTTAGGTTCCAAAGTTAGTGAGCAGGGAAAAAAAACTACCTCTGAAGTCCCCTAAGTCACCTGAAGGAATAAGAACACGGTTTTGAGTGCACAATCCTGAAAAGTACTTTTTTATGCACATGAAATATGAAAATCATTAAGTCAGACGAAAAGGAGAGAAAAGCAGAGGGAGTCACCAGGCAGCTGCTGCAGCATTTCAGTCATTCTGCCTAAATGTAAGGTAATTATCTTGGCACTGAGTGGGGGCGGGGAGAGAATTCTAACATGCCCCTGCCTGCAGGACTTCCTCCATTCTGCTTTAAAATGATGCCTCCCTAACCTTAGCATGTGTTAGGAGGTGTGTCAGAGTCATGCAGATTAAACGAGCTGGTCCATGTGAAAGCTCTTAGCAAGTGGTCAGCCTCATGGCAGGTGCTCCAGGAATGTTTGCTGGACTCAAATCTCAGTTTGGCTGGATCAGCCCCACTTTAGCCTCCCTTTGAAACACTGTAGAGAGGAATCTGCTGCCCACCTCCTCTGACATACTTCCTGTTGCACCCCACTGCCCTCTCTGGAGGATTCTATATCTGTGCCCCAGGGGAAGGTGAAAGGGGGACTGGGCGTTCCTCTTCTCTTCTGCATCTCAAAGAGCGGATGCACAGAACACTGACGGGGACGGGACGGGGGAACTGGCTTCCAGGCCCAGCTCTGTCACTGACACCTGAGGGACCTTGAATTCCTCTGGCCTCAGCCCTGCCTTTGATGGGGTGAGGGGAAGGGGATGAGCAAGGGTGTGTCCACGGCTCCTTCTAGTTCTGCAGTGCTGGTGTTCTGGCCCCCGTTCACCCCTGTGAGGAGAGGCCTTCCTGCAGGACTTTGGACCACCACCTGGAAGCCTAATACACAAGCCTCACCTTCAGTACAAACCATAAACAAGGGGACAGAATAAAAGCCCAGGATATCATGGGTCAAATATCGGCTTTTTGATGCCCCCTTGTGTCCTCATCAAGCAAAGGCCACTGGGCTCTCAAGTTCTGATCCCCAAACCACTGAATCGTGAGAACTGGGGTCACTGAATCAATGACCCTCTCTCCTTCCTCATTCAGTACGAACACCAGTGATCAATTTCATGACAGGATCTATCCCAATGGAACGTAAAGAGGAAAATGGACTTTGCCTAAAATCTAAGACAGAAATTCCTCCCTTGACATCCCTGAGGGATGTGTTTAAACAAGCTGGCCCAGGGTAAGCGGGTGTCTGGTAAATCTCGCAGTGACACTTGAGGAGGGCGTCGGGGATTCTGTGACTCTCAGGAGACACCACAGTTTCCACCACCCAGACTCCCCGTTGTGCTGGCCACATGGGAGTGGGTATGACAGGCAGTGGGATGGAGGAGTTTAAGAGACAGGAAAGGTGCATCTGGGTCCAACAAAGAAAGTGCTGGAGAAGTGAGTTCCTACAACACCACTGGGCTTTTTTTTCTTTGAGTCAAAGCAGAGGTTGTAAACTGGTGGCCAGCAGGTTGAATTTGATGGGCAGACAGGTGTTATCTGACCTTCCAGGTACTTTACAAAAACTGACTAGTTCACAACACAAAGGATCTGTGGATTTCACACAAAACTCTAAATTTTGGTCTTCTCTTAACAAGCCGGAGCATTATAGAGCCCAAATCTCCACAAGGCAATACTCAGGTGGCCTCTTTTAGAGGCATGTGTTCTCCACCTGCCTACCCTCTCCTGCGCCCCGACACTGAGGCTGGTTGTCAGTTGTCATTTATCAACTCACTTGTGAGGTCAGTCCAAGGGCTGTGTTTCAAGAAAAACGGGAGCAAGCAGTAGAAGTGGAGAATATTTCTGTTCATTTAGCATGCAAACCAAATGCCCCTGTGCCGAGACACTCTCGGCGACCGTTACTCATCTCCATGACTGGCAGCGCCCCTGGGGGCACTTACATTTCTTATCCCTACTTTTGAGAATGTCAGAATCATCTGTTCACCACCTGCTGCCTTTCCCCGGCAGCTTTCAGTGTCAGTCACCAGTGGTCAGAGAACTTAAGCAAGTTCTCCAGGAGCGACATACACAGCACAGATGCCCCGAGGCAGAGATGAAAACGCGTGGGGAGGAAGGGCTGCTGCCGATGCCGTTTGCTGGTGGCTGGCGATGCGGCCCCGTGCTGTCCTGGGATCCCCTGACTGTTCTACGCTGCAGAACATGCCGATGAGGAGCTGTGGCCGCTCCTGGGAATGGGGACATGGGGCTCAATCACCATACATGCACATACACTGCACAATGCCAGAGGGGCGTGCGGCAGGCACGATGCAGACACTGCAGGCGCGTGCATTTGTTATGACAATGTTCAGGGTCTTGTTCCAGCAAAAATCAACATATCATGACAACTTCCTGACATACGGAGGACAGTGTCCTGAGGACAGGCACCTACTTCAAAGCCACACAAAGTCGCTGCATGGGAGGAACCCTGGACGCTGGGCTTGGCCTAGGTGGGCCACTTCACGTGCGGCGCCTAAGTTTATGTCCAAAAAGAACGTGTAGCTCTGTGATCGATGTATTTCCCAGGATGGCTCAGTAACTTAACACCCGCACTCCAGCCTCCACACTCACAGCTGGGCGGCTGGGCAAAGTGCCTGCCGGGACAGACAGAGTCTGCACAGGTATAAGCGTGTCTGTCCTCATTTCAGAGGCACAGAGTGTTGGCCACTCTCACCTCGTGGGGTAAAGGGAGGGAAATGCTGCGCTGGGGGCTCCAGAACTGAGGGCGTGTTTAATCACGCAGTGCTCAGAGCAGCTGGCAGGACAAACAGGCCCTTCCTGCACCCACAGCCCTGGCTTCAGTGTCATTAGATCAAGGAGTGATAAGAACAGTTCAGAGGCAACAGGTCACCCACTAGAAACCCTCCAGTTTACAGAGCGCACTTTGCAACAGGCTTCTCACCTCCAACATCCTGGATGGCGGACGGTAACGTGAGTGACATGAGGGGAGGCGGAGCTGGTTTCCACAAGCCCCAGTCTCTCCTTCTCCTTGGTCACCATGTTTCGGAACAGGAGAACTCTCTGAAGTGGGCAAAGGTGAGACCGATAAAGGGGTCAACAACTGA
This sequence comes from Mesoplodon mirus, assembly GCF_964341445.2. Classification (NCBI taxonomy): domain Eukaryota; kingdom Metazoa; phylum Chordata; class Mammalia; order Artiodactyla; family Ziphiidae; genus Mesoplodon; species Mesoplodon mirus. The sequence goes on from NC_138989.1 coordinate 7,695,069, forward strand.
GGATCCCCTAAAACACACTGTACAAAATGAATGACATGTAAGCACGTGAGAGGATCCCAGAATGGGACGCTTTGATGTGTGCTACAGGTTAGAAGTGTTTTGTGAGGACAGTAAACATCCCCCCAAACGCTCCTGGGAATTAGAAATATAGCTGAATACATGCCAGGGGGAAAGGTTCCAGAAAGAGTGGTCTGGCTGCAGCCAGAGCCCAGCTAAGAACAGTCTGGGAGAAAAATCATTCTCCTTGTTCAGTCAATCATCCACCGTAAAAACCTTGCGGCAGCACGCATTACAGAGGGTGCTTTATACAGCCGTGCCTGCTTTAGAGGAAATCAATAGCATGAATTTAAAACACAGAAACTTTTCAAAGATACATATATTTTACTGTCAGAAATGTGTAACTGACCCTATAAAGGTCCCTGACCTTTCCACCTGCCTCCCCAGTCCCCTCAAGCACATCGCAGTCCCACCAGTAATATTTCTCAAGTATCATTTAAATAGAAGCCTCTCGCATTCTCAAGGCTCTGATAGGCTCCTTTAGGAGAGCACTGACCTTTGGCCCCATCCTGTAATAGCACTCAAATCATGTCAGCGGAATGAACGAATAACTCCAACCTCAGCTGTTTTTCTGAAAAATGGAAATCTCCCCAAAGGCAAGAGCATTGTTAAATACAAATAATAACAGGAATAATAGTAACAGCCACAGTAGTAATAAGAGCTAACTATACACGAGGGGAGGCTACTGCATTTTCATTTGATCATTCTATTAGCTCCCTGAAGAAAATACGGTTGAGACAGAAAAAGCCACTGCCGACAACCTCCTGAGATGGGGGATGTGCTCAGTGGAGGGACTGGTCAGTGAAGGGGCGCCATGTGGCTGGTTTACAAGTCTGGAATCTAGGACTGAAGTGCCCTGAAAAACAGCAAAAGCTCTCGGGGTTCCTGGGCAACGCGGAAGGGAGAGAGAAGGCTGAGGACAGCGAGAGTGGCTGGAGATGCACATGCCGGGGACTCCCGCCTCTGCTTTCTGTGCTGGGGAGCTGGAGACAGGCACAGGTATTTAATTCATGGGGGGCCATGTGGCATGACTGCTTCCCGTGACCCCCAAGTCTTTAGCACGATCCCCTGAACAAGGGGTGCTGTCTTGTGGAACTTGAGGCAGAAGATAAGCCTCCTGTCAAGGTTAATACCGTATGGAGCAGAGACAGCGGACACAGAGGCAGAACTACAGAGGTGACCACCAGACTGCCGGCCTCCCATGAATCGCAGAAAGACTGGATGGGGCTCTGGATTTCCGTGGGGCAGGGAAGAAGGTTTGGGGTAACTTTCACCAGCTCTCAAGGGGCTAGGAGACCTCAATGGGCACAGTGGACATCTGGGTGAGGATCATCATCCCACTCTGCAGATGAGGAAACTGTTATGCAAGGTCACACAGCTGGTGCACGGGGGACCAGGGCCCATGCACAGACCACCACACTACCCAGCCCTACCCACCACACGTGGCCCTAGGTCTTCTAGGCCAAAGCAAGAGAGAGAGAGAGACACAGAAAACACGCCAAGCCTCAGACACTATCCCAGACCTGCTGGTGCCATCACAGGAGCAGGACAGGGGCCAGAAGATGAGGAAGGGCCCTATTTTCCCAAGGGAGGCAAGAGGTTTATGAGCCAAGGACCAACGGCTCATAATCTTCATGCTGTCGATCTTAAGTGCCCCACACCCCGCCCCTTGGTGAGGATTACCATACAGCCTGGACTCTTATTAAGTCAGGTCAGCTACACCCAGAGCTTCCCAGACTTTCTTGTTCTCAGCACCCCTAATGGCTCAGTAATATTTCTTACCGCAATCTTAGGTCAAAAAAAGTACCTAACAGTTCCGTTTAGTAGACAGTTAAGTCCTAACAACTTAATAAGTGTTTATGTCCTAAGAACTTAGTAGTTGTATTTAAAAAACACGCATAAATTGAAATTAAAAATATTTTAATTTCATTTTTTTAAAACCCAGCTTAGCAAATAGGACATCATCGAGAAGAATAGAGCAGAATTTGACGCTGATGCTGTGAACTCAAGCAAGTACTTCACACGGTGCCCAACAGATTTCACTGTGTTTCCCTCAAAAATTTAAAATATCTGGTAGCAACCGGGGTGCCCCAGCACACCATTTGTTAACTGCAGACACACAGAGTGGAGATTCCAGACCAGACGCTGTGGGGACGCTGTGGGCCAGGGCTGAAGTCACAGACACCCAGGAACGGGGCGAGGAGCCGCATGTCAAGTCCGATTCCACCAACCTGGACCAGACCCACGAGGTGAAGGGCTGGAGCCCACTTCAAAGGAGGACTGGCTGGAGGAGAGCAGGGCCCCACCCTTGGAAGACAGACCACCCAGAAAGCAAACCGCAGAAGATGGCACCGTCCACTTTTAGTGGCTGTTCAAGGACCAAAGGGTAGAAGTTACAGAGAAGTAGATCGTGTAAGACAAGGAAGGATGTTCCACCACTGGGAAGACAGAAGCCATACCATGGCCTGCTTTGCACAGCTGCACGTCCTCTCTCTGAGGCAGGGGCAGGGATGCCGCTGAAGGGGCTCCGCATAGAGGGTGCTCGACTAAGTCATCTCTGTGAGAGGCTCTGCTGTCAGGCGCAGTAAGAATTTAAACGGCCACATCTGTTTGTGAACCGCTGCTTGAGGGGAGGTAAAGAAGGGACAAGTATGACATCAAGGTCAAGACGATACCAGAGAACAGTGAGGAGTACTAAGTAAGGCAGGAGAGAAAGGAAAGGGCACCTGTGGGCTCTAAGGAGCCTCCCCCCGAAGGAGCAGACATTTCTGGAGCGCTCACGACACACCAGGGACACCCCTCATCTCCCGGGCGCCCCTGACGCAGCACCTGGCCCTTCCCAAGGCTCTCACGCCCCGTGGCTCTGTATGCCACACCCCCCGGTTCTCTTCCGTCCTCTGATCACTCCTCTCCCTGTGCAGGGCTCTGGCCTCCGTCCCGGTCTGCTCACTCCCTCTGGCTCCCTGACGACCTCAGCCTCATCCATGAATGCACCGAGGAGGTTGCAAGCCGTCCGAAGGTCGAGTCCACCTCCAGCCCCGTCCTCTCTCCTGCACTCCAGACCCTCATGTCCACTGGCCTCGAGGAGCCGCAGACACGTCGCCTGCTCCCGGCTCTTCCCAGTCCCGCTCCTGCCTGTGCCCCCACCTCTGGGAATGGCTCTCTCAAGCAGCCAGGCCCCCAGGCCGGGAACCTGAGCACGCTCTGAACTCCTCCTCCTTCCCCCCGAGTGCCATGTTCTTCAAGGCCTGCAGGTGCTACCTCCTTCAGAATCTCTGGAGGTCTTAACCACTGGACCGCCAGGGAAGTCCCTTATATATATGGAATCTAAAGAAAAAAAAAATCGTTCTGAAGGACCCAGGGGCAGGACAGGAATAAAGACGCAGGTGTAGAGAACGGACCTGAGGACACGGGGAGGGGGAAGGGTAAGCTGGGACGAAGTGAGAGAGTGGCATGGACATATATACACTACTAAATGTAAAATAGATAGCTAGTGGGAAGCAGCCGCATAGCACAGGGAGATCAGCTCGGTACTTTGTGACCACCTAGAGGGGTGAGATAGGGAGGGTAGGAGGGAGACGCAGGAGGGAGGGGATATGGGGATATATGTATACATATAGCTGATTCACTTTGTTATACACCAGCAACTAACACAACAATGTAAAGCAATTATACCCCAATAAAGATGTTCAAAAAAAAAAAAACAACATGGTGACTAAATAGCCAATAGATCAAGTAAGAAATCAAAAGAGAAATTTAAAAAATACCTTGAGACAAGTGAAAATGGAAATAAAACATTTCAACATTTATGGCATGCATCAAAGTGGTTCTAAGAGGGAAGTTCATAGTGATTCATGCCTACCTCAAGAAACAACAAAAATCTCAAACAATCTAATTTTTTACCTTAAGGAACTAGAAAAAGAATAAATGAAGCCCAAAGTTAGTAGAAAGAAGTAAATAACAAAGATCAGAGGAGAAATAAATGAAATAGAGACTGAAAAGGCAACCAAAAAGATCAATGAAATTAAGAGCTGGTTCTTTGAAATAAAGTTGACAAATCTTTAGCTAGACTCACCAAAAAAAAAAAAAAAAAAAGAGGCTCAAATAAAATCAGAAATGAAAGAAGAGACAACTGATTGAAAAAATACAAAATATCCTAAGAGACTATTATGAACAATTATATGCCAACAAACTGGACAACCTAGAAGAAATGGATAAATTCCTAGAAACATACAATCTTCTAAGACTGAATCATGAAGAAACAAATTCTGAATAGACCTACTACTAGTAAGAAAACTGAATCAAAAACCTCTCAACAAATAGAAGTCCAGGACCAGATGACTTCAGTGATAAATTCTACCAAACATTCAAAGAAGAATTAATACCCATCCTTCTCAAACTGTTCCAAAAAATGGAGGGAATGCCTCCAAACCCATTTTACAAAGCAAGAATTACCCTGATATCAAAACCAGACAGATACAACAAAAAAAGAAAATTACAGGCCCTGATGAACATAGATGCAAAAAATCCTCAACAAAATATTAGCAAACCGAATTTGACAAGATATTAAAAAGATAATACACCACGATCAAATGGGATTTATTCCAGGGATGCAAGGATGGTTCAGTATCTGCAAATCAATCAATGTGATACATAATATTAACAAAATGAAAGATAAAAATCACATGATCATCTCAATATATGCAGGAAAAACATCTGACAAAACTCAACATCCATTTATGATAAAAAACTCTCAACAAAGTGGGTACAGAGGGGATGTACTTCAACATAATAAAGGCCATATATGAAAAGCCCACAGCTAACATCATTGTGAAAAGCTGAAAGCTTTTCCTTTAAGGTCAGGAACAAAACAAGGAGGCCCACTCTCACCACTTTTATTCAACATGGTACTGGAGGTCCTAGCCAGAACTAGGCAAGAAAAAATAAGTAAATAAAAGGCATCCCAGTTGGAAAGGAAGAAGTAAGATTCACTATTTGAGATGACATGATATTATATATAGAAAACCCTAAAGATTTCATAAAAAAAACTATTAGAATAAATTAATTCAGTAGAATTGCAGGATACAAAATCAATATACAAAAATCTGCTGCTATCAGAAATGAACTATCAGAAATAGAAATTACAAAAGCAATCCCATTTACAACTGCAACAAAAAGAATAAAATGTCTAGAATAAATTTAACCAAGGAGTTCTGAAAGACCTGTACACTGAAAACTACACAATGACAAGGGACTTCCCTGGTGGCGCAGTGGTTAAGAATCTGCCTGCCAACGCAGGGGACATGGGCTCGAGCCCTGCTCCAGGAAGATCCCACATGCCGCAGAGCAACTAAGCCCATGTGCCACAACTCCTGAGCCTGTACTCTAGGGCCTGCAAGCCACAACTACTGAGCCCACGTGCCACAACTACCGAAGCCCGTGTGCCTAGAGAAGCCACCACAATGAGAAACCCGCGCACCACAATAAAGAGCAGCCCCCATTTGCCTCAACTAGAGAAAGCCCGCGCGCAGCAACGAAGACCCAATGCAATGAAAAATAAATAAAAAATTAAATTAAATTAAATTAAACACACTGATAAAAGAAATCAAAAAAGACACAAATAAATGGAAAGATATTTCATGCTCATGGACTGGAAGAATTAATATTGTTAAAATGTCCATACTACTCAAAGCAATCTATAGATTCAATGCAATCCCTATCAAAATTCCAATGGCATTTTTCAGAGAAATAGAATGAAAATTTGTATGGAACCAAAAACGACCCTGAATGGAAAGCAATCTGGAGACAGAAGAACAAAGCTGGAGGCATCATGCACCGATTTCAAACTATATTACAAAGATACAGTAATCAAAAAAGTATGGTACTGGCATAAAAACAGACACACAGATCGATGGAACAGAATAGAGAGCCCAGAAATGAACCCACACATATATGGTCAATTAATTTACAACAAAGGAGGCAAGAATTTACAATGGGGAAAGAACAGTCTCTTCAATAAATGGTATTGGGAAAATGGGACAGCCACAGGCAAAAGAATGAAACTAGACTAATACCTTACACCATACATAAAAATAAACTCAAAATGGATTAAAGAATTGAATGTAAGATCTGAAACCATGAAACTCCTAAAAGAAATCACAGGCAGTAAGCTCTTTTTTTTTTTTTTTTTGTGGTACACAGGCCTCTCACTGTTGTGACCTCTCCTGTTGTGCAGCACAGGTTCCAGACGCGCAGGCTCAGCGGCCATGGCTCATGGGCCCAGCCGCTCCGTGGCACGTGGGATCTTCCCGGACCGGGGCACGAACCTGTGTCCCCTGCATCGGCAGGTGGACTCTCAACCACTGCGCCACCAGGGAAGCCCAGCAGTAAGCTTTTTGACAAGGGTCTTGGAAATGATTTTTTTTGGATCTGACCTCAAAAGCAAAGTCAACAAAAATAAAAATAAGCAAGTGGGACTACAGTAAACTAAAAAGCTTCTGCAGAGCATAAGAAACCATCAACAAAATGAAAAGGCAACCTATGGAATGGAAGAAAATATTTGCAAATCATATACCTGATAAGGGGTTAATATCCAAAATATATAAAGAACTCACACGACTCAACAAAAAACAAGCAATCTGATTAAAAAATGGTTAGAGGATCTGAATACATTTTCCCAGAGAAGACATACAAATGACCAACAGGCACATGTAAAGGTGCTCAACATCACTAACCATCTGGGAAATGCAAATCAAAACCACAATGATATATCACCTCACACCTGTTAGAATGGCTATTACCAAAAAGACAAGAAATAACTAGTGTTGGTGAGGATGTGGAGAAAAGGGAACCCTGTGCATTGTTGCTGGAAATGTAAACTGGTGCAGCCACTATGGAAAACAGTATGGAGATCCCCCCAAAAAAACAAAATAGAACTACCATATGATTCCACAATTGCATTTCTGGGTATTCATCTGAGGAAAACAGAAACACTAATTTGAAAAGATGTATGTACCCCCTTGTTCACAGCAGCATTATTTACAATATCCAAGATAAAGGAAACAACCCAAGTGTCCACCAATGGACAGATGGATAAAAAGATGTGGTGTGCATGTGTGCGCAAGCGTGAGTGCACACACACACACACACACAGGAATACTATTCAGCCATAAAAGAGAATGGTATCTTGTCATTTGTGACAACATGGATGGACCTTGAGGTCATTATACTAACTGAAATAAGTCAGAGAAAGACAAATACCATATAATCTCACTTATATGCAGAAACTAAAAAACAAAGAAAGAAACCCAGGCTCATAGATACAGAGGACAGATTGGTGTACCTATGGTTGCTGGGGCAGGGGGTTGGCGGTAGGAGAAAGGTAAGCAAAATGGGTTAAGGGGATCAAAGAGGACAAACTTCAAGTTATATAATAGATAAATCATGGGACATAAAGTACAGCGTGGTGACTACAGTTAATAATATATACTGAATTTCTGAAAGTTGTTAAGAGGGTAGATCTTAAAAGTCTTTAACATAAGAAAAAAAAGAAAAAAATTTAACAATGTATGGTGGTGGATGTTAACTAGGCTTACTGTGTTGATCATTTTGCAATGTGTACAAATATCAAATCATGTCATACACCTGAAACTAAGATAATGTTACATGTCAACTACACCTCAATTAAAAACAATGGAGTAAGAAGTTACAATGCAGAGATCACAGGTATACTTCTACAGGACAAATATACTCATTTACAGCATGATATACCAATTCAACGAGGGCTGCATCCCAAGCAACTTAGATAGAAATGAAGATGCCATGCTCTGGAGAGCTGGGTCAGAGGAGCAGCATGTGGCTCCAGGACCAACACACGTATGTGAGGAGCACGATTTTTTAAAACTAGTATGTATTTCTAAAACTAGTATTTTTAAAACTAGTATGTTATTTTCTATAATCAGTATTTTTATTTTATTTTATTTTTATTTTTTTGCGGTACATGGGCCTCTCACTGTTGTGGCCTCTCCCGTTGCGGAGCACAGGATCCAGATGCGCAGGCTCAGCAGCCATGGCTCACGGGCCCAGCCGCTCCACGGCATGTGGGATCTTCCCGGACTGGGTCATGAACCCGTGTCCCCTGCATTAGCAGGCGGACTCTCAACCAGTGCGCCACCAGGGAAGCCCTATAATCAGTATTTTTAAAACTAGTATGTTACTTTCTATAATCTAGTTTGTGTATAGTTTTGTGTATAGCCAAGCTAATAGAACGAATATTATACATATACTTTAGACTAGCTCATCTTCATTTTTAAAATCATGTATTTTTTTTCCCTCTTTTTTTTTTTTTTGGCCACGCAGCGCAGCTTGTGGGATCATAGTTCCCCGACCAGGGATTGAACCCGAGCCCTGGCAGTGAAAGAGCTGAGTCCTAACCACTGTACCACCAGGGAATTCCCTAAAATCATATACTTTCAAATTGGCCAAAAAACTTCTTTTTCAATTCTCTCATTGGGACAATGGGGGATGCTTAATGTGGTTATCTTATAAAGGTGGACACAGGCTATAACCTCAAAATCATCTCACTCAGTTGCTTCCCAGACCCTCCCACTGTGCTGGGGTGCCAGCTCGTCTGGGCCCCTTCTCCTTCTGCACTCTCCTTAGGGAAATGGCCCTCAGGCCCAGGCCTTTCACCCCACCCCTTTGCTCAAGCCTCCACACAGTACACAGTATGCTGGCTTGGCATCTCTGCTGCAGGTCCAGCAGGTACCTTACACTCATCACAGCCAAACAGAACTCTCGATGGCCCACGATCCCCCCTCCACCTCCTGCCCCCCCATCCAAGCTGGTCATCCCCTAGCTCAGCAAATGGCCCCACCATCCACACAGTTGCTTGGGCCAGAAATCTGGCAACATCTTTGAAACTTATAGTCCTCACTCCCCCAAATCCAATCTACCAGTAAGACCTGTAAACTCCACTCCTGGAGGGGATTGTAAATCCTCCTGCTTCCATCTCCATCAGCCCAGTGGTTCTCAACCAAGGATGATTTTGCACACTGCCCCACCCCAGGGGGCATTTGACAATGTTTGGAGACATGTACGGTTGTCAAAAGTGGGAGAGAGGTGCTACTGGAATTTATGGGTAGGGGTCAGGGGTTACTAAACATCCTATGATGGATAGGATGCCCTCCACAACAAAGAATTATCTGGCCCCAAATGTCCACAGTGCTAAGGCTGAGAAACCCTGCCCTAGTCCAAGTCAACCATGTCTCTCATTATTTTCATTGTCACAGTGTCCTTCATTATATTAAATATACTTTCCTCTTACTTATCATTGGTCTCCTCACTACTACAGTGCAATCCTCTTGGGAACACAGACCTTGGTTGGCTGTCTTATTCCCCTCGGCATCCTCAGTGTCTGGCACACACAGGTGCTCTATAAATATCCGAAGATGAGTGAGTAAGTGTGAAAGACAGAAGTAGCAGCACTTTGATTTAAAAAATGTAAAATGTAACAGAGACGTTCTTAACCCTTTATGCAGTCAACAGCTTCAAGGCTTATAGACGTTTTGTCCTCATAACACCCGTCATACTAACAACTCCTGTGCGGGGACTTTCTTCCTTTGCTCAACTAAAAAGGAAAATGTCGGGCAGATCCATGCAATGAGCTCTTACGCAGCCAATAAAAATGAGGTTTTTAAAGAATTCTGACATGATAAAATGCTTATCATGTGATTAATGGAAAGGGAAAAATAAAACTATGTATTTCAATCTAAATACATATTTATGTAACAGACTCAGGATCAGGTGGTTATCTATGGACTGTAGGATTAAGAGTGGTTTAAGTTTTCTTTTTTCAGCTTCCTTGTCTTTTCTAGTTTTCTGTTCATAAAACACTATTAACTTTTAAAAAAGCAAGTTGCACTTCACAGTGAAAATAAAAGCCAGGTCACAGGAACAACCTAGAAGTGCCAGGACTACAATGACCTTAAGCTATTTAACTGAAGAGAATCAAGTTCTAAGAAAACTAGTCTGGCAAATGTGAGAGATGGCAGAGACCACCTCAGGACTCCAGACCTGTGAGTATCTGCAGCCGGATCTGGGTGAGAGTCGTCAGCGAGGTCTGGTAGAGGACGCAGATGTTGCAAACCTTCTGTACCTCCGCAGAATCAACACGTTTACCCCCAACAGGCCTGAGAATATTCCGAACTGACGCCGACTTCTGAAATGCACGCTTCAGGAGAGCTGGCGTGGAGAGGAGGAGGGACGTGTGAGCAGAAGTTCAGCCATCTGCCAAACTCCACCCCATAAAGGGAACAGCACTTCAGGAAAGCTCCTAATTTCCAACCAGAGCCAGACAGAGAGGCTGCAGCTTTGATTCAAATCATCTCTTTTGGATAAATCAGAAAAGCAGTCACAAAAGGTTTTCAGACAGAACACAACGACCTCTTTAGAACAGCACAAGATCTGTCAGAACAAACCAAACATATTTGATTCTTACCGTGGATTCTTTTACTGTAACCACTTAACTGCAGAACCCACAAAGGTGAACCTTCCAAGGACTGAATTATGGGAAGAGGGGCAAAGGTGGGGGGCCTGGCTAATTCCCAGTGTCCTGTGCTTTCAGAGGGAAGTAGGAGCATCAACCTCAAGTACTCATCATCAGTTTGGGGTTGTACCCTCGTTTTACACCTTCGCATCTATATCCTGCTGAAGTGACACTGAGCCCATGCTCATGGACAGCTACAAGATGGAGCTTTGTGACACACTGGGTGGCAGAAGAAAGACCGCACCGAACCTGGCAATCTGCCATAGGCAAGTAACTCCACTGAATTATGTGTTAACAGCATTGCCTTACTTTTATCAGAGTGCGCAGTAAGAAACCTTTCCAAGGAACCCATTAGTGACCCTGCAACGGGGATGCCGCTGAGGTGGTAGCCTGGTCAGTGACCACAGCCACCTGTATAAGGAGCTCCACGGGGGAGATTTATTTCACGATCAGGAACTCAGAAAAGCTCTACTTCCCCTAAGAAATAGATCTTCCTCCTTCTTCCTACTAGTGGGAAGTGATAAAGGGTCCACAAATCCCTTCTCATTTTTGGCCACTGGAAATTCAGAGCCAAATGGAAGTTCAGAGATAAGCACGGCAGCCCTCATGGATCATCCGTGGATGTTCTCTACACACAACCTTGATTTTGTTCACAGAGTTACATTTCCCTAGTCCTTGTTTACTATCCCTAAGGACTTCCAGGCACTGTTTTGCTAAACGTGAACTTGATTTAAGCCGTCTCAAAATCTTCAGGGGAGAAGTCGGAGGTCACATGACAGAGGGGAGCAGGTTCACAGGGCCAGTCAGGCGCTGCACTTCGGGGAAGGAGAGCCACTCACCCTTCACGGGAAGCACATTCTGTGGGGAGGCTGGCGGCGCGTGGACCGGCTCCTGGTTCTCCAGCAGCTTCTTGCTCAGGATGTCACTGAAGAAGATCCGGATCAGAGGCACCCCCCACAGGAACTGCGGCTGTCTGGTGACCAAGGGCGTGGACTCGTTAAGGCTAGGCGACAGCAGGAGAGCGGGCACGTCAGTTCCACCTGCCGGATGGCCACACGGAAGGGTAGCTGGGGACCGCCACTCAGCACGGCAAGTCAGATGCTAAAAGAGGAGTGGGATCCACAAATCGCCGCCGAGGCCTGGATGCAGAAGGCACCAACCTCTTTCTCGGCTCTCTCGCTCCACACGGGCTTCCCGTGCTTCCAGCAGCACTGTTGCTCCCCCCAGGCCCCACGTGTCACTGTCACTCCCCAGACACCCTCTATCTGTCCTTCATGCTAATTCCATCCTGTTTACCGCCCAGTCGACAAAAGCTTCCCGATGCCTACTGCGTTGTCCTCTTCATAGCCGGCTTGCAGGCCTGGCCCACAAATCTCGATGAAAAGGGGGAAGTGGTGGAAGAGAGTCAGGCAGAGACAAGGAAGACAGTGATCTGCCTCCAGGACTCACCCACAGTCCACGGATTGGCAGAACCAGCCAAGGACAGGGCGCCAGGGGGTCAGGCTGGATTTCTTCTGGGACACGTACTTCTGACAGTAGCAGAGCATCTGGGTGAGCAAACTCACAAACCCATCTGTCTCCTCCTCTAACGCCCTGGGGCTGAGGGAGCCCAAGTGCAGGAGGCTGCCTGCGAAGAGAGAAGGCTGAGTGTGGGAGGCCCGGACAGACACGCTTCCTCATCTCCCAGCCCTGCTGTCTGCCTGGGGCTCGTGCATCCATGTCTACGTGCAGGAAGAAACTCCACGCAGAGAGGAGCCCATCAGTGCTGGGGCTGCAGTGCTGTGCAGGGCTTAGGAACAGGCAGACCTGGCCTCAAATCCTGGTTCTGCCAGAGGCGAGCTAGGCGACCCTCAACTTACTTCTTGAGTCTGTTTGCTCACCTGTAAGACTGGAGTGATGACCCCTACTCCTGACGTGAGGACTATATGACATAACATGTAAAATGTCAGGTACGCAGATTTTTAAGTTAGTATAACATTTTCTTACACCAAGATTCTACAACCAAGGGTCAACACAAGAAATGACCTCCTGAAGAATAGCTGAAGAGTCCTGGGAAATCACTGTTATTCAGTGTTCACTGAATTTATTTAACGTTTTCTGGGAGGACTCTTACCATCGACTCCCTTAAAATGTAGCCCCAAGAACCTTTTTCTATGTAAAATAAATTTCCTCTAATTAGGCGACGAGACTTGTGTACCTCTGCTGTTTCAGATGCTTCTCTATCCCCAAACCCTTTCCTCATCTAAATGAAAACACTGTAAAATAGACATTGTAGACCCTACTCTGATCTAAGCCCCACCCAACTGTGCTCTCTTCTCTCTTGAGATGAGAGTTATCCAGGTAACTCAACACGTTTTCATTTTTCCCTTGGCTGCCAGGAAGCTAAGGGCTGAAATTTAACATTCATTTACAGTCACTCGGCTAGTTTGCCAGGCTGATGTATGTTTCCATGTGATTTTCAGTTTCATGTGTCTACTTAAACTGTTTACCTCATTACCTGTCTTTTATTGTAAGCACTTCCAACTTTTACTAAAAACAGCTTGTGGCCTCCAGAATGGTGGAAAGCAAAACACCTGGGCTTTTCCCAACGCCCAGAACACAATAAAATTCCAGCCATAGATACTTACCCATGAGACAAAGTGTATGGCATCCTTCTAAACTTTCATATACATCACGGCATGGATCTTCATCTCTTAAAAGTGTGATGAATTTACGGAGCATGTCATGAGATTCTAAAATTGTGAGGCGCTGCAAACAATAGTAGACTGTTAAAGCGGAAGCTGATAAAAGGAGCTTCCCACCAGAGTGTGAACTCTATCCCTGCAGATCACTCCCTAGCTGCCAAACATGTTATCCATCACCAAGAAGAAAATGAACAAAGATGAGACACCTTTTCTCTGGGCTTCTAACACAAGTGTGTCTACGGTAGCTACTGATTTAGGAGAACCATCAGGAGACGAGGTAGAAATTAACAGAGAAAACATTTTACTTTCTATTTTAAGGACAAAGGCAAAGATGGAATTGGGGGAATTCAGAGCCCACTCACCTCGGGGGTCACTGTGCTGAGATAAGTCATGAGAGCGGGCACGGACACAATGTGGATGAGGAACGGCCGGATCAGACTGTCTGAAAATTGTGCAGCAATCACAGGGCTAGACACAGATGTATCACCTTACTCAGACATGTTTAATGTGAACCTGGAACAAAACAACAACCCTACCAACACCCCCAAATCCCTTGGAATTATGCTTCACAGGACTTCTAGGAAGACTGAAGGCTGAAAATGGGCCCATTCACTGGGGGAAGGTTGAATAAGTGATACTTTAGTCTATGACGCAGCTACGAAAAATCAATTTACTGAAGTTTTACTGACATGAGAGAATCCTCATGCTATAAACAACTTTGAAAAAAAAAAGCAGAATGAGAAACTATATACATGGGAGAGGAGGATGGGGGTAGTGAGTGGAAAGGAGGAGAAGAGGGGCTCCTGGGGTGCTGCTGCTGTGGTTCTATTTCACAGTGGGGTGCGGCTTACACGGGTGTGTTTACTGGGTGATAAGTCACCAATAACTCGTACTTCAATTAAGCAATTTATTCCGAATATATATCCAGATCATAAATGGAACAAGGTGAGTTTGGGGAGGTTCCCATGGGCCATTAATTTAAGAAATATATATTGATCTTAGAATATAAAAATGTGTTGACTATATGAAGCAAGTCTAAAGAGTAAGGAATAAAAAGTGTGGGCTCTGGAGTCAGATGGCCCAGGTTTAATTCCAGGCCCCGCCCCTCCCGGCTGTGTGACCAAGGGCAAGAGACCTAACCTCTCTGGGCCTTAGCTGCCTCATTTATAAAATGGAGATAAGAGAATGCGGTGAGGAGTCAGTTAATGTGCGTAGAAGTCTTTTTTTTTTTTTTTTTTTTATGGAAATGGGACTGTATTTATTTATTTATTTATTTATTTATTTATTTTTTATTTTTACAGTTTGCTTTATTTATTTATTTATTTATTGGCTGTGTTGGGTCTTCGTTTCTGCGCGAGGGCTTTCTCTAGTTGTGGCGAGCGGGGGCCACTCTTCATCGCGATGCGCGGGCCTCACTATTGCGGCCTCTCTTGCTGCGGAGAACAGGCTCCAGACGCGCAGGCTCAGTAATTTTGGCTCACGGGCCCAGTCGCTCCGCGGCATGCGGGATCTTCCCAGACCGGGGCACGAACCCGTGTCCCCTGCATCGGCAGGCAGACTCTCAACCACTGCGCCACCAGGGAAGCCCTGCGTAGAAGTCTTAAAACAACGTGCGGCCCATGAATGTTAGCTATTTGTATTATAGGACTTGGTGATCCCATCTAAACATATCAGTTATGACTTCATAGACTTTTAATAGTGGTATCTACATATTGTATGACAAAACCACTGAATATCTTGTTTTACAAGGTCCTGGTCCTGTTCAATTACTTACAAATATTCAGAGGAGGACAAAAAGTGCACTGTGCAAGAAAAAGGCTTCAGAACAGCCCAGCCTTAACAAGTGAGTCCATGGATTCTGACATATGGAAAGAAAAAACTTAAAATCATGGACGCTATTATATTCTCAAAGGAGAAGAAACGTGGTGGAATGACTAGATGACCCTCTTGGTGGATCACAGTGTGAACTGCAGCCACAGTGGGACAGGGGAAGGATGCTGGGACGGAAAGACAACTTGTGTTCTTGGGAGATGGAAGACAGGGGAGCCAGAGGATGCTGCTGCGCTCCTGGGCTCAGGCGTCTGTGTGTCAATCCTCTGCTGTCTCTGACAGAGGAGAGGGTGGGCGATGCTGCTGGAATGAGCTGCTCAGGTGACTCAGGAGAGGGAGCTGCAGTAAACCTGATCTAGGAAAACATGTGTTACGACTCATTAAATACATGTCTATGTAACTCCTCTCAAAGTACGTAACGAACGTATGACTGTTACCAAGATAATTTGTTCTACTTCTTTAATCAAAGCATAACCGGTTGGATTCTGTTCCTGTTATGAAGGTCTAGCCTCTAGAGGTGTGCTGTCCAATGCAGTAGCCACTGGCCACATGTCAGGGGCTACTGAGTACATAAAATGTGGCTAGGCCAAATTCCTGTGTTTTAAGTGTAAAATATCCACCACTTTTTGAGGACTCAGCACGGAAAGAGAAATGAATAAATTATCTAATTTTCATTAAAATAAATAACTTAAAAGTATTGATCCCATGCAAAAATGATAAATTTGGATATAGCAGTTTATATCAAATATATCGTTAAACTCAATTTCCCCTTTCTTTTGACTTATTTAATGTGGTTCTCATCATATCTGGACTGCGAGATCCATATCTGGATATCTGCATACCTGGACTCCGAGATACGCAGTCCAGCCTTGGTTTCTTCTCATTCTTACTTTTGTGGGTATTTCTTTTTTCTTCTTCTTTTTCGGCCACACCACACAGCTTGCAGGATCTTAGTACATTGACCAAGGACTGGACCCGGGCCACAGCAGTGAAAGCACCGAGTCCTAACTACTGGACCACCAGGGAAGTCCCTCTTGTGGGCATTTCTTCTCCAGACCCACACCAGGCTTGTAAAGCCCCCGAATGTCCCAGCCCCCAATGACAATGTTTTGGTCAATCCTTCCACAAACACCCACTGTGGTTGGTTGGAAATCTATCATTCTTTTCGATTGTCCTATATTGGAACACCTTTACTATTATTAGAAAAATTATCCAAAACAGGGAAATAAGGCAGAAAGGTGACCATATGTCTTCCCAAAGAATAAAACTAACATCTACTACTCTGTAGTGATATAAATAAATAAATAGAGGAAAAGGAAAAAGTGTTCCTTACAGAATTCTCGTTAATAAACATAGAAATGAGGAAAATCACCATGAAGCACCACAGCAGTAACTGCTGCGGATAAGACCCACAGATGAAAGCCGAAATTAATGGGGGAAATGGAGGAGAAACAGGGAATTTGCATGGCCTCCCAGCATCTGCCTCCCAATATTTACTAATTATTGTGGTGGTTTTACCTTGTGTCCACGAATTCTTTGATATTCCCCCTCCAGGAGGTGCAGTTGGATACCACTCCCCTTGACAGTAGGCTGGATGGTGACTTGCTTCTAAAGCACAGAGTAGGGAAGCAAAAGACAGCAACTCAGCGGTGGAGACACGGCTGACACCGCCCTGAGCAAGTGGGCAAAGTCAACACCACCTGTAGTGACATAAACACCTCCAGTCAGGGTGTCGGATGCTCCTGATATATCATGATGGGAAGGGCACCCCCTCACCTCTGTGGGACTCTTCCCCCAAATCCACAAGCCCAGCGTCCTCCTGAGAAAATATCAGACACACCCAAATTGTGAGATAATCTGCAGAATCCCTGACCAGTCCTCTTCAAGTGTCAGGGTTAGGAAAGTCAAGGGAAGATTGAGAAATTATCACAGAGTGGAGACCGAGGGGACATGATCATTGGATGCAATCTTGGAGGGGATTTGAAAAAGATATTAGCGAAAAAACTGGTGGAAACCCAAATTAAGCCTGTACTAGTGTTAATTTCTTAGTTTTGATAGATGTGGCTGGGTTATGTAAGACTTCACATTTAGGAGAAACTGGAGAAGGGTGTATGGGAACTCTGTACTATCTATAACTTTGCTGTATTTCTAAATTTATTTCAAAATAAAACATTTTTTTAAAAAACCCAGGGGACTTCCCTGGTGGCGCAGTGGTTAAGAATATGCCTGCCAATGCAGTGGACAAGGGTTCAATCCCTGGTCCGGGAAGATCCCACATGCCGTGGAGCAACTAAGCCCGTGGGCCACAACTACTGAGCCTGCGCTCTAGAGCCCGCGAGCCACAACTACTGAGCCCGCGCACTCTAGGGCCCAAGTGCCACAACTACTGAGCCTGCGTGCTGCAACTACTGAAGACCTCGCGCTTAGAGCCCATGCTCCTCAACAAGAGAAGCCACCGCAATGAGAAGCCCACACACAGCAACAAAGAGCAGCCCCCGCTCGCTGCAACTAGAGAAAGCCTGCGCGCAGCAATGAAGACTCAATGCAGCCAAAAATTTAAAAATTAAAAAAAAAAATCAAGTGCCGCTGACTCACAAAGAAGAGGAAAACAAGTAATCAAGGGTCACAGAGAAGAAAACACTAATATGATAATAGGACTTACTTTTTTCAGGGGTAACTTTTTGAGACTGAGCTCAAGCTTAAGAGCTAAAACTTGCTCAATTTATAAAGGAAGAGTCGGGAACATAAAGCTGTAAGAAAAACACCTCTAAGCAATGTCATATTCTTATTCTGGAGATTTAAAAACATGAGAGGAAAAATCAAAAGGAAATAATAGAAAAGGCAATAGATAACAAGAGAGAGAAGAGAGGAGGAGGAGAGGGGAGAGAAGAGAAAGAAATGTGTAAATGTGAAAACAAGAAATCAAACAGCCCGTAAATGTGAAACTCGGCTGAACCTCACTGAGTAACCGAGAAAGGCAAATAAACAGAAGGCTCTCTTTCCCGTCCATCCAATCAGCAGAGGTTTTACAAGAGCTCGGGCTTGATGATGAGGCTGTGAAAGGCCTACTCACCCACTTCTGGAAACAGGTGCCCGTCTTATAAAAGGACGCTATCCCTCACTGGGGAACCCTCCCCGGGGAGCCCTCCTCGGTATTCTCTGCTCACGGAATTTCCTAAGGAGATGATCATAACTGGGACAGGATATACACACTGACGTGTTCATAATAGCATTAATGAGAAAACAAACAAGGAAACAAGAGTGGAAGCAACCTGAGTTAGTTGAGGCCATCCGAGGCGCAGATCCGGAGACGGGATTCGCCGTGAAGAAAGGTTTATCCACGGACAAGCCCGTAAGGGGAAGTGGGGGAGGAAGAGGAAGGCCTGGCCTGTGCTGAAGAGAAGAGAGAAGGCAGGAGGGCAGGGAGTAGCACCTCACGCTGAGGTGCTTTGCTGAGAGAGATCAGCAAGGCTGTCAGGAAATCCTCCAAGTCACTTGTCAGAGGGACCTCGTGCCTCCCAGGAGTGAGGCAGCCTCGGTGTCCCTGCCACCCTGTCATTGTCTGGGAGGGGCCTGTGGGGGACGAAGCCCTGCGTGATGGGCTGCTGGGCTTCAGAGCACAGCAGCTGGGACCCTCAGTCCACTAGCTTCTTAAAGTAGGAGATATGAGAGGCATATTTTCATGGCTTCCATGTGACCCAAATGACTAAAAATAAGGAAATGGCAAAAAAACAAAAAACCAAAAAAAACCTATTGTGTCTCTATAAGATGGTATTATGTGGCTATTCAAAATCATTTCCTCAAAGAATACTTAATGATATGGTAAAATGCTCCAACTGTGATGTTTATAGAAGCAGGATACAAAACTGTATCTATCATCATTCTCACTGAGTTTAAAAATGTGTGTATATACCTATATAGTATAGGGACAGAAAGCAAGACTGGAAAAAAGTATCTTTGGGGATGAGGATAATTTTCTTTATATTTTTATGTACTTTCCAAATTTTCTAAAATTAGTATGTATTATTTTAGAAATCAGTAAAATAAACACACTTTAAATTTTGAAAGAAATAGCTGTCAGAGAAAAGAGGATGAAAAATGGAGAGCTTTGAAGGGTTTTACACATACGGGTAAAGGTAAAATTCTTTGGCTGTTCACCACAGCAATGGGCTTGTAAAGTTTGTCATTTCTTCTCGTTGATCTCTGAAATTAGACTAGAGTTCCCTGTTCACAGCTCTTCATCTCCTCTTCAGACTCCCAGCTGAATGGCACAACCAAAGCAGAGCATCAGGGCGGATTAGTCCTTGCATAGTATAACCGATTTTTCAGTGTAACCAATATTACTTCTCTCAGCCCTTCTATGGACTATCCAAAACTATAGTATTTCATAATGAGAAGGAATATTCAAAATGATACTTCTGAGGCTCTGTGACATCCCAACTATATTAATTTACTTGTTCAAGGGCCCTGGAAACATTCTTCCCCCAACAGCATTGGTGTAAAAGCAGATATTCTTGGGTTCCAGTTTCTGGTCCTCTATTTAGGACCAGATGTAACTTTACATAAACTACTTCATCTCTCTAAAGTATGCAATTTAGCTGTGTGTGTGTGTGTGTGTATGTAAGTATATTCACAGAGTTGTGCAACCATCACCACAATCTATTTCCAGAACATTTTCATCACCCCCAAAAGAAACTTTGTATCCTGTAGCAGTCACTTCCCATTCTCCCTTCAGCCCCTGGTGACCACTAACCTACTTTCTGTCTATGGATTTGCTTATTCTGGACACTTCATAGAAATGGAATAATACAATACATGACCTTTTTAGTCTGGCTTCTTTTACTGAGCATAATGTTTTCAAGATTCATCCATGTTGTAGCCTGTGTCGGTACTTTATCCATTTTTAGGACTGAATAATATTCCACTTCATGGATATGCCACCTATGGTTTATCCATTCATCAGTTCAAGGGCGTGTGGGTTGTTTCTGCATTTAGCTATTATGAAGAGTGCTGCTATGAATATTTGCACACAGCTATTTCTTTGGAACATGTGCTTAGGAATGGAATTGCTGAGCCACATAGTAACTCTGGAGTTAACTTCTGGAGGAACTACCAAACTCCCCCACAGAGCCCACACCATTTTAACATTCCAACCAGCTTTGTGCAAGGATTCCAATATTGCCTGTTGCATCCTTCACAACACTTCTTATTCTCCATTTGTTTTGTTTTGTTTTGTTTTTATTATCACCAGCTTGGTGGGTGTGAAGTGGCATCTCACAGTGTTTTTTTTTTTTTTTTTTTTTTTGTGGTACGCGGGCCTCTCACGTTGTGGCCTCTCCCATTGCAGAGCACAGGCTCCAGATGCGCAGGCTCAGTGGCCATGGCTCACGGGCCCAGCCGCTCCGCGGCATGTGGGATCTTCCCAGACCGGGGCACGAACCCGTGTCCCCTGCATCGGCAGGCGGACCCTCAACCACCGCGCCACCAGGGAAGCCCTCACAGTGTTCTTTAATTTTTTTAATTTTAAATTTTTTTGTAATAGGCAATGATAAAAACTATCATTTATTGACTGCCTAGTGTTTTACACACATTATCACAATCCTTGGAACAATTTTAGTATTGTCATCAACATTTTTTTTTTTTTTTGGCTGTGTTGGGTCTTCATTTCTGTGCGAGGGCTTTCTCCAGTTGCGGAGAGCAGGGGTCACTCTTCATTGCGGTGCGCGGGCCTCTCACTCTCATGGCCTCTCCCATTGCAGAGCACAGGCTCCAGACGTACAGGCTCAGTAGTTGTGGCTCACGGGCTTAGTTGCTCCAAGGCATGTGGGATATTCCCAGACCAGGGCTCGAACCCGTGTCCCCTGCATTGGCAGGCAGATTCTCAGCCACTGCGCCACCAGGGAAGCCCCTGTCATCAACATTTTATACATGAGAAAATCATGATTCAGAGATTTAAGTAGTTCTTTAGCTGGTGGTGCTACTCCCTAAGCTTAATAAGAAGCTAAGCTGAGATCAGAACCGAGGTTTCTCCCACTACAGAAACCAGCGAGCTGAAACATTTTGCTCTATTGCCGAAAAAGCTTCTGAGGCCCTTTGTCAGTGGTTCATGGGAGGCTCTGCTTTTTCTCTCTCTCTTTTTAAAAAATATTTATTTATCTGGTTGCTCTGGGTCTTAGTTGTGGCAGGTGGGCTCCTTAGTTGCGGCTCATGGGCTCCTTAGTGGCAGCACGTGGGCTCCTTAGTTGGGGCGTTCAAACTTTTAGTTGCAGCATGCGTGTGGGATCTAGTTCCCTGACCAGGGATTGAACCTGGGCCCCCTGCATTGGAAGCTTGGAGTCTTAACCACTGCGCCACCAGAGAAGGCCCGGAGGCTCTGCTTTAGAAGAACAGATCCAACTAGCATCCCACAGTGACTTGTGCTCTCTGTATTCAAGTTCACTCCATTTTCACCTCTCAACTCTATTTAGGAGAAGATTTTCTTTTCTCCCAAAACCACCTCTTTTTTTTCCCCAAAAAATATATAGAAACAGACCCACAGACATAGAAAACAAACTTATAGTTACCAAAGGGGAAGGGGAGGGAAGGATAAATTAGGAGTTTGGGATTAAAATATACACACTATTATATATAAAATAGTTAACCAACAAGAACCTATTGTATAGCACAGGGAACTATACTCAATATCTTATAATAACCTATAATGGAAAAGAATCTAAAAAAAGAATAGATACATATATATGTATATGTGTATAACTGAATCACTTTGCTGTACACCTGAAACTAACACATCATAAATCAACTATATTTCAATGAAAATTTCTTTAAAAACCCACAAAATATATACATTAACACATTCATATGAAGTGATCCTCCTGATTATTTCCACATCTTATATCTCAACTTTCCGCCTCTGCCCCTCCACTTCTGAGGGATGCTACAGGCACATGGTTGCTAGTCGTGGCTCTCCACGTCATCTCCAAATGGAGATAAGGTCAAGGACTCCTATCATTTGAAAAAGACTTTGATTGATTCTGACACTTCTCTCTGATCTCCCCAACTTGAGAAACATTGTTTTATCACTCATGTGTATCTATAAAGGACTGTCTTTCCTCATTTTTAAAGTTTTTTTAAAAATAAATTTATTTATTTATTTACTTACTTACTTACTTATGGCTGTGCTGGGTCTTCGTTGCTGCGCTCAGGCTTTCTCTAGTTGTGGCGAGCAGGGGCTACTCTTCATCGCGGTGCACGGGCTTCTCATTGCGGTGGCTCCTCTTGTTGCGGAGCACGGGTTCTAGGTGCACAGGCTTCAGTAGTTGTGGCACACGGGCTCAGTTGCTCTGCGGCATGTGGGATCTTCCCAGACCAGGGCTTGAATCCATGACCCCTGCATTGGCAGGCGTATTCTTAACCACTGTGTCACCAGGGAAGCCCTCACAGTGGTTTTTAATATGCATTTCCCTAATGACTGACTAATGAGGTTGAGCATCTTTTCTTGTGACTATTGGCCACTTGCGTATTTTCTTTGGATAAAGATCCATTCAAATCCTTTGTCTATTTTTAAATTGTCTTTTTTTTTTTTTTTTTTTTTTTTTTTTTTCTGTACGTGGGCCTCTCACTGTTGTGGCCTCTCCCGTTGCGGAGCACAGGCTCCGGACGCACAGGCTCAGCGGCCATGGCTCACGGGCCCAGCCGCTCCGCGGCATATGGGATCCTCCCAGACCGGGGCACGAACCCGTATCCCCTGCATCGGCAGGCGGACTCTCAACCACTGCGCCACCAGGGAGGCCCTAAATTGTCTTTTTATTATTGAGTTGTAAGAGTTTTTTATATGTTCTGAGTACCAGCCCCTTGTCTTATATATGATTTGCAAATATTTTTTCCCATTCTGTGGGTTGTCTTTTCACTTTCTTGATAGTGTCCTTTGACACACATTTTTATTTTTGATGAAGTGTACTCTATTTTTCCTTTGGTTGCTTGTGCTTTTGATGTCATGTCTAAGAAACTGTTGCCCAGTCCAAGGTCATGAAGATTTAGACCGGTTTTCTTCTAAGTCCCAACATCATTTACTGAAAAGATTATTCTCTCCCCACAAGAGTCTTGGCATCCCTCTCAAAAATCATTTGATAATAGATTTATAGGTGTATTTCTAGACTCTTGATAGACTAGAATTCCATTGATCTACATGTCTGTTTTAATCCCAGTATCACACTGTCTTGATTACTGCAGCTTGGTAGTAACTTTTTGAATTGGGAAGTGTGAGCCCTCCAACTTTGTACTTCTTTTTCAAGATCGTTTTGGCTATTCTGGGTCCCTTGCATTTCCATATGAATTTTAGGATCAACTTGTTCATTTCTGCAAAAAAAAAAAAATAGTTGTAATTCTGATAGGGATTGCACTGCATCTTGTAGGTCACTTTGGGGAGTATTACCATCTTGGCAATACTGTCTTCCAATCCATGAACACAGGATGTCTTTCCATTTATTTAGGTCTTCTTTAAATTTTTTTCAACATTAAAAAAAAATTGAGGTGAAATTTACATGAGATTAACCATCTTAAAGTGTACACTTCAGTGGCATTTAGTACATTCACAATGTCACATGACCACCAGGTATATTAAGTCCCCAAAACACTGTCATCAGCCCAAATGGAGACCCCGTACCCATTAAGTACGCTCCTACTCTCTCTCCCCCAACCAAATCCAATCTGCTTTCTGTCTCTATGGATTTGCCTATTCTGGATATTTCATTTATATGGACTCATACAATGTGTGGCCTTTTCTGTCTGGCTCCTTTCACAGAGCATCATGTTTCTGAGGTTTATCCATGTAGTAGCCTGTGTCAGTGCTTCATCCCTTTTCATGGCTGAATAATACTCGTCAACAATGCTTTATAATTTTCAGTGTAAAAGTCTTAGACTTCCCTGATTAAATTTATTCTTAAGTATTTTATTCTCTCTGATGCTACTGTACATGGACTTGTTTCTTCATTTTTGGGTTGTTCATTGCTAGTGTCCAGAAATGCAGCTGATTTTTGTATATTGACCTTGTGTCCTAGGACCTTGCTGAACTCATTTACTAGCTCTTATGTGTATGTGTGTGTGTGTGTGTGTGTGTGTGCGGGTGTATCCTTTAGAGTTTTCTATAGAAAGCATCGTGTCATCTGCACAGAGAGTTTTACTCCTTTTTTCCAGTCAGAATGCCTTGAGTGTCTATGTCTCATCAATCTGCCCTGACTAGACCCTCTGGGACAGTGTCGTCCAGTCCTAGTGAAAGCAGACATCCTTGTCTTGTTCCTCTTTTAGAAGTATTCAGTCACTCACCATTAAATATGTTCACTGTGGGTTTTCGTAGATGCCTTTATCAGGTTGAGGAACTGCCCTCCTACTGCCAGTTTGTTGAGTGCTCTGATCATAGAGGGTAAGCCTTAGTTTTCTCCAGTGTAAAATGAGGATAATAATCCCCACCATATGGGGTCTTTTGAGGATAACAACAGGTTATGTAAAGATGTCTAGCTTGGGGGCTGGCACTCGTCGGCTGTTACCATTTGCAGGAGGCACTATAGTCAGACTCACCTGGGCCTGCAGCTCAGCTTCGCACTCGGTGATGATGCCCTTGGGCAAGTTCTGTGACTCTCTCGGCCTCAACTTCCTTATCTCTACAGTGGGGATAATCATAGTACCTATTTCATAGGGCTGTTGCATCATCCCTGGCAGGTAGTAGTAGATATGACTTAGATCATAAGCTCAGGACACCAAAGCTCTGTGCTAGGGTAGATGACTGATAAAACGAGATGTGGTTCCTATCCTTAGGAAGAGGGGATGTTATGAACGCAGTACTGACATTTACAGCACCAAGCAAAAAGGGAGCATGTGACATAAGTGACAGAAATGGAGCACCAGTGGTAGCTCAGAGTCCAAAGTGGGGTGGACCGGGCCAGGGCAGGCTACGGAGAGCAGGAAGCACCGGGCCTTCTGGGGATCGGGGAGTGGGGGGGGGGTGTTAGTGCTGGCGAAGGAACAGGGGGAAGAAGTGAAGGGTGTGACTGCACAGCCACAGGGAGTTCGCTTTGCCTGGAACCTGTAATGGGAGACAGTGTCAGTGCTGAGCTGAAGGCCAGGCTAAGGGCGGGGCTTTGTTCTAAAAGAGAAGTAAGTTCTCAAGGGCTGGGACCGGGCAGAGTTTTTGACAAAAGGATGGGTGTGGTGGGAAGCTCCATGCTATTTCCTGAACTTTTCAGGCCAGAGCTGCGAAGTTTCACTGGGAAGTAGCTCAACTCTGACCCGTACCAGCTGGGCCCTCAGCGAGGCCCGGGACCACAGTCAGCGATGTTTTGGAGAAAGAATTCACAGCACAAGATCTGACAAATGAAAAGGGGGTGGGCAGGATGCTGTGGGGAAAGCAGAACTAGAATGACTCCAGGGTCCTAAAAAGGAGGATGGTCTTATATGAGATCCCTTATATGTGGAATCTAAAATATGGCACAAATGAACCTATCTGCAACACAGAAACAGACTCACAGAGGACAGACTTGTGGTTGCCAAGGGGGAAGGGGGGAGGGAGAGGGATGGACTGGGAGCTTGGGGTTGGTAGATGCAAACTGTTACATTTAGAATGGAGAAACAACAAGGTCCTAATGCATGGCACAGGGAACTCTATTCAGTATCTTGTAATAAACCATAATGGAAAAGAATATGAAAAAGAATGTCTACGTGTGTATAACTGAGTCACTCTGCTGTACAGCACAGATGGGCATGACATTGTAAATCAACTCTACTTCAATTAAAAAAAAAGGGAGGGGCTTCCCTGGTGGCACAGTGGTTGAGAGTCCGCCTGCCGATGGAGGGGACACGGGTTCGCGCCCCAGTCCGGGAAGATCCCACATGCTGCGGAGCGGCTGGGCCCGTGATCCATGGCCGCTGAGCCTGTGCGTCCAGAGCCTGTGCTCCGCAATGGGAGAGGCCACAGCAGTGAGAGGCCCGTGTACCGCAAAAAAAAACAAAAACAAAAAACAAAAAACGGGGAGGATGGTCTTAGCAATGCCTTAATAAAAACAGGGAACTTTGGACAAGGGGATGGGGGAGAAGGTGGGAAGGAAAGAAGAAGAGTAACAGGAGCTGACACTGGAGATGCTGACGGTAAAACAAGCACCCTGAACCCTTACAGTGATCCAGAGGGGCAGGCGTAATTACTGTGGGGATTTGTTTTTTTTTTTGGCCGCGCCTCGAGGCATGTGGGATCCTAGCTCCCCAGCCAGGGGTCGAACCCAAGCCCCCTGCAGCGGAAGCACAGAGCCTTAACCACTGGACCACCAGGGAAGTCCCCAGGCGTAATTATTGTCCACATCTTACCGATTTTCGGGCCCAGAAATGTTGTCACTCGCAAGGCAGTCGGGAGGAGTTTGGATTTTTCTCTAAATGCGGCAGGAAGCCTCTGGACGGTTAAGCAGGGGAAGGACGGTGTGTGGTAGGTGTCTTTAAAAGGATCGCTCTAGCTCTGGGCGGAACTGATGAGAGAGAGCAGGGAGAGGAGGAACCCCGGAATGCACGCTGTCCGGATGGGTGGGGGCAGTGGGGGTGGGGAGAAACGGTTGGGTTCGAGCTGGTTTGCGGGACCACCGACAGGACCTCCTGGTAGATCAGAGGTGGGAACCGAGGGAAAAGGAAGAACGAGGGTGATGTGCGAATCTCCGGCCTGAGCGACTGGGCAGATGGCAACGCCATGCAGGGGGGACGTGGAGTATGTGGGCATGAGCGCGTTCTAGGCCAGGGAGGGTGAAAGCTAAAGGAAGGCTGGTTATGAGGAGAGAGACTTGAGACGCTTCTGGGGGGAGAGGAAGGAGTCAACTGGAAAAAGAGAAAACTGCACGGGACGGAAGAGGCCACAGACGAGCAAAAGCCCCAGTGGAGAGGGAGGGAAGGTTCCATGGGAAGGCAGGTGTTGCGTCTGGTCAACATTTCTTCCCATGAGACGTGCTCTTCCCTGCGGGTCTTGCCCCCTCTGCATGGCTGACTCTTGTCCTGCTGGGTCCTGGCTCGGGGGCCACCTTCCAGGGGACGCTCCCTGACCCCCTCCCCGCCCCCACCAGCGGTCTCCCTGTCGCTCCTCTACGGCACCCCGTGCTTCTCCCCACCCCTTGTTACCAAGACAGACTTTTGTCGTGTCTCCAATAAACTCACCATGTATCCCCTGAGCTGAGTACAAATTCAGCCTTCAGCACACGTGTCTTGATCAAAGTCTTGAGGAAAGAGAGAAAGCTGGGGAAACCTGGGGCAGGTGTTCGGGCAGGGCATGGAACTGGAGGATCCTTTGTCTATGGGGGGTGGGAGGGTGTTCAGTTATGCTGGGGACTCAGGAGACACCGATAGGTTGGAATCTGGGCTGCAGGACAGATAAGGGGACAGGTGGGAAGGCCCCATCCCCGCCACAAACCTGTAATGGTACCAACCAGCCCTGTTCAGTCACATCCCCCAGGAGCGACAATCAGTCAGACTAGATCAAGAAGTTAGACTGTTTGTTGTACAAACCCATATAAGGCATGAAAGCAGACTCTTAGAAAGCTTTTCCCCCTCTCTAAACAATAAGGGTTTTCTAGCTAATGATTCAGTGAAACAGAAAAGCTGATCAATCAGAACTCCCTATTCCCCAGGTTTCTCATCAACCGTGACTTTGTAGTTTTTCACAAAGCCTTCGGGAGTTCTCAAACAACGAACGTTGCAGGCATAGATGCAATTCTGGAAACAAAAGCACATTTACTATTAACAGATGAAATCCATATGGTGTCTTGGATTTGCTTCAAAATAATGGCGGTGGGGGTGAGGTATATAGCAAACAAAACTGGCCCTGAGTTGGGCATCGTTAAAGTGGATGATGGGTATGTAGGGGTTCACTGCACTGTTCTACTTCTGTGTGTGCTGGAGATTTTCTGAAGTAAAAAGGTAAAAGCACACATTGAGTATAATCCCACCAGCCTACACAAGGCTAAATTCAGAGCTTGACAAACGAAAAAGAGCTACTAAAGAAGGTAGACTGTGTTCTATAGAATCAAGTCCACATCCAAGATGAAACGCTCTCAAATGCCATTTGGAGACTATTCGAATCATATCTACAACCTGAATTACTGAAGTTGATGTTTTATATTAAGTATGTAATCGTAGGAGCCAACCTTTAAACCCTGCAGGACACCCACTTGAGCTTGACCTCTGCACCTGCTGGTTGCCTGCCCCCCCGCCCCGCCCCGTCTCATCAGGCTCCCCACACCCTTCGCCTGTCTGACATGGAGGTGTTGAAGGGGCCGCTGGGCTGGTGGAAGGGCCTGGGGCTGAGGGTCACTGGGCAGGTGCCCTGAGTACCTGCTGTGCTGGTTCTGAGCTGGGCACAGCAGTGGCCGTGGGCGTCTTGTCCTGATGGGCCTCAGGACCTGGCGGGGAAGATAAATGACAATGACAAACATGACCAGCATCTGGAGGAAATACAGCTGCTCTGAGGTCTGACCTGGTGTGTGCACGTGCGTGCGTGTGTGCGCGTACGTGTGTGGGTGAGCGTGCATGCACCTGTTGGTAGGAGGAACATTAGGGTTGCTTTCTGAAGAACTGACATTTAAGGATTAAAATGGGAAGAAAGAATAGGAGCTATTCAGGAAAAGGGGTGGAGATGGGCAAAGGCCTGGGTAGAGGAAAGGGGCCTTGGGAAAACCTGAAGAGTGAAACAAAACAAAGCATGGAATGTTCAAGGAACTGAAAAGAGCAAGAGTGAGGTTGGAAAGGCAAGTAGGGGCAGGATGGGCTCAGCGGAGCGGGGTGGACTGACCTTTATCTGGAAACCCTTGAAGGGCTGCGTGGAGTCAGTGCTGTGGCTGGACTAGGACTTCCTCGAGCTCCCACGGACGGTAAGGTCGGGGCTACAAGACAGAGAAGGGATGGACGACACCATCGTGCGAACTTGAGAAACGATGGCAACTCGGACTTGGGTGATGATGACTGTGGGGCTAGAGAAAAGTGGATGATGTGTTTGGAAGACACTTGGAGGACAAACTCGACAGGACGTGGTGCTGGAGGAGGGGAAGGGGAGGGGAAGGGCGTCACGGATAATCCTCCGGATTCGGTGGATGGAGAGGCCCGTTACAGGATAAAAAATGAACCTTTAGCCTTCTGGCTCTGACCCATGCAGCCTCGCCACCTTGGAAACGACTTTGATTTCTTCCTCTATAAAATGGGAATAACCGCACCACCAACTCAAGAACTGTCCAGAGTGGGACATGTCCCCGAAGTGGCCCAGTGCCTGACGCTGAGGCAGGGATGCCCCAGTGCCCTGGCCTCTCCCTCTAGACACTCTGCTCCTCCCGCCCCACTTCCAAACCCTCCCTTCTTCTCCTAATTACACCCCAACTATCGTTAAGATTCCATACCTAACATGGGGCTGGGCTCAAAAAGTTAGAACTGGGCTTCCCTGGTGGCGCAGTGGTTAAGAGTCCGCCTGACGATGCAGGGGACATGGGTGCCCCGGTCCGGGAAGATCCCACATGCCGCGGAGCGGCTGGGCCCGTGAGCCATGGCCGCTGAGCCTGCGCGTCTGGAGCCTGTGCTCCGCAACGGGAGACGCCACAACAGTGAAAAGCCCGCGTACCGCAAAAAAAAGAAAAAAAAAAGTTAGAAGAACCAACTGGACACCCACTGATGAGGTCAATGGAAACCGAGTTCCTTCTAGCCTCAAGGAGTCCATGAACCACTCACCTCTCTCAGGGGGCCCTGGTTCTCACAGCCCCAAATCTGGCTTTGTGTCATGAAGACTTTCTTCCTTGGGGGAGGCGTTGGGGGTTGATCAGACAAGGGCCTGCATATGAACCCACTGCATCTCAGTCAGGAGATATGGATCCCAGCAGTTGTTCAGTGAAACAAGCCAGCAGCTCTGTAGAGGGGCCGGCAGCCTGAAAGGGGACAGCACGGCTCATCTTACAGTCACCCTGCCCAGCCACAAGGAGCTGGGGGCACAGGAAGATGGTACGGCTAAAAGAAAGGCTTTTAGATTAAAGAGAAATCATCAACATCTCAGCACAACGAAGGGACATCTTTGCTGGTCAACTTCCCAGCATTTTCTGTCTACAGTGTCAGGTCAACATTCAGCAGGGGGCCCACCGCCCCCCGGGGCATCACCGTGACGCAGCCCCCACTCGGTGCTGGGGCCAGTGCTGGCCACGCTGGTGATAAGCTGTGCTTTCTGGGCACCGGACGTTCGTGACTTCATGTGACCCTCGTGACCACCCTGTAAAGGGTGCAGGGCGGCTGCTGTTCGCCCGAGTTCCACACGAGGAAACGGGCAGTTTTGTACAAGTACCCCTGGACTCTGTCCACCTGGGAAAGGCCTGGAGCACCTGGCCCTGGTGGGTTCACAGGCAGACTCTGTCCCGTCAGGCCTTTCGGCGGAGGCCTCTCTTTAGGACTGCAGTCCTCCGGGGCCACCTCCGGAGCTCCACCGCCTCAGGCCTGTCTCCTCACTCCCAGCCCCTCGGCTCCAGGCTGCACCCACTCCCCCCAAGGCTAGCATGAGTGGGTCAGGCGTGAGCATCACTCTGCTCTGATCTCATTCTATCACCTCTTCCACTGCTCAACAGGGTAGCAAAGACCACACAGCACAGGCTTTTCAAAAAAATACGGCTTTTTATTGTCTTGGATGCAAATATAGTTTTTGAACTGCATTGTAGTGTTGAATACAGCTGGTGGAAACTTGCTTTTCAACAGTGGAGCATAAAGGGCCGTGCTCTGGATGGTGCAGGCCTGAGGGAGCCTCCGATGAACAACTCTTCTTGGGTTTTGTTTTTCTGCCCACAAGGGGTGACTGTCTCCTTAGGGAGGCCTGACACAGTCACAAGAGCTCACAACAGAAAAAATGAACCATTTATACAATGAACTGAAACCCAAAAAAGGAAAAGAACGTGCTGTTTCAGCTGTGGCGTTACAAAACAAGCAAAACAAGCCATGTGAACAGATTCAGATAAAGCAGCAGCAGGGCACCTCGGGGTGAGGCCGCGGTCCAGCTCCCTCGCAAGAAACAGCCTGGGCTTCGTGTCTCCCTGGTCGAGTCCTTCCCACCTTTTAACTGCAGGATGTAAACTCTACGGAAATGCATCAGACTTCAGTTTCTCCCAACCCTCTCCACAACCTCAATTCTTGACAGTGGCACATCTCCGTTCAGAAACCCAGGAGAGAATTCTTCAAATTAGTGACACCCAGGGTTGACTCTGGAACCAAAAGTTTGACTGGGAGATGGAGGTGAATTTTGCTACATAATTATAAAAGAATTTCACAAAAATAAAATTCCATTAAGTAAACACCCACACACACACACGCAGGCTTGTGCAAGTGCACACGCGCGCGCGCACACACACACACACGCATAGTCAAAGCCAACATTCAACAGGAAAAGTTCCCTTTTCTTTCTCAAAGCCTTATTTTCACAAGCCTCGACAGGAAACAGCCCTGTGTGGTGAGCTGGGAAAGCCAAGTCGTCAGAAGGAAAAGAAAATAGGGCAGGTGAGCTGTGTGGAGGCCCCCGGGGGTCCCGAGGCTTCTCTCTGCTCCTGGAGCCCCTCTGATCCCCAAACCTGCCTGCTGAGTGGGTCAAGGCTACACGACCACTGAAAAGTATGGGTTGAAGGTCCAAGCTCCTCCACCCTCCACCCTCGCTGTCCTCTCCTGTCACCCGTGTTCAGACGTGGTGACAATCCTCTTTCATATACGAGGCACCAGGGGCATGGAGCCAAAGACCCCAGCCCACTGCTGCCCTTGAGCCCACACTGGGGCTCCCCAGCTCCCTTCCTCAGCAGGCCCACCACCAAGGAAGCCAAGCTGCTCCGACAAGCGGTGTTCCAAGCCTGCCCCCCTGGACCCCAGATGAGACAAAAGAACCGAAGTGGGGTAGGTTAGCCAGTGCAGGGCTGGGTCCACACTGAGCAAGTGTGCAGGCCGCGGGCAGACGGGCCCCCTGGACAGCCCCAGCTCCACCCTGATGAGCCCTCGTTCAGCTGGACAGTGAGAACATGTGATCTTGAAAACGACGAGCCTGCTGCTCGGACTCACTCATCCAGGTGGAGAGCCGGCTGTACAGGGAGGCTCTCCTGTACTGAGAGGCTGAGAGGAGGCCACCGCACCCCTTCACCTGGGGAGGGACAAGGGGTTTGGCCCCCACCCTGGGATGCCATGTCCCCTAAGAATCTAAGTTTCTCTTTCTATCAGCCAGAGCAATAACAA
This sequence comes from Mesoplodon mirus, assembly GCF_964341445.2. Classification (NCBI taxonomy): domain Eukaryota; kingdom Metazoa; phylum Chordata; class Mammalia; order Artiodactyla; family Ziphiidae; genus Mesoplodon; species Mesoplodon mirus. The sequence continues at coordinate 7,727,430 of NC_138989.1, forward strand.
CCCGGAGGGCTGAGCGCTACCTAGAAAGGGAGGCGGGACCAGGTCACAAGGACAGAGTAGAGGGAGCTAGGTGCACGGGGTCACCCGCAGCGCCCTGCCAGGCCCTCCCCAACAAGACCTGGTGCTCACATCGACACTGACTCCTGATGCCGGGGCTGCCCTTGTGCCCTGAAAACCCCAGCCAGGTTGGGGGCCTGGTGGGAGAGGGGTGACAGTTGGATGTCACCCACCTGAGACCGAGGGAGGGATGGGCCAGCCAACTGTGGAAAGCCCCACTCTCCCTGCATCTCCCACACGGTGTCAAACAGCAAACAGCAGTGGGAAGGGGGTTGATGGCACAGAAAGATTTCACAGAAACACTTTCAGAGATTACGTGCCAGACGGGCTTTTTTTTTCCTTTTCGGATTGATTTTCTTATCCTCCAAAGTGTCAGCATTTTTAAGTCTCTTTTATGGGAGTAGGGACAGGAGTAGGGGTGAAAGTGAATGTAAACAAACTACAGCATCCACTGGAGGCGGTCGGCAGAGTGGCCCCGGGGTCCCTGCATCCCGGCCTGGGACCCCAGGACAGAGGTCCAAGCTAGGCCCCCGTCTGGCCAGACTCATCAGGCAAGAATCCAAAACAAGAAAACTGCCGGGGCAAGAAACAAACGTGTTTGTAGTAAGAGATACAGCTTTGCGGCCCTACAGCCATAATGGTGAGCACCAAGAGAAATGGATTTAAGTAAATATCTCAAAAAAAAAACATGCATCTAGTTAAACGTCTGCTGGGACACACACACACATGCACGCACACACATACACACACACACACACACACACACACACACACACACACACCCTTCAATGCCTCATACAACCTAACAGCCTTAAATATTTAAAAAAACAGAATCATGGACATTACATTAGCCAAAGGGAGGAAGAGGTAGGCCAGAGAAGGAAGAGGCCAATTTTATATCCCATGGAGCTAAAAAAAAAAAAAAAAAAAAAAAAAAAAGACTCTCAGCAAGGGGTGGGGAGAAAGCTAGTGATCTCGGAGAGGTCATGGCCGGGCCGAGCTCCGCGGCCACCACGCGGTTTACGAAGGCACAGGAACTGGGGCGAGGCCGAGGGCAGGGCCCTCCACGAGCCCTCACAGCTGGCACGTCTCGGGCTTTCCTTTTTCCCTTTTGAGCCTCACGGAGTTCTTACCACGGTGCTCTTCTCTGAGGTGGACCTCGTGTCCACCCCGGTGGAAGGCTGAGTTCCTGTCCCTCCTCCCAGTGGAAGCGAAGGGCTGGCCCAGTCTCGTTGCGTGCTCGCGCCTCAGCAGAGCGATCGGAAGGCCTGTAAACACGGGTTCTGGGGAGGTGGAGGGGTGCCGCTGAGGCACCCTTGACGGGGCTGGAGCACGGACGAGGGAGCAGGTGACCGGTCGTGACCCACGGCAGGGGCAGTGGCACGGCCAGCGGCAAAGAGAGGACCCCGCCTCCGTCCTCCATCAGCCGAGGCTGAGGCGGGGCTGCCTGCCCCCCCGAGCACCTTCCACAGGCCTCTGGGATCCAGCAGGAGCCTCCGAAATGATCCAAGCTTCAGAAGGTGGCCTGCAGCGGCCCCTCCTGGGGCCCCTGGGCTCCTGGTCTGCACAGCGCTTGCCCAGTCTCCCTCTCGGGCAGGGAGGACAGAGGTTGAACGGGAAGCCTGCTGGCCTCTGAACTTCACAGCAGGACGTGAAAAGCACATTCTTTCAATGAGGAGGTGCCCCTGGCTGGGCTTCCTGAGCGTTAGAGCATCCTTCCACCTGGAGCCGCTCTGGCAGACACACGGAGAGGAGGGCGGGGCCCGGGACCGCCCCTCCTGCCGTGCCCTCCTCTGAACCCTTCCAGGTGCAATTCCCACACCCGGAAGCAGCCTGCTGCTCCCTCCACCTGGACCAAACCTGAATCCAACTCTCTACGGTCTGGTCTGGAGCCGCCTAGAGACAGCTCCGAGGCAGCCCCCTCGGAGCTCTGTGTCAACATTCAATTTCTGCCTCCAAACACGAGACAGACGCTGAGTGTGGTGGCGTCTTTGGTCCAGGAACTGTTATGATTTGGGGCTTCCAGCTGGACAATCCAGACAAGGTGACCAGGCTGATGGCAGCACTGTGGAGCCTGGTCTTTCAAACACTGCACCCGAAGGGCCAGCAGCATCCATCAAGCACGGCCGCCCGCCCAGCTGAGCCCCGCCACGCGATTCTCAGGCCGGTGTCACCACGGAGGCTGCAACGCCAAGTGGAACCAGATCAGGACAGATCGACGCCCCGCCCGAGCGGCCCTCCGAGCCAGCAGCAGCTCCACGTCACTTGTGCTTCCGTTCCTGTCTGCGGGCACGCGCACCCACCACTTTGCACACGTGTGTTGTGGGGTTTCCCCGGCAGCCGGCCCTGCGAAGCCTGAGCAGACGTCCAATCTATCTACAAGGTCAGAGTCGGGGCAGGAAGGAGGATGCCTTCCAACCGCCCCACGGGCGCCTGAGAGGTGACAGGAGGCAGCGTGTGTAAGTCTCCAGACAGGAGCCGGGAAGGACCCTCACATTTCCTAACTTGGGGGAGCGGGTGATGCCCCCTCTTGCCCCGTCTGCTCCTCGCACTGCCGCCGCGGCCCCGACACCCCACCAGCAGGACAGGACAGGACAGGACAGGTACGGGCAGCGTTCCTCTTTGTTCCCCTTCATCCGGGCTACCCCGAGGGGAGGGGAGGTCGGTGACAGAGGTCGCTGAGTCAGAGTTCACAGCAAGGGGTTCCCTAAGCTGGGCTACTGCTGTGGGCAGGACCTGAACCTGCTTCAGACCTGAGCGCGGTGTTCTGAGCGGCCTGGGCCGCAGTCGGAGGGAGGCCCGGCAGCTCCGCATCAGGAGAGGTGAGGGGCGCGGCCTCCTCTCCACAGGCGGGAAGGGTCTCCACGGCTTCTCACGTGGCCTTGTGCCCGCTAAGCACTGCTAAGACTCGGCAGATCTCTGGCCCATTCTGGTGACGGCCTCTGCCGCCTGCTCCGGCAGCTGGGATGGGTCCGTCAGGATGGACGTGGTGGTGCTTAGGTGCCGGAGGGTGTTCAGCACGGCTGCAAGACAGAGGGGGTAGCCTGCAGACTCGGCCCAGGCACCAGCTCCAAGCCCCCAGAGGACAGAACACGTGGTTCCGTGTGTACACCCCGCATGGGGATTCTCAGGCCCCCAAAGCAGGAGAGGCACGGACACCAGGAGAGCCTCTCGCCTGAGGTCTGGACACTCACACCTCTGCCTTTAAGACGACTCCCCCAGTCCTATCCCCTACGCTGCAGGTGGGCGGGGAACGCTGACCCCTTCCTGCTTGTCCCCGTTTTAGCATCACACCTCTACAGCCTTTATACACGGCCACAGCTCTTTTCGTTATTACGAGAATTAAACACGAAAACGTGTCTGAAAACCCCTGACACGTGGCCTGGTAAATAGTAGGTGCTCACTAAATGCGAGCTAGATCTGATCAAAGGGGCACACGGAGGTGGCAGGAAGTTGAGGAGAGGCTCTGGGAGCCCTCGCCCCCCGCCCTGCAGGGGCGCCTCCAACTCGGCCTCGCCCCCCTGCCCCAGCTGTCTGTGGGCCACCGGCAGCAGAGCCTGGGTTTTCGGCAGCCCCGCCTGCGTCCAAGCCCGCACGGCCCCACTCACTCGGCCTGAGAACGGGCAGGGAGCAGTGCTCGTCCAGCCAGCACAGCGCCGTCCGGTGCAGCTCCTCCAGGCTGCTGCTGGACACCACACCCTTGAAGGACTCAAACAGCGGCTTGATGATGACGCTGAACTGCACAGCACGCAGGTTAAAGAAAAGGGAAGTGAGCGTGGAGAGAACGAAGTCCAGTCACAGGCTTGCCCGTGACCAGCTCCCCTCAGGACTGGCAAGTAACTGTGCACAGTCGTGACGGGGCGGGAGGTGGGGGGAGGGGGAGAGGAGGAGGGAGACGGAGAGGGAGAGAGGGAGAGAGAGAGACAGACACAGAGAGAAATAGAGAGAGAGACAGAGACAGAGACAGAGAGGGAGAGAGGGAGGTCCCCAACTGTTCCTGAGCCCAGGTGGCGCCCACGGTCACCACACTCAGCCTGATGCCAAGGAACCTGCCACTGACCACAGAGGTTCTGACTCACGCCAGCTCCACTCAGGGACCAGGACCAGAGCAAAGTTGGGGGACTGGAGCTGGTGTCTGTCGTCTCTTCCTTTAAAACCCACCCATTAGTGCACACAGACACCACCCGCCCTGTCAGAGCTGAGGCTGGAGCGTCCCTCTTCCCACGTGACCCCCTCCGTAGCCCGTCAGACCCCAGGCCCAGGCACGGCGACCGACCCCACCCCTGTGCACACTGTCCACTCAGAGGCACAGCGGTGGCTGGGTGGGGAGTGACAAGGGCAGAGCCGTCCCCCGTAAAGGCCCTGCTGACATCTGGAAGGCCAAGTGCAGGGAGGCCTTGGCCCCAGAGACAGAGCCCAGCACTCAGGTATCCGTGCCTCGTTATAGCAGTCAAGGCCCTGCGGCACAAACGCAGAAAACAGCCTGGAGGGAACTGGCTTCAAATCCAGCCTCTGCCACTTAGTCGCTTTGTGAGCCCTGGTTTCGGGTGGCACCACACTCCCCGCTGGTGCCAGGACATGTTAGACCAGATCCCACCTCCTTCCCACCTTACTGCTTCTGCCAGTGGCTCCAGCCTTGTCTTTACTTCTCAAGGACTCAGAGCGCAGAGCAGGCCTGTTCCAGGTCCCCAGGGAGCCCCAAGCCTGGGCGGGCACCAAGGGACAGCCTGCTCCACACCATGGGCCCGGCCGGGCCCCTCCCTCTTAAGACAGAAACTAGCATTACCTGTCTTGACAAACTCAACGACAACCATTTAGAGAGCATCTTTCTAAAGCAACCGAAGGGTGTCTGCAGTTTTAGTGCACTGGTTGCGGGGATGGGGGATGAGCAAAGGAAACCCAAAGATACAATCCAGAACTTCCAATTCTGCAGAGTCCGGCTTTTCACATATTCGTCAAACATGTCTCGCATGTGATCAAACTGGCGCCGGGTGACGGGGACGCCCGTGGCAGGGAGCAGCTGCTGGCAGGAGCTGCAACGACAGGAAGAGTCAAAGGAAGCTCGGCGTGGCTGGGGGCCAAGTGGGCAGGCCCAGGCGGGGAGCCTGGGGAGGAGGAGGAGGGCAAGGGCTGCAGCGCTGAGCAGAGAGGCCTCCACCGGCGAGGAGTGCCCCCCCTGTGCCGTGCCAGCGAGGACGGGGTGCCACCAGAGCCCCCAGGCCCAGCCTCACATGATGGTGGTGTTGAGCTCCTCGATCTCCTCTCGCAGCCGCCGGGCCTCCTCCTGCATCTGGCCGCGCTCCTGCTGCAACTTGGTGATGTACTCCACGGTCTTCTGCAGCGTGATGGCGTGGCTGGTCTGCAAGGGGCGGCCGGGTCAGGGAGGCAGCCGGCGCAGCGAGCCAGCCACATCCGCCCGTCCTGTCGGCCCTCCCCGCCCTCCGGCCACTCACCAGCTTGGTGTTATTAGAGATCAAGCTGTTGAGGGTGTCAAAGCCCATCTTGATGTTGAAGCGCCTTTTCTGCTCGGCTGAAATGTGCTTCATCTGCCGGTTCTGTTGGGAAATCGACCCGTCACTGCGACACAGGGACCCCTCCCCTTCCCATCCCACCCCCACCTGCTGCCCAGATTAGGGGCAGATTGGGACCCTGAGGCCTCTAGAGAGCTATGTGGAAGGAGGGGCGACAGGAAGCGAAAAGGCTCCAGCGGGAGCCAGGATGGGGACAGGACGGGACTAGAAAACCATCCCTGCAGGAGAGAGAGAGCACAGCAAGGGCCCGAGGCTGCTGCTTCAGCCCCTCCCGGCCACCCTCACCCCTGGACCCAGTTCTGACAGCTGCCGCCTCCTCCCTCTGCTCCACAGGGCTCAGTGCTGGCTCCTGGGCTGAGGGCCACTGTCACCACGGGGCTGGGGGTCGGTGGGGGGTGGGAGGGGCCACCAGGCTCAAGGTTAAAGCAGCAAACCTCCCTCTTTCCGATGCCGCCCCAGCCCGGCGTGGGACACCCCTCAAGCCCACGGTTCTTTCCAGTGCGTCTCTAGTAAGGGACGCAGCCGTCCCCAAAGTCCCTTGATGCACTTCTCCTTGCCCCCCCCATCCTTCCAAGGGAATCAAGACCCATCAGGTACCTTTAAAGCAGCCACATTTTTGGGGTCTGCAGATTTCCCTGAGCAGTTGTTCTGGGGAGACTGAGGACTGGGGCTCTGTTCTGAAGCACACGGAGAGGCCTGCCCTGAGTTCGGGCAGTCTCGACCTGAGAAGAGCAGAGACTCCCCTTAGGGACCAGGCTGCACCGGCTGCGCAGGGACACCCACCCTGAACCTCCATGGCAGCCCCAGAGCAGAAACGGGAGGAACCCTTGCCAACAGGCGGGGGCAGGGGGTGGGTTCCGTTAGGCCTGACGGACGCCAGCTGGACGCTGCAGTCACAGGTCTGGGGGCTGCGAGGAGGCCCGCCTCCTGGGCCACCAGGGGCCCCTCGGCATCTGCAAGGCTGTAGCTCTCACCCTGGGCGGCGAGCACACGGCTACCTGTTCTTTTTTTGTTGTTCTTTCATTTCTACATATATGTTTTCTCACACCTTTTTCAATCGTACCCACCCGACTTTTTTTTTTTTTTGCCGTACGCGGGCCTCTCACCGCTGTGGCCTCTCCCGTTGCGGAGCACAGGCTCCGGACACGCAGGCTCAGCGGCCATGGCTCACAGGCCCGGCCGCTCTGCGGCATGTGGGATCCTCCCGGACCGGGGCAAGAACCCGTGTCCCCTGCACCGGCAGGCGGACTCTCAACCACTAGCGCCACCAGGGAAGCCCCACCCCTGACATTTTTAATTAAAAAAACCAAAGCGCTATTTTACCCACAAAGAACATGGTGGAAGACACCTGTGGCCCAGGCTCCGGAGCCACCCACAGGAAGCCCCTCCCTGACCCTCCCAGTCAGTCCCGCCTCACAGCACGGAGGCCTCAGGCTCGGTCCCCTCTGCTCAGCTCTTCTCCCCACCCTGCTCTCAAGGCTCTAACCTCCGGGGACCCACCTCAGTGGACAAGGCGCCGTTTCCCTGAGCCCGAGCCCCATACAGGATTCCAGGGCATGACTCATAGCTAGTCTGCGTCTATATCTTCCCCAGTGAGGGTCCTTATTCTTCAAAACCTGTCCTGGGACAAGTCCCTGTCTGACCCCTGTAAGTAGAGAGCCTTCCCCACAGTGTCCTGCCCTCCACCTCAGGAAGATGCCTCTGCACAGGGTGCCGGGAGCAGCTGCTACGGTTTTACCTGAGACAGGAAGACACCTTGGTCTCCCTCCGACCTGGTACCTGGCTTCTCCCCAACCCGCAGCAGCACAGCCTCGGGAAGATCATCTACCCTGACCTCTCAGCTCTTCAGACATCACTGGGCAATATCAGTCCTACCCCGGCCACCTCACCGACGGAAGACCAAGCCGGGGAGGAAGGAAGGGGGCTCCCGAGGTGCAGGAAGGGGAGGGGAGGGCAAGACCGGCCAGTGCCGGGCAAGGCCGGGGGCTCCTGTGGCTACAGCAACACCAGGCTCGTGCTTTCTGGAAACTGTCAACACGGACCCCTCAATCCCTTTTGTGGATTGGAACTGGCAGCTCAGAGCCAGGCCTTTCTTTTTCTTTTTTAATTTTTAAAATCTTTCTTGGTCACTTCGCATGGCATGTGGGATCTTAGTTCCCTGACCAGGGAATGAACCCGCACCCCCTGCGTTGGCAGCACGGAGTCTCCACCGCTGGACCCCCAGGGAAGTCCCCATCAGAGCCAGGCCTTTCTGGAGGAGGCTGAGCGATGTCTCTGCGAGCATACGATCTGCCTGCACTGCGATGCGCCGGCTGCTTTCCCTGATTTATCCTGCCCTTTGCCGAGCATTTCCCTAGCCTGGGCCACTGGCAGCTTCTCACCACCCGGCCTGGAAACCCAGGCTCAATCCCGGGCACCCTCGGCAGCCTCCCCAGTCCAGAGCGGGCCCGTCACTCCACTCACGCGGTCCCAACCGTTCCAACCAGACAGCAGACTCACTGGCACCCGTGGCAGGGACCTGGGCGATGCCCCCATGTGGCGGGACCTGCTCGCCCTTTACCAGGGAGTCCGGCACTGCGCTGGGAGAGAAGAGCCGGGAGATGGGAGCAGGCTGGCTGCCCGTGCCGTGGCCAAGGTCCGTCACCAGGATGCCGCTGTGGAACTCTGTGACCCCAGGAGCCTGAGGGGACACAGGGGAGAGAGGTCACCCCCAACCACAGTCATGCTGGGTGAGGGCCACCCAAGGTTATAGGCTGCTGAGGGCCTGTCTGGGCCACTCACCCTGGCGATGGCAGCAGGCGTGATGACCATGCTGGACTGGGACACGGTGGAAGCCAACATCCCTTCTCTCTTCAGAGGGCCTGATGTCATGATCACTGCTTGGGGCTGTCCTGAAAAGGCAGCTGCCAGAACAAGGGGGAGGTGAGGGTGGGCGGCCCAGCGGGGGGCCCAAGGGCTGGCCGGGCTGCACGGGGCGGGGGGAGGTGGGGGTGGGCCTAGGAGCAGCACACGACCCCTCTGCTGCCACTGAGACGTCACCTCCTTGCTGCAGGGCATGTAGACAAAGCTACTTTTTTGCAACTTCTCCTTGGAGAGGACAGATTACAGACCCGGGAAAGAGACGACCAGGACCATGTTTTTTTCAAACTGCGTCGAGACTTAACTAAACGAACAACACAGCATAGAAAAAACAGACTAGATCCACGCATGTAGTCTTTCATAACCCTTCTGTTTCCTATCACAACGTGTGTCACGAGTCTGCAAGCCTGGGGACCTGGCAGGGGATGAGGGCAGGGGGAGAGTCCCACTTGCTTCCCTCCACTTGACTCACCTGGGGCGAGGCAGGCATTCTTCAACACCAAGGACATGGGCTCTGGTTTGGGAGCAGGCACGATTTTGGGGGGCTGCTTGTGCCTCCCCCCAGGCAAGGATACGGGCTTGGGGTGCACGAACGCTAAACGGGGTTGAGGAGGCCCGACGGTTGGTGGCCGGGAGACCGGAGACAGCGCCAGGCCACAGGGGGACACGGAGGGGGTGGGATAGTGGGTGGTGATGATGAGGCCCTGGCTCTGGCTGAAGGTGGTGGCAGAGGCGTCGTGGGTGAGGGTGGCAGAGGCCGTGTGGGTGATGACAGGGGGCGACTTGCTGACTTCGGCAAACTTCTGTGGCTGCAGGAAGGCAGGGGGAGTCGGGGGGTTCAGGGCAGTGGCGGGAGGAGGGCCTAACGGCAAGACGGGGGAAGCAGGTGCCGGGGCTGGGCTGGGCGACAGCAAGGGCATGGTGAACACGGGCAGGAAGGGCTGGGGGACACTCAGTGGTGGTGCAGAGGGACCTAAGTCTGCGGGCTGGAGAAAGGGGTCCCCCGGCTGGGAGGTGTGTTCACAGCCCTGCCCACGCGTGGGGTCCAGGGCCGTGGCTGCAGGGGGCGCAATGAAGCCATCAGGGAGGCTCGGGGTGGGCAGAGCGGTGGCTGGCAGGATGCTCTCCTAAGGAAGGAAGAGAAGAAGTGAGGAATGGACGCTGGAGTCGCACTGCTCGCTGTCACTCTCCAGCGCTGCACACCGCAAGGTCCGACACAGTACCCGGCGCCTGGGACGATGCCCCGGGCATAAGGGACAGAGGCGGCGTCTCCCAGCCCCTGGGACTGCTGATCTGCGGGGGTCGGATCTGGGTCTCCCCGGGCATCTGCAGGGGTCTTGTTTCCATTAGGAACTCAGTGATAACACAGGGCTCAGACACAGCGGCTGTCTGCACACACTTGGCTCTCGGCCTGGGGATATCTTGTTTCTGGAGTCCAGCGGGGTCCCCCCAAAGTCCCTGCCATCTTCTGTTACAGAGCAGGGGTAGCCTGGATCACAGCTGCTCACGAGGCTCCCCCAGGACAGTTTCACGTATCAACTTCTAGAGAGGTCACCTCTTCCTAAAAGGGAAACGCTACAAGGAATCAATTGTTCGGATCTCCGTCTCTATAGGAGAAACTCTTCACGGAGCCAGATGGAAGGAGAGAGGGTCAGGTCACGGGCGCCTAACTGGATATGGGCACCAGCCCGAGAGTCTCTTAATGGCAGAGAGCCGTGCCTCACTCAAGCTCAGCCGTCCCAGCAGCTGGTAACCAACTTGTGTTGAGTGCTGAGTAAAAAGTAAAAGAAATACACGGAACTCCCTCTTCTTAGTGATCTGCGTTTTTCTTTGCTGTCTCACTGGCCTGGTCTTAACTGGTCAAGACAGAGCCTGCTGCACACAGGGTATTTGGGCCTTAGGCGGGAGCATACGTTTACTGATAGAGCCTCCCACCTCACGGACACCTAAGGATGCTTCCAAGGAGGGCTAGGATAACTTCTTTACACATTATATGTGAGTTCACCGCTGGATCTAGCCACCCCTAGCACTTTGCTTATGGCTGCAAAGGTTCGATGACCAGTCCGGTGCCCCTTCCCCCAAGTTCCCTCTACCTGAGCAGGTGGGCTGCTGTTATCTGGTGCAGGCCCTGAGGCGGGTGCAGGCAGCATGGAGCCGAAAATGGAGCGGCTGGAAGAGAAGAGGTCTGAAAGACAGCATCAGGGGCTTGTGAGCTCCGTGCCCATCACTTCACTGCATCAAGATCCAAACAAATCAGGCACTGCACCCCACCTTACCCAGAGGAATGCCATGGCTAGAGGGCATCCCCCCCGCCCACCACGAGGTAACTCTGCAGAAAGAGGCCCTCTGGTTGGAGCTGCGCAGGCTGGCAACCAGTGTGGCCTCTGAAACACTCCCAGGCCTGGGTGGCACCCGCTCTGACAGTGGCAGGAGCTCAAGCACCAGCTCTAACTGCGGGAAACCGCGAGGACGTGGCTGTGCCGCCAGCGCCCTCTGCTGCCTCGTGGGGGAACTGCATACAGTCACAGCCAAACCTGAGGCTCTGAGACGCGGACGGGGAGACAGAACGACATCCCACAAACACTTGCCAGGCCTTGCAGCGACTATAGCAAAAAAAAAAAGGTTCTGGAAAAATTCTAAGTCCTCTCCCTGGTCCATTCGAACAGTTGCCTCTATGAAAGGGAAGCAACATCCACTTTGTCCTGGGTAAAGAGAGACGCAGGTAGCCATGCTCTTCCTCTGCCCCAAGGCCTTACCCTGGAAAGGCTCAAATGTGTCCATAAAGTCCAGGTTGGGCTGCAAAGGAATCAGCCCCGGTTGAATCATGTCTGCATTTCCCAGATGTGCTGTAAGAATCAGAAAGGAGACAGGAATCATTTTGCCTTCTCAGACCATGCTGTAGGAATATATTAAGGGCCTGGAATGGATCTTCCTGGCCCTGCTCGCATTCTAGATTCTTCCGAGAAACGTAGGCCACTGGCTGGGATTTCTCGTCAGTTCATGGGCATCGTACACCCTCAGAGGGCAGGAAAGAGAGTTTTCGTAGGAAAGGTAAACTGAGTATCCGGCAACAGACACTCCCCAGAAGCTGTGAGCAGCTATGCAGAGACCCCGGGTTCTAATTTCAGCCTGTGGGCTCTTCCCTGAGGGGTTAACTGGACAGCTGCACGCTGCCAGGTGAGAGGCCAGCCCAGGAGTGCGAATGATTTTCCTGAGGGTGAGTCACAGGCCCTGTCACGCGCCCCAGGCCCGTCCTCTGCTGAGGGACAGTATCAGACGTGTGAAGCTGGTTCAGACCAAACCTCCACCGCTCCCTGGCGGTGGCACCACGGGCCTGACGGGGCCTCACACACAAGGAGGCTGGTCAACCCTCCTCACTGCTCACCCCAGACAGGCGACAGCAGCTCAGGGGTGGCCCCGAGGCAGAGCCTGCCCTGGGGGCCTGGTGGGGAAGAGGCAACGCCTCCAGTCTGGAGTCCAGGGGCGGGTTACCTATCTCGCGCGGGTTGGGCCAGGCCACGGGCGGGTGCGAGGAAAGCGTGGAGAAGAGGGTGTCGCTGAATTCCGACATGAGCATGTCTGTGTTCAGCAGTGTGTCCTCCTCCATGGGGACTGGGGTCTTCCAGCCATCCCCGTGCTTGTGCCAATAAAGCATGTCATCGTCCTGCCACCGACAGGGGGAAGGACAAACCAAAGGGGCAAGAGTGACTCGGGAGTTGCCAGCATGCCACATGAGGGAAATACACTGCACTGTGTCACAGAGCAGCAAGGGCTCCCGGATCAGAGATGAGGCGAGGGGGTGGGGAACTGCAGGGAGAAACCCCCTCCCGCCCCCCAGCAGAGAACTGGCTTGTTTCCTTCACATCCTTCACGTGAGAAGGGGGGTGGCCCCTCCTCTAGCCCCAGGGAGAGTCCACGTCCCCACCACCTTCTGCTGCAGTGCTGGGCCACCCAAGTCACTGCTGTTTCTTGTCAAAGGAGGAGGTCCCATGAGGGTCCTCGTGGCCCCCAAGCTCACACACCTGGGCCAGGCTGGAGAGGTCCTCATCTTTGTGCTGCTGGAGCTGCGGAGAAAGGATAGAGAGGACCAAGGTGGGCACTCAGGGCCCAGGCAGGGGACGAGGCCCTTGGCCTCTCCTTCCTGGAAGGGGCTAACCTCCAGAAACATCTAGGCCTTCTCTCTCTGGGAGGCGGGCGGGGAGAGGGATCCTGCCCCTGCCATCCCCAGGCCAACACTGGACACAGAGGAGATTCCCAGCCAGTGTCTGTGGAATAAAGAGCCCTGGCTCCTGGCTGGAGAAACTGAGAGCAGAGGTCACACGACCAAAGCAGGCCACCACTGGGGCTGGGCTAGAAGGCTGGGCCGAGGAGAGGGGTGGCCAGCTCCGGGCCACAGCCTTGGGGGCCGGTGTTCTGAATCCGGGCTCACTTCTTCCCTCCCCTACGGGGCTTCCTGAACGTGCTCTCTTTGGAGGCCGAGCCAGATACCCTTTTCTTGAAGTAGGTCCTCCACTTGTGATACTCCCGGATCACAATCTCAATGCGGCTTTTCCAGTACTTCCCCTCCGTGGTGATGGCCTGTGGGGAGACGCAGGGCAGAGTGGAGCGGTGGCGCTGGATGAGCCACCCTGCCAAGAAGCAAGCGTCTGGCCCTGGAAGTCAGGCCCGGGCAATCCAGCTCTGAGAAACAGGCTGCCTGCCCGCGGCTTCGTCCACAGAGTTTGTCCCGCCTCTGCTGGGCCGTGCCCGGCCTCTGGGTGAAGGGGAGCTTTCATTTCATGGCCCGTGATAACCCAGGGGGCTTTGGGGGCCCAGGTCCCGGAGGCTGGACCGGAGCAGGGGTGAGACAGAGTGCCCGGCAGGGGAGAAGCACAGAGTTCCCGGCGCTGGAGGAACCTCCAGAGATCCGGGCTAGCTCTCAAATGCCCTTAGCCTCCGCCACGTTTCCAAAGGGTGAAAACAAACGGCCAGTCACAGAAGGTTCAGGTGGAAAGTGACCTCTAAGACAGAGTTCAGCCTGCCCACTGTGCAGGGCGGGGAGCCCCTTCCACAGCAGCCCTGAAGACCTCTGGTGACGAGGAGTTCACGACGGCCTCCGGGAGCCCACCTCACTTTCAGTTTCCTTTTTTTTTTAATGGCTGGAAAATATTAAAGCAAGTCCCAGATATCCTATCATAAATCCCACATAATTTCACCCAAGAATACTCCGCTGTGTGTCTCTTGACAGTGAAGAATGTTCACTGTGAATAATGCAATATTATTACCAGACTGAAAAAAGTGAAATTCCTTAATACTAACACCAGATCATGTCCTATGGCTCCAAACCGTCTTTCATTACGTTACTTTCCAAGCTTTCCCCTTTTCATGGTAACAGTGAGACATGCTTGGACAAAACTAAAAAGATGCAGAAGAGTCTTCCCTCCTCCTCACTCTAATCCCACGAGGAAACAATTTCTGTATATCCTTCAAGACATTTCCCATGCATGTACAATCACACAGACACACGCTTTAAAAAACTAACCTAAAGATACTCAAATACTGTTGAGCAACTTGCTTTTATTCATTTACTATTTCTTCAACATCTTTCCCTCTCAGTATATAAAGATCTCGAGTTCATTCTTTAATAGTTAAAGATGTCTGCCTTGTAAGGAGTCAAGATCCCTCCCCGTGGGACTTCCCTGGTGGTGCAGTGGTTAAGAATCTGCCTGCCAACTCAGGGGCCACGGGTTCGAGCCCTGGTCCGGGAAGATCCCACATTCTGCTAGAGCAACTAAGCCCATGCGCCACAACTACTGAGCCTGTGCTCTAGAGCCCGCGAGCCACAGCTACTGAAGCCCGCGCGCCTAGAGCCCGTGCTCTGCAACAAGAGAAGCCACCGCAATGAGAAGCCCGCGTGCAGCAACAAAGACCCAACACAGCCAAAAATAAATAAAAATTTTTAAAAAAGAAAAAAAGATTCCTTCCCCGTTGACTTCCAGAGAAATACTGACATTAAAAGAAAGTAGAGGGTAAGTCCCGGTTGGAGGACCCCCTCAGTCCCTGGGTCAGCCTGGTCTGAGAAGGCGGGAGCCTCTGTGGGGTGTCAGAGGCCACCTGCCCCCCGCATCGCCATCGCTTCTCGGGGTCAAAACAGCTGCCAGGACAGCGCAGCCCCAGCACCCTGTCCTGCGTCCTCCCTCTGCGGGTCCCACCCTTGTGAGTCCCCTCCTCCTGAGTGAGGGCCTATCACATGCCCAGTACCTCTGGCCGCCGGTGCTCGTCCACTTCCACAGAGCCATCCAGCGGGGTGACAAAGTGGCACACGGGGTTCTTGCGCTTCTCCAAATCTGGGGGGGGAGAGGGTGAGACAGCGTCACTGCGGCAGAGACCCCCGCAGGAACTCCGCCTCTTCTGTTCGCACCCCGCCCCTCAGGGGGGACCCTTAAGGGTTCCTTCCTTCTCCTTCCCTTGGAAAACGAGATTTCAGGGAAATAAAGGGGTCCAGGTCCAAGGAAAAAAGTCTGGCAGTAATGTGCGGGCGAGAAAGGGAGTCTGGCTGATCAAGAGAAACACCGGCCTGAGCCTAGGGGACCCCGAGCACGCCGATCTCCTGCAGAAGTCACCAGACCCACCTGTACCCAAGCCAGCTGGACACAGGACGCGGCCTGGGCCTGCATCGTCTCAGACCTGCTGAAAACAGGAACTGTTCCCCGACTCTCCAAATGTCACCTCTCGGCTGTGCACCCGTCCCTCCTCCTCTGCCCTTACAACACTGAGCACACTAGGTTGGGAGCAATCGGCCTACACTTCCGCCTCCTGCAGACGCTTGGCTGGGCCCCCAGTGCCGATGGCGATAAGGGTCCAGTTCACTCGGATTTGGACGCACACGGCCCGAAAGAGACTTCTGTGTGACACACAGTGTTCCAAAAGCAGGCTCCGGGGCCCCGAGGTGCAAAGGCCTCCTGGTGGCAGAACCTGGAGGTCTCCGGCCCAGCCACGCGGCACTTACACTGCATGTACCATGCCCGCCAGATGGCATTGTTGAGCCGGATCTTGTCTCTCCACTGGAGCTTCAGGCCCTTGAAATTCTTCCACTTGGGAGACACCAACTTCCCACTGAAAGGTAAAATGAAGAGGGGAAACTCAGCGGTTTCTCTGAAAATGGAATGAAATCACAAAGTGCCACCCAATCATTCCAGGCCTCAAAATTCTGGATTAACCCATGTCAGCCACAGGCTAGGCTTGACAGGATACACAAGGCACTTTAGGATTTCTTCAAAGTGATATGGATGGGGTACGGGGGGCAATGGTGTTGGGTATGGAGGAATCAGGATCGGCCATGGGTTGGTAACTGCTGCAGTGAGGTGATGCTACACGGGGTTCACTATCCTATTCTGTCTACTTTGGAATATCTTTAAAATTTTCCATAATTAAAAGTTAAAAATCTGCTGATTTTGCCTCATACATGTATCAAATCATCATGTTGTACACCTTCAACTTAATGTTATATGTCAATTTTATCTCAGTAAAGTTGGGGGAAGGAAAAAAGAAATCTGCTGACCACCGAACGAAAGCCAGCCCGCTTGAACCCGGTCTTGGCCACCTCCTTTGCCACCAGTCCCCCTGAGGCACTTACAGTCCAGGCACACAAACGTCCCACTGGCCTTAGAACCCGCGGGGCCCTCTCCTGCCTCCAGGCCTCTGTGCTCGCAGTCCTCACTCTGCACGGAGCTCCCTCCGCCCCTGGCCACCCGCTCACCCTTCCAAGTGATGCTCAAACATCCTCCCCTCCGAGCCGGCACCGGCCTCGCCCAGGCTGCCGCCGATCCCTTCGGGACCCCTGAGCACTGTTCGTACCTCAAGGGCAGCACACATCCATCCACTCTCTGTACAGCAACGTGTCCCCACACCTCCTGCCACTAGACTGCAGCTTCTCGAGGGGAGGGCCCTTCCGGCATCCTCATCTGAAGCACCCAGCACAGAACTTGGCACAGGGCAGGGGCTCGTGTAATAATTCTTCATTGAATGACTTAAAGGGCCCTTGCAAACAAAGCTAACGGCAGGCAAGGAATGCTGCCTGGTGGCACAGGCTTCTCAGATAGTTTAGTTTTTCAAGGGCTGTGCCAGGAGCCACCTCTGAGCAGCTGGCATAGGGCTTCCCCTCTTCAGATGGCTTGAGATGGACAAGGCACTGTCACTGGTCCATACAGAGGGGGTTCTGTGGGTTCTACGTCACTGCAGGCCACAGCCCTGCCCCTTCTCCAAACCCACTCAGAAATTCCACGTGACAAGCAGTCACAAGAGCTGGGGGCTTCAAAGACAGTGCCTGAGTGATAAACATTCCCTGAACCCGAACACCTGGTTTATAAAGCAGAAGCCCCTGGCGGTGCACCTGGCAAACCTCATGCCCCCACCGCAACTCAACCCAGCACTGGCCTAGGCTTTGGAAGAAGGCTGTGACCACCACCCCCAGAGAAAAAGTCACAGCAAGTCCTCTGAGAATCTGAGGGACAGACAGACAGAAGCCACCTAAGCTCAAAGGGTCAGGGGTTTCGAGCCCGTCACACGCCTCCCTCCTCCCACCTCTCCCCGGTCCAAAGGCACTTCCACCCCAGCTGTCATCTACGTTTAACAGCCAGCAGCCCAGTGTTTCTGAGCCTCTGGGGCACGACTGCGTACTGGCTGTGAACTTTCGCAGTCACTTTATTTCTCTGACACACCAGTTTCCTGGGTAAAATTACAATAACACCATTGCCTGCAGAGTGTTTTAATAAGGATTAAATGTACACACGCACGTGCACACACACACGTTCTTAGACACACAGGACAGGTAAACCCTAAGGTAAAATGTAAATGTAAGCTATTAATAACCACCTCAGTGATCTGGATTTAAGTTATTTCCCGGAGGCCTGGCTTTTAACACCTCCTGACTTGAAAAGTCCTCCCTTTCGTGTTTGCCGCCACTGTCGTGGGGTGCCTCCTCCCCACAGGAAGAAAAGGTGACACCCACGGGCCCCCCTCTTGACACCAGCGAGCAGAGACCAGGGCAAAGGTCAGCCTTGACCCCCGCACAGCTGTAGAGCCACTCGCTTCCTCAGGGCCCAGAAGGCAGGCCTGGGTCCATCTACTCACTCGACAAGCGTTGAGGACCTACTGTGTGTCGTGCACACGCTAGGAGGGGAGGAAAAGGATGGATGAGGCGGATGAGGTCCCGGCCCTCATGGAGCACATGAGCGCTGAGGCGTGAGTCCTGCCTACGTGCTGAGTGCCTCGAACAAGAGCAAAGGGCTGTGGGAACACAGTCGGCATAACTAACCCTGTCTGAGCAGTCACGAGAGGCATTCTGGAGAATGTAACATCTCAGCTGAGGCCCAGAGGATGAGGAAACTTCAGCTAAACCAAGGAGAGGCGGAAAGGCCTGCGCTGGTCCTTCTGGCTGGCTTGATAGCCCTCAGGAGAGCAACACAGGTCTGGTCAAGGCCGTAGAAAACACCCAGAATGGCAGGAGCTGGAGGGGTGGGGGAGGTGGGGGGATGCTTCTAGGCCAGTCTGGAGGGCAGAGTATACACCAGAGTACATTGGTCCCACCTCTGGGCAAAACCAACCCTCTTTCCCCTCCTCTGAAACAGCTTCCAGCAACCCACTGTCTAGCCAGACAGGGCGTTCCTGCCTGTTCCAGGAGAAAACAAAACAAAATAGAAAACCTTCCCTATTTTTTTATTCCCTTAAGGGAAAACAAAACTTTTCTATAATTGACAGCTTCCTTATGTTGAAGGCCAGGATTCAAACACCACTTTCTCTGTGTGTCTAGCAGGACCAGAATCCTGACCCGGCATCTGCCACCTGCAGAGACAGCTGCCGAGGACAGAAGCAGGAGAAGAGGTGGGATGGAAAACGAGGACTCCTGTGGGGAGAAACGTTAGACTCCAGCAACGTTCCGTTACTTTTTTTTTTTGGCCGCACCGCATGGCATGTGGGATCTTAGTTCCCTGACCAGGGATCGAACCCGTGACTCCTGCGGTGGAAGCGCGGAGTCCCAACCACTGGACCGCCAGGGAAGTACCCTGCAAACATTCTGTTAAGAACTGACCACCGGGCTTAATACAAACCCACCCTTACTCCTGCTTTGTTACTTAAGACAAAGTGGCTGATGTGAGCATAGAGCATCTTCTCAGAGAAGTCAGAAAACGCCAACAGCTTCAATTACTTACCACGAAGGGGGTGGGAAGATTCAGAGAGAGATCAAACCCTGGAGGCTAGAAACCAAATCTGATAGGGTGTAGTTTGGGCTTCTCATCTTCTTCCTCCTCAACTGCTGGGATGTTTCCCTCTTCCTTGATGTTTATTTCCAACTGCTATCACCCATCAACTGAGGCTTCTGTAATATCTCAACAGCCAACAGGCGGCGCTCAACCAACGCAAAGAAGTAAGTCTGCAACCAAGACCAAAACCTAAACTGCCCGCAGAGGTGGAGAGACGGTTCCTTACTGATGGGCTCCCTGGAGGCTTTTTTTTTTTTTTTTTTTTTTTGACACGCGGGCCTCTCACTGCTGCGGCCTCTCCCGTTGCGGAGCACAGGCTCTGGACGGGCAGGCTCAGCGGCCATGGCTCACGGGCCCAGCCGCTCCGCGGCATGTGGGATCCTCCCAGACCAGGGCGCAAACCCGCATCCCCTGCATCGGCAGGCGGACTCCCAACCACTGCGCCACCAGGGAGGCCCTCCCTGGAGGCTTTGATGTGCTGATGTCACTGTCAATCTTCAACAGGGAGAGGAGACATTCCCTATACAGACATCCGAAGACAAGGACTGGGACCCTTTCTATGGAGGTACCCCAAGTCTAGTTTCCCATGGAACATACAGGAAAGGCTGCTCTGAAGAGTTCTAAAAGGGACCGTGCGGCTCCTTGGTGAAGCTCCCTTGAGCAGGACGCCCACAAAGCAGCCATGATCGGATTCCTGCTCCCCTCAGCCCTGTCCCAGCTTCACTGGGCTTCCAGACACGGATGATTGGGATACTTCTTAGTCTAACTCAGGGTTCTGCCATATTCCTTCTTTAAAGTGTTACCACTGGGACTTCCCTGGTGGTCCAGTGGTTAGGACTTCGCCTTCCAATGCAGGGGGTGTGAGTTCAATCCCTGGTTGGGGAGCTAAGATCCCACATGGCTTGGGGCCAAAAAACCAAAACATAAAACAGAAGCAGTATTGTAACAAATTCAATAAAGACTTGAAAAATGGTCCACATCAAAAAAAATCTTTAAAATAAAATAAAGTGTTACCAGAAACACATTATCAAAATTTCTGAGACCACTGGCAAGATCTCCTCTGGCCTTGCCTCCCAACCCCGCCTCCTTAAACGCCCGGGAACCCACACACACACACACCAGCTTCCTGATCAGAACAATGAACCTGATTCACCCCCCACTCTCCCAGTCTTACTCTGGGAAGGCCAGGGTCTGGGTCTGACTCATCCCAGCACAGTGCCTGGCACATGGGAGGTGCGATTAAATATGGAATTACTGAGTACTAAACTTTTCCATAAAGAAAAATCTTCATCCCCACCCTGCCACGGCAGCCCTTCCTAGAAGACAGGTTCATGACATGGGCAGGAAGTCTACAGCACAACAAAAGTCTCTCTCAAAACTGCCATTGGGTGGAACAAGCAAACTGAATTCTTCAGAGGTCTGGCAAGAGACTGCTTTGGATTGAAAATTAAAATGCAAGGCTTGCACAGACAGGAGCTGGAATTAAGAAGAACGGGGGAGAGTGAGACTGGGGTGGGGATTTGGGGTTCTGTTGGTCCCAGGTAGGATTAGGTCCCAGGTCCTAATTCCTGGCCAGACCATTCTCTCCAAAAGAAAGCAGGCAAGGGTTCTTGGGTCTACTGGTGTGGGGCCCAGACAGTGGTGGAGTCCTTTCATTTGGTCATGCAACCATATTTGCTTGTGAGGCAATACTTCTTCACCCTTCCTGATACTTCCCGCAAACCCACGAGCAAAACGTTCCAAGGCCTATACTACCCAAAGCAATATACATATTTAATGCAATACCTATCAAAATATCCATGACATTTTTCACAGAACTAGAACAAACAATCCTAAAATTTATATGGAACCATAAAAGACCCAGAATTGCCAAAGCAATCTTGAGGAAAAAGAACAAAGAACGCATAACCGTCCCAGACTTCAGACAATACTACAAAGCTACAGTAATCAAAATGGCGTGGTATTGGCATAAAAACAGACACGTGGATCAATGGAACAGAACAGAGCGCCCAGAAATAAACCCATACACCTATGGACAATTAATCTTTGACAAAGGAGGCAAGAATATACAATGGGGAAAAGACAGTCTCTTCAGCAAGTGCTGTTGGGAAAGTTGTACAGCCACATGTAAATCAATGAAGCTAGAACACACCTTCACACCATACACAAAAATAAACTCACAATGCCTTAAAGACTTAAATATAAGACAAGATGCCATAAAACTGCTAGAAGAGAGCACAGGGAAAACATTCTCTGACATAAATCATACCAATGTTTTCCTAGGCCAGTCTCCCAAGGCAATAGAAATAAAAACAAAAATAAACAAATGCGACCTAATCAAACTTATAAGCTTTTGCACAACAAAGAAAACCATAAACAAAACAAAAAGACATTCTACAGACTGAGAGAAAATATTTGCAAATAATGCGACTGACAAGGGCTTAATTTCCAAAATATATAAACAGCTCCTACAATTCAATAAAAAAAAAAAACCACAATCGAAAAATGGACAGAAGACCTAAACAGACATTTCTCCAAAGAAGACATACAGATGGCCAACAGGCACATGAAAAGATGCTCATCTTCATTAATTATTAGAGAAATGCAAATCAAAACTACAATGAGGTATGACCTCACACCAGTCAGAATGGTCATCATTAAAAACTCTACAAATAATAAATGCTGGAGGGGGTGTGGAGAAAAGGGAACCCTCCTACACTGTTGGTGGGAATGTAAATTGGTGCAGCCACTATGTAAAACAGTATGGAGGTTCCTCAAAAAACTAAGAGTAGAACTACCATATGATCCTGCAGTCCCACTCCTGGGCATACACTCAGACAAAACTATAATTCGAATAGATACATACTGGACTTCCCTGGTGGCGCAGTGGTTAAGAATCCGCCTGCCAATGCAGGGGACACGGGTTCAAGCCCTGGTCTGGGAAGATACCACGTGCCGCGGAGCAACTAAGCCCACGTGCCACAGCTACTGAGCCTGCGCTCTAGAGCCCGTGAGCTACAACTGCTGAGCCCACGTGCCACAACTACTGAAACCCGCGTGCCCAGAGCCCGTGCTCTGCCACAAGAGAAGCCACCGCAATGAGAAGCCCATGCACCGCAACGAAGAGTAGCCCCTGCTCGCCACAACTAGAGAAAGCCCACGCACAGCAATGGAGACCCAACGGAGCCAAAAATAAATAAATAAATTTATTTTAAAAAAAAAGATACATGCACCCCTATGTTCAGAGCAGCACTATTTACAACACCCAAGACATGGAAACAACCTAAATGTCCACTGACAGATGGATAAAGGAGATGTAGCACAAGTACACAATGGAATATTACTCAGCCATTAAAAAGTGAAATAATGCCACCTGCAGTAACATGGATGGACCTAGAGATCATCATACTAAGTGAAGTAAGTCAGAAAGAGAAACAAATACCATATGATATCACTTATATGTGGAATCTAAAATACGACACAGATGAACAAATCTACAAAACACAGACTTACAGACATAGAGAACAGACTTGTGGTTGCCAAGGGGAGTGTGGTGGGGGAGAGAAGGACTGGGGGCTCTGGATTAGCAGATGCAAACTAGTATACATAGGATGGATAAACAACAAGGTCCTACTGTAGAGCACAGGGAACTAAATTCAATATCCTGTGGTAAACCATAATGGAAAAGAATATGAAAAAGAAATGTCTATATGTATCACTGAGTCACTTTGTTGCACAGCAAAAATTAAACACAACACTGTATGTCAACTACACTTCAATAAAATTTTTTTTAATTAAACAAAAAAAAGGGCTTCCCTGGTGGTGCAGTGGTTAAGAATCTGCCTGCCAACGCAGGGGCCATGGGTTCGAGCCCTGGTCCAGGAAGATCCCACATGCCGCAAAGCAACTAAGCCCACACCCCACAACTACTGAGCCTGCGCCCTACAGCCCGCGAGCTACAACTGCTGAGCCCACGTGCCACAACTACTGAAACCTGCGTGCCTAGAGCCCATGCTCCGCAACAAGAGAAGCCACCGCAATGAGAAGCCCACGCACTGCAATGAAGAGTAGCCCCTGCTCGCCGCAACTAGAGAAAGCCTGCGCACAGCAATGGAGATCCAACGGAGCCAAAAATAAAATAAATAAATAAAAATTTAAAAAAATAATAAAATAAAACAAACAAACAAAAAAACATTCCTAGGCCTGTCTCCCCCTTACTCCCTCCCAGCTAGGTGGAGTGGGTGAGCTACGGAGTGTGGAAAGCAGCACTGGCATGGGGGGCCAGGCCCTTCTCCTTTCCTGTTGTGGGAAAGCTGCCCACTGAGGGCCCAGGCCCCTCCCGGGTTCCCTTATAAGCCACATCCTCAGCTTGATCAATAATACGGAGAATAATTTAGCCAGCATCTGCTGAATCTTTTTTGTTGTGTAAAATACATGTAACATAAAAGTTACTATTTTGACCATTTAAAAATGTACAATTGGGCTTCCCTGGTGGCGCAGTGGTTGAGAGTCCGCCTGCCGATGCAGGGGACACGGGTTCATGCCCCGGTCCAGGAGGATCCCGCATGCCGCGGAGCGGCTGGGCCCGTGAGCCATGGCCGCTGAGCCTGTGCGTCCGGAGCCTGTGCTCCGCAACGGGAGAGGCCACAACAGTGAGAGGTCCGTGTACCGCAAAAAAAAAAAAAAAAAAAAAAAAGTACAATTCAGTGGCATTCAGTACGTTCACTGTGCTGTGCAGCCATAGCTGCTACCTAGTTTCAGTGCTGTTTTCATCACCCCCAAAGGAAGCCCTGTACCCACTAGCGGTCACTCCCCACTACCTTCCCCCTGGCCTCTGGCAATTACTAACCTACTTTCTGTTTCTATGGATTTCTTTCTTCTGGACATTTCACATAAACAGAATGATCAAATATGTGGCCTTTTATGTCTGGCTTCTTTAACGTAGCACAATAGTTTGAAGGGTCATCCACACTGTAGCATGTATCAGTACTTCCTTTTTATGGCTGAATCATATTCCACTGGATGGCGAGACCACATTTTGTTTATTCTTTCATCTGCTGATGGACACTTGGGTTGTTTGACGTTTTGGCCACTGTGAAGAGTGCGGGTGTGAACTGACTCCAGTTTTATTTCCCAATCGGCTCAGAATTCTGGTTAAGGGAGAGAGGTCTGATCATTACACTGGCACCGGGGACATGATGATGGGCAAAAACAACTGTGACCTTTGCTGGAGGGCAAGCGGGCGACTGTCTATCAACATTTCAAACGCACATCCCTCTGACTCACGATTCCACTGTTAGGAGTTGAGTCTGTAGACGCATTTGCATGTGGGCACAAAGACATAAATAGAAGACATTAAACTGCAGTACTGTTTGTGGGAGCAAAAAGCTGGGAACAACACATATTTATATGTGCTGATGTACAGGCAAGATCTGCAAGATGTATTAAGTGAGAAAAAAAAAACAAGGTGCAAGATATAAAGGATGGCCACCATTTGTATTTTCAGCAGGGAGATATGCACACAGACGCACACACACAGGAAGGGAGGGAGAAGGAGGGAGGAAGACAACCAGTCAATCTCAGGAAAGATACACAAGAAACAGGTAACAGTGAAACAGTGATTTCCCTTTGGAGAGCTGAATCGCAGAATTAAGGAGGCTCAGTCAGAGAGTTAGTTTTCACTGTTTACCATTTTTTTAGTGTTTAAATATAACACAGGAATGTATTATTTTTTCAAAATAAACAAGGGAAAGAGACCAGGTATAGTCCAAGACCTTATAGGGCTTCTAGTTAACTGGGGAAGGAAATTAATCACATGAGCAGATATAAAACTTGTATACAAGTCCGTTTTGTGCACCAGATCCAAATATGAGAATAATAGCTAATAAGTGGTTTCTTTAACGAGTGACTGGATGAGTAATGCTCAGACTGGTCTCTCTATTCCAGGACTCCGATTCTTTTTCTTCAAAAGAGCGGTCTCTATTGGCTTTCCCTGGGATCTGGGCCTGGTTCCACAGGCTGCTAGGAGCCAAAACTAACAGGCTCCAGACAGACAAAGGTTCATTGAGGAGCCACGGCGTGGGGAGCGGCCCTGCGAGCGGCATGGCAGGAGGAGGGCACCGTGTTCAATGGAACCGCCCTGGAGCCACGGGCCCTCCGCCCTGGGCCACCTGCCCAAGCAGCGTCTCCACCCGGAGAAAGCCTGTGAGGTTTTCAGGCCCTGCTCCCACGCCCAGGCGTGGGTCCTCTCTCCTGCACCCCAAATTCATCCTCCTCCTGGGTCACTTGGCATCTTGTTTTCTTTTTTTTTTTTTTTTTTTAACATTCAAAGAAAGCCGTATTGGAGAAGCAGGATCAGAGGGCGATGGCGGCAAGGCAGGAACATGGGCTCCCGAGGGGTCATTCCAGGTCTGTCCTTCTGACAAGGGGTGTGTGCGTGTGGTTTGTGTGTGGGGCATGCATGTGTGTGTATGTGTGTAGTGTATGCTTGTGTGGGGGGGTGTGTGGGTACAGCGTGGTGTGTGTGTGTGAGACTGCGTGTGTGGGTGTGTGGGTACAGCGTGGTGTGTGTGTGTGAGACTGCGTGTGTGGGTGTGTGGGTACAGCGTGGTGTGTGTGTGTGAGACTGCGTGTGTGGGTGTGTGGGTACAGCGTGGTGTGTGTGTGTGAGACTGCGTGTGTGGGTGTGCTAGTGTGTCTAGGCGTGTGTCTGCTCACATGTGTGAGCATGTTTGTGAGGACTGGGGCTGTCTGTTTTGTGTAAAAAGCAGGGAGTAATCACTTATATGACCATCAAAAATTAGAGCACCATGATGGAGCTGAAAGAGGCAAAACCGGGCCAGCCGCGGCGGTGACCCCCCTTCGCCCTGACTGTGAAGGACAGTGACTTGTGTCCTTGCTGGGAGTGCTCCCTCCCGTGTCCCGGCCTCCCACCTGGGGACAGACACACCGCCATGCTTACACCATTCCCAAGCAAATGAGGAAAGAGAGTGGTGGTGGGAAAGAGAGTGGCACTGGGCTGGTGACAACGGGAGCTGTCAGAGCCCCGCCTTTGGTAAGAAGGGTGCCGATGTCCCTTCCCCGACAGGAGAGCTGGGGACCACAGGAGGCTTGAAAGGACTGGGCCTGGTGCAGAGTAAGTGCTCCCCAAATCTGGGGCATGTTGCTGAACACTGAAGTTGAGTCTTGGGCATGTTCCTGAGTGTTAAAGCCTGGAGCTTCCTGTCCGATTCGAGCCACCACTGGCCTTTCAGGCAGGAGCAGGGATGCTGGGCAGGGCACCAGTTAAAGCCATAACCATATGCCTATTTGCCAGGAGAGTAAACTTGAATCCAGAACCCAGGGTGTTCCCGACTACTCTAGACTGAGGATGGGACCAGGCCTACAACGGGAAAAAGTGGTGTCTCACTTCACCTGCATCACTTGTTAATAAAATACTTTAAAAAAGCTGCATATTAGCTATGTGTCTCTTTTACTTTATGAGCCGTCCGTGCCCTCTGTCTTCTAAAAAACTTTTTATTTTGAAATAATTACACACTCACAGGAAGTAAAAAAAAATAGTACAAAGAGTCCCGTGGACCCTTTGCCCAGCCTTCCTCCCCGGTGGTGGCACCTTCTCTAGATGTAGCACAACCTCAAAACCAGGAAACCAGCTTTGGGAACATTGTTGTTACTTAAAGTGACAACAGATCTTATTCAGTTTTCAGCATCCGTTGAAGTGTTAGTTGTTTTTTTCTTGCTATCTTATATTGGTAATACTATAATATTAATGATATTAACGCTTTGTGATATTTCTGCCAATGTTTCCCCTAGGTTTTGGTTTTTACTTCTTTTTATAGCATGTCTTTGAATAAGTAGGTTATATTTTTGTGTAATCATATCTACTGGTCTTCAGAATTTCTTTTATTGCTTCCTTGCCTACCCACCCACCCTATCCAGAGATTTACTTTTCATTTTAATCTCTTTTTTAGCCTTTTTAGTCTTATCTGATTTTTAAATAAATTATATACTCACACTGAAAGAAAATTCAAACAACGCAGAACAGTACAAAGAACAAAAGCAAGGTCACCTGCAATTCCACCACCCAGAGGTCACTATTGTTTAAATTCTGGTGATAACATTGTGTAGTAAAGAAATAACCTTATTCAAAGAGAAGTCTAGCCCTTGCCCTCAGCTCCTGAGGGGTAAACCTCTAGGCCCCTGGAATGTCCTGCCCAACAGGAGTATCTGCGTTTGCCTGGGGCTTTGGCCACAGGACAACCTCACTATGTAATTACAATGGGGGCCCTGGAGCAGGGGGTGTCAGTTCCAATCTCCAGAGGAACCCATGACTAAAGGTATCAGCCATCTCTGGGAGGGTCTGGAGACTCGAGGCCAGCCACACAGACTGTGATCCGGCCCCTCTGAAGACCAAAGACTCAGGTGAGCTTCCCTGGTTTTCAGCATCACACATCGTGGCCGGAGGGAGGTAACGCCGTCCACTGGGAGAGGACAACCAGAAGCACCACATCTGGACCCCTCTTGGACTCTGCCCTATGCATGGCTTCCCTTGGCTGATTTAATCTGAATCTTGTCCCTGAGATAAACTATAAGCATGAGTATAACAGTGTTCCGTGAGTTCTGTGAGTCCTTCTAGCAATTACAGAACCTGAGGATGGATTTGGGAACTTGCAACTGGTGTTAGAAGTGAGGGAAGCCTTGGGAAATTCCCCGGCAGTCCAGCGGTTAGGACTCCACGCTTTCATGCCGTGGGCCCAGGTTCAACCCCAGGTCGGGGAACTAAGATCCCACGAGCTGCGACACGTGGCCAAAAAAAAAAAAAAAAAAAAAAAAAAAGGGAGTCTTGTGGACTACTCTCTGCAACTTTGTAGTTGGCCCTAAAACCTTATAATATATATTGATTTGATTATGTATATATGTGTGTCTTTATTCAGATTAAAACATAGGAAAAAAGTATTTAAATATATGGAATTATTTTATAATTCACTTTTTCACTTACAGGTCATGGACATCTTATTATAGTTGTACACAGCTTTTATTGGTTAAAAAATATTCCATTATATACATTTATCACAATCTACTTAACCACTTTTCAATAAATAGGCATTCGTTTACATTAATGGACATAGTTTCTATATTTCACTATTATAAACATACTGTTTCGATGACCATACTGCTACTTACATTTTTGTGCAATTGCACGACTGTTTCTGTGAGATAAATTCCTAGAAATTGGAAAGCTGAATCAGAGGGTATTTGTACATTTATAATTTTGTAATAGTCAAAGAATCTTTCAAGGTTTATACTAATTTACATTCCTAATAGCAGTGAATAGTACCTACTTCCCCAAACCATTACTCAAATTAGTTATTTAAAGATTTTTTTTTGATGTGGACCATTTATTGAATTTGTTACGATATTGCTTCTGTTTTATGTTTTGGTTTTTTGGCACCGAGGCATGTGGGGATCTCAGCTCCCTGACCAGGGATCCAACCCGCACCCCTTGCATTGGAAGGCGAAGTCTCAACCACTGAACCACCAGGGAAGTCCCAGTGTCTGCTAATCTTACAAACAAAAATTTAAATCACTAATTTTTAGTTCCCACTTATTAGTATCTTTTATGTTTATTGGCCATTGGATTTTTTAATGTTAACTGTCTGCATGTCTTCTGCTTGTTTTCTGTTGTTTGAAAGCTCTTAATTTGGTGGAAATGTCTGCCACACACATGGCAGAGTTAATGTGTCCGTCTTGACTATTTATCTTTGCCTCGACTATATATATATATATATTTTTTTTTTTTTTGCGGTACGCGGGCCTCTCACTGTTGTGGCCTCTCCCGTTGCTGAGCACAGGCTCTGGACGCGCAGGCTCAGCGGCCATGGCTCACGGGCCCAGCCACTCCACGGCATGCGGAATCTTCCCGGACCGGGGCACGAACCCGTGTCCCCTGCATCGGCAGGCGGACTCTCAACCACTGCACCACCAGGGAAGCCCTGCCTCGACTATTTTTGATGTGCTTTGTTTTGCTTTTTTACTCTACTTAACTTTTTAATGTATGGTGAGTTTTTGTTGTTACTGTTTTAGTTGACGTTGTTCATTAATGCAATCAAAATTTTAAAGTCCTTTCTTTTATGTTTCTATCTTTTGTGTCATAATTAAAAGGGCTCTTCCACCCCAAGACTGTGAAAATACTTATCTATGTTTTCTCCTAGTTCTTTCACAGCTTCACCTTTTACATTCTTTGCTCCATCTGAAAGTTGGTTTGGTTTCATGAAGATACTGGGATCCTGCTTCAGTCAATGTTTCCTACCTATTCACTCAGTAATTCATCCTTCCCGTTAGACTAAAAAACCATCGCCATCATACACCACATTCTCATAGATAATACCTGGGACCACTTCTGACCACCCCAGTTCTTTTGGTGTTTTGTGCCTATGCTTTAAATGGTTTTACTTTTTACATTTAACTCTGACTCACCTGGGGGAAAAAATCAATTTAGTTCTTTACACAGCTCACCAAAATAAATTCCGACTAGCTATTTGATTATCTCATCTTCCCTCACTAATTTATGACACTTCCATTAACATATATTAAATTATAATATACACTAGGGTCTGTTCTGGGGCCTCATATCACTGATTCGTGTCGAATCCTGTCTTAGTATTACAGTGATTTAATAACTATAAATCTGTGATACACTTTACTACCTAGGTAGCGTTAGTCCCCAGCATTTAAAAAAAATATTTATTTATTTTGGCTGCCCCGGCTCTTAGTTGCAGCATGCAGACTTCTTAGTTGAGGCATGAGGACTTCTTAGGTGTGGCATGTGGACTTCTTAGCTGTGGCATGTGAACTCTTAGTTGTGGCATGCATGTGGGATCTAGTTCCCTGACCAGGGATCAAACCCAGGCCCCCTGCATTGGGAGCGCAGAGTCTTACCCACTGGACCACCAGGGAAGTCCCAGTCCCCATCATTTTTTAAAACAAATTTTAGAATCTTTGCCTATTTATTCCTCCATGCTCCAACTTTACAATCATGTTGTCAAATCTCAAAAGAAAACTATTCTGGCATTTTGATTGGAGTTGCACTTAACAAATACACTACACAGTGTGCGTCCACCACTGACCATTCCAGCTGGGTCATCTCCATCCTAGATTGGCCTATGTTTCTCTACTTATTCGAACAACTTAACCTATTTAAAAATAGCTTTTTTTAAAAACCTGAAGCTGTCTTCTGTAATTTTCTTCATAAATGTCCTTCGCATTTCTAATCATAATACTCAAAATAATGTCAAAAGAAAGTTTAAAAAGTGAAGCTAGCAAAACAAAACAAAATCACAGTTACACACCCAAACACAAGCACTATTCACACTTTATTGTATTCAGCACAGCACCTGCAGCTGATATGGTAACTGCCACCCTCACCCGGATCAAAGCGGCCAACCCATAGATATAAGTGAGAGGTTTCTATTATATTCAGTAGCAGGAATAACCAACTACTCGCAAAGAATACAGCCTTTCCCTACGGGAAGGGAAAAGGTAATTAATAGGTTCAAGTATTCACCAAGGTTAAGATTTTTATGTAAAGAGTGGAAGAACTCCACCCCATCTCAGACACCTGGTGTAAAGAGGAAGTAAATTAACAGAGGTCTTCAGCCAGAGTACACACCTGGAGTCAAGAAACTGGCTGCCAGAGATATAACAGAAATAGATCATGCTTGCAAATCTTTGAGTTCCTACAAGACTGGCAAGAAACAACTTTGTTGGTATCACCAATTATTAGCCATTTTTGAGGCACCGCCAGCTACATAACCTACTTAAAAGGCAGAGAAATCTGAAGCTGTCTGGTGCATTTCAAAGGATAAGGTAACATCCTCCGGGTAGCCAAGACCTATAAATAGGCTTTAAAAAGCATTGGGTCCTTTTTTAAAAGTCAACGTTGACTATTAAAAAAAAACCCATGGAATCTGTTCTTTTTTGAATTTGGAACTTCAAACCTTTCAAAACTTTGACAATATAACTAGGATCACAGTGACATTACGGGTAAATTAACTGAAGTTGCTCTGGGTACACCTAACAAATTCTAACCATCCTGGGGCCAGAAGCTGAAGCCAATAGTTAATTCTATGTAGTACCTATCATAATGCCCTGTGTAAAACAGTGCTTAACACCAGAAACGGGTTGATGGTAAGAACTGGAACGTTTTCAGGCTGCACATGGGCTATACACAGCATGAATACTGTAGCCAGATTAACCTGGCTGAAATACCACTTTCTTCGTGACACTACCCTGATCCACCCACCCAAATCTGTGATCTAGGACTGTTCTAGGGTCAGAGCAGTGAACAAAACCAAGTCCCTAGCCTCGGGGAGCTTATATGCTCCGGGGAATGACAGACAGGCAGGCGACCACAGGCCTGCGGTGTCCAGAGGTCCTCAGTGGTGTGGGGCAAAAGCTAGGGGAGGGGGAGCCGGGAGGCAGGGTGTACACGGTCCCCGCCAAACTCCGCCAGGCTTCCTCTTTGGGCTCCTCCCCTCCTGCCTCCCCCCCGCCCCCCCCCACCCAGGAGGCCAGAATGACCTGGACAACCCGTATCTGTTCATCTCTCTCCCCCACTGAGACTCCTTCAGGGGCTGCCCTGCTCGTTAGAGAGAAGAGAATCCCTGCGTATTCACCCCGGTAGAGCCCCGCAGCTGCACATGTCTGGGTGAAACAAGAACCTCATTCACCTTCCCTGTCTCCCTCCTGGATGGCTCTCAAGGTAAATGAGTTAGTTGGCTACGACCTCTCACAACACTCTGTACCTACCACAATCTGCGACTGCCTGTATGTGTGCCTGCTGACGGTGTGTCTCCACAACCGACTGCATTTTCCATGAGGGGGGTAACAATTCCGTCTGTTTTGCTCACCAGTACCTCCCCCCGAGCCCAGCAAAACGCCACCGCACAGTCGGTGCTGAGGGAACTCCACAGCGAAAACCCTCTTCGCTCGGGCCCCGCCCCACTCCTGCCCCCGGCCCGGCCCACACCTCCCAACCCTTCCAGGACCCTTCCAGCGGCCCTCCCCCCGTCAGCCCCTGCCCCTGCCAGCCCCTCCCCGTCAGCCCCTCCCCTGGGCGTCCCTGCCCCGGCACTCCCTCCCCCTGCCAGCCCCTCCCCCGTCGCTCCCTCCCATTTGTCTCTGCCCCGTCAGTCCCTCCCCTGACAGTCCCTCCCCCCGTCAGTACCGCCCCCCGACAGTCCCTCCCCCTCTCAGCCTCGCCCCCCGTCATGCACACTGAAATTCCCCTAGGCCTGAACTCCAGACTCTCACATGGATGTGTTATTGTCCGTTTGTTCTCGGTTTATCTTCCCCCTCTATTCCACCTCCCTTCCCTTCCCCCCAACATTCAAAATCAGACCACAGGGCTTTGTAAATTAACTGATTGTTACTTTTTCCAGGCTTGCTTCATTTTAGAGAAGACACCTTGATGAAAACGAAGGGGCTTAATAGAAACTGAACAAGACAAAACCAGGTGGCAGGCTCCAGCGCTGCAGCCCCAGTTCTGACGCTGAATAGCAGTATGACGCCATCTCTGCTCCACAAGTCATTTCTTCGCCCTGGCCTCAGTTTCCCTTTTTTAGATGAGAGAGAACTGAATTAGCTTACCCCAACTTCCTTTCCAGTTCATAGGGTCTAGAACTGTACCCCTCCCCAGAAAGGGAGAGGTTGGCCCTAAAGAATACACTTGAGAGGCACCCATAGTAGAGGGCTGTTAGGGTAACACCAGCTACCATTAAGCAGAAGAGATACGTGAAAGGTCTGCAACACCCCACCACACCCACAGACTTCTGGCTTATCTCTGAGGAGGGGGACTTTATTTTTTTTTTTTTTTTTTTTTTTTTTCGCGGTATGCGGGCCTCTCACTGTTGTGGCCTCTCCCGTTGCGGAGCACAGGCTCCGGACGCGCAGGCCCAGCGGCCATGGCTCACGGGCCCAGCCGCTCCACGGCATATGGGATCCTCCCAGACCGGGGCACGAACCCGTATCCCCTGCATTGGCAGGCGGACTCTCAACCACTGCGCCACCAGGGAGGCCCAGGAGGGGGACTTTAAAAAGCAATACAAACAAGTAAAACACTCTGCACAGCCCTCTTCCCCTAATAGACGTTCCAAAATAAAATCTGTTCTAGGAATTTCCTTTCCGTCTGCTGCTGAGAATCAGTTGTCACCCTAAATCTCTCCCTCTTTTCATCCTTCTCCCATGCCTGCTTTTTAATCAACCTGCTAACCTTCCAAGTGGCAGAGGCTTTGGGGATGAGCAGGAGAGCTGGAGACAAACCCACTAAATCGAAGGCAAGCTAGATAATCTCATCAGATTGGTCTCTGCTTCAGAAACGCTGTATATCTCCACACCAACCCAGCTGAGACAAACATCCCTCTGCTGACACTGTCTCCTGAGACATACGTAAATATTACGTCTTTATCACATCCAAAATACCTACATTTTTCCTTTTTGGTATACTCATTTTCACTATGCCCTTTCTGACAGAAGCAACAACTTGTTACTCATAAAACCAAACTTAAAAACAGCGGTGAAAGATAAAAAGAAGTTTTGATTTATTATCATATCCCAATTTTAACCTCAGACCTTTATATGTTATGAACCCAGCCACATAGTTATTTCCCATCTTTACTGCTATTGCAAATGCTTAAAAAGAAAAGAAAAGTGTGTTTTTTTATGGCTCCATGAGAGGGTAGACACACCTTTAGTTACTACAGTGCTATAAAAATCAAGGTCAGGGTAACTTATCTCTCTCATTTCCCTGTTTCAAGGCCTCCTGGGAAAACAGACAAAAATAAAATGAGAATATTTAAGGCAAAACAATTCAAAAAACTACAGAGCAGGGGAAAAAGTCAACTCAAAAAGTGATGAACATTTTATTTTCTCAAAATTGAAGTCCCTGATATGCTGAGCTTTTCCCTCCACATGCACACACACAATCAACAAATGGGCCAGGCGGGAGCTTGTGCGGTAACGACAGACTGAACCAAATGGCAAAGAGATTCTGTGCTTCTTGTTCCACAGATCTTTGGGGACCAGTGTGCATTTTGGTGGAGGAGGAGTAGGGGGAGAGGTACTTGTGAGCGAAACCTAAAGCCAACCATTTATGAGGATTTTTAACTGTAAAGTTGCAGAGTCTTCATATTATTGCAAGGGCCAGCTACACTTTCTTGGCGTAAGGAAGAAGGATAACATCTGGTTCATCTGATGTCAAAATTCCAGATTTTACTGGGGAAATCTGATCCTGTCCACTGTGCTGTCCTGATGTCATAAAAATTCATCTATCAGCAGAATCTCAGGCCAGGCCACCTTCACGGGTGGAAACACCATGTGCCTCCCGATTAGGGCTGACTCTGAAGTACAGTAGAAGCTTTTTACTCAGAAGGATGCTTTCCTAACCACCCTGTGACCTCCCCACCGGTGTCCTCACCTGCCAGCCATGCCGCCTCGCACAGACATCTGGCCTTTCTGAACTTCACTTTCTTTGGGGAAAAGAAAAACAACCTATTTCACAGAGCTGTGGTAAGAATTAAACAAAGAAGGTATTTAGAATGGACTAACAGGGTCTGGAACACAGGAGGTTCTCAATAAAATGGACTAATGCATCCAGCTGACATTCCCCATGATGTTCGGAACTGTGCTGCCCCTGGGCTGTGATAAAGCACAGTTAAAGGCCTCTAGGCCACAGCAGCCAAGCCTCCCTCCCAGCGACTCGACTCAGGGGACAAAGAGAGAATGACTGTTAGGGGTGGGTGATGAGCAAAGGTCCTTGCGAGCCAGAGAGAACTACCATTTAGATATTAGATACGTGGTTCTTCAATGAAAACGCAATCGAATCCCACCAGTATCGGAGGCGGCACAGATACAACTGTCTCTCTTTTTTTATTAGCACTATTTCACTCTCCACCACAGACGAGTATCTACGTAGTAGAAAAGGCTAACGCTCTTGAACAGGAACTGAAGCCTCCCATTCTCTGCACTCCCAGCCTCCTGAGCAAGAAAAAAACACCACCGGGAACTGATCACTCACCCCTAACCACGGCTCTCAGGCCCCCTTCACGGCAATGTCCCTTATCAAGCACCACTCGGGCAGACCAGCGAGGGGAAACCTGGGAGAGGGCGGGAGGGAGAGAGGAGAAACCCGAGAAGGAGTGCTGAGGATGCAGTTCTAAACCCTGCAGGTGCTCCAGGAGAAAGTGGACAGGTCTGCGGGTTTATATTTTAGGTCGTGTCGTTGAAAGGTAAGCCTCTTTCAGTTCAAAGCCCATAATTCTATGACTCTAGAAGAATAAAGAATAATGAAAGGTACCAAGTGAGAAACGATTACCCTAGAATGATGAGAAGGCATCTAGAAGGCAGCTGGAACATTTAAAAAGGGAAAGGCCAGAGTTTTCATTCCTCAGCTCTTTATAAGGTACAGAGAAATACATGTCTCAAAAAAAGCCTGCAGGGGCTGCCCTGGTGGCGCAGTGGTTGACAGTCCGTCTGCTGATGCAGGGGACACGGGTTCGTGCCCCGGTCCGGGAAGATCCCACATGCCGCGGAGTGGCTGGGCCCGTGAGCCATGGCCACTGAGCCCGCGCGTCCGGAGCCTGTGCTCCGCAACGGGAGAGGCCACAGCAGTGAGAGGCCCACGTACCGCAAAAAAAAAAAAAAAAAAAAAAAAGCCTGCAACACCACTTGCTTTCACACCCAGGAAGCAAACGCATCCGCAACTGTACGGGAGAAATCATCTGCAGGCCAGGAAGTGAAACCTCCCAGCAACATTTGTCAAGAGCCTGCGATGGGTCAGGCTCTGTGTGGAGGACTCGGCAACAAAGCTGGTCCTGGGCTCTTAATCCTCGGACCTTACAAGCTAATGGGAAAGACAGAAATGTCTTCCTTCAAGGCAGCGAAGGCATGTGTGCAGTGTATGGAAACACAGGGCAGGGTACTCGATGGTGGGTCCAGGACAGCTTCCTCAAGTAGGATGCCTGAGCCGAGTCTCCAGGATGGGCAGGAGTTAACCAGGGAAAGGGAATGTAGAGAAAAAGCGTTTCAAGCAGGAGGAATAAAGAGATCTTTCTCAAAATATCAGCAGTTTTGACTTCTGGTCCCCTCCCTCCTCCATCCTTAGCTTTGATGAGAGAAGCTAAGATAAGAGCATGGGTTGTTTGGAGCCTTAAGGACCAAAGTCTCAATCTCACTGTTGCCTCCCCTTTGCCAGAGGGCTGCGATCAGCTACAGCAGTTATGTTCTTGGAAAAGTAAGAGACAGCTACGGAAAGTCAGTGCGCCCATAATATCACATTTGGGTTAAGTGCAATTTTCTGAATCTGTAGTCCAAAAAGATGATAGAACAGGAGGAAGAGCTAGCTTCTCATACC
This sequence comes from Mesoplodon mirus, assembly GCF_964341445.2. NCBI lineage: Eukaryota > Metazoa > Chordata > Mammalia > Artiodactyla > Ziphiidae > Mesoplodon > Mesoplodon mirus. The sequence goes on from NC_138989.1 coordinate 7,763,525, forward strand.
AGTTATTTAAATAAAGCAGAACAAGAAAGGGGGGGGGGCAGAGAGGAAGGAAAAATGGGAAGAGTAGGGTTTAGGAAAGGGACGTTTGGAAAGAAATCTCTTGTACTACTGGGCATTTAAATATATAAAAGTATATAAATATATATAAATATTTATGTATATTTATATATATATTATATATATATATAAATATATAAAAGTGAAAAATCTCTTCTAAATCAAAATATCAAGAAGCAAAGTTAGAAGATCAGTGCCAAACTGAGAGAAAGTGAGAGGCCATAACAGTGAGAGGCCTGTGTACAGAAAAACAAACAAACAAAACAAAACACCAGAGATGCCATTTTTTTTGGCCTATCAGGATTAACACAGTTTTGAACGCACAGTAATAATGGTACACAAAATTTTTGTAAAGGTACAGCTATTTTGAAAAAGGATTTTTTAAAAATTTATTTATTTAATTTATTTATTTTGGGCTGCACTGGGTCTTTGTTGCTGCACGTGGGCTTTCTCTAGTTGCGATGAGCAGGCGCTTCTCTTGTTGCAGAGCACAGGCTCTAGGCGCCCGGGCTTCAGTAGTTGTGACTTGTGGGCTCTAGAGCGCAGGCTCAGTAGTTGTGGCGCATGGGCTTAGCTGCTCCGTGGCATGTGGGATCTTCCCAGACCGGGGATCAAACCCATGTCCCCCGCACTGGCAGGCGGATTCTTAACCACTGCACCACCAAGGAAGTCCCAAGGTACAGCCATTTTGGAAAACAGTTTGGCAGCTTCTTATGAAGTTAAACATACACTTACATATGACCCAGCATTTACCCAAGAGAAATAAAAATATACATCCACACCAAGGCTGGTACAGAAACATTCAAATCCATGCAATAATACTGATACAAGGAGCATCACAGATGAGTCTTAAAAATATGCTGAACAAAAGAAGTCAGGCAAAAAGTGTATATACTGTATGATTCCATTTATACAAAACACAGGACAAATCTAATCTATAGTGAGAGAGAGATGGGGAAGAATACCTGGAAAGGGTCTGGGGGAACCTTCTGGGGTGATGGAAATGTCCTGTATCTGGACTGCAGTGATTACACATGTGAATACCTTTGTCAAAATTATATAACTGTGCATTTAAAAGGGTGAATTTTATTGTTTACATATTAAACCTCAGTAGAGCTGATTTAAAATGTAAAATTACAGCAATGACAACCCAGAGCTGGGGAGAATGTGGGGGAATGGGCTCTTGTACACTGCTAGTGGGAATATTAGTTGGTAAACCTTTTCTTTTTAGGGGGAACAGCTTTATTGGGACATAATTCACAAACAATTCACTCGTTTAAAGCGTACAATTCAATGGTTTTTAGTGTACTCACAGAGTTGTGCAACTATCACCACAATCAAATTTAGAACATCTTCACCACCTCAAAAAAATATGCTGTACCCCTTAGTCATCAGCTCCCAAACCTAAGCAACTACTAATCCACTTGCTTTTTTTTTTTTTTTAAGTATTTACTTATCTCATTTAGCTTTTTGGCTGCATTAGGTCTTCGTTGCGGCACGCAGGCTTCTCTCTAGTTGTGGCGTGTGCGTTTTCTCTCTCCAGTTGTGGCGTGAGGGCTCCAGGGCGCATGGGGTCTGTAGTTTGCGGCACGCGGGCTCTAGTTGTGGCGCGCGAGCTGAGTAGTTGCTTAGCTGCCCCGCGGCATGTGGGATCTTAGTTCCCTGAACAGGGATTGAACCCGCATCCCCTGCATTGGAAGGTGGATTCTCTATCACTGGACCGCCAGGGAAGTCCCCCACTTCCTGTTTCTCTATATGTGCCCATTCTGCACAGTTCATATAATTGGAATCATATAATGTGTGGTTTTTTGTGACTGGCTTCTTCCACTTAGCATGTTTTCAAGGTTCATCCATGTGAGAGCAAGTGCTTCATTCCATTTCATGGCTAATATTCCACTGTATGGATATATCACATTCTATTGATTTATTCATTAGCTGATAGGCATTTTAACTGTTTCCACCTTTCAGTTACGATGAATAATGCTACTAAGAACATTCGTGTACAAGTTTTTATATGGACATATGCTGTCATTTCTCTCAGGTACATACCTAGGAGTGAAACTGCTGGGGCAAATGGCACCTCTATGTTCAATTTTTTTTTTTTTCCAACTTTTGGCCACAGGGCATGTGGGATCTTAGTTCCCCAAACAGGGACTGAACCCACACCCCCTGCAGTGGAAGTGCGAAGTCCTAACCACTGGACCGCCAGGGACGTCCCTATGTTCAATTCTTTAGGAACTACTAGGCTGTTTTCCACAGAGACTGCACTATTTTACATTCCCACCAGCAATGTAGGAAGATTCCAATCTCTCCACACCCTTGCCAACATTTATCACAACCTAGTGGGTGTAAAGCAGTATCTCAGTGTGTGTGTGGGGGGGGTGGTTGTAAAGATTTTTTTTAATGTGGACCATTTTTTAAAGTCTTTATTGAATTTGTTACAATACAGTTTCTGTTTTATGTTTTGGTGTTTTGGCCACAAGGCATATGGGATCCTAGCTCCCTGACCAGGGATTGAACCTGCACTCCCTGCATTGGAAGGCGAAGTCTTAACCACTGGACCGCCAGGGTTCTCTGATGATTAACAGTGTTGAACATCTTTTCATGTGTTTATTGGTCCTCTGTATATCTTTGGAGAAATATCTATTCAAGTTCTTTGCCTGCTTTTAATTGGGCTGTTTGTCTTTTTATTTTTCAGTTGTAGCATTCTTTATATACTCTAGATACACATCCCTTATTAGATGTATGATTTGCAAATACTTTCTCCCATTCTGGAGGTTGTCTTTTCCAATCGGTACAACTTCTGAAAACCAGTCTGGCAACATACATCGAAGATTTCAGTGTGAAAGCTCTTTGATCTTACAGTTTTACTTTTAAGAGTTTATCTTAATAGTTAAAAGAAGTAGAATGAGAAAAGCTATAAACAAGAACATTCATCAAAGTACTTCTTAAACTGAATCTCAACCCTTACCTCACACCATATGCAAAAATTAACTCAAAATGGAGCATAGTCCTAAATGTAAGAGCTAAAACTATAAAACTTCTTGAAGAAAACATAGGAAAAAAATCTTAGAGGCCCTGGGTTTGGCAAGATTTATTAAATAGGACACAAAAAGCATGAACCATTTAAAAAAACATGCATTGGACTTCATCAAAATTAAAAACTTTTGCTCTTCAAAAAACAACTGAAAATGATGGTACAGGTCTATTTTTACCTATACAGGCACAGAAAAAAAAGTAAAAAGGGCACAGTAACAAAGTAAATAAATCCAAAAAGAACGTTTCAGAGGATGCTGCTCTTTTCTTTCTATCTTTCTGAAATGTCTGAATTCTCCATCTGACAATGAGTATGCATTTCTATATAATAAGGAGAAGGGCTGGAAAGGATCCTCCATAAAACTATTTCCATTTTGAAAAGGGGAAAAAGTGATTTTCCTTCTGATAAGTAATAGAAAGTAATATTTAATTAGCCAGGGGACATAGTTCACCATTGTGATTTGGAGTTTTTTTTTTTTTATTTGCCACATTTCAGAAATGAGAATAAACTGTAATTTTCTTAAGAGCTTAATATTCTTAAGATTTACAGATAATTTCTTTCATACAAACAAGTTAACCTGGTCAACAAATTTCAGTGATGTAACTGGATAATAATGGCTTAAAATTACACTGTAAAAGAAGTTTAAATGTATAGCATTATCTCGCAACTATCTGGAACTTAATTTAGTTATACCAAAGTAAGTAAAAATAATTCAAGATAGATAGTAAAGGTCTGTGCAGTTGACTCAGAGAGTCTCTAAACCCTCACTAAGTTAATTACTCTCATTTTACACTCAATTTAACAAGTTATGCAAACCAACAGAAAATGAAAGGCACCAGACAAAAAGGGAGAGTAAATGGCAAACTCACTGCAGAACACGTGGCAGCCAAGAGCCTGGAGGAGACAATCATTAAAGATTTGAGGGCTTCCCTGGTGGCGCAGTGATTGAGAGTCCGCCTGCTGATGCAGGGGACACGGGTTCGTGCCCCGGTCTGGGAAGATCCCACATGCCGCGGAGCGGCTGGGCCCGTGAGCCGTGGCCGCTGAGCCTGCGCGTCCCGAGCCTGTGCTCCGCAACGGGAGAGGCCACAACAGTGAGAGGCCCGCGTACCACAAAAAAAAAAAAAAAAAAAAAAAAGATTTGAAAACTCAACTCACAAGAGAGGCTGAGATGGTTGAGCAGAGAAGTAAACATACCTGATCAGTGCAACTTCATCAAGAAGTCACTATGGTACTAATACTACAATAAGTAACGCTCAGAAATAGATTTCTAAATAATCAAATGCTATATTAGACTCAGTATGTTCAAGAAAGCAGTGAAGATTATTACGCATTTGAGAGGGATTTCCAATTCCCATTAAGAATGGTTAATTTTATAAAAGAGATGATTAATGAAATAAACAACAGTGATCTGGAAAACTGGCTTAGAACAAAGGAAGCTCTAGTCCTTAAGAGAAGGGCAAATAAATGAGTCATTTTTGCAAACATATTTGAATAGCTATCCACCCAACTTTTTTTTTTTTTTTTTTTTTTTCTTTTTGCTGTATGCGGGCCTCTCACTGTTGTGGCCTCTCCCGTTGCGGAGCACAGGCTCCGGATGCGCAGGCCCAGCGGCCACGGCTCACGGGCCCAGCCGCTCCGCGGCATATGGGATCCTCCCAGACCGGGGCACGAACCCGCATCCCCTGCATCGGCAGGCGGACTCTCAACCACTGCGCCACCAGGGAGGCCCTCCACCCAACTTTAATACCACAAAACTCAAAGGACTGAACTAAAGAAGTAATTGAGCTCCATTGACAGATTCTTCTGTGCTCCCCAAGGTACACCATGTAAGTGGTTTCCAATCTCTGAGGAAGAACTAACGCTGTGGATAAGGTCATTTTACATCACCCGCTCCCATCTGTCTGGCTCTGTCCTCCTGGTAGAATCTCCTTGCCTTTGCATCTCCGTCTCTGAGAAAAATCACTTTAACTTGCCAGTCTGGGGCCAGGGTCATTAAAAAAATGGCTTCTCATACTCTGCATTTCTCCTAAGGTTCTTCAAATGTCATATTGCAACCACACTGCATTTGGAGAGCTATCAATTCAGATGCAGGAAAATGAAGTTCCTGAGTCTGGAAGCAAATGGAGGAGGCTCAGTCTTTCCTATGTGAGCCCCCCTTCACTGCAATGGGAGTGCCTGCTGTCCTCACCCGAGAGGCTGGGATTTCCACAAACACAGCTGGATCTGCCTAATCTGACCACACAAACACGAAACTGAACGAGGGGCAGAGGTAAGACAACGCAGCCTAATCAGCATCAGAAAGAACCAAAACACTGAGTGTCTGTCCCAGGCTCAGGCGACTGTGTCTGGGAGTCCAGCCAGAGGAATGATTCGCTCTCTGGATTAACTCCGCAGCTTGAGCTATCATACATGACAGGGACAGACGGCCGGCTAACAGGTCGGCAGGGAGGTCAGCTGGGCAGCAGCGCAGCAGGCAGGGAACCTGGCCGCGACAGGTGAGCGCCAAGGGAGGTTGAGGCCGTGAGCAGGCAGCCTGATTCCTAAAAGCTCCACTCCTCCAAGAGGCCACGATGGCTGCGACCCAGCTGGGGTCCAGGAGTGGCCTGGGATGCCCGCTGACCAGGAGAAGACTGTCTGCTCTGGATGGTTAACTGATCTGCTGCTGAGCACAGAGGGCAAAGGAGAGCGGTTTCTCCCCTCTGGGTCGGGCAGTCCTCCCTCCACCTGCCCCCAGGAACGCTGCTGAGGTGGAAGAATAACAGCCGTTTCAGAGCACTGAAGCGATGGAGCCATTCAAACCGAACCAACAGGTACTTTATTCCAAACAATGATGGTTTTGTCAGAAGACTGCAACAGCCCACCAAACCCTGCACTCCTCTCCTCACTTCTACCCCTGACTTTGAGACACCATGCTAAACGGAGGGAAAAAAGTGACACACGTAAACCATCATCGGCCAACGCATGCGACTCAACACGGGCAGGCCAGCTGCCATTCAGTGATGACGCGTCACCGGAGCTGCCTATTGTGCAGCCGTGGAGCTCCTACTCCAGGGACATATCTGAGCCAATTCCAGACAACAGAGGACACAGGGCTGAAGTGTCAAGTGTTTCTACAGTGCCGCTGGGTCACTGTTCCAGGCGATCAGGGAGGGCAACACACCCAAGACCTCAGCTGGAGCTACTGAGCCGAGGTGGCTGCTCCCAGCTTCACAGGAGCCTGAAAGCTGTTACCCTCTAGGACAGGAAGCAGAAAAAATTTTCTCTGCAGCGAAGAACTGAGGGATGAGAGGGACCAGAAGATTACGATATTTCTCATAGCACACCCTCCCCTGCTCACTTCATCCATACTTTACCAATCAGTGGCAATCACCTCAAACCCTACCACAAACACACCCATCCCTCCAAGGAGCCAGCAATCGGCATAAAGACAGAGATAAGCAAACAAAGTTATCGGGCAAAAAGCAGCTGGCTACATACAGGCTGAGCCAGCTCAACTGTAATCAGTAGGTCCTCTGGTAGGCTGCGCTACCAGAGAAGCATCTGGAGGAGGGCGTGCCCACCACAGGTAAGTTTCCCCAGCACCACCTGCCTGCTGGCCCTCAGGTACTGGGCAAGGACATCACCAAGGACAAGCCAGGGGCTGAGCTCATAAGTGGGTTCCTTGTTTTTCTGAGAAGGCTTCTTTCCCATGGAACAAAGTCTTCTGCCAAGGTTTCTCGTGGGGGAAAAAAATCATGAATTTCAAAGCCAGAAGGAAATAGAGACTGGTCCAATAAATAGGGAACCAACCTGGGAGAGTGCTAGGAGGCTGGGGCCAGGCTCTGCTGGGGTAGGAGGTGGAGGCCACAGCAAGGGGCTCTGGGCCAGAATGTAGCCGGCGGACCCAGACGCCACAGGGGCAGCCTAACCTTGCCACCGGGCCTCCGGAGTCATAATGACCTGATCCAGCGTTTAAAACGTCACCGAAGGCCTCTTGTCTTAGCTCAGCCCCTCTGCCACCACGCTGCCACCAGTGTGGGTGGTCGGATACATGGAACCACAGAAGCCCCACCAGTGATCACGCTGACAAGTAAGGCTGCCGAAAAGCCAGAAATCAGCATCTCTGGACTCGATGTGACAGATGCGACAGAAAGTATTTAAATTGTTTTCCAGAGAGTTGAGTCACCTTTCCCTTCCATATACCAAGTCACACCAGTGTCTGGTTTGTGACTCACAGGAAACACGCATCCACTCGACTCCCCATCTCAGGTGAGCTCGCCACAGCTGGGCAGACTCACAGCTGGAATCACTACCTTTCGTGAAGCTCAACGCTCTCCCTGCCTCTGGAACCACAAAAAGCCAAGCGACGGCATCCACCTGCTGGCATGAGTGCCAGAGCCCTGACCTCGGGGCGTGAACATGCAAGCTCAGCCCGGGTCCAGGCATGCTGCTGAGGGGTGTGTCAGACGCCTTCCGCCGTGTCCCCTGCCCTTCTGCAGGCAGAGAATGCAGCCAGCCTTTCTCTCTGCAGCCTAAGGCACAGACGAAGGCTGCTGCTGAGCTGCATACCTGTCACCACCACCTCCACACACACCTTATCCATGCAGGCAGGAGGGTGGGACAGGCCAGGCCAGGTGCCTTTTTTCCAAAGGTTCTCAGGTAAATGGTTCTTTCAGTCAGCAAGGAGGAAGAAGCAGAGAGACATTTTCAGAGAAAGTAGGGATATGATAAGGTAAATAGAACAGGAGCTCAGAAACACAAAAATATCATGAAATGTTCTCAGTGACCACCCGAGAGGGTTCCGAAAAATAGCAGTACATTTCACTGTGTGGACAATGAAACACTATTCAGCCACTAAAAAATACTGCAGATGAGTATTTGGGGACTTGGAAGGGTGTTCACAGTCTATTAAATAGAAAAACAAAATACACTTACCCTGCCAAAAAAACAAAAACCCCACAAGGTCTGGAAGGATAAACACCAGGGAATGACAATGGTTATCTGTGGGTGTTGGGATTTTTTCTTTTTCTTCCCCTGGAAGGAGACCCAGAAATACAGTCAAATTCCAAAAAGTAAGGTGCTAAATAAGCTTTGAAGAGTACTTCCCCAGTTTCTCAGTGAACGTGCTTAACTGCACCCTTGAGAAGTACAAATTCTATTTCAATCTGGCTTAGAAGCAAAGTCATGGCCTTGAAGAACCATAAAGCTATTTGCCAACACCTTTATAGATCAGATCAAATACAGACAGAAAATCCAAGAGCTGGAAAGGCTCAGAACGTGTGCAGGGTGGCTGCATGGGAACGTGTGTGAGTGTGTGTTGGGGGGAGAGTTCAAAGCAAGCATGTCCATTCCTTTCTTAACCACCTGAAGTACACGTACACACACACGCACGCACACACACAAGTGCACACATGCACATACACACTTAACTGGGGAAGCAAAGCCAGAGGCATGCAACGCAATGTCAAAAGCGTAGGTTAGAAACTTTAAACAAGAGCCAAGTGAGAGGCCTCCTCAGGCTAAATGCAAGTTATAATTTTGTTTCAACTACAACCAAATCAACTGTCTGGAGTTAAGTCAAATGATTATCCCTTTCCTCCAGCCCAGAATCACCCTATGAAAACAGCCCCACCCCAGGCAGGTACGGTGGTGAAGTTAAGGGGTAACAGTCAGAAATGGAAGGTAAAGCTCTGAGTAACCTACCGTCCAGTAACTTCACAAAATGGAGAGTCAACCCTCCACCTCCAAGTCAAGAGTATTTAAAATAATTGCCCTAGGGCTTCCCTGGTGGCGCAGTGGTTGAGAGTCCGCCTGCCGATGCAGGGGATGCGGGTTCGTGCCCCGGTCCGGGAGGATCCCACGTGCCGCAGAGCGGCTGGGCCCGTGAGCCATGGCCGCTGAGTCTGCGCGTCCGGAGCCTGTGCCCCACAGCGGGAGAGGCCACAGCAGTGAGAGGCCCGCGTATCACACACACACACACAAAAATTCCCCTAGTTCCTCATAACTCAGAGTAACTGTCTACCAGGAGCATGTATACCTCTGGGGTTTACCAGGAGGATAGTCTTAGATTCTGTATTCAGAAGATGGTCCTGTGATCATATCAACTTCAACACAGCATGAAGGGACACTAGGAGTAAGAACACAGGACCTTCCTCGTGCCAGGGCTGACCTGTGGCAAACAGCACCACACACCCCTTCATCTCTTATGCCAAGACTCACTTCTAAACTAGATGCCACCGAGATTAAACTCATTTCCCCAGAATTCCTAATACCTGAACTCAGACATTAGGTAGAAACTGAAATGTAGACTTCACATACAAATTCAGATTTCTTCCAATTTTCAAATATGCCAGACCGCGTAACACTGAGCTCACATTCCCAAATGGCAAAAGTCGCCTGGAGCTGAGTGATGCCTGCCCCCTTTAGACCAGGCACGTACCCTCCAGGCCACCACAGACCCCTCCACTCCGTGTTGCCCTTCCATCACGGAGGCCCAGTCAATTGCAGTTTATGCTTGCATGGTTTTCATAATAAAGAAATGCTTCTCTGTAACCATGACTATATCAAAAGCCAGAAAATAAAAGACAACAAATGTCCTCTTTGCCTTACCGATGACCACTTTATTTCCTGGTCCTTGTGGGCATTTGACTTTGTGACCCCTGACCCAGACAATGTTAAAAGAAAAAAAGGTCTTATCAGGATAACCTTAGGGTGATTTGCCAAGCTATGAGATAACTTGGAGAGCCGAATTCCTGAGTCGATTTTAATCTAGGGGAAATGCCCAGGACAGGTCACCTTCCCAAACGGTCTCTCATTTACTGTACACAGAAGAGATGGAAGATAGAGTCATGGAATTTCTATACACTGACATATTTAGGATCTTCAAGATCATATCGTCCAGTGCTTCCCAAGTAAGACTCCCTAAAGATAACACTGAAAACCTAAACTGTTTGGATTTTTTTTTAAGTAACAGCGTTACTGAGACATAATTTACACACCATGAAATTCACCTTTTAAAAGTGTTCACTGGTTTCTAGTATATTCACAACGTTGTGTAACCATCACCATTCCCTAATTTTACAACATTTTCATCACTCCTTCAAAATACCCCATACTTGGGCTTCTCTGGTGACGCAGTGGTTAAGAATCCGCCTGCCAATGCAGGGGACACGGGTTCGAGCCCTGGTCTGGGAAGATCCCACATGCCGCGGAGCAACTAAGCCCGTGTGCACAACTACTGAGCCTGCGCTCTAGAGCCCGTGAGCCACAACTACTGAGCACGCGTGCCACAACTACTGAAGCCCGTGCGCCTAGAGCCCGTGCTCCGCAACAAGAGAAGCCACTGCAATGAGAAGCTCGGGCACCGCAACGAAGACTAGGCCCCGCTCGCCACAACTAGAGAAAGCCCGCGCGCAGCAACGAAGGCCCAACAAACACAGCCAAAAATAAATAAATTAATTAATTAAAAAAAAAACCCATACCCATTAGCAGTGACCATCCACCCTTCCCTCCCACAGCAACCACTCCTCCACTTTCTGCTTTATGGGTTTGCCGAATCCGGACATTTCATACAAATGGAATCACAGCACGTGGTCCATTGTGACTAGTTTCTTTCATTCAGCAAAACGTTTCCAAGGTTCATCCATGTTGTAGCATGTGTCAGTACTTCATTCCACAAGTTGTTTTCAATATTTTCAAACATATTTATTTGTCCATGATAAAGCCAGGTGGCCACTGTTTAAATAATGTGATTTTCTCATTTTTCTAACATTATGAACATTTTCAAACATACAGAAGAATTGAAAGAATCACACGGTGAACGCCCACGCACCCACCACCTGAATGCTACGATTACCACTTTGATGTATTTACTTTATCAAAATTCATCTACCCACCCAACAACCCATCTTATTTTGCTTAAGCAGAGGTTCTCGAAGTGTGATTTGGAGACCCCTGAGGGCCCCTGAGACCCCTTCTGGGTCCAGGATATCAAAACTATTTTCAAAATAATACTAAGAGGTTATTTTCCTTTTTCACTCTCATTCTCTCAAGAATGGTGAGGTTTTCCAGACACTCGATATTGCAGCAGACGAATGCAAAAGCAGATATGAGGATCCAGCTGTCTTCGAACTAAGCATTAACTAAGAGACTTGCAAATGGGTAAAACAATATCATTCTTCTCGTTATTTTTTTTGAAAATAGTTGTTCTATATAAAGATATGTTATTTTTGTTAACATGGTAAATAGGGTTTATTATTTTTTAAAGTACTTTAACAAATATTTTTACTTTTTCTCAGTTTTCATTTCTAATATAGTAAACATCGATATAATCCACAAACAAAAGCTCTTTGGGGTTCTCAATATTTAAGAGCCACTGTTTTAAAGCATTTCAAAGATAAGATGCTGACATCAACACACTTCACCCCTGAGTTCAACATCTGTCAATGGTTCTTTTTGTTTTGGGTGAGATTTACACATAATAAAATGCACAAATCTTGAGTGTGCCATTCAGAGAGTTCTGACAAATGTATACACAACCCCTTCGTGATATAAAACATGACCATCATTCTAAAAGGTTCTCTCCTGCTTCTCACCAGCCAGTCCCCTCTTCAACCTCCCTCACAGGCAGGGACTGGTCTGACTTTTTTTCACCGTAGATTAGCTTCGCCTATTCTAGAACTTCATATAAATGGCATCAGTATATGATCTTTTAGGTAAGATTGTGTCACTTGACGTAATGTTTCTGAGATTCATCTGTGTTGCTGCACATACCAGTAGTTTGTTCCTTTTTATTGCTGAATACAATTTGTTTCTAAGGCTATATCTCTCAAAAACATAAGGTCCATGGAAGAAAAATAAGATTGGTAACCATGATTCTAGTCTAACCCCTCCCTTTCCCTCTCACTTTTTTTCTTTCTTTACGGTTAAAGACACCCAGACTTATGAAGCTAAGGGATATGGTGCCAACCAGTGGCACCACTATCCAGTGGTGTTGAATCCATCATCTTTCCACCATATTCACTGCCATTTACTATTCTCACCTTGTAAGGAAGTTCCTGGCTGAATCTGCAAGAGACCTTTACTATAGGAAACGGAAAGTCAACATCCAAATAATGAAGCTACTAGGCTTCCCTCAAAAACTTGCCTGTCAGTGAATGGATAAACAAAACGTAGTATATTGACACAATGGAATACTGTCCAGGAATAAAAAGGAACAAAATATGGGTATGTGTTGTAAACATGGATGAACCTCGCACACATTACACCAAGTGAAAAAAGCCAGACACAAAAGACCACATACGGTATGATTCCATTTATATGACATGTCCAGAAAAGGCACAGACAAGCAGATTACAGACATAGAAAGCAGATTAATGGTTGTCTGGGGCTGAAGTGGGAACCGGGATTAAACGTAAAAGGGCAGGAGGGATCTTAGTGGGGTGACGGAATGTTCGAAAACTGGATTGTGATAATGACCGCACAACAAAAAAAGAAATCAATGAACTGCACACTTACAATGACTGCGTCTTACGGTACATGAATATATCTTGATAAAGCTGTTGACAACAACAACAAAAAACACTGGTCTGTACAAGTGGAAGAAAGAGTCTTGCTCCAAAGCAGAGAATGATCCGTTTAATAATTTAAAGAACAGGGCTTCCCTGGTGGCCCAGTGGTTGAGAGTCCGCCTGCCGATGCAGGGGACATGGTTTCGTGCCCCGGTCTGGGAGGATCCCGCATACCGCGGAGTGGCTGGGCCCGTGAGCCATGGCCGCTGAGCCTGCGCGTCCGGAGCCTGTGCTCCGCAGCGGGAGAGGCCACGGCAGTGAGAGGCCCGCATGCCGGGGGAAAAAAAAAGCAAAACAAAAAAAACCCAGGAAGCTAATATAATCATATACTGTTTTAAGAATTTGCTGAAAGTGTTTCATTTTATAAATTTATTTATTTATTTATTTATTTATTTTTTGCGCTACGCAGGCCCCTCACTGTTGTGGCCTCTCCCGTTGCGGAGCACAGGCTCCGGACGCGCAGGCTCAGCGGCCATGGCTCACGGGCCCAGCCGCTCCGCGGCATGTGGGATCTTCCCGGACCGGGGCACGAACCCGCGTCCCCTGCATCGGCAGGCGGACTCTCAACCACCGCGCCACCAGGGAAGCCCTTATTTATTTATTTTTGGCTGCGTTGGGACTTTGTTGCGCGCGGGCTTTCCTCTAGTCGCGGCGAGCGGGGGCTACTCTTCGTTGTGGTGCGTGGGCTTCTCATTGTGGTGGCTTCTCTTGTTGCGGAGCACGGGCTTGGCACGTGGGCTCAGTAGTTGTGGCACTCGTGCTTAGCGGCTCCGCGGCATGTGGGATCTTCACGGACCAGGGCTCGAACCCATGTCCCCTGCATTGGTAGGTGGATTCCTAACCACTGAGCTACCAGGGAAGCCCTTGGTTGTTTTTTAAAAAGCCAGAACATTGGGTAAATACCTAGAAACGAGGTTAATCCTCCCACTTTCTCCATAAGAAGCTGTTTTTTGTTTTGCTGACTCTTTGCTCCATGGTGACAGAGCACGAGAGGCTGCCCTCTTCCCCATGCCCACGAGCCACAGAGGGAAGAGGTGGTAACGAGCTTTCAAAATGGGCCCTCCTATGCACAGAATATTCCTCAACGGTGTAACTGTGCTCACAAAAGCCCCCCGGGGTCCCCTCTGCACTGCTGTTCCTACCCGCAGCCTGCTTCTCCCTGCTGTCCCTTTATGAGCTCTTTACTCCCGGGCCTCAGTCTTCACTGTTCCTCAATCGGATTCTTCATGTTCACTTCTGAGACTCAAAAGCTATCGACAAGGAATTCCGTTTCTGGAATTATTTTTCCAGATCTTGTACGTCCTTCTGGAGCTACCAAATAACCTCTTCTACACTGCCTCCTTCTAGAAGGTTTGTCTGATGGTGCAGTTTGACCCCAAACACATCAGGAATGCTAGATTTGGAGACGTTTCCTTGTAGGGCATTCAAGACCGGGCGGTACTCCTCTACCACCACCAGACCCAAGTGAGTAAAAAAATATCATTCGGGATATGATGGTATATATTTCACAGGAAACAGCAACAACAACAAAAAACTGCCATCCCATATACAAGCTCAAAACGCCAAAACCTCCCATGGCCAACCGGCCCCTCATGAGGCACAACAGGGGTTAGGGAGGCAAGACAGAGCAGCTGGGAAGGAAGAAAGAAGCCCGGCGCCTGGACTGGTCTAGACTGGTCGGGGCTAAGTGGAGAACTGCTCTGGCGACAGTGAGGACCTCCCTGGACACCACGGTGTCCCCCGACGCTGACAGCCCCTCGCAGCCCCTTCCCGGGGAGCTGCTCCGCCCACGGCCCGCGTGGCCGAGTTTAGTGCACAGCGCAACACAGCAGGGTCCTCAGCACCACGGACGCCAGCCACGCGGCTGACGGGGCTCCCTCGGCTCCCTCATTTCAGTCATGGCCCCCACAGCTCAGGCCAAAACCCTCAGGGTCCCTGCTGATTCTTTTCTTACATCCCCTAGGTCCGATCCACCGGCAAGCCCAAACCCACCCTGAATCCACGCACTTCTCACCACCTCCACTGCCCCCACTCTGGGACCCACGTGCGCTCCCCTTGCCCTCCATCCCCTAGTCCCCACCGAGCAGCCTCAACAAGCCAACTCCCCGGAGCAATGAGCAAATAGCCTACCCTCTTACCACCCACCAAGGCCCCTTCCCTCCTCTTCTCCTACCACTCACCCTGCCCTCAATGTTCCAGCCACGCTGGCCTTCTTCCTAGGCCCGGAATGTGCCAAATTCATTTCACCTTGGGCCTCTGCCTCGGGCTCTTCCACCGCCTGGAATGACTACCCACGTCTGGTTCCCACTCGCCACTCAGGTTTCAGTTCAACCTGAAATGTCACCTCGTCAGAACACTTCTCTGACCCGCGGAGATACGGTGTCCCCCACCCTGCCCACCCCCATCACTTTCCATCTCCCAGCATGTTTTATGTTCTTTATTGCAGTAACGATATAAACCTGATTTGCACACTGAATTCCCCCAACTGACAACAAACTCCATGATTTTACAAGAGCTGTAAGTCAGGTCATTGTGCTGTACACCTTAAATGTGTACAGGGCTGTATGTCACCTATATCTCAATAAAACTGAAAGAAAAAAAAGAATATAAATGCCGTGAAGGCAGATGACTAATCGGTCCTGTGTACTGCTGTACCCTGAAGGGCTAGAACAGTGCCTGCCACACAGTAGAGCCCTGATTAATACTTCTGGAAGGAAAGGGCATCCTGTCCAAAGGCCATGGCTCGACTCATGCTCTGGGGTCCCTGAGGTTCTGCTCAGAGAGGGAGGGAACTGCTGGTCTCCTTCTGAAGTACCTGAATTGGAGACGATGGACTAATTTAATTAGACAATTGGCAAAGAGCACTGACAGTAATGGGAAGCTTTAAGCAGGCCTGTGTGCGAAACACAGGCCATGGGCGAGCTCCAGTCAGGCAGACGCAGAAGCTCCCATAAGCAAGAGCTTTGAAGCAAAGAGCAGGGCAGCAGGTGAGAGCGCCAGCTGGACGCAGAAGATCCCAAAGAAAAGCAGAGCCTGAGAGAGGAGCTGAGTCACTTGATGGGGGTGAACCTTAAGGAAAGGGCAAGCTCCCCCTGCCGAGGGCCCACAGTGCTCTGGGACCCAACTCCAGTGTCCACTGAAGTCTGGCAGTCCTGGTAACCCTGGAGGTTCATGGGAGTACCAGCACCCTTCCTGACCCCTGCACTAAACCCCCATCACATGCGCTAGCACCAGAGGGTCCCTGATCCATGCGGCCAAAAGAGCTCTGCCTAAAACTCAAGCCCTGTGGCCTGGAATTCTAACCACAGACAGAATTCCAACAAGATAGAAAATACCTAAGATATTTGCTGTCTGAACTGCACATTTTATACCCAAGAAGTAACTCAATTCTGGGGAACAGGAGCTCACACTCTGAATTTTTCATCAGCCATATAAGAATCCTTAAAGATAAGTACTATTAACTTTCTACAATACCCTACTCTAGAAACTGTGCTAGGGAACCATGGTAAGACCACTTTACAGACTTTCTTTTATATCGAGGGCCCTCCTATCACTAGCTCCCCTGAAGTGGTGCCTAATACACTCAGCACAGCTTGACATAACTGCAGGGTGGGCTGCTATGCTCTCCTGTGGGGGAAGAAGCCTTAAGAAAGACTTTCATACTTGTGTTATGTGCTTAAAAACATCACCTCAAGAAACTTTTGAAACCAGTCTGTATTAGTTTCCTATTGCTGTTGTAACAAATGACCACAAAATGAGTGGCTTAGAACACAAACTTACTGTCTTACAGTTCTGGAGGTCAGAAGTCTGAAATGGGTCTCTGGGGCTAAAATCAAGATGTCAGCAGCGCTGGGTCCCTTCTGAGGACTCTAGGGGAGAATCTGTTTCCTTGCCTTTTCAAGCTTCTAAAGGTTGCCCATATTCCTTAGCTCGTGGCCCCTTCCTCCATCTTCCAAGTCAGCAACATCAGGCCAAGTCCTTCTCCCACTGCTCCCTCTCTGGTTCTCTCTTCTGCTTTCCTCGTCTACTTTTAAGGACCCTTGTGATTGATTACACTGGGCCCACCCACGTAATCCAAAATAATCTCCCCATTTTAAAGGCAGCTGATTAGCAACCCTAATTCCTCTTTGCCATGTAACCTAACATATTCACAGGTCCCGGGGATTAGGACGTGGACGTCTTGGGGGGGCCACTCATCTGCCTACAGCCCCAGTCCGTGTGGGTCACAACACAAACACTACCCAGCAAAACAACACCTCGTTGCCCCACTCCACACCAACACCCCTAAAGCACAGTTCCACAGAGGGTGTATTTGTCTTTGCAGAGCTGAAGATAAACAAGGTTCACCAGAGGCAAGTCTCTGACGTTGGCCGCTAGGCCCCTGAGCTTCCCTTTGCAATTCCATATATAGTTCTTGGCCACTCAGTACGTGCCAGACAACTGTTAGGCTCCGTGGGAAAGTCAAAGGTGAAGAGAGCAGGAATCTGGGGAAGTCAGGTCTATGGAAGAATACCACACAGAACCAATAAGGTCGTGGATTTGCAGAGGATTGTGGCATTCACTCCCTTTGAGGAAGACGGCAGGGCCACAGTCTTGAAGGGAGGGCAGGATTTTACCAGTGGGGAATAAGGGCATTTATTTTCCCCATCTTGGTGTCTCCCGCCTTACATTCCTAGAGGAACTGGCACTTTCACCTCCTCTCTTACAGAACTGCAGGCTTCTGTGCGCAGATGAGGGAGGTGACTTTTCAACTCCTTTTCAGCTCCCAGAGACACCGCCTTGGACAAGCTGCCTCACCTCCCAGCAACAGGGCAAATTAACCTCTGTGCTCAGGTTTTCTTTCCTTTTTTTTTTTTTTTTAAGTTTTAAAAATAGGAATTCCATCATCACCTGCCTGAGAGGGTTATTGTGACTTAGGATAATGCAGAGACTCCAGGAGGGCGGTAGTTGCTCAGCTGGTGCGAATTTTCTTCCCTCCTCCCACCCTAGCAGATGAACTCCCTCCACCCTCCCCTCCAGCCCCTTTCCCCGGGCTCTTCCCCATTTGATCACCCTTCTTCGCCCTTCCATCAGGGCGGCAATCAGCCATTCAGCCTCTACAGAAAAAGGAAATTTGGTCCTGGACTACCAACAAGGAGAAGATAGGCAAAAGGAACTCTGGGGCTTCCTGCATGATTTCTGACAGTTAACACGGGGAAGGGGAGATAGGTGTGAAACCCCAATGTCAGGAGAAACTGTCCACACTGATCCCGATTATGCAAACACACACACACGCACACACGTGCGCACATGCCCACGTACACACGCGCGCACGTGCGCGCGCGCACACACACACACACACGCACACGCTGGCTTCGGCACCCTGCCTGGTGCTGCTGTTGGACCTGGTTCATGTTGTTTATCGTAGCCCTTGCTAACTGTTTTACAACTGTCTGTTTATCTGTCCCCCACCCCAGGTTTGGGAGTTCCTGGAGGACAGAGACGGTCTCTTCTCCTCTCTGCAGCCCGCGCTCCCATCTCAGTGCGGCCCTTTAATGGACACCATATTATGATTAAAGACCAAAGAAAGCTCAAGAGAAGAGAAACTGCTTCTCTTCAGCATGGTTGCAGAAGAATAAAACTAATTTAGTCATTTGTGTGAATGGTTCCCATTTACAGCTAGTTATCGCACCTAGGATCAGAAAGTTCCTCTATGGAAAACTTAAAACTTGGAGGACAAGATGCTCTAAACCTTTAATCCTTGGGGATCAGGAAGAGAGGGTTACTATACATACGTATACAGGGTTACATCCTAGAAACTTGTATCCCAAGGCTATCTTAGAGGTCCAAATTAAAAGGTCTCCTCAAATACCCACTGGAGCAGAAATCCACTGTCCAGAAAGCTACTGCTTATCTTTAAATACATAAAAGGACTCTCTCCCCACCCCCCAGGCATTAACACCAAGGCTCCCTAATAGTTACATAAAAAGAGAAGCAATGGGCTTCCCTCGTGGTGCAGTGGTTGGGAGTCCACCTGACATTGCAGGGGACATGGGTTCGAGCCCTGGTCCGGGAGGATCCCACGTGCCGCGGAACAACTGGGCCCGTGCACCACGGCTACTGAGCCTGCTCTCTAGAGCCCGCGGGCCACAACTGCTGAGCCAACACTCTAGAGCCCACGAGCCACAACTACTGAAGCCTGCGCGCCACAACTACTGAAGCCCGTGCGCCACAACTACTGAAGGCCGCGCGCCTAGAGTCCGTGCTCCGCAGCAGGAGAGGCCACCGCAATGAGAGGCCCGCACACCACAATGAAGAGTGGGCCCCGCTGGCCGCAACTAGAGAAAGCCTGTGCGCAGCAACGAAGACCCAACACAGCCAAAAATAACGTAAATTTTAAAAAAAAGAGAGAGAGAAGCGAAACCAAAACCAACCACAAAAAGCTATGTATCTACTAGATGTGTTCAGAATCCACGTGGGTGATTTACATGTGTGACATTCCTCACAGTGTTAAAAGGGCAAGGACCATGAACTATGTTCTAGAGTACATAGCTCCTTTGTGGGGCCTTAGAAAGTATGGACAAACCAAGAATGTATCCGTTTACCATTTGTCAGGCAGGCATTTGAAAGCCACACTAAAGACCCCAGTCAGATACGTTATTTCCCTCAGTTTACAGATGAGAAACTTGGGCTCCTAATAAATGTCAGCTGAGTGAGGAGGCAGACTGGATTCGGCCCATTAAACCTCTTCTCGTCTCTTATTTGTCAGGCACTAGACACATTCACAGACATTATCTCAGTTGATCCTCACTTCCACCCTGCAGGGGAGCTTTATCCTCCCCATTTTACAGTGGCAGACAGGAAGCCTTAGAGAAGGTAAGCCATGAACTTCTAAGCTCTGCCTTGGGGGGAGGCGACTTCTTCCCCTCCCAAACATCCCAGTAATTGAACACACACTGTGGGACCAAAGCAAGATGTTTCACTACAGGGCTTCTTAGCATCACAGTGTGGGAAGGACGTGGATGCCAGATACATGAAGCTGGAATCCATCCGCACCGTCACTTGCCCAGGTGGACCACGGGGCACGTTCACACCTAGTCCCAACTCCTCGAAGACCCTATTCCCCCACCCGAAGTCAGTCTTGCCAAAGACCCTTCAGGAGTTCAAGACTTTGCACGTTCAGGAACAGATCATATTCAGAGTCCCTAGGCCACTTCACACGACTGGGGAAAAAACCACCACAACTTCCCCTGCACTTAGTTCCTCCCCCAAAGAGCGGTTGAGCCTCATCTGGAAACAGCTGGGAGTCAGCAGTTAACAGGAAACCAAACCAAAAAAAAAGCACAGAGTGTACCAGGGAGAGTTAGGCGGCTAGAACGAAGAGGCCAGGGGACAGACAGGAAGTTGAAGTTAGAAAGAGCCTAGGCCACAAACAGTCAGACAGAAGAGGAGGCCCAGCTGGCCTTCCTCTCAGCCCCAGGAGCAGAAAACCTGGAAAACAGTGGTGAAGGCTCACACCGCACTGAAAGGGAAGTTAGGCCACCTCTGGGGTTGACTCTTCTTTCCTCCCTGCCCCCCATATCTCAACCCCCCTCCTCTGAAAGCCAGCTAGTGGTCGTGCAGGACAGCTGAGGTCAGAAACTCACTTCTGTTCTCATGCTGCTTTCTGGGCCAGAGGCTACGGCCCAGACAACTGGTTCTGAGTCACTCCTCCTGTCAATCTGTACCCGGGTTCCACACTGCCAACTAAACTCTGGGGCCATCCAAACGAGCCCCACGCGGAGACACAAAGAGCATCTTCATGAGAAATAACTAGGTGGACACATACCAGGGACCTGCAGTGGCAGGACTCTGCATGGGGAATGACAGCAAAGCAGGAGAGCCAAAAGGGGCTGGAGGCCTTGAAGAACAAGGTAAGCCTCAAACCGAACTAAGGGTGCATTTTGCAACCAAGGAAGTTAAATGAGCAATGGACAGGTGCCAAAATATTTCTGAAAGAAGTGAAAGAAAAAATACCATTACTAAAATTCTTTGGTGTTATTTAATAATAAGCCTTTAGGTTATCCAAACGGAGGGCAAAGCGGGGAGACTGGTTTATTTTTCCTTTAGCAGAGCTTAGGTGAGTGCTTTCGAGCCCATGCCTCCTGCTACGCAATCAACCATTCTCTCTTTGTACGCGGAGAAGTTTATATTAAAATAAAGAGGAGGATTAAGTTCGCTTAATAAAGCACATTCCTGTCTTTCACCTCCGATTTTGTTTGAAAGGGCTCTCTCACACTGTAGCATATGCTACAATCTAGTTGCGTTTGATTCCCATGAAGTGCTCAAAATTTGAGACTGGGTAAGCAGGGCTAAACGAGGGCAGTGGGCTGCAATCTCAATGCCGTTTGGTTGAAAAAAGAAAAAAGAAAAAACAGAACATCTTCACAGGCTCAGTGTCAGCTCAAACTGGCAAGACGAGAGAATCAGAGCACAGCCTAACCAATGTGCCACGCAAGGGGGGTTGGAGGAGAGCTCTGGGTAATGTAATGCAGCCATGTGGCAAACAAACCATCAGGGAAGCCTTCAAGAGAGGAAATGGGGGCGGGAAGAGTGGGGTGCGTTTCAGGAACATAACAAAGGAACAAGTTGACTAATCATTTATTCCAGAGGGGAAAATGCCACCCAGAGCCATGTATATCTAGTGTTTCAACTTCAGGTGAATGTGTACCTTGGATATATTTGGGGCTCCCTTCCCCTAAAAAAAACGGGGGGGGGTGAGGGTAACAGTCCTACTCTTCTTCACACTGTTTCTGGAGTCTCCAAGATAACTTTCCCTGCGCTGCCTGCAGACTAAACCTGAGACAACCCCAGCCACTCCAGTTACTACTGCAGTAACCTCCACTCTGCGGAGATCCTATCATGAGCTTTGGGCAGGGCTGGGCTGCTCTGTACTGCAGCTAGTCCACAGAAGTTCTGTTGCTGAGGCAGAAATTATCTGAAGCAAATACCTAACAAACACGCCGAGAAAGGGAGAGTGGAAGGACACGTTAACCCATGAGGACCACGCATTTCTGTGACTTAGAAAAAAGGGATCTCCGCCTAGAGCCGGAGCCACAGGTCAGGATGGTGCCTGGGATGCCTGCCCTAAACACTGACATCTCCATATAACGTTGGAGCCAAAGAACCCTCCAACTTGCCAGGAGGACAGCCTGCACCTCCAAGAGCTGTGGCTCCAAGTCTCCCTAGGAGGCAGCCAGGGCCCCTCCGAAGTTGGGGGAGGGCTTCCCAATAAAGGGGATGTGAGAGGACCCAGCCTCCCTCTGCTGGGGCAATAAGAAAAGTAGCTCACACTTCTGGAGCAACTAATTATGTGCCAGGCGCTGGAATAAGCACTTTACCTATCGCGTTCCATCCCCACAGCAGCCCACGGAGGCAGACACTACCGTCAACCTCTCTTTATAAAGGAGGAAACAGGCTCAGAAATTTGACTCAACCATTAAATACTGGAACCACCGACTTTAAGCCACCCTGGACAGGTGGTCCTAACCACTACTGGCAATTGCTGGAAACACACAAAGCTTTTGGGGGAAGGGTGGATAAAGTCGCGTAACACAAGGTACAGCCTGTATTTACACCTTTTTCTTACCCGAAATCGGTGGCCTCGGAATTGGAGGTGAGGGCCTGCATGGGGAACGTGAAGCCGGAAGAACCCAAGCCCTGCTGACAGGGAAGAGGCCAGGACCCCTGCCCCTCTCGCTTCCACTAGGGACCCGAGACCCATAAACCCTCCCGAAGACGGAAGACCCAAAGGGAATGCCTGAAGCCAAGAGGTCCCCAGGCGGCCCAGCCCTCCACGCTTGTTTTGTCAAAGGGAGCCCCGCTCGAGAGGTGGGGCCGGCCGGGTCCTACCTGTAGGCCAGGGTCATGCACTCGAAGAGCTTGGTGAGCGAGGCGTCGATGGACAGGTGGCAGGAGCTGGTCTTGCCGAAGCTGTAGGTCTGGCACGTCTGCTTGTTGACCGTGTCGAAATCGTAGCCCTTCTTGGGCGGGTGCTCGCGGTGCGGCGACGACACCATGAAGTGGCCGCTGTGGATGATCTGCTGGCGGCGCGGAGGCTCTTCGCTGCCCGACCCGGCCTTGGGCGGCAGTGGCGCGGCGCTCGCGTGGCCCCGGGCCGGGGTGGCCGCGCCGGAGGCGGGCGGCGGAGACGGCTCATCCGTGTCCGAGTCGTCGTCGTCCTCGGGCACCTGGGGCTTGAGCAGCACCGCGCGGCCCCGGCTGCGGGGCCGGCGCTGGGAGCACATGAAGACGTCGGCGGCCATGGGGGGGCCCGGCCGGGGGCATCCCCCGGAGCCCGGGGCGACACGGGCGAGCAAAGGTGACGGGGCGCCGGCCCGGCCCGGCCCGCGCGCCGACTGTCCGCGAGCGCGCGGCGGGGCGTGAGGGGGAGGGCACGGGCCGTCAGGGCCGCCTCGGCGCCGGCCCCGGCGTGACGTCACCGGCGCGTCTCGGCCAATCGGGTGCCCGCTTCGGCCTCTTAAAGGCGCAGGGGAACCTTTCCGTGTCTGGGCGGACAAAAACGGGGGGCAGGGGTAGGCGGAGGCCACGCCTCCCGGCCCCGCCCCTCGCCACCCCCGTCCCTCCGGGGTTCTGCGGGACTTGGTAACCGGGCGGTGCCACTCTCCAGTGTCTTGGCCTAGGAGAGGCGTTGGCCGAGCGGGCCGTGCCTATCCCGCCCCACGCTCCGCGGAATCGTTCTGCGGCCTCGCCGGCGCTCCACGTGGTGGGTGGGGGTGGCGCTCCTTCCGTCTCCCAGGCCCTGCAGGGCCCGGAACTGTGGCTCTTCACAGATGTTGCTGGGCGCTGTGGGTTTTGTCCCCATTTTATTGATAAAAGTGAGTCGCTGAATACCAAAGGGGTTTTTCTAACGCGAAATCAAGCTTAACTGGACTTCCCTGGTGGCTCAGTGGTTAAGAACCCGCCTGCCAATGCAGGGGACACGGGTTTGAGCCCTGGTCTGGGAAGATCCCGTATGACGCGGAGCAGCCAAGCCTGCGAGCCACAACTACTGAGCCCACGTGCCACAACTACTGAAGCCTGGGCACCTAGAGCCTGTGCTCTGCAGCAAGAAAAGCCCCTGCTCGCCTCAAGTAGAGAAAGCCCACGCTCAGCAATGAAGACCCAACGAACGCAGCCAAAAATTAATTAATTAATTTAAAAAAGAAAGAAGGATCACTAACGCTTCTCACCTCCACAAAGGTGGAACCTGCCTTTTTAGTCAACGTTACTTAAGGCACTTTCCCAGGGCATGGCAACTAGTACGTGACAGAGCCACTAAAACTCAAAATACTGTCATTATTGCTAAGATCTTAAATTTGGAGGGCGAACCAACCCCTAAACAATTCCAATTCTGAGCCACAGGTGTCTTCTCTGTCACGTGGGGAATGATTCCTATGTCTCAGAAAGTTGTGATAGTTAAAAAATGACTATAAAGTAGTTACCACAGTGCCTAGCAAAGAATGAGCACTGAGTATTAAATGGACTACAGACTGAAGAAACTGAAGCAGCCAGACCAGAGGCACCTAGAAATTGCCAATACTCCACCACTTTTGACTACAGAAACAGCAATTTCATATGGTCCAACCTAAGAGTTGACATTTATAGAAAGCTGTCAAGGGGCTCAAAGCCAGCCTGGGGTGGGGGCCACGTAGGGACGGTAGGGGATGACAGGGCAGCAAGAGGGCCAGTGATGTCCCTGGGGCAGGAGCTCCCACTCTAGTGTCAGCAGGGCCTCCGGTGTCCTCTGCTGCTGCTCCTGTGCTCTGCTTTGAAGCCAGTTTCACTTCCAGATTCGGGTGGAGGCTGAGCTCCCTCCCCCACCTTCCTCCTGACAAGGGCCTCCTAAAGGGCAGCGTGTTGGGACAAATGTCTCTTACCAAAGTGGCTGCACTAACTCCTTCCCTGGATGTCTCCAAGGAGGGATAGGCCAGACGGACTGGCAGCTGGTGTGAGTTTGAGGGTCTCCCCACTTGCCCAAACCACTGCTCCCAACTCCGGCTGCAAACGTCTGAAAGTCTACCCTTTGAGTTGCCTTCCTTTATTTGAAGACTTTTCTCCTTGGTAAACGCTTAAATGCCCAGCCACATTTGATACAGCGATTCCACCTCTATGATTTTATCCTAAGGCTGTGGGTACAAGGATGGTGAATACAGCATCATTTGTAAAGAGTGGGCATTAGAAACAACGTAACGTCTAACAAGAGGGAATTCATTGAATATATTATAGTCCCCAATATAACGAAACACTGCATTTTAAATTATGCAAATGTATATTTATTGACATGGAAAGATGTCCATAATATGTTGTTGGGTGGAAAAAGAACTTTTAAAAAGTTAGCCATGGGGATTCTCCGGCAGTCCAGTGGTTAGGACTCCGCACTTCCACCGCAGGGGGCACGGGTTGGATCCCTGGTTGGAGAACTAGGATCCTGCAAGCCACACGGCACAGCCAAAAATAAAAATAAAAAGTTATCAGTAGCTTGATATCAACTTTTTTAAATTATTTATTTATTTATTTATTTGGCTGAGCCAGGTCTTAGTTGCGGCACGCGGGATATTCGTTGTGGCACAGGAGATCTTTAGTTGTGCATGCGGGATCTAGTTCCCTGACCTGGGATCGAACCTGGGCCCCCTGCATTGGGAGTGTGGAGCCTTAGCCACTGCACCACCAGGGAAGTCCCCAATTTTTTAAAATTCATATATTTATGTGTGTATGTCAGAAGTGCATCATAATGTTAACACTGGTTATCTCTGGGGGCGGGGGGGTGACAATTTTCTAATTCCCAAAAGAGACAATTATTACTTGTATACCTTCTTTCTTTGCAGGGTGCTCTTTATTTCTCTTTGGTTTCTTAACACAAAAGGCATCTATGTGGAAGGATACATACTTTTATTTAAAAAAAATTTTTTTTAAGGCCACACTGCTCGGCATGTGGGATCTTAGTTCCCTGACCAGGGATTGAACCTGCGCCCCCTGCGGTGGAAGCGTGGAGTCTTAACCACTGGATCACCAGGGAAGTCGCAAGGATATATATTAATACTTTAAAAATATATATAAATAAATATCAATTTCCTGAGAGAAAATAAACTCTTAAAGCTGAAGTTGCAAACTGGCAACGTATAGGCCATATTCCGTGCACAAACATGCTTTGTTTAATCCTCACCATAAATTCCTAAAGATTGCATTAGAAGAGAAGCAAGACTTGAGGAAAAGCAGTTAAAAATTCAGTTAAAAGCAGAGGACCACCAAGAGTGAGATCTGGAGGTTGCTCCAGGCTCACAAATCAATGGCTAGAAAGAGGTCTCAAGGGCAGTTTTCTGGAAAATATAGAAGAGTTTGCAGATGACTGCCCACCCCCCTCCTACTGAGTAGTGGGCAGCAACAGCAAGTGCCCAGGGGGACACGCAGGGCAGTGCCCCAGGGGAGCCAACAACTCCCATGAAGGACAAAGAGCTTCCACACCTGACAAACCATAAGAACAGAGAACCTCATGGTATAACCATCTTCTCCCCAAAAATCAGAAGCAGCACTCCATGGTCATCAAATCAGCAAACAGGCAAGTAAGAATTCCCAAATACAGGGAATTCCCTGACGGTCCAGTGGTTAGGACTCCGCACTTTTACTGCCGAGGAGGCAGGTTCAGTCCCTGGTCGGGGAACCAAGATCTCTCGAGCTGCACGGTGCAGGAAAAAAAAAAAAAAAAGTCCCCAGTACAAAGTATTACAGACCAGCAAAAGTCAGCAAACAATTAAGGAAAGCCAACACTCTGGAAGAAAGCTACCTGAGAACTAACAAGTGAAAGGATAAAGTTAACGGAACAAACAGAAGACTTTATGATAATTAATAGCCCTAGAAAGAATGTAGAGGATTCTGCACACATTAAGCAACAACCCATTATGAAAAAGAAGCAAATAGAGGTCCTGGAAAACAATGAATACAAAATTATGATTTTTAAAAAATGCCAGGTTGGGCTTCCCTGGTGGCGCAGTGGTTGAGAGTCCGCCTGCCGATGCAGGGGACACGGGTTTGTGCCCTGGTCCAAGAAGATCCCACATGCCGCAGAGTGGCTGGGCCTGTGAGCCATGGCCGCTGAGCCTGCATGTCCGGAGCCTGTGCTCTGCAACGGGAGAGGCCACAACAGGGAGAGGCCCGCGTACCGCAAACAAACAAACAAACAAACAAAAAAAAAAACGCCAGGTTGACTAGCAAAATGAATAAGTCTGGAAAACACAGTCATAAAATGAAAGATTAATCTGAGAATTTCTCCCAGAAAACTGCCAAAAGGACAAAGGCAAGTTAAGTGACGTGGAGGATTCTTCCAACAAAAGTTCCAGCACCTGCCTAATAGTTCCAGAAAGAAAGAAGAAAGTAAAAATGAGAGAAAAAATTGGAGAAAGGAAATAATTAAAGCAGCAATAAAAGAAAATTTCCCAGTGCTAAAAAAGCAAACCTTCTGTATGGGTCAGCATAGGCTGACTGTGCTCTGATAACAAACCACACCCGAATCTCAAAGGCTTAAAACCACTAAGGCGTGCTTCTGATTTAAGCTACCTGTCTATTGGCTACGTGTCCATCACAGGGTGGCAGTGCGCTCTGCTGGTCAGAGTCACTCCGAGACTCTGTTGCCCATCACTGTGGCACGGGGAGAGAGAGCTCAACGGGGTCAATTAAATGGTCTGAGCCAGAAGTGATGAGTACTCGCAACTCACCAGCCAGAACTAATCACATGGCCCCACTCAAGCACAAGGGAGGCAGGAAGCACAACCCCATCATAAGACCAGAGAACAGACAGCCAGAAATATCTGGTGAACAGCACTGATGACCGATGATGACTATACTTTTGGATTTCAAACGTTTCCCTAAATACAGTACTCTAGATGCCTCTCAAAAGCATTATGCCAAGTAGAGGAAGCCAGACCTAAAAAGCCATATATTGTTTGATTTGATTTATATGACATCTGGAAAAGGCAAAATGATAGGAACAGAAACCAGATTAGTGCCTGCCAGGAGCTGGAGGGGTGGGAACTAACTACAAAGAAGAACAAGGGAACTATTTGGGGTGATGAAAATATCTCTTGATTATGGTGGTGGTTACATGACTGTGTAAGTTTCTCAAAATCCATGGAAGTTTATACCTGAAAAGGGTGAAATTTACTTATGTAAATTATACCTCAATAAATCTTGGAGGATACAGGTTAAATTGCCTTTTCACGTGTAGTCCATGTCTGAAAGAATTACTGGAGGTTGTTCTCCAGCAAAACAAAAATTCAAGTAAGAGAAAGATATGGGACACAAGAAACAGCTCAGAGCAAAAAAATAAAGTAAAACTTAAAACTGAATTTTTTAAATTATGATTTTTAAAGATTTTTAAAAATAAAATAAAGTTTAAAAATTTAAATCATGTTAGATGGCTTATTAAAAAACTCCCTGCAGGGCTTCCCTGGTGGTGCAGTGGCTGAGAGTCCGCCTGCCGATGCAGGGGATGCGGGTTCGTGCCCCGGTCCGGGAAGGTCCCACATGCCGTGGAGCGGCTGGGCCCGTGAGCCATGGCCACTGAGTCTGCGCGTCCAGAGCCTGTGCTCCGCAACGGGAGAGGCCACAACAGTGAGAGGCCCGCGAACTGCAAAAAAAAAAAAAAAAAATCATGGGACTTCCCTGGTGGTCCAGTGGATAAGACTCTGCGCTCCCAATGCAGGGGACACGGGTTTGATCCCTGATCAGGGAACTAAGATGCCACATGCCACATGCCACACGACGTGGACAAAAAAAAAATCATGACACTTCATATAAATGTGAGGGTGTTAGGATTTTCTTGAACTATCAGAAGATCTGACGACACTGGGCTCTTACTATTTCCACATGGTAGAAGCTGGAGCTAAGGAGGGACAATCCCCTTTAGACACAGCATCGCTCTCAGGTTTTCCACAGTCCCCACCACTCCCTGTCATCCCGGTGAGTTCTGCTGTTTACATTACCTGCCTGGTTCCTGTAGGCATTTGAGTTTGAAATCTCTGCTAAACCTTATTATTAGCTCTGTGCCCTTCAGTGGAAAAAAGTCAAGTGGAAACCTTTCCTGCTGTGTCTGTGGGAGAGAGAAGACAGCCACAGGAGAAGGTGAAGGTTACAGAAGAAAGAGGGCACTAGGGATCAGACCGAAGGCGAGGAAATGAAGAAGGCGCGACAGCTCTGGGGACAAAGCTTCCACAACCTGGGAATAATTAATACCCACTTCCCTGGGTTATCGTGAGGATTGAGTGAGTTAACATATGTATATGTAAAGAGCTTCAAGAGTGCCTGGCACATAGTAGGTGGTGCTATGTCGGCTGTTATTATGTTTGTCTTGTTTTGTTGAGGTATAATTTACATAAATTTCTCTCTCTTTTTTGTACAGTTCCACAAATTTTGACAAACACATACCGTCATGTAATCAGCACCACAATCAAGATGTGGAATAAAAAAAATAATAATAATAATGATGATGGGACTTCCTTGGCACAAGTTCGATCCCTCATCAGGGAACTAAGATCCTGAATGCCATGTGGTGTGACCAAAAAAAAAAAAAAAAAAAAAAAAAGTGGACTAGTTCCCAACACCGTCTCACACACACATTCCGTCTCACCCCTTTGCCGTCAACCCCTCTCCCCACCCCAGCCCCCGGCAGCCACTGCTCTGCTTCTTGTCCCTATTGTTTTGCCCTTTCCAGAACGTCATATAAATGGAATCATTCAGTAAGCAGCCTGGAGTCTGGTTTCTTTCACTTAGCATAACGCATCTGAGATGCTTCCCTGTCGCCAAGGGTGTCTGTAGTTCATTCCTTTTTGTTGCTGAGTTTATCTTATGACTGTATCACAAGTTGTTTATCCACTCACCAGTGGAAGGCCAATTTAGTTGTTTCCAGTTTTTCGTGATTATGAAAACAGGCTTTTGCACATTTTAATTTCTCTTAGGTAAGTACCTCGGAGTGGGATGGCCAGGTTGTAGGGTAAGTTTAGGCTTAACTTTATAAGGATCTGCCAAATGATTTTCCAGATGGCTGTACCATTTTACCATCCCACCAGCAGTGGAGGAGAGTTCTCATTGTCCTGCATCGTCACCAGCACTTGGTATTCTGGTCTTTTCAGCTATTCTAGTGGGAGTATAATGGTATCTTGCTGTGGTTTTGATTTGCATTTCCCTCATAATTAATGATGTTCAGCATCTTTCATGTGCTCATTTGCCTTCGTATATTTTCTTTTTTAAAATTTTATTTTATTTATGTTTGGCTGCGTTGGGTCTTCGTTGCAGCACGTGGGCTTTCTCTAGTTGCAGTGAGCGGGGGCCGCTCTTCCTTGCAGTGCACATGCTTCTCATCACAGTGGCTTCTCTTGTTGTGGAGCACAGGCTCTAGGCGCACGGGCTTCAGTAGTTGTGGCTCGCAGGCTTTAGAACTCAGGCTCAGTAGTTGTGGTGCATGGGCTTAGTTGCTCTGTGGCATGTGGGATCTTCCTGGACCAGGGATTGAACCCACGTCCTCTGCACTGGCAGGCGGATTCTTAACCACTGCGCCACCAGGGAAGTCCCTGTATATTTTCTGTGATGAAATGTCTATGCAAATGTTTTGCTAGTTTTTTTGGTGTGGGGGTGGGAGATGGGGGTTTGCTTTTTCATTACTGAGTTTTGAGAGTTCTTTATATATTCTAGATGCAAGTCCTTTATCAGATAAGTGTTTTGCAAAGATTATCTGCCAGTCCGTGTTTTTTTTTTCATTCTCTTAACAGTGTCTTTAGCAGAGCATAAGTTTTAAATTTTGATGAAATCCAATTTATCAATTCTTTCTTTTATAGTTAGTCCTTTGATGTCATGTCTAAAAAAGCTTTGCCTAACCCAAGGTCACAAAGATCCTCTCATGTGTTGTCCTCTAGAATTTTTAGAGTGACATTTTGGTCTATGAGCCATTTGGAGTGAATCTTGCAATAAGATGTAAGGACTGGGCTGAGGGGCATTCCTTTTGCACACGCGTGTCCAACTATTCCAGTGTCCGTTGTTGAATATTTGTAATGATTTCTTTTTTCTTCTTTTCTTTCTTTTTTTCGTTTTCTTTTTATGGCTGTGCAGCATGTGGGATCTTAGTTCCCCGACCAGGGATGGAACCCGTGCCCCTGCAGTGGAAGCGTGGAGCGCTAACCACTGGACAGCCAGGGAATTCCTCGCAATGATTATTAACACTATCAGGATTCCTGTTCTGGGGGCAACAAGGGAGCATTCTGACCCCACACATCCCTCAAACCTATCAGCTGGGGCCTGCCGCCGTTCTCTGCCGGCAGAATAATTGGTCTCAGGTCACTTTACCTCCTCTCTTTCTTCCTGAAATCTCTTACATAAAACAAACTATGAAAGGGCAGGGGGGGCCTAGCGGTCTGGCAACGTCCCTTTGAAAATAAACAAGTGCAGAAACTGAAAGGCAGCGGCCATCTCTGGGGACTACTTGGAGAAACAGTTTGGGGCTGGTGCATCCGCTGCGCGTGGCTCTCTGACCCCCGCTGGGCGCAGGTCGGATATAGCAAAGCCAAACAGGATCCCCACTGCTTCAGATGAAACCTCTGCGAGGGAGACCCCCGTGCCTTTGCAGGGAGAGGCCAGACTGGTGGGGAGCGACAAGAGTTCCACGGCTCAACAGCTCTGGACAGTTTGCACAGCCATCCTCACACCGCTAAGGAAAATTCAGGCACGGGAGTGAGAGGCGGGGTGAAGAAATAGATGCCTGCGGGGTTGGGATTTTTTCTTTTTTGAGCTTTATTGAGGTGTAATTTACATCCCATAAACTTCACCAATTTTAAGTGTACAATTCAATGAGCTTTAATAAGTTGATACAGTTGTGCAATTATTCTCACAATTCAGTTGCCCCAAATCATTCCCTCCTGTCTTGTGCTCCCAGCCCCAAACAACTCAGCCTCTACCTTCTGTTTCCATAGTTTTGCTTTTTCTAGAAATTTCGTATAAATGGGATCTAACAGTCTGTGGTCACAGCGGGATTCCAAGCCAGAATCTAATGAGGAAGCCAGAGGGCCAGGACGGCAGGGACTCCTGCGCCGAGGGCTTTTCCTACCTGCTGTGTCACCTCACGGGCACCATGGTCTCTAACCTCAGTCTTAACATCTGCACGATGAGGCTAATTGGTCCCCCTCTCATGTTGAAGCCGGGGTGAAATGAGGTCCGATATCTTGCATATTCATAATACTCCATGGAGACTGGAAACAGGCCAAACGCCCATCAGCAGGAGTGTCCTGACTCCAATGACGTGCAACAATATGGATGAATCTCACAAACACCTTGTTGAGTGAAAGAAGCCAGACACAAAAGAGCACATTCTGTACGATTCCATGAATAGAAAGTTCAGGAAATGTTAAAGTTTAGAAAACGTCTGTGAAGAGAGACGTCGGGGTAGTGATTACCCTTCAAGGGGTAGTGACTAGAAGGGATAGGAGGGGGCATCCAGGGGGTTAGTAATATTGTTTCTTGATCCAGGTGCTGGTTTTGCAGGTGTACTCAGTGAAAATTCATTGAGCTATGCCCTTTCATATCAACAAAAAATTCAGGAAAGTCTTGCATGGTGCCTGGCACATAGTAGGTAATTATTATTGTTATTATCATTAATATCATTATTATTATCATATTCTTTCAGCCACACAGTGTTTCAACAGGAAACTGTGGTCAAGTGCAGGGGTTGGCAGACTTTTTCTGCAAAGGGCCAGGTGGTAAATAGTTTCGACTCTGCAAGCCAGTCTCTGTAGCAACTACTCAATTCTGCTGTTGTATCATGAAAGCAGTCAGGGACAATATGTAAGTGAATGAGCATGGCTGTGTGACAATAAAACTTTATTTACAAAAACAGCTGGCAGGCCAGATCTGCTGACCCCTGGTCTAGTGGAAGACAGGCTGGGTTCCAAAGCCTTCTTCACTGAGTCCCTGCAAGATCTTTGTTCAGTCACTTCCCTGGTCTCAGTTTTCTTATCTGTATAATGGAGAGGCTGATCCCTGCTCTAAACTACTATCCAGGGTGACAAGGAGGTCAAATGAGCTCATAACTCAGAGAGCCCTGAGGGAGAAAAGCGTGATTTAAGAATCTCTTGAGATTCTTTGATGCAAAGCAGATTGTTATCTCTGGCCAAGTCTAAAGAGATAACGCCATTAACTCCAAGTCATCCAGTGCATCCACAGGCACCAGTGTACCCAGGGGTACCCCAGAGGAAGACAGGACTCACAGGCCTGGCACCACATTCTGGTCCTTGCCTCCCAGAGGCCTTTCCCCCCCAGAGCCTGTGGAGGGAGAGCAATGGTAAAGGAGAGAGGCTGGAAAAATGACTCCCCAGTGAGCTGTTCCTCTGAGACCCGGGCCTGAAGCTCCCTGCTTGGGCGTGTCTTATAGAGCAGCCAGTGCCTGCAGCAGGGATGTGTTGTCAAATCTCCAGCCCTTTGCTCAAGCCCTTCCCTCGACCAGGAATGTCTTCCCTTCTGCCTGTTTCCTGGTGGGCTTCTAGTCAGCCCACAAGGCACCACTCAGGCTCTGGATCACGTGGGGCGAGCTTGGTGGATAACTCCAGTGTCAATCATTTGGGGGAGAGGTGAGTCTTCAGGGAGCAAAGTGTAACTCAGAGGGCAAGGCCAAAGCAGTTGGGAGTGGGCGATTATGCCTTTCCCTGTGCTTCATTTTCTAGCAGCTGGATTTCTGGAGTCTAGATGTGCCTGAGGATAATAACTACAATGGTAATACAATAGCAGCTAACATTATTGAGATTTACTATGTGCCAGGGCTCCTCCCGAGCACTTTACATGTACTTATTAATTTACATGTATTAATCCTCACAGCAACCTGAGTAGGCACAATTATTCTTTCCATTTTACAGATGAGGAAGCTGGGGCCCAGATAGGTTAAGATACTTACCTGAGGTCACACAGCTCTGAAGTGCTGGAGTTCTGAGGATTCTAGAAGGGGCTGCTTCAGAAGTCCAAAACAGGTCCATGTTAGTCTCTGGTTATTTCCTTGTTTGTCATCAGCTGTGAAACTTCCGAGTCCTTCTTATATTGGAGCATTGAAAGGGCAAAGTTTGGAGGAAAGAGACACTCCCTCCAAGAAAATGACACCCAGTCAGGAGTCAGAGCTACCATCTTAGCAACCATCCCTCTTTCTGGATCTGTCCAGGAGACTCTCCAAGCCCTTGGGTGGAGGGGTGGGGGCTCAGGTGGGGAAAGGCCCAGTGAAAACTGACCTAAACTATCATGGGCATTTATTGGCTCACAAAATAGAAAAGTTCAGGAGAAGGGCTGGCTTCAGAGCTGGCTGGGTCCCAGTGCTCAAATGCTGCTCTCAGCAGGCTCACACTCACCATCTTTCAACACTCTCCTGTGTTGGCTTCATTCTCAGGCAGGCTTCTCCCCACCTTGGAGCGAAGGTGGCCCCAGCGGCTCCATTTAACAACTCCAGCCAACACTGTAGCAGAACTCTTTCCCAACGGTTCCCACAAAAATCCCAGGGCTGACTCTCATTGGGCCACTTTAGGTCATGTGATCATCCTTGACCCAATTGCTGTTGCCAGGGGGAGGGGCCTGGGTCACGTGGCCAGACTTGGGACTGAGAGTGGGTGAGGGGGACCCCTACTGGAAGAAGGGAATGCAACTGGCAAAGACAACCAGTGTCTACTATGAGCCTCTGGAGGAAAATATGCATTCCTCACCAGGCAGGCGGGGGCGGGTAGACTTGGTCTTTAGGGATTGCAATCCCTCCTCAGCCCAACCATGGACTTCTATGACGCTTATCTTGGTCCAGTCTTGGACCTGGACTAGAGCTTTCTCTGCCTGCCTCCTCCCCAACCTGTCCCCACCCTACCTGGCTTCTGTGCTGATTGCCTTCACATCACCTACGGGCACACGGGCCCTCCTGCCAACTCCTGATCTCCTGCTTGACTTACTGTCCAGTTCCGTAGCTGCCCTGCCCCCACCTCCAGTCTGGCTTTTTCCAATCCATGCCATTCACTAGCAACACTGCCCCCAGTCCAGCAGAGCCCTGGCTCAGAAACCTCCAGCCACTCCTTAGCGTCCACAGGGAAAAATGAGCTTCTTAGCTCCATGCCTGGACTTCCTCACCATCCTAGGAGCCTCCCTGATCCCTGCCATCAAAATGCACCTCCCCCTCAATTCCAAACTGTGCTGGGCATCCTAATGCACCAGCTTATCTGCCTAGAGAGAAAGGGTCAAGTTTGAGTCACTGCTGCCCAGGGTCCAGTACACAGGAGGTGCTCAACGAATGCCTGTAAAGCCTAAATTTCCATCCCTTGGGCACAACTGCTCCTTGAGGGAGATGAGAAGTCAGACACCTCCACAGAGACAGACAGGGAGCTGAGACAGAGAAGGTAAAGCAGAACGCCTGAGACCAGGGGGGTAGAGACAAGAGTGGCAGAGAGAAGGGGGGAGATCCAGAGAGACAAGTCTGGAAGGAAGGGACCTTCATCCAGAGACTGAGACCCAGGGAACAGACCACAGGGGCACCGGAGAGAGTGAAAGTGTGCCCGCTAAGGCACTTTTTTTTTTTTTTTTTTTGTTAAGCAAACAAGGCCCCTATGATTTGTGTTTTGTCAGGCTGAACTTTCCATATCAGTTTATTTTGCTGAGCAACCAATCCCGGTAAAAACACTGGAACATGTTAAAAAGGAATGGGGTGGGGAAGAGAGTCAGACAAAACAAAAAGGAGAGAACATTTGCCTGCAGGTCGGTCAACGGTCAACATGGGTGACTTAGCACAGGCCTCGCTAGAACAATTGTCCCACCCCCAGGGCCCGGTTTCAGGTGGAGAGTTGGAAGAGGAGAGACTGCACAGAGAAGAAAGGAAAAAGTCCACTGGGGGAGGGAGTCTGAGCTGAGCGGGAGAAAGGGCCCGAGTTGCTGGGGGTGGGCGGTGGGGTGCGGGAGAAGGGCCCCGGGGCAGCTCTACCTCCAGCCTGACCACGAGTTAAGACAAGTCAAGACAAAGCTGCTAGTCAACTGACACCTCAGAGTCCCTGCCACGGGCCAGAGCCTCCCAAAGTCAGGGACGCAGCAAACTTGTGTCCTGGGCCAGGACCCAGGCTGGGGGGCCAAGCGTGGCTGTAATTTACACCGGGGCTCTGACGCGGCAAGAGGCTGTCTGCATAAGGTGGCAAACAACAACTGCCCACAGCATCCAGCTGGTGCTTAATGACGGCAGCGATCACGACCGACCGCGGGAGGCGGAGGCCACAGTGCCTGCGTGCAAGTTGTGTACAAAGTCAGGGCCACGTGGCCGTGCAGGAGACGCCAGAGCAGCCGGTGGGGGACCTTCTCACCATCCACGGGATTTTACTCTGTATCATCATGCTACAAAAATCGCATGGTGTTCATGATTTGAGTTTTTATTTTCTGAAATGGAACCATTGTACATTGTACAAACCATATCTACTGATGGAATAAATAAGTGAAAAATTATACTGCTGTACAACACACCAAAAAAAAAATCGTAAGGAAAAAAAAAAAATTAGGTAACAGTGAAAAAAGGTCTTTATACCTCTAAGCAGGTCCTTGGCTGATAATGAACATTCCAAACCATGACATCGTTGGTAATGGGAGGTCACCACCCTATGAGTCGGTCTACCGCCTTCGGGTTGTGGGGGTAAGTGCCAGCACTTTGTGGAATGTGTAGCTGCAGCGTCCCCAACTTCCAGTTTTCGGGGAGTTCGGGGAGTTCAGTTTGCCCCGGGAGCCCTTTAGGCCGCGGGGCCTGGTGTCCGCGGAAGGCATTTCGCTTAGGAGCCCCGCCTCTGGCTCGCCGGCTGAAAGGTCTTAGATTCTGTGGTGGGGCTGGGGGCGAGGGGTGGGGAACGGCGGCTGAGGAGCGAGCCGCGTCGGGGAAGGAAGCACGTCTGGATTTTTGCAGTCTCATCATCCCGCGTGGAAGGCCTTCCCGGCCGGCGTGGATGGAGTGCAGGGCCGCTGGCGCGCTGCCTGGCGTGGCCGTGGCGGGGCCCCGTCGGTCCCGACCCCCGGCCCATTCCTACCTTCAGGCACTTCAGAGAAAAACTAACGACAGCCTCGTATCCTGGGCGTCCTCTTCGTTCATGCTTAACCGTGTCCACTCCCCTTGCCTGTCGAGAGGACCCTGCTGTTTCCACGGATGCGTGTGTGATTCTCCTTCAGCTGTCTTGCTTGTAACCTCTCGTTTCCCAAAAAAGAAGAGGAAATAAATATCCAAATTCATCTTTCATCCAAATGGAGTTTTGCTGCAAAGGAAAAAGTTAACTCTTAACTCTATAGGGTCTGGAGGTAAAGCCGCCTTGAGATATGCTGAGAGGTAACGCAGGACACAGTTCTCCACAGAACTGCCTGCCTGAGGGGCGAAATGGATAAGGATTTTTTTTTTTTTAAGACAGAAAACTTTCGGCATCGCTAACTTCAACATTTAAGATTTTCAAAGTTCGTGTTTTTTTTTTTTTCTTCCCTTGTTTCAGGAGACATTTTTGCATGAGGTATTTGAAATTCAGGAACATTTTGATTCTCTTGAAGTGCAGGAAATAGATTGGCTCCCTTAAAAAACAAGTAAGAGCCTCACCCTCAGACACGCTTAGAAAATGGAACCTGGCAGACACTCCCCACGGTGGTCAGGAGAGAGATCCACATGTGAAAAAGGTGGTACCTGAATATGCACCAATTAGCCAAAACAAAAACAAAAACAAACAAACAGAAAAAAAGAATAAAACAACCAACGAAACCCTCGGAACCCTCCCTCCCCGCCATACAACTCAAAGGGAGTTGGAACTCCAGTGCAGTAAAGAAAGCTCAGGAAAAGGGTTAAGGTCTGAGGAGTCCGTATAGGAATTAATAGCAAAACAGGCCTCAGAACCAAACAATTAGGCAGTTTGTCCAAGGGGGGGGCGGGCATCTCCATTTTAGTGAGATGAAGGTGTCCCAGTGCAGGCAGGGGATGGAGGCGGGGGAGGGGCCCGGTTGCCCCTTTCTGGAGGAGTGCAAAGCTCTCCAGTTCCTCGGTGCCTCCTTTCTGGCCTTCAAGGTCCAACCCTCAAGGCCCGCTCCCCCGCTCCCCCGTGGCAGCGTCTGGGAGCGTCGGCGCATCCAGGAATGAGACACCATCCAACTGTTTGCTCTGGGAGTCGGAACGGTATGTAGAAGCAAGCGGATTTTGGATTTTGGCCGACTGCAACCTTGCCTCCTCTGCAGGTGGGGACAGGTGGAGCTGGGGGGGAGGGCGGCGAGCAGAGGGCAGCAGGTGACTGTGGATTTGAAATCCAAGCGACGTCCTATGAGAGAAAGTTCAGCACCAGCTACTCCTGCCGTCTGCTCCCAGCCTCCTCCGCCCCTTTATCGTCTTAAGGAGACAATCCTGCAGTCAGCGGCGGAAGCCAGTCCATCTTCGGAGGTGTGGTGGCGGCAGAGGGGGAAGTGCCAGGACAATCGAAGGGCTCTGTGGAAGCCCTTGGGGACAGTGCCCAGACATCGGAGACTCCTCGGACCCTGGAGGCTGGTGCTGTCCCCACCTGGGGCTCAGGGTGTGTCCCTCAGCCCCCTGGACCAGGAAGTCAGGCTGCCGGGGAGTTCCTGCTCTTCTGCAGCCTCGGGCTCTCCTTCTCCCTGCCTGGTCCGCTCCAGCTGAAGTCCTGGGACAGGGAGGAGAGAGATGTGAGGACCGGGGCAATGGCTGCCTGAAGTGAACCAAGAGGGCACTTGCAAGGGGAGATGCAAAACAACCAGGAAAACATGCCAGAGGTCACCTCAAGGGCACAAGGCACAAAAAAAGAAAGTGGAAGGAATCAGCTGAACAGTGAAAAGCCCCGATGAAAAAGCGAATTCCTGATCGGTACCACCCTCAAATAGCTTACATCCTTAAATAGAGGAGTGGAAAAAAAAAAAAATACAGCAGCAACACAAATGTAATCTTGGCTTCAGAGACAGTGTGCAGACGCTCCTGAGCTGTCGACCCCGCCTTCCCCAGGACAGT
Organism: Mesoplodon mirus; assembly: GCF_964341445.2. Lineage (NCBI taxonomy): Eukaryota > Metazoa > Chordata > Mammalia > Artiodactyla > Ziphiidae > Mesoplodon > Mesoplodon mirus. The sequence goes on from NC_138989.1 coordinate 7,802,187, forward strand.
CAGTTCAAGATTCGAGTGTTTTGCTTCACAGCAAGAAGTTCTTCAGTGTCTGAGAAGTTACGCCGTTCTAGGTTTTCTTGGATTTGCACTTGGTAAACTTGAAAAGTTAGTAGTTCCCTTCGCACCCAACAGGGATCCGCTCGGGTGAGGTTGTTCTAGAATTAAGCCTGCTGATGCATCTCCCGTGAGAAGTGGATCAGAGGACTGAACTCGGTGTCTACATCTCCTCGGAGTTTTGTTGCGATGCCTCCAGTTTCATCTTTTTGGAGGGTGGCACTCCTTCCAGATCCTTGGGGGAAGAAAAAGAAAAGAGAAACACAGGTTGAGACCCCAGGAAAGCGACTCAGGTCAGCCGGGAGGTTGCAGATCAGCCCAGGAAGGACCCAAGGGCGGGCATCCATGGTTCTGACCCTGTAACCCTTTCGTGGATTTAAAAAGGTTCATGGACCCACGAGGAGCCTCACACCCAAGCTGCTCCTGTGTCCACCAAGCCCATGTCACTCATGTCTTCCAATCTCTCATTAGCTGCAGGGTAATTATATCCGCAGTTTCGGGTTTACCTCTGTAAGCTAGAAGGCTAGACCAACCTGGCCGTGTTAACAACTGCTCATCCAGGGCTCAGCACAGGTGCCCAGCCCGGGGCAGACACTCAGCACTGTGGAATGTACACAAGTCTGTTATTCTGGGGGAAGGGTCCATAGTTGCCACCAAATTCCCAAGAAGTCCCGGGACTCAAAAAAAAGAAAGTTCAGGGCTTCCCTGGTGGCGCAGTGGTTGGGAGTCCGCCTGCCGATGCAGGGGACACGGGTTCGTGCCCCGGTCTGGGAAGATCCCACATGCCGCAGAGCGGCTGGGCCCATGAGCCATGTCCGCTGAGCCTGCACGTCCAGAGCCTGGGCTCCGCAACGGGAGAGGCCACAGCAGTGAGAGGCCCGCGTACCGCAAAAAAAAAAAAAAAAAAAAAGAAAGTTCAACGCTCACTCGTCTGCCTCTCCCTCGACCTTCTCACACCACCATCCCAGGCAGCTCCAACCTGACCCACCACCCGAATCCAGCTCCTGACTTTGCCCGTCCTAACCGGTGCTCCCACAGCTGGCGACAGTACCACCGTCTGCCTGGGATACAGCGGACCCTGGAGCCCTCCCTCCTCTCCGTGCCCCCACGCCCAACTCCAATTCCAGGGACCCTCGGCCCAGCCCCTCTGCCCTCTGCCTGCCACTCTGTCCACACCTGAGCCTCCAACCTCATCTGGCTGCTGCAGCAGCCGCTCCACGGCTGCCCTACCTGGCCTTGAGCAGAGCCCAAGAGATCTTCTCAAAGTAGCAACCCTACATAGAATGCCGTCCCACTGGCCTCAGAACAGAATCCCAGCTCTTCGCCAGGCAGAGGCGGCCTCCCGCTCTCCCCTCCATCCCGCCTTCCTTGTCCAGCCTCCCCTTCCGCTCCTCAGGACGGCTCCTGTCTCCGGGCCTGTGCCCCCTCGGTCCCCTCTGCCTAGAAGGCCTGCCCTTGCCACCCTGACTTCTCAGCCCTCCCCTGCCCCCCGCTTCCGCTGTCCAGGAGGGCACACTGCTCCTCTTACGCATCTCCTCGCTGCCCCGCTCCCGTCCTCCTGCGGCGTGAACCGTGGCCCGCCTGCGTCTGTTGTCTCCCGGCTGTGTCTCGGCACCCCCCGCCCCCGGCCGACCCCATCGTGAGCCCCGCGAGGGCCGGGGACCATGTCTGCTGGCTCACCCGGGCTATCTCGTACCCGGCTTACTGCCCGATGCACAGTGGGTACCCAATGGATGTGAAACAGAGAGCCCCGGGCCTTGATGTAGGATGTGTGCGAATTTCTTGAGGAAAACCCGGAGAGCAGGTAGGGCAGGGAGGCACCCCTCCCTTTTCCTTATGGAAGTGCTAAAAGCTCAGTCTGAAGGTAACAGGAGAAAGCGGGCCGCCGTGCCTTCCGGGGAAGGTGGATCCCGTTCAGGTGAAGTGTCTGCAGAGCGCTTGCATGGGGGGCGCGGTGGGGGACAGTATGTGAGCTTGGGAGCGGACTCTGGAGACAGGAGAACTGTCCTGCGTAAGGGAGAGGGCAGGAGGGAGGGGGTGAGAAAGGGGACGGGGAGCCTTTTTTCTTTTTTAAACAGGAATGGCTGAACATCGATGCCAAGCTGTTTGCTTTAGTGCGGCGCACCCTTCGCCTTGCTCACAAACCTAGCAGCTCTGGAGACAGGTGGCATGTCTATGTGAGCATGAAAATGGCAGAAGAGGTCCCATTTCAGGTCTGGGTCCCCGGAAATGGGAGTAGGGGGGGACGTGTTAGACTGGAAGACCCCTGGACTTTCAGATGTCAGTGGAAAGCATTACATGCTCCCAGGGTGTGGATCAAGGTTTCAAGCTATCTTTCCTCCACTGAGTTCAAGAGGCCAGGAGACCCCAGCTGCTTCTTGGTTTTACCAGCTCTATCTACATGAGTCTTTGATTTGTATCGTAGTTTTAATCAAATGGGCTCGTGCTATGCTCGAGGCCCTGCCTTGTGTTTTTCATTTCACATTGTGAGAATATTTCTTTGTTCTCTATCTGTACCTGGGTCAACACACTCTTTTTAACAGCTGCATAGCAGGCTGTTTTATCCATGACCCCAGATTTATTTAATCCTTCCGGTACACTTAGGTTGTGGCCAATTTTCTGCCACTGCAAACACATCTTTCATCAACACCACCTCTGTGTCTTTGGGCCTTTGGAAGGGTGTTCTATAGGCTGAAAGGGGGCTGCAGATCCAAGGGTATGGAGATGTGAAAATCTGAGAGGCACTTTCCCTTGCGGAAGGCCTGGTTGAAGGCTCCCCAGAGTACAGACAGACAGAAGTACAGACTTCTTTCTGCTACTTGTCAATTTCTCCCCAGGTATGAAAATACTCAGCAAAGTGGAAACAGTTTGATTAGTTGAAGTTTTGATACCTGAGTCCTCAGACCTCTTAGATAAGCACAGAGGGCTGACGGTAAAAAATCACCATGGAGGCCAAGGCAACACTGGGGCATCTCGTGCGCGCAGCTCTGTGTTAAGTGTGTTACCCACATTCTCTCCTCTCGCCCGCACCCTGGCCCCAAGACAGTTCCGTGATCCCATTTTAGCAGCTGGAGATACTGAGACTCATGTGTGCCAAGTGAAGGATCTGGGATTCGAACCCGGGACATTTCCTCCTGTCCACAAAGCCACCTGAGCCTGCACTGTCTGATTCAGACCAGATTCTGGCAAACAGTGATGACCCAGAAAGGGGTCCGAGCAGGGGGAGTGTTGTCAGTTGCGAAATTCCAAAGGATGACTCATCGGACATTTAGGATTTTGAAGTCTTCTTATCTTCCCAGCTCTAAGGGAAGTTGACTTTGGGTCACTGAGACCGGGAAGTGCTTTTGTGGACCCGAATAAACAAAGTGGTGAGGCTGAGGCTGGGATAAAGGACCCACCCCAAGGGCCAGACCCGTGTGTCTCCTCCTTCACCATGGGCCCCAGTGACCAGCTCAGACACAGAAGGATGCTCACGAATCCTGCTCAGTGAATACCAGACAGTTCCAATCGTCCAAAGAGCAAACAACGAAACAAAACAGCAAAACACCTTTTGACGTACCCCCGACACCCCAACGGGCTCCTGGCCGATCTGGCTGCCCCTCTGAGACCTCGACCGAGGTACCTGAGAGACTGTGGACGTCTCTGCAGCCAGACCCACATCTCCAGATGGCTGCCGTTCTACTTGCTCTGAACTGTTCATCGAGTTTTCCATTGAAGACTGTGAATTCTGCTCGTCAGAAGCATCTGAGGGAAAAAGCAAGACGACACAAGCTGTTTTCAGACACGGGAGATGCGGAGCCAGATGGACCAACTACTAAAAATACCTGGAATTGGGTAGTTTTGTGGCCAGGCGGTCTGTCGGGACTGCAAGGAGGCTGGGGGGCTTGGGAAGTCTCTTGCTTATTCTTAGGGATCTCATTTTAAGCAGCCAGGCCCCACTCTGGCCTTGCAGCCTCTGACCCTTCCCCTTGCACACCTATTACCTACCAAGTGCCCCGAGAGGCCACCTAAAGGATGCGACAGGATGCTTTGTGCTGCGTGCACCTGGCGCCCTCTGGTGGACACAGCATGCTCCAACCATCATGGCTGCTGACTCCTCCCTCTTCCTTTAGGAAGCCTGCCTTCTCCAGCTGGGGAACCCACAGAGGTAACTGCCCCTTTGTAAACATTTCTCTTAATAATATGGATATTTTTCGGATTGTCATTGCAAGAAACAGAAAATACAGAAAAAAATTAAATCACCAACTATCTTGCCATCCACAGCTACCACGCCACTATCATTTTAGAGAACTTAGTCCCATCTTTCCGGATGTTTTCTCCCCACATGCATACAGTTCTACACTCTCCCCAAATAAGGATCTCATAGTATTTTGGAAGACTTTCTCCAAAATACATGTCCTCAAAAACTCTGTAAATACAAGAGCCTACAAGATGGCTACATAGCATTCTATCAAGCAATCTTTAATGAGTCCTGTTTTGCCAGTCATTTGAGCTGTTTCTCATGCATCAGTCTCCCTGCTCCCCCCACCATGTTCCTTTAGCAGAAGGAAGGTGCAGGCCATAGCAGGTTGTGTGAGGTGATGCGGCTTTGGAAGAACGGGGAACGGCCGTTGTACCTGAAGCTTATTTTGGCACAGAGCGCATGGAGGGCGCAGCCACATCACGCCCAGGGCTCAGCTCTGCTTGCATTCAAGACACCAACAACATATGTCACCCTAATTTGTAAAAAGTGCACTAAAATACTCAAGTATGCCTTACTTTCTGGGGTTTCTGAGGCAGAGGCATAACAAAGGGGAAAAAAAATTCCAGGCTTAAGTTTTAAAGCAGGCAAGCAATATGGGGAAATGGGGGAAAGTAGACAGCACTCCAGGGCTTGAGGACAGCAGGGCACACAGGGCTGGGGACAGGGCAGGAAGGAGCTGCAGTCCTCCTTCCAAGGAGGCTGACCCTCAGCCCGTCCATCCCAGGGGAGCCCAGGGAGCTTCGGTTAACACATGCTCTTACTTCTCCTAAACCAGCAGTCCTGATGGCTCAGGGCAGTGCCAGGAAACCCGACATCCCGTCAGGGTCTGAGCTGGGTTCTCCTGCCACCACGGGGAGGGTCAGGGGTCCACCTCACTGTGGCCCCTGGGCTACGCCTACAAGCTCGTGTCTGGGGAGGGGGACACAGGGTCTAGAAACCGGCCTGGGTTCTAATACTGCCTCTGCCACTTGTTCCTGGGTCTCAGATCCCTCACCCTCCGTAAAGTGAAGGTTGACAGTAGCCGCCCTGTTGAGCCACTGTGAGGATTAAATGGAAAGACAGAAGTATCCAAGCAGCAAAATAATCCCAGGTGGGAGTAAATGAGGGATTATCTAGGGCAGAGAAACAAACTCCCCATAAACCTGACATCTCTTTGGTATTTTTAGTTTTACCTTTAAAATCCATGTAACAGCAGTTCCTCAAAAAGTTAAAAATAGAATTCCTGTACGACTCAGCAATTCCACTTGTAGGATAGACCCACAAGAACTGAAAACAGGTCCTCAAACTGAGACCTGTACACAAATATTCACAGCAACACTATTCACAACGGCCAAAAGATGGAAACGGCCCAAATGTCAATTAACAGATGAACGGATAAACAAAATGTGGTCCATCCACACAATGAAATATTATTCAGCCATAAAAAGGAATGAAGCACTGACACAGGCTACAATGTGGATGAACCTTGAAAACATGATGCTGAATGAAAGAAGTCAGCCAGAAGTCACATATTACACGACTCCCTTTATATATATGAAATGTCCAGAAAATGTTTCTGTCTCTGTCCACAGAGACAGAAACCAGGTTGGTGGTTGCCAGGGACTGGGGGGAATGGGGAGTGACAGCCAAAGGATACAGGGTTTCCTTTTAGAGTGATAAGAACAGTTTGGAACTAGACAGAGGTGATGACTGCACAACATCATGAATGTGCTAAATGGTACTGAACTGTTCACTTTAAAATGCTTCCTTTTTTTTTTTTTTTTTGCGGTACGCGGGCCTCTCACTGTTGTGGCCTCTCCCGTCGCGGAGCACAGGCTCCGGACGCGCAGGCTCAGCGGCCATGGCTCACGGGCCCAGCCGGGCCCAGCCGCTCCGCGGCATGTGGGATCTTCCCGGACTGGGGCACGAACCCGTGTCCCCTGCATCAGCAGGCGGACTCTCAACCACTGCGCCACCAGGGAAGCCCTAAAATGCTTCCTTTTATGCTATGGGAATTTCATCTGAATTTTAAAAAAAGAAAATATCCAATGTTAACCTTATATTCTAGTTCATAATATATGTTTGCTTTAACAAACCTTTGCAGTTGTTATCGTCCTCCTTCTCTGTGACTACAGATCCTTTTCTGCCCTAGCCGGTGGGCTTTGCAGAGTGGAGAGGAAGGTAAGGGCCCCATTGCAGGCTTAGAAATCATGAAGGTGGCCGGTCACCCAGAGAGTCACACTAACCCCTTGACCGGCCCAAGAGCGCGGTGGGAACTGTCCTTAGAGCTGGCGGAGCGTTCCAGACCTCGCTGCAGCGGCCTGATTCTCTTAACCCGACAGCACTGGAACGCGCTCAGGGGAAATTATTTTCCGAGGGCCTAAATTTAGTCCAGGGAGTTTGGACATTATGTCATTCCCTGAACTCACTCAGCAGTAAACAAGTTCAAAGCAAGGTCAACAGCTGGCGACCAAGCCGCCCTGTCCCCCAGGCAGTAGGCCCCAACCTGGGAAGGCCCAAGGGTCCGCCTCTTGTCCTTCCCGCAGGAGCTCGGCAGCCCCGGGGCCGTGGGCAGGCAGGCCTGGCCGCCAGCGCGGTCCCGCCTGGTCAAAGCTGGGCAACTGTGCCGGCCCAGAGGCCTGGCCCGGCCAGGAGGGACCCCGGTGTGGCTCCCACCTGGACCTGTGATGGTGCGTGGGGCTGTGGATGGTAGGGTAGAGATTGTGGAAGCACCGACCCCAGACGTAATCCCGCTGCCGAGCTCTACTGGACCCTTTAGGGCAAAGGAGCCACAGACCCCAAACATGGGAGAAACGAGGCCATGGCCAGAAAGTAAGAAGCCACTGGGACTTCCTGGCGGTCCAGTGGTTAAGACTCCGCGCTCCCAATGCAAAAAAACAAAAAAACAAAACAAAACAAAAAAACCCAACCCAGCAAGCAAGAAGCTAGGAGTGGTCAGAACGGGGCCCCGCAGGCCCCGCCCCCAGCTCCCCAGGATCGCTCTGCCCTCCCGCTGCCCCACCCCCTCGAGCCCCGCCTCCTTTCCAGCCTCCTGAGTTATTGGTCTCACCTTATGAACAAGGAAGCAGGAAGGCACGCAGGAGGTGATGCCGCTGGCCTGAGGCCACTCGGCCAGCAAGGGTCGGCTCAGATGTGACGAGCTCGTCCTGTGTCCACGGCCCCGTCCCAGCACCTCCCCCTGCCAGGCCTGGGCGGGCGGGCCCCACGGGAACGAGAGGGGATGCCCACGTGCTGTACACGGGAGAAGGCGGCGCCAAAGTCCCTGGGACAGAGTTCTCAACTGGGGACGATTCTGTCCCCTGCTCCCCCAGGGGACATTTGGCCCCATCTAGAAACATTTTTGGTGTCACGACTGGGGGTGGGGCATGCTACTGGCATCTAGTGACAGGGGTGCTTCTTAATACCCTGCCACGCACAGGACACCCCACAGCAAAGACTCATCCGGCCTCACATGCCCACAGTGCCCAGGCTGAAAGGCCCTGCTCTGCCGTTCCGCCCACCGGCTCGCTGGAGGAAGACCCCGCAGGGCCTACGGAGGGCGAGCCCTTCGTCTCCACAGCCCCCTTCCAGGGCCGCGTCCAGCACACCCACTCACACCTGAGCAAAGAGGCAAAGAGGCGTGCACACAAGTCTCCCTCCAGCCCTGTCAGTGTAGGAAAAAGACAGAAACAACCCAAGTGACCACCAACGCGGGGACTATTTAAATAAATCATGGCACATTCACGTCATTGAATGATAGGCTGGTAAAGAAAGTAAGACAAATCCATGTGTCCTAACGTGGAATTATCTCCATGGTGATGGCTAAGTGAAAGCGTTCTAAAGAGAAAGGTTATCATCTCATACAGATGCTTCTAGGTGCAGACTCTCTCTGGAAGGCTACAAAACAGACTCAGCAGTGGTCCGCCCTGAGGGGGAGGACCCTGGAGAGCTGGGGGCGCACTTCAATCTGCATCCTAATTCATGGTTGTTTCCCCTGTGTAGGGTTACCTGCACCCTCTGCACAGAGGTGCTCCTGGCACATGGGCATCTTCCCCCGCAGGTCCCCAGGCACTGCCCTGCAGTCCCTTCTGCCTGGGTTGCTCAGTTCCCTGCTATCTCTGCTCATCCTTTAAGACTAAGGCAGACAGCACCTCCTCTGGGAAGCCTTCCAGGCTCCCTTTCCTTACTGCATCTCACGGTGAGCTCAAAAGCCCCCTTAGGGGCCAGGCAGTGCCATGAATGAGTCAAATATTTAATTCAGACACAAATAAGCTTTGTAAAGAAAATCTAAAGGAATATTCCTTCTTCCTCAAAGAAATGTGCATTCCCCCAGCCTCTCAGCCTTTTACTTTTCCACTCTTACTAGAGAAAAAGGTTCAAGAAACATATTAACTTTCCTTTTAAATCAACAATGAGAAAAACAGGGAATTCCCTGGCGGTCCAGTGGTTAGGACTCTGCGCTTTCACTGCCAAGTGCCCGGGTTCAATCCCTGGTCGGGGAACTAAGATCCCACAAGCCACGCAGCCAAAAAACAAACAAACAAAAACGGAAAACAACAGTGATCTCACGGTGTAATACATGGCAACTGCCTTTGGCCTCAGCATCAGGGAGACAATAGGGTGTGGTGAGGAGTGTGGTAACTGGTGAATGTAGGTCCTCTTGGCCCTCTCTGGAGAGGCAGCCACATCTCTGCTCTAGCTGGTTGCTGCTCGATGGAAATGCAGGTCCAGTATTGCCAGATCTTCCCACTTTTCAAGAGAGGCTGGAAATCGATCTTATTTTAAGTGAAATTGCTCAACTTTTAAATTTCGGCATCGACAACCTGCTGTAAAGCACAGGGAGCTCAGCTCCGTGCTCTGTGATGACCTAGATGGGGGGGAAGCGGGGGAAGGAGGTCCAAGGAGGGGATATAGGTATACATATAGCTGATTCACTTCACTGTAGAGCAGAAACTAACACAACATTGTAAAGCAATTTTACTCCAATTAAAAAAAAAATTTTTGGCATCGAGTTCCAATTAAAAATAAAAACACCACTGGGCTCCATGGTCACACCCGCACACCACATGCTCGATCTAGTCTGCCTGTGACCTCTGTAGACTGTAGTTCTCAGCTTCAGTGCTTGTCTTGCCCGTGAGTTCTTGGGAGTCAGGAGTGGGACTCAGCTGACTGTCGCCCAGGACTGGCATGGAGCTTTGCATGGGGCTGACGTGGGTGAAGTGTGTGGAACGGAACGGAACGGAAGGGGATGTGAATGAACTCCGCAACACAGGACAGCCTTCTCCCAAGGAGATGCACGCCCTCCCCAAGCATCTGGAAGCCCGGACTCCAGGCCAGCTGCCTTGCCCCACCAGGTAGAGCATATCAGCCTGGACCTCTCCCTGGAACCCCCAACTCTGCACTCGGGCATCTGCAGGCACTCCAGATGGCCCTGGCCCTGCCCCTCCACCTCTCCCATCACAGGTGGCGGCAAGGCCAGGGCCCACACACTGCCCATCGAACACACTCTCACCTCTGCCCCCGAAACACACCTCGATATTAGACAATCAGGGACTACTGTTCAATTTCTTAGGTGCAATAATGGTCATCGTGACTACGTAAGAGAATGTCCTTATTTTTAAAAGATGCATGCTGAAGTGTTTAGAGACAAAACGTCATAAGGTCTACAACTCAATGTCAGATGGCCTCAGAAAAAAATACTTTTAAGCAAAGCAAAAAAACCCCCCAAAAACCCAAAAACCAAAACAAACCACAACCCCCCTCCAACAAAAACCAAAAACCCCAAAACATTAAACATTAACAACTGACGAGTTTGGCTGGTGGGTATACAGGAGAGTATTATACCATTTGTCCAATTTTTCTGTATACTGGAAATTTTTTCATTTAAAGAGAATCCAGAGGGACTTCCCTGGTGGTCCAGTGGCTAAGACTCTGCGCTCCCAATGTACGGGGCCCGACTTCGATTCCTGGTTGAGGAACTAGATCCCACATGCCACAAATAAGAGTTTGCGCGCCGCAGCCAAGACCCAGTGCAGCCAAATAAATAAACATTAAAATAAATAAATAAATAGAAGACTCAAGGTTAAAAAAATAAATAAATACATAGAGAATCCAGAAGCCTCAAAATAAACAAACCTATAAATACACATATACATGTATATTGTCCTCCACAATCAGACCCCTTCTTACCACATAATCAGCCACCATCCTCTCCCATCTGGACAACTACAGTAGCCCCCTCACTGGTCTCCCTGCCTCCGCCCTGGCCTCCCCGTTGTCTGATCTCAATCACGGCAACCAAGGTGATCCTTCATATCACGGCATTCAAACTCCCAAAGGCTCCTGTCTCACTCAGCATAAAGACCCAGGTCTGTGAAGTGGCCTATGAGCCCCGACACTCAAGGTCCTGCCTCCTCTCTGACCTCATCTCGCTTGTTGAGACCCTCATGCCTTCTTCTCCAGCCATGCTGAGCATGCTCCTGCCGCAGGGCCTTTGCACTGCCCCCAATGTTCTTCTCCCACCTGGCTTGCTCCCTCCCCTAACCTGAGCCTCATTTGCTCTCATGTCAATTTCTCAGTGAGGCCTTCCCTGACCATCCTATTTAAAATGCAACCCTAACCCACTCCCCTTTCTTACTTTATAATTCTCCAAAGCACTTATTTTCCAAATATTACATTGTATATTTTTAACTGCCCCTCAAGAATATGAGCTCCAGGCATTACCTTTCTTCTACCGTCACCTTCTGGGGGTGGCACTTGGCAGGACCTCCTTAAAGACCCTTCCAACTGCCTGGCTGAAGGCTGGCTGGAGAGAGGCCCCTCTGAGCCCAGCCCCTGAGGGCACATACCTTCGGCCCCGGGGAGCTCCTTCCCATCGGCCTGGGCCTCATCCGCCTTGGCGTCGGTGCCATCACCGGGCGCGGCCGAGTTGGGCTCGGGAGCGGGGCTGGAGTTGCTGCTGTTCTCCTGTTTGATGGGGGAGGCGTCTGCAATGGAGCTCTGGTTGCTGTTATCATCTGCACGGGGGGGAACAGAACCACAGCGTGAAATGCCGCGGCTGCTGACTCAAGGCGTGTGGGGGGCTCAGTCCCCCTGGCCTTGCTGCCCGCAGCCCTACAGGACGCTCTCCCGGGGGAGGAGACACCTCTTCCTCCTGAGGCCCCTGAGCTGCCCACCCAGGGCCGCCCCACACGTCCTGCGCGGGGTGGAGGCTCATCTGAGCTCCCCGTCCCCGACTCACTGAGGGGACTCCTGTATTAGCGGCAGCCGACCGCAGACGGCGGCCCAGCACATTGAAAATCTTTGGGCCAAAAAAAAAAAAAGGGGGGGGGGGACTTCCCTGGCAGTCCAGTGGTTAAGAATGCGAGCTCCCACTGTAGGCAACACGGGTTCGGGTTTGATCCCTGGTCGGGGAACTAAGATCCTACATGCCACGCAGTGCGGCCAAAAATAAATAAATAAAACAAAATCTTTGGGGGTCACGTGAGGTCTCATTCTGGGTGAAGAAACCAGACATCTTGTGGGCCTGGCTCTGAAGCACTGCAAAGGCCAAAGCGTGGTCCCACAAGGCAGCATTATCAAACCGTTTCATCGGATCTGATCCAGCTCTGGACCAATTCCACTTGATACAAAATAAAAGGGAGAGAGACAACAACAAGTTCACAACAGAAAGTGGATATTGTGTAGGACAACTGGCCCAGGCTTCCCAACAAGTCAATGCAACTAAAGAAAAAAAAATAAAAGGAGACGCAGGGAAGATTACTGTCGTATTACAGATTAAAGAAATTTAAGAGACCTAACAACTAGGCATGACGCATGGAATTTATCTGTACCCTGTTTTGAATGTGCCAGCTCTGCGAGACATTTTGGGACAAATGGGGAATCTGAATACAGTCTGGAGTTTAAAAGTAAGGAATTAATTTTGTTAGCAGTGATAATGGTACAGTGGGTAGATAGAAATGTCATTTATCAGTGATGCGTGCTGAAGTGTTTAGGTACAGACTTAAGTATCATGATGTGGGGAAATGTACTTTAAAATCTTCTAGCATGGGTTGCATACAATTGTCAGAATTCCCTGAATTTTACACTCGAGAGCTGTGCATTATTTTACTTGTAAATTGTAGTTCAATTAAAAAACTTAACACATTAAAAAAAATAGATGAGGCAAATGTGGCATAATGTTATGAAAACCTAGGTGGGTAGGCATATGGGTTTCATCACACTATTCTCTCTACTGTTCTCTATTATGACATTTTTTCATAATAAAAAGGAAAAGGGGAAGAAAGTTAGCTGGGCAAGGGCATTAGGGGTTGAGCTGGGGGGCCAAGCTGGGGATCCTGGGGCACATCCCCCCCTTGCCCTGGACACCCTTTCTTGGCCACAAAGAGTCTTTTTGCTTGTTTGTTTGTTTTTGCAGTAGGCGGGCCTCTCACTGTTGGGGCCCCTCCCGCTGCGGAGCACAGGCTCCGGATGCGCAGGCTCAGCGGCCATGGCTCACGGGCCCAGCCGCTCCGCGGCATGTGGGATCTTCCCGCAACAGGGCACGAACCCGTATCCCCTGCATCGGCAGGCGGACTCACAACCACTGCGCCACCAGGGAAGCCCACAAAGAGTCATTTTATTTTATTATCTTTTTGGCCGCACTGTGAGGCTTGTGGGATCTTAGTTCCCCGACCAGGGATCAAACCCGGGCCCTCAGCAGTGAAAGTGCCGAGTCCTAACCACTGGACTGCCAGGGAAGGCCCCGCAGTTTGCCTTTTGATACTGAGTTATTCCCCAAGGGGGTGCACCATTCCTGGGGGTACTGCAATACCAGGTCGATGTGTGGAGGGGACACACATCCACACATAGCAAGCTCCTATTCCAAGCGCCTGCTCCAAAAATCCGTTCAATATATTGTCCTTGGATAGAGGATGTATCAGATATTAAACTGATAAGAACAGATACTACACTTGATCTTAGCCGAAAGGCCAAGAAGCGAGCAAAGAGTCATTTTAAACTATAGATACCCATGTGGTGTTACCCTGCTTTTCTGGGCCATGCTGTGCACCTGGGACCAAGGCCATTTTTGTAAAAATGAGAGAGAGAGAAAGAAAAAACAGAGACAGGGAAGGAAGGAGAGGAGAGAAAACGAGAAGCACGTCAACACATCCAGGGCACCTACTACATGCTGGGCACCAGGCCAGGGCATTTACAGTCACCCCGTTTATTCTCAACAACCTCCCAGATGGGGTAACTGAGTCCCAGCAGCAGAGCCCCTGGCTCGGGCTGGTCTGCCCAGCCCCAAACCCCGAGTCTCTCCTCTACCTCAACCTGGTGAGGAAGCGCCAGGCAGCCCTGCAGCCCTGACTCGGTAAATTGCATCTTATTTTAAGTGTACTCTGGGGCGCTCATTACACAAAAGCATCCTCTCGTGAATTCTGGGACTTAAAAAAAAAAAAAAGATATAAACTCCCTCGATTTACCTTTCGAGAAAATCTCAGCCTCCTCCCTATGCCAAGATACATGGCCGTGTGTGTTGGAAGCACAGAAAGCAGAGGCTCAGCCTATGGGTCCCAGCATTAGGTCATGCTAATTAAGGACAGTAAGCGCTAATGTTTAACAAGTCAGCTGCCCTGAGCCTTGCCTGGCAACCTGGTAACGGCGCAACCCTGATGCTTGGGCTGACCTCAGGTGGATCCTGGAGACTAAACAGCTGGATGCAGATCCCTGTCCCTTCATGTCCTCCTGTGCCCATTCTCCCGCCTGTAACCTTCCAGATAACTCTAACCAGGCCCATAGCTTTCCCTGAGCGTTCACTCCCTGCAGTCGGACTTGGTCTTTCTTGGCTGCACATGTACTAAAAGGGAAGGTGAGCATGGTTCCTGAGTCGGGGACCTGGGTTGCTCAGTATTCTAGATTTTTCTGGGGTGTTACGTATGGGCTAGTGGCCATGAACTTGAATTCTGCCTCCTCCAAAGGACCGCAGATGGCAGCACTGGCATTTATGAACTTCCTAACTCTGGACAAGTTACTTCGCCTCCTCGAGCCTTAGCTTCATCGTCTGTACAAAGGTGGCTCGTCACCAGGATTAAATGAGGTAATGCCCAAAATGGGCTTAGCAAGATGCTTGGCACACTGTGACGGCTTCTTAAATGTTAGCTACTGACACGCCAAGGCCTTTAAGGGATTATCTTATTCAATATTCATAACGACCTTGTGAAGTAGGCATTACCACCCCAAGGCTACATGTTCAATACCCAGCCCAGGATCACGCCATGACGGGTAGATCCTAGGAGAGTCACATTAGAATCCAGGTGGGATCCCGCCCTGTGCTCGAAAAGGTTCTCACCTGTAATTCTATGAATTAACTGAAACTGAGCCAGGCCAGGGGCCTCCTCGGTCCCCAGAGGGTGGGGCTGCTAACCAGTGACAGAGGGACAGGGTACGTCCCAACTCAAATACCTATTTCTGAAAATGAAATGCATCCCAACTAAAATTATACGGCAGTTGTTGGTATGTGCGTGCGTTTGTGACACTTTCTTGACACGTTAACTGTCAGCGAACACCCTCCCTGTGCTTCTCTGAAGCCAATTCAGCAACAAGCAAGACTCCTTGCCCTTGGAGCTTGTGACTGTTTTCCAGACTAGTCAGTTTGGGCAAATGGGGAAGTTTGCTGGCCTCCCCTCCCCCAGAGTAAGACAGCCCGGGCCTGGAGGGTTACAAACTAGATCCAACCAATATTCCCTCTTGATTTACTTGTTTATTTATCTAACATCACCTTGTTGCGCAAAAAGGCTTGGGTGGTCAGAAGTACAAAGACGCTGAAGCTGGGATCAAGACAGAGAAAGGCAAGTGCTGGGAGCTCTTAGACCGGCAGGGCCAGGCTGGGGACAGAACAGGAGGTGAGCCTGGTGGGCCTGGAGAGGCCACGCTCTCCCGGCAGGGACAGCTGCTCCTGCTGCAGCGGGCTGCGGCCTCGAGGAAGAACGTGCCCAAGGGCTGGCGGATCTGATTTCTCAAAGGATGGGGGAAACGCAAATTTTCTGATTTATAAATATCAGAAACTCAATTTTTTAGAAACTTCTGGTTCAGATCTCTGAGGTTAGAAGTCAGGTAGTGGTTTTCCATGGCGGGGTGGGGAATGACCGGGAGGGGACACCACGGGGATTGCCGGGAACATTCTGTCCTGATTTGGGCTGGTGACAAAGGTGTGTGCAGTTTGTGAACATCTCATGGAGCCACACACTTACGATTTGTGCCTTTCCTCTCAGATAAAAAGGTAAAAAAAAAACCCACCAGCAGCATCAAAACAACTGCAGACTGGCTAAAGCACGTCAACAGCCTGGATCTGATCAGTGGGACACTGGTTACAACTTCTGAAACAAGACAGCAAAGGAAGTTAGGCAGTCGATGTAGAAGGGAAGGTCCCAGGGTCCCAGACTGATTCACATGAAGTCAGAAATCCAGTTAGAGCTTCCCAGTAGCCCAAGCGAAATAGGAAATAAGAGTCAGGAGGGAAAAAGTTAAGATCCCCCCAAAAACTTCCTGGGCACATGGGACTAACAGAACATGTCCTGTGACATTTGTGTCACTGGGTGAGAAGGAGGTCTTATTTAATGTCTCTGGCTCATTTATGATTCTTGGCTTGCTGCTCTGGGAAAAGCAGCTTCTTCTCCTCTGCTGAGCCTCCTCCTTGGCACAGAAGCCTCCCGGTCCTGCCCAGCCCTCCTACCCCTCGACTGGAATGTGAACAAACCTGCTGGTAAAACAAAAACACAACCAAGTGCTGCGGGCAGGAGAGGGGCCCGGCTGGCTGGCTGGCTGCGGGGAGCTCACCGTGCATGTCCACCATTCCCGGGGAAGAGCTGTTCTCCGGGGTGGTCACCTCTGAGCCGCACTTCTCATCTTTGCCCTTTTTCTTGTTCTTGTTTTTCTGGAGGAGAAAAATGATGCAGAAACCGAGTCACCAAATTGTGTGTGTGTGTGCACGCACCAGTGAGACCCTGGGGAGCGGGATGAATATTTTATTCCGCTGACTCATCCTGGAGCCCCCAGGGCTCTGGAGGGCTCCACTGGCCCACATCTGAACACGTCCCATGAGGAGCCTCACCTGCTTTGGAATCAAGGAGCCCCGTGGAGGGGAGGCTTCCAGGGCTGGGCTGGGGGGCTGAGGGGCTGGGGGTAAGGCTGCCTTGCTTCTGGGGCCAGCCCCGCAGGCATGCAAACACCCTGGCTGGCGGGAATTTCCTCTGGGGAAAAGACCATGGTCACCCTGCCCGAAGCAGGTACAGTACAGGGATGCCAGGTGAGGGATGGAAAAGACAGCTCACACATTTCCACTATCTTCAGGCCCCTGGAACTGCCTTCCTCAAAGACAGCTGACTTCTAGGCCGACACTGGGGACCAGGTGAGGAGGGAAAGCCCAGGGGAGGAGGGAAAGGTCAAGGGGATGCTTTTTTTTTTTTTTTTTTTTTTTTTTTTTTTGCGGTATGTGGGCTTCTCACTGTTGTGGCCTCTCCCGTTGCAGAGCACAGGCTGGGGACGCGCAGGCTCAGCGGCCATGGCTCACAGGCCCAGCTGCTCCACGGCATGTGGGATCCTCCCGGACCGGGGCACGAACCCGTGTCCCCTGCATTGGCAGGCGGACTCTCAACCACTGTGCCACCAGGGAAGCCCAAGGGGATGCTTTTTGTACGTGGTTCCATTTTTTACGGACGGAATGGAATTGTGTGGAAACAACCTAACTGTGTCCATTGGTAAAAGACTTGTTAATCACATTACAGTACATTCACTCAACGCAGTGGGATGCAACAATTACAGAGTCCAAGTACAAGCTCTTCCTGTACTAATATGGAAGGATCCGCAGAAATATGCACACATTTAAATATTTCAGTGTCTCCAAGATGTATAAAAGAAAGGTGCAGAACATGGGAACAGGATGCTGCCGCTGGTGGAAAAGGAGGAGCATAAATGGGCGTGTGTTTGTATCTCTGCGCGCACAAGCTCTCTGGAAGGACAAACAAACACTGGTTGTCTCCAAGGAAAAGAGCTGGATGGGGCTGGAGGTGTTCAGCAGGGATGGGAAGCAGATGTATAAAAAGATAAGACTGTAAAAAAAAGTAACGTTTGAAGAATCTGCAAGCCTACAGAAACAGAAAGTAGACTGGTGGTTTCCAGGATCTTGGGGAGGGCATGCGTGTTGTTTTCGGGGTAATGAAAATGTTCTGGAATTATAGCGGTGATGGTTGCACAACTGTAGATATATCAACACGGACTGGCAAACTTTGAAAGAGTGAACTTTATGGCATGTGAATCATTTTAGTTTTAAAAAAGAGTTTTAAAGTAACAAATGAATTTTGTAACATGTTTTACCTATTTAAGAGAAGACAATTTTCAAGAGTTCTGAAGAAAAAAAGAAAATAATGTAACCACATCATTACTGGGTGTTTGAAAACAAGAAAAGAGGGACTTCTGTTGGCAGTCAGGTAGTTAAGGCTCCACGCTTCCAATGCAGGGGACGTGGGTTTGATCCCTGGTCGGGGAACTAAGATCCCACATGCCGCGCGGCCAAAAAAAAAAAACCCAACCAAAAACAGAAACATGAAAAGCTATCCCTTCCCACTGCAGATTACCGGCCACGACCATCAGAGATTCGGATGCAGCTATCCAGGGTGCGGCCCAGGAACCTGCATTTTGTTGAGACTCCCAGGGGATCTAATGCTCAGCCAGGCGTGGGACCCACCACCCTAGAGAAAGGGGGGAGGAGTACTGTACATCTTGGCTCAGAGGTGACAGAGAATTAGCATCCAAGCACTGTCTGCACAGCTGTGCTAAGTTCTTCCCATATGATACACTGCCTTTGCTCTGTTGCAGAAACCGCAGCAGCTGGATGTTACTGTCCCACAGCACAAAAGAGGGAACTAACCCAGCAAGATGGGGTCACCCGCCTGGCATCACAGGTTAACTGGGGGTCGTCTGTCCAAATCCAGATCTTGAGGTCTTTGCCCAGCCCCAGGCTGCCTTGTCCTTCCTGATAGCCCATATATTACATTCTCTCCTTCGTCACAAGCCATTTGGCACTTCCCTGATGTCTGTTTCATGCTATTCTATAATTATCTTTCCCCAACAAGATTATAAATTCCTTGAGAGCAGGGACCACGTCTTCTCAAATGCAACCGGCATTTATACAACACCTAATGATGTGCAAGGCACAGACGTGGGCAGGAGCCAGGAGCTGCCTTCGAGGAGGCTGGCTGCACTCTGCTCCCCCTCCGGAAGGCCGGCACCAAAGGCCAGGACAGTCTATGTCGGTGCCTCTGGGGAAAGCAGCCCTGGTGGCTCCACGAACCAGTCCAGGCGAGGACCGGAAGGGATGACAAGCCCCCACGTTCTCAGCCCAGCACCGACCCACCCAGGGGCCGCATGTGATCAAAGGGTCACGAATGGAGCCTCAGCCCTGCCAGGAGACCCAAGACTCGTGGGGCAGGTCACTGGAGATTGTGGAGGGAGGCTTTATCCCGAGGTTTGTTTGGGTTTTTTTTGGCCACGCCACACGGCATGCAGGATCTTAGTTCCCCGACCAGGGATTGAACCCGTGCCCTCTGCAGTGGTAGTGTGGAATCCTAACCACTGGACCGCCAGGGAAGTCTCTGCCCCGCCTTATGGCCCCTAGAAACCTACCAATCATGCCCCCTGTCACGACTGGAGGCATGTGGTCAGTGTGAGCTGAGCCATCCTTGCATAGCAGGGAAGGCACTCAGGCAGGAGGAACAGCCCATGCAAAGGCCCGTCAGTGGGACCATTCTGGATTTTGACTGGAAATGAGGGCAGCTGACCTGTGGGTCTTTGAGGGTCACTGGCCTGGGACCCACCAAGCTGAAAAACTACCCGTGAGGCGGGGCAGGCCTGTCATCAGTGCCGCCCTGAGATCAAGTGCAGCCGCGAGGCCTTCCTCTAGCGGTCACAGTCGCCGCCCCTCCTGGAACCCTCCCCCGTCAATGGCCCCTGCTTCTCCGCACCAAACTTTCACGCTGGGGTCACCCTTCACCAGCAGCTCCAACCACCAGAAGGCTCTCCAAGAGTGGAGAGAGTCTGTGCTTTGGAGTCAAAAGACCCGACATTTGCTGTGTGACTCTGGGGAAACAGCTTCGCCTCTCTGAGCCTGTGTCCTCCCCTGTCCAGAGTGGATAAAGAGCTCACTCCACAAAGTAATGCCTGGCAGATGGTCAGGTGCCAAGAAGGGCACTACAACAATGGGGGAGGGTCTGCCCGTCTGCAGGTACCGCCACGCCCACCGCAAAGCCATGGTGCCCAGGGCCTCAGGGAGGGGATACCTCTGCACTAAGCAGTGTGCCCACTGGCAAACCATGGGGCCGTCAGCCCCAAAGAGGTGACTTACAGGGGACATTCCCCACCTCTCTGAGGGCCAAACTCTGGGGCTGGATGATGGGGGGAGGGGTAGACACAGGTTCAGCAGCCTCTCCAGCCCTAAGCTGGGTCCTTCTGCTGCCCAAGTGGCCTTGGCCCCAGGGTCCCCACATGGTGGGTGGTAGTGGACAGCCCCCTCTCGCTGTGATGGGAGGGAGTGTGGATGGACAGCCCCACCCCAGGGGACCGGCCCCACATACTCACATCGTCAACCTTTGGCTCCGTCACAGGGACCCACTTGTAGATTCGCAGGGATGTGTCACCCACAGTCACCCACTTCTTCTCCCTGCAGAGGACGAGGAAGAACCCATTACCAGGGGGCTTCGGGGGCAGGCCCTTGCTCACGCCGGCGGGGGGCACAGGCCGCACTCCCTTGGAGCAGCTGTGACACGGTGACAGCTCTGGGTAGGGCTGAGAGAACATCTCCGGATCACACAGACGACGGCGTGAATCCCAGCTCTGCCGCTCGCTGGCTGGGGGCCCCTGGGCAAGTCAATTCACCAGCCTGAGCCTCAGTTTCCCCATCTGCTGGACCACATGGGGTCGTCCATCTCTCCAGGCTGCCGTGAGCGAGACAAAGCATGTTGCGGGTCGATTGCTTCTTCCCGTCTGGAAGAGAGTGCCTGGTGAGACTGGAGGGGAGGGCGGGGCTGCCACTGGATGGAGGGAATCAGCCCCGGTTCCTCCAGCCTTCACCCCACAGAGCCCCTCTGGGCAGCAGAGAGGGCTTCAGACCAACAGGGCATTTCCTCCGTGGGGGTGGGAGGGTCTTCCCCAAGGGCACCCAGGGGCTCACCCTGCCCCCTGTCAATGCCTCCGAGGTCGTGGGAAGGGAAGCAGGAGCCCACAGCATGAGTAACCACCGCAGGCTCTTCCGGGCAAACGCCAGTTAGATCAGCCCCGGGGCATGGAGAGCGGGGGGAACCTGGGTGCCCAGTGGCCTCGGCCCCAAGGGCAGTCCCCAGATGCCGAAACCGAGGGGCTGCGAGAGGGAAGCACAGCCCCGTCTGCCGCGGCCGGGAGGTTGCCTGCCCCGAGACCCTATACCTCGGTTCGGAGACAGGCTTCAGTTCCAGGGTCTCAGCTCCTAACGTCTGCACAGCTGCCCCCGATCCACCCCCAGCCGCATCCTAAACTCCTGGGGCACAGTGCCCAGGGCCCCCCCGCTGCCAAAGGCGGGTTGATGGTGAGAAGCAAATCACAAGCCACGAGAAGGCAAGGGGGTGACTGCTTTCCACTGAGGGTAATGATGGTAATCACCACTCTCTCCTCCTACCTCTCTGCTTCGAGCATCGTCCTTCTCTAGCTGTATCACCCCAGCCTCCCAACTTCGGTCCTCGACCTCTGGCAGCCTATGAGTCAGGTCCTGTCACCTCCTGCCCCTAACACTAGGAGTGACAGCCAGAGGCCACGTGCCTGAGGACACCACGGCTAAGGGAGAGACCCCCCCAGAAGGAAAGCTGGGGTTTCAACCAGGGAGCTGCGCTCTGGAGTCCACGATTTGATGGGACAGCCAGATGTACACCTGCTGTACATGGCATAGCGGCCGGGAGCCCCCAGCAATGTTAGCAACATGGGGTCCACCAGAGCCGAGAATTATGTGTGGCTGTGGGCGCCTCGTCCAGCCTCCCCACCAAGACCTTGGCCTTGGGTCCTCTCCTCCATGGGCAAGTAGCCCTCCCAAGCTGGTGGGACATGTTACCGTCACCTGGCACCCTTTCACCACTGGGGGTTCTGGGTGCCCAAGCACGCTCAAAACCAGCTGACCCAAACCACGGACACTTCCATTCCCCAAACTGTGCCTGCTCGGGTCCCAAAGTCCCCGGCTGGAGGAAGCTAGGGCCTGGCTTTTCCTTATTCTACTATGACCATTTCTAGTGCCTTCTGTGTGCTAAGCACTGTACACACTCTAATCATCCCATAACCTCTCGTGGCAGTAACTGTCACCTTTCCTCTTTGACAGATAAAGAAACTGAGGCAGGGGGAGGTGGAGTCATTCTCCCCAGAGCCAGTGTTCAAATCTCCATGCCACGCTGCTTTTTGGAGCAGCCTCCCCTGCCCCATCCCTGCCCTGTTTAGCCCTGAGAGAATTAAGAATTAAATAAAGTCAGGCACCTAAGTCACCACCCACCTGTCCCCAGCCTCTCAGAGGCAGGATGGACAATCCACAACCCCAGTCTTTCCCCACCTTCATGCTGAATAATCAGCAGGTGCCTGGAAAGGACAGAGACATCCCAAGAAACAACCTTGGTGACAGAGCAACAATCATAACGGCCATTGTGCGCTGAGGGCTTCCGTGCCAAGCACTTTGCTTACGTGCCCTCTCTCCCGACAACTGCCAACAGGCCTGTGAGAGGGAGACAACTGTCACCCCACTTCATAGATGGGGGGATGGGAGGCCCAGAGAAGTCACACCAGTAGCTCACGGTCACACAGCTCGTCAGCGGCAGAACCAGGACTGGACACGGGCTCTGACCCCTGCTATTCTGCCTCCCGTGAAAAACTACTAAGAAATGACTCCACAGAGCACATCGGTGACAGAAGCTGGACAAAGAAGCACAAATCGCCCAAATCCCATGCAAATGGCCAAAGGCACTCACTACTCACAAGCCCCTCAACTGGCTTCCTTGGCTGGGGCCCCAGTAGGTCAGCAAATCCAAGGCTTGATGGTGTTAAAAAAAAAAAAAGGAAAAAAAAAAAAAAGTAATTGACTTGCAATACACAGGACACCTCTCAGGGCAGAAAGTGTGCCAGATCTGGGCTTCGCAGGCCACACCTGAGCCAAGATGAATGTGTCAAGTGGCAGGTGCTTCCCAGAGAGGTTACAGGCCCTGCAGGTTCTGAGCTGAACACAGCTAGGTTCTGGTGCCTCCCTTGGTCCGAGTTCCCAGCTCACCCCAGGGATTAGAAACCGTTCTCCAGTTGCACTCCTAGGTGTGGGCATTGAGGGGCCATGGGGCAGAGGGAAGAGCCTTGAGAACCCGACCTCAGCCTGGTATCCGGCCAGCAGCCACCCAGGGAGACACAGGCCCCAGAGCTCAGGGGCGAGTCACTGAGTGAGTAGCCGGTACTTCGGAGACACATCCAGGGAGCACCGGGTGTGTCATCAAGCCAGTGGCCTGGCAGCGCCTCGGGAAATGACACAGGGACCCCAGAGAGCAGCTGAGAGCTCCCACTACCACCTCCAAACCCATCACCCCAACCCCAAAGGAAGGCATTAAGCTGTACTTAATTACATCTGCAGTGGCAAACAAGTGCCCAACAGGCGTGTTTTGCCTGGCCTGCATGGTACTTTTAAAAATCTGAATCAATTGCCAGACTTAAAAATAAAAAGAAGCCAGGCCCCACATTAAAATCCAGATTCCTGGCCACTCTCAAAAACACGTTCTGGCCACGAGGGGCCCACATGCCCCGAGGAGCACTGACTCTCTCCAGATGGGGCCCTGGGGCTCCCTCAGATCCCCCAGGTCTCACCACCTGCAGCCACTGGGCTCGGATTCACCACAGCCACCGGGCCGCAGCCCAACCTTGCCACGAAGCTGCCCTGGGCACGGCCTGAGCCCTCCTGCCTTGCTGGCCCCTGGTAACCAGCCAGGCTTAAGTGCCTCTCTCTTCCCCACCAGGCTTGGGATCCTGGACAAAAGAAGCAAATGAGGTCCCAGCTGTAGGAATAGAGCCCCAGACGCTCCTCCCCAGCACAGGCTCCTGTGCAAACTATGAGCACCTCTCTCCCCAGATTCTCTAGGCCGAGGGCAATTTCTAATGTTCCCCCAAGGTCAGGTCCAAGGAAGGGCTGGCCAGCCAGGGTGACCTGACTCCCTCAAAGAGGGCTCCGAACCCCTCACTTCCGATCCACTTCCCAGGACTAGTCCTTGATGCCGTAGGAGGCCTGGCTACAGCTGGCCTCATCCTAACTAGGCCCAGGCCCGCTTGGCCTGCCCTGTGCCTGGTAGAAGGGTGCCCCTGGAAGTACCAAGGTGAGGGTTTAGGCACAGTCAAAGCTCCCCCCGCCCCCAGAGACGGGTGGGAAGTCTCGGGGAACAGGCCTCTCTCTGTCTTCACAAGCCACCGAGGGATGCTTCAGACCACGGATCCAGGGGTCCCAGGCCTAAGCCTACTTCGAGGCTCCAGCCTTTGCCTCCCGCCCAGGGACTCACCCTGCCCTGCTTTTCTCCGCCCACACCGGGCCTCCTAACCCTGCCTCAGCTTCCCCAAAAGGAGCCCACCGTTTCGTTCTTCCTTCTTGTCCTGGCTGCCTCTCACTCCACCAACCTGCCTTGCTGGGACACAGAAAGGAGAGGAGAAACAGCCGGCAGCTACCGACAGGGTGGCCACGGCTGGCTGCTGGCTTTTTCCAGGGCAGGGGAAGGGTAGGGCTGGCAGAAGGGGGAATTTTTAGGGGTCCCTGGGACGGAGGAGAAATACCACCCTAGGCTTACAGGCTAAGTGGTATGCCAGCACCTCCATTCTGGATTTAAAAAAACAAAACAAAACAAAACAGGATGCAGAGTTAAATTGGAATTTCAGATAAATGCCGAATAATTTTTTTAGTATAAGTATGTCTCAATTAGTGCATGGGACAAACTTACACTGAAAAAAAAAAAAGAAGTATTTAAAAATATTATTTCTTTGTTTATCTGAAATTCAAATTTAACTGGGTGCCCCATAATTTTATTTGCTAAATCTGGCAACCCAGTGTCCCAGCCAGTGGTGAAATGCACGATTGGTGGCCACACAGTTAATAAACAACCCCAAACCACAAGGGCTGACTGGAAGACACATTCTGAAGGCACAGCGAGGGTGAGATTTGGCTTGTCGGGGCTGGGGAAACCCAGGAAACAAGGCGAAGTCTTTTTTTACTCAGAATGGGCAGGAGGAAAAGAAAAAGAAAGAAAAAAACCCCAGCAAAATGCAAGTTTCTACCTCACAGTAAGGACCGCATTTAATGACTGCTCCTGTGTGCAGGATAAGTGCTTTTCGAGACATGATGTTATTCCAGAAGGGAAGAAAGTAGCACAGGAACCTCTTGTCGTGGTTAGAGAAGTTATGTGGTTAACCCAAGGTCACACTGGAAGCCCAGCCACGAGATCCCAAAGCCTGAGGTCTTCAGAGGACTTGACTCCTAGTTTCCCAAGACACAAAAAAGGGAGGGAGACACGTTCTCCTCTCATCCCCCCAAACACAGGCCTCGCCGGCAGCGGGCTGAGCAGCACTGAGGGCCACCAGGCCGGCTGCTCTGGGGCCGGCAGGGTGGAAAACCCCACACAGCTCCATCTGCCCTCCCAGCAGAGCAGCTGTCAGGGTGCAGGAGCCTCCGCCAGGCTGGGAACCTGGAGCGCAAGGCCCTGCCAAGCCTCCCGCAGCACGGAAAGGCAGCTGGCCCCCACCCCTTTCTCACCTCCAGGCTGGTGACAGAAGGGACTCAGGCCCAGACAACAGCTCTTTCTTTGCACAGGCGTTCAGGCAGGGGACGACTCCAGCCTTCCCTCTGGGAATCCCGCAGGAGAGGGGCTGGTGGGCTTGTTTTCCCGTGTGCGTTTTGGCCTGCAGCTGTTTCTGCCATTTTTAAATGGCTCCAGTCCGGGCACTGGGCGCCCTGCGCACCAGGGGAGCTCCCACGGCAGGGAAGACTTGGATTCCAACTTTGGAAGGCCTTCCCTTCTCACGGTTCTGAAAATTCTTTGTCCCACTAGAGCCAAACCCAGCCCTCGGCCGGGCATCCGGCCATCTGCAGACAGCCCTTTCCATAGGAGGCCCGGGAGCACGTGGACTTTATTGATTTTCCTCTTGCCTTTTTTGTTGGGTTTGACTCAGAAAGGACAGCTAACTTGTGACACGGCTAGACTGGAGGCTAGCCCCCAGTGGTTTTGAGGGACCGAGGCGAGGCGTTACTCAAGAAATGACACCCCTAAACATAAACAGAGCCCGCCACGGGGCCTGCGGGGTTTGCAGGCTTTAAATAAAGGGTCAGGACGAGCCCGCGGGCGCTGACACTCGAACGGCGCTGCGGCTCCTCTCTCTCCCTGACCCTGGTGAGGCCGTGGGAAAAAAATAATAAAGTTGAAATCCGGGAGCTGGGAGTTTTCAACAAGTCCGCCCCAACCTGGCGATCGGCTCGCGCCTCGGGCCTGGCCCTCGGGCCGATTCCGAGACAGACCCGGACGAGGCCGGGGAAACGTTCAGTCGTATTAATTACAACCAGGCCATGCCGGACGGAATCTAACGTGAGCTGCAGAAACCGCACGGCCGACACCGAGTCCCCCTCGCCCCCCGCGCAGAGAACAAAAACAACAGCTCTCTCCGCAAAACAAACGCGGGCTGCCGCGTTCGGACAGGCAGACGCAGCCCAGGACCGGGGTCTGGCCCCCAACATTCGCTCGCCCGGACCCCCGCGCCCGGGTCCGGGCACAGCGGGGCGGGAGGGGGGCGCCCGGAGCCCCGGGCCCCGCGGCCGCCGCCGGCGTTTCCTCCTCGCGCTCGCCCCCATCTTTCTTCCTCGCCAAGAGCCCTCGCTCCAGGCAGCCCAAAGCGCTAAATTTAAACGGCTCGCGCTCTGCAAACTCCGCAGACTCGAGGGCGCCGGGCCTGGGAGGCGGGGAGCGAGCGAGCGAGCCAGCCAGCCGGCCGGGGAGGGAGGGAGGGAGAGAGGGAGGCCCGGCGCGGGCAAGGGCGCGGGGGCCGGCGCTGCGCCGCCCGGGGCGCGCGGGTAGGAGACGGAGACGGAGACGGCGGCGGCGGCCCGCTCGGTGCCTGCACAATGGAGCTCGCGCTCTCCCCTCTGCTGCCGGCATCGCGGCCCCGGCGCGCGGGAAGCCGCTTTCATGTGACTTGCACAAAACGAAATGGCTTCTGGGGCCGGCCCCGAGCCCCCCTCCCGGGAGCCGAGCGCCGCGCCGGGGACTGCCCGCCGCTCCACCGCCCGGCCCGGGGCGCCCGCCGCCTCCAGGCTGCCGCCGCCGCGCCAGGTGGGCGACAGGCGCGAGCGCACCTGGGCAGCGGCCGCGGCCCCCGCCGCGCGCAGGTGACCCGGCTCGCGCGCCGCCCGCCCTCTCCAACTCCTGGGCCCGCGGGCGGCCCGGGGCGCTGCGCCCCGCCGGCTTTTTGTATCTGGTCTCGGGGTTCGGGGCGGCCGCGTCGCGAGCCTGCAAGCGAACCAGAGAACAAGCCGGCGCCTCCGCTTACCATTTGCGCACTTTCTCGATAGCCGCCATGACCCTCTTGATATCATCTTTGGCCCGGCTCCTGGTCTCGGCTCGAACCGACCTGCCCGACATGGTTCTGGCGGGGAGAGAGAGGCTGGGGGAGCGCGCCCGCCGGGTCCTGCTCGCGCTCCGCGGCGGCCACACTCGCGCCCGCCCGCCCGCCCGCTCACTCACACAGAGACACACACACAGACACACACACACACACACAGACACACACACTCGCACACATACACACACACACAAAGCCTAGTGCCGCCGCGCGCCCAAGGCCCAGTGCGCAAGCGCCGGGCGGCAGCTGCACCGAGCAGGGGGAGCAGCGCCGCCGCGGTCGCCGGTAGTGCGGCCTCCGGGCGCCGCTGCCGCCGCGGGGCAGCGCCGCGAGCCTCTCCGCCCACCCGGGGGAGGCGCCCGCGACCCCCCGCTCCCCGGGGTGGCGGCAGGGGCACCCGGCGACCCCCGGCTCCGGGCACGCGGAGGGGAGGCGGGCCGGCGGACGTGCGCGCGGACACTTACTCGGAGGCCGCAGGTGCCGGGGGGTCCCCGGGAGAGGGCGGGCCGGCGGGGCGGCCGGCCGTGGAGGGAGCGCATTCCTGGGGAGCCAGCGCGGCAGCCCATCCGCTGCCCCGGGTGTGTGGCAGCGTCTGCAGTAATGGAAGTTTCCTGTGGGGCTCCTGACTTCTCCGAGTTGAAGGCGCCGATTCGGGACGCGAGGTGCTCTTGGAAGGAGTTGAGAAACGCGGACCTCTGCTGACCCTCTGCCCGGTTTAAATACGCGAGCTAGGACGTCGCTTCCCTATCCTTCGTCCTTTTGGAAAACGAGGGTGGGAGGAAAGGTGCCTGGGGTGACCACTAGAGACATCCGACCTTGCTTATGAAACAGCTTTCGGCGCAGGAAAAGCTCGATGATTATGTACCAGCATTTCAACAGGGGCTCTTAGACCTTTCCTCCTAGTGATAAGTTGCCCTCGCCATAAATAAGGTGAGGGGGCCCACGCTGGGGTTTCTGTTCGAGAACCACGAGTTGAGTTTAAGCTACACCTGATGTAAGCCCCAGGCTCAGCCCAGGTACGGCCACCTCACAAATGACCCTGGCAGGTAAAATGGACTGGCCAGCGACAAGGAGCTGGTTTCTTCCCCGTGATGCCTTAGGACAGCTCCGCACGAATCTACCATTACCAGGATAAGCCAGGGGCCTCAACCTTGTGTTCAGCTGCAGCTAAACTATCTTGACCAGAGCCAATTCGTGCCCAGGTGGATGCTGGGGAAAAAGAATGACCCCGTTAGCAAGCCCAGTGCCTTGGGGATCAACTAACCTAACATCAGTCCTTTTACATGGAGGGAAACTGAGTCCCAGGGAAGTTCAAGGACACAGCCATAAGCTAGATGTTTGTCTTCCGCTCATTCTAAAACCAAGCCCTTTCCCCTGAGGTTTTGGTTTGGGGGAGAAAAGCTTCTGGCGATACGGAGTGGAAGCTGCACTGCAGGCCTTTTCTTACGCGTGTCCTTTTACCATCCCAAACCCCAAGTTCCTGATGTGAGGATTATATGGGAAAATATGTAACAGTGGGTCATAAAACAGTGGTCTCATACCATTGGCCCTCTGACTTACCTGGCCAGCAGATACATGCTTAAGGTTACACAGAACTTTTTAAAGCATATATTTGAATTAAAAATGGGAAGGTATATTTAAAAATCCAAGTATTGAATGATGAATGGACAAATGGGCATATCTATACAATAGAATATTATTCAGCCGTTAAAAAGGAATAAAGTACTGATACATGGCACGGCATGGATGAACTTTGAAAACATCCTAAGTAAAAGAAGCCAGTCACAAAAAGACACATATTGTATGATTCCATTTATATGAGTTATCTAGACTAGGCAAATCCCTAGAGACAGAAACCAGAGGGACTGCGGGGAGGCGGGAAATGGGGAGTGACTTCAAATGGGTACAGGTTTTCCTTTTGGGGTGATAAAAAAGTTCTGAAAGTAGGTAGTGGTGATGGTTGCACAACACTGTGAATGTGCTTTCTGTCGCTGAATTGTACACTTTAAAATTGTTACAGGGGTCAATTTTACATTTTGTGTATTTTGCCAAAATAAAAAGAAATCCAAATATCCAGCTTCTCTAGAGATAGCAGAAGACCTGCAAACTGGGCCCCAAGTGCCACATGGCCACAATCAGCTGGGGCTAAGAAGCCCTGTGCCCCTCAGATAAAGCTCACTAGGTCACCAGTGTGTCACCCGGTCACTGTACTCATTTGTGTTGCCACATGGCCCCTGAAGGTGTTTGTGTTTTTGATCTCTGATTAAACTATAAAGCTCTCTACAAATGTTCTTTATAAATCTACTATGGCACTTTTTATAGTTTCCTGTCCCCTGCGGATATTTTTACACTTCTTTCTTTCAACAAAGCACACTTGTTTCATAGTCTGTGTCTGATCATTCTGATATTTGAAGCATCTGACAGTCTGTTTCTGCTGGTTCTTACTCATGGTGTCCTATTTCTTTGTGATCTGTCTGGTTCTCCTTGACCTTGCTGGACACTGTATTTTAAAATTTATTTATAGGGATAATTTGAGGCCTAGAATGAAGTTACCTTCCTCTCGAGTTGCTTTTCCATTTGCTCTGCCAGACTCCTGAGGGCACCGCTACTGCAGGGTGACCAACATCCAAGTTCAGGGCTCGTGGGTCCCTGGACCCCCAGGTGATGCCAATATAGGTTGCCTGAGTGAGACTGATTTGCCTATTGTACCCAGGGTGGGGTCAGTGATGTGCTGCAGCTGACTGGCAAGCCTGCGCTTCCCAGCTCTGTTCAGTGACCTCCTATCAATAGTTCTAAATCAGCCATGGCGGAGCATTTACACTATGGAAATTGGCAAATGCCATAATACATCAGGACCCTTTCCCAACCCCACCAAGAGCTGGTGATAAGCATTTACCAGCACACCACTGGGCAAGGTCTCATCTCCCACCCAGTGTGGACCCTGCACTTTGATTTCCGACCTCTTGCCTCAAAAACAACCATTCACACTGAAGTTCAAATATGCCAGACTTGGCAAATATCTACAGGGTTCAAGTGGCTTCCTTGCTGGATTAGCTTCCAGGGTTCTCTTTTTCCTTCAGTTTCGCCTATTCCTTACTATCTTGTCAGCATGTGGTGGCTTTTAGGATTTTTTAAAATATGTTTTCTGGCATATGTTCTAGCATTTTTAGTTGCTTTCAGCTGGAGCGTTAGCCTGAATAACTAGTTACCAGAGACTGGAAGTCAAGCTCTCTCTGTGATCATCTTAGACACGTTACAAGAGTGATCGTGGGGTTCCAGAGGTGAGTTACTTAGTTATGGCTTGTGTCTTGACCTAACTGTGCCTCATCTGTAAAATGGGGATGAAAAGAAGACCTGCCTCACAGAGTTATGTGAATTAAAAACTATTTGTCAGGGAAAGTGGGGGGAGGGATAAATTAGGAGTTTGGGATTAACATATACTCACTACTATATATAAAATAGATAACCAACAAGTACCTACTGTATAGCACAGGGAACTATACTCAATATCTTGTAATAACCTACAAGGGAAAGGAATCTGAAAAAGAATACATATATATGTATAACTGAATCACTTTGCTGTACACCTGAAACTAACGCGACATTGTCAATCAACTATACTTCAATTAAAAACAACAACAGGGCTTCCCTGGTGGCGCAGCGGTTGAGAGTCCGCCTGCCGATGCAGGGGACACGGGTTCGTGCCCCGGTCCGGGAAGAGCCCACATGCCGCGGAGCGGCTGGGCCCGTGAGCCATGGCCGCTGAGCCTGCACGTCCGGAGCCTGTGCTCCGCAGCGGGAGAGGCTGCAACAGTGAGAGGCCCGTGTACCGCAAAAAAAATTAAAAAATAAAAGAAAACAAAACAGTATTTGTCAAGAATTTAGAACAGCACTTGGCACACAGTAACTGCTAGATACCAGAAAGCATTTGTTAAATAACAGACCTGGATGATCTTTGCATCAGTATGCCCCACACTGGGGTTTGAAGTCAAACTACTCTTCCTAGGCTGGTAAATTCAACCCTTACGTCACTCCTCCTCCTCCGGGATGAAGGCTCATTCACCATGGGGTGGGAGGTGTGGGGAGGGGAAGGATAACTCTGGAACAGAGATGGAGATGGGTGATTGTGAGGAAAACGCAGGCCCGGCCCTGGCGCTTCTGGGCACCTTGGTCCTTGCCTAGCAACTTGCAACCGAGCGCTGTTTTCATAAACAGGTGCTTTGGTGTTTGCGGAGCAGGTCGTTAGCAAGGCCCAGCCAAGAGGGAAAACTATGAAGGGAACACTCCAACCACAGAATGAAATACAGTCCCTTACTCGGAGACAGGAACAGAAAGGATGAGCTGCAGAGGCTGAAGCCTCCCTCCTTTCACAGAAAAGGATGCTACTGGGACTTCCCTGGTGGCCCAGTGGGTAAGACTCTGCACTCCCAATGCAGGGGGCCCGGGTTCGATCCCTGTTCAGGGAACTAGATCTCCCATGCATGCCGCAACTGAGAAGTCCGCATGCCGCGACAAAGATGCCGCATGCCGCAACAAAGATACCATATGCTGCAACTAAGACCCAGTGCAGCCTACGTAAATAAATAAATAAATAAAATATTAAAAAAAAAAAAAAAAGGGACGCTACCATCTGGTCACACAGCCAGTTAGCAGAGTTCTGGCCAGAGCCCCGCCCTCCTGACTGTGTCTCTGGACAGGTGCTCCCCACTCCACAGTCATCAGGATGTGGACAGTTGTAAATCAGCCCTGTGGGAGTGCTCTCAGGACCCTCCTGTCCCTCCCCCACCCAGAGAGGACGGGTAAATATATACCAGCACGCCACTGGTGGAGCCCAACGGGGTCCCGAATTATCGTAGGGAAGGTCTCCCCTACAATGTGGGCCTGATGATGAATATCAGATAGACTGGGGAGCCATTAAAAAATTTTTCTTTGATAAATCAAATACTCCAGTTTGCTTCTCTGCCTACTTTTTCTTGCCTATAATTACAGCTCTAAAAATGGTCACCAGCTCAAATACTAATAGACTAGCAAGTTGTATATCCATCCATGCAGCCACTGGCTTGCCTAAAAGTTGGGCCACTTGAGGCCATATAGAAACAAAGAGATAGTAGATGGAAAGTGCTTCAAGAGACAGATGTGTTCAGAGGTGAGACGGTGTAACGCAGGCTCTTCCAACAATGAATGATTAAACACAGAAGTTCGGTCATGACCCAGTGACCTGGAGCAGAATTGGAATGCATCTACCAAGGTGCTTGGTGAGCTCTCAGGTCAGAAATCCAGAAGGCTGCCCAAATGTCTTCTCTTGCTCCCACGTGTGCAGTCATTTTGGCTGCCCAGCATCGGAATACCCTTCCTAGTTCTGGGTGAGCCTTTGTGGGTGGAGGCTGCCCCCCACTACAGAAGCTAGAGGGGGCCTGTCCCTCTTTTTCCCAGGGGGTTAGGTCCTGGGCATGGGTCCCAACCTTACCGAGGTGGATGGTCTAGTAGGTTGATTTTCTTTCTTATTGAGGTATAGTTGATTTACAATATAATATGTCTGAGGAATATAATATAGTGACTGGTTCTTTTTTCTCTGCACCCTCGCCAACATTTGTTATTTGTGGTCTTTTTGATGATAGCCATTCTGACAGATGTGATGTGATATCTCTTTGTGGTTTTGATTTGCATTTCCCTGATGATTAGCAATGTTGAGCATCTTTTCACGTGCCTGTTGGCCACCTGTACGTCTTCTTTAGAAAACGTCCATTCAGGTCTTCTGCCCATTTTTTTAATTGGGTTGCCAGTCGATTATTTTTAAGTAATAGCTTTATTGAGATATAATTAACATACCATAAAATTCACCCTTTTTTTGGTTGGGTTTTTTTTTTTGATGTGGACCATTTCTAATGTCTCCACTGAACCCACCACAATATTGCTTCTGTTTTATATCTTGGCCTTTTTTTTTTGGCCCCAAGGTATGTGGGATCCCAGCTCCCCAACCAGGGACTGAACCCACACCTCCTGCATTGGAAGGTGAAGTCCCAACCACTGGACTGGCAGGGAAGTCCCAAAATTCACTCTTTTAAGGTGTTTTTTAGTATAGTCGCAGAGTTGTGAGACCATCACCACAATCAATGTTAGAACGTCTTGTCATCTGAAAAAGAAACCCTCCACCCATTTGCTGTCATTCTTTCTCCCCCCAGCCTTAGGCAACCAAGAGTCTATTTCCTGTTTCGATGGATTTGCCTATTCTGGACATTTCACATAAATGGAATCATACAATATGTGTCCTTTTGTGCCTAGCTTTTTTTTTTTTTTGCGGTACGCGGGCCTCTCACTGTTGTGGCCTCTCCCATTGCGGAGCACAGGCTCCGGACGCGCAGGCTCAGCGGCCATGGCTCACGGGCCCAGCCGCTCTGCGGCATGTGGGATCTTCCCGGACCGAGACACGAACCCATGTCCCCTGCATCGGCAGGCGGACTCTCAACCTCTGCACCACCAGGGAAGCCCCCTGGCTTCTTTTATTTAGCATATTTTCAAGGTTCATCCCATGAATTAATACTTCATTCATTTTATGGCTGAATGATATTCCATTACATGGGTTTACCACATTTTGTTCGTCCTTTCATTCATTGATGGACATGGGGTTGTTTCCACTTTTTGGCTATTATGAATAAAGTTGCTATGATGATAAGTATACAGGTTTTTGTGCAGATGTATATTTTCATTTCTCTTGGCTACATACCCAGCAGGGGAATTGCTGGGTCCTATGGTAACTCTGTATCTAACATGTTGAGAAACTGCCAGCCTGTTTTCCAAAGCAGCTGCACCATTTTACATTCCCACCAGCAACGTATGAGAGTTCCAATTTCTCCACATCCTCACCCACACTTGTTATCGTCTGTCTTTTTCATATTAGTCTTGTGGCGGTGAAAGGGTACCTCATCGTGGTTTTGATTTTGACTTTGATGTTTGAGGGTGTGTAGGGGCAGCGGAGAAATGACTTCCAGCAGAAGTGGCCATTGGAGAGCCTAAGTATCGGAGGCACTGAGCTCCCAGTGGTGGCAGCGCCACTGGCATCCTGGCTGCCATTGGTTCCTGGTCATTTTCAGAGCTTGCTTCTTCAGTCGCTCCATTGAGCCTATGAGTCACCTGGTAGTCTTCACATAAAGTCCCTTTCCACTGAAGCTAACCAGAGCCAATTTCTATTGCTCCAAACCAAAGATCATGGCTGATACCCTATTTAAGCTGCCTCTTCGTCTGTATACTCATTGATCCTTCCTGAATGCCTTTTCTCTTGTTGCAATCTTTCACTTCTCCCCAAACTACTATAATAATCTCCTCGCTGTGGGCCCTTTCCCCAGCCAACCCCTCTTGCCCATCACCCAGCCCTACGCCTCTGAGATCCAAGTTTGATCCACTTCTCCCCCTTTCCTTTAATATCAAGTCTAACCTCCTTGATTCAGCACACAAGGCCATCCATAATGAGATCACCATCTTCTCTGGGTTGCTCTCCTGCCACTGCCCCCAGGCACTGCTCAGATGGGCTTAGAGCGCCTCATTTATGTAATGTCTCCTCCACCTGCCCTGATCACCTCCTCCTTCCCGCCCCATCTGCTCTGGACGCCCCTATGTCATATCACAAAACACTGTATTACTATTGACAGGTCTGTTTCCCTCGCTACAATATAACCTTCTAAAGGGAAAGAAACATGCTCCCTGCCACATTTTATCTTAGGCCTTAGCACCAGGGCACACACAGTTCAACTGAGGTCACTGTTAGAGGATCTGGCACAAGTTACGGCTATTCTCTCATCTGTCCTAGTGAAAGGCAGAGGTGACGAACAGCACACTGAGGGAAGGGTAAGTGACGAGCTCTGGTGAAGCTTCGCCGTACACCTGGCTGCCTTTGGGATACCACCAGCGACTCAGGGAACTGTGTAGTTAAACATGGTTGTGCACAAAGGGACAACAAGATCACAGAGGAAATTGTGGTTACATCTTTTTAAAATGTTGAAATCCCTGGAAAACTAAGAAGGATGTATTGATGCCGACTCAGGGTTTAAGGTTTATGGGGCTGAAACCCACTGGGAGCTTTCCCACCTTTGTCCACTGTCACGTGAGAGAACACACCAGCTTCAGGGCTGGTTCCTCACAAGACTTATTTATGGTCTTTCCTGGGATCCTCTGAGCAGCAGCATACCCCATATCAAGACTCTTTGTTTTGTTTTGTTTTTAAAAGCTTCTCCAAGGTTTTGTAATTAAATTTTTTTAAATTTTATTTATTTATTTATTTTTGGCTGCGTTGGGTCTTTGTTGCTGCACACGGGCTTTCTCTAGTTGTGGCGAGCAGGGGCTACTCTTCGTTGCGGTGCGGGGCTTCTCATTGCGGTGGCTTCTCTTGTTGCGGAGCACGGGCTCTAGGCACGCGAGCTTCAGGAGTTGTGGCGCACGGGCTTAGTTGCTCTGCAGCATGTGGGGTCTTCCCGGACCGGGGCTCAAACCCGTGTCCCCTGCATTGGCAGGTGGATTCTTAACCACTGAGCCACCAGGGAAGTCCCATATCAAGACTCTTTGAAAGTGAAGGAATGAGAAAGGCCAGATCACCTTCTTGAAGACTTGGTCTCCCTCTATTCCTCCTGCCCGTCGCCCACGTGAAAACATTCCTGTTTGGACTCGAGAGGAAGCACCGTGAAACGGCAGTGCTGAAGGAACGCCAGAGATCGTTCTGGACTCCCGAGGGCCTCACCTTGAGCCTACATCCCTCTCTAGGGTCTGAACCACACAAACCTCTGGTGCACTGAATGCATCTGGCCTTGGTGGCACCGTCCCCTCGGTCTGGAAGGTTCTCCCCACTCTTTCCACGACTGTCTCTTAACTTACAAGCCTCATCTTTGGAGAGACGGGCCCTGATCACTTAACTAAAGCACATTTCCCTCATGATATTCTACCTCATAGGCCCCTGGCTCTTCCTCTATGACCGCAGTTTGCAACGACATAGTCATGTGTTTGTTTGACGAGAGATCCCCGAAGACAAGGGCCGTGCCCGTCTTGTCCACCACTGTACCCCCAGCCCTACCACAGCGCTGGCGCACGCTCACTCTGCTGAATTCCTGAAGCAATCAGATGCACACGGAGGAGAAGCTGGGTGGCGGCCGGCACTTGAGACAGAACCTACACCTGATGCGCCCTCTCTGCATCAGACCCAGGGTCCACAATACCGCCCACCGCTCCCTCCACCAGGACAGACACGCTGTGGGGACTACCCTTCACAGCACACGCTGTGTGTTGTCTGAAGTGCTGGCAAAGAGCTTGTAGTGGTTGTTGGAACTAAACTCGCCCCCGCCCAAAGGAAAAAACCCACTTGCTTTAAAGACTAAGATCTAAAAAAATAAATACCATGTTTACATTGAAGTGTTTTCTGACTTCCCATCAACAAAAAAGGAGAGAACAAGAGGGGGTGCAGGGCCGAACACAAAGCCTCATTCCCTTCCATGGGGGCGACCTTGGTATTGAACTTCGCCACTCACAGCTGGTGATTTCAAACTATGGAGAAAAAGGCAGGGCTGCCAACAGTGGAGAGTAATCTTCGGGGCCCGATGCCTCTCGCCTGGGCACTATAAATACCCATGGTTATCGGCGGGGGCGAGAGGCCTGCCTCGGGCATCAGCAGCTCAGGAAACACGGTAAAGAACCCCGCGACGGGTTTACTGTCCCACGAGCTTGGTCCCTACACTCAGCATTGCACTGCCCGGGAAGAATGTTGCATCAACTCGGGTTGTGAGCCTGTGTGTGTGTGTGTGTGTGTGTGTGTGATATTCCTTTAAGCTAAGCTAGCAGAGGATGTTATATGACATATGAATAGGGTGGCAACTTACTGTTGAGTCCCAGTGTCCTGTGTCTACTTATTATAGTCAGTTTTGAGCCGCTGCCTGCAGGGGAACCTCTCTCATCCAGATCTCTCAAGACACGGTCAGGCCAAAAACCCCAGGGTCTAGGGCAGCCATGGCTTTAGGACACAGATCTTTTTTTTTTTTTTTTTTTTGTGGTACGCGGGCCTCTCACCGCTGTGGCCTCTCCCATTGCGGAGCACAGGCTCTGGACGCGCAGGCTCAGCGGCCATGGCTCACGGGCCCAGCCGCTCCACGGCACGTGGGATCTTCCCAGACCAGGGCACGATCCCGTGTCCCCTGCACCGGCAGGCGGACTCTCAACCACTGCGCCACCAGGGAAGCCCCGACCTGGGCTTTTTTGAAGAGTACTAGTCAGGTGTTTTACACATTCGTCATATTTGTAAAGATCTGTTGGAAAGAGTCATCCTGGCCTAGAAGGTGGAGCAAACTCCAACCTGTGGGACAGATCCGGGCTGCTGTGTCTGTGTGGTCCGCAAGCTAAGAATGGCTTTCACATTTTTGAGTGGTTGAAAAGAATCTCAGAAGAAGAAGATTTCACGGTATGTGGAAATTCTCACAAAATCCAAATTAGTTTCAGCGTCCACAAATAAAGTTTGATTGGAAGGGGGCCAGGTTCATTCTTTTCTGGACCAGAGTCTGTATGGCTGCGTTTGTGCTCCAGCGGCTGAGGTGAGGCATCCAACAGCCCACTCGGCCCACAGATCCCCACTGTTTACCCTCTGGCCCTTTCCAGAGAGTCTGCTGACCCTGATGCAGATGGCCTGTGGGGGCCGGATTCACTTTGATTCAAAAGCTAAGTCAGCATTAAAAGAGCACTGAAGCTTCACGTTCATCCACATTCATTCAGTCGTTCCACAAATATTTATCAAGGGTCCTTTGTCAAAGCTTGCAGAGACCCCTATTTGAGCAAGTGTTAACAGATGCTAAAACCCTGGAGTCGGGAGAGATTAATTCTCATCAAACGTCTTCCCCAGTCTCAGGCACAGTTTCTGCCTGCAGTGATAATAGCTGCTGTCCTACTTTGAGCACTACGTTATGCCAGGAACACTTTTATTTGCAATATCTCTTTTAATCCTCACCACCGCCCCAGGAGTTGTTCCAGGGGGAAACTGAGGTTTAAGAGATTAGCCACACCCAAGGGCACACAGGGTGCTGCTGAATGGCCGAGGCAGGATGCAAGCCCAGGCCGGCCGGCCCTTGGGCTGGTGCTGTGCCAACAAGACACTCGTCCTGCCCCGGAGGGGCCTGGGGTTCTAGAGGAGAGAGTGGGGGGCGGGGGAGGCTTTGGGTGGTTCCTGGACAATCATGGCTTTTCCACGGGCTCCTGAACTCTGGAAGCAACAGGCCAGGATGCAGAGGTCGGTAGCCAGAGGCCCCATCTGAAACAGTATTATTTTTTCAAAAGAACATCACATGGTGCTTTTTGGTGTCCAGTGTCTCGTCCCTACGTCTGATGTACAAGCCCAGTGAGACCATCCGTCTTGGGTCTCTGCTCGCTCCATTTCTGGCGTCGCTGCTCTGCTACCCACACGGCTGGGAGAGTCTGGGCTCTCTGCTCTCTGGGCAGGAAGGCAGCCCTCCTCCTCCTCCCCTGGACCCGGGTGCTGGGGCCCGGCCTCGCCACCGCTTGCGTGGCCAACAGGTGAAGACGCCCCGCCGGGGCTGGAAGGTGCACATGAGCTGCTCTTCACGCTGGTCGGACAAGCTGAGAGATACCCCAAGAAAAGCACCAGCAGAAAAGGTGAGAAGGGGCGCCCGTGGCCTGGCTGGGCTGGGAGCAGGGCGGGAAGGCCGCTGACATGGATGCTGCTGTCCCCTGCTGTGTGGGCCTTCCCGGATGAACGGCCGCCCTGACCCTCACCCTTCCCGTATCGACTCAGCACGCAGAGCGAGCGGCTCAGCCTGGGCCTGATGGCGGTTCCCGCTCACCAGACCCACTGCCGCGGGTCCAACTGCTCCCGGGCCGGTTCTGCTCCAGACGATGACTCCAATATATGTCGTCAACAAGAACCAAAAAGAGGGAGCCGGACCTGATCAAAGCAGCTCCTGGTGGGTGTCCAGAGTGCATCCAATTCTGAGTTATTTTCTGAAGAGAACAAGTCACTTGAGAGTTTTCTGTTCCCTAAAATGTCCCCGGGAACTTTTTAACTGGCTTGGTAGTCTGTCTCCCCTAAGCCCTTAGCAGCTGCAATGTTGATTCACAAAGCTTGGATTTCTTTTTGTGTTTTTCAAAAAGAAGCAGATGTAAACCAGGTTGCAAAGCCCTGGAGGTATACACTGTGACGAGCGGGCGCCGGCTGTCCCAAGGCTGTGGTGACACAGCCGGGGTGGGGGATACGGCTCAGTTCTGTGTCCCGGGCTGTCCAAAGGACCCCCAGCGCCAGGTTTCCAAACGGCCGCCACGCAGGGGGCTGTGTGTCTGGAGGAGGGGGCTGCGGCCGTTCTGTTTCTCTCACACAGACCCCTGCTCCGGGGGTCAGAGACATCATCTCAAAGGCTGGTTTCTCCGGGGAAGGAGCTGGTAATGGCCGGCGGGTGTGTCGGACTAAGCACGTGTGGAGAATGACCTTTGGCCTACATGCCTGAGTGAGACCTCATAACTGAGGACAAAACTCTTAAAATCAGACCATAACTTCCATCTGTTTATATGACGAGGGTACCCTATCTTCAAGGTCAGAATGCTGCTGAAGCCTTAGTCACGTTCCCTCAACATCCCGAGCTGGGGAACTGCTTTTGCCTGCTCCGCGCGTTCTGCAGCCCAGCGGAGTTCAAGGCTGCGAATCAACCACACTGGCCCGTGCGGCGCGGGCGCTGTGTGAGGGGGCGGCTCCCGGCTGCTGAGCTCTGCCCCGGGGAGGCTGGCCGGCGGTTTCTGGTCCAGCTGCACAACACACAGGGCTCCGGGGCTGCTCTTCTTCTGCATTCTCTCTGGCAGGTGCCACCGGCGTTAAGCATGGCCAGTGATGCTCTTCATAACGGTCGCACACAACTGCTCAGGGGTTTTGCTGATAAGAAGCCACAAGCCGGGGCTCTTGGGAGCCCAGAGCACCCAACGCCCCCGCCCCAGCCTAATAGCAGGCTGGGATGATCCATATCAGGCCACATTAGGCTAAGGGTCCAGGTGCCACTTGGGGGGATAGAAATAAGGCCACACTTGCCACGAGGACGGCCTGCTGCTGGCTGAGGCCCCCTCTGCCCCCGGGGACCACGCCACCTTCTCGTCCTGTCCAAACCCCCTCCAGGCAGCACTGCCGTGGATCAGGCATGAGGATGGCGGCCGGGGTCTCCAGCCACCCCTTCCATCCAGCTGCCATCGATTTTCTTGCCTCCACCCACTTTTCTATTTCAGAAACAGTGGAATGTCCAACTTTGTGAATTCCATTGCTTAAAAGAAATTTGCTTTTAATGTCTAGACGTTCTGAAGATTAGAGTAGGGGTAGGGAAATGCGGGAAAAGCAGTGCCTCGTGGAAAACACACACACACACAAAGTCCTTTGTGCTTCAGGCACTCCTTTCAACTTCACTGACCGTAGGATCTTGTCCAGAATCTTGGGAAATGGTTAGGCCAAGAATTTGAGTCGTGAATATTTCTGCAGTGATTTCGTCTGGAAGTTCTTCTTCAAAGCAAATTTCTGAACCTAACCAAACAAGAAAAGAAAGCAAATGCCCTCATAACAATTCGGTTTCTAACTCAGAAGCATTTTCCAAAAATATGAGGAAACGATACTAAACAAAAGTGAGAGGAGCTTTGTGCTGGGCTTTGGCCCTGATTCCGTGAAAA
The DNA here is from genome assembly GCF_964341445.2 of Mesoplodon mirus. Lineage (NCBI taxonomy): Eukaryota > Metazoa > Chordata > Mammalia > Artiodactyla > Ziphiidae > Mesoplodon > Mesoplodon mirus. The sequence goes on from NC_138989.1 coordinate 7,842,799, forward strand.
CCTTTGGGTGGAAACTGGTTAAAATCCCTCCTTCGTGGTTTGGGTTTGGAGCACTGTTACCCAGATCTCTGCACACTTCGTTGGAAAGCCTCAACTACAGGGCATCATTGATTTTAGTGTTTTGAGACACTTAGGAACACTGTATACATGTGTGTGTATATAAAGCAATTGGGAAAGTGACATTCTGAGATCCCAGGTACACAAGGAATGGCATAGAGGAGCTTGCAGGTTGGAAATGACCAATCAGATCCTGGAATCTAGAACTATCTGTGTTAGGAACTCTGTTCAACTTGAAATTGGGAACAGACAACAGGAGGCGAGGGAGAAGGACGCCTGGTGAGGAGTCTTTGCTCCCGACCCCATGACGGCAGCAGGGCAGCACTCGGGGTTGTCCATGGACACGTTCCGGCACAAGGGCGTCAGTGAGCTAGAAGGAGGAGGTGGGAAATCCTCAGACAGGAAAGGAGAGGAGGATGTTTGTTTTTTGGCCACACTGCACAGCATGCGGATCTTAGTTCCCCGACCAGGGATCGAACCCGCGCCCCCTGCAGTGGAAGCGCAGAGTCCTAACCACTGGACCGCCAGGGAAGTCCCAGGATGATCTTTAAAGATGTTCAAGCTCTGGCAGCTTGAAGTGGGGCTCGTGCCTGCCTGCTGAGTCCCTGCCCTCTCCTCGTCCAAGGCTCTCCTGACAATACCTCTTTGGAAAGAGCTTCCGAACGGCATCCTCTGCTAGTGGCCAGAATTCGCCTACCCAAGCTGGAAAGATGAGGACTGGATCAGGGGAATAAAGGGAAGAAACAAGGCTGGGAGACACAAAGGAAGGACGGAGCACAGGAACAAAAGCTTTCATCTCTTAGACATGACCACCACTCCCTGGTCTTTTTATAACTTACTCATGTTGGGTTCCCAACAGAACTTGCTTTGTTGTGTGCATGGCATGAAGGAGAGTGGCTTGCACCAGTTAGAAGACATTAATGCACTTAAGTCGCCAACAAATTAGTGCACCTTGGCTACATGTCCAGACAGAGCCCACTGTAGTACCTTTGACAGAAGAGGCTGCGGGCTCGGATTTCCAGCCCTCAGGATTCAGTCCGAACAGTGTGGCGAAGCAGTCAGACATCTCCTCTTCCGTCATGTGCTCACCTGGGCATCATAAAGGTAAAAGGAGGCTGTTCAGCTCGTGGGACTGAGCCTCATGTCAGAGTTTAGCATCATCATTCTGAGGTCTTCAAGAGAATGATTCCACTGTTTCACTGAGACACAAAAACAATCTAGGGAGTCCCATGTTACTGTCATATAGACCTCCTTATATGGTGCTAAAAATGGGACTCCAACCCAGGGGACTGTGTTGGGGCTTGTGCAGAGAAAGAAGACAGCACTCTGACAAAGACTGTGCTTAGCTTCATTTCAAATTCCCTCACATTAGAAGCACCAGTTTGGCTAAGATGAAATGATCGCCCAGAGAAAAGGGCTACTTGACTTCCTCACATAAAACAATGAGGAAGGACTTCCCTGGTGGTGCAGTGGCTAAGAATCCGCCTGCCAATGCAGGGGACATGGGTTCGAGCCCTGATCCGGGAAGATCCCACATGCTGCGGAGCAACTAAGCCCGTGCACCACAACTACTGAGCCTGCGCTCTAGAGGCCATAAGCCACAACTACTGAGCCCACGTGCCACAACTACAGAAGCCCACACGCCTAGAGCGCGTGCTCCGCAACGAGAAGCCACTGCAATGAGAAGCCCACGCACTGCAACGAAGAGAGAAGCCCGCGCACCGCAACGAAGAGTAGCCCCTGCTCACCGCAAGTAGAGAAAGCCCGAGCGCAGCAACAAAGACCCAACGCGGCCAAAAATAAATAAATAAATGTGTTTTTTTTTAAGGTACGATGAGGAAGAGAATAGGTAAAAATGAAAAGTTTTACTTTGGTTTGGCTTTATTTCACAAATGCAACCCCGTCTCGTAGTAGCTCTGTGAGGTTGATGGCTGGCACTTGTATTCCTGCTTTACGAGTGAAGGCCCTGAATCTTGCAGTTCCAGGAAGTTGGGACATAAACTGCATCCTTCTGGTTCCCGGCATCCTTCCCTTTACCCCGTGTTTGCCAGCCACGTGGGCCAGTAAGCGGCATCCTCGCGGCTGAAGTCCAGTCAAATCAGAGATGCCGGGGGGTGGTCTGTCTCCCAGCTCAGTTCTCTCCAGTGGGAATGGCTCAAGGGTGTTACGAGATATACCTATTTAGGTACTTACCTTTGGTTTGAAGCAGTTTCAGAAAATCCTCTCTTCGAATAGCTTTCTTTCCCTTTGAATTGGTAAAACCAAGAACGTCAAAGCTCCGCTGGATGCCACTCATGGTGTTACCAAAGGGTGGCCTGTGATTAAGGTAAACTTTGAAGAAATCCGGTAGGTTGATTTTGTCAATTAGTTTTCCAGTGTCCACATACTCACTAAATCTGATTTCGTTAAACATATCTTCAATCTAGGAAAGAGGTTTAGGGAAAAAAAAAAAAAAAGACCATGGTAAGCAGAAGAGACACTTTGATAGACTGCTAAGAACTGGAGAGCTACAGACAAATGTTCGCCATTAGCTTAGAACATGTATGTTATGCGTTGACTGTATTCCCCCCCCAAAGAAAGATAGGTTGAAGTCCTAACCCCCAGTTCCTCAGTCCCTCAGGGCAGATGTCATTAGTTAAGATGAGGTTGTACTGGAGGAGGGTGGGCCTTTCACACAATATGACCCGTGTCCTCATAAAAAGAGGAAAGAGGTCTTCCCTGGTGGCGCAGTGGTTGAGAGTCTGCCTGCCGATGCAGGAGACACAGGTTCGTGCCCCGGTCCGGGAAGATCCCACATGCCACGGAGCGGCTGGGCCCGTGAGCCATGGCCGCTGAGCCTGCGTGTCCGGAGCCTGTGCTCCGCAACGGGAGAGGCCGCAGCAGTGAGAGGCCCGCGTACCACAAAAAAAAAAAAAAAAAAGAGGAAAGAGACACTCAGGGCCCAGATGGACATGTGATGGCCGAGGCAGTGGTTGGAGGGACACAGCTTAAGCCAAGGACCATCAAGGATTGATGGTAACTGCAGAAGCTAGAAGAGGCGACGACACACTTTATCCCCTACATGTTTCATAGAGAGCAGGACCCTGCTGACACCTTGATTTCAGACTTCCATGAGAGAATAAATTCCTGTTGTGTGAAGCCACCCACTCTGTGTGGTACTAAATTTTACAGCAGCCTTGATCCACTGTCCAACTCGGTCAATACTATTAGCATTGGCATGAACAGTGTTTCATTTCTTCACTTTTCACCTAAGTATCTCACAGTGTATCTACTACACCCTTGCTTTGTGAAGAAGATATTAGTTTCATTTAAAAGACGGAATCCTGAAGAATTTAGAAATTAGTTTAGATGAACAAGCAAATAATTCAGTGTGAAACCCAAATACAGGACCTAAGGCTGTGGTAAGTTTCTTAAGGCAACTAACTGCACCATGACTCTTTTTTCCTTTCCATCTTTATCCTGCAATGTTTGATATACTCAAAAGATCCTATGTAACATACATACAACTTATGTGATATAATTTTTAAAATGAAGACCTAAGAAGCCATCACTCATTGAAAATAGCAACACAGTTGACAAATCTTAAGCGAGACTAACCAAGAAAAAAAAAAGAGAAAAGACTCAAATTATTAAAATCAGGAATGAAAGAGGGAATACCAGTACCAATCTTACAGAGATTAAAAAGAGTGTGAGCAATTATATGCCAACAAATCAGATAACTTAGGTGAAATGGACAAATTCCTAGAAAGATACAAATGACCAAAACTGACTCAAGAAGAAGAGAAAATCTAAACAGACCTATAACAAGTAAATAGATTAAATTAGTAAATTTACAGCTTCCGCAAAGAAAAACCAAGGACCAAATGGCCTCATTGGTGAATTCTACCAAATATTTAAAGAATACCAATCCCCCACAAACTCTCCCAAAAACATAAGAAAAGGGAACAATTCCCAACTCATTCTGTGAGGGCTGCTTTCTGATTTGGAAAGTCATTCTTTGCGTATTTTCCAAATTTCCTAGAATGAGCAGAGTGCTGACATGTCTGTGGATTCAAATGGAAATATGGTGCCAGTTAATGCAGGTCTCCACACAGGGCTCCTTGCGTAACTGGCAAAATGCAAGGAGGAGAGAAATAGAACACAGAAACAAACAAAACCTCTCCTCACTCCCATCAGCCTTCTCTGTGCAGTATTTTTGTACCACGCACACTGCAGTCGGCTAAAATCCAGAAACCTGAACCGTGCCTGACAAAGGGCTAGAAATGAGTAATTTATTTTAGTGTCTACATTTGAAACTAATATGTGTCCCTCCAAATTGCAGGGTTTTGAATTTTACAGACAGACAGACAGAGAGAGAGAGAGAGAGAGAATAAGAGCCACAGAAAAGTGGGAAATAATTTTTTTCCCCAGAACCTGAAATTCTTTGGTCTGTAGGAATGAATCAGGAAGAGAATCTATATTTGTACACAATATTTATCAATAGATAGCCAATTTCTCCTTGTCCACTAAATAAATGAAAGAGCACCAGTCTGAAGCAATGCCAAATATTAGCCTGTCTGGAACATCCTAGTGTCTTGGTCTTGCCCCAAGTATCAAGAAGGAAATACAAACCTCTTGCAGTCCAACCATCATTTCTGTGAAAGACCTGGGGTACCTTCCTGCCACTTTTTCCCATGCATATAAAATACATGTGTCTATTTTTTTTGCAAAACTAGTATGTGTATATATCCTTTTTTGTATCCTGCTTTTGTATCCTGCTTTTCCCCTTTCTACATTGTATCTTAGTAATCGTCTCATATTTTCAAAGAAGCCATATATCCTCAATGCAACATTCCAGGAATGGTCTTTAGATATAACATCATTGGTTATGGATACAAACGAACCATAATCGGTACTATGCAAGTAACTCTAATTGGTAACATTTTCATATACAGCACTTATTGAGTTTATATTATGTGCAACTGCATGTTAAATCATGTACAGTTTGTGTATAAATAAAACTACCCAGTAGCATATATTATTTACAGATTCTACTATATGATTTTAATACTATTAGTATATGCATGTGCTACCACTTACGATAAGCCAAAGGAGACTGGGGCTAACACTACGATCTTTTTTTTTTTTTTTTTGCGGTCCGCGGGCCTCTCACTGTTGTGGCCTCTCCCGTTGCGGAGCACAGGCTCCGGACGCGCAGGCTCAGCGGCCATGGCTCACGGGCCCAGCCGCTCCGCGGCACGTGGGGTCTTCCCGGACCGGGGCAGGAACCCGTGTCCCCTGCATCGGCAGGCGGACTCCCAACCACTGCGCCACCAGGGAAGCCCTAACACTACGATCTTTGAAGGCAGACCTAGGTTCAAAACCTGGTTCTGCCATTTTCTATATGACTTTGGGTTAGTAACTGAACATTCCTTATCCTCAGTGTCCTGTCTTGAAAAAGGGAGTAATATGGTACACCAGTTGCAGTGGGCTGATCTGACGCTTACTGTGACAATGTATCTAAAGTGCTGACACAGTGCCTAACACAGCGCTCAACTGGCGATCATTGTTCTTGTGATTTTATTATACTTCCTACGTCCCTGCCAATTACAGTGCATGTAATTATAACATAAGTTATAATTTATAAATACATAAATTATAATGTAAATGATATGTGTACTTTACAAATGCAATATACGATTCAAACTCAATTCAGAAATAGGGGACTAACCCAAAGAGGACAAAAAAGGAATCCAAGAGTGCCTGGAGTTACTCATACCCAGAGCGTTCCAAAGATCGCAGGGAACATTCTTGGCACAAACCCCTCTGTAGGTGATTCACCTCTTACTCTCCTTCCCCAAATGACTGACCAGAGATCACTGCTCAACGAGCAGAGAGCTGGCAGCTTCAGCATCATAACATTTCCTTCCCGAGCCTACTCTGTGTTAGTTGAAGAGGCAGGTGCTGCTACGTGTCTAAACGAGGTTCGTGCTTGGGAGAGGAACCTCGGCGCCCGAATGGAATGCCCAGAGCCTTCCCAGGGCCCCGGTAGGAGGAGCGGGAGGCCCCGCGGTCGCCCAGAGCGCTCTGGCTGGCTTCAGCCCGGCCTCTTATTGGCATTCTCACGCTGGCCTGTCATCCACTAAGGCAGTGGTTCATTTGATTCACCCAGGGAGCTTTAAACATTCTAAGGCCTCGGCCCCATTCCCAGAGATCCTGATTTAATTGTTCTGGGGTGGAGTATGAGCAGTCATAGTTTTTAAAAGCTCCCCAGGGGATATGAATGTGTGGCCAAGGTTGAGAAGTATGGCTTTAAGGCAGGGGATCTCAAACTTTATCAGGCATCAACATGAGCCAGAGGGTCCATTAAAACACAGACTGCTGGTCCCACCCCCAGAGTTTCTGATTCTGTGAGTCTGGGATCTGGGCTGAGAATCTGCTTTGCTTACAAATCCCCAGGTGAGGCCTGTGCTGCTGGTCTGGGGGCCACAGCTTTGAGAACCGGCTCTTACACCACAGCGGCTAGCAGAGGTGATGCTCATGCTAAAAAGAATCAGCACCCAGCTTGTGATTTTCATCAGAGAGTAATGGTGGGTGGCAGCTGTGAGGCATATTCTAATTCTTCAGGCCCGCATCTGTCTCCTCCATTAAGCTGTAGCAATAGCGTTCATCTCTATTTCCACAGCAGCTTTGTTCAGAGCCCGGCACATTGTGGGGGCCCAGAGAAATGTTTACTGAATGAATGAATGAATGAATGAAACACCGTGGGCACAATGAGGCCATGGAAGAAGTTCTCTTAAAACTCAAAAAAGGGGGGCTTCCCTGGTTGTGCAGTGGTTAGGAATCCTCCTGCCAAGGCAGGGGACACGGGTTCGAGCCCTGGTCCGGGAAGATCCCACATGCTGCGAAGCAACTAAGCCCGGGCGCCACAACTACCGAGCCTGTGCTCCAGAGCCCGCGAGCCACAACTACTGAGCCCGCGAGCCACAACTACTGAGCCCATGAGCCACAACTACTGAAGCCCATGAGCCACAACTACTGAAGCCCGCGCACGCCTAGAGCCCGTGCTCTGCAACAAGAGAAGCCACCGCAGCGAGAAGCCCGTGAACCGCAACAAAGAGTAGCCCCCTCTCGCCACAACTAGAGAAAGCTTGTGCGCAACAAGGAAGACCCAACGCAGCCAAAAATAAATAAATTAATTAATTAAAAATTTTTAAAAAGGTAGAACTGTCGAGGTCGAATATCTATTCAACAGCTTGTCATTTGAGTTATAACTTTTTTTTTTTGGGCCACGCGCCATGCAGCTTGTAGGATCTTAGGTCCCCAACCAGGGATTGAACCCGGGCCCTCAGCAGTGAAAGCACAGAGTCCTAACCACTGGACCACCAGGGAATTCCTGATTTATAACTTTTAAACATTTACACAGTCGGCCCCTGGACCTCTGCTGGTACCACTGCCCAGGCCCCGAGATGTGAGGGTGGCCTGTCCTTGGAGGGCCGGAGTCCCCTGGCCCAGGACTGCTTTACTCCTGCCGCTGTCATTCTCCCCACAGGCCTTTGGGTTTGCGATCCTGTTGTCAGCCGCAGGAAGCCACTGATGGCCTTAGAATTGTGTCTTATAATTAAGTTTTATAACCTCCCTGTTAAACGGAGAGGAACATGGTACACTTGAACTGGGGCCATTCCTCGTCTTTTTAAACGGGCTCCTGGTGCGGGTCGGTTTCTTCTGTGACAGTTTCATAGACTCGCAGGCTGGAGGGACTCTCCCTCCTCCTTACACACACCTAGTGCTCTCTAGACCATCCCTGGCAAATGAGGAGACAGTCTTTCCTCCCAGCATCCTCTTCGCCTCACATCCCCTCCGTGTGGCCCATCGCGGCGGCGTTTCGCACTGACCTGGGGCAGGGAAGGAGGGGCTGGGCAGCAGCTTCCAGGGCTGGAGACGCCTCTGCTGTTGGCGCATCGCTCTGTCACTCACAACTGCCCGCCTCACCAGTAACTATCTGCACAACAGCTGCCTCCTGTCAGGTCCTGCCCACTGGACGCCGACCCAGGAGAAGGCCAGCCCTCGGTGCTGGACCACAGCGCTCTCTCCCTGCTGTCTGCCGGCCAGGGGGAGACTCAGAGATGACAACCCCACCATTCCCAGCGCCCTTTATGGTGACCTCCGCCCAGCCCCTCACGGGGCCCAGGCTGCAAGCACTTCCGGGGATTCTTCCCCACCCCAGGTGAATGTTTTTAAAGGTTTTAAAATCTGAATGACAGATTTCCCTTGTGGCTCAGTGGTTAAGAAGCCGCCTGCCAATGCAGGGGACATGGGTTCGAGCCCTGGTCCAGGAAGATCCCACATGCCGCGGAACAGGTAAGCCCGTGCGCCACAACTCTGAGCCTGCGCTCTGGAGCCTGCGAGCCACAACTACTGAAGCCCATGCGCCTAGAGCCCGAGCTCCACAACAAGAGAAGCCACCGCAGTGGCTTCTCTTTTCTTTACTCCTCTAGAAAAAGGAGTGAAGTACTGATTATGCTACAACATGGATGCACCTTGAAAACAGTGAAAGAAGCCAGACACAAACGATCACACATCACATGATTCCATCTATATGAAATGTCCAGAAGAGGCAAATCCGGAGATGGGAAGTAGACTAGTGGATGCCAGGGGCTGAGGAGGGGGGATGGGAAGTGATGGCTAATGGGTACAGGGCTTCTTTTTAGGGTGATAAACGTGTTCTAGGATTCGATAGTAGTGATGGTTGCACAACTCTGTGAACATACTAAAAGCCAGTGACTCACTTTAAATAGGTGAATTGTATGATATGTGATATATCTCAATAAAGTTGATTAAAAGGAAGAAAAATAGGGAGTTCCCCGGTGGCCTAGTGGCTAGGATTCTGCGTTTTCACTGCCATGGTTAGGGGAGATCCCGCAAGCCATGAGGCGTGGCCAAAAAAAATAATAATAATAATAACAAAAGGAAGAAAGATAGGGACTTCCTTGGCAGTCCGGCGGTTAAGACTCCGCACTTCCAAGGCAGCGGGTGCAGGTTTGATCCTTGGTCAGGGAACTAAGATCCCACATGCTTCACGGTGAGGCCAAAAAAAAAAAAAGAAATATAATACAGAGGTGAAGCAATGGCAAAGGCAAGTAACAAAGCAAATAACATCAGTTTTTAAAAATGTAATTTTCACCGTGACTATGATCTATTCTTTTATCATCATAAAACCAGTAAAGATGAATATGTGCTTGTTATAAAAAATGCAAACACTGGAGATGTAAAGAATAGAAGTGAAGTGCTCCATCGTTCCCCAGCCCTCAGCCATAGCCAGCGCTTGATGTCCTGACTTTTGTTTGCACTAAGACCAGCCAGCTGGGGTACAGACCGCGGCCCTGAGTGGCCGTGCAAGCTTCCTCATCCCCTGAGCCTCACTGTCCTGGTTGGTAAAATGGAGATGACAAAAGCATCTGCTTGCTGTGAGGACTAAACGCCCGGGGGCTGGCACGGTCCTTGGCTCTCAGCAAGCGCTCAAGCGAGAAGGGCTGCTGCGGCCGTTGGTGTTATTGATATTATCAGCTGCATCCTTTTTTAGTGGCCACGCAGCATTTTAGTATTTCTTTCTTTATTATTATTATTTTTTTTTTTGCGGTACGCGGGCCTCTCACTGTTGTGGCCTCTCCCGTTGCGGAGCACAGGCTCTGGACGCGCAGGCTCAGCGGCCATGGCTCACGGGCCCAGCCGCTCCGCGGCATGTGGAATCTTCCCGGACCGGGGCACGAACCCGCGTCCCCTGCCTCGGCAGGCGGACTCCCAACCACTGCGCCACCGGGGAAGCCCTAGTATTTCTTTCTTTAGATGCTGTGTGGCGACAGCAGTGCTCCCTGGCGTAGGGTTCTCAGTGGACCAGGAAGGCCTCCCGACAGCAGTGGGCCATTTCTCTCACTTTCGGGACGGAAACACCTCCTGATATTTATGCTTCAGAACAAATCCAACCCACTGAGGACCTTTCTTCAAAGTGCGAATTTCCAAATTCCCATGGGGTCTTCATCAGAGCAGAAACTGTGCCCATGACCGTTGGCTCAAATTTCTCCTCCTCGTATGGCGGACGGCTGTGCCACTTGGCTACGCTCCCTCCATCCCAGCTGGGACCGCGGTTTAGCCACAAAGATTAGCACACAAGGCTTGGGGAGGATTTGTTCATTTATCTTTCTGGGTTTTGTTCTGAATACAAAAGCAATACAAGCTACCGCTTGTAGTTAAGAAAAATTAAATTCGGGCTTCCCTGTGAGCCATGGCCGCTGAGCCTGCGCGTCCGGAGCCTGTGCTCCGCAACGGGAGAGGCCACAACAGTGAGAGGCCCGCGTACCGCAAAAAAAAAAAAAAAAGAAAGAAAAAGAAAAATTAAATTCTACAGAAATGTATGTATGAGCCTCCCCTCTGCCCAGCAAGTTACAGCCACGATGGTCTTCTAAGGAGAGTGGACGTGACTAAATGGGAGGTTTTTTCATTTGTAAACCCTAGAGATGGGCTTATACTGCAGATTTGGAAATAGAAGCTAAGAGCTGAACTGGCATGGCCATCAGAGGGACAGGAGGGGGTGCTCCTCAGGGAAGGAGGAGGGGGTGCAGAGCTCGGTGGGGGTCAAGACCAGCAAGGAAACCCCCCTGGGGGGGGGTCATCGGGACTGGAGAGAAGGGCTAATGAGAAGTTTTAGGTAAACTGCTGTGGAATCCGGTTATGCATGAATCCCTCTGGTGATTCCCAGTGTTTCAGGGAAGTTGTCTTGTGTAGATGGGCTTTCTGTTTTCGTGGAAAAGGAGGAAGATGCTGAGCGTCACGTCTGGAATGACCTGGAGTGTGCACACGCACACGGGGGAGCCCCGAGGCCAGGAGAGCGCAAGCCGCCAGGGCAGCCCCGAACTCCGACTACGGGTGGGAACCAGGGCTGGGTTCCAGCTGGTACCAGAGGCCCCAGCTGACGGGGGTGATACGTAGAAAGTAGAGAGTAAAAGCTCTCACGGATCCCATGCCTCAGAGGTCAGTGTCGTTAAGGGTTTGGAAGAAGTTCTTTCAGTTTCTCTAGGCATATATGAGCTCTATATATTATTGTTAATGAAGTGAGGTCATGCTTTACATACTGTTCTGCAACTTGCCTTTTGTCCTTTAATAACAAAAGCAGCACATTCTTTCTGAGTCAAGAATCATAGGTCAGGGACTTCCCTGGTGGTCCAGTGGTTAAGAGTCCGCCTTCCAATACGGGGGACGTGGGTTCGATCCCTGGTCGGGGAACTAAGATCCCACATGCTACGGGACAGCTAAGTCCATGCGCTGCAACTACTGAGCCCACGCGCTCTGGAGCCCGCGTGCCACAGCTAGAGAGAAGCCTGTGCACCGCAACAAAGAGCCCGTGCGCTGCAGCTAAGACCCGACGCAGCCAAATAAATAAAATTAAAGAATAAAAAAAAGAAGAGAACAGAAAAAAAAGAGTCATAGGTCAATTTCACTGTTTAATAATTACTAAGTGTAGGTGTGCCTTCCTTGATTTACCCCATCTCCTATCAACGGACCTTAAGGTTGTTTTAATTTTTCACTATTATAAACCATCCTGCAGTACATCACTGTTACACTTGCCTGAGTTTTCCTGTGGGATATACTCCTAAAAGCAGAATTGCTGGGTCCAAAGTTGAGCACATTTAAAAATTAAGTGATTATTTCCTCTCCAAACCCTCCTAAACAAGGCTAATATACCAAATAGTTAGGGCTACTATTAATTACTCTGAGATCAAACAATAATGTCAGGGATTCTATCTCCCTTATTGTTTTTGCAGTCAAACATGACTGGTGAGCATATCGTTCATTCATTTACTCATCCGACCAAGATTTGCTGAGCCTCCACGATGTGAGCTCTTGCTGGGTACACACCTCTCTGCCAGGATTGGCCTTAATTTATAGAACTAAGTGGTCGAACTACTGTTAATTCATTGCAAAATATATCGAGAATCTATAATGCTCTGCAAGCTAAAAAGAAACATAGCCACAAGTGACCAGGGAACACACGTGACACACAGGCCTGGCCCCAACACGATATTCCAAAGTCCCGGAGGGAAAAATATATCTATAGAGGTGGAAGATGAAACTTTCTCGTATGTGAAGTCAGCTATATAAACTGTGAAGAGCCCTAACGTAGGAACCCAAACTTAGGGTTTATAACATTATCAACATTGCAGATCTTTCTTTTAAAAAAATGAAGATTTGTAAGAGCAGCCCACCTCACCTCTTTGGCTGTGTTCTGCAGAAGATGGGAATGGTTAGGGATTCTTTGGGGAGGGTTACATTCTTGTATAATTTGGCTTCAATCTACCACACTGACTAGATTCAAATCCCCAAGGCAGTTAAAATGACGTAAGAAAAATATAAATAATGTAGAGCCTTGGGGGGCTGGCTTGAGTCTGTGTTTCTAAGTCTTTCAAGTAACCAAGTGTGAAAATACTCTTATCAGCGGCACATACTTCTTCATGCAACTTCTCGGGGGAGGGGGAACAGCTGCATCTTAATAGGAAATGTTTCATTAACCATGACGAAGCCTGGGTTTAAAAGTTTCAAAGCCCCGAAAACATTTTTATTAAGATCGCTATAAATCTGATGGAAACTAGAGATCAAAAAGTTCTCCCCTCGGAGCTTCAGATATAAACTAATTCATCAGCGAACAGTGTCTGCACTCGGATGTGGCCACATCTGGATCGGGGGCCTTCAGAAAACATCTCCAAAGAGTAAATTTATTTTTTTTAATGGATTAAAAACCCTGGAGTCCAGGGTATTTATGAAGACACTGAGTGTGGCGCTGAAACCCCTTCTTAGCAGCTGGTGGGGGGGGGGGGCGACACAACAGTCAGTGACAACCTTGCAATGACCATTTTAATGTGGGTAAATAATATTCCATGTCACTTTATAACATTTGTTGCAGACTAAACTTTTTTTCTGGGTACTTTTTTTTTTTTTTTTTGCCATGCTGCGTGGCTTGTGGGATCTTAGTTCCACAACCAGGGATTGAACCCGGGCCCTTGGCAGTGAAAGCAGCGAGACCTAAGCACTGGACCACCAGGGAAGTCCCTCTGGGTACTTTTTACTCATCAGCAAGATTTCGATAGGTTGTTAAGCTTTATTATTTTTGGCCAATGATAGGACAATGGAGTGAGCCTTTGGTAATTACACCTCTTACTTCTAGAGGAAGCAGAAAAACCACAGCCACTCTGCGCCACCGTCCTCCTTCAGCGATTCGTGTGGCAGGTGGGTGACAGTCACAAAGGATAAACACCCAGAATTCCCTTATCAACAAAGCAGGACTGCAGAGGACACATTTACATGGGCCCAGGGTTTAAAGTCAAGAATCCTGAGTGAGAAGGCTGCCATCAGTTTGATGGCTTTCGGCCATTTACATAAAGTCTCTTTACCAGACAAATCAAGAAAATAAAAAACTGATTTTAGAGAGGGTATCGTAAACAAAGATCCACAGGGTCAGAGAGACATTCACCTAAAGGCCTTTTATAATCACACATCCAGAGACAAGGATAGGATGGATGGTGGAGGTAATAATACTGGATGGTGTTTTTTCAAACATTTAACATGTGCCCTGTACTGTACTAAACAGATACTCATTTAATCGTCACAATAATTCCAGGGGCTGGGTACTACTATTAGCCCCATTCTACAGATGAAGAAACTGAGGCTTAGAGAGGTTCAGAAACTTGACCAAGTCTCACAGCTGGCGAGTGGTTATAGTCAGGAGTCAAACCCAGAGCCACCTGACCCAGGAGCCTGTGCTCCCAGTGCTGCTTCCCTAGTAGGATGGCTTGGATCTGCAGCCATCAGAGAGAGGCTCCTGAGTGCTTACAGGAATTGTGAGACATACGGCCCATGATGGCATTTTGGTGAGTTTCATATGAATATGATCCTTAGACACTGCAGGTAGCAACTGAGTCTGTGTGGCACTGTGGAGGAGGGTCTCTTCCCAGCTGGACTACCAGGTAAGGGGCAAAGTGGAAAATGCAGACTCCCAGGCCCCATACTTCGAGATTCTGATTGGTTAGATCTGGGATGGGGCCCCAGAATCTGATTTTTTAGTAAATGCTCCAGGTAATTCTGTTGCAGGTTGCCAGTTTGGGAAACAATGTTCTAAGGAACATGCTTTAGAAACACAGCTCTAGGGAACACTTTTATGTGGGTTGCACAAACTTCGTGGGTAGTTGCTTCTGTTTCTGACCATATACTTTTACAAAATGAATACTGGCCAAAAGACCTTTCGAGGAGCTTAAAGAATCCCTGACTTTTTTTTTTTTTTGGCTGCGTTGGGTCTTTGCTGCTGCACACAGGCTTTCTCTAGTTGCAGCGAGCGGGGGTTACTCTTCGTTGCGGTGCGCGGGCTTCTCATTGCTGTGGCTTCTCTTGTTGCAGAGCATGGGCTCTAGAGCGTGTGGCCTTCAGTAGTTGTGGCACGGGGGCTCAGTAGTTTTGGCTTGTGGGCTGTAGAGCACAGGCTCAGTGGTTGTGGTGCACGGGCTTAGTTGCTCTGCGGCATGTGGGATCTTCCCGGACCAGGGCTCGAACCCGTGTCCCCTGCACTGGCAGGTGGCTTCTTAACCACTGTGCCACCAGGGAAGTCCCCCTGATGTTTTTAAGGTACTCATTCAAGACTCAGCTGGGTTTATGGGCTCTGAGAACTCATTTCTCCAGATGCTACTTGGAGAATAAAAGTCACCTTCCAGTCATACTTGGAGCACCCCAAAAAAGGTGATTCTGGGTAGGCCACTGAAGCCAGGGGAAATGACTGGGACCACAGCTCATATCACTAAAATGTGCTCAGACACCTAATGTGAACACTGAGTCTTAGCTGGGTTTCAGGAGTTATGTATGCTTGATGGTGAGCTGCAAAATGCTACATTTCTGGAAAACTATTTGGCAACGGGCCTTAAAGTTCATATTCTCTGACCCAGTAATTCTATTTCTAGGACTCTGACCCAGGAAAATAATCAGAGAAGTATGCAAAAACCATACACAGAGATGTGCATCACAGCCATGTCTCTGACAGCCAAAATACTTCAGACACCCTATGTGTCTGTCAACTGGGGAATGGATCAACTGAGTATACAGCCTTTCGAAAGCATGTTGTCTATAGCAAACCAAAAAGCTTCTGCACAGCAAAAGAAACGATCGACAAAATGAAAAAGCAACCTACAGAATGGGAAGAAATATTTGCAAACCACATATCTGATAAGGGGTTGATATCCAAAATACATAAGGGACTCACAACCAATAGCAAAAAGCCAAATAACCCACTTAAAAAATGGGCAGAAGACCTGAATAGACATTTTTCTAAAGAAGATATTCAAATGATCAGTAAGTACATGAAAAGGTGCTCACATCGCTAACCATCATGGAAATGCAAACCAAAACCACAATGAGCTATCACCTCACACCTGTCAGAAGGGCTTTTATCAAAAAAAATAAGAGAAAACAAGTGTTCACAAGGATGTGGAGAAAAGGGAATTCTTGTGCATTGTCGGTAGTGATGGATAAAGAAAATGTGGGTTGTGTTTGTGTGTATGATAGAATATTATTGGAATATTAATTAGCCATAAAAAAGAAGGAAATCCTGCCAGGTATGACAACATGGATGAAACCTGAGGGCACTGCTCTAAGTGGAACAAGTCAGACAGGGAAAGACAAATACTGTCCGATCTCACTTGTATGTGGGATCTTATAAAAAAAAAAAACTCATAGAAACAGAAACAGATTGGTGGTTGCCAGGGGCAGGGGGTGGGGAGTGGGAGAAATGGGTGAAAAGTGGTCAAAGGGTACAAACTCCCAATTATCAGATACACATGTCCTGGGGATGTAAGGTACAGCATGGGGACTCTAGTTAACAATACAGTACAGTATATTTGAAAGTTGCTAACATAGTAGATTTTTAAAGTTCTCATCACACACAAAAAATTGTAACTATGCAAGGGGATGGATGTGTTAACTAACCATACCGTGGTAATAATTTTTTCATATATACATATATAAAATCACTATATTGAATATCTTAAATGCACACAATGTTATATGTCAATTATATCTTAATAAAGCCAGGGGTAAAAAGCATATTATTGAGGAATTTTCACCACATGCTCACAAAACAAGTTACTGAGAATGTTGCTATACACGTATACATATACATACACACGTACTCTGTAAAATGTTGAGATATATACCTATATACACCATATAATGGCAATTCTTTGTTTATCTATGTCTAAATATAAAAAAATAGAAGGAAGTCCACCAAAATGTTAATAATGATTACCTCTGAGTCATTTCTATTTTCTTCTTTATGGGTCTATTTTGTAAATCAAAGAGTTTTCAAATTAAGCTATATCCTTTATAAATCAAGTTTTCAGAGAATTGTTAATGAAATGGGAAATGCATATTACATAATATCAAGTAAAAATATAGGATAAAAATATATATTCAATATGGTACCCATTAGTTTTTTTAAATTATATATATATATGTATTATATATAAATCAATCCAGGAAGATACCAATAACTATTGTCTCTGTGTACTGGGATTATAGGTAATTATTTTCTTCATTCCACTTGTGTATCTTTTCCAAACTTTCTACAATGAGAATGTGTTAGCATTTCAAGTAAGAGAACCCAATCAGTTGCATTTTAAGCCACAGTCTCCACGAGGACCATTTCCTCTGGTCCCTGCTGGGAGCCCCTTACAGCTGGCGTGTGCTACGAGGTTCTGAGGAGCAGCTGCATCTCCTGAGCTCCATCCACAACCCGGGATGAGCACCCACCTCTCAGGAGCAGCCCATTCACACAGGCCAGGTGAATGGCAGCTACAGGGAAAGGGTCACAACAGCAGGCATTTACTGAGCTCTTCCTACGTAGCCTACTCTGTGCCAAGCGCTGTGCGGGCATCAACTCTTTGAACTGGATGAGGCTGGTCCTCGTGCAGCTAGGGGCCTTCTGTCTAATTCCAAAGCCCATGCTCTTACGAACATCAAAATCTGGTAAGGAATCCGCCTTACAGGAATATCTTTATGGCAAGTCTGTTTCTAAGCAGTGCATCTGCTATGCCCAGGACCTCCTTTCCGATCCATTTCTGTAAGAATAGTGTTAAATTTCCACTTTGACCTATAATGACTGCCCCCTGAGGTCATTTTTATAAATAACACATCGCACGGCTGTTCTTGTTTTCATTCTACCTACCTTCTCTTCCGATGGGTAAAAGCCAATTGCTCTCATGACAAAAGGAAGCTCCGACAGGCAGATGTGTTCCGACACCTTTCTGGTCTCCATTGTATCAATACCTTGACTACGGAGCTGAGAATAGTAAAAATAGTCTTCCAGCTCCTATGTGGAAGTAAAGTGGAAACACAACATGCATTTTTGGCTTAAGTCTAAAGCAGCCATTTAGACTTCAAGGACATTTACTAGAAAGTACATTTTAAGCTCAGTGGGGGAAACAGCTTTGGCAAAAAGCAAGAAGGTTAACCCCGGGCACATCTGTTTTACAGACTTAGCTAGAGGTTACCAGGAAGTGTTTACTCTGAGGACAGTTACCCTGTAGAATTTTCCTTCCCTGCCACCAGACACCAGACCATAGAATGGGGTCAGGTCTTCGCCCCCAAGAGAAACTGCTGCCTCCAGGGCACTAGAACGAGAGAGAAACATCGTTATCAGCCAGCAGTCAGTCAGGAACGCAGCGCACCGCAAGGCCGCCCAGCTGCGGACCTCCGAAGGGTATCACAGCGAGGATACGATTAGGGTCTCTGTACACTTGTTAAGCAAATTCCCTCCAAAATGAAGCTGCAAATGGAAAAGTCAATTTCAAGTGTGGAACCCAGTGGTACAGGACACCCGCCTTAATGACGATGATAGTCTCTCTTGCATGACAGGGCAGACGCCTGGCAATTTGTCTGCAATCTCTGGGGGGAGGGAGGGAGGGAGGGAGGGTGGTGAGTCCACAGTCCCCTGAGCGGCCCTCCTGTAACTTTAGATCTGCATGTGACCAGAGCCAGAAGAATGGGACGTGGCACAGGTGGATGGCCGTCGCTAATTGCTTCCATAAAAACTCTGGAGGCCGCAAGGGACCCACGCCAGTCAGATAAAAATAACCCTCTGCTCTCTAACACAGGGTCAGATTTTTCCAAAAATAGGCCCTTTAAGTGGTAAGAAAACCTACTTTTTGTATGAGGCTGACTTTACCTCATACAAGATGCTAATAATAATATGAAATCATCTTAATAATCCACTAACTGGATTTCTGCTAATCAGACCATTAGCCTCTTTGTAGGGTGATTAAGACACATTTTGTGCAGACCACGGTGGGGAAGTGGTTATGTATACAGAAGCTGGAGTCAAAGGGACACGCCTGTGAGCCCTGGCTCTGCCACTTGCAAGCAGTGTGATCATGGGCAAGTGACTTAACCACTCAGGGCCTCAGTTTCCTATTCTGTAAAATGGAAATAATTATAGGGTCTGCCTCAGGGGATTGTTGTGAAAATTAAAGTGAATGCACAGAAAGGATTCCACATGAAGCCCTTTATTTTTCTCCTGTGATGAATCTTTGTTGAGGTGTGGGGTTGATGTGAATCCCAGCCCCAGCACATTACTCCATTACTTGGGCAGACCACTGAACCCCTTGGAACTAGTTTCCAGATCTGTACAACAGGGATACCAACAGTGCCTACGTCACAGGATGGCTGTGAGGACACATCAGACAATACATGGAAAGCCCAGGGCCTGGCTCAGGACTATGATTACTGTTGAACTGGCTATTGAGGTGCACCTACAGCTCTCCAGCAAGAGGCAGCCACAAAACAGTCCTCGGTCCTCTTGTCACGGCCCCGCACAAGCCCCACGCAAGCAGGCTGCGTGAGGTCCATGGAGCTGCTGTACTCTCCAGGTGGGCCTGGGGTCCAGGTGGGCCTGAGGACCGTCTCCAGTAGGGCCCAGTCTTCACCCGGCTCTTGGCTCCGATATTACCCATCGAGGCAGGTGTCCAGCTGAGAGGGCTCCAGGCCAGGCCCAGGCCCAATCCCAACAGGCTCTGAGGGCAGTGAGGCCACTATTGGCCATTTGATTCTGAAGCAGGGCCAGGTAAAGGCCCAAGTGACATGGAGGAGCCTGTCACCACCAGGAAGGCCCCAGGGGACAGGCTCACAGAGCTCTGGATTCTCTGGGAACAGCCCTCCAGCAGTCAGGACTACACCATGTCCCCTGCTTCCTGGCCACCGTCAGCTCAGCTGACCTGAGAGCCAGAGGGACAGGGCTGGGCTTGTCCCACCAGAGCTGGGGCAAGAGACTCCCTCTCTCTGGTGTGAAATCCGGGGACTGTCAGTGGCCGAGTTCCCACTGAGTGACGAAATCCAGCTCTGCAGAGAGTGACAGCAACAGCCGAGGCGAGCGGAGGGCAAACGCTGAAGGCGGGCCGGCCCGCTCTCCCCGCAGTGCGGTGACCCGAGACCCCAGGACCCGCTCGTAACTTCCCCTTTCTGCCTAAGTTGGGTTCTAAAGCTTGCCACAAAAAAAGAGGTCATTGGGGCACAAGATGGAGGTACCTTTATTGAAAACCTACTGTGTGTGTGCCCAGAAATATATTCAGTGCTTTTGGGAATGAGCTAAAGCCCAAGAAACAGTGAGTACTGCAACCAGCATACAGCAAGAGCTCAGTAAACGCTCCCTAGGGGAGAAGGGGGAGGGGGAGGGGAGGGGAGGAGGAGGAGGGGGAGGAGAAAGGGGTCCTAACCCCTAGATCTGGCCCCTCACTTCCCTGTGAGCTCAAACCAACAGATGGTCCTTACTTGCCAAATGTGTTAGAGTTGCACCTCCTACTCCTGGGCCTTACACACCATCTGTCGGGGCTTCAGACCAGGGTAATGAGCAGAACTGAAAGTCTTCCGGATTCACGACAAAAAATTTTATAAATAGACATTACTGTTTAAGAATACGTCAGTTTTATGTTTTTCACAGTTGTTACTGTAAATACCTTGTGCCTGTTCATGGATTATTTTATTCTAAAATATTTTGTCAAATGTGTATCAACCAAATTAAAAACAAAGGCTTTTATGTTAGCAACAAAAACAAAAAAAAAAAAAAGGGGGGGGGCTTCCCTGGTGGCGCAGTGGTTGAGAGTCCGCCTGCCGATGCAGGGGACGCGGGTTCGTGCCCTGGTCCGGGAAGATCCCACATGCTGCGGAGCAGCTGGGCCTGTGAGCCATGGCCGCTGAGCCTGCATGTCCAGAGCCTGTGCTCCGCAACAGGAGAGGCCACAACAGTGAGAGGTCCCCGTACCACAAAAAAAAAAGGGGGGGAGGGAGGAGGGGGGAGAGGGGGGAGAGGGGGAGGGGGAAGGGAGGGGAGGGGGAGGGGGAAGGGGAGGGGGGGGAGGGGGGGGAGGAGGGGGAATAGCAATGTTAGAAATCACCACCCTCTAAAACAGCTCTGAACACGGTGATAATATCCCCATTTAACAGACGGAGAAATTGAGACTCAGGGAAGGGAAGGGACTTGCCTCAGGTCATACAGCAAGTAGTAGGGGAGGTGGGATTTGAATCCAGGTCTTTCTGCTCTTGTCTGAGCAAGACAGCAGGATTACAGGGGGGTGTGAGGTTGAGCACAAAAATGGGGGATTTAAAAACAGATGCCAGACAAGGAGAGAAAGAGGGTGGCCTGCCAGCCAAGACAGGGGGAAAGATGAGGGAAGGGGTCTCCCAGGGGAAGTTTGAGATGCTGCAATGATCGTTTGGGGGCCTAGGAGTGTGCTGGTTAAAATAATGTGAACGTGAGAGGATTTATCACCTTCATTTCACCCTACGACTCGCCATCAGTAGATCTGGTAGGGAATTTTGTTTGTTTACTTGTTTAGGGTTTTTATATTTCTTCCCATTAGTGAAGCACTGAACATATTAAAACACCAGAAGCAGCAATGAAGTGCTAATTAGTTTATAATGATCTTTTGTCCCTGAAACAGATTAAATTGAAATTCTCAGAAGCCTGGACTCTGGCCATGCACAGGAAAGCTACTGGAAAGTGGGTGCTTTTTTTTGTTTGTTTTTTGAATCTCTACTAGCGCAGATCCCAAGATGATTGAGAAGAGGACAAAAACGAAAAAAGGAAGACTCTGTTCTCCCCCCAGGGTGTTGCTTGCCCCATCAGTCCAGGTAACAGGCTAAGTGTCCAAGAATTAAGCAGCTCATTCTGGGGATGTGATCAGGAGGTTCTTTTCAAGGGGAGAGTTCACCTCCAGCTTCTAAATTCCCAAGATCTGCCCTCTTAGGTGAAGGCAGAGGTGAAGGTCAGAGCTGCAACTGCAAACTGAAACCCCCGTGGTTCCAAAGCGGATTAACCTGGGTGTTCTTGCTCCTATTCAGGTTAAGGGGCGAGGTTTCTATGTCTGCACAGAAGAAAGATGTGCACGTGGCAGACAGTGAGGGGTATGCTTTTACTGGGAGCCATGAATCAGGTTTGTTCTTTTAGGAAGCTTGGTGCCTCCGAGCCGCTTTTACCCAGCTCCTCAATGGGACTCTGCCAGGCAGGGGGCCACCTGAGAGGCAGGGGCTTGGAGAAGGTGGTCAGGCAAGGAACTGCCTCTGCCCTGGGGCTGCTCGCTGAATTTGGGGAGATGAGAGGATCACCACAGTGGTTGCCCCCTTTTTTAGTAACAAAGATCCTGAGCTCATAAGCAAATGCCTTTATAAGGAAGAAGAGACAAAAGGAAATGATTAATTTGCTGAGTCCTTATCTCTGTGCTGTGTGCTTTACATGTATCAGCCTACCCGATCCTTACAAGGATCGGGTAAAAGTCCCTATTTTTACCCCCATGTACCCCCATCTCACAGACGAGGAATCCAAAGATCAGAGCTTCTAAGAAACCTGCCCTAGGTCCCACAGCTAGCAGAGAGTAGGCTTCAGATTTGAACCCTTGTCTCTTTGACTTCAAAGTCCGTGTCTCTCTGATGCTCAACCATGCAATTCTCCAGCCTCGCCCTAGGCAGAGATTCTCGGCTCAGGGCAGGGGGTTGAGAAGAGTAGACTGAAAATACACATTTCAAATGATACTCTTACTATTTCTGTAACACACTCTTCGGAGATTCAGTCTAGATCTCTCTAACTGGTGTGAATTTGCAGGCGGCGACAGGGTGAGAAGTATCTCATGGGGCCCGGGTGAACAAGGTGGAATCACACGGCCTCACCTGCAAATACCATGGGTCCCTGAGACAGAACAGTAACCTTTTGTCTGCACATTAATATGAGCGGGTGTCGCAGGGAGCACCCCAAAGGCAACGCCTGAGTCTTGGCTGTCTTTGTACCCGCAGGCCTAGCACAGTGCCTGGCATGTCGTAGGGGTTTAACACCTGTCTGCTGTTCCTGAGTGAAAAGAAGGGGTCTCCACTCGACACCCTTCTTATGGGGCCAAGCTTCTCGCCGCATCACGTACCTTAAATTGATTTCCCACTGCACCACCGACCGGTCCTGCCCTCCTGCTGTGAAGGCGTAGCGGCCATCATAGGAAACGTCCATTCCAGCCACCCCGCTGGGGTGGCATATAAGAGCGGATGTCTTATGTGGGTTACCATCAACTGGTAAGATCTGAAGTCCAACCTAGAAAGGAAGATGTAACTAGATATGCAGACTCAGATAACCGGGCCCCAGGCCGGGCCTGGCAGGGTCACCTGTCACCTCCAGATCTGTTTATGGGGAAGACCTGTGTGTCTAGAACCAGCCATCTCAGCGTGTGAGAGATGCATTTTACATGGCTGGGGCTTCGCACACACCATGCCCTGCACGGTGGTCCCTTGGGAGAGAGACGCAGGTTCCACCAGGGACACAGAAAGGAAGCTTTCCTCCTATCTTCATGGTCACATGTCCAGGCTTTTCCAGGACAATTCTGGCATCTTATGATCTTACGCCTTCCCATATAGTCATCAAATATACAACTAACTTGTAGGTCTTTATAAGATTTTTCCTTGTAAAGAAATCAGAAAAGAAAAACCCTTTGGTGGACCACGTGTCCTGTACTTTTGGGAGTAGAGGAAACGAGGTGACTCTTCTGAGAGTCATTCCCGCTCATTCATGGCCATTTTCACTGCGGAGCAGGATGGGAGTCGCGGGCTTGGCTGTGAAAGCCGGCTTTCTTGAGTCTTGAAATACCTGAGACTGCCTCCGGCTCCAAGTACACGGTCACCTTACGGGGCAGAGAGCAAAGGGCTGGTACCTTATCCCTGTTAATAAACACCATGTAGCGTTTCTGAAGTTCCAGAGGGGTTTTCACTGGGAGGATTTGTATCTGCTCAATGGGAGATCCGTACACTGGCCCGAGGAGCGTCTTTCTGCAAGAGAAAAAAGGAACGCTTTCTAAATTCCACAAATCCCAACGCAGGTGTTATGACCTGCTCCCTTTCACGTTGCCCTATACTTTTTAAATTCTGAATTTCCTGTCTTACTGCTCAGCTAAGCCCATTGTAAGAACCTCTCCCTCAACCGCTAACAGCGGCCGTAAATAAGGGGCAACAGCTCCAAACGGCGAACGCTCTGGGGAAACTGTGCTTGTGAAGGATGCTCTTCACAGCCACGGCTCTGACTTTCCTCCTTGACAGCTGAGTGAAGGGAACATTGTGCCTCAAGAACGTGCACGTGAACAAGGGATGGAAAAAAATGCTGCAGGGACAGGAGGAACGTCAGCAGGATGCGAGGAAACAGCCTCATCCCCAGGGCGGGGCCAAGACCTCAGCCTGGTGTCCAGACAGCTGACAGCGGGTCTAAAGGCAATGCGCGGATTTCCAAAAATCCATCTGTGCGTCAAACTGTAATGAATCGCACCCTCACAGCAGTCCGACTTCTGAATTCAGGCACTCTTACGCTAATTAGGAATCTGATCTGAGGGGAGGCTTCCGGACAGGACCTCAAGCCCAGAGGTAGATTTTCCCTGAAGCTGGCCAGACCTGAGCATCAGGACCCCTTCCTTGCACACATAACTCCTGAGGCCTGGGAGGGGCACTAGCCACTTTTTATTCTTTTTTTTTTAATATATATTTTTTACAGTATATCCTTGTAGCTTGCTTTATTTATTTATTTATTTATTTATTTATTTATTTATTTATTTACTTTGGCTGTGTTGGGTCTTTGCTGCCGTGCGCGGTCTTTCTCTAGTTGCCACGAGCAGGGGCTACTCTTAGTCGCGGTGAGTGGGCTTCTCACTGCGGTGGCTTCTCTTGTTGCAGAGCACAGGCTCTAGGCTTGCGGGCTTCAGTAGCTGTGGCTCGCAGGCTCTAGAGCGCAGGCTTAGTAGTTGCGGCACACGGGCTTAATTGCTCCACGGCATGTGGGATCTTCCCGGACCAGGGATCAAACCCTTGTCCCCTGTATTGGCAGGTGGATTCTTAACCACTGCACCACCACGGAAGTCCGCACTTTTTATTCTTAATTATATATCTTTTTTTTAAAAAGAGGACCCACAAAGCCAAATACACTTCACACCCCATAAAACTTGGGTCTGCCCCAGGGTAAGGACGGTAGCTATTTCATCTTATTATATTTTAAGCCCCTCATCGTTTGGATGTGTTTTCTCCCTGTGTCCCCTGCACCCAGCCCGTGTCTGGTGGGAACAGGAGATGCTCCTTGTATGTATTTCTTGAGCACATCTCTGTGCCAGGCACCATGACGGGAGGTCGGGACTCGGAAATGAGTGAGATTTGGTTGCCAACCTCACAGCCTTGCAGGAACAACAGACACGGAAGCACCACGAGGGTAGAAGTGAGGTGACAGGCAAATTCCCGGCACGGAGCCTGCGCTGAGGAAGGGGTGATGGGACATCTATCAGGAGACATCTGGGCTGTTTGGGAAGGTGAACTGGAAAAGGCAGAGAAAATATGGAGGTAACGGAAAAACGGGCAGTGCGCACAGGAGGTCAAAGGTATGGGACGTGGACTATTGCTTGAAAACTGCAGAAACAGTAAAGGAGAAAGAAGGCTGGTGGTGGAGGGAGGTAAAACCGAAGAGGTGAGCAGGGGCGAACTCTGAAGGCAGACTTGACCGTGACCACTGGGCTGCAGGATGCAGGAGAGTATCAGGCTGGATGACCCAGGATCAGGTTTACGTGCACAGAGAATTAGGTGAAATGTTAAAAACACTAAAATGACCAGCTGGTAGACAATGCATCAGCTAATTGTAGGTCACCCTTATCTAGTCATTTGAGTAGAAATGTTGAAGGACTTTCCTCAAATAGCACTGAGTGGGTACAGGCAGGGAAGAGGACGGTTAAGAGCACAGACTCTGATTTGAATCCCAGCTCAGACCCTTAAAAATCAGGGGCAAGTTGTGGAGAAACTGGAACCTTCATATATTGCTGGCAGGAAGGTAAAGTGGTGCAGCTACTTTGGAAAACAGTCTGGCGGTTCCTCAAATGGTTAAATATAGTTACCATATGATCCAGCGATTCTACCTCTAGGTCTACATACAAAAGAAATGAAACAGATGTCTACACAGAAACTGATACACAAATGTTCATAATAGCCAAAAAGTAGAGACAACCCAACGGACAACTGGTGGATGAATAGACAAAATGTGGCCTGTGGATACAACGGAATACTATTCAGCCATTAAAAGGAATGAAGAACTGACACAGGCTACACCATGGATGAACCTTGAAAACATGATGCTAAGAAGCAAGACCCCGAAAGTCACATATTATATGATTCCATTTACATGAAATGTCCAGAACAGACAAATCCATACAGACAGAAAGTAGACTGGTGTTGCCAGGGGTGGAGCAGTGGGAGATCAGGGGGGAAAGGACGTGAATGGGGAGTGACTGCTAATGGGTTTGGGGTATCTTTTGGGGGGTAATGAAAATGTTCTTGAATTAAATAGTGATGATGGTTACACAACTTTGTGAATATAGTAAAAAGCCACTGAAAATGGTAAATGTTATGGTATATGAATTATACCTTAATTTAAATTATAAATAAGCAAAAGAAAAAAAAGTCAAGCTAGTCAATCCCTCTGGGCCTCAGGTCCCTCACTGGTAAAATAGGGATAATGACAGCATTTACCCCGTAAGACTGCAGTGAGCACTAAATAAGTTAATATATATAAAGCACTCAGAACAGTTCCTGGCACATAGTAGGAGCTATATAACTGCTACCTAGTACTGCCAAAATTTCTAACAATTTCATAAAATTAATATCTTTTTCTTCTGATTGAAAACATTTTACATATTCATTGTGAAAATTTTCAAATATTGAGACATAAAGTAGAAAATCTACCCGTAACTCTGCATGGCTGCACCCTTTATCCCAAGATAATCATGGGTAATAGTTTGGTGTATACAACTCGAGAATTTCTTTTATATATATTCTAGCCCATAGAATTATAATTTTAGAGGAAAATATATAAGTCAGATAAATATAATTTTAGATGAAAATATATTCATGCATATTTGGCAATTTGCTGTATCTCATATTATGCCTTGGAGATATTTCCGTGTTACTATGCAGAGAGCTATCGTCTCTTTTTTCTTTTTTTCCTTTTCTAAAAGCAGCATCATGTTTCAGTGTACTGACGAGCCATCATTTAACTAATTCCCTATTAATGGACATTTGGATTGTTTCCATTTTTAAAAATATTTTCAAACAAGACATCCTTTTACTTATGTCTTGGCATCCTGTATGAGTACTTCTGTGGGCTACATTCCTAGAAGTCAGAAGACAGGCTATAATTTAATAGAGGGTAACAAACTGCTGTCCCCACACCTCCCACCCCTGCCCGCCAACAGCCGGTTGGTTCCCGTACACCCTTGCCAACGCCAGGCTCTATCCATCATTTTTATCTTTGCTAATCTGATTTGTGAAAAATGATGTCTTGTTTTCATTTGCATCTTTGATGTACTGGTGAGCATCTGCTCATAGGTTTTATTGGCCTTTGTCTGTGAACTGCCTCTTCATGTTCTTCCAAATGCTTTTAAATGCATTTTTTAATCATTTTGGATGTATCATCAAAAGGCAATTCCTTCCCAATTAAGCTGTGGTTACAGGGCTTTATTATCCCTACAACTTAAAAGATGCTTTATGCAAGGTGTTTTTACTTTGGAACGATGAGAATGTTTTAACTAGATAGAGGTGATAGTTGCACAACATTGTGAATGGACTAAATACCAGTGATCTGTTCACTTTAAAATGGTTGGTTTTATGTTATGTGAATTTCACCTCAATAAACTATTTGTGTGTGTGTGTGTGTGTGTGTGTGTGGTATACGGGCCTCTCACTGTTGTGGCCTCTTCAGTGCGGAGCACAGGCTCCGGACGCGCAGGCTCAGCAGCCACGGCTCACGGGCCTAGCCACTCCACGGCATATAGGATCTTCCCGGACTGGGACACGAACCCATGTCCCCTGCATCAGCAGGCGGACTCTCAACCACTGCGCCACCAGGGAAGCCCAATAAACTATTTTTTAAGAAAGATGCTTTATACTAATTTCCAATTGATCTTCAGTGGCAGAAACTCCTAACTTCATGGCTCTAAATGAAAGCACTAATTCGAAAAGATATACACATCCCTATGTTCATTGTAGCTTTACTTACAATAGCTAAGATATGGAAGCAACCTACATGTCCATCAAAAGATGAATGGATAAAGAAGATACACAATGGAATAAATATCTTGTCATTTGTGACAGCAAGCATGGACCTAGAGGGTATTCTGCTAAGTGAAATAAGTCAGACAGAGAAAGACAACTACTGTATGATTTCACTTATATGTGGAAACTAAAAAACAAATGAACAAATGTAACAAAATAGAAACAGAATTACAGATACAGAGAACAAAATGGTGGTTGCCTGAGGGGAGGAGGGATGGGGGGAGGAAAGAAATAGGTGAGGGAGATTAAGTGGTACAAACTTTCAGTTACAAAATAAATGAGTCACAGGCATGAAATGTACAGCGTGGAGAATATAGTCAATAACTATGTAATATCTTTGTACAGTGACATATTGTAGCGATCATGTTGAAATGAATAGAAATATGTATAAATGTATAGAATCACTATGTTGTGTAACAAGAACTAATACAGTGTCATAGGTCAATTATACTTCAGAAACAAAGAAACTCATAGAAAAAGAGATCAGATTTGTGGTTACCAGAAGGGAGGGGTTGAGGGAAGGGGGAACTGGATGAAGGCAGGCAAAAGGCACAAACTTCCAGTTACAGGATAAATAAGTCCTAGGGATGTGATGTACCACATGTTAAATAGAGGGAACCCTGTTGTGTGTCACACATGAAAACTGTTAAGAGAGTAAATCCTAAGAGTTCTCATCTCACAGAAAAAAATGTTTTTCTAGGGACCTCCCCAGTGGTCCAGTGGTTGAGAACCCGTCTTGCAAGGCAAGGGACGTGGGTTCGAGCCCTGGTCGGGGAACTAACATCTGACATGCCGCACGGGGCAACTAAGCCCACGCACCAGAACTAGAGAGGAGCCCGCGTGCCGCAACGAAGAGCCCGTGTGCCGCAACTAAGACCCGACACAGCCAAAAAATAAGATAAATAAATAATAAAAAATTTTAAAAAGAACTGTTATAAAAAGTTATACAAAAAAAAGTTTTTCTATTTCTTTAATTTTGTACCTATAGGAGCTGATGGATGTTCACTAAACGTACTGTGAAATCACTTCACAATGTATGTAAGTCAAATCATTATGCTGTATACCTTCAACTTATATAGTGCTGTATGTCAATTATATCTCAATAAAACTGGAAGGAAAAAATAGCAACAAAAAATGCAATGGATGGAAACATTAAAAAAAAAAAAAGAAATTTGCTTTATGCTAATTTCCCATTGATCTTCAATGGCAGAAGCTCTGCACCGCTTGGCTCTGTG
Source organism: Mesoplodon mirus (assembly GCF_964341445.2). Taxonomy (NCBI): domain Eukaryota; kingdom Metazoa; phylum Chordata; class Mammalia; order Artiodactyla; family Ziphiidae; genus Mesoplodon; species Mesoplodon mirus. The sequence goes on from NC_138989.1 coordinate 7,871,751, forward strand.
GCTGTTACCGTTAGCGGCAACTCCAAGCCTGGGCCGCTCCATCCCACATCCCCCAGCCACCTGCTCAGCCACCTCAGAGGTTCTCAGGACTGGGCACATCTATGGGATATTCTTTGTCCAAAAAGTTTGTGTCCGTTAAAGATGATGTACAAAGACTCTGAAATCTTCCTAAAACTCCTTTCTACATATTTCTTTCAAATGTCTCCTCCCCAGTGTTTTAATAGTTAAAAACAAAAATTGTGCTGGATTTCTCGCCTGTCCCTGCCACATGAAACGGCATTTTTCAGTCATTTTTCCTTGGGCCCTTCTAAAAAGGGTTATTGGGGAAAAAAAAAAAAAGATCCTGGGTGATTCTGGCCTTCTGAGGACCTATCTTATCTGAGATACATTTCCAAAAAAAGGTCTTCCTCAAGCATGGGGCCAGCTGCTGTCGGTGTTTTCTGACTTCTGCCTCCTGGGTGGGGTCACTAAAGCATTCTCACCTCCAGTTTCTCCTGACTCTGCTCTTCCCGGCCATCCCCACGAGGCAGCCAAACCACAGGCAGAAAGAGGCTGCCTGCCAGGGCTGACTAGCTAGGATTCCAAAGCCAGGGCTGCAACAGGGTCCAGTGATGCCAAGGAGAGGACAAAGTCACAGCTTGGTTCAAGGGTCAAGTCCTGCCCTGACCAGCAGCTTGACCTGGGGCAAGTTTTATCACCTCTCTGATCCCCAGTGGCACAATCCTTTGCAGGGTTATTGCAGATGAAACGGGATGACAAATGCAGGGCCCCGACACAGGGATCACGCACCATAATCAGTGCTGATCACGAGAGGCAAAGCCTGGACCCACAGGCCTAGCAGCACAAGAGGCCAGCCACAGAAGCAGACCTACTTTGGGATGGAGGAACCACTGCTCTAGGACGCTAAGCTTTGGATGCCCTGGGCTTGGTCCTTTGACCGCTTCTCCATCTACCCTTCCCCTCTGGAATCTTCCCTCATCTCATGGCTTTAAACCACCAGGTGTGCTGACCTCAAACATGGGTCTCTAGCCCAGCTTCTAACATGAACTCCACTTCCCAATAAAATGCAAATTTCATGGTGACAGAAACATTGTTTTGTTTTCATCTCCATCTTCAGCACCTAGAACAGCACCTGGCTCAGGTAGGGGCCCAGTAAATAGTTACTGAGAGAAGAAAGAATGCTATCTGTTGAACTTAAAACTCCTTTAAGAACGAAGAATAAGAAAAATTAAACAACTGGTAGTATTCGGGTGAAACTATCTGTTGTTTTCTCTTTAACATCTTTATTGGAGTATAATTGCTTTACGATGGTGTGTTAATTTCTGCTTTATAACAAAGTGAATCAGCTATACGTATACATATATCCCCTCTTCCCTCTTGGGTCTCCCTCCCTCCCACCCTCCCTACCCCACCCCTCTAGGTGGTTGCAAAACACCAAGCTGATCTCCCTGTGCTATGCGGCTGCTTCCCACTAGCTATCTGTTTTACATTTGGTAGTGTATATATGTCCATGCCACTTTCTCACTTCGTCCCAGCTTACCCTTCCCCCTCCCCGTGTCCTCAAGTCCATTCTGAAACTATCTGTTTTTATCCAGGAGGGAAGAACAGAAGATTTTATCACACATCAGCAACTTCTCCGGGGCCTCGGGGTCCAGTTCCTTCCCTGGGCCTCAGGCACTGAGCTCTGCGTACCTTATCCCTGTGCAGTGCTGGGCTCAGAAACAAGGGCTCTGGGTTTGAATCCTGATTCTGGCACTTCCTAACCATGTGACCCTTGGTGAGAACGACCTCCCTTATCTGTGCCTCAGTTTCCTCCTTTGCAAAGGGAGGAGGGTTGTGATGGTAGCCAAGCTGCTTGCAGGTCCTTAAGGTGGGACTTGAAATAAGCCGGGCGCTGAGAAACTGATTTACATGCCATTAGCGGGAAGCTCCCGTGCTTACCTGCACATTTTTGTGGTTGAATTAAAAAGCTTCACTTTGTAGCCACTGTTGCAAATGAGCAGGAAGAGCTCCTTGGTAGGTGGCGGGTACCAGACCATACAGGTGGGGTGGCTGCCCTGGTCGGTTCGCTGAACGTCCAGGACTTCCAGGTGGTCTCTGTAGCTCTTGAGTAGATTATACTCGATCTACAGAGAAGCCCAGATGAACACACATGAGGACTGAGGTGAATGAAGTCAGTCAGCAGTCCTTTTCTGGGGAGAGACAGTATCAGGTCTTCTAGGAGAAGACTTGCCTAAACGTCTACACCTAACAGGCTACCAATACGGAGTATCCATTATGAGCAAGATGATGCCATTTAATACTCATGACTCCCCAGCAAAGCAGTACTGTTGTGCCCATTTTGCAGATGAGAAAACAGATGTTCAGAGAGGTTCAGTGGTTTCCCCAAGGTCACACAGCTAAGAAGTGGGAGGGTGAGAATTCAAATCTAGGTCCAACTAACTCTAAAACCTGAACTCTTACAGTTATGTTGTGCTGCTTCACTTATCGTTATCTTGGGAACTTTTTGAGTGTAGGAACTAATTCATATCTAAATCTCAGCACTTGACAGTCATAAATTAGCAGCCTGCTGAATTTCACACATATGTAGGCTTTGGTGGCCAGACCAGCATGGATGGACAGAAGGAAGGATGGATAGAATAAAGGAAGTAAGGGGGGGGGTAGGAAGGAAGTTAGGATGGATGCACAGATAGATCGATGGATGTTGAATCTTTCGGCTCGATCATGTAATATTGCATTTGCCACTGTCTCTACCTTTCCCTCTGATATTCTCTGAGTTGTCACATTGAGGTAAAAGCCTGGCCCTGTCCCCTAGACACACAGAAAGTATAAGCGTTGGCTTTGAAACACACACTGAGAGGCGAGGGTGGCTGAGCTGTCCGTGCTGTGGGGAGTACCCCAACCCCGCCGTCAACGTGCCACTTCCCAGGAGCCTCCTCACTCAGGACACAAGTCCCTGTGTGGTGTCAGAGCCGTGTGAAGGCCAAGTGCCAACTCAGAAAGGTTTTCGCTACTTTGTCGTACATTCATTTTCTCAAACAAACACACGTACTGTGGGTCTGGTTCTGTGCCAGACGCCAGGGAGGTAACGAGAACAAGACATGTTCCTGGTGACCAGGCAAAGGAAGATGAAACAGCTCACCAAGAGTCTGTCTCTCCCGAGGCTCAGCAGTCTTGGCTCATTGCTGTCCAGATGAACCCCGAACAGGACACTTTGAATGCTCTTGCGATGAGAACGAAGTCTTGCCAAATACTCCCAGACCCTTCGTCCATTTTTGACTGTCACCACGTAAACGGCCACGGTGAAACTTACATCCTGAGTACGAGCAAAAGAGTAGAAGTTGCTCCTTTTTAGATTTTGTTGCCTTAAGAATCATCACTATGTTTTTCATACTAACTTTGCTTTTAGAAATTTTATGCAAAAAGAAAACCTTTGTTTATTGGAGCAAGTAGTAAAATAATGCCCGTTTTGCAGATGAGAAAATCAAGGTTCAAAGTAGGTAGGTGGGGGCAGGGAGAGACGGTATTTGTCTGACACTATGGTCTTACTCTCCTTGCTGGTCCCCACCTCTTTCACTGTTGGAAACTGAAACCCTGACTCTTTCTGCTTTTGTCCTCCCTTCTCTTTATCCGGCTACACAAAATTTTAAAAAGTACGCTTAAAAAATATATATACATGATGGCTGAGAGTGACAGGGGTCGGGGAATGGGCGGCAGCAGACTGAAGGGACCTGGGGCGCCTGAGTCAGTGTGCTGCTGGGAAGCGTGTAAGGGACAGAGGTTCAAGTGAAGCCGGCTGCTTCCCTGCACCCCACCTCATCCCCCAAGAGAACTGGCATGAAGGGAGAGGTTGGGGGTCCCAGAAGAATCTTTACTGAGATTAAGAGCCCTATTCACAGAGGGAAGGACCAGAATCCGAAATGCTCAGTGCAAGACTCCGCTTAAATGAGAATGTCATCTCGTCAAAAATCAAAGGGAAAGATAAAAGCCTGGATGCAGAGGAAGGGTTCCGAAAAACTAACAAACCAAAACGAGCTGTCAGAGTAGCAGAATCCAAGTCTGGAAGTTCTGAGGCCCTGGTCTTGTTTTCAGGCAGAAGTCCCCCCACTTCCCCCACCCCTTTCTCCTTTTATAACAGCTTTATTGAGATATAATTCACCTCCCACACAATTCACCCACTGGAAGTGTACAGTTCAGTGGGCTTTAGTATACTCACAGAGTTGTGCATCCGTCATCACAGTTTTAGAACAATTTTATCACCCCCAAAAGAAACCTGTACCCTCTAGCAGCTACTCCCCATCCCCCCTAACTCCCAGCCCCTCCCCCTTGTGGCTTTAAGTAAGGTTGCTGAGCCCCTGGAGGGCACTCAGTGAAAATACTCACAGCGGTCGCCATATACTGGGAGTCATGGGAGAAGCTGATGTGAGTCACACTGGTTCTGGAATATTTGAAAGGCTCTGGGATTTCACTTTCTAAGGACATTGCATCAAGAATGTAAACGGTCCCTTCTGTGAAGCCAGCTCCGAGGAGAGCTCCTGAAATCACAAGCCAGAGAACAATGATCGAAAAGGACTTCATTCACTCAAGAAACATCAACTCCACACCAGGCCTTGTTCTAGGTGCCAAGGAGACAGCAACGAACACGACAGACAAGGTCCTGAGAAGGAGAAGTAAACTGGAAAGCATGGCATCGTGGGATGCGACCAGGCGGTACGGAGCTCTGCAGGGTCCAGGGGGAGAAGGCGTCCCATCTGGCCTGGTGCGGGGAGAGGGTCAAGATAACCTTCCTGGAGCTGTGACAGCCAAGGGATTAGCCATTTGGGTCTGTTTTCAGTTGAGAACCTAAGACAGGCTGACAAAATGAAAATACCTTCGGGGTTGTAGGTCAGACTCTGGACTCCAAGCCCCTTCTCAAAGATCCTGCTGAAGAGGTATTTTTTCTGTTCATAATCCCACACTTTGATCATCCCACAGAAACTCCCGATGGCAATGAGGGGTTGGTCTGGGTGGCAGGAGATGGCACAAATGGCATCCTTGGGCTCTACAAATAACTTCTCAAGTTTGGTCCCATCTGCTGTTAAGTGGTACACTGACGCATCCGACGTTCCAATGATAAAATTCCTGTTTGCCAAGGAGAGCCCCAACAGTATCAGTGTTTGCAGGGAGTGGGGCACGCCAGCTATTCTGCTCCTAATTGCACATGAAACGCCTCTGTCGTCTGTAATTTAGTGACACTATTAACCCAGCATCTCCAAAAATATACCACCAATACCCAACAGCCTCCATTTGCAAGTGAAAAAGCCCACATTTCTACATGTAAATTGAGTCATTAAGTATGCAGATGGACAGTCAGTTGTACAATTAGCTAATCTGCACATGCAAATATTCATTTGTGTATGCAAATATGGAGTTTGGTGCACACATACAGATGTGCCTGCAAATACCACAAGGGTAATTAAGCAGACTCACAGATAATTCTGTCTTGAAATGTTATGGCTATTAACTATCAAATCCCTTTAACTGCAGTGCTAGGACAAACTCAGCTTCGAGAAAGGAGACCAACCTACAGCAAAGGACTCCAGAGGCAACAGGGATAGAGCCCTTTCCAGCTTCCCATCACTAGACATTCTTAACAGGAGAATGATGTTTCACTTAAAAAATCAATTAAATAGTGATTGTAATCAGCCAAGGAGATCCGTCTGCAAGCCAGGTAAAGGACGGACTAGGGAGGCCAGTACCCTCGAGTTCACATCCCAGGAGTAGGAAGAAGATCCCACTGCACACAAACTAAAAGGAGACATCACTTTTTGACCATGCAAATGATGAGATTCATTAACAACTCACCTTACAATAAAAAGGTCACCCTTTAAGGTGCAGTCTGGAGGATAGTTTGTATTTTCGGTCGGAGGAGTTGCCGGGGTCTTTGAGAAGGACAGGCTTCTTATGCAGCTCAGTTTGAAGTGGCTGTACCAGTTCACAATGGACAGGGTGTGATCGTAGAACTTGATGTTACCCCGAATGTCACCTGTGACAATATAGCTGAAATGGAGAATAACATCGGTTTGTTAAATAATGGTAATGAGTACCATCTATTGAACACCTAATTATATGTCAGCCCCTGGACTCAGGGCATTGTAAAAACTTTCACTTAATACTGCCCTGGGCTTCCCTGGTGGTGCAGTGGTTAAGACTGCCTGCCAATGCAGGGGACACGGGTTCAAGCCCTGGTCCGGGAAGATCCCACATGCCGCTGAGAAACTAAGCCCATGTGCCACAACTACTGAGCCTGCGCTCTAGAGAGGCCGCGAGCCACAAACTACTGAAGCCCGCGTGCCTGGAGCCCGTGCTCCACAACAAGAGAAGCCCCTGCAGTGAGAGGTCCGCACACCACAATGAAGAGTAGCCCCCACTCTCCGCAGCTAGAGAAAGCCCGCACACAGCAGCGAAGACCCAACACAGCCAAAAATAAAAACAAATAAATAAATAAATTTATTTTAAAAATATATATTGCCCTATGTGGCTGATTTTACTGTCATCCCAGTTCACATCTAGGAAACTTAAGGCTCAAGGCCTCGGATTGCCAGATTTAGCAAATAAAAGTGCAGGATACCCAGTTAAATTTGAATTTCAGATGAACAATGAGTAACTTTTTAGAATAAGTATGTCCCATATATTGCATGGTCCCAAATGCAGTTGCCCCATGCAACATTTGGACGTACATAAACCTGGCAACCCTATGAGGGCCAAGTGGCTAGACTATGCAGGGATCCAGGTGTATCTTATGCAAAGTCCCTGCTCTCTGCTCTCCTCTTCCCTGCCCCCCAAGATCAGCCCCATGCAATGGCAGTGGGCAGTGATTTACATCCTCTGCCCTAAGACTACAGATGACAACAGAATCCATCAACCATTCCTCTGAAATCACGCAGGCTGGCAACGGGATACAGGAGGACACTGCTGTGAGAGCGATCGATCGTAAAACCCTGTCCAGTCACCACAGCCAAAGGCAGTGCTGCGTGACAAAACAGCTTTTATTTCCAGTCCTCAGAGCCATCCCAAATGGGCTTGTTGTTTTTTTTTTTAAAGCCTCTGACATAATTCTAATCACGGGGGGCGGGGGGAGGTGTGGGATGAATTTTCTCTTATATACGCAAAGTGATTAAATGAGGTTTCTGATTAATAAGCAAGGCAGGTGGGCCGAGTAATTGGCTAGAATGTCATTCACAGCCCTCTGCTGGACAGAAACGGCAAAAACAAGCCAAGTGTTTTCTGAGACCTCTTCCTGCAAGGGCTCTGGGGTCCTGGCTGGGTTTTATTTAACATGGAGAAAAGGAAACCCACGCCTGGTCTTCCCTGGGTCCTGACCCCCAACAATTAAAAGTTGATTGCATCATCAACTGCAATTCTACTACTGTCTTTTCGCATCAAGTGAGTGAAGATGACGATTTGCATTTGTCTTTGTAAAGCCACACCAGGACCTCACTGTTCCTCTGTATTAAAAGAAAGGGTCAAGAAAGCAATGGGCTTCTGGGAAGCAGATGGCACAGTGACTCCAACCATGTGGGCAGGGTTCTTGTCATGAGGCAATCGTCTCCAGCACACTGATAATGGCTGTTTTACCTAGAGTTCCCCTGTACCAGATGACATGCTAAGAGTTTTACAAGGCTTGGGAATTCCCCGGCAGTCCAGTGGTTAGGACTCAGAGCTTTCACTGCCGGGGCCAGGGTTCAATCTCTGGTCAGGGAAGAACTAAGATTCCAGAAGCTATCCTCACAAAATCACTCTGGAGGGACAGTATTGTTATGCCTACTTTACAGATGGAAGACTGGAGGCTCAGCACATTTAAGTCCCTTGTCCAAGGTCACTTGGCAAGGAAGGGATGCATCTGGCAACGTGAACCCCTTTATGTCTGAGGCTAAGGCATAAGGCTTAGATCATCTATGTGCTCCTGCAGCCTCTCAAAATCAAAGAGTTAGGGAACTTTATAAAGTTATGTTGTAGTTCATCTTTTCATGATGGGTAAATGTTATTCTGTAATCAGAAAGAACTATATAGCTATCTATGTCCTTTTATTAAATTTAAAGTATGAGCAAAATAAGTCTAATTAGGGCAGAAGAAAAAAAAAATTAGTTACTTTTTGTTTCACCAACACAAAAGGACTGTTAAAAGTAATACATGCCTGGGACTTCCCTGGTGGTGCAGCGGTTAAGAAGCCACCTGACAGTGCAGGGGACACGGGTTCGAGCCCTGGTCCGGGAAGATCCCACATGCCACAGAGCAACTAAGCCTGTGCACCACAACTACTGAGCCTGCGCTCTACAGCTCACGAGCCACAACTACTGAAGCCCGCGTGCCGCAACTACTGAAGGCCGTGTGCTCTAGAGCCCATGCTCTGCAACAAGAGAAGCCACCGCAACAAGAAGCCCGCGCACCGCAATGAAGAGTAGCCCCCGCTCGCTGCAACTAGAGAAAGCCTGTGCGCAGCAGCAAAGACCCAACGCAGCCAAAAATTAAGTAAATAAATAAAATATTAAATTACTTAAAAAAAAGTAATACATGCCCATGATTTTTTTTTAAAAAAAGCAAACCAATCAGTACAAATGAGACTATAAAAAGAACTAAATCCACCCCCATCCTTGATCCTAGTTCTCAGTTCTTTTCCTCAGAGGCAGCCAATGTTTCCAGTTAACTGGATCTCCCCAGAAACAATCTATGCATATACAACATATGTGTATACCTCCAAAAGGGTTTTAAAATAATTTTATCATCGTCTATAGCTACTTTTTAATTAATTAAGTACCTGTCAACTGTAGTAAGCACAGTGATACCCTCCTTCTGCAAATGAACCAGTTTACAAGGTGTGATGTGGGGAAAGCCCAAAGAGGTGGAGGCAGATGGCGGTGGGCGGTAAATGTCCCAGACAACCAGCTTCCCTTCCATTGTCGCCGACAGTATTTGGGTTAAATTCAAATGAAAGACTGACTGGCTAAATTTTCCCACGAGCTTGTTGAACGTCTGCATTTCAAGAGACAGGTTATGAGTTACTTTTGGTAGTAAATATAAAACAAAACATTTATCAACACGATGTTTTATAATGTTTTACCTAAATATAGTAGGAAAAAAATAAAGTAAAAAAAAATCATTTAAAAAACCCTCCCCCATGGATTGCCATGATCAGGCAGCTCTGAACCACTGAAGGTTTGCTAAGAGGAAGTGAAGGGTTCTGTACTGGCTTAATTAAACTGTTTGCTTAAAGCAAATGAAGGAGTGATTAATTATCATTTATATCTGTTCAACTTCTCTTACTGAGGTTTCAGAGACTGATAAAGAAACTAATGTCTGTTGTGGACAAAGCATGCTCCAGCTGTAAAACATTATAAAACAATTCTCTCAGTTTATTTTTGATCATAAATTATTTTCCCATCAGTGGAAATTTAAGTGCTGTACATAGAAATGCCCCAAGACTTCTTATTAAATGTGTGCTACGTAGGATAAGGCACTAGGCCATCTTTCTTAGGGAGTGTCTTAGAGATGAAGTATAGAAAGAACCCAGAGCAGTGAGTGAACCCTCAGTGAAAGTTTACTGAATGAATACATGAAGGAAACTTGGCGATCTGTCACATGATACAGTAAGTCTGCTGCCTGACTCTCTACTTAGGCAGAGAAGATCCTAAGGTGGACCTCTTTGATTTGAACACAAGAGGGTCAGTAGAAGCACAATTGGTCAAGCAAGGACATCACGTTCTAAGAACAGCCCTGTTTCAACACGAGGCATTTTTATCATTTCAAACTGCAGCCGATCCTCATTCTTTGTGGATTCAGTATTTGTGAATTTACTTACTTTCTGATATTTATTTGTAACCTCCAAATAAATCCTCGTGGCACTTTCACAATCATTTGCAGATGTGTGCATGTGCCGAGTGGTGAAAAACGTGACATTCCCAGCTGAGGTCAAACAAGGCAACTCTGTGCCTTCTTGTTTCAGCTCTCAAACAAGAGACAAGTGTCCTTTTCCTAGCCTGTTTAATGTGATGTTCTAAATTTTTTTGGTGCTTTTTTTTTTTTTGCAATATAAAGATATACAAAGAGTAGCCCAAAATGACTAAGCTGACACACACACATATTTATTCTCCACAAAGTCAGACGTAATAAAACGCACAACAGGCATACTCACTTTTTCTGTTAAAAGTGGGGCACTGTGAACAAGTATATCTCCCTCTTCATACTGATAAGCACAGAAAAAAAAATCACTACTAAAAAAAGACTTGGTTTCCAAAAGAAGAGCTACATAACAGCACAAATCAAAACAAATGCATCTGAACAGGGTCAGAGCTTTGCAATTTCTACAGGTAGGATAACCTGCTGTCTCTAGGGACATCTAGAAACATTCTGAAAAATAAGTAAATACATAAAAATGCCACAAATGATTGTGACTAAGTGGTAGTTAATGCAAATCTGAATTCTACATTTATAAGGCTTTGAAGCTATAATTAATACCTGAAGGAATGAATATCACTGAAAATCAGCAATTCAAAGCGTTTTTGTTTAGCATTTTTTTTATTGAGGAAAATTCACTCAATATAAAATTAACCATTAACCCTTTTAAAGTGTAAAATTTAGTGCCATTTAGTACATTAATAATACTGTGCAACTATTCCCTCTAGTTCCAGGACACTTTCGTCAGCCCAAAAGGAAGCCCTCTATCCATTAAGCAGTCACCTCCCATCTCCCCCAGCCCCTGACAACCACCATTCTGATTTCTGTCTCTATGAATTTACCTGTTCTGGACAGTTCATATCAATGGAATTATAGAGTGTGTGGCTTTTTGTGTCTGGCTTCTTTCGTTCAGCATAATGTTCTAAAGGTTCATCCATGGTGTGGCAGGCATCTGTACTTCATTGCTTTTAATGGCTCAATAATATTCCATAGATGGATAGACCACATTTGGTTTCTCCATTCATTAGTTGATGGGCATATGATTTGTTTCTACCTTTTGATTATTGTGAATAATGCTGCTGCTATGAACATTTGTGCATAAGTATTTATTTGAACGCCTGTTTTCAATTCTTTGGGGTATATACCTAGAAATTGGTGGGTCATATGGTAAGTTTATGTTTAACTTTTGATATTTTTTTTAATCTCATGATTTTGCCCTGTGTCAGTATACATATAACCAATCTGTTTGCTAATTCCTTTTTGAAAGGGAATAAAGTCCAAGATCTTGAAAAACCCTTGATCTTGAATATATTTTAGACCTAAAATATATTCAAATAAATATTTGCCACATTACTTTAAAAACTTAAATGAAATTTAAATTATCTGCTTCTGATTTAATATACTAATTTCCAATGGGACTAAAATAAATGCTATAATTAAATCAAAACATTTTAATATATGTTTATTGCTTTCTAAGTAGATACTATATTGTTACATTACCAAAAGATCTGTACTCAAAGAATAAACACATACTTGTTTATACATTTAAAGCAAATGAAAATATTTCTACTTACCCACATATAATATATTGTTTGTGTTTTACTATTGCTCACCAATTCTTTATTATTTGTTGGATTAAAAGTAAGGTAGCTCTGAAATATAAAGTATGAAAATATGTTACATTATAATACATTTTCTGTTGATCTCTGGTTAAGCTGAATGTTAAAGTTAAATAATATTTTTAATTAAAGTAAATAACTGAGTAGGAATATAAAACAGAAAAGACATGGGGGATTTCCCTGGTGGTCCAGTGGTTAAGACTCCACGCTTCCACTGCAGGGAGCACATGTTCAGTCCCTGGTCAGGGAACTAAGATCCCACATGCCTCGTGCCATGGTCAAAATAACAAAAACAAACAAACAAAACAAAAAAACAAGAAAAAAAACAGACATGGCATTTTGTAAGCAATAGGAATATATTTTAAATACTGAGTGTTAAAATTAATGGTCTCAAATGTGTTACCTTTCTTATTTAGTCTTATTTATTATAATTCATCATCTATAAATAGGAGCAAGCAAAAGTAAACTAGTATTCACCAATAACCTTTATTCTGTGTCCTTTGGACAAAGACTGCTGTGTATTCATTTCTAAATTTAACAGGGCCACAAGGTAACTTGGAATGAATGCAAATTATTGGAAGGGGGTTCTGATTCCTGCCAAGATGGTGTGTAGCATGGGTTGCCTGGCTCCCTCCCCAAAAATCAACCCTGCAGACACTATAGAAGTGAAGGAAACCTGAAATGCAGAAACTAAGTAACAACAAGTGAGAAATTCCTGGGGAGACAAGGCATAAGTCTTGAAATGATATACGCATGGGAGGCGGGCAGCTGCAGCCTGACATGGAGGGCTGCAGGAGACAGACGAGAGATGGGTTGGAGAAATGCTTTGTTTGTTTTTTAAAGACTTTTTTTGGATGTGGACCATTTTTAAAGTCCTTATTGAATTTCTTACAATATTGCTTCTGTTTTACCTTCTGGTCTGTTGGCGCTGAGGCATGTGGGATCTTAGCTCCCCAACCAGGGATCAAACCCGCACCCCCTGCATTGGAAGGTGAGGTCTTATAACTGGACTGCTAGGTAAGTCCCAAGAAATACTTCTTTTTTTTCTCTGATTTTTTTTTTCATCTTTATTGGAATATAATTGCTTTACAATGTTCTGTTAGTTTCTGCTGTATAACAAAGTGAATCAACGATATGCATACATATATCCCCATATCCCCTCCCTCTTGCATCTCCCTCCCACCCTCCCTATCCCACCCCTCTAGGTGGTCACAAAGCACCGAGGTGATCTCCCTGTGCTATGCGGCTGCTTTCCCACTAGCTATCTATTTTACATTTGGTAGTGTATATATGTCCATGCCACTCTCTCACTTTGTCACAGCTTACCCTTCCCCCTCTCCGTGTCCTCAAGTCCATTCTCTACATCTGCGTCTTTATTCCTGGCCTGCCCCTAGGTTCATCAGAACCATTTTTTTTAATTCCATATATATGTGTTAGCATACGGTACTTGCTTTCTGAGAAATGCTTTTTAAGTTCCATTCCTGCCTCTCCCACCCCATCTCCTATTCCTTGCCTGTTGATTGTTGCCTCATTTCAGGAATGTAAACTACCAATGCCAATGTCAGATGATCAATTTCAGGACAACACAAAGACCTGGGTGGGGTGAAGAACTGGTGAAAGCAAGTGCATGGATGAGGCCTCACAAAGGCTGAAAATCAGCCTCAAATCACCTCAATCTCTGATTAGAACGAGGTGACCACTTCGCCAAAGGCCTCTAAGAAGCAAAAGTAAGTCTTCCTTAGAGTGAGTTATTATCAACTGAGCCTCAAATTATTCCTATTCCTTTTAAAGCACAACATCCAGCATTCAATGAAAAATAACCAGGCATAGGCAAAAGACATGTCCAAATGACTGAAAAACAAGGGAGAAAAGTAATCTACAGAAAGAGATCCCCAGGAGATCCAGGTATTTTTTATGGCTGAGTAGTATTCCATTATATATATGTACCACATCTTCTTTATCCATTCATCTGTTGATGGACACTTAGGTTGCTTCCATATCTTGGTAATTGTAAATAATGCTGCTACGAACACTGGAGTGCATGTATCTTTTCGAATTAGTGTTTTTGGTTTTTTTCAGATATACATCCAGGAGTAGAATTGCTGGGTCATAAGGAAGTTCTATTTTTAGTTTTTTGGGAAACCTCCATATTGTTTTCCACAGTGGCTGCACCAATTTACATTCCCACCAACAGTGCACGAGGGTTCCCTTTTCTCCACATCCTCTCCAATATTTGTTATATTGTGGTCATTCTGACAGGTGTGAGGTGATATCCCACTGTGGTTTTAATTTGCCTTTCCCTGATGATCAGCAATCAGATAACTCTATTTAAAAAAAAATCAAATGGTACTTCTAGATCTGAAAAAAAAATGGTTTAAAAAACACAAAATGGAAATTGAGTTATTTTTAGTGAGGTGGATGGACCTAGAGTCTGTCATACAGAGTGAAGTAAGTCAGAAAGAGAAAAACAAATACCGTATGCTAACGCATATATATGGAATCTAGAAAAATGGTACTGATGGACCTAGTGGCAGGGCAGGAATAAAGACGTAGATGTAGACAACGGACTTGACAACACAGAGGGGGAAGGGGAGGCTGGGACGTGGTGAGAGAGTAGCATTGACAAATATACACTATCAAATGTAAAATAGATAGCTAGTGGGAAGCTGCTGCATAGCACAGGGAGAGCAGCTCAGTGCTTTGTGATGACCTAGAGGGGTGGGAGAGGGAGGGTGGGAGGGAGGCTCAACAGGAAGGGGATGGGGGATACTAACACAACATTGTAAAGCAATTATACTCCAATAAAGATGTATTAAAAAAGTGAATAAAGCATAGAGTGGGAGAAAAATAAATAAAAATAAAAAACATGGGACTTCCCTGGTGGCACAGTGGTTAAGAATCTGCCTGCCAATGCAGGGGACATGGGTTCAAGCTCTGGTCCGGGAAGATCCCACATGCCATGAAGCAACTAAGCCCGTGCGCCACAACTACTGAGCCTGTGCTCTACAGCCCACGAGCCACAGCTACTGAGCCCTCATGCCACAACTACTGAAGCCCACGTGCCTAGAGCCCATGCTCTGCAACAAGAGAAGCCACTGCAATGAGAAGCCCACGTACCACAATGAAGACTAGCACCCACTCGCTGCAACTAGAGAAAGCCTGCACGCAGCAACGAAGACCCATGGCAGCCCAAAAATAAAAATAAATTAAGTAATTAATTTAAAAAATAAAATAAAATAAGTAAAAAATAAAAAACACAAAATATGGTTTAACAGAAAATTAAATATAGCCAAAGAAATGGTTAATAGAAAAGGAAGATAAATTACAGGAGAAAATATCCAGACTGAAGCATAAAGACACAAAAGAATAGAAAAAAGAATAAAAGACCTATGGGACAAGCTGAAAAGGTCTAACTTACATGTAATTGGAGTCCCAGAAGGAGAGGAAAGAAAGAATGTGGCAGAAATAATGTTTAAAGAAACAATGGCGGGCTTCCCTGGTGGTGCAGTGGTTGAGAGTCCGCCTGCCGATGCAGGGGACACGGGTTCGTGCCCTGGTCCGGGAAGACCCCACATGCCACGGAGCGGCGGGGCCCATGAGCCATGGCCGCTGAGCCTGCGTGTCCGGAGCCTGGGCTCCGCGACGGGAGAGGCCACAGCAGTGAGAGGCCTGCGTACCGCAAAACAAAACAAAACAACCAAAAAAATCCCCCAGAAAGACAGGGGCTTCCCTGGTGGCACAGTTGTTAAGAATCCTCCTGCCAATGCAGGGGACACGGGTTCAAGCCCTGGTCCGGGAAGACCCCACATGCCACAGAGCAGCGAAGCCCGTGCGCCACAACTACTGAGCCCGTGTGCCACAACTACTGAAGCCCACGCACCTGGAGCCTGTGCTCTGCAACAAGAGAAGCCACCACAATGAGAAGCCTGCACACTGCAACAAAGAGTAGCCCCTGCTCGCCACGACTAGAGAAAGCCCGCGTGCAGCAACAAAGACCCAACGCAGCCATAAATAAATAAATAAATAAATAAAATCTGTAAGAAAAAATAAACAGAAAGACTTCCATGCTCGTGGACTGGAAGACAATGAGGTTAAGATGACAAGACTACCCAAAGCAATCTATAGATTCAATGCAATCTCTATCAAAATCCCCAGCGCATTTTTGGTAGCAATAGAAAAACCCATCCTAAATACCCAGGTATGGCTGGTAGCTTTGAGAAGTAAGGAAATTTGGGGGGGCACTTCCCTGGCAGTCCAGTGGTTAGGACTCTGCGCTTTCACTGCCAAGGGTGCAGGTTTGATCCCTGGTCGGGGAACTAAGGTCCCACAAGCCATGCAGTGTGGCTAAAAGAAAAAAAAAAAAAAAGGAAGGAAATTTTTTTGAGGGAGCAGAAGGAATGTTGGCGGAGGGAGAGCAGGAGGAAAAAGGGACGTAAAGCTGACAATGACGTGTGCCTCGCTGAGTCCAGTCACCCAGACGCCCTGCTTGGGTTCTGGTTCACACAAGCCATGGACATCCTTACCACAGTGTCTGGTACACAGTAGGTACTCAATAAATGCAGGTGAATCATGGCTGTGAGCATGAATGAGACGGTGCAGAGCAGCACAGTCAGTACCCTGGGTGCCCTCGGCAAGTCACCTCACGCAAATCGAGAATAATAACTCCCCTATATGAGGAGCAGTTCAGAACGCGCTTCTAGAATAAGAAAGGCTGCTAGCTGGGTGACTTTAGACCAATTATTTGATAGTTAATAGTAGTAATATGAATCCCACAGTAACATCTTCTCAGCATGTTTGCATGGATTACATGAGATACTGTATGCAAAGAACTTAGCAGAATCTGGCACATAAGAAGTGATCCAAAAAATTAGCTATTATCATCAAAAATAAAATGAGATCATGGACAGGAGTTTTTAAAAAGCTCTAGTGCACCATAACAAAGCTCCAGTAAAACAAAAAGTAGTTTTGAACTGGCTTCAGGGTACCTTTAGGTGGATCTTTACAGGCTCGAAATGAACTCACCTGAAAACCATACTCTTTGGGAAGGTTAAGAGTGCAGGCCGGTGTTTCCACCGCTAAAGTCCACTTCCAGATGCAAACTTTCTGTAAGTGATGGCAGACAGAGGAGAGTGAGAAGGTTCCTGAAGGCTACTGGAGAAACCTACACCTCTTGTGGTAAGCCAGTGACTTCCGCTAACTAAGCAAGGCACAGTGAGCTAAGCCGCAGGCAGGGAGCCCCTGACCGGTCACCTCCCCCTCCACCCAGAGAACCACAGACGCCACACAGCCTGAGCAGAGCTGCTCGCGGGGACACTTGTGACGGGGGGGGGCCAGCCTCTGAAGCTGCCGTGACAGTCCCTGTACCTGGATCTCAGCGTCTGAGATGGTCGCCAGGTACTTGGCGTCGCGGGTGATGGCCATGGCCCTGATGCCGTCACCTTCTGGGCAGCTGTTGAATATCGTGTGCACAGGAATGCTGCAAAACAGGAGGGGGGACACCCAGGTCAGGAACAGAACAGCTACCGAGAAACAAACGTGGTCCACCCACATGATGGAAAGTTGCCCCACCGTAAAAAAGAAGTGAAGCACTGACACAGGCGACAACACGGATGAACCTTGAAACCATGGTGCTGAGTGAAAGAAGCCAGACACCAAAGGCTACATAGTGTATGATTCCATTTATATCAAACCTCCAAGATAGGCAAATCCATAGAGGCGGAAAGCAGATGCATGTTTTCCAGAGGGTAGGGGAGCGGGATGTGAAGGCTGATGGTTTCACTGATTCCTTCTGCGGCGAAGAAAATGTCCTGCAACCAGATAGAGGCAGTGGTTGCTCCACACTGTGAATATACTAAATGCCACTGGGTTGTTCACTGTAAAATGGTTACTTTTATGTTATGTGAATCGTACCTCAAATTTAAAACAAAAACCAACGCAGGGCAGCATGTAAACATGGTATTTGTTCTCTCCTGGAGCTCTAGTCTCTCCTTCATTATCGAGTGCTGATTCTATGCCAGGCGTGAAGGAGGAGGACGTGAAACAAGATGTCTGGGACACCATCCTAGCCCTCAGGAAAGCCGGCGTCCTCCTCCAGAAGGGGGAGTGTAAACAAGCACAGGCTTTCTCGACAGCAACTTCCGTGCATCTGTCAAAATCCTCAATGCACAGACCCTAAGACTCGCCAATTCCACGTCTACAACCTTTTTTTTTCCTAGAGAAATAATAGCAAAAGTAAACAGAGATAAATGCCAGTTCATGTTTATTGTGGCACTGCAGTAATAGCAAAAATCTGGAAACAACACTAATATCCATTAATATGGGATTTGTTTAAAAAATATCATGGTAAACCATATAATGAAAAAGCATGCCACCTTCAAAAAGAATGAGGTAGATTTGGGAAAGTGACCAAAACTTTGTGGAAAAAAGCAAATAGCAAAACAGTAGACGTAGCATCATCCTGAGAAAGAGAGAGGAGAGACAGAGAGAGGGACAGAGAGAGAGACAGAGAGAGAGAGAGAGAGAGAGAGAGAGAGAGAGAGAGAGAGTGTGTGTGTGTGTATTTATATGTATAGAAAAAGGTCTGGAGGAATGAACTCCAAACTACATGGTGACTCTGGATATAGGTTTGGGTGAAGGGGGACTTTTTTTTTTTTTCTTACACGTCTGTATTGTGTCACTGGCAAGACTTCAAAACTGTAAGATGCAGACAAAGCCTTAACACACGTAGAATTTAATTAGATGATATCTGAATATCTGAGAGAGCCAAAGAAATGCAAGAAACAGCTGAAGCAATGATGGAAGTAAGCTGTGATGTGGTGGGGGTCCCTGACTTCCACTGGAAGAGTGGGTGGTAGGAAGACTTAATCCCGGAACGCGGGCTGTGCAGACCCCCCGTTGGTTTTTCATTATGGAGACCTTGTTACAGCAAATATACACAGGCCTCAGTATGTCACACAGGTCTCAGTATGTCACATCAGTGTCCCAATTGGCTGGAACCAAGTCTGTGCCCTAGCTGAGGACCTGTCTGTTTCTCTGTCACTTGAGATATTTTATCCCACTGAGACGTGGCCCCAAAAATTCCCTTGGGAAGGGAGTCCTAAAGTTGTTGGGAATGACATAATCACGTTCTTCGTGGGAAGGTGTATCTCATCCCCAGGGATATTTAGAATTAAATGCAGAGAAGACGAAGTCAGTTTGACCTGTACTCTTAACATATTTGTGATAAGAGAATTTGTTCCTTTTTTTAAGAATGGGTCATGTTTAAGAGAATTTAACATATTAGTCTCTAACAGATTAATTTGTGATTCTAACTTAAAGTCTGTAGTTGATTTAGACTTGTGATTTTAAATTCAAATTGTATTAGGTTTATAAACAATACTTGAACACTTAAGAGAACTTAGGACTTGCCATATTTATGTCTAATTTATTAGATTTACAAGAATTACTTAAGTACTGGTGAAGGATTTATTTGTTAATCAGACTACTAAAGAACTTAAAGATGAAACTGAATATATTCCATTTCTAAATACAGTTTAAAATGTTTAAAAGGAGTTAATAAAATTTGTGAGACCAAACATTAATCAAAGCCCCCTTATACGCAATTGCAAAAATATGCTAGATTTACAGAGTAAGATTTAAGTTGAACTAATATCTCAAGGAAGAAGTACCGTTTATCACTTTAATAAGGTGAATATTAATTCTAAAACCAGATCATCCTTTCTGGGTTCCCAGAGTCATCATCTGCAATATCATAAAACTCATATCGACATATCATTTTAATTGTTAACCACAGATACACTTCACTTTGTAATTTTAAAAAATGACTGCCAGAGTCACCCCCGGTCTAGTGGGGGAGACAGCTCTATAAACAAGAAAAAAGCAAAGGATAAACACTGTTTGAATGGAGGCCAGCTCTGCCTGGGGCAGGGGAGCTGTCAGCAAAGGCTTGAGAGAAGAGAGGCACCAGAGGGGCCCATCCTTCCTGCCTCAGGACTTCCTGATGCAGAAGATGACTTTCCCTCGTGTGTGCCAGGTGGATGTGCCATTTCTTGCAGCTGAAAAGCATGTAATGGCTAGAGATGACTGCTAGGCAAGCAGACGGGAATTTGATTTCGTGGGGGAAGTGTCTGCATGGCTAGGATGTGAGCGTGTACTCCCTGTAACAAGGGCTGAGCTGGCAACGGGCAGCAGGGAGCCCATTAGGATTTTGCACATGGGAAAAGATCACACTCAAAGTGTTGTAGAGAAAAACCATACGATGATATATGATGATGGCCATACATGTGTATTTTTTTTGGCCTCGAGGCAGGCAGGATCTTAGCTCCCTGACCAGGGATCGAACCCATGGCCCCTGCAGTGGAAGCACAGAGTCTTAACTACTGGACCACCAGGGAAGTCCCCTTACACATGTGCATTTAAAACAACAGCAAATGTTCTGGAAGGAAACACACCAAATTGACTACCTAGAGGACTAGGATTGGAGATGGTGGCCAAAGGAGACTTTAGCTTCCAATTAAAATGTATTAAAGTGATTTTTAAAAAATCAACAGATGAATGGACAAACAAAATGTGGTATATCCATGCAATGGAATCTTAAACAGCTATAAAAAGGAATGGAGTACTGATTCATGCTATAACATGGAAGAATTTTGAAAATATTATGTTAAGTAAAAGAAGCCAGACACAAAAGCCACATATTGTATGATTCCACGGACATGAGATGTTCAGAATACGCAAATCTTTTTTTTTTTTTTTTTTTTGTGGTACGCGGGCCTCTCACTGTTGTGGCCTCTCCCACTGCAGAGCACAGGCTCCAGACGCGCAGGCTCAGCGGCCATGGCTCACGGGCCCAGCCGCTCTGCGGCATGTGGGATCTTCCCGGACCGGGGCATGAACCCGTGTCCCCTGCATCGGCAGGCGGACTCTCAACCACTGCGCCACCAGGGAAGCCCCAGAATAGGCAAATCTTTACAGCCAGATAGTAGATTAGAGGTTGAGGGGAGGGAGGATGAGGAGTTCATTAGTTCAGATGTTCTGGCTGGGTGCTGCGAGTGTTCTGGAAATAGTGGTGACGGCTGCACAACACTGTGGATGTAATTAATGCCAGTGAATTGTATATACATTTAAAAGTGGTTCAGTGTCACGGAGGCTGAGTTGAAGAGCGAAACTGCAGTGGGAGAGATCGGTCAGGAGGCTACTGCAATGGCCCAAGCAGGAGAGGGTGGGCAGAGGCGGTGGATGTGGGTTCAGAAGTTATTTGGAGGTGGAGGCGTAGGACTTTTGGACATTTTAGCAAGAGATGCCCATGGGACATGCAGGTGTCTGTTCTCCAGCAGCTTCCCCATCAGCAGACAGGAAACACTGAGACAGCTGTTGAGAGTAAGATGGCGCAGTTTCAAACCCTGGCTCTGTTCCTGCCTGGCTGGAGAACATCACCAACATATCCTCACGCCCTCAGGCCACAGCTAAGGAATGACCAGAGGAGGATGAGGCTGAAAAGAGTCTGAGAGGGAACAGAGAGCAAGCAGGATGAGGACCAGGGGGACATGGTGTCAGAGGGGCCAAGGGAAATGATTAGGTAATATGGCCCTATGGAGGCCACCGGTCACCTGGGAGAGAGCAGTTCCTGTGTCATAGAACATTCAACATAACTTCTTCCTAAACTTCTTCTCCACCTGGACTCGTCCACCCCCCACCTCACCCCATCCCACCCCCCTACACACCCAACCAAGGCCTTACAATCTTGTCAGTGAATCTAGCACTGCTCTCTGCCTCTAGGACCAGGAATTATGAAAGGACACACATCTGTGAGCATCTATCCTGGGCCAGGTGCTGTGCTCTGGATCTTCCTAACAATCCCGTAGGGTAAGTAGAGTAGGTCAAATAGCGCCCTCTCGAAATTCATTCCACCCAGAACCTCAGAAGTGAGCTTATACAGAAAGAGAGTCTCTGCGGATGTAATTAGTTAAGATAAGGTCATACTGGTTAGGGTGGACCCTAAACCCAATGACTGGAGTCCTTATACAAGAGAAGACCGGGCTTCCCTGGTGGCGCAGTGGTTGGGAGTCCGCCTGCCGATGCAGGGGACACGGGTTCGTGCCCCGGTCCGGGAAGATCCCACATGCCATGGAGCGGCTAGGCCCGTGAGCCATGGCTGCTGAGCCTGAGCGTCCGAAGCCTGTGCTCCACAACGGGAGAGGCCACAGCAGTGAGAGGCCCGCGTACCGCAAAAAAAAAAAAGAGAGAGAGAGAGAAGACCTTACAGAGAGACACAGAGGGGGAAACGCCACATGAAGATGGAAGCAGAGGCTGGAGTGATGTGTCTACAGGTCAAGGACCACCAAGGATGCCAGCAACTACCCAAAGGAGGAGGGGAGCATGGGACAGATTCCCTCTCAGGGCCCCAGGAGCTCCCTGCAGACTCCCCAGTTTCAGACATTTGGCCTCATGAACAATGAGAAAATAAATTTCTGTGACTTTAAGCCACCCAGATTGGGGTAATTTCTTTTTTTTTTTTGCGTTACGTGGGCCTCTCACTGCTGTGGCCTCTCCCGTTGCGGAGCACAGGCTCCGGACGCGCAGGCTCAGCGGCCATGGCTCACGGGCCCAGCCGCTCCACGGCACGTGGGATCCTCCCGGACCAGGGCACGAACCCGCGTCCCCTGCATCGGCAGGCGGACTCTCAACCACTGCGCCACCAGGGAAGCCCTGGGGTAATTTCTTACAGCAGCCCAGGGAAATGAAGATAGTAAGTATGATTAGTCTTTTTTTTTTTTTTGGCCGATGGTGAAAGTCATGTAATTTCTCTGGGTCTCCCAGCTGGGTGAGTGGGAGTTAGCCTCCCTCAACCCAGTCTGCCTGGGGGCCACCGACAAACCAAGTTTCTGGGCTTAAAGAGCCGAGAATCACCCATGGGAAATTCACCAAAGTGATGTCACCCCAACAGGCCTTGAGGCAATAAGACAACCTCCCCTGAGAACCTCGCCCCTCGCCCTGCCTCCCAGCACTGCCTTCTGTATCCCTGGACCGGCATGACTCCTTTTTTGGGGGGTCACGGTGGCAGACTCTGTACAAAAACTCAGGGGAAAGTGGCTGCGGCATGCCTACCCCGTGAAGCAGTCCCATATGATTATCAGGCAGTCGGGCCCTTTGTCGGCCGTGGCGACCCAGCGCCTGTCTTCGCTGATGCAGAGGCAGGAGATGACGTTGGGGTGGCCCTGCAGACGTGGAGAGAAGTCGCTCTGAGACGGAGGTTGCGGGGGGCCCAGCCCTGGCACCAGCAGGAAAGGCGGGGCCCCGGAGGCACACCTGAGCTCCCTTTCCAGATGCCGCTGGCTGAAAATCCTACTCCCACCCGCCTTCCCCGGTGTTTCTCTACAGCCAGAGGTTTTCAAACTTCCCCTCAAAACACTCTCTGGGTAAGCTGCACTCCCTGCAAGAACAGTGGTTTCCTAGGGGTCGAGGCATATACCCGACTCTGAACCCACGCTGAGAATACACATCCAGGTCCCCCCACCTCCAGCCCCCTCGAACCTCCCTACCAGCCTCATCTCCCCCAAAACTGCTCACTCAGGTCACTGAGCAGCTCTGGAACCAAAGCCTCCTCATGGGCCTCTGCTTTCACTCGTATCCTCCTACGGTCTTCCCCACACAACAGAGGAATCTTCTGGAAACACGAACAAGATGGCAGCCGGGAAACAGCCCCTGTTTCCCTCCTTCCATGTCACCCCTCGCTCACTCTGGCCT
Source organism: Mesoplodon mirus (assembly GCF_964341445.2). Classification (NCBI taxonomy): domain Eukaryota; kingdom Metazoa; phylum Chordata; class Mammalia; order Artiodactyla; family Ziphiidae; genus Mesoplodon; species Mesoplodon mirus. The sequence goes on from NC_138989.1 coordinate 7,895,048, forward strand.
CCTCTCTGGGCCTCACACATGAGGCCTGAAAACTCAGAGCTCTGTCTGTCTGGGATGCTCTTCCCCGCAAAATGGCCCCGGGCTGGCTCAGGCTCAGCCTTCGGGTCTTAGCACAAACGGCACTTTTTTATTCCCTGCCCACCCAATCCAGAGGAAGTCTCCTCTCACCCTGATTCTTCCCTCTTAAAGCATTTTCACGTTTCCTTTCAAGCAACTGTTAAAATCTTTAGGTATATGCTTATGTGTTCACTTGTTTAACGGCTGTCTCTCCATGAGGGGGGACTAGATCTATTTTGCTCGTGACTACAGACCCGTCACATGAAACACAGTGGTTATGACAAATACATGTGGGATGAATGAATGAACGAACGAATGGCCAAGGCCACTCCCAGCCACCCAACTCTGCGGAGGCTGGACGCCCGCCTGGCTGCTCCCTACTTCTCAGCCCCTCTGCCCCGCCCGCCCCCCTGACTCTGAGCCTGCCCACCACACTGTGCTTACTCCCCCTGCTGCTACGTCTGTGCTCAGTGCTCCACATTCCACTAAGCTCTGAGAAGGGCTGCTTGCTGACTGTGTGTGTATTTCAGGACTTCTAGAAAGCAAATTCCTTAAGTTACACCCACGTGTCTTGGATCCCTGGCACGATGCTGAATACTGGCTGAGCTCTTGGAAAATACTTTGTGAAGTTTCTGATCTAGGCATTGACTAAGGAAGGTCCTTATACGTCAACTGAAAAGGGTAACGTGGAACTGTTTACCGGGTTAACTAGTGGAAAGTCGGACACCAGGAAAACGTGACATTTGGACAGGTAAATGATGAAAACGAAAGGGGTCAAAAACATCCGGAACAGAGGAGGCAGAGTGGTGAGGGGAAGGCAGGCATGTGGGGCATTCGGGGAGGCACAGAGCAGGGTGTAAATAAAGCCAAGTGCTGGAGGGAGGAGACAGGAGGAAAGACTGACCTACTTAATACTTTGAAGTCAGGAGACCTGGATGTAAGACCTGGCTTCAGCATCTGCTAGCACAGCCTTGGGCAAGTCAGCTAAATCCCTCTGAGCCTCAGTTTCCTCTCCTGTGAAATGGGAATATTAACACTCACTTCTCAGCATGAGTAGGAGGATCAAAGCCCTTTGAGCCCTGGAAAGGAGTCTGAGTGTTAATTAGGTCCGAATCCCTGCCCTTTGCATCTCACCATAGTCCTGTGGAGACAACATGGTCTCTCCTGACCACATTTTTACAGAAATGTAAAAACTACAGATGCTTTAGATTCTAGTTACTATAAAATTAAAGTCAACTGCTATTTGTAAATTGATTCTGATTAGAATCAGAGAGAAAATGAACAATGAAATGTGTTCCTAAAAACAGAGTTTGCTATGGTTCAGAAGAGAGGAAGGAAAACGTGTATGAGATGGAATGAAGTTGACCCCTGAAATAAAAACCAAAGTGCTGGACTTCCCTGGTGGCACAGTGGTTAAGAATCCACCTGCCAATGCAGGGGACACTGGTTCGAGCCCTGGTCTGGGAAGATCCCACATGCCGTGGAGCAACGAAGCCCGTGCGCCACAACTGCTGAGCCTGAGCTCTAGAGCCCGGGAGCCACAACTACAGAGCCTGCGTGCCACAAATACTGGAGCCCACGCACCTAGAGCCCGTGCTCTGCAACAAGAAAAGCCACCGCAATGAGAAGCCTGCGCACCACAACAAAAAGTAGCCCCTGCTTGCCACAACTAGAGAAAGCCCGCACACAGCAGCGAAGACTCAATGCAGCCAAAAATAAATAAATTAATTAATTAATGAAAAAGCAACAACGATAACAACCAAAGTGCTGTATTCAGGTTAAAAACAACCTCTTTCACTTGAAGTAAGAAAACCTGCAAACCTGCAGATGGTGCTGGTTATTCTTGAAGACGTTGTAGATGACCGCAGTGTGAGCGCTGGCGTACAGAAGCACTCTCTGGTTTTCGTCTTGAATGTAGTAAACAGGAAGGGAACTGTTCCACCCGAACGACCAGGTCATGGCCTGGAAGACAAAGGTAAAACCAGGAAGACACTACGGTGCACGAACCCAGAGCTGTGACGCCGGGTACTCCCGGCCTGAGTCCTGGAGGAGAAGGATGCACATCATCAGCCAATGAAGAGACGTCACCTTGAGAAGTCCTCAAGAGCACGCTACACCGTGGATGACCCCTGAAAACGCAATGCTACGTGAAAGGAGCCAGATGCAAAGGACCACATACTGTGTGACCCCATCTACATAAAAAGTCCAGAACAGGCAGATCCATAGAGACAGAAAGCAGATCAGTAGTTGCCAGGGGGTGAGGGGAGGGGGAATGGGGAGCGACTGCTTACTGCGTATGGGTTTCTTTTTGGGGTGACGGAAATGTTCTGAAATTAGATACCGGCAATGGTTGCATAACCTAGGGAACAGGCTAAAAACCAATCGACTGTATACTTTAAAAGGGAAATTTTCAGACATAGAAAACAAACTTATGGTTACAAAAGGGGGAAGGGGGGTGGGAGCGATAAATTAGGAGTTGGGGATTAACAGATACACACTATTATATATAAAATAGATAACCAACAAGGACCTACTGTATAGCACAGGGAACTATACTCAATATTTGGTAATAATCTATAAGGGAAAAGGATCTGAAAAAGAATATATATATGTAAATGTATACATGTGAATCACTTTGCTGTACCCCTGAAACTAACACAACATTGTTGTGTTAGTTTATATATAATATATAGATATATAATCAACTATAGTTAGAGTTAGATATATAATCAACTACATTTCAACAAAAATAAATTTTAAAAACTTTTTTTAATTTTAAAGGGTAAACTTTACAAGGATGTGGAGAAACTGGGACCCTTGGGCGTTACTGGCGGGAGTGTGAAATGGTGTAGCTGCTGTGGAAAACAGTACGGAGGTTCCTCAAAAAACTGAAAATACAGTTACCATATACTCCAGCAATTACACTTCTGGGTATCTACCCAAAAGAACAGGAAACAGGGTCTCAAAGAGATCTGTGTACACCCGTGTTCAAAGCAGCATATTTCACAGTAGCCAAAAGGTGGAAAAGAAGCCAGTGTCCATTGACAGATGAATGGATAAACAAAAGGTGAGCATTATTCAGCCTCCAAAGGGATGGAGATTCTGACACATGCTCCGACATGGATGAACCTTGAGGACATTATATAAGTAAAATACACCAGTCGAACTGAATGGTTCCACTTATATGAGGTCCCTAGAGTAGTCAAATTCATAGAGACAGAAAGCAGAAGGGTAGTAGCCAGGGACCGGGGTGGGGATGGGGAGCTGGTGTTTGTGGGTACAGTGTGTGTTTCACAAGATGAAGAGGGTTATGGGGATGGGTGATGATGGCGGCTGCACAACCATGTGAATGTATTTAATACCATTGAGCTTTTACACATAAAAATGGTTAAGGTGGTAAATTTTATGTTATGTGCCTTTTACCACAATCTTTTAAGAAAAAGTTAAGAGGATGGATTTTATGGATGTGAATTCTACCTCGATTTAAAAAGAAAAGAAAAGCTACGTGCTGCTTACACAGGCGTGTTTACTGTGTAAGAATTCAATGAGTTCTACACTTCCGTGTGCTCTTTCTGTTTATATGTTATATTTCAATAAAGACGTTTCCTTTAAAAAAAAGAAAGTCTTCAACAGTAAATAGAAACAACTTCCTATTCATCTTCTCCCCAGGACCTAGACCCAGCTCAGTACCAAACACACAGTGAGCACTTCATGTCGTGAAATTCAATTTACTGAATCAGAGTACGTAGAATGGACAAGTTAAAATAAAGTCACTAAGTAATTTCATAAGAAAGGCAATTATTCAGCCTGGGTATTTGTTCCTTATACACGATTTTCCCTGGAAGGATAAAGTATAAAAGAGACAAAATTCCCTTAGGAGGATTAAAAATTCCACACTGCCAGGAACAAGTCCAAAATAAAAATTTCATGAAATGAAAGATAATAGGCACTACAAATCTGACTACTGCTTCCAATTCAATAGTAGTTTGTTTATGTATATTTTTGTATTCAACGTCCCTTACAAACATTACGGGTAAACTGTGGTACGTTCATACAACGGAATATTATTCAGCTATAAAAAGAAATGAGCTTGCAAGCCATGAAAAGATGTGGAGGAACCTTAAATGCATGTTGCTAAGTGAAAGACGCCAGGCTGAAAAGGCTACAAACTGTATGATTCCAACTACATGACACTGTGGAAAAGGCAAAACTATGGAGACAATAAAAATCAATGGTTGTCAGGGGCTTGGGGGTGTGATAAGGGGGAGGGAGAGATGAACAGGTAGGGCACAGGACATTTTTGGGGCAGTGAAACTACTCTGTATCAAACAACAATGGTAGATACATGTCATTATGCATTTGTCAAAGCCCAGAGAATGTACATCACAGAGTGAACCCTAAGGTAAACTATGGACTTTAGGTAATTCTAACTCATCCATATTGGCTCATCAATTGCGACAAATGTACTGCACTAATGCAAGATGGTAAAAATAGAGGAGACGAGGGGGGAAGGAGGCACAAGGGAGTATGTGGGAATTCTCTGTGTTTTTCATTCAATTTTTCTATAAACCTAAAACTGCCCCCAAATAATAAAGTCTATTTAAAAAATTAACCAAGGCTGATGTGGTAGAGTATTTAAAGTGATGGCTAAGTGATTAGTTACCAAAAATCAGTGGGTTATATTGGAGCATAGAAATGAAATCTGGTGATGGGATTTCCCTGGCGGTCCAATGGTTAAGACTCCGAGCTGCCACTGCAGGGGGCACGGGTTCCATCCCTGGTCAGGGAACTAAGATCTTGCATGCCTCACGGCCGAAAGAAAAAAAAATAAAGAAATGAAATCTGGTGAGTTTCCTTTCTGATCTTTGAATGATACTTAAGGTTAAATTGATGTACCGTATATTTCTCCCAAGACAGAGTGGGCAACGTGGCCCATTTCTCTCTCCTACACGCTTCATTCCCCATTCTCTCCTGATTCCATCTGCTCATTCGCTGTAATTTATATTTATATTTAGGTCTTTTATTGCGTGGGCGTGAGTGGTAGGATCACGGAATCATAATTGCCTCAAGCTGCAACTTCTAGGAACGGAACTATTTCATATCTGGCTGGTTCTTAAGAGCCAATTTCTTCAAGTGAGATGGTTCTTTTGGAAACCTGCTGATTCTAAAAGGCCTTATAGTCATCCTGGAAACTTGTTTTGAGATTTAACAGATTAGCTGTAAAAAGAAAACACTCTTAACTAGACTCCTGTCTCCAGGTAAACCTCCTTCAAGGTCAAAACTAGGCTGACCTCACTCACTAGTAGCAGAACTTCCTTGCTTGAGCAGCCCTCACGTTAGCCAAAATCTCACAGTACTAACACTCATCGCATTTTGCACTAGTTTTTTTTTTTTTTTTTTTTTTTTTAAAGGAGAATTTTTTTTTTTTTTTGCGGTACGCGGGCCTCTCACTGCTGTGGCCTCTCCCATTGTGGAGCACAGGCTCCGGATGCGCAGGCCCAGTGGCCATGGCTCACGGGCCCAGCCGCTCCACGGTATGTGGGATCTTCCCGGACCGGGGCACGAACCCGTGTCCCCTGCATCGGCAGGCGGACTCTCAACGACTGCGCCACCAGGGAAGCCCGCATTTTGCACTAGTTTTAACACTCATGGCAAATGATGATGGAGACAGCCACCTCTTACATCAATCTTCTTCTAAAACATGGTCATCTGGAAAACAAAACTTTATTGTCAAAATCAGATTCCACTGTATTTGATAGTTATATGATTCCTTCTCATAAACCCATACCTTGTTACTTGGCTGGAGATGGTATTCACGGTTAGGTTTATTTACCATGAGCACTGCGAGTTATTACAGGCCTTTGGGGTAAGCCGGGGGAGCCCAAAGGAAAAGGAGGATGCTGCAAGCACAGAGATGGAGAGGCACACACTCACTGAAGCACCTTTGGTGAGAGCAAGAAATTAGAAACAGCATAAATGGCCATCAATAAGGAAACAGCCAAACTTAAAATGAGGAAGTGGATATACATGCACTGATACAAAAAATCCTCTAAGACATGTTAAGTGCAAAAACATTTATGCAGAAATGCAGAATATCTCACTGCAAAAACAAACAACTGAAAACACAAATCGTGTGCGTGTGTGTGCACAGATAACATGTTTATATATGTACCAAAGAAGGTCTGGAGAGATACAGTTATACCAAACTGCAACAGTAGTCACCTCAGGAAAATGGGATTGGGATGGGAGTGTGTTCGAGAAAAGGAATCTTTGCCTTTGTATATTTTTTTTATAAAGAGCACTTATTCATTTTAACAAAAAGAAGAAACAATAAAGGCGAAAGGAAAGGAAAAAGAAAGACAGCGCACCCAAAGCGCTAAGCAAACCTGCAAAGAGAGAAGGCCTAGCAAAGTCTGGTTCTGCAGTGAGCCCAAGGCTAACAGGGGCCCAGACCTGTGCAGTGGCTTTTGTCAAGTCCAGGTAGCTGGGGCCTGGATAAAAAGATCGCTTGCTCTTATTAGTGGCATTACCTGATTTCTGGTTAGTTGGCTAAACAAGACAAATGTCTTCATGGGCTCTAAAACTCAGTTATTCTTGGGACTTCCCTGGCGGTCCAGTGATTAGGACTCCAAGCTTCCACTGCAGAGGGTAAGGGTTCAATTTCTGATTGGGGAACTAAGATCCAACATGCCGCTCAGTGCGGCCAAATAGATAAATCAAGTCAATTATTCTTTCTTTCAGACTGAGCAATTGCAAGCTTGAACCTTTAACTCCGTTGCTCAGAGTCGGCCAAATCTACAGAAAGGAGGCTGTCAGTTCTCTGCACTCCCCCCTCAGCATCCTTCCGTCACCACCACCGGCACAACCGTCGCCGCCATCACCTAGTCGTTAACACTTGTCAAGTGCTCACTCTGTGTTAGGAACTGCATTGAGTACACACCGTCCATCACTTACAAATCTTCCAAAGACATGAATCTACGGTGGGGGGAGAAAAAAAGATGAATCCTAGGAAACAATTTTCAGAAAGTAGCAGATGGAGGAAGAAAGAAGGAGAAGGGAAAAAAAAAACAACCTCCTCTTCCTTCTCTTGGCAAATGATAATATTTTTACCCTCGCAGATGGCACCTCCCTGGAACACTGTCAACTGCAGCAAAGGCAGACTCCTTTGGACCGCCTGGTGCTTTTCCCGGTGGCTTTCACTTTTTCCAGACCTTTGACTTTACTGATCTATCTTGGGATGGATAGTTTTAGGAACCTGTGGTGGTTTTAGGAGCTGGTAAAGGGATCAAGCCAGCAGAAGAGGCGAGGAGAGGAGGGAAAGGCAAGGAATTGGCGGTACGGAGGAGTATGATGATGTGGGAGAGAGAGAGGGAAAGGGAGGGAGAGAGACAGACGGAGCGAGAAGAGAGGGGAAAGGGGAGAGGTCGATTCTGAGTCTCCCCCAAGAAAACAGCGTCCTATACAACGGACAAACCATGTGCGGAATTTCCTGCCTGCAGAGCAACGCTGCTGAACCCAGATGCAGCGTTCGTGTCCACATACTGTCACACATGTCCAGCCACAGCTCCAAACTGAACTTTACAAAGACACAGGTCTGTGATTAGCTTAAAAAGGAGCTTTCTGGTGGTATTTTTTTCCATATGCATAAAATTCCCCTATTTCACAATACTCTCAAAACACTGGGGGAAATTTAAAAGCATGTTGCACTTACCAAGGGATACACGTTGGCACTGTCATCCTTTTGGAACAAAATGTCCTCGGTGGCAGTGGAGACCAGTGACATCTGAGGGATCCTTGCTTTGGGCTGGAATTCTTTTTCTTTTTTCTCATTTATATATAATACTCTTTTTTCTTTTCTCCCTTCTCTCTTTTCTGGCTCCAAGTCTCCCCTTTCTGGTTCCAAGTCTCTCCTTTCTTGTCCCAATTCATCTTGGGGCCTCTGGTCGGTTCTCTCTGCAAGCTCGCCTGAAGGCTGCTTTTCAGGGGAACTAAGCTGCTGTTCTGCAGAAGTAGTTAGATCCAAATCATGAAACTCTAATTGTGAGACCATGCTTCTTGGAAGTTCGAGTGTTTCCAAAAGCTCTGATTGTAATGAATGCTTTGACTCTCTACCACTATAGGTTTTCTTAAAAAAGAAATAAAAAGGAGATTGTGATTCCAAATACAGTACACGCTGCTACATGCCCTCATTTAGTTTCCTTTCTCTTCCTAATCAGCCAGTCTTAGTGTTAGCCTCACATCGGAATTATGAAGCACTTTTTAAAAAAGAGCCTGGGACATTCTGTACTCAAATAACATGAATCGTGGGTGTGTCAGGTTTATCCTTGGCCTACTAGCAGACCCACAACAGCAAAATTCTTCTTCTAAGTGGCACTGGTGGCCTCCAAAACCACCACAGGGCCACAGAGAGTCACTTCTCCTTGGACCAGAGGTGATTTCTACAGGCTGTTTAGACAAGCACGCTCCAGCTAACCCCTGTCCTTTAAGTCAGCCCTGGTACACACCTCCTCCAGGAAGCTTTCCCTGATCATCCTCCAAGCTGGGTCAAGTCGGCCTTTATATAGATACGTATCTCCCAGGGACCTCTCAACCACTGCACTTAGTGTTATAATGTTTGTCTCCCTACATACCCCAGAGCTCCTGAAGAGAATGGATTGTGTCTTACTTGGTTTTATATCTGCAGAGCCTGGCAGGTAAGTGGGTAACAAGCATTCAATTAATGATTAGGAATGAATGAATGAACAAACGAATGACTGACTGAATGAAAATTCCTACTTACTGGGAGCGTTCCTGACAGGACTGATTGGGAATCAGTGGGTGTCAGTCTCTCCAAACTGATCATGGACTTGGTGATTTCTTGGGGCTTCACTGTGGTTTCTTCCTGTGCTCCTGCAGCCTCCTCCTTCCCGAAATCGTCCCCCTCGTCCTCCTCCTCCCCTTCCTCTCCCTCCACTTCCCCCTCCTCCTCCCCCTCCTCCTGAGACCCTCTCCATGCTAATGTGTTGTCTTCTTTTAATTCCTGTTGCACAGTTTCTAACCCTTCATCATTTGGATCTTTTTCTTCAGCTTCTCCTTCTTCCATTTCTATTTCTCCATATTCTTCTGTTTCTTCCAGTGGGTTTTCCTCTGCATCTGACATTCTTCTCTTTGGAGATGTCTCTAGAGAAATTTTGAGCATAATAATCAGCAGGGCCCTCTGTTTTCCATTTTGATTTCCTGGTCCACAAACCTATCAATGAAATGTGCAATACCAGCTCTGTTCCTTTCCGTGGGAATAAAAAGAATGTCATACTCCTGGGAAAGCCTGTCTCAAATCTTTAAAAATATTGATCCCGGGCCTCATCTTTCTGAGAATAATTTTAGAGCCCTCTAACTCAGTTTATATGTATTCATAGTCCCACAGGCAGCAAAATGACAACCCAGGCATTAACAACAACTCTAATAATACGAATAGGGGAAGAAGCAGGTACCTTAGTGGTTAAAAGTGTTGGCTTTCCAGTCAGCCTCTCCTGGCATTGAATCCCAGTTCCACCACTCAGTTGCTCTGTGACCTTGGGCAAGTCACTTTACCCCTCGGAGGCTAAATCTGCTCACAGGCAAAATTAAAATGATAACCCTAAATTCTGGGGGTGTTGTGAAGATTAGATGAAATGACATATGTAAAATGCTCGAGGTGCAGCACAGAGTGCTTGAGAAATGGTAGCAGTCTAGAAAGTTAAAAAGCCTAACATATTCTCTCTTTTATTCCTTACAGCAAACTTAAGAGTCTGAAGCTCTGAGAGGTGAAGTGACTTATTCAAGATCATACAGCGAGTAAGAAGCAGACCTCTCAATGCTCAGTTCCGCCATCTGAAAAATTGCTAAGATTTCAAGTCTAGGGCCCTTAGTACAGAGCCTCTTCCGACTGCCAAACTTTGCCAAATTCTTCATGGGGGGTGCGGGGAGCAGGTGTGTGCGTCCGTGGGGGTACAAAGCCCAGGCGTGGCCCCTTTCTCCAGCTCAGGTCTGCCTGGAGCTGCCCCAGGCCGACCCCAGGTGGGGTGAGCGCCCCCCAAGAGGCACCAGGCCCCTCCTTGCCGGGGCCCCCGCCCCTGACTCACAGAGCGCGCCCACCCTGGTCCTCAAAGGCCGGGGTCTTCCCGCCGCGTGAACCCCTCGTCCACCTCCCGGCCTCCAGCTGACGCCGCTTTCTCCTCCAAGGGCTCCCTAGTTACGGTCACCACCCAAGCCCCGTCTCCATGGTAACCGCTGCCGCCGGCAGGCGACGGGCCGTAAAGCAAGAAGGCTGGAGAGCGGTCACGTGACCAGAAAGCGGCGGGAGCGGGGAGCCGATCGAGCTCGCCCCCTGCCGCCGCGACTTGGGAAGTGAAATTGGCTTTCCTCTCACCTCCCCTCTGCTCCCCTCCCACTCTCCCCCATGTTTTCCCTTGGTGCCATCCCCTGAGAAGCTGCAGCGGCCAATCCTAGCAACTCTGACTTTCTGAAGACTTGACAAAGTTATGTGAAGAAGTACGAACGGTTTGATAAAGTTCTCTTTGTCAAAAGCAAACTAAATTTCCCGGTCTCACTGGTGCAGCACACAGCTGTCCTCCCCACCTCCTCGCCCGGGCACTAGATGTTGTACAGAAAAGTTTAGCCAGCTGGGATTAAATGTTTCATAGGTTACGTTATCTCATCACATAACGTTTCTGCCAAACCAGTTTGTTAAATCTATTAGGATGATTCCACCTCGAAGTGTCTCTCCACTAGAACCTCACAAAAGACAGCCCACCTGCGTGGCCATCCTGAGGTTTCCGAAGGGGGGGACTTGCAGGAAACCAGCCAAAGGCACTGATGCAGAAGACCCTCTGCTGCTATCATTTTAGGAGGATGTGAATGAGTCTCTCCATCCCCACCCCACCCTCATACCCCAATGCTGGTTGATGCATTTGCATACATCTCAAAAAAATAAAAGGGATTGCTGGATGGGGCAAGCTGTGTTTATTATAGTCTAGGGCTTATAAAAGATTGGAAAACACGTGGAATTAGAAAAACAATTTAAACAGCAAACCCTGGTAAACACAGCACGTCTGTGGCTACAAGGGGGGAAATCCACGTGGATATTCGGCTAGAGTACATGGTGTTTGGGGGCAGACACTCAACAGGAAGGCTTTCCAGTCGAGCATGAGCACCCATGGCTGGAAGCACACCCAGTACTGACTCCCGTCAGGGCGAGCCGATATCTGAATCTAAGCCAAGCAAATCCAGTCCTGAGGAACCCAAGCATGCCTCAGCAGAATGTGCCAGATGCCCTCTGAAACAGCAAGTGGTCTGCAAGAACTGTGGAAATAAAACACTGTGATACGGTGAAGAGAGAAAAAAAGTAAAGCACGGAGGCACTAGGAATCACTGAAACTCACTTTGCCATGTTAAAGAGAGAAAATAAAAGGAAGAAGGAAGGAGGAATCAGCATTTGCAAGAAGACAGCTCTGCACACACTGCTGGTTCCCATCAGCAGTGTCAACACACCTTAGCAGTCTACGAAAGTGCTGATCCGAGGGCAGGCCCGGGAGATTCAATTACCCCGTATCCAGAGCAGCAATGCTGCAGCGCACACGCAGGTGCAGCCTGAGCGTTTGGAACCCCCATTCACTAAAGGATGATGTCCCAGAGATGTTGTTGGTCAAATCTTGACTTCAGTACAATTGTTAGTTTATTCTGCCCAACTTTCATGAGGCTGATCTAACTCCCATCTGAGCTTTGGTTTGAGAAATTCATAGGAAATTCAGCTGGGGTGATAACATGCTCATATCAACACTGTAAAACTGTTTATTTGGGGGAAAAAACCAAAATTTCTAGAAGAATAAAGTCACATCAGCACCTACCAGAATAACTCCCGCCCACTTGCTCACAATCCAGAGGATTCCCATTTAGGGCTGTGGCCAAATTTGCAAAAGATGCTAAACACAAATCTAGTTTTTAACAATGAGTTAATCCCAAGAGATCACACTGGGAGGCCACAGCGTTTCCATCACCTAGAAGTTCAGGCTCCCAGACTCTTCCAGATCCTTGAGCTTCAGGAAGAGAAGAGGAGGAGGAAATGCCCACTAGACCCAAGTCTGGGGCAAGGGAATATGCTTTCCTGTTTCTGTTCCCCAGGGACAATCATCTTTGCAAAGGAATAATGTTGCAGCTGGAAGGAAAAAAAAGGAACAGTGTAAGTTTGGTGGCTCCATTCAGGAAGATCAGAAGTGAGCCGTCCTGAGCTTTTCACCTACATGTTTTCATTCTTTCAAAGCAGACGTCCAGTTAATAAAAGAACCAGGGCGACCAGGGCTCCCTCCACCTCCATACCTGGAATCTCATTCCCGCCACAAGGATTTATCATGAGTTGCTACAGGCAGTCTGGAAATTCCCTTCATTTCCCAACAACCCCACCTCCTGCCCGCAGCTTTGTGTCTAGCAAACTTCCAGTGCACGCTGCAGTGTGAATGAACGGACACGGATACTTTACCCCAGCAGTCCTTTTCCCGCCCAGCGTGTTGGCACGAGTCTAAGCTGGTGTTTCTCCCCTCTGCGGATCACTGTCACATTCAGGGGCTTCTGAAAGGAAAATGAGCTCATTTTATATTCAACCTCCTCAGTACTCAAAGAGATTCTGGCTAGAATGCTGAGATACTGTCCTTTTTTTTTTTTTTTTTTTTTTTGGCCACGCAGCATGTGGGATCTTAGTTCCCCCACCAGGAATCAAACCCACACCTCCTGCAGTGGAGGCGTGAAGTCTTAACCACTAGACCTCCAGGGAAGCCCCACCCACCAGACTGGTAGTAAGGATGCTTATTTTAGGCGTAATTCCTACAACTGGTGAGAATGTGGAGGACGTGGCACTCTGGGGGCAGGCAGTGGGGCTACAGATTTGGTACCATCTTCCTGGAAGAACACAACTGCCCCCAGCAACAACAAAGCATCTTTAAAAGGTGCATATAAGATATATTCTGCAAAAGTACAAGATGATATATGAACAAAGCATTTATCCCAGGACTGTTTATAAATTTCAAAAACTGAAAACACCCAAAATATCCCTCAATAAGGTACTGTTCAAATACAGTATAGTAAATAGCAGTTTGTTTAGTAAAAACAAAACAAAACCAGCAAAGTATGAATCCATTTGAATATATGTCCTAAAAGGTCATATGTGTTGTAAATCAAGTATACTTCAATTTAAAAATAATAATAATTTAAAAATAAATAATAATAAAAAAAAGCTCTAAAAATCCAATAAATAAATAAATAGACATAGGACTTCCCTGGTGGCACAGTGGTTAAGAATCCTCCTGCCAATGCAGGGGACATGGGTTCGAGCCCTGGTCCGGGAACATCCCACATGCTGTGGAGCTACTGAGCCCGCGAGCCACAACTACTGAAGCCCTCACACCTAGAGCCCATGCTCTGCAACAAGAGAAGCCAACGCAATGAGAAGCCCGCGCATTGCAACAAAGAGTAGCTCCCGTTCGCCGCAACTAGAGGAAGCCGGCGCGAAGCAACAAAGACCCAACGCAGCCAAAAATAATATTAATTAATTAATCTAAATAAATAAATAGACATATGTGTTGCTTGGTGCATACAAAGTTTTCTGGAAGATAAACTGTTAACAGTGGCTACTTCCAGAAAGAAGCACTAGCAGTTTGGAGTAAGAGAAGAAGACATTTACTTTTATATCTTTCTGTACCATTATTTCTTCTTTACTATGCGTATGTATTACCTTAACAAAAAAATTAAAGCAGGTACAATATACCAAAGAAAATTACAAACTAAAACAAGATTCATCAAATTTAAAAACTCTGTACATCAAAGGACACTGTCAACATAGTGAAAAAGCAACCCACAGAATGGGAGAAAATATCTGCAAATCATATATCTGATAAGGGATTAATATCCAGAATATATAAAGAATTCAACAGCAACAACAACCCAATTAAAAAATGAGCAAAGAACTTAAACATTTCTCCAAAAAAGATATACAAAGGGCCAATAAGCACAGGAATAGATGGCCTACATCACTCATCATTAAAGAAATGCAAATTAAAACCACAATGAGAGATCACCTTATACCCATTAGGATGGCTTCCCTGGTGGGGTTTCCCTGGTGGCACAGTGGCTGAGAGTCCGCCTGCCGACGCAGGGGACACGGGTTCATGCCCCGGTCCGGGAAGATCCCACATGCCGCGGAGCGGCTGGGCCCGTGAGCCATGGCCGCTGAGCCTGCGCGTCCGGAGCCTGTGCTCCGCAGCGGGAGAGGCCACAACAGTGAGAGGCCCGCGTACCGCAAAAAAAAATAAAATAAAATAAAAAAAACAGAACATAACAGGAGTTAGTGAGGCTGCGGAGAAATCATAACCCTTGCACACTGCTGGTGGGAGTGTAAAATGGTGCAGCCACTGTGGAAAACAGCGTGACTAATCCTTAAAAAACTGAAAATAGGGCTTCCCTAGTGGTGCAGTGGTTAAGAATCCGCCTGCCAATGCAGGGGACACGGGTTCGAGCCCTGGTCCGGGAAGATCCCACACGCCACAGAGCAACTAAGCCCATGCGCCACAACGACTGAGCCTGCGCTCTAGAGCCCGCGAACCACAACTACTGAAGCCCACGCGCCTAGAGCCCGCGCTCCGCAACAGGAGAAGCCACCGCAATGAGAAGGCCGCACACTGCAATGAAGAGTAGCCCCCGCTCGCCGCAACTAGAGAAAGCCCGCGCACAGCAACAAAGACCCAGCACAGCCAAAATAAATAAATAAATAAATATTGTAAGAAATTGAAAATAGAATAACCATATCAACCTGCAAGTAAACATATGGGTATATACCCAAAGAACTGAAAGCAGGGACTCGAACAGATATTTGTATACCCATTTCATAGTAGCATTATTCACCAAAATGGTGAATAGCATTATAGCCAAAAGGTAGAAGCAACCCAGTGGCCATCAATGGATTACAGGATAAACAAAATGTAGTATATACAAACAGCAGAATATTATTCAGCCTTTTTTTAAAATATAAATTTATTTATTTTTGGCTGCATTGGGTCTTCGTTGCTGCACGTGGGCTTTCTCCAGTTGCGGTGAGCGGGGGCTACTCCTTGTTGCGGTGCACAGGCTTCTCATTGGGTTGGCTTCTCTTGTTGCAGAGCACGGGCTCTAGGTGTGCGGGCTTCAGCAGTTGTAGCACGTGGGCTCAGTAGCTCCGTGGCATGTGGGATCTTCCCGGACCAGGGCTCGAACCCATGTCCCCTGCATTGGCAGGTGGATGCCCAACCACTGTGCCACCAGGGAAGTCCCTATTATTCAGCCTTAAAAAGGAAATTCTGACACATGTAACAACCTGGATGGACCATGAAGACGTTATGCTAAGTGAAACACATGAGTCACAAAAGGACAAATATAGTATGATTCCACTTAGAGGGCTGTATACAGAGCAGTCACATTCATAGAGACAGAAAGTAGATTAGTGGTTGCCAGAACCCTGGGGAGATGGGAATGAGTAGTTAGTGCTTAATGGGTAGAGTTTCAGTTTGGGAAGATGAAAAAGTTCTAGAGACGGTGGTGGAGATGGTTGTCAAACAATGTGAATGTACTTAATGCCACTTAAAAATGGTAAATTCTATGTTATGTATATTTTACCATAACTTTAAAAAATTAAGGCAGATCTATCAATGGGATCTCTGAATCGGAAAAAATAAAGCATGATGAAAAACAAAAAAAGACGCCATTTTTCACCTCGACTGTCACAGAATAAAAGACTGACAATAACACAGTTGGGGAGGGGTCAAGAAATCAGCACTCACACACACTACTGGAGAGAACATGAACTAACGCAAGCTTCTGGGAGGACACCTTGCTGACACCTGTCAAATCGGTAAATGTGCATTGCCTTTAACCCGGTAATTCCACTTCTAGAAATCTCTCTGACAGAAACCCTCACACAAGACAAGAATATTCACGACACCACTATTTGTGGTGGCCAAATACTGGCAACGGCTTAAATGTCCAGGTTGGGGGGCTGGACGAACGATGAGAAACCAAGCCAGGCAATGTGGTACATGTGTACCGATACACGTGTACCAACATGGAAATCCCTTCAAAGGGGGAAACATCCAGAACAGTACCTAGAGCAGGTCTTCTTTGTGACTTCTCTTTCAAAAAGCAATCGCTGTAGACATACACACCCACCCCCGGAAAATGTGCGAGAGCTTCACTGATGTGCTTCCAGTTCTGGAAATGATGGCCCTGGGAGAGCTAGAAATCCAGAGGGTTTCTACCTATGGCACATCCTAAATGTCTTTCTGATTTGCCCACTTGCACCTCCAGCCCATTCGTCAAAGACACCATCATCTCGACCTGGCTGCTAAAACTCTGTCAGCCCTCCAATCAGCTCTCTACCTGGCCTCTGGAGGAATCTTTTCAAGGCACGAAGCTGCTTACAGCTGTTACTCTCCAGCTTGGAAGAGTGCACGCCTCCCTACTCCTGCTCACGAACAATGAAGAAGGGCCCAGCCTCCTCCCCTCCCCCTCATCCTTGCTCTGGGTTCCAATCAGCCTTTTCTGATCCTCTCACCTCAGGGCCCTGACCCTGCTGCTGGGCTCCTCTCCCTGCCGGGCTTGATAAACTTCAATGCACTTAGAGGCCACGTCCTCAGGAACACTCTCCTTCAACCTCAAACTACATGAGAACCCCACTATTGGCTCTCCTAGCCCCCTTGAACTGTCCCTTCATAGCACTCATTGGAGTGTACAATTACACATCTGTGATTATGTGATTAATGCTCATCTCCCCCAACAAAATGTTCCCGCGGACCCTTGGTTGACCTGTTTTGTTCCCTGTTGTAGCGCCTGCACCTTGCCCAGGACTCAGAGCAGGGAAGGTACTACAAGGGAGGGAGAAATCCAGGACTTTTATTCTTACTTGAAATACGTTCGCATTGTGTGATTTCTTTTTCACAATAAAAACACATTGTTTTTATTATTGAAATATAATTCATATACAATAAATTCACCATTTTAAAGTATATAATTCAGAGACTTGTCCAACCATCACCACTAACTAATTTCAGAGCATTTCCATCACCCAAAAAGAAACCCCATACCCATTAGCAATCACTCCCCATTCCCTCCTCCCCCAGCCCCTGGCAACCACCAATCTGCTTTCTGTCTCTGTTTTCTGTGTATTTGCCTATTCTGGACATTTCGTAATTCTAAAATAAGTGGCCCTTTCTGGGACTTCCCTGGTGGCACAGTGGTTAAGAATCCGCCTGCCAATGCAGGGGACACGGGTTCAATCCCTGGTCAGTGAAGATCCCACATGCTGTGGAGCAACTAAGCCCCTGTGCCACAACTACTGAGCCCGCATGCCACACTACTGAAGCCCACACGTGCTCTGCAACAAGAGAAGCCACCGCAATGAGAAGCCCGTGCACCGCAGCGAAGAGTAGCCCCTGCTCACCACAACTAGAGAAAGCCCACATGTAGCAATGAAGACCCAACGCAGCCAAAAATAAATAAAATAAATAAATTTAAATAAATAAATAAATAAAATATGTGGCCCTTTCTGTTTGGCTCCTTTCACTTACCAGAAGTCCTTTGAAGGTTCGTTAATGTTATAGCATATCGGTACACCAATCCTTTTTATGGCTGAATAAAATACACATTATTTTTACAATAAAGAAAAATTATTTTAATTTAAGGGTTTTTTCCTTGGAAAATATGCATTCCAGAAACTCACCTTTAGAAAATTATCTAAGGAAACAGAGCTTTGTCTACAAGAGTGTTAATTTTCAGGTTCCCATAAAATTGGAAAGTACCTAAAAGTCTAACAATAGAATGCTGTGGGGTTTTAAAAAACTTTTAATTCACAGAGCAGAGACCATGGAAACCCAGACCCCTGATTCTCAAGCTGGGCTCTGGTTCCAGGAGCACCCCGGGCCCTGAGGGTGTGAGGTCCCCCCACCCCCTCTAGCTTATCCCAGCAGCTCAGCTTTTATCTGTTTGATATATTGGAATTCCCCAGGAAATTTCACTTGAAGAAAAGGTTCTGTTGTTAGAAAACATTCAATGACTACTTTTGTAAAGAAGGCCTTATACAGTATTATTAACTACGGTCACCACGCTGTGCATTCTGGTATACGGTAATACTCTATGCATATCTGACAGTGGCTAGAGAGTAAATCTTCACAGTCTTCATCACAAGAAAAAAATGTGTAACTATGTATGGTGACAGATGTTAATTAGCCTTACTATGGCAATCGTTTCCCAATATATGCAAATATTGAATTACTTTGTTATACACCTGAAACTAATATCGTGTTATTTGTCAGTTATACCTCAGTTTTTTTAAAAAAAGGATTTATAGGCCTATAAAGAGCCTAAGAATATATTTAACTGGAAAAGACAAATTAAAAACCAGTAGCTATTATGAGTAATCACCAAAAACTGGAAAACAACCTAAATGCTCCACACTGGGAAATGGATGAAGAGTCTGGGGCTCATTACACAGTGGAGCACTACTCAGCAGTGAAAAGGGATGAACTACAGATGCACGTGACAACGTGGAAGAACGGCAGATTCATGACACTGGGTGAAAGTAGCCAGACTTAAAGGGCTTTATACTCTGCAGTTCCACTTATATGACATTCTGGAAAAGGTAAAGCTACAGGGATGGAGCACAGATCAGTGATTTACGGGGGATGGGGGTGCAGGGAGGGCTTAACTACAAAAGCATGAGGTCATTTCGGGCTGTAGAACGGCTCTGTATCTTCATGTGGTGACATTTACATAACTACATACAGTTGAAAAATTCACAGTACTGGACACTGAAAAGGGGGAATGTTGCTGTGGGTCAATTAGACCTTAATGAAAGCAACCAGTAGCTCTGTGTGCTGATGTATGAAGGACACACAGTTGGAAAGTGGCTGCCTTTGGAGGACAGGAAATGCACCTGGAGGAGAGGGAGGTTTTTCATTGCATGTTCTTTGGTTCTGTTTTTACCATGTGTATGTATTACCTCTACCAGGAAAAAAAAAAAGACGTATTTACAAAGCAAACCACTAACAATGAGCCCAGACAACTACAAAGTTTAAAAGTGTGTGCAGGGGGCTTCCCTGGTGGTGCAGTGGTTGAGAGTCCGCCTGCCGATGCAGGGGACATGGGTTCGTGCCCCGGTCCAGGAGGATCCCACATGCCGCGGAGCGGCTGGGCCCGTAATCCATGGCCGCTGAGCCTGCGCGTCCAGAGCCTGTGCTCCGCAACGGGAAAGGCCACAACAGTGAGAGGCCCGTGTACCACAAAAAAAAAAAAAAAAAAAGAAGCGTGTGCAGCAAGGTACCCAAGAGATGTGAGTAAACTATGACACACTAGCAAGCTGGGGGTGGGGTGGGGAGGAAGGAGTGAAAAACAGAGACTGGGTAAACATGACAGAATGAACCTACATCTGCATCATCTCTAGAAATCTCACTAAAATGACGATGGGACAGTAAAGAGGTAACAAAGGAACCATGCCACAAGGAGAAATTCTTTGAAATTCCTTCCTTCTAGAGCTAAAGCCTAAGTCCCCTCCCTCTGAGTGTAGGCTGGACTTTGTCGCTTCTAATGAATAAAGTGGAAGTGAGAGTGTGAATCTTCAGAGACTGAGTCAGAGCAGGCGCTGCTGACTCCTCTCTGCTCTCACTTGGACCACCCATTCTTGGGGAGGTCAGCCACCACGCTGAGGGGCACTCAAGCAGCACTGTGGAGAGGCCCTTGTGATGAGGAACTGAAGCCTCCTGCCAACAGCCATGTGAGTGAGGGATCTTGGAAACAGATTCTCTAACCTCAGTCAAGCCCTCAGATGCCTACGGCCTCCGCTTATATCTTGACCACACCCTCATGAGAGACCCTGAGCCCAAACCACCTAGCTACACGGCTCCTGGACACTGCCTGACCGCCCAAACTGTATGAGATAATAAATGCTTGATGCTTCAAGCTGTTAAAGCTCTGGGGTGATTTCTCACTCACCAGTAGACAAACAATACACCCTTTATGGCCAGGGGTTTACTGGAAGCAGAGCAGGAACAAATGGATTTGTTCCGGGGAACCCAGAAAGGCTCCAAACAAACAGATCAAAGAAACAGAAGAAAGAATCGCACACATAAGAATTACATAACAGAGGTGGCAATAGAAATGAGTGGGTAAAGTACTAACTTTTCAGTAAATGGTGTTGGGACAACTACTGTCCATTTGGGGAAAAACATTAAGTGTGGTGCCCTGCCTCACACCATTCAGAAGAACTAATTTCAGATGAGCTATAAACCCAAGAGAAATGAAAACATATGACCACACACACACTGACACAGAATGTTCACAGAAGTATTACTCTATAATAATAGCGAAAAAGTGGAAACAACCTAAATATTCATCAACTGATGAATGGATAAAGAAAATATGGTCTATCCACACAAAGGGATATTATTCGGTCATAAAAAAGAATGAAGTCCTGGGATTCCCTGGTGGCGCAGTGATTAAGAATCCACCTGCCCTTTTTTCCCATCTTGCAAGATGGCGGGTGAAAAGGCTGAGAAGCCAGATACTAAGGAGAAAAAACCTGAAGCCAAGAAGGCTGATGCTGGTGGCAAGGTTAAAAAGGTGAAGCAGGTTAAGAAGGGGAAGCCCCACTGCAGCCGAAACCCTGTCCTGGTCAGAGGCATTGGCAGCTATTCCCGATCGGCTATGTATCCCAGAACGGCCTTGTACAAGAGGACGTATTCGGCAGCGAAATCCAAGGTGGAAAAGAAAAAGAAGGTGACGGTTCTTGTTGCTGTCACAAAACCAGGTGGCGGTGACAAGAATGGTGGTACCCGGGTGGTTAAACTTCGCAAAATGCCTAGGTACCATCCTACTGAAGACGTGCCTCGAAAGCTGTTGAGTCACGGCAAAAAACCCTTCAGTAAGCCTGTGAGAAAACTGCGCGCTAGCATCCCTCCTGGGACCATTCTGATTATCCTCACTGGGCGCCACAGAGGCAAGAGGGTCATTTTCCTGAAGCAGCTGAGCAGTGGCTTTGCTACTTGTGACTGGGCCTCTGTCCCTCAATCGAGTTCCTCTGCGGAGGACACACCCGAAATTTGTCATTGCCACTTCCACCAAAATTGGTATCAGTGGTGTGAAAATCCCAGAACATCTCACTGATGCTTACTTCAAGAAGAAGAAACTGCGTAAGCCCAGGCACCAGGAAGGTGAGATCTTCAACAGAGAGAGAGAGAGAAATACGAGATTACAGAGCAGCGGAAGGTTGATCAGAAAGCTGTGGACTCACAAATTCTGCAAAGAATCAAAGCTGTTCCTCAACTCCAGGGCTACCTCCGCTCTGTGTTCGCTCTTACAAACGGAATTTAACCTCACAAAGTAGTGTTCTAAACTACTTACAAAGAACCTAATTAAATAATTCGGTCCATTAAAAAAAAAAAAAGAATCCGCCTGCCGATGCAGGGGACACGGGATGGAGCCCTGGTCCAGGAAGATCGAACATGCCGCGGAGCAACTAAGCCTGTGTGCCCCAACTACTGAGCCTGCGTTCTAGAGCCCGCATGCCACAACTACTTTAGCCTTCACCCCTAGAGCCCATGGTCTGCAATGAGAAGCCACCGCAATAAGAAGCCCGCACACCGCAACGAAGAGTAGCCCTCGCTCGCCCCAACTAGAGAAAGCCTGCGCGCAGCAAGGAAGACACAACGCAGCCAAAAATAAATACATAAGTAAATAAATTTATTTTTAAAAAAAGGAATGAGTTCCTGACACATGCTACAACATGGATGAACCCTGAAAACACTATGCTAAGTGAAAGTAGTCATAAAATATCACGTATTGTATGATCCCATTTATATGAAATGTCCAGAATAAGCAAGTCCATAGAGGCAGAGAGTAGTTTAGTGGTTGCCAGGGGCTGGTATATATGGGGGGAATAGGGAGTGACTGCTAATAGGTACAAGGCTTTTTGAGGTGATGAAAATGTTCTAAAATTGATTGTGGTGATGGTTGCACAAGTCTAAGAATAGACTAAAAACGACTGGATTATGCACTTTAAATGGATGACCTATAAGGTATGTGAATTGTATGTCAATTAAACTGTTATAAAAAACAATAATAGGGAATTCCCTGACAGTCCAGTTGTTAGGACTCCGAGCTTCCACTGTAGGGGGCCCAGGTTTGATCCCTGGTCAGGGAACTAAGATCCTGCAAGCTGCACAGTGTGGCCAAAAAAATAATAATAAATAAATAATAATAATAATAAAAGATACATTCCAGATGGATTAAAGAAAAGCCAAAGACAAAAGTACTAGAAGAATTTAAGAAGACACAAAATGCCAAAGCCATAAAGCAAAAAACTGATGAATTTTACAAAATCAAAATTCTAAACTTCCGCATAAGTACAGATTTGGTGAAGGTGTCAGTCAGTGCAGAAATGAGGGCCTGACCTCTAGCAGGGCGCCAACACTGGCCAACTGTTTCTTGGCCTGATGCTGCCTTCTGATGAGTTACACATGGATGAGCAGTGTGGCCAAGTGGGGGCTGAGTGAGTGCAAGACAAACCAAGAATTGTCGGTTGAACTGAAGATTTCATTTGGGAACCAAAAACTTTAGTAATTTCTCTGGACTTTGAGCCCCATATTTCTCCTGCAAAGTATGGATCTTTGCCAAAAAAATTTTGTTGGGGTTACGTTACTGAGAAACAAGATGAGATGGTTACGTGGAAGTGTTTTTTAATGGCATATTCTGCCACAAACTAGAAGGCTGCAGCCCATTTTGAATTTCAACTTTTATTATATCTTTAAGGAATGAAATTATCAAAAGGCACACAAATCAAGTTCTAAAATACTACTGTTTGAACAGTACTACACTATTATGCACTGTACTGTATTTCTTTATTTTAATTCTCAGGTATGGTTTTGGCAGCAAAGAGCCCTATAATATTAATAAATTTAACAAAATGGATATCTAAGTGAATTAAAAAAAAAACTTTCAAGTAATCAAAGTTACCATAAAGAAAGTTAAAAGAAAAGGAGCTAATCAGGAGAGACATATGCAATGTGTAAACAGGCAAAGATTTAATATAGAGAATATAGAAAGAGTTCCTACAAATCAATTTTTAAAAAGGACAAATAACCCAATAGAAAATAAGTGGGAAAAAAGACTAACAGACAATTCATAGAAATGGTACTTAATCTCACTGGTCATCAGGAAAATACAAATTAAAACAAGATGGCATTTTAGCAAAGTTATTAAAAGATCAATAATAGAGTACTGCTGATGATATGATACACAGTTGACCCTTGAACAACATGGGTTTCAACTGCTTAGGTTCGCTTACATGTGATTTTTCAATAAATACAATACTGCACAATCCGTGGATACGGAGGGCCAACCACGGGACTTGAGCATCTACAGACTCTGGTATCTGCACTGGTCCTGAAACCAATCCCCTGTGGATACTGAGGGACGACTGGACTCACATACTGTTGGCCAGGTTACAAATGCGTAAAACTTTTTCAAATTACCTATTAAAATCTTAAGTGTGCATCTGCTGAGAGCTTGTAATTCTACTTCCAGGTGTGCACAGTTGTGAACAAGTATGCACGACTATTCACACTGGCATAAAACTGGAAATGAACAAGACGTCCACTGATGAGGCAGCGGGTGGACAAACTTCTATCCTTTCATACCATGGAGTACTATGCAGCAGTGAAAAAGAGCGAGGTGTGTGCCCAGATGAAGAGATCTCTAAGAAACCTTGTTAAATGAAAACGGGGGTAGGAAGCAGGAGAGGGGTATTTTAGACAGGGTGGCTGGAAAGGCCTCACTGAGAAGGTGGCATTTGTACAAGAGGAGGGAGGGAAGGAAGGAAGGTGAGGGGGTAAGGGAAGAAGATTAGCATTCTAGGCAGAGGGAACAGCAAATGCGAAGGCCCTGAGCGGGGACTGTGCCTGAGAAACAGCACTCTGAGGGCAGCTGTCAAAGGCCCCGGCCACATTTCCTGGCCCCGGCAATTCCAGGGTTACTGGTCAGATGCCACGTAATACCTCCAACTCACCCCCTCACTGTGCTGGACCACACTGCCAATGTTCTGCAGCGACTGGAAGTTTTGGGTGTTCACAGAGCCAAACTCCACTATCTCGTCATCCACTTGCAGACCCTAAGGAGAGAAGGGAAAGCAGAAAATCAGGCTAGAGGTTCAATGTTCTTCTGGTGTTCTTTACCCTCCCATATGTTCCCAATTTAATAAGCGTGTTTCCTACAGGGGAGAACGGCAGGTGTGATGCAAAGAGGCTGGGATTTAGATACCTCAGGCAGGGAGGGGCGGTGGATAACTGGGCCACCTCCTCCGGGGGTTCCTCCAGGGGCAGATCTAATAAAAGGTAGCCAGGTCTGCCCAGTGTCTGAGAAAAGCTGGCAGTTGTATTGGCCTGGAGGAAAATGGGGAAAAGCTCTCTGGGGTTCTGACCCAGGTTTGGGGGCAAGTAGAGGCAGGCCCATCTGGCCTATTTTGCTCAGGGGTCAGAATTTAGACGCATTGGCCCTAAAAGCCCCCAGGCAAGCAGTCACGGGCACAACACTGACCCAGGACTAGAGTGATCCTGTCACTCTAAGAGCACAGATCACAATTCACCCATCCCTTCAACAAATACTCGTCGCAGGCGGACGACAGCTCTGTGCCAGATGCTGTGCACACAGTGGTGAATAAAACAGAGCTTGTGTGTAACCTGCAGTCTTGTGATCACTAAAGACGACTGGCAGGACCCAGGTCCACCTTCTAGAAGCTGTGCGTCCTGGCACGAGGTACTTCAGGTCTTTGAGGCTTTTCCTCATGGGTGAAATGGGGTAGATTAGTACCTACCCCAGAGAACGGCTGTGGGATTAAATATTACATGCAGGTCCACATACACCAAGGGGGGAAAGTGGTGGGGGATGGTGCGATGAATTGGGAGATTGGGATTGACATGTATCCACTAATAAGTATAAAATGGATAACTAAGAAGAACCTGCTGTATAAATAATAAATAAACAAAATAAAATTCAGAAAAAGACTAGACTAAGGCTGAACAACAACAACAAAAAATGCAGGTACACATAAAAATTTGTGCATCATGTTCACGGTAGCATTATTCATAATAGCCAAAAAATGGAAACTGAGGAATGGATAAACAAAGCGTGGTCTATCCAGACAGCACATTAAACTCAGCAGTAAAAAGGAATGAACATGAAGGAGGGATAAATTGGGACATTGGGGCTGACACAGACACACTATATATAAAATAGATAACTAATAAGAACCTTCTGTACAGCACAGGGAACTGTACTCAATACTCTGTGATGGCCTACATGGGAAAAGAATCTTAAAAAAAAGGAAAAAAGAGTGGATATATGTACATGTGTATATGTATAATTGATTCACTTTGCTGTACACCTGAAACTAACACAACATTGTAAATCAACTATACTCCAATAAAAAAAATTTTTTAATAAAAAATAAAATTAAAAAAAAAATTTAAAAAGGAATGAAGTTGAGATATGTGCTCCGACATGGCTGGACCTTGAGAACATGATACTAAGAGGAAGAAGCCAGTCACAGAGGACCACATATTATATGATTCCATTTACATATATATGACATGTCCAAAATAAGCAAATTCAGAGAGACAGAAAGCAGACCGGTGGTTGCCAGGGGCTGGGGGTCTGGGGGGATTGAGGCGTAATGGCGAATTGACACTGGGTTTTCTTTTTGGGATAATGAAAATATTCTAGAATTGATTGTTAATACACTAAAAGCTACTGAATCATATATGTACCTTAAAAGGGTTAAAGTTATGGTACGTGAATTATATCCCAATAAAGCTGTTAAAACTTTTCTAAAGACACCAAGTAAGTTATAACTCACTTGGCAGGACATGTGGTGCAAAGCGAGGGCTCAGCAAGTGGCAGCTATTGTTGTCATTCTCGTGTCCATTACTCAATGCCCAGCTAAAATCGGCCCTGAGAAGAGAGCCTCTTTCCCTCTCTGGGGACATCTATCACCTTCACCCTGTGTCCCAGGGTCTCCCTGCAGCTAGTTGAGTGGGCAGCAGGGGCTGACTCCTGCTGGGCTGCAGCGGGCCTTCATCGGCGTCTGCTGCACTGGCGAGAGCGTGGGTCTGTCTGTCCACAGCCCCCCACCCCCAACCCTGCCCCAAGGCACCCTCGGGGTGTGGATTTAGGGGGCCAGGCCCTGGCTTACTGCGATGCTGGCAGGGGAGCCGGGGCTGATGCTGTTCACTATGGCGAAGGCCTGAGCAGGGCTGAGGTCCTGGCTCTGGCCCAGGCCATGGCTCATGGCCTCCCTGCGGGCCTCGGCCAGGTCCCGGGCCTGCTTCTCCTTGTCGCGAGCATGCAGCTGGTGCAGGGCCTCCTCCACCTGCTTCATCACCGCCTTGTGATCGTTCTGCAAGCCTGGAGGAGAGCACCGTGTCAGGGGCCGAGAAGACAGCTGAGGACACAAGACCCACACGTTCATTCACTGACTATTTAACGAACACTTATTATATGCCAGACATTGTGCTAGAAGCTGAGGACCTATCTGTGAACACGACAGAGGGGCTGCCCTCATGAAGCTTACAGTCCTGCAAGGAAAGCAGCTGTGAGACAAGTGATTACAATGACACCTGATGACTTCGATGACTAGGAGATCAGGGAAGGCTCCCCAAAGGCAGTACCGTTTCAGCTGAGACCTGAAAGGTGAGCAGAAGGAGGGAACTGACCAGGTGAATCCATGGCCACAAACTTAAACGCTCACAAGGGGCAAACACAAGTAAAGCAGGCTGGGGCTAAGAAGGATTTCGCTTTTCTTGTAATGCCTCTAGAAGACAAAATGATGCCAAGTCAACCAACACGTGACTGGTGATATTCAGTCTGGGAGAGGCAACAGGGAGAAAAGCTGGAAATTAGGAGTTTGGGGATGAAACCTTCAGATTTTTTTTCAGTACTGACGGTTAACTCAGGATGTTGGGAAGGACTGTGTGGGCCAAGCAAGTCACCTCTGCAGGCCGGGCCACCGGAGTGGCTGGGATCTGGGTTAACTTTTCTTTTTTTTTAACCTCAAGACAACTTCCTCGGGCTTCCCTGGTGGCACAGTGGTTAAGAATCTGCCTGCCAATGCAGGGGACATGGGTTCGAGCCCTGGTCCGGGAAGATCCCACATGCCGTGGAGCAACTAAGCCCATGCGCCTGCGCTCTAGAGCCGGCGAGCACATCTACTGAAGCCCGCGTGCACCTCAATGAAGAGTAGCCCCCCGCTCTCTGCAATTAGAGAAAGCCCACACGCGCGGCAATGAAGACCCAACGCAGCCAAAAATAAATAAATAAAATAAATAAATTTATTTAAAAAAAAAAAGACAACTTCCTCTATGGCTCTGGATTCGGCACCTCATTCAAACCAGTTCCCTAGGACTTCCCTGGTGGTCCAGTGGTTAAGACTTCACCTTCCAACGCAGGGGGTGCAGGTCTGATCCCTGCTCAGGGAGCTAAGATCCCACATGCCTCGTGGCCAAAAAACCAAAACATAAAACAGAAGCAATATTGTAACAAATTAAATAAAGACTTTTAAAAAATGGTCCACATCGGGCTTCCGTGGTGGCACAGTGGTTGAGAGTCCACCTGCCGATGCAGGGGACACGGGTTCGTGCCCCGGTCCGGGAGGATCCCACATGCCACAGAGCGGCTGGGCCCGTGAGCCATGGCCGCTGAGCCTGCGCGTCCGAAGCCTGTGCTCCGCAGCGGGAGGGGCCACAGCAGTGAGAGGCCTGCGTACCACAAAAAAAAAAAAAAAAGGTCCACATCAAAAAAAAAAAAAAAACTTAAAAAAAAAAAAGCCAGGTCCCTGTGAAGAGTTCCAGAGGCCTGAACAAACCAGCACTGCCTGCCAGTCCACATCTAGCATCCACAGGCCACAGACTTTCCAGGCACCTTGGACGGTGGGCGCGCGAGGCCGCCTGACCTTCCTCCTCTGCTCCCGGCACTGTGGAGGACGGGCGAGGCCCTCAGGCATGACGCGCCTCCAGCACCCCACCCACAGGTGCAGACACGAGAAGGAGCCCAGACCTGAGTAAATGAAGACATGAACCTGGGCGGGAAGACTGCAGATGGCGTCAGTGTATAATACACGGTCACTCTGACTAGAAAAGGTCCCCCAAGTGATAAGCTCCACGAGGACCCCAGAGCCTTCAGAGAGGCCTGGCACACAGGAAGTCTCAAGCGACTGCTGCTGGGTAAAGGAATGAATGACTTCATACACCATATACTGGAATTCTAATCAGAGTTCAAAAAAAATTTTTTCCTTGAACAAAATGTTTCCAAAGTACATTTCAAAAAACACACTTGCAATGACAACAAAGGCAACATATTAAGGGAAGATGTTAGTAATGGGGAAAGCTAGGTACAGAGCATACGGGACCTCTCTGTGTTATTTTCCCAATTTTTCTGTAAATCTAAAACTGTTCTAAAAAATAAAGTCTATTTTTTAGGGCTTCCCTGGTGGCGCAGTGTTTAAGAATCTGCCTGCCAATGCAGGGGACAGGGGTTCGAGCCCTGGTCCAGGAAGGTCTCACATGCCGCGGAGCAACTAAGCCTGTGTGCCACAACTACTGAGCCTGCGCTCTAGAGCCCATGAGCCACAACTACTGAGCCTGCGTTCTGGAGCCCGAGAGCCACAACTACTGAAGCCCGCACGCCTAGAGCCCAGCTCTGCAACAAGAGAAGCCACTGCAATGGGAAGCCCACGCACCACAACGAAGAGTAGGCCCTGCTCACCGCAACTAGAGAAAGCCACACGCAGCAACAAAGACCCAACGCAGCCAAAAATAAATAATAAAATTTTTTTAAAAGTCTATTTTTTAAATAAAATAAACTTGTGAGAATAGTTTTTCAAAAGACCAATAAGGAATCGCTCAGACTCTTACGTATATTAAAGTCATTAAGATGGCATGATATTAGCACCCAAAAAGAGAGATCAGTGCAACAGAGCAAAAAGCCCAGAAAGAGACATAAGCACATCTAAAGATTTAATATGCAATATTGTTAGTGTTGCAAATTAACGGAGAAAGAACAGACTAAATGGTGTTGTAACATCAGGCCAACCATTTGGAAAAAAATAAGTCAGTGCCCGCCCTCACACTGTGGGCTAGGGCTTCTCAAATTTCTCCCAGAATCCTCCTAACTGGGGAGCAAGTGGACTACTTCCCTGGGGCGTCCAAGGGTTTAGCCAAAAGCCCCAAATTTCCCTCCAGTCTGACTGTCTTAACACGGTTTTTCCCTACTCTGTATCTTCCTATTTGTTTTAATATTAAAATGGCATGCTTCTTTTCCCAACATCTTCAAGGAAAAGTGACGCTCTAAGAAGTCCTATGATCATAGTGTGACTTTGAGGAAACTTTGGCATCTTCAACTGTGTCTCACCCCAGGGCTACCTGTACTCTCACTGAGAAACCTGGCCTTAGACCAAAGCACGCTGTATATAGAGTCAAGATTCACAGGTAAAACAGAAGTCATTAAGGGAGAATGGTGGATGATAAATTCCCTTCTAATATGACTTTGTGGTAGAGACTGCTGGTTGCCTACCTGTGGCAGCGTGAAAAGTGGCCCCAAAGAGGTTCCCATCCAAATCCCCGGAACCTGTGAATTTGCTACTTTACATGGCAAAGGGGGCTTTGCAGGTGTGATTAAGTTAAGGGCCCTGAGATGGGGAGACTGTCCTGGATTATCCAGGTGGTGGGCCCAACGTAATCACAACTGTCTTTATAAGTGAAAGAGGGAGGCAGGAGAGGGAGAGAAAGAGATGTGAGGCCAAACCCAGAAGCTGGAGAGATGTGACTGCTGGCTTTGAAGATGGAAGGGGCTGCGGGTCAAGGAGTGTGGGCAGCTTCTAGAAGCTGGAAAAGACAAGGAAATGGATTCTCCCTAGAGCCTCCAGAAGGAACACAGCCCTGCTGACACCTTGATTTTAGTCCAGTGAGACCCACTTGGATGTCTCATTTCCAGAACTATAATAAATTCGTGACGCTTTAAACCACTCAGTCTGTGATGATTTGTTACAGCAGAAACAGAAGACTAATAAACTACCCAACCTCTATTCTCTCTGTTCCTTGACAATAAATACATACGTGTATACATACATACAATACATATACACACACATAAATAAGAGATTTTATTTAGGATAGCAACATGCCCATTGTGGGGTACATTTCTTGCAGGCAGAGGAGCCTATGAGAGGAAAGCAGAAATTGACTCAGGGGGTGGGAGTGGGACTTGCAGGACAGATCCTCTACAGGAGGGGAGCCAGCTGGCACAGGAGCTTGTGCCCTTCCTACCTTCTTCCTTCCCTTTCTTCCTGCCTGGAACGTGGACATGGTGACCCTGAAGATGGATGAATTTCCTAAGGATGGCAGAGCCTGAGTTTCTGATGACCAGCCCTGCACTGCCTACCTCCAAACGTCTTTACTGAGGAACTGAGCTATTTTCTGTTTGAGTGACCATAGTTAGGTCACTATCATTAACAGCTAAACATATTTCCTAAGACGTAACTGATTTGATTGGGATCATAAGCAATATCTGACTCGGGTTCTGTTGTTACTGCAATCAAAGTTTCTGCAATGAAGCAAAGTTCCTAAAAACAAAATGAAAAATGAAACCATAAAGACAGACCCCTAGAGTCTAACCCATTCCCTTAGTTCTCAGTCCCTCGATGGGGACAACGAGATGATCCCATCAAGGCAGAAGCAAAGGAAGCAGATAATATGGAACACTGGTGATTCCTCTGTGTGCCTTAAACATCCCCTGCTACAAGGTGGGGGAACATCCCCAGAGAGGGTCACTCACAGACGATGTTGTGCCTTGCGGTTCGGACTTGGTACAGGTCCACGTCTGCCCGGGGGTAGCCCTCGCAGTCCACCAGTGGCTCATTCATCCCGATGCCTTTTTGCTGGAGGGAAGAAATGAGGTCAAAAAGATTTCACAGGTATGAAGTCCTCGGGCCTCTTTCCCCAGACTCTCTTCCTCTGCAGTCATAATACAGGTGACAGTAATGACAGAGGCCATATATTGATCACGTGGCACAGACCAGGTCCTTTCCCACATCCTCTCACGACTGCTCCCTGTGGTGGGCACCATTTTTTAACTGACTTTTAATAACACCAGTAATGCATGAATCCACTCTCCTTTTTTGAAGTTAGAGCAGTGCAGATAAAACTAAAGATTCCTTTGAGCATCATCCCCAAGGCCAGCCTCTTCCTCCACTCCTCCAAACCCTCCTTCCTGTGGGCAGCTGACACCTGGCTGGTGGCCTTGGAAGCTGGAGGGGAGTAAAAACCTCAAAGAGCACTCAGCTGAGGCAGGACTTTGGTTCTTCTGAAAATAAAAAGAGATGTAAAGGGGCCTTCAAACGGGCTTTTCATCCCTGGAAGGAACACTGAACTGGAACCCCAGCTGCCATCTGCGGAGAGGAATGGGGAGGCTAGGGGACAGCAGAGGGAGAGAGACTTTCTATTATGTATCCTTTTGTAGATTTTGAATCTTGACCACGGCAATGTATTCCCTATGGAAAACAATACATTTGTTTTAATGTTTGTTTGTCTGTTTCTTCGGCTGTGCTGCGCAGCTTGTGGAATCTTAGTTCCCTGATCAGGGATTGAACCTGGGCCCTTGGCAGTGAAAGCGCGGAGCCCTAACCACTGGACCGCCAGGGAATTCCCTTGTTTTAATGTTTTAAAGTCTTTTCCTACATAAGTCAGAGCATGGTGCACAAAAGCAATGAAATATGTTATATGACATACAGCAGGGTTTTTCAGTCAGACTTTGATTTCAAGCTCAATTCTGCCACATACAATCTGGGTGACCTTGGTTAAGAGGTTCACCTCTCTGGGCCTCAGCTTCTGCAATTATAAAATGGGAATAACGGCACTTACCTCCCTTCCCACCTGTTCTGAGAATTAACGAGCTGACCTAGGTAGGGTGCTTAGCACAGTGCCAGGCACATTCACAGAGTGGTGAACAGCGGCCCCCAAAAGATACGTCCAAGTCCTAAACCCCAGAACCTGTGAATGTGACCTTACTTGGAAAAAGGATCTTTGCAGATATAATTAAGTGAAGGATCAGCAAGAAGAGATCATCCTAGATTTAAGGTGGGCCCTAAATCCAATGATGGGTATCCTGATAAAATAAAGGAGGGGGAGATTTGGGACACAGAGACACAGAGAGAAGGCCATGTGAAGACAGAGGCAGGGACTGGAGTGATGCAGCTACAAGCCAAGGATGGCCAGCAGCCAGAGAGGGGCATGGAACAGATTCTCCCTCAGAGCGCCCAGAAAAAAATCAAACCTGCCAACACCTTGATGTCACACTTCTGGACTCCACAACTGTGAGAGAATAAATTTCTGTTGTGTTTTTTTTTTTTTTTAAGGGCTTCAAATGCTTGGCTTTTTATTTATTTGTTTGTTTATTTATTTATTTTTGGCTGTGTTGGGTCTTCATTTCTGCGCGAGGGCTTTCTCTAGTTGTGGCAAGCGGGGGCCACTCTTCATCGCAATGCACAGGCCTCTCACTATCGCGGCCTCTCTTGCTGCGGAGCACAGGCTCCAGACGTGCAGGCTCAGTAGTCGTGGCTCACAGGCCTAGTTGCTCTGCGGTACGTGGGATCCTCCCAGACCAGGGCTCGAACCCGTGTCCCCTGCATTAGCAGGCAGACTCTCAACCACTGCGCCACCAGGGAAGCCCAAATTTCTGTTGTTTTAAGCCACCAAGCTGTGGTAATTCGTTATGATGGCCCTAGGAAATTAATACACATAGAAAGTAATAAGTGATGGCTGTAATTATCAGCACGGAGACCAGCTGCCTAGTGTACACACGTGCTAGTGGAAGGGATTCCATTCGTGTCTGTCCTTTTCTCTCTGAAAGCCTCTGGGTTACACCTACTGTTTCCTATTCGCGGGGAAGGGTGTCTCGTATACTCTCTTAGCGCAGGACTCTCTATAGATACAGTATAAATGTGCCAGGGGCTAAATATCTGTATCTGCCTCATGCCTGCCCACGATGACTAAGAGCTGACTGGCCTCTCCAAGTCAATACCACATCAGACACTGCTTTCCAAAGTTGGGACCCACACCACTGGCAACTCACACACAGGGCATTAAATAACCCATTCCCTTTCTAATTATTTTCAAGCCTTCAATAATCAGGGAGAAAGTCTCCATTTGGTGCTGGTCTTTATATCACCTCCAGATCACTTGTTATCTCTGGGCCTCTCCATTTTGTTTTTAACAGCTTTATCAAGATACAATCCACACACCATACAATCCACTCACTTGAAGTGTACAATTCAATGGTTTTTAGAATATTCAGAGTTATAAAACCATCACCACAATCAATTCTAGAACATTTCCATCACCCTCCAAAAAGAAACCCAAGACCCACGAGCAGTCACTCCCATTCCCACCTCCCCTCAGCCCCTGGCAACTACTAATCTACCTTCTGTCTATGGATTTACCTATTCTGGATATTTTATATAAACTGAATTATAAAATGTGTGGTTTTTTGTGATGCACTTCTTTCACTTAGCATAATGTTTTCAAGATTCATGCACTTTTGTAGCCATGTGCCAGCACTTCATTCCTTTTTATTGGCTAATATCCCGTTGTATGGATAGACCACATTTCAGTTATCCATTTATCAGGTGACAGAGAGTTGGATGGATCACCTTGATATATACTTTTATCTTATATTTAAGGAAAGAGAGTCTCATTTTTTCATATGCTGTGAAGTTATAAGATTTCCTTTAAAAATAAAACTATCGGGCCTCCCTGGTGGCGCAGTGGTTGAGAGTCCGCCTGCCGATGCAGGGGATACGGGTTCGTGCCCCGGTCTGGGAGGATCCCATATGCCGCGGAGCGGCTGGGCCCGTGAGCCATGGCCGCTGGGCCTGCGCATCCGGAGCCTGTGCTCCGCAACGGGAGAGGCCACAACAGTGAGAGGCCCGCGTACCGCAAAAAGAAAAAATAAATAAATAAATAAAATAAAATAAAATAAAAAATAAAATAAAACTATCGGGCTTCCCTGGTGGCGCAGTGGTTGAGAGTCCGCCTGCCGATGCAGGGGAGGCGGGTTCGTGCCCCGGTCCGGGAGGATCCCACGTGCCGCGGAGCGGCTGGGCCCGTGAGCCATGGCCGCTGGGCCTGCGCGTCCGGAGCCTGTGCTCCGTAACGGGAGAGGCCACAGCGGTGAGAGGCCTGCGTACCGAAAAAAATAATAATAATAAAATAAATAAATAAATAAATAAAACTATCTAAGTTAAAAAGTGAGGCAACTTGAAAAATATCAAGGGAGTAACAGTACAGGAGGTATACAGATAGAGCATATCCTGCCTGCAGTAGCAAAGTAACTAAGGTGTGAGAAATTGCTGGCACAACACTTGAAAGCACAGATTCTGGGTTCAACAGGCATAAGATCTGAATCCCACTTTGTGACTCTGAACAAGTGACTTCCCCTTTCTGAACCTCAGGGTAACAAACCAACTTCACAAAGTAGTTGAGAGGATTCCACGATATAACACATACATAAACCGGCCCCCTTCAGGCACATAGTCAGCACCCAGTAAAATGGTACTCTGACCTCCATATGATACTTCATCTTACTCCCATCACCTAAAATGCATTCCATCCGCCCTACATAGAATGTAATTCATTTACTCTTCCCCTGCAAATTGATCTGTGGTTTTACACTAGGTGGCTTAAGAAAAACTGTATCCGTTTTGGAGCCAGAGAGACCTAAGAACTAGTCCCACCACTGCCACTTCCAACCTACCTGACCCTAGGCAAGGATTTGACCCACTCTGGGCCTCAGTTGCCTCCTTATACAATAAGGATAACGAGCCTTTCCTGTCACTCAAAGCTGGGTTCTTAGACCAGTGCCATCAGCATCGCTGGGAATTTGCTAGAAATGCAGTAGCTGCTCCCACACACCTGTCCGCCAACAGAATCTGAATTTTAACAAGCTCTCCAGGTGATTCGCATACACACTAAAGCTTAAGAAGCTCTGAGGTAAAGTGGTTAGTAAAGCACAGGACATCTGGTAACCGTTCAACAAGAACTGATGATAGAGGTGATTATCACCTGCCTCTGCAAACTTACTGGCCCTCTGGCTTGAGGCAGGTTTAAGTAATGCCTCTGTTGCCCCATCCCTAAAATGGGGGAAACGACAGAACTCACCTCAAAGTGTTGTTGGGAGGATTAAACGAGTTAACCAATGTCAAGCGCTTAACAACTGCGCCCAGCACCCAACAAGAATTTCACAAATACCTGCTAGAACATCAATTCTAACTGTTCTTAGTTATTCACGTTATTTGCCTCACTGCCTGCTGCCCACAGAGGCCGCAATTGCGGCGCCTTGGGCCTCCCAGGGAGGGAGAGATCCACAGCTGAGAGCTCAAGCGGAGGCCGCCCCGGTCTCTCAGTTCCCGCCCCGGGTCTGGGGGCCGGGTCGGGAAGGCCTCCGGGCGCCTCCCACGCCCGCCCGGGAGCCCCGTGCCCACACTCACGCTCTCCAGCAAGTCATAATTGGCTTTGATTTGAGCCTCGATCTCCTCCTTGCGCCGTATTAGTTCCTGTATGTCGCTGACAGTCACCCCGCTGGCCTCCGGGGAGCCTCCGCTCTGCCTCGTTTCCTTCTCCGACATCGTGAACCTCTACCCGGGAGCCCGGACGGCCGGCTTCCCGACCGCGGACGCCCGAGAAGACTGCACCTACGGCTCCGCCCGCGGGCCAAAACACCGCGGCCTTTCGCGGAAGCCTGGAAAAACGAGGGGCGTGGTTTGTCGGCGGGGCGTGGTCACCGGAAGCCCCACACTGCGGGAACACGCGGTCCCGTGGTGGGAGGGGAGGTATAAAGACGGAAGGTTTCCCGGTCCCACCCAAGCGCTGGCCGCGACCAGGACATGATGAACTCTATCTAGTTAATTCATTTTCTTTCCTCATTCATTCAGCTATGTATTGAGCGCCTACTGCATGTATGTACCAGCGCACTGTGCATGGTGCTCCATTTCAGCTCTGCATCTACACAGCGCTTGAGAGTTTACAAAATAGTCAGATTCCTCCTGCCCTGTTTCCCAAACCCTACAAGCTTGGGTTCAAATCTGGGCTTTTGCCTCTTACTGCCAGTAGTGACCTAGGTAAACTACTTCACTCCTCTGAGCCTCAGTTTCCTCATCTGTGAGTTGGTTGGGCATTGATAGCAATCTATGTCATAGTGCTGACATTTTGCCAACAAATATTTATTGAATGCCTCCTTCGTACCATACACTGTCCTAGGTACTGGAGGGGTGAAGTATTGAGCACTGGACTCAGTGCCTGTCTCATATTAAATTCTCTGTAAATTTTAGTAAAAATAGTATTGATGATGACAGTAATAGTAATAGTAATAATTTATCAAATACTTACAATGCATCACACTGTTCTAAGGGCCCGGTGTATGAATTCAACAACCTCATAAGCGAGGATTATTATTACCCTCATTTGACAGCTGAGAAAACCATCTCAATAATCCACTTGCCCAACTAGCAAAATAAACAGCCCAAATTTGAACCCAGCTTAACCAAATGATGACACTTAACATTTTAACATGTCCCCCCTAATATTTTGCACTGAAAAGGATACCCCATCACCTATGTAGTAGTCAAACATGTTTGCCCTGAATCCAGTCCTGAAAAACAAGCAGACAAACCCAAATTGAGGGACATTCTTCAAAACAACTGTCCTGAACCCTTCAAAAAGGTCATTATTGTGAAATATCCACACAGAAGCTAGGCAGTCACCTAGATTAAGGACTAAAGACACAACAATTAAATGCAATATGTGATCCTTGATTAGATCCTGGTTCCCTTAAAAAAGAAAAGAAACAAAAAAAAAAACTATAAAGAACATCCTTGGGACAACTGGGGAAATTTGAATATAGTACCAATGTTAAACTCCCTGATTTTGATACTCGTATTGGGTTATTTAAGACAATGTCCTTAGAAAATGCACCCTGTAGTATTCAGAGGCAAGAGAAGCAACTTACTTTCAAATGGTTCAGAAAAAAATCTCTATATATACGTAGATAGATTTGTAGTCAAGAAAATGAAAAGGTAAATGTGACAAAGTATAAATCACTGGTGACTCTGGGTGAAACATATAGGAACATTCTTTGTACTATCACTGCAACTTTTATGTAACTTTGAAATTAGTTCAAAATAAAAAGTTGCTAAAATAACCTTTACACAGAAAAAAGTAGAACTGATTACATTTAGGCCTCCTATATTTTGTGCAATTATCTCTCTTTTTTTTTTTTTCAGCCGCACCATGGCTTGTGGGATCTCAGCTCCCCAGCCAGGGACTGAAGCCCAGCCACTGCAGTGAAAGCACCAAGTCCTAAACACTGGACCGCCAGAACACCAGGGAACTCCTGCCTCAATTATCTCTTTTTTTTTTTTTTTTTTTTGCGGTACGCGGGCCTCTCACTGTTGTGGCCTCTCCCGTTGTGGAGCACAGGCTCCGGACACGCAGGCTCAGCGGCCATGGCTCGCGGAACTAGCTGCTCCGCGGCATGTGGGACCTTCACGGACCAGGGCACGAACCCGTGTCCCCTGCATCGGCAGGCGGACTCTCAACCACTGTGCCACCAGGGAAGCCCTCAATTATCTCTTAAGTAAACATTTCTAACATTGATGCAAGAAAAGAAAAAAGAGAGAGGCACAATAACTAGCTGCAACACACAATCTTTGAATTTTAAAAATAAAAAACAGGGCTTCCCTGGTGGCGCAGTGGTTGAGAGTCCGCCTGCCGATGCAGGGGACATGGGTTCGTGCCCCGGTCCGGGAAGATCCCACATGCCACGGAGCGGTTGGGCCCGTGAGCCATGGCCACTGAGCCTGCACGTCCGGAGCCTGTACTCCGCAACGGGAGAGGCCACAACAGTGAGAGGCCCACGTACCGCAAAAAATAAATAAATAAAAATTAAAAAACAGCAGCTATAAAAGACATTATTAGGGGACTTCCCTGGTGGTCCAGTGGCTAAGACTCCACGCTCCCAGTTCAGGGAGCCCAGGTTCCATCCCTGGTCGGGGAACTAGATCCCACATGCATGCCACAACTAAGAAACCCCGTGTGCCGTAACTAAGACCTGGTGCAGCCAAATAAATTTTTTTAAAAAAGACAATTGGTGAAGTTGAATTTGAATATGGACTTCATATTATAGTGTATGGATATTAAATTTCCTTAGTAAGATAATGGTATTGTGATTATATTAGAAAATCTTATTCAAAGGAAATGAATGCTGAAGTGTTTAGAGGTTCAGTGTCATGGTTTCTGAAACAAATTTTCAAGTTGTTCAGGAAAAAAAGCTATACACACACATATGTATGTATGTATGTATGTATAAAATGAGAGAGTGAGAAAAAGAGGCAAAATTTAACAATAGGTAAATCTCAGTGAGGGTTTGAAATTTATTTTTCCAAAAAAAATTGTTTTCCTATACAGTCGGAAACCAGAGCTATTGTTTAAGTCACTATATAAAGTTGTTATTATTATAATGGACCTAGATCCTGTCCCTTTATATGCTTTCATAGCTCTCAAAGCCTTTCCATCACCTCCACCTCTGCTCTCATCCCACCACCCCAGATTTCCGAGGCCTCTCAACTTGTCTCAGCTTCTAGCTGCTGCTTCCATCCATTCTCCACACGGCAGCCAGAATAACCTACCCAAGGAATAACATTGTCACTCCGCTGCTTAAAAGCTTTCAGTGGCTTTCCAGCACCTTTTCTTATCCTTCAAGACATTTCTGATCCCTGCTTGACTTTTGACCCCTACGCCCGCCCCCAACACACACACACACACACACACACACACACACACACAAACTTATATCCAGCCACACTAAATTGCCAGCAGTTTCTGGCACATTTATTGCTCAGTCTCTCTCAGCACTGGGTCTTAGCACCTGCTCATCCCTTCTCTAGGACATCATCTCAGGCCAGGCTGGTTTCAGCTCCTCCTTTAAGATCCATCCAGCTCTGGACTTCCCTAGTGGCGCAGTGGTTAAGAATCCGCCTGACAATGCAGGGGACACAGGTTCTAGCCCTGGTCCAGGAAGATCCCACATGCCGTGGAGCAACTAAGCCAGCGAGCCACAGCGACTGAGCCTGCGCTCTAGAGCCTGCGCATCACAACTACGGAAGCCCGCGTGCTACAACTACTGAAGCCCGAGCACCTAGAGCCCGTGCTCCACAACAAGAGAAGCCACCACAATGAGAAGCCTGCACACCGCAACGAAGAGTAGCCCCCGCTCGCCGCAACTAGAGAAAGCCTGCGCACAGCAACTAAGACCCAACACAGCCATAAATAAATAAATAAAAATAAAATAATAAGATCCATCCAGCTCAAACATCACCTCTCCTGGGAATCATCCCCTAACCTGTTCCAAAGCTGGACTGTTTACTGCACTTTCCATTTGGTATCATAAATGCATGTTTACCTGTGTGTCCCACACACTGAGGACTCAGAGGCTGTGAACTGAGGCTTGGCTTCAGATGTTTGACTGAGTGTTTAATCAAGGATTCTAAGGGAACACACGGAGAGAATAATCTGCTCCTTCCTTATTCCAATTGTTCTGGTTCGTCTTTTTTTTTAATTTTTATTGGAGTATAGATGATTTACAATGTTGTGTTAGTTTCAGGTGTGCAGCAAAGTGAATCAGTTATACATATACATATATCCACTCCTTTTTTTTTTTTAGATTCTTTTCCCATACAGACCATTACAGAGTATTGGGTACAGTTCCCTGTGCTATACAGTAGGTCCTTATTAGTTATCTATTTTATGTATAGTAGTGTGTATATGTCAATCCCAATCTCCCAATTTAACCCTCCCCACCTTATCCCCTGGTAACCATAAATTTGTTTTCTACATCTGTGACTCTACTTCTGTTTTATAAATAAGTTCATTTGTACCCTTTTTTTTTAGATTCCACATGTAAGCAATATCATGTGATATTTGTCTTTCTATGTCTTCAGTGTACTTCACTCAGTATGGCAATCTCTAGGTCCATCCATGTGGCTGCATGGTAATCTTTTGTTCTTTTTTATGGCTGAGTAGTATTCCGTTGTATATATGTGCCACATCTTCTTTATCCATTCCTCTGTCGATGCACACTTAGGTGGCTTCCATGTCCTGGCTATTGTAAAGAGTGCTGCAATGAACATTGCGGTGCCTGTGTTCTGGTTCATCTTACCTGCAGTGGCCACAGGCAGGCAACATAGCTTTTGTTTTACAAAGCTACCAAGATGTAGGAGAACTTAAATTGTTTGCCCCTTCCAAACATCCATACCTTTCTCATTTTCATTTCAGAACAAGGAGGTCAGGAGAAAGGGAATTGGGAAGTAGACCCGAGTGCTACCCACAAGACCTGGGCAGTCACAGTCATACTCCCCGCCTCCAGGACCCTGCAGATCTTCCATATTTTCCCTCTGCCCTGGCCTACTGGGAGCCAGGCAAACTGGGAAGTCAATTACCCTCAGTACCTGCATCTATAAATCAAGAGGCTGGACTCCAAGGTCTTTTTTGGGGGGGGCACACCCCAAAGCTTGATCTTAGTTCCCTGACCAGGGATCGAACCCAGGCCCAAGGCAGTGAAAGCGTGGAGTCCTAACCACTGGACCACCAGGGAATTCCCTCCAAGGTGTTAACTGGTGGCAGATTTGTGTGAGTTGGCTGAGAGTTTTAAGAATTTTAGTTGCTGAGTCAGTTCAGGGCCCCATCATGAAATAGCGGGCATACTCAGAAGGGTATTTAAGGTATGTTTAATGAAAAGGTTATTTACAGAGTCACCGGGCAAGTTTAAGGGAGCAAATAAGGGATAATGAAACCGGCTAGAACTGGCAACAATGGGGTGGGCTATCACCCCCAGATCTGAAGGGGCAAGGGGAGGGAGCAGTTTGGGATCCCAGAGAGGGTCGTAGCCACCCATAGGAGTGTGGTCTTCAGTAGAGCAACACAGCTAATGTTAAAAAAAAATCTGGGGACTTCCCTGGTGGTCCAGTGGCTAAGACTCCACGCTCCCAGTACATACAGGGGGCCTGCGTTCAACCCCTGGTCAGGGAACTGTATTCCAAATGCTGCGACTAAAGATCCCACATGCTGCATCTAAGACCCGGAGCAGCCAAATAAATAAATAAATAAATATTTTAAAAAAAAACATCTGGCAGAGGGGGCTCCCCCACCCCCCATCTCCCCACTGCCAGTCTCCTCTCATCTGCTGGAGCCTCTGGTTGCCAGAGAGCAAAGGGGCTTAGGGCATAGAGTAAGACATAGAGCGACGAGCCTTGGAGGGGCGCACAAGCTATCCAGCACAGATGCCAATGCTTAAACATTTGGGAAAGTAAGATGCAGAGAGCCACAGAGTGCATGACACTGTTTTCATACAACAAAGTCATTTCCCCCTTATATGTGCCTGTAATATGCTTGGATATGACTGCTTAAGCATGAAGCATGGTAGGGGATTATACATGTGAGATCGTTAATATTTAGTAGCTGGGCAGAGTAGAAGGGGCAGGAGAGAAAGCAATTTAGAAAATAGGATACTGGCTAATATGAACTCAGAGTAATTTAACACAGGAATAATTGTTTAAGAGCACAAAACTGTAACTTCAAGTGAGATAGATCATGGTAGATGCTGTTTCTAATGGCAAGATTTTGGCAACAACTTAAACATTTGGTTCCAGAGTTGATTAAAATAATCACGACACAGCCTTTCAAAGAAACACACGCACACTTATGATCAACACAGGCATTTATTACCGTGAACAGTGTTTACAAAGTATACACAAAATGTCACAGAAAAGTATCATATGTTTATACATTTTTAGAAAGTGGTCTGGGTGGATATGCCCGAATTGTCCATGGTGGTTTTCTGTGGTTGAAGGATTATGAATGGGTTAGTTTTCTTTACTTTTTTTTCCTTTTTTCTCTTTTTTTTTCACTTTTAATTATGTGGGTTTTTTTTCTATATCAACTTGCATTAATTCTGTTACAAAAAATAAAATAAAATATATATCTGAGCTGGTTAAACAGGTGTGGTCAGCTTGTGAAAATTCAGAAAGCCATATACTTTTTGCATTTTTCTATGTGTATTATTAACCTTTGAAAAAAATACTTTCTATCAATATCAAAAAACACACTCATAAAAAAGTTAGAATACAATATTTTTATTGAGATGAAAGCCACATGACATAAAATTAACCATTTTAAGTGAACAATTCATTTCGTACATTCACGTCCTGTAACCACCACCTCTATCTAGTTCCAAAACATTCTCATCACCCCAAAAGGAAAACCCCATACCCATTAAAGTGACTCCCCAGTCCTCCCTCCTCCCAGCCCCTGGCACCCACCAATCTGCATCTGTCTCTAGGGATTTACCTATTCTGGTTATTTCCTATTAATGGAATTAAAATAAATTTTCTTGGGGGGGCCACACCACGAGGCTTGTGGGATCTTAATTCCCCAACCAAGGACTGAACCCAGGCCCTTGGTAGTGAGAGTGCGGTGTCCTAACCACTGGATGGCCAGGGAATTCCCCAAAACAGAACAATTTTTAAATCAATGGATTTCACATAAAAATTCAAATTTCCAGCTTCTCTTGAACAAAATCTGGCCAAACTAGCCCACATGCCCACAGGGGATAACTGGCTGAAGCTGAGTAATCATCACCCTTGTTGACAAGGTGTGAGCCTAGGACTCCACAATTCCACCCAGCTCTTCTCTCTTCTAGATCACCCTCCTGGCTTCTGGGGCATTTGGGTTCCAAGACCCAGGACTAATGACTACTCAGACCCCCCTGCCTTTTTTTTTAAAATTTATTTATTTATTTATTTATTTTTTGCTGCATTGGTTCTTCGTTGCTGCGCGTGGGCTTTTTTTTTATTTTATTTTTTATACAGCAGGTTCTTATCAGGTATCTATTTTATACATATTCGTGTATATATGTCAATCCCAATCTCCCAATTCATCCCACTACCACCACCACCACCCCCCGCCGCTTTCCCCCCTTGGTGTCCATACGTTTGTTCTCTACACCTGTGTCTCTATTTCTACCCTGCAAACCGGTCCACCTGTACCATTTTTCTAGGTTCCACATATATGCGTTAATATACGATATTTGTTTTTCTCTTTCTGACTTTGTATGACAGTCTCTAGGTTTCTACAAATGACCCAATTTCGTTCCTTTTTATGGCTAATATTCCATTGTATATATGTACCATATCTTCTTTATCCATTCGTCTGTCGATGGGCATTTAGGTTGTTTGCGAACTTGCTTTAGTTGTGGTGAGCAGGGGCTACTCTTTGTTGCGGTGTGTGGGCTTCTCATTGCAGTGGCTTCTCTTGTTCCGGAGCATGGGGGCTTCAGTAGTTGTGGCAGGCAGGCTTTAGAGCGCAGGCTCAGTAGTTGTGGCGCATGGGCTTAGTTGCTCCGCAGCATGTGGGATCTTCCCAGACCAGGGCTTAAACCCGTGTCCCCTGCATTAGGAGGCAGATTCTTAACCACCGTGCCACCAGGGAAGCCCTCAGACCCCTTTCATCTGTAAAAATCTTGAAGATCTCCAGACGCGGGGAGACACACCAGAAAAAAATGAGAAACTTGGGCTGGGAGTAGAGGGAATGAATCCCAACTCTACCACTTATAGTATGAGCCACTTAGCTTCTCCAAGCCTCAATTTCCTTAACTGTAAAATGGGTATAATAATAACACCTACTTCATAGGGCTGTTATATTAAATGCAAAGCATTGGACACATAGTCAGTCCTATTCCTGTAGGTACCGAAGACTCATAAGAGCACTCCCTAATGTTCAGAAATGGAAAAAGGGAGTTCAGAGAGGTTAAGCAATATGTTGAAGGCAACACAGCAAATTGGAGGCCAAAGCTAACTCCCTTATTGCCCTTGTGAAGAATGAAAGTCAGCGTTCCGAACTGAAAGGTGTCAGATGTTCAAAAGTTTAGGGACTTTGGATGGTGGAGACGCAGGTTCAGTTCGAAAGGG
Source organism: Mesoplodon mirus (assembly GCF_964341445.2). Lineage (NCBI taxonomy): Eukaryota > Metazoa > Chordata > Mammalia > Artiodactyla > Ziphiidae > Mesoplodon > Mesoplodon mirus. Next base: position 7,939,245 of record NC_138989.1, read on the forward strand.
ATCAATGGCTGATCTTGAGTAACTTCACCCTGGGCTTATGCAAATAATGGAGCAACTGACGAGATAGTTGTTTGGCCAGAGAGGAAAGAGAAAACCCTTTGATGTGCCCTGGGCCCTGATGTCATAGCAGTTGCTGCTCCTCCAGGGCCACTGATGTCCTCTGCCCTTTCCCCAGTCATGGGGGCCTCCCGCCCCCTGAACCTCAGGCAAGCATTGCAGAGCAGTTCCTACAGGCTCAGGAGAGCCCACTGTGACTTCTTCAGGAAGTTTGTAAAAAAATGTTTTAAATACCAGATTACTTAAAATTAAATTATGTATATTAAAAATTACATTAAAAAGCAGAACAAAATTTAATATAAACTTACAACTAAATAAGCTATCATGAAAACAAAGGTAATAAGTGCTCAAATCTCATCATTTCCTAATTATTTCACTACATTTTAGTACTACCTAGGCTTTTGCCTATTTTTCTGTGATACGTTACTACTTATACTGTTCTCAACTCCAAGTTCGAACTACCTTACGTTGGTAGTTTGAACCTGGCCATAGGGGCACTTATACCACAGAATTCAGCAACTGCTACAAACTAATGCTTAATTGTTTTATTGACTGTCTAGGGCAGAGTGAGCAAACTATTGACTCTCTGTCCAAATATGGATGCTTGTCTGTTTTTTTGGTTTTTTGCTCGCAGCCTGTTTTTTGTTTAATTAATTAATTAATTTTTAATTTATTTTTGGCTGTGTTGGGTCTTCATTGCTGCGTGCAGGCTTTCTCTAGTTGCGGCGAGCGGGGGATGAGTCTTCGTTGCAGTGCACGGGCTTTACTTATTTAGGTTTTTTTTTTGGCTGTGTTGGGTCTTCACTGCTGCCCGTGGGCTTTCTCTGGTTGCGGCGAGCAGGGGCTACTCTTTGTTGCAGTGCGCAGGCTTTTCGTTGCGGTGGCCTCTCTTGTTGCAGAGCACAGGTTCTAGGCATGAGGACTTCAGTAGTTGCAGAACGCGGGCTCAGTAGTTGTGGCTCGAGGGCTCTAGAGCGCAGGCTCAGTAGCTGTGGCGCACAGGCTTAGTTGCTCCGTGGCATGTGGGATGTTCCTGGACCAGGGCTCGAACCCATGTCCCCTGCATTGGGAGGCAGATTCTTAACCACTGAGCTAGCAGGCAAGTCCTGACAATTTATTATTTGGGCAAGCCTTCATCTTCCTGAGTCTCAGTTTCCTCATCTGTAAAATGGGAAAAATAATAGTGAGTTGAGAAGATAAAATAGGCACAGTGCTTGGGAGTGGCACAGCCAGTGGGGAGAGGCAGGGGGTGCTGCCCACCCCAGGTGCAGGTAGCAAGGCTGGTCATGGCATGGGTTCTCCAGAAGCAGAGGCTGAGACGGAGCTTGGGGTACAAGATGTTTTTAGGTGTCAACACCGGTGAAATGAAGGGGGGAAGCCAGACTGGGGAGAAGTAGTCAGTGGTGGAGGCCCAACAGGCCTTGGCCAACCCCAACCAGGGGCTCTGGAAACAGACTTGTGGGTCAGAGTTGTCCCCCACTGGGCTGAAAGGGCCACCTTTCCACCCCTGCCTTGTTCAGCCACCAGGTGTGGGCTGCCCCGGGAAGAGGCGACCTCGGGCAAAGTCCGTGCAGCTGCGGGAGATCCCACAGGAGCTGATAGCCAGCCACTCCCCCAATGCCCACCCCTGCACCTGGGCAGCAAGTCCTTCCTTGAAGGGAGGTGGAACAGAATATCTATCTCCATGCCTACCCCAGGGCTGCACTGTCCATAGAGAATTTTAGAATAATAATAAAAACTGCTAAACGTCTGTTGACTTTATCATTTTGTGCCAGCAGATCTAAACAATATCAATGCCAGTGGCCAAACGGACGACTGCCACTGCCCCCCCCTTGGTTCCTGATATTGAATAAGTGCCCACAGTGTTGCTGTTGTTACTATTATTCTTAGTCTTAGTCTCTTTGTGTTAGTCAGGATCAGTGGTTGTAAATACCAGAAATCCAACTCAAAGTAGCTTAAACAAAGGAGGGGAATTTTTTTTTTTGTTTGGCCGTGCCGCGCAACATGTAGGACCTTAGCTCCCTGACCAGGGATTGAACCCATGGCCCCCTGCAGTGAAAGCACGGAGTCTTAACCACCGGACCATCAGGGAAGTCCCAAGGAGGGGAAATTTTGGCTCACCCAGAAGCATGCCTGGAACAGGTCACTCAGATATCAGGGATCTGTCTCCTTCTCTCATTGTTGTTTTGCTGCGCTGGCTCTATACACAGGCACATTTGCCCTCCATGGAGTCAGACACGGCACCACAGCACCATTCAATTAGCTCAACAAACCCAGAGCTCAGAGAGAGGCTCTTTCTCAAGCAAAAGTCCCAGGGCAAACCCACATTGGCTGGCGGTGGCCAGGCACCCAAACCTGAACCAATCACAGAGATTCTCATTGGCCAGTCTTGGCTCACATGCCCCCAAACCACATGGACAGAGAAGGGGAAGGGATGGTTCCTCAAAGGAAAAGTGAGATGCTGTGGTTAAAGGAGGAATGGATGCTGGAGAGGCAAAACCAACGAAATCCAGGACACTGCTCAACGCCCCAAAGCCAAGCACAGAAGACAGCCTTCTGTCCTGGGCACATCAGACCCTGGGCACCCATTGCTTACACAGTTTGGGACACTAAGACTCAGAGAGGAGCTGGAAGTGGCCCAAGATCACATCGTCTCCAGAGCCCAGGGATCCCGTATCCCATGCCATCAACTCTCTGGACCCTCCAGGCCACCACTGATGCCTGGTGATACAGCTGCCTGTCACCCCAAAGCTCAGGCATGTGGGCTCTGTGCCCCAAGAGATAAGACCAGCCCCACCCAGCTGGCCCTGCCCCGCTGCACTAGTCCTGATAACAGCTGGGCACCCTGGCCAGCCCTCACACCCTCTGTTCCCAACTGTTATTTCAGCCCTTGTTGAGGAGTCTGTGGAGCCTGACAGAGGATGGGGAGGTTCTATCCATGGGCTTGTGCCTCTGAATCCTCATTAGTTCTGTCTGTTTGGGGATCTGGAGTTGTAGATTCTAGGAAACAGGGCACAGGGCTGTTTAACTGTTTGGGGGTCCAATTTTCAAATGTAAAAAAAGCCTTTTGGTTTATTTATGTTCCTCAAATATAATAAAGAATCACAAATAGGTCACTGGGCCACTCCAGTCCAAGCACAGCAGCTATCCACAGCTTTCCCCTGTGCTGACCTTGAGCAGAAGCCTTTAAAGTCCTGATGATGTTGCAACTCTGCTATAAAATCTTCAAAAGCTCTTCATTCCCTCAAAGATAAAGCCCAAGCCCCCTAACCTGATATTTGAGACCCTTCCATATTCCTTATAATAATAAGCGTAATTGGTAACTGTTAATTGAGTCTATCGTGTGCCAGGCATCAAGCAAAGCACTTTACGTACACTAGCTCAGATGATCCTCGTAACAACCCTATGAGGGAGGTACTACTATAATTCCCATTTTACAGATGAGGAAACTGAGGCTCAGAGAGGTGAAGTGACTTGCCCAAGATTGCTCAGCAGGAGTCCCCAGCTCTGCCTACACCAGGGCTTTGCTCCCCGCTAGCCTGTCCACAGAGCTCCCCTGCAGGCCTGCAGTGCTCCTGCCTCCCTCATATCCCCTCCCTGCACCCCCGCCAAGCCAACCCTTCCCAGTCAGCCACACGCCAAAGGAAGAGCAAGTTTCTCCAGGGTCCAGGAGGCTGGTTTGCTCCTGCTGCTTGAAAATGGGATCGGGGTCATTCCCAAAGCATTTTCCAAAAACGACGACAGCATGGTGGGAAGTGGCTAGCATATAGACTTTGCAGAGAGTCAGGCTTGGGTTCAATTCTCAGTTCTGTCACTTTTTAGTTGTGTTCTAAAGGACACGCCTGTAAACTTCCATTTTCCAATCTGCAAAATGGGGATGATAGCCCCTACCTCACAGGGTTGTTAGAGGATTTAATAATTAAAGGGCATAGGGACTTCCCTGGTGGCGCAGTGGTTAAGGATCTGCCTGCCAATGCAGGAGACACAGGTTCGAGCCCTGGTCCAGGAAGACCCCACATGCCACAGAGCAACTAAACCCGTGTGCCACAACTACTAAGCCTGTGCTCTAGAGCCCGCAAGCCACAACTACTGAGCCCACGTGCCACAACTCTGAAGCCTGCGCACCTAGAGCCTGTGCTCCACAACAAGAGGAGCCACCGCAATGAGAAGCCCACACACTGCAACGAAGAGTAATCCCCGCTCACCACAACTAGAGAAAGTTCACGCACAGCAACGAAGACCCAATGCAGCCAAATATAAATAAATAAATTTATTTTTTAAAAAAAGAAGAATCTGCCTGCCAATGCAGGGGACACAGGTTTGAGCCCTGGTCCAGGAAGATCCCACATGCTGTGGAGCAACTAAGCCCGTGCACCACAACTACTGAGCCAACGCACCACAACGAAGAGTAGCCCCCGCTCGCCACAACTAAAGAAAGCCCACGCCCAGCAACGAAGACCCAACGCAGCCAAAAATAAATAAATTTATTTATAAAAAATAAATAAATAGGGCTTCCCTGGTGGCGCAGTAGTTGAGAGTCCGCCTGCCGATGCGGGGGAGGTGGGTTCGTGCCCCAGTCCGGGAGGATCCCACATGCTGTGGAGCGGCTGGGCCCGTGAGCCATGGCCGCTGAGCCTGTGCGTCTGGAGCCTGTGCTCCGCAACGGGAGAGGCCACAGCAGTGAGAGGCCCGCGTACCACAAAAAAAAACAAAACAAAAATTTAAAATTAAATAAATAAATAAAATAAAAATAAAGGACATAGCGCTTAGTATGCTTAGTCTAGTGCCTGGCACATAAAACAAAGCAACCAGAAAATCTGAGTTTTTGTTGTTCTTATTATTATCTTTTTTAAAGTGTTCTGCTTCTAGAGGTGACAACTTGAGACAGATCACACTCCTTCAGCTGAAGATCTTTTAAGTTAAAAAATCAGCCCCCCTCCTTAGATACAACACCAAAAGACAAGTGACAAAAGAAAAAATAGATAAGTCAGACTTCACCAACATTAAAAAAGTTTGTGCTGCCCGTGATTCCAGCAAGAAAGTGAAAAGACAACCCACAGAATGGGAAAAAATATTTGCAAATCATATATTTGACAAGGGACTTGATTCCTGAAAAGGGAATACATAAGGCACCATCACAATTCAATAATAAAAAGACAAATAATACAATTAAAATGTAGGCAAAGGATATGAGTAGATATTCCTCTAAAGCAGGTATGCAAATTAACAATAAGCACATAAAAATCAACATCGTTAGCCATTAGGTAAATGCAAATCAAAGCCACAATGAGGGGACTTCCCTGGCGGTCCAGTGGTTAGGACTCCGTGCTTCCACTGCAGGGGGCATGGATTTGATCCCTGCTCAGGGAACTAAGATCTCACAAGACATGCAGTGTCGGAGGTAAGGGGTGGGGGAGACCACTTCACTAAGAGATGCAACAGCTAGAATAAAAAAGGTAGATGACAACAACTGTTGGCAGAGGATGTGGGGAAGTTGGAACTCTCGTGCATTGCTGGTGGGAATGTAAATAGATAATAATAAATTTAAATAACCAGAACCGGAAGGGAAATTAGACATGAAGAGAAGGAAATAAACTATAGCCTGGGGTGCTCCCAAAAGAAGAGGATTCCAAACGGCAAGGCTGAACTGGTTCTCTTTTTTTTTTTTTTTTTTTTTTTTTTGCGGTACGCGGGCCTCTCACTGCTGTGGCCTCTCCCGTTGCGGAGCACAGGCTCCGGACACACAGGCTCCGCAGCCATGGCTCGCGGGCCCAGCCGCTGCACGGCATGTGGGATCTTCCGGGATAGGGGCACAAACCCGTGTCCCCTGCATCGGCAGGTGGACTCTCAACCACTGCGCCACCAGGGAAGCCCTGAACTGGTTCTCTTTATTTAAATTCCATTTGGGGGCTTCCCTGGTGGCGCAGTGGTTGAGAGTCCGCCTGCCGATGCAGGGGACACGGGTTCGTGCCCCGGTCTGGGAAGATCCCACATGCCGCGGAGCGGCTGGGCCCGTGAGCCATGGCCGTTGGGCCTGCGCGTCCGGAGCCTATGCTCCGCAACGGGAAAGGCCACAACAGTGAGAGGCCCGTGTACCGCAAAAAATAAATAAATAAATAAATAAATAAATAAATAAATAAATAAATTCCATTTGGGACTGATTCACTTTGCTGTACACCTGAAACTAACACAACATTGTAAAAATCAACTATACTCCAACTACACTTAAAATCAACAAATACCTAAAGTTATAAAACTTAAAATTAAATAAATTCCATTCAATGGCTGACAATCAATGACATGTTTTACACTGTGGAAAATTCAAATAAACTGAAAGAACAAAATTTTAAAAGATCCATAAACAGTGTTTTTTTTCTACAAATGGTAAGTTAAAAACACTGTTCTGTACCTTGTTTTTTTTTTTTTAACTTAACAATGTATCTTGAAGGTATTTCCCCACCACTAGATAGAAAGTTTCTTCATTCGTTTTATAGTTACTTAAGGTTTCCTTGTATTTAACCAACCCCCTGTTGATGAACATTTAAGTTGTTTACAGTATTTTTGATGATGGTAGATGAACCAAGACAAATGAACAGCCTTGTAAATGAGGGTGGGGATTCATGTGGGTAGTAGCTATAGCACGAGATCTTATGCCTTTTTTTTTTTTTTTGCCATGGACATCTTTGGAAATCCTGCGAAGCCTCTGCCTGGTACAATGTACCAAAATTCCAGACTCCCAGAGGCAAGCAGGTGATCTGCATAAGCCACATTGTCGAGTTTAGACCTGATGAGCTTCTCTTATCAGTAGTTTGTCAATTACTCCTCAATAAAGCTGGGGTGGTCGGGGGAACAGCAGCTTCTCTTCTGCTGCAGCCAAACCAGAGAGCTGTGTCCCAAGTTCAAGAGACAACCGAGGCCTTCTCATGCCCTTTTTTGTCGTGTTGGTCTTAGAACGCAAGCTGAGTCCCTCAAAAATATGCAAGTCATGGCAAACTGTCTCTAAAGTCAGACGTGATTTCACAGGAGCTCATTAGCAACTAAAGACTGTTTCCAAACCTCAAAAGTGTATCTCAATTTAGAGATTGCCTCTCTTTTTCATTGTCTCCTTTTTATTCTCAGAAGGATCCAATAGGCAAAAATCATAGTAGTAATTGTTCTGTTTCCGATACTCAAAGAACTCAAATTCCAAGCTGCCCATGTGGCAAAATGCAAGAAAGTTTTGTCCCAGTGATTTTTTTTTTCTTGCAGCTCTCCCTAATGATGATCCCTCTCATACTTATGAAATTATAATCATGTAACATTTTATATCTGCTTTAATCGTACATCCATATGTAATAACTATAAAACACAAAGCCATTAAAAAATTCCTCCCCCTTTATTTTCACTGCAAATCTATTTAAACCCCTAGCAATAAATTCAACATTCACGGCAGGTGTGGGAGGGGGGCAGGGGGTCGGGTGGGCGAGGCTATGGCAGCAGCAGCTAGATCACCCCCCCTGCCCTTTTTTCCCCTCTGGTTTATCTAAAGCTTTTCTCCAGCTCTGGGAACAGATTTAACTTTTTTCTTCCCATTTAGAGGAAAACGAATGCAAACTTTCCACATCTGGGGGGCCACCTAAAGCTCACCTTTGGGAATGTTTGGGCTGTTCTTCCTCCTGTCTAGAGGAGAGAACAAAAAATCAAAGGCAACACCCACACTGGGCATTTCCCCCTCGTTTTAGCCTGTGCAGCCTGAAGAAACCACGGGGATGCAGCTAGTCAGCTCTCTTGGGGCTCCATCTGTTGCTGTCAAACTCCACAGGTAGGGCTTCCCTGGTGGTGCAGTGGCTGAGAATCCGCCTGCCAATGCAAGGGACACGGGTTCGAGCCCTGGTCTGGGAAGTCCCCACATGCCGCGGAGCTGGGCCCGTGAGCCACAACTACTGAGCCTGCGCATCTGGAGGCTGTGCTCCACAACAAGAGAGGCCGTGACAGTGAGAGGCCCGCTCGCCGCAACTAGAGAAAGCCCACGCACAGAAATGAAGACCCAACACAGCCAAAAATAAATAAATAAATATTTTTTTAAAAAAAAATTAAAAAATCCCCAGGCCTGCTCCCTGACAAAATGCACTTTAGACTTAAAAAAAAAAAACCAGAAGGTAATTTTTACCTCTCACAACAGGTTCGGCTGTAGTTAAGCTGCTATCTTACACTGCCGGCAACTCCACAGCCACCCAGGCATCAAAGGCTGGTCAACCATCCCAGGAGGCCACGCAGGCCACCCGACGGCCCCTGGCAGGTACTGAGTGCTCAGCAAGGTCTTCAGAAAGGAGCTCAGGGCCAAGGCCACCTTGGTCATGGTCATGAGGAAGAAGAGAGACAGTATTTACACAGCTAGGAATCTCACATTCACATCTTAGGAAGGACATCCCTTGCAAATCCATCCTTCCTTTCCCAAAACAGTATTTCTGCCATCTTTCAGTGAGTCGAGGGTCTGTCAGGCGAATCCCACTGCTGCCACCAGTGTGTCAGGGGTTCCCAATACCACCCCCAAGTTTGATGATGTTTGAGGAGGGGTCACAGGACCCAGCATATGGTCAGACTCACAGCTAAGTCGTATTACAGCAAAAGGAGCAAACTCAGCCCAGGGAAAAGAAGTGTGGGTAAGGTCCAGAGGAAACCAGGGGCAAGATGCTAAGGGTCTTCTCCCAGCGGGGTCACACAGGATGCACTTATTTCTTCCATCAAGAGGTTATGAAGTGTTTACCAGGGAAGTGTGCCTGAGCCTAAAGCTCCAGGGTTTTCATTGGAGGCTGGTCACGAAGGCACCCACTGCACAGCACGTACCAAAACCCCAGGCTCCTAGGAGACAAGCAGGTGTTCGGCATAAGCCACACTGTACAGTTCAGGCCTCTTATCATTTCTGGGGATGGTGGGAACCTTCCTGAAGCCCAAGTTCCTCGACGCCAACCAAGGCTCAACCTTGCAAGCAGGTCTTTCTACAAATAGCAGCCTCAAGCCTGCTGTGTTCACCCTTTTCTACACACCAGGGCCCAGTGGAGGGTGAGTCAGTGAGCCCATCTGAATAGCGGGCTCCTTGAGCAAGGCCTCTGGGACCCAGCTCCTAGCTCAGGAGGGGCATAAACTGGCCACTCGGGAACAAAGAACCAAGACAGCCATAGCCATCCGCTGCTGACCTCTTCTCCAACTGGGCCCAGCCTGAGAGGGAGCATCTGGGAGGGGACACGGGGGCTCCAAAAACTGGGTCCTGCAGGTCCCCCCTCTCCCACCCCTGCCCACAGATGGGGGAGGCACCTAGGGGTGTATCCCGAGTGTGACTGAGACCCACAGTGTTTCTGGGAGCAAAGTCCAGAGGGTAGGAGGGACGAAGACAACAGCCCTGGCCAGCTGAGCTGGACACTTGACTTTGGCATCCAGGGCTGCTGCTGCTGCTGACATGCTTCCTTGATTCAGTAAACACTGACTGTGCCGAGGACACAGGCCAGGCCAGGTTCCGCGAGCGGGGGTTTGAGTCAGCTGCCGAGAGCAAGGGGACGAGGTCCTCCTCCTCACCTGGGACGGGAGGGCTGCGCTGAGACACCTCCCCACCGTGGAACCTTCTGGCCTGTGAGTGCCACTCTGGGCCACCTCCACCCCCATTTTCTCAGTTGGAAACCTAGACCCAGGAGACCAAGGTGGACACTGAGAGGAGGCTGGCCCAACAGGGGCAGGATAAGGAGGTGGGGCCACCTCGCCTGCCTCCAGATTTGCCCAGAAAACGGAGAAAAGGAAAAAGGTGTCTGGACTGGTGGAAGGGGATCCAGTTTCAGAAGCAAATAGGCCAGAGCTTGGATCTCTGTTCTTACCAGCTCCACAACCCCAGGGACATATGTTCCCTCTCCAAGCCTTGGTTTCCCCATCTGTCTAGTTGGGGGATCAATATGTCCCATTTGTCTAGAAGGCAAGACAGAGATGAAAAGTGTGGGCTCTGGAGTTAGAATAGCCTGATTCCCATTCCAGTTCTACTCTGCCACTTGCTAACTGGGTGGCTTAGGAAAGTTCTCTGATTGTCCTGGGTCCCACCTCGGGGGTTGCTGACTAAAGCTGACCCATGGCAACCAAGCAGCTGAACCTCTGACCTGGGGCTGGGGAGTTCTGAGAGGGCTTCCTGGAGGAGGTGGAAACTTGAGAGTGGCCCAGGGGACCTAGCAGGTTTTGCTGAGGAGGGTGGGGAGGGGAGCTCCTCCCTGCTACAAGCCCCTCTCTGCTCCCTGGTTGGTAGGGAAAGACATGGGAGGCAGGGAGGGAGGAGGAGGAGGAAGAAAAGAGGGGAGTAATGTCAGGCACCTTCTTGCTGTTTGTCAGTTTTTCTCATCTGAGAAATGAGAATGTTGGATTGAATGATCCTAGAGGTCATAACTTGCCAAGATAATCCGTTTTTCTGTATTAAAAAAAAAAAGGCTTCTCACACCACAAGCAAAAGCAAAAATAAACAAGTGGGGCTAGCATCAAACTAAAAAGTTTCTGCACAGCAAAGGAAACCATCAACAAAATGAAAAGGCAATCTACTGAGTGGGAAGAAATATTTGCAAATCATATATTTGATAAGGGGATAACATCTAAAATATATTGAATATAAAGAACTCATAACACACTAGCAAAAAAACAAATAAATTGGATTGAAAAATGGGCAGAAGATCTAGACATTCTTCCAAAGAAGACATACGTACAAATGGCAAACAGGTACATGAAAAGATGCAGAACATCACTAATCGTCAGGAAAATGCAAATCAAGACCACAATAAGCTATCACCTCACACCTGTTAGAATGGCTATCATCAAAAAGACAAGACATGGGCTTCCCTGGTGGCACAGTGGTTGAGAGTCCGCCTGCCGATGCAGGGGACACAGGTTCGTGCCCCAGTCCGGGAAGATCCCACATGCCGCGGAGCGGCTGGGCCCGTGAGCCGTGGCCACTGAGCCTGTGCGTCCGGAGCCTGTGCTCCGCAGCGGGAGAGGCCACAACAGTGAGAGGCCCGCGTACCGCAAAAAAAAAAAAAAAAAGACAAGACATAAGCATTGGTAAGGATGTGGAGAAAAGGAAACCCTTGTGCACTGCTGGTGGGAATGTAAATTGGTGCAGCCACTATGGAAAACAATATGGAGATTCCTCAAAAAATTAAAAGTAGAACTATGATCCAGCAATTCTACTTCTGGGTATATATCAAAGAAAACAAAAAAACTAACTCGAAAAGATATCTGCATCCCCATGTTCACTGCAGCATTATTTACAATATCCAAGATATAGAAGCAACCTAAGTGCCCATCGATGGCTGAATGGATAAAGAAAATGTGGTGTGTATATATATACATAGTGTAATATTTTTTCAATATTTATTTATTTATTTTGGCTGTGCCAGGTCTTAGGTGCGGCATGCAGTATCTTTAGTTGCAGCACCTCAGATCTTTAGTTGTGGCATGTGGGCTTCTTAGCTGCAGTATATGGACTCAGGTGTGGTATGCATGTGGCATCTAGTTCCCCGACCAGGGATCGAACCTGCAGCCCCTGCAGTGGAAGCACAGAGTCTTAACCAATAGACTGCCAGGGAAGTCCCATAAACTTTTTTTGTTTTTAGTTTAAGTAAATTGGAAAGAAAACCTATGAATTATTTATAATTAGGACAAAATAAATATTACTCTCAAAAGACAACAACAACAAAAACGGCTAATGCAGGACATTTAGGGAGCCAAAATGCAAGAGGGTGGGGTGGGGTTGGCACAGTCCCTGGCTGAGACTGCCAGCATCAGGGTCTGGGAAGAGTTTCCAGGCAATGAGGATAGTTGATGAAGTCAGTTCCCCAGGAAGATGTCTCAGCAATAGAGTTTCTGGGGACTGACGTGGAGCTAGAGGCAGGGGGCTGTCCTGGAGCCCTCAGGTAAATGCCACAGCTGGCCAGCAGTCACTACTCCATCTTCCAGGAAAGTGAGCCTTGAGGATTCGGGGTATGGGGGATGCTTGGGAGGAACCCAGGCCTTCCTCCTCCCAGAGCCGTAAGCTCCTCCTTCCCACCACTCTGGGCCAGGGGTAGGGCCACAACCTCTTTCCCAACATCCAGGCTGTGGCAACGCCAAGGCCCCCCTATTCTCCATCAGCCCCCGCAAAGCCCCAAAGAAACATAACTAATCATAACCAGCATTAACAGAGATCTTACTGTGTGCCAGATTCTATTCCAAAAACTTACGTTTATCTCATTTAATGCCCTGCCACACTACTATTGTTCCCATTTTACAGATGGGAGACTGAGGCTTAGAGGAGTTTCCCCAGTCACATAGTATGTAGACCTCCAGGATTCAAACCCCCATACCCATGCCTCTAACCACTATTGAATACAACCTTTTTACCTAAATATAAACCATACACTTGCTATGCAAACAAGTGGCTGGCTTCAAGACCAGTCCCTAATCCCCCTCAAATTCTCCCTGAATAAGAATTCTGGAGCCACCTCTGCACCCAAGCTGGCCTTGGCTTCTCAGCTTTGGATTCTGGAGGGCAAAGATCGTAGTCCCAGCCTAGGGTCCTGGAAAGAATGTGCCCTTGGCTTCTGGCCCCGGCTCTGCCCCCAACTGGCTGGTGGCCTTAGGCGAGTCACTCCCCCTTTCTAGGCCTGGCAGCATCACCCTGTCCAATGAGGCCGTGGCTGGATCAGAGGCTTCCAGGCCTAGGAGCTTCCAGGATCAGCTCCCACCCCCAGGAAGGCCAGGAGGCCAGGAGGCCAGGGGCGGGACTTGTTGGGTGTTAAATATTTCTGTCCAGCACTCTGCTGGCCTCTCATCCCAGTCCTCCCAGCAGGAAGTGTGACCAAGATCAGTCATGGTAAGAGCCTGCCTGGAGCCATGGCAGCTTTTGCCAACGGCACGGATCTGGAGTGAGATTTCCAGAAGCACCTTGTGTCCAAATTTCCATGTCTTACTGTCCTTTTCTTTCTCCTTAGACGACTTACAGCAACAAAGGAGAGAAGGTAAGCAGGAGGGGAAATGTGGGGTCAGGGCCCCAGGAGACTGGGATGTTAGAGCAGAGCAGAAGAGGAATAATAGCTACAATGGTTATGTGACGTTCTGGATGCACACTCAAGTTCACCTCTGCCCTCCCCCGCCATGTCTAGACTGAGCTGGACTCAACCTTGCCCACCTAAGAAAAACTTTTACCTCTTCTTAAATTCCTGCCAATCTCTTAATCCTGTCTGGAAGTTCTTTCTAAGGTCTAACTTAAATCTGTGTCGCTGTAGCATAAGGCTGTTTCCCCCAGTGAAACTTGGGCAGGCCTCCTGGGAGAGAGGGGGGCTCACCAATCCCGAGCCCACAGGAGCTCAATTTCTACATGAGAAACCTCTTTCAAGGCTTGGCAAGCCTTCAGAGCAGCAGGGTGGGGCGGGTTGGCTTCTCCTCAGTTCTGGGATTGAGGGTGGGACAAGGGAGGTGGCTAGGGGACACCTCTCCACTTGCACTTTTCTAGACCCACTTCTAGGGACTCAGCCTTGCCCCTTCTCTTCTTCTGCAGCCTGAGAGAGGCCGATTCCTCCACTTTCACTCCGTGACCTTCTGGGTTGGCAATGCGAAGCAGGTAAAAGCTGGGCAAGGTGTGGGGAGCGGATAGAGGGCAGGCAAGGGGGCCTCCAGGACAAGGGCAGTTCTCCAGCTGGGTCTGTGATTGGGCCCCAGGAGGGGAGGATCAGGGCCAATGTTGGGAGAGTCCCAGGACGGACAGTCATTCTTTGGATCCTAATTACACAATCAGGGCCGCGGACCCCAGTGGGACACTTACCTGAGATCAGCGTGGGCCAGGGAGCGGGCTTTCTTCCCAGGAGGATCTTGGCACCTGGGGCAACAGGGCAGACAGGCTGGGGGGACTGGGGGCCGGGCCCTCGACCCTCACGGGCCCGTCTGCAACTCTGTGATTCAGGCCGCGTCGTACTACTGCAGCAAGATGGGCTTTGAACCCCTAGCCTACAAAGGCCTGGAGACGGGTTCCCGGGAGGTGGTCAGCCACGTGATCAAGCAAGGGAAGGTGAGTGTCCACCCAGGACCCCACCCATCCAGGAGGGCCAACTCTCTCCCTGCTGGTCTCTGAGCTCCCTGACAGGTCTGGCACCTCTGGGTGCAGGAGGCCAGGAAGCCCTTCCTCCAGGCGGCCCAGTGCTCTTCCAGGCTGCCCGGTGTGGTTAGCGGAGCATGCACTGAGGTCAGCCCCCACTGGGCCCTCCACCGGCACCTCTGTACGACATGCAACAGGGACCTTCTTGGTTTGGTCTACGTCTCGGCCTGGCCCAACGCTGGTCTCACAGATATTCAGGAAAGGTTGGCAAAGGCCTCAGACGTCAGACTGGAAATCTGAGCAGTGCCCTGGTCCATGGATCCCTGGGGCTCTCCCCACTGGGAGGCTTGACCAGCAGCTCATCCCAAGGCCCCAGGAGGGTCTGGCACGGGAGAAGCCCCCATCCCTCAGGACCAGAGGGGAAGCTAAGGCTGAGAAAGGACAGGAACCCAGGGTCAACAGTCCTGCCTGGCTGGGAAGAGGGGTTTTGTCCTAATGTCCCACCAGGGGTATCTCGCTGGTGGGCAGGGAGGGGGGCTGGGGGTGCACCTCCAGAAGCTCACCTGAGCCACCAGCCACGCCTCCCTTCTCCTCTATGTCTCAGATTGTGTTCATCTTCTCCTCTGCCCTCAACCCCTGGAACAAAGGTGAGGGGGCCCCAGAGGGTTTGGGGTGCCAGGGAGTGGAGACGTGGTATTGTGGGTGGGGGTTAGGGACCCAGGGGTGGATCAGGTTCAGGGAGGGGGCCTCAGCCTAGAAGGAGATGAAGCCCAGAAGGCTGAGAGTACAGGGGAGGGGCCATGACTCCAGCGCCACCTGCCTCCCCTGCCGGCCACAGAGATGGGCGATCACCTGGTGAAACATGGCGACGGAGTGAAGGACATTGCCTTCGAGGTGGAGGATTGTGACTACATCGTGCAGGTGAGGCCACACCTGGGCTGGCGCGGAGACGAACCAGTGAGGCTCGGCCTGCCCTCTGTCTGCGACAGGGACTCCCATCAGTCAGGGCTGGAAGACACTGCCACGCTGGAGTGATGCGCCCAGATGTTGGTTGACACACACCTGAGTTCCAGTGACACTCTGTCCCTTAGTAGCCATGCAACCTCTGTCTGAGCCTCAGTTTCGGCATCTGTAAAATGGGGATAACCACCTACCTCACTGAGTTGTTACAAAGAGGAAACGGAGATCACAATTATCATTTCTTGAGCATGACTGTACCAAACGCTGTATTCAAGAGGCAGTTTAGACGTTCAGAGTGTAGATTCCAGAGGCAGACTGCTGGGTCTCAATCTTATTAGCTGTGTGACCTCAGGTGAATGACTTAAATTCTCTGTGCCTCAATGTTCTCATCTATAAAATAGAGACAATAATAGTGCCTTTCATGTAATGTTGCTGGGCAGATTAAAGAGACCAGTACTTACAACAGTGCCTGACATATGATAAGCATAGACATGCAGTAATAAGGTTTTGCTAAATATCAAATACATGATTCATGCATGTAAGGCACTTGGCAGAAGGTGTGACACATAGTAGGTGCTCAATAAATGTCAGCTTGTATTTGTCTTATCCAACCACCCTTTTTACAGATGAAGAAACTGAGGACTAGAGAGGGCGGAGGGCCACAGAGTGAGTTAGCACAGGACAGGCAGGACAGACCCCCACCCCCACCTGGTTTGTCTTAAATAGCCCCAGCTCTGGGCCTGGACCTCAGTTTCCCTATCTGCCAAATGGGCATGAGCCATGGGTGTCAAGGGCAAC
The DNA here is from genome assembly GCF_964341445.2 of Mesoplodon mirus. NCBI lineage: Eukaryota > Metazoa > Chordata > Mammalia > Artiodactyla > Ziphiidae > Mesoplodon > Mesoplodon mirus. The sequence continues at coordinate 7,955,131 of NC_138989.1, forward strand.
AGCTAAAGTTCACTGGAGTTCCTGCCTGGGGCTGGAAAAACTGGAGGAGGCTGCGGCAGGACCACGCAGACGGAATCCAGCAGGGCAGACAAAGGGTCCAGCACTGAGGGTCCAGCACTGACCACCTTCCCACCCCATCTCCTCTGCAGAAAGCCCGGGAACGAGGCGCCAAGATCGTGCGGGAACCCTGGGTAGAGCAAGATAAGTTTGGGAAGGTGAAGTTTGCTGTGCTGCAGACGGTGAGTTAACCTCAGTGCCCCACCTCTCCTGCTGTCCACACCCACTTAGATGCCCGGACCCCCCTCCCCAACCCCTGACTCCATTATACCATCCCACACTTGTGCCTCGAAGTGCAGACATTCTCCCTGGACTCTGATCTCCTGTATTCTTGGCTGGTGTGCAGAGACTGAGGAGGGCTACCAGTCACACCTCTGGGCTTCCCTTCCTCCCCAGTGGGGGCTGATAGCAAGGAAGGAGATGGGTGGGTCTGGGGAAGGAGGTGGGAGGGAAGCCCCGCCCCACTCAGGCTGTGTGACTTTGGGCAAATCACTTCACCTCTCTGCGACTCCGTTTAAATGAGTAAGTTACCACCTGCGTGGCCCACCTGTGTGTTCTGCCACATGCTAATTAACCGTCCTGTGCCTGTTTCTTCAGCTATAACTCCTCCCATGGTCATTTAAAGGATCAAATGAGATGATTTGTGTATAGCACTTAGAACAACAGCGCTTGGCATATCACAGACACGCAGCAAAGATTACCAAGTCTGTTTAGCACCTGATACAATCATAGGTCCTTCCTCCTCAAGATTTAATACAACTTAAAGATTGTTAGAATGATTGAAAAGGCCCTTCCACATAATTAGATCCAACATCCTCATCATTCTTCATTCAGGCAACACATTTTAATTGAGCACCTACTATGTGCCAGGACAGCACCATGAGCAAAATGGCATCCCCGCCTCCACAGAGCTTCTGGTCCTGTGGGGCAGACAGACTGTCAAATTCCCAAATGTCAGACTGCAATTCATTTTGGAAAGGGGAAGTGACTTGCCCAAAATCACACTTGGAGTTAGGGCCAGGTCTGGGTTGGAACCCAGGGCTCTGTTGGCACCATGAAATGCAGCCTGGCCCCAGCAGGGATGGGACCTCAGGCTGTTCGCCACCCACAGTATGGGGACACTACACACACCCTGGTGGAGAAGATGAACTACACCGGCTGGTTCCTGCCTGGATTTGAGGCCCCAGCATTCGTCGACCCCCTACTTTCTAAGCTGTGAGTGCCCCTTGGGGCAAGGGTGGGGTGCCCTCTCTTCCATGCAGAGGGGACAGAACATCTTGGTCCCTGCTGGGGAGCCCCTGAGCATCCCCCAGGATGGCATGAAGAGGCAGCATAGAGGCCAAGAGCCTAGGGTCTGGAACCCAACTGCCTTGGTTCAAATCCCAGCTCTGTCACTTACTAGCTATTTAACCTTGGCAAGTTATTTTTCTAAGCCTCAGTTTCTTCATCTGTAAAATGGGGCTAGTAATAGTGCGTGAGTTGATGCAGATAAAGTGTCTAGAGTAAGTGCTATGGAATAATGAGCAGTTACTGTTATTGAGGGGCTGGGGGAAGGAAGAGATTTAGGGAGTAGCCTTCTCCTCACCCCCTAACTGCCTTCCTCTCCCAGGCCCAACTGCAGTCTCAAGATAATTGATCACATTGTGGGAAACCAGCCTGATCAGGAGATGGTGTCTGCCTCAGAATGGTGAGTCCCTGGCCCAAGCCCTTCCCACATGTGTGACAGGCCCACTGCCAGGTCTTGTCGGGAAATAGAGCACGAGGTGGGGGCAGGTTAGTCTGAGGTCACTGATTCATCTGTTCCCTGAAAAACTGTCACCATGGAGACCAGAGGATTTAAGGCCCGAAGTGACCCACCGGTCCTCCCTCTGAGGAACCTTGGGGAATCAGCACAGGGGGTGTCACAGTCCAGGGAGGCTTGGAGGAAGGCTGTCACTACCCAAAGAGCACGTGTGTGCAAATTAGAAGCAAGTAGCCTTTCTCAAAAGCACCTCGATCTGTTAGAGTGGTGCCATGGATACGGACCTTGTTATCAGATGCTTTACTTCCACCCAAAGGAAAATTGTCATAATAAAGGTACAAACCCATGATGTGCGTGATGTGAAAGGTGGTACCCTTTTTGGAGCCTGCTCAGGGAACAAATTCTGGAAGGTGGAGTAGGGGCGGGGGGCAGGTCCCAGGCCAACATCAGAGCCATTGTGCCCTTCTGGCCACCCCCCCACAGGTACCTGAAGAACCTGCAGTTCCACCGTTTCTGGTCGGTGGATGACACGCAGGTGCACACGGAGTACAGCTCTCTGCGGTCCATCGTGGTGGCCAATTACGAGGAGTCCATCAAAATGCCCATTAACGAGCCAGCGCCGGGCAGGAAGAAGTCCCAGATCCAGGTGGGGCCTCCCTCGGGCCCCGGGGGCCTTGGCTGAGGAAGAAGGAAGCAGGGAAGAGGTTTGAGGGCTCTCGTAGGGGCAGGGGTGTGGGTGACGGGGCCACTGACAATGCTTTCCTTGCTTCCCTCCCACAGGAATATGTGGACTATAACGGGGGCGCTGGGGTCCAGCACATTGCTCTCAAGACTGAAGACATCATCACAGCGGTTAGAAGCCCATTCCTGGTCCTAATTCACCTCCCATTCAGCTCCAGAGCCAAACTCTGCAAAACGGAGTCAGAGGCTGGGGATGGGGGTGACGAGTGGCAGTCCTGGGTCCCCTTCGTCAGCCCAGACGGCTGACAGGGCTCCCTTACTGGCTCGTGCCACTCATGTGCAGGCAGATTCCCACCCTAGAGAGTTTGGTCTCTCTGCTACAGAGGTAGCAAGTGCCAGAGTAACAAGAAGCCTGGGCTCTAGACCTGGTTCTGCCAGTAACTTACTGTGAGTCTTTGGGGGATTCAACCCCCTCTCTGGGCTTCAGTTGCATCAACTTGAAATCGAGGATATTAAGCTACAAGATCCACTAGGTCCTTTTATCCAAATTAAATGTCCTGAGTCTATGGCTCCAGCCCTTGGGGAGGCTGGGTCCCACCTGTTCTTAATGTGGCAGTACGACCAAGTGGACAAGAGCCTGGCCTGTCCCATTCAGTCCCAGCCCAACCAAGAATTCACCATGACCATGGCAACTTCATTCATTCATCCACGCAATAGATGTTTATTGAGCACCTACTACGTGCCAGGCACTGTTTCAGGTACTTGGGATACATTAGCCAACAAGACAATAGTTTCCACCCTTATGGAGGCACAGAACAAAATTAGTAAAATATCTGTTAGATGGCAGTGAGTGCTCTAGAGGAAAATAAAGCAGGGCCATGGGCGAGGGAGGGTGAAGGACTTTTTTTTTTTAATTTCAAGTTTTTCCTTCTCTTTTCTTTTTTTTTAGTTTATTTAATTTATTTATTTTGGCTGTGCCAGGTCTTAGTTGCGGCACACGGGATCTTCGTTGTGGCACGCGGGCTTCTTAGTTGTGGCATGTGGGATCTAGTTCCCTGACCAGGGATCGAACCCAGGCCCCTGCACTGGGAGGGCAGAGTCTTACCCACTGGACCACCAGGGAAGTCCCGGGACTTTGTATATTTAAATTAGGTGGTCACCAAAGTCCTGGCGCTAAGAAGGAGACATTTAAGAATGCAGAAGACAGAGAGGAAGCAGTGGAAATCTGGGGAAAGCGCCCCAGGAAGAAGGGACAGCCAGGGTAGAGGAAGGTTAAAGGAACAGCTGGAACAGAATGCACAAGGAAGAGAAGGGTAGGAGATGCGGCCAGAAGGTAGGAGTGGGGGCAGATGGTGAGGACTTTGAATGTGACTCTGAGACACCCCCGTTGGGTAAGCAGAGGAGTGACATGATTTGACTTGTATTTTAATAAAATCCCTCTGGCTCCTATGTTGAGAATAGATATTAATACTTAATCTCTCAATGCCTCAGTTTTCCTAGCTATGAAATGGGGAGAATAATCATCCAAATGTCTCAAAAGATTACTGCATCGACATAATAAGACAGTACATAGAAAGTGCTCGAGAGAGGCACGTAATGAGGTCCCATAAATGTTAGTGATTGCTGTTCTTCCCTCGGGACCCACAAGGCCCAGAGGAGGAAGGGGATGAGGTCACACTGCATCCTGGCAGTTTGGGGAAGCTGGAGTAGGGACCCTGCCTCCTCCTGGCCTAGCACTTCCCCCTGGCTGGGAGTGTTGAGCATGGAGAGAGAAGGACTGACCTTGACCCTGCTCTGAGACAGATTCGCCACTTGAGAGAGAGAGGCATGGAGTTTTTGGCTGTTCCGTCCACATACTACAAACAACTGCGGGAGAAGCTCAAGTCGGCCAAGATCCGGGTGAAGGAGAATATTGATGTTCTGGAGGTAAGGCCTAGACCAGGATCCTCGGTCAGCCGAGAACAAGCCCTGAGTTCCATCTTGCCTCACAAATGTTATCTCAACCTTGCACCAGGCAGTGGGATGCAGCCGGGAAAGCAGACCAGGTCCCTGCCGTCATGGAACTTGCATTCTAGTGAGAAGACAGATGACAAATAAATAACACAAACACCATCAGAGAGAGAGAGAGAGTTGGTGTTGTGCAGAAACTTAAAACAGGCTATGACAGAGAGTGATCTGGGGTTGCTATATAGGAGGCAGTCGGGGAAGGCCTCTCTGAGGAGGTGACATTTCCGTGAAATCGAGATGATGAAAGGGAGTTGGCTGTGTGAAGACCTAGAGAAAGAGCAGTCCTGGCAGAGGGAACAGCAAGTGCAAAGGTCCTGAGGTAAGAGCAAGCTCTGAGTATCTGAGAAACAGAAAGAGAGCCAGAGTGAATGAAAGGAAGTGTTTGAGGAGTGGCCCAGGTCAAAGAGGTAGGCAGGAGCCGATTCCTCTGGTAGGCTATTTAGGAGTTCGGATTTTGTTCTTCTGTGGCCAGAAACCATTGGAGGTTTTTCTGGTTTTGTTTTTGACAGCTTTATTGATATTTAAGGTACATAACATACATCATTTTTTAAAATACACAATTCAGTGGGTTTTGGCTCTTCACTATATTATGCAGCCATGATTGGAATCAATTTTGGCGCATTTTCATCACTCTAAAAGGAGACCTCAAACCTCTTAGTCACCACCTCCCAATCTCCCCATTCCACCTCCTCACCCTCAGCCCTAGGCAACCACTGATCTCCTGTCTCTATAGAGCTGCTTTTTCTGAACATGTCATATAAATGGAATCATATAATCTTTTGTGACTGGTTTCTTTCACTCAGCATCATGTTTTCAAGGTTCATCCATATTGTAGCCTGTGTCAGTACTTTGTTCCTTTTTATAGCTGAATAATATTCCATTGGATGAATAGACCACGTTTTGCTTACCCACTCATCAGCTCATGGACATTTGTTTCCACTTTTTGGCTACCATGAATAATGCTATGATCATCTGGGTAACAAGTATCTGTGTGGACATACGTTTTAATTCTCTTGGGTAGATACCTAGGAGTCAAATTCCTGGGTCGGTCATATGTAACTCTACTTCTACTTTTTTGAGGAACTGCCAGACTGTTTTCCACAGCGGCTGCATCGTTTTACATTTCCACCAGCCACATATGAGGGTTCTGGTTTCCACTGGAGAGTTTTAAACAGGGGAGTGAGATGATCTGATTTTTGAAAGATCCCTGAATGTGGGGAAGATGGATTGTAAGGAGGCAAGAGAAGCAGCAGGGAGAGCTGTGTGGGTGCTACTTGGGTGATCCAGGCCAGCCTTGGGTGGCTAACACAGGGGCTGAGGCGGGGAGGTGGTAATAGGACAACTGGAGAATCTATCTGGAGGTGTCTGGAACTGCTGCAGAAAAGGGTCTTTTCTTGGCTTTGGGGGTGCAGAAGCCACCATGGCCTTCCTAAATATCCCACCATTCCAGGCTAGAGGGGCCAGCCAGTCTCCCCCTTACCCAGTCCCCTGTCTCCCACCTAGGAGCTGAAAATCCTGGTGGACTACGACGAGAAAGGCTACCTCCTGCAGATTTTCACCAAGCCCATGCAGGACCGGCCCACGCTCTTCCTGGAAGTCATTCAGCGCTACAACCACCAGGTACCACTAAAGACCGCCTGTCCCCAGCGGTTGGCTTCCTGGGCCCGCAGCTCACCTCCTTTCTCCCGCTCCAGGGTTTTGGAGCCGGCAACTTCAACTCACTGTTCAAGGCCTTCGAGGAGGAGCAGGACCTGCGGGGCAACCTCACCGACATGGAGACCAACGGGGTTGCGCCCGGCAGGTAGGCGGCTCTGGTGCCGCCTGACCCAGCGAAGCCCCGCCCACCTGCGGGCGCACGGTGGGCCACGCCCCCTCGTCCTGGAACGCGCCCACTCCACAGGCCCTGAACAGCGAGCCCTCCTTACTGGCCACTCCCTTTAGACCCCGCCCACTAGCCGGCTCCGGGACCTCCCCCGCCCCCACAAGACTCCGCCTACCTCCTAACTCGCCCCCTTGGTTGGGCTGTTCAGTCTCCCGCCCTCCGGAATAAAGCGGACTGGGGTCCAAGGCGGTGTCCACGTGTTTGTGCCGGGCTGGAGCAGTGAGGTTGTTTGGCCGCCAGGGGGAGCTCAGGGCGGCAGCACTGTAAGAGACATCCGCGTTAGGGATTCAGAGGCTGCGGGAGCCGAGGAGGCGCCGGGGGCAAGCGCTGGGCTGAGTAGGACCGCGCAGGTCGCGGGGAGTTCTGGAACCAAGTGGTGCAGAGGGCCTACACGCTAAAGGGAAAGACAGACAATAGCGTTTTGTAGAGTGGTAAATGCTATTAAGAAAATGAAGCAGGTGATGAGCTTGTGTAGAGGTGAAGGTGGGAGGAAGGACTAATGTCGATCGAGGGAAGGCCCCGCTGGGAGGTGACGTTTGGGAGCCAGCCATGGGAAAATCTGGGGAAAGAGCATCCCAGGAGGAGGGTACAGCAAGGGTAAAGGCCCTAAGGTGGGACAGAGCTTGGCAGCATCCTGTCCGATGGCGTTACGATCTCCAAGGATGAGCTGTACCCAACTTGGCTGCCCTGAACCCAAACTTCTGGACTTAAGAGAGTGTTAGCCCAGGGACTTTGGGGCATCATCCTCGCTCAGCACCCACGGCACATGGTTCCTGGTGTGAGAGCTGGTAGAAGGGATCTGCGCCCCTCAGCTTCTGCCCTCTACCCGCAGCACGGCAGACAGCAGTGCCTACTCCCTCACACCCCCTTGCAGCTCCACTCCCCCCAACCCTGCTCCAGGCGTGGACTCCATTTGAAGAGAGGCTAGTTCATACTCAGGTGTGAATGGCCCTTGCAAAAAAGAGTGACACAGTTGGGAAAGGAGCTGCTGGTCCTAAAACACTTAGAAGGAAAATTTTCTTCAAAACCGGGGAAGAGGAGGTGGGGGCAAATAGGATCTCTTCTGCTTCTGATTTTTTCTTCGTTTTCTTTTCCTTTTTTTGGCTGCACTGCACAGCTTGTGGGATCTTAGTTCCAATCAGGGATTGAACCCTGGCCCTGGGCAGTGAGAGTGCGGAGCCCTAACCACCGGCCGGCCAGGGAATTCTCTACTTCTGATGCTTGACAACCCTCCCTGAGGAGGAGTCAACTCAGAACTAGAAGCAGGTGGATCTCAGTGTCAGAAAAAAAATCGGAGTTGGTGTAATGGAGGAATTGGGAGGAATTTTTCCACCCCCCTCAAGTTATAGAAACTTGGCTTCTAGGATCATGAATTCAGAAATGAAAAGAACAGCAGTGAGAAACCAGAGGAACAACGGTAGGTCCCAGGCCGGTGCTGCTGGTCAAATATACCTTCCCTCTATTTTCCCATGGTTCATGCAAAGAAGGGAAATTCTGTAACACAGGGGCTTGCAAACTGGTGGTTCACGGGCCAGATCTGGCTCACAGATGTATTTTATTTCGTCTGCCTGGTTTTAAGAAATTCGAGTCAACCTTTCAGAAGGTCAGGATATTTCACATACAAACTCTACGGTTCTGGTTCCACCTGGGACAACCAGGCAGTTCTGACCTTGCCTTCCTGTGCAGTGACAACCAGCTGGCACAGGGCGGTAGGTGCCTCTTCAGATGGGGTGTGGGCAGGGCCGACCCTCATTAGCTGAGCACAGACTAGGGAGCCCCACTACCTGGTCAGCCGCTTGCTAGCTGTGTGTGGTCTTGGGCAAGCTACTTGATCTCTCAGTGCCTCGGTTTCCCTTGTCTGTTAAATAGGGATAATACCTCTTAGCGCTACTGTTTTTTGGTTGTTGTTTTTTGTTTGTTTTGTTTGTTTGTTTGTGGCTGAGCGGTATGCAGGATCTTAGCTCCCCGACCAGGTATCAAACCCCGGGCTCCCTGCAGTGGAAGCACGGGGTCTTAACCATTGGACCGCCAGGGGAGTCCTGCACTATGGTGAGTTTGATATCAAAGATGTTTAAAACTATTGCTGGCACAGCGTCAGCGCTATGGGTTTGCTCTTGTTATTTCTGGAGAGGGGCCTGGATGAGGGGCTCTCGCCCAGGTCTACCTGGCACCTGCCTCTCTCCAGCACAGCCCCATCTGCTCTGTGCATGCAGACGTCTTGAGTTGAGGCTTCGCTTTGGCCCCCACAGCAGAAGCAGTGAAGAGAGGACTTTCCCTGTGGGACTGAGGGAGAGAGGGAGAGGTGGATGCATTTGAATACTGTAGAAGGGGAACCATCAGCCTTGGTAGCTGAGGGAAAGGAGAAGCCCAGGATTTCCAGCCTGTGAGCTTAGGGAACCAGCGGCAGCTGTGGTGGGTGGAGGCGTGGGATAGAAACGCCATTGATCGAGGTGGAGAATTCAGCAGCAGGTTGGAGAGGAAAGCTGAAGGAAACTCAGATTTGCACGCGTGTTTCTTTTGTGAGCCTTGGGCTGGACGCCCTGGGTTGTCCCTGTGCTGCCCTGCAAGGCTCTGCAGCATCTGCCTCCCCGACTCCCCCACCAGGTCTACCTCTCAGAGCTCATTTCCTTTACTCACCCTTCCCCGTCACTCGGCTGCAGCTACACAGGCCTCCTTGCTGGTCCTCAAATACACCAGGCAGTCTTCTGCCACAGGACCTTTGCACTCACTGTTCCTTCTGCCTGGAATACCTTTCCCCCAGGTCTCCACAGGCTAACTCCCTATCTCCTTTGACCCGGGTCTCCACAGGGCTGACTCCCTTTTCTCCTTTGAGTTTTGTTCACATGTCAGGTAAGTGGGCTTCCCTGACCACCCTGTTTAAAATTTCGCCCCTCTCCCACCGACACCCCCTTCTCATAGCTATTTTTCTCCTTATCATAGCATTTATCTTCATGTTTGCCTGACTCACCCATAAGGACACAATCACCTTGAAGACAGGAAGTGTGTTTTCTCCACTCCTGTAGCCCCAGTGCCTAGAGGAGTACCTGGCACATAGTAGGTGCTCAATAAATATTGGTTGAATGAATAAGCGAATGGCCAGCAGCTGCCCCTACCTTCTCTTTTCTGGCCCTGCCTGTCAACTCTTTTTCTGTTCCCACGAATTCACCTCTAGTGGTGTCCACCTGTCTGGATGGACAATTCCAGGAAAACAGCCCACCAATGAGAGACACCTCCCTTGCCTTCATTTCTTTGCTCGCAAGTAAGGCTGCCAAGAACGTCCTTGTACAGTATCCTTGCCTGCTCGTGGCTCTCAGGTTCAATTCCTGACAGTGGAACATTTGGGCCAAGAGTTTATGTGCATTTTATTTTATTATTTTTTTTGCTGTACGTGGGCCTTTCACTGTTGTGTCCTCTCCCGTCAAGGAGCACAGCGCTCCAGATGCGCAGGCTCCACGGCATGTGGGATCTTCCTGGACCGGAGCACGAACCCGTGTCCCCTGCATCGGCAGGCGGACTCTCAACCACTGAGCCACCAGGGAAGCTCTATGTGCATTTTAAATATTGGTCATTAATATCTAATTTTTCCTCCTAAAGGTTGCAGCAACTAATGCTTCCACTAACGGTGTGTGAGTGCCCCTCACCCCGCGCTCACCAACACTGGTATCTGCCACTTGACAGGGGAAGTGGTATCATGGTATCATTTGCGCTTCCTTAGTAAGAAGTGAGCTTCTTTTCAGTCACGCTGCTTTTTGCTGAGGTTCTGAGTCTGTCCTTCTCAAAGATAAGTGGACATCTTCTAACAAACTCTCTGTGGGTCCCTCAGTTACCCCACCACTGGACCAGGCAGAGTTGAGACCTATGGGGAGCAGAACCTGTGGAATACCCACAACACTGCATACATTTAATTCTTCTCAACTGGTGACTGTTTTATCAGCCCCCTCCTGCCTCACAGACCAGAGTGATGTCCCCTTAGTGTTAATCGTTTCTGAGGTACCACCTTTCCAAGATCTTCTAGTAATAGAAATAGGATATTTGATCTTGTTTCCTTTAATTGTAGACCATTAGCAGTGTTAGATACCTAAGGTTTTAAGAAGAGTTCTAGAAGGAAAACTTGAAAGCCATGGACGGTCTAGTCTGACTATAACTTGTCCCAGTTCAAAGAATCCACCTACAGGCTTAGAGTTTAAGAACAGCTGGTCTTACAGTGCTCTATGTCAATTATAGCTCAATAAAAGTGGAAGAAAAAAATATATATATGTTTTTAAAAAAGCAGACGGTCTGAATGGACCACACCCCACCTAGTTCCTTCCACCCCGACCCCTGACTACTGGAGCACCCGCTCCTTAGCGAGCAGGGTGCGCCCCCAAGAGAAAGAAAGGAGGAGGAGAAGAGAGAGGAGAGCAAGGGAGATGGCGTATCTGTAAGAAAAGTCAGTATATTTATGGTTTGCTTTATAAAAGTTACTATAATACAATGGTACATAGTATTGAATTCACAAAAATATGAACAAATATTTACAGCAAGACACACCCACAACGGAAACACTTCTCTTCAAAACAAGTTACGTACGATGAGAGTCTATATGCACAAACATCCCTAAAACTTATGGGTTCTCTTCTTTGCTGGAGGAGGGAGGTGGGGGGTGGGCAGGGACAAGAAAAAGAAAAAGCAGAAACCCCCAACTCTTCAAAAGCAGAGGTTTGTTCAATGTAAATGAAGGCATTGAAAGAAAAATGAGTTGACACCTTTCTGGCTATTGCAAGCCATTTCAGGGGTGGGACGGGGGTTCCTGGGAACAGGGAGGGTCCAGGCCCTTGCTCGCCCTTAGGGAAGGCTGGTTGGGCAAGGTGAGGCCAGAGTGAGGGGTGAGGCAGGACCCTGGACCCTGGGTTCCTCACATTCCCCCCGCCCCACTTCTTTTACGGGAGGAGGGGAACAGACTGAAGACAGCCCCTTGGGGGCTCCAGGAGTAACTTAAATCGGCCGTCTCTACCAACTACACATTTCCTCGTGTGAAAAATAAATATTTCCTCAGTTGCACAGTGAGGCAGAAAACCGCAAAAGGAAGAGAAGGTTGCCGCTGTGCCCAGGTCCCCCTCCGTGTCTTAATGCCACCGATTTCACGGAGCTTGAAACCGGTGGGCATAGTCTCAAACAGAGAGGGCATGGGGTAAAGAAATTGGAAAAAAAAAAAAAAAAAAGAAAAACACAACAAAACCACCAACGACAAAAAAAAAAAAAAAGAGAAAAATAACAATTCTTTGTACAGAATTTACATGATAACAAGCTTGACACAAGCTGAGATACCAGAGGCTCCGGGGCCTGCATCCGCAGGGTCAGGGCAGCCCCGCCGGGAGCTCCCGTCTTGGTGAGGATGACTCCTGGTCACAACAGTCACTTTCCATAAATTATTTACATGCCTGCTTTGCTTTCTAGGGTGCGGGGGACTTGCTTGTGTGTGTGTGTGTGTGTGTGTGTGTGTGTGTGTGTGTGGTTTTTTGGAAGTACAAAGAAATAAGCAAAAAAGTCTTCCCACATGTTTCTACAAGAAACAATGTTCCCGAAAAAAAGTCCTTTATGGCAGCCTATGTACAGAAATCTGTTCTGAACTTCAAAAACCTATTTTTTCCCCCTTCGTTTTGATTTTATACACGCACAAGAAAAAAAAAATCCATGGAAAGGAACTCTAAAGAAGATGATGCCAAGGGTTAAAAAAAAAAACAACCAAAAACCTGTCAGACGTAGATCTGAGTTTTTAAATCTTTTCCAAGATTTTCCTTTCTCTGGGAGAAATAAATCTTCTCACTCTGAAAATAAATATGCTCTTGACTTCTTGGGGCGAGGGGCTTGCTGGCAGGGTGAGTCAGGCTATGGGCTGGGGGCGAGCGGGTGAAGCTTATAAGCAAACAAAAATACGCCACACGCATTCGGTCAGGCATTCGGTCAGACACCCGTAGTGGCGGGTCGGGACCCGCCTGCCCTGGTGGGAGGTGCTTCTCTCCCCTGGGGGTGAAGGTGAGGGCAGGAGAGGGTAAGTAAACACAACCCTTCCAGCGCCCCCCCCAGCCCCCCTCCCCCCCGCTGGCATTCGAATGAGAAAGTAAACACTGAACCCAAGATTTGGGGGGTGGAAGGGTGTGGGGTGGCAGGGGGAGCCCCAGGGAAAATTCCTGCCTGGGACCAGCTTGGCTCCACCAGGGTCTGCTGGGGGAGGGGGAAAGGCACCCCCAGGCTGCTGGGGAAGGAACCGACTGGAGGGGGGTCGGAAAGAGGGGGGAGCTTCTCACTGAGTCCGCCGGCAGAGAGGGGGCCTTCCGTAGTGTTCTGAGGTCAAAGCCGCCTGGCCCGACCCCCCTCCTCTGCAGCACCTGGCCCGGCGCCCGGGCCCGGAGGGTTCCAGAACGTGGGCCGACACACCATCAAACCAGCAGCCCCTGCCGGGGGTCCCCGCTCTCTGATTCTGCCTTCACATTTCAATGGTTAAAGCATCTTTTCTCACGAAGAGGAAGAAAAGAATGAGAAGACGAAAACAACGTAGCAGCATTCATGGGAAGAGGCTGACGGGGAAGGGAAGGCGGGACAGAGAAGACAGGGAGAAAGAGGTGGAGGAAGGGGAGAGGCCGGGGAGGTAGGGGGGTGGGGGGAGACATTTACACCGGAAACCAAAGTCCCGAAAGGAGCATTTCTTTAAAAAAACGGAAGAGACATGGGCTGAGAGACAGAGAAGCCCTTTCCCACTGAGGGGCCGGAGCTGCGGTGGGTCCTGGGGGTAGTGTTGGGGGCGCCAGGCCCTGGCATGGCTGCTGGGTAGAGGGACAGCACCTGAAATGGGGGTGGGAGGTGGGGTCTGGCCCCGGGGCCAGGGGTCCACGCCCGGGCGCCGGGGGTGGCTGATGTCCCCAGGCACCGGGCCTAGTTGAGGGTCCCCCGGCAGTTCTCGGAGCCGCAGAGGCAGGGGATCTTGACGTCCTCGATGGGGAACTTGTAGTCGTAGGTGATCTCCTCGTTGACATTGATGTGCTGCTTCGAGTAGATGACGATCTTCTTCTGCGACTCCACGGTGATGACCTTGGCGTAGCAGTTGGGCTGTGGGTGGGATGTGCGGGGGAGGGTGAGCCGACCCACCTGGGACCCCACCCGGGCCCTCCCTGACTGCAGTCCCCCAAACCCAACTGAGCCCCGTGCTCAAGGCCTGATGTACTGGTCCCACGACCCCACTGCCCACTGGCCACCTGCCCTAGGCCTCGGCTCCCCTATCTGGCGGACCAGGGCCCCCTGTCTCTGATATTAAATAAGAATCGTGATTGTAATAATAACAAATTTCGCAGGGAAATATTCAATTTACTTTTATACCGCAGGTGATCCCCAAATTTATGTTTCTAGCCCAGGCCCTACATCTGAGCTCTAGAGAAGGGGTCAGCAAACTCCGGCACCCAGCTGCCTGTTCTTGAAAATAAAGTTTTATTGGCACACGCTCATTTATTACATACTGCCTATGGCTACCTTCGTTACAATGGCAGTTAAGTAGTTGCCATGAGATGGTCTGGGCCACACAGCCAAAAATACTAACTACCTGGCCCTTTACAGAAAAGGTTTGCCTGCCTGCATTCCAGGGCCCCAGATCCAACTAGCTGCTCGATATCCACCTCTGGCAGCTCAAGGAGACAACTTTGAGTCAGTAAACTCAAACCTAGGGAGTGGCCATTCCATGCACCCAGTCCCCCAAGCACCTGCCCCCCGCCTCCCCTCCAGCAGTGCTGGATCCAGCCCACCACGCCCAGCGGCTTCTGCCTCAAAGGGCCTCTCGATTCTGTCATCACTTGCCTGGACTGCAGCGGCTCCCGCTGCCTCTCTGAACTCGGAATAACTCCTGACCCAGCTGCCAGGGAAATCTTTCCAAAGGGACAGCAAATCCTGTCACCCCAGGGCAATAGCCGGCCTCGGCTTTTAGAGAAAGTTCTCAGCTCTGCTTACGAGGCTGAGTGACCCAGCCACCACCAACCCTGCCAACCTCATCCTCTCACCCTGCCCTCTGCCCCCTACGTCAACCCATTGCCCCTCACACAGGTGTCCTCCCTCCCTGCCCCAGGCCTCACCTCACTCACTACCGCACCCGGGTGACTCCCTCTTATCCCTCAGCTCTCACAGGAGATGCACAGCGAAGTCCCTACGGGCCCCCGGGTACGATCAAGTCACAGTCGTGCGAGCTGGCACGCACTGAGCCCCCGCTGTATCTGCACGGAAGGCTTGCCCTCAGTAACCCGCTTGGTCCTCCCGACACCCTGCGAGGAGGGATTGTTATCATCCCCGTTTTACAGATGAGGAAACTGAAGCACCAAGACACGAAGTAACCTGCCTACGGTCGCTCACTAAGTAGCAATGCCAAGACTTAAACTACAGCCAGGGGCACCTGTCCTCCTTTTGAAGCTCCCTGTGCTTATCTTCACGAGAGGACCACCCTTGTTAGCAACGCCCACCTCCACACCCAGACCTGTGCCATGTCAGCCGTCGGTAGCCCAGTGTGACTCTTTAAGTTAATTTAAATTAAACACTCAGTTTCGGGGGCTTCCCTGGTGGCGCAGTGGTTGAGAGTCCGCCTGCCGATGCAGGGGACGCGGGTTCGTGCCCCGGTCCGAGAAGATCCCACGTGCTGTGGAGCGGCTGGGCCCATGAGCCATGGCCGCTGAGCCTGTGCGTCCGGAGGCTGTGCTCCGCAACGGGAAGGGCCACAGCAGTGAGAGGCCCGCGTACCGCAAATAAAAACACTCAGTTTTTTAGCCACACTAGCCACGTTTCAAGCGCTCAACACCACACGTGTATATCAGTGGACAGCAAAGATGCAGTGCACTTCCGTCGCTGTAGAAAGCTCTACTGGCCAGCACTGCCCCAGAGGCATAGAAAACGCCCAGCATGGAGGAGGCACTCTGTAATTACCAGCTGTATGGACCACGTCACGAGCACCTCTAGTCTCATTACGTGCATCTTACAGATGAGAAAACTGAAGCTCAGAGGAGATCGGCTCCTCGGATAAGGCCTCACACCTCCACCTCCCTCCCCGCTATCCTCGTGGGCCCCGAGCTCGGGAAGGAGGCCGCGCCGGTTCCTGTGCCCTCCGGTTGCGGGTCCTCCTGGCACAGCAGCAGGGGCGGCGGCCCCGAGCCGGGCACTCACGTTGCAGCTGTGGTTGATGAAACGCGCGAAGTTGCCGCACTTGGTGGCGTCGATGATGGTGTCGTGGTCCACCCGGAACATGTAGCTGCTACCGATGCCCTCGTCCTCGTAACGTTTCTCTCGCATGTCCGCAATCACCTGGCCAGGAAGAGGCCTCAGTCTGGGCGGGGCTGGCCGTGGCCCCACCCCGACACCTGTCCTGGCTGGCAGCGCTTACCTGGCGGATGTTCTGGCCCACATACTCGATGACCATCTCGTCGGCCGCGATGGGCTCCATGGCGAACAGGCCCCAGTCGTGAATGTGACTCTTACAGAATTTGAGCTTTTTCTTCCGGAACTGGGGGAGGGAAGGGGGTGGGGGTGAGAGCCCTGGTCCCGGATTCTGTGGCCGCCCCAGGAGGGGCCCAGCCTCACCTTGAGCTGGTTGAACTTGAGCAGGTCACTGTCACAGCTGCCAGTGAAGGAGGACAACAGGCGGCGCTGCTCGGAACGCCGCTCCGAGCCGGCCCGCGTGGAGGCGTGAGGCTGCGCTGGGATGCTCATGCCCTGTGAGGACGGGTACAGGGATGGGGACGGCGGGTGACAGATCAGAGAGGGGTGCGGCCGCCTGGGGGAGCTGGCTGCAGGGAACCTGTGTCCCCGTCTCATCCTTGGCAACCCCACCGGAAGCTCTATGTGGCCCTAGCTTCCCAGCTTCCTTGCTCTGAGCGTCCTGATAGCCCCCTCTCCTCTACAGGATCCTTCCCGTCAGAATCTGAACGTGCTCAAGCTCCTCTAATCTTAAACAAGACGACGCAGCGTTCTCTTCACTTTTGCCATCTTTTCCCTTCTCAGCTAGATTTGAAAGCATCTCCGCTTTTTGGACAGAGACGGTGGGTGTCTGTCTACCTAACACCCCATGGCTTCATTCAAAACCACGGCTCTTCCCAACACCCTCGCATCCCTTCCCTCTCTTGGCCTCCCTCTTCCTCTGTCCCCACCATTGACACCTGGAGCTTCACTCCCCTCCAGATGTTCTCCCGGGTCGGCTCACCCCTGCTGTGGCCTTTGGTTAACATTTCCATCCTCATGAAGCCTAAATTTAGGTCCCCGGACCAGACGTCCCTCTCCCAAGCTCTCTACTGTACCCATATATCTAACTGTCTGCCAGACCTCACGACCTGGAAGTTCCACAAACCCCAAAACTCAAACCATCCCAAAGTGGGGGTCCCACCTTCCTTCTCACCTCAGTGCTTGGCATCCAGCTATGCAGTCCCCAAGGCCGGACCCAGCAGCGTCCCACCCCATTCTGCCTCCTGTAACCAGTCAGGCCCCCAGTCCCATCCATTTGACCTTCTAATGTTCGAATATTCCTGAGAGTCTTTCAAATGCATCTACTTTTTCCCACACGGCCCCCCATGTCCAACCTACCCAATTTATTTCCTTAATTTAAAGAAGAATGAAGGAAACTTCTGGAAATGCAACTCAACT
Source organism: Mesoplodon mirus (assembly GCF_964341445.2). Classification (NCBI taxonomy): domain Eukaryota; kingdom Metazoa; phylum Chordata; class Mammalia; order Artiodactyla; family Ziphiidae; genus Mesoplodon; species Mesoplodon mirus. Next base: position 7,972,140 of record NC_138989.1, read on the forward strand.
CTGTTCGTATCCCTGATTAAAACCCTTCGGAGGCTCTCCCCTGCCCGCCCCTCACCTCACCTCGCACACTTGAGCACCCAGGGGAGTAGCACCCTTCGTGCTCCGTGCACCAGCCCCTCTGGCTCCACAACTGCTCCCGGTGCCTGGCACCCCCTCCAGGAGGGCCCCTACCCTCTGCCCAGCCCGGGAGGCTCCGGGGTGTCCAGGCACCTGACGGCCGTACCTGGGTGTCCGTGGGGGGCTCATCGGTGCTGGCGCGGCTGCTGTTGAGGTATCTGAGCTTGTCCTTCTTGTCGATGGTGTAGAAGCCCTCGCTGCGGGCACAGCCTGTCACGTGCTCCCGGATGCCGTCGTCCCGTTTCTTCTTCTTAGCTGAAGAGAGGCTGGTGGGTGGGTGTGGGTCAAGGGCCACATGGACATTCTCGGAGAGCCCCTCCCAGTCCTGCTGGAGACCCACCCTCCCAGGCCTGGTCTCTCCACTCTCAGACCCATCTGCAGGAGGCCGAGGATGCCCAGCTCCACGGCCCACACCTACACCACTTCCCTGCACCTGCCCACAGGCCAACTCCACCGTGGTCAGAACTCTGACAGGTACCCAGCTGCATGGCCTTGGGTGTGTTTCTTTTTCCACCTTCTGCCTCAGTTTCCCCATATGCAAATTGGGGTAATTACCATGCCCCGTGGAATGACCACAGGTGCTTAGGCTGCTTAGCAGAGTTCCTGACACAGAGTAAATGCTCAATAAACTTGTTTGGGACAACAGGGATAAAGGCAGCGCCAACTTCATACGGTCGTGGTAACAACCGACTGTGGTGTGGCATCGTGGCTAAGAACGCAGATTCTGGAGCCAGATTAGCCTGGGTTCAAATCGCTACTCTGCTACTTCATAGCTGTGTGACTTTGGGCAGGTAACTCAATCTCTCTGAGCCTCGGTTTCTTCGTATGTAAAACGGGAATAACAGCAGCTGCTACCTCACTCGGCTGTTGGGAAGATTAAATTAGGCAAGGAGGGGGCGCCAGGGAGAGTGAGCCTTCTGTCAGCCCCTGCTCCTGTCATGTTGTACAATCACATTGTTACATTTAACCCCGAGACCTGCCAATTGTTACATTTAGCCCCGAGACCTGCCAATTGTTACATTTAACCCCGAGACCTGCCAATTGTTACATTTAGCCCCGAGACCTGCCAATTCTGGCACAGAGGGCAGTGTTTAAAAGTGCCAGTGATGACTCTGTACAGAGCCTGGCGCGGTGCCGGCATAGACACTGCTCCATAAGTGACAGTGACGTGCACTATCCTGGGAGCTGAGGCCCCCCACCCTGCCTGGCAGGATATAGGGATGGTAGACCCAGAGCGTGTCATTGAGCCAGTCCATGCCGTTGTCCTGCTGCAGCAGACGCTCGTAGGTGACACACAGGAAGCGGATGTCCTCCTCATCGATGCCGCCATTCCAGATGTCATACAGGATGGTCATCTCCTCAAACTCCGAGCGGGGCCGAAAGAGGGGCTGCGGCGGTGAGAGCTCGGGGGAGGCTGAGGCCACTAGGTCCTCGTGGCGCTTCTTCGGTGGCCGGCGCCAGGGCCCCCGCACCTTGGCCAGGTCCATGAACTCCTCAGTGACCTCGTCGCGCCCACGGGGACCCGGAGGGATGGCCTCGGAGGGCCACTGGTTCTCTAGCTCCTTAAAGGGCAGCTTGGTGGACTCAACAGGTGGCGGAGGTGGGGGCGGAGGAGGCTGGGGGGGCAAGGGTGGGGGGGGAGCCGGGATCCCCGCGTTCCGGAAGTCCAGGGTCACGGTCCGGGGGTCGTGGGTGCTGGGGAAGACAGGGGTCTGTGGCTGGCCTGGCAGAAGCAGGAGGTCCCTGCCCAGGGGGGCCCCTCCTGGCGGCCGGACCAAGGGCCCATCCAAGGAGAGCACAGCCGGCGGGGATCGCCGGGGCCGGCCCGGCTTCCTCTTGATGGGGGGTGGGCAGGGGGCCAGCGGAGCAGGCAGCAGGGGTGGCAGCTGGGTGGGGGCCCGAGTCTGGGCCCGCAGGACGGGTACGGGCAATGCCAAGGGCAGGGGCAAGGGCAAGGGCAGAGGGAGCGGCAGGCCTGTCTCCAGGAGCACAGGGGAGGCCAGGGGGCCAGACCGGTCATCACGCCGGCCAGCTGGGAGGGGACAGACAGGCAGGAGCAGGGGCCCACCAGGCTCGGGGAAGGTGGGTGTGAAGCTGAAGTCCCGGCCAGGTGTCCTCGGGAGGCCCCCGCTGCTCAAGCCGGGGGATGGGGATGGGTAGGAGAAGGGGCTGCCTGGCAGCTGTGGGGAGCTCAGGGGCAGGCCGCTACTGCCCCCCGACGGCAGGGGCTCCCCGCTCGGTGTGGCCGGCACGGCCTCTGCGCTCTGCGACTTGGCCAAGCTGCCACAGAGGCCTGGAGTACGCGGGGGCTGGTCCTCATGGGGAGGCTCCAGAGGGACTGGTGGGAGTGGGAGGTCTGGGGTCTCGGGCTCTGGTGGTGGGCTGGGTGGCCGGGGTGGTCGAGCGGGTGGCAACGGTGGCTGCAGGGGTAAGGAGAGCAGCGTGGGGGGCGCAGGCTCCGCTTCCAGGTTGTTCTCTGCAGAGAGGTGGGCAAAAACCAGACCTTTATTATTTGATTCAGATATCCCTCAGCGCCCCACTTATGCTGCCCTACTATGCACTTGACACGTCTCTGGGTATGTACTCATACCCTCTGGGTCCCTAGGGGTTCTGTGAGTAGACAGACTGTCCTCCTCCAGCTAAGCCGCTCAAGGACTGCTCAGCACCTGGCCCAGTGTCAGGCACACAGTAGGTGTCTGATAAATGTTGGTGGGAGTAAATCAAAGATGCAGGAGACATGGTTGTAGCCCTTGACACTGTCTTTAGAATGGTGTTCCTGTGAACAGGGAGCATCCCATGGACCAAGAAAGTGAGCTCTATCAAATAAAATCCAACCAGTCTCTTTGCTGCAGGACTTGTCAGAGCCTTTACGGTTTTCTCCTAGCAGTTATCTCTACTGTCATAGAATACATTTTCTAACTTATCTGCTATCATCCATCAACCTGCCCCAGAGTGTAAGCCCCAGTTGTTTTTGTCTGTTTGGTCCACTGTTGTATTATCAGTTCTTAAAACAGTACTGGGGACGACAACAGAGGTGCAATTAATACGTTTAACAATATTCCAAGACCTGTGGTTCTATAACCAAATAACACAGAATTAAACAAAATACAATGGGTTTCTTTCCTCAAGGACTATTACAGGTACAAAGTAACCACATGTGGCTATTTAAGTTTATACTAATGAAAGTGAGACAATATCACAGATTCTGTTCCACAGTGGCACTCTCCACCTTTCAAGTGCTCTTAGCAACACTGTATCTAGTGGCTACAGTATTGGACAGGACAGAGAGAGAATGTTTCTATCATCGCAGAAAGTTCTATTGGACAGCACGTTTCTATCCCTGCAGAAAGTTCCACTGGACAGCGTTGTGAGAGCCTTTAACGCGCTTTGTGCAGCTCCACCAAGATGGTGGAGGGGGCGGCATCCATGGCCCCTCTCAACTGGCCCAGCACCCCGAGGCCTCCTCTGCTGCTTTCTGTCACTGAAATGACCATACGCACCCGCACCCATACCCCCTCTTTTGGGAGCATCTCATGGGACTAATTAATGGCCCAAGGACTAAACCCCAGGGAAATACAGAGGAATGGTGACGGCAGCAGACCTCTCTGGGATGTAACAGGCGCCAGGCTCCATGCTGGCACATCGTACGTCATCTCACTCTACCCTCCCATACGACCTCATAGGGGAAGCACAATTCACGGATCCCATTTTACAGATGAGGAACCTGACTCATTGAGGTTAAGTGATTAGTATAAAGGAGCCTGGGCTCATTCTCGTGGTGAGGACATCCTGCTTCCATGCCCACCGCCCTCCCAGGGGCTGCAAGTGCTACCTGGGGTGGGCTCCGGGGATGGCAGGGGCCGGGCCTCCATCTCTCCAGCAGGGGGCTCTGGAGACAGCAACCTGGCCCCTTCCTGGTTCAGGCCTGGCTCGTCGGGGGTCTCCTTGCAGCCAGCCAGCTCCTCGACACCCACAGGCAAGGGGGGCTCTTCCAGCATTGGGGTCCGAGCCTCGGAGGCTTCGTCCTCAGCCTCGACGTCCACCTCCTCTTCTGGGACCAGTGACTCCGTCGCGGATGCTCCTGTGGCCACATCCTCAAAGTCCTCGTCAGGAGCAGCGGGAGCCATGCTTTCTTCTGCGGCTGCCTCCTCCCCTTCCTCCTCATCTTCCTCCTCCTCCTCCTCCCCTGCTGCCAGTTCTTCTTCATCTTCTGAGGGTGATGAGGAGGACCCGGAGCTTGATTCGAAGTCAGAAGACTCAGAACTCTCACTGGAGGACTCGGCTCCAGCCTTAGAGGTGGCGATGCTCACTGTCTCCTCTGGGCGGGGGACACAGGCAGGGGCGCTGTCATTATCTGCTGTGCTCCAGCCAGGTGCTTCACCAAAGGTCTCACAACTGGCGGCGCTGGGCTGAACAGAGCCCTCAGGTGTGTGTGTGTGGTGTGTGTGTGTGTGTGTGTGTGTGTGTACTAACTAATCATCACGTTTTTTTAAAACTGAGGTGAAATCCACCTAACATAAAACTTACCATCTTAAAGTAAACGATACAGTGGTATTTAGTACATTCATGATGTAGACAACTAGCACTTGTCTGGAAGAAGCCTGTTCCCTGGAGCTATCACCTGTCTATCCACCGTTCCCTAACCCCAGCGACCACTAGTCTGCTTTCTGTCTCTGTGGATTGACCCGTTCTGGACACTTCATGAAAAAGGAATCATAGGGCATGCCCTGTCTGTGCTTTACTGAGTTCACACTTCAAAGCCAAGAAATGTGCCCCCAGAGTATTGCTGACTATTGCACGGGCTCTGCGCTCTGCACAGGGACCCCGGGCTGGGCCGGGAGCCCCGCTCACCTCCATCTGAGTCCCCTTCTTCCTTGTCACTCATCTCCGACAGGGCTGCGCGCTCATCGTCATTCTCAGACTCATCCCTGTCATCACTGTCTTCATCATCGTCATCCTGGGGGACAGGGACGGAGGAAAGGTGAGCCGAAGGGTCCCCTCCCCTGGCCCAGCACCCCAGGCCTCCCCAGCCCGAACGGTACCTTGTCCGACAGGGATGAGGTCGAGGAGGAGGAGGAGATCTGGCTCCTGGGGCCTTCCTCCCCCTCCCCCTCCTCCTCCTCCCCCTCCCCCTCCTCCTCCGCGCTTTCTCGCTCCTCCTTGTCGGAGGCTGAGGATGAGGGTGAGGTTGTCGAGGACCCCGAGGACGAGGACGCCGATGACGATGAGGACACCGACAGCGACTCCTTCTCATCCTCCTCCCCGCCACTGTCCAGCTCCAGGGGCCGGGCTGGCCGCCGCCGCACACCCACGCCCTTGGGGTCCCGCTTGGCGAGCTCACAGGGGGCATCCGCCATGTCGCGGTCCCGCTCCCGCTCAGACTCTGTGGGGAAGGGAGGGCTGTCAGAGCTGGGCCAGGGGCGCGGGGGAGGAGAAGATCCCAGCACCCGGCGAGGGGAGGCGCGCAAACCTTCATCCTCCTCGTCCACGGAGGCTGAGGGTCGCAACCGCTTCTGGTCGCCAGACGAGGCAGTGTCCGGCGGCTCTTTCCTCTTGACCTTGAAGGAGGGCAGGCGGATGGCCCCGCGCAGCCCAATGCTCAGGCCCAGGCCCTCGTAGCCCAGGCCCTCGCCCTTGCCCCACGACTCCAGCAGGCAGGAGGCGATGCGGTCCTTGGGCTTCGGCCTGTCCTCGTCCTTGTGCTCACCGGACTTCACCGGGGTCAGCGAGGCCTGGGGTGCAAGAGAGGAGGGGGAGGTCACCATGGTTACGGCGCTGCCGCCAGCCCCGTCCCCTGAGCAGCCTGCCGTCCTCTCAACAGTGACGGCCACATGGTAACTGGGCACTTCCCTTCCTGGAACCTACCTCGTTTTGTGCCGACCACTCAGGACACCCCCAGGCCCCCGCTCTGCTTCCCTGACCCTCGGCTTCCTCACCTGCAAAGCGGCTACTACGGCTGCCCGCATCGGAGCAGGGGCTCTCGCACTTTGGAGGTTGGAATCCAAAAGGAACGCATTGTAAGTACACACCTGTGTCACCGACACACCGGTTTCACAAAATAACACTCACACTATCCTGCTTTGGGGGCCTGGGTGGCGGTGTTTCCAGTACCGTGCCTGGGGAGGAGAGAGGCTGCCTGGCCGGGTCTCCGCCTCCTGCCCGCCCGCCCGCCGGCCCCCCTGCAGGGCCGCGCCGCCCACCCACCTTGGCCATCCGCTCCTTCTTGTCCCACCACTCGTCGAAGGCCCGGAAGGCCACCACCTCCACCATCTTGCGGTTCAGGTCCCGCTTCATGATGGCCTTGAGCTCCTTGAGCACCACCAGCAGGACGCCGTCCACCGTGGCCTTGTGCGGGTCCTCCTGGCGTGGCACGTAGCCTGGTGGCGGCACTGACGGGTCAAACTTGGGCAGCGGTGGCCAGGGCTGCCCGCGGCCGGGGCCCGTGTTGCTCAGGGAGAAGGGGCCCCGGTAGGGCGGCAGGTTGACGAACTGCAGCCCAGCGGAGGCGGCGGCGGCTGCGGCGGCCATGAAGGGCGGGTAGGGGCAAGCGCCCTGGCCCGTCATCAGACGGCTCAGCATTTGCGTCTGCATCTGGAAGGACATGGGCATGCCGCCCCACTGGCCGCCCAGCACATGGCTCATGTCCACCTGCATCACGGGAAACAGCCCCGGCGGGAAAGGCGGCAGCGGCGGCAGAATGGGCGGGGGCGGCACACCGGGCGGCGGTGCTGGCAGCGGCGGTGGGGGCACTGTCACGGCGGGGTGGGCTGGGGGCGGCGGGGGCGGGGGCGGGGGCAGGGGAGGGGGCATGGGGAAGCCGGGCTGGGGCGGGGGGGGCGGCGGGGGCGGGGGCAGTGGTGGGAAGCCAGGGGGCGGGGGCAACGGCAAGGTCGGGGCCAGCACGGAGGGAGCTGCCACAGCCCCCGTCCCGGGGGTCACCACCATGGGCTTGGGGCAGTCAGCGCTGGTGATGGGGGCCGAGGGCATCTCGTCATCTGAGATCTCCATGTCCTCCCCCGAGGACTGCTGCCCCTGCAGGGAGACAAGGAGAGAGAGGTGAGGGTGAGCCCGGGCGGCCCAGCAGGCTCCCAGGTCCCCCTGCTGAACACCGGAAGGTCAGAGAAGAAGCCTTCTGCAAGACTAGCGAGCAACGTGGCTTCCGCAGTTCTGATCCTGGTTCCCTCCCTTCCCAGCCACGCGGCCTCAAGCAAGTCGTTTAATCTCTCTAAGCCTCAGTCTCCCCATCTGCATGATGAGCACCACAGCAGCTGCCTCACGGGGTTATCATGCAGATTCACTCATTCATTCATTCAACAAACATTTGCTCAGCACCTGCTGTGTAGCAGGCACTGTTCCAGGGGCTGGGAACACAGTGGTGAACAAGACAGACGAAATTATTGCTGTCTTGGAGCTGAACTTCTGGAGGGACAAGGCAAAGGATAACTAGGAGGAATGTGAAATATATAGTCCTTCATGGAGAAAAAGAAAGCCGGGAAGGGGAGTGAGGCGTGAAGAGGGAAAAAGATTGTTTCAATTTGAGAGACTCTGTTTCAATTTGCATTCAGAGAAGATACTACTAATAGTTCCAACTTCTGTAGCCTTTTCTGCAGGCCAGGCACCTTTTAAGCACTTTGCGGACGTTAACTCAGTTAATCCTCAGAACAACCCTGTAAAGTAGGTCTGTTATCACCAGTTTTAGTGATGAGGAAGTTGGAATACTGAGAGCTTAAGTAACTTGCCCGGGCCGCACAACCACTAAGAGATGGAGCCCGGATTTGAACCAGGAAGTGGCTCACCAGCCTTTGCTCCCAGTCGGCCTGTAGTTTTCACTGTGGCAGAGAGGGCCTGGCAGAGAAGGTGACACGAGCAGCGGGGGCGCTTAGCAGTAGTAAGGGTGCACGAATAGGTGTGTCTTTACATTTTTCCTTAGTTACTCTTTTCATATAGTCTTAGCACGGGCCGCGGTGGGGCTGAGTGTTGTCAGCACATAATATCTCGTATTTCTCATTTGCACCCTAACCTCACAAGGTAGGGCTCTAGTCCAATCCCTTTTGACAGGTGAGGAAACACACTCAGAGAGCTATACATAAATCACTGGCCCAAGAGGCACAGCCAGTCAGAAAGAGGGCTGGGATGCAAGCCCAGGGTGCCTGCTGAGTGAGGCATCGGGGGGTCTGTTGTGGGAATCCAGGACGGTGGCACCACGTGAATGGGAGGAGTCGAGCATGACCTGGCTGTGAAACGGGAAAGGGCCTCTTTTCATTCAGACACGGGGCTTTGGGGAGTTGGATGCACAGGCCTGGAACTGGAGGGGGGCATGGAGTCCACCAGGTGGAGGTGGAGCAAGAAGGCAAAGCAGGGGTAGGGAGAGGAGGGATGGGCTACCCCCAGGCTCTTGTGTCAGGACCCGAGGCGGGAAGGGGGCTCAGGCCCTGCCCTGGATGAACGTGGCTGGGAAGACAGAGCCTTTGTAGGTTGCCAGGGAGTGCATCTGAAGGCTGAGGGGGCAGGGTCTGTGCAGGCTGTAAGGTCAGAGGTCAGACGTACAGGTGAGGGAGGCTTCAAAGGGAAGTGGGGGGGCGGGGGAGGGAAGAGGAAAACCAAACCTAAGGCAGAAGAAAGCCCTTGCTTTTGCTCTGTCCCCTCTACAGACACATACCCTCTGCCTCTCAGGGCCCCACACACATGCTGAGGGAGGCACTGGCAGGCTCAGCCTGATACTCAGGGACAGCGCCAGATCAGTCCTGGACAGCGCCCAGCAAGGCAGGCGCAGCACGCACAGGGTTAACGCCGGCACCGCCGCCAGCCAATCACAAGGAGACCCTGATCCAGCCCAGCCCGCGGCCCTGCCCCTCCCTCCGCCCCTCCCGTGTCCGGGGGCGAGAACCGCGGGAACTGGCGGCTGAATGTTCGGCTTCAGCTCGAGCCCTGCCTGGAGCTTCCCAGGTGGCACCTCACTTAAGCCGAGATTAGTGTGAGGCAGCTACTCTCACTATCCCATTTCACAGATGATGAAACTGAGACTCAGGCAGGGAAAGTAACTTCCCTAAGGCCGCATGACCAGTAAGTGACAGAGGTGGGGCTCAAGACTTAAGGACTGGAGCCGGAACTTTTTAACTATCAGCCTCTGTGAAGAAAGGGAGTGTCCCCCGGTGCTGCCCTCCCATGTGGTCAGCCTAGGCTGGGATTCCCTCGGGTTCGGGCCGGAGGAACCCGGGAGCTGCTCTCCCGACTGTCAGCAGGGGGCTCCCGAGGGCCATCTTGGAGGTTATCAGTACTCCCGGGCTTCCCTGGGCTGATGTCCCGGGGCATCCCCGACCCCAGCTCTCTGGGCCTCAGTCTCCCCTTTCCTACAGTGACACCGTGGGAAAGCCCATTCCCTCTGGCTACTCTGGGCTTCCCGGCTCTGGATCAGCCAGTGAGCATGGTTAAACAAACATCCCCTAACCTCAGGCAGGAGAGGGAGGGAAGAAGGGAGGATGGCGGCAGGGCCAGCAGCCCCCCCCCCCCCGCCCTGCACACCTGTCAGCTCTCCCTGCCTGAACCCCTTAGCGCCAGAAACCACTTCCCCAGAACAGCCTGGAGGCGCCCAGGAGCCCCAGCCACCTGCAGTCCCCTCCCAGGCAAGCCAAGTTCCTCTCTGTTCCTCCCTGAGGCGGCCACATCGGCCTAATCAAAGGACTTGGGGAGGAGGGACCCTCCTCCCTACCGCCCACGGGGGCGAAGCGCTGTGTCTTGAGCTCCTGCTGTTCATGCCTGCCAGGCCAGGAGGGCCAGGGCAGGTGCCTGGACCAGGAGGGTGGAGGAGCAGTGCCAAGGAAGATGACGGAATCCTCCCCCAAGGGAATGTGGCACGTGCAGCAGCACCCACCCCAACCCTCAGGCTGCAGTGAGGCCCCAGAGGAGGATCTCTGGGTGGGCAGAGGGTGGGGGGTGGTCAACTTGGCCTGCTTCTGGCTGGGGCCCTCCCCTGGGCTAGCCCTTAACTCCTTCAGTCCTGGACGCAGGGGGAGAGGGAGGAGGGACATTTCAATGTCCTCCCTGCCCACCACGGTTTCCCATCTCTTCAGAGGGCACCAGGTTCTAGGAGACAGTGCTCCAGAGCTGCCACCTCCCCTAGCTCAGCAGAACACTCTGGCTGATCCCTCTTCCCAAATCTGCCTGAGTGTCAGGACCAGTCCTGATCAGGTCCCAGCCACCCAACAGAGAAGGAGGCCCAAAACCATCACCACAGTCCAACTCTCTGGGATCTCGGCAAACTCCAACCAAAGAAGCTTAAGTCAGAATTTATCCCCAGAAAAAGGTCTTGACTTCCCATACCTAGCAAGGAGAGCAACAGATCTAGGTCATGTTTCCCTTTTCCCCAAAGCTGCTAGGGAGCTCAGAGCAAACCAGCAGCTCAGTCATAGCCCCTGGTGCTTTTTGTATCCTCTTTTCATTCTCTTTTTATTTTTGATCTGTTATTTTGGCTGCCCTAGCCCTGCTGCTTCTGTGTCTTAGCTAGTTATCCTAAGGGGAGAATGTTTCAAGGAGGAAAGAGGGAGCCACAAGACAGACAAAACCAATCCCAGACAGAGATGGACAGACATCATGGTACCTCATCCATCTTCTCTGAGGTTGGGGTCCTGTCTCCAGCCAGGTCCAAGGCCACCTCAGTTGTCTGACCCAGAAGACCGGTAGGGTCTGGGGGGCCTGGCTCGGGTGGGGGCCGGGGCCCCAGGCCCAGGTCAAGCTCATCATCCTCATCCGAGTCGGGCAGTGGTGTGGGACTGATGTCCTCCAGGCCGATGCTGGATGGGCGTGAGGAGGGTGGTGTGGGGCCTCGAAAGCCAGGCTGAGAGTTAGCGCCAAAGGGGGCCAGTGGGGAGAGCTGGGAGGAGGAGGAGGAGATAGGGCTGCCCTCCATCTGCAGCTCGGTGTCTGAGTCCTGCTCCCGCAGGAAGGGCAGCTTGGTGCGCTGCTCCTTCAGCAGCATCTCGATCCGGGAGTCCAGGCTGTCGTGCGGCTTCTCCGGCCCTGCAGGCGACGACTCCAGCGTGGGCGTACCAGGACTGTCACAGGGCTCAGGACTCCAACCGAAGGTCGGCCGGCCGCCCAGCTCCATGCTGTTGGCATCCGGGGGCGGGGGTCCAGGCGGCGTGCCTGGCTTCTCCTTTGTCAGGGGCTCCGTGGGCGGCAAGGGCGGGGGCACAGGTACTCTCCGGAAGTCCCCACCGTCACGGGCCCCAAAGGGGGTTGCGGCAGCGGGCTCCTCGGGGGGCGGGGGGAAAGGGGGCACAGGAGTCTGATATGGAGAGAAAGCCGGCTTGAATGTGACTCCGGGAGCGGAGGCTGCTTGGGTAGGCGGTGGAGTGTGGGCAAACGTGGCTGAATCCTGTGACTGGGCCTTGAATGGAGGGCCACTGCCGCCCCCACTGCTGCTGACTGCCCCAAATGGGAGGTCCACGGAGCCCCTGAAGGTGGCTGTGGCCCCTGCCACTGCGGTGACTGCAGAAGAGTTGTGGACATAATGATGCTCGTGGCGGCGGTTGTAGGCGTCCGTGAACTTGCTCTCGTGGCGCCGAGCCTTGAAGGTCGCTGTGGGGTCCTGGCTGAAGAGGTAGGAGGGTGTGGGCTGGCGGCTGGAGTAGCTGGAGTCCTGCGAGAAGGGGGTGCCCAGGCGCGGCGTGAGCGGTGTGCCCTGTCCGTAGGAGTTGGGCGTGTCCAAGCGGCAGCTGGAATAAGCAGTGTCCTGGGAGAAGGGTGTCCCACCACTATTGGGGGTGACAGAGGATGAGCCAGAGCCACAGCCTGCAGACAAGCCACCATCTTTGAGGCGCTTCAGGGCATCTGACAGCTTGAGAGAGAGAGAGAGAGATAGGTCTGAGATCACTGGGGGGAAAACGTGCAATAGAATGGGACTGTTTTCCCCTCTCACTCCAGCTACCGGGGAGCTCGGAGCCAAACTGGTCACTCTAGAACTGCAGCATAGTGAACGGAAGCGGTGGCGGGGGGAAGGCGGTAGATTAAAGAGGAGTGTCTGGATGGTCCTCACCTTCTCTAATCTTGGGGTAGCCAATTATCCTCAGAGAACCTTGAGGGTTTTTCCTAATCCCTAAAGCAGAGTAAAGATAAGACCCTGACATCTTGGTGTGAACTGGGATTTCCTTCCTGCTCCAGGCTGTCAGATATCAAAGACCTTCCAGGTAGAGGTAGCAGACGATGGTCTTGGAAGTGAGGGGGTGGCCAAGGGCCTTGTCCCTCCAACCTCTTGATATTTTAGGGTTTAAATAGTGTAACACGTAAAGTGCCTGATAAACAGCTGACCAGCAAGTAAACAAAGACTTTTCACTCTGGAGAAGCTATTCCAGAGGGTGGCTGGGTTGATGCTGGGGTAGGAGCTGGGATGAGAACCTCCCCATGAGATGGTGGTCCAGGTGAGGTCCTGGGAGGCGGTGGTTGGGGAAGGAATCCATCTTGCTCTGGAAGGAGGGACTTGAACTCGGCTTTCTGGGGGCGGGGGTAGAGGGGTGCACGGGACACCAGACACTAGGACCCTGGACACAGCAGTGTTTCAGCATTAACGTGGAAAGCACGTGGACTCTGGATCTCTGGGATGGGAATCCCAGCGTGTGCAGGGAGAGGGCTGGGGGCCATGCCAGAGGAGAGCTTTGGCAAATAGGGCTTTCAGACCCCCTGCTGGAAGCCTTGGTGGGCACAGCCAGGCTCCTTTCCTGGTGTCTGACACCGGAGGTGGTGAAGTGGGGTGGGGGCCACATCAGGGAGCTGGTGATGGGGTGGGGAGGCGGGGGAAGGACTGACAGCCATAAACCCACCTGCAGGGTCTCATTCACGATTGGAGAGACAGCGTCCAGCTCGCCCACTGGGAGGGTTTGGGGTGTGTATCGGCCCGTGACCAACAGTTCGTAGAACCGCATGCGGGTTTCCCCTGTGGAAAAGGCAAGGGAGGGAGGACTCAGTGAGGCTCCAGGATGGGGCAGCCCGCACAGGTGGGCATCCTTGTGGGGCCCCTGTGCCTGGGACCCCAAGCCTAGGGAAGCTAAGTGACCCTGACCAAGTTCCCACTTCTCTCTCTTTGTACCTCACTCAGGAGTCCTATCACCTCACTCAGGAGTCCGATCTGTTCAATGAAGCTGCTGAACTGTATGATTTTTCTGATCCTGAGATTCAGAATTTAATGCCTCGTGGCGCTGGGACTCACCCAAATACAGAAATGCCAGCCCCAACACAAAGCCCCTTCCTGCCACCTGGGCCATGCCACCCAAAGAAAGAGGGAATCTCCATCCTCTCACCTTCCCACTTAACATCCAGGGCCTTGTAGCAAGTGAAGAGGAAACCCAGTGACACAGGAGTGACAGTTTTGTTGTTAACTCTCTCAGGTGACTGTCAGAGTTTGTAAAATGCACTCTAGTACTGCGTTACTGTGAACTCCACAAGGTCCTCCCCTGTCCCACTGAGCCACTGTCTGGTAACCCTCCACCCCAGCCCCAGCCCCTGGCAGAGAGAGGCCTCTATAGACCAGGGGGCCAGATTATCGATATTTATAGAGCCCTCTGAGGCAGCTGCTTACATATGCAAAGGAGACACATTCCTTGAGCTACTCTTTACCGGTCTCTTTCTTGAAATACAAACTTGGTGTCAGTCTCTAAGGGCCTTTTCTTTTTTTTTTTTTGCAGACCTGAGATTTTGGTGAGGGCTGCCTGCTCCTTACAATGGGCATGTGATGGGGGAGGGGCTCTACATTTGGTTCTCAGGGAGAGATCAGCTTGCAACCACCCAAGGGGTCTCCCCAACAGAGACTTGAGAAACTAGAGAAGGGGGGTGAAGGGCGCTGTGGCTGGAACAGGAACCTGGCTTGTGCCCTGAGGAACCTCAGAATCAGGGACAGGTTTGGCAAGAGTTTATAGGATAACTGTGCCCACCCAGAAGCAGTGTCCCTCTGCATCCCCAAGCAAGGTCTTAGAGTCTCAGTCAATATGTGCTCATTATTAAAGGCGAAAAAGAAAGGTTTACATTTTCCAGTCTTGGGTTTGATGTGCCCGGGTTGCCCCTAAACCCTGTGCTCACGAAACCCTTGGAAGCCACTCACCTAAACCCTCCCATGCAGGGTCTCCCAGGGGACGTCCCAGGGGCTCTGGACCCAACAGTCTCTGCCCAGTCACAGGGCTGGCTGGGCCTCAGAGCACCCGGCACTTTCTTCTGAATATATTGGTACAAACTTCTCTAGAGAGGCCACAGGCAAACTTTAGGGGATGCCCTAGAGTCCTGCCAGCCCCCGAGCCAGCACAGAGAAGAAGCCTCCCAGGACCCTGAGGGTGGGAGGTATGGCTTCCCCAGCCCGGCTCTCCCAGCAGCCGCTCAGAGGCTCAGTGAGCACAGAGCGGGATTCCGCTGCTTGGGAGGTGGTGCTGTCTCTTTAAGAGAGAGGAGGGAAGACAGTGTCAACCCTAGAGCACCGGGAGCAGCCCGCCCAGCTCCAACGGGAGCATTATCAATGAAACCACACTCTGGGCCCAGATTGGTTCCCACTTCCAAGGGGAAGGGGCGGCCTGTGGGGGAGGGGCACTCCAGATCCCTGGAGCACTCTCTTTTTAGTGGAGGGACATACTCTTTGGGTATTTAAAAGCGTCCTAGTGGCTCTCCCTCAGCGCCCCCCGCCCCCGACAAATAAACGAACCCTGCCATCTCTCCTAACACAGCCGGCAACACTGGGGACTGCCTAAACCCAAGCCACCAGGGCTCCGCGCAGGGCCCGGGGGGGTGTCAGCGGTGGGGAAGCCTCCGGGTGGTCCCTTGGGGTTCAGTGGCCAAGGACCGGCACGTTTGGTAAATTATAGCTTGTCTCCTAGCAACAGACAACACATTTAGCTCCACGTGACTCTACCCTCAGGAGGGGGCAAAAGAAAAGGTTGTAGGGGGGCACCTAAGGAAGAGTGAGGGGCTCCCCAACACTGCAAGAGGGGCTCTGGGAGAGGAGGGAGTCACACTGACAGGTCTTGTGGCTCCTCCGCGGTGGCTGTCCTGAGCGGGCCTCCACTCACCTTTGGTGTCCAGCTCCACGTGGATGATATTGCCCATGACCGAAGTGCTGTGCAAGTGCTGAACCGCCTCCTTGGCTCCCCTGACCGTGGCAAAGACCACTTTGGCGATGCCCAAGTGCTTCTTGGTCTTGGGATTGTACAAAATCTCCACCTCCTCCACCTCCCCATACTTCTTGCACATGTCCCTCAGGAAGTTTTCACGGATGTTATCATTCAGCTTGGCAAATGTCACCTGCTTCGGAGGCACCGGGCCCACATAGAACTCATCGATCTGGCAGGGGACGAGGGGGAAGGGAGGTTGAGAACACTGAAACCGAATGGAAAACACAAAATTCCCCACTCACCCGCCCTTTGAAAACAATGAAAGGTAAAAAATAAAAATTTTTTTTTGGAAAAAAAAAATGCACGCGGGCGGGCCCGGGAAGCGGAGGATTAAATCGTTTGGAACGTGGAAGTCCTCTGGGTTCGAAAGGAAAGGGGAAAAAGAAACAGTTTCTCTTTCCCCACCCCCTACTCTAGCCTCCTCTCCCTGCTGCCAGGGCAGGGGCGACCCCTTGGGCTAGGAAGTTGTCCCCCTAAAGCCACAAGGCTGGGAAGGGGGGCGGGTCCCAGGGCCGAGCCCTTGGGCTGGCAGGAGCCAGGTGGGGACCCGGAGCCCCCAGCTGGGCAGGCAGGATACAGTATCAGCGCCTTGATTACAGTTTCAGCGAGTGTTATTCTGTTTACAGTAGCCAAAAGGGGACACCTCTTTTTGCCATCTCCCCCTCCCCGCCAAAACTTCCCAGGCCCCGGACGGCGGGAACTCAGAATCCGACTGGGCCCGGTTAAAACTGGCGTTATTTTCGAATTCGGGGCTTGGGGAGGGGGGGAAGGGGCGCGGGGCAGGGGGGAGGGGCCCTACTTTGAATTTGGGCACCGACAGCTCCAGCTCCTTGTTTTTGGTCCAGATCCCGACAACCCGGGGATCTTCGACAATTTCCACCGGGCGGTTGCTGGACATCTGTGGGGAGGAAGCGGTGGTGGTGGGGGGGCGGAATGGGTGGCCTGGTCCAACTCCCCAGGGACAGGGGCAAGCCCCCCCCCCCCGCCCCTTCTCCAGGCACTTGTCAAACTCCAGGACTGCGGACCCGGCTGACAGTTAGCCGGGTGGTCAGGAGGGGGGTCACCGGGCCGATCGGACCCTTCCGCCCCCACCCTCCTCGCTACGGCTCGGAGGGTGGGTGCGGGCGGCGGGGAGGCGCGCCGGCTACTCACCGCCAGGCTGAAATGCTGCCCATCGTAGCGGTACAGTTTATGATGCCCCTTTTTCAAAGCCGGGTCAATCATCAACTTGTAACTTCTCCAATGGTGGTTCCTCCTCTCGCCCGAAGGGCCGGGCTGCGGCGGGGGCTGCTGGTGGTGGTGGTGGGGGGGGTGACTGTTCTCCATGCCGTTAACCCAACCTGAAAACGAGCAAGTTGTTGTCGTCTCCGCCGCGGTGGCAGCGGCGGCCGCTTCTACACACACGCGAAGGAATCAAATCGTCCAGCCCCCACCCCCTCCCACCTTACCAGCGCGCCCCAAAAGGAGCTGTCTCGCTGGCTCCCCCCAAAATAAGAATGGAGCGAGAGAATAACCCTTCCGGAGAATTAGGCGCCCGCCCGCTCGGCCACCATCTCGGGGCGGCTGCGAGGGGCTCCCGGGGGCCCCAGGTGCAGACTGGCGGGGCCCGGGGCACCCGGAGGACCCGGGCTCCGGCCCATGGTACCCGCCCGGCCGCCCGGCCGCCCGGCGTGGCGCTAGCTCGCTCGCTCCGCCCGGCTCGGGCGCGGGGCTCGCGGCAGGCCTGGCGCCGCCCGCCCGCCCGCCCGCCCGCTCGGCCGGAGCGGGGGCCGGGGCCGGGGCTGGGGGCTGGGGGCTCGGGCCGCCCAGCTGCCGGCAGCGGCCTCTCCCTCCCCGAGCCGCGCTTACATCCCCGCCGGGCGCCGGCCTCCCTGCGCCGCCAGCCAGTACATGGTGTCCCCCGCGGGAACCGAGGCCGGGGCGGCCGGACGGGGGGCCGGGAGGGGGGAGCGCCGCCGCCGCGGCTGCCGGGCCCGGAGCTGCTGCCGCCGCCTCTGCTGCTGCTGCTGCTGCTGCTGCTGCCCGGGAGGCGGCTGGCGGCGGAGGCTCGGCTCCCAGTAGCCGCACATCCCACAATACACCGCTAAGGAGCCCGACCCGAGCGCTCACCCTCCTCCTCTTCCTCCTCCTCCTCCTCTTCCTCCTCCCCTCTCCTTCCTCGCCGCTTCCCCAGGCACTCTCCCGGCGGCGGCAGCTGCGCCGCCAAAGCCCCGGGCCCCAGCGGCCCCCCACCCCTCACTCTCGCGCTCCCACACTGCCTCCCCCCTCCCGGGGGGAAGGCCTTTTAATTTATTTATTCTGCTGGGACTTAGGTGGGGGGCTTGGCTGGCGGGGGAGGGGGTCTCCCCGAGCTCTACCTCCCGCGGCTGGGGTTACCCTCCGAGCCGCGGCCGCCGCGGCGTGCGCCTGGGGCCTCCAAAACTGTTTCCAAACTGCCAAAACCGGAGGTGGGCGCGTGGGGGCTCAGGGGAAAGGGCTGGGTTTTGGGGTGTGTGTGTGATTGTGTGTTTGGACGCTGGGAGCCGTGAGGGGCGGCAAGGAGGCTCCAAGACGAGTTGCAATCGAGGTATCTCGGCTCCGGCTTCCTCTTCTGCCCCGCGACCCCCTCCCCCCGGAGCGGAGCTGGGGAAGGGAAACCAGGATTTTAACCAAATTAGCATTCACATTCCTGGGAGGATGCAGCTCTTGCCTGGACCTGGGTGATAGAAGCTTCTTTCTGTTTTTATTTTTGGAGAGGAGCGCCCTGTAATTGTGAACACATGCTTCTCTCCCCGCACCCCCCCCCCTTCCTCCAGTCACCGACGGAGGAGAGAGTCCCCCTTTTTTGCATTTATCTTTCCTTCCCCTTTCTTTATTAAAGGTCCGGGAGTGGCGGCGGCCAATCAGCGCGCGGCTTCCATTTTGTGAGTTCAACTCCAAGGCTCCCGGGCTTCGCGAGGACGCGTTTGTAGCCCCCTCTGCCTCTCCTGTCGGGCGGCCGAGGCGAGGAAGTCGCCTCGCTGGGGCTTCGTGGTGGTGTATTTCACATTGGGGCTCTTTTCGGGGTTTGTAATTTGGCCGTGGGTAGGTAATTGGCTGGAGCAGGGCGGCAGGGTGCGGCAGCCAATCAGCGCGCGGCTTCTATAGGGCTTGAGTTATTAGACGCTGCTCTCAAAACATCCTTCATCAGACACCAAGGAGAGGCCAACAGATGAGGGGAGCCATTTTTCTGCAATGGAATTAAATGGCCAAGTGGGTTTTTCCTTTGTTGCAAATGGGGAATGTTTTTCCTTTGACTCCACCATCCAGTTCAGGACGCCTCAGTGTTGTGTTTAACATTTGTCAACAGGCTAAAGGACTCACAATTGGAAGAATGAAGAAGACTTTTTAAAAAGATCTGGATTTTTCCTTATGACTTGGAATCCATCTTTGTCTTGTATAACTAGGTCATAGCACACCATTAATGTCAGCAGTTAACAATTTTGAATTCCAAAAAACCTAAGTAAACGACATATTTAATTTTTTTCCTCTTTTTTTTTTCTTGGGTGGGTGGGGGGAGCTTGGAGCTGTCTTAATCTGTATTCTCTTGACTGAACAATAAATTTTTATATATATATAGTTTCCTCTATTAAACACTTAAAACTGGCCATCTTATTAACTCCTTCTGCTCTCTTTTTAACAAGGTAATGTTTTAAATGTATAGTTTTAGGACTAGCGAAATGGCAGCAACAAAAAATTGTAAGCAGTCGTTACTCTTAAGTTTTTAAAAACCTTTTACATTGTAAGTACCCAGTCCATTCTGTCCTTACGCAGTGCAGTTTTCATGTTAATGTTGCTGAGATGTCCTTAATTTTCTGAACCTTCATCTGCATGTATGTCTTTGTCGCTCTTGTCTAACATAAAAGTTAAAATGCTTTTAGACGATTTTGCTTTTATACAGCTAGGGTTTTAGCTTTAAGCTTTTGAAAATGTTTATAGCAATAAATGCTAGTCAGCTTTCTTCCCAGTAACATGTACACTTTCTTTGAAAATCGATCTATTTGAAGAAAAACATCTCTGTTTTTCTCGTCTTGGTAGGGGGGTGGGTGAGGGAAAGGAAGACCTCTTTGTGTAAAGGGACTAAAGCCCGTCACAGGAAACTAGATTAAAACTGGAAAACAAGTCCTAGCTGGTTCGAGCCAAACACCATCGTTAACTCGGGGGTATTTTCTATGGTGGTTGGGATGGCCGGTGCGTCTTTTGCCTTTTGTTTGATTTGACTGTGTATTTTCGCCTTTTGTCTCTTAATGACGGTCACACCACTGCTATATCCAGAGCAGTAAACAGTCCTCAGCGAAGCCGCCTTTTGCCAACCCAACCCTGGAAAATTTGCAGAAGTGGAAGGAGCAGAAAATGCCATGAGAGTGTAACTTTAAAAAGGTAACAACAGAAAAGACACCACCACTACCCCCAAATATTCCCAACTAAACAATCCCCCTCAAAGATATTTTTTACAATAACACCTCCAAAACCTCCGCCCAGCTTGATCTTCCAGACTCCCTGGCACCGGGGTGAGCGGGTAAGTAAAAAAAACAACAACAACAACAAAAACGTGCCTTTTACCCCTTCGAGGAAATGTTTTTTCGAGCAGGCCAAGGGCTGCAAATGTTTGGGAGCTGAGGGGAGAAGGTTTCTGGAGCTTCATGTTTGGCAGCCGGATCGGGGAGGGGTGGCGGGGGTGGGGACGAGGAGGGCTCTTCAGACCCTTTTGCCCCTTCTGCCCCGGAGGCGAGAGGAAGGTCTCCCCAGCGACCTGGGGTATCCACGGAGCCGCCTGCGCTCGTCCTCCTCGCTTTTCTAGGTCTGAGCCTTGGGGGGAGAAGAAATTGAAGTGCTTTGAGGAAGGGGGGCACAAAAGCCGAGGAAACCTCCCCTTCCGGGCCTGGGGCCTCTTTCCCTTTTGATTGTGGGGGTCTCGCCCTCCGAAGCCGGCTTTTCGGGGCTCCGGGGTGCGCCTGCGCTTCCTGAGCGAAAAAGGACAAAAGGCCGGCGTCCATGTTGGCACCATGACGCAGCATCTCTCCCGCCTGCAGCCCGAGCCGCTGCCTGTGCTCCCGGCCGCGCTCGCTCCTCCCTCCCAAACACGAGTTTTATTTTCAGGTTCAGAGCAGAGCCGCCGGCTGGGCCGGGGCCGAGGCCGGGGCCGGGGCAGGAGCCAGGGCGGGACTGCGGGTGGCTAATGGCGGCCGCTCTCTTTCTTCCTTCCTCCCTCCTTTCCCGGTTGTCGTTGGGAGCCCGGAGCAGGCGGCGGCCCCTCGGCCGGGCCGGGCCCCGAGAGCCCGCAGGACACAGCGCCCCGGGTCGAGGGGTGGTCACGGAGGCCGTTTGGGGGGCCGCGGGCCTGGGGGCGTCGCGCGCCGCGGCTTTCGCGCTCGCCTCCGCCGGGCGAGGCGGTCAGACGGGCGCCATTTCGCGCGCCGCCCGCGGCTCGGGCGGTGGCGGCCGCCGCGCGCCAGGCGGGAGGAGGGAAGGAGGCGGCGGGGCCGGGGGTGGGGGGAGGGGAGGCCGCCGCGGCGCCGCCCGCGTTCCAGGCCTCCGCCTGCGGGGACGCCCCTGGCCCGGGGAAGCCTCGACGAGGAGCGCAGGTTCCGCAGCCTCCTCGGACCCCGCTCCCGACCTGGGGGCCCCCGCGGGCACGAGGAGGCCGGCGCGGCCGCGGGGTCTTTTCTCTTCCCTACTGCGCGGGAGCCAGTAACAAAGGGCCACGGGGCCAGTCGGGGCCTCGAGGCCGCCCCCTGACCCCGACCGGCTCCTCCAGAGGCCGCGGACTTCTTCCCCGCGGCCCGGCCCTGATCCCAGGCCGTCCCTGCTGCCCACCCCGAGCCTCGGCGCCCACGTCCGGCTTCCAACCGCCCTTTGATAGCCGAGCCCGAGGGGCGGGTGGGCCCCTTTTGTCCCCACTTGGGGCCTGAGGCCCTCACGCAGGCCACCGACGTCCCTAGGTGGCCGTCCAAGCACAGCCGGCCAGCCGGCGCTCTGGAGGGTGGGGTGGGGTTTGGGGCCTGGGAAAGCCGAGCGGGCCTTCCCCAGGATCCCCAGAGGCGGAGGGCTCTGGGGTAAACCCTCGCATCTCCGGCCCTTCCTGGGGGAGGGGATGCGGACGGGGCGGGCCTTTGGAAATGCAGATGAGCCGCCGCCTGCTGCTCGGCGCCCCGGCTGAACCTTAGTGATTCATCCACACCCCCCTCCTATTCATTCTGGAGTGAGGGCTGCCTTGGCAGCTGGGAAGGGGGGAGCGGCATTTGTAAGGCTCCCCTTCCCTCATGGAGACCGTGTCCGGTTTGTGACCATCGACGCCCTAAAACACCCTCCTATTTTTCCCCCCAGGATCATGACCGGAGAAGGGGCCCGGTACCCCCAGAGTGGACCGTTCTCCTTTGGACAGAAGCAGGCCTAGTTTGACAGTCCTCCCACTAAGGTAGGTGTGAGCCCTTTCCCAGCCTGCGAGAGAGATTTGGGGGGCTTTGGCCTGGAGCCCAGGGAGGGCGGGCACCCCAAACCTGCTAGTCTGGTTCTGCAGCCCTTCCCCCCCACAGATGTGTGGGACTGAAATCGGCTGCCTGCTGGGCCTGCTTGGTCCATCCATCCCCGCCTGTCAGCTTCCGTTGTCAGGAGTTTGGGACGTGCAATTCTTTGCCATATTTAGCAGCATAGGAGAGGCTGCACTTGCATATATTAGGTTGGCCCAAAAGTTCGTTCGGGTCTTTCCATACCATCTTACAAAAGCCCGAACGAACTTTTGGGCCAACCCAGTATTTCCCAATTGTGTGTTGTTTGATGGGTGGAGTGCCCTGGATGCCTCTTCTGAAAGACACAGGCAGCTGCCAGGAAACCGGGGCCGGCCCTGGCCCTCCCTTCCGGCCCCCGCTGGGGGCGTGTGGGGTGACTGTGTGAGCTGGCCTCTTCCCCTCCGATGTCTGGCTGCTAGGGAGGTGAAGAACAGAAAGACCTGAGATCTGGGCCGGCTTTCTTTAAGAAAGAGGTTTCTCGACTCTTGCCCTTCCAGGGAATTCCCACGATTCCACCTCACCCAGGCCCCCCCACCCACAACCAAAAAAAAAAGAAAAAACCCTGTTTGTAGAACGGGACAAACCCGGATTTGAAACCTGGCTAGCCATTTCACCTGCTGTGACCTTGCGTAAGCAGCACAGACCCTCAGCCCCAGTTTCACCAGCTGCGCAGATGGGTCAGTGATTGTCAAAGTTGAGCGTGCGGCCGAATCACGGGTGGCTCATTAGAGTCGACTCCGAGGCCCGGTCCTTGAGTTTCTGGTTCAGTAGGTGGGGCCTAACAAGTTCCCAGGTGATGCTGATGCTGCCGTGTGGAGACATTTTGAGAACCTTTGGGCCACGTAACACCTGGGGTGTTGTGAGGACCCAAGCATGTGCGCTTGGAACCCCGAACTATTTCTTGGTGCGGAGGTGTCGCTTCGTAGTGATGGCAGCTCTGCCTATTCTCCTCACGCAAGCTGACAGCATGCAGTTTCCCATTCTCTTTATCTCCAGGAAGCTCCGCAGCTGGAGACAGTGCGGCCCTTGATCCCTGACCCCTCCCCCATGTGATCTTTAGTTTGTGATTACTTTGATGAGCCATTTGGGTCCAGGTGCTGCTGATTGCACCGCCTCCTCCGTTCGGGCCCAGGCTTGACTTCCGGGTCTGATAGGCTCTGCTCACTTTTATCCCATCCCTCAGCTTCGGGGCTTGAGTGAGGACTGGGGGAGCCGTAGGGCTTGACCCAGAGGTTTTGTTGGGGGCGTATTGGTGCTTAATCGAGGGAGGCTCTAAGGCAGGCAGCTGTGGGTTTGACTCTCCCCTGTGCTGGTCGACCTTGGGCGAGTCTCCTGTGTAAAGTGATAATAAAGCCTGCCGTAAAGGGTGGAGGGCGGATTAAGTGCGATTAAGGGGGCCGGCCTCACAGGCTTCACACCAGCTGGCCCCCCTTCGGAGGTGGCTGCGGGGAGTGGGGCTGGGCTGTCTGAGAGCTCCTCCCCCACCAGCCCACCTCGTAGCACGTGGCACAGCCTCAGGGCAAAGGGGAAGGTTGACATTCTGCAGGTTGGGAGCCAGCTCCATTTTTACTCCAGTGTGTGAGTTGGGGTGGTGGCCTTTCCTCAAGTCCACAAGCTGTTGTTCCATGATGGGTCATGGTTTGGGGGGTTCCCCCCACCCGGAGAGTAACGTGACTCACCCAAGGTCAGGGGGTCACCACCGGCAGTCAGGATGAGATTCCAGGTGTCTTCCAGCCCAGCACCTGTGTCCATGGCACCCCCTCGCCCCAGCTGCTGGGTTATTCTGGGCTCCTGCCCGTGCTAGCTGTCTGCTGGCGTCACTGCCTGGGAGCTGGGAAAGCTATTTGGTTGAAAGTAACCAGCGTGGTACTCTTAGGTCCTTCTGGCTGCCATGCCTTGGCGCCATGAGGGTCTCCAGATAAGCTGGATTTGGTCCATGCTGTCTTTTGCTGGGGGGCAAGGGGTGCAGCCGACCACACCTGGCACCAGACTCCCTTCTCGCTACCCAGGGTGAGCACTTTGTAGTATTACATGAGCCTTTCCCTCCTTCCAGTCTGCCCCAGTCCGGAGGTTTAAATTCGGCTCTGCCATTGATGAGTTCATTCAACTCCCTGGATTCTCAGGTGACCTTTCTGCCCCCTGAGGGTGTGCTGCATCCCTTCTGATAGAGTCCTTGGGGCTCCACGGGGCTGGGGTCTTTACCTCCCTTAGGCATTGGATAGTTAAATAATTGATTTAAACCTTTCCCTGCCAGCAGCAGCTTGGAGGGTTACAGCCAGTTCCTCCACTCCCGCCCTCGGACCAATTAGGCAACAATGAGGCGCTCCACTGTGGTCCGGGTGTGATTCTTGGAAGGGAGAGGGGTCCCGATGACCTGGAAGGATCGTACTCCTCCCCGCTTCCTTTTTTCACCCCCTCTTTCTAATTTCTTTGTCTGGCAGACAGTACCTCCTAGGTGAAGGGAGGGGCGGGGCAGCCTATCAGTCCTCAGACTGGTTCCTCTGCTGAGAGCGTGGCTCCACCCACCGGTCACCCAGCAAGCTCGGGGCGGGGCTGCTCCTGGCGCCCAGCCGGTGGAGCCTGCCTGGAGAGGGCCACGCCAGCGGAAGGGCGGCCGGAGGTGGCCAGACCTGCCTTCCTACTGGACGCCAGGGCCCCGCCCCTTCCGGCCCGTTGGCCGAGAGCCGAGGCGTGGAGTACGACCTTTTGGACCCCCTGGGTGGAAACTGAACCTCTGCCTGGACTGTGGAGATGGGCACCCCGCCATCTCAGAGGCCGCCTGGGTCCAGTGCCGTCTCCATCTGGCCAGTGACCTCGACGAGTTCCTACCCCTCCAGGAGTCGTGGTCTCCCCTGTGAACCAGGAGGAGGAGGTTGGCAGATAACCTTTGACCTGTCTCTGAGTCTGGCTTTGTGGAGGTAGCTCTTTGTACTCTGGTGGTGACTCCCCTGAGCCCACCACCAGATGTTGAGCCTGGAGAGAGTCCTGGGACAGGGATAGACAGCCTTGATCCCCCAGGCTGCGCTGGGCCACCTCCCATCCCTGGGACCTCAGAGGATGGTCAGTTACTTCTGTCTCCCGTGGGGTGGATGACCCCTCAGGTGTGTAGTGACCTCCCAGAGTATGCTGAGGCACCAGGGAAGTGGAAGCCATTAGCATTGTCGTTAACGTCCCCGTCCTGACCTGTGCTGGCCAGACCTTGCCCTGACAAGACAGAAGTGGATCTGGCCCTACTTCTCTCTTGTGGTCAGTTGGCCTCACTAGATCCCAGGCCTAGATGTGAATACAGATCAGTTCACCCCCGCAAATGCCACCTGCCAGCTCCCCTAGGCTTCTGTGTCTCAACAGCTTTGTGGCAAGAACCAGTTTAAAGAATTTTTTCTTACCCTCCTAAATCTCTCCAGGAATTCCTGGTGAATAGAAGAAAGGCGTGGGTCCTCGGAACATTTTGCAGGTAAGGGAGTAGGGCTCCCCGGGCCTGTGGGTGTTCCCAGTGCCTCAGCCGGCCTGCCCTGGCCCAGCACCTCCAAGGAAGCTCCGAGCAGCTGGCCTGGCTGCTGGGTATTTTTAGCTACAGATCCAGCCCCTACACCACCACTGGAGCCAGGTCCAAATCAAACACGCTCCAGGCCGGGTGGGGCTGGGGCTCTGTGCCAGCCTCTCGGCCAAGCAGGGGTGGGTGGGCAGGCTGAGGCCAGTGTCAGCTGTCCTGCCTGGACCTGGGCCGGCCTGGGAAGACCTGTTTTCATGTAAGTCATTTTTTCTGTTATAAGTTGAAATCCATTAGTTAGAAAAGGTGGAAACCGAGGTCTGAGGATTTTGAGGAAAAGTCAAATGCCCTCTCCCTACGGGCTGGAGCAGTTCCCACAGTTTGCTCAGAGTGGGCTGACCCTTCTAAGTGAACTCTCTCAAGGCCCTTCCCAGATGAGGTAGTCTTACTCTCCCAGTCACTCCCTGAGCTTCAGGGTATCTGATGTGAGGTCAGGCCTGTGCCTGGCTCAAAGGTAAGTGGTCCTCCCCTCCCTCAAAGCCCTCTTCCATCCTCCCTCTCTCTGAGTGATGGCTTCCTCCCCCTCCTCTCCTGCCAGCCCCAGGCTGCCACTGTGTAGAGATGGCCCCAGCCCTGTCCTCACCAGCCAATCACAGCTCCCCCCTGGCCACCGGAAAGAGCTTTGGCTGGGCTCCTCTCCTGTTCAGAGCTTTTGTCTGACACCCATCTTGAGCTCAGTAGCCAGGCCCCTGTGATCGAACCCTCATCACCTTGACAACCATGTCTGGCCTCCCTCCTCACGCCCCAGCCACTGCCAAACCTGATGGGGTTTCCAGCCACCATGCATTTACTCAGGCTGGGTACTCATCCTACTTCCACTGGCCCTTCCTGCCAGCACTGCCAAGCTTAGTTCATCTGTTGCCCAGCTCTCAACTTTCTCTGAACCCCACAGGGGCTCCGGTGTCTGAATTGTTCTCTGAATTGTTCTCGTCTCGCAGACTCCTTTGCTTCCCCCAGGACTGAGTTCCTCAAAGGCAGGAACACAATTGCCTCTCAATAAACGTGTGCTGCAAAGAAGGAATGAATGAATTGCTGTAAATTTGTCTAGGGGTGCTTGACCCAGCAGATGCCCTCTGGCCGGGTGACAGAGTAGGGCTTTCCACTTAAGAACCTGGAGCTGGGTCTTCTCTTCCAGCTCTGGACTCTTTGGGGCCTCCCCGGGGCAGTCTCTGCTGCCATCTGGTGGTCAGATTATGCCTTGCATCCTCTGAATATGTTGACTTGGCATTTATGGTATTGCCGGGTTGGCGATTTCCTTTCCGAAGTAAAGTTTACCTGATCCTTGCTGAGAACCTGAAAATGGGGAATCTTCTGGGTGGGGTGAGGGCAAGAAGATCCTGAATCCTGCCAGCCCTTCTCTGAGGAAACTTTCAGATGTCCTACCCCAGCTGGGAAAGATTCTGCTCTCTCACCTAGCCATGTCCCAGTGCCTGCCTGGTACATGCCTGCTCCTGGGGGTCCCTCTGCCACTCCTGACCACTGGCCTGGTTTGTGCAAAAGACAGTCCAAGGGAGGGAAGGGGTGGGAGGCAGGGGTGGTTTCCCCCAGACGCTCTGATAGTACCTGGCCAGAGTGAGCGCTCAGTAAATAGCAGTTTGGGTGCGGGGGTTGAGGAGAAAGCTTGGGATGAAGGATATGTGGCTGCTGGTTGGAGAACACACATTTCTTGGTGAGAGCAGGGTTATCAGTCTCCAAAGTGGACGGAAGGGGCCCAGCTGATCTCAACTAGATTTACCCTGACCTTCCCCTTCCCCTTCTCGACGGCGTCTTGCTTGGTTCACACGCCTCTGGGCCTTGCTAGAAAGAGGTTCCCGCCCGCTTGGTTTGGGGCCAACCCTCGAAAGGGTTCTGGGGCCACTCACCTGTTCCCAAAGTCACCGCGCCGAGGCCATCGCCCGGCAGAGGGTGCCAGACCTCCACCTTTGGGAGGTGGGGTGATAGGTAAGCGGAACCGCTCTTCCCCAACCGACACACAGGCTCACTCCCACAGGGCCAGACCACGTGGGCAGACAGGACCCCCTATGCCAGGATCTTTCTTGGCACCATCGACGACGCTACCTTCTGGGGGGAAACTGAGGTCAGAGTGGACTTCCCCGAGGCCACATAGTTGGGGCGGGGCGAAGCTGGGGGCTTTTCCCAGAGCTTGAGACTAAGGCTCCTCGAACCCGAGGGCTGGGGGGCAGTCCGCCAATCAAAGAGACCCTGCCCGATGGAGGAGGCCGAGTCGGCCAATCAGAGGGTCCCTGCCCGAAGACAGAGACTGCCAATCAAGGGTGCCAGGCGGGAAGGGGCGGAAACTATCAGATCTTGCAGGTTGGGGTGTGGGGGGCGCCGTGACTCGCAGGAGAGGAGATGGGAGCTGCGCTTGCCGCTGAGCACTCCGTTTCTCAGTTGCCTCAGTTTCCCTGGGAATGAGAGGTGAAGACTCTGGGCCGAGAGCCTAGCAGGCAGGAAATAGGCTGGGAGGTCGACTCGGCTGGCTGCCTGGCGGAGGAGGTGCCGGTTCGAGGGCGGGGCTTCCCTTAGCCCCGCCCTGGGGCCCGCCCCCGCCCCGGATCGCTCAACCGTAGCGCTCGCCTCAGGGCGCCGCCGCCAGTGCTGCCTGCTCCCGGCTATGGACAACCCTGGGGCCCCAGCCCCGACTGCCGCCCCGGGCTCGGGCAAGAAGGAGCTGAAAATCGTGGTTGTGGGCGACGGCGGCTGCGGCAAGACTTCGCTGCTCATGGTGTACAGCCAGGGGTCCTTCCCCGAGGTGAGGCCCGCCGGGGGGCTGGAGGCAGGCTGGGGGCGGGGGAGACGGGCTTGGGACCACTGGGGGTGAGGGACGGACCACTGGGGGTGAGGGACGGACCACTGGGGGTGAGGGACGGACCTCAGCCTGCGCCCCGAGCCCGGACCCCAGGTCCCTGGCGTCCTGCGCACGGAGAGGCGGCCGTCACCCCGGGGCGCCCCCTCGGGAATTCCAGAGCCCAGCAGAGTGAGGGGGGCTGAGCCGGATGGGGTGAAGGTGGGGGTGGGGATCCAGTCGGACCCTGGGTCCCCGCCGCACCCCTTAAGAACCAACCCTGCCCGTTCTCCGACAGCACTACGCCCCATCCGTGTTCGAGAAGTACACGGCCAGCGTGACCGTGGGCAGCAAGGAGGTGACCCTGAACTTATACGACACCGCCGGTGAGTGCGTCTGCGCGGCGAGGGTCCTAGGGTCCGCCAGGAGCGTTCCCCCTGAGGGGCATCCCCCGCCGGGCATCCCCGCCCGCCCTTCTGCCTCTCCCGGGCCCTGACATCCCGTCACTCCTGGAGGCCGCGGAGGGGCGCTGGCTGGGAACCGGTTGACCACCGCCTGACTAGGTGGTGCTGGAGGCCGACAGAGTCGCCCCATTTGTAAAAGGAGGGTATTTGGAAGAGGTGAGTTTCTGAGCCACCCTCCTAGCGCTGATGTTCTGAGGGCTCACGGGTTCCTTCCTCTCCTGTGGTTCTAGAAAACCGTGGTCTCTGCTTCTGCTTATCATGGTTCCAGGATTTCGTGTTACATGCTGTGGTCTCTTAGGATTCTGTGGGCTGCAGATTTGAGTCCCCTGGTGCTAGGGTTCAGTGGGCTGCATTTCTGGGTGCTATGTTCTAGAATACTTGGGGCTACAGATCAGAGCCTGTGACTCCAGGATTCTGTGGCCAACAGTCCTGAGGCTCTAGGGCCCTGGAGCTACACATTCTGAGCCCATGTGTCTGGAATTCCGTGGACTATGGTGCATGACTCTGAATTCTATGGTCTATAATTTTGAGCCTGTGGTTCTAGGATTCTGTGGCTACAGTTCTGTTTCTTCCTGGCACTGAAGAAGGAACAGAGCTCTAGGGAGTGTAGGTCCAACATAAGGTTCTCTCTGCCACCTGCAGCTCCTAAGGCAAGTGTATTTACGCCAGTTGCACCACAGTCATCAGCGGTCCTGTTGGGGGATGGGTGGAGGCGCACAGCCAGCGGGAGGATTTGGGTATCACTGCTGGTACTGGTTCCCCTGGGGAGCTTCCATCCTGCCCTGACTCCCCGCTGCGCTGGATCAACTTTGGGGAGCAAAGGTCAGGGTCCCAGCTGGGGCCTCACCCAGCCTCTGTGACTCAGTGTTTAGCGATGTGCAGGGAACTGTGTCATCAGGTGTCCCTTCCCCTGTCGGCCAAGCCTTGTGTGTATGAGGTGAAGTCTTCCAGCTGGCCTTGGACAGGGCCAAGATCCAGGACCCCCCCGCCCCGTCCTCCCCACCGCTCCGAAAGGCTGTCAGTAACATCTCTCATTCCACCCTGGAGAGGTTCAGGAGGGGGGCTCTCCCAGCCCCAGGCCCCTTCTTCATTCCTGACCTTGCCATATGGGTGTGTCCCCCCTATAGTGGCCTCTAAGGACCCTCTCTTGTTGGATGAGGGCCCTGCAGGGCTGCCCCCAGAACAGGGCCAGGCCTCCAGCCCCTTGAACTGGGAAAGCCAAAGGCGTCTGAGGAATTCCCAAGGGCGTGGCCACAAGAGCAGTAAAAATCGTGGTGTGTCTGGGACACTTAGTTTCACATGTTTCCTGTCCGGGACCCAGGTAGGGGCCGGTTCGTTAACCCCACTTTGTGGGTGGAGTGCTGGCGGGGCAGGGGGAGTCAGAGGGAAGATTTCACTCTCTCTTCCTTCCTCTGCCCTCAGGGCTTCACCGCAGCCTCCCTCATCGGACCCAGGGTAGGGATCACTTCTGGTCTTCCCGGCCTCACCCAGAGAAAGATGCTCAAAGAACTTATCAGCATAGATTGCCCTGTAGAGGTTCTGGAAAGCTTCTACTTGGTATAAGGAATGATTTTCACTAAGAGCTACTGTGGGAGGGATGGGGAGAGCTCCTTCCCAAATCATCAGAAGCAGTGACCACTCGGGGCAGTGATCACCTGTCCACAACTTCCTGCCACATGCTTTGGAGTCAGACCTGGGCTTTGATGCCGGCTCCCCTGGCTGCGTGTCAGTGGGGACACCTAGGCCTCAGTTTCCTTCTCTGTAATCAAGGCTAAAATAGTTGTGAGAATTACATCGAATTCATGTGACATGCAGCACTTAGTGCAGGGCCTGGCTTTTGCGAAGGGCTCACTAAGTGTTTGTCACTGTGATTTTTTAACCTCCTGCCATTCAGGCCCAGGCCCCAGCCCCAGCCTATTTTTTTGAACCCGCTGCATGCAGAGCTCTGTGCCGGCCCCCACCCCCTGCCTTCCCAGTAAGACTGTTCCAGGTGGCAGAAAAGCAGAGCTGGGGGTTTGAACCTCTCAGTGGCATCCCTGGGGGAGGAGACTGGCCTCACAGTCAGCAGGACGGCCCAGGAGGGATATTCTGGGGGGAAGAGACGAGGCTGCTCCCTCAAGGGTGTCCCGCTGTGACTTGGGAAGCCCCACTGTCAGGAGGAGCATGAAGGAAAGCCTGGGTCATTCCTCTTCCACACCCCAGTCACCAGCGTGGTGCTTGTCCCAGAGCGAGGCTTGTGGAATGAATGAATGAAAAAGAACCTGGCTGCAGAGACACCCCTGGAGAAGGTCCGTTGTGATAAAGGTGATGAGGTTCGTCTCTCTCTCTGGGGTGGACAGATATCCGAAGAAAGTGGCAGAAAGAATGGCCAGGTGATCAACTAGAAAAAGATAGAGACAGGGTGAAGGGAGTGGCCCAGGTAGAGGTGAGTAACGGTGGTTTTATTTATTTATCTATCTGTTTACTTATTTATTTATTTATTTTTGGCTGCGTTGGGTCTTCATTGCTGCGCGTGGACTTTCTCTAGTTGTGGCGAGCAGGGGCTACTCTTCGTTGTGGTGCGTGGGCTTCTCACTGCGGTGGCTTCTCCTATTGTGGAGCACGGGCTCTAGGCGCGCAGGCTTCAGTCCTTGTGGCTCGTGGGCTCAGTAGTTGTGGCTCACGGGCTCTAGAGTGCAGGCTCAGTAGTTATGGTGCACGGGCTTAGGACCAGGGCTCGAACCCGTGCCCCCTGCACTGACAGGCGGATTCTTAACCACTGCACCACCAGGGAAGCCCCAAGTCTAGTAAAGGTTGTCGTAGAAGGTTCTAGAACCTGATGGGCTAGCCCCTATGGTGGGAGGTGGGGGGCAGGGGAGCATCTTTCCAGCCAACCAGTGGTGCCCAGAGCTGTGGGATGGGGTGGCCCCCCCAAGAGGCTGAATTTCTCCACACCCAGGACCTCAGCCACAGGGGTCCGTGTGGGAGGACAGTCTGGCTACTTGTCTCCGTCCTGCGGAAGCAGTTCCAGACACCACTGCGGCGGGAGGGTGGATGGAGGAGTGACGGAGCTCTCCGTGTGCAAAGGTGAAGGGGGCGGGTGCTGTGAGCACCCGTTGCCCTAGCAGCTCATCTGCCTGACACCCTCAGAGGCAGGAAGCTGCGGTGAAGTCTGAAGTTTCCTGGGCAGAGAGAGGGGAGGTGGGGGCGAGGTGGGGGCGAGGTGGGATGTTAAGACACCAACCAGAGACAGAGCTATCTGGGCTTTGGGGTGGGGCATCACAGGACTGGCTGGAGTTGCCCCGGGAGGTGGGGAGCTATGATCCCCTTCCCAGCCTGAGATGGGAACAGTAGGAAAAGTGGGGTGCAAGAAGTCGCTAAGACAGGAATCACGGACAAGAGGGGTGCCTAGGAGCCAGGAGCCCTGGAGGTGGGGGAGCTGACGCTGTGGGTCTGTGGCCATGCGTGGTCTGAGCTCCAGGCCGCGGTTAGGAGACGCAGGTGGGCGGGCCCCAGTAGCACTAGTAAAAGTGGGTTCCTCTTCTGGCAGCTTCCCCTTCTCACGCTGCCTGCACCCCTCCCTCCCCTGACCAACACCCCGGCCAGAGATGGGAACCACGTGCCCTGTAGATGTCCTCTGGCAGATTTGGGGACCACTGTGGCCCGATGACACCCTGGCAGGTCTTAGGGACCATGCCCCCGGAAAGATGACCGTCATGGCAGAGCTTCCCACAAAGGAAATAACGCTCGCGTGAGCCTTACTTCCTCAGGCCTTGCGGCACCGCCAGCTTCAGGAAGATGGGCAGCTTCCGGGGGAGCTGTGCCTC
This sequence comes from Mesoplodon mirus, assembly GCF_964341445.2. NCBI lineage: Eukaryota > Metazoa > Chordata > Mammalia > Artiodactyla > Ziphiidae > Mesoplodon > Mesoplodon mirus. The sequence continues at coordinate 8,004,532 of NC_138989.1, forward strand.
AGAAGACCTTTCCTCTCCAGAAGCAAATGTGTCCTTTTGCACATAACTCGGGGGGCTTTTTTAACCTCTCAAGCCCATCTACAGAGGCCAGAGTGGGACCCCTGTTTGCCTCTGGGCAGATGACTTTGCCCCCTTTAAGCCTTGGCATCACTGTGGGTAAATGGGGAGGGTCCTAGTGGATGGGAGGCCTCCTAGAGCTCGTGGGTCCAAAGATCTGGGGTTAGAATCCCCCACCCAGGTCCCCATTCAGTTTCTATTTCAATAGTAACCGCAGGCCCACACCTTTGCCCAGCATTGCTCAGCCTACAAGTCCTTTACTTCCAATATCAAGGGCAGGGTTATCACCCCCTTTTTCAGATACAGAAACTGAGGCCCAGAGAGGGAAGGTGCCAAGGTCATGGAAAATGAGTTTGAGTGGAGCTTGGCTCTCCTGACTCACAGGGGTGGGGTGTCCAGGACACTCCACTCCTCCCAAGGAGACATGAGGTCAACAGCACCCAGAAGTCCATTGTCTGCAGGCCTGGTCCCTGTGTGGAGGTTCACACTGAACTCCTGGGGGAAGCTGAGCCAGGGACAGTCAAGTCAAGAAGACAACTGGGAAGAGGCGGTGGGATCTGGGCTGGTTACCCATCCTCTCCCAGAGTCCCTCCCTCTCAAGATCCCCTTGTTGGTAACCTTTCCTCACTGGGTCAGGGTTGGGGCTTGTAGGGTGAGGACAGCTCCCTCTCCTCCGGGGTGGATTGAGAGAGAAGCACCCCAGTAGTCCTACCTATGGTCTCCTGTCCTTTATGAAGCTTCCCTTTGGCTGTGTGACGTTGGGCAAGTCACTTCACCTCTCTGTGCTTCAGTTTCCGCATCTGTAAATTGGTGATAACAAAAGCAGTAGTGGGAGTTCCCTGGCGGTCCAGTGGTTAGGACTCCGCGCTTTCACGGGCAAGGGCCTGGGCTCAATCCTGGGTCGGGGAACTAAGATCCCACAAGCTGCGTGACTCGGCAAAAACAAAACAAAACAAAACAAAAACAATAGCCAGTAGTGAGGAATCGTAGTGAGGAGTGAGGAGTCTGTGCAGGTAAAGGGCTTTGCGTGGGGCCCGGCATGTGATGAGTGAGCGCACCGCCGACAAATATTGTTGGTACTAATCATTTTGACTCTTATGGTCGAGGCTCACCTGTTCCTCACATATGCATTTCACAGATGAGGAAACTGAGGTCCAGAGATTAATTCCCAATTAGGAAGGCTTCCCGGGAGGATTGGAGCTTTCACAGCGACCGGGCAGGAAACTGGCCTTGGAGCTGGGAACTGCGTTGGTGCTTCAGCTCACAGGGAGCCTGTCAGTGACCTTGAAACACGCAGCCCCACCCCCAGCCACGTGGGCTCCTAACAGGAAGAACTTGCCCACCCAGTTTCCCTTGGGGTGGGGGGGTGACTGCTTAAATTAACACGGGTGGGACTTCCCTGGCGGTCCAGTTGTTAGGAATCCACGCTTCCACTGCAGGGGCCACTGGTACGATCCCTGGTCGGGGAACTAAGATCCTGTGCGCGGCGAGGTGCGGCCAAAAAAAAAAAAAAATTAACACAGGTGATGGAAGTGAAATGCCCTTGCAAACCTGAAAGCCATAGAGATTATTATTCCACTTTATTCACCGGCTCATTTGTTTGTTCGTTCATTCCCCAAATGTTTATAGAGCCTGTCTGTGCGCCGGGTAATGTAACAGCAGGACAGAGATGGCCTGTCCTCAGGGTCTTACATGCTCATGAGGGACATCTCCCCCCAAAACAAAAACAACTGTGATGTCAGGTAGTGATACTTGCTAGGGAGAAAAATAAAGCCATAGTTGGTCATGGGACAGACTGCAGAGGAGGCTCTTGTTTCAGAGCAGTCTGGAAAGTTCTCTTGGAAGAGGTGACATTTCTGCAGAGACCTGAAGGAAACGAGGGAGTGAGCCATGCTGTTACCTGGGAAGAGCCTTCTAGAAGAGGGAACAGCAAGGGAGAGGCCCTGAGCCAGGAGCAGGCTTGGTCTGACTTCCTCCTTCAACCCACTGCCTGGTGGGTTGACTCCGCCCTCATCAAGCCTGCTGCAGTCAGCACAGGCCCTAATTGCGAAGCCCAGTGGCATGTCTCAGCCCTCGTCTCTGCTGCATCTGACAAGAGATGAACAACTTCTCAACCACCCACCAGCCAATAGTGACTGGACACCTACCGGGTGCCAGGAATGATTTTTAAGTACAGACATGGACCCTGCCCTCAAGGTGCTTACAGTCTCCGGGGAGACAGGCGGTAAACAAATAAATGTGTGAGTACAGGCTGTGGATGGACTTTGCGTGGTGAGGGAAGACCTCTCTGAGGAATCAGCCGGGCAAGATGGGAGGAGACGTCAGAACACCATAGCCCCATTTTACAACTGCTTGTCTTCTCCTGCCGTGTTTCTAAAAGGGAATCAGAGTGTATGTGAGGCCAGAATTCTGAGCCGCATCATTACATCGTAGAGGCCCAGAACCTGTTTTTGCACACTACAGAGCAGAATAGAGCATTGCTGTGTATCAGCAGAAGGAACACTGGCCTTGGAATTGAATGAATGTGGAGTCAGGCCTGGCTCTGATTCGGTGACCTCAGAGGGGTCACTTCACGTCTCATGTTTCTTTATATGTAAATGGGAGTATTCATAAGATCCCTGACTAGCACATCATGCAGGTGGTTGTTGTCAAGGTTTCCTTTTTTTGGCTGCATTGGGTCTTTGCTGTTCTTTTTCTTTTCATGGGTCTTCGTTGCTGCGCGCGGGCTTCCTCTAGTTGCGGCGAGCAGGGGCTACCCTTCATTGCGGTTCGCAGGCTTCTCATTGCGGTGGCTTCTCTTGTTGCGGAGCACAGGCTCTAGGCACGTGGGCTTCAGTAGTTGTGGCTCGCAGGCTCAGTAGTTGTGGCTCGTGGGCTCAGTAGTTGTGGCTTGCGGGCTCTAGCGCGCAGGCTCAGCAGTTATGGTGCACGGGCTTAGCTGCTCCGCGGCACGTGGGATCTTCCTGGACCAGGGCTCGAACCCGTGTCCCCTGCATTGGCAGGCGGACTCTTAACCACTGCGCCACCAGGGAAGTCCCTGTAAAGGTTTCTTAATCATTTATAGGCAAAGACACTCTAAAAAGTGTGATGGGAGTTCCCCAGTGGCCTAATGGCTAGGATTCTGGGCTTTCTCTGCCAAGGGCCCAGGTTCAATTCCTGGTTGGGGAACCAAGATCCCAAAGCCGCACGGCCGCCCCCCAAAAAAGTGTGACGTATAAGGTGGCGTTACCAGTAAGTAGTAGAGAGAAGGCAATTATCTGGAAAAAGGAAATACTGTGGATGGTCAGTCTGAATGTTTAAAAGTAAAATGCTAGGAAGCAAATGGGGGAAAAAAATGAGGGAAAAGCATTCCAGGTGTGGCACAAGAGCTTGATGGGTTTGAGAAACAGCAAGGAGGCTGCCTTGGTTGTACTGCAGCGAGTGAGTGGGGCAGGAGGAAGGCGGATGAAGTCGAGGTTGGTGGGCACCAGGGTCACGTGGGCCACTGGGAGAGGCTTGGACTTTCTGCAAAGGGCAGTGGGGAGCCACTGCAGGTGTTTCAGTTGAGGGGAGAGGGGTGTGATTTCACTTGTGTTACCATCCATCCAGCTGCCAGGTGGATAATGGATTGAGGGGCAGCAGGAGACCAGGGAGGAGGTGGCACGGAAGACTGACGGTGGCTTGGATGAGGATGGCGCCATGCCGTCCAGTAGAACTTTCTGCAATGATGGAGACGTTCTGCACCCGCACTGCCCAGTACGGTAGCCACTAGCCCCGTGGGGCCGTTAATTACTTGAAATGTAGCCAATGCAATGGAGAACCTGAATTTTTAATGTTAATTAACTCAAATAGCCACATGGGGCTAGTGGCTACCCTATCAGAAAGAGGTGGACAAAGGTCAGGAGAGGGGACATGTATGGGAAGGGGAGAGGGGCTGGAATAGCATGTTGGGCCGGTTTCCCACCACCTTACAAGGATTTCTCCAGCTTTCTGGTAATGAGGGCAGGAGGGCCTGAGTCTGCCGGGCCCTGACGACCCCTCACCCCTTCTCCAGTGTTGAGGGAACTTTAGCTGAATGACAGCACAGTCCTCCCGGCCCAGCCGTCATTAGATCTGGGTTCCCAGTCACTGCACACCATCAGGGATCCCTGGGCTGAGGGGGGCCAGTGGGAAAGGAGATGACGGCCATGCCCTGTCATCAGCAGGGGTCTGGGAGCAGGATGTGGCCTGTTTGTGCTCTTGGGAGAGGCTGCTTGTCCTGAGAGGCCTTTGGCAGGGAGGGATCAGAGGGCGGGCGGCACCTCCCTGGCACCCACAGGCTAGAGGGACGGGCAGGAATCCCTGGGCTCCGAGTTCTGTGTTCCCTGGAAGGTAGTCACCTTTGTGCAGAGGTGGCCAGGGGTCGCCATAGGGCCTGAAAGACTCTCAGTTCTCACTGTGGTAGTTTTAAACAAAAATAGGGCATGACAACCACGCGCAGGGTGGGACCCCAGGCCTGCTTCTGAACCAGGGAAAAAAATACTACAGGACATTATTGGGGAAATCTAAATACAGCCTATGGATTGGATTACAAGAGTACAATGTTAGTGTTGGTTTCTGAGTTTCATACTTGTCCTGAGTAGGTGAGAGGACGTCCTTGTTCTTAGAAAAACCGCAGAGGAACTCTCCGGGGGGGGGGGGCAGCCAAAGGTCTGCAGTTCCTTCTCACGTGGTTCAAAGTGTATATACACAGATAAAGCAAGTGGGCAAAACGTAAGGCCTCGGTGAATCCGAGTAAGGGAGTTCTGTGCTCCCTGTTGTAATTTTTCTGTAGGTTTGAAATTGTCAATATAAAAAATTACTAAAAAAGTTTTTTTAAAAAACCCAAACCCACCGTTACCCAAGCCCAGCCTTGGGTTCTGATCCAGGTGGTGCTGGGAGGGACTGAGTGTCAGAAGTTGTCAGTTCTTCCTGGTGAGTCTGGTATGCAGCAGGGTTGACAGCCACTGTGCTGAGTGGACCTGGATGGGCGCACATCTGTCACCTCTAGCACCCCCCACCCTCCTCCTAGTGTTGGCAGGAATGGCAGGAGGAGCTCAAGCAGAGGCCACGCACCTCTCAGCCCGGGGGGCGCACGGTTAACTGCAGTGTCCTGGGCCTACCCAACCCCACTGGTCTGAAACTTCAGGGAGGGGAGGCTTCACTTCGGATTTGGCTTCAGAGTCTGCAGTTTTAACCTGAGCACCAGGGATAAGGATGGGAGGGAGGGGCGATCATCGCTGACATGATTACTAGCAGTTTTTCCAGCACTTACCCTGCAATCAGGCCTATCTCTGATCACTCACTGCGTGGCTTTTTTTTTTTAATATTTATTTATTTGGTTGCGATGGGTCTTAGTTGCAGCAGGCAGGCTCAGTTGCAGAACGTGGGCTCCTTCGTTGTGGCATGTGAACTCTTAGTTGCGGCATACATGTGGGATCTAGTTCCCTGACCAGGGATCGAACCTGGGCCCCCTGCATTGGGAGCGTGGAGTCTTAGCCAGTGCGCCACCAGGGAAGTCCCTGCATGGCTTTTATCTGGTGTAGGACTGAGGGCTGCCACCTCTGTTTTACAGACGAGGAAACTGAGGCCTAGAGTCTCTTGCCCAGGAGACCCCCAACCCCTCACCCATTGGAGCCCAGACAGGGGACTCAGGTAGAGAAGTAAGTGGTACCTCCCTGACCTCCACCTGCTGTCTGGTTTCAGGGCAGGAAGATTATGACCGGCTGCGGCCCCTGTCCTACCAGAACACCCAACTCGTGCTCATCTGCTATGATGTCATGAACCCCACCAGCTATGACAACGTTCTCATCAAGGTAAGGCCCCTCTCCCAGCCCGCCTGCCTCTGGAGGAGGGGCCACGGACGGGGCCCCAGCCCTGATGCCCGCCCTCTCCTTCCACAGTGGTTCCCTGAGGTCACCCATTTCTGCCGTGGGATCCCTATGGTGCTCATCGGCTGCAAGACAGACCTGAGGAAGGACAAGGAGCAGCTGCGCAAGCTCCGGGCGGCCCAGCTGGAGCCCATCACCTACACACAGGTGGGCCAGGGCCCCCTCCCCCGCCCCGCTCCTCTCCACCCCATCGCCAGGAGCCCAGGACACAGCCATGGCCAGAAAGCCTCCCAGGTCTCTGGCCTCTGCATTTGGTGTGCCTTAGTGGCCTTTCGGGAGCTGAAGCCAGCAGGATTCTAAAAATAATAATTTTCTTTGTTTTGCCGCCCCGAGCAGCTTGCAGGATCTTAGTTCCCTGACCAGGGGTTGAACCCAGGCCCACGGCAGTGAAATCACCAAGTCCTAGCCACTGGACTGCCGGGGGTTAAGAATAATAATTTTTAGATATTAATAATGATAGGCCACTTGCCTGAGCACTTTACATTACTTACCTCATTTAATCCTTATAACCTTGAGACAGGTACTATTAGCGCCCCCCATATTACAGAGAAGAGATGGAGACTCAGAGAGGTTACGTAGCTTGCCCAGGGTCACACAGCTAACCTGAAGTGGAGCCAAGATCCCATCCCAGTCACTCTGGCCCCAGAGCCTGAGCCCTTAACCACCACCCTGTCCCATCTCCCCAGAGGCCTGGAAGGGCAGGCCCGTGTTGGAAAGCAGGGTTCCTTTCATGAGCCTGACCGAACCCTGCGGCCTTCTGGGTAAGGCATGGCAGAATAAAAGGAACACAAAGGAAAACTAATAAAGTTTAATAAAAAGGAACAGGCATTAATAAATTTGTGTTAGAAATACTGTTTTTACTCTAACAGCCAGCTCAGTTACCCGAATTGTGCTTTCGGGAAGAGCAGGGGAGAGAAGCACGTAGGAAGCCCTTTTGTCTTGAGGCCTTTAACTCTCCTCACAGGCCTGGCAGACACAACACACCACCCCAGTTCTCGGCTGAAGTCAGCCCCCATCTCTGCCTGAGTTTGGGGGAAGCGTGGGCTGGAGGCCAGGACAGAGCTCCCAGCAGCTACAGCCCATAGGCCACACCACAGTGGCCCTCATGGTCCATCTGCACACACTGGGGAGTGCTGGCCCTGGGGTGGAGAAGCGTCCCCACCCCAAGGCCTCCGCCCCCAGAAAGCCCCCAAATCTGTGAGGGGTCTCACAGGAGACCCCATGCTCCAGACCCCTCGTCTAATCGCGGCCCCTCCCCCCACCAGGGCCAGAGCGCCCGCGAGCAGATCCAAGCTGCCCTCTACCTGGAATGTTCTGCCAAGTTTCGGGAGAACGTGGAGGACGTCTTCCGAGAGGCCGCCAAGGTTGCCCTCGGTGCTCTGAAGAAAGCACAGCGGCAGAAACAACACCGCCTGTGCCTGCTGCTTTGACACCTCCCGGCGGGGCCCACGGCCCTCACGATAGAACTGACAGGACCCAGGTCCCCAGCTCCAGACTACTCCCCGGATCCTGCCCCCTCCCCAGCTCTTGAAGGGCACTTGGAGTCGGGTGTCTCCAGGGCCTGGTGTCTGGAGCCTGTGGCTTGGAACATTCTGGAACTCTCTCCTTTCCCAGCTGGGGCTCTGACCACGAACTCCCCTCCAGCCTGCGTGGTGGTGGTGAGCGAGGGTGCTGGACTCAGTCCCTCTGTACCCTGGAACTAGCATTTGTCCCCAGGACTCAGGAGTGCCCTCATCACTACCAACCCCCAGCTGTGTGTCCCCCTCAGCACACCCAATAGGTCCTCAAAGCCTGTGCTTGAGATGAGAAATGACGTCTGCTATGAGGATAAATATGGACTTGGCAGCGTTCCACACAGCCCCCAAGCCTGGTCTCCCAAGTCACCCGCCTCCCTGCTTTCCTGAGATAGGCCTGGCTGCATCCTCCAGCTTCTTGCTTCCTCCCCGCAGGGACTCAGGCACGGGGATGGGACCGAGGCCTATCAGGAGAACACAGGCCCCAGCCCCCTCCCTCCTCCCTTCCAAACAGAGGACTTAAGTCTCAGCCCTCGGCTTGGCCGCCATCTTTCCAGAGCTGGACGCACATGAGGCAGAGAAGAACCTCTCTCAAAGAGCAAAAAGTATTCTCTGGCCGATCCATGTGACCCTCGCTCAGCGTCTCCTCACCTGCAAGCCCTCCGCTCGCCACGACTTGCCAGAAACCCGAGGTGAAAAGTGACATCAGCTCCGAGTGATCTTGGGCAAGTCAGGTCTCTCTACAGACTGTCTGCAGAAGGACAGCACTGGCTCATTTAAATAGGCATCGAGCTCCCGTCTCTCACAGCCTCCAATTCTGCCAAGATGTGGAGATCTGGAACCAAGATGGCCTCCTGCGAGAACAGACGTGATTAACCCCCAGTGCAGATTCACTGAACCTCCTAGAAGGTCTGGGGTCAGGGGCCCAAGAGTTTTTAAACAAGTGCCCCAGGTGATTCCGATGCCCCAGAGATTGAGAGCTGGTGGTTCCTGAGTAAGCCCAGGAATCAGCGTTACCTAAGATGAGAGAATGGCTTCAGGTGGCTCCTGCCATCCCGGGTACCTCCTGCCTCAGCCCCTCCCTTGCCCAGTGCTTCAGCCCCCACTTGGCCTGAGAAAGAGACCACCCCACCTAGGTTCCCCAAGGCCCTGCCACGCCCTGGGGAATCACGAGAGCATTCGGTCCAAGGCTTCGTGGTCTAGGACAGAGGTCCACAAACCACAGTCTGTGGGCCAAATCTTTATTTTTGTAAATAAAGTTTTACTGAAAAACAGCCACGCCCATTCGTTTATGCATTGGCTACTTTTGCCCTCCAGTTGCAGACTAGAGTAGTGTGAGAGACCATCTGGCCCTCAAAGCCTAAAATATTTGCCATCTGGCTCTTCACAGGAAAAGTTCGCCAACTCCTAGTCTAGGGCAAACCCAAGTGCCTAAAGGGCCAGATGGGAGACCCAAATGCGTGAAGTAGGGCAGGGATAACAGGGAGTGGTGGGGCCTATGGCAAATGAGAAAGCAAGCACCCCACCCTAGACACGGCAGCTCAGCCCAGCCAGATGCTGCTCTGTGGGCATGTTTCTAGATCTTTCCATTTCTCTAGGGAAAGTGGAAATCTGGATTTTTATGTGGAATCTTACTGGGGGGAGGGGAGGGGAAATTTCATACTTTAAAAGTTTAAACCCCTTTGACGCCCAGAGCATGATTATGGGACACCATCTATGTACTCTGGTCGACAGCGATTTCTAAGTAAGTCGTTAAGGACGGCCGAGGCCCGTATGAGGAGACGACGCAGAAAATGCAACCAAACCTGTTGGCCTCTTCACCCTCCCCACAGATACAGAACCTAACGGGAGGTGACCAGCAGACCTGCCCTGGCCTCTATATAGAGTGTGGCCGCCACCTCGAAGTGAGCCTGCTCAGATACCCCACCCCATTCCAGAACTTCTGAGGTGAAGGGAGGAAGCCCGAGCGTGGGTGACCTCCACGCTGGCTTACGTCCCAACCAGCGCCGAGGGGCTTGACCCCACGCCCTGAGTACTCACGGAGAGAATCTGGGAAGGTGGGCTGAGGGGTGGGAGACATGAAGCCCCCCAAAGTGGACCCAAACTTTGAGGGGGGGGTGAAAAAAGCCCTCACACCAGCCAGACGGTGCAGGGGCGCCCTCTGGTGGTGACGCTCAGAACACCCTCCCGCCTCAGGCCAAGCCCGGGGTCTGTGGGAGGCAGGGCCACCTGGCGGCCAGCAGGCTGCAGACTCAGGAAGCACAAAGGGCACGAGGCACAAAGAGACGGACAGCGGTTCTCCGAGAACCTGGACACCCGCGCGGCGGAGGCGCGGAGGCCGGGAGCTTACAGCAGAAGCGGTGCCCCGGGGAGGGAGGCTCCCGGGGACACGGAAGGGCTTCCTTCCACCCGCCTGGGACTCAGTAAGTAGCAGGTTAGCGGAAACCCAACCCCAGCGAGGCACGTCCGAAGCCCAACCTGAGGGGCTCAAACGACAGGATGGGGGACAGAGGGGGACCCTGAGGCTAAGCCTCCCCCACCCCCCAGGAAGACTGACGCAGTCTCGCGGAGAGCAGCGAGGGAAGAGGGCGGCAGGTTCTAGGGAAGGGGGTGGGCCGATATTAAATATCATAAATAGGGAGGCCGGGGCGGGCTAACACTGCGCAGACAGGCTGGGGTCACATTCCTCTTGTCCGGCCGGGACCGGGGCCTCGGCTCTGCTCCCAGCGATGTCGCTGGCCCCTGAGGTCACTGCTGCCAGTGGCCACTGGTTGGGAGGAACCAGGCAGCGAGGGTGTCGCCTGGGATCCCCTGCAGTCTCAAAGTCCGGGGGTCGAGGGGCGCCGGCCCCGTGGCTCATGGCTTCTTGGCCTCGCTCCTGTTCTTCTGGAGTTTGGTGTGCACGACTTTGAGTGTGGTCAGGAAATTGCCGAGGAAGAGGACAAGGAACGTAAGCGCCAACACGAACACCTGGGCGGGGGGGCATGCAGAGAAGGGGGGTGCCCAGGGCGGGGAAGGCGAGGCAGAGAGCACAAGGGAAAGAAGGCAAAGGCCGCGCCGGCTTGGGTCAGCTCTCCTTGATGAAATGCCCCCCGCGCCCCCCGGGACCTCAGAACCCCCTTGGCACAAGCTACCTGCGAACTGCAGCGTTTGCCAGCAGAAGGCAGAGATCTGGGCTAACTGGGTGAAGGGTGTGAGTCCTATGGGGTCAGGCAGAGTCCTGGGGGGCTCCTCCCGCGGCCCCCCTCCTAGCACGAACCTCCCTGGGTTTCTCAGACCACTGAGGGGCTCCCTGGTCTCCCGAACTCCCTCCCACGGTCTCCCAGGCCCCAGCTGCAGCGAGCTCTGGACTGCAGGGCCCTACAGGGCAGGCAGGGGGCAGGGGGGACTGAGGAAGGAATTGTCCCCAAGCGGCCCCAACCTTCCCCAGGAAACCCCCAACCAATGCGCACACACGCTCCACACACACACCACAAAACACACACACACACACACCCCATACCTGCCATTCTCTGCATTCCTCATGGCTGGAGAGCTCAAATAACGTGATGGCATTGTAGAGCTGCCAGAACTGGAGAGAGGGGAGACAGGCACTGCTCAGCCCACCGGAGTCCCCCGGAGACCCACGGGGAAAGCCCAGGGAGAGCGCCAAGCCCCCCAGCTTCTGCTGTCAACTGCCCCTGAGACACTGACAACCCCCCAAAATGAAACTGGGGCACCCCGCCTAGGGCTGGGCGTGCTGGTGCCGAGGGCCAATGCCGGATCTTGCCTTTGGCATCCCTGGACACTGGGGCCGTCCCAGCCCCAGGACCCCGTGGGGGCCAGCTCGGGGATGGCTGGTGAGAGAGGGAGAGCCCTGAAGACCTTCTGTTCCCGGGAGGTCTGCCCAGTGTAGGGGACACCCACAAACTCCAGGGGGACTCACGTGGCCACAGAACAGGAAGGGCAGGAGGAAGGTGAGGCCTCGCCACATCCAGGACTGAAATCCTTCTGTGGAGAGGAAGGAGGGGGCGAAGCGCCCGTGTGAGGTGGCCCAGGCATGCCAGTCACTCTGAGCTTAGGTTCAAACGCACGGGTGGGGGAGGGGCGCAGCCCTCACCTCCTCCAGGTGGGTGAGCGCTCACTAGGAAAGTAACCAAGGAAAAAACATGCAAGAACACCTGCCACCAGGCCTGACTGCCCTCACGCCTCAAGTCACCATGAACTAAGTGGGCTGACACCTCTTACACAACACTGATGTGCCGGCACGAGGTTTCTAATAATTTCTTTAATTTGCACGGGATTTTGCATTTTATAATTGGCTTTTGCATGCATCACTTCAGTCGAGTCTTGATGAAATAGAGCCTACTGTGCAGAGTAATTCGATGGAAATGACCATCTTAAAAGATAGAAGATTTTTATTAGCCACACTTTTCCCTGAAAGTTTAGATGAGGAGTCTCCGAGTTTTCCTAACGGGGCACCCACCTTGCTGAGTGAAAGTTAAGCACACATAAATTGCGTAAGTGTAAAAACACTAGACTAAGATTATGTACATGATAAAACACAGACAAAAAATATCCATTTAAAAAGAAGCTAGAGGCCAGCATCCAGGGCCTGGCCCACAGCTGGTCTCGCACTTGTCAACTGAAATGGAATCCCACGACGAATTATGAAAAGCAACTGTATTCGTGTATATATGTCAAACCAAAGGAAAAAGAAGAAAAGCAACTGGGGTGAGGTTGGCAGACTGGCTTTGCGTGTGGCAGGTCTTGTCAGGTTCTTACTGGCACCTGTCCCCAGTGAGGAGTGCAGGGCGAGGTCTGGGGGAGCAGGGAGGGCCGGTGCTTGTCCCTCCACCCCCCTGGCTAGGCTACTCACCCACCGTGAGGTCCAGGTGATTCCTCTCCCCTAGGGCCCGCAGCCGGTAGAGGCAGCCCCTCTGGTAATAATATTGCAGGAACTGGACACAGCCTGCAGGGGGAGCACGGCGCCCAGCTCAGGAACTGGAAGACCCAGCGACACCTCCACTGCAGGATGGCAGGTCTCCACTGCCCGGAGGGTACAACCTCCTCCCACCCCCAAAACACACACACACACACACACACACACACACACACACACCCTCCTCCCACCCCCAACACACACACACACACACACAGACACACACACACACACACACCTGAACCTGCTTTTATTCCTTGCAAGAGAGCTCAGGTTATCTGAGACTGCAACTAAGCCCCATCTAGGCTAGAAACTTCTGGAGCTTTCCTAGGCATGCAGTCGGCACTCATCAGATGCTTGCTGGAACGGTGGCACCATGCTGGGAGCTGCGTGCTCCCAGCACCAAGACATGAAAGAGACAGTTCCATACAATGGGGTACTTTGTAGTCACTAAAAATTAAGGAGGCAGAATTCCGTACTGACGTGGAAAAATACCCATGATAATTGTTAATAGAGTATAAACTTGTTTATAAACAAAGCTAAGTAGAGGGCTCCCATGTTTGGAGACTATACATAACGCAGTATATGTGTATATATATATTTATGAATAAAAATGTTTGAAAGGACATAGATCGATTAACACCCTAAGGGTGGAATTATATGTAATTTTCCTTCTTGGCTTATGTTTGTATTTGCCTGTAAGCAGGGTTTTATTTAAAAATTAAATTGTATTTTTTGAATAGGTAATATGTACTTGGCATAATATTTAAGGGGAACAAACAGGTACTTGGTGAAAAGTAAAACTCTCTGCCTGTCCCCCAACTATCCAATTTCTGCTTCTCAGAGGTAACCCCTCACTGTATATAAATCCGGAGCTATTCTTAAATGAGAAAAAGAACATAAATTTCCATTTTGAGGAAAACAGAGTTAGTGCCCCCAACACCCCTCAGTTCCTGAAGGGTACAACTGGCCCAGTTCTGATCCAGGGAAGAAAAAGGCAGTGACTTGGACTTCCCTGGCCGTCCAGTGGTTAAGACTCTGTGCTTCCAATGCAGGGGGCACGGGTTTGATCCCTGGTTGGGGAACTAAGATCCCACATGCTGCGCAGTGTGGCCAAAAAAAAAAAAAAAAGAAAAGAAAAAGGCAGTGGCTGGAGACCCAGGGCGTGGGTGTGGGTCAGACATTGCTGTCTTAAGGCCAGGGGCTGGGAGGTAGGATGGAGTTGATGGGGGGTGGATGGCTCCTTCTGGATTTCTGGGACCCTCCCCTGTCCCCGGCCGACCAGGGACTTCCCCCAGTCTCACCTCCCTTCCACACAAGACACACCCTTCACAAAACAGCCTCCATCGGTGAAAGCCACACCAAGCCTCCTCCCCTGAATCCGAGCAAGAGACACTCACTCTGAAAAATGGAGAACGCTAAAAACTGATCGCGAAACTTCTGATAAATTAGTCCGTTAGGCCTGCAGAGAAGTGGGGGAAAAGCAAAGATGAGCCCCCGCTCTGAAATCATTTGTTCATCCCCACCCCATCTCTGTTCCAACCAGAAGAGAAAGAAGATTTAAAACCCAATTCTACCTTTATTGCCATGTCCCTGGGGCTGGACCAGGTAATTTCCATCACTGCTTTAATCCATTCTACAGCCAGGGGAGTGCAGGTAGGCATCTGGAAGCCTAAACTCCCACCGATTCCCCCTAACCCTCCATCAGTCACAGCCTTGTCCCTGTGCTTGTTTTGTCCAGACTTGCTTGCTGTCACCCCGGCCAGGAGGCAGACAGGACGTTCCTTGGAGAAGTCCCCAGCCGACTTGGGGTGTCCCTGCAGCCCCGTTGTAAGCTCACGCTTTATTTACTTCATGGCCCAGAAGTCAGGCCATAAGGCCCCTGCATCTGGACCCCTCAGCCACCACCAGTCCTTAATTCACTGGCTCCCTGGGGAGAGTGAGCAGAGGCCCTGGGGCACAGCGGGGGACACTCACCAGGTCAGCATCACTCCAGATAGGAACGTGGACACGTAGTGGTGAGACACCCACCAGCCTTTGATTCTTAAGAGAAGGAAAAGGAGCTCAGGCCGGGAGAGAAACTCAAGTGTCTCTCTGCTTCCCAGCCTGTGTCTGCGGGGTGTGCCCTGTGACCCAGAGACAGCTCCTTGGAGGAAGAAACGTACCCAAGCCAGGACTTCTCTCTTTCTGTCCAACGAGATGCACAATCACACAGAGACCCAGAGAGGCATTTGGGCCTCCAGCAGCTTCCCACTACCCTCAGAACACATCCCTAACCTCCTCATGACCCCAAGCTCCGCCTCCCCGTCCCCTCTCCCCCCACCCTAAGAGGCTCCAAGCATCCTTTTCTTTGAATCTGCCAGGCCCATTGCTACCTTGGGGCCTATTATGGGCTGAATTGTCCGCCCCCCCAAATTCCTACGTTGAAGTCCTAACCCCAGTACCTTAAAATGTGACTATATTTGGAGACAGGGCCTTTAAAGAGGTAATTAAGGTTAAATGAGGTCATAAGGATGGGGCCCTAATCCAACAGGGCTGGTGTCCTTAGAAGCAGAGGAAGAGACACCAGCGGTGTGCCTGCTCACAGAGCAAAGGCCATGTGAAGACGCAGTGGCCATCTGCAAGCCAAGGAGCGGCCTCAGGAGAAACCAACCCTGCTGGCACCTTGATCTTGACTTCTAGCCTCCAGAGTTGTGAGAAAATAAACTTTTGTTGTTCCAAGTCCCTTAGTCTATGGTATCTTTTCATCGCAGCCCGAGCAGACTAACAAGGTCTTCGAACTTGTTGTCCTCTCTGCTCCAAGACCTTGGCCTGCCTGGCTCCTGGTCCAAGTTCAAATTTCGGACCAACTGTCACCTCCTCCAAGAGGCCTTCCCTGACCACCTTATCTAAAACAGCTAGACAGGGGCAGGACAGGAATAAAGATGCAGACGTAGAGAATGGACTTGAGGACACGGGGAGGGGGAAGGGTAAGCTGGGACAAAGTGAGAGAGTGGCATGGACATATATACACTACCAAATGTAAAATCGATAGCTAGTGGGAAGCAGCCACATAGCACAGGGAGATCAGCTCGGTGCTTTGTGACCACCTAGAGGGGTGGGATAGGGAGGGTGGGAGGGAGATGCAAGAGGGAGGAGATATGGGGATATATGTATACGTATAACTGATTCACTATGTTATAAAGCAGAAACTAACACACCATTGTAAAGCAATTATACTCCAATAAAGATGTTAAAAATAAATAAATAAAACAGCTAGACAGCCCCGCTCTGGAACACATTACCCTGCTTCATTTTCTTCATGGTGCTTGCGCTATCTGAAATTATTTTCTTCTCACTTGTTTCCTGAACCCCGTTCCCTGCTCAAAAGAGCAGGGAGTTTGTCTGTTCATCTCTGACACCTGGCTCAGAGCAGGTGCTCAATAAGCGTGTTGAATAAACACAGAACACTCGCACACATTTATGCAGAGCTGTAGCTACCTACGTTACCCCACACAGATGCAGAGGGACAGCAGACTGTACACGCCGCATCTCGCACCATCCCAGACGCAGCTTCTCCCTGGGAGCCCCATGCCCTAGGCTCATCTCTCCTCCGTCTACAGTAGGCCCTCGCCCCAGTCAGTCCAGAAGCTGCGGGAATCGTGCTGTCAGAGCCCAGCGCTCCCCCGGCTCGGGGCTCTCACTCCACAGCAGGACAGGGAGCCTGGCTGTCACCCCCCTCCGCAGTGTCACAGGCAGCCCTTATTCTTCGAAGTCCCCGAGTGTGTTTCAGGCCTCTGCTGGGCTCCCCGGCCCCCTCCAGGAGCTCAGTTATCGGAACATGGTGTGGCAGCAATCTGCTCTGTCAAATGCACCCTGGGATGCCAGCAATTGGGACCCTCGAGGCATCCACGTGGGAGTAGCACTCAACCTTCGTCTTTCCAGAACTCTCTCGGGAGAGAACTGGAGTGGAGCCAAGTGGGGAGATGGGGTTCAGGGCGCTCCTGCTCACCAAATGGTGGCACCTGAGGATCTGCTGGTTTGGGGGACGAGCTGCTGGATTAGACTTTCTTTGGAACTGAAATCATCCTGCAACTTGCTTTCTTGTCTCGACTCCCAGGCAGCTATCTGTGGACCTGTCACTGACTTCTTAAATGCGACACGACATTTCAGGATGTGGCTCTGCTGTTCCTGAAATGTTGCTATCGTCCTCCACGCTGCCACGACATCCTGTGGAAGCCCCCCGTGTGATGACGCTCTTTCTCCAAGGCAGCTACCAGGAAGTACGCAGGATGGCCGGGTCAGTGGGCATGTGCATGGTTACTTCTCAAATTACCCTCCAAAACAGCTATCCCCATTTACGCTCCCATCCTCAGTAGAGCCTATCGAGTTCCCCAAACCCTCACCAGAGCTGGACACCCAATTTTAAAATTTCTCCCAGTCTTATTATGGGACAATGGGTGTGTCATGGAGGTTTTAATCTGCTTTGTCCTAATAAGTGGATTTGACTGCTCTTAAAAACCTTCCAACCCGAACACAGACATCATAAAAGCAGGAACAGCATCTTACCCCTCTCTTCTCTTTGCAGCCCTTCAACAGTTCTGGCCATTAAAATAAAAAGAAAGAAAGAAATGAAAGGGACCTCCCTGGCGGTCCAGTGGTTAAGACTCTGCTTCCAATGCAGGGGGCCTGGGTTCGATCCCTAGTCAAGGAACTAAGATCCCACATGCTGCAGGGTGTGGCCAAAAAAAAAAAAGAAGAAGTTTTGGCCATAAATTGGCAATGGCCAATGGCCTGTGGATGCTTGAGGGGTTGTGGTGAGGAACAAGGTTTTAGGTGGGTCTTTATTCCCAGCGCTAACAGCATCTGGTAAACAGAAATGCTGAAATGAAAAAAGTGGCGTCCAGGAGGTGCAGCTGGTCTAAATGCCACCAGCACAGAGGTGATAAGAGACTGATGCAGGTGCCACGTGAGTTCACGGGACAGGAAGAGACATCCGTCCACTTCTTTGTTCCCAGTCTCCCCTTCCCTGTGTTCCTGTCTTGCCCGTTAAGAGTCTACAATGACCCCTGGCTCTAATTTTCTGACTGAAAACACAGTTGGCCCCATCCTTAGACTTTCAGCTTGAAGAGCTACCAAGAAGGCCCTGCAAGCCCTGGAGGCCTGGCAAGCCCCACTGTCCTTTGTCCTACCCCGCAAAGGTCCCTTGAGAAATGCCCTCTCTCTGTACAGGAACGGCTGGAGCCAGACACAGGCTCTGGGCAACAAGCTTGGCTGAGTAGCAGCTTTTAATTTCACAGCTCACTGTGCCCAAAGCCCAGCGCTGACAGATGCCACCAATAAACACAGCTCAGCGGCACTGGGAGAGGCTAAAAATGGCCTCTTCCCCAGCGTGCATTCACCAGCCCCATCGTCCATCTGCACACCCCAGGGCTCTGGGCTGGTTTCGTTCAGATGTGTGTGTTTACATAACAGTTTTACTGTGATGTCATTCAGACACTGTACAATTCACCCATTTAAAGTATACAACTCAGTGGTTTTCAGTATATTCAGAGAGTTGTGCAAACATGACCACAGTCAGTTTTAGGACATTTTGTATCACCCCAGAAAGAAAGCTGCACCCGTTAGCAGTCACCCTCTGGGCCCGTTCTGCCACAGAAATGAAGCCTGCAGGAGCTTGTGGGCTTTTTAAATGAGCAGACAGTAGATGCCCCAGGAAGGGTGGCACACTGCGTGGCCAGAAGGTAGGGACAGCATGTCCTGGTATCCAGGGACTGCCTGGAGAGCTCCCTTCAGGACACTTCAGCCATGTTTGCATGTGCGCATAAGACATGGGCACCAGTCACTATTCAACCCCTGGCTGTTTCTGGCTTTGAGCTTCGGGTCAATCTGGGCGGCTGGGGGAATGGCTTCCACACGGAGGCGCCCTCTTGCCCCTGCCACCCCTACACCTCTGTATCCTAGGCAAGGCCCTTATAAAAACCCATCAGATCTAGGCATTGGTGGGTTGGCTTGCCAGAAAAGCCAACATGATTCCTGATTCATTATGCATTCTGGCCCAGAACTACAGCAGAGGACATCTGTTTTGCCTGCCTGTCAATCACTCCCTATTCTGGTTCTCCCCCTTATCGGTCCTTCGGGGAAATCACCTCACCCCCACACTCAGTCTGGGCGGCTCAGTGGAGTTAAGATAACTGGGCACATCGCCCAGAGCCAGCCAATCAGGGCTCCGCATCCCTCCAGCCACAGTGATTGGGGCAGGGATGAGCATGTGACCTGCACCTAGCCAATTGGAAGTCTGTCTCAAGATTGCCCCTAGGCCCGTAGAGGAAAGATGCTCTTTCCTCTCGGACTGCTGATCTGGTAGGATGCTGGCCTGGGCTGCTGGGAGCCAGTGAAGGAGATGACGGAATGAGGAGAAGGAGGGGGGCTGTTACATTGTTGAGCCCTTCTGACCTCCCTGAACTATGTATATGCTCCCATAAATACCCCCCATGTTTACTCCTATCAGGTGGTTTTCTGTCATTTACAAAATTTGCAAGGGAGGGTGACTTGCTTTATTACACTAACTGAGCTAATGAGCTACATCTCACATGGGAAGCATCAGACACAAACCAAGGGTGGCTCCAGCCCATGATGGGGGGCATCCTCCCCACACCCCACCTCTCCAGGCCTTCTTCCCCCAATACACCCCTAATTCAGGTCTCGGATGCAACTGGGAACAGGACGAAAAAGGCCCCGTCAGGCCAAAACTTGGGCAGCAAGCCTCCAGGAAACCCATATGGCTCAGTTCCAGCTGTCTTTCGAACACGGGTATGGCCCCAATGACCTTCCCTCATCGCAGAGCTTGGGTTCAATTCATTTCTACATAGACCCTGGGGTGTTTACTGGGTACCAACTGTGAGCTCCAGAGCTAGCCCTGAGATGCTTCAGAAATGAGAAAGGTAGTATTCATACCAATCTGGACCCACTCCCTCTTCCTCACTGTGCTTTCTTGAAAGGGTTTCTTAGCTATTCCCTAATAAGGGCCAAGTGTGAGGGGAAACCTCACAGGCATCTCCCTTGCCCGCCCCCAGGAGAGAAATCAGCTCTGAGAAGGAGCTGGGGGAGGATGGAAGCTAAATACCCAACAGATGTTGAGGATGAGTCACAGGTTTTTAATCACCCAGATTCCAACCACCTGCCATGCCTCCCTCCCCCACAAACTGGCCACAACTCCCATAGTCATTCCAGAAAACGAGACACCTTTACAGGCCCACCCCACTCATTCCACACTCCCCACCACCAACACATCTGTTGTCCCATCAGAGCACAAGCCCTAGGGAGGCCCCAGAAAAGGCCCCATTAAAGTGTCAGGAAAGTGAGGTGGCTTTGGAACCCCCCTTTCCCCCTTCAGCCCTCCTCCCTGTTTTCCGGGTGTGCCCCACACTTGCAGGCACCTCCACTCAGTCCTGCTCCCTCCTCTCGGGGAACCATCCCCCATCCACATCCACAGAAAAAAGTGACCAGGGTAACTCTTACTAAAGTGTTAGTGACTGTTAGAGATGTAGCATGTCCCTGAACACTCATAATATGAGTCCAGCAGAAGGAGGAAACTCTAAGGCCAACAGCAAGCCCAGGGATGCACAAAGAGAATTAGTAACAAGAAAGCCTGGCCCATTGTCCTGGGCCCATTTCCCCACTATGTACTACTCTGAGTCCCCTCCGACCCCACCCAAAAGCTGGAAGATGCTATTCACTAAAATTAAGGAAAACTACAAATGTTATTTATTTGGTAAGATTTTCCACTTCAGTGTTTCCCAAAGCATGGGGCATGTACCACCAAGTTTTGGATGGTACCTGAGTGTAACACGAGATGATACTGAATCACGTGGTGAGAAGTCATGTTTTCTGTTCTTTCCATTCTCCTGATTAAGTCAAGGAGAGAGTCTCAGTTAAATGCTAGGACACCTTTAATGCCTCTCGAGATCTGCTAATCTCCCTTTTTACCACACATACACACGCTTAAGAGAAATAGCAGGCCTCACGTTCAGAGCCTTCAGGAAGCAAGATTATTGGCTTCAATAAGTTAGACAATGAAAACAAAAATCTCTTTTTACACTATTTCCTCTTTCCTGCAATTGATGCTGGTTTTCCACGTATGGTGGTGAAATAGTTTCCTTTTAAAATAAATTAATGTTTATTTAAGTAGAAAAAAAAAGGAAGGATGGATTTAAAATGTGAGAAAATTATCATCCAGGTGATATTGGACATGGTAAAAATGGTGTGCATGGGACAAGAATGAAAGCAGTTTGAGAAACACTGATCTTTTCTAAAGGGCTACATGCTACAGGGCTGCATACCTAAGAACTGCTGTTCCCCTGGTCCTTACCTCTTGGCTCTACGTTCGGGGTAAGGCCCGGCAGGGCAGGGATATGCCATAAGAGACCACTGGGCAGAGGAGTAAGATGGTGGCAAATTATTTGGGGGTTTGGCAAACACCCCAATCTTAAACACACAGCTCCTGGCCGTTCCTTACCAGCCCCAAGGAAGGAGGAAGTGGGGAGGGGTGGGAGGTTACTTTTTGTTTCAGGAAAAACAGGGACAAGCATGGTGTGCAGAAGTTCAAATGGACAACCCCAAAAGGCATCAGACCCGTGGAAAATGGGTCCTGCAAGTGGCAAGTCGTGGATCTTAACTCAGTCCAGAGACTCTCATTGCCCTGTGAGAGGACCATCCACTTTTCTCACCAGAATCCATTCAACCTTCTGGTGACAGTACCCTGATTTTCCTCTGGGAAATCATTCCTCTCCTGACACTCAGCTTCGAGCCTTTCATAGAGAGCCCTGGGGGTGGGCACAAGGCTCACAACCAGCCAGTCACAGCAGCGCATTCTCTGGCCACAGCGATTGGTTCAGAGATGGGCACGTGATCAGTGAGTTCCAGTAGGACCCAGTGAGACTCTTGGAAGAGAGGAACGTGCCCTATTTTGCTGGGAATGCTAGAAATAAAGATGTGAGCCTGGAGCTGCTGGGGGCTCCTACCTGGAATCTGAGAATAAAAACAGCACAGTAGAAGGCATAGGTGAGAGACAGAGAGAAACTGGGTCCTGATGACATTGTCTGAACACCTGGATTAAGCCTTACCTGAAGTCAGTGCCAGTGGACCCATTCCTTGATATGAGAATATAAATTTCCTACTGCGTTAAGAAGTACATTTGAGTTAGGGTTTCTTGTAAGCAAGAGACTGAGCACAGCAAATGAGGTGCAGCAGCCGATACCGTTTTCCTCCTCCCTGGGTCTGAATGGTCATGAATACCCCACCCCCACAAGGAGGAAGGGAACGCAAGGCGAGGGTGACAGCCCTCACCTCCATGACAGATTTCCCTTTGGCTCCCCCATACCCCCCACAAAGCCGGGCCCCCAATTACCTCGAGCCGTTGCTGATGAGAATACTCTCCCGAATCGTCAGGGTGCAGTAATACCATACCAGCAGGAAGTTAAAGACTTCGTCTGTCACCCTGGCATAGAGAAACAGCACCCGGGAGGGGGGGCAGGCATGAGAACCAGGGACGGCTATCCCCGCCACCACAGCTGGACAGCAAACCCGGATGAGAACTGCCCACAGAGGCATGCCTCCAGAAACCCCCAGTGACCCCGGGAAGGCTGCAGCATGTCTTCTCTCCACCTAGAATGCCCATCCCCCAGCTCACCTTTCTACATGAATCCTACCCGCCCTTAAGGTTCTAGCTGGGGTTTTCCCTCCTTCCTTGACCGCTCAGCCCACAACAACCTGTTTCCCTTCTAAATTTGACATCTGTCTGATATGAAATTTCTGGTGGGATGACAAGAGAAGGACTTTAAGCCGGAAACCTAATTTGTAATTTTAAACTATCTGCAGTGTTAACTTCAGTGTAAACTCCTTCCATCCCCTTAAACCGTCTGTAAACTTTGCTGCACATACAAAAAGATGAACTTAAGAACTCCCTGGGCTTCCCTTGTGGAACAGCGGTTAAGAATCCTTCTGCCAGGGCTTCCCTGGTGGTGCAGTGGTTGAGAGTCCGCCTGCCGATGCAGGGGACGCGGGTTCGTGCCCCGGTCCGGGAAGATCCCACATGCCGTGGAGCGGCTGGGCCCGTGAGCCATGGCCGCTGAGCCTGCGTGTCCGGAGCCTGTGCTCCGCCAACGGGAGAGGCCATGGCGGTGAGAGGCCCGCGTATCGCAAAAAAAAAAAAAAAAAAGAATCCTTCTGCCAATGCAGGGGACACGGGTTCGAGCCCTGGTGCAGGAAGATCCCACATGCCGCGGAGCAACTAAGCCTGTGCGCCACAACTACTGAGCCCGCGTGCTGCAACTACTGAAGCCCGCGTGCCTAGAGCCCGTGCTCCAAAACAGGAGAAGCCACTGACCGCAATGAGAAGCCCACGCACCGCAACGAAGAGTAGCCCCCGCTCGCCACAACTAGGGAAAGCCCGCGTGCAGCAGTGAAGACCCAACACAGCCAAAAATAAAATAAATAAATAAATTTTTAAAAAAAACCCTGCCTCCTCTACGGTGGGCAGAACAGGCCTTAAAGGCAGGCAGAACATGGCAGCTAGAGTCGTGCTGTGCCCTGGTCAGAGGGGAGAGCCTTACACATGCTGTGCATGACCTTGACTGGCCTCAACTTTGCCATCTGTACAATGGGAAGGCTGACCCCTCCATGAACATTCCTGGGTGAAGGATCCTGGGACAGAGCCAGCAACAGACAGCCCCTCAGAGGGCTCCCCCGCCACTGGCTCTCTCTGACGGGCCCTCGATAAAGACACTATCTTTGACCCCAACAGGAAGCAGCTCTGTACCTCCTGGTGTCACACAGATCCATTTGTCGTGGGAACAGAAATGACTGCATGGGGAGGGAGAACACCCCCGATCTCCTCCATTCTATCCCTGAACTGGGAGATCCTTTTCCCCAACTACAAAGGCCCTGGGAGGGAAATGGGAAGATACAACTTTAACAATAATAAAAAACTCTCCCAGGCTTCCCTGGTGGCACAGTGGTTGAGAGTCCGCCTGCCGATGCAGGGGACACGGGTTCGTGCCCCGGTCCGGGAGGATCCCACATGCCGCGGAGCGGCTGGGCCCGTGAGCCATGGCCGCTGAGCCTGCGCATCTGGAGCCTGTGCTCTGCAACGGGAGAGGCCACAACAGTGAGAGGCCCTCATACCGCAAAAAAAAAAAAAAAACCTCTCCCAAACTCTGGGAGAGTTTGGGAGAATGAAGATGAGATTCTCCTAATTACTTAAATGTGTAAAGTCCCCAAAGAAGAGATGACATTTGAGTAGGGCCTTGAAGGTTAAATATATGGAAATGTGCTTTCATTAGTGTTGATAATAACTAAATTTGACCTGTTGAAATGGACACTTGTACCTATTATGCTCACTTATATTGTTCCACTGTTTATTTATTATTTACTTATTTATTTTTTATCTTTTGGCCACGCCGCGTGAGCCATGTGGGATCTTAATTCCCCGACCAGGGATCGAACCTGCGTGCCCTGCATTGGAAGTGTGGAGTCCTAACCACTGGACCGCCAGGGAAGTCCCATGTTCCGCTTTTTATTTTGTAGACAATTATAGCATAAATGCTACATATTGCATGAATGTGTATATTCAAATATCTGTTTAAATCTTAGATCAAATAATCAATTTGATATACCTAATGCTATCTTTTAAAAAGGCATTGGAAGGTGTCTTTTAAGCTATGTGACCCTGTTTCATGGTCACAGATGACAGACTCTCAGCCCCGCTGAACCACTGCCTGCAGAGGCAGTCTCGGGAGGGTCAGGAACAGACTCTGGAGACACGGGGCCTGAGTTCCAATCCAGACTCTGCCTCGTCCCAGCTGTGGGACCAAGGACAAGTCAGTGATTCTCCCGTGCCATCACTTCCCCATCTGTAAAGTGGGGAGAGTCACAGCACCTCCCGGGTAAGCTGCTGTGAGCATCAGCTGAATTTAGAACAGTGCCTGCAGCCTAGGAAGAGGTATGGATGTCCCATCATAATAATTTTGGAAGCACCACAGAGCGCCCAGAGTCCAAGCAATGAGTCTCATATGCCTAACTCTGAGGAAATCAAAGGCCTACTTGACTTGAACAGGAAACGGGGGAGCAAAGACGGCCTCCCACTGCAGAGGGTCATTTAGATATCTCCAGACAGGAGGCAGCCCCAGAAGCGAGCGGTGGTGACCAGCGTATTTTCCACTGGTCCCTTCCTATATCGGTAAAGAGAGGAGTGAAAATAGTTTTATGGCCCCGGCACGTTAGGGACTTGCTTAAGGTGCTGGTCTCAGTCTGCTCTGGCAAAGTGTTTGAGTTTCCTGTTGCTGCTGTAACAAATGAGCACATACTTAGTGGCTTAAAGGAACACGTTTCTTCTGTTACAGTCCTGGAGGTCAGAGTCTGAAATAGGTCATCAGATCAGAGCTGTGTTCCTTCTGGAGGTTCTAGGAGAGGATCCATTTCCTTGCCTTTTCCAGCTTCCAGAGGCCGCCCGCGTTTCCCTGTCTCATGGCCTCACATCACTCTGACCCTGACCCTCCTACCTCCCACTTATTAGGACCCTTGTGATTACACTGGGTCGCCAGGATAATCCAGGATAATCTCCCCATCTCAAGATTCTTAACTGAATCATCTGCAAAGATCTTCTGCCATGTAAGGTCACGCGTTCGCAGGTTCTGAGGACTGAACACGCACATCTTTGGGGACTATTATTCAGACTGACACACTAGGCGAGCACTAACTACTGGGAACTTGCAACGTTGCAGGCGTTTTACGTGGATGATCTCTGTGGACCCTTGAACAACCCCACAGGGCTGGCTCTCATGGCAGGTGCGTGTACCCCACCCATTCCCATCTGCATGGCTTCCAACAGCCAGAACGTGCAACTCCTGGTGTGCCTAGGGGCTTTCTCAGGCCACCAGAGCTCACCCTGCTGGTGCCAGAGGCAGATCAGGAGGGCAGGGGGATTAACACTCTCTCGGAGTCAATCCTTCCTAGACTGACAGCAGTCGGAGGATAAATACCACCTGCTCCCTCGCCCCTCGGGTGGGTTAACTGAGACACATCCTTCGCTCTCCCACAGTTCCCCAGCAGCACTGAACTCCAGGTGCCCACAGGATAACCCTTCCTTGTCTCACTTCCATTCTCCTACCAGTGTTTCCTAGGATCACCTCCCAAATAAACTATTGGCACTCAAATGCTTGTCTTGGGGGGGTGGTTTCTTCTGGGGGAACCCAAACTACTTCCCATTTTACAGATGAGGAAACTGAGGTTCAGAGATGAGCTGCCCATCCAGGCCCCCACGCCTGCCCTATTTTTAACCCACAGAAGGTGTAGTGGGCTAAACAGTGTTCCCCCCACCAAATTCATATCCACCCAGAACCTCAGAATATGACCTTATTTTGAAATAGGATCTTTGTAAATGTAATTTAGTTAAGATGAGGTCATACTGGGTTACTTTTTCTTTTTTTTTTGGCCATGCCGCACGGCTTGCAGGATCTTAGTTCCCCGACCAGAGATTGAACCCGGGCCCTTAGCAGTGAAAGCGTGTTGTCTTAACCACTGGACCGCCAGGAAATTCCCGAGGTCATACCAGGTTAGGGTGAGCCCTAAATCCAATGACTGTGTCCTCATTAGAAGACCATGAGAGAGACACAGGGAAGATAGCCATGTGACGACGGAGGCAGAGGCTGGAGCGAAACAGTCTTAAACCAAGGGAACGCCAAGGACTGCCGGTCACCATCAGAAGCTGGGAGAGGCAAAGGAGGATCCTCCCCTAGAGCCTTCGGGGCGAGCACGGCCCTGCCAACCGTGATTTCAACCTTGATTTCAGCCTTCTGGCCTCCAGAACTGTGAGAAAATATATTTCCATTGTTCTAAGCCACGAAGCTTGTGGTGCCTTGTTACGACAGCCCCAGGAAATGAATACAGAAAGGGATGGGAGACATGGAAATGCCAGGCCCTCAGTGAGCCTTAGATCTCGACAACACACCACAGGTTTGTCCTTTGAGGGCCCTAGAGGCCCCACGGCAAGGAAATCTGGTTGCACATCAAGAATTTCTACCCCTTCCAGGGGGCATGTGAGCAGGCATTACTGGCGTGAGCAGCCTTTGCCCTCCAGGGACATGGGCCAGGCCTGAGGCAGCGGGCAGGCACGGGCCCAGGGCCTGAAAGAGCCTTTGTTTGGACACTCAAGTGGGCAGACCAGCAACTGGACTCCCAGCCAAGCGCCTGTCAGGAAATAAACCCTTGACACGTGGGCCAAATGCCCAAGCCACACTTGGGGAGAAAAGCCAGGGCCGGAGAGAGGAACGAAACCCCCAGGGCAGCGCAGCCTCAGCTCACTGGCCTTGTCCTACACGAACAGAGCAGCCAGCACTCTCAACCACAACGCTGGGTGCCAGGCGCTGGGCAGAGCCACGCACGGTGTTCACACACCGAATTGTCATGACGACCCAGGGAGGCAGGGCCTCGTGTCACCCTCGTTTTCCAGGTGGGGAGACAGGCATCCAGAGGAAGCTGCCCATGGCAACAGCCAGTAAGTTTCAAAGCCAGGATTCAAACACAGGCAGTCTGTGGTCCATCTATTTCTTTCTTTCTTTTCTTCCTTTAATTTTCTTCCTTCCTTCCTTCCTTCCTCTTCCTTTCTCCCCACCCTATCCCCCACTGCCTTTCTCTTTGTAATTGAGATATAATTCACATACCATAAAATTCACCCTTTTAAAGTATACAACTCAATGGCTTTCAGTATATTAACAGAGTTGTGCACCCATCACCACTATCTAATTCCAGAACATTCTCACCACTCCAAAATAAAAACCCCTGTCGCCCTTAGCAGTCACTCCCCGTTTCCCTTCCCCCCAGCCTCTGACAACCACTAATCTGTTTTCTGTCTCTATGGTATTTGCCTATTCTGGACATTTCATATGAATGGGTTCATATTGTAAGTGACCTTTTGCATCTGGCTTCTTTCACTCAGCATCATGTTTCCAAGATTCATCCATGTTATAGCACGTGTCAGTACTTCACTCCTTTTTGTGGCCAAACAGTATTACATTGTATGGGTGGCCCACTTGGGCTTTCTTAACTACTACATTAAAAGGTCGCTTCAGCAGCCGTTTAGCAGATACTTGTTGGACAGATGTAGGGCAGACAGGACTGCTATTTCCCATAAGAAATGGTCCTTCCTGGGCTTCCCTGGTGGCGCAGTGGTTAAGAACCCGTCTGCCAATGCAGGGGACACGGGTTTGAGCCCTGGGCCGGGAAGATCCCACATGCTGCGGAGCAACTAAGCCCGTGCACCCCAACTACTGAGCCTGCGCTCTACAGCCTGTGAACCACAACTACTGAAGCCTATGCGCCTAGAGCCTGTGCGCCACAACAAGAGAAGCCACCGCAATGAGAAGCCCGCGCGCCGCAACCAAGAGTAGCCCCCGCTCACCGCAACTAGAGAAAGCCCGCACGCAGCAACGAAGACCCAACGCAGCCAAAAATAAATAAATAAATTTAAATTTTTTTTAAATGAAAGAAAAAAAAAGAAACAGTCCTTCTTTACCCTACACCTTATCACACCAAATGCTGTAGATGCAAGAGAGACCTTGGATCCCTCTCTCATGGCCCTCCTCACTCCCGTATGCCCCCACACACACACCACCACACCCCCCATCACCTGTAGTGAAGGACAAATCGACACGCCACAGCACCCAGGAGCAGGATGATGGTCAGGTAGAGCTTGAACTTCTCATACTCATCCTTGTAGGCAAATCTGCAGTGACAGACACCCCCAGGAAAGGTCACATAACTATAGCCCACCTCGGGGAAGGACCCTGACCCCATCAGATCCTTGACCTGCT
Source organism: Mesoplodon mirus (assembly GCF_964341445.2). Classification (NCBI taxonomy): domain Eukaryota; kingdom Metazoa; phylum Chordata; class Mammalia; order Artiodactyla; family Ziphiidae; genus Mesoplodon; species Mesoplodon mirus. The sequence continues at coordinate 8,032,760 of NC_138989.1, forward strand.
GATCACACTAAGGGAGAGCCTTTCAATTAACGGTGATAATTAATTAGGGAAAGAGGGCCAGTGTGCAAAGCTTCCATGTCCCTGGACTCCTGGTTTAAGGTTCCAAGCCTGTGATGGGCAGGAAGCAGAGACAGGGGCTCCTTCCCCAACCAGCTACTTCAGTGGAAAAGCCACGGCTCCATTTCCCCTGGTAACTGATGGATTTTGGGTGGACAGGACTGGACTGCCTACCTCCCAGGAGGAATGTGTGTGATAAGGTGTGGAACGGAGCAGGGGCCATTTCTCATGGGAAAGTGGCAGTCCTGTCCACCCCAGGTATTGACTCTGTGAAAGGAAGGAAGGAAGTAAACCTCCCCCAGGTGGTCTACCCACTGAGGAAGAGGCCTCAGAGTCTCTTCCAAAAGACCAAAAGCCAGAGTCCCAACTGTGAACGTTTTTTTATTTATGCAAAAATACTAGCTTGGTCCCATTTCTCCTGAGTTGCAAGAGCAAGATGCCTGGATTCTGTAAAGCCAAGTGGAGGGTTGTCTGGGATACTTACTTGGCCTGGTTGCTGAGAAGGGTCACATTCACATTGCCGAGAACCAGATTTAAGTAGAGCCTGGAAGGAAAGACCTGTGAGGGCCACCATGTTAACAGCCCCAGGAGTGGTCCCCAACCAAAAATATCCAAGCTTAATAAGCATAGCACTGAGCACTGGATATTAGAAAATAGAGTGCTAAGCTCAGCAGTAAAAGCCTCACATGGAGCGAGAATGAAAACGATTAAGTAGAGAACATGACAGCTGTGACATGACCTTCATGATTAACCCATTTCTCCCCATTTCAGCTGGCTTAGAGACCATATTTCCTGGCCTCCCTTGCAGCTAATGTGAGCACGTGACTAAGCTCCAGCCAATGAGGTGAAGGCACGTGCACAGTTTCTAGGTCAATTTAAAAAGGGCTCTTCCTAAGCATACAAATCTTAAGTATACAACATGATGAATTTTTATATATTTACATATCCATGTAACCAACACCCAGATCAAAGAATAAAATGCTTCTAGCCCCAGGAGGTGCCCTCGTGCCCCCTCCCAGTCAGTAAACTGCCTCGCCCCAAGGATGCCCACTGCTGTGTTAGTTTTCCCTGTTTTTGAACTTCACATAAATGTATACAATGTATTCTCTTTTATGTCTGGATTCTTTCCCTCAATAATAAGTCTGAGCTTCATCCACATTGTCTGCGTCAGTGGTTCCTTCTTTCCCATTGTGTATTTATTCTATGGAGTGGAGGTACCACAATGTAATTATTCATTCTACTGTTGATGAACATTTGACCTGTTTTCAGTTTTCGGCTATTATGAATAGAGCTGCTGTGAACGTTCTTTTTTTTTTTTTTAACTTGAGATATAATTCACATGCCATATCATTCACACTTTTAAACACTTTTAAAGCATACAATTTAAGATAAATAGATAAAAAAAGATGTGATATATATATATATATATATATATATATATATATATAACAATGGAATACTACTCGGTCATAAAAATGAAATGTCATTGGCAGCAACATGGAAGGACCTAGAGATTATCATACTAAGTGAAGTAAGTCAGACAGAGAAACACAAATATCATATGATATCACTTATATGTGGAAACTAAAATATGATACAAATGAACTTATTTACAAAACAGAAACAGACTCATAGACATAGAAAACAAACTTATGGTTACCAAAGGGGAAGGGGTGGGAGAGGAATAAATTAGGAGTTTGGGATTAGCAGATACAAACTACTGTATATAAAATAGATAAACAATAAGGTCCTACTGTATAGCACAGGGAACTATATTCAATATCTTGTAATAACCTATAATGGAAAAGAATATGAGAAAGAATATACATACGTGTGTGTATATAAATGAATTACTTTGCTGTACACCAGAAACTAACATGACATTGTAAATCAACTATACTTCAAAAAAAATTATGATTATATTATGTACATATGTGTGTATGTACATATATATTTTCATCCCCCACTCCCTTCTAGAATGTAAGCTTTGAAAGCGCAGAAATTTTGACTTATTTGGAGTTTTATCCACTATACATAGAATGGTGCTGGGCACAAAGTAGATGCTCATGAAACTTGTTGAATAAAGCAATAAATCTTAAAAAAAATTTTAAAAAATAAAGTATACAACTTAGTGGTAATCATTTCGTAATGTACAGAAATATCAACTCACTATGTGTACCTGGAACTAAAAAAAATAATAATAATAAAGTGAGCTCATAAAAATTTTCTTAATTAAAAATAAGGGCCTCCCTGGTGGCGCAGTGGTTGAGAGTCCGCCTGCCGATGCAGGGGATACGGGTTCGTGCCCCGGTCTGGGAGGATCCCATATGCCGCGGAGCGGCTGGGCCCGTGAGCCATGGCCGCTGGGCCTGCGCGTCCGGAGCCTGTGCTCCGCAACGGGAGAGGCCACAGCAGTGAGAGGCCCGCGTACCGCAAAAAGAAAAAAAAAAAATAAAAAAATAAAAATAAAAATAAAAATAAATTATACAATTTAATGGTTTCTGATATATTTACAATGTTGTGCAACCATCAGCATCACCTAATCCCAGAACATTTTCATCACCCCCAAAAGAAAGCCCATACCCACTATCAGCACATTCCCCACTCCCCCCAGCCCCTGGCAACCACTAATCTACATTCCATCTGCATGGATTTGTCTAAACTGGACATTTCGTATAAATGGACTCATGCAGTATGTGGCCTTTTGTGTCTAGCTTCCTTACTGTGAACATTCAGCACTCATTTCCACCCCCTCACACACACCAGGAGTGGAATTTCTGGGTCGTATGGTATGTATGTGTTTGGCTTCAGCAAGAAATGGCAAACATTTTTGTAAAAAGGGATCTGCTTGCCCTCTGCTGCCTGACTCTTCCCTGTTTCCTGAAAATGAGATGGTGTGAGCCAGCTTTGGCCATGTAGCTGAGGACAACTCCCCAAGCAAGGGTGAAGTAGTAAGTTGGAAAAGGACCCTGAGTCCCTAGGTGACCTTGGGAGCCCACCACTCTTGGCCTTCAGGAGTCCACTCACCTCTGGACTGTTGTGTGTAAGAGACTAAAACCACGCATGTTTGAGCCATTGTGCCATTAGGCTTCTGTTACAATAGCCTGTACTCTAACACACTAATAAAGGTGCAAATAAAGGGTTATGAGATCTCAGGGGAAGAAGGGTTAATTTCACAGAGGGAGAGAGAGGGGTTTGGAAAGGCTTCACTGAGGTGGTAACATGTGAACTGGGCTTTGAAGGATGAGTAGAAGTTTGAGAGGAGAAAAGGGAACAGGAGAGCCTTCTTTCTGGCTATGAGTAAATTCTAGGGGCATTTCCAGTCCGGTGTACCTGGAGCAGAGGTGTGAAAAGATCATCCACTTTTCCCACCTAGCATATAGTCCCCACTTCCTAGAAGGGCAGTACAATTTCCCTTCAGAGAATCACTTTTCCCCTAGGCTCTACGGTAAGGCACATGACCCAGGTTCAGCCAAGGTGGTGCAACTTCCTGACTGGGTCAATAATGATCATGTGACACAATCTAGGCCAATGAGAATCAGTAACAGGACTTTTCCCAGAACTACTAAAGAACAAAGAGGTATTCTCTACTGGATTTGCTAAGCGGGTAGGATGCAAACCCAGAGCTGCTGGGGCCAACTTGTAGAGAAAGCCTGCCTAAGAATAAAACTCATATGCTGGAAAAGAGAGTAAAAAGAAAGCTAAATGAGGGACACAGCCTAACAGTATCATTTGAGCAGCAGGATCCAGCCATACCTATAGATACACCTGGACTTTACAGTTACAAGAGCCGATAAATCCCCTATTTTTAATTAAGCAACTTTGAGTCGGGTTTCCTGTCATTTACAGTCCAAGGACCCCTGACTAATGTAACATGCACAGAGGACTAGGGATATCGGAGCTGGGAAAGTGGATCTGAGCCACGCTCGAAAAGAAGGTTATGCTGTTTCATTCTGTAGAAAGCTATCGCCACCCAAAGCCTAGAGTTTTTAACCAAATACAGCAAAAAAAGAAGACAAGAGCAAGGGCTCTGGTAGAAGGCTCTGACTTAGGGCTAGGCCAAACCAGGAAAAAAGTCAGGGTGCTTCCCAGGACGTACTTTTAGCTGCCCACGTCAAGTCATGATACAATATTGTAAGGATCTCTCTCTGGAACAGAGTGGCGGTGATGTCACTTGAGGAAGGAGATGGGACTTCTCTGAAGGAGGAAGATGGAGAGAACACAAGCTCTAGAGTCAGAATGTCTAGTGCTCACGTCCTGGCTCAGCCAAACCCGGTCTGGGCCGCCTGGGCAAGATACTGCCTGATGTCTCTTCTCTGACCCTTGCAGAATGGAGATTCCTGGACCTGACTCACCAGGTGGCTGAGGGTGAAGTGAGTGACATCAGGAGAACCCCCGGCATGATGCCAGGCATACAGCAGGCTCTCCATCAATGTCTGTTCTCTTGAGAGAGAACACCTTTCCTCTGGACCCCAGGTGGCATCAGGCATGTGGCAGATCCCGGGAACCAGATCTTTCATCTTGTTCCTTGAAAAAGCCCTTCCAGGAATGTCACTACCACACGGGAGGGGCTGAGGTCCCCTCCTGGGTCCACGGGGAGACGTGTAAGGAAGCTTCCTTCTCTTTCCTGCCCTTGTTCCCTCCTTTTCACCTCCAACTCAAGCCCCAACAGGGAGGCAGGAGTCACACAGCCCAGGCGCTCCAGGCCGGGGCATCTGCCCACAGCGCTGGGGCTTGGGGAGCAGGTCCCCAGCTCCTACCCGTTCTTCTTGGGCAGGTAGGCCTCCATGTCAAAGAAGACGTTCTGCCGCTCCTTGACGCTGGCGCCCAACTGCTGAACGAGCTCTGCCTCCTCCCGACTGGCGTGGCGCCTGTACCTGTGGTCAGAGGTGTGGGCGTAAGAGAAGCAGGGGCGTTACACAGACTGCAGGAAGAATCTGGAAACGCTGGGTACCGCCCTCCCATCGTGCCGTCGCGAGGCTTCTCACAACCTCCGTCCTCCAGCTGTATTCTCTGCGTCTGAGGCTGACTCCCTGCTAGTCCGTGACCTTGGGAATGTCCTTCAACCTCTCTGCCTTATTTTCCATACCTCACACACAGGGATCCCATCAGTCTTCCCTTAGAGACAATGTCAATGTGAGAATAAAGCGACTAAATGCAATGCTAAGCATTTAGAATACCAGACGCAAAGCCCAAGTTCAATGGATATCTACTGGCAGTGCCGCTTTCCAGGCTATTCTATACGAACAACCTGAAGATTACGAAGAGTACAGACAGGAAGCGTGCTTTGAAAGTATAAGCAGTCAACCAACCAAGGTCTGACTGTTATTCTTTGGTGACACTTAATCTCAAAACCAGGAAAACAAGTCATAGACACTCTCAGAATAGCAGGGGTCCTTGGTGTGAGAACATAACTCACGGGTCAACCTTCTAACTCAGTGGCTCTCAACTGGGGAAACTTGGGATGAGAGCACTTCCCAAACCATGAAGACACTGTCTGGGAACATTTTGGTTGTCAAGACAGGGGTAGAGGGTTCTACTGGCATCTAGTGGGTAGAAGCCAGGGATGCTGCTCAACATCCGACAACGCACAGGACAGCCCCCAGCAGCAAAGAATTATCAATAGTGCCACGACTGAAAAACCCTAGACAGATGAAAGACTCTTGAATCCTGTCATCAGTAAGATGTGTTTTTCCAAGGGTGGTGATGTCATTACATGGAACCATCCACACTCCACACCATGACTTATGGGCCTCCATTTCCAAATTGGTCAGTCAAGGATAGGGGTATAATCAGTAACCGTCCCCAAAAATTGTCCACCAGGGAAAGGAAGAATTGACCAGGATTCCAGAATTGTCACAAACTCTGGAATGGAGGCCCAGCTAAGTGACCTGGGACAAGCCACTCAGAGCCTGTTTTCCTGCCTCCCTAGGGGGTCACAGTATCCAGCGGATGCCTTCACCTGCAGGGGATGAGAGCACTTCTCAAGCCATGAAGACACGGGATTAGGAAGTGAACAGGTGATCCTGGCCTCAGGGACTGAACTAAGTCAGGAGCTGAAGCATATCCCCACCAGGGATGCTGGACCCCCTACACCAGAGAGCCTGGTGAGGAGTGAGCTCCCACACCCGTGAGAAGGATACTTGCTATTTACCTACCCAGTAGGACTTATTAGAACAACTTTCCTCTGGGGAACTACGCCTCATCCTCCTCCCCCTCCCGTATGGCTCAAGTAGGGCTGTCCCATGCCCCAGGTCCATAAAGTGAACATATGACCGAGCCTTGTCCAACCAGAGTCTCAATGATTGGTTTGCAGATGGGTACAAGACCAATTCCAGCCAATGAGGATCACGCCCAGAACTTCTGCTGGTATGGCCAAGCCAGTAGGAAGAAAGGCTGGAGGATAAAAGCCTGGCACGGTTGGTGGCCATCTCAGTGACTATCTCAGCCAGAAAGTAAAGCCAACCTAGAGGAAGGCAGAATTTAGAGGAAAAAAACAGATTCCTAAAAACACCCTTTGACCGCTGGATCCAGTTATGTCTGAAGCCACTCCTAGTTTTTTCCATTAAAATTTCCATTCTCTGCTCAAGCCAGGCCAGTTTTGAGTTGGGATTCTGTCCCTTAAAACCAGGGGAGCCTTTGAGTTTCAGCCAGCCTACCTCTGGAGTGTGCGCTTCAGGTCCTTCAGGCGTGTCTTCTGCTTGTTGATGGAGCTGCTGCACGAAGTCTGGAGCGCGGTCAGCTCCTCCAGCTTCTGCCTGTAGATCCTGTGAGTATCCTAAGGGATGGAGCAGCCCAGGTAGCATGTGCAGGAGGACATAATGGGGTCATTTTTCAGTTTGCTTGTGTCTGGGAATGTGACTACAGAAATCACAGTTTCACAGTTAAGATAATACAACTATGGATACCAAGGGAGAAAGGGGTGGGGTGGGAGGAACTGGGAGACTGGGATAGACACTTATACATTATTGATACTACGTATAAAATAGACAACTGATGGGAACATACTGTAGAGCACAGGGAACTCTACCTAATACACTGTGGTAACTTAAATGGGAGGGAAGTCCAAAAGGGAGGGAATATCTGTATGTGTATGACTGATTCATCTTGTTGTGCAGTGCAGGCTAATGCAACATTGTAAAGCCACCATACTCCAATAAAATTAATTTTTAAAAAAGAGAGAGGAAAGAAAAGACGATACAACTACACATATCAAAGATGTGGCTTACAAAATTGGGACTGGATTTGGGGAAGGCAGCACAGCACAGCATTTCTGTAATAAGGAACCACTGTTTTTTCCTGCGCAGGTTCCATCCTTCCTGATGGGAACAGCAACCAAATATGCCTTTGAGAGGTCAGCCACCTCTTGTCAAGTTTTAATCCAGATGGTTTGAGTAGAGCTAACAGTTCCCATGCCAAGAGTGGTCATGTGATCCAGGCCTGGCCAATCAGTATCCTCCAATCCCCTGGCAACTGATTGGTTCAGAGGTGGATACATGACTCAAACTGAGCCAATGAGAGTCAGCCCTGGGACTTTTACCTAGAAGTATTGGTTTAGTGATGCCTTCTTTCTCCTGGGTTTGCTAATCTGGTAGAAGGTACACCTGGGGCTGCTGAGTGGAGAAAGCCTGCCTAAGAATGAAGCCAAACGGAAAACAGAATTGAGACATGGTAAGAGACAGCACTCTCATAGCACCATTTCAGCCCTTGGATCTAACCAACTCTGAATGTAATGCTATCTAATACTCTTAGTTACATGAATTAATAAATTTCTTTCCAGTTAGTCCAGTTTGAGCTGGGTTTTTGATCCCGGCAATGAAGAGAGTTCTTGCTAAGTCAACTAAGAAAAGGACACACCTCTTCCCTTAAAGCCAACCCTCCCTACCCCAGGCACAGTCACTCCAATACACTCAACATCTCATTCCTGGAAATAACCATTCAGGGCCATAAGGCCAGAGGAAATACTAGAGACTTCACCCCAATGCAGGGAGAATGGAACACAGTAATTTCTCGACATTGCTGCCACAGCACACCTCCCCCCAAATAATGCCATATGCAGGGAAACAACCAGTTTCTTCTAGAGTTTGATAATCTAAGACAAATACCAACAATTTGGAGAAAACAATATGGGGGACAGGGACCATAAAATTAAAAACAATAACCCAATGAACATATATATATATATATTTTTGCGGTACGTGGGCCGCTCACTGCTGTGGCCCCTCCCGTTGCGGAGCACAGGCTCCGGACACGCAGGCTCAGTGGCCATGGCTCACGGGCCCAGCCGCTCCGCGGCATGTGGGATCCTCCCGGACCGGGGCACGAACCCGTGTCCCCTGCATCGGCAGGCGGACTCTCAACCACTGCGCCACCAGGGAAGCCCCAATGAACATATTTAAAGTGGCTCTTTGCTTGGGTGGTGGAGAATTGTAATAGCAGAGAGAGAAAAAGAGGATGGTCAGACAGGGAGGCCAGAGCCTAAACTCTCAAGTCTGTCAAGCAGCTTCCTAGATATGAAGGTTAAGCCAAAAAATAAGGAAAAAGTGAAGGCCCAGAAGTGAACAGATAGCAATTAGGAGCCACATGGAAGAATGCTGTGAGCGAGACTCCCTTGGCCCCCAGAAGAGAGGGCTCAGTCCCCTGAATTTATACAGTTTCCTCACTCCTTCCCAGGCCCCAAGAGAGGAAAATTGTGTCTCTTTTTTAATTTAACTTTTAATTTTTAAATAATCTCAAACTTCCAGGAAATTCCCTGGCAGTCCAGTGGTTAGGACACGGTGCTTCCACTTCAGGGGGCCTGGGTTCGATCCCTGGTCAGAGAACCAAGATTCCACCAAGGCCATGCGACGTGGCCAAAAAATTTAAAATAAAATAAATAATCTCAAACTTCCAAAAAAATTGTAAGAGTACAAAGAACTCCCCTATACCTTTCACCCAGATTCACCAACTGTTAGCATTATGACATATTTGCTTTATTCCCATGTGTGTGTGTGTGTGTGTGTGCGCGCGTTTATGTGTGTTGGGTGTATTCTTTTTCTATATCAGGCATCGGTAAACTACAGCCCACCGGCCAAATCTGGCCACCTGATTTTGTATGGGCAGTAAGCTAGAAATAATTTTTGCCTGGTTGGAAAAGATCAAAAGAAGAACACTTCGTGACACGTGAAAAGTATTGAAATTGAAACTTCGGTATCCATAAATAAACTTCACTGGAGCACGGTCATGCCCATTCATTTATATATTGTCTGTGACATCACAACAGCAGAGCAAGAGTAGTGTGACAGAGACCACATGGCCCGCAAAGCCCAGAATCCTCACTACTTGACCTTTTTTGCCAAAAGAGTTTGTCTACTCCTGTTCTAAACCATTTGGGAGTTAGTTGTAGACAATAGGCTTCTTTACTCCTAAATACTTTAGTGCATACTTCCTAAGGACATGACATTCTCTTATACATTCAATTATCAAATACAGAAAACATAACTTTGATACAATACAATACTATCACCTCAAATACCATCCAAATTCAAATTTGGATGCTAACTATCTCTTGATGGCAATTTCCCCCCAGACCTGGACCCAATTCAGTTTGATGCCCTATATTACTATTCACATCACTTTGGTCTCCTTTAGTCTAGACCAGCTTCTCAACTTCTGTCTTTTGTGACATCGGCATTTTTAAAGAGTTCGGTCCAGTTGTTTTGGAGAATGTCCCTCCACCTTGGTTTGTCTGATATTTCCTCATGATTGAATTTTAGTTATGCACCTGGGACAGAACTGCCAGTAAAGTGACGCTGGGCCCTCAGTGTCTCCCATCAGGAGGGACGTGGTGTCTGTGATGTTAACTTTGATTGCTTGGGAGAGGTGGTGTCCACCTGTCTTCTCCACTGTACAGTGACCAGCTTTCTACCTGTAATTAATAAGTAATCTGTACAGAGAGAGGCTTCAGTGCCAAAACAGTCCTCAATGTTCAACCAATATCTGCTGGTAATAAAGGAAACCCTCCAGAACTGGACGAGGAGGATGGGGGCAGAGAGACCCCCAACTAAGCAGCCTTTGAGAATGTGGGGTCTTTGGACTGAGAGTCCCCAGCAATGCCAGCTGGGCCATGCCACCTCCTGGCACTCTTTGGTGTTGGGTCCCACCACAGCACGAGAAGACCAAGACTAAAACATCGGCAGCCAGATGCTTACCAGGCCTTCAGTTTAAATTAATATTTAATTCTACAAGTAAACATGAAGACATTATCCTCGTTAAAAATTAAAACACTGCAGCTACGGCTAGAGTCGGCTTTGAATATACCCCTATCCTGTCTTCTCCCACTTCTCCAGAAGTAACCACTGTTACCAGTTTCTTCTAGATCTATGTATTCTTCCAGACTGTATGTATCTATGTATTTCTATATTCCACATAGACCTATTTCTATATACACACACTTAACTATATATACATATATATATGAAAAATACACACTGTTGCAAAAACTAATTCTCCCTAATACTTATTCTCCTTTGCTTCCTTTTAATAACAGGACCCTACTGAGTGGTAGCTAGGCACGTGGCTGTCCAGCTACAGACATTTTCCAGCCTCCCTTGCAGCTAGGTGTAGCAATATGACCAAGAGTTAGCCACTGGGTTGCAAGCAGAAGTGATGTAAGTTCTGAACCACATTTTTTTAACCACTACACCTGCCATTTCTAGCTATTCATTTTTCACATGTCAAGCCAACATTTTCTGCCAAGAATAATTGAACCACATTTTTATAAGGAATGGCTTGCCCTCCACTCTCTCTTTCCCTGGCTGGCATATGGCAACAATGGATCCAGTTACCTTGAAACCAGAGATAGAAGCCACATAATACAAATGACAAAGCCCACTGTGCCCTCCTCAGCCAAATGAACCTGGATCCCGGGTGACCTCATGTGACAGGGCTTCCCACCTGTGATTATTTTACAACAAGACCACCAAGCCTTTAGCACTCCTCACACAGAGAAGTGGGTTCTCTGTTCCCTCTCCTTAAATACAAGTAGGCTTGTGGCTGATTTGACCAATAAAATATGTCAAAATTACCCAAAAAGCAAACAATCTGATTAAAAAATGGGCAGAAGATCTGAATAGACATTTTTCCAAAGAAGCCATACAGATAGCCAACAGGCACATGAAAAGATGCTCAACACTGCTAATCATCAAATAAATGCAAATCAAAACCACAGGAAGATATCAGCTCACACCTGTCAGAATGGCTGTCATCAAAAAGACCACAATTAACAAATGTTGGCGAGGACGTGGAGAAAAGAGAACCCCTGTACACTGTTGGTGGGAATGTAAATTGGTACAGCAACTGTGGAAACAGTATGGAGGTTCCTCAAAAAACTAAAAATAGAACTACCACATGATCCAGCAATTCCACTCCTGGGTATATATCTGAAGGAAATGAAAACACTAATTAAAAAAGATATAGGCACAGCAGCATTATTTACAATAGCCAAGATATGGAGGCAAACTAAGTGTCCATCAACAGATAAATGGATAAAGATGTGGTATATATATACAGTGGAATACTACTCAGCCATAACAAAGCATGCAATTTTGCCATTTGCAACAACATGGATGGACCTGGAGGGTATTATGCTTAGTGAAATAAGTGAGACAGAGAAAGACAAACACGGTATGATATCACTTATATGTGGAATCTTAAAAAAATAAAACAAACTAGTGAATATAACAAAAACAGACTCACAGATACAGAGAACACACTAGTGGTTACCAGTGGGAAGAGAGAAGGGGGAGACGGGCATGATAGGAGTAGGGGATTAAGAGGTACAAACTGCTATGCATAAAATAAATAAGCTACAAGGATATATTCTAGTAGAGAATGGACTTGAGGACACGGGGAGGGGGAAGGGTAAGCTGGGACGAAGTGAGAGAGTGGCATGGACTTATATGTACTACCAAATGTAAAATCGATAGCTAGTGGGAAGCAGCCACATAGCACAGGGAGATCAGCTTGGTGCTTTGTGACCACCTAGACGGTGGGATAGGGAGGGTGGGAGGGAGATGCAAGAGGGAGGAGATATGGGGATATATGTATATGTATAGCTGATTCACTTTGTTATAAGGCAGAAACTGACACACCACTGTAAAGCAATTATACTCCAATAAAGATGTTAAAAAAAAGATATACTGTACAACACAGGGAATACAGCCAACATTTTATCATAAGTATAAGTGAAATATAACCTTTAAAAATTGTGAACCACTAGGCACTTCCCTGGTGGCTCAGTGGTTAAGAATCCGTCTGCCAGAAAAACAGAAATATACATCAATGGAACAGGAGAGAAAGCCCAGATATAAACCTACGCACATATGGTTACCTTATCTTTGATAAAGGAGGCAAGAATATACAGTGGAGAAAAGACGGCCTCTTCAATAAGTGGTGCTGGGAAAACTGGACAGCTACATGTAAAAGAAGGAAATTAGAACACTCCCTAACACCATACACAAAAATAAACTCAAAATGGATTAAAGACCTAAATGCAAGGCCAGACACTATAAAACTCATAGAGGAAAACATAGGCAGAACATTCTATGACATAAATCACAGCAAGATCCTTTTTGACCCACCTCCTAGAGAAATGGAAATAAAACAAAAATAAACAAGTGGGACCTAATGAAACTTAAAAGCTTTTGCACAGCAAAGGAAACCATAAACAAGACGAAAAGACAACCCTCAGAACGGGAGAAAATATTTGTAAATGAAGCAACTGACAAAGGATTAATCTCCAAAATATACAAGCAGCTCATGCAGCTCAATATCAAAAACACGAACAACCCAAATCCAAACATAGGCAGAAGACCTAACTAGACATTTCTCCAAAGAAGATATACAGATAGCCAACAAACACATGAAAGGATGCTCAACATCACTAATCATTAGAGAAATGCAAATGAAAACTACAATGAGGTATCATCTCACACCAGTCAGAATGGCCATCATCAAAAAATCTACAAACAACAAATGCTGGAGAGGGTGTGGAGAAAAGGGAACCCTCCTACACTGTTGGTGGGAATGTAAACTGATACAGCCACTATGGAGAACAGTATGGAGGTGCCTTAAAAAACTACAAACAGAACTACCATATGACCCAGCAATCCCACTACTGGGCATATACCCTGAGAAAACCATAATTCAAAAAGAGTCATGTACCACAATGTTCATTGCAGCTCTATTTACAATAGCCAGGACGTGGAAGCAACCTAAGTGTCCATCAACAGATGAATGGAGAAAGAAGATGTGGCACATATATACAATGGAATATTACTCAGCCATAAAAAGAAACGAAATTGAGTTATTTGTAGTGAGGTGGATGGATCTAGAGTCTGTCATACAGAGTGAAGTAAGTCAGAAAGAGAAAAACAAATACTATACGCTAACACATATATATGGAATCTAAAAAAAAAAAAAGATTCTGAATAACCTAGGGGCTGGACAGGAATAAAGACGCAGACGTAGAGAATGGACTTGAGGACACGGGGAGGGGGAAGGGTAAGCTGGGAAGAAGTGAGAGAGTGGCATGGACATATATACACTACCAAATGTAAAATAGATGGCTAGTGGGAAGCAGCTGCCTAGCACAGGGAGATCAGCTCAGTGCTTTGTGACTACCTAGAGGGGTGGGATAAGGAGGGTGGGAGGGAGACGCAAGAGGGAGGGGATATGGGAATATATGTATGCATATCACTGATTCACGTTGTTTTACAGCAGAAACTAACACAACAATGTAAAGCAATTATCCTCCAATAAAGATGTTAAAAAAAAAAAAAAAAGGAATCCACCTGCCAATGCAGGGGACACAAGTTCGAGCCCTGGTCCGGGAAGATCCCACATGCCGTGAACAACTAAGCCTGTGCACCACAACTACTGAGCCTGCGCGTTAGAGCCCATGAGCCACAACTACTGAAGCCCATGCGTCTGGAGCCCGTGCTCCACCACAAGAGAAGCCACCGCAATGAGAAGCCCACGCACCACAACAAAGAGTAGCCACTGCTCACCGCAACTAGAGAAAGCCTGTGCACAGCAATGAAGACCCAATGTAACCAAATAAATAAATAAATAAATTTATTTTAAAGAAAGTTGTGAACCACTATATTGTACACCTGAAACATATAGTACTGTTAAGTCAACTATACCTCAATTTTTTTTTAATGGCAGAAGTGACACTATACAATTTCTGAGAAAAAGTCACGGAAGGCCACGTAGCTTCCGCCTTATTTGCTGGAACACAAGCTCTTGGAACAAAATGTTCAACTACCCTGGGGCCACCATGCTGCACGGAAACCCTAACCACATAGAGAAGTCACATGGAGGCAGTCTGATCAATAGCCCCAACTAAGACAAACCTTGTTATTCCAGCTCAGGTCCCAGACATGAGGGTCAAGAAACCTCCAGATGATTCCAGCCCCAGCCATGTGAGTTACTCCCAGTCATTCACGTCTTCCCAGCTAAGGCCGCTGACCTCATGGAGCACAGTCAAGCCATCCCCACCATGCCCTGCCTAAACTCCTGACCCACAGACTCTGTAAGCAAAATGCAATAACTGTCGCTTTAGGCAGCAACAGATAACTGGAACACCACTCACCCTGGACCACACCCCGCTCTGAACTGTTATGTGAGAAAGAAAGAAGCTACCTCATTTAAAACCTTTTGTTAGGATATCTCTTTGCTACAGCAGCATAGCTTATACCCTAAAGCACATACTTCGGATTTTTTAAAATATATTAACAGTATCAGAATGTAGATATGATTTCACAACTTGATTTTCTCACTCAACAATGTCTTATTGATCTACCCACATAAGAATATACAGATGTATTTCATTTTTTTTAGACCCGTGCAGTACTTCATGCTGTGGACATACAACGGTTTATTTAGCCATTTTCCTATCACTGGGTATTTAGGTTGTGTCCAGTCTCTGACTATACCCAACACTGCAGCACTGAGTAGTACCCTTGCGCTGTCTCTCTGGGGAAATATGCAAGTGTCTCTGGGGAACAGAAGTGGAATTGCTGGGTCGCAGGGTACAGGCTTGATTTTAGTTTTAACAGATCTTGGCAAATTGCCTGCAGAGTGACTGTGACAATTGACACTCCCACCCACAGCATATGACAGCTGTCCTCCACACCTCACCAAGCAACACTCACTGCTATCCCCACTGACTTTTTTTTTTTTTTTTTGGCCACCCTGCACGGCCTGCGGGATCCTAGTTCCCTGAAAAGGGACCGAACCTGTGCCCTGTGCAGTGAGAGCACGGAGTCCCAACCACTGCACCGCCAGGGAAGGGAAGTCCCCCCACTGACTTTCTTCTTCTTTTTTTTTTTTTTTTTGCGGTACGCGGGCCTCTCACTGCTGCGGCCTCTCCCGTTGCGGAGCACAGGCTCCGGACGCGCAGGCTCAGCGGCCATGGCTCACGGGCCCAGCCGCTCCACGGCATGTGGGATCTTCCCGGACCAGGGCACGAACCCGCGTCCCCTGCATCGGCAGGCGGACTCTCAACCACTGCGCCACCAGGGAAGCCCCCACTGACTTTCTTAAGGGCACTTTTCTGATGCTTCACTGGTGCTATTTTCTGCCCAATCCTAAGGCATCAGACTGAGTAGGGATAGGAAGTCCATGGCCCTCCCCATAATTTTGTCCCTTGGCCAATACAATCATTCCTGATCCCTAAGAGTTCTCCGTCTCTCTCTCTGCCATTGGCTAGAACCACTTCCCAAGGGAGATCCGATACTGGAGACCACACCTCCAGTCCACCCTGTCCTCGGCTCCAGGCTCAGGATTTGCCAGTCTTGAGGACAACGTGGGGTCTGGGGGGCTGGAAACAAGGCCCTTAGTGCGACACGCTCTCCATTCCCAGGGCACTCCTTGCCCACGCCCAGTCTCTGCTGATTCTACCTCATGCCAGTCCCACAAGCAGCAGGAAAGGTTACCAACTCATTTCTTGGATTCTAGCTGTTTTCCAGACTGCTGTCTCTCCATCTTTTTTCAACTGTGGTAAAAATATATAACACAGGGGCTTCCCTGGTGGCGCAGTGGTTGAGAGTCCGCCTGCCGATGCAGGGGACACAGGTTCGTGCCCCGGTCCGGGAAGATCCCACATGCCGTGGAGCGGCTGGGCCCGTGAGCCACGGCCGCTGAGCCTGCGCGTCCGGAGCCTGTGCTCCGCAGCGGGAGAGGCCACAGCGGTGAGAGGCCTGCGTACCGCAAAGAAAAAGAAAAAATATATATATATATAAAACATAAAATTTACCATGTTAATCATTACATTTTTAAAAAATTTTCTACTTGTAATAAAATACACATAAAATTTACCATCTTAACCATTTTATGTGTACAACTCAGTGGCATCGAATATGTTCACATCACTGAGTAACCATTACCACCATCCATCTCCACAACTTTTTCATCATTCCAACTGAAACTCCAAACCTGTCACACAATAATTCAATTTCCCGTTCCCTCCCCAGCCCCTGGCAACCACCACTCTACTTCCTAGTTCTATGAATTTGACTCCTCTAGGTATAAGTTGAATCATACAGTATTTATACTTTTTGTGCCTGACTTATTTAGGCTTATTATAATGGCTTCAAGGTCCATCCGAATTGTAGCATGTAGCAGAATTTCCTTCCTTTTTAAGGCTGAACAATATCCTGCAGTATGTATATACCACATTTTATCCACTCATCTGTTGATGAACACCTGGGTTGCTTCCATCTTTTGGATATTGTGAATAATGTTACTATGAACACGGGTGGATAAATATTTGTTCGAGCCCCTCCTTTTAATTCTTTTGGGTGTATAACCAGAAGTAGAATTTCTGGATCATAAGGTAATCCATGTTTAACTTTTTCAAGGAACTGCCAAACCATTTTCCAGAGAGGCTGTACCATTTGACAACAGCTGTCTCTTTTTTTTTTGGCTGCGTTGGGTCTTCATTGCTGCGCACAGGCTTCCTCTACTTGTGGCAAGCGGGGGCTACTCTTCGCTGTGGTGCATGGGCTTCTCATTGTGGAGCATGGGCTCTAGGCACGCGGGCTTCAGTACTTGTGGCACTTGGGCTCCGCAGTTGTGGCTTGCAGGCTCTAGAGCGCAGGCTCACTAGTCGTGGTGCACGGGCTTAGTTGCTCTGCGGCATGTGGGATCTTCCCGGACCAGGGCCGGAACCCGTGTCCCCTGCATTGGCAGGCGGATTCTCAACCGCTGCGCCACCAGGGGAGTCCCCACACACCCTCAGTTGGACTTGTGCTTTGAGATGTTTTTTCCAGGAGCAGAAGGATGAGCCACACTGAGGCAATCCAATCCTGCCTTCAAGGCCTGCAGTCAGCCCTGTGGCCTTGAATGCAACTAGTCACCAGATGGAAGCTTTCTGTTGTTTTTGCCAGCTCAGCAGCTGTTCCCTTTCTGGTTAATGTCCCTATGGTTTCTTTGGAGATCCATCCCTCCCCAACACTCAGTCCATGAGATCTGGCTAGGAGCAGGTTTACCCCAGGTTCCAGGGCAAATGACCCAGGCTTGGCCAATCAGAATATCAGCCTCCTGACCAGGCTGGCCGACTCAGGGACGAGCATTCAAAACCAATGAACCTCAGTGGTGGGGCTTTCATCAGAACTGTTGAAAAACAAAAAGAAACTCTTTTTCCCCTCGTTCTCAAGGTAGCAGGATATAAGCCCAGAGCTAATGGGGCTGCCTTGCCTGGGAATGAACCCAACTGAGAGGAAAACAGGATGGAGAGGCAAACAAAGGCTGAGCCCTGATGGTTTCATTTCAGCCCCTGGATCGGCTTATATCTGAAGGCGGTACACCTTTGACTTCCCTATTAATGTAAGCAAACAAATGCCATTTTATTCTGTGTGGCTTTGCCAGTTTGGGTTGAGTGTCTTCATTTAAGAGGCAAGTGTCAGAATCTAGATTAACATGCCAAAGAACAGAGCTTTCCATCTGGGCAAAGTTAACCACACCAGGTAAGAAGAGAAGCCATAAATCTTGGACTTTATTACCAAGCTCTTGCCCTGGGCACTGTCATTTTAAAGATGCCAAAAACAAGTACTTGGAGCCTGGTTGAAAAAAATCCTTCATCAAGCCAAAAACTAAATAGGCACGTAAAAATGTAGATCTCTGAACAGCCATATTGGGTGTTTTTCTACCAAACCAATAACCTAAACCATCATTTTTTTTTTTTTTTTTTTTTGCAGTACGCAGGCCTCCCACTGCTGTGGCCTCTCCCGTTGCAGAGCACAGGCTCCAGACGCGCAGGCTCAGCGGCCATAGCTCACGGGCCCAGCCGCTCCGTGGCATGTGGGATCTTCCCGGACCGGGGCACGAACCCGTGTCCCCTGCATTGGCAGGCGGACTCCCAACCACTGCGCCACCAGAGAAGCCCCTAAACCATCATTTTTTAACAACTTTACTGAAGTATAATTTACATGTCATAAAATTCTCATTTTAAGTGTACAATTCAGTGATTTTTATATATTTACCAAGTTATGCAACTATCACCACATCCAGTTTTAAAACATTCCGTTATCCAGTAAGATCCTCAGTGCCTATGAGCACTCACTCCCCACTCTTCCCTCCTCCCAGCTCCTGGCAACCACTAATCCACCTTCCGTCCCTATAGATTTGTCTTTTCTGGATACTTCATATAAATGGAATCATACAATATGTGGCTTTGCGTCTGGCTTCTTTCACGTAGCATACTGTTTTTGAGGTGTATTTATGTCGTAGTATGTATCAATTTTTATTACTACTCAGCATTTTTATCACATTTTGTTTATTCATCCACCAGCTGTTAGACATTTGGGTTACTTCCACTTTTTGGGTACTATGAATAATGCTGCCATGAACATTCATGTACAAGTCTTTGTGTAGATACATATTTTCCTTTCTCTTTGATAGATACCTAGGAATGGAATTGTTGGGTCATATGGTAAGTATATGTTTAACTTTCAAAGAAAATGCCAGAATGCCAAACCACTATTTTTATTTCTAAACTAGGCAGCAGTGTATGGGAGCAAGGGAGACACTCACTGAACACTGGGAGTCGGGTCTCTGCACACAGTGCAAGGAGTACCAGCTTATTAAACGTGATTGACCCCCACTTCAAGCTGCTACCTCCAAAAATAACCCAGAGTGCTGGGGGCACCAAAGCAGACAAGCAGCTATGGAAGAAAGGACTCTATTCTGCTGCCCGAAGCAAGTCCCAACCTCCCAACTATCTAGTTCAACACCAAGCAAAGAGACACACTTAAGGAAGCTCCATACATACTGTTCTCCATAGTGGCTGTATCAGTTTACCTTCCCACCAACAGTGCAGGAGGGTTCCCTTTCCAGCACACCCTCTCCAGCATTTATTGTTTCTAGATTTTTTGATCATGGCCATTCTGACCGGCGTGAGGTGATACCTCATTGTAGTTTTGATTTGCATTTCTCCTTAAAAAACTAAAAATAGAACTATCATATGACCCAGCAATCCCATTATTGGGCATATACCCTGAGAAAACCATAATTCAAAAAGAGTCATGTGCCAAAATGTTCACTGCAGCTCTATTTACAATAGCCAGGACATGGAAGCAACCTAAGTGTCTATCGACAGATGAATGGATAAAGAAAATGTGGCATATATATACAATGGAATATTACTAGCCATAAAAAGAAACGAAATTGAGTTATTTGCAGTGAGGTGGCTGGATATAAAGTCTGTCACACTAGTGAAGTAAGTCAGAAAGAGAAAAACAAATACCATATGCTAACACATATATATGGAATCTAAAAAAAAAAAAAAGGTTCTGAAGAACCTAGAGGCAGGACAGGAATAAAGACGCAGACGTAGAGAATGGGCTTGAGGACACGGGGAGGGGGAAGGGTAAGCTGTGACAAAGCGAGAGAGTGGCATGGACATATATACACTACCAAATGTAAAACAGATAGCTAGTGGGAAGCAACCGCATAGCACAGGGAGATCAGCTCGGTGCTTTGTGACCACCTAGAGGGGTGGGATAGGGAGGGTGGGAAGGAGGTTCAAGAAGGAGGGGACATGGGGACATGTGTGTGCATATGGCTGATTCACTTTGTCATACAACAGAAACTAACACAGTATTGTGAAGCAATTATACTCCAATGAAGATCTATTTTTAAAAAAAGAGACACTTGATAAAATAAAGATAGAGCTTTGGAGGCAGGGGGAAAGAGTATAGTTATAAGGTAAATATTGTCAGCAAAGAATCAAATGCTGGACTTCCCTGGTGGCGCAGTGGTTAAGAATCTTCCTGCCAATGCAGGGGACATGGATTCGAGCCTTGGCCTGGGAAGATGCCACATGCTGCAGAGCAACTAAGCCCGTGTGCCACAACTACTAAGCCTGAGCTCAAGAGCCCTAGAGGCACAACTACTGAGCCCACGTGCCACAACTACTGAAGTCCACGCGCCTAGAGTCCCTGCTCTGCAACAAAGGGAAGCCCATGCACCGCAATAAAGAGTAGCCCCCACTCACCGCAACTAGAGAAAGCCTGCGCACAGCAACAAAGACCCAATGCAGCCAAAAATAAATAAATTAATTAAAAAAAAATCTCCAAGAGAAAATGCAAGCATCATACACTACTCAATTCTTCAGTAAATGATATTTGCATGGTCATAACCACATAAATGACTGAGACTGGCTTTATTTATTTATTTGTTTGTTTGTTTGTTTATTTATGGCTGGGTTGGGTCTTTGTTGCTGTGCGCAGGCTTTCTCTAGTTGCAGAGAGCAGGGGCTACTCTTTGTTGCAGTGCGCAGGCAGTGGCTTCTCTTGTTGCAGAGCACGGGCTCTAGGCACGTGGGCTTCAGTAGTTGTGGCACGTGGGCTCTAGAACGCAGGCTCAGTAGTTGTGGCGCACGGGCTTAGTTGTTCTGCGGCATGTGGGATCTTCCCGGACCAGGGCTCGAACCTGTGTCCCCTGCATTGGCAGGCAGATTCTTAACCACTGCGCCACCAGGGAAGCCCGAGACTATTTTTTTTTTAATAAGCCTTTTGGTACTGTTAGGTTACTTTTTGGTCTCCTGCTCATTTTATTTTATTTTATTTTTTTTTATTTATTTATTTTTTTTTTTTGCATTACGCGGGCCTCTCACTCTTGTGGCGTCTCGGGTTGTGGAGCACAGGCTCTGGACGCGCAGGCCCAGCGGCCATGGCTCACGGGCCCAGCCGCTCCGCGGCATGTGGGATCCTCCCGGACAGGGGCACGAACCCGCGTCCCCTGCATCGGCAGGCGGACTCTCAACCACTGCGCCACCAGGGAAGCCCCTTCATTTTATTATGAAATATTTCAGGCATATTGAAAAAGACAGAAAATCATATAATAGAAAACAAATATAACATTAATACCCATATTTTCACCCTCAGTTTAAGAAATAATAGGGCACAAAGAGTTGAAAGGCCCTATGTACTCTTTCTACGTGGTATTCCCATCTGCTGCCCCCAAAGAGGGGAACCTCTGTGCTGGTTATGTCCACCCCCACGCCCACCCCAGATCACTTCTGTCTTTCTCTGTGCCCTGGGAGGTTGACCGCTATGGACTGCATCTCCCAGGCTCCCTTGCCCTGCCTCCTACCTAGCCAATGGGATGCCAGGACAGAAGACTGGAGGGCGGGAGGAGAGAGAGGCTGGGGTATTGGTTCCTCTTGCCTCCTCCCTGCTTTGCTACAGCTTTCGACCGCTGCAGCTCCTGTCCTGCAGCTCCCCTTTCCCTGCAACAAGCTCTGGTGACAGCCCCTTCCCTCTGCCCCTTTAGGATGAGGACTGGTTCCAGCTCCAGGGACCTCGTCTTTAAACTGCCACACCTCTGTAAATAGTCCCTTCCTTAGACTCTTTTCAGTGACACCCATTCGGAAGAGTCATTTGCTTCCTGCCAGGGCCCTGCCCAAATCTCCGCTATACTGAATCTGGCCCATATCACTCCCTTGCAAGTCTTTATATTTGTACTACATAGACATGTATCAGTAAGCAAAACATAGTGCTGTTTTGAATGCTTTTAACTTTATTATACATGTCATGCTATACATACCCCTTGGCAACTTTTCACTCAATGTTGCTGGTTTTTTTTTTTTTTTTTCAGGTTTTCGTGGGTTTTTTTTAACATCTTTATTGGAGTATAATTGCTTTACAAGGGTGTGTTAGTTTCTGCTTTATAACAAAGTGAGTCAGCTATACATATACATATATCCCCATATCTCCTCCCAATGTTGCTTTTCTTTTTAAAATATTTATCCATGTTGATACATATAGCTCTAGTTTATTCATTCTGATCTTCATGCCACACTCTATGGGTGTTCAGTGGAATTATCCATTTTGATGGACAGTTAGGTTTCCAGTTTTCAGCTGTTACAGAATTCTTATACATATCTCCTATTTGAGTTTTTAACTATGTGGATATGTATTACTTATAAAAATGTAGAATAGATCAGAGAGAGACAGACAGACACTAACATTGGCTCTGTAAGCTGAGATACCCATAGCTCCTTTCCTACATGTCTGATTACCACCCTTTTATACCATGTATGGGAGACACAAACAATTGAATTTCTGCTGGAGGATTTGGAGATCTGCCACCTCTCCTGTCCTCTGAGGCCCCAAACTCTGCCCCAGTGGGAAGATGAGGTTAATGAGTCCAGGTGCCAGCACAGCTGTGAAACATCTAGAGATGCCCTTTTAACACAACTTGGCTGAGTCACAACTCCTGAGCCAACGTTTATTGCAAGAACTGCCGGCAATCAAGAATTCCCTGGCGGTCCAGTGGTTAGCAGTTCGCACTTAAGAATCCACACTTAGGAGTCCGAACCCTGCAGGGTGCAAGGGTTCTATCCCTGGTCGGGGAACTAAGATCCTGCAAGCCACGTGGTGCGGCCAAAAATTTAAAAGAAAGAAAGAAAGAAAGATAGAAAGAAAGAATTGCCGGCAATGGAATCATATGCCATTTTCAGACAGGGCCCTGGTCTAGGAGCATTGCAAGTTGGTAGGCAACCCAGCAGACTGCAACAGAGCCACGGCCACCACTAAAATGTGGTCACTTACAGGTGTGGCTGGTGCTAAGTTTTCAAGAGACTGCATTTATATAGTTCTCCTTCCAAGGAATCAACATCAAATAAAGATTTCTGAATGCTGAATATACTGAACTAAGACTCAGTATGCCATGGAAACACTACCAAAGATGGCAAGTTGACTTCACTTAAACTGTATCAATTCTATACTGGGAAAGATTCTGAGTCATGAGGCAGGATCGATTAGTAATGTCTGTTATAGGAGCAGCAAGTGAGGGCATCAGCATGCATGTCAGGCATTTGGAAGACAGGATAACATAATGGTTAAGTGATTAGGCTTGAGAGTCAGACTGCCTTCATGTCCAGAGTCTGCCACTTCTTAGTTTCCTCAGTTGTGGAAGAGCTAGGGGATGAGATATATGTAACAGGCATGTACTGGTTTTTAAAAATCAGCTTTACAGGTAGAATTTACATATGAATTCACCAATTTTCAGGTGTACATAATGAATTTTGGCAAATACATATAGTTGTGTAACCACCACCACAATCAGGACATAAAACAAAGGTTCCCAAACTTTGTTGGTTCACCACACCCTTAGTGTCTCAGTAAACTTTTCACAGAATCCTTAAGCCAAATAATTGAAAAGTATTTATGTCCTACCAACTTAGTAGCCTCTTGGGAAAAAAAGAATATACAGAAATTGACAAAAGTGTTTTTATTTCATTCAGAAGTAACCAAAATTATTTACGGATGTGTGTGCCTGTCGGGCTCTGCACAAAATCCCAAACCTTGGGAATAGATTGGACACCGTCATCCTCATTTCTTGTTCTAAATTGCTTTTCACATAGTATTTGATTTTAATCAGCCCCAAAAACCCAACTTCACAAAGATATGACATCATTTAAAAGATGTGTGGGAGGGGCTTCCCTGTTGGCGCAGTGGTTGAGAGTCCACCTGCCAATGCAGGGGACGTGGGTTCGAGCCCTGGTCTGGGAGGATCCCACATGCCGGGGAGCAACTAAGCCCGTGAGCCACAACTACTGAGCCTGTGTGCCCCAACTACTGAAGCTTGCGTGCCTGGAGCCCGTGCTCCACAACAAGAGAGGCCACCACAATGAGAGGCCCGCGCACCACAACGAAGAGTGGCCCCGCTCGCCACAACTAGACAAAGCCCGGGCGCAGCAGCAAAGACCCAACAGAGCCAAAAATAAATAAAATAAAATAAATAAATTTATTTAAAAAAAAAAAAGATGTGTGGGGCTTCCCTGGTGGCACAGTGGTTGAGAGTCCGCCTGCCGATGCAGGGGACACGGGTTCATGCCCCGGTCCGGGAAGATCCCACATGCCGCGGAGCGGCTGGGCCCATGAGCCACAGCCGCTGAGCCTACATGTCCGGAGCCTGTACTCCGCAACGGGAGAGACCACAACAGTGAGAGGCCCGCGTACCGCCAAAAAAAAAAAAAAAAAGATGTGTGAAACATTCTTTTTGATGACAGATATTGTGTTTCCCTTGAAAATTTAAATTATCCCATAGTGCCCCTGTAAGCTTGCTGCAGCTCCTTGGAGGTGCCTTAACACAGTTTGTGAGGCACAGATATAGACTGTTTCTATTACCCCTAAAAAGATATCTGTTCAGCATCCTTCTCTGTTTGTTTTTTTTTTTTTTACTACCAGTATTTTGATTTTCCTTCATGGGACCACCCCTCCACCACTCTTATTTCATGTGGTTTGAACAGCACTTATCCCAGTCCTGGGCTCCAGGGGAGACATGTTAACCAAGACCCAGCCAATTAGTGCCACAGGGTCTGGTTAAGCAAGGGATAATCACATGACCCAAGTCGGGCCAATGAGAGTTAGCCCTGGGACTCCTGCTGGAATTACAGGAGAGAACATGTTCTGTTTCTGAGGTTTGCTGAACTGGTAGATATCAGTCTGAGGCTGCCAATGCTCATCTTTGCCACAACATGGGAGAGATTGTTGAGAATGAAGTTGACACAGAGGAAACATACACACACTAACACACACAGACATCATTGAAGCACCTGGATCCAGCCTTGCCTGAAGCCATTTCCCACTGGACTTCCCACTACATGAGCCAATAAAACATTTCTGTTTGTTTGTTTTTTGGCTTAAAGCTGGTTCAACTGGGTTTCTGCCACTTACTACTAAGAATCCTTACTAACGCATCATGTTAAAGCACTGTACAAATGAAATGAGTCCCCACAAGTCCAAAAGTTTCCTTCTAGAGCCAAGGGTCTCAGGATACTGTTGGAGCCCACCGTGTTAGGAACCCAAAAAGTATCTGATGGATACAGCAGGCCTGGGTTCAAATTCTGGCTCCTCGAGTTTCAAGTCACTTAACGTCTCTTAGCCTCACTCTCATCTATAAAGCCAGGCTGTCGTTTAGATTAAATGGAATAATCCATGTATCATACAGTCAGCTTTTATCATTGCTGTTATTACCGTCAGGCTTTGTTTTCTAGATAGAGAAAAGCTCAGAGAGGCGGCTTGCTAAAGGTCAGATGCTAGACAGTGGCAGACTTCAGGCCTGAACCTAGGAATCCTGACTCCCTGTTTGGAGTTCTTTCCACATAACCCACTTCTAGGGAAAGAGGCCTGGAAGGCAATGCAAGATGGGAGAGAAACAAAAGAGTACCCAGGGCACAGGCCTGCCTTGGGTAGTAGTTAAGAGTATACAGGGCTTCCCTGGTGGCGCAGTGGTTGAGAGTCCGCCTGCCATGCAGGGGACACGGGTTCGTGCCCCGGTCCGGAAGGATCCCACATGCCGCGGAGCGGCTGGGCCTGTGAGCCATGGCTGCTAGGCCTGCACGTCCGGAGCCTGCGCTCTGCAACGGGAGAGGCCACAACAGTGAGAGGCCCGCGTACCGCAAAAAAAAAAAAGAGTATACAGACTCTGTCACGGATACAGAAAACAAACTTATGGTTACCAGGGGATGGGGGGGGAGGGATAAATTGGGAGACTGGGACTGACATATACACACTACTATATATAAAATAGATAACTAATAAGAACCTGCTGTATAGCACAGGGAACTCTACTCAATACTCTGTAACAACCTATATGGGAAAGGAATCTAAAAAAAAAAAAGAGTGGATATACGTATATGTATAACTGATTCACTTTGCTATACACCTGAAACTAACACAACACTGTAAATCAGCTGTACTCTAATAAAAATTTTAAAAAATAAAGTATCGACTCTGATGTTCAATACCTGGGTTTGAATCCTGAATCCAGTACTCATAAGCTGGGTGATTTGGGGTATATTTTTCACTCTGTAAGATGGGTGTAACGGGATCTATTTCACAGGGTTTTTTTTTTAAAGGGTTTTAATAAAATAATACTTATCTTCCTGCTTCCACCCTGTCCGCCTCATGTCTATTCTATACACAGCAGCCAGAGGGACGCCCGTTTCATTGGTAACAAAAGCCAAAAATCTTACAGTGGCCTACCAGGCCCCTGCATTTCTGTGAGGTCAGGGTTAGGGAAAGGCCTCTTCGGGCCACCTCCTTCCTGGGTGCAGAGGGACAAGGTCAGGTTTCCAGAGATGCAAGACAGGAAATGCTTATTAAATCACCTGGCACCACATCTGTAAGTGACCTTCTGTGGTCACACCACAGGCCACAGGGCCAAACACGCACTGGTCTCAGACTGATGCTCAATTCACAGGCATGGCCGAAACCTCAACCAGGCAAAACCAAAGTCCTCACGGTGACTCGACCTTGCCCCTGAGTCCAGAGAGGCCCTGGCAGATGCAAATCACAGGCAAAAGAAAACAGATCCTTTCCTCTAGAAAGTCCCAGAGATTATGACTTTTTTAGGGGTGGAGAGGAATTCCAAAGACCTTTCAAATCCTCTAGGATCTGAAATTAGATTTCCTCTTTCCTCCCTTCACTGGAAAAAGGGAAGGAGAGGTAAAACACAGAGATATTATACATCATCCCAAGAAAGACAGAATCAGAGAGATATGAACATGAAACCCACAAATCCCAGATTCTGATGCAGATATAGGCAAATTAAGATAGGCCGGTATTTTCTGGTGAAAAAAAAAGACCCTTCCTATTGTTAATCTTGCCCACCTGCCTACCTGTTGTGACCTCCCTGTTCCCCAACAAATGTCTCATATCTGAAAGTCCACCCAACACATACATAATGTCAACATATACCCTACTTATTATATGCATATTTCTAGAGACTTTCATCTCAGGAGTTCAGAGCTCTTACATTTATTATGGGGGTTGGGGGAAGCGGTGAGAAGTCAGACCTAGTCCAGTCCATTTCCCCCATTGCTGAAGATGTGAGCAGGGGACATCACGGTTTCCACCCGGTCAGCCCTTCTACAGCCCTTGCTGTGCACCAGGGGACAAAATCCAGGGTTAATTCCCAATTCCTCTCTGTCCCTCACACACCTGAGCCCCAGAGACACCAAGTAAGAACATAACAACAAATCAAACGTCTCCTTTATCTAATTGCTGTTAATTGCATTAACTGCATAGCTCTGAAGCACTCCCCACCCTAATACCCTCCATGGCTCCACAGCTAGACATGACCTGAGAGCCTAGCAGGACAAAGCGTTAAGAAATAGCTGAGTCTTCTCGATGGCAGTGGAGCCTGAAGGGTCCCCTGGGAACTGAGTGGGCTCTAAGCCCTGGGCCTGAAGGAAAGGGCACAAACCCACACATGCTGGACAGGCCAAGAAAAAGTACCCTTCTGGTTCTGGTACCTTACCCTGTGCTCATGCCTGAAAAAGCACCCGCCTTCCCGCTCAGTCTCTCCAGCAGCCCTCTCTCTACTCATCTGGACCTACGACATCATTTCTAGAAAGACCCATCACAGACACCCTTGCCAATCTCCCCTCCCCTCCTCTGGACACAGTAAGAGGCCAACCAAGTTGCAGACAAGAGCTACATGGACAGAGAAAATGTCACTGCTCCAGCTGAGGCCAGGAAGGAGCGGGCCGGGGTGTTCCATGTGATTTAAGGCAAACAGAGCCCAACTCTGGAGAAAAGAGACACAATCCGGTAGCTGCGGAGGGAACAGCCTTATCTCCACAAATGGTCCAGGCATCCCTCTTGGCCAACCCTAAGGTTTCCTGAGGCGTCTTTAGTCACCAAGGTAGGTAGCTGAGGCCTCTGCGAACCTCCTATCAGAAACAACTCCTCCTGCCAGGCCCACGCAGCGGCAATGCCATTCTCTCAAGGGGCCTCTTACACCCGCCCTCACCCCACCCAGTGTAAGGCTCTGGGCCAAATGGGTGAGGGCTGGGAGCAGCCTCTATCACTAAAGGAGGCAACCCAGCTGTCACAAGTGACAGATGTCATCCACAACGCCAAACTCGGCCTGCAGCAGCGTCGGAGAGGCGGGCACAGACACAGGAGCCCCAAAGACTGAGAACAGGGGTCTCTAACCCCTAAGCAAAGTCTACGGGTTCAAGGTGAATGGCTCCCAAGCACATCTCTCAAAATGGAGCTGCAGAGGAGGGCTGGCCCGCCAGAGTAAAGGAGGAGTGGAGCTGCCGAAAGCTGGAGGGCGGCGGTGGGGTCAGGGGAGACCCCTGAGAAGGTGGGCGCTGGGCTTTCTCTTTGAGTCCCCAAACATACCTGTCCCCTCCGTCCTCCCCCACATAGACACGCCTGGAACTTCCCCTCAGAGGCCACAGACCAACTTTCTGCAGCGAAGGAGGTGCGCGGAGCAAAGAACCGGCGCGAGGGCGGGGGAAATGGGGAGCTTCGACTCGGCGCCCTAAGGGAATGAAGAACTGAAATACTGGGAGATGGGAGGGGGCTGGCTCACGCGGACCACCAGCCCCCAGGGCCTAGCCAGGGGCAACCTCTGGGCCCTAATGGTTCCCACCGCCCGGGCTGGGCAAGCAGGAAGGGGAATACCCTGCACATCAGGTAGCAGAGTTTCAGGACTAGGTGGCCCGGTCCTACCTGCAGTTCCTGAAATTCTCCCTCCAGCTCGTGCCACTCGCGCTCGCAACGCTCCAGCTGGCCGGCCATGGTGCAGTGGTGCGAGGCGGCGGGGGTTGCTCCTGCAGCTTGGCGCGGCCGGCCACCAGCACCCCACGCCTGTCCGCTTGCCGGCCGCCTTCCGAGGAACCAGCTGTTCCTGCGCAGCGGGAGCCACGCGCGCAACTGACGTCACAGCCCCGGCCCTGCTGCCCGCCCACCCCTCGCCGGGAGTCAGGCCCTGCGCATGCGCACGCTCCGCCCCGGCTCCGCCCCCGCGCGCCGGGCGCCTGCCGGGGGATTGCTGTAGCTTTGCAGAACTTGGAAGGGTCTACTGCTGCCCACCTTGGGAACGCTTCTGCGCCTCCAGAATCTCCCTCGCCTAGTTTGGGTGGGGAACTTGTCCGCAAACCGCATTTGTAGAGCTTATTTTACTTAAATTGTGTGTATTGGGGGTGTCTGCGGTCGGGAGGTAGAAGGGAGATTGCGGAGGGGGGAGCATTGCCTTAACTGAGCCAAAGCCAACGACGGCCTGGAATGCCAGAACTGACGTTCACCATCCAGCAAGGTCGCCGGGCGGGGAGGGGAAGCGCAGAGAGGGACCTGTCATCTCACATTGTCATTATTTACTTCAACCAATACATCCTTGATCCTGCCCTCTAAGACTCTAGGTGACTCTCTTGACAGCTGTGTCTGTCGCTCAACTGACATAACCACCTCAATGCTAATTGAATCCAAATTCCCTCACCTCCCGGGCGTGGTCCTGCAAGATCTATCCCTGCCTAGTTTTCGAGTCACATCTCCTATCTCATCCCTCTCGATAAGTACTCTCCAGCCACGGTTTTTGTTTGTTTTTTCTTCCTGCCCTTGCATGGAATATTCTTCCCTCTAAATCTTCATATGGTTGCCTTTTTCCCATCATTCTATCCTTAGTTCAAATGACACCTGTATTAGTTTCTTAGGGCTGCCCTAATTACAAACTGAGTTAAGTACCACAAACTGGGTGGCGTGAACAACAGAAATGTATCCTCTCACAGTTCTGGAGGCTAGAAGTGAGAAATCAAGGAGTCAGCAAGATCATACTCCCTCTGAGACTCTGAATAGAATCTTCTCTTGCTTCTTCATAGCTTATGGTGGTGGTGGTCAACCCTCAGCATTCTTTGGCTTGCAGCTTCACCCCTCCAATCTCTGCCTCTGTTTTACGTGGCCTCTTTCCCTACATGCTTGTCTCTGTGTGTCCTCTCCTCTTATAAGGACACCAGTCTCCTTGGATTAAGGGCCCACCCTACTCCAGCATGAACTCATCTCAGTTTAACTAATTACATCTGCAAAAACCTAGTTCCAAATAAGGTCACATTCTGAGGGAGTGAGTATTAGAACTTCAACATATCTTTCTGTGGGACAAAATTCAACCTGTAACAACACCTCTAAAAAAAAAAAAACTGCTCCTGAACACCCAACGGGTCATGCCTCCTCCCAGTCACATTTCACCTGCTTTATTTCCTTCATACAACTTACCATTATATGAAAGTGTTCATCTCCATGTTGATTGCATGTTTCCCTCCATGGGTATATAATATAATCTCCATGAGATCTTAGGGATCTTGTCTCTGTTTTGGTCATCATTGGATCCCTAAAGCACACAGTAGGCCCTCAATAAATATTTGTTGAAGGAATAAACTTAAAGATCATCTACTGCAGAGGTTCTCAACTTTTGGGGTTCATAGACCCCTCTGAGAACTCTGAATGGGAAAATGCACAAGAGCACACAGAGAAACATTTGCAGTTCTTATTTGAGGCGTGAAAAAGAGCGTGACTTACTCAAGATTCCCAGCTAATTAATGACCAACTTTGATTTATGATTCTCATCTCTGGGGGTTGGGACTTCAACATATCTTTTTGGGAGACAATTTAACCCATAACAACGCCTCTCAAAAAGGATGAAACAGGATTTTTTTTGCAAGCCTGTTTATTGTTGACTGGATGTCAGATGTTGTGAAGTCTACCTTGTTGCCTTCCACCTCCCTTTTTCTCCTCCTCCCCCTCCTCCTCCTTCTTTTGTATTTTAGTAGTTCTAAAAAATATCCTTGAGCTTTATATTGGATGTGGTTATTTGGAAACCATCTGATCCTTTTGAATCTTGCTTTTTTTTTTCTTGGCTGCGTTGGGTCTTCGTTGCTGCGCGCGGGTTTTCTCTAGTTGTGGCGAGCGGGGCCTACTCTTCGTTGCGGTGCACGGGCTTCTCACTGCGGTGGCTTTTCTTGCTGCGGAGCATGGGCTCTAGAGCACAGGCTCAGTAGTTGTGGCGCACGGGCTTCGTTGCTCCGCGGCATGTGGGAACTTCCCGGACCAGGGCTCGAACCTGTGTCCCCTGCATTGGCAGGCGGATTCTTAACCATTGCGCCACCAGGGAAGCCCTGAATCTTGCTTTTAACACTTACCTGGGACCAAAAGAGTGCTCAGTCTGGAGCTAATTTTTCTCCACTACTGAGGCAAGACCAGTGCCCACGAATCATGAAGTTTTCCAGTCTGGCTGGTGCAGGAGCAGGCTGTATTCCTGGGCCTGTGTAGGTGCCACACACTCTTACCTCTGATCATTTCAGGTAGCTCTTCCCCTGGCCTCCGGTAGTTGTACTTGCAAGCATGGGTTGACCAGGGCTCAGCTGATCCTAGAGGGGACTCTTTGCAGACCTTTGGATTCTCCACGTGCAGCTGTCTCCTCTCTAGAATTCTTACCTCCTTGGTTTCCCTGGACCCTCAGCTCTGTCCTCTCAACTCAGGGGGTCTTCCAGGCTCCACCTGGGGTCCCCCTGCCCCGTACCATGGCCTGGAAACTCTCTCAAGACAATAAGCTGGGTGACTTACCTGGCAGTCCAGTGGTTAAGGCTCCATGCTTCCAATGCAGGGGGCGGGGGTTCGATTCCTGGCTGGGGAACTAGGATCCCACATAATGCATGGCGCAGCCAAAAAAAAGACAATAAGCTGGACAGTCACAGGGCTAACCCCACTTGTTTCCTGTGTCTCAGGGATCACTGTCCTCCATTGACTGATGTCCAGTGTCTTGAAAAAACACATCATTTCATATATATTTTCTCCATTTTTTTGTTTCAGGTGAGAAAGTAAATCTGGTCCATATGACTGCATCTTGGCCAGCAGAAGTCAGCATGATGCAGTTGAGATTCAGATGATTATTGTGTTTCCGTAATGCATTCCTTTTTCCTTTGCTGAGTGTATTTCATTGTATGGATGGATCCATTTGTTTATCCGTTCACCAGTTGAGGTAACTTTGGGATGTTTCCAGTTTGGCTGGATTATAAACAAAAGTTTTTAAATTAAGTTTTTAAATATAGAAGTTTTAAATGTAAATTTTTTTTAATTAAGAAAAAGATGACAGTTTCATATAAAAATCCAGACTTTTACTTTCTCTTGAAAAGTGGAAAGATCTGGCCACACCGGGCTCATGTTCGTGCTCGGCAGTGGGCTGGACCAGAGGAACACATGTCCCCTTCACAGGAGGCTCGCCAGCTGCCACAGTCCCTGCTGCAGGCTCAGTTGTACTGCCCCAGCCTACTTCATGTAGGCTGGAGACAGCTGAGCTTGAGACTCCTGATACAATGTGTCATGAAGCTTGCAAAACCAGATAAATCACTCACTTGGTGAAAAAACAGAAAATAGTTTATTTAATTGGGGTTAGTAGAATCAAAAAGGAAATCCAGGGCCTTGAAGGATGAATTAAATGTCACCAAGCAGAGGATTTGGGATGACGATCCCCCTTTACCTATGCTTGCAGCTGCTCAATCCTGGGCTGAAGAGGCTGGCCTTGCCCCGCAGGAAGAGCTAGGCAGATGTACCTTCTCTGCAAGCTGACCAGCGGTCAGGTTGCAAATCTTAGGGACTGTTCTCTGTGGGGTCAGGACTTTACGTGCATTATTCACAAGCCTTTCTGTAGATGGCACAGGCTGGCCACCCCCATCGGTGTAGCTGCTTAGGTGCCAGAAGTATCAGATCTTACCTGGCTGCCACCCTGTCCCGGTTTCTGCCCAAAGAGCTTTCAGACTCACTCATCAGCTTCCTGGGGCTGGATGTGCCTCTTCTTAGGGTTTTTTTTTTTTTTTTTTTTTTTTTTTTTTATGGTACGCGGGCCTCTCACTGTTGTGGCCTCTCCCGTTGTGGAGCACAGGCTCCGGACGCGCAGGCTCAGCAGCCATGGCTCACAGGCCCAGCCGCTCCACGGCATGTGGGATCTTCCCGGACCAGGGTATGAACCCGTGTCCCCTGCATCGGCAGGTGGACTCTCAACCACTGCGCCACCAGGGAAGCCCTCTTCTTAGGGATTTTGACCATGATACGTGAGAATGTGCGTTGCAAGATTCCTCCCCCTGCCCCTCCCCACACCACCAGGGGGAAATCTCTCCTATTTGCTTATTTTAAGGCACTCTACTTAGGGACTTACCAGCTGTAGAATTTGCTCAGTCAGCTGGGGAGAGTCACAAAAGTAGCAAACGCGAATTCCCTGGTGGTCCAGTAGTTAGGACTTGCTGCTTTCACTCCCCAGGGCTAGGGTTCAATCCCTGGTCTGGGAACTAAGATCCCACGAGCCTCGTGGCGTGGCCAAAAAAAAAAGAGGAACACATAGCACCTACTATGTGCTTGGCGTTCTTCTATGCACTTTATGTATATGTATTAATGCATTATGTATATGTATAATGCACGATGACCTTATGGGTTAGGACCTTTATTATCCCTATTCGACAGGTAAGTACTCTGAGGCATGGTTTCTCCAGGTGCTTTAAACCACCTCCTGGAGATCTTGTTAAAAGGCAGATTGTGATTCAGTAGGCTCTAGGAAGGACCCGAGATTCTGTAATTCTACAAGCTCGCAGCCAATACTACTGGTTCAAGGACCACACTTGAAATAGCAAGAGTCCAAGGTACAGAGAGGTGAAAGAACTTTCCCCAGCTCATCCAGCTACCGGTAGCTGTGTTACTTATGCACTGCAGGATGCCAAGAGCCTATTCTAAAATAAGAGCAGCTGCCCAGGGAGAACTGAAAATTCCAGGGACTTTTCCTTCGTCTGCTTCCCACAAACGCCCTTGCTCAAAATAGTTCCCCCCCCACAAAAAAAATAGTCCCCAAGACTGTAACAAGCAATTTGTGTGAAGATGGTTATAGCAGCATTTGTCAGATCAGCCACACACTGGAAGCATCCCAAGTGCCCCACAAGAGGGAAACAGTTAAGTAAGCTGTAGTCTGTCTTGGGAATTCCCTGGCGGTCCAGTGGTTAGGACTGAGCGCTTTCACTGCGGTGGTCCGGGTTCAGTCCCTGGTTGGGGAACTAAGATCCCGCACGGTACGAGGTGCAGCCAAAAAATTAAAAAACGGAAAAAAAAAAAAGCTATAACCTGTCTATTTCATGTAATACTATATGGCTGTTAAAAATCATTATGGGAACTAAATGGATACCTTTAAACAGGTATATTAAAGCATGTTAAGTAAAAAAGTAGATCTCCAAATAATGTATATATACTGATTAAAGTTATATGATCATTCGTGTACCCTGAAAGAGATTGGGTGAATTTAGTATAACAGAAATAGTCCAGCATATGGTGGGAGGGAAGAAGGAAAGAAGGGAATTGAAAGAATTTCTCTTCCAATAAATAATATTGGGGCAAGTGAAAAAAAAAAAAATAGTCCACCCTATAAACTGATGGAATTTTCTTTTTTCTGTTAAAATTTAAAATAATTTTTAAAAGAAGAAAACAAACCAACAAAAATTTATTGGTGGCACTAAATAGAGCAGTTTTGATGGAAAACGTAGAGGCAAAAGGGTTTTAAAAGTAGTCTGAACACAGTAGATTAAACCCAGGTTTTTTTGAATTTTTTTTTTTTTTTTTTTTTTTTTTGCGGTACACGGGCCCCTCACTGCTGTGGCCGCTCCCATTGCGGAGCACAGGCTCCGGACACGCAGGTTCAGCGGCCACAGCTCAGGGGCCCAGCCGCTCTGCGGCACGCAGGATCCTCTGGGACCGAGGCACGAACCTGTGTCCCCTGCATCGGCAGGCGGACTCTCAACCACTGCGCCACCAGGGAAGCCCTAAATTTTTGAATTTTATTTTATTTTTTATACAGCAGGTTCTTATTAGTTATCCATTTTATACATATTAGTGTATATATGTCAATCCCAATGTCCCAATTCATCACACTACCACCCCCCCCCATAATCTTTTTTTCCTGAAATGTTGTTCAGGTGTTTGATAGAAATTTTAAACCCCTATCTTTCTGTTCACAGGTTTATAATGTAAACAGTATTATCTGTTAAAATTTATTTGTTTAATATTTACTCTCCAGGTATCAAAATGTCCTTTATGTCCTAATTCAGTTATTTGCATCACTGGGCCTACCTGGGACTGTAAAGTCCTGGCTGGCTGGGGCTGTGTGATTTACTAGTCAGACAGACCTGAGTTCAAATCCCAGCCCTGCCACTTGCCAGATGCGTGACCCTGAGTACATAATTCGCCTTCTCTGTAAGTTGGGGGTTGCTCTGTAGGATTGTTGTGAGGACTAAAGGAGATGATGTAGGTAAAGTGCCTGATACGTAAGCACCAGAAAGCACTAACTTTATATACTTGGGTTTTAAAAAAACAAACATTTTATTTTGGGATACTTTTTTTTTTTGGCTGTGCCGCACAGCATGTGGGATTTTAGTGCCCTGACCAGGGATCAAACCCGCGCCCCCTGCAGTGAAAGCACAGAGTCTTTTTTTTTTTTTTTCCTTTTTAAATATTTACTTATTTGGCTACGCTGGGTCTTAGTTGCGGCATGTGGGATCTAGTTTCCTGACCAGGGATTGGACCCGAGCCCCCTGCATTGGGAGCGCAGAGTCTTAACCACTGGACCAGCAGGGAAGTCCTGGGGTACTTTTAGATTTACAAACATAATGGCAAAAATAGTGCAGAGAGTTCCCATTTACTCTCCTTCACTCATTTTCCCCTAATGTTGACAATTTACATAACCATGGCATCTTTATCAAAACTAAGAAATTAACAAAGGCATATTACTATGAACTAAACTCCAGAATTTATTCAGGTTTTACCAGTCTTTCTACTGATGTCCTTTTTCTGTTCCACGATTCAACCTGACACCACATTTAAATATCATGTCTCCATATTCTCCTGGTCTGTGATAGTATCTCAGTCTTCCTCGTTTTTTTCATGACCTTGACAGTTTTGAACAGTAAAATGTATATATATTTAATAATAGCTTTATTGAGCTATCAAGATGATTAACTTTATGCCTCAACTGACTGAGCCACGAATGCTCAGGTATCTGGTTAAACGTTATTCTGGATGTGTCTGCAAAGGTTTTTCCAGAAGAGATTGTTTGCATCAGTAAACTGAGTAAAGCAGCTTCTCTTCCCCAATATAAGAAGGCCTTGTCCAATCAGCTGAGGGTCTGAATAGAACAAAAAGGTAGAGGAAGAGAGAATTCTCTCTCTCTGCCTGACCCATTAAGCTGGGACATCAGTCTCCTGCCCTGGGACTGGGATTTACACATCAGTTCTCTTGGTTCTAAAGCCTTCAGGCTCAGACTGGAGTTACACATTTTGTTTATCCATTCATCTGTAAATGAAAATTTTTTTTCCACTTTTTGATTATTATGAATAATGCTACTATAAACATTTGTGCACAAGTTTTTGTGTGGACACATGTTTTCTTTTCACTTTGTATTACACTTAGGAGTGGAATTGCCTAGTCAGATGGTAACTTTAACATTTTGAGGAAGCAATAAACTGTTTTCCAAAGTGGCTGCATTTTACATCCTTACCAGCAAAGTATTAGGGTTCCAATTTCTCCACATCCTGGTCAACACTTGTTATTGTCTCTGTTTTACATTTTAGCCAACCTTGTGATTTTGTGTGAAGTGTATCTCACTGTGGGTTTTTTGGGGGTTTTTAAAAAATAAATGTATTTATTTATTTATTTTTGGCTGCACTGGGTCTTCATTGCTGCGTGTGGACTTTCTCTAGTTCCGGTGAGCAGGGGCTCCTCCTCGTGGTGCACGGGCTTCTCACTGCGGTGGCTTCTCCTGTTGCAGAGCACAGGCTTTAGGCACGCAGGCTTCAGTAGTTGTGGCACAAGGGCTTAGTTGCTCCGCATGTAGGAGCATGTGGGATCTTCCCAGACCAGGGATCGAACCCGTGTCCCCTGCATTGGCAGGCGGATTCTTAACCACTGCGCCACCAGGGAAGTCCCTATTTTTCCCATTCTGTGTGTTGATTTATATACATATACTTTTTAACTTACCCAAAAAATCTCAAACTTAAAGAAAAGTACAAGTACAGTACAAATAACGTATTTTTCAAACCCATTCAGCATAGATTGCTCATCCAGTTCACCCCATCACTCCTGAATACTTTAGTGGGCATTTCCCACAATCGAGAACATTCTCCTAATCAACCAAAGTACAAGCATCAAAATCAAGAAATTAACACTGATACATTACTCCTCCTAATCCTCAGACCCCATTCAAATTTCCCAGTTGTGCCAAAAGCGTCCTTCATAGTAAATGGATCCAATCCAGGCTCACCTGCCGTGTGTAGCTGTCATGTCTCTTTAGCCTCCTTTCATATGGAACAGTTCCTCAATCTTCCTTCATCTTCCTGCTCTTGACATTTCTGAACAGGACAGGACAGTTACTTTGTAGAATTTTCCTCACTTAGGGTTTGCCTAACAGGCCCTCTGATTAGACTGAGGTTAGGTATCTTTGCTGGGACAACCGCAGAAGCTATTTTCTCCTCAGTGCAGCTCAACAGGTGGCAAAGAATTCCAATGTGTCCCACTACTGACGATGTTCACTTTGCTTGATTAAGGTAGTGTCTTCCCGGTTTCTCCCCTGTCAAGTTACTCTTACTCCCTTTGCAAGTATGTTATGGGAGATACTCAACTACGTAAATATCCTGTTCTTCATCAAACTTTCCATTTATTTATATCAGCATGAACTCATGTTTTTTATTTTAGTCAACGAGTTATAATCCATTACTATAACTATTTTGATGCTCAAGTTCTCACAGACTTGGCCACTGAGATTCACTTTTAGCTGACTTCTGTGTCCTTTTGATAGATCCCCATCATTCTTCAAGCATTTCCTTACTTTTTTTTTCTAATTTATTTATTTTCTATTTATTTTATTTTGGGCTTCGTTGGGTCTTCGTTGCCACGCAGAGGCTCTCTCTAGTTGCGGTGAGCAGGGGGCTACTCTTTATCGTGGTGTGTGGGCTTCTCATTGCAGTGGCTTCTCTTGTTGAGGAGCATGGGCTCTAGGCGCGTGGGCTTCAGTAGTTGCAGCACGTGGGCTCAGTAGTTGTGGCTCGCGGGCTCTAGAGCGCAGGCTCAGTAGTTGTGGTGCACGGGCTTAGTTGTTCCGCGCCTTGTGGGATCTTCCCAGACCAGGGCTCAAACCCGTGTCCCCTGTATTGGCAGGAGGATTCTTAACCACTGCACCACCAGGGAAGCCCACATTTCCTTATTTTTTGACACAAAATGATGTTCCAAGCACATCTTATACTTTCCCGGCTCCAACTCTGAAATCAGCCATTTCTCCAAGCATTCCTGGTTCTTTCCAGTGGAGAATGGCATTTAGAAACCAAGTTGGTTTTTTAAATTAATATATTTATTTATTTGGCTGCTCCAGGTCTTAGTTGTGGCATGCAGGATCTAGGTCCCTGACCAGGGATCAAACCTAGGCCCCCTGCAATGGGAGCGCAGAGTCTTAACCACTGGACCACCAGGGGAAGTCCCACCAAGTTTGTTTTGTTCTGTTTTTTGTTTTTGGCTGCGCCATGCAGGATCTTAGTTCCCTGACCAGGGATTGAACCCAGGCCCTTGGCAGTGAAAGTGTGGAGTCCTAACCACTGGACCACCAGGAGATTCCCTAGAAACGAAGTTCTGGGTACTAGATGTGTGTATTCATCACTATGGGATGTCACTATTCTCTTCTCTCTGAGGACAGATCTAGGGACTATATTTATATATTATGCATGTATATATGTACACATTTACACCTTTATTTATAACTCTATTTATAAATATTGAAAACCATGACTTCACACCAATATCCAATTCCAATCCACAGAGTGCATTCTAGTTTGTCCCTTTCCAGATTCACTATTCCCCTCTCCAGCAGTGGGAAACCTGGCTCCTGTCATCCTTAATATATTTACTTATCTGATCATTCCTCCTCATATGTAACCAATTTCCCATGGCCACCACCATCCTGTCCCCAGTCCTGAGGCCAACCTTGCCCCAAATAAATCTTTTATTTTTAAAAATATTTATTTATTTATTTGGCTGCACCGGGTCTTAATTGCAGCGTGCGGGATCTAGTTCCCTGACCAGGGGTTAAACCCCGGCCCCCTGCATTGGGAGCGTGGCGTCTTAACCACTAGACCACCAGGGAAGTCCCCCAAATAAGTGTATCTTAATGAGAAGGATGATGAGCACGTTGATCTCTTTGGCTTCGTGTCCAGATTAAAACGTCTTTTTTTCTTATGTGAAAACTTACCCAACCTCCAGTGGCCATTATCAAAGAAATGTGAGTGGAAGGAAGTGCTTGATAAAGATTTAGAAACTGAACACTTCCTAATTCGTCTCAAAAGCCATCTAAGAATGTTTGAGGAATGTATTTATTATTAGAGATCTTTGCTGTCCTCATCTGTTGTAGACACAAAAAGCCCTATATCCTGGGTCCCAGCCAACCCTGTTATTTTGGAGGCCCTTTGTCAAGCAACAGGGAGAAAACATCCAGTGTCTTCGATGCATTTGAAGAATTAGGTCTGACAGTTCCCTAATGAAGCCACATTTACCAGGTTCTTTTGTATAATGGTGGATATTGGAGGAAGATTGTAGGTAGTGGGAAATTCACCAAAATGTTTTCCAATCACCAGGGGAAGTGTTGGCTGCTTTTCGGTTTTGGTTTGGTTTGCTTTTGAGCCTGCAAGACTAAATCTTATTTAATTGCGCCACCTGCTGGCAACTTCACAGAATTTCTTTTTCTTCCAACAAAAGGCAAAAATCAACAGATTTATCACAAATAGTCTTTTTTCTTTCACCTGAAAAACTACTACTCACAGAGCTAGGGTGGTGGAAATATGTCAACATTCTTAATCTTTAGTAAAAAAAAAATTTGCTTTCCACGTTTTCAACAATGAGACTATATTACCTTTTTATGGTGACATATAATGTATACAGAAAAATGCATAAATTGTATATGTAGTTTAAATAGTAATCATAAAGAGAATCTGTGTGACTAAGACCCAGGTCAAGAATAAGACATTGCCAACAACAACAACAAAAAGAAGACACTGCCATCACCTTAGATAACCCCAGACCCCTCTTCCCTGACCCTAACCTTCTCCCTCCCTTCCTCTAAGGTAACCACTATCCTGATTTGGGGGATAATCATTTGAGCATGAATTGCTTTTAAGCAGAAAACAACTAAAGCATTAAGTTTAAAAAAATAATGTAATGTGCAGTGGTTAAGAATCCACCTGCCAGTGCAGGGGACATGGGTTCGAGCCCTAGTCCGGGAAGATCCCACATGCCACAGAGCAACTAAGCCCGTGCGCCACAACTACTGAGCCTGAGCTCTAGAGCCCGCAAGCCACAACTACTGAGCCCACATGCCACAACTACTGAAGTCTGCGCGCCTAGAGCCCGTGCTCTGCAACAAGAGAAGCCACCGCAGTGGGAAGCCCGCGCACCGTAACGAGGAGTAGCCCCCGCTCGCTGCAACTGGAGAGAGCCCGCGTGCAAAAACGAAGATCCAGGGCTTCCCTGGTGGCGCAGTGGTTGAGAGTCCGCCTGCCGATGCAGGGGACACGGGTTCGTGCCCCGATCCCGGAGGATCCCACATGCCGCGGAGCGGCTGGGCCCGCGAGCCATGGCCGCTGAGCCTGCGTGTCCGGAGCCTGTGCTCCGCAACGGGAGAGGCCACAGCAGTGAGAGGCCCGCGTACAGCAAAAAAAAAAAAAAACAAAAAAAAACAAAAAAAAACGAAGATCCAATGCAGCCAAAATAAATAAATAAAATAAAAAATTATTAAGAATTTCAAAACAGTGACAGCAGAATATTAAGCCAAGCACAAGGCACTTCTGAGCATGAGGCCCTGTGTGGCTCCCCTGTGAGGAGGGTTGTACTAACTGGTGTATTTTGAGTCCATTTAAGGGTTTCCTTGTTTGCATTTTCATTATTTTTCTGTTCTTTATGAGGTACCTATGAAATAGTTCATTCCTTTCAGGGCAGGTCCATTCTTGGCTTGGGACCCTTCTAAGATGCTATGTCTCAAAGAGAAAACAGTTTAAAGAGAAGGTGGCTACCCAAATGAGAAAAGCCCAGTAAGTCTCTGAGCAACCTCCTAAGGATACCCAAGAATCACCTTTCCTTTCCTTTTCATGGTTTGCATCCTTAATTAGAATTCATAACTTGGCAGTTTGGGAGGTTTTACTGCCTGCCAGGTTGAGACTTTTTAGACAGTTTTCCCAACTTCTCCCTGTTCAACCAATCACTGTGGTCAAAAAGTCACCTTCTGCCTCATTCCCTGCCAGCAGAGCAAGTTCAAGAAAACACAGTGGTTCCTGGCCACTGGATTTGGAGCCAACCTTCCTCAGCCTGGCATCTGGACCTCCTCACTCCCAGTCTACCCCCACTCTGTTCATAGGGCGTTCAACACGATCTCCCATGTTGTGTGAGGCCATCCTTCCACTTTGGTCAAGACAGCGTCCGGAGTCACTACACTATCATGCGTACCTCCAGGACCTTGCCCAGGGTATTCGTATCCCTGAACCCTGCCGTCCTTCCTTTCTGAGTGTGAACTCGTCAAGGGCAGGGGCTGAATTATATTCATCTTTGCATCTCCAGTATCCAGCACAACGTACATATAAAAAAGATAACACGTTTTCCACAAGGAATCAAGTTGATGAACTGACACAGGGGACTTCGAAATCATTTCTAACTTTTACGTCACAAAATCACACTTACCTCTATGCAGACTTGTTTCTCTTCTGGCTCTTATTCAACATCTCTTCCTAATGATTTCCTGTCTGGGATTCCTGACTAGGACCTACTCTTATGTGGGAGAGAAGATGTGCCCTATTTTTTTAAAAAAAATAATACTTCTTTTCAACCTGGCACATAGTCACCCAAATGTGTCCTTATTGAGTCCTGAAGTCTTTTAGAATATAAGAATTCATGGGGGGACTTCCCTGGCGGTCCAGTGGTTAGGACTCTGCGCTTCCACCGCAGGGGCCCAGGTTCCATCCCTAGTGGGGGAACTAAGATCCCACAAGCCCCGCGGTGCGGCGGAGAGAGGGGAAAAAAAAAAAAAAAAGTCATGGGGAAAAAGAAAACAGGGAAAATTCTTTCTCCCTAAAACCTTTATTTAACACACATGTAGAAAAGAATAGTCTTGTAAAACGTTTCTAAAATCGAAAATTAAGTTCCAGTGATCACATTCTGGCCTTACATTTCTAGTTTCCGTAATTGTGCAGCAGGGCATTTGGGCGGCCCCGAAATTCAGCTTTCCATTCAGCCACTCTTGCCGCGCTTTCTCCCTCCGCCCTTTCGGTTTTGGCACACGATCCCGCCCACTTCCGGCAGAGGCGTCCACAGCGCAGGCGCAACCCCTGGAGCCATTCACCGACCTCCTGGTCTAGTGCCGAAGTACGCGCATGTGCAAGAGGGGGGCGGGGCTGGGTAATTGGGAGGGAGAAGGCAGGTCCACGGAACTCACGCGACTGTCTCCGCCCACCTAAATAGGCAGGAGCAGCCGAGAGCCGCCTCAGGGTTAAGGCAGCGCACGCGCACTGAGGGAGGAACGTGGTGAGGAACGAGTGCAAGCGTTTACGCACGCTCATTTAAATAAGGCAAGCAGCTTCTCGCGTCAGCTCTGAACCCGCCTCCTTTCTCTCTGTTTTACCCGCCTCTGACTTTTAAAGGGCCAGAGATCTTTTTCACCGAATTGCTTTAAAAAAAAATTTTTGAGAGCCTTCTGTGTGCCGGGCCCAGCTTACATTGTCTTCTGTGTGCATTTTCCAATTTTTCCTTTGTAATACGTGTCATAATTACTTTAATATGTATATTTTTGCGTAAATTTCTTTCCCCGCCCTAATTGTACCATTCCCTTGGAGGCAATTCTCTGAAATGGGAGGCAATGTGGTGTTCTGAGCAGGTCTTCCTAGGTCAAAATGTCTAAGATTGAATCCTGGCTCAGCCACTTATTTTGCTCTTTTACTCTGGGTATCTTCCTTAACTTTTGTGAACCTAAGAGTTTGCAGATTTTAAAAATGAGGGTAAGGCTACCTACCTACCTCATAGAATTGTTGTGAAAACACACGTACATTTTTTTAAAAACTCTGTAAAGTACCAAGTACTATGCCTCATACCAGCTATCTATTAAATATATAGTAGTCAGTAGTCGTTAAGTGGAATTAGTCAGAAAATAGCTTTATAGTTTCTGTAACATGGTTCCAGATGGTTCTTCAGGAGGATTTAACTAATTGCCAGGATGGCTAGTGGTAGGTAATGGTGCATTTTTCCCCACAGTGTTGGCAATATCACAGTCC
Source organism: Mesoplodon mirus (assembly GCF_964341445.2). Classification (NCBI taxonomy): domain Eukaryota; kingdom Metazoa; phylum Chordata; class Mammalia; order Artiodactyla; family Ziphiidae; genus Mesoplodon; species Mesoplodon mirus. The sequence goes on from NC_138989.1 coordinate 8,076,474, forward strand.
ATCATTTTTACACATTCTTCTAGTCTAGACAGTATGTAATGCATGGCAGGGTTATTTTAACTTTCATTTCTTTAATTGCTGGTGAAGTTGTGCATATTTCCTTGGGATGATTGATTAGCTGTATTTCTTTGCCTAACAACTATTTTCAAACACCATAATTTCCACTGGCTTATCCCGGTAGACATTATGTTAGGTTCTGACAGAGCATTTCCTTGACCAACTTAAAAAAAAAAAAAAGGATGGGGAGCTGTGGGCAGTGAAAGGAAACCTTGCAAGGAAGGGATAAAACAAGAGATCAGAGCTCATCCCTGAAAGCAGCACTGTCCAATAGAACTTTCTATGGTAAAGGAACTGTTCTGTATCTGTGCTGTCCCCTAGGAGAGCCAGTTGCCACAAGTGCCTACTGGATACTTGGAACGTGGCTAGTACAATTGAGGAATTGAATATTTACTTTTATAAAATCCTTTGATGGAATAACCCTAGAGATTAAGAAAGAAGGAGAGAAAGGAGAGGAAAAGAGGGGTCCCATAGAGTCACTCAGAAGTGACCTCTTTCTGTTTGGGGAAGGAAAAGCACCTCTTACTGAGGAGGCTGTAAAACATTTAGGGTCTCGTCTCTTATGGTCTTACATCTTGACCTTAGGATTGATTTCTAGTACTGCTGTGCTGCAGGTAAGTGGCTCAGTTGAGCACAGCTGTATTTGAACAACTTTGATCCCCTAGTGTGGTAAATGGACCCAGAGATGACCATCTGTAAAAAATTTGAAAAAATATTTCCATTGTTCCACTTTCAAAAATATTGCTTTTGTTAAACCCAATGTTTAGTTTTTCTTGTAATGCATTTTGTTAACCTGTGTAAAAGGATTAAATTTCATTATGGTTTTTAAAATGCTATTTTTATGTGAAGTTAAGTGCAGCCACATATTGTTTTTTAAAACCATATAGTTGAGCTTCCCTGGTGGCGCAGTGGTTGAGAGTCCACCTGCCGATGCAGCGGACACGGGTTCGTGCCCCAGTCCGGGAAGATCCCACATGCCGCGGAGCGGCTGGGCCCGTGAGCCATGGCCGCTGAGCCTGCGCGTCCGGAGCCTGTGCTCCGCAACGGGAGAGGCCACAACAGTGAGAGGCCGGCGTACCGCAAAAAAAACAAAACAAAAAAACCCATATGGTTTACCACTAATTTCCCAAAGTTGCAATAAACTCTAAAAAGAAAAAAAAAAGTTGCCTCATATATACGATGGGACTCAAATTTAGACTTTTGGCATCGTTCCCAAGAGAGAGTCCCGGAGAGTCAGTCGTGACAAGAACGGTGCGCTCAGTTTGCAAAAATCTATCAAGCTATACACTGAGGATATTTCCACTTTTCTGTATGTATTCTATACTTCAGTAAAAATTTAAATAACATTTTCTGCACTTTGTGTTACCCTCTTTAGACATTTCTCTGATTTTTAATTTAGCAGAAGTCTCAAAAAAAAAAAAAAAGTGGCCTGTGACTCTCTCTGGACATCTGAGAGCCCCTAGAGGGCGCTCGTTCTGCACCGGAGACTTTTAAAAACAGCTTTATTGAGAGAATTCACCATACAATTCACCCGTTTAAAATGTACAACCCGATGGTTCTTAGTATATTCACAGAGTTATGCATCCTTCATCACAGTCAATTTTAGAATATTTTCATCACTGCAAAAAACAAACAAACAAACCTGCCCTTTAACTATCACCTTCCCATCTCCCCATCTCCCCCTTCCCAAAGTAACCACTAATCTACTTTCTGTCTCTATAGATTTGCCTATCCTGGACATTTCATATGAATGGAAACAATGTATGACCTTTTGTGTCTGGCGTCTGGCTTCTCTCACTTAGCATAATGTTTTCGAGGTTCATCCATGTTGTAGCCTGTGTCAGTATTTCATTCCTTTTTATGGCTGAATAATATTCCACTGTATGGATAGATGACATTTTTTATCCATTCCATTCTTTTTTTTTTTTTTGGCCATGCCATTCGGCTTGTGGGATCTTAGTTCCCTAACCAAGGATCGAACCCAGGCCCCCTGCAGCGGAAGCACCGAGTCCTAACCACTGGACTGCCAGGAGATTCCCCTATCCATTCATCTTTTGATGGACATTTGGGTGGTCTCCAGGTGGGTCCTTCCGGCCACTTCTGGGAAGCCTGAGACCCAGATAGCTCAGCTCCAGAAGGCCCCATTCTCGTTTTATTTAGACAGTGCTCTCAGGAACAGACTACAGTGTGAATGTCGGCCCCTGGAGTTGACAACTCAGTAAGCATTGGACAGAACCTTGGGATTTCTTGCCGGGGTGGAGCATCCAGGCTTCTAGCCAAAGCTCTGTGCCCAGGAAAGTATATGCCTCCCCAAGGGAATGTTTATCTGTGGGTGTGTGGAGGAGTCCCTCTCACCCCAGACTACACAGAACTCCCTTCATCCCAAGCTGTTAACAAGGTCCTTGAGAGGAGCCCAGCTAAATTCTAGCCACTCAAAACTGACTGCCTTTTTTTCTGGTTTGTTTTTGGCCATGTCAAGCGCAGCATGCGGGATCTTAATTCCCCGACCAGGGATCAAAGCCACGCCCCCTGCAGTGGAAACATGGAGTCTTAACAACTGGGCCTCCAGGGAAGTCCCAATTCTAGCCATTCAAATGTGGCAAGTAATTATCAGAAGGGTGTATAGGACAGAAGACCTCAAGCTTGATGTTCCTGGCACTTCGGTATTAAGGAGTAGCCAGTCCATAGCACCTACTCAGGAGCTTGTGAGTTATGCTACCAAATTCTGACTCCACAAGGGGAATAATCTCATAGATTTGTAACCTGCCCATCCAGATTGCCTGCCAAGGCAGATAAACGTTAACCTGCCCCAGATTCTTCTCTAGGGGACAGTCCTTGCTTCCCCTGAGCCAGGGTTTGATTAGTGGTTGTCAAAGGGCTTCTTGGAGGGGTGGGACTGAGGCTTGAGGCTGTGTCTTAGCCTGGCCTTGGGAGACAGAAAACTAGACCATTGAGGCGCCACTCAGCGGGTGGCAGGGCAGCTCTGGACAAAGCCACAGCACAGGGATAGTTTGCACAGGATAGAACCTGCTGGAACAGCTAGCTGGCCAGGTACGTGAGTAGGAGAGGAGAATGCCTTGAGGAGAACCACAGCATCTTCGGCATGACTGGCCCTGGGCAGACTCCGGACGCTAGGTGAGCCAGTCATGAATTTGGGATTGGAATTTGGAAAGAGCCAATTAATTTCTGTGAGTGTTTGGAACCAAACCGAGGTGAAACCATGAGCGTGAGAAAGGTGATGGGCAGAATAAGAAAGAGGAAGGAGACATGTAGAGAGAGAGAGAGAATGGCTTTGCTGTTGACAGCTTTCCAATGCTCTTGTATCCTTAATACATTTCCTCAATTAGATAGTGTGAGATGGTTCTCTACCTGCAACCAAAGGAACCTTGGATAAGGCATTAAGATACACTGTATAAGCTCTGTGTCAATTACCTTCTAATGAGACAGAGAGACACCCAACAAATTAACTACAAATGATGGGCTACGTGTGGAAATTAGAGCAAAAGTCCCATTCCAGTGGGAGTGAAGAGCAAAGCAGTGAAGGGGACCCCACTGGTAATCAAAGAAAAGCCATCAGGACAAGACTTTTTCCTATGAGATGGGTAAAGAGCTTTAAAAATAATACTCAGTGTGGGCAAAGGGTAAAGATGGGGGAAAAAACAGACACTCTTCTATTCTGGGTATGGAACTGATACAATCTTTCAGGAGGGCAATTTGGTGACATATATCAAGGGTTCAAAAATGCTCACACCCTTCGACCCACAATTCTGTCTCTAGGAATCTTTCTTAAGGAAATCAGCTGCGATGCATAACCACATTTAAACGGAAGGACATTCATCAGATCAACATTTAAAATGGGGAACATTGGCAATAAATCTGATGCCCATCACCAAGAGACTGGTGAAGCAACTATTCAGGTGTTAAAATGATGTTCTTGAATGTATTTCATCATGGAAAAGCTGTGCCATTCTCTGGGTCCGTTGTGTTTCTTCTATGATCACAGGTTGGCTCCAGTTTTGTAAAAAAGAAAAAATGTATATATTAATATTTATATGATTTGTTAAGGAACTGCTTCCAGTAGAAAGTGGCTAATAGACGGGGGGGGGGCGGGGGGGGGAGTAAGTGAAGAAGCCAAGTGAGTGCAGCCTGATCCTGAGGGGAACTCTAGAGCAAAAATTATACCTCAACAAATATTCTGGGAATTCCCTGGCGGTCCAGTGGTTAGGGCTCCACGCCTCCACTGCAGGGGGCACGGGTTCAATGATCCTTGGTCGGGTAGGATCCCTGCAAACGGCCTGGCACAGAAAAAAATAAATTTTTTTTGGCTTCAAAGAGACGGACAGTAAATAGTGTGTGTGTGTGTGTGTGTGTTTTGTGCTACAGAGAACATGAAACAGGAATGAGGTTGGGAAAGAGGAAAACATTTCAGAAAGTATATATGGAGATTCCAATTTTAAAGAGGGTGGTCCAGAAACTCCGTACTGAGGTGATTTGAATAAAGCCCTGGAGGGCAGGGCGTGATCCAGGCCGCTATTTGGAGGAAGAAATGGCCTGGCAGAGGGCACAGAAGAGGCAAAGGCCCTGAGGCAGGAACACGCCTAGCATTTTCCAGGAACCACAAGGAAGCAAGTGTGAGGCTAGAGCAGAGTGGGACTGGGCGCACAGAGTAGGGGACAAGCTCAGAGAGGAAAGGGGAGGGAGGTGGGCAAATGACGCAGGGCTTTGAAGACACTGTAGGCCCTGTGGCTTCTACTCTGAGTGGTCAGGGGAGCCACTGTAGGGAAGTGAGCTGCGGAATGACTTGGGCCGACTTGTGTCTGTGTAAATCGTACGCATCTTCCGGGGTGGAGGGGCAATATAGCTTCCCTCCGATTCTCAGAGGAGTCTAATAAACCATCACAAAACAAAGAACACGTGTAATGTTGGCTTTCCCTTTAATTTTGCCCCTTTGTCTTTGCAACAAGGCAGAAAAGCCTTTGACACTTTCCTGCCAGCATCGGGCGTGGTATTTGCTCTGGGGAAACCCGGACGGGAGGGAAGCGGGGGTGGGGAGGGCAGTAACCTCCCGGGGCACACCGTGGCCCAAGCTCCGCGGATATCAGGTCTCCCGGGCTCGCCCACCAGCCTTTGGCCACCGGGCCGGTGCACCAGCCAGTACTCGACCTCCGCAGGCCCGAAGACGTCCTTCCTCGTCGCGGGAGGATCTACAGCCTTCCCCACACGCGGCCCCGAGCTCACAGTCTCCGCAGGAAGGGGCGGGCCCTGCCGGCTGGCTTTGCTGGGGCCCCGCGTTGCCATAGGGACCCTGGCAGGGCTTGGGACGCCCGAACGCGCGCTGCGGACGAAGATTGAGGCTGGAGGCTGCGGACGGCGACTCCACCGCTCTCGGCCCAGGACTCCAGATGCAGGATCCGCCCCGCGGGAGAGCGCAGGTGAGCCGGCGTAGGTGTGACGAAGCGCGGGCTAGCGACTGACCCCCAGCCGTCTGGGCCCTGCTCCTTCTACCTTCCATGGTGGTAATTACTGTTATTCAGTATCAAAACAACACGAGTAGAGTACGCGCACCGAGTGGCAAAGCCTTCTTTCCCTTTTTTTTTTTTTTTTCTGGCCACGCAGCGTGGCTTGCGGCCACGATCTAACTCGCGCCTTGGCAGTGAAAACGCCTAGTCCTAACCACTGGACCGCCAGGGAATTCCCCAAAGCTTTCTTTTCCTCTCAGGAGCTCTATGTATTAAGACCACAACCTCCTCTAGGGTAGAATCTTCGTTCCTGAAAGTGTGGGACAGAGGATGAGTGACACTGATGAAGCATTAAGTATCACCCAATGACATCGTAAGAAAGTTATTAGATTCTGGGTTCTCTTACGGTTCTGAGTAATCCAAGGAGAAAGTGTCAGTTTGGGGCTAATATGGCATTAACACCTTTCTGAACATTTGCTAATCTCAACTGTAAGCCCCAGTATCTAGCTAAGACTTAAGTGATGTTTGCAAAATCTTCCTTGGATAAATGTACTGATTTTTTAAGTGAATTAACTTCAATATAAAGATTATACACATGGTACATGCAAATGGGAGAAAAAAGAAAAACATTAAATTTAGGACCTGAGACTGTTTCCCTCTGCCCAGTTTTCACCCTGGCTGTTTTCCTTGCCCGGAGTGACGTTCCCAATTCCTAGGCATGATTGTCAAAATCCGTACTAGCCGGTACAGTTGGCCAGCTTAGTCAGAATCACTGAGGTCCCTGCTGTGGCCCTACAGAGAACTCCTTGATAAGCAGGGCCCAGTGCAAAATGAAACTGAGAGTCAGTAGCTCATAAAGTATTAAGAATTTCAAAACAGTGACAATGCCGAGACCAAGCACGTGCCCCTCTGAGGACCAGGCCCTGTGCAACTGTTCAGGTTGCACACCTGTGATGCTGGTCCTGGGTGGGTGGATGCCTGGGACACCAAGATCCCCTGAAACCTGCTCAGCCCTGAGGTCATTCTCATTGGTCAATAACTCTGCCTGGGAATTCCCTGGCAGTCCAGTGGTTAGGGCTTCGTGCTTCCACTGCAGGGGGCCTGGGTTCTATCCCTGGTGGGGGAACTAAGATTCCGCAGGCCACACGGTGCGGCAAACAAAAACAAAAACAAAAAAGACTTCTGCCTGCTGATGGTTAAACAGTTCACTCTAGTCCCCCACCCCCATCCCCTCATTCCCCCATCCCTCCACTCCCCCACCCCCCATCCTTGGCCGCTAGCACTGCTTGAGTGTGTGTGTGTATTTCCCATCTATGGAGCAGGATAGATGGTACCGGCTGAGGGGAAACAGGGATCCCCAGATTTGGAGACCATCTTTATCATCTTGCACAAGTCCCCTGGAGACAGACAGATAGACATGAATGTCTGCACTGGAGATCCTGGGGACATGAAGAGCATAGATGGGGGGGCTCCCAGTCTGGGGAGAGACCCAAAGTCTCTCTGCAAACCCACCAGGCAGGGTGGGGAGGAGAGCCCTGGTCTGATGAAAAAAACCTAACCAGACAGACAGGAAGAGTACCTAGGCAGAGGGCAGAGGTCAGAGGCAGAGGGTGATCAACCATCCTGGTGTGCCTGTGACTGTCCCAGCTTTAGCACTGAAAGTCCAATGTCCTACGAAGCCCCTCAGTCCCGGGCAAACCGGTACAGGGGTTCTCCCAAGAGGCAGTCTCTTTAGTTGATGGGCTCTCCTGACAGCTCACAAACCCCTGCAAAGCCAGCCCCTAGGCTTTTCTACCATCCTGTCCACCAGGCATAGGGGGCAGGACCCCGGGGGCTAAAGTGTTGGGTGTTGAGCCGGTGGTGGTAGCGGGGGTGCCCCTGTGGGCTGTGCCATCACGGCTGTCTGCCAGCCCAGACAGAGTGGCCTGGCTAGGCCCCAACTCCCCAGACTCGGTTGTAGTGCTCACGACTGAGGGCTCCAGGCCAGCATCCACTCCGGTTGGTCATACTGGTTATTAAATATGTGACTTTCATCCTCTCCCCCGGGGCAGCTTCTTCCTGATGTCATCACAAACCCCTCTGCTCTGTTGGTTTCCCTGGGTTCCCATCCCAAGCAATTGTGCCATCAGAACCCCCGCCCCAAGGGGCCCCTGGGGAGGCAAGGGAAGAGAGAGCCTCCGAGGGGGGTCAGTCCAGCACAAAAGAATACCCAGCAAGGGCCGCTCATCTGCCCTGGGGACTCAGAACACACATGACTCATCCCACTTGACCTCAGACAAGCGTCTCCCTGGGAAGCCCCAGGATCCTGGCATTACTTACGGCAAACTGAGCCCCTGATGTCCCTAACCCTTTGCCAGCACCCTCTGGCCCACAGAAGCAGCCAACATGCCTATCTCCAAGTGCCCGCCAAAGTCGGAGCCCCTGTGGAAAGCGTGGGACCAGAAGGCCCAGAAGAACGGACTGAGGCACCAGGTGTTTGCTGTCAATGGCAATCACTATGTGGGCAAGTGGAAGGACAACATGAAACACGGTAAGTGGGGGACCTTCGGGGGCTCAGGCGGTGAGTATGGGGTCTGGGCCATGGTGGGCAACCGGGGCCAAGGAAGGAGCTTGCGTAGCTCACTGGGGATATAACATGTATCTCTGAGGAGTGAATGCTGACTTGGACCAACCAGGGGCCTCCTCCTGCTGGGGTTCTGGAACCCAACTCGGCCCTGGCTTCAGCTGAGCAAAGGGACCAGTAGAGGACAGAGCAGTCTTTAGGCTCCAGCCGCAGCCTCAGCCGGGACTCTCAGGACACCAGCTCATTCTCTACCTCTGACACCTGGGCTAAGCATGGGGCTGGCTAGCAGGAGGAAAAGGGGGCCCCCAGAAAGCAGCTTGCAACTGGGATTCTGGTCTTCAAACTCAGCCCTTCAAACCAGTAGGGGGCAAGGGAGGACACCCACTATCCCCCACCCCCTATACTTCCACCCACCACCCCAAGTGGCTGGGGCTCTGACTTTAACTGGGCTGGGCTCAGTTTAACTAGCAGGGAGTACGGGGCTCTTTGTGATACAAACTAAGCCCTGAAGAAAAAAAATAGTTTTTATTCAAAAAAGGTGTTATGGCTTCTCAGTCCAGTCTTGCAATTCCAGATTCTCTGCTCTTAACCATTCTTCTCTCCTGCCTTCCAGCGTTAAGTGCTTGAGTCCATAAAGCTGGGTCAGAATCTCAGCTCCAGTAACTATGACCTTGAGAGATCTACTACACTACTCTGAGCCCCAGTCTCCCCATCTGTAAAATGGGAATAATACCTATCTATCAAGTATTTAGCCAAGGGTCTGTGCAGAAGGGAACGTCTGGAGTGTTCTCGGAGGGCTGACCACGGCAGGGATCACTACTTAGAGCTTCTTTGTCCAAGAAGGCCCCCAAAGTTGACCTCACCCAGTGTGTAACACAACACCCACCCTCAGCACTGACTTAAAGGCCAGGGTTTAAGCAGCTGCTTGGAGTTCTATGTGCGGTTAAAGATGTCTGCCTGCATGTTTCAATCCTTGTGGGCAGCCTGTAGTGTGGACAGAGCCCTGTACTAGGAGTCAGGACCCTGAAGTTCTGAGCCTGGCTCTATTACTGAGTAGCTGTGTGACTTTGGGTAAGTCATTTCCCATTCTCTGGACTTGGCTGCCCTACCTGTGATATGACCTTGTAGGCTGGTGTGGCCCTCTGAGCCCTCCTGTGTGGGTCCTGCCTCCCCTCAGACCCTGGAGGCATAGAGCTGATGGGGCTGGGGCTGCAGAAAGCAGATCTGTCAGAGAACCCAGGTCCAATGCCCCCTCTCTTTTTTTTTTTTTTTTTTTTTTTTTAATTTATGGCTGTGTTGGGTCTTCGTTTCTGTGAGAGGGCTTTCTCTAGTTGTGGCAAGCAGGGGCCACTCCTCATCGCGGTGCGCGGGCCTCTCACTATCGCGGCCTCTCTTGTTGCGGAGCACAGGCTCCAGACGCGCAGGCTCAGCAATTGTGGCTCACGGGGCCAGCTGCTCCGTGGCATGTGGGATCTTCCCAGACCAGGGCTCGAACCCGTGTGTCCGGCATTGGCAGGCGGACGCTCAACCACTGCGCCACCAGGGAAGCCCCTGCCCCCTCTCTTGACTCACCTTTCGACCAAGCTGAAGTGGGTTGCTGTAGTATAAGCAGGCTGGAAGCAGTCAAGAGAGCCGTCATTCAGGGCAAGAATAGGGTGGCCCCAGTGGTTACCCAGACCACTCACTCCACTAATACTCATTGTGCGCCTAGTCTGTGCCAGGCCCTATACTAGGCATCTGGAATAATCCCAACACTCAGGGTCCTTCCAGTCTCACTGACAACCTGCACAGTAGGTAATGTCCCATTTTACAGATGAGGAAACTGAGGCTCAGAGAGAGGAAGTGACTTACTCAAGGCCACACAGCTAAAAGTGGTATCATCGGGATGTAAAGGGGACCAGAGAGAAGCCATGAAAGGAGCCATGAGAACATGTGTGAGCCGAGCCCAGAGGATGAAAATGATTAGCCAGGCAGGAGGGAACATGTCTTCTAGATAGTGGAATCAGAGATGGGGGGATGTTTTTCACTATTACCTCTTGTTCAAGGAACGGACTGGAAGCCAGTGGGCTGGAACACAGAGAAGGAGGGGAGAAAGGGGCAGGTTAAGAGGGCCAATCATATAGGGCCTCTTAGGCCTTGGTAAATTCTGCCTTCATCTGGGAGACAAACAGTCTCATTGGACCAACTTGGTCACATGCCCTTCACTGAACCAGTCACAGAGGCCTGGGTGGATAGAATACACTGATTGGCTAGGCTTGCCAGGAGGAGAAGTCAGCCCCATGCACACCTCAAGGACTGAGAGGGAGGGCTGCGTCCCCAAAGGAAATAAACTAGAAGAAGGACAGATGTAAACCCTCAAGGGCAAAAATCATTGATATCATCTTTTCTATTTGCAGGCATTGTCCTAAGTGTTCTACATATATTAATGAATTTAGTGAACAGAACAACCCCATGAGATACTCTTATCCCCATTTTACAGACGAGGAACCTGAGGCCCAGAGAGTTAAGTTACTTGCACTAGATCAAAAAGCTCACAGGGACAATGTTGGATTTGTTCCTGAGCTACCAAGGACCAAGACATGAGTTGGCGTGCATAGGTACTCTACAAATATTGTATTCATCTCTTTGTTCAACAAATATTGGTCACCTACAACATGCCAGACACTGTTCTTCCGTGCTGGATATACAGCAGTGAACAGAACAGACCAGTCTGTGCTCTTGTGAAGTGTACATTGTCCTGGAAGAGACAGACAATAGACAATAAATGATAAATAAGTGAATTATCTGTTACATTAAGAGCTGACAAGTGATATGGAAAGAAACAGAACAGGGTAAGGGATTAAAAGAAGCTTATATGGAATAATTTTAAACGGGATGGTCAGGGTAGGCCTCATTGAGAAAATGAGATTTCAGCAAAGACTTGCAGGAGGTAGGGAGTGAGCAAATATAGAGGGAAGACTTTTCCAGGCTAAAGGAGAAGCAGGTACGAAAGCCATGAGGCGAAAGCATAACAGGTGGGTTCCAAGAACAGCATGGAAACCACAGTGGTTGGAGGGCAGAATGGAAAACAGGAGTGGAGGACACAGAGGGGTTGGAGTAGTAGGAGATGGGTCTCCATGTGTGTTCAGGAGAGCTGAGGAAATATGCAGAACATTTTCTAAAAATCCTGACCATCTGGTGTATCCATTCAGTATTATTAAAAGATGAAGCTTGGGACTTCCCTGGTGGCGCAATGGTTAAGAATCCACCTGCCAATGCAGGGGACACGGGTTCAAGCCCTGGTCCGGGAAGATCCCACATGCCGCGGAGCAACTAAGCCCGTGCGCCACAACTACTGAGCCTGTGTTCTAGAGCCCGCGAGCCACAACTACTGAGTCCGTGTGCCACAACGACTGCAGCCTGCGCGCCTAGAGCCCGGGCTCCACAACAAGAGAAGCCACCGCAACAAGAAGCCCGCGCACCACAACAAAGAGTAGCCCCCGCTCACCGCAACTAGAGAAAGCCCGCGCGCAGCAACGAAGACCCAACACAGCCAAAAATAAATAAATAAAAATTAAAATAAAAAACAAGATGAAGCTGAAACACTGAAGGGGCAGATTTCTGCTTGGGGTCTGCTGTGTCCGTTTGGCTTCAGGGCAAAGGGCTGTAGAAATAGAACTTTTTGGGGGGTTTTCCTGGGTGCTGGGGGTCTAGAGACCGGGCACAGACCTGACCCAGTTCTTGAGAATTGTCCAGTCTAGGAGCCCCTGAGGCCCAGGCAGACACAGCACCTGCCTCCCGGCACCCCCAGCCCCGTAAAGGCCATGTCTACCATGTTGGCTCATCTTTGTGTCCCTAGGGAAAGGAACACAGGTCTGGAGGAAGAACGGAGCCATCTATGAGGGGGACTGGAAATTTGGGAAGAGAGATGGCTATGGCACCCTCAGCCTTTCTGACCAAGAGCCCGGAAAGTACAGGAGAGTCTACTCAGGCTGGTGGAAAGGCGATAAGAAATGTGTGAGTGGTTCCCATCATGCCCTGGGGTGTGGGCCAGGCTGAAAGCAGGCTGTGTGTGAGGGGGGGAGGGGGGAGCAGTCAGAGAGGCCTGGGAGAAAAGGGTGGGGGGATCTAGGGGAGGAGAACAGGGTTGCTGTGTGGGTGGGAGAAGGAAGGGGTGGGGGAACATCAAGGCTTCTCAGAACAAAACCCAGGAAGCAGGAAGCAAGAGGAGGGGGCCCAGGGAGGAGCCCATGAAACGCTGTGGTTGCAAGAAGCCAGCCAGGCTGTGAGGGGCCAAAGTCTCCTCCCAACCTCCCCACTCATTTCCTGGCTTTCTTTTCCCCTGGCATCCCTTTCTGAGAACCCCCCTTCTGTTGGGACTGGATAAGAGGTGGCAGCGGGGGGTTGGAAGAGTGGGAGCAAGAAAGAAAGCAGAGGCCACACCCTTGGCCAAGAGAGGAAGGTCTTGAGGGATAGAAACCAGCCAGAGGCATGCCCCCAACCCATAAACACCTGAATCCTCCCACAGGTCATGGAGACAGGTAATAATACAGTACTGCTATCGAACAACAGCTGCTGTAACCCTGGAGCATGATATAGGGTAAACTCTCACATCAACAACAGCATCATCATCATTATTATTATTATTCCCGTTTTACTGATGAGGAAACCAGCTCAGAAAGGCGCAGAAGGTGAAGTGCCTTGCTTGGGGTCACACCACTGGCAAGTTGTAGAGCCCAGCATTTCATGATCTCTACTCTCAAAATGTTTATTGGCCAGTGGGGATAAAGCTCCCAAAATAAATAGTTTACATATAATATGGTGCTAGGATAGAGGTTTTTACAGAAAGTCCAGGGGCAGTTCATTGAGAATTCAGGGCAGGCTTCCTGTAGAAGGTGACACCATAAGACGCAAGGAGTGGGCTTCCCTGGTGGCGCAGTGGTTGAAAGTCCGCCTGCTGATGCAGGGAACACGGGTTCGTGCCCCGGTCCGGGAAGATCCCACATGCCGCGGAGCAGCTGGGCCCGTGAGCCATGGCCGCTGAGCCTGCGCATCCGGAGCCTGTGCTCTGCAACGGGAGACGCCACAACAGTGAGAGGCCCGCGTACCGCAAAAAAAAAAAAAAAAAAAAAAAAAAAAAAAAAAAAGACGCAAGGAGTTAGGGAGTAAAAAAGGAGAAGAGGGGTTTCCCTGGTGGCGCAGTGGTTGGGAGTCCGCCTGCCGATGCGAGGGGACGCGGGTTCGTGCCCCGGTCCGGGAAGATCCCACGTGCCACGGAGTGGCTGGCCCGTGAGCCATGGCCGCTGAGCCTGCGCGTCAGGAGCCTGTGCGTCAGGAGCCTGTGCTCTGCAACGGGAGAGGCCACAACAGTGAGAGGCCCGCGTACAGAAAAAAAAAAAAAAAAAAAAAGGAGAAGAGGAAATACCAAAAGGAAGGATATAATAAACAGCAAGGTGTGTCTGCCCACAGGGGTGGGAGTGAGGCCTTGAAGGTTATGTAGGGGATGAGGATGTTGAAGAGTAGACTTGGGCTGCATAACCCAAGCTCTTCAGGTGTGATCTGCGGGGAGTTTGTGGTGATTCTCTGCGGCTGCATGATAAGTGCTTATGTCCATTTTTCTGGGGAGAAAGTCCGTAGCTTTGATCTGATTGTTAGGCATCTGCGAGTTTTAATAGGGTCAAATCAGAGTTGGGGAGACGGGGCAAATGTGATCGGATAGACAACGTAAAGATCCTCCTAGGAGCTGTATGGCAGATGCATGGGGTCAGGGGAGAACGGGAGAGTGGAGGAGGAAGACCAGTGAGAAGGGGTGAAATGATGGTGGGCTGCAGGAAGGCGGTAGCACAAGGATAGAGGAGAATGGACGGCCTGGGAGATTTTTCGATACACGACCGACCGTCAGCTTGGATGTAGGGCTGGGGGAGGAAGCAGGGGAGAAGCCCAGGTGTGTGGCTTGGGTGCCAGGGAGGATGGTGGGAGTTCCTAGTGGTGTGGGACGTCGTGAACAAGGACACCTTCGTGCTTTCAGGGCTATGGGATCCAGTTTTTCGGACCCAAGGAGTATTACGAGGGTGACTGGTGTGGCAACCAGCGCAGCGGATGGGGCCGCATGTACTACAGCAACGGAGACATCTACGAGGGCCAGTGGTACAACGACAAGCCGGAAGGGGAGGGCATGTTACTCCTGAGTGAGTGCTTAGCCCCGCCCCAAATGACCTGTTGACCACGCCCACCCGGCCACGCCCTCAAGTCACACTCCTCTGGGCCCCGAATGGCCACGCCCCATCAGGCCAAGTCCCCGGCAAAGCCCTGTCCCGACTGGGTTAAGCTGAATGACAGGAGACGGTCCTTACCCTCAGGAAGTTTATACTCTAAAAGGGGAGCCTAACAATAAATATAAACAATTAAGACATTGTCTTATGGTCGTAATAATCATAGCCTACACTTATACAGCCCTAAACTCATTTAATCCACAATGCAATCCTATAAGATAGGTGCTCTCATCACCTGCACTTTACAAATGAACAAAGGCACAGAGAGGTTAAGTCATTTGCTCAAGGCTACGCAGTCTGTTCTGAGGTCAAAAGTGCTAAGGAATTCCCCTTGAAAACAGGAAGACGTGTTGGAGAATGACAAAGGAGTTGGGGTCAGGGCTGTTTAGATTGGCTTATGGTCTCTGACCGCCTCCCTGAAGAGGTGTTGTTTGAATGGAGAATGGAAGGAGAAGGAAGCGGGATATGTACTGCGCTGGGGAAGAACATTCCCAGGCAGAGGAAAGAGTTCTGAGAAGCTCGCATTTGTATCAGGACTTAATCCATTCTCTACAAAGCAAACAGAGCAAGCTTTTCATAAATTGGACCTTGTCACTGCCTTGCTTTCAACCTTTCCATAGCTCCCTGTTGCCCTCAGACTGAGTTCAGAGGCCTGACTGTGGTCTGTGGGGCCCAGCATGATCTGGCCCTGCTCACCACTCCAGTTTCACCTCCCCTCTTCCCCTGGACTCCCTTCTTTTTGGCCATACTAACTTTCTTTCAATTCCTCCCACTTTCTGCCTCAGGGCCCTTGCACTGCTGTTCCCTCTTCCTGGAATAGAAAGAAGATTCCCACAGGGATTTCCCTGGTGGTCCAGTAGCTAAGACTTCACGCTCCCAATGCAGGGGGCCTGGGTTTGATTCCTGGTCAGGGAACTAGATCCCACACGCTGCAAGTAAGAGTTCGCATGCCATGACTAAAAAAAACAAAACAAAAAAATTCCCGAATGCTGCAACTAAAAGATCCTGCATGCTGCAGGGAAGATCCCGCAGGCAGCAACGAAGATCCCATGTGCCGCAACTAAGACCTGGTGCAGCCAAATAAATAAATATTAAAAAAAAAAAAAGAAGATTCCCCCAGATCTTTGCATTCGTACATTCCACCTAAAGCACATTCTTCTAATTATTCTCAGCACTTGATTCCTTTCCTTCTTAGAACTAGGTGTATAATCTTGGGCGAACTACTTTGCATCTCTGTGCCTCAGTTTCCTCTCCTGTAAAATGGGAATAATGGCAGTACCCACTTCATAGGGCTATGGGGAGGATTAGATGAGGGAGTCTGTGTAAAGTGCTTAGAACAGGGCCTGGCACGTAGTAGGCTGTCGATAAAGCTAGTATCATTGCCCCTCCAGACTGTGAGCCTGCAGAAGGACTGGGAATGTGTCTGTTTTGTTCCCCACTGTTTCCCCAGTGCCTGTCATGTAGTAAGTAGATACTCTTGGTGAGGACACAAACCAGAGCCCAGTCTCCTGAAAACTCAAGATTCCAACTTCCAAAGAGATTTTTTTTTTTTGGCTGCGTTGGGTTTTCGTTGCTGCGAGCAGGCTTTCTCTGATTGCAGCGAGCAGGGGCTACTTGCAGTGCATGGGCTTCTCATTGCGGTGGCTTCTCTTGTTGCGGAGCACAGGCTCTAAGCACGCAGGCTTCAGTAGTTGTGGTGCGCAGGCTCAGTAGTTGTGGTACATGGGCTTAGTTGCTCTGTGGCATGTGGGATCTTCCCAGACCAGGGCTCGAACCCGTGTCCCCTGCACTGGCAGGCGGATCCTTAACCACTGCGCCACCAGGGAAGTCCCTCCAAAGAGATTTGACTAAACCAAGGCATTGGGCAGCTGGGGAGGGTTAAGGGCAGCCACTCTGTCATTCTCAATCCCCCGTGCATCTGCCTCCGTGCCTGATTTCAGTGTGCATCTCCTAGCAGTAATAGCCTGCTTTCAGTGAGCACCTTCTGTGGCCCGCACAGTGAAGGGGCTCTGAGTGCACCGTTTCTAAGGCTTGGACTCTGGAGCCGGCCAGCCTGGGTTCAAATTCTAGCTCAAGCTCTTACTAGTTGTGGGACCCTGGGCAATTAATTTCTTTACACTCTCTCGGCTTCATTTTTCTCAACTGTAAAGTAAGGAAAAAATAAAGCTTAACTAGAGTTATTGTGAAGGTTAAATGAGGTTTATGTTTGTAAAATGCTTAGCATGACACGGAATAGTAAGTGCTCAGCATCAGTCCATCCTTGCATGAGCTCAGCAAACTATTGGCCAAATCCAGCCCAACACGTGTTTTGTAAATAAAGTTTTATTGGCACACAGATGTGCTCGTTCAGTTACGTATTGTCCACGGGCTGCGGTTTTTTTTTTTTTTAAATTAATTTATTAACTTATTTTTGGCTGCGTTGGGTCTTTTTAAATATAAATTTATTTTATTTTATTTATTTTTGGCTGCGTCGGGTCCTCGTTGCTGCACGCGGGCTACTCCCCGTTGCAGTGCGCGGGCTTCTCATTGCGGTGGCCTCTGTTGTTGTGGAGCACAGGCTCTAGGCACGCGGGCGCGCAGGCTCTAGAGCGCAGGCTCAGTAGTTGTGGCGCACGGGCTTAGTCGCTCCGCGGCATGTGGGATCCTCCCGGACCAGGGCTCCACCCCGTGCACTGGCAGGCGGATTCCCAACCACTGTGCCACGAGGGAAGTCCCCACGGGCTGCTTTTGTGCCGCAATGGCAGAGTTGACCATGCGCAGCAGAGACCCTATGGCCCGCGATGCCGAAAACACTATCTGCCCCTTTGCAGAAAAAGTTTGCTGGCCTCTGACCTAGAGTTTATCCAATACTCTTCTAAGCCCTGTCTGTGTATGGATTCATTTGACCTTCAGAATAATTTTATGAGTGAGCAGCTACTCTTGTCCCCGTTTTACAAATGAAGAAATGAGACAACATGGTTCAGTGACTTGCTCAAGGTCACACGGCTGGTAAGTGTCTGAGCTGAAACATGTTGGCTTTATTATTATTATTTTTGCACCACCACCACCGTGATCCAATGGGAAGTGGAATTGATTCCCGATTAAGAGCCGGGGCTCCTGATATGAGCAGGATTTGGTGTGAAACCCTGCCTCTGCCACTTCCTAGTTCTGTGACCTTGTGCAAATCAGTCAAATTCCTGGAGCTTTTCAAGTTCCATGTATAAAATGGAATCCTTCATCCTTCACAGAACTGTTTTTGTGAGAAGTGAGGTCAGAAACAGCATGGAACCAGGCACAGAGTAAGTGCAGGAAAAACATTGCCTGTCAGTATTATTAGCTATATTTTTTACAGCTAGGAAACTATGTTGCTCATCTAAGTTCGGGGAGGTAGTGGAGGTGAGATGTGAACCAGGTCTGAAACCGGAAGTCGCTCACACCCCAGGGCTCTATGGCTTTCTGGTGGGCATGAATGTCTAGCCTGGCAGTGGCAAGGGTCCAGCCCGGGTATATGTAGTCTGGCCTGGTTTTGTGGGCCAAGACCCCTGACTCCCTGTTCTTTCCCCCAGAGAACGGCAACCGCTACGAAGGCAACTGGCAGAGAGGCATGAAGAATGGGTCGGGACGCTTCTTCCACCTGGACCATGGTCAGCTGTTTGAAGGCCTCTGGGTCGACAACATAGCCAAGTGTGGCACAATGATTGACTGTGGCCGTGATGAGGCCCCCAAGCCCACCCAGTTCCCCATTCCTGAGGTGGGAAGCTCTCCTGGATCCTGGGGCCACACACAGTCCAGGGAGAGACAAAACAGCACCCACAGCCACACCCAGCCTGGCCGAGCCCAGCCCAGCCAGGAAACAGACAAGATTTTGTTTTCAGTCAGGGCGACCCCAGGGAGGCTGGCAGTACCCCCCAAGGCAGGCAGCGCCCCGAAGGCTGGCAGCCTGGGCCTTCCATGCTCCTCAAACCAACCCCTACTGCTTCCCTCCAGATCAAAATTCTAGATCCTGACAGCGTGTTGGCGGAAGCTTTGGCCATGTTCAAGAAGACACAGGAAGAAGGAGATTGATGCCAGGTGAGAGGCGGGCACACCTGCCACCCTCTGATGTGGTCCGGGCAGCTCCTGGGGTCTCCTCTGGCCTAGGGGCTCAGGGGCTTGACTAGAGAGGGTGGGTTTCTTGCCTCCCGCAGTCCTGCTGGTCGTTTTCACTTCCTCCCCTTCAAGACTCTTTTCCCTGAAGAAGTCCTGCCAAATCCTCCCATTTGCACCCTGGGCTTAATCGGGTTGGAGTCAGGTGGTCTGCTCGCCCTGGAGGGCCCCGGGCCTCCACTTGCCTATGTCTTGTGGGGCCTTGTTCAGTGCTACCCCTCCTGGTGTTGGTATAAGTGGGGTCGAGGAGAGAGCATTGATACAGCATCTTGGAGACGCCAGCCCCGCCCACCCCACCCCCCTTGTCCCTGCAGAAAGAACACCAGCGTTTCAGGAGGGATTCAAACCGGAGTCACCCAACTGCTCGGACCGGTGCGGCTCCCACTGGTGGAGCAAGGTGGGACTTGGGCACACACTCGGCACCCTCAGAAGGCACCTTACTCCTCCCAGCACTGGATCATTCCTTACCAGTAGGAGGCCAGTGCTTCTCTCCCCTGCTGGCCTTGGGGATACCTTTATTCTTGGACCCCATCCCTGAGGACCCCAGAATAAAGGAGAGCCTGGCAGCGTGAGCCTGGGGCCTGTGGTGGGTGGCCGGGGTGCGAGGGAGCCTCAGGAGGGGTTTCAGGTAGAGAAGAGGGGTCCCCATGGGTTGCATGAATTTACATTGGGGCAGAAAGGGGCGGTGCCTCCAGGTCTCTGATCTCTGAGATATTCCGAGGAGAAGACAGAGCCTGCATCTGGTTACACTAGTCACTAAGATTTGGCATTAAAATGTGACCTGGCTTCTCAGCCTAACACAGGGGATCCCAACCTTGGAATCCTGTGGGAGATTTAAAAGCTAGGAATGTCCGGATCCCATGCCGAGATTCTCATCTGTCTGGAGTGAGGCCTGGGCCTTCAAAAAGCTCCCCAGCTGACTCTAATGTGCAGCTGGGGCAGAGAACCTCTGAATTACTGGCTTTGTGATCCTAAGTGGCCTCAGTTGCCCCATCTGTAAAATGGGACTTCAGAGACCTCACAGAGGTGTTTTGAGGATTTGCTAGCAGATGTAAAAATAACAAATAACATGTATTAAGGTTAGTTGTAAAGCAGACTTCTAGGAAGGGCTTTGCATAATTCTAGACAACATTCCTGCAAGATAAGAGGAACTCTTACATAATGAGTAGGAACAGGACTTCTGCAGTGACTCCTTGAGTGTGAATCCCAGCACTGACTCATTAGCTGTGTGTTCTTGTGTACATCACCCAACCTCTCTGTTCTTCAAGTTTCCTCTCCTCTAATATGGGACAATAACAGTACTTACCACCAGGGGTTACTGTGGTTACTGAAGAATGAAATAAGGTGTGGTTCTAACCCAAGGGAGGGGGGTTTTGTCCCCCTTCCTTCCCCGGGAACATCTGGCAAAGTCTGGAGACATTTTTGGTTGTCACAACTGGCAGGGAAGAATTCTATTGGCACCCAGTGGGTAGAGGTTGTGATCCTGCTAAACAGGTTATGATGTAAACACTCTACAGAAGAATTATTCAACCCAACTTCAACGGTGTAATACCATGAAATAACCCTGAAATACCACGATGTTCGTAAAGCCCTCAGCAAGTACCCGGCATGTAGTAAAGCGTTCACGGATACTGAAGTTCTCTCTGCCATCTAAACCCCAAGCAGGCGGCCCGACCCACGGCATGGTTCTCAATCGGTACCTCTGAAGCCGGGAAGCTGAGCCTGGCTGCCTCTGGACACGTAACTAACCAGACACAGAGCCACTGAGTGCTAGGCCCAGCACTGACAGCTTTACACGGGTGCTCTCCCATGACCCCTCAACAACCTATGAGGTGTCCTGCTATTATTCGTGTCATTTTAGAGGAGGAAACTGAGGTTCAGGGAGGCTCACAAGTCACCAAACTAGAAAGGGACTGTGCTTAAACTTAGGCCTGTCTGCTGTTAAGGTGAGAACAGTGGCAGTGCATATAGAAAACTACCATTTTGTCAGAAAAGGTGGGATGTGTACTTGTTTATGTATAAAATCTCTAGATGGGAACAAAACAAGCTGGCAACAATGGTTGTCTCTGGGGAGAATTGGGAACCTGGGAACAGGGGAGGGACAGCAATTTTTCACTGCTGTGTTTGGAACCTATGAATGTATTATCTTTTCAAAACATAAAATTGAAATTAAGGACTGTGTTGTCGTTGTTGTTTTGTGGTACACGGGCCTCTCACTGTTGTGGCCTCTCCCGCCGCGGAGCACAGGCTCCGGACGCGCAGGCCCAGCGGCCATGGCTCACGGGCCCAGCCGCTCCGCGGCATGTGGGATCCTCCCGGACCACGAACCCGCGTCCCCTGCATCGGCAGGCGGACTCTCAACCACTGCGCCACCAGGGAAGCCCGAGGACTGTGTTCTTAACTGTCCGTGTTTCCCTAAGTTGCCTGAGTCTGAGTACCTGAAGTGCTTGTGAAGAGATTCCAAAGACACCCAGACCAACGTGAACTGGAATCTGCAGGAGAGCTTGGAAATCCACTTCTTACAAGCCAATCTAATGATTCTTGAGTTCAGGCAAGTTTAGCCCAGAAATTATTCCAGCAGGATGCCAGGTCTCTGCAGAAGCAGGGAGGTGGGTATCTTAGGGGAAGGATGGAAGATGCCTAGGTTTTCTCTGGGGAGCAGTGGAGATTTTCACACAGGGGCACCTACCCCACCCTACTCGGTCCCAGTCAGAGGGCCTTCTGGGGACAGGGGAGGGGTGGGTCCTGGTGCATGTGATGCAGGACGGAGGCAAGAAGCTGCAATAGGATAAAGGGGGGCCCCCTCCCCCACTCAGCCCTCCAAGCTGCTGTGGCCACGTCCAAGTCTGCACAGAGGGACAAAAGCTTAAGGCCACACTTTCCCACAACCAGCTTTCACTTCAGCCAGAGCACTTGTGTTTTTATAAAACCACTTTCTGTATCAGGTTTATGGGACAGAACAAGCTGTCAAACACAAAGGCCCTCTGGGGCCAGGTGAGTGACATCTGAAGCTGGGCTGGTGTCAGACAATAGGGAGTGGTGGGGACTGTGGCAAACACATCTCCTGGGTAAGAGGTAGCTGCAACTCAGCTCCTGTTCATTGTTGCTCTGCAAGAAGGCGGGCCCAGTAATGCTGCTGCTGGACCTTCCGAGTTCTTAAGCAAAGCCAGAATCAGTCTACGTAAGACTTTCTGAGTGTCTAGGCTCTGAGCCAGATTTCCAGGCTCGAAAACGTATCCTCTTTGGACATCCATTTTTGTCATCTGCAAAATGGAGAAAAAATTCCTCCCAAACTGCACAACCTGATCATACAGATGAGGAAATATCAGAGAAACAAGACAGAGGCAGCATTCTACAAAACCACTGGCTCAGACTCTTCAAAAATGTTGATATTACAAAGGACAAAGAAAGGCTGTCCCAAATAAAAGGTGACTAAAGAGACATGACAACTCAATGCAGTGCATGATCCTGGATGGAAAAATCACAAGAAAGGACATGATTGGGACAAGAGGGAAACTGAAAACGAATGTTGTATTAGATAATAGTATCGCATCGATGTCAAATTTCCTGAATCTGATCATCGGATTGTGGTTATGCAGAGGAATGTCCTTGGTTTAAGGAAGAAATCTGTAACTAAGGCATATGGCTCAGGGGGAAAACACACTCTCATTCTCATTATTCACGGTTTCAGTATCTGCAAATTTGCCTACTTGCTGAGGTCAAACAAGGTGACCCTCTGCCTTCTTTCAGCTCATGCTGTAAACAAGTATCCTTTTCACAGTCTATTTAGTGCTACGTTTTTCACATTTTGGTGCTTTTTGTTGGTGATTTCACTATTTAGAATGGTCCCCAAGGGTACCAATGAAGTGCTGTCTAGTGTTCAGAGCACAGGAAGGCTGTGATGTGCCTTACGGAGAAAGTATGTGTTACGTACGTTTCAGTCACAAATGAGTGCTGTTGCGATAGCAAGAGCGTATAAGTTCAATGTTATATATAACATATATTAAGGCGTTTTTAAAAAGAAACACACAAAAAATAAGGCTGTGTTTTGATTGGTTGACAAAAATGTTGTGACCACAGGCTCACAGGAACAGAACCCCATATTCCTCTTAGGAGAAATACTCACTAACTCAGTGTTCTGTGACTATAGAACAGAACCACTGCGAATAAGAATTGACTGTATATATATTTCAGTTACTCTTCATGGAACGTTTGGGGGTAGGTTTGAAATTTCCCAAAATGTTGAAAAAAATTTTTTTGTTTAGAGGCTCACCTATTGGGGCACCAGGAGAAACACCAGGCAGTCCAGACCCAACAAATACAGACACAAGAGGAGGTGTCCCTTATGAGTATATTTCTGTGTTCGCACACGCACACACACTCACACAATCGACACTGAACGGGGAGGGGGGTCAAGACGGAAAGGACAGGAGGCATCCAGGTGGCACTGGCACAGGGGAGGAGGAGGGACAAAGGGAGCGTTTGTCCCCTCTCTGGCTCCCCCCGGTGGCTTCCGAACAGGAGGTGAACCTGGAGCTGGAAGAACAGGAAGTGCTTATTCTCTTAGAGGAAAGTTTCAAAGTGCAGTAATTTCTCTTTAAAAAAAGCCTCTTCCCTCCACTCTCTGCCCCCTGACAAAAGCCCAGCCCCCTACACAGGTTGTCCTTGAGGCTGGGCCAGGACAAGGTCGTGGGGAAGGGCATTAAGGCCAAAGCTCCGAAGTGCCCAGCCCAGGAGGGCTTAGGCATAGTGGCTGCCAGGGGTCAGGGGGTGGTCCCCTCTGTGGTCCAGCTGGTCCTGCAGGCGGGCAAACTCGGCCAGCTCATTGAGCTCCTGGAACTGCCGGTCCGTCTTATGGCTGACCAGTGAGCGGTAGAAGTGGACAGCAAAGACGATAAAGATCAGGCCGAAGGGGACCATGATGGTGGTGGAGGCGATGGCGGCGGCCTGGCCTGGGCTGATGCCACTGGTGCTGACGCTGGCGTTGGCGGCCGCGCCACTGGCCGGGGGCTTGCTGGTGGGCCGCGCCTGACCCGGCTGCTTCTTGAGAGGCAAGAACTTGACCCAGCAGAGCAGCACGACCTCAGCCAGGAAGAGCAGCGTGCCGATGACAGTGGAGAAGGCCCAGGCCAGCTCGATGTGGCGGTGCATGCGCTCGTGGGGCGACTCTTTGACCGAGTTGAGGTTGTGCACGTTGCTCACAGCCTCGATATTGGGCAGGATGCAGGTGCTGATCATGAGCGCAAACAGGTGCACGGCCACCAGCACCGTGGTGCAGGCGCTGAAGGCGATGAGCAGCCCCGGCGGGTAGTCGTGGTCAGCGTCCAGCTGCACCTCCACCATCGCCACCTGGGGTGGGGGGGGAGGAAGAGGTGGGCTAAGTGACAGGATAGTCATGGCTCAGAAGCTCTCCTCCCATCAGGCTCTGGGACCCTGGGTAAGTCCCTTAGCCTCTCTGAGCCTCAGTGTTCCGTATCTGTATAATGGGGATAATAAGACCCACCCACTTAGGGTTGAGAAGTGGCAGAAAGTACTGGTAGAGGGCGCAGGCTCGGAGCCCGGGCTGCCTGGATTTGAATCCCAGTTCTGCCACTCACGAGCTGCGTGTCCTTGGGAAAGTCACTGAAACTCTCTGCCCCTCAACTCTCTTATTTGTAAAGTAGGGATATCGTATCAGTTCATAGGATTATTTTAACAATTAAACGAGCGCTCCTGGTAGATGGCAAACACCTCCCAAATAGTAATCATCACAAATGGTTAAAATGGTAAGTTTTATGTAAATTTCACTATGACAAAAAAGTTTACATGAATGAAAAAAGGCTCCCTCCCTGTTGGCACCACACTCCCAATTCCCAAGCAGAGGTTTCTTTTTAAAAATTATTCTATTTTTTAAAATAAATTTATTTATTTTATTTATTTTTGGCTGTGTTGGGTCTTCGTTGCTGTGCACAGGCTTTCTCTAGTTGCAGCGAGCAGGGGCTACTCTTCCTTGTGGTGCGTAGGCTTCTCATTGCAGTGGCTTCTCTTGTGGCCGAGCACGGGCTCTAGGCACGCGGGCTTCAGTAGTTGCAGCACGCGGGCTCAGTAGTTCTGGTGCATGGGCTTAGTTGCTCCGCGGCATGTGGGATCTTCCTGGACCAGGGCTCGAACACGTGTCCCCTGCATAGGCAGGCAGATTCTTAACCACTGCACCACCACGGAAGTCCCAAGCAGAGGTTTCCTCACGCCCTGCTCTGGGGACAAGGAGAGGGGTGGGGTGAAGGGATGAAGGCCCTCCCAGGTCATGCCCAGGCCCTTTCTGAGAACACAGTGCACCAACCAAGAAGGAATTAAAAGAGAGGCTTCCCAGAAGAGATGGGCTCTGGCTGGGTGCTGCGGTGCAGTCGGCAAGCCCCAGGGCCATCTCCTCCTCCAGCCCCAGTGCTGGGCTCAGGGCCCCAGGGCTGATGCACTAGCTGCTCCCCAGTTCCTGGAGACGTGGGGATCCGGGGTCACCAGGGGCATGCTCCAGGCCCGCCACCCACCTCCTCTCACCTGGGCCTTGCAAATCACCCCCATGTGAAGGAGCCAGCTCATCAGATATGGGCCGGGAGAAGCGGGCAGTGGGCACACTGCCAGGGTCTGCCTGCCGAGGCTGGAGGAAGTGGGGAAGCAAGTGCCAATGACAACACCATTAAGGAGAATGACCCTTCATAAAGGGTTCGCCGTGTGTGCCAGGCTCAGAAGGGGGAGGCCTGATGCTGAAATGTACCCATGAGCCCCACACCTGCCCCGACCCCTCCTTACTCCGGGGGAGGGGGTGGGCTCCTTCCTTCCCAGCTTTCTTGTTTGTAATACCTGGCCCTGTTTGCTTTCATTTCTTGTACCTCCACAGCCTTCCTAGGCCTGGAAAGGCAGTGTAGGACAGTGGTTAGGATAGGAGCAGGGGCTCTGGCGCCAGGCTGCCTGCTTTGAGCCCTGACTGCTCTGCCCTTTAGTAGGCTGTGAGGCTCTGGCAACTTCCTTTAAATTTCTGGGCCTAAGTTTCCTTATCTGTAAAAAACAGAATATTGGGAGACTTCCCTGGGGGTCCAGTGGGTAAGACTCCACACTCCCAATGCAGGGGGCCCAGGTTTGATCCCTCGTCAGGGAACTAGATCCCGCATGCCGCAACTAAGACCCGGAGCAGCCAAAATTAATCAATTAATTAATTAATAATTTAAAAATAGAAAATTGGGGGAATTCCCTGGCAGTCCAGTGGTTAGGACTAGGTGCTTTCACTGCCAGGGCCCAGGTTCAATCCCTAGTCGGGAAACTAAGATCCCACAAGTTGCACGGTGTGGCCAAAAAAAAAAAAAAAAAAAGACTGGTACATAACTCGGCGAGTTGTGAGGACTGAGTTAATCCCACATTAAATACTTAGTACCTGGCACAGAGTAAACCCTCAATAAAAGAGGCTTTACTATTATTATCATTATTCAGTTTAAAAACCTCACCCTCAATCCCAGTGTCTCTATATGAAACCTCTGGGTTTCTATCCTGTCCGGCCTGAGAAAACCAAAGCCAAATTGGCAGCCCTGGGTTTTGGCTCCAGAAACACCCCTGCTTCCCTGGGAACCTTGGTCAAAACCTTCCCTGTTGTCTCTGAAAAAGGGGGTATGTGGAAAAATTAAGGTCATCGTCTAGAGCTAATTTGGGGTTGGACACTTTGAGAATTTGGTGAAAATATTGGATACTCCTTAAGACAGCCAGGTATATACAATCATATGACTTTGCAGACAATTTCAACAGGAGTCACAGACTTTTGTCTTAGAATTCCCACAATTGATGATTGTATAAACTTTTCAACGAAGGAGTTTGTAACACGCTTCAAGCCCATATAAATCTGGGGCAGTGCCATGAGGATGAGGATTTTGACCATTTTTAGGATCACTCGCTGGTGGCCTAAGGCCAATGCTGAGATTGCTTAGCACATGCGGGTGAGGGCTGCAGGGCATCAGGGCAGGCCACCAGGGCATGGCAGGTTAAGGGCTGCACCCTGGGCTCCCTGGGCTCTGTCCTCAGGCCTGACCACACTGGAAAAGGGGGGCACCTCCGGCAGGGCGCACCTCCTGCCACGTTCCCCCCGCAGCACTTCCTCTTCCTGTTTTGGCCCGCTGCCCCGGAACCTGAAACCGGAGAAAGGACCAGCAGGAGAGTCTGTTGCTTGGCTGCCTCAGGTCCACTGGCTACTGATTCACTCGCCTGAAATGTCCGGACCCATTAGGTGCATCAGGCCCTGAGCTGGGTGCTGGGGGTCTATACGGCAGCAGGGGCAGGGGGAACGACACACACATATACAGGTAACCAATCTGTTCCCTTAAGCCTGGTATCTCTACCTCTACAGAGCCATTAAGAGCGAACTGGGGCTTCCCTGGTGGCGCAGTGGTTGAGAGTCCGCCTGCCGATGCAGGGGACAGGGGTTCGTGCCCTGGTCCGGGAGGATCCCACGTGCCGCGGAGTGGCTGGGCCCGTGAGCCATGGCCGCTGGGCCTGTGCTCCGCAATGGGAGAGGCCACAACAGTGAGAGGCCCATGTATCGCAAAAAAAAAAAAAAAAAGAGTGAACTGGCTCCTCCACTTACAAAGCTGGTAACCTCTCTATGCCACAGGTTCTACATCTATAAAATAGGGGCTGTTATGAGGATTCAACAGATTAATGAACACAAAGTGCTTAATAAAGTGTCAGTGATTACTAGCAACACTATTATTACTGTTTTACAAATGAGGAAACTGAGGCTCTGTGCAAAGGGGGTAACAGCATTTTCCTCACATCTGCTCCTACAGACCGAATGTCTGTAAACCCCCTAAATTCATATTTTAAATCCTAACCCCCAAGGTGATGGTGTGAGGAGATGACCTTTGGGGTGACCATGTCTTGGGGGTGGTGCCCTAGTGCCCTTACAGGAGAGTCGCCCCCAGCAGAGACCCCCTCACCACTCCTGCCAGGTGAGGACAGTAGTCAGTGTCTATGAACCCGGAAGCCAGCCCCTCACCAGACACTGAATCTGCTGGCACCTTGATCTTGGACTTCTAGTCTCCAGAACTGTGAGAAATAAACATCTGTTGTTTATAAGCCACCCAGTTTGTGGTATTCTGTTATAGCAGCCCAGACAGACTAAGACAATCGCTGAGGGGATTAAATGAGGTCTTGACAGGGGTTTAACAAAGGGCCAGCCCCCGAAGGTACTCAATAAATCTTAGTGAAAAAGAAAAACGCGGAGCTTAAAGACAAACAGCCCCTGCACGCCCTCAGCTGAGGCTGGTCACAGCTGACCCCGTGTGCCCGTGTTCTGTTCCCTGGGGAGGGTGAGGGGCTCAGACCCCCCACTCTGGGCCTGGCCTGCTCCAGCTCCAAACCCTGGGTACAAGGAGAATGTGTGCCCCACGGCACAGCTGGCCAGATGGCCACCGTGGCAGGACAGAGACCACCTTGCCGGACCCCCAGGCTCCAGAGCCGTACACACAGCTGTTGGGACACACCTGGCCTGGGGACACCAGAATTTCCCCCGAGGTCTTGGGCTGGTGGGGAGCCTGGGCAGCTCAGCCTGTGACGCTGGGCCTTTTGAGGAGGAGGAAGGGGCCTCGCCGCGCTCCGGAAGAAACCCCACCATCCTCGCCGGACCCGACAGTTCCTGGAACTTGGAGCACGCTGGCGGGCTGTGTGTACCGTTCCCACATTGGGGACCAAGCTCAGTGTCCTGGGGCTGCGTGAACGAATGGCTGGCACAAATCATGGCTCCTGATGAAAACTGTTCACAGGAATAAAAAACTACTGCTTTTTTCAGAATGTGTCCCACTTTGGAAATCTCCCCAAGGGCAGGGAGGGTAAAGCCAGGGGGGGCCTCTTGGAATCTGGCAGGCGACTCCCAGGGCCCCAGCTGAGTCCCAGAGAGATCAGATCAGATTGCAAGCAGCTTCGCAAGGTAAATATAGCCAGAGTGCAGGGCCGTTAACCTAAAATAAACAGCTCCCAGCCAGCCACAGGCCTGCTTAAACCTGGCCATATGGGTCCTAAAGGGCGAGGGATGGCCAGCCCCACCTCACTCTGGTCCGCGGACCTCTGACACCACCACCCCGCCACAGGGACACCAAACCTCTAGCTCGAGCCAAGAAGAGGCTCCTGAGAAGGGTAGGGCCTGGCTGGCCTTGCTGGGTGTCTGCCCACCACGCCCAGACGCCAATCACTCTTCTCACTCCTGTTGGGCTCCATGGAGACCCCTGCCACCTGGCGCCGAGGCCAGGCCCTTCCAAGGCAGCCTTCCCATGCCTGGCCTGACCCGGGCGCCCAACAGCTGGAAGACACAACTCTCCTTTCCCAAGCCTGGGCTTCGCCTGTTCACTGGGGCCGCCAAGCCACAGTCACCCTGGGTCACCGAGCGCTGCCTGAGCCTGCTGGCCTCCCCTCCGATGCAAACTATCTATTAAGAGAGGACTGAGGGCTCATCCAGTAATTTACAAACTCTTTTGACCACCATAGACCAGTCTTCCAAAGGTTTCCATAAATAGACACATACCCATTTATAACAGAAACAAGTTTCCCCAAACAATAATTACCCTTAAAGCATGCTAATCCAGGCTCCTCTTACACGTGATGCATGCTGCTGCTTTCTATTTCATTCCACTCTTATTCCAAAAAAAGAAAAAAAAAAAAAAAAGAACACACAAAAAAACCTGCTGGTTGCGACTCAATCAATGTCACAAGCCACTAACAGGCTGAACCTGCAGGTTGCGGGGAGGGGGTAGAGAAGAGGCCTAGCCTTTCTCTTCATCTGGCTAATTCTGACATCCTCAGGTTTTTACCTTCCAAGTCACCCCTGTTCCATGGCCTCCCAGGTGAGGACGGGGCCATTCACTCGTTCATGGACTTTTTTTTTTTTTTTGGCTGTGCTGCGCAGCTTAAGGGATCTTAGTTCCTCAACCAGGGATTGAACCCGTGCCCTCAGGAGTGAAAGTGCGGAGTCCTAACCACTGGACCGCCAGAGAATTCCCCTGACGGACAACTTTCATTGAGAACTTACTATGTGCCTTAAGGATCTTGTGGCTCCGCTGGAGAAAAAGCAGCAAGACAGCAGAATCCCTGCCCCAGGGAGGATGACGGGTACTAAACGTTCAGGCAAGTATTTTCAGACTGTGATAAGCGTCCCTCTACCAACTCTCCTCCACCCCTGCACTTGCCAAGCACGTTTTGAAGATGTAATGACACGTCTGGTTTCCTCCACTCTACTTCCCTGTTTCTCCAGCTTCCAGCACTGGGCCTTGTCCCTCTAGGGGCTTCAGTAAACGAATATTAAAGGCAAGACTTGACCTTCAGGTATTTCAGCCCAGGGTTTCTAAAGTGTCCGAAGACAATCCTATGTGATCCATTGGAAACCCTAAGAACTCTCATGACATTCCTTTTTCAGCTCATCCTCTCAACTTTTCAATGTTGCTGTTTTTTGGGGTTTTTTTTGCGGTACGTGGGCCTCTCACTGCTGTGGCCTCTCCCGTTGCGGAGCACAGGCTCCGGACGCGCAGGCTCAGCGGCCATGGCTCACGGGCCCAGCCGCTCCGTGGCATGTGGGATCTTCCCAGACCGGGGCACGAACCCGTGTCCCCTGCATCGGCAGGCGGACTCTCAACCACTGCGCCACCAGGGAAGCCCTCAATGTTGTATTTTTATGTACTTTTTTTGTTGTTGTTTTGATTTGTCTTTATGTACTTTTTTTTTTCTTTTCTGGCCGCACAGCTTGTGGGATCTTAGTTCCCCAACCAAGGACTGAACCCGCATCCCTGCGGTGGAAGTGTGGAGTCTTAACCACTGGACCACCAGGGAAGTCCCCTATGTACCTTTTAATACTTATGTTTTATTAGCACACATATCATTCATTACCATACATATATGTATACATATACACATAGTGTGCACACATATGTGTACATATACACATAGTGTGCATACACATGTATACAAATACTGAGCCTAGTGTTAACAATATTTTTGAGCGGGGTGTGCACTCAAAAAGTTTGGAGACCACTTAAATCAGGGGTCGCCAAACTGGCCTTCAGTGTACTTCTTTGCAAATAAAATTTTAATGGCACACAGCCATGCCCACTCATCTATATCTAAGGTCTGTGGCTGCTTTCGAGCTAAAATAGCAGAACTGAGTACAGGTTTCCCCCTATAATGTACCTCTGAAACCTTCTGTAAGGTGAAATGGCCTAAAGGGATGGAGCAATTACCTTAGGAGACATCTTGCTAACAGATGCACAAACAAACCGAGATTAAAGCACAGACGCTCAAAGACACAGCTCAAAGCTCTGGCGACTTGATGCCGAGATGCTGAGTGCGGTTCCCGGGAAAGGAGTTTGGTGGTGCCAGTCTCACCCCTCGGGGTGCATGCTGCCTCTATAACGGCTCACTGCAAACATGCAAAAATGCTACATGCTATTTTCGCTTTTTACCTTTTTTTGGTAAAAGGAGAAATCCCCTTTGGGTTTCTTTCAGGTTAGTGAAAACAGGTACTAACGTAGGTCTTTCGTAAAAGCGAGGTGGCGTAAAGCGAACTTTCGACACCTGTAGTTATCACTGAGACTGTGTGGCCTGCAAAGCTGAAAATATTTACTTTATAGAAAAAGTTGGTCCGTTCCTGGGTTAGACCAATGCTCCCAAAGAGGGCTGTCAAACCACAGCCCCAGAAGATTCTCCTCTGAAGAGTTTGTGGTTCCATCCGTTTTCTTTTTGTTTTTTTTTGGCCACACCGCACAGCTTGCGGGATCTTAGTTCCCCGACCAGGGATTGAATCCACGCTTTTGGCAGTGAAAGCATGGAGTCCTAACCACTGGATTGCCAGGGA
Organism: Mesoplodon mirus; assembly: GCF_964341445.2. NCBI lineage: Eukaryota > Metazoa > Chordata > Mammalia > Artiodactyla > Ziphiidae > Mesoplodon > Mesoplodon mirus. Next base: position 8,107,782 of record NC_138989.1, read on the forward strand.
ATTCCCGTGTTTCTATCAGCTTAAGGCATCCCTTCTGGGGAGCATATTCAAGGCCTCCCAGAATAAGTTCCACCAGAGTGAAACTTGCTCTTGTTTAAACTTTCTCAGTTTCATTTCTCCAGGCAATCGCCTTCCCAACATTGATTACCACAGTACCACCTTGGGAAGCCCTAGAGCTCTCCTTCATCAGCCCTGGACCCAGCAGAAATCAGCAGAGCTCAACACAGACGCTGACTGAAAATTCCAGACACGTGCCACAGGCACTTGTGAAGTTTTCCAAAAGGCTTCTCAGCTAGGCAGGGAGTGCCTTCCCCCTGGGGCGTTCAGCAAAATTCCATTTGTACACGGCCCAGAGTGCAGAACTGCACATCTGGAAGACGTCAAAGGCCCAGTTTTCAACAAACAAGGGACACGGTGAGAGGGTGGTTGAGTAGAAAAGACTCCAAGTCAGACGGACTGGGGCTTGAAATCTACTAGCTGGGTGATCAGAACCTCTGTAAGCCTCTGTGGAGGCGACAGTACATATGTCTAAGAGCTGTTCTGAGGATTAAGTAAGAATGAAAGAGAAGGGTCCAGGCTCTTGCCTGGTGTTCAGTAAATAGTAACAACTTCAACATTATTCAAGAATTCATCATGGAACTCCTCTGCGTCAAAACCTTCCATGGCTCCCCATTGCCGATACCAGAGTTCAAACGTCCTAAACAGCAAGTCAAGGCCCTGCACCATCTAGTCTGGCTAGGTTCATCTTCCTCTACTATCCCCAACACACCCTCAACTCCAGCCACACCACACTCTCCGCCTTTTCCTGGAGACCCTATAATTCCTCGCCTTAGTAACTGTGCTCCTAATACTTCCTCTGCTAGAGGGTTCTTCCCCAAGCCCAAACTCTACCACCCTCAAGGCTTAGCTGGAATCACATTCTTCGAAACCAGTTAACCCTTATAAAAGAAGCCCTGGGGGGCTTCCCTGGTGGCGCAGTGGTTGAGAGTCCGCCTGCCGATGCAGGGGACACGGGTTCGTGCCCCGATCCCGGAAGATCCCACATGCCGCGGAGCGGCTGGGCCCGCGAGCCATGGCCGCGGAGCCTGTGTGTCCGGAGCCTGTGCTCCGCAACGGGAGAGGCCACAGCAGTGAGAGGCCCGCGTACAGCAAAAAAAAAAAAAAAAAAAAAAAAAAGAAGCCCTGGGGGCTTCCCTGGTGGTCCAGTGGTTAAGGTTCAGTGCCTTCACTGTCGTGGGCCCGGATGCAATTCCTGGTGGGGGAACTAGGATCCTACATGCTGCAGCATGGCCAAAAAAAAGCAGTCCCAACATCATGGGAACAAGGGTGAGAGAGTTTCCGTCGTACCTGGGCCAGGTACATTCTAAGTGCTTTGCAAATACAGATGAATCCTCACACCAAGCCTATGAGGTTGGTATTACTATTACCCCCATTTTACAGAAGAGGAAGCTGAGGCCCAGAGACATTAAGCTACTTCCCCAGGATCTCACAGTTATAAGTGGTAGGGCCGGGATTTGAACCCAAGCTGTCTGGCTCCAGAGTCCCTGTTCTTACTCGGTTCTACAATACGTGAGCCTCCCAGCTCTGTCCTCCCACCACTCTCTCTGGTGCTTCCTCTCCCGTAGCAGTGGGGCCACACCACGGTCACAGGGCCCCGCAGCTTACCAGCCAGGTAACCTGGGACAAGTCATTCACTGGGGAACCACAGCTACCCTCAATCCCCAGGCTGTGAAGAGCACAAGAGATAGTACAAGGAGCATACTTAGTACAACGTCTAGCCTATTCCATGAGTCCAGTCAACAATGGCAATGATTACCATGAGTAACAAGCACCGGGACTTCCCTGGTGGGGCAGTGGTTAAGAATCCGCCTGCCAATGTAGAGGACAGGGGTTCGAGCCCTGGTCCGGGAAGATCCCACAAGCGGCAAAACAACTAAGCCCGCGCGCCACAACTACTGAGCCTGCACTCTAGAGCCCAAGAGCCACAACTACTGAGCCCACGTGCTGCAACTACTGAAGCCCGCGTGCCTAGAGCCCATGCTCTGCAACAAGAGAAGCCACCGCAGTGAGAAGCCCGCGCACCGCAATGAAGAGTAGCCCCCGCTCTCTGCAACTGGAGAAAAGCCCGCGGGCAGCAACGAAGACCCAATGCAGCCAAAAATAAAAAAATAAAATAAAGAATATGCCTTCCAAAGCAGGGGACGCGGGTTCAATCCCTGGTTGGGGAACTAAGATCCCACATGCCGTGGGGCAACTAAGCCCGCACACCGAAACTACTGAGCACGCGGGCCACAACTAGAGAGAAGCCCACGCGCCGCAGTGGAGGATCCCACGAACTGCAACTAAGACCCGATGCAGCATAAATAAATAAATAAATAAATGTTTAAAAAAAAAAAGTAATGAGCACCATGAGTAATTTGTTCCTCATCTCCACGCCCCCTGAACTCGGAACGTGTCACAGAGGCTCAATAATGCCTTATGATTTGAGTCCTTCCTTCCAACTCATTTTCAGAGAAATTCCAAGCAGCTTCTGAACCCACTCTGGAACCTGGGAACAAAAGGGTGCTGGCAGGTGGAGAACTTGAGGAGGCAGATAATCCAAAAATAATTGATCCCAGGTCACAGAAAGCATTCTGTTTACCCTTCCCAATTATCTACTGCTTAGGCTAACGTTACAGGCTGCCCTCCCCAGCACACCACAACTGCTGCGTGTGCTCCCCACGGCTCCAAGGGGACAGGGACAGGGTCAGGCCGAGGCTGGCTGCCTCTTGCTGAGAGGTAAACCGAGGTACAGACGGCCCGAGTCATGGCACCCTTAGCTCAAGGAGCACTTGTAGGCTGCTGATCATGTGCTACATCCAGGGCCCCTGGTTTTAAGAGTCTGGATGCTGAGCCCACACAAGGCCTGCTGTTTCTGGAAATGCCATCAGGAATGGGAATCTTGTCTGCAGACTAGAGAGGGTCCAGCTAAGGTGTACGTCATCAGATCCTGATGATTCCTCAATCCTTCGTGGGCCCAGTCGGACCCTGTAATGACTCCGCACGCAAGTCCATGGGAGAACAGGATATGTGCCTCCTTTGCACACATGAGAAAACTGGCCCCAAAGAGTAAAGCCGCTGTCTGAGGTCCCATGGCCTATCTCCCCAGTACATCAGGGCACCTGGCCAGGCCCTTCCACCCATGAAAGGGGAGTCTCTCCATCCCCTCCAGGCTCTTGGGAGACCCTCCCTCAATCTCACCTTGTGCGCAGGTGAGTCTGGCATCCTCACCAACTCTCCCACCCTTGGAAATCAAAGGTCACGTTATGTCACTTCTTCTGGTGTTCCATGTCTCTAGGAAGGAAGCCCTCTGGGGGCAGGAAGTTGGTTGTGCTGACTCACAGGCCACGGGAGGGTAGTCCAGGAAACCTGCTTACTCTAGTTTCCATGGCGCTTGGCTGCGTCGCACCCCTTCCTCTCCAAGTATCCTTCACGAGGCTGGGTGCCTTTGGTGAGAGTGGGATGCGGGCAGACCCACCCTGCTGAGCACCCGCTCTCCACCCTAACACCATCTCTCCCACTCACTTCCAGACTCATGGCAAACGCAGTCACTCTCTTGTAACTGCTTCCCCAGAACAGAGGCTGTCATGGGGTTTAGCCTTCCCTGCTGGCAGAATTTTGGGGATTTCATCAGTGGAGCCAGGAAGCCTTCACCACCCTGACTGGGTAAAATAAAGGTCCCCAAGAAACAGCCTGGGTGAGTCAAGGCCCACCAAGTGCCGCTGGCCGCCCCTGCTGCCTGACTTCCCCACACTGTTTTTAGCAAGAGGAAGAGGGAGATGACATCTGATTAGAAGGCCTGGCTTCTAAGAGATGATTCAAGAAGGCAGGAAAGCTTCACCCATCAGCTCCTTACTTCTCCTGGAGTGGGAAGGGGCCTGGGCAGCTGTGAATTTATGACCCCAAGAAAAAGAGGAATAGGCATCCCACCATCTGAAACCCAGAGAGCTGCTGTGAAGAGCCAACACCCACTGACGTCACTCCCTTCCCCCTAACTGTAACATTTTATTTTGCTTAAGAGAAGTTTTTCTGCTCTATTTCTCATTCCCTACAAGGCCTGGTCCTAACAGGTCCCTGGCAGGACATGGCTCAAAGCTCCATACACCACAAATGGCACAAGTGTCCAAGAGAGTTCTGGATGTCAGCCGTCCTGGGTTCAAATCCCGCTCCAGCAGGTGAGCTGTGTGGCCTCGGGAAACTCCCATGACAAAACTATCTCAGGGCTTCCCTGGTGGCACAGTGGTTGAGAGTCTGCCTGCCGATGCAGGGGACACGGGTTCGTGCCCCGGTCCGGGAAGATCCCACATGCCGTAGAGCGGCTGGGACCGTGAGCCATGGCTGCTGAGCCTGCACGTCCAGAGCCTTTGCTCCGCAACGGGAGAGGCCACAACAGTGAGAGGCCTGCGTACCGCAAAAAAAAAACAAAAAACAAAAAACTACCTCAAAGGGTGGTCGAGGACTTAGTGCATAAGTTAGGGAACCTACACAGTGCCAAGCACCTAGTGGGTGCTTGGTGTCAGCTATTCCTAGGATTTGGGTCTGATAGAACAGCACCCCTTCATATAGACCTAAATTAAAAACTAGAGTGACACTTCTTACAAACACACACATTCTCTCCTCCCCTCTCAAACGCTTCCTCGATTAAATTCTTAAAGTCAGAGAAACTCGAGTAGCAGCCTTCATTCACCAATTCAGAAACCGAGGCCCACACAGGGATTAGTCTGAGGGCGCACAGGCAGCAAGTGGCAGGGCCGGGAGAGCTCTTCCCCAACCTCAATCACCTGGCCTTTCCACCGCGGCCCCAGGGTGCTCTGGGACTGCTAAGGGCTTCTAAAAAGTTCTTGCTCCCGTGCATCGCCCACTAGTTCGAGGAGCACAGGGAGAGTGCCAGACACGCTCTTTTCCCAAGAAAACGCGAAGGGTGCAGCCACTCCCTCCCTCAAGGCCAGGACCTTACCTCACTCACTGGTGAGGCAAGAGTGCCCTGGGCTAAAAACCTTGGGGGGAGGGGGAGCAGACCCCACTCAGGGTGACGTCACTGCAAGTGATAATCAGGACTTGTTCCCTAGCTCCCGACCCCGGGAGACTCCAAGATCCCCAGCACGAAGGCATCCTCGGGGCCACTTCTCAGCCCAACTTGCAGCCTCACCTACCCCACTCCCCAGAGGCTGGTTCTCACTCCGACCCAGCCCGAATGCGGAGCGGAAACTAAGCCCACCGGCTACATCAAGAAAGAGCCCATTCAACGGGAACATGTCCCATGCTGCTCCCCCACACCCAGTGACTCAGTGGCAAGTTTCTGGAGAAGAAACTGAGGTGGGGAGCGGTTGTCAACCCCCCAGGCTGAGGCCTCGGAAAATGCCATAGGAGACAGGGTGTCGGGAAATCCCCTCTACCAGGTAATAAACGAAACTGGCCTCAAGTGTGGGGCAACTAGGGAGACACCTCAGGGGTCCTTTACCCCCCAACCTCCTGATACCTGCTTCCAAAGAGATCAGACCACGTTATGTCTTTCCTTTCCCCCTGCACATCTGTGGGAATGTCTTCTTACAGATCTACGTCGAAGATCCTGCTGTTTCTCCCTCCTTGCTGCATCAAGCTTGCCCATCTGAAGGTATCTGAGCCCTCCAACTCTGGACATGGGTATGATACCCAGTCTCCCACATCGGGTGTCACGTGTCGCCCACCTCTCATGTCCAGCACCTCTGGACCCCTCCAGCGTCCACGACAGCTTTCTCCCAGCTCTTCCCTTCACCCCCAGCCCGCCTGGCCCGCCCAGCCAGCTCCCCTGTGGGCCCCGTCAGGGCTGCGGGTGACAGTGGCCAGACCTGAAAGGGGGCAGGGCACGGCGGCCCGAACTCACCATGGCGAAGCCGGAGAGCAGAGCCGAAGTCCGGCTGGAGGCTTTGAGCTTGGCGCGGCTCAAGTAGAGCTTGCGCCAGGACAGCGCCTGCATCGAGTGCTCGTTTAGGCTCATCACCTCCGAGTAACTCTGGCCGATCCAGTCCGGGTAGGTCACGGCGGGCGGCGGGGGCGACGGCGACCCCGGGGGCTCCCCGTCCCCGCTGCGGCGGCGGCTCCGGCGGCTGCCGCTGGTGGTGTTGCCGCAGCTGAGGGGAAGCTCGGGGCAGTTGCTGCTCGGGGGCGGGGCGGGCTCCGGATGCATGGAGCACGCTGAAAAGGCGCGGGCCGGCCCAGGCGCCTGCGAAAGCAGCGGCCCCCACCCGCCCCGCACCTCCGCCTCCGCCTCCGCCTGAGGCAGCCGCCGCCTGGCCCCCTGAGCGGGTCCGGCCTGACCCGGCCGGCCGGTGAAGACGAGGAGGTCGAGGAAGCGACTACAGCACAAACTCGCAGGCCCGCCACGCCGCTTGCAAAAGCCCGGGGCTGCAGAGACGAGAGCCTGCGCGCGAGCCAGCGCGCGAGCCAGCGTCCCGGATCCCCGGGCCCCGGACCCCCGGCGCGCGCCACGATTGGCCGCCGCCGCGGGCTGATTTGCATGCGCCCCGCCCACGGGGCGGTGGGCGTGGCCTGCGCTAGTCAGGTGACTCGTCCCCTCGGACGGTACCGCCCACAGTCCCTGGCCCCGCGCTGTTAGCGCCCGCGCCTCTTCCTGGAAGTGCCCCGGCACCCGGGCCTCACCGCTCTCCTGCTGCCGGCGCCTCCCATCTCCGCAGCTGCTCCAGTGGCCCTTCTCCCAGAGCTCGGACTCCTGGGTCGCGCCACCTGAAGTTACCTCTGGTCGCCTCCTGAAGCCCGTTTCCCCCTTGGAACAAGGTGACTCAAGGTCTGCAGAAAAAAAGAGCAGACTGTGATCTGGAGTTCATTCATTCTCTATTTATTGAGCACCTGCTGGGTGCCAACACTGTTCTGGGCACTGAGGGTAGGGTGGTGAACAAAATGGACAAAATCCCCTGCCTTCGTGGAGCTTACATTCTAGTGGCGGAGACACGCAAACACCGAGGGAGTAAATTATAATAGTTTAGAAGGTGATATATGTATAGAAAAAAATAAAGCAGGGAAAGGGAGCACTGGTAGTGTGGGGGCTGCAATTTTAATTGAAAATGCTCTGGACAAGGCGTTTTGTTGTTGTTGTTTTAGGACAGGGATTTTTTTTGTCTGTTTTGTCCAACTCGTTCACTTACAGTTCACTATCTTCTGAAACAAGCCGGGGTGCAGGATCATAAACCCATTCAGTAAGTTTACTGTGCACCTATCAAACGCTAGGCTGAGGGATTCCAAGAGAATGGTAACTTTCATGGAATCTTGTATTTTAGTGAAGAGAACAGGCAAACAACAAACAAAATAAGTTCACATCTTTCTGACTTGGTCACTTTTGAGCTGAGCCCCGAACCAGCAATGCGAAGAAGCAGGGACCTGCTTTCCAGGGGCGGAAGGGAACAGCAGGTGCAAAGACGCTGAAGCAAGGATATCTGCCCGTTGGATCATTAGGAGGCCAGTTAAGCTGCAGAATAGTGGAGGGCAGAGGGGAAGTGGGGGTAGAGTAGTGAGCTAAGAACTGTTCCCTAGGGTATCGACTCCAGGAGGACAGGGACCTTCCCTGTCGGTTTCACAACTCTACCCCAGCATCTAGAGTTATTGCTTGGCACACTGCTCAGTAAATATCTGTTGAATGAATAAGTGCAGGAGAGAAAGGAATGAGTGAAACTCATAATTAGCCCAGAGTCAAGTCACAAGCATGCGGCATTCCAGGTCAGCTATGTGAAATTTAACTCTTGTCACCACTAGAGGGCGCCCCTCCACTCACCCACATGATGGTATAAAACTGAAGGACCCCTCCTCCCAAAAGTCTCTGGGATTCTCCCAGAGACCTTTCCGTTTTCATGAGACCGGGAAACTTGGAATTTTAAATCTCACCCCATTGGGCTTGTTTCTTTGGTGGCCTTTGTACTTGTTACCTCTTTCACTTACCATCTGTGTCTCAGCTCAAATATCACCTCCAAAGAGAGACCTTCCTTCTCTGTTTAAAGTTGCCTCCGTTTCATGTTCTGTCCCCTCGCCCTGTTTTATTTCCCTTATAGTTCTGATCACTACTGTATCTGAAATCACTTAATTTATGTACTGACCTGTTTGTCTGTACTCCCCTCCCCACGCCCCTGCCCCGGCTCCCCCAGGAGATGAGAGCAAAGTTCCCCTCTGTTTAAATTACTTCCTTATCACCCAGGGCCTCTCACAGGATATGGCGCACCGGAGATTCCCAATAGGAACAGGTTCAATGAAAAAGATAATGAAATGGCCTTGGTTCTAAGAGCCCCCCAGCTCAGAATTGGGTACACACGACGTTTTGAGGGCCCATGGGGCCTGAGGGAGGCTAGCAGGTCTGGAAGGGAAGAGCCTGGAAGCTGGGAGGAAAGATTTGCTGATTAAGGAGGAACAAAAGAGGTGGGAGTGGCAGCTCAGCAGGGGGCTTTGGGGTGGGGATGGGGCCAGGTTTCCTTTCTCCAGATCCTACATCTTGCCCCTCCCACTCTCCTAATTCTGTGCGGTTTGAGTCCTACCACGTGCACAGAGCAAAAGAAAAGAAAAACAAAAATACTATCAAGACTTGGGTTGGTGGCTTGGGAGAGGGGTGAGCATCTGGGCAATTCCTGTTTCCTGCTCTAGGGTCCTAGAGCCCTAAAGGGCCAGTGGTTAATAACTTTTCCCCACTATTGTTAGAGCTAATTGGGGCTGTGAGATACACCTACCCCATTCCTAGCCCCTACTTAACAGAAACTGAGGCCCCAGAGAGAAAGCACCTTCCCAGAGAACACCAAACAAGCCAGTAGAGAATGAGCCTTGGAACCCCAGCTGCCCATCCCAGCAGTGCCTCCAAGCACCATGTATGGGTCCCCCTAGTGGCTAGAGGGTGTGTGCTCTGAGCCTTTTGGGGTTTGTATTTGAAAAAGCCAAATAGAATTTTTCAATCAACTCTGTGTATGAGGGTATAGAGATCCAGCTGAAGGGACTGCTGCAAACTGCTTCACCACTGTGGCCAGTGGGCACAGCCTGGGGCTGACCAAAGACGGCAGGAGCTGCCTTGGGAGGTAGCAAGCTCCCCATCACATGGGGTAAAAAAAATACTGAGCGGGGCTTCCCTGGTGGCGCAGCGGTTGAGAGTCCGCCTGCCGATGCAGGGGACACGGGTTCGTGCCCGGGTCCGGGAAGATCCCACATGCCGCGGAGCGGCTGGGCCCGTGAGCCATGGCCGCTGAGCCTGCGTGTCCGGAGCCTGTGCTCTGCAACGGGAGAGGCCACAACAGTGAGAGGCCACAACAGTGAGAGGCCCACCTACCGCAAAAAAAAAAAAAAAAAATACTGAGCACTTAAGTAGTACTTACGAATGACAGGCACTATTCCCAGTTCTTTATTAGTAAATAATTTATCTACTTATTATAAATAAATGTATAATATAAAATATATTAATACAGTAGAATAATTGATATATTTATTAAATACATTATTAAGTTAATATATCTATATTATCTTGTATTAAATATGTTAAATTATTTTGTTGTTTATTATTATTTTATTGTATTGAATATATTATATAGAACTCGAGAATTCCTTACAACAACCTGTCATATTAATATCACCATTTGAAAAAATTGAAGTGTAGTCGATTTACAATACTGTGTTAGCTTCAGGTGTATATCACCATTTTGCAGATGAGAAAAATGCACAGAGAGCCAGTAAGTAGTAGTACAGGACATTAAACCCAGTTGGTGGGTCTCCAGAGTCTGGGGCTCAACTACCACCAAAGTCACCCCTACCCCTGCATCAGAATCTCCAGAGGTATTTTTTTAAATGCAAGTTACTAAACCCCACCCAAACAGTTTGGTTTTAGCAAGTTTTTGGGGTAAAGTTTGAGAGCCACCAAACTAGATGAGCTTTAGTTTTTAAGTACTTTTAGTCTTCTGCAGTGGTTAAGGTTGGCTGTACCCTTGGCCACTCAGTTGCAGTGTGACCTTGGGCAAACTACTTAACCTCTCTGAGCAACCAATACCCTTAGCAAAAATAAAGATATTACAAATACCTATTCATGGACCCTGAGTCTGGACACCCAGTCACCTTCCCGAGGCAGATTTTTAGGAGGGGTAAATCTGATGCCCAGCTGAAGAGGAAATCCCTTGCCTGTACCTGCCCAAAATGGCCTCAAAGAATTCCCCACTTTCAGTTTGAAAAGAGAGCATTCTGTCAGAGCTCATCATGGTTGCTTGCCTCTATTTCCTTCCCCCATCTCTGCCTTACACTCTGATTGCTCTAGGTTTGAAACCCCTAAATTAATAATAATAAAAGAGCCATCGTCTCTTATTTATTTATTTATTTTTTTAAATTATTTTTGGCTGTGTTGGGTCTTCGTTGCTACACGTGGGCTTTCTCTAGTTGCGGCCGAGCGGGGGCTACTCTTCGTTGCAGTGCGCGGGCTTCTCACCGCGGTGGCTTCTCTTGTTGTGGAGCACAGGAGCTTCAGTAGATGTGGTGCGTGGGCTCAAGTAGTTGTGGCTCGCGGGCTCTAGAGCGCAGGCTCAGTAGTTGTGGTGCACAGGCTTAGTTGCTCTGCGGCATGTGGGATCTTCCCGGATCAGGGCTCGAACCCGTGTCCCCTGCATTGGCAGGCGGATTCTTTTTTTTTTTTTTTTTTTTTTTAATTTTTATTTATTTATTTATGGCTGTGTTGGGTCTTCGTTTCTGTGCGAGGGCTTTCTCCAGTTGTGGCAAGTGGGGGCCACTCCTCATCGCGGTGCGCGGGCCTCTCACTATCGTGGCCTCCCCTGTTGCGGAGCACAGGCTCCAGACGCACAGGCCCAGCAATTGTGGCTCACGGGGCCAGCTGCTCCCCGGCATGTGGGATCCTCCCAGACCAGGGCTCGAACCCGTGTGTCCTGCATTGGCAGGCGGACTCTCAACCACTGCGCCACCAGGGAAGCCCCAGCAGGCGGATTCTTAACCACTGCATCACCATGGAAGTCCAGAGCCATCATTTCTTGAGCTCGTGCCTTTATAGACCAGTGCTTGTATACCTCTGATGATGGGAAGTGCCCTCCTTCTGTACCAGTTATTTCTAAGAGTTCAAAAGTTCAACTTCTATGGAGCTGGTATAGGCCTCCCTGTGACTCCTTCTATGTGTCACACAGAATGTGTGAAATCCCTCTGCTGCCCAGCCCTGGTGCCACCTCCACAGGACATCTGGAAGGCAGCATTAGTGAGTGATTCAAGGGCTTTCAGAGTCAAAGAATTGGGTGATGGAAGCAGGGGACTGGTTACAAGATTCAGAATTAGGGTTTGTGTTGATTTCAGAATGATCCTCTGTGCCTGAAGCTCAGAGACCATGTCCAGGGGAACCCTTGACCTGCCTCCCTGCTCCCCAGGCCCTGGGCTTTTAGGGCTCGCTCTTCTCCCTGGTCAGAAGCCATTGCTGGGACTGTGCGTTTGTGCTCATGCCTTTTACGGTTAGTGCTTTTTCTGTCCTGGCTAAGAAATCTTTGCCAACCCCAAGGTCAGGGAGATGTTCACCTAAGTTTTAAAATTTTTAAATGTAGGGCTTCCCTGGTGGCGCAGTGGTTGAGAGTCCGCTTGCCAATGCAGGGGACACGGGTTCATGCCCCGGTCCGGGAAGATCCCACGTGCCGCGGAGCAACTAGGCCCGTGAGCCATGGCCGCTGAGCCTGCGCGTCCGGAGCCTGTGCTCCGCAACGGGAGAGGCCACAACAGTGAGAGGCCCGCATACCGCAAAAGGAAAAAAAAAAAAAAAAAAAAAATTTTTAAATGTAGATTTTTTTTTTTTTTTTTTTTGCTGTACGCGGGCCTCTCGCTGCTGTGGCCTCTCCCGTTGTGGAGCACAGGCTCCGGACACGCAGGCTCAGCGGCCATGGCTCACGGGCCCAGCCGCTCCGCGGCATGTGGGATCTTCCCGGACCGGGGCACGAACCCGTGTCCCCTGCATCAGCAGGCGGACTCTCAACCACTGCGCCACCAGGGAAGCCCTAAATGTAGATTTTTAAAAAGCTTTAGAGAGACCTCCCTGGTGGCCCAGCAGTTAAGACTCTGTGCTCCCAATGCAGGGGGCCCGGGATCAATCCCTAGTCAGGGAACTAGATCCCGCATGCTCTAGATCCCACATGCATGCATGCTGCAACTAAGACCCAGCACAGCCAAATAAATAAATTAATAATTTTAAAAACGTTTTAAAAAGTAAAAAGCTTTAGAGTTTTTGCTTGTATGTTTATGTCTGTGATCCGTCTCAAACTGATTTTTTTTGTGTGTGTGTGGTACGCGGGCCTCTCACTGTTGTGTCTCTCCCGTTGCGGAGCACAGGCTCCGGACGCGCAGGCTCAGCGGCCATGGCTCACGGGCCCAGCCGCTCTGCGGCATGTGGGATCTTCCCAGACCGGGACACGAACCCGTGTCCCCTGCATCGGCAGGCGGACTCTCAACCACTGCGCCACCAGGTGAGTGGAGTAAAATTTCCCCATTGAAATGCATGGATCATTCTGTCAAAAATCAAGTGACAGTACGTGAGGGTCTCTTTCTGGATTCTCTATTCTATTCCATTGCTCAATTTGCTAATATGCCAATATATACTTTCTTGATTACTCTAGCTTTAAAATGTGTTGAAGTCAAGTAGGTTAAGTCTTTCAACTTTTTTTTTTTTTTTTTTTTGTGGTATGCGGGCCTCTCACTGTTGTGGCCTCTCCCGTTGCGGAGCACAGGCTCCGGATGCGCAGGCTCAGCGGCCATGGCTCACGGGCCCAGCCGCTCCGCGGCATATGGGATCCTCCCAGACCGGGGCACGAACCCGTATCCCCTGCATCGGCAGGCGGACTCTCAACCACTGCGCCACCAGGGAGGCCCCTCTTTCAACTTTGTCCTCCTTTTTCAAAGTTGGTTTGGCTATACTAGGTACTTTACATCTCTCTCTCTATTTTGGGGTAAAATGTTGGGATAAATTTTGGAATACATACATGACTTGGGAATCATTGCATCTCTTAAAGGGGTGGGGTCTTCCTGGAAATCTAGCATCCTCCATTAGAAAAACAGGTTCAGGAATTCCCTGGCAGTCCAGTGGTTAGGACTCGGCGCTTTCACTGCCGTGGTCCTGGTTCAATCCCTGGTCAGGGAACTAAGATCCCACAAGCTGCGCAGAGCCGCCAAGAAAAAAAAAAGAAGAAAAATAGGACCAACTAGGTCAGACTGTAGAGACTGAGCACCTGGGTCAAGAAGGACTGTTATTAGTTAAATTGTGTCCCCCCCCCAGTACCTCGGAGTGCCATCTTATTTGGAAACAGGGTCTTTAGAGAGGTAACCAAGTTAAAATTAGTTCATTACAGTGAGCCCTAATCCAATACGACTAGTGTGCTTATAAAAAGGGGAGATTTGGACACACAGGCAGGCCCAGAGAGAAGACGATATGAAGAGACACAGGGAGAAGATGGCCATCCACAAACCAAGGAGTGCCTGAGGCTTCCAGAAGCTGGGAGAGAGGCCTGGGTCAGATCTTTCCATGGAGCCTTCAGAGGGACCATGGCCCTGCTGATCCCTTGATTTCAGACTTCTGGCCTCCCAAAGCATGAGACAATAAATTTCTGGTGTTCTTGGCCACCCAGTTTGTGGTACTTTGTTACAGCAGCCCTGGGAAGCTCATATACTTACCTTAGAGTAAGTTGAAGTGGGATCTTCAGTCAGCCAAGGGACTTGGTTTATCAGGGAGCTGCAAGTGTGTTCAAGATGTCAGCAGAGATTAGAAAAAGACAAGCAGATTTTGGAGCTAGGAGCTCCTCGATGAGAATCCCAGCTTTGTCAGTTTATAGCTGTACCACTTTGGGCAAGCAACCCAACCTCTGTGAGCCCCACCTGTCAAATGGGAATAGTAATTAATGGGGTTTGGCAGGAAGGGCTGTTATGAGTGTTCCACAAAAGAACATTTGTCTGGCAATGAGCACAATGCTCAATAAATGGTGGTTACTATTTTCCCTTTTGTGGGATGTGCTGTGCTCAAGGAAAGGGAATTGTTCCATTCCGAACCTGATGAATTGGCTAATCTGTGAGTATTCACGAAAGGCAGAAAATCAGTGAGAATCCAACCAGGAAAAACATACTACTAGAATAGGGGAATTTATGCAAAGAATTGCTTCCTAGGTCATGGAAGAACCATGGAAGCACGCAAACAGGGGAGGGAGGGTAAAGAACCTACAGATTAGCAACAGCAGGAAGGCCAGTACCACCCCTGGGATTGGAGAGACCAAGGGAGGAGGTGGTGTTTCTGGTACCCAGGAAGGATTGAGGTCACCTGACAGAAGGTAGACCCACAGTGGGCCTGTCTGGTGGGTGGTGGAGACATAGGAAATGTAGCTGCTACTGGAAATATTACCTGAGGCAGAGAGAAGGAGAAATACCCAGGCTTCGCCCTTCCTCCCGCCCACCAGGCTCCTATCACTGACTCCCATTGGTCAATCTATACAGGAAGTCAGTTGATGTGGCAGCCTGCAGAGGTTGGCCTCCCTGTGATACAGAGCTAAACAGAGGAAGGGCAAGGAATGGATTTGAGAGCAAACAAGCCCAGGCCCAACACTGGGGAGCTGGAGTTATATTTAATCTCTCTAAGCCTCAGATCCCCCATCTAGAAAATGGGGATAATGATATCTATGAATATCTACTCACAGAATAGCTGACTGCATAAAACAAGGTAACATGGAGAAACAGTTGAACCTGGTGCCTGGCATATAGTAGGCAGTACCCTGTAAATGTGAATGAATCATCTAATTAGCTGTTTTCTGCTCAGAGGATGAAAGGAAAGAAGAGGACAGGGGCCTGGGAATAAACTCAAGGGACTGGGGCAATGCTGGTGCTAGTGATCTTTTTATCTTGCAGACGTGCCCATCTGTCCTCTTTCTGTTCTAAGCTGGTGACTGTCATTCTCCTTTTAGAAACCCTGAGTCAGGGCTCACCACACCAAGTTCAGGGTAGCCTCCACACTCCTTCAAAAGGACTTCAGTCCACTAGATTTTTAGTTGGTGTCTCTGCATCCAACTGCTGCCAAATTTTTTTTACCTCCCCCGGCCTGGGGCTGAGCTGTTTCCAGGATCTCTCTTTGTATAATTAAAAAGAAAAATAGAACAGCAGATGTTGCCAAATACGTATTTAAAGTGACGCCCTGGGTTCAGGGAGTGAAAAATAAAAACATTTAAGGTTTAGATGAAAAGTCTCCATGCCCAGCTGTCTCCTGACCTTGGAATTTCTCCTCAGCCTGGCCGCCTTTAATCTCCTGCCCTGACTTGTAAAAGCCTTTTAGACCGAGGGCATTTATTTCCCAAAGAACTATTCCAGCCTAATCACATAAAAATGCCCAGCATCCCAGGAACGGCTTGTCAAGTGCAATGTGGTTCTGTGGTTCTCTCCAGAGGCCCTGGGGAAAGTGAGGAAATTGGGGCTCTGATCACCCTAGGAGTCACCCCTGAGGCTTTGCTTCCTTTCACTGTGCCCTTTCTCCACCACATCTAATCCATCAGAAAGCCCAGTCGACTGCAGCCCTACACATGTTCTTAAAATCTGAGCTCTTCTTGTCAGCATCACCTCTTCCATCTTATCCAGGCCACCATCATCGCTCGCCTAGAGGTCTGCAGTAACCTGCTCCCTGACATCTCTGCTTCTAAAGCCATTCTGTAACAGCAACCCCAAAAAATCTTTCTAAAACAAATCTGACCCTGTCCCTTCTCTGGTTGTATTATTTTCCCACGGCTGCTGTGACAAACTACACAACTTTGGTGACTTAAAAACAGTACAAATGTATTCTCCTACACTTCTGGAAGTCCGAAGTCCAAAATGAATCATAAGGAGCTAAGATTAAGGTGATGACAGGGCTGGTTCCTTCTGGAAGCTCTGAGGGGAAGTCCATTTCCTTGCCTTTTTCAGCTTCTGTACTCCCTGCCTTGTGACCCCTTCCTCCTTCTTCAAAGCTTATTAGTCCACTCTCTGCTCTTGTTGTCGTATCTCCTCTCTTGAGCCCTCCGGTCTACTTCTTATAAGGACCCTCGTGTTTACATTAGGCTCATCAGGACAATTCAGGATAGTCTCTCCATCTCAAGCTCCCCCCACTTTGCTACACAGCATGCAGGATCTTAGCTGCCCAATGAGGGACTGAACCTGTGCCCTCTGCAGTGGAAGCGTGGATTCTTAACCACTGTACCACCACGGGAAGTCCCTCAAGATTCTTGATTTGATCACATCTGCAAAGCCCCTTCTGCCATACGCAGTCATGTATTCACAGGTTCCAGGGATTAGGACGTGGATGTCTTCATGGGTCATTATTCAGCCTCCCACGCCTGCTTAAAGCCCTCCAATGGCCTTGCATCGGAGTTAGAATAAAACCCAAGCTCCTTACCCTTGAGAAAAGGTACGAGGAAGCTTCATCTGACCTAGTGCCTTCCTGTTGCTCCAGCACCATGCTCTACCCCATTCCACCCCTTTTAGCTTACTTGCTTCTCACAGTTCTTCCCACAGCCAAGTCGACTCTTGTCTCAAGGTGTCTCTGCACATGCTGTTCCCTCTGCCTGATTGAGTTCCCCCCAGATCTTCACATGGCTGGCCACTTCCTCCCTTTCAGACTTTAGCTCAAGTCTAAAGAGACTTCTCAGAGAGGTCTTTCCCTGATTAATCCATCGCAGCCACCACTCCCGGCTGTCTCTCATATCACCTAGGTATACTTAATGTCAGCATAAGCAGTTAATGCTACTGTTTTGTTGTTGTTGTTTTTAATTTGTTTACTTATTTATTGTCTTTCTCTTCCATTAGAATGTGAGCAAATGAGAGAGAAAAACTCTTCTTTGCCTTAGTCACTGCTGTATCCCCAGTGACTGGTACACAGTATCCTTGATAAATGTGTTTTGAATGGATGGATGGATGGATGGATGGATGGATGATGATGGTCTGGACATCCAATTTGGTCTCAGGGCTTCAGTGTCCAGGATTCAGGCTCAGGATGGAGGTAGGTGAGAAGGGCAGGAGGGTACTTCCTGTGTGCCAGGCCCTGTGCTAGTCCTTCCTTTATGCAATTCAACATTGATTGAACACCTACTGTGTGCCAGGGCTAGTGCAAGTTACTTATTCATGCATTATTTATTCAATTCTAGGAGCATTTGAGTGCCTACTGAATGCTAGGCAATGTACATTTAATAAGCCTCTATTGTATACCACCTGCCCCAAATTAGTGCCTGGCTACACAGTAGTTAAATAAATGTCTGAATCAATGAATGCCCTCAAGGAGTCCCCAGTCTTCCTGCTAAAATGGCCTGTAAATAAATAACTCTAACACACAAAGATAAGCCTATAACATGGGTGTGTTCAGAGTGCAGAGGGGCCCCTTATCACCTGGGGCTGGCAGGTACCTTTCCCAGTCTTATCTTCTCACCTGGGAACTAGCTTTTTGAAGGTCAGGTAGACTCACCCCTCATTCACCTGCCTGTCCAGCCCCTGGGCACCCAGGAAGGATCTTGCCTGTAGCACGTGCTCAGTCAATGCCTGTTGATCCCCTACTGGCAGTGGTTCCTTCATTCATACCTCGGGCAAGAGGGCAGCAGCTCAGTCCTAACCCTGGTGCTGCTGGCAGTGAGCTGGGAGCCTCTGACAGGCTACCCACCCTCCCATTTGGCCTGACTTTTCCAGCCATCAGTGAAGGATTTGGTCTCCTTCCTTGGTGTAACACCTTGCCTGGACTTCTGTATAATCTATTCTTATAAAAAGTCAGGCAATGAATAGAAATTGTTCAAGATTCAAATACTCACCATAAGGGATTTCCCTGGTGACCTAGTAGTTAGGATTCCAGGCTCTCACTGCAGTGGCCTGGGTTCAACCCCTGGTCAGGGAAGATCCCGCAAGACATGCAGCGCGGCCAAAAACCAGAACAAAACAAACCCTCACCATAGTCACAAGACTTTGCCTGATCTGACACTTTCCTTCCCTCCTTCCGTTCTTCTTCTTTTTAAAAATAGCGGTAAAATATACATAATATAAAATTTACCATTTTAAAGCGTACAGTTCTGTGTCATTAAGTACATTCCCACTGTTATGCCACCATCACCAGCATCCTTCCCTTCTTTTTTAACAATAATTAAAAAATTCACTATTTGCTCATTGTCTTTTATTGGGGTCTTACAGTTAATGATCAGTTCGTTTGAATATTTACAAAGATAACTTTAATAATGTATCAATTGTTTTGATAAGAAATGGCTAATATGGAGTTTGGCATAGTAAAATGAAGTTGTGAAAATACTTTTTGGAGTTACTGGCATGCAAAGTAATAAAGATTGTGCCACTGTGAGCAAGTATAAAAATGAAGAAGAATACTATGCAGTTCTAAGCTTAAAAAAATAGGAAATAAACATATATATGGTTTAAAATAATAATATATTATTGTTATCAATTTAAGAAACAAAACTTTACCACTTTCACAGCAGCATTATTCACAATAGCCAAAAGGCAGAAACAATTCAAATGTCCATCAGTGGATGAATGGAAAAACAATGTGCTATATACATACCATGGAATATTATTCAGTCTTAAAAAAGAAGGAAATTCTGACACATGCTACAATGTGGATGAAACTTGAAGACACTGTACTCAGTGAAATAAGCCAGTCACAAAAGGACAAATGTGGTGTGATTCCACTTATGTGAGGTACCCAGAGTAGTCAAGTTCATAGAAATGGAAAACAGAATGGTAGCTTCCAGAGGCTGGGTGGACGGGGATTTGGGGAGAGTTATTTACTCATTAGGTGTAGAGTTTCTGTTTGGGATTGTTTGGGCTGAATGTTTGTTTCCTCCTGAAACACTTTTTTTTTTTTTTTGCGGTACGCGGGCCTCTCACTGTTGTGGCCTCTCCTGTTGCGGAGCACAGGCTCTGGACGCGCAGGCTCAGCGGCCATGGCTCACGCGCCCAGCCGCTCTGCGGCATGTGGGATCCTCCCGGACCGGGGCACAAACCCGTGTCCCCTGCATCGGCAGGCGGACTCCCAACCACTGCGCCATCAGGGAAGCCCCTCCTGAAACACTTAAAAAATTTTATTTATTTATGGCTGCATTGGGTTTTCGTCGCTGCACGTGGGCTTCCTCTAGTTGCGGCGAGTGGGGCTACTCCTCGTTGCAGTGCACGGGCTTCTCATTGTGGTGGCCTCTCTTGTTGTGGAGCACAGGCTCTAGGCACGCGGGCTCAGTAGTTGTAGCTTGTGGGCTCTAGAGCACAGGCTCAGTAGTTGTGGCACACGGGCTTAGTTGCTCTGCGGCATGTGGGATCCTCCCGGACCAGGGCTCGAACCCATGTCCCCTGCATTGGCAGGTGGATTCCTAATCACTGTGCCACCAAGGAAGCCCCGGAAGCCCCTCCCAAAACTCTTATGTTGAAGCCCTAACCCCCAGTGTGATAGAATCTTTGGAAGCTGATTAGGTTTAGATTAGGTCGTGAGAGCAGGATCCTTATGATGGGATTAGTGCCCTTTTAAGAGGGGGAGAGAGAGAAAGGTCCCTTTCCACACACATACCGAGGAAAGGCTCCACAAGCACACAGGGAGAAAGCAGCTGCTTACAAACCTAGAAGTGAGTCCTCACTGGGAAATGAATCTGCTGGCATCTTGACCGTGGACTTCCCAGCCTCCAGAACTGTGAGAAATAAATGTCTGTTGTTTACGCCACTCAGTCTATGGAATTTTGTTATACTGGCCCAAGATAACTAAGACGAGGATAATGACAAAGTTCTAGAGTTGGATAGTGGTGACGGTTGCACAACAATGTGGATATACTTAATGCTACTGAACTGTACACTTGAAAATGGTTCAAGGATAAATCCTATGTTATACGTATTTTGCCACAATTAAAAAAAAAGTGCTCACCTCAGTCTATTAAAGTTGGAACAATACAAAGGTTGGCATGGCCACTACACAAGGATGACATGCATATTTGTGAAGTGTTCCACTAAAAAAAATAAAGAAGAAAAAGAAAAAGAAAAAAGAACAATAGTAACAAGAAAAACCCTAACATTACCAGCATTTCTCATAGAAATTCTCCATCGCCCCATCCCAATCTCCTCCTCCTCACTCCTCAGAAGTAACTACTATCCTCAGTTTTGGATTTATCCTTTACTGTAACATTGCTTTTCTATATACACTGTTTACTTTGGTCTGTTTTTCAACTTTATATAAACTTTACTGTGTGCCTACTTCTGCAACTTGCCTTCCAGTTCAACGTTTTTTGGTCAGAGTCATCTTGTAGACACCAGGAGCTCTAGGTCATTCTTTTTCACTGCTGCACACTATTCCACCTTACAAGGTACCTGTCACAGGCTTCTTCAGAGCCTCTCCGCCTCCCCTCTCAGGTGATTTCCTTTGGCCACTTGTTTCATCCTAACCATTAATTACTATGTTGACCTATTCTGCGTGGGCTCTGACCAAATGGCCTCCATCTGGGCTTCCCTGTGTGACACTGAGTGACTGCCTAGGTGCTCACATGTCGGTAATGCTGAAGAAGGAAATTTACACCCCATGGGGCAAACCTTTGATCAGGAGCCAGTAGATAATTCTTCTCCCTTCTTCCTCTCCCCAGAACTGTCCTAAGTTGCCATAGTAAATATGGCCTCTTCTTGGTACTCTCATTGACTCACCCTCTTTCCCTGCCTCACTCCCCCTTTTCTGCACTCTTGTTTCCTTGGACTGCACTTCCCAATAAAGTAGTACTGCAAACTTTTGATTCAGACTCCGCTTTCTGAGGAACCCAAGAAAGACATATCTGTAATGTGTCCACTCCCGTCGATGAACATTTGAGTTGTTCCAAGTTTTCTGAGATTGCATGCAATGCAGCAGGGGCTACCATCCTTGTTCATGCTTCCTGGTGCACTTGTGTCTGTTTCTCTAGAAGGTTCCTAGCACAGAACTGCAGGATCATAGATTGCATGTTCCTTCAGCTTTATCAGATACTGCCCAATTAGTTCTTAAAGTTCCTACTTTTTAAAAAAATTAATTAATTCATTCATTTTTTTGGCTGTGTTGGGTCTTCGTTTTGTGCAAAGCCTTTCTCCAGTTGTGGCAAGCAGGGGCCATTCTTCATCGCGGTGCGCGGGCCTCTCACTATCGCGGCCTCTCTTGTTGTGGAGCACAGGCTCCAGACACACAGGCTCAGTAGTTGTGGCTCACAGGCCCAGTTGCTCCGCGGCATGTGGGATCTTCCCAGACCAGGGCTCGAACCCGTGTCCCCTGCACTGGCAGGCAGATTCTCAACCACTGCACCACCAGGGAAGCCCCTAGAGTTCCTACTTATTTTTCCAGTTTATTTCATCCCTAACCCCCACCAGCAGCTCACTACATTTGGGTCATATGGGCCTTTTTTCAGTTCCTTTACTGTATGTGCTCCCCCATCATGAGGCCTTTGCATCTGCTATTTTTTCTGCTGAGAACACTTCCCCCACCCTCAGCCTAACTCCTCAGAGCTCAGCTCTGTGCCTCACTTCCTTGGAACAGCTCCTTGACTTCCTCCTCAATCCCAGCCTGGGTCAACCCTCTCCTTGCCCCGCCCATTTTATATTGCTGTGATTCACTGATCCGTTGCAATGTTCTATCTGTGCAACCGTTGGTACAAAGTCTCCCCTCTGCTAAGTTTCAATAGCCTGAAAGTCGTGACCACCATGTTTGTTTCAGCTCGTTGCCATATCTCTAGCACCCAACACCATGCCTGGCACATAGTAGGCAATTGATATTATTATTCTAATAGCTATTCTATGTTCTCACTCATCGAGCTCAGTGTGTAATTTTTCCAACATGTTTTAACGTTAATTAGCATCTACTGGGGCCAAGATCATGACAATGTAAACAAAATCCTGTTCCTTGAGGAACTCACGGATAAAGTTTAACAAACATTAATTGAGCTTGCTGGACCCTTACCTTTTTTTTTTTTTTTTTTCCGCGGTACGCGGGCCTCTCACCGCTGTGGCCTCTCCCGCTGCGGAGCACAGGCTCCGGACTTGCAGGCTCAGCGGCCACGGCTCACGGGACCAGCCGCTCCGCGGCATGTGGGATCCTCCCGGACCGGGGCACGAACCCGCGTCCCCTGCATCGGCAGGCGGACTCTCAACCACTGCGCTACCAGGGAAGCCCCACAATCTATTATTTTTCCCATGATAAAAATGAGATTCAGAGAGGTGAAGTCACTTTCCCCAAAGGCACACAGCTCACAGGCTAAGCCTGAACTCTGGAAAAACACAGGAACCCATCATGCACTTTTTGCTGTGCACCTACTGAGTGCCTCGCGTTGGAAACAAAAGGAGCATCAAACTTTGTTCCAATTCCAAGAGTTGAAGATCTGGAAGGCTGGTAAGTTAACCCAGGTGAGTGGAGGACTCACAAAGCTGTATTCAGGTGTCTATGCTTTGCCGAGGGCAGACATTAAGCGCGCGATCGCTTGTGGGAGATGCTGACGTTGAGAATGGAGTCGAGGCTCAGGCTGACGAATCGATTTTAGAGATTAGGAGCAGATGAAGTCCCCCTAGTTCATTTTGGGGCTGTTGGTGACCCAGAGGCCCACCAGTCCTTGCCCTGCCTCCAGAGCTGGCTCTGCACCCCACCCCCTTCTGCCCTAGGTCTCCAGCCTCCAGGCCATCAAGCTGGGAGATTTAGAAAGTGGCTAGTGACAGAGTGCTACCCGACCCCACCAAAAGCCACACTCACATGCAAATAGGGCCTCCCCCACCCCATCCAGCATTACCAGCTTGAGGGGCCTCCCACACTCCGAGGATCTGGGGTCTGGGGTGGGATGCGTGTTTGCAGGCCTCAGCTGCCAGCGTTGACAGCTGGTCCCCTGCCCCCTGGTGGCCCAGCGG
Organism: Mesoplodon mirus; assembly: GCF_964341445.2. NCBI lineage: Eukaryota > Metazoa > Chordata > Mammalia > Artiodactyla > Ziphiidae > Mesoplodon > Mesoplodon mirus. The sequence goes on from NC_138989.1 coordinate 8,130,672, forward strand.
CTCGGTTTCTGCCCAGTAGAACTCATGAACCCTGAACCCGGGAGGCAGTCTGGAATAGAGTGGAGAGCCTGGGCTTTGGAGCTAGAAAAGCGTAGAGCATTGCCTCCCCCAGGCCACCACCTTGTCTGTTGCACTTCAAGAGGGCCTCTTAGAACCCTTGCATCTTCTTCAAAGAGGTACACTTTAAGGTTTAGTTTATCAAGCTGAAAACAGACATATTTTGGAGTTTGTAGGACTCATTCATTAAACAGATGTTTGTTGAGTATATTTTATGAGCCCATCCCTAGGGGTTGAGGATAAGCAGTGAGCAAGACCAAGTCTCAGAGACTTCACCTTTCAGTGAGACAGACAGACAGTAGACTATTAATACATGAGCATTTTATTATAATTGTGAGAAGTGCTCTGGATGAGAAAGGGTTTTGTGCTAAGGTAAACTGGGCAAACTTACCTGCTCTCAATTTGCAATGGGCAAGATTTCTCTCTTCAGGCTGGGGATAAGAGCCAACGGTCCATCTCATTTCAGAACATCCTAGCCTCACCGGGATAAAAGGGCTGCTCTCAGCCATAGATAGGTGTTGTGGGGTGAAGAAGAGGGTTTCCTAGAAAGTCCGCTCTGTGTATGAATCTAGGAGGCACTTAATAAATAATTGGTGAATTACTGACTGTCATTTCGAGGAGGGTTAAAAAGCCACTGACTCCATCTGCAAAGGGTGTTATACAATGGATCGCTAGGAAAAGAGAAAATCTTAGTACTTTTATTCCTAGCTTTTGAAGGGGAGGAATTTGGGGACTAGGGTAGGAAAATTAGGAGTGCTGGACTTCCATTAGACACTTTTAGAGTAGGTGCTGGCACTGTGCTACCTTGAAGATACATCAATGAACGAGAGAGACAGGGTCCTTGCCCTCCTAGGGCTCACTGTCCGGTGAGAGCATAAGCAACAATAAAACAATGTGATCAGCATTATGAGGGGCCAGCAAAGAGAAGCCATCTCGGATGATGCCAGGAGGATAAATAAGAGCTATTATATTATTCTATTATAAATAAGAGGAGGAGGGCTGGCAGGAGAGAGTGCTCTGAGCGGAGAGAGCATAGGCAAAGGTCTGGAGGAGAGAAAGCAGGTTTATTCAAAGAACTCAAAATAGTTCGGCGTGTTCAGACTTTGAAGGAGACCTGTTGGGGAGAGGAAGAATGCTGGAGAGAAAAGCAAGGCTGTTGCACTCATCTCAGGCAGCCTTCCTCTTGGGGGAAAACTAAATTTCTTCTTTTTTTTTTTTTTGGCCTTGCCACGCGGCTTGTGGGATCTTAGTTCCCGGACCAGGGATCGAACCTGTGACCCCTGCAGTGGAAGGGCAGAGTCCTAACCACTGGAATGCCAGGGAATTCCTGAAAACTAAATTTCTTTCTTTTATTTTAAAAATTAATTAATTAATTAATTGATTGATTTTTTTGGCTGTGTTGGGTCTCCGTTGCTGCGCGTGGGCTTTCTCTATTTGCGGCGAGCGGGGTCTACTCTTCGTTGCGGTGTGCACGCAGGCTTCTCATTGCGGTGGCTTCTCTTGTTGCAGAGCCCAGGCTCTAGGCACGCGGGCTTCAGTAGTTGTGGCACACGGGCTTAGTTGCTCCACGGGATGTGGGATCTTCCTGGACTAGGGCTTGAACCCGTGTCCCCTGCATTGGCAGGTGGATTCTTAACCATTGAGCCACCAGGGAAGTCCACTCTTTTAAAAAAAATATTATTTATTTATTTATTTAGCTGCGCCAGGTCTTAGTTGCAGCAGGTGGGATCTTAGTTCCCTGACCAGGGATCAAACCCGCGCCTCCTGCATAGGCAGCGCAGAGTCTTAACTATTGGACCACCAGGGAAATCCTGAAAACCAAATTTTGATTCCCCAACTAGTTAGGGTTATGAAGTCCAGGTGGTCGCCTTCATTTTAATGAAGACACACCATTTACTGACCACCCTGTTGCAGAACTTTGGCTCATTCAATTGTCATATTATCTCTTATACATTTGATATCATGACCCCCATTTTACAGGTGGGATAACTGAGGCTCACTTTGGGCCCTTGGTCCAAGGTCATGTAGCTCATTACACCTGGGAACTTATTTTATTTTATTTATTTATTTATTTGGCTGCACCGGGTCTTGGTTGTGGCACATGGGATCTTTGCTGCTGCATGCAAACGCTTAGTTGCAGCATGCGGGATCTAGTTCCCTGACCAGGGACTGAACCCAGGCCCCCTGCCCTGGGAGCATGGAGTCTTGGCCACTGGACCACCGGGAAAGTCCCACATTTGGGAATTCAGAATGTTCCTTTATGTAAATATTTCTGTTCTAACAGTTTTTTTACATGAGGTAACACATGTAAAAGCTTTTTTGTAATAGAACCATGTAAACATGAAGCATTATTATTAGTTTTGCTGGATTTCTGGCTCCATGCAGTTCAGCCTGCAACATTCAGGGAGCCCAGGAAGGGGCAATAATGAAAACCAAAAGCCCCAATGGCCTCTCTTAATATTCCCCCACGTCTATTCTGGTTCCCTCTCTGGGGCACCTCCAGATGTTACCTTCTGCCAAATAGAGTTTGTTTCTCAGAAGTTACAAGACGTGGGAGGTTAAAAAACAAAAAACCAAAACCAGCAGCATCAACAACTATGAAAACCCTTGCAGCAGCCTGAACACAAAGGGTTTGAATTTTGAACAAAGGGCAGGGTGAGACGGAAAGTTAATGCTGACACATCCTCTCTCCAGCTGTGAACTGGGGGGTCTGAGGGCTGCTGCAAAGGTCATCTGCCTCTACATCTTTGGGCAGGAAATGCAATTCAATCCTCTCAATGACTGATCGCTCTGTAAGATTAATGGAATCATCTCCAACATTGGTCTCTGTTGTGGCAGCACAAAAAGTGAATCAAACTTCTCTCTCCTCCCCTCTCCTCTTACTAAGCAAGGTCAGCTGATTCTGCATTTTAAAAGTTCAAAACTTTTCTCCAGGAAATTTGTCCCCGGGTTTTTCTTTGCAGGGCGAAACTCTTTCTTCTGGGGTGAGAACCAAAGGTGGCACTTGAAGGTTTGGGGACCTTTCTAGGCTCTTCATCTGTCCCTGCTTCATCCCTGAAAGGGTTAACTGCCAGCCCGGCTGTCCAGCCCTCTGGGATTGCCAACCAATGATAACTTAGCATGATGAAGTAATGCTTGCATTTTGAGTTCCATTGGTTAATACACTTGTCCATCAATCCAAAGATGCAAGTTTTGAAAGTATCTTTGAACTTTTATGACTCTCTTCCTGGCGTTAACCCCTTGATTAACTCACCTGTTATTTCCAAGATTTCTTCCAATTCTCACGCAGGAAGAGAGATATTAGAATATGCACAACTCTAGACATAAACCTGTCTTCCCCAAATGACCAAAGCCCGACACTAAGGCCATGTGTAATTCTGCTCTTTCTTACTCAGATACTTCAATCCACAAGGACTGAGGAGCAAAACAAAAACCAAAACAAACGAAAGTCTCGGAACTACAACCACTTTAACTGTAGTAATGTGTGGTCTGTTGTCCCAGAGTACTTATTGAATTGCAAAAATAACACAAAATATGGCAAAACTCTAAGGTTTGGAAAAGGTAGGTGCTGGATACACAAATCCTTGCTATATATATATTTATTTTCTGTGCATTTCTTTATGTTTGAAATATTTGATAAATTTAAAAGGGCATAATCGTTGTTAAAAATGCAAGTAATATATAAGCGTAGACTATATAACCCTCTCAAAATTTTCTCCTCTCCTCAGAAGTGATCAAACAATGGTTTGTTATTCAAGCCTTTCTTTCTCTTTCTCTCTTCCTTTCTTTCTTTCTTTTTCTCTTTTGCATATCTATAAGTTACCTATATATAGTTTGTTTTAATATAAATGGGATCATTACATACATGTTATTCTGTGACTTATTTTGATTCTTAACCAATCTTGAATTTTTCTGTATCACAACATTCAGATTTTACCTCATCCTTAAATATTTTAGAATGAGGCAGTTCTACAGATCACATTAAGTGAAAAAGGAAGGGGAAGGACAGTGTATATTTGTGTGACACAATAATGAAAGAAGATACATGTAGATGTTCGTAAGAGCATAAACCATTTCTAGGAGGATACCCAAGAGACTTGCTAAGTTTTCTGGGGATGGGAGTGTGGAGAGGAGAAACTGGGGGTGGGAGAGAAAGAAAGAAGTTTTAAAACAATTTTTAAATACTGGAACATTTCATAAATACAATCGAATTTATAAAATATTTATGTACTCTTAAAGAATTACACTCAGCTGTCCACCATCTAGATTAAGAAACAGAAAATCACCAGTACCTTTCACTGTTCATATTCCCTGCCCCAGAGTTGAGTTTTTTCCTGCATTTTGTGTTAATCACTCCTTTGCTTTTATTTATGCTTTACCACTTATATATTTATAACTAAATAATATTTATTTGGTTTAGATTGGCCTGATTTTGAAACTCATAGGCTCAAAAAGCACAAATAAAATGAAATTCAATTTTGAGTAGGTAATACATCTGCATAGTATAAAATTCAAAAGGTACTGCAACATATAAAATGAAATTAAATCTATAAGGTTCAAAATCAGGCAACACTAATGCATATACATAGTAAAAATTTCACACTGTACCAAAGAAAAAGTTTTCTTCTCTTTTCCCAGTTCTTTTCCCCATTCAAAAATTTTATTTCTTTCCAAAGAAAATTTTCTGTGCCTTTAAAAAAAATATATAGATATATCCGCTTTGGTTTACATAAGTGGTCATCACAATTTAGTATTATTCCGCACCTTGTTTTAATTTAAGGATATCATGAAATCATTTTACATCAGTATATATAGAGCTACCTTATTCTTTTTAATGATTTGGTAGCATTTCATTGGGCAGATAAATGGTCCAAGAATTATTTAATCAGTTCCCCAACTTTTAGATCGTTTTCAATCTTTTCCTGTTGGAAACAGGGCTACAGTGAATTGCATCTTTGGGTTTGAGTCTGACAATAGGATATATATCAGGAAGTAGTTATCCATTTCTAAGGCTTCCTGCCCCATTACCAATTATCTGTCCTTGAGAAGTTTATTCGTCAGATCTGGGTAGGTGGGACAATTTTATATCCGACTGGCATCCCCAGGTGCCTACAGTGCCATGCTCTTGGCAGGCACTCAGAATGGGTGGTTTAAGGGCTAACACTCCAAACATTCACATTGTACAAGATGGCTCCTTCTAGAAAGCCTTTGCAGATATTCCTGGCCTCCTTCCCCCGGGATGAACTCTGGAAAACACTCTGAGGTTGCACTGTCCAGTAAGATAGACACTAGCTACATATAGTTATTTAAATTTAATTAAAATTAAATAAAATTCAACATTCAGTTCCTTTATCCCACTACCCACATTTCAAGTGCTCAACAGTCACATGTGTCTAGAAGCTCCTATATTAGACAGCACAGACATAGAACATTTCCATCTTTATGTTCTATGGGACAGCCCTGCAGGGAGTTATAGTGAGAAGCCTGTGGGCTCTGGATTGCTACAAGCCCTGGGTTCAAATCCTGTCTTTGCTATTTCACAGCCCTAAAATGTGGGCAGGTTACTTGACCTCTCTGTGAGCCTCAGCTGTAAAAGTGGGCAATTACAGACCCTCCCTCATAGAACTTTGATGAGTATTCAGAGATAGCAAATGTGAGAGGCTTTGCTCAAAGACATAGTTAGCTCTCAAAAATCATCAGCTATTATAATTATACATGAATATGACAGCTTCAGTTTCTAACAGTGTGAAAATGCTGGATTCTGAGAGTTCCATAGAGTATCAGCCCTTCCTAACTTGCTTGGGAAGCTGGCGGCCCACCCCTTGCCCAGCCTGGAGTAAGTCTACAATCGGAGCTGGTTTTTCTATCTTCTGTCTTTAGAGCACAGAGCTGCTCAATCAACCTTTGATGAATGAAGAAATGAATGAATGGGGCCAATACAGCCAGGATCTGACTGGGCCTTTTGTAAGAATGAGCAAGAGGCTCCAGGAAGTCATTATTATTATGCTTCAAATACAACTGGCCTGGTCTTTTTTTTCCTGCAAGAAAAAACAAACAAACAAACAACCCTCTCCTGGGGAATCACCTTAAGCTTCCCTCCGCTCTCTCACCTACAGTCCACTCCTCGGGAACAATTAGCCAAGGAAGGAGCTCAAGGGTCTTGGCCCTTCCCCCTTCGGCCCAACATAACCTCCTCCCCCCACTTTGAGCAAATGCCTGGAATTCTTTCAACAGGAGGACAAAGCCTTTCATCTGCCAATTACTGATAAAGAGAAAATGCAAATATTGCTGGGAAGGTGATCCATCAAGGGCCCAACATTTATTGAGTGACCACTTAGTAGCGGGCGGCAGGGTAGGCATTCTGGGGGCGTCAAAGGGGAACAAACCCCTGGCTGGCCCATTCTTCTCTCTGGTCTGTGGTTTCCTGGTGGTTTGTAGAGGGAGGGGATTAAATTAGGTGACTACTCAACCCCTTCCCACTCTGACAGGCCAGGAACTCCCCATCGGGGTGATATATGGACTTAACTGTTTTTACACTAAGGTGTCTGCCATTGGGTCTTTTCCTGATGCCAGCTTTTGGGGACACCATGAGACCACATGGGGAGGCAGTAAGGTCTTTGGGAGGAAAGGAGAATTAAGACCAAGTGTTTTATTTCACAGGTTTGCTTTACTGCACTTAACTCATGACCTTCCAGCCCACTGCACCCTCCTTTGAACATGTTTATCTCATTATTGGGAGCAGTGAAGATGGTCAATATCCAAAAAAAGGATGTGATGGCAGAGCCAGGCTCCAGTCTGAGCCCCAGCAACCCCATTTATATAATCTGTGTGATCTTGGGTGATTGGCTTTCCCTTTCGGAGTTACAGTTTCCTTATCTGCAAAATGAGGAATAACAAAACTATTTCCCTTAAAGGGTTCTTGCGAGAAAGAGAGAAGCAAATAAAACGGTCCCTGGTTCTTGACAGAGGCTGAAGGCAAAACCCCTCACGCCCATTAAGCCAAGGTGGGCAATTTCAGTTTGGAAAAAATTTTGATGTTCACCAGCTAGTGGACTTGGATTAAAACAGACTTCAAAGAGTAGTCTTTGGAGGGTGGGTGGAAAAAAATACAGAAAGATAGGACAGGAAACTTCAAGGTGAGTGAGGGGGAAGCTGTCTCTTACGCAGACGGCTCACATATGATCTCTGATGGGGAAGCCACTTCCTCTCCACTTATCTGTCTGATCACTGTGTTGACACGGGGAGGATATGGGGGTAAAGCAATCACCCAGATTCAAAACTTCTCTGAGCCTCAGTTTCCCATCTGCAAAATGATTTGCTCCAACTATCCCACAGGGTTCATGAGAGAAGTAAAATTAAAAGTATGGGAAGTTTGTTTGCAAAGCCTGCTATGAGCAGGTATAAGGCTCTTTTACTGTAGCCCTGGTGCCATGTCATCTCATCGTGATCTTTACCTCCAAGATCAGGCCTAGTTGGGCTGGAAGAATGTGTAGGGCCAGCTTTTCTCACAACCAAAGTCGACCTGACTGTTGTTCATCATGGACTTACAGGATAACACGTTTAGGATTCCAGTTTTGGGGGTGGTCACAGTGAACGAGGTATGTGGACAGCATACCGAGATCTAATGATATTCCGTATTTGTATAGAGGGTGCCCATACCTCCGCCAAGAAGCGCTGTAGGCTTAATCAAGGGGTGCCCAAAGTTCCCCGCGCCCCATCCCAGCGCCTTGCACCTTTCCACCGACATTTCTCCTGTAAACCGCCAATAAGGGCTTACCCTTCGCATGTTTGCCAGCTGCGTTAGGAGGCGCCAGATCCGATTCTCTCGGTAGTTCACTCCTGAGCATCTATTTCCTCCGCTTGGCGAGCGCAGGGACCTTTAAAAAATGTCCAACTTCTCTTCCAGGGCTTGTCGCCTAGTAAAGGACTCCACAGACGCGGGCAGAGTGAATGAATGAAAGGCAACGTCTTCCGGTCAGCTCGGGTCTGAAAAGGCTTTGGTCTGGCTGTATTTCCTGTACCTGTGTGTATGTGGATCCTTATCTTTGAGTCCAGGAGTTTAAAAGCTATGCAGTCCGTACAGGTATGGAGCTGCGCTAATTTCTTCCTGAGCCCCCAAATGCCTCCTCCGTATGGCAGGTCCGCTTATGGGGATCTAGAGAGGATCCCCCCCAAAAAAGACGTAGTAGAAAAGAAAAAAAAATTATATATACACAAACTGTTTTGAATTTGGGTCGGCCACGTAGGTAACGAGGTGGGGTGAGTGAAGGAAGAGGAAGAGGGGTAGCCCATGGGGGCCGTGGGCAATGGGGGCAGGGATTGAGGTGGGAGGTCGTTTTTGGGGGGTGCCAGGCCCCGGGGGCTTTCACTCCAGCATGCTCGACTTGCATTTCCGCGCCTCCCGCTGAGGCCAGCCGTGCAAATCTGCACCTCCCTCCCCACCCCCTCCCTCCTTCCCTTCCTCCCTGCCCCGCCATCTCCGGGATGCGCCCGCCGCCTGCAACTCAGCCCTTCCAAAAGTCAGCTCTGCACACAACTCCCGGGCGGCGGCGGCGCCTGCGTGCAGAGGCGCACTCGTGACCCAACAACAAAACAGCGATGCCAGGGCGCTAACGGCGCCCGGTGCCTCCCGGGCGCCCTCCCCGCCCCACACCTCCTCAGGCCACCGCCCCCGCCCACCCCCATCCCGGGCCGAGTGCCCCCCCCCTAAGCCGGGCCGCGGGCTCGGAGCGCGATCGGCAACAATGTTTACGTTCCGGGGATTATGACGTCGACGCCTCCCCCCACAACTGCTGAAAATGGTTTCCTAGGACTTTGCAAACGGATCTGCTTAAGTGTTGGTGCAAAACTTTGTAGATCTCGGCTCTGGCTAGCTTTATTTATTTATTTTTTGATTTGTTTTCTTTGGTCTTCCCTCCTTCCCCCCTCCGCCAAAATGCAGGGGGCAGGAGTGTTGACAATTAATTGGTGAACTCTCCTAAAAAAATGGAGGCAGAGAAAGACTCTGGAAGAAGATTGGTGTGTAGCTTTTTTTTTTTTTTCCAAATCTGTATCTGGTATATGATAGATCTATTTTTTTTGTTGTTGTTTCTTGCTGCCTTTTCTTTCCTTTTCTGTATTTTGCAAGAGGACCGGAAAAAAATATAATAAATTGCATGCAAAAGGAAGCAAGCAGCTTACTCCTCCAGTCCCTTGTGAGGCTCAGAGTCTCAGACACTTAAGTGGGGAGGTGGTAGCGGGGAAAGGCGTGGAGGGGGGGGCTCAGCGGGCTCGGGGTTCGCCCGGAATCTGGGGGGCTGCGGGGCTGGGCGCTCGGCGGTGGAGGGAGGAGGCAGGGGATGCGGGGAGTGGCGGGGGATTCTCCTTAGGAAGTGAGTGTGCGCGCGCGCTTGTGGGGAGATGAGACAGCTGCTGGTGCGTTTTGGGGTCTCCGATAGGAGCTTTGTGGCGGGCCGTCTGCCTCTCCCCCTCCCAAGCCCCGAACCCCCCCTCCCATCTCCTCTTTTTGCACTGGCGGTCGGTCGGCGGGGGCGGCTGGGGTCTCAGCCCTTCCATTTCAGCTTTCCAGCTTCCCCCGTAGCTCGGGGGCGGCTCCAGTCTTAGAAATGCCGCCGGCCCCCGGTTCCGGCTTCCCGGCTCTGCCGCTGCAGCCGCCAGGGCTGCTGTTAGCGCCGAGCCGGGCGCTGCGGCGGCTCCTCCCGGGGCCTACAAATGCCCCGCCAGCCCGTGCGCCGAGCCCCCCTCGCGGGTTACATAACCAGGCTCCCGGCCGAGTGGGCAAAACCTAACACCTCTCGGGGGTGGGGGGCAAGGGAGGCTCCCCCAGATATCCCTTCCATGGCCTCCAAAGATGCAGGAGGGGAGTGCCCTGTTTAGGGCGCAGCTTGACCCTGGGGGCGCGGGCCCCTCTCATTATCCCCATTTTCAGCATCTTTGGCTTTTGCGCAAAGTTGCTCCGGTCGCAGTGGTGGGGTGCAGGGGGCGCGCGGCTCCTGCACCTGTTCGAGCTGGGCCCAGGGTGAGAGGCGACCCCCACTTCCCCCAGTAATGTCCCGGGCTCTCTGGTTTGGGTCCCTGCAGCGCCCGATTGACCGCCAGAGATACGACGAGAACGAGGACTTGTCGGACGTGGAGGAGATCGTCAGCGTCCGCGGCTTCAGCCTGGAGGAGAAGCTGCGCAGCCAGCTGTACCAGGGGGACTTCGTGCACGCCATGGAGGGCAAAGGTGAGGCGCCCCCTCCTCGGGCAGTCCTCCGCGGCGCGGCCCGAGCGCACGTGGGGAGGGAGCTGCCGGTGGCTGGGTTCGTATTTCGCGCCCGCGTCCCCCATTCCAGGGGATCCGGTGACGAAACGAGGCCGAGCACTGGGGGGGGGTGGGGTGGGCTGGGTGGCGAGGGAGGAGGGCAGGCGGGAACCGGGGCCGGGCGTGGGCCTAGGCCCGGCCCGCGCCCACCACCAGCCCCAGGGTGGGGAGAGCCAGGGGCCCGGCGGACTGAGGGACCTGGGGACCGACGGGCGGACAGATGGAGGGCGGGTGCGCCGCGTTCTACCCCTCCCGGAGCCGGCCCAGCTCCTTGCGCTGCACAAGGTGCAACCGATGGGCTGGAGCGGGGCTGGGGCACCCCAGGGGCATTGGGGTGGGGGACCCCCAGGCCTGTAGCCTCCCAAACCCCGTGCCATTTCGGGCCCTGCCAGTTAGGACCTGGCGCTGGGGACGCCCCGGTCACTTAGTGACACCTCCTCAGGCCTGGGGTCTGCTGAGCTCCATCACCTCGTGAGCCGTGCTAGATGGGAGCAGGGTGGGTGACCCGGAGTTGTTGGCTGGCCCCCGCTTAAGCCTGAGGTCTCTAGCCCTGCAGCCCTGATGCTTGAAGTGGGGACTGTGGGTAAGGGGGTTATCCCCCCGTTAGGCTTCAGGCTGCCCCCTGGCAGTTTGAGGTGAAGACTTGGGGCGCCCCCCCTGGGAAACAGGGTCTCTTCCCAGGACTGAGGCCTTGAGAGCTCTGTCCCTCTTGTGGGCCCTGCCAGTTTAGAGCAGAAGTTGGAGAAGCCTCTGGGGTTTGGGAATGTCACCCTAGCCTGAGACCTTCAGGGCCTATCTCCCTGACCCTGGTACTAGCAAAGTGTCTGGGAGTGTCTTCCAGACTTTGAGGTGATGCTCTGTCTGGCTTGGGTCTAAGGCCTGCAAGGCCCCTGGTTTGGCCTGTGGGATTGGGGTTTTGGATTTGCCCTGCCTACTTAGGCATCTCCCTATGCCCTTCTGGGGTTTGTAAGTTCATTTTTGCCCCTCAGACATTTGGGTTTCCTTTATATTACTCTGTTCCCATTTTGTTTATCCCCTTCCCCCTTGGAAAACCCTCCCAACCCTCAGTGAGCTGATAACTGGGAAGCGCCTCCCGCCTCCAGGTTCCGGTTGAGTGGCTAGGGCTATGGGGTTAGCCCCTAGGAGAGACCGCCTAGCTTTGCATTTTTGAAGTTTCTCTTTTGTGCCCATTGCTTCCTGGAGTGCCGGGCTTCGGTGGTAGGGGGTAGTTGTGAGAGGAGGGAAGAAGAAATTTCTTCTAGCCTGCCAGGTCTTAAGAGCATTGCACCCAGAGGCCAGACAGTTCAGGGGTCTAGTCGCAACTACATTTAAATTTCCTTAGCACAAATGGGATTTTAATTCCTCTCCTTCCCCATTTTTCTTGAGTCGTTTGGCGGATCGTAGGAGAAAGCAGTATGCAGCTCTTCCTGGTCATTGGTGAGGAATTCTCTGCCCAGGATCTCACTGTTTTCTCAGGCTCATTTGAGGAAGTTGAAGCTGACCCTGGGGGTGGACTCTGGGTGTGTGTGTATGGGGTGGGCTGGGGGTTTCCAGCGAGGGAGAGCCCTTAAATCTGCTGTCCAGGCTCCTTTCAAGGGAGAGGGCTCTAGGGGTTTTGGTTGTTAATTCAGATCTTGCCCCAAAACTCGAGGGAGGAGCTGAGAAACAGAAGGAGCCCTTAGCCTGGATTCAAAATAGAAGCTTCTTAAACTTCTCTGCCTTTAAATCCTTAGGAATCCCCATTCACTGGGAGCTCCTGGGGATCTGAGCTGCTAAGGTCAGGACTTTCCCCAGCTCTGGTTTTGTTCTCTCTCCTCTGAGCAGAGTTGCCTTGGCCTCTCCCTACCCCCACTCCCCTAAGCTGCCCTAGTGAACTGTTCCCTGGGGCAGGGGCTTCAGTGGCCTGGGATCTCCTCTATCTCCCTTCTGACTGGCCAGGGAGGGCTTGTGCCTTTGTGAATTGCTTCAGTTACCTGAGGATTTGGGGATATGAGGATTTATCTCCATCTCCCTCACCTCCATATTTAGGGATATGGTTGGGTCAGATCCCCTACTTTTAGAACTCAGGAGGATGGAAGCTAAGGCTTCCTTCGTGCTCTAGGGCTTTCCATAAGGATGTTGGGGGTCTACACTAGACAAGCGTCAGTCAGACAGAAAAACTACGCGGGGAATTTTCTTCAGGCCTCACTATGTCCCCCTTCACACAGCCTTCACCTGGGGAGCATCCCTCTTGGTTATCCAGCTGAAGCAAGTGTTCTGATGGCTGCAGCAGAATTTCACTATTAAGACAGCAAAGCTGTGCCCAGTTCCCTAGTTATTTTGGCACCAGATACACAGTTTCCAGGGAAACCGGCTTTTCCCCCCTCCCCTTCACCATGCAGGATATTACAATAAGATCTTCCCTGATGCTTAGCTTCAATGAGAACCCTCCTCCCAGCCTCCTCTCTGGGGCTTCAGATCCTCCCAGGTGGCATTCTTCAATTTTGCAGTTCCTTTACTTTCTGAGCTCAGCTTGGGATGTGTTTCTCCATCAGTCCCTCTCGAGCAGTGATAACTGGGCTGTGTGGGGCTCTTTCATGAGGCTCCCTCCCCAGTCCTCTCCAGCCTTGGGCTGTTCATTGACAAGTTCTGCCCCGTGGGGCATGCAGGCAATGACTGAGCAGGCAGATGAGCTGAGAGTTGGCCTGGCTTCTCTTGGGCTTTGCCTTATCCATTTCCTTGTCATTTTCTAGGGAGCTCTTGCCCTGTGAGCTGGTGCCTGCATCTAGTATAACCCCTGCCGCTTCCTCCATCGTTTTTCTTCCCCTAACCAATGGATCATGGTTCATTTGCTCCTTCAGGACTTAACCAACCTGTTTTAATTCCAATCTCCAAACAGATTTCAACTATGAGTACGTGCAGAGAGAGGCTCTCAGAGTTCCCCTGATATTTCGAGAAAAGGATGGCCTGGGAATTAAGTAAGTTGCTGAAACCAATTGCTTCTTCCCCTGTCTGCTTCCCTAACACAGTTTGTTGCTTGGGATGGATTTCTTCCACCCTTTTCCTTACCTCTCATCTCTGAGAAGGATTTTTCTTCATTATTTGGGGATTGTATCTCCTTGTTCAAGGCCTGACAGAGGGGAAAAACTCTTTAAAGATGAGTCTGGATTTTCAGAGAATTTGGATGGAGAGTAAACAGCGTGGACTTGTTCCCCTGACCCACCCCAGTTACACGCAGTGACTTCCCGAAGAGAACTGTGTCCTCCCCCTGAATCAGGACACTGAGTCAGGGCCTGAGCTGCAAAGGGCTTGGCCAGCTTCTGGGCCCAGAGGCAGGACGCCTACATGCATAGTTTCTACTCAGACTTGCACTATGTGGGAAACGGGCCCTTTTCTGTGGAGGGTGTGTTTCCTAGGATGCTAGGCCCTCTTCTCCCCAGCACCTGCCTCCCATGGGGTCTTGTCTGGTTTACATTCTCTTCAGAGCTTCCGCTGGGGGAGAGATCCATCCGGAGGCTGGCTGGAAGAACAGGTTTCCGCCCCTTGGGCAGGGGTGGGGGAGGAAGCCGAGGGCTTCATCACAGCCTCCCTCCCTCCGCAGCATCTACTGCCAGTCATTCCTACCAACAGAAATTAAACCTTTGGCATCACTATTAATTAATAGTGCATCTCATCACAGTCATCATAGCCAGTGTCACCAAATCCCTGGAATTGGTGCGATATATTTTTTTTTCCTCTAAACTTAAAAGGGGTCCCTCCCACCCTCCATACAACTCCTTACGGAGAGTATTTTCTAGAAGAGGAGCCACAGAGAGGGCTACCCACCCTAAAAGAAAGCAAGTGTTTGAACGCCCAACTCTGGCGCTTACCTTGACAGTACACTTCAGTCTTCCCTGGATAAGTGGCAGGGGGACAGTGGTTGTCCATCCTCTTCTCTGTAGCTACGCTGAGGTCAGGTGTCAGGGAGAGTGAGGGGTTTGGTCTGCCGTTGAGGTGAGGAAGCTGCTGACCGGTTTGGGGGGTGACCCTCCCGCTGAGTTATCCCATTTTGGATTCCCAGCATGAGGACCAGGCAACTCTCTTGGAAAAATGGCCTCCCTCTGCCCCCATTGTTGGGTCTAACCCTGTTATTTCTTCTCATCAAATGTCTGTGTTCCTCTTTTTCGAGGATGCCTGACCCTGATTTCACAGTCCGAGATGTCAAACTCCTAGTGGGTAAGTTGCTGTGTGTGCATGGCCCAGACATGCTGAATTGGGGGGGCGTGGTAGTGGCGGGGGATGAGGCCTGTACCACCTGCCTCTTTGGATATTTAACTGCCTCTGAAAAGAAAGTCCCCATGAGAGGAGGCAGGAGCAGGTGTGAGCTGCAACCGTCTCATTCTGGAGAACAGGTCGGATTGCAAAGCCGTAAGAAGCTGTATTAGAGGGTGTTTGCCAGTGCGGTTTTAGGAGGCTGATTTGGACCCTAGCCTCCAGCTTGGGTGTCATCAAGGCAATCTTAGATCTCTCCTTTGCGTTTGTTTGTGGGTTGCTGGGTAAACACTGGGTGCTGTGTGACCCCTGAAAGACTTTCAGAACTTTCAAGGGGAGGGATCATTCTTCCTGCTTCCTCAGGGTTCCAGACACGTCTAGGGCAGGGCTTGGCACTGAGCACCTACAGAGCTTGGCTGGACTCACTGAGTGCCCCGGACTCCTGACCAGGTAGTGGGCTGCCTTTCGGATTTTACAGGAAGTTGGTCAATACATCCATTCTTTCCAGAAGTGTTTCTCAAGTCGCTCCTACGTGGTAGGCTAATTCAGAGCTGTGAGCAGGACAGACAAGATCCCTGCCCTCTTGGTTGGAGTGACAGGCAACAAAGAAATAAATAGTTTAAAAAAATTTACGTCTTTTCAGAGGGTGATAAGGGATATGAAGAAGTAAAGCAAGGTAATGGGATGGAGCTTGCTGGAGCTGTGTTTTGTTTTAGGTGGGGGGTGGTCAGGGAGGGCCTCTGGGTGGAGGTGATGAGGACATTTGGACAGGGACCTGACTGATGAGAAGCCAGCTGTGGGAAAGAACATTCCAGATGGAGGAATGAACAAGGGCAAAGGGTGGGGGAGGAATGGAAGGAGAGAGGGGACGAAGTAGTAGGAGAGGTGGGAGAAGTTGCAGGGTCAGGCCCACGTAGGACCTTCTAGGTCCTGGTGGGGAATATGGGTTTAACTGCTGGGGTGATGGGAGGCCACTGGGGAGTTTTAAAGTGTGGTGAGGCGGTAGCTTTGTGATCTGATTATTTTCTTGGGGGGGGGAATTAAAAATATTTTTAAAATTGAGATAGAATTCATATACCATAAAATTCACCATCTAACCATTTTAAAGTGTGCAATTCAGTGGTTCTTTTTTTCTTTTTGGCCACGTTGCCTGGCTTGCAGGACCGTAGTTCCCTGACCAGGGATTGAACCGGGGCCACAGCAGTGAGAGTGCCGAGTCCTAACCACTGGACCGCCAGGGAATTCCCCAGTGGTTCCTAATATATTCACAATGTTGTGCAACCATTACCACTAACTAATTCCAGAGCATTTTCTTCGCCCCCAAAGTAAGCCCTGTACCTCCCAGTTCCCCTCTCCTTCCATCCCCTGACGGCCAATCTGCTTTTTGCCTCTGTGGGTTTGTCTCTTCTGGATATTCCATATAAGTGGAATCATAATATGTGGTCCTTTGTGTGTGGCTTCTTTCACTTGGCCTCATGTTTTCGAGGTTCATCTATGTTGTAACATGTCTCAGTACTTTATTACTTTTTAAGGCTGATCAGTATCCCGTTATATGGATAGACCACGTTTTGTTTACGCATTCCTCTGTTGATGAACATTTTAGTTGTTTCTACTTCTTGGGTATTATGAATAATGCTGCTATGACTATTCATGTACAAGTTTTAGTATGAACATACATATTCACTTCTTTGGGGTATATATGTAGGAAGGGAATTGTTGGGTCATAGGGTAACTACATTTAATCTCCTCAGGAACTGCCAGACTGTTTTCCAAAGTAGCTGCGCCATTTTAAATTCCCATTAGCAACATACGAGGGTTCTAATTTCTCTACATCTTTACCCACACTTGTTATTGTCTGTCTTGTGTGTGTGTGTGTCTGTGTGTGTGTTTGTCTGTCTTTTTGATGCTAGCCATCCTGGTGGGTGTGAAGTAATGTGATCTGATTTAAGTTCTATAAAAGCTGACTCTTGTGGTTGTATGGAGAATGAGGGCAGCTGACCAGTAGGTGTGCAGAGATCCAGCCTGAATTATTATTATTATTTTTAAAGTTAATTAATTGATTTTTGGCTGTGTTGGGTCTTTGTTGCTGCCCGTGGCTTTCTCTTGTTCCCGCGAGTGGGGGCTGCTCTTCATTGTGGTGCGTGGGCTTCTCATTGCAGTGGCTTCTCTTGTTGCGGAGCACGGGCTCTAGGCGTGCAGGCTTCAGTAGTTGTGGCGCACGGGCTCAGTAGTTGTGGCTCGCGGGCTCTAGCATGCAGGCTTCAGTAGTTGTGGCGCACGGGCTCAGTAGTTGTGGCTCGCGGGCTCTAGCGTGCAGGCTCAGTAGTTGTGGTGCATGGGCTCAGTTGCTCCGCGGCACGTGGGATCTTCCCGGACAGGGCTCGAACCTATGTCCCCTGCATTGGCAGGCGGATTCTTAACCACTGCACTGCCAGGGAAGTCCCCAGCCTGAATTATTGACCCAGAGATGTGTTAACTCAGAAGGGAGAACCAGGGACTTCCTTGGCAGTCCAGTGGTTAAGACTCAGCACTTTCACTGCAGCGGGTGCGGGTTCCATCCCTGGTTTGGGGAACTAAGATCCCGCATGACATGTGGCGGGAAAAAAGAAAAAGAAGAAGGAGGATCAGTTGGCTATAAGGAGGTGCTGCTGTTGACAGAAGGATCTCAGTTAACTGGTGAGGGCTTGCTCAGGAGATAGATTTTTTTTTAAAAGCTGGATTCTAGAAATGCTGAAGGAAGTGGACATCAGAACAGAAGGAGGCAGCCTTCCAGCAGTGAGCAGAAGATGGGGCAATGGACCCCGTAAATCAAATCTTGGCACAGGTGACTCTCTCTGGTGCCTCAACCCACCCCCAGCCTTTGTTGTTGGGACTCAGCTCTGCTACTCGGCTGAGTGATTTGGCGCAAGCTACTCCTCAGCTGCAAAATGGAGCTGAGAGCAGAACCTGCCTCAAAGAAGGATCCTGTAAGAGAATGAATGAATGCTTAGCATTATGGCGGATGACGAAATGGTCCCCATTATTATTCTAATGGAAGGATGTGGATCCGATGAAGTTCTCTTTATGGACAAGGATTAAAGCCAGATTCTCAAATCTGGGGATCAGGGAACATCACAGTCTCAGTAATGTTGCCCTCGTGCTTTTGAAGAATTTTCAAGCCCTTTGTAGTTTTGTTATTCCCTGGTTGTATCCAGGCTGCCTCTTTCCTTGAGCCTCATTCTTCTCATTGTGAGAGCAAAAGGATTCAATTAGATGGTCCTGACGTCCTTGCCAGCTCTCAAAAAAGTCTAGGATGGCAAAGAAAGCGGGAATAGTGAGACTTCCCTGGTGTCCAGTGGTTAAGACTTCTTGCTCCCAGTGCAGGGGGCACGGGTTCAATCCCTGGTTGGGGAACTAACTAAGATCCCGCATATCGCACAATGCGGCCAAAAAACCCCCCAAAAAAGTGGGAATAGTAATACCTGCAGCCTACGTCTCTTGGCATTTCTGTAATGATCGAACGGATTGGTGAATATGAAAGTGCTTTGTAAAGGTATAGCACCGTGAGGGATGCCTGTAATGGCAGTTAGCAGCAGGTAGGATTATTCCCACTGAGAGTGCACACAGGCTTCTGGAGAGTGGCGAAGGGGAAGATTTGTCATAGTGACATAAGTGACAAATGTAACTCGCTTATCTGCCCTAAGCAAAACAGAATTCAACGGTTTATGTAATAAGTTCAGGATGTGACCTTAGGCGTTTCTAGATCTAGGTGCTCCAAGAAGATCTCAAGGTCTTGGCTCTTACTTTGCATTTTTGCTTCCCTTTTATTTTGCTTCCTCTTTCTGCTTCATTCTCCGGCAAGTTTCTCCCCACATGGCAGCAAAAATGGGGAGCAAAACCCCACACCCGGCCCAGCTGAACCATGTGGACTGAGAATGGGGAAGGAGTGACTCCTCAGGGTTGCTGGGTGACGTAACCATGTCCCTAACACAAATGGGATTTCTTTTTTTTTTTTTTTGGCCATGCCGCATGTCTTGCGGAATCTTAGTTCCCCGACCGGGGATTGAACCCATGCCCTCGGCAGTGAGAGCGTGGAGTCCTAACCACTAGACCACCAGGGAATTCCCACAAATGAAAGTTCTGCTGTGGATGGCAGAGTATGGGGGAGGCTGGACCATCCCTTGAAGTTAGTGGAGGATCTCAGCCTGTCTTCCAGCCTCTTGTCCCCTCCCCAGGCCCTGTATCTTGGGAGACAACTGTCTGAGAAGCGGGTGGTGCACAGCCAGCTATTAGGCCACAACCTGGGGCTACAGACTCCTCTCTAATCTCCTAAAATTGGGCTTTTCTCTCTCAGCCCTGTTTATCTGCCCACTGGAAGACAGGCATCTAGCCTCTGTTTTTATCTCCTCACCTCTAAAGAACCAAAACAAAAAGTGGCACTTCCATTTCTTTGGCACTGTACGCTTAAAATGAAAGCTTTTTATTGAAGTCTAATATACCTATAGAAAAGTGCACATATAGTAATCCTGTAGTTAAAATGTGTAGTTTTAACAAATTGAACACACCAGGGTATTGGGAAGCCCAGGATCAAACCCCCCTTGAATTCCCATCCAGTCACTCCCTCCACTGTTGTCCTGACTTCTTCTAATGGTGTGGATGAATTTTGCCTGTTTTCATACTTTGTGTTAGTGGAATCATACAGGGTGTCTGTCCTCTTTTGGTTTTGGCGTTTTATCACTCAGCCTTGTGTTTACGAGATTCATCCATATTGTTGTGTGCAGTTGTAGATGATTTATTTTCATTGCTATGTAGTTTTCCATTATGTGATTATTTCACAATTGATTTATTCATGCTATTAGTGGGCACTTGGGTAACTGCCAGTTTAAGGTTGTATGCATAGTGCTATGAACATTCTAGGCATGATTGGTGAACAAATGGATGCATTTCTGTTGGGCATATACTTAAGAGCAGAATTGCTTGGGTCAGAATTTACATATATGTTCAGTTTTAGTAGATCCTGTCAAGTAGTTGTCCAGCGGATTGTTCTGGTTCTGATTGCGCCATGTCCTTACCCAGAGTTGGTGTGTTCATCATGTTCATTGTAGTCATGCCTCCATGCTGATGGGAGTATAGTTCTATTTCACTGTGTTGCACTTGGCATTTTTCTAATGATTGATGAAATTGAGCTCCATTTCATATGTTTATTTGCTATTTGGATATCTTCTTTTATGAAATGTTTGATCAAGACTTTTCTTCATTATTTTAAAGATTGTTTCTTATTTAAAAAAAATTTTTTTATTGAAGTATAGTTGATTTACGTTGTGTTAGTTTCATGTGTACAGCAAAGTGATTCAGTTATACCTATATATGTGTGTGTGTGTGTGTGTGTGTGTGTATCAGATTCTTTTCCATTACAGGCTATTACAAGATATTGAGTATAGTTCCCTGTGCTATACAGTGGGTTCTTGTTATTTATTTTATATATAGTACTGTGTATCTATTAATCCCAAATTCTTAATTTATCCCTTCCCCCACATTACCCTTTGATAAGCATAAGATTGTTTTCTATGTCTGTGAGTCTGTTTCTGTTTTGTAAATAAGTTCATTTGTATCATTTTTTAAGATTCCATGTATGATTGATATAATATAATATTTGTCTTTGACTTACTTCACTTACTATGATAATTTCTAGGTCCATCCATGTTGCTGCAAATGGCATTATTTCATTCTTTTTAATGGCTGTGTAATATTCCATTTTGTGTATGCGTGTATATATATATATTTTTACACACACACACACACACACACACACACACACACACACACCCCACATTTTTATCCATTCATTAGCTGATGGACCCTGAGGTTATTTCCATGTCTTGGCTATTGTAAATAGTGCTCCTGTGAACATTGGGGTACATGTATCTTTTCTAAATAGAGCTTTCTGTCTTTTCTGGATATATACCAGAAAAGTGGGATTGCTGGATCATATGGTAACTCTATTTTTAGTGGTTTTTTTTAAATTAATTAATTTTTTGGCTGTGTTAGGTCTTCGTTGATGCATGTGGGCTTTCTCTAGTTGCGGCAAGCGGGGGCTACTCTTCGTTGCGGTGCACAGGCTTCTCATTGCAGTGACTTCTCTTGTTGCGGAGCACGGGCTCTAGAGCACATGGGCTTCAGTAGTTGCGGCACATGGACTCAGTACTTGTGGCTCGTAGGCTCTAGAGCGCAGGCTCAGTAGTTGTGGTGCACAGGCTTAGTTGCTCCACGACATGTGGGATCTTCCTGGACCAGGGCTCGAACCCGTGTCCCCTGCATTAGCAGGCGGATTCTTAACCACTGTGCCACCAGGGAAGTCCCTTTTTTTCTTTTTTAAGATTTTTTCTTTTTTAAAATAATAAATAAATTAATTAATTGGCTGCATTGGGTCTTTGTTGCGCGCGGACTTTCTCAATAGTTGCAGGGAGTGGGGGCTACTCTTCGTTGTGGTGCACGGGCTTCTCATGGTGGTGGCTTCTTTTGTTGTGGAGCATGGGCTATAGGTATGCAGGCTTCAGTAGCTGTGGCATGTGGGCTGAGTAGTTGTGGCTCCTGGGCTCTAGAGCACAGGCTCAGTAGTTGTGGCACATGGGCTTAGTTGCTCTGCAGCATGTGCGGTCTTCCCGGACCAGGGATTGAACCCATGTCCCCTGCATTGGCAGGTGGATTCTTAACCACTGCGCCAGCAGGGAAGCCCCTATTTTTTAGTTTTTTAAGGAACCTCCATATTGTTCTCCATAGTGACTACACCAATTTACATTCCTACCAATGTTGTAGGAGGGTTCCCTTTTCTCCACACCCTCTCCAGCATTTATTATTTGTAGACTTTTCGATGCTGGCCATTCTGACTTGTGTAAGGTGATACCTCAATGTAGTTTGGATTTGCATTTCTCTAATAATTAGTGATATTGAGCATCTTTTCACGTGCCATCTGTATGTCTTTGGGGAAAGGTCTGTTTAGGTCTTCGGGCCTCTCACTGTTGTGGCCTCTCCCATTGCAGAACACAGGCTCGGGACACGCAGGCTCAGTGGCCATGGCTCACAGGAGCCTAGCTGCTCCATGGCATGTGGGATCTTCCCAGACCGGGGCACGAACCTGTGTCCCCTGCATCAGCAGGCGGACTCTCAACCATTGCGCCACCAGGGAAGCCCTTCTGCCCATTTTTTGATTGTTTTTTTTTTTTTTTTTTGGTTTGTTTGTTGTTTTTGATATTGAGTTGTATGAATTGTTTGTATATTTTGGAAATTAAGCCCTTGCTGGTCTCATCATTTGTGAATATTTTCTCCCAGTCTGCAGGTTGTCTTTTTGTTTTGTTTATGGTAAAGATTGTCTCTTATTGGTTGTAAGGTGTATCAGTTTGCTAGGGCCAAACATAACAAAGTACCACAGAATGGATGACTTAAACAACAGAAATTTTTTTTCTCATAATTCTGGAGCTGGAAGTCCAAGATCAAGGTGTCAGCAGGGTTAAGTTTCTCTGAAGGTCTCTCTCCTTGGCTTATAGGTGGCTGTCTTCTCCCTGTGTCTTCCCATGGTGTTCCCTCTGTTTGTATCTGTGTCTAATCTCCTCTTCTTATGAGAACACCAGTCTTACTGGATTAGGGGCCACCCTAAAGACCTCATTTTAATTACCTCTTTAAAGAATTTATCTCCAAATATGGTTACTTACTGAGTTACTGGGGGTTAGAACTTCAACATATAAATTTTGGGGGACACAATTCAGCCCATAACATAAAGGTTCTTTCTGTATTCTGTATTCTGGATGTTAGTACATATTCCAAAATCATCTCCTACTTTTCACACTCTTAAAGATGTCTTTGAACTAACAGACAGTCTTAATTTTAACATAGAACACTTAGCTCTTTCTGGTCCATTAGTTTGTTTTGTGTCTCATCAAATTAAGAAAATTTTGCATACTCTGAGATCACAAAGATATCCATATGTTTTTCTTGAAAAGCTTTAGGGTTTGAACTCTCACATGTACATGTGTAGTTCATCTGGAATTGATTTTTGTGTTTGGTATGAGATAGGGGTCAAGATCCTTTTTTTTTCCTATATAACTATCCAGTTGATTAGTACCATTATTGAACAAACATCCCCTCCCCATGGCACTGAATCAGGTGACTTTGTTGTGAATCAGGTGACTGCGTTTGTGTGGGTCTGTTTGATGCTGTAATCTGTGCCCCCCACCCCCAGGATCGCTATTCTGGAGAGTTCACGTCAAAAGACTGGGATATTTTCACATCTATGGGTTGGGAGTTGGGGGGATAGGGAGATTGGGGAAGAGATAATTCTTGTTGTCTCTGAAGATGCTTTAAACCCTCTGAGAAAATGTATCCATAAAGTACAGTGTCCCCACTCATTGTCTGTACTTATGGCACTGAGGGTTGGGAGGGCCCATGGCTATGGGGAGACTTGCATACTACCTCTTTATTGTATTTCTGTCTAATGAGGGTACCCAAGCCAACTGATGCTTTCTTTGGCCCCTTTTCTTAAAAAATCTTCATGACAAATCACCTCATTCAGTATTAATTTATTCATCCCATTAGAATAGTAATCACCTATCTTTTACTGTATGTTTACCATATGACCTCATTTTGTCCTCACCAGTAATCATAAAGTAAGTGTTATGTTCTGTTTTCCAGATGGGGGATCTGAAGCTCAGAGGGAGCTGCTCACACAGCTAGTGGGCGGTGGAGACAGGATCCAAACCCAGCCCCGGGTGCTTCCAAAGCTCATGCTTTTGCTTTATGACTTCCTACTCTAATCCTAACCCTCCTCCATTCTTTTTTTTTATAAATGATTTATTTATTTATTTATTTATGACATTGGGCCTTTGTTGCTGTGCACGGGCTTTCTCTAGTTGTGGCAAGTGGGGGCTACTCTTCGTCGCGGTGCGCGGGCTTCTCATTGTGGTGGCTTCCCTTGTTGTGGAGCACGGGCTCTAGGTATGCGGGCTTCAGTAGTTGTGACGCACGGGCTTAGTTGCTCCATGGCATGTGGGATCTTCCCGGACCAGGGCTTGAACGCGTGTCCCCTGCACTGGCAGGCAGATTCTTAACCACTGCGCCACCAGGGAAGCCCCCTCCATTCATTCTTCACTCACAAATTTACCAGGTGTCTGTGTTGTGTCTGGCCCTGTGGGAGGTGCTGAGACTCGTCAGACATGGGCTCTGCCCTTGACTGTCTGTGTTTAGGGAGAAGACTAAATTCTCACTCCTTAGAAATCAAAGGTAGCTGATTTGTCCCCAGACCTTATTTTTATTTTAGTTTTTGGAACTTGTTGTTTTTTTTAAAATTTTTATTGGAGTATAGTTGATTTACAAGGTTGTGTTAATTTCAGGTGTACAGCAAAGTGAATCAGTTATATGTATACATATATCCACTTTGTTTTAGATTCTTTTTCTCATATAGGCCATTACAGAGTATTGAGTAGAGTTTCCCTGTGCTATACAGTAGGTCCTTATTAGTTATCTGTTTTATATAGAATAATGTGTATATGCCAATCCCAGTCTCCCAATTTATCCTTGCCCCCCCAGACCTTATTTTTATTTTTACTAATATTTATTTTTAGTATTTATTTATTTAGGTTGCTCTGGGTCTTAGTTGCAGCAGGCAGGCTCGTTAGTTGTGGCATTCAAACTCTTAGTTGTGGCATGCATGTGGGATCTAGTTCCCTGACCAGGGATCAAACCAGGGCCCCCTGCATGGGGAGCTCGGAGTCTTAACCACTGCGCCACCAGGGAAGTTCCTAATCTTTTTTTAAAATTTGAAGTAGGGCTTCCCTGGTGGCGCAGTGGTTGAGAGTCCGCCTGCCGATGCAGGGGACGCGGGTTCGTGCCCCAGTCCGGGAGGATCCCACGTGCCGCGGAGCGGCTGGGCCCGTGAGCCATGGCCGCTGAGCCTGCGCGTCCGGAGCTTGTGCTCCTTAACGGGAGAGGCCACAACAGTGAGAGGCCCGTGTACCGCAAAAAAATAAATAAAAAAAAATAAAAATGGAAGTATAGTTGACTTAACAATATTGTATTAGTTTCATGTATATAGCAAAGTGATTCATATATATATATATATATATATACATTTTCCATTATAGGTTATTACAAGATATTGGATATATACACTACCAAATGTAAAATGGATGGCTAGCGGGAAGCTGCTGCATATTACAGGGAGATCAGCTCCATGCTTTGTGATGACCTAGAGGGGTGGGATAGGGAGGGTATGAGCGAGGCTCAAGAGGGAGGGGATATGGGGATATATGTATACTTATAGCTGATTCACTTTATTGTACAGCAGAAACTAATACAACATTGTAAAGCAATTACACTCCAATGAAGATTAAAAAAAATAAAAAAATAAAAAAACAAAAAAAGCAAGATATTGGATATAGCTCCCTTTGTTATAATTTATCCCTCCCTCCTTCCTAGACCTTTTAAAGTTGGTTTAAAATCATAGACTTCAAAAAATTTTAGGGAATTCCCTGGAGGTCCAGTGGTTAGGACTCTGCGCTTTCACTGCCGAGGATGCAGGTTCAATCCCTGGTTGGGGAACTAAGATCCCGCAAGCCGTGTGGTGCTGCCAATAATAATAATAAAATAAAAAAATTTAAACTCTGGAAGAGTTTTTAGAACTCCCTTAGTCTTGCTTTCCCACTTCACACGTGAGGAAAACTGAGGCCTGGAGAGAAGTTACTTGTAAGTTGCCCAGACAGTAGATGGCACATCAGATTCAAACATAGGTTTGAATGTCAGCAGTTGGGAAGTGATGCTTGTAACAGAACCCAAGAGGAAAAGTAGACTTGGGTGGGGTTATAGATGAGTTCAGTTCTAGACACTTTGAATTTGAGCTCAGCAGTGATGTTAAGGTTGGACAGCTATGTGGGGGAGGCATCCACCTGACAGGACAGATAGAAATGCTAGGAGGGGAAGGTACATGAGGTCAGGAGAGCTGAGAATCCCACGGGAGGAGGGTTTCAGAGGGGTTCAGTTATGTTCTCAGGTATGATGTATTCTCTCTAAGAGAAACACCCGCCTCACTGATTTGTTCTGTTTCCCTTTTCCTAGAAATCTAATGCTCTATAACCAAAACCTTGATTTTGATTGTGCTCGGGGCCTAGGGAAACTGTATTTGCTTCTGCCCATTATTTGCCTAATAGGAATCACTCCCCTGTGGGGTAGGCCCTCAGTGTAAATAATAGTGTTAACTACTGTTTACTAAGATCTTGTTATAAGCTGAAGATCTTTCTTATATTTTTTTTGTCCAATCACATAAAACCCTATTTATCACTAGCCCCATTTTTTAAAAAATTATTTATTTATTTATTTACTTTTGGCCATGTTGAGTCTTCGTTGCTGCTCACGGGCTTTTCTCTAGTTGCGGCGAGCAGGGGCTATTCTTCGTTACAGTGTGAGGGCTTCTCGTTGCGGTGCCTTCTCTTGCTGCGGAGCGCGGGCTCTAGGCACACGGGCTTCAGTAGTTGTGTGGTGCGTGGGCTTAGTTGCTCCGCAGCATATGGGATCTTCCCGGACCAGGGATCGAACCGGTGCCCCCTGCATTTGGCAGGCGGATCCTTAACCACCGTGCCACCAGGGAATTCCCTGTCTTGGGGATAATTTTAAAAGGTGAGGGGGTCAGAAGATATTAGTGCTTAGGGAAAACCTGCGGACCTTTGCAAGCATCCTCTTATTTCACAAAGAGGAAACTGAGGCCTAGATCTGGGAAGTGATTTGTCTCAAGTTGTGCAGTGACTCAGCCCTGTGTCCTCTCTGTCCTGTTCCCTTGCACCTTCAGTTTGGGACAGCGTTTTCACTAGGATCCCCACTTTTAAGTTTACAAAGTGCTTCCAATAATTGTGTGAAGCCACTAGGGTGGGTCCTATTATCTCCACTTTGCAGGTGAGGAAACTGAGGCCCAGAGAGGTTCAGGGATATACCTAAGGCCTCACTGCTGGGAAGCAGTGGAGCAGTGTTTGAACCGTGGCCGGTGCTCTTGATAATAAACTCTGGCTCTACGAGGTGGATGAGGAGATATTCCCAAGGAGCAGAAACAAAACAGTCCAGAAACTTGAGGATGATAGAGAACGTTCCAGAACTATGATGTGGGACACTTGTGTGCCGTCTCTGAAGAGCGGGCTCAGTGGGGGTTTGGGGTCAGTGCCCGTGCAGGCTTTCTGTTAGCCTTCAAGGTGACTTTCCACAGCCTCCTTCCGGCTCTGAGCCCGTGGCTCTTGGAACTGACTGAGGGAGCCTTCAAAGCAAGGGCCATGGGGCCACGGATTAATTTCTGCAGCTGGAATTTGTTGGATGTGTGTGTAGCCTGTGAGCTCAGAGAACCAATGAGGAGGGGAGGGGCTGCTGCTGAGCAGGTGGCCTACTTAGGAACCCCAGCCACCGCTCTGACGTGGAAAATTTCTCCTGTAACCCCTTGACTTCAGGAGCCTGAGTTTCAGCGCTGTGGATCCCTTGCAGGCTCCAAAAGGCACCTTGTCCCTGTCACCTGCCCCAGGGGTGGCTGCTCCCCAGAGCTTGGAGTACCGCATTCCATTCTTAGCACTCATGTGTCCCTTCTGTCCTTTTGGGCCACTTGCCTCCTGCCTGGGGCTGAGCTTCCTGCTCAGAGACCCAGCACTTATGCCCAGCTCCCCTTTGCCGCCAGTGGCAGACCGGACTGGAACCTGAGAAGATGGAGGCCTGGTGCTTAATCTCCCAGCTCAGACTGTAAGGGACTGGCAGGCCTCAAGTGTCCCCAGTGACCCCTTGGGCAAGCCTTTCCATCTCTTCCCTCTTCCTTCCTTCTACTCTGCCCAGTTCATATTTAAGGGATATGATCTGAGTATTTAAGAACTAGGCTACACAACATTGTAAAGCAACTATCCTCCAATAAAAAGTAACTAGAAAAAAAACTAGGCTAAAAATCAGTGTGTTGGCTCTGGAAGAGGACCTAAAAATGACCTAACCCAGTGGTTTTCAAAGGGAAATCCCAGGAATCCAGCTCTGAATTCTGAATGCCTACCCCCTTCCCGCTTCAGCCTGAGCTGCTTGTTTTTATTTATGTATTTGGCTCTCATCAAAGCTTCTGTTTGAAGGAAGAGATCTGCGGCAACGAAAAAAAAAATTATAAAGGCCAACTTCTTCCTGCCTTTTCATGTGAGGCAGCTGAGGCCTAGAGCAGGTTCAGTCAGGGTTGCTGGGACTAGGGCTCAGTCCAGGGCTCTAGGCACTGTCCCAGGGGCCCTTGAGGCTCCCACTGCTCATTCTGGGGTCTCCTGTGAGCCATCACTGATGGAGAAAAAGTCAGGTACCTATGCCTCCAGCCTGGCTCTTGAAGTGAGCATAAAGAACCTGGATGGGGCTGTGGCTTCAGAGCTGAAAGTGGTCTCTCTGAGAAGTCCACATATGGGGGAGAAAGAGCTCCCTTTCCCTTTCTGTCTGATTGGGACCCTCTTCACTTTGTATTCAGAGCCACATGGACCTTTCCATACCTGCTTAGTAGCTGGTGTGTAAATGTGTTGCAGACCCTACCATGTGCCAGACGTGGTGTTAGACTCTCTTACATTGAAGGGCCCGTTTTACGAATAAAGACCGTCCAAGTCTAGAAAGGGTAAGTGAGTCCCTGAAGCCATAGAGCTAGTAACAGCTGGAATTTATAAAAATACTTCTGATTGGAGAGAATTTTGAAAAGTAACAAGAGTAGACAGACGGGGTGGGGGGGGTGGGGGGATGAATTGGGAGATTGGGATTGACATGTATACACTCATATGTATAAAGTAGATAACTAAGACAAAAATTCTATTTGATCACAAAATCTTAAAAAAAAATAGACAAAGTATAATGAACTCCTGTGTACCCATCATTCAGCCCCAATACCCATTAATCTGTGGTCTTGCCCCTTCCATCCCCCCCATCCACTGCCTCTTTTTGTGCAATATTTGAAGCATATTGAGATATCATGCCATTTCATCCCAAAAGTTTTCAGTATATAGTTCTAAATGTGTATAGTATAGTTGATTTACAAGAGCAGGGATTTTTAAAAACGTAATCACAATAGCATTATCATACCTAGCCTTTTTTTTTTTTTCCTCAAAAAGCTTAATTGTTTCCATTTGGTCCAAGGCTTGGGAGAGGGCTCCAAGGTGGTTAAAAAGCTGCCTAGTGGCTGCATTGAGAGGCTTCAGGCAGAAGCCCTGACACCAGAGGGGCTCTTCAAAGGCTGCTTCAAAGCCTCCTAGTCTTGCTTGAAGGTGAGTGTTTAAAAGAGATCCTGGCCCAGCCCAGCCTGGGGACCAGCCAGCCTGCGGAGGTCAGTCAGGTGGTCACCCATCTTCTTGATGAGTTTCACCTCCTCACTTAGGGAGTGGCTCCAGGGAGTCACAGAGGTGAGGGGCTGCCTGGGCAGAACCCAGGGCATACAAATCCAGAGGGGCCTGGTTCAGGTTCTTCTCCATGAGAATGGTGGCTTCCGTAGCGTCCTGGGTTTTACCCCACTCATCTTGGGATGGCTTCTGCACGCTGGTTTTGCGTTTTCAAGAGATGCTTGGTGCCCTCGTGCTTTTCCTCTGCCAATTTGTGGAAAAAGTGGCCCACGCACTCCAGAGCCACCCCCTGGCACATCGTCATCGTTGAAATAGAAACCCAGAGAGAGGTAGGTGTAGGAGGCCCGCAGATGCATGTTTACCAGGCGGTTGACGGCAGCCTCCACTGCGGTGGAATATTTCTGACGCATCTGGGAGCTCACAGTTGATCGGTAATAAGGAGCTAAGCGCAAAAAATGGCGTTGGCTGGTCCTGGAGGCCCCGGATGCCTGAGTGGCTCGTTCTGAAGGTTACCACTGGAAAAATGGCTGGAGGGTGGTTGGAGGCTGGGGGAAGGGGCGTCCCTGAGTCTGTTCCTTCCAAACGTTGTTGAAGCAAGAGACAGATCCTCAGGACCATGGAGTGCACTCCCACACCTGGTCTTTTAAAAACTAGGAACCTTAAAAACTAAGGAATTTTAAAAATTCCTTAAAATGAGTAAATATCCATATCCTTTGTTCAAATTTCCAGTTGTTTCATATATAGCATAAATGTTAGTTTCTTTTTAAAAAATATTTATTTATTTATTTAGGCTGCACCAGGTTTTTAGTTGTGGCATGCGGACTTCTTAGTTGCATGCATGCGGTCTAGTTCCCCGACCAGGGATCCAGCCTGGGCCCCTTGCATTGGGAGTGCGGAGTCTTACTCACTGGACCACCAGGGAAGTCCCTACTTTTTTTTTTTTTTTTTTCCAGTATGCGGGCCTCTCACTGTTGTGGCCTCTCCCGTTGTGGAGCACAGGCTCTGTGGAGCACAGGCTCCGGATGCGCAGGCCCAGCAGCCATGGCTCACGGGCCCAGCCGCTCCGCGGCATGTGGGATCTTCCCGGACCGGGGCACAAACCCGTGTCCCCTGCATCGGCAGGCGGACTCTCAACCACTGCGCCACCAGGGAAGCCCCCTACTTTGTTTTTAAAGTGGTCTTTATTTATTTATGGCTGCATTCGGTCTTCGTTGCTGCGCGCGGGCTTTCTCTAGTTGCGGTGAGCGGGGGCTACTCTTGGTTGTGGTGCGCGGGCTTCTCATTGCGGTGGCTTCTCTCGTTGCGGAGCTCGGGCTCTAGGCGCGTAGGCTTCAGTAGTTGTGGCTCGTGGGCTCTAGAGCGCAGGCTCAGTAGTTGTGGCACATGGGCTTAGTTGCTCCGTGGCATGTGGGATATTCATGGACCAGGGATCCAACCCATGTCCCCTGCACTGGCAGGCGGATTCTTAACCACTCTGCCTCCAGGGATGTCCCCCTACTTTTTTTTTTTTTAACAGTTGTATGAGTCAGGATGTAAATAATGGTCTTGCATTGTGATTGGTTGAGGTGCCTTTTCAGTCTCTTATTAATCATCTCTGGGCTCTCCCTCCATCTCCCTTTGGATTGTTTGACCTGTAGATTTTTTCATTGCCTGGATTTTGCCTTGGAGTAGCTTAACATGCTCTTCCATTCTCTGTCATTTCTGTAAATTGGTAGTTGGATATAGATGCTTGATCAGATCCAGAGTCTGTCTCTCTCACTAATTCATTCATTAGTTCATTCATTTTATTCTGACTGCCTCATAGATCCATCAGGAGGCACATGTTAGGTTCTCTCTCTCTCTCCCTCTCTCTCTCTGTTGTTAGCAGTCATTGATGTCTATCTCCATTATTTTATCAGGGGCTGTAAAGTGGTGATGGTCTAATTAATTCTGTCATTCCTCCCCCCACCCCGTTTTTTTTTGGGCCATGCCACACTGCATGCAGGAATCTTAGTTCCCCAGTCAGGGATCTGATTGAACTTGTGCTTCCTGCAGTGGAAGCACAGAGTAATTTTTTTTAAATTAATTAATTTATTTATTTGGCTACTCAGGGTCTTAATTGCGGCACGCGGGATATTTAGTTGCGGCATGCAGGCTCTTAGTTGCCGCATGCAGGCTCTTAGTTGCTGCATGCAGGATCTAGTTCCCTGATCAGGGATCGAACCTGGGGCCCCTGTATTGGGAACATGGAGTCTTAACCACTGGACCACCAGGGAAGTCCCTCCTTTGCCATTTATTGGCTGGCATATATTTATGGAGAGAAACTTTTCCTCAACTGCTGTTTGCTTCAGAGCTGGCCTTTATCTCAGATTCGTCAGACTCCTAAGCCAACGGTCACTTCAGTCCGTATTGTTCTGCTTCCCTAGGAAGTGTGCTAATGTTCCTGCATTTCTCATCCTCACCTGTGGGCTGGAACCCAGCGGGGTTGAATCCGGTTACTGGTGCACTTGTGTTTCCCTGGAGGTTTATGGAGCCCAGGCACCCAGAAGAACCAACTTTCCTTCCTCCTCCCTCTATTCCCACTCCAACTCCTCCCACCAGCTGAGGCTTCCAGGACACCTGGGGAGCCGGTGCACACCGAGGAAGCTATTCTTAGAAGCGCTCCAGATACAGCCCCTCGGCCTCTCCCACCCCCAGGCCTCTTCCCTCCTGCCCCGCTCAGCCCCAGCTGCTCCTCAAGACTCTAACCACTCCAAGTCCTGACTTCCCTTTTTGGCTGAGGGTGGGGACCTGCACCTGGCTAGGAGCAGAGTGGGGCGAGGGTGCACAGGGAGCCCTGGGGATTGTGTTGGGGAGCAGGGGTCTGGAAGCCTTGTTAGTGCTCAAAAAAGTAAAAAACAGGCCTTTTCTACCCACATCCTTCTTCTGTTCAGGAGAAGAATTGTGTTTAAAAAAAATTTATTGAGGTGAAATTTACATAACATAAAATTAATCATTTTCCAGTTTTCTTCTTTTTTTAAAATATTTATTTATTTTGGCTGCGCCAGGTCTTAGTTGCAGCATGTGGGATCTTCGTTGCGGCATGCAGGATCTTTAGATGTGGGCATGTGGGATCTTTTAGTTGTGGCATGCGGACTCTTGGTTGCAGCACGTGGGATCTTTTAGTTGCAGCATGCAGACTCTTAGTTACGGCATGCAGGATCTAGTTCCCTGATCAAACCCGGACCCCCTACATTGGGAGCGCAGAGTCTTACCCACTGGACCACCAAGGAAGTCCCAAAATTAATCATTTTAAAATGTACAATTCAGTGGCATTTAGTACATTCACAGTGTTATGCAACCATACCGTCTGCTGGTTCTAAGACATTTTCAACACCCCGAAAGGAGATTCATACCCCTTAGCGGTCACTCCCATTCCCTCACTCCCAGCCCCTGGCAACCACTCACTTACTTTCCGTCTCTGTGGATTTGCCTATTCTGGACATTTCATATGAATGACATCATGCAACACGTGACCATTTGTGTCTGGCTTCTTTCCCTTAGCATCATGTTTTTAGGTTTATCCATGTGGTAGCATGTATCGCTAGGACAGATCTGCCTCGACTTATGATGGGATTACATCCCAATAAACCCATTGTAAATTGTAAGTTGAAAATGCACGTAATACACCTAAGCTACCAAACTTCATAGCCTCACCTCGCCTACCCTAAATGTGCTCAGAGCACTTACATTAGCCTACAGTTGGACAAAATGATCTAACACAAAGCCTATTTTATAATAAAGTGTTGAAAAGCTCATGCAATGTATTGAATACTGTACTGAAAGTGAAAAAACAAAATGGCTGTAAGTGTTTCGGTTGTTTGTGATTGTGGTTGACTGGGAGCTGCGGCTCCTTGCTGCTGCCCAGCGTCACAAGAGAGGATCGTATCACTAGCCCGGGAAAAGATCGAAATTCAGTATTCCAAGTACAGTTCTATTGCGTGTGTATCGTTTTTGCACCATCTTAAAGTCAGAAAATCTAGGTTGAACCATGGTAAGTCGGGGACCGTCTGTACTCTCCTTTTTTTTTTTTTTTTTTTTTTTTTTTTTGTGATACGCGGGCCTCTCACTGTTGTGGCCTCTCCCATTGCGGAGCACAGGCTCCGGACGCGCAGGCTCAGCGGCCATGGCTCATGGGCCCAGCCGCTCCGTGGCATGTGGGATCTTCCCGGACCGGGGCACGAACTCGTGTCCCCTGCATCGGCAGGCGGACTCTCAACCACTGCGCCACCAGGGAAGCCCTGTACTCTCCTTTTTATGGCTGAATAATTTATATTTTTTATTAGGTATGTTTTAAGTGGGTAGGAGACTTTTGAAAGAAAAAAAATATTTTTTAGAAAAGCCAACTTTGTTGGTCATTTAGTGCCTAGTGTTTTTGTTTAATAAAAGCTTTACTGAGTTATGATCCAAATACCATACAATTCACCCATTTAAAGTGTACAATTCAATGGTTTTTCATTTGTTCACAGAGTTTGTGCAGTCATTGCCATAGTCAATTTTAGAACATTTTCATCACCCCTCATAACCCCCCCCATCCCCCCCATTAGCCATCCTGGTTATGTTTTAGGATGGTAAGTGGTCTGTCCTTTTGGACTGGCTGGCAGGGATTTAACTGCCTCTGATTTCCCACCACGTCACTTTCTCCACCTGTAATTATAAATGAAATTGGCCAGTTAGGTAACACTTCCTACTTGCAGGCACTTCTCAGGATTGTTTCATGTACATTATCTCATTTAAGTCACAGGACAACCCCATAGGTTGGCTGCCATTTTTGTCCCATGTTACAGATGGGGAAACTGAGAGACGCTAAGAGGTCCGAGGTCCAGTTGGGGTTCAAACCCACAGAGTCTTAGCTTAACCACTGTATTGTACTGATGGGGCAGCTGAGCTCCAGGCCTTTAATGCCGACTTGCACCAGCCTCTAGGGCTGTGATTCCCATCACCTACCTGCCCAGCAAATCCCCTTCCTCAGGGGGCTTTGCAGATGGGACCCTGAGCAAGGTGAGGGAGGAGAGGCAGGGGAGGTGGAAGGCTGGAGGCCAGCCAGGAAGCGGAGAGAGCTTGGGGGCCTGTTCTCTTCCCCTCCCCCACTCTAACATAGCAGGTTCTCTGACAGGTGGGCTTTCCAGAACAGCTGAGCAGAGCCCACCTGTTCCAGGAGCCCTGGTAAGGAAGGAGCCAGCATTGCCCAGAGCATGGCCAGCATTTCCAGCAAAGTTCAGGGATGCCCCCTGGTGGATTTGCACTCCTGACTCAAAAACAAAGCAGTTCTCCAAGGCTTCCCTGGATCTGTGGGGCCACAAGCCAGCCACTGAAGGCGGGGATCATTTTTCACCCTTAGCATGTGATCAAGATTCAGTATTGCATAGGGCAGACGTGGGGCTCGGGGGTTAAGAATTAAGAACCTTGGGGCTTCCCTGGTGGCGCAGTGGTTGAGAGTCCTCCTGGTGATGCAGGGGACATGGGTTCGTGCCCCGGTCCAGGAAGATCCCACGTGCCGCGGAGCCTGCGCGTCCTGAGCCTGTGCTCCGCAGCGGGAGAGGCCCCAATAGTGAGAGGCCCCAATAGTGAGAGGCCCGCGTACCGCAAAAAAAAAAAAAAAAAAAGAATTAAGAACCTGGGTTCTAGCATAAGATGGAATTGGCTTCAAATCCCAGCTTTGCAGCTCGGTAACTGAGCATTTTGGGGCAAGTTAGTTGTGGTGGAGGGAAGCAGATGGACTGGGGAGCGATTCGTTTTAAGATCGGAGAGTGACTTGGTGAGGAAAACTG
The DNA here is from genome assembly GCF_964341445.2 of Mesoplodon mirus. Taxonomy (NCBI): domain Eukaryota; kingdom Metazoa; phylum Chordata; class Mammalia; order Artiodactyla; family Ziphiidae; genus Mesoplodon; species Mesoplodon mirus. Next base: position 8,165,381 of record NC_138989.1, read on the forward strand.
ATAGGACCAGGTAATTGAGCAGACAGGGCGTAGGGTGAGGCATATGGGGGATGCTAGGGCAGGGGCAGGTTTTGTTTTACGGGGCCTCCCAAGTAGGATCTGCACCCCCAGCTGGCTGGAGCCACCAGCCTGTGGATTCTGCCCCCAGGTAGCCGGCGGCTGGTGGATGTGATGGACGTGAACACCCAGAAAGGCACGGAGATGAGCATGTCCCAGTTTGTGCGATACTATGAGACGCCCGAGGCCCAGCGGGACAAGCTGTACAACGTCATCAGCCTTGAGTTCAGCCACACCAAGCTGGAGCACTTGGTCAAGCGTCCCACCGTGGTAGGCGCCCCCGCGGCTGCGGTCCCCTCCCCGGCCACCTTCCGCCTCCTTGTCTTGCGCGAAGCCAGCCTGCGCTGGCCCAGGGAGAGGGCGGGAGGCGTCTGGAAGCGGGAGGAGGGTTGAGGTGTGGTGACGGGATCCAGCTTAAGGGCACTCGAAGCCAGGAGGCGCTGACGGTGGTCTGGCTGGATTTCAGGTAGACCTGGTGGACTGGGTGGATAACATGTGGCCCCAGCACTTGAAGGAGAAGCAGACGGAAGCCACGAATGCCATTGCAGAGATGAAGTACCCGAAAGTGAAGAAGTAAGACTGCCTGTCTGGCGGCGGGGCCTGGGAGGGGGTGGCTTTCAGCCTTGTGGGGGGCGGGGGCTGGAAGTGAGCCTGGGCTGAGGCCAGGGCCCTGTGGGGTCGCTGCTGGGACGTGAGGGCTGGGGGTCCTTGGTGTGGGCAGGTTGGCATCTTGCTTCCCTGGAATGCAGGGGCTCTGCGTTCTGCTCCGGGTCTGGATTCTCCATCCAGATAGTTCTTTGGCCTCCCTGCCAGCTCTCCCTGGAGGGATGTGATCTGAAGAGGAGGAAGAGTAATGGGAACCATCTCTGTGTGCATCTGTGTGTGTGTGTGCACGTGTGTGTGTGTGTGTGCACGTGCGTGTGTGTATGTGTACTTGTCAAACATTCATCTTCTCCCTCCAAGTGACAGCATGTCCTGGGAGTGGATTTTTAGGAGTCTGCCATGGACACTTTACTTTTGCCAAGGGCTGGGTAGGGGTCTGGTATTTTTTGCTTCCTGCTGTTGAGACCTGGGACCTCTGATTGAGAAGAACCTTACCTGAAAAAAGCCAGGAGCCACTTCCTCACCAGACATTCCTTAGAGACACGGTGCCCTCTAAGCGGGAGGTTGGTGGTGGGCTGGGAAGGTGGCCACATCTAATTGCAGGGACATCACTACATGTGGTGTGACCAGTAAGTCCTGAGACTGATTATTTAACATGGGCAGAGGTAGCTACGAGCACCTTCCATGTTCTAGGACTTGAGTGGCGGATCCTTGGGATGAGGAAGTCGCCTTGGGGCCTGTACCATCTCAGGCCCTCTGTGTTTCCATCTTCACAATGAGAAGGAGGTGCTGGTGGTCCAGGCAGAGCTATTGCTTTGGGCTTCCTAGAAGAGTTGGCTCTGGTGACTCCAAATCCATTAGCATCTCTCTGCTCAGCCCCGCTGCCAGGAGTGACCCCAGGAGCTTAAAGGCTGTGAACTTTTCATTCACTCAGCCCTTCATTCAGCGCATATTGAATGCAAACTCTGTGCCAGGCTTTGTAAGGGAGGCCAGCATGCTGGCCCTGGGCTTCTCAAGGTTTTGCTTTCAAACTCTCTCTCTCTTTAATTACCTCTCAGACATTTTTTTCTACCCTCAAAGCTGAAGCTCTTTACACCCCTTGGATCTGGGCTGCCTCAAAGGGAAAGATTGGGCTCAAGGAGGGGTTGGTAGGAGGGTTTTCAATTCTGTTTTTTTGTGTGTGTGTGTGTGCTATGTGGGCCTCTCACTGTTGTGGCCTCTCCCGTTGTGGAGGACAGGCTCCAGACGCGCAGGCTTAGCGGCCATGGCTCATGGGCCCAGCTGCTCCGCGGCATGTGGGACCTTCCCAGACCGGGATACGAACCTGTGTCCCCTGCATCGGCAGGCGGACTCTCAACCACTGCGCCACCAGGGAAGCCCTCAATTCTGTTTTGTTCCGATCCGATCACATTAAAATTTATGGAGCCCTTGGAACAGGGAAGTAAAAGATGAACAGGAGAAAAAGCCCCTATCTTCTGGAGAATGTGCCATTAACATGAGGGTAATGTGCAGCTCTCATCCTCGGCAGAGGGAAACAGGTTCCCAGAAGGCAAATGGGGAGAGAAGGAATCCTTTTGGGCTGCTGGCATCAGGAAATCATCTTGGAGGGGGTATTGACCTGGGCTTTAAAGGACAGAGGAGATGGGATGGAAGTGGGGGAGGGATGGCAGTAGGCAAGTGCCAAGGTCCTTGATGGAATCCCGGAGGCAGAGCTTGAGGAAAGGGTGTGAGATTCAGATTAGTGAGAGGCAGGTCCTGACCCTCGTTGACTGAGTGACTGATTGATTCAGCCTATAAACTGAACATCTGCTTGGTGTCGGGCACCGGAAACACAGCAGGGAGAAAACCAGATGAGCTCCCTGCCCTCACGGAGCTTACAGTCTATTCAGGAGACAGATGTTAGTCCAACCGTCAGAGAAACAAATGGAAATTTGCAGCTGTGATGAGGCCACAAGGCAGAGACCCACGGTGCTATGGGAGCGTGTACTGGGGGATTCACTGGGATAGGGAGGGCAGGGCAGGCTACCCTGAGCTGCAGTCTAAAGGGGAGAGGAGTTACTTAAGTGAAGAGGCCTGGGAAGAGCTTTTCTGGCTGTGTGCAGAGAGCCTGGGATGGTGGGGAGGGCTGGGGACAGGGCGGGGCTGAAGGACTTGCCAAAGAAAGGCCAGTGGGGCTGGAGCAGATCAAGGGAAGGTCAATGGTGCAGGATGCGGGGTGGGTCAGGCTGACAGGGCCTGACAGTGTCATAGCGAGGGGTCTGTATTTCTCCTAAGAGCAGTCAGAAACCTCTGAGATTTTAAGCGGAGAGGTATGTGTTCAGATTTGTATTCTGCAAATTCTGCAGCTGCCGAGTGGATGGAAGGAGGTGGGGGCAGACTGGTATGAGGAACCACTGCATCATCTAGATGATAGAGGAGAACACAGGACAAACAGGACATGTATTTAGGAAGGTAAAATAGACAGCCTTGGGTAACAGATTTCAATTAATATCTACTTTGCCTCTCTGAGATATTCAGTATATTCTACACTTTATTGAAAGATTCCTTTAAATAGTAAGCTCTATTAATACGTTGAGAATTCTATCTAATTACCAGAAAAAGGCTCACACACAATTTTCTAGAACCCCATGTCTTGGACCTATTGGTTGGACTATGTGGCAAATAGACTTACAAACCCTGTCAGTGGCCGTGGGAACTTGTTATAGGATTTGAACCTTGTTAGGAAGGAAATTGTCACCTTGGAAGTAGTCCACTTGTTCGGCTGAAAAGAATGCTGATTTCAGTTAATAAGCAAGGTAAAAATCCCATGATGATGAAGTCCTCTGGGATCATAGAATGGTTCTTTGGAATAGGAAGGAAATTGTCACCTTGGAAGTAGTCCACTTGTTCGGCTGAAAAGAATGCTGATTTCAGTTAATAAGCAAGGTAAAAATCCCATGATGATGAAGTCCTCTGGGATCATAGAATGGTTCTTTGGAATTTAATTAAAACGACACTTTCTAGAAATCACAGAGCCTCCATGCTGGAAGTGCCTGGAGAGTGGAGACAGCTGAAGGGCCACCTGAACTGAGGGTTTGCAGGGGGGACGAGAGGAGGGTTACAAACCCATGACTGACTTCTCCCTGGTTCCAGAATTTATGTCGTTTGATCATGGTGAGGGGGTTAGGAATTTTAATGGGTTTTGGTTCAGTTATTTAAGACAAGGGGTGGAGACAGTTGTCAAAGGGGTAGTTGCAACTTTGTGGGAGACAAAGATTTCTAAAGAGTATACTAGTGTGGGAATTCCCGGTCTGTCCCGTGGTTAGGGCTTGGTGCTTTCACTGCTGTGGCCCAGGTTCGATCCCTGGTTGGGGAACCGAGATCCCACAAGCTGCATGGCGTGGCCAAAAAAAAAAAAGAAAGAAAAAGAGTATACTAGTATATTAGTTACCTCTTGCTGCATTTACTTTGTATTTTGTGCAAGACACTCTTCTAAGTAGTTGGTAGAATACAGTGAATAAACAAAGTTCTTCTCATGGAGTTTGTATCCTGGCTGGGAGAAGAGGCCAGCAAACAAGTGAATAATATAATTTAGGAGGTGATAAGCTTCATGAAGAAGCAGTATAAAGGAAAAAGATGATGACAGGGTAGGCTGAATATCAGCTGCGCCAATGCATTTCTGCCATGGCCTCCCCCACTGCCCCTAATTGCTGCCCCACAGAAATGTTTTGGCTGTACAGAATTATTTGTCTTGGAAAATTCCATAATCGTACAAACAGTGACAATGATTTGGAAGTACCCATGTATTAGTTGTTTATTGCTGCATAACAGATTACCCTAAAACTTCACAACTTGAAAAAATTTATGTCTTAGCAGCATCAGCTCACAGCTTCTGTAGGGCAGGAATCTGGGTGTGGCTTAGCTGGGTGATTCTGGCTCAGAGTCTTGAATGAGCTTGTGTCAAAACTTAGACCTGGGGCCTCCCTGGTGGCGCAGTGGTTGAGAGTCCGCCTGCCGATGCAGGGGATACGGGTTCGTGCCCCGGTCTGGGAGGATCCCATGTGCCGCGGAGCGGCTGGGCCCGTGAGCCATGGCCGCTGGGCCTGCGCGTCCGGAGCCTGTGCTCCGCAACGGGGGAGGCCACAACAGTGAGAGGCCCGCATACCGCAAAAACAAAAAAAAAAACAAAAAAAAAAAAAAAAAAAAAAACTTAGACCTGGGGAGTTCCCTGGCTGTCCAGTGGTTAAGACTGTGCTTTCACTGCCGAGGGCCCAGGTTCAATCCCCGGTCAGGAAACTAAGATCTCACAAGCTGTGCGACACGACAAAACAAAACAAAACCGAAAACTTAGGCCTGGGCCTCAGTTCTTCACTATGTAGGCCTCTCCATTGGGCTGCTTGAGTGTCCTCATGACATGGCAGCTTCCTGCCCTCCGCCAGAAATGGTTTGAGAGAGAGCAAGGAGGAAGCCACAGTGCCTTTTATAACCTAATTTTGGAAGTCACATACTGTTTACTTCTGCCATATTATAGTAGTTAAAAGCAAGTCACTAAGTCTACCCCACACTCAAGGGAGGGGAATTTGGCCCTGCCTTTGGAAGGGGTGGGGAGCTCTCAAAGACTTTGTGGACAGGTTTTAAAACCTCTACAATCTCCTGGGTCTATGACATGGGCACACCTTTTTCACTTAGGACCGTTGGGTATTCCAGAAAGAAATTAGTGAGTCTTTTCTGTTCTCACCTGCTCCTGTAGCCCACTGGGCTTGCAGAAATGAGGTTTGCTGGTGTATTAGAGACATACAGTGGACTGAAAGAGCTCAAGAGCCCAGCCAAAAGGGGATCCCGTGTAAAGCCTACATTTGGCCCCCCAAAATTGAAAATTGACTGCATTTTCTTCCCATGTACTTTCTGGGGGTATGCAGCTGGAACAGGATGAAGACAGGCGCTGGGATGACCAAGTTTCGGGGCTGCCTCTGTCACTCCCTGAGCTATGGCAAATCTTTTATCTCCTCTTAGAGACTCAGTTTACAAAGTGGTGATCCTGTCATCCCTCCATGATGTGGGGAAGATGGAGCCTGCAGTGGATGTGAAATGTGGTTGGGATAAGATGTTTGTTTACGTGGCCTCCTGTAGACACACAGGGGCTGCAGCTGCCATTGGAATCCTGGCATCCTCTGCTTTTTAATCTACCTTCCCTCACATTTGCATAGGGCATCTCTACAGCCGACATTTACCTTCTCGCTCTCAGCAACCGTGTTTGCTGGCATCATAAATGATCGTCCCTGTGTAATATATCACATAGAGAAACTGACCTAGAGAGGCTGCTCATGTCACATGTGGGCCACGCCCCGGACCCAGGTCTCTGGATTCCTGGCTTTTCCCTTCTACCTTGAAAAGAAGAACAAAGAGAGCCAGCCTTTCCTGTGGTGCCATGTATGGCCCCAGGTGCTGTGTTAGACACTTAGCACACAGATCTCAATGATACTGGAAGCAGGTTACTATCCCCATTTAACAGACAAAGAAGCTGGAAATCATAGTGGTTCAATGCAGTAATGGAGGTAGCAGCTGAGTGTAAGACAGTAGGGGCTGGTGTGGCTTCCGGATAACTGGAGAGGCAGCCTTTAAAAAAAAAATTTTTTTTTTAAAGAGTGCTGGTGAAACCAGGCATATCTAGGGCCTGGTTTGATCTGTAAGGGCCACCAGTTAGAGGGCCCTGACTAGTTTTAAAAAATGGAATGCTGAGATCCAGAGGGGGGAAAGATTTGGTCCAGTGTCACATAGCTGATTAGAATAATTATAGGGCTGTTGCTGGGTACTGCACTTACACAGATGAATCTGGTGTGGTCCCTACTCACAAGGATCTGGGCATTTGTGACTTAAAAAGTAATATGGGGGAGTTCCCTGGTGGTCTAGTGGTTAGGATTCGGTGCTTTCACTGCGGAGGCCCGGGGAACCATCCCGCATGCTGCGTGGTGCAGCCAAACTACAAAATAAAAAAAAAGAGAAAAGTAATATGTCTCCCATGTGGACAGCCTGATCCTGTTGTCAGGGCCTTCTCCTCTCTGAGTTCATTTAATTCAGTGACTGGTGCTCAAATCTAAGGTCGGGGATAGTCTTTGTCATTACTATCTTTTCTTTTAAATAGGCAAAGCATACATAAGGTAAAAAATTCAACCAGTTCCAGGGAGTTTACAGTTTAACCTCACAGCAGGCCATCAGGGAGGTACTAATGGGTGAGCCATCCAGTAAATGACACAAGGAAGCAACACCCTGGGCCAGGGCGTTGACCACCTTTAAATGGCTTGATGTTCAGTTCCCTAAAATGGGGATTATTAGGTTGTTTTAAGGATAAAATGGTATCATGCATGTAAGCAGCTATTATTATGAGCACTTGATAATTGGAACCTATTAATTAATAATGCTGGGTAGCCCAGGGAATAGGATTTGGCCAAAGAATCCAGAAATTTGATTTCTGCCCCTGCAGACACCATACCACCATCTCCTGGCCCCCCTTGTGGTTTATGGGAGAAAGGTGGGATGGGAAGAGGGCTGTGGTCCTGATGAGTGTGGCCTGGAGGGGGGATTTCTGATTTGAGCTGGACTGACTTCTTCAGTGAGTGGTTGAGGTTTGGCTGTAACCTGCAGACTCTGCTTCTTGAGATCTTGGGATTTACCAGGGAGACCTGGGGAGAAGGGCTGAGAAACTCTGAGACAGGCTGCTTGGGTAAGCACCCCACTACGAGGGTAGTGATCAGGGTGAGTCACCACCTCTGAGCCTGTCTTGCTTTCTCATCTGTAAAATGGGTACAGTCCTGCAAATGACCTTACAGGGCTGTTGTGAAGATTGGATTAAGTAATCAAAGTGTTTATCTCAATGAATTCCCACAATAGTTCTATGACGTGGGGTTACACAGCTACTAAGGGGGCAGGTAGGGGCAGGCGCAGCAAATGAGCATCTTAGATTGCAGATGAACGTCAGGTCACCTCCCTGCCCCCAGGGCAAGGAAGCTGCTGAGAGAGGGGAAGTGGTTGTCCAAGGTCACAGCTAGTCTGTTTTAGGGCCAGAGCCGCATCCCTGATCTCTGGGCTGCCAAACCCGGAATCAGACAAGCCCTCCACCCCCTGGCACTGGTCCTTTCTATAGCTTTGCCCCGAGGGGTGCGTTTCAGGAAGGTGGTTTTGCTGGGTCGTCGCCTTCAGCAGCAGGACGGCGTCCACACTCCCTGAAAACGGGCGTGCGGGAGTCCCCGAGCGCCTGCAAGTAGAACGGAGGTGGGGAGAGCTACCCTCGTGCCCCCACCCGGGCGAGGGGGCGGCCGTGGGCGGCGGCGTCCCCTGGCGCTGGTCGGGCGCGCTTCCCTGTCGCCGCCGCGGCCTCCCTCCGCCTCCCTGGCAGCCGCCGTGCCGCGCGGATGTTCAGTTTCTGCGCGGGGATGAGCGCAGGCTGCGCCCGGCTCCCCGAGAAAAGAACGAAGCGAGCGAGGGCTCCGCGGTCCTCGACAGGGGCCTGGCAGCACCGTGGAGGGGGCTCGACTCTGGTCGCCGGGGCCGGACGAGCGTCGAGCCTCAGCCGCCAAAGGGGACGCCCGGGAGCCGCGCTGCAGTCGAGGGTAACCGCGGGCGGGGCCGGGCGGGCGTTCCTGCGCTGCACCCCGCGGGCCCGGGGCTGCCCGGGAGCCCCTCACTCCTTCGGGGCACACCGGGGCGGGGTGTGGGTCGCCTCCCTCCCGCGGGCTGCACGGCCGGCGTCACGGAGCCGCTCTTTGTGTCTCCCGGGGCTGCGTGTAAGTGTGTAGCGTGTGTGCACGCGCGCTCGGCGCCTCCAGCCCCGTCACCCGGTGCCAGCTTTCCAGGTCCCCCCGCCAGACCTTTGCCCGAGGGGACGCCGCCTGGGCTGCCGGGGGAGTTTCGCTAAGTTGGAGGGAAAACGGCGGGGTGGGGCTGCCCCGCCTCCCCAGACCAGAGGCAGCGCCCCAAAGTTGGTGCTGCAGGTGCAGCGCCCCCTCCTACCACGCTCCTCCCCAGCCAGCCCCGGCCTTGGGAGGCGGGAAGCCCCCAAAGGCTTAGGTCGGGGGCGCGGGATTTTCATCCGCCAACTTGGAGGGTGTCCTACACAGAAGCCGCCCGCGCCGTGAGTGGGGGTGTCGAGGGGCGCGGCTTTCCGGGCAGGGGGCGGCCGAGGCGGAAACCAGGCCGGCTGGCCGGCCGCGGCGAGAGCTTAGCGGCCGCGGCACCGAGCCGGGGTGCCCATGTGACTGCGGTGTGCTTTGGAAGAGGAAGCTGTTAGAGGTCAGTGCAAAGGCGTCACGCCAGAGCGAGCGAGAAGCAGGAGTGAGGGGGGAAACGGGGAATGAGTGCGGGGCAGCCGAGGATGCAGGCGGGGTGACGGCTGCAGGGGCCCGGGACAAAAGCCGCCCCGTCCCAGCTCCCCTGGCCACCCTAAAGCGTGCACTTGCCCGGCAGGAGGGGCGGCCCACGCCTGGCAGCCAGGAAATGAGGGACATGGGAGGAGGGGCCTTTCATATGGAGAGGCGGGGCTGGAACTGGCGCCCCCAAGCTCCGAGGGGCCTCGGAGGGTGCTGGAGGGTGACTGGGAGGGCAGAGCAGACGCAGGCTCAACTTGGAGAACTTTCCCTTGTACGCAGCAGCCGCAGCTCGCAGGGATTCCGTTTCCGCGTGTGCTGGGGAGGCTGGAACTGCGGCAGGAGATTGGCAGGTTGGAGGTGGACGACCTGTTTGGCCGGGGAGACTTGGGTCCTGGAGCCCAAGAGCCAAGCTCCTCTCCTTCCTGCTTTGGGCCCCTGGGTGGGTATCCAGCTGCAGACCGAAGGAAGCACCTCGCCTTTCTCCACCCCACAAACACTTAAATTGTTTTCCCCAGACTGTGTTCTGCTCAGGCCTGGAGGAGGTGGAAACCAAGGTTAGATTAAAGAAAGAGAAGAAGAAAACCGAGAGGAAGAGTGGTTTTAGGAAAATGAGGACTAATATTTTGAAGTGGTGCTTGGAGAGAAGAGGCCGGCGTGGTCCATGGGGGTGGGGTGGGGTGGACTGGGGCTTAGCAGGCCCCCTACCCCTCCAGTTCCTTGGAGAGAAGAGAATCACCCAGGCCTTCAGAGTGGGGACCTGGCTTGGGTGGGCTGGGAGGAGGCAGCAGAGAGTGGAGCCGGAGCCGGAGCCAGAGCCGGAGCTGGGACTTTAACAACCCCAGCGCCAGAAGCACAGCCCGCGCCTGTCTTCGTGACAGGGCTGCGTCCTGTGCTGTCAACTACACCCCTCCGATGGGGTTGCTAGGCAGCGGGGCTCTGATGTGCGGGAAGGCCTTCTGATTTGTCAGCCTCCTGCAGACACATGGTTAAGGCTCCTTCCAGCCTATCCGGAGGAGGGACGCGGGGCACGCCGCCTGCATACTGCCGAGCCCCGGGTCCACCTGAATGTGAGGTGCAAAAGGCAACCAGAGGGAGGGGGCGCCTGGAACCCTCCAGCCTCCTAACCAGCTCAGCCCACGTCCCCCCTGGCCCCCACCATTATCTCCTCTCAGGCTGCTGGCTCCTCCCTGCCCGACCCCGCCCCATTCCTCTCCTCTTCCCAAACCATGGAAAAGCAAAGTGCAGCGGGGAAAAGAGGTCAGTGGGGTAAGCATGTGTATGCGGGCCTCCGGAGGTGCCAAGGTGTGAGAACATGAGCCGTGGGGGACTGCCCCAGCCGTGCTCTTGTGGCTCTTGGGGGAAGGGGTGGGGGAGAGGGAGGGGGCCCTGGCACTGCCGTCTGCCAGGCCCGGACCTGGAAGCCTGTCTGTCCCCCCTCCTCCTAAGCTCTGCCCGCCCCTAGGAGGGCAGCAAGTGGAGGGAGGAGGGAGGGGACGGGTGAGTTCCTGTAAGGAAGGGTGGGTTGTCTGGCAGTTGCTAGAGCTTAGAAGCGGGGCTGCTGGCAGGTTTCTTCTCCCGAATGCCTTCCCTCTGTCCAAGCCGCTCAGGGCCGGGCTCTCCCTCTCTGACTCCCTTCCTCCCTCTCTGCCACTCCACCCCCCCCACCCCGAGGGTCTTTATCGCTTTACTTTTTTTTTAGCAGCTTTATTGAGGTACAGTTCACATACCATTCATCCACTTCAAGTGTACAGTTCAATGTTTTTTAGTATGTTTACAGAGTTGTGCAACCACCATCAATTTTGGTACGTTTTTGTCACCCCACCATGAAGACCTGTACCCATTAGCAGTCACTCCCCATTTCCTCCCAACACCCCCAGCCTCTGGCCACCACTAACCCACTCTCTGTCTCTGTAGATCTGCCTACTCTGGACATTTCATACGTGGAATCATACACCGTGGTCTTTTACGGCTGGTACCCTTGTACTTTCAGCTGCATTGCTTACTTTGCAATCATTTGCAGTTCGTCTTGTCATTTAACTCTCCCAGGGTAGTGCTCCCTTAAGAGTGTTTCATCCTTAATGGCAGGGGTCTTGTGCGTTTCTCTAAGTGCCATGCCTAGCTCTGGGCTGGACCACTGGTTGCCTCTCAGTACGTGATTGTTGAATGAATGAGGAGATGAATGGGGACTAGTAATTGGCAAGCTATGCAGGTGGTTTACAGCTGAATTCCAGAGGGCCCAGCTGCTGCAAAGGGGCCTGGCAGCTTGGGAGAACTGCAGGTATAGGAGCTGGAAGGAGCAGAAATGAAGCCTCTTGCTTGGGTAGGAGGCAGGGGTGGGGCAAGAGTAAAAACCGTCTGCGAGGAAGGAACCAAGTGGCCTGTGGGTTGCCAGCTCTCTCTCGCGGGAACCTGAAAACAAAAATGCCTCTCCCAGCCTTGGGGGCAGGTAGCCAATGCTTGAGATTCGCCACCTGATCACAGGGGCTTCCCCGGTGGGGAACTCCGATTAGATTGGGTCTAAAAAAAAAAGAAAATTCCCCAGTGTCAGCGTTTATAAAAGGGCAGCAGGTCAAGCATCTCTGAAGCTGTTTGCTCACCTCCTGTGATTTCAGGCATTGAATTGTTTTTCTGCTTCCCCGCTTCTGTGCTGCAGGTACTGTCTGATGAGCGTGAAAGGTTGTTTCACTGACTTCCACATCGACTTTGGAGGCACTTCCGTTTGGTACCATGTTTTCCGGGGTGGGAAGGTGAGTTGAGTCTCTTCAAACCTCTGTACATGCCTGGCTGTTTGTGCAGGGAGGGGCTCGCTCACCTTTCTGCTTCTGCCCCCGCCTCCAGCCAGACCCCACCCTGTGAGGACTTTGTCACCCTCTGTCTTCTTCTGGAGGGAAAGGTCAAGGTCAACTCTTTTTTTTTTTTTTTTTTTTGCGGTACACGGGCCTCTTACTGTTGTGGCCTCTCCCGTTGCGGAGCGCAGGCTCAGTGGCCATGGCTCACAGGTCCAGCCGCTCCGTGGCATGTGGGATCTTCCTGGACTGGGGCACGAACCTGCGTCCCCTGCATTGGCAGGCGGACTCTCAACCACTGCGCCACCAGGGAAGCCCAAGGTCAACTCTTTTGCATCACATCTGGTCACCCTTTCACACCTGCTTACCCAATCCCGTGTCCTACGCATCTTGGGCCAGATTAGAACTCCAGATTTGGCTCCCAAGAACCTCCAGCTGTAATTTCAGCTCCAGCACTGGGACCTTTTAACTTAAAAGTCTAGTTGCCTGCAAGAACAGTTTACATTAGGGACAGACATCACCCAGAGAAAGGACGTGAGTCATGCGTTCAGGGTGCTCCTGCTGTGTCTGCTCCTGTGTGCATGTCCACCTGGGGACGTCGGGGTCCCTGCATGGATGTGGGTGCTCCTCGAGAATACGTGTGTGCTGCCCTGCTCCTCTGGGTCTGCGTGTGCATTTGTCTTAACCGAATGTTTTGGAAGAAATTCCGGGTAGGAAGTCATCCCTCTTGGTTCCAGATGTTTTTCCTCCTTCTCCAGAGCCAGCACAAGCTGGTTTTATTTATTGGGCCATTTTATCCTACAACTTAGGAAATTCCCCTTCTTCTCCTTCCCCCACCTCCCTGACAAGCCCACGGCTCAGGAGAAAGAATGTTCCACTCAGTCCAGGAAGTCTTCCCACCCTGGTGTTTCAGCTGGAATGGAGATTCTCTAAAGGCGGGCAAGGGGTGTCCCAGAAGGGCGGCACAGCCTTCCCTGACACCCCAGAGACCCTTTGGGCCTGGTCCTGGAAGGGTCCCCGGGGATGTGTCCTCCCCCACCCTCCCTGCTCCCAGGCAGGTGGGGCTGTCTTCTGGGTTGCGGCAGAGCCTGGAAGAAATCAGAGACTTTGGCCTGGATCTTTAACTGATTGCTTCCTTTTCCTCCTAAGATCTTTTGGCTGATTCCTCCAACCTTGCACAATTTGGCACTGTACGAGGAGTGGGTGCTGTCAGGCAAACAGAGCGACATCTTCCTGGGAGACCGTGTGGAGCGATGCCAAAGAATTGAGCTGAAACAGGGCTACACATTTTTCATCCCTTCCGGTAGGTTCCCGCGAGGCTGGCACTGGGCTCTTTGCTTGGCCACTGACTCTTAGTAGCCTCCTGTTGGCCCGGTGGCCTCAGCCAGGCGTTTAGGCCAAGTGATGGGGTTTCTCTGGGCCTCCTTGCCCTTGGCAGTCCCTGAGAGAAGGAGAGAAGCAGGCCTCAGGCTGCAGGGAAAAATAGCCTCTCACATCTTACCTGTTTTTTCCTGCCTGTGAGCTAGAATTCTCTCTTGGGGAGAAAGCCTCCTGAGGGCCCTCCCTCAGGGGAAGTTTGAATGCCTTCCTCCAAGATGTCCTGCTGAGATTTCTGAGGGTGAGGATGAGGGTGGTCCTGTGGGGAGGGGAGGGGCAACTTCATCCTGATGGCTGGGAAGGGGAGAAGGGAGAGTTGGCCCAGGGGAAGAGGGTAGAGGGGAATGTGCCCAGAGTGGCAGCTTCCTTCCTGCAGAACAAGATGAAATGTAGTTGGGATCAAGGTCAGTTTCTGTACTTGGACTCTCCCCTTTCAAAAAAAAAAAAACATTAACTACAAGTATAGCAGAGGGCAATAATTAAGAGCATGGGCCCTGGGGCCAGAAAACCCCGCCCTAATTCAAATTCCTGCTCTGCCGCTTACAAGCCTGACTTCCTGGAAATGACTTAATCTCAGTGCCTCAGTGTTCTCATCTGTAAAATGGAAGACTTCCCAGGGTGGTAGTGAGGACTGAGTGAACCGAGACCCATTTGCCTACAGCTCCTGGGAGATGGGCTGAGGGCTTTTGACCAGTTACAGGCCGAGTCACTAGTGGATGCGGCAGATGACCTGGGAATCTTAGGCTGCATTTTAGTGGAAGTGTTTTACTCAGCATGAGGCAGGTGACAGTCCCACTGTATAGAGTGAGAGGGTCAGGCCACATGTAGGAGGTTGTGTTCCTCGTGGGTTGTAATGACTTACCCTCATGGGTAAGTCAACCTCGAGAGAGAGAAGAGTCTGGATACCACATCAGGTGAGGTGAATTTGAAGGAGGGATTGGGTTGTTTTACCCAGGAAGGGAAGGTGTATGGTAATGGCCATCAGCCAGTTGAAGGATCATATCTTGGAAGACGAGGTATAGCCAAGTGGTATTGGAATGAGTTGATCTGCTAGGCACTGAGCTCCCCGTCACTGGAGGTACACAAGTAGAGGCCATATGCCAAGGAGCCTGCAGGGAAATTGCCACTGAGTGGAAGCTTGGATCTTAGGGTCCAAGGCCTCCTTTGAGGCCACTAAGATCCATTGGATGGAGAAGCTGGTCACACTTAAGTTTCTGAGAGTTGGACTGGAGTTGGCCTTGGGTCTGGACATCAAGTCAGTGTCAACTCAAGGGGGAGCGGTTGTGGTGGCAGTTCCCACTGGGGGGATGGGACCTGCACACGCGGGCTCTTCTAGAAAGTTGGGCAGAGATTTCACTATTAGGGAAGTTTGGGATTTGGAGGTGGTGGGGTTTAGTGGGGGTGACTTTGTTGTCAGGGCCCCAGGTCCATCCTTGGAGCTGCTTGACTCCGGGAGGGGAGGGACTGCTGCTTGGGACAGGAGGGAATTGTAGTTGGTGGACAGCATTTATGGAGCACACCCTGGAAGGAGGTGGTATCCTGCAGCGTGTTCAAGGCCACTCTGCAGGTGTTGGAAGATCGGCCCTGGTAGATTCAAAGGGAGGCTGGCGTGCTCTTGGCCTTGCTGCTGTCTTTGTGACTTTGGGCTGATCTCTTCCCCTCTCTGTGCCTCAACTGTCCCATCTCTACAGTGGGGGCAGGGTGAGGCTGAACTCTGGGATCCTCAAGGTCCCTCCCAACTCTGTCCCCTGAGTGCAGGCCTCCTTAGCCTCCCTGGGAGGACAGGCGTTTTTCTCACAGGGCCTTTTTCAGAACTGGGAGGTGGCCCATTGCTTTCCCCCGATCTGGGATGGGAAGGGGGTTAATTTTGGTGCCTTAAGCAAGTTGGAAAAGGTCTCAAGAAGCAGCATCTAAGCCCCAGCAGGGGTGTGACTGTTGAAGGCAGGAAGAGGGGACGTGGATTTGAACTGCAGCTGGTAGGAGTCTGTTTAGAATTCAGCAAAGACTTTTGGCCCTAACAGTCTTGAGTGAGACACCAGGATTTTTTTCCTGGATTTTGGGAAACAAAAAAGGGATAGTTGGAATTTGTCACCTTCTCAAGGGCAGGGTGTACATGTGGTTCCCCGACATTGATTTCATGAAGTTAAAAAAAAAAAAGTTGGGAACAGATATCAACGTTATTATCTTATAGTTTTGCTAAATATGGGCACTAATTAAAAAAAAACAACCTGTCAGCTACTTTTGCTGATGTTTCGTGAAAGGAAGACTATTCTGACACTAAAAAAGATGGGAGTATGTAATACCAGAATAAAGGACAGTCACTACTTGAAATTTGATGGGTTTGAGTTTATGAGAATCTATACCATCTTCATTTTTCTTATTTTGTTGTCAACCAGTGAAAACTAAAGGACCAGAGTTTTGGAGTCACTGAACTAGCTGAGCATCTTGGGTCCTCACACCCTCTGAACCAGACACACATCTGAGATTTGTGGTAGCTGGGATGTGGCTTTGGGGAGAGAGCCTTGGGGAATCCCGCCACTGCATGTGAGCTTTTGGGTGTGGAAAGTGGTGAATCTAATTCTGGCATTTCCCACCTCTGACCTGGGTTTTCACCTCCACAGTGTGACCTTAGATGTGCCCTACCTCACGCTGGCCTCAAGCCTCCCCATCAGCTCTGTGAAAGCTCGTGGATGCCATTGGGTTAGGAAGATTTTAAACGTCACAGTATCTTTGTAGACTTGGTTTATCTTTTTCTTCTTTTGTCTGAGGGTGAAGGGGTTGGGTGCTAGCTATGCTTCAGAGGTGGTGGTTCTTCAGGCCTCATTCTTGGTTAGTCCAGGAAAGCTGCCTGGAAGAGGAAGACTGTTGAAGGTGACTCAGGAGTAAGATGACCTGGAGAAAGGGGCTTGGGTTTGTCCTGTTGAGCTGGCAGCTCTTGAAGGTGGAGGAGGTGGGAATACAGTAGCCTCGCCAGGCCACAGAGTCAGAGTTAGAGTCGGGAGTGGCCCGGGAGTCACCAAGATTCAGCCTGATCATTAGGAGTAAGGAAAGCTGGAGTTGGAACTCAGCAGTGGAACTGGTGACATCTTTTTCCTTCCCTTGACCTGACCTACGGCCAGTTCCCCCTCTGGCTTCACCTGCCCAGGTGAACTGTAGTTAATAGTAATAACTTGCGTTACTGAGCAACAATCATTTTATGTACATCACTTCTCCGTAAGAATGTAAGGAAACATCCCCCCAACCCCCACTCCCACCCCCTTTTTTTTTTTTTTTTTTTTTTTGTGGTACGCGGGCCTCTCACTGTTCTGGCCTCTCCCGTTGCGGAGCATAGGCTCTGGACGCGCAGGCTCAGTGGCCATGGCTCACGGGCCCAGCCGCTCCGCGGCATGTAGGATCTTCCCGGACTGGGGCATGAACCCGTGTCCCTTGCATCAGCAGGCGGACTGTCAACCACTGCGCCACCAGGGAAGCCCTCCCACCCCCTTTTTATTTTATTTTATTTTATTTTTTTTATTTTTTTTTTTGTGGAACACGGGCCTCTCATTGTTGTGGCCTCTCCCGTTGCGGAGCACAGGCTCCGGACGCGCAGGCTCAGCAGCCATGGCTCACGGGCCCAGCCTCTCCGCGGCATGTGGGATCTTCCCAGACCGGGGCAGGAACCCGTGTCCCCTGCATCGGCAGGCGGACTCTCAACCACTGCGCCACCAGGGAAGCCCCCCCCTTTTTAAAAGTGAAGGTTCCTGAGGCCCAGAGAGGTGAACAAACTAGTCCAAGGTCACACAGTTAATAAGTGACAGGGCAGGATGAGAACCCAAGTGTGTCTAGTTTCAGAACCCACCTGGTTCCCTGTCAGCCTGGGAATCAGCAGGCTTGGGATCTGGTCCCCCTTCTCGGCTGTGTGAGTTTGGGAGAATTTTGTGCTCATTTAATAAACTTTCTTAAGGGTCCACTTGGCAGTGCGGAATGTGCTGGGGAGGACGTGAGATGTACACTCCATCATGAGTGTATGTCCAGCCAGGTAGCATCAGGATGGTGGAGCCCAGTACAGGGGCTTGGGAAGGACCCTGGGGTCTGTGGCTTGGGCTGGCCTGAAAGTATTTCCCATCCTTGCCTTGTAGTAAAACTCACAGTAGCCCCAGGTATTTCTTAGACTTGGGCAAGTCTGAGAAACAGTAACTCCTAGCTACTTAACAGTATAATGGCTTGGACCTGAGATGATCTATCTGTAAACTGGGTGCAGAGCAGAGAAGGGCTGGCAGTGAAGCAGGCTGGGGTGGAGGCGCTCTGGGAAACTGGGGAATTGCTGCTTGGCTCCAGCCAGTTAGGGCTGGAGGGCCTGATGGGCCCAGCTTCTCATTTTTCTGGAGAGGAAAGCAGTTCAGATAGCCTTGTGAAATTTCCTCATTTTAAAAAAAATTTATTTATTTTTTTGTTTTTGTTTTTGGCCACGTTGGGTCTTTGTTGCTGTGCGCAGGCTTTCTCTAGTTGCGGAGAGCGGGGGCTACAGTTTGTTGCGGTGCGCGGGCTTCTCATGGGCTCAGTAGTTGTGGCTCGCTGGCTCAGTAGTTGTGGTGCACGGGCTTAGTTGCCCCGCGGCATGTGGGATTTTCCCGGACCAGGGATCGAACCCGTGTCCCCTGCATTGGCAGGCGGATTCTTAACCACTGCGCCACCAGGGAAGCCCGAAATTTCCCCATTTTGATAACATGGGTGGGTCAAACTGTACATGCCCCTGGGTCTGATGCAGCCCGTGGCCTGGCAGTTTGGGCCCCTGGTACCAGCTATGAGCTCCCAGAGAGGAGAGGCCATCCTGGCTTCATCCTGGCAGCCACCGTGCCCAGCCCCGGGCCTGGGCCAGCACAGGGAGTTCGTGGATGCTCCTGAAGGAAGCAGGCCATGGGCCTCTGTGAGGCACCCCTGAGTTCTGGGACCTTTGGGTTTATCCCTGCAACAGCCACACAAATGTGGGTCAGGGGCCTTTTCATTCTGAACCCTGAGCGTTTGGGCTGTGGGTCAGACACCATGTGCCCCCGCAGCCTTCTCGACCCTTCACGTCCCAGAGAATACCCGTCAGTTGGTTTTGTGGGTCGCCTGCTTTCCTTCCGTGACTGGATCTGTCCCTTGTCGCTTGGCCTGGTAGCCTCTGTTATCGCCTTCATGTTGTTGGAGTCTCTGGCCTGGAAGCAGGAGGCAGATGCCAGCATCCTCGGTACAGTCACCAGTCTGGGAACAATTGCTCTCTCGTGCTTCCTGGGATGCAATGAACGAGTATTGGGAGGGTGGGTTCAGATGGGGCTTCTGAATGCTGTTATTTCCACTCAGTGGTTCTTCCGGAGGCAAGTGTTTATTTAAAAAAAATTTTTTTTTTACTTTTTTTTTTTTACTTTTTAAAATTTTTTGGCTGCACTGCACGGCATGTGGGATCTTAGTTCCCTGACCAGGAATGGAACCAGCGCTGCCTGCGGTGGAAGCGCCGAGTCTTAACCACTGCACCACTAGGGAAGTCCTAGAAGCAAGCATTTAAGTAACGGAGCAGATGTGAGGAGGGCTGCGGGCAGGGGGATGGGCAGTGACTCTAATCCAGGCCAGGCTGCCTGACCTACCTGCGAGGCACTGGCCTGTGGAGGAGAGGAGAGTGGAGAGAAGCTCCTAGAACCCCTGGAATGTCAGTACAGATTCCCTGCCCCTCTCCTCGCAACAGCACCTCTCACATCAGGGGAATAGATGTAAGTCGAGCGAGTCTGCGTTTCCAGAAGGGAGAGTCCGGGGCTGATGAATGCAGATTCACGAGGGTGCCGTTCCTTCCAAAGCCCTCATGATGGACGGGACTACCACGCATATCAGCGGCAGCTGCTTACACGGTTTGAGTTCTGACAAGGGAAGCAGTGGTCTTCTTCATTTCACACGGGCACGTGGAGGCCAGGAGAGGGGACAGTCGAGTGCCCCAGGCCACGTGGTGAGTCAGCACTGGGGACAGTCTCCACCCCAGGCCCCTGGACGTGGGCTTTCATAAGCATTAGGTGGGCATGCGAGGAGCATAGGAAAGGGTCCCAGGAATCTTTGTCCCATTCAGGCTTCACCCCACCACAAGCATGTGCTTGAACCCGGCTGTCCTAGGTCCCAGTCTTAGGAAATGTCGCTTAAATAATGCTGGTGGTGGTAACAACAATGTAATAGACAGTGTGGCTTCGCTTGGTAGAAACAAGAAAAAATGTACAGTTGAGAATATCAGCTGGTACACAGCTGAGGCAGAGAGGCTGAAGCAGATGTGGAAAACGGGACTTGTTTTTTTTGGGTTTTTTTTGGCCTCACCGCGGGGCCTGCAGGATCTTGGTTCCTGGACCAGGGATAGAACTTGTGCCGCCTGCAGTGGAGGCGTGGAGTCTTAACCACCGGATCGCCAGGGAAGTCCCGGAAACCGGGAAACCGGGACTTTAGAGGCGCAGCCGCTCTGCTGCACGGGGCGGGGCGGGGGGCAGGGAGGTGGTGGGGAAGGAGCCCAGGTAGCTCCGCAAGGGCACAGCTGCAGGCAAGGGCACACCTAGCGGGCAGAGCGGCGGGCAGAGCGGCGGCCAGAGCTGTGGGCGGGTAACTGCAGAAGCGAGTTACATAAAGCCTTTGCTCCTGTGCTCCTGGCTGGCGGGCTTCCCCTGCCCTCCCCTGAGCACCACCAGCACTGTCCCACCGACTGTCCCCAGTAGGGGAGGGCCCGCCGCCCAGAGTGTTGACACAGATGCCAGCAGTGGCCTCGCAGCCTCCGAGCTCTCTTTCCAGGTGGCAGCCCGGCTCCCGGCAGCCGTGGCCACCCGTGGCTGCCCGTGACTCAGGGCTGGCGTGTTCAGCTCCCCAAGGAAAGAGACTGGAACTGCTCCCGCTCGGCGTGGGCGGGGAGGCCTCTATACTTTGCTTCCGAGCGAATGAATTAGGCTCAGCGTTGTGGAGAACGCTTGGGATCTCAGGTTGCCCCTGTCTGTCCCCTTTCCCCTCTGCTGTCCCTCTGTCTTTCACCGTGAGCCCCTTGGCCTCTGTCCGTCCTTGTCTTCACCTCTGTCTTTCTTGGTTCCCTTTGTGCCTCCCCTCCGTGTTTGCAGGCCTGTCTCCCGGGACTCCCAGGCCTGTGCTAATAAGCCTCTGACGCAGCGGCAGTGCAGCATGGCAGTTAAAAATGGAGCCGCTGTCACGCACCTGCTGTGACGTCATTCAGCAAGTGACTTCCTTCTCGGAGCCTCGGTTTCAGCATCTGTAAATGGGAGTGGGTTATAATGCCACCCCTCCCCTCGCTCTACACTGTCCAGTATGGTAGCCAGGAGCTGCATGGAGGACTGTTGAGCACTGGACACACGTTCAGTCCATCATTGAAGGAATTAGGCGGCTTGCTTTGTCTCTAGCCTTCATGGACCAAGCGGAGGCCAACTCCCTGGGTTCCAATCCTTATACGTGACTTCACTTTTCTGTGCCTCAGTCTTCTCGTCCGTAATTTGGGGGTGAATGTCGCATGTACCTTGTAGAGATCTTGTGAAGATTAAATGAGGGGAGCCCTGTCAAGCCCTCAGGCCAGTGCCTGGCACAAAGGTAGTCTTCAGTTATCCTTCTCATGATTGCAGTGCCAGCCTTTGGGCCAGGAGCTCAGGGAGATGAAAAAGCCGTGCCCCAAGGTGTTAATAAGCTGCAGTCGGCAGGAGAGAGACTTGTCAGCAGTTATAGGGCAGAGCAGAAGCAGAACTCATATGGGGATGCAGGTGTCATGTGGCTGAGGAGACCACCTGGAAATGGGCCTTGGAGGATTTTGATGGCAGGGGGTGGCTTCGGGCAGAGGAGGCATCTGGGTTCTGGCGGGATGTCACGACCCTTAGTTGTGGCCCCGAGCAATCCTTGACACCTCCTGAGATGGACGGTCGCTGGGATGATGAGGAAAAGGCTTAAGGACATATGAGTAGCCTGAGTGAGGGGTTTTCAGCTCCCTGGCCTGCAGGGGAGAGGGACAGGGCCTGCCTCTATGTTGGCTGCTGCAGCCAGGTCCATTGTAACACTTCATCACCAAGGTCTTCAGGACAAGGGGGTTGGTCTGCAGCTGCCCAGGACCGACGTGAGCTAGCCAGGGGTCACTGCCAGCAGCAGTCAGTGGGGCTGCGGGTCTGGGTCCTCTAGGCCAGCCAGGAGCTCAGCCCTCTGCATCAGGCAGCCCGAGCGTCCTCCCTCTGGCCCTGAGTGCTCACCTGGGCCTCCTGCGCCCTCCTGCATGTGGGCATAGTGAGGGCCCCCAAAGGGCCAGTGGTTGACCCTCTCTGTGCCCTCCCCACCCCAGGCTGGATCCATGCAGTCTACACCCCCGTAGACTCTCTGGTGTTCGGCGGAAACATTCTGCACAGCTTCAACGTGCCCATGCAGCTCCGGATCTACGAGATCGAGGACAGAACGCGGGTGAGGCGGCTTCCTTTTCTTCTCGTGGCCACACCGGCCCCCGAGCTCTGCCTGGTGCTTGGGGTGCACAGGACGGTCATTCCGAAGTCCTTCCTGGTCCCTTGTCCCTCCTGCTCCCTGCCTCAAGCCAGGTCTTGGTCCTGGTTCTGCAGGGCAGGGGGTGCCCGCGAGAGCCCCACCCAGAGCCCCGGGAGTTTCTGTTCACCTCCAGGCTGGTGACAGCCAAAACCCCCTGTTGAAGAGGAAGTATCTCTTGAGAAAGCACCGTGAGATGTCAGGAACCGTGCCTCTTCCTTCTTCCCACGTGTATGAAGGGATGCGAGGGAGTGGGGGGATTTCATGGTTGTTGTGGTGGTGGTTTGGAGCGGGGCGGGCGGGGCTGGACCTTGGAAGGTAGGTCAGGTCTTGACCATGTGGGGGCCCCAGATGTGATGTAGGACCCCGAGGAAGCCAGTGTCTGTGAGTCCCCCAGGGACTGTCTGAGTTCTGCCTCAATGTCTGCTTGTGGCTGGGTTGTCGGGGGGGTGCTTTTCTCCTTGATGGTTTCTCAGACACTGCATCCCACCCCCAGCCCCATGCCCTAGGAGCAGGGACCAAGGCTCGGACACCTGACAATGGGCTCTCTGCCATGCTCTGTTCCATTCCATGAGGTTCCTCTGAAAAGCACTGACTCTTCCTTGCTGGAACTTGACCCAGCGTCCCCAGGCATTTGAGACAGGTCTGAGAGCGGGAAACTGGGGCAAAAAGGGCCTACTTCTTTTCTCTTACAGTTCTTCAAATATTTTTCTCTCTCTCTTTTTTTTAATTGAGATATAATCCACATACACCAAGTGCACAATTCAGTGGCATTGAGCACATTCGCAGAATTGTGCAGCCATCACTTCTAATTCTAAGACATTCTCATCACCCCAAAAAGAAACCTCATACTCAGTAGCAGTCACTCCCCATTCCCCGCTCCCTAGCCTCTGGCAGTCACTGGTCTGCTTTCTATCTCTATGGATTTGCCTGTTCTGGATATTTTATGTAAATGGACTCATATAAAATGTCCTTTTGGTCTGGCTTCTTTCACTTAACATTGTGTCTTCAAAGTTCATCTACGTTGTGGTATTTGTCAGTGCTTTGTTCCTTTTTATGGCTTAATCATATTCCATTGTATGGATAGACCACACCTGGTCTTCTTGGGCTTTGCCTTGGAGTTGACTTTTTTCCCAGAGAGGGTTGTCATGGCCGGACCCTAAAGAAGCATCGCATAGAAGCAGATGCTCTGTGCCCAGGGTTCGTGCCTTTCTTGGTCTTATTTCCAGGCCTTGGTCTGCATGGAACCACATACATGAGTCAAAGTCTTAGCCACTGTGTATGCATCTGACCTTTTTAATAGCCCCAGTGTTGAGGGACCTCGTCCAAGGGTTTCCTGGGGACCACTTTGAACCATATTCAGTGGGCAGGTAGGTGTGTTAACAAGGTCAAATGCACATTCTTCAGATAGGCTAGTTTGCTGCTGGGATGCCCATATCTGCAGAGACTGGGTCTTGCTTTGTGGATTTTTGTGCCTCTTTTCTGTTGCCTGCCTACCGTCCCTTTCCTGGTCTGGCGGGGAGGCCAATCCCAGCCCTGGTCTGGGGGATGCTGCCCTGTGGCGTTCTAGAGAAAGGCACCATTTGGGTATGAGTGGTCATCTTATCCTCTGGGTCAAGTGTTTTCTGGGACTCTGGCCAACTGTTCTTTGGCCAGCCCTGAAGAATGGGCCAGTTTGTTTGTGAGCAGACAAGTAGGTGTGGGATAGAAAAGGAAAAAAAAAGTCAAGCCCACAACTTTCCAGGCAATTCCTGAAAGCCAGAGTCAGGCTGGGATTTCTAAAGGCTTCAGCAACTCACTTGGCAGCCGTCCCCCTCCCCCAGGGAATCTGGATCATACATCTCAGTGGATTTGGGCCCCATCATTCCGTTAGGAGCCCAGATCCTCTCCCCTGTCTGCGGGAGGTGGGAGGGAGGGTAATGGAGTAGAACCCCGAGCACCATGCTGAGCTGCCATGGAATATCGCACCCACGTGGAGATGAGTATGGCAGCGCCCCCTCCCCCAAGGCCCACTGTCGCTGTTGTCTCAGTGGGCACCCCATCTGGTTTCCTGAAGCAGGTGGACGGGCGGAGGGCAGGCGGGCAGGCTGGGCGGGAACCAGCGGCAGGCTGTTTAATCTGCTTTGATTTCTGGTCTTTGGAGAGGGCTTGGCTACAAGGCCCAATTGTTTATGTCTTAGGAGCCAAAGCAGACAAAAGATGCTGGGGAGAGAGAGCACTGGAAGCCAGATAAAATGCCAGGGCTCCTTGTCAGCTTGCTACAACTTAATTCTTTATATCCCTGCGAGCTTTCTTAAGAAGGTTATGGCCATTTAAAAATAGTTTTTCAAGAGTCCTGAAACACGGCTTTGCTTGGAAACCAAATGCTGAGGGTGGGACAGAGGAAACTGTCAGTCTCTAAGCCCCACGGTGTGGGTTTGTTTTAGAAAGATAATTTGCTTTTGTGGCCCAAGGTGGGGAACCTCCCCATAGAGACCAGGGGAACCCCAGTGTTCTCCTATGTGTCGGAAGCATGTCTTGTTCTCATGAGTTGAATATTTCTGGGCTGCATGATAGGTGACTTTACCCTGCTGTCCATAAGGCAAGCACGCACAGGTGCAGGCATTCTGGGACTGGGGGGTTTTTCATTTCCTGACCCCCTTTTGTAGATTAAATCTTTCCCCTCTCATTTTAAAGATAAGCAGAGGGGTGAAGAGCTACACCAAAGAATGGTTGTGTTGCATGTTTATTATTTGAAGATAACATCTTGACAACTCTCACTACATATTTTTAACTCCAGTTAGCTTGATAAGGGACAGGAATGGTCCAATTGATCATTAAACTGCCATCTCTCTTATATTTATCTTTTTTTTTTTTTTTTTTCCCCTAATGGCTCTAGTGAAAGCAGCCTTCTCAGGAAAGGTAATGCCAACATGTCCTATTCCCTCTCAGCCAGTGAATCTATTTGGAAATTGCAAATAATTTACCCTTCCTCTCACCTTTCCCCTACCATTGGATTTTTTTTTTCTTCCATTGACTTTTTTTTTTTTTTTTTTTTTCCAGGAGAAAAACAAATTTTAAGACACTTCCCACCCACCCTGATATTTTAGTTTTTCAAGTCCTTGAGACCTGGGAGTTGTAGATGCACCAAAACATCTTTGGTTCTGATCTCCTGAGGTCACTCAGCTCCAAGAGGAAGGGCTTAGGCCAGGTGCCACTCAAATGGACCTTGGGGACCTCAAACTGACCCCTTGAGACCCACTGATAGATTGATTACCCACCCCCAAGCTGGGAGCATGGCCTGCTTTCTGACTGCCTTGCCTTTCGGTGAACAACTCAATTTGATGAGGCTCCGAAGCTGTCAACAAATAATGTTGAGCAATCGTGTGTTTAATGTTCCCAGGCATGTGGCTGAAACCTTTTGAAGGCGAAGGGTGGAAGGCGACAACCTGTTTGTAAGTCAATTCTTTGCAAGTTTTGTTCCCTGTGGTGCTCTCTTGGAAAAAAAAAAAAATAAGAAAAATAAAACGAAAAAGAATTTGAATTCCTTCATCAGCATTTGTTTTCACCCAGCTGGTTTCCCTTGGGTTCAGCAACAATGAGGGGAGACTTATCTTCCTCTCTTGAACTACAGCCAAAAAAAAAAAATTTTTTTTTTCCCTAACCTAGAAAGATTCTCAGGCGCCATGGTGCCCATCAGGGCAGATTGGCTCAGACGGTTTCCCAAATTTGAAAAGTCAAAAGCAACTTGAGTGTTTTACCAATCGAGTCAGGAGATGTGAGTGAGGGTCTGAGAAGAGGCAGGCCTGCCTGTCCTCAGCCTGCTCTGGAGGTTTTGATGATTTGTTTCAAAATTGCTTGGCCCTTGTTCTGGAGTGGGGGTGGGGCTGAGAACTGCCCCCTCCCCAAACTCTCTTCACAGGAGGACAGGGTCTGCCTCAGGCCAAAGAGCCTTTTTCTCCTTTTCAAACTCTGGAGGACACTGATCCAATGACTGAAAAAAGATTAATACTCTCCCAGCAATAAAACTGGGGTTCTCGGGAAAGTAGCTGGAGCCAAGGAAACCGCTAGATGATGTTCCCAACTCCATGCATCCCCCCGAGGAGCTCAAAAGCATGTGGCAGCCAGGATCTCATTCCAAAGCACACCATCCACCAGAGGCAGGGAGGTCAAATGGACCCAGGACGCAGATGGGAGAAGCGAGGCGCCCCCAGTGTGAGAAAAAGGCCTCGCAGCTGGAAACTGAGTCAGTGGGGCCTGGGGTGGATGGGGAACTGGAGCTGAGACTCTCAGAGGGCAGGGTGGGGGCCTTTTCCAGGTGGGCACTGAGAGACACAGGAAAATAGTATTTTAGGGCAGATGAAGCACCTAGGTCAGCTTGTATTCAATTCGCCTTCCTCCCAGATGTAGAATGTCGCCTGTTGGTTGTGAGCAAAGCAAGGTGGGAGAGTGTGCTTCCTTGACATCCAACTCCCTGAGTTCCTGGAGGACGGGAGAGGTGAGGAGGGGTCTCTGGCTCCTGCACAGGTCCCTCAAGGCAGACCCACCCTTGGTGAGAGGGTCCAGGAGTGAGCGTGGACATGTGGGATGCATGTGTAGCCTCGCAGAAGAGGGCCCAGACATGGGAGACGGGGACCACTTCCCACCACCCTTGCCTGCTCAGGATGTAGTTTCTGAAAGACTCTTCTGTGCCAGGGCCATCAGTGGTATTTCTTCCTCCCCATGTCTTGCTGCCATCTCGTTGGTGTAGGCCCCGTGCTGCCACCCATCAGAATCCCCCTGGGGCTGGGTCTTTTCACAGCTCTGATGCACAAAGCTCTCTGCACCTATACTTCCTCCCCTGTCAGAAACAGCCAAAAGGGGATCTCCAGCTGGACTGCTGCTCCAGACCCGGGGCTGTGTTCCCCAGTGTTAGGATGGTCCAGGGTCACACCAGGAACTTGTGTCAGAGGGAGTCATCTGTGGAGATACAGGCTGGAAGTGCCAGATGTTGTGGGGGAGGAGCAGGAGGTGGACCCCTCTGAGGCCCCACCCCTGTGGTAGGAGAGGCCACACCCCCTCCATCCTCATTGGTCCACCTCCTGTGGCCTCCCTCTGGGTACTGGATATGCTTGACTGCCTGTCTCTGCAAATGGGTAAGGTTTGGGGTTTGATTTCTGTTTTTCAAGGTGGGAGGGAAGGGTAGTAGAGTCTATGCAAGAATTTTGGAGAACCAGCAAGGAGCCCGTGCCTGTTGTAGCTAGAATCAGGCAGGGGCTTGCATCCGCAGGTACCCGCACCCTCCGTCAGCAGGTCAGGGGACAACTCTGTTTCTCTGCATCTCACAGAAGCACAAAGTGGACCCTGTACAGCTTTCCCTGTGCAAAGCTCAGAGACCTTTGAAATGATGCTCTTACATAGGCCTCTTCACCCGCTCTTCCTCCTCATTTGTGCATGCTGGTATCTTGCCCCTTCCAGCGCTTCCCTCCAGCCCACCCCCCATTTTTCCTTCCCATCATTTGTGCTCTTGCTAAGGTGATGAAAATAACTCCCACCCCCAGGAACTTTCCCCTCCCCAGACCCCAGTGCCGTTCTCTCTCTCCTTTCCCCTCTGCCGTCCAGAAGCTGACCTCTGCACCTGGATCTTTGCTTTCAGGTGCAGCCCAAATTCCGTTACCCCTTCTACTATGAGATGTGCTGGTATGTCTTGGAGAGATACGTGTACTGTGTGACCCAGCGGTCCTACCTCACTCAGGAATACCAGAGAGAATCAATGCTTACTGGTGAGTGAGCCTTGCAGTCCGGCCGCCTCGACGGCTCAGCTGGGGCAGGCATAATGTTTTTCAGTGGGGCTTTGGGAGTCCTGGGTTCTGGGAATTCTTTTGAGCCTGAGTGTCAGCAGATTCCTAGAGACCCTTGAGGAGAGGAGGGGAAGCCATCCTTGTCAGTTTCCCACTTGGAATACAGAGTCCAAGAGAGGGAAATTGTGACCCCAACAGAGTCATCTTGGGAGCCCCCAGGTCTTGCTGGTTGACTGTGCAGAGGTAGCGGGGGGGCCAGTCCCGGACAAGGTTGCTGAGACAGGCTCCCTGCAGAACAAAGAATCCTGGTTCTTTTTTTGAATCCCTTCCTGGCCACCAGCTGATTCTTCTTTCTCCCTGTGTTGGGGGTTAGGTTTTTGTCTATATAGAAGCAGGCCTAAGAGATGCAGCCAGTCCCTCAAAACCCAGGCCAGCTATAAGCCAGAGGGAGGGGTGACCAGGGCTGGGGATGCAAGCTTGGCAGAGCAGTGGGTGGTTTTGACAGAGGCAGGGAGAGAGCGTTTATAAGCCACAGCTGCAACGCCCTGCCCTGCTGCCCTTACTTAAAGGGACATCATCCCCCCAAAATGGCTCAGTCCTTGAGTCTTGACTCACAGGCACCCGCCCTAAAGTTGCACCTAGCTGTGACAGCCCCAAAGAGCGATCTGTAGGAAGAACATGCTTCTTCCCCTCTGCCTCTGTGCTGTTACTGCCGAGGGGTTTTCCTGGATGCTAGAGTCACTGTGCCTCATTCACTGCATCTTTCTCATCATAGGATAGAAAAACGTGACTGGTCTGTCTCTTTTAGGGTCTGCACGATTTCTCCTGCAATCTC
Source organism: Mesoplodon mirus (assembly GCF_964341445.2). NCBI lineage: Eukaryota > Metazoa > Chordata > Mammalia > Artiodactyla > Ziphiidae > Mesoplodon > Mesoplodon mirus. The sequence continues at coordinate 8,193,636 of NC_138989.1, forward strand.
CAAGAGTTTTAGATTCTTTTTTTTTTTTCCTCTCTCACTGTAAGCCTCTTCCTTCCTTCCCTTGACTCCCCTCTGACTTTAGGGGTTTCAGGGCAGACATGTGATGGGGAAATGTTTCTTCCAGGGTCTTTACTGGGGAGTGCCTCGTGGAAATTCAGTTCTGTCGGCTGGGGGTGGGGTGGGGTGGGGGTGGTTCTCCTGTGAGTTTCATTCCTGTTAGATGATTCAGGCGTTGAAAAATACCAAAATCCTACAGCCTGCTCTTCTGAAGTTTCCAGCCGACAGGAGATGGGAAATGACTGTGAAGTAGCGTGATAACCTCTGTTGTTGCGGGAGCTACACGTTCCCGTGAGGACCAGAGGCTTGATCTGTGGCAGTCCCCAGGACCAGGCAACTGAGGGTCACTTCTCTCATTTGGAAATTTAGGGCCATAGAAGAAAGTTCCCGATTTCATTCCAGGCTTGAGAGGAAATGTGGAGGCAATGTTTGGGTCATTGGTGCCCACTTTTTTCTTAAAATTCCTTGCCACTGTTTCCCCCTGCCTCTCCAGTCCATCTGCCAAAGAGAAGGGGGGACGTTCGGGAGACACCGCACTTTTTTGAGTGCTAGTTATGTGCCAGGAACTGTGCTCTGTGATGCCTTATTTAATCCTCACTACAAGCCTTCAGGGGAAGTATTCTTTGCCTATATTTTGAAACAGCCTTCTTGGGATATAGTTTATATATCATACAATGCACCCATTTAATGTGTACCATTCAGTGGTTTTTAGTCTATTCCCAGGGTTGTGCAAACATCAGCACAGTCAATTTTTAGAACGTTTTCATCATCCCAGAAGGAACTCTGTACCCTTGAGCTACCACCTCCTCCTCTCACCCCACGCCCATGCCCTCAGCCCTAAGCAACCACTCATCTACTTTCATTCTCTATAGATTTCCTCCTGTTCTGGACATTTCATATGAATGGAATCATATAATATGTACTCTTTTTGCCTTATTTTTACACACTGAAAGGTACAATGCCAGGTGTGTTCAGAGAGGTGAGGCAACCTGTCAGGGTACACGTGGCTGGGGAAAAGCAGAGCTCTGACTGACACTAGCCTTTCTAGAGCCTGAGGGAGGCAGAGGCCATTAGAATTGTCAAAAGAGCTCGATCTGCAGGGTAAAGGGGAGGGGTAGTGCGTGGGGGTCCTGGTTACTTCCAACAGGGAGTTTGGGGTGTTCATCTCAGTCTTTCTTGTGACATTCTCCCCCGCCCCCCACCCCATAGATGCCCCAAGAAAGCCCAGCATAGACGGCTTCTCATCTGATTCCTGGCTGGAGATGGAGGAGGAGTCCTGTGAGCAGCAGCCCCAGGAGGAGGAGAAGGAGGAGGAGGGGGAGGAAGAGGAGGAGGGTGCAGATAAGACGCCCAAAGCTCCCACCGATGGCCCTGCCTCGCCCACCAGCACCCCCTCCGAGGACCCGGAGGCCCCTGGGAAGAAGCCCAAAGCCCCTGCCATGCGCTTCCTCAAAAGGACTTTGTCGAATGAGTCAGAAGACAGCGTGAAGTCCGCCACGGTGCCCATAGACTACCCCAAGACGCCCACCGGCTCTCCCGCCACCGAGGTCTCTGCCAAGTGGACCCACCTCACCGAGTTTGAACTGAAGGGCCTGAAAGCTCTGGTGGAGAAACTTGAATCCCTCCCGGAGAACAAGAAGTGTGTTCCTGAGGGCATCGAGGACCCCCAGGCACTCCTGGAGGGTGTGAAGGTGGGCAGGGGGTCACCTTGGGCTGGGCAGCTGAGGAGGGCCGGGCAGGTTCTGTTTAATAAGCAGGTTCCTGACGGCAGCTCAGCTCCGGGGGGCTTGGTGCAGACTGTCCTGGGGGTACGTCCATGTGCGGAGAGGGTCCTTTGGTCTAAGCAAGCCCATCTAGGGTGTCCCAGCAGAGGCCACTGTTGAGGCTTGCAGGGGGACCTCATGGTGGAAGCTGGCTCTGTAGTTGACAATGAACTTTCTCTCAGGACTTGTTGAAAAGCTGAGGCTTCTCGGGAAGCAGGCGTTGCTGCCTACGGTGCACTGGTGACGCTGCTCTTGGGCCCGGGGACAGACGCCTCCATCCCGGTCAGGAAGACCTGCTGCTCTGGGCTGGCTTCCCCCGGAGCATGCTTCTGTTTCATGTGAGCAGGCTGTACATCCTGATTGTCTTCTAGGTAGCCAGTTAAGGGCCACCTTGGCCACCCAGGATTCAGAGGTCTCCAAGTAGAGCCTAATTATTGAGCAAACTCATTGAGCACCAGCTGTGGTGGCCACGGGGGAACGGGAAGCAGGCAGATAAAGAAATGAAGAGGGAATTCCCTGGTGGTCCAGTGGTTAGGGATCGGTGCTTTCACTGCTGTGGCCTGGGTTCAGTCCCTGGTTGAGAACTAAGATCCTGCAAGCCGTGCAGTGTGGCCAAAAACAAACAAACAAAAAAGAAATTAGGAGACAGGGAATTGAGGGGCACAGTGTGTACCCAGGGCCTGGGAGTGGTGTGAGGGGATACTTATTGGCCACACCAGGGGCCAGGGCTCTGGGACAGTTATGCAGTGAGAATTTGAGTTGGGCCTTACAGAGACTGCGTAGGAGTCCTCCAGATGGGGAAGGCTGTTCTAGGCAGAGTGCAAATGTGCAATGTATTTAAGAAACAGGAAATACATTGGGAGGCCTTGTCTTGTGGTAATCATAACATTTGTTGAAAGCTTACCACCTGCCAGGTACCAGTGCTAGGGAAGTGGTAGGTACCCATGTTATCTGCACTTAACCGATGATGAAGTAGACTCAGGGAGGTTAAGGGACATGCCTGAGGTGACCGAGCAGGTGGATAGTAGGGCTGGGATGAAGCCTCCAGAGTGCCTGTGTGGATATCACTACTTGGAACTGCCTCCTGTCCCAGCATTGGTAAGGCTTTTTGATGTGAGGCCTCAGAGACATTTGGGCTTCCTTCTCCAATGTCTGATTCTCAAGTGAATCCAGCTGCCCGCCGCGGTTGGAAACTGAATTTGTCTCTTCTTTGATGGCTGCAGACTCAACCGAGGACTTAATTAGTTCATTTGTATATTTGTTTGTTTAGAAAACATTGTATCAGGCCCTGGAATCTAGAAATATTAAGACTATTCTGCTGCCCTTGAGGTGCTCAGTGATCAGGCGCTGAACTCTTGGGGTCTAGCGGAGGGGTGACCTGGGGCCCAATCAGGTAGCTTAACAGGTACCACCAGCAGAGGGAACTGGTGTACAGGATCTTTAATCCAGGTTATGTCTTACTTTATATAGCAGGTGTACCCCCTATAGGTGCCACAAAATTAAAATCTTATAACTCTGGGAAATTGCCAGGTAAAAGAACTAACTCTGTGGTGAATGTCCCGACAAAACAAACCTTTACTTTCAAATAGGTCTTTTTCATTGACTGTTTTGGAGGTTGCTGACCTCTCTTGAGAGTTTTGTGAAAATACGCTTATACACACAAAATTTTGTGTGCAATATCAGGGGGTCTTGGACTCCTGAGCCTATTCCTGGACCTCAGAATAAGAACCTCTAAGCTTATGGAATGGAGTTTTTGGGTTTCCTAAAGGAAATATTGGGTTTCCTAAAGGAAACCTTAGACTTCTGTCATGTGGCTACTTTTTCTTCTAAGATCCTATAAAGTGAAAGCAAGCTATTTTCATCAATAATAAAATCACTAATAGCATTAAGGTTCCAAAATGTTGTAAATGAGTTAAAAAAATTTCATCTGAAGAGGAGATGTTGTTCTGTGCTTGTGAAGAGCCTTTTTTACTTTGTTATGTTTATGTGCGGTGTTCCTGGTTGGTCAGATTTCTTTCTAGGGATAGGACTCAGACCCTTGTATCCCTCACCTGTACCCACCTGATCGACCTCTGGGACTGGATTCAGCCTAGGCCCCGTGATGGTGTGAAGGAGGCCTGGGCTAGGGGCTTAGACAAATTTCAAGGATCCCAGTCTCCATCCTCCCCAACCGCCACCATGGGGTTCAGTGGCAGCTCATGATAATATGTGGTAATGAATCTCAATTACTGTCTGTTGTTATAGATCTTTTTCATGTATAAACTCATTTAAACCTCCGAGCAATCCTCTGTGGTACTTTTGTTACCCCCATTTTACAGATGAGAAAATTGAGGTACAGATAGGTTAAGTAACTTGCCCAAGGCCACACATACTGCTTGATGGGGGAATCCATGCGCTCACACACTAGACTGCTTTTTTGGCCACTGTAGAGAAAGTGATTTTCTCTCTTCTCAGAGGCGACTCTGAATTTAGGGGGAAGGTAATAAGGTGACTGTTTGGACTTCCTTTGCAGAACAAGCAACAGATTTGTTTGGTCCTGGGACAAAAGTTGTAAATTGGCAGTCCCAGGGCCAAATCCAGCTTCTAGGCATTGCATTTGGCCTGTATAGTATTGAACGTATTTTTGTAATTACTTGCTAACATTAAAAAATCAGGAGAATAAATTAAAGAAAAGTCAAAAAAGTTATATAAACTATCCTGGCTATCCTGGCTCGTGTTCCTGACTGGCTACAAGCAGCAGGAAGTGAGTAGCAGGTGATCTCATACACCCCAGTCCCCACCACTCCCTACTGTCCCCCTAATGTCTACTTACCATTCGGCTCACGCATCTCTTTTTAGTATAATCTAACCATTTAGCTTACTTATTGAACTTACCTGTCTTCAGAGGTATTTATGGTCTTGAGCCTTGTCTGAGGAGGGCCTTTATCAGGCTAAAGAGCTTATAAGCTGGGTGGACAGGTCTCCTTAGAGCCCCATGAAAATTGGAGCCTCTGCTAGCATCTCTGAGTGCTGTGTGGCCTGTATGGGGGAAGTGGACCACTCGTCCCTTCCAGAGAAGGTAGATAGAGCTACTTCCTTGCTCTTTGGCCAGGCCATTAGCCCCAGTCCCTCCCAGTCCCTGGAGACCCAGAGGAGATTTTTGAACCCAAGACTGGCCTCTAGAGTGAGTGTTGTCACAGAAGGCGAGCAGCTTCTTCCTGGCTGCACACTTAGGTCCCTTTGTTTACTCTTCTCAGATGTTGGGGTTTCTTGTACACTGGCTGAGAACTAAAAGTCAGCTCAGAAATGTGGGTCCAAGACAGAATTCTTAGCCGATGCCCACTGCCTCCACTACCACTGAGTGATTTGTGTTTCTCACCAGTGGTGGTTCACCCTTGACGGTTGATCAGTTATGATCTTTGGCTTGTGTTGCAAAAAGATGATGTCTTCTTTCCTTCTCTCTCTTTCTCTGGGACCTTAGAGACTGCTGCTAGTGGTGGCTTATGGCAACCAGAGCCCCTGGGATAAGAGACAGTCCCCAAAGTAAGTCAGTCTCCATATGGCTAGGTTTTAGCTTTTATCAAAAACCTATTTTTTCCTTTCATTTGTAATATATGGTATTTTTTAAAATTAATTAATTTTTGGTTGCATTGTGTCTTCATTGCTCCGTGGGCTTTCTCTAGTTGTGGCGAGCGGAGGCTACTTTTCGTTGTGGTGCGCAGGCGTCTCGTTGTGGAGGCTTCTCTTTGTTGCAGAGCATGGGTTCTAGACATGCGGGCTCAGTAGTTGTGGCTCACGGGCTCTAGAACGCAGGCTCAGTAGTCGTGGCGCACAGGCTTAGTTGCTCTGCGGCATGTGGGATCTTCCCGGACCAGGGCTCGAACCTGTGTCCCCTGCATTGTCAGGCGGATTCTTAACCACTGTACCACCAGGGAAGTCCCTATGTTTTTTAATTGTGGTAAATTATATACAACATTTATCATATTCATTAATGAATTAATTATAATTACCAGATCACCAGTTTAGAATCTTGAAGGAAGAGACATTTACCATTTTAACCGTTTTAAAGTGTACAGTTTAGTGGTATTAAGTACATTCACAATAATATGCAACCACCACCTCTATCTAGTTCAGAACTTTTTCATCACCTGAGGCAGAACCTTGTACCCATCAGCAGTCTCCATTTCCCCCTCCCCCACAGTCTGCTTTCTGTCTTTATGGATTTACTGATTCTGGATATTTCATCTATTTGAGAGTTTTAAGTGTAGGGGAGTTACCTGGTGGTCCAGTGGTTAGGATTCAGGGCTTTCACTGCTGTGGCCTGCGTTCAGTCCCTGCTGGGGAACTGAGATCCTGCAAGCTGCGTGACGTGGCCAAAAGAAAAAAAAAAAGAGTTTTAAGTGTAATGTTGTTAAATGATCAGTGTAAAAAAAAAAATGTTTTTAACATTATAGGCTAGAGGATAGAAAATGTCCCCTTCCTCAATTCTCACATCCTGGAAAATAACCTTTGTTAATCACTTACTGAATGTACTTCTGGAGCTTTCCCCTCACTCCCATGTATACAAACATATATAAATTTGTTTTTAATTAGTTCATACTTGCTTTTGTCCCTTAAAGCTTCCTTTTTTGTGTCTGTTCCTATAGGTCTAGTTTACTCTTTTTTGTGGGCAGGACTTTTGAAAGTTGAGTTTTTCCTTGCAGCCATGCTAATGAGAGTACCTCAGTGACCCTATGGTTTAAGCAAGACCAAGGGAGCTCATTCGGACCTTCAAAACTTGACTGGGAGTTGGGGGGTCTTGATTTAGATTCAAGTCAAAATGACCATCTACCTTTTTGCTTTTTGACAGGAAAGGAGATGCCAGCATCCTGTAAAAATCTAAGAAAGCCATTTCCTTCCCCATCTTTGTGAAAGTCTTTGGGATTTGGCATTAAGGTGCCTTAAGCGACTCCCTTCTTTTAAGACCATTATTCTGTGGAGAGTGCAGGATACTGGCTTGTGCGTAATGGGAAAAACAAGAAATCAGGACACGAGAGATGCTTGAATTCAATTTCAGTTTCTGTTCTTAGCTATTTGCTGTGTGGCCTTGGGCAAGTCACACCACCTTTCTGTTTACCTGTATGTAAATCTAAGATATTAGACTAAATGTGCTTTGTCCTTTCAGGGATCAGATTCTGTTGGTTCCTTGGCCACTCTTAAGTGTATAACTGATTGAAATCTGAGTATTCTCACTGTAAAATGAGGATAATAACAGGGACCTAGGTCACTGAATTATTTTGTGGGACAATGAGGTAATGCACACTTAGCTCTCCTAGTAAGTCCTTGGAGAAAAATTAGGTATGCTTAGGTAACAGGCAAAGGAGAGTCAGACTGGCTTTGACCAGCTCCCCACCCTTCCCATGCTCTTTCACCACCTTTCAGCTTCCCCCATCCCTGTTTTAGGTTAACGATTACCGTCTGTATTAGTTTCCTAAAGCTGCTGTAACAAAGTACCACAAACTGGCTTAAACCAACAGAAGTTTATTGTGTCACATTTTGGAAGTCAGAAGTCTGAAATCAAGGCCATGCTCACTCTGAAGGCTCTGGGGGAGGATCTTTCCTTGTCTCTTCCAGTTTTTCTTGGTTGCTGGCAATCCTTGGAGCTCCTTGGCTTGTAGCTACATCCCTCCAGTCTCGGCCACAGTCTTTACATTGGCAGTCTGTGTTCTCTGTGTGTTTCTGTGTGTCTTCTCTTCTCATAAGGGTGATGTCTGTGGATTAGGGCCCACTCTAATCCAGTATGACCCATTTCCCAATAAGGTCACGCTATGAGGTTTTAGATGCACTTGAATTTTGAGGGGCTCACTATTCAGTTCATTGCATTGTTTTTTTCCCCTTTTATCTCTTGGATTGGCAATCATTAATCAGTGGACAAAGTAATTCCTAGTGAGATGGGAGTTGCCCTGCAAGCTGTCCCTCCTAGAGGAGTCTATACTTTCAGCTAGAACTCCAGAGAGCTGAGGCTCCTGATGGGGGGGAAGGAGGGCATGAGGCCATTCCTCTAATCATTTGTAAATGACTTGAAAATAACCAGATGCATTACAAGGTTGTGAAGGCTTGGGCCTAAGTGCCCAGTAACCACCAAGATAGGAAGTGAGAGGGTCTTTGTCAGATATGTGTTTGCAAGGTGATTCTGCAGCTGTCCTTGTTGATTAAGATAATGCCAGGCTCTCTTTCCTATCATTCCGTGCTCTTCTGGCTGCCAGAGTGTCAGCTAGGGGTGGAAATGCCAGCTCACTATAGACAGCCACCTTTCTTATTGCATGGAATTATGGGGCCTCACAGAATTATGGGACTGATGGAATTGTGAGGCTACATGGAATTGTGGGTCTGCAAGGAATTATGGGACTGCATAGAATTATGGGGCCACATAGGATTGTGGGTCTATATGGAATTATGGGACTGCATAGAATTATGAGCCACATAGAATTGTGGGGCAGAATGGAATTAAGGGGCTGGAAGAGACAGTGAGGGGCCACTGCTTTCAGATGTTACTTTAAAAAAAAACCCACTAAAAAAGAGATCAATTGTATTGTTCTTTCATCAAAACCCAAATAGGAAAGAAAATAATGCCAAATTAAGAGTACATTGCCCAAACAGGTGTTATCTTTTAAGACCAAAAGTTGTGGAGCCAGGCTGACTCCCCTGTACCATCCATTAACCAGCTGACTGCTCTGGGGGAATGCAGTAAAATGGGAACAGTAAGAATCATGCCTCATCGAATTAGTGAGGTGACATGGGTAAAGAAAGAAAGCCTTAGCACAGGGCCTTTAAGTGCTCAGTGAACTAGAGCTGATATTATTATTTCAGACACCATGGAGTGAGAACAGGCCCATTTAGGGTCAAGTGTGAGAGTCTATGAAACCCATGACTGTGAAAGGAAGGTGTGTACAGATTTTATCCCTTGGGGTCATCAGGTCTGGACCCCAGAACACACCTGCTTGTCTGAGTTGCCTTTTCTGGGTCTTGCTCTTTTGCAAAACAGTGAGGCGTAGAGCCCAGGCCTCCAGCACTGTCAGCTTTTTAAAAATCGTCACACCCCTCCTGCTTCAGAGGAGCCAAAAGGCGGGAAGCCAGTGGGAGGGCTGCAGCCTGGCTTTCTCACACCCTGAGGATGACCCAGAGCATAGAAAACAGGGAACAACCAGATTCAGCCTGGCCAGGGGGTCAGGCCTCCAGAAGTCACCAAGGCTCTTCTACTGGGGGCTGCATGTAATATTGAGCCCCGTGTTTGGTATTTTTGCTGGTCTGTGAGTGGATAGAGGGTTGATACAGGGGTGAATCCTGTCACCTAAGGAGCCAAACAAGGTACGTGTTATTCTGAGTCTGCTGCTGGTACCACCTCCGGAGAACGAAGGAGAGCAGTGAGGGGCCAGAGATCTGAGTTCCAGACACCTGTGCAAACCCTAGACTTGAAAAATGGGTGGGTTGATCCATGCCACTTGGTGTTCCTTTTAGCCTAAAACTGACTTCTGGGTCCCTGAATCACATTTTTATCCCCACTAGTTATGCAGCTAAATCAGCTTTTAAACTGCTTTTCAAAATTAAATAAACTTAAAATTTTTTCCCTATGCTTAGAACTTGTTAAATGGATGAATTCTGCAAACAGAGGATGGGGACTGTGTACCCCAACAGGAAATATGGCATAAGCCAAAAGGGATCAGCTAACATTTGTTGAGCATTTTCCACATGCCAAACACCTTCCATGTATTATGATGCTGGCAAGGTGGGGACTGGTATTATTCCATTTCTTAGTTGGGAAACTGAGGCTCAGAGAGATGTGGTGACTCACCCAAATCATGTAGCTAATAAGCTTTTTTTAAAAAAATTTTATTTATTTTATTATTTCTTTTGGCTGCACTGGGTCTTAGTTGTGGCATGCGGGATCTTTAGTTGCAGCATGCAAACTCTTAGTTGCAGCATGCATGCGAGATCTAGTTCCCTGACCAGGGATCAAACCCAGGCCCCCTGCATTGGGAGTGTGGAGTCTTACCCACTGGCCCACCAGGGGAGTCCCGCTAATAAGCTTTTAATCATGAGGCACTATGGCAAGTGTGGTCTGTTAGTTTCCTGTGACTTGCCATAACAAATAACCACAAACTTGGTGGATTGAAACAACAGAAATTTATTCTCTAACAGTTCCAGAGGCCAGAAGTCAGAAGTCAGAAGTCAAGGTGTTGGCAGGGCTCTCCTCCCTTGGGAGGCTCTGGGGAGGATCCTTCCTTGCTCTTCCAGCTTCTGGTGGTTCCTGGTGTTCCTTAGCTTGTGGCTGTGTCACTCCAGTCTCTGCCTCTGTCTTCTCATGGCCTTCTTCCTTATGTCTGTTTGAATCTCCCTCTCCGTTCTCTTATAAAGACAGCAGTCGTTGGATTTAGGGTCCACCCTAAATCCATCATCTCGAGATTCTTAACTAATTATATCTGCAAAGCCTTCCCCCCCCCCCCCCCGCGTAAGGTCACATTCACAGGTACCAGGGATTAGGACTTGAACATAGCTTTTTTTTTTTTTAATCTTTTTTTTTTTTTTTTTTCGGTACGCGGGCCTCTCACTGTTGTGGCCTCTTCCATTGCAGAGCACAGGCTCCGGACACACAGGCTCAGCGGCCATGGCTCATGGGCCCAGCCGCTCCACGGCATGTGGGATCTTCCCGGACTGGGGCACAAACCCGTGTCCCCTGCATCGGCAGGCGGACTCCCTACCACGGCGCCACCAGGGAAGCCCCCCCTTTTTTTTTTCTTGGCCGCACCATGAGGCTTGTGGGTTCTTAGTTCCCTGACCAGGGATTGAACCCGCAGGGAAAGCACGGAGTCCTAACCACTGGACCGCCAGGGAATTCCCTGAACATAGCTTTTTGCGAGACACAGTTCAGCCCAGTACAGATGGGTTTTTACAGGCAGGCACAAGATGATTGGGCTGGGGTGGAGGCAGGGATCTTGGGAGACCTAAGGTGCATTGATGCCTGGTTGCAGGGGTCCTTACCTATGGCCAGGAGGGACCCCTGAGACTGCTGGGTTCCCTACAACAGCAGCCTGAGCTGCTCCATGCCATGTTACTCTCCCTCTACTGGCCTGTGGTTGGTGATTCTTTCCTGATGCCTGCTTCTGCTTTATCGTCACAGTGTTGGTATTTTTAGTCACAGTTATAGATGGAGTTTCTAATTATTAATGCCCCATTCTGGGGAGCAGTGGGGCCTGAATCCAGTGTTCACTGATGAAGCTCTTTGAGAAAAGTTGGCATAGGAGGAGCCGAGGCCCAGCACATCTGTTGTCTGTGGTTCTCTTGTTAAGTCAAAACCAGGGCAGTGTGCATCAGAAAGGGCCTGGTGGCCCCTGTCCTTCTCCTACAGAAAGCCTGCCTGTTCTTTCCTGCTCAGAAGGGTTGTATGGTATAACCCAAAGAGTGCTGGGCTGTTACAGGCACCCAGGCTTCCTAGTCTCTGCTTCCAAGAGCCCCAGGGAGTGTATAAATGCTAGCAGAGCCCAGGGAAGACAGTGACTAGATTCCCTCCCTTCAGCACAATTTATTTCTCAGAGAGAAAATCTCCAATTAGAATAATCTCCTCCTCCTGCAGCCTGTCACATACTGACGAAAAATACTTGCCTGTGGGACAGAGGCCAGAGTGCCCCCTGGTGGCCACTGACAGCCACACATGGAGAGGAACTCTGCTTCCTTTAGGAAGTGTGTGTATGAGCTCCGAGACTCAAGGATACTTGGCGAGGTCTCTTTATTAATTTTAATTATTAGTTATCATTATGTACTAATTATTAATAATACTTATGCCTTCAGTTATAGCTTTTTTAACCAGCCATTCCTCTAAAGAGGCCTTACTTCAATGCTTGTGAGTTACTGACACCAGCTCTGATATTGAAATGACAGGAAATCTTGAGACAATTCAGAAGGAAACTCAAAGCAAACCAAGGCAAGTGGGCATTATTTTCAGTCACATGCAGAGCAGTGTTTATAAACTGGTCACCCATGGCCCAGGCCAGCCCACAGATATATTTGGCTCACAATGTTTTTTTGAAATTTTCAGTCAGTTGCCAACATTTGAAATTGGAGAGATTTTATTTTATTTTATTTTTAAGATTTTTTTTTTTTGATGTGGACCATTTTACAAGTCTTTATTGAATTTGTTACAATATTGTTTCTGTTTTTTTTTTTTTATGTTTTGGTGTTTTGGCTGTGTGGCATGTGGGATCTTAGCTCTCCGACCAGGGATCGAACTCGCACCCCCTGCGTTGGAAGGTGAAGTCTTAACCATTGGACCACCAGGGAAGTCCTGAAATTGGAGAGATTTTAAATAAAACTCTGGATCTTTGATTTCTTCTGAAAAACCAGAGATCTGGTAGGGTTCATTTCCACAGGAGGTTAATAAGTTGAAATTGAGAAGCATTTGCCATCTTTAAACTGGGCATGTGGTCTCTAGTTTGCCATACGCTGCACTACTGTCTATCGCTCTAAGAGTCCATTTATATTTTTAACTTTCCCTGCTTGGTTCCTGGAGGCATTTGAGTTTGTCACCCCCCAGCATAGAGTTTGAGATTGGGATAAGGGGGCAGAAAATCCTGTGGAAGTCCTCTGACCCCCAACCATAGGGTAAGATATATGTATATAGCTTTGGCTAGACATGGAGCATCTTCCTGAGAAGTTTTTTTCTTAATGATTGGTGTGGGGGGGCCAGGAAACATTATTTTTAGAAGAAAACAAACCCTGATGTATTGTGGAGGAGGGTGTGAAATTCATATGGGTTATTAAGAACCATGAAATGTCAACAAAATTTCATTCCTGTGCAGGCCCACTTTGGTCACACAAGCCTCTTCCGTGATGGGGGGGAATGTTTCAGAAAGGCTTTATAAAGGTGTTAGTGGCTGAATGGTGTTAGTTAGTCCCTCTGTCTGTTTTGCAAGGAATAGGTGGGGATGATTCACTTCTGTATTGGTGAATCGAATGGTAAATATGAGCCCAGATTGTCTCTTGGGTGTCTTTTCTTTTTTTAAAAAATTATTTATTTATTTATGTATTATTTTTGGCTGCATCGGGTCTTAGTTTTGGCAAGTGGGCTCTTTGTTGTGGCGCGGGCTCTTCGTTGCAGCACACAGGCTTCTCTCTAGTTGAGGCGCGCAGGTTCCAGAGCACGTGGGCTCTGTAGTTGGGCACGCAGGCTCTGTAGCTGAGGCGCGCGGGCTTAGTCGCCCCGCGGCATGTGGGATCTTAGTTCACTGACCAGGGATCGAACCTGCGTCCCCTGCACTGGAAGGCGGATTCTTTTTTTTAAAAAATAAATTTATTTTATTTATTTATTTTTGGTTGTGTGGGGTCTTCGCTGGGCGTGGGGGCTTTCTTTAGTTGTGGCGAGCGGGGGCTACTCTTTGTTGCAGTGCGCGGGCTTCTCATTGCGGTGGCTTCTCTTGTTGCAGAGCATGGGCTCTAGGCACTCAGGCTTCAGTACTTGTGGCACACGGGCTCAGTAGTTGTGGCTCGTGGGCTCTAGAGCACAGGCTCAGTAGTGGTGGCGCATGGGCTTAGTTGCTCTGCGGCATGTGGGATCTTCCTGGAACAGGGCTTGGACTGTGTCCCCTGCACTGGCAGACGGATTCTTAACCACTCTGCCACCAGGGAAGCTCAAGGAAGGCGGATTCTTTACCACTGGACCACCTGGGAAGTCTCTTAGGTGTCTTTTTAATAATGGTGTAGGGATCAGTCAGAGACGTTGCTAGGCTAGCATGGTTTCCTGAGGCTTTATCACCCAGTGTTACTCGTTAGGTTTGTTGTCAGATGGACCCGGTCAGTGCCAGTTTTCACCCACCTCTCAGCTGTGTGACCTTGAACTATATCACTGAACCTCTCTGAATTTTAGTTTCTGCTTTTGTGAAATGGGGAGAATCAGCCCTACCCCACAGATAGGATTATTTTAATGTCTAGAGCAAGCACTCAACAAATGTTCCTAAGAATGGTAGTAAAATCACATCCAGCTTCATAGCCTACAACCAAGGTGTAGACGTCACTGTTCTACTCCGAGGACACACAATAGGAAGCTGTGGCTTACCCGAGGTGACACAGGTTATAAGTTGTAGAACCTGAACCCAGATCTTCTGAGTCTAGAGCTAGTGTTGTCCCAGGCATAACAGCAGAAGTTTAACTAGTGAGATAGTATGTCCCCAGTCTGTACTTTCTGGAACCTCTGAATCCATTCCTTAGGGAGGGACTGCCTTGCCCCACTCCTTTCTCCCCTTTTTAAAAATTGTAGTAAGATATACATAACATAAAAATTAGCATTTTAACCACTTTTAAGTGTTCAGTTCAGTGACATTAAGTACATTTACACTGTTGTGCAACCATCACCATCCATCTCCAGAACTTTTTCATCTTCCCAAACTAAAACTCTGTATCCAGAAAAAAATAAAATTAAAAAATTTAAAAAAACAAACAAGAAAAGCTCCTCTATATCCATTAAATAATAACTCCCCATTTCTCCCCTCCTCCAGCCCAGCAGGCACCCTTCTACTTTCCGCTTGTATGAATATACTGCTTTAGGGACCTCATATAAGTGGAATCATGGTACTTGTCCTTTTGTGTCAGACTTGTTTCACTGAGCGTAATGTCCTCCAGGTTTATCCACGTTATAGCATGTGACAGAATTTCCTTCCTTTTTCAGGCTAAATAATATTCCATGGTATGTATATTATACATATTATTTATCCATTCATCCATCGGTGGACACTTGAGTTGTTTCTACTGTTTGGCTGGTTTTTGTTTTTCTTTTAAATTTTTTTGATGTGGACCATTTTTAACGTCTTTATTGAGTTTGTTACAATATTGCTTCTGTTTTATGTTTTGGTCTTTTGGCCATGAGGCATGTGGGATCTCCTTGACCAGGGATCGAACCCACACCCCCTGCGCTGGAATGTGAAGTCTTAACCGCTGGACTGCCACGGAAGTGCCCTGTTTTGCTGCTGTGAACAGTGTTGATATGAACACGGCTCCCTTCCCTTTTTCAGAGATGGGCTGAATGATGCAGTTGTTAAAGAGTCTCCACCCCTTACTGGCTGAGTGATCTTGGACAATTCCCTTCATCCCCTAAGCCCTGCTTTTCTCATCTGCACTGTGGAAATGATGATAGTTCATCCCACAGGGTGGTCAGGAGGATTGGGTGAGCGTAGATATGAAATATTTAGTACGGCACCGGCCACAAAGCAAGCACTCAGTACTTCTTACTCTCATACGTTCATTCAACAGAACATGTGGTGCCTGCTCTCCTCCTGACGTTGACAGTTACCCCTCACCTGGCTAGTCTCACCTACCCCGAGTGGTGACCAGGTGGGTAGAGGGCAGTGGGAATGACCCACTCAAGTGCAGCTTGTAAGAGGTACAATGTCCACAGTGCATGTGAAAACAATAATGAAAGAACAAAGCTGATAAAAAGTTGGTTTGCTTTTTGTCATCATCAGGAACTGGCAATTCTAAACAACGTCAGTGAAGAAATACTCCTTCCTCCAGGCACGATCCAGGGAGCGATCGTTGCCACTGCTCCCAGCCTTTGGTTGCCTCATACACTCCATGTGAATTCCACACCTGAGTTGCATCGTGTCTGTATACTTGTTTCCTTTCTGTTGTATTTCTTTTAAAATATGCTGCATAGGTGTTAGAAAAATTGGCAGCCTAAGAATCCTGTTTTCCTTTATTGTAGCTGTTTCTACTGTCTGATTGGCATTATAAAAATTATTTTTTATTAATAGACTTTATGTTTTAAAACAGTTTTATATTTTCAGAAAAATTCTGCAGATAGTATAGAGTTTCCACATAACCCCCACACTCAGTTTCCCCTGTTATTAACATCCTACATTAGTAGCATGCATTTATTACTTTATATATATATATGTGTATAAATATATATATTTATTTTTCGCTGCATTGGGTCTTCGTTGCTCTGCACGGGTTTTATCTAGTTGTGGTGCACGGGCTTCTCATTGCGGTGGCTTCTCTTACTGCGGAGCACGGGCTCTAGAGCGCAAGCTTCAGTAGTTGTGGTACGTGGGCTCAGTAGCTGTGGCTCGCGGGCTCTAGAGCACAGGCTCAGTAGTTGTGGCGCACGGGCTTAGTTGCTCTGCGGCATGTGGGATCTTCCCAGACCAGGGCTTGAACCCGTGTCCCCTGCATTGGCAGGCGGATTCTTAACCACTGTACCATCAGGGGAGGCCCTGCATTTGTTACTTCTAATGAACCAATACTGATACATTATTGTTAACTAAAGGCTATCGTTTATTCACATTTCCTCAATTTTTACCTAATGTCCTTTCTCCCTCCTTTTGTCTGCGATAGTTTCTCAGAGTTTGCTTGTTTTTGTCTCCCTTGACAGATTTAAGGTGTACGGGTTAGGTATTTTGTAGAGAGTCCCTCTTCGGGGATTTGTGGCTTTATTTATTTATTTATTTAAGTTATTTACTGGAGACTTACTGTAGATTAGTCATTGTGGGAGGCTGGGGATATAGCCATGAACCAAGACATTTTATAGATAGCATTTATAAATCATTGACATTGACTCTGGGACTTGGAGAAGGTTGTGTACGTGCTGAGAATTGAACCCAGGCACCTCCAGAGGCCAAACCCTTGACCACGGTGTTGTTGGCCCCCTTCTGTGGGGAGAGGAAGGAGTTGTTCAGGTGGGTTTGAGGTAATAGGCACATTTTAAAACTTTTTATTTATTCATTTAAAAAATGATTTATTTTACTTTTTATTTTTACTTATTTATTTATTTATTGCTGCCACACAGCTTGTGGGATCTTAGTTCCCTGACCAGGGATCGAACCCGTGCCACCTGCAATGGAAGTGTGGAGTCTTAGCCACTGGACCGCCAGGGAAGTCCCAACATTTTGAAAAATCGGGCAACCAAATGATGATCATAAAAGTAGGAAAATAAGTAGATAAGTTAGAAGTGAGTTCGATTCTTTCTGGTGAAGATTTGGGAAAGTGAGTTAAAATCATCTTCACCTACATTTATCTTCTGAGCCCTTCTGCTCTTGCTGTTAAGTGCTACTGTGCAGCTTACTCTGTTCTTAAATGTCTCTGCAGGAATGTTTTGTACACTCCAAAAATTAATGGTCGAGGTAGGCCAGTCACGAATAGGCCAGTAACACATCTGTGCCCATCTCTAAACACTTTTTTATGGCATGCTGTGGATGCAGCCAAAAAACCCATGTGTGACATGGTCATGGGGCAGGTAGTCTGGTGCCAGAGAGCAGGGTTCAGGGGCTCTGTCCTCCTGGTCTGGGGCGGCATCCAAGTCCTTTGAGCATTTCTGAACCTTGGTTGCCTCACCAATAAGTTAGGGATGATTCAGTGGAGTGACATCTTACACCTTGATGAGATTCTAAAGTTAGCACACAAGGCCAAAATCTGGTAGAGTCAGGATTACCCTGAAAAACCTTGAAACCACCCACAAAGGAGTGAACACAAAATGACAAAGGAGTGAACGCAAAGTGCCTGTGTGGGAGACCCTCACACGGTCTGACAGTATGTCCATCACAGCCCATTTTTCTGCCAGCACATGGCTAGCACACTCCAAGCTTGGTCAGACCAGATTGAGTATCTACTTGTGTTTAGGGCCCTTGATGCAAAAAACAATGACATGTCTTTACACACCAGGATGAGAATACACATGGCTTGCCGACACATGGAAGACCAGAGGCAGGGCTCGTGGGTGAGACCTCGTGGTTGCTTTTGTTTCTCTGAGTACGTAGCTGAATTGTGTACATTAGAGGATCAGTTGGGTCACTGCCCAGCCCCCTCCCAGAAGACTTGGTAAGGATTAAATGAGGTTGGGTCCATGAGAGTCCCTGGAGCTCTGGACAAATGTTTGGTGTCAAAAGTATGATCAGTGAGTGATACATTCATGCAAGTCATAGGGAGGTATGTGATTTGCTTTTAAAATTTTTTTTGGAGAAGGGGATGTTCTGAGTTTTGTGGATCCTGGGGAAGCCTGGCTGCTTGGTTTCTATAGAGTGTGTGGATATTGGTGGAGTTGGGAAGACAGGCAGTGACTCTGCAGAGACTTCTGCTGGGTAAGGTGCAGCCTCCAGCCCCCTTCAGAGACATCCCCTCTACCCTGGGCTAATATGGCTGCTTTGTTTCACCACAGAATGTCCTGAAGGAGCACGCGGATGACGACCCCAGTCTGGCCATCACTGGGGTCCCCGTAGTCACTTGGCCAAAGAAGACTCCAAAGGTAAGACACAGATCGCCCACAGCTGGGAGACCATAAATCCACTGCTTTTTCACATCTCCTGTAAGATGAATGTTGGCAGCCTTTCACGGGGAATTCCTGGGAGAGGGCACCCCGTTTAAGATGAATGGTGTTGGTGAGTTGTTCATTGCAACTTTTTTTTTTTTAAAGGGATCATTTTCCCTAGCTGTGGAAACTGCAGGCACTGTCCCCTGGTGGTCACTCAGAAAACGGGGGAAGTGATGCCTCACCTTTCTTCCTTTCCTCTCCTCTCCTTTCTTCTATATCTCCTTCCTTCCCTTGACCTCTAGCTGCTTTGTGGGCTGTTTTCTCTTCTTTTGAAAGTAGTTTTTTTCTCTTTCTAAATGGGTTGATGCTGGGCAGTTCCCTGGTGGCCCAGTGGTTAGGACTCCGGGCTTCCACTGCAGGGGGCACGGGTTCGATCCCTGGTAGGGGAACTACGATCCCACATGCCTTGCAGTGTGGCCAAAAAAAAAAAAAAAAAAGAGTTGGTGCTCACCATGAAAAATTTGATCGAACAGGAAAGGACAAAGATGCTGGGAAGAATAGTAGTGACGTCACTGAGAACTTACCAGGGGCAGGTTGCCTTGCCTAGTCCTCTGCATCCCGTCTTATTTAGACTCCAGCAATCCTGTGGGATAGACACTTGTGATTTGTTTGACAGATGAGGAAACGGAGGCTTAAAAAGACGAAGTTACTTATTAGGTTACTTGGCAGAGCCAAGTCTGACAGCAGAGACCAAACTTTCAACCAGCGCCCTACCTCGGCTGCACCACTTTCTTGAGCAAGTTATATAAGCTCCCAGAACCTTACTTTCCTCATTTGTAGAAAGGGGTTAGACAAGTACCTACTTCAAATGGTCATTGTGAGGACTAAACAAGATAATGCATGCAGAGTCCATAGGACAAGGGCTGATTCATGGTAAGAGCTCTAAATGTCAGTTGTAACCTAAGCAGCCTTCCTGTTGATGGGTATTTTGCTAATTTCTGATTTTTTTTTTTACTGTTATAAAAAACACTGAGAGGAACGCTCTAGATCTCTACTGTCCAAAAGGGTAGCCACTAGTCATATGTGGCTATTGAGCACTTGAAATAAGGCAAACCCAAATTGAGAGGTGCTCAGTTTAATATACACAATAGATTTCAAAGACTTAGTACAAAAAAGAACAGTGCACGATACCAATTTGATTTATTTTTTATATTGATTGCCTGTTGGAATCAGGGTTGCCAGATTTTGAAAAGGAAGTCCATTTAAATTTGAATTTCAGGGCTTCCCTGGTGACACAGTGGTTAAGAATCCGCCTGCCGATGCAGGGGACACGGGTTTGAGCCCTGGTCCGGGAAGATCCCACATGCTGCGGAGCAACTAAGCCCGTGTGCCACAACTACTGAGCCTGCACTCTAGAGCCTGCGAGCCACAACTACTGAACCCGCGCGCCACAAGTACTGAAGCCCGTTCGCTTAGACCCCGTGCTCCGCAACAAGAGAAGCCACGACAGTGAGAAGTCTGCACACTGCAATGAAGAGTAGCCCCCAGTCGCTGCAACTAGAGAAAGCCCCCATGCAGCAACAAAGACCCAACACAGGCATAAAATAAATAAATAATAAATAAATAAATAAATAAATAAATAAATAAATTTGAATTTCAGATAAACAGCAGATATATTTTTTTACTATAAGTATATCCCATATAGTGCACGAGATATACTTATGCTAAAAAGAGTTTTTGTTCTTTATCTGAAATGTAATGGGGCATACTGTATTTTTATTTCCTAAATCTGGCAACCCTATTTGAAATGATAAAATTTTGGATATATTAAACAAAATGGATTATTAATATTCACTTCACCTTTTTCTTTTTACCTTGTAAAATGTGGCTTCAAAAAATTTTAAAGTACATATGTGGCTCACATTATATTTCTCTTGGACAGTGCTGTTCGGGGTTCTTCATTTCACTTTTGTTTGATTATCGTCTTAGGGTATATTCTTTCTTTTCTTTTTCTTGGCCATGCTGTGCGGCTTGTGGGATCTTAGTTCTCTGACAAGGGATCGAACCCGGGGCCACGGCAGTGACACCACCGAGTCCTAATCACTGGACCACCAGGGAGCTCCCATTAGGGTATATTCCTAAATGTGGGATTGTTAATGGGGAAAGTACTTGTGGGTATTGAATTCTAATTTCTCTTTGAAGCTTAGTGGGAACTGAGGTGGCCCTAGGAATGAAAAGGAGTTGCCTGCACATCTGCCTTTAGCTCCCCAATCTGTGGATGTGAGTGGGGTTTTAGAGTTGACTTTCCCCTACATGGGCCATAAATATAAATGTCATTTATCAGACCACAAACCGTGCTTGCAGAAACAGCAACTTGAAATAGCCCAGCCAGGTCCCATGGCTGCTTTGAACCTGCAGAGGAAACCGTGGCTTTGCCTTGCTGCCGCCTGCTTCCCTCCTAGCTGAGGAATTGCTCCACAGGACGGATTAGGGTTTGTAGAGGGCATGGGCTTGGCTTTTTTTGAATTTTATTTATTTTTTTATACAGCAGGTTCTTCTTAGTTATCCATTTTGTACATATTAGTGTATACATGTCAATCCCAGTGTCCCAGTTCAACCCCCCACCCTTCCTCCCGCCACTTTCCCCCCTTGGTGTCCATACATTTGTTCTCTACATCTGAGAGCATGGGCTTTTTTTTTTTTGCGGTACGCGGGCCTCTCACTGTTGTGGCCTCTCCCGTTGCGGAGCACAGGCTCCGGACGCACCGGCTCAGCGGCCATGGCTCACGCGCCCAGCAGCTCCGCAGCATGTGGGATCTTCCCGGACCGGGGCACGAACTCGTGTCCCCTGCATCAGCAGGCGGACTCTCAACCACTGAGCCACCAGGGAAGCCCCCGAGAGCATGGGCTTTTAAAGAAACACACTTGCCACTACTCAATGTAATCTCAGAATTAATGGAGGGATCCAAACCAGCCTCTGGGGGAAATCACTTCAGGACCACAAATGTGCCCTGTCTGGAGACCCTTAGCCCACTCCTGAGGGGCTTCTGGGCATTTTTTTCTTTAAAAAAAGAAAGCTGTGCCCCTTCTCCTCCCAAGGCCTGGAAACAGGAAGCTGGCTTCTGGCGGGAGTAGCCCTTATTTAAGATTCCCTTGGAGGACTGGTTTATAAGCACTGGTCTGTACGTAAGTTGGGCGTGGCTGGTATCAACACTGGTGGGAGAAATTGGAGCCCTTAGGCTGGTTGGGAAAGAGTGGGGGAGGGAGAAGTAAGAGCCTTTGACGTTTAACAGTGCTTGTGGGGTGCCAGGCTTTTTTTTTAAACACCTTATAATGAAACAAATAGAACTCACATACCTTACAGTTCTCCCACTTAAAGTGTACAATGAAATGTTTTTAGTATGTTGAAAATATTTAGAGTTGTGCAACCAACACCACAATCTAATTTTGGAACATTTTCATACCCCTCTTAAAAGAAGTCCCATCAGCGGTCAGTTCCCACTCCCCCAAGCCGCCCCTCCCCCAGCTGCTGGAAACTTTGTCTCCATGGATTTGCCTATTCTGGACATTTCATATAAATAGAATTGTACAGTATGTGGCCTTTTGTGACTGACTTCTTTCACTTAGAAGAATGTTTTCAAGGTTCATCCAAGTTATATATCTGTCAGTATTTCATGCCTTTATAGGGTTGAATAATATTCCACTGTATGGATGGACCACAGTCTGTTTAATCATTCATCTGTCGATGGGCATTTGGGCTGTTTCTACCTTTTGGCTATTGTGATTGATGATGCTATGAACATTCGTGTACAGGTTTTTAATGTGAACATATGTTTTCATTTCTCTTGGGTAGAAACCTAGGCATAGAATTGACGAGTCAGATGGTAACTCTACATTGAAGTTTTTGAGGAACTGCCTGTTTCTCAAAGTGGTTGCAGCATTTTCTATTCCTCCCAGCAATTATAAGAGTTCCAGATTTCTCCACATCCTTGCCAACACCTATTATCTGTCTGTTTGATTAGAGCCATGCAAGCACAATCGTTTTCTTTTTAATTTAGTTTTCTATAAATTACTTGAAGTTTATTGTATGAGTTTGCAAGGGCCGCTGTGACAAAGTACCTCAGACTGAGTGGCTTAAATGACAGAAAATTAATTTTTCTTACCGGTCTGGAGGCCAGAGATCACGGTGTTAGTTGGCAGGATGTATTTCTTTCTTTCTTTTTTTAGTAGAGCTGAAGAGTCTTTTTTTTTTTTTTTTAATTATTTATTTATTTATGGCTTTGTTGGGTCTTCGTTGCTGTGCGTGGGCTTTCTCTAGTTGTGGCGAGCGGGGGCTGTTCTTCCTTGCGGTGTGCAGGCTTCTCATTGTGGTGGCTTCTCTTGTTGAGGAGCACGGGCCCTAGGCACACGGGCTTCAGTAGTTGTGGCACGTGGGCTCAGTATTTGTGGCACGTGGGCTCAGTAGTTGTGGCACGTGGGCTCAGTAGTTGTGGCTTGCAGGCTCTAGAGCTCAGGCTCCGTAGTTGTGGCGCACGGGCTTAGTTGCTCTGCGGCATGTGGGATCTTCCCGGACCAGAGCTCGAACCCATGTCCCCTGAATTGGCAGGCAGATTCTTAACCACTGTGCCACCAGGGAAGCCCGGAAGATGTATTTCTTCTGAGGACTCTCTCCTTGGCTTGTAGATGGCTGTTGTCTCTGTGTCTTCACACGGTCTTCACTTTGTGTGTGTCTAATCTCCTCTTCTTATAAGGACACCAGTCATACTGAATTTGGGCTCACCCTAATGACCCCATTTTAACTTAGTTACCTCATTAAAGACCTATCTCCAAATACAGTCACATTCTGAGGTGCTGGGGGTTCAGACTTTAACGTGGATTTTGGGAGGACACAATTTAAGCCCATAACATGTATTATAAATTATACAAAAAGGAATAAATAACATAATAATGAATGCTATGACTCCCCCCTGCCCCAACTCAGCTCTAGAAATAAATTATTGCCAGTATAACCAAAACCCCCCTGGGTATTCCTTCTAAATGTATGCAACAGTTTTTAGATTTAATTTAATTTAATTCTTATATCGAGGCTGGGAGGAGGTTAGGATTGTCTTCATGATGCAGCTGAAACTGAGGACTCAGAGAGGTAGGCTGGTAAGCCTGGGGCCACACAGCTGGTGAATCTAAGGTGTTCGTCCCCAGATTTGTCCCTGGGCCTGAGGAACTCAATGAAACGTGGTGGAGGGCAGGGGGAGGGGAGGCTGGCTGCTGTATTTATGCATTTCCTGGCTGGTGGGGTTAAAAAGTTAACAGGAAGGGAAGAAGTAAGTAAACGACTGACTGCCTGGGCCGCCCGGGGTCTCTTGATTCCCAGGTTTGCAGTCGGCTTCCTCCCAATTTGATGCAGGTTGGGTTGAAAGATCAAGGGTGCTCATTGAGGCTGTCAGGATGCAAAGTCGGGATCGGTACTGGGTCTGGCTCAGGTTACTTAAGTAATTAATGCTAAATGATGATTAGCAAGAAATGCTTTGATCTCCCACCTTGCCTGCCGGAGAAGAAAGTCCCTTTCTGGAACTGATTAGGTGCCGTGAGGTCATTTCTGATGTGGTGTCTTTCAAATCAAAGATGCTACTGAATCACCCTCTGTCACAATTCCCCTGATTGGCCGTTTTCCCCAGTGGTGATGGATTTGTTTTGATCCGTCTGTACTCTGGCCACTTCCTTTTATGACCAAGTGGTAGGATTTGGGGGCCTGTCTGTGACCTTAGAACCAAGCTGAGGGAACTGAACTTCTTTGAGGCCCGACTTCTGACCTCAGCCTTATTAGCAAGTTGACCTTCTGCCCACCAGCCAGACGCTTGTGCTCAGCCAGCTTGTGGGTTGGTTCCCAGAGAAGGAAACCGAGGAAGGAGGTGAGATGAAGCTTTCCTGGAAAGTGAGCATGTTGATGCATTTGCTTCTTAATCTCTAGTGGCCAAACCAGGCTGCCTCTTGAATTTCAATTATGGGCAATTTTTCCTGAGTGGAGGAGCAGAGAGGCTGGCGAGTATACCAGTAAGAACCCTGACGGGGACGTGGGGACAGCCCTCTCCAGCAGTTAGTGGATCAGCTCCCTCACGGGGACGTCACAGGAACCACGGGAGGAAGTCACACACACACACCTGATGTCTGTGTCACCCTCAGTTCTGCTTTGTTTCTCTTCCCCTGCCTCCATACTTGGTCATTCAGATCTGGGAGGCCTGAGAAGTCTGGGGTCCCCCGGGAGTGACATGCAGCCTTTCCCTGAAGGACAGGCGACAGGCACGTGAGTCTGTAGAAGAGGCCCCCGTGTACTTCCTGTTCCCACTCTGCCCTGCTCCCAGCTCCTGTCTCCCCCGAGTAATTAAGCTGAGGATGTACAGTTGAGGAGGAGGAGGGGGAGGATGACTGCCATTTATTGTTGCCTACTCACGGCCAGATAATTTTCTAGAAAGGCAGTGTGGCCTAATGAGGACCAGTCCTCAGGCTGGTGGCATCTGCTTTACCTGGGGAACGTTTCTGTTTTGTTTTGTTTTGTTTTTTTGCGGTACATGGGCCTCAGTACTGTGGCCTCTCCCGTTGCGGAGCACAGGCTCCGGACGCACAGGCTCAGTGGCCATGGCTCACGGGCCCAGCTGCTCCGCAGCATGTGGGATCTTCCCAGACCGGGGCACGAACCCGTGTCCCCTACATCGGCAGGCAGACTCTCAACCACTGCGCCACCAGGGAAGCCCCTGTTTATTTTTTTTAATACAGTTTCCTGGGCCCCACTGAGCCACTCTGATTCAGTAGGGGTGGGTGGGACCTGGGAATTTGCACTTTCTAAATGCTTCACAGGTAATTCTCATGCACAACTAGGGTGAACTCTGGGGTCAGATGCACCTGGAGATTGACTCCTGGCTCGGCCGCTTACTAGTTGTGTGGTCATGGGCAAGTCTGAGGCTTAGTTTATTCATCTGTAAAAAGGGCTGATAGTGCCTTTCTTTCAAGTTCGCTGTGAGAGGCCGTCTGTAAAATACCTCTGTAGTAGCCTGTCAGTCAGTGATAGCAATTATACTTTTTCATAATTATGGTTTATAAGTAAACACTAATCCTGAATCTGCTCACCCAGAAGGCAGAAATAGAAGACACTGAAGGAGGAGATGGATCAGAAGGGGGTGATTGGTTTAGAGACATTTCCCATCCCTAAATTATTACTGGCTGTGGGACAAACACTGAATCTCAAGTAAGGGCCTGAATGACTTAACTTCGTGGAAGTAGTCACAGCTGGCGTTTCCTGCGATGGGGCTGGTTTAAGAAAGTGCTTCTCTTTTAGTCCCTCTGCACTCCACCCGAGGGAGAAGTCCTAGGCCTGTGAGCGGGAGGGTAACTGTTGTCTTAGAATGTGCTGAAAGAGGCCTCGTGAGAGCCTGGTGGGAGAACGGGAACAGGAGATGCTCGACAGGTTGGGGGAGGCCGACAGCAGGGACCACAGGGCCAGGAGAGCAGAGAGTGGATGGTGGGAGGGTGTAGTGAGGGGAGCAGACAACAGTCTGGGACCGTAGTCTGGAATCCCCAGGGCTTCCTGAAGTGACAGCTAAGTCATTTGTGGAGTTTG
This sequence comes from Mesoplodon mirus, assembly GCF_964341445.2. NCBI lineage: Eukaryota > Metazoa > Chordata > Mammalia > Artiodactyla > Ziphiidae > Mesoplodon > Mesoplodon mirus. Next base: position 8,219,314 of record NC_138989.1, read on the forward strand.
GAAGCCGGCAGGTTCCCAGGAGTGCAGGCAGCAGAAACCCCTGATCAAAGAATATCCACAAAAGATGGTCTGCTTATTCTGGGTAATGTTCTCTCCAACATCAGCAACAGAAAAATCCCATTGAAAGATTGTTGGCGGTCAAGGGATGCCACAGTTTCTTCCAAGCTGAGACCCAGGTCTGACCAGTTATTTGAGCTCGGATTCCAAAATCGTTAGTGTCTGAACCATATGACAAGGATCCCATCAGGGCCCCCCTTTTTTTAGTGGTGTGAACTGAAGCCAGAAAGTGGAAGTTTGTAGAGTCACCACACATGATATCCAGGCAGGAGAGAACAGTGACCTTTCCTGATGGATTTTTTTAAAAAATAAATTTATTTATTTATTTTTGGCTGCATTGGGTCTTTGTTGCTGTGTGCAGGATTTCTCTAGTTGTGGCGAGCTGGGGCTACTCTTTGTTGTGGTGCAAGGGCTTCTCATTGCGGTGGCTTCTCTTGTTGCGGAGCGTGGACTCTGTGTGTGCTTCAGTAGTTGTGACACGTGGCCTCAGTAGTTGTGGCACATGGGCTTAGTTGCTCCGTGGCATGTGGGATCTTCCCGGACCAGGGCTCGAATCCATGTCCCCTGTGTTGGCAGGCAGATTCTTAACCACTGCACTATCAGGGAAGTCCCCCGATGGCTTTTTGTAGATAGAGTCTTAACCGTCTTCTCCCTGCTTTGCATTGTCTTCCTTCTGTATGTGCCTGTGTCCAAATTTCCTCTTTTTATAAGGACACCAGTCATATTGGATTAGGGCCCTAATGACCTCGTTTTAACTTGGTCATCTCTGTAAAGACCTGTGTGTAGGGGCTTCCCTGGTGGTGCAGTGGTTAGAAATCCACCTGCCAATGCAGAAGACATGGGTTCGAGCCCTGGTCCAGGAAGATCCCACATGCTGTGGAGCAACTAAGCCTGTGTGCCACAACTACTGAGCCTGCGCTCTAGAGCCTGCAAGCCACAACTACTGAAGCCCGGGTGCCTGGAGCCCATACTCCGCAACCAGAGAAGCCACTGCAATGAGAAGCCCATGCAACGCAACGAAGAGTAGCTCCCACTCGCTGCAACTAGCGAAAGCCTGCACGCAGCAACGAAGACCCAATGCAACCAAAAAAAAAAAAAAAAAAAGACCCTGTGTCTAAATATGTTCACGTTCCGAGGTGTTGGGAGGGTAGGGCTTCACCATGTGAATTTTGGGGCAGACACAATTGAGCCTGTAAACTTGTCACACCTTCAGTGACTCTCCATCTTCTTTATTTTTAAAAAAAATTATTTATTTTTATTTTTGGCTGGGTTGGGTCTTCATTGCTGTGTGCGGGCATTCTCTAGTTGCGGCGAGCGGGGGTTACTCTTTGTTGTGGTGCGTGGGCATCTCATTGTGGTGGCTTCTCGTTGCGGAGCATGGGCTCTAGATGCGCGGACTTCAGTAGTTGCAGCACGCGGGCTTAGTAGTTGTGGTGCACGGGCTTAGTTGCTCTGCGGCATGGGGGATCTTCCTGGACCAGGGCTTGAACGCTTGTACCCTGCATTGTCAGGCGGATTCTTAACCACTGCGCCACCAGGGAAGCCCCTCCATCTTCTTTAAAGTCATCTCCCAAATACTTACCCTGGCCTTGAGGTCCCATGACCCCAGTTGTCGCTCTGCCTTAGAATCTCGTGCTGGCCTCTCTTCTCTACATTGCAGGGGAACTGAATTACTCCATATTTTCCATCTTCTTGACAGTCTTGGCCTTAGCTCATACTGTTCTCCTTCTGGGAATGCCCATCTTATTTTCCCACATACGAATTCTCTCTGTCTCGAGGCCCAACCTAATTCCTTCTTTGCCAGGAAGCCTCCTGAGCTGGATGTCTTCTAGCTGTGCCTCCAGATCCTCTCCAGCCTCCTCAAGCCTGTTGTGTAGGCTGCATCAAAGAGGTTCCTTGCATCTCTGGCTTCTGGTTGGGCTCAGCCTAGGGAGGAAGGTACTGGCAGGAGAAGGGAAGACAGGAGGAGAGAGAGGCTGGGGTATTTATTCCCCCAGCTTTCTCCCTATGGGATCATTGCAGGTTGGCTGTCTCCTTCCACTGGAGACCACGGCTCCTATTTCTTGGCCTTCTCCAGCTTTTCTATCTGAATTTCTGGTAACAAAGGGAGGTAATGGCTCATCACTGTCCTTAGGCTTGGGATGCATCACCATGCCTTGCTGGCTTCTGTTAACCCCATTTGTACTCTGCAAATCGAGCCTCTGTTAAACTCCCCTCCATGACCTGGTGTGAGGGTGCCAGGATGCCATCCATTTCCTGTCAAGATCCTGACTGGTAGATAGACTTCCCCCATTTCTCCCTCTGCTGGACATCCACATTCTACACTGCATTTTGTTGCATATCTGTCTTAAGCTTCTGTTATCTTCTTGAGACTGGAGCTCGTCTTATTAATTTTTTCTTTATCCATTTTTGTATCCTGTCATCTAAGATTGCTCCCAGAAAATGTTTATTGGATGAATGAACTTGATAGCAAAGTTTCCCCAGAGCTTCTAAAAGATGAAGTTGTATTCAATCAGTTCATTCTGATTGCAGATGCCTCTGAGTCATCTCGTTGGTGAGAATAAGTTTCTCTCCTTACTTTAATTTGTGTGTCCCAGTCCCAGCCAACTGTTAAAAGAACGGTAAATAGAAGAGAACTAAGAAGGGCTCTTGGTATTCCCTGGACCCTTTTGTCCCTCACATTTAGGCATCTCCCTTTATCCTCCTGGACTTAAAAAGATCTTATCTCTCACCTGGAATTTTTCAACCATCATCTGTATCATTTTAGAATCACTTTATTGGAACTTTAAGACAGCGTTCAGGGCTTCCCTGGTGGCGCAGCGGTTGAGAGTCCGCCTGCCGATGCAGGGGACACGGGTTCGTGCCCTGGTCCGGGAAGATCCCACATCTTCGGTTTCAGATGATGAAAAAGTTCTGGAGACTGATGGTGGTGATGGTTGTACAACAATGTGAATGTACTCAATGCCAATGAATGGTTAAAATAGTCAATTTTATGTTATGTACCTTTTCCCACAATTTAAAAAGATGTGATAAAAGATAAAATAAAAAGATGGACCTAAAGATTACCATACTAAGTGAAGTAAGTCAAACAGAAAGACAAATATCATATGATATCACTTATATGTGGAATCTAAAAAGATGATATGAATGAACTTATTTACAAAACAGAAACAGACTCACAGACATAGAAAACAAACTTATGGTGACCAAAGGGGAAAGGAGCGGGGAGAGATAAATTAGGAGTTTGGGATAAGCAGATACAAACTACTATATATAAACAAAAAACAAGGTCCTACTGTATAGCACAGAGAACTATATTCAATATCTTATAATAACCTATAATGGGAAAGAATCTGAAAATTATATAATATTTATATATATAAAACGAAATCCCTTTGCTGTACAACAGAAACTAACACAACACTGTAAATCAACTATACTTCCATTTAAATAAATAAATAAATAACAAATAATAAATAAATAAATGAAAAGAAATAAAAGAAACAACACCCTCCCGCAGAGGAATCAATCAATTGGGAACATTCAAATCAACAAGCTTCCTCGGGGCAGTCCCCAACCCAGCCCCTCCTGCCATCTTGTACCATAAACATTAACTAAGAGAGAAATGAATCTAAGTAACAACAACAAAATCAGTCTTCTAGCTTTCACTTCCCACCTACTTTCTTTGCATATAAAGTTCCCCTTGTCCCAATAAATATACTTCCCCTTCCCACCTTTGTAATAAGAATCAAACTTAAATAATGCAAATGTTTCACCTGTGTTCACATAATTGTGCCCCTTTTTTCTCTAGATCACCGAAATTTGGGAAGCAGATTATCTCACAACATCATTTGGTTGCACACATATCCACTGTCCTAACAAAGCCAAATTAGAGTAGTGAGTGTGGCGGGGAGAACATGACAACTCATTCCCAATGTCAGTGATCAAGTATTCTCCTTTAAAATAGGAAATATACAATGGCATTTGACAAAAAGAAAAGTTTGAAGGATAGACCATTGTTCCAGAAATATAACTATGATAATGGCAAGCAATCACTTACAGTGCCGGCTTCGCTTTCTAATTACTGCACCAAAGGCAGGAGCCCTCAATATCTCAATTGCTTTTCAAAAATTTGTCTTTGGCATTATTAACACAGACAACTGAGCAGGTTATCAGACTAAGAAAGAAATCCTGGGCTGCAGACTTTAATTACAGGTTATTTCAGCTGAACACTGCCTTTTTTTTTTTTTTTCCTGCGGTACGCGGGCCTCTCACTGTTGTGGCCTCTCCCATTGCGGAGCACAGGCTCCGGATGTGCAGGCTCAGCGGCCATGGCTCTCGGGCCCAGCCGCTCCGCGGCATGTGGGATCTTCACGGACCGGGGCACGAACCCGTGTCCCCTGCATCGGCAGGCGGACTCTCAACCAGTGCGCCACCAGGGAAGCCCTGAAACCGGAACTCTTAATCCCTTAAATGCTAACTCCCCATTCCCCCTTTTTCCAGCCCCTGGTAACTTCTATTCTTTTTGTCTCTGTGAATTTGACTCTTCTAGGTACCTCATATAAGTGGGATCATACAGTATTTGTCTTTTTGTGACTGGCTCATTTCACTTAATATAATGTCCTCAAGGTTCATCCATATTGTAGCTTGAGCCAGAATCTCCTTCCTTTTTAAAGCTGAATAGTATTCCATTGTATGTATACACCACATTTTATTTAACCATTCATCTGTCAATGGACACTTGAGTTGCTTCCACCTCTGGCTATTATAAATAATGCTGCTGTGAACATGGGTGTATAAAACTCTTTTCAAGTCCTCATTTTCAATTCTTTTGGGTACATACCCAGAAATGAAATTGCTGGAATCATAGAATAATTATATGTTTAATTATTTGAGGACCTGCCATACTGTTTTCCACAGCGGCTGTATCCATTTATATTCCCATCAACAATACACAAGGGTTCCAATTTCTCCACATCCTTGCTATTGTTATTTTCTGTTTTTTTGTTTGTTTTATGATAATAGCCATCCTAATGGGTATGTTATTTCTTTTTAACTAACTTAATTTTTTATGCTGAAGTATTTTTTAGAGAATTACAGACATCATGACAATTCCACCCCTAAATACTTAGGTTTGCATTCTGAAAAAGAAGAATATTTTTCTCCATACCTGAAATAACATTATTACACCTAGCAAAACTGACAATTCCTCCTAATGCTGGGTCATATAAATTATCTTTTACAGGTACTTTGTCCCAACCAGGATCCAATCCAGGTTCTTAATTCTCTCTTTTAATCTTGACCTTTCTCAGGATATTGATTGGTAGAGAAGATGGAACCGTGTCCTGAAGAATATCTCACTTTATGCATTTGTCTGATTGCTTTCTTGTGGTGTCATTTAGCTTTTTCGCTGTCTCTTGTAATTTCTGTAAATTGGAAACTAGGTCTAAAGGCTTGGTTAGATTGAAGTTAAATATCATGGATGAAGGTGATGGTGGTCTGATTATTATTCAGTTATGTTCATCCCTCTTTTCTTCCAGAGCATAATCGGGAAGGGAATATGTGGGGCCCATGCTTCCCTCTACCATTCACTGATAGTTTCAATACCAGTTATCATTCTTTCCTGTATGAATAATTTTATCAGGAGATGAAAATGAAGCTTTGGGACTTCCCTGGTGGTCCATTGGTTAAGACTCCCCACTTCCATTGCAGGGTGCGTGGGTTCGATCCCTGGTGGGGGAACTAAGATCCCACAGGCAAAAAAAAAAAAAAAAAAAGAAGAAGAAGAAGAAGAAGTAAACGAAGCTTTGAAGTTTTTTCTGTAGAGCTTTCCCTCATCAATTGGAGCTACCCTTAAATACAGTTCCTCCTGATAAGGCAGCACATAGGCTTAATTCTTTCCCTTTAAATACCAATTTTCAAACTAAGGAGTTGGTATAATGGCTGCTTAAAATGGTGACAGATGAGTTTTGTCAGACTTTTTCTATTTTGAGTGTCATGGTAAACTCGTGAATTTTCATAGATCCAGGGGGCTTTTAGAGGCAAATTGGCCTGCTGGAGATGAGCCATTTTTAAAGGAAAGCAAGAATGTAAATGAAGAGAGTCCCTTGGGAACAGCCAAAGTGTATGAGTGTGTGTGTGTCTGTTCCCCATCCCTACTCCCGACCATACCGACCTGTGTGTATTTGCATTTGTCAGGCGTCCCTAAGTGAAAGGCTTTCAAGTGCAGTCAGAGCCCATCAGATCCCCACAGTGACTGTTAGCAGCTCATTTAAGAGGTGATTCAACTATCACTTTGGTTTGGTTAATTTCAACCTGCTCCAGGACTTAGGGGCTACATTTCCTAACCAGGTTACCTTTTAGGAATAGGAACTAAGATCACTCTTAAATGATGACTGATGAAAAGAAAAAAAAAAGTGTATATATGTATATATATACACACACACATACACATTTTAAAAATTGAAGTAAAATTCACCTAGCATAAAACTAACCATTTTAAAGTACGAATTCAGTGATATTTAATATATTCAGAATGTTGTGCAAGCATCACCTCTTTCTAAATTCCAAGATATTTTTATCACTCCCCAAAGAAACCCCATTCCCATTAGGGGTCACTCCCCATTCCCCCTCCCCCCACCCAGCCCCTGGCAACCACTAATCAGCTTTCTGTCCCTATGGATTTGTCTATTCTGGATAGTTTATATAAAGGTAATTATACAGTATATGGCCTTTTGTGTCTGGCTTGTTCCACTTAGCATCATGTTTTCAAGATTCATCACATTGTAGCTTGTGTCAGCACTTCATTCCTTTTTATGGCTGAATAATATTCCACTGTATGGATAGAAACCACATTTTGTTTACCTATTCATCAATGCACAGAATTTGATTTGTTTCCACCATTTGATCATTGTGAACAGAGCTGCTAACTTTAATCTTCTTTCGCCTCTTTACTGTATGCTTTATCATCCCATTTTGAGTAAGCTTTGGATTTGGTCTTTTGGGTACTCTGGTAAGGAAGGAAACCAGGGGGGAGATTTGGTCTTGTTAAGAGAAATATTTTTAAATTACAAAAGTACTGGTTGTAGGCCTGAATTATACTGGCATTTTATGTATTTTTAGCCCCTATTTTCTGGGGGTGGGGGGTGGGATTGTAAAGTGCATCCATTAATCTTGTCTGAATTGTCTGAGGGCTCAGCCTTAGCCTGGATTTTTGTAGGGAAATTAGTGGAGAAGGGAAGTAACTTTCTAAGGTCAGTGATTGGGTTGGAAATGGGGTGGATGGCGGGAAGCATTTCTCAGATCAATGCCAGTCACCTGTTAAATTAGCTAATTAAAAAAATCCTGTGCACAGTCACAAATCTTCCAGGGAACGTAAATATTCATTGGTTGGTCTTGGTAATTTAAGGAGACAGTATTAGGAGAGGAACCCTATTTAATGGAAAGCTTGGTCTCTTTAAAGGACCCATATGACAGATATATGTGGGTTTTAAATGCCTGTGGAATGATTCTTCAGGGGGAAAATAAAAAGCAATTAAATAACATTAGTAATTTCCTTAAGAGAAATCACTGTAGCCCTTGGTCTGTCATACGGTCACTCTTTGAACCATAGTTTTATCCAGGCAACCCTGGAATCAGTTCTATATTGCTGTGTGACACGATGCAAAAATTTCTCTTATTTATTTATTTGCGGTACACGGGCCTCTCACTGTTGTGGCCTCTCCCGTTGCGGAGCACAGGCTCCGGACGCGCAGTCTCAGCAGCCATGGCTCCCGGGCCCAGCCGCTCCATGGCATGTGGAATCTTCCCGGACCGGGGCACGAACCCGTGTCCCCTGCATCGGCAGGCGGACTCTCAACCACTGCGCCACCAGGGAAGCCCTCTTATTTATGTTTTATTAGAAAAATAACTGCAAAAGACCTTGTCCTTGTGCTGTTAATGGGAAAAAACCTATTGAAGAACAGAGACAAATGGTAAAATAATAGTAAAATAGCTGAAGCATGCATTCTCTATTGCTTGTTAAACATACATTATTACGTGTATTAGGAAGCAACCCTTTGTATCATTTCTGTTCCTTCCTTAGGGACACGTTTACAAATGGTGTCCCTTGGTTCAGGAGCGTGCCAGCCGGTTACCGGTCTGGACACAGAGAATTCATTCTCTTTCCCTGACCCGATCCTCTGGAAAATAACGTTCCCAAGCTTTAGCCATGCCCTTTGTGACATGGGCACAAGGAAAAGGGCCACGTGCCAGGGAAACCCTCCCCTATGGATCCCAGATTTCCAGGGGGCACTTATCCAGTCTGTCCCTTTTCCTACCTGGATGTGGGGATGGAGAGGACTGGAGGGGATGGCTGCCCTCTTCCTTTTACCTTAGGTCACTGCCTGTCCCTGCCCTGGGACAGCCTGCAGTGCCCTTTGGTGGCTAAGTCTGGGCAAAATCTCTGGGCAGACTGGGATCACTCCCGGTGTCATGATCCGATAGGCAGACCAGAACATTAAATGACACTCAGAGAGAAAGCAGGGAAATGGGTGACGGCTGTGACCGAGGCTGACTTGGCTTCCATCTGTTTTTGTTTTATTTCCTCACCACTTGGTGAGAGTTCTGGATCCTCCTGGTTCAGGACAAGCACCAGTGCCCTGGTGGCATCAGCTTTGGGGAACTCTTTCTAAGAATGTAAGCCTTGGCTAAGTGGAGCTGGGAGACCATTCAGTTCTTAGGGTCACTTGAAAAGGAGGTCAAAAGGGAGAAAGGATGAGCCTAAGGCACCATATAAATGCTAAATTTTAAGGTAGCAGTTCTACTGGGAAAATGCTGGCATAATGTATTTTATATACAGTCCAGCACACTATTAATACAAAACAAACGTTGGATAGTTGTGTGTACCAGTTAGCTAAAGGAAGCTTGATCGAGGAAGTAGAGGTGTTAAGAGGCCCTTTGCAAGTGTCAGAAAAGGAATTTTTAAAAGATGTTAGGGTGGTGACTGCTGGCAGGAGCCTTGTTAGAGTCTGGAGAGGACCCACCTCCTTCCACATCAACCCCCACAGATCCATCAGACAGCAGACTGGTTACCAAAACGATACCTACCCATCCTGAAATATCTGAACTAAGAACACAGAATTTGCAAAATTTAGTAAGGGACAGTTAATTTTCTGCATAAATCTGAGTATTTCACTTGGATGATTACACTGATTTCACTTGGCATCCTCCTCTAGTCTCTGGCACGAGGCATTGGTGCGATGTGATTAACAGCCCAGGCTGCAGGCTCCAGCTGCTTATGGGTTCAGATCCATGTCCTTTCACTTCCTAGCAGCGATATGCCTCAGTTTCCTCATATGTAAAATGGGTGAACAATGGAACACTCCTCACGGGGCTGTGTAAAAGAATAAATGAGATATATCTACACCACACTTCACATGGGGTCTAGCCCTTCAATCATGCTTAGTAAACATTAGCTGCTGTTATTGTCCGGACCCCTGGAGGGGGTCTCTGGATGGTATTATGTAAGGAACCCTGGGCTTCAGAGCTACCTCCTAATTTTCTTTGAGCCTCAGTTTCCTTACCTGGAAAGTGAGAGAGTCTGGTGAGGCCCCTTCTAGCTCAGAAATGATGTTACGGAAAGAAGTTTTATGTTAGCTGCAGCTTCTGTTTATCAACACTTTCCCTTTCTCTTCTTTGAGCTATGATAAATGAGAACTTTTTACTTCCTTAAATACAGAAGTGAGCCTTTGAGAATTCTCAGAAGAAATCAGCCCAAAGACAAGTCTAAATATTCTTGCACTCCTGATACGGAATGAGAAAGACCTTAGAGAAAAAGTCCTGTTTCCATACCTCTCTTGAGGTATTATGATATTTGTGTATCTCTGTACCTTTGCAGTTTTGACCAATTACAGTGAAGCGAAAGCATGATTAGCACTTTTTTTCAGCCTCTCTTTCTTTAAGGGACTTCCTTCTGGGTGGAGTGGCCCCTAAGAGGTCATGGGATACATCCGATACAGACTTCTGTCCAGACAAGGTAGTTTTATAAAGGCTGAGACTTTGGGGGGTGGACTGAGATGGAGGGGGGAGTATTCTTTTCAAAACCACAAGTTTTTGTTAACCTTGAGTGAATCGTGAAGAATGTTAAGAAGGGAGAAAGGAAACTCAGAACAGGTAAAGAGCAGGTCTGCTGGGATTTTTTCCCCATAGTGTCAGTGGGTGTATAAATTTCAGAGGGACTTTAAATCCACTCAGTAAAACTGACATCCCTGTTTATTCACTCCTGTAGACTCCCTGCTAGAAGCCTTCTGAGTTTTACGTCCACTACACATTCTGCCTTCCTTGAAAGCCCAGGCCATGACCTGCCTGTGGGTCCCTTCTGTTCTCATAGTGGATTTCATGGCCAGTGGCCTGGGCATGACTAACAGTTGGACGACACTGCACAATTGGTCACCAGATTTCACAGCTAATGAGCTTTTTCTTGGGAAAGCCTCAGATCCTTTGGTTGGGCAAACCTTCCCATTTTACAGATGAAGAAACTGGTGCACGTATGCATGTTTAGTGTCACCTTGGACATTCCTAGTTAGATGATGAGTATGCCAGCTACCTAGCTAAGTCACTCTGCTCCTTAGCTTGAGTTTCCCTGTGGTTTTGATGCTTATAACAGCATTGATTACTCTAGCTAAGCTCCTCCTTCAGAGTAAGGGCTGCTGGCCTAAGTGCTCCCTAGACTTTTTTTTTTTTTTCCAGTTAAGAGTTTTCTGCAAGGGTGGGCTGCTTTAGGAGTAAGTATTAGGAATGTTTCCAGTTTAAGAATTTAGAAACCCACACCTTCTGGGCCAGCTTCAGGCACTTGCCAGTCTTTTAGGAGACTGGGTTCTGGCCTGCCCTCACCCCTTCCGAGATCGACCCCTGGGCACCTCAGGAAGTGGGGGTTCCTTCCAAGAGAGTGGGGCGCCCACCTCAGGGAAGAGTGCATTCATGTCTGGTAGCCTCCAAGGCAGGCAGCTCGATTGGAACTCCTGTCTGTACCACCCCACGTTTCACGCTGATTCCCTCGCGACCTGGAAAGGCAAACCTGAGGGTAGAAGAGGGTAACGGTTAGGGGACCAGCCCAACACAACTGCCGGCGTCCTGGGGAACTGGCTGCCCAGACTGTACCCGGGCCAGCGGGCCTGCGGGGCTACGGGACTCCCGGGTTAGCAGGCATACCAGGTCCTGGTCCCAGAGCTTGTGCAAACCCGAGAGCCCGTGTGCCCGCTGCTGGGGACACAGGGACCCGTGCCTGGTGTCTCATGCAGGGCCGCTCCCCGTGACCGTGCACCCCGGGGCTCCTGCGAGACGCCCCGCAGGACCACACAAAAGACCCCACCCCAGGTCGGGCGTGCATTTCCTGTTAGAGCAGCGGCGGCGTGCAGCCACCCATGTGCACCCCGCGGCGCGCGGGCCGGGCGGGGCGCGGGGCACGCCCCCACGCAGCCCCAGTCCCGGAGCTCCGGCCGCGAGGGGCCGCCCTCGGCGGGCCCGCCCCCGTGTCACCGCAGGCCGGGCTCCCTTTGTGTGCGGCCCGAGCGCCGCGGCCGCGCCATTGGCCCGCCGGTCCGGGGGGCCAGCCCCTTCCTGGATCGCCTCATGCATATGCATGAACGCCCCGGCCCTCCCCGCGCCGGCCCCTCTCCGCCCCCTCCCGCGCGGGCGTGTGAGGCGCGCGGCGCGGCTCCCTCCTCACGGCAGCGGGAGCCCGAGCCCGAGCCCGAGCCCGAACCCGAGCCCGAGCCAGGGCGAGCCGAGCCTGCTCCGGGCGGGCGGCGGCGGCGGCGGCGGCGGCGGCGCCGCTCCAGCCATGTCAGCGCGCGCGAGCCTGGGCCCACCATGAGCCATGGCCATGTCCGTAAGCGCCGAGGACGACGACTATGAATCGGAGCCGGACCAGGTCGGTGGCCCGGGGTGGGGCTGAGGGAGGGACCCGCCGCCCGCCCGCCCGACCTCCCGACCGACTGACTGACGCGCCCCGGGCGGCCGCGACGCCTCCGCCGCCGCCACGATGAGGAGAAAGTTTTGCAGCCGCCGCCGGCGGGGCTGCCAGGGCCGGGCCCGAGCGGGGCGTGGAGGAGCGCGGCAGGCCGGCGGTCGCCCAAGCGCCGCGGGCCCCGCAGCCGGCCGGGGCAGGGGGCGTGTGCGAGCGTCTGTGCGCGAGGGTGGCCGGCCGTGCCGCGGGGACAATGTGGGCCTCGCCGTCGGGCGGGCCCTGCGGGGCGCGGGCCACGGCCCGCGGGCAAGTTGCGGGCGCCGGCGCGGGCGGCCGGGCGCGCCTCGCCCTCCCCTCGCGCCCTCGCCTGCGGCCCACGCGCGTGCCGGCCGCCTTAGGCGCACCCGGACCTGCGGGCGCCGGCGCCTCCTTCCTTTCTGTTTCCAAAGTTGCACCGGGACCCTCGGCCTCTGGGCTGGAGGACGCCCGCGGCCCGGAGGGTGGGCGGCCCGGGGCCGGTGGGCCCGACGGCCCGAGCTTTTGTCTGGGCGCCGCGCGCCCGCCGCCCACCGTGGGCAGAGGAGACAGGAAGGGGTGCGAGGCTCGGGCCGGCGCGGGGAATCCGGAACCCAGCGAGTCCGCTCCACGGCGGCAGCGGCGAGAGGAAGCCGTGACCCCAGATGGCAGTATTTGGCCTCGGTTGGATCTAGAAGGGAAAGCAACCTCTCTTGGGACCAGGGGGGAGAAATCTGTATAAAACAAAGCCCTGGGTGTGTTTACAGCGTGAATTTACTCCGGGAAGATTCGTGTTTAGGAAGCAGGGGAAGAAAGTTGAGGATTTACGAAGTAGAATCTGCACGATATTTGAAACAGAGTACGGGCTAGGTAGACTTGTCTGAGGAATAAAGCATTAGACGGGTTGAGTTATCGTGTGGGCATGACTAGGTGAATAAGATGCTTACTTATAAGCCCGGGTGCATTTCCTCAGTGGAATGAAGATGTTTTGGAATGTTGAGGCCGAGATGTAGAACGTTTTTTCCTTCCATCAGGCGTCGTTGAGGAAGTACTATATATGCTGCATTTAAATCGTAACACACATATTATTAAGTGGTTTTATATGACAGAGACAAAGTTAAAGTGTATTTTCTCAGTTTTGTTGGACGTTTTTCAGGCTTAGGTATATTATGAGATGATCCTGAATCTCACTTGTCTTATGGATCAGGGGAACCCAGAGACAGCCCAAGCGGTTTTGGCTTTGGAACTTTCATCAAGTCAGTAGGACAGCATGTGAACGGTTCTCAGTTCTTGCTGCTTAGTTCATACCTCCACTCTTGGTCTGAAAATTTTCAGTTCAGTTTGAATCTGCCTAATCCCTGCCAACAGTGTACGCTTTCTGCATCTGGTCATTCGTAAGACCCTTGTATTCAGTGTTGCCTGCGCTTTGGTGTTTCATGGGTGAGGTTCCATGGGTGAGGTTCCTGTTACCTGTTTGTTTTTGTTTTTTTTCCCGGTACGCGGGCCTCTCACTGTTGTGGCCTTTCCCGTTGCGGAGCACAGGCTCCGGACGCGCAGGCTCAGCGGCCATGGGTCACGGGCCCAGCCGCTCCGTGGCATGTGGGATCTTCCCGGACCGGGGCACGAACCCGTGTCCCCTGCATTGGCAGCTGGATTCTTAACCACTGCGCCACCAGGGAAGCCCGCCTTGTTCACTTTAAGATCATGCTACCATGTAGGTACATTGAAGGAGACGACCTCTAATCCAGGCCACTGGGCAGCAGGTTTTCCCCATAGTCCCAATAAAGAAGTTGGCTGTCAGCCACGGACCCTGCATTTGCCGACCCTGCAGGCGGCGGCTCAGTGCTGCTTGTCTCCCCTAACCTTTCCTCAACTTTTATTAGCCCCACAATTTCTTGGGCCTGAGAAGAGTGGCTTCCTCTAAGGACCTCTAAGGCATCTGTATCTTTCAAATTGGAGCCAGAGTCTCTGGAGTCTGTAGCTCGCAGGCTGTAGACCCCACTCTTCTCTAAAGAATCTCCTTTGGGCTTCCCTGGTGGTACAGTGGTTAGGAATCCGCCTGCCAATGCAGGGGACACAGGTTCGAGCCCTGGTCCGGGAAGATTCCACGTGCTGCAGAGCAACTAAGCCCCTGTGCCATAACTACTGAGCCTGTGCTCTAGAGCCCATGAGCCACAACGACTGAGTCCACATGCCACAACTGCTGAGCCTGCACGCCTAGAGCCCGTGCTCCGCAACAAGATAAGCCACCACAATGAGAAACCCGCACACCGCAATGAAGAGTAGCCCCCGCTCGGTGCAACTAGAGAAAGCCCACGCACAACAAAGACCCAACGCAGCCAAAAATAAATAAATTAAAATAAATAAATAAATAAAAATTTTAAAAAAAAGAAGTCTCCTTCAAGGAGGGGTGGAAGTCTTGGAGTGTAGGCATGCAGGTATGCTCGGCCACCTACTGTGTGAAAGGTCCCAGCAGAGACCCTGTTGGGACATTTCTATTGCCCAGTCTGTCCCTGCAGCTGAGCCTAGCCCCTCACCCTTCATCAGAATTTTGCCTGCTCTGTCTTAAAAGTCTGTGTCCTTCCCTCATCCCCACTCGAGGCTGGTGTTCAGTCCTCGGCGGTATCGGGCTCCCTTATGCCTGTCCTGCTGGGCTGGCCTGTCTGCGCCATGCCTTCCCATAGCAGCTTGGGTTTCCACTGCTCCCGATGTTGGGCCCGGGGCGGGAGAGACCCTTGGCTGGGCCTTCTCCCGTGGACTTCCTTTGCTTCTCCATTGCAGAACGTGCTGGAAAATTTTTCAGCTCTGCTTTTTAGTTTGAGGAGATGCCGCTCAAAGAAGGACTCTTAGTAAGGAGAATTATATCGTGTTTTTTTTTAACCCCTGTAATGAAAATAGAATTATTCCTTTTTTTTTTTTTTTTTTTTTTACTAAAAATGATTTTTGCCTGTTTGTTAAAAATAATAATTAGAGGGAATTCCCTGGCAGTCCAGTGATTATGACTCCATGCTTCCACTGCAGGGGACATGGGTTCTATCCCTGATCAGGGAACTAAGATCCTGCATGCCGTGTGGTATGGCCAAAATAAAAAAGACAATTAGGAAATTATGCTGAAGAAGATCTCGGAAATTTATATGGCTCTAACCACTGTGTTACTCATTATAATTGCTTAAAGAGTGAAATTTTCATATGGGTCCCTGAACCTTCCCAAAATTACATACGAAAGTTTTGTGACTTTGTGCATAGGGGCATTTTTCTAGGGAAAAGGTCCTTAGCTTTCCTCAGATTCTCCAGAGGTCTGCCCATCCCCTGGGTTTCTGGTAGCTCCTGTGTTTTCATTCTCTTGCTCCTTACTCTCAGGATGTAAACAAACCGAAGCCTGGAGTCTGCAGGTGTGTGTTAAGGGCCCTGCAGCGCAGCTAAAATCCAGCTTTTCCTGGGATATCCATTATACTTGAAGATTTGGGAACAGACATGATGTTGACACAAATTTGTTTTACAGTTGAAGGCAACGTTAGCATGACAAGGAATTCCACGCTGTTTGGGGTCTCTGGCTCCCCTTCATGGGGCTAAGCGTCAGTGTGCTCCTGTCGGCGGCAGTTTGGTGAGGAACAAAGAACTGTCTGAATTGTAAAAACAGACAGCCACGTTTACTGTTCTCGCTGACTCCTCTTGACAGTTGAAACTCTAGCCCGCTGCCTTCTTGAAACTCTTCCCTGGCTCCAGTGATGCCACAGGCTCCTGCTGCTTTTCCTGCCTTCCTGGCCATTCCTTAGCAGGTTGCTCTTTTTCCCCCGGCCCTTGGATGTCTTCAGTCTTGAAGGTACTGCCCAGGACCCTCTTTTCACTCTGCCCGTTCTCCCTGAACAACCTCGTGGACTTACGTAGTTCAGCACTACGCGATGCTGATTCCCAGCTGTGTATCTCAGCGCCAGTCCCTCCTGGCTGCTGCTGGCCACCTTCCTTGGACGTCCCGTGGGTCCCTCAGATTCCACGTGTGCATGGTGGTTTCTAGTTCTCTCTCCTGAGCCCCTTGTTCTTCTGTTGCTCAAGCCTGAAACCTCAGAGTCTTCCAGGACTCCTCCTGCTTGCATGCTCCCTGTGCAGTCAGCCTCCTGGGTCTTCTAAACCGTTCTGCTTCTAAAACATCCCTGAATCATCCCCTCCTCATCATTCCTTCTATGGCTTCTACTCAAGCCTTCATAACCCTCATCCTGGACTACTGTAGCATCCTCAGCTCATCTCCCTGTCTTCCATCTTGCCCACCACCAAAAAAAGTCACTCCCCCCAGTGTTGCCAAAATACGATCATGTTGCTCCTGCATATAAAGTCCTTTAACTGCTCCTACAGGGGCCACTATTTCTGTAATGTGGTGCACGGGGCCTGCAGGTTTAGGCTCCTGCCACTTCAGGGCAGTTTTCCAGCAGCCATATCAAGCTGTTCCTTGAATGTGTTATCTAGTCTCACATCTCTATCTTACTCTTCCTTCTGCCTAGAATATTCACTCCCTAACCCCACCCCTACTCCTGGCCTGCAGTGTCCTATCCTCCCTCTAAGACTCGTTTTAGTCACCACCCCCTGTGGCTGACACTTTTCCCAGCCTCCCTTCCCGGTGAAATGAGGCATTCCTTCTGGGTCAGCATGCCAGAGCCCAGGCTTCAGAGCCATCGCCTGGGTATCTCGGCTTCTCATTTATTGGCAGTATGACACTGGGGAGACTACTTAACTGCACTGTGCCTCAGTTTCCTTATTTCTAAATGGAGATGATAATAATTCCTCCTACCTCATAGGTTATCGATACAAATATTAAAGTGTTGCTTCAGCACATGTTAGCTTTTGATATTATCATCACTGTGTTGCAGTGTGTTTATGTGGTAACGTGTCTTTCTTCCCCCAGACTGTAGTGCCTTTGAGAGTATGGAACAAACACATCTTACTCATCTTTGTAGTCCCAGCACCTAGCATTGAGTCTGTACATAATTCACAGCCAGAAAACAGTTGGGTGGGTAGGTGGGTGAAAGTGTGAGTGAGGGGGTGAATGAATGAGTCTGTAGCACAGATCACATGCTCTATTGGCTAGTGATGTCGAACATTTTTTCATGTGCTTATTGCCCATTTTTATATCTTTTTTTGGGGGGGAATTATCTGCTTAAATCCTTTGCTCATTTTATATTATTTATTTACTTTTGGCTGCATTGGGTCTTTCTTGCTGCACGCAGGGTTTCTCTAGTTGCAGCAGGTGAGGGCTACTCTTCATTGTGGTGTGCGGGCTTCTCATTGTGGTGGCTTCTCTTGCTGCAGAGCACGGGATCTAGGCGCCTGGGCTTCAGTCGTTGTAGCACGAGGGCTCAGTAGTTGTGGCTCGCGGGCTCTAGAGCGCAGGCTCAGTAGTTGTGGCGCACAGTCTTAGTTGCTCTGCGGCATGTAGGATCTTCCCGGACCAGGGCTCAAACTCATGTCCCCTGCATTGGCAAGTGGATTCTTAACCACTGCGCCACCAAGGAAGTCCTCCTTTGCTCATTTTAAAATTGGGATATTTGTCTTTCTATTGTTGAGTTGTTTTATACCTTAAGGATACAACCCTTAACCAGGTGTATAATTTGCAAATAATTTCTCCCATTCTTCTTCTTACTTGATAGTGCTCTTTTAAGCACAAAAGTTTTAAATTTTGAAGTCTAGTTTATATTCTTTTGTCACCTGTGCTTTCGGTGTCATATCCAAAAAATCATTGCCTCATCCAAGGTCATGAAGAGTTACCCTTATGCTTTCTTCTTAGAGTTTTATGTTTTAGCCATTACATTTAGGTCTTCTATCCATTTTGGGGTTAATTTTTGTATATTGTGTGATGTAAGGGTCCAACTTCATCCTTTTGTATGTGGATATCCATTTATCCCCACACCATTTGTTGAAAAGTCTGTTCTTTCCCCACTGAATTGTCTTGACACCCCTGTCGAAAATCAGTTGGTCATAAATATTGTGAGGCTTTATTTCTGAACTCTCAATTCTAGTTCATTGATCTGTATATCCATCCTTATGCCACTACCACACTGTTTTGTTTACTGTAGTTTCATAGTAAGTTTTGAAATCAGGAAGTGTAAGTCTTCCAACTTTGTTCTTCATTTGCAAGATTGTTTTGGCTATTTCAGGTCCCTTGCATTTCCACATGAATTTCATCTTTTTTGTTTGTTTGTTTGTTTTTTGTTTTTTGTGGTACGCGGGCCTCTCACTGTTGTGGCCTCTCCCGCTGCGGACCACAGGCTCCAGATGTGCAGGCTCAGCGGCCATGGCTCATGGATCTAGCCGCTCCACGGCATGTGGGGTCTTCCAGACCAGGACACGAACCCATGTCCCTTGCATCGGCAGGCGGACTCTCAACCACTGCGCCACCAGGGAAGCCCTCATCTTAATTTTTAAATTTTATTTTATTTTTGGCCATGCCACACGGCTTGCAGGATCTTAGTTCCCTGACCAGGGATTGAACCCAGGCCCCCTGCAATAGAAGTGTGGAGTCCTAACCACTGGACCACTAGGGAATTCCCTCCACATGAATTTTAGGATCAGCCTTTCAATTTCTGCAGATGAGCCAGCTGTGATTTTCGTCAGGGTTGCATTGAATTTGTGGACCACTTTGTTTCCACTTTAGTTGGGATCTTCCGTGTTGTTTCCTTTAACAATACTATCTTTCAGTCCATGAACATGGGATATCTTTTCACTAATTCAGGTTCATCCAAGTAATGTTAATTCCAGTATTTTAGGAATGAGGGATTGAAGGTTCTGCCCATGAATATTCTGGAGAATAGGATCTGATAGGAGGCACTTAGTTAATATTTGTGGAATGAAATGAACTACCTCAATAGTATTCCTTTTTTTTTTTAATTTTTATTTTTGGCTGCACTGGGTCTTCGTTTCCACACGCGGGCTTTTTTCTGTCTCTAGTTGCAGCAAGCAGGGGCTACTCTTCGTTGCAGTGCACAGGCTTCTCATTGGGTGACTTCTCTTGTGGAGCACGGGCTGTAGGTGCACAGGCTTCAGTAGTTGTGGCACTCGGGCTCAGTAGTTGTGGCTCGCAGGCTCTAGAGCGCAGGCTCAATAGTAGGTGGTGCACGGGCTTAGTTGCTCCGCGGCATGTGGGATCTTCCCGGATCAGGGCTCGAACCTGTGTCCCCTGCGTCGGCAGGCGGATTCTTAACTACTGCGCCACCAGGGAAGCCCGATAGTATTTTTAAATTTTATTTTTAAAAATGTTTATCAATAATACTCCTTTTAAGGACGATACTTGTGAGATGTTGATGGAGAAAAAGTGTTGGAATACTAAGATTTGCACGTATGGGTGTGTGGACTCAATTTTCCTAACCAGATGGAGCTGAGGATATGAGTTCTGGACTGATAAAATCAACAAACGGCTTTGGGGTTTGGGCGGCTGGTTTGTATGTGGACGTCAGTGGATGCCATCATTCCCTTTTGCTGAGAAGAACATTACAGGCTGAAATTAACAAAGGGGCATTCTGGGTTACTTGAATGAATAGAGGCACAGGTAGGATAGAGCAGAATTGAGTATTGGTTTGTGAACCTTTAGATGTCACCGAAAAGAGGTTAGGACAGAAGCCAAAACGAGGCTTGTTCACCTTCCCTAATAGAGACCCTTCGATGTCTTCCTTACCTGTTGATTTTTTCTGTGGTCTTTAGGAGGATCCTGCATTACAAGTGTTGCTCAGTTGACTCCTGACCAGCAAGCTGGCCCACGAAGCTGCAGGCAGCAGCAACTTTTCTAGCTTGTTTGGCAACCTGGCAGAGAGGGCCTGAAACAAGGTCTTTGGAAACAGCCACCCTTATACCTCTTCCTTCAAGGTGTTGTCTGCCATTGGCTTTGTCATTTTCCAGGATGTCTCAGCTGCCATCGAGATCCGGGCAGATTTGTTTTTTTCCATCGTTTGGAAAAGTGCCTCTTCAGATGAGAATGAACTTTGGAAAGCACAGGAAGGTGGGCTTGTTTCACAGTCAAGTACGAGCTTTCTGACTGTGGCCGGATCGACCCAACTCTCTTACTTTTGAGTGGCCAGAGAAGCCAGAGGTGCTCAGCTGCTATGTATACCTGACGCTCCTGAGTGGGAGGCAAGAGCCATGTTTGGACTCCTGAAAGTTTTTCTTTTTCTCAGTCCTTCACCAAAGAAACTAGTCTTTAGACTCTCCTACTCCAGGGTCAGAGTGTGAGCCCTTCACCTCTGGTTTTATCCTTGGAGGCTGAACCATGGGCTGCCTTCTCCGTACCTGACTCGAGGCTTTGAATCACCCACCCCTTGGCCCATGTTTCAGGGATTTGAGGAGTGGGTTGCTAACAGGATGTGTGCTCTTTACCAGAGAGTCTTCCAGGCTGTGAAGAGAGGGAGAAACCTTCCTGGTCTCCATTTCTCTGGAAATTGATGTGCTTCTCTGCACCTCCTGTTGGCACCTGTCCTACTAAGGGCATCAAGGCACTAGCTGTGGGCCCCTTCCAGGGCATGTGGTCAGTTCCCGTGGACTCTGGGGTCTCTTGTCCTATTTGGCCTGTGCACTGCTGTGGTTTATAGTGTTTAGATGTGGTTTTAGTGTTTAGATGCACATCTTCTGCTGGCTCCGTGACCTTGAGCCGGTCACTTAACCTCTAGCTCCAGTTTCCTCATCTGAAAAATGGCATCTCTCATAGGGTTATATTGGGAAATTAGGTAATATCATACGTAAAATGAAGAGCAGGATGACAGGCACTTGGCAAGTACCCACCTGCACCGCTGTCACCGTCCCTGTCATCCCTGCTTCCACTCAGCACTCCTTGCTGCTTAGTTTTCAGGTCCACAGTCCCTTATGTGCTGTTCTCAAATCTAAAGTCTCTGAAAACTGATATTTTTTTCCCCCACTACTCACCTGGCAGCAAGACCTGACCTGAATTGACAGGCGGTGCCACGGCTGTAGAATTGCCCATGTCCATGACTAGGGGCCCCAGACCTCCCTGGGCTGCGGTGCGTGGGGAGGCCCTCCACTGCTTGCAGGAGGAGTAACTTGCATTGGGGCAGCCCCTTACCCCACCGGGTGGTGTGGCTTGTGGGAGAGGCAGGGTCAGGGCACAGGGAGGTGATGACACGTGGGCCAGTGGAGCTGGGTCTCCTTTCCTCTTTGGAGTTCAGAGCAAGTTGACAGGGATAAAGATCCAGAGCCGCAGCACTTCCTGATGTGGGTGCCTCACCACCAGAGGCTTCGCAGTTTCCTTGAATGCTGCAGACTTTTGGGAAAATAAATCTGAGGGAAGGGATCCACTTAGGTGTCAATACCAACAGGTGTGTGTGGGACCTTCGGGCCTGCGCAGGGACCACGGCTCTGCAGGATAAAATGATGAGGGTCAAGGCTTGATTCTCGGAGAACCATGGACTGTTTCCCTTGCTGATGTGGTTGTAAGTTTCTAAGCAGCCCCAGTAGTTTGGGGGTGGGGAGCTGTGTGCATTGTGGGAGAGGGGGTCCCTGGAAGGAAGATCCTCTGCACTGTGGTACATCGTAACCACACTTCTGGGCCCAGGAGCTAGCGAGCGATGGGATTTTGTTTAGGGATCCCCGTATGACAAGCAATTAAAATGAAAAGCCTGAGATGGACTGAAGCTGTTTAATTGGCTGAGATGGGCTTTAAGCATTCGATGCCGATTAGATCAGATAGTTTTGGGGTGAGAGTGTGTCTCTCTGACGGAGGGATGAACCATTTTTCAGCAAACTCAGAAAGGTGCTTCAGATGAGACACTCTCCCTACCATCCTGGTCCTTCCTACTTCTGATCCTGGGTGGACAGTGTCCCAGCGGCTGGTCTCTGATCCTGGTTTGCAATAGGCTCTGGGGCTGTCGGCCAGGTTGTAAGGGCCTCAGAGCAGGACATGTGGCTGGCTTGTGCCCTGTTCAGCATGTAGTACCACTTTCTGTTCATCTGCCTGTCTCTGTTTCCCTGAGTCGCAGGGAGAAGTTCTCAGAAGTCAGTTCCTTACGGTTTACTGTTTCATTCTCTTGGGGTCTGGTTTATTGAGCACATGCTAGGTGCCAGCCGTCTTGTCGAGGGACAGTGGTGACAAGACACCCTCCATAACTGCCTTTCTGAGCTCCCTGTCTCAAAGGGAAGACCCATGAGAGAACAGACAGTTACGCTGTGACAGGGGCCCAGTGCAGGGCGGTCAGGAAGGGCTGCCAGGAGAAGGCAGTGTTTGAACTGGGTCCTGCAGCCTGAGCAGGCATTAGTCGAGTGGGGCGGGGAGGGGTGGGTGTCCCTGGCAGAGGGAACAGAGGCGGATTGTGTGGCCTCCCTGCGGAAGCACAGGTAGCCCGAGGAGCCTGGCCTGACGTGGGGGGCGGTGCGCAGAAGGCTCTAGAGCCAGGCGTGCTGCCCTCCAAAGCAGGATGTCCCTGTCAGCTTCCCGGGGCTGCCATAGTGGAGCACCACAAATGGGGTGGCTTAACGTACGGATGCCAAGGGAAGAAGTGAAGGGGTGCTGGTGGGATGACTTGGGAGATTGGGATTGACATATATACCCTATTGATACTATGTATAAAATAGGTAATCAATGAGAACCTACCGTATAGCACAGGGAACTCTACTCAAGGTGACCTAAATGGGAAGGAAATCTAAAAAAGAGGGGATATATTTGTACATAAAGCTGATTTATTTTGCTGTACAGCAGAAACTAACACAAGATTGTAAGGCAACTATACTCCAATAAAAATTAAAAAAAAAAAACCAGAAAAACTGGGTGGCTTAAACAAATGTATTCTCTCACAGTTCTGGAGCCTAGAAGTCAGAAGTCAAGGTCTTGCAGGGTGGTGCTTTCTATGACAGCTCAAGGCAAGGACCCTTCCTTGCCTCTTCCAGCTTCTGGCATTTGCTGGCTTCCTTGACATTTCTTGGCTTGTAGATGGCGGCATCCCTCCAGGCACATGTCCGTCTTCTCTCTGTGTCTTCACATAAGACTTCTCTGTGCTTGTGTCCAAATTTACCCCTTTCACAAGGACACCAGTCCTATTGGATTAGGGCCACCCTAGTGACCATATTTTAAAAGTTTCACCTGTAAAGACCCAATTTCCAAGTAAGGTCATGTTCTGAGGTTGTGGGGTTAGGACTTGAACATATCTTTTGGGTGAACACACTTCAACCCATAACCCCCCGGACTCGGGGCCTGGCCGGCCCTGCGGGCCCCCATCTCACCAGTCCTGTGTGTGCTCCCACAGAACCGGGCCGTAGGTCGGCCCAAGGGGAAGCTGGGCCCCGCCTCCGCGGTGAAGTTGGCCGCCAACCGGACCACGGCGGGAGCTCGCCGGCGCCGGACGCGATGCCGCAAGTGCGAGGCCTGCCTGCGGACGGAGTGCGGAGAGTGCCACTTCTGCAAGGACATGAAGAAGTTCGGGGGCCCCGGGCGGATGAAGCAGAGCTGCATCATGCGGCAGTGCATCGCGGTGAGTGCCCCCGGGGCGCCCCTCCCAGTGGCTGCGGCGTTTCTCCCCCCGGAAGTGGAGGTGGCAGCCCTTCCTTGCTCCAGGCCACGGGGCTCCTGAATGCAGGCCCCACCTGTGCCTCAGGCCGGTCTGTTCCCCTGCCCATTGGTCTGTCCAGTCCCTCCGCTTGAAGAGAATGTGGCCGCAGCAGAAACCCCGGAGGGGTGCTCCCTCCTGGGAAGAAAGGGGAGACTAATGCTGTTCTCAGATTCCACACTGCAGGACTCTGGGGTCCTGCCATGTGCTTAGGCTCCCTTTGCTTCATAGTCTGCTGGTCTTACAACTCCTTCCTTCCCTAGATGACCGAGTACTTTGAAGTCTCTGCCATTAAAGATGTCAGGGCAGCCTGTCCTGTCTGTGACCCTGTTGCCAACATTTATGGTCCAGTTCATGATGGTTCTGGGCCCTCCCTTCCTTCCTGTCCTGCTTTCGAAGTCAGAGGTCTGGGTGGAAGGTCAGTGCTCCTCCTGAGGGGGCCGTCCCAGAGAAGGAGGACTGATTTATGGTGTCCAGGAGGAGCTGGGCCGCTGGAAAGCCTGGCCAGCCCCTCCAGGCCATCTTGCCTGGCCTCTGGCCTTGCCCCAGGACAGGGCAGTGGGCTCAGGCTCTGGCAACTCAGCAAGGTCCTGGCTGTGCTTGTGTATCCCCCCCTGCACACACTCAGGCATTCTGCCTTCCTTAGGGCACTGCTCCGGGCCCCGGGGTCCTCCCTGAGGGAGCAGTGATCTCCGTGCTCCCACAGGAAAGCAGGCTCAGCAGGAGGGACAGTATCCTTGGCCCTGAGCAAGACCCTCACAGGCCCAGCCTGGCATCAGGCGAGGCTTCCTCCCTGGCTGCTGATGCCCCTCCAAGCCTGGGGCACCTTCCCCTTCTCCCTCCAACACGTACTGCTTATGTTTTTGTGTTTTCTTTATGTCTGTCTCTCTTTTTAAAATTGTGGTCCAAAACTTATACAATTTACCATCTTGACCATTTTTAAGTGTATAGTTCAGTGATATTACCTATATGCTCATTGTTGTGCAAACTGATCTCTAGAACTTTTTCATCTTGCCAAATGGAAACTCTATATCCACTGAACAGCAGCTCCTCATCCCCCCTCCCCCAGCCCCTGGCAACCACCTTTCTACTTTCTGTTTCTAATTGTGACTACTTTGGACACCTCATGAAAGTGGATTCAGGCAGGATGTCTCCCTCTGTGAGCTTATTTCACTTAGCTTTAATGTTTTCAGGGTTCATCCACATTGTAGCATGTGTCAGGATTTCCTTCTTTTTAAAGGCTGAATAATGTTCCGTTGTATGGATGTGCTGCATTTTCTTTATCTGTTTATCTGCTCACGGACGTTTAAGTTGCTTCCACCTCTTGGCTGTTGTGCGTAACGCTGCAGTGAACATGGGTGTGCCAGTATCTCTTTGAGATCCTGCTTTGGATTCTTTTGGATATATTGCTGTACCCAAAAGCATATTGCTATATATATATATCTCAATCCAGAAGTAGGAATGTTGGATCATATGGTCACTTTGTTTTTAATTGAGTAATCTCCATACTGTTTCCCACAGTGGTTGCTCGATTTCACATTCCCACCAATAAATAGTGCACAAGGTTTCAGGTTTTCCACATCCTTGCCAACACTTGTTATTTTTTTCTTCTTTTTCTTTTCTTTTTTTTCTTTTAAAGAAGATGTTGGGGGTAGGAGTTAATTAATTAATTAATTAATTTTTGCTGTGTTGGGTCTTTGTTTCTGTGCAAGGGCTTTCTCTAGTTGCGGCAGGTGGGGGCCACCCTTCATCGCGGTGCGCGGGCCTCTCACTATCGCGGCCTCTCTTGTTGCGGAGCACAGGCTCCAGACGCACAGGCTCAGTAGTTGTGGCTCACGGGCCTAGTTGCTCCGTGGCATGTGGGATCCTCCCAGACCAGGGCTCGAACCCGTGTCCCCTGCATTAGCAGCAGATTCTCAACCACTGTGCCACCAGGGAAG
Source organism: Mesoplodon mirus (assembly GCF_964341445.2). NCBI lineage: Eukaryota > Metazoa > Chordata > Mammalia > Artiodactyla > Ziphiidae > Mesoplodon > Mesoplodon mirus. Next base: position 8,244,801 of record NC_138989.1, read on the forward strand.
CCCCTATTTTTTTCTTTTTTGATAGTTGCCATCCTAATGGGTGTGAGGTGATACCTCACTGTGGTTTTGATTTACATTTCTCTGATGATTAGTGATGTTGAGCATATTTTCATGTGATTGTTGGTCATTTGTAGGCCTTCTTTGTACAAATGTCTGTTGAAGTCCTTTGCCTATTTTAAAATTGGATTGTTTGTATTTTGTCGTTGAGTTATAGGAGTTCTTCATATATTCTGGATATTAACCCCTTATCAGATAACATGGTTTGTAAATATTTTCTCTCATTATGTACGTTGCCTTTTCACTCTGTTGCTTGTTACCTTTGCTGTGTAGAGGTTTTGAAGTTTCGTTGCTTGTGTTTTTGTCACCTGTACCAGGTCATTTGAATGGGTTTCAGGGACTTTGAGCGCTCCCTTGAAATTAAATACAGATTTTTATATGTGTGCCTGTGTGTATGTGCATTTTTCTGGAGTGAGGGTCCATGACTTATTGCATTCTGTTATGGTTTAAGAGAAGTTGTCCATAGGGACTCTGGGTTTTGAGAACAGTGTCACCTAAAACTTGGCATGTTAGCAGTGCCCCAGGACAGTCTCTTCCTCGTAATTTTTTTTTTAATTAATTAATTTTTTTGGCTGTGTTGGGTCTTCGTTGCTGTGTGTGGGCTTTCTCTAGTTCCGGCGAGCAGGGGCTACTCTGTTGCGGTGGGTGGGCTTCTCATTGCGGTGGCTTCTCTTGTTGCGGAGCACGGGCTCTAGAGCACAGGCTCAGTAGTTGTGGCGCCCGAGCTTAGTTGCTCCACCGCATGTGGGATCTTCCTGGACCAGGGCTTGAACCCATGTCCCCTGCATTGGCAGGCGGATTCTTAACCACTGCGCCACCAGGGAAGTCCCCGTCTCTTCCTCTTTAGCCATACTTTCTCTTTCACCCTCACCTTCCCTCCAGTGACCCAGGTCCAGTTACAGGAAGCTGTCTCTGCTGTCCCCTGTTCTTTGCAGCCCTGGTGTCTGGCCCAGTGCCTGACACAGGGATCGTCGGTTGAAGGAAACCTCACTTTTGTGTGTGTCTTCCTCTCCAACCTGGGACTGATGGCAGATGCAACCTTAGCCCGACCCTCACTCGAGGTCCTTGCTCTTCTTCCAGGCTTCGCACTCTGTTGGGGGCACTTCCTGCCACGTTTTACCCACCTCTGACCCAGGCAGCCCGCCCTCTCCTCCTCTTCCAGGCCCTTTTTCCTGATGAGTGAGTCTCTCTCTTCCCATGGGGGAGGCTTCCTCCGCAGACTTTATCCCTTCTCACTGCCCACTTTATCACTTCATCCCTGTAGCCCTGGCTGGGGTTTCCCCTCCTGCTGTAACTTTGCAGAGACTGGTTCTCTCTCTCCTCGCCTACTTCAGAGTCTGAACAAATGATGACTCTTTTGCCTTCAGTGTTCTATCCATTTTACAGACTTTTCCAGTTATTGGTGGAGTGTATACCCCAGCTTATTTGAAGCTATTCTAACTTGGTTTAATAAAAATTGGTTGTGTGTTTCCTTTGTATCCCAAGTACTGGGAGGTGGACGTTTATAAGGAGGAGAGAGTGAGAGCCTGTCCACCAGGGTTTATAGTCTAGTACATCAGCTCTCAAACTTCGTGGTCTTGGGACCCATTTGCTCTCTTAAAAATTATGAAAACCCCAAAGAGCTTTCATTTATGTGGGTTATTTATTAATATCACTGTAATAAAAAAATTCAATATTTTGAATTCATTTAAAAATTACAAGAAACCCACTACATGTTAACATAAATAACATTTTTAGGAGAAATAACTTCTGAAACAAAAATGATTAGTAGGAAAAATAGCATTGTTATATGTTTTTGTAAATCTTTTTTATGCTTGGTTCAGTAGAAAAGACCTAGGTTTTCATATATGCTTCTATATTCATTCTGTGATGTTGTTTTGGAGGCACTCTATGAGGGAAACCTGGCCTCATAAATATGTGGTTGAAAAAGGGAGGAGTCTTTTTTGGTGGGTGGGTCTGCGCTGCTCAGCTTGTGACTGTGGAAGCGCAGAGTCCGAACCGCTGGACTGCCAGGGAATTCCTGGGAGTCTTTTTTTTTTTTTTTGCGTTATGCGGGCCTCTCACTGTTGTGGCCTCTCCCGTTGTGGAGCACAGGCTCCGGACGCGCAGGCTCAGCGGCCATGGCTCACGGGCCCAGCCGCTCCGCGGCATGTGGGATCTTCCCGGACCGGGGCACGAACCTGCGTCCCCTGCGTCTGGCAGGTGGACTCTCAACCACTGCGCCACCAGGGAAGCCCTCCTGGGAGTCTTTTAATAGCCTTTTCAGATAGTCGTGGATATACTTCTCATCCACCACCAGAGCTCAACAGGTGGCAAGTGCTTAAAGGTTAGTTGCAGTGTGGAATCTGAAACTATCAGTGAACTTTTCCTGCTGTTACATTAAAATTCATTAGCCGTTCTTGCCCCTCATTTGTTCATGCCTAATGTTATAACATCAGATATTGGTCATTTGGAAAACACTGGCTCACTGAGTTTTACAGATTTTCCAAATAGGGGTACATAGTGTTATACAGTGTTTAAAAAAAAAAACCACACATTTGTTAACACCAGCACCAGTGTCCTCAGAAAAGTCTTTAAGTATCGGGAAGCTGTCTAGTTCACGGTGGCTGATGTAAGTTTTCCAAAATTCTAATTTTTGTTTGAAAATTCAAGTTTCATCATCTGCAACAAATGTTTTAAGTTATTTTTCTGAAAGTGACAGGCTTACTTATTTCATCTTTGAGAAGATGTGCCAATACCCCCCCCCTTTATTTTTTTTTAAATAATCAGTCATTCTTTCAAGTAAAATGGTGTTCTGTGGAGAAAGTGATCAGTTCAGTTCACGGCTTGGTCACAAGAGCTTTTCCTTTAGATACCCATCATCCTTTGGTATTCAGCTGAAGTAGTTGAGGCATACTTCCTATTTTGTCATGCAGAATATTAAAAGAATGTGTACTCGGAGGTCAGAGTTTTAATAAAATTAATAATTCTTACTGCTTTATCAAAGATATCCTTAAATGAAACTGGTGATCTTTTTAAGGAGCATGTGGCCAGGAACGGCCCAGTGACTGCCTGGGCACATTGGAGCCTCTGCCCTGACAGGTGCCAGCAGTTTCACCCACCAGTGCAAGTGTCAACACAGTGAAAAAGGCAGATGATGTCTTAGTGGTATTCTGAAGATAGTTTGACCTCCCTGTAAGGAGTTCTTAGACTGTGCTTTGATAGCCGCTGGAGAGATGTGGCCTCAGCCCCTACAGATCTGGGCTCGGTTCATGGCCCACCTCCTCCTGCAGGTCTTTTCTCATATGTGAGGCTGTCCCTGACCTCTGCCTCTCAGGTTAGCCCTCCTTTCCCCCACCTCACTGCTGACCTGGCCCTCCTTGCTTTATTTTTCTCCATTTCCCTTGTCACCATCTAATAGACTCTTCTTCATTTTGCTCACCTCCCTCCACTAAAATGTAAGCTCAGGATGGCAGAGACTTTTATCTGTCTGGTTCAGTGCTATAGCCAGCACTTGGAGTGGTACCTGGCACGTGGAGGTAGTAGCCAGATAAGTATCTGAATGAACGAATGAATGATGGGCAGTGCCTGGGCTGGTTCTCCCCCAGCTCCTGGAAGGCCCGAGGGGAGTACCTCATTGCCTTTGAGGTGTTTCCCACGGGGTCCCGGCCATGCTGACTCCTGTGTGTTCTCCCCGCTCTTCAGCCAGTGCTGCCCCACACCGCCGTGTGTCTAGTGTGTGGCGAGGCAGGAAAAGAGGACACAGTGGAAGAGGAAGAAGGCAAGTTTAACCTCATGCTCATGGAGTGCTCCATCTGCAACGAAATCATCCACCCTGGATGCCTTAAGGTGAGCAGCCTCGGGGGCATCTGGCTGTGCCGCTTGGCGCCTCACCCTGGGCCTCTGGTGGTGCTGATGCTGCGGGGGTTTGGGGGATGGAGGGGAGTGAGACTAGGTTCCCTCCCTGGAGGACTCTGAGTCTGGGGGATTCTCTGTGTTCGATGATGAGCCGAGGGCGAGAAGGTTCTGGAGTCGCTCAGACCTTGCACCCATGTCTTTGCGGGAGTGAAGACACACACAGACACACACATTCCACCTACCAGGACCTCAGAACCACAGAGAGTTCCCAGAGTCTTGCACCTGGCCCAGAGGGAGAGTGGGTAGTTGGGCTGCTCTCAGGGCTTCTGGGAAAAAAGGCCTGGGCCAGGGGAGGGCGGGTCCTTAACAACAGGTGGTTGCATTCCTGTCCCATGTGCCAGGAACCTGTTCCCTTGGTGTGCCCAGGGCAGGACTGCCTCCTGGGGACCATCGTGCTGTGCCTGCCTGTCTTGGGCAGCAGGTTCCACCTTTGAAAGGAAGAGACTGCTCTGGGCTGGCACATACCTCATACCTCTGCCTCAAGAGAATGTCAGCCTACTTGGCACCTCCCATCAGCCCAGCTGTATCTGTGTTCAGAGAGATGAGAGTGGGCCTGCCCCAAAGGGTGCTTCAGCTCTGAGGTGTCAGTCCCCTTTCCCTCGGTGCTGGCAGTGGGGTTTGTCGTGACACTCCCCTCTCCCCAGCACACACACTGCCCCTTCTGAAAAGGGGTGCTATGCTTTTCCCCTGGCCCCTGTTCACTTCTCTCTCCCAGATCAGAAGCTCCAGGGAAAGCACATCTCAGTTGCTGATACCACGCACCTAGTTCGGTGCTCTTAAATGACTGAATGGTTTGTGGGTCCTTGCTGGGTGCCAGGCCCTGAGCTAATTGCTTTCACTAGGTTACCTCATTGAATTCTCACATAACTCCAGTGAGATAGGCACACTCCATTTTATGGCTGAGGGCACTGGCCCACAGAGATGGAGTGATTTGCCCAGGGTCATTGAGCTAGGAAGAGGAACCCTGACCTGAATCCAGAGCCACCCGTCTTAACCACTCTTGTTTTCTCTTGGCCAGAGGTGGTATGGAAATGGCTTTTGGGAGGGGGTGTTGATGCTCTTGGCGGAGCTGGCCCTGTCCAACCCCTCCCTGCTTGCTGACTGGTGTGTGTCCCTCCCAGATTAAGGAGTCAGAGGGCGTGGTCAACGATGAGCTTCCAAACTGCTGGGAGTGTCCAAAGTGTAACCACGCCGGCAAAACCGGGAAAGTGAGTGCCGGGCTCCAAGTCCCAGGGGTCAGCCCGGGAGGGGGTAGACCTTGGCCTTGCCAGACCCAGCCTGTCTCCCCGCCCACAGCGATGTCGATGTCGGCTTGAGGGGTACCGCGGACTCGGGGGCAAGGGCACGTCCAAAGATATACAGTTCGTGTGTTCCTTCTCTGTTTTTGGCCTACAAGCAAAAGCGTGGCCCTGGCTTTAAGTACGCCTCAAACCTGCCCGGCTCCCTGCTCAAGGAGCAGAAGATGAACCGGGACAGCAAGGAGGGGCAGGAGCCTGCCAAGCGGAGGAGTGAGTGTGAGGAGGCGCCCCGGCGCAGGCCAGATGAGCACCCCAAGAAGGTGCCCCCAGACGGCATCCTGCGCCGAAAGTCAGACGATGTGCACCTGAGGAGGAAGCGGAAATACGAGAAGCCCCAGGAGCTGAGTGGACGCAAGCGAGTACGACCGGGAGGGGTGGGCAGCGAGGGGTGGCCTGGCTGGTCCCGGGTGCAGGGGCGCGTGGGCGGGGGCGGGGATGGGCAGCGGGGAGAGCCGAAGTCACGGAAGTCCTGAGAGCCCTGCCCGAGAGAAAGGAGGGGAAACCCAGCGAGTCACTCCTCTTCCCACCCCTTTAGGCCTCGACGCTTCAAACGTCCCCCGGTTCCTCTTCTCACCTCTCGCCGAGGCCCCCTCTAGGCAGCAGCCTCAGCCCCTGGTGGAGATCCAGTCTCACTTACTTCCAGCAGCAGGTGCTCCCACGTCGCCCCGCCCTCCCCAGGCTGCGGGGACTCGCGAGTCCCCGGCCGCCCCCGCCCCGCCCCAGTGGCCCTCGAACCCATTGCCGCAGACGCTCCGAGGCACCTGTTCACCGTAGCTTCCCAGGCCTCAGCCTGGAGGCTCTGGCTCGTGGTTCCGGCGTGGGGCCTGGGAAGCTGAAGCTGCCGCAGGGAAGCCCTGTGGATCTGGGGAACCTCGGAGGATCCTGGCGGCCCCTCTTCGCCCACCGGCCCTTCCAGCATCAGCCACGAGGTGGCGCCTGGTTGTCTTCTCCTCGCTCTAGCCATTAAGGCTCGGCCGGGAATCCTGCAGACCCTGTCTCTGGGACAGGCTCCACGAGCCAAGTCCGACCTGAATGGGCGACTGCATATCTCTGGGTCTGTCCAGGGGTGGGAGGTCAGTTGGGTGGGGACAGCTCTATCACCGTCCGTCAGTTCCAGCTTCTTCCTTAAAACCAGCAGGCAGGGCCCACCCATCTGTCAGAGCAGAGAAGATGGGATTTGTTGGGAAGGTGACCCTCCAGCCTCTGTTGGTGGGGCTGGGTGTAGAGGGGACCAAATTCTACGAACCCTGGGAGCAAGCTCTGCATCCTTTCTTTCCTGTGACAGCTAAAACCCGGCAAAGAAGATAAGCTTTTCAGGAAAAAGGTACCATCTTCCGCCCTCACCCCAGGCCCGCTCCTGGGGCAATGGGTCCTGGGGTGGAGGGTGGGAGGCCTGGGTGGGCGCAGCCCCGGGTCTAGGGGCTCACCCCCCACGCTCCCCCTCCTCCCTCAGCGGCGGTCCTGGAAGAACGCTGAGGACCGAATGGCTCTGGCCAACAAGCCTCTCAGGCGCTTTAAGCAGGAGCCGGAGGACGACCTGCCCGAGGCGCCCCCCAAGACGAGGGAGAGCGACCACTCCCGCTCCAGCTCCCCCACCGCCGGCCCCAGCACGGAGGGGGCGGAGGGCCCCGAGGAGAAGAGGAAGGTGAAGATGCGCCGGAAGCGGCGACTCCCCAACAAGGAGCTGAGCAAGGAGCTGAGCAAGGAGCTCAACCAGGAGATCCAGAAGACGGAGAGCAGCCTGGCCCACGAGAACCACCAGCCCATCAAGTCGGAGCCTGAGAGCGAGAACGAGGAGCCCAAGCGGCCCCTGGGCCTCTCTGAGCGCCCTCACCGCTTCAGCAAGGGGCCCAACGGCACCCCCCGGGAGCTGCGGCACCAGCTGGGGCCCAGCCTGCGCAGCCCGCCCCGAGTCATCTCCCGGCCCCCTCCCTCCGTGTCCCCGCCCAAGTGCATCCAGATGGAGCGACATGTGATCCGGCCGCCCCCCATCAGCCCCCCGCCCGACTCGCTGCCCCTGGATGATGGGGCGGCCCACGTTATGCACAGGGAGGTGTGGATGGCCGTCTTCAGCTACCTCAGCCACCAAGACCTGTGTGTCTGCATGCGGGTCTGCAGGACCTGGAACCGCTGGTGAGGGGCGCCGGCTGAGTTCGCATGGGGGCACCAGGGGGTCAGGCTAAGGCTTGGGCTAGACCAGGGATGGCACATGTGTCCCCACTGGAGTCGCTCGTGATGCTCTTTCTAAGCCCCGTCCAGCTTAAGTATCCTCAAAGAGGTCTAGCAGCTAACAGTCAGTGTGGTCTTGTCAAAAGAGGTGAACCCTGTTTGCTTTCCTGATTTAGCTTCTTGGAAGATGAACTGAGGACCAGGGGGAGTCCTTGTCCTTAAAGAGCTGGCCCAGGTTACAAGCGCCGTGCCAGTTCCTGATCTTAATCCCGCTTTGATAGTTCCCAGCTGGAATGGTCTCTGACCTTGGCCAAGTTACTTACCTTCATCTGTGAACAGGCATGATGCAGGGTTGTTTTGAAATATGGCCTGTGGAGGGTGTAATTAAGCCCCCAGTAAATACTTTACAGCTTCTGGTACTTTCCATGGGGGTTGGGGGGAAGGGCCATGACAGTCAGAGCAGAGGCTCTCAGGTGCCAACGAGACGGAAACTAAACAGCAGGGTCCAGGGGACAAAGTTAAGGAGCCTCCCCCTGGGCTTGGTAGGTGGGGGACTGACCACAGCCATGCAGGGGGCTCCCCAAGAGAGCTCCCAACTCTGACATTGCCCCCTCTGCTGGGCCTGGCCCCCAGGTGCTGTGATAAGCGGTTATGGACCCGCATCGACCTGAACCACTGCAAGTCCATCACACCCCTGATGCTGAGTGGCATCATCCGGCGACAGCCTGTCTCCCTGGACCTCAGCTGGACCAATATCTCCAAGAAACAGCTGAGCTGGCTCATCAACCGCTTGCCTGGTGAGCACTGGGCCAGGGACCCTCGGTGTGCAACAGCAGGGGCTGGGGGTATCACCTGACCTGCCACCCCCTCTCTGTCCCCCGCCAGGGCTCCGAGACTTGGTGCTGTCAGGCTGCTCATGGATCGCAGTCTCAGCCCTCTGTAGCTCCAGTTGTCCGCTGCTCCGGACCCTGGATGTCCAGTGGGTAGAAGGACTAAAGGATGCCCAGATGCGGGATCTCCTGTCCCCGCCTACAGACAACAGGCCAGGTGAGTGTCCGGGACAGGGGTGTACCCAAGGGGGGGTCACAAGAAGGTGGTATGACCAAGCTGTGCTGTTGGATTTGTTTTTCACCACAGACCCCATCTGGTACTCATGTCTTCAAGCCTTCTCTGGCTTCAGCCCTTCTCGATGCAGAGCTGAGTCCCAGCTGCTGTTCTCGGTCAGCTTTGGGTACAAGAGGGGACCCGTGAGAGGGCAGAGGCTCCCAGGATGCCACTTTGGGAACTCTGTGTGCATCTCACTGCTTCTATGTTAATTTGTCCTTCGTTGGCTTTAAGCCTCAAGCATCGGGGTCATTGTGGCCGGACAGGGCCTCACGGGATGAAGCCCTCCTCGGTCGGGTTGCAGGGCTCACTGTTCCCCACCAGTACCTTAAATGAGGAATCTGTGGTGACCCAGAGATGCTGTGCTGTCTGTACTCCAATTGGCTGAGCACTGCTGGGTGGAATGCAGGCTCTGTGTTTCTAGGTCTTCTGACTTTTAAAGAATCTACAAGTGTAAAACTTAATGTGGAATATTCTGATTTTTAAATGTTGGAACCAGTTTTGATCTTTTGGGGGAGACGCTCAACGGCTAAATGAAACCCAGGTGTTCCACCTGGCTGGTAGGCCTTGTAAAGTGTCATGTCAGGGTGACATGTTGCCTCTCTGTCCTGCCCCCTCAGGTCAGATGGACAATCGGAGTAAGCTCCGGAACATTGTGGAGCTGCGTCTGGCCGGCCTGGACATCACAGACGCCTCCCTGCGGCTTATCATTCGCCACATGCCCCTGCTCTCCAAGCTCCACCTTAGTTACTGTAACCACGTGACTGACCAGTCCATCAACCTGCTCACCGCTGTGGGCACCACCACCCGAGACTCCTTAACCGAAATCAACCTGTCAGGTCAGTCCGGGGCACCCATCGGGCTCTGCCCAGGACCCCGAGGGACAGGCTGGGCATTCTCCATTCGAAAGGAAATACTTGTGTGCCTGTTGCTATAGGGTCACAGTGTTAGACGCTACGACACACCAGTGAACAAGACAGACCCACAGCCTAGTCTAGAGGGGAAACGCATTAAACAAATAAGCGTTATTAGATTTTAAATAATTGCTCCAAAAAATAGTGCTAGCAGCAGTGAGAGCACATGAGCGCACAGCAGTGGGTCTTGACCCAAAATACGGGCTAGAAAGGCTTCCCTTGGGTGCTGTGGACGACCTGGTGCCTGGCAGCAGGGGGTGTGGGAGAGTAGCCGCAGTGAGGCCAGGCTGGGCCAGTGGAGTAAGCAGCTTGATTTCTGCCATGGTGGTTGTCACTTACGTGTCCCCCTCCTGACCCTGCTATCAACAGGCCTGTTGTTGACAAGAAGAAAACCCCACAGTGGAGTCCTCACTCCCCCCACTTACTGATGGGGCTGGAGTTGGTTCCTAAGGACTTGGGGCACAGCCAACGGGGAGGTGGACAGAGGCAACGCTGCCCGTCCTCAGCCCAGCTAACCCAGTTCTTGTCTGATCGCTGAGGATGGTCAGATTGGGCATGTAAGATTTGGACGAGATCAAAAAAATAAGAAGGAGAAAAGAAACTTTTTTCCTCCAGAAATTACCAAGTAATAAATGATACCCTCAACCTCATTTAAATTACATTGTGACACAATCCAATCTGATGTCTAGCTTGGTCAGGATTCACATACTGTTTAGCTGTTTCCCTCTCTCCATCCCACATTTATGCCTGAGAAATGCCTTCCTGTTACCAGTGCGACATCCGAGTGGGAGCTGATGCTGTACCTTAGTGCCTAGGGAGCCCGCCCTCCTCCTTGGGGAGTATTGGTGGCGAGGTGGGAGGGCAGGGGGGTGTTGCATTCCATGGAGGCAGAGAACAGAGAGCCACACTGAGGTGAGCTTTCACCAAGACCCCAGCTCCAGGCTCAGCACGTGGTCTTGAATTGATGCTGGGGCCGCCCCGTGGAGGAGGGCCTGGGGAGCATCTTGTTCTAAAGCGCTTGGTCGTAATGAACTCTTTTCACTTATTCTAATTTAATTACTATGCATGTGTAGCAGAGATCCCAGTATAAATCCCCCTCCCCTGCAGCACAGTCCATGATGTGTGTATAAATCATCTTTTTGCATTTTGTTTTCCACCACAATCTTTTCAGGTCATCTTTTTGTCTCAGGACCTACACACAGATCTCTGCGTTTGCATTAAGAGCTGTGATGTATATGAAGGCCAATCTCTCTCATACCCAGTCTCTTCTAGACTTGGTTCTTTTTAAAATGTTTTCTCCTCCTGTCAGTATAACTAGTTAATGATAAAATAAGTCTCTTCCACAAAATGGATGGCACTTGACATGTTTCCAGATCCTTCAGTGTGGTTGGAGGATCAGGTCTAGTGGCAGAGTGGAGCCGTGGTTGTCTAGTTTTTGACATTCAGGCTGCATTTCATGTAGAAGTGCTAGTTGGGTGCTCGAGGTGGCCCTCTGGCTTCCCCTTCCCTGCCCCTGATTCTCACCTTGAGGCAAAACCACCTTCAACTCCTGAGCTCTTTGTTTCTGTTTACCTCCATTTTTTCCAAACAGCAAGGCTACATTGCTATTTCTTGTTGTTTTTTGTTTTTGTTTTTCCTATTCAGATGCTCTGTTAACTTGCTATGCAGAGAACAAGGATTACTATTCTTACATTCTCTTACCCTGCTCCCTTTTCTCCCTTCATCTTCCTAATCTGTGGTTAAGTCACTATTATTTACCTTATTATGGCCATGTAAGTATTGTCCACTGTTGAGCCAAAGTGTATATTATGGGTATGTTTCCTTTCTTGCACATTTTTTTGGTTTGTTTTCCTTAATAATTGCCTCATTTTTGCTTGGTTAGTTTCTAAACAGACTCTAAAACAGACTTGAGTACTATTCTTTCCCCACGTGAACTCATCAGGCCCTCAACCAGTCTGTGTAGGAAACCACCCTCCTGGACTTCTTTTCCTCCTGCCCCCACTTGAACTTGGCTGTCTCTGCCTGCTGCACAGCTCCCATCCTGGGACTTCCTTGGTTTCTGTCTTGTGCAGGGACCCTTCTTTCCTTGGTCCTGTATCTTCTTTCTTGGTTTATCTGTTCATTTGGTAGAGGACATCTTGCAGACCTTATATGTCTGAAAATGGCTGTATTATACCTTCATGTTTAATTGATAGCTTAGCTGGTTATATAGTCCTAGTTTGGGAACCATATTGTTTCACAAAGTGGGAGGCACTGCTCCTTTGGCTTCTGCCTTCCAGAGTTGATGTCCAAAACGATTTGATTCTCCATCCTTCAGTGAATATTTTCTCTCATTGAAAGTTTGTAGAACATGATCTTTTTATTTATTTATTAAAATTTTAATTAATTAATTAATTAATTAATTAATTAGGCTGCACCGGGTCTTAGTTGCGGGATGCAGGATCTTCAGTTGCGGCATGTGGGCTCTAGTTCCCTGACCAGGGATCGAACCTGGGCCCCCTCCGTTGGGAGTGCGAGTCTTAGCCACTGGACCACCAGGGAAGTCCCGTGTAGGACATGATCTTTATCTCAAAGTTTTTTGCAGTTTTGGATGATGAGCCTTGGTTTGAGTCCATTTTCAGGGATTGTACTGAGCATTCATGAGCACTTTCAGTCTCTCAATTTGGTTCTGGAAAATTTCCTTGAATTATTTAATTTCCTTCCCTTCTATTTTCTTTCTTTAGTAGTCCTCTGATACCTTTAATTTTTTTTCCTTTTTCCTACCTCTGTATCTGGTTTTCCTCCACTTATCACAGAATTCATATACAGCTGACCCTTGAACTAGTTAGGGGCTAGGGGTGCAGCCCTCCTTGCAGTAGAAAATCCAAATATAACTTACAGTTGGCCCTTGGTATCCACACTTCCTCCATAAACTCAGATTCAATCACTAATTTGTAGCCTGTAATATTTATTACTATTGAAAAAAATCAGCGTGTAAGTGGACCTGCACAATTCAAACCCATGTTGTTCAAGGGTCAACTATAGTGAGTTTTTCACTTCTGCTTTTTTTTAGGTTCAAACATATGAAGCTGCTTTTTATGTAGGTCAGAAAACAGTCAAATATTGGTAGTTTTCATATGGTTTAGCCTATATTTTTAATTTTACAGCTATAGTTTGTTCTCTGAACTTTTGGAGAGTGGCATGTTCTTGTTTCTTGGATCCAGATATTGTCCATCCTGAGGATATGATGGTTTTATTTTCTTCTCCACATAGACCATACATTCCTTCAGATGCAGTCAGTGGGCCTGCCTAAGGGGCCCTTCTCAGATTTAGTGTCAACAGGAGGTTGTCGGCTCAGGTGATCGGAGGCTCTGGGGACACGGTGGGAGCTGGTCCGCTGTGGGTATCATTGGGTGGTCAGCATGGGTGGTTTTCTTTGGGGAAACCCAGACGTGACATCTGTCAGCCTTTCCTCTTAAGCTGGTCAAGGTTGCCAGAGGACACTCTTTTCCTTGACCTCCCAACCGAAGGGCTCAGGCCGGGCTGCCAGGGTTCTAGGGCTTGGCAGGGAAGGAGTCTGGAGGTCTTGACAGTCAGCAGGTAAATTTCCCTGTAACCCCAATTTTTCAGGGGGTGCCCCTACCTTCCACAGTGCCTGGTGGTGCCTGGTCTAGAGACTTTCTCTTGCCCATCAGAGACAAACTCCCCTCTTTTGCTGGGGAAGGGCGTTTCAGCCTCTTACTGCTCCTTAAGTAGATTTTCAACCAGTCCTTCTGTCTCTAACCCCATCTTCAGCCCCACTTTCGTTGTACTTGTTGCTTCCAGTACCTGTACCTTTGAGGTCTTCTGTAGAAGAAATCTGCTTCTCTGTTTTTCCTTTAGCCAGTTTGGGGTTAAGCTTTCTCAAGTCTAGTGAATTGTTACCTTTTCTCCAGCTTTCTAAATTAACAAAATTTTTTTTATTGTGGTAAGATACACATAAAATTTACCATTTTAACAATTCTTAAGTGTCCGGTTCACTGGCATTAAGTACGGACACGTAGTTGTGCAGCCGCCACCATCCGTCTTCAGAACCTCTTCTTCACCCTGTCAGAAACTCTGTATCCACTAAATACTAACTCCTCAGTCCCTTTCCTCTCCTGCCCTCGGCAACCACCATTCTACTTTCTGTCCCTGAATTTGACTCTCCTAGGTAACCCCACATAAGTGGAACCATACAGTAGTTGTTTCTTTCGGGACTGGCTTATTATATATACACCACATTTTTATTTATCCATTCATCTGCTAATGGACACTTGGGTTGCTTCTGTCTTTTGGCTATTGTCAGTAATGCTGCTGTGAACATGGGTGTATAAATTCATTGTTCTTCGGGTATATAACCAGAAATGGACTGGCTGAATCACATGGTAATTCTGTGTTTACTTTTTTTTGAGAAACTACCATATTGTTTTGCAGAGCAGCTGCACTGTTTTACATTCCTACTAACAGTGCAAAGGGTTCCAACTTCTCCACATCCTTACTAACATTTTCTGGGGTTTGGGGTTTTTTTTTGTTTGTTTGTTTAAGTGAAAACCATGCTAATGCATATGAAGATCTCAGTGGGGTCTTGACTTGCATTTCCTTGATGATTCGTGATACTGAGCATCTTTTCATTTGCTTATTTACCATTTGTGTATCTTCTTTGAACAAATGTCTGTTTCTGTCTTTTGCCCATTTTTTAATCAGGTTGTTTGTGTTGTTGAATTGTAGGATTTCTTTATATGTTTTGGATATTAATTCCTTAACAGATAACATGACTTGCAAATATTTTCTCCCATTCTCTGTGTTGTCTTTTCACTCTCTTGATAGTGTCCTTTGTACAAACGTTTTTAATTTTGATGAAGTTCAGTCTTTTCCCTTTTGTGGCCTGTGCTTTTGGTGTCGTGTTTAAGAAACCATTGACAAATCCAAGGTCATGAAGATTTCCCATGTTTTCTTCTAAGAGTTTCATAGTTTTAGCTCTTATGTTCAGTCTTTGAATAATCTTAATTTTTGTATGTGGTATGATGGGGGGGGTGGTCTAGCGTCATCCTGTTGCATGTGGATATCCAGTTTTCCCAGCACCATTTGTTGAAAAGTCTGTCTTTTCCCCCACTGAATTGTTCTAGCATCTCGTCAAAAATCATTTGACCATTTGAGGGTTTATTTTTGGGGCTCTCAGTTCTGTTCCACTGGTGTATATGTTTGTCCTTATGCCAGTAACATATGCTGTGGCTTTGTAGTATTGAAATCAGGAAGTGCGAGTCCTCTTTTTCTTTTTCAAGGTTGCTTTGGCAATTTCAGGGTCCCTTAAATTTCTACATGATTCTAAGATGCATTTTTCTTTTTCTGCAAAAAAACTGCTTTTGGTATTTTATAGCAATTTCATTGAGTCTGTAGACTGCTTTGGGTAATACTGGCATTTTAATAATATTAAGTTTTCTAATCCGTGAACATCGGCTGTCTTTCCATTTATATCTTTTAATTTCTTTCAGTGTTGTTTTTTAGTTTTCAGTGTACAAGTCTTTCACTTTCTTTGTTAAATTACTAAATGTTTTTTGATGCTATTGTAAATGAAATATTCGTAATTTTCTTTCAGATTGTTCATTGCTAGTGTGTAGAAATGCTACTAATTTTTGTGTTGATTTTATATCCTGCAGCTTTGCTGAATAGGGTGTGTGTGTGTGTGTGTGTGTGGACTCCTTAGAGTTACCGCATTAAGGTCATGTCATCTGCAAGCAGAGATATTTTTACTTCTTTTCCATAAGTATCATTTTAAAAAATTTAATGCTTTTGATCTGTCTAGAATTTATTTTGTTGTGAGGTATAGGCCACATTGTTTGAGGTTTGTAATTCTTAACCCAGATTGTCCTTTCATCGGACATCTATTTTTCACTCTTAAACAGACTTTGTTTAACCCATCATGGGCCTATCCATAATATTCCCCACACAACCAATTTTAGTGATGATGAGGAAAGGTCTCCACCTTAATATACCACTGAGATGAAGGAATCATTGGGCTCAGGGTGGGGACTCAGCCTCAGTTGGATGCGAGGTGGCGGTGCAGCCCGTTGACTGAGGATTCAGTTCTAAAAGAAAACAGTGCTACAGAAGCAAAGTCCAAATTGATAGAAACACTCGGTTGAAGAGCACACCTACCGGTGAGGGCACGCGGAGGGTTCTGAATTCTGGTTTTGCTCCCTGTGGACGGAATCTTTCCAGCCCCTTCTAGCACACTGGTCTCCTGCATAGGTTTGAGGTAAACGTCCCACGGAGGGCGGGCAAGCACACTGGTGCCCGGGGGAGTGGGAGGATCCCAGGATGACCTTACAGGTGTCCTCACTCCCCCAGCACTTCTCCCCTGGGAATAAGCAGACAGCGCACAAGAACCTGCAGAGAGAGGTGTTCCTCAGCAGTAGAGTAGAAGTGAAAAGCAAGCTATTTTCATATATTGTGTGATCCTATCTTTATAAAACAACATAGAGAGGACCTACTGATGTGAGAATATATACATATAAGAGGCGGCCATGGGGTAAGAGTCTAAGCAATTTCACTTGGAATGTGTGGATGCTTTTCAGGCATATATGAAATATAAGTGGTAGATGAAACCATTCTGCATTTGAAGAGAGCTTTCCAGCAAGGACAGTTGCTGCTCTGTTGCTGAGTGCCTGGGGCTTGGGGAGGGCCCTTGGCTCCGCGCTTCATCCACCTCACCTTGTGTCCTCTTCCCTGCAGACTGCAATAAGGTCACTGACCAGTGCCTGTCCTTCTTCAAACGGTGTGGGAATATCTGTCATATTGACCTGAGGTACTGCAAGCAAGTTACCAAGGAAGGCTGTGAGCAGTTCATAGCCGAAATGTCTGTTAGTGTCCAGTTCGGGCAAGTGGAAGAAAAACTCCTGCAAAAACTGAGTTAGTCCAAGGACAAGTATGTAAATATGGGGTGGGTGAGGGGAGGGGACGCGGCAGGGGAGGGTAAAAGACTTTATAAAAACTAGGGCTTTTATTTTCAATTTGGAACTTGGAACAACAGACCACAGAACGATTCCATTTTGCAAGTCTCGCTGAGGAAGAAGCCAGTCTGCCACCGTTTTGGGGATGAGTGAGTCCGGCGCTTTCCTTTGGTCTTTCTGAATCAAAACTGCACTGCTTTCTGGACCATTTCTAAGGCAGCCTTTACCAAGAAGACATTCCTGTTGGAGAGGAGGATGGACTTGGGAGAAATTCTCTTACTGGAAGCATGAGCTTAGGAATTTTTTTTTTTGGTGGTGGTGTTTTTTGTTTTGGACACCTTATTCCTGGCAACTTTGGGGTTTTTTGGTGTCAACATAAAATGGACCACACACCACAGCTGCCGTCTTGACATGTTTGTTTGTTTGGTTTGGTTACATCTTACATTATGCAGAACTATTTTTGTACAAATTGTTTAAAAGTTATTTATGCAAGGTTTGAATGCATACCAGTGTTTTTATTGTTTTGAGATTGCCAACTTTCCTGGTTTCCTTAAGGTAGGAGAGAACTTAACCTGTTCTTCATATGAATCCATCTACACACGTGCCCAGATCTGGCAAAACAGGCTAAGACCTTCCAGTTAAAAGCATGTCTAACTGGAAGTTGAGAGCCTGCTTTGTATGTCAAGAAGTTACATAAGCATGTTGTGGATATGTGTAAATTATAGTCAAAGTGAGACACTTTGCTAAATTTCCTCTGTATAGAATTCACCTTTTTCTCAAAATTTTAAATTCAGACTTGAGCCTTTGCACTCAGGAGGGTTTTGCTCCTGCATATGAGCTCTTGTACTCTACATAGACCTGATTTATACAGTGAGTCAAGTTGAATAAATGATCCAGCATAGCCTTTCTTTTCCTCTTCCCTCCCTTTGAAGTGTGAGCTGAGTTCTCGTTTCAGGTTTATAACATGGCTGTTTCCTAAATGATCCGGCATAGCCTTTCTTTTCCTTTTCCCTCCCTTTGAAGTGTGAGCTGAGTTCTCGTTTCAGGTTTATAACATGGCTGTTTCCTAAATGATCCAGCATAGCCTTTCTTTCCTCTTCCCGCCCTTTGAAGTGTGAGCTGAGCCCTCGTTTCCGGTTTATACCATGGCTGTTTCCTAAATGATCCAGCATAGCCTTTCTTTTCCTCTTCCCGCCCTTTGAAGTGTGAGCTGAGCTCTCGTTTCAGGTTTATACCATGGCTGTTTCCTAAATGATCCAGCATAGCCTTTCTTTCCTCTTCCCGCCCTTTGAAGTGTGAGCTGAGCTCTCGTTTCCGGTTTATACCATGGCTGTTTCCTAAATGATCCAGCATAGCCTTTCTTTTCCTCTTCCCGCCCTTTGAAGTGTGAGCTGAGCCCTCGTTTCCGGTTTATACCATGGCTGTTTCCTGTTGTAAAGTTACGCATTCATAAGTGCCATTGTTGTAGGGTGGTGTTTTCCTAGACCTTCCCTGACGCGGTTTTACCTTTGTTGAATTTGTATAAACAATTGTACAAAAAACCCACTCTTGGACTTGGAGGGTTTCTGTTCTAGGGGTGGACTAGAAGTTTGACTAGGACGTCCAGAGGCAGTAGTCTCGACGCCAGTGTACACAGTTTTGAAGCCAAACAGGGTATAATTTCTAATTTCTTATTCATCTGAGAAATGCGGCAGCCCCTTGGTACATGCTCTGTCCGTCTTCAGAAAGAGATCTTGCTGTTTGTAGCTAATAAAGGTAACGGGAAGGAACTGTGCTACACCAGTGTCCATGTGTGAGACTTAGGTACGAACTGCCTTAAGGGGCAGCGTGGCTCACCTGTTTACGTGCTGCTGACCACACCCGTATAAAATAACTTCCACAGCCAGTTGGCATTTCCGCTGCCAAAGGGGGACCGGGGTTCACTTCCTCAGCCTCCACTGGATGCAACTCAAGGAGGCCACATCCTGCACTGGTAACCTGGGGCTGGGGTGGTGGAGGCACCTGGTTAGGCAGTAACTTCCCCAGATGGCAGACATAGAAACCAGTGAGAAGTAGACTTTAGATCACAGGATTTTTATACTGGAACAACTGCTCTAATCATCTGAAAATGAAGATAACCCAGCTTCCTTCCTCAGCCATCAACAGCAACATCAGACTTGGGACTCATGGGACTAGCCTTTCCTGCTGTGGTAGTTTCATACTGCCCCTGCCCCCCATCCTTTTTTTTGGCCACGGTGAAATGGTTTTACATCCCATCTAGTTTGTGCCGCCGCCTATTAATTTAAATCCAGAGATACTTTCTGACTCAAATTGGAGACATCTGAAGCTGTTGCATCCCAGAATTTAACTCAGGAGATGCATTTAACAGAGGTTAAGATTAGTTTAACACTGTGGTTTATTTATAAAAATGTGGCTTACCTTTGCAAGCCTGGTCGTTCATCGTGGAGCACCCACACAAGAGGTCAAGTTGCAGTTTTCTTGGCAGCCTGAGTGCTGTGAGCCTCCGAGTAAGAGTTACCCTGCTGTCCAGTCAAGGCATCTTCTCCCTTGGGAACCGTTGAAGGAGGACAGTGGTTTTCAAGTGGAATCTCGGCATTAGAGAGCCCTTTCCCCTGTAACGTTTTCAGGAGCACACAGGTCAGCCAAGAGAGGAGGTGAAGGAAGGGCTGCCAGGGCTGAGCAGCCGGAGTTACCATACGGACACACCACAGAGTAAGGACAGCATCTCTGTAGGCTTGAGACGGCCAAGGCAGGGCACTGGTCACAGATGACCTTCCCCCAAGTGTACTGAACAATCCAGTTAAGATTATACCCCAGTACAGTCTCGAACAGACTCATTCCTTCAAAAATGAGCTTTAGATGAGGCCAGGCCAAGCTAGGTGCCTGCAAACAGCTGCTCTGAGCCCATACACTGTATCTGATGAAGTAATGGACGGACCATAAACCAGAGGGACCACTTCTTGTGTGAGATCATAACCTCTTAACCCAGGAAAGAGGAGAGGCCGTAACCCTCCTTCCTCTAGGCATCCTGGCCTTTACAAAGGCAGGCACCACGGCCCATCCAAAACATGGAATGACATCCTTCCATCCTGTGAGGACAAGGACAAAGAGACGTCATTGCATTCCATTGTGAACTTCCAGAATTTTATCCATATGATAGATGACCTATTCAGAAAATTAAAGAGGCATGGCATGCAGCTAGAAAATGCAGATTCCAGGGAGGAATGTTTGCCCTCTGCCAGATAAGTTAGTCCCTTGCAATTCAGTTATTCCAAGTGTCGAGCCTATTAGGCTAAAAATTTGTTGGCTTCTCACTGAGCCAAGGTTATTTCAAAATGCTACCTAAGAAGATCCACCATTGAGAGTTTTTGTTCATTGCTGAAACAAGCACCTGAAACTATAGATAAGTCCAAAAGAAACAGTAAACAAGCTGTTCTGAGACTATGAGCAAATAAATCTCAATTTTCTAATTTAAGATACACCAACACCTGCTGCTCAGCTTCTATTTCAGTGTGTTTACCATCACCCACTGGCCTGGATTTGAAGACTTCTCGCCACCAAATTAGGGATTTGTGGGGAACGTTGAACTTCTGGAGTTCACTGTCTCAGGAGAAGTACAGACTAAGTGCTCCTAAAGCTTCAGCAGGGGCTGAGCTTTTACTGTCCATGTGAATTGTAGCCAATACCCACCCTGGGCTCTTCAGGCAAGCACAGGAGAAGGGTATTTGAGAATATCCACAAGACTTTGATTTACATGCTCTGACACTCAAAACCAGAAAACGTAGAAAGGCAACTTTTTTTTCACAGCTAGCCAAACTTTCTGCCTTAAGCACCACGGGGCAAGACTGCTTACCTCCTTTGCTGTAAGTTTCAGGTCTTGTTGATTGACTTCTGGATCCTGAGCACCTGAAGGCATGTGTTATCCACTGCAGAGTCAAAAGATAAAAAAACCCACAGGACTCAGCCAAGAAGTTATTATGTAGTTTCCTAAAAACATACCTGCCCACAAACTGTGGGAATGAATCCACAGTTGGTCTCAACTAAACCAAAAAACCACCCTGATTAGAGCTGGACCTAAAAGAAAAGAGATTTCAGATCATTAATGTCCCAAGAACCTTTTAGCATAAGCTAATGTCTCAGGTTTCTCAGTTGTGGTATTAGAAGAGTTAAGAAAAAACATTGTCATCAGAACTAGGTTCAAATTCTGATGTGGTGACTTTTTTTTGGCTGCCCCACACGGCTTATGGGATCTTAGTTCCCTGACCAGGGATTGAACCGGTGCCCTCAGCAGTGAGAGTGCAGAGTCCTAACCACTGGACCGCCAGGGAATTCCCTATGGTGACTTTTTAACTGTGAGATTTTCGACAAGTTCTTTAACTTCTCAGAGATCAAGTTCCCCGTCTGTGACATGAGGCAATATCTATTTCAGAATGCTGGAGGTAACCATAAAGCACCTGGCACAATACCTGGTCACAGTATGTGGCAAATATGTAGTTAAATTTACTGGTAAATTAGCAGCCAAGGTAGACAGATAACAGCATCTTTGAAGGTGCTCCTTTCTCTCATGAAGAATGTGCTAGACCAGGCCTGGACACCCATTCATGCTGTACCAAAGTGAATTAGGAACTGGCCAGGACAAATGTAAACAAAAGCATTTTTTAAAACCTAATTTTATTCTTAAAGTTCAAACTAGCTAGTGGGTAGCACTGAAAATACACTTTCAATATATAAAACAGTGTAAACTGATTACACGTTAATAAAGAATTTAACACACACACTTCTCTAATGAAGGAAGCTAGATGCAGCCCTCGCTATAAAAAGCTGTACCTGAACAAAAATGGACATGTTTAGTCTCAGGCCCTGGCAGTTGACTATAGAATGTCAGTTGTTCCCAATTATGTTTAAACGCAGAAATAGCAACAATGTGGAAAATTACATTCATCAAACAGTAGCATTTAAAATATACATGACTAATAAAATGAACATTCAGAGGTGCCCCTGTTCAGCGTGTACCATGTCGGCCATTTGCAGACAGTGACCTCATCCAAAGAGAGCAGAAGTTTCAAACATCTGAGTAGTTTAAGTTAAAAATAGGATGAAGGAGAAATAAGAGAACAGGATAAATGTCCTCCAAAGAGAACAGTAGCTGATGCCATAAGCAGTCTGACTTCTGTGATTAGTAATAAGAGATGTGTGAAGAAGCCCAGCAGAAACTGGGAAACTGAGCCAGTCCTCCCAGCTGACAGGCATACAGCATGGACCAGTGCTGCTGCAACTTAGAATGAATCTTTCCCATCCCCAGTTAGTTGTGAAAATAATTTTTAAAAATAGCTTCAAATTTTGAACAGGATGTTTCCAGTCCCTTCTGTGCACTGAAACGTCTGGGATCGAGCTTGGGGGGTCCTCGGCTTCAGGACTTGAACACGTGCACGGCGCGTACCACGTACTGCCGGCAGATGGGACACTCGCTCATGCGCTTGCCGCACTTGGTGCAGGTGACCATGTGCCCGCACTCGAGCAGGACGCAGTCGATGATGGCATCCATGCAGATCCGGCACAGGCTGTCGTCCTCCTCGTCCTGCAGCTGCAGGCGCTCGCCATCTGAAAGGCAACAGAGAGCTGGGGCTGCGGGCGTGGCCTCTGAGTGACCCAGAGTGACCCCACTGTAAGAGAAATAGTCCCCGCTTCTCTGCACATCGGTTCCTTCCACTAGAAATGGCAATAATTACACCTCATAGGGTTTTGTGAAGAATAAATGAGAAATACTTAGCTTAGGACCAGGGATGAAGTGCCTAACACATGTTAGCTATTTAATTCTTTTTTTCCTGACCCCGCCCCTATTTAATTCTATTTTATATCTGCATATAATACAAGGTTTTTGTGATAGCTTGCTTCTATAAATAAAAATGAAGAAGCCCTAGGCTGTCCTACACACGGGCCTCAGAGTCAGAACACGATTCGAATTTCCAGCCCAACTGTGTGGCCTTGGGAAAGTCACAGGCTCCAGAGCCTCATCTTAGTAGGAGGAGGAGCTTTATTTCTACACCGACGGGAAAGCTATAGTCATACATCAAGTAGCCTGTAGTTGAGGAACGGCACCCCCTGAGCCTTGGAAGCATCTCAAAATTCATCTGTGTTTCTGGCTATGATGGTACTGTTGGGAGTCTGTCTAACTTAAAAGGCATGGGACATTCTGGTTCTGAATAAGAAAGGTTCAGAATGAGTTTAAAAAGTTCACTGCAGCCTGAGATTTGGCCACAGAGCTATGGACAGTGAGGCTTCCCTTTCTACAGGTCACAGAAGGGATTAATGGGAATCATGAAGAAGGTTAGAAAGAACCAAACAGGAATTCAAGCTTGAAAAGCCAATAGTCCCTGGATTTAAGGAAATAAACACTGTTGTGTCAAGAGAATCCTGTCATCTGGGGTCCTAGTTCATGGCCCATACCATTACTGGAAAGTGGGGGGAAAGGATCCATGAATAAGGTAACAGATGAGCCTCTGTAGGCTCCAATGATTAAGACGCCTGTATCCGCTACTGTTGCATCATCTTTGAAGTAGCTGTGGGACTTCCCTGGTGGCGCAGTGGTTAAGAATCTGCCAATGCAGGGGACACGGGGTTGAGCCCTGGTCCACGAAGATCCCACATGCCTCGGAGCAACTAAGCCCATGTGCCACAACTACTGAGCCTGTGCTCTAGAGCCCAGGAGCCACAACTACTGAAGCCCACGTACCTAGAGCCCGTGCTCCGCAACAAGAGAAGCCACCATGGTGAGAAGCCCGTGCACCGCAACGAAGAGTAGCCCCCGCTCTCCACAACTAGAGAAAGCCCGTGCAGAGCAACAAAGACCCAACGTGGCCAAAAATAAATAGATATATTTAAAAAAAAAAAAAAAAGAAAAGGAAATAGGTGTGCCAAAATACTATCTGCATATTCTGGGCATAAACCTGTTTATCAACGAATGCTGTATTATAACCAGGTTTTAAAGAAAAAAACTCAAGATGATACACGTTAATGATGGGAGGACTGTTTTCTAGATAAGAACATAATATTTGTCAGCCTGAACACCACTGAATTCTTTTTTCTTGCCTATCAATGCTCTGTGGCTTGGCCCTGTTACCAGCTGAGGATTTCTGCTCCATGCTCCATCAATAAATAGTTCAGAAGTTCTTAACCTTAGCTAGCTTTTCGTGACTTAGAAAGAAACCTACTGATACTTGATGTTAAGAGAACTACTTAGCATCTTGGCTCTAGGGAATTTTTTCTCCCCACTGTTTGATTATCTCAATTGTAGCTTTTAAATCCTAAGTACTGGCCTGCCAGACAGGTTAGTGAGAAAACAAGCCTTTTTTAGATACAGGGAATTTCATTAGAGTTCTAACAAATTATGACCAGAAAAACCAGACTGAACAAAAGATTATCTAACTCATTGGCAATGGTGATCTCAAAGCCAACATCACATAATGAACTTACTGCTTAACAGATCTATAAACAGGTTTATGTAACTAATTCACACTCAGTAAAAGGATACATAGGTTTCTCAAAAATAAAGTGGACTTAACTGACAGAAACAGGCCAGTTTTTAAAGGCCTAAAGAAAGCTACTACAGGGAAACAAAGGAAAAATAAACCTACATGACTTTTGATTTTCTTCATTCTCTTTGTATAACCGGTTTACTTTCTCTACTAGCTCCCATTTTTCACAACAGCCAGAATAATTGACAAAATTCCGAGCCAGGATTTCCTTGAGCTGGCGCACGCTCATCCCTTCCACGTCTTCAAGGCTTGACAGGTCAGACAGAGAAGCTCTCACTCTCTTCTTAGCGAGGCCAGATGTCTGAAATCACAGAGTGTGTTCATTACCTCTGTTCCTGCAAATCCAGCAAGGAAAATAGCATGCTGCCTTCACCTTACAGTCATCACTGGCCCTGGATATTCTCCCCAGACTTCTCACCAGTTCTTGAAGTGTTTTATGTATTGTGCTGCATTCAAACCAGAAGAAACATCCTGTGCTAATCTAGCGACAGTCCACATGGGCATTTTCCCTGCCTACCAAGGTGACGTGTCAGGGAAACCAAATCTTATAGGCAGTCTCACCCGCTCCTCCAAGTTTTCTTCATCCTCGTCATCGTCGTCGTCGTCATCATCATCTTCTTCATCATCTTCTGTGTTTGCTGAAGCTATTTCACTTCGCACCTACACACATAATACATATTAGGTCCGGAATTATTTTCCTAACGGTACCAACCCGTCTTTATCACTGGAGGAAACCCTTCCGACAGATCCTCCCCAAGAATGACTCTAATCCCTGGCACGCTCCACACCTTCCTAGGATCCTGAGTGCTGCGGCCACTCCCAAAGACTTGGGCACCACATGATTCCATAAACAATTTACCTCCCATAGTTATCTCAAAAGTCAGATTCCTATGTGTGTGTGAATTTGTAAAATCTAGCCATAGTATTAACTCCCCAGAAGTTAAGAAGGTCCCATCACAGAAGGCCAAAGCCAAAAGTGTATGGAATTGCACTGTGTCCTTAGCAAAGGACCTGCAGCTGGCTGGTTTAACTGGAGCCTCTAAGATACAGGTAGAAGCTAAAGCTCTACGGTCAGCCCTAGTGTCAAGCGTATTCGATTTCAAAGATCTCAATCCTACCGCCTCATGCTTAGACGTTCTAATTCCAAACAATACTTTCTAGACTAATTCACTGATGGTTGATGCTATTTCTAGTTTTCAGAAATTCCTCAACAATCAGATACTCTTTTCTTTAAGGAGAACAGAAAGCCCAGGACAATGCCCAATTTCAAGTATTCTACCCCACTCGTTCACAAACACCATATTGTATCATCCAAAGACCCACATCTCCCAAGTGGTGTCATATACCCAAAAGTGACACAAAAGTCAGATGTGTCTTACCTTTGCATCATAATTATGCCAGCTGCCATTTGGGAAAATAATACAACTCCTAGCTTGGGCTTATCTAATTGATGACTATTTAGAAAGCAACTAGACCACATTTCCCTCTGCTTCTGACCTCTTTCCTCAGAGGAGAAAATTAAATGTGGAAATAAATGTTCAAAACAATTCTTTCAGCATTTTAGAACCATTCATATATACAAATTGAGTATTAATTACAAAACTTTGCATGTTATTCAATTAGTATGCCCAAGGACCTCACTGGGACAACATTCTGCACTGGCGTTTCTTTGAAATGAGTAAATAACCATATCCTGTCACTAATTCAGATGGCTGTTTCCCAATATTTAAATTAGAACAATTTTACGGTAGCAAGGCAACTGGGCATTAGGTTAACTTATAGTTTCCATGGTCACTGACACATAAATAGTCCTGCAAATGTTTATATGCTACATTTGACAGTCATTATTTCGATAGCTAGTATTTAACTATATAAGATAGGAAAACTGAGGTAACTAAGGTCAAGAGACTGATGAGCTCTTTTTGGGCCCTTCAGGCAGCATCTGAGCTTGGAGCCTCACATCAGGAGCACCTGCAAGTGCAGAGTTCAGCAGCACGTGGAACCCCGGCTCAGCAAGGAGTCTTCAGCCCTAAAGCCCCCTCCATATTGGCCGAAAGCAGACGACATGCCAGGCCCTCAGTGTAATTACACCCTCGTACCTGTGCCAGTACTCCAGATCCTAAGGTCCGGTCTCCACCCATAAGCTCTCCCTGAAAGGAAGACACGGTAGCAGATGGGGCTGTATAGTTTGAAAAAAATGAATGTGTAAAAAAGCTAGAAGTCTGGGACCTTGAGGAATTCAGACTGCTCGTGTCCAGGTTGTCCTCAGAGCCCAGCCCACGGTGACACAGTACCAGATCTACCAAGTCTTCTTTCTCTCGACAGGTATCGATCGGTATGTTTCTAAGAATGAGATACTGCCGTAGATCCTTCACTTTCAGTCGCATTAACTGAGGGCGCTGAAAGGCTGTCTCTTGTAATAAGTGACAAGTGGAACATCTACGGAGATTTTCTTGTAAGATCGAACAAACGGAGCAAAAATCTTTCTTGCAGTCACAACATACATGCTGAAGAAACAGATAGGAAAGAAGCATTTAATGAGAGCCAGATACAAGCCATTGTGAAAGCACTTGTTTTCCTTTTGCCTTCTGTTAAAATTAAATTTTAGTTCTTATGAAGTCCCCCATGGCACCAGACCGATGGGCGTTTTCGTGTTCTAAAAGCGGTGAAAATCAAAACAGTCACTGCTGAGGCAGTGTGGATTCACAGAAGTTCAAATACAGATCTTTAAGAAAAACATACTCTTGTGTTCATGAATTAAAACCTTTCCACCCCTTCGGGCAAACGTAATTAGCAACAGCTGACTTGAACCACATGGAGCAGAAAGCACGACCACAAACTCTCTTCCTGCTCTTTGCCTGTGTGAAAATTTCCCCATTTAAAGAGAAGGGGGACTGCGGGCTTCCCTGGTGGCGCAGTGGTTAAGAATCAGCCTGCCAGTGCAGGGGACATGGGTTCGAGCCCTGGTCCGGGAGGATCCCACATGACAAGCAACTAAGCCCGTGCGCCACAACTACTGAGCCTGCGCTCTAGAGCCCACGAGCCACAGCTACTGAGCCCATGCGCCACAACTACTGAAGCCTGCACGCCTAGAACCTGTGCTCTGCAACAAGAGAAGCCACTGCAATGAGAAGCCCGCGCACTGCAACAGAGTGGCCCCCACTCGCCGCAAGAAGAGAAAGCCCACACGCAGCAATGAAGACCCAATGCCACCAAAAATTTTAAAAAAAAAAAAAGAGAGACAAGGGGGAAAAGCCTAACACAGAGAGGGAAAGAGAAAGGCAACTGATCTCTCAAGGTCAATCCAAGCAAACAGAGGACCCCACTTATACAGTAATCTGTACCCTATAGAGCCTTAATCACAAAGCCATTCCACAAGCAAAGCTTAAAAGAAGACATGAAGATGTGGTCATTTCTGCTTGGGTCATTGTTCCCACAAGCTAACACCTTGTTTGTTAAGTATTTCAAAGGACTGAACTGACAAGCCTGGGAGATGGCCCAGCAATATGATGGTTCTCAGAAAGAACAACTTTCTGTCCTAAAGAAAATAACGGTTTTAGCCATTATTTTGCATGTTGAATCTTTAAACAGTAGCTAATGTTAATATACTCATTTCTTCACTTGAGTTAATGTGGGTGGGGATACATCTTTTGAAACTTGAGATCAAAGTTATAGTAAATCTTCTCAGAACAAAATTGCAGACTAATTAAATCTCTTGCTTCAGAACATAAGAGTCAAAGTGTATGAACAGGTCAGAGTCCAGGAGAAAGGATGGCTGAGCAACATGAGAAGTAACAATGTCTAGTCAGAAAACCTGAGCAGTGATACAGTCTCTGCAACTCAGTACTTTTCTAAATGGGAAATGGTTATTAGGACTAACTTTTTGGTATTTGTATAAGAAGAAATGAATATTCATTAGTATTCAAAATAACATACAATCAAGAATTCTGATACATGTGTTTTTTTGTATGTAATATTTCATCCAACTCACCTTCTTTCTAAAGACTGAAAATGAAAGTCCACAGGCTTTGCAAACTATATTAGGCCCTTCTGTAGGTGCTGGTGGGTAAGTGGAAAAATCAGAGCTCGGTGTAAATCTGAATGGACCAGTGCCTCCTGCAAATCCTGACTGCTGGCCCCTGACAGCTCCAGTCCCCATGACTTCATTCAGCAGCCCACAGCACGAAGCCCACATAGACGTGGCACCCGCCTGGAAAGGAACGAAAATAGGCACCAGTTTAAAGCTGATTGGAACCTGGGGTCTCTGGGATTCTCGGGGAATGCCATTCTGGAGAGGCACGTTTGCCCTAAATAATTTCGAGATTATTCTTTTAAGCATCAAAATTTTAAGCTATTTGGAAGTGGATAATTTTCTGGTATTTACAAAGAATATTTGGCTTTGGGGATACTCATGATATATTGTTAACAAAGGAGAAGATACAATATGAACCCAATTTCGTAAAAAAAAACAACAAAAAACACACATACGGGGCTTCCCTGGTGGCGCAGTGGTTGAGAGTCCACCTGCCGATGCGGGGGACATGGGTTCGTGCCCCAGTCCGGGAAGATCCCACATGCCGCGGAGCGGCTGGGCCCGTGAGCCATGGCCGCTGAGCCTGCGCGTCCGGAGCCTGTGCTCCGCAACGGGAGAGGCCACAACAGCGAGAGGCCCGCGTACAGCAAAAAAACCCCCCCACCCACAAAAAAAAAATAAAACACACACACACACATACGCTTAGAGATACACGTGCATGCACACAGAAGAAAAATGACTTAGATGGAAGTGCTGTGCAATATTTGGGATACGCTTACACCAAAAAAAGCTGTTCATTGTTTATCTGAAATTCAAATTTAACTGAGTGTCTAGTATTCTATCTGGCAACCTTAGACTGGTGACTACAGCACCGTTCTATAGGCTGAGGCAGATTTTCCCAGCTATCATTTAGAAGAAAGAATATAAATTCAAATTACTTAATTTCATTAAACTCTGTCCTCTCATTTGTATCTGGGCATAATAAACTATGGCATGTGAAAACTTTTTGATTTTTTAAAAATGACTGGGAAAACATCAAAATGCCAACTGAAGTGCTCTCTAGGTTTTCATGTATATCTCGTATAATTTGTTTTCCCCTGCTTTCCAAACCTTTATAAGGAATATATTAATTTAACATTAAGGAAAATATTTTTAAAAAGCAAACTGAGAATACTGAGCACAATTTTTGATGACTTGATAATCATAATGACGTTTTGAGGTGTAAGGGCTATTTGCCACTCCACTAAGTGGCTTGAAACTAATATGCTGCCTTTTATGTTTTTTCCTCTCATCTCTTCCCTTTCTGTGAATCACCACTGCTATCACTATATCTACCTCTAGCAACCTGTCTCTCCTTTTTTACTGTATTCAGAAACCTGATAACCAAGCTTGTTAGAAGTGTATATAAAAATACATTTTCAGTGAGGGCTCAAGACATTTTCCCATGCTTAAAATATAAAGCCACACTGTTTGGAACCAATGAGCTTTTGCCCCTTGTCCTAATACTTAAGCATATTCTAGACTCTAGATAATGTGATAAGTAATGGAAGCCCAGGTAGGTGAGGCCTTATTAGTTAAAAGGGCATAACAAAGGCACTGTTCCATTTATTTTATTATCTAATTCTGTCAAACATTTACTGCTTGTCCAATGAGCTCTTAAATAAATTGTTTTTTAAACAACCTTAAAAGGCTATTTGGAGGGTCTTCCCTGGCGGTCCAGTGGTTGAGACTTCGCCTTCCAGTGCGGGGGGTGCGGGTCAGATTCCTGGCTGGGGAGCTGGGATCCCACATGCTTTGTGGCCAAGGGACCAAGGCATGAAGCAGGGGCAATGTTGTAGCAAATTCAGTAAAGACTTTGGAGATGGTCCACATCAAAAAATAGTAATAATGGGACTTTCCTGGTGGCGCAGTGGCTAAGAATCTGCCTGCCAATGCAGGGGACACGGGTTCGAGCCCTGGTCCGGGAAGATCTCACATGCCGCGGAGCAACTAAGCCCGTGCGCCACAACTACGGAGCCTGTGCTCTAGAGCCCGCGAGCCACAACTACTGAAGCCCATGCACCTAGAGCCCGTGCTCTGCAACAAGAGAAGCCACCACAAGAAGCCTGCGCACCTCAACGATGAGTAGCCCCTGCTCACCACAACTAGAGAAAGCCCACGCGCAGCAAGAGACCCAACGCAGCCGGGGGTAAAAAAAAAAGACAGTGGTTGGACTCACCAGGAGAGCCTTAAAAAATACTGGTGGGGCTTCTCTGGTGGCTCAGTGGTTGAGAGTCCGCCTGGCGATGCAGGGGACACGGGTTCATGCCCCGGTCCGGGAAGATCCCACATGCCGTGGAGCGGCTGGGCCCGTGAGCCATGGCCGCTGAGCCTGCGCGTCCGGAGCCTGTGCTCCGCAACGGGAGAGGCCACAACAGTGAGAGGCCCGCGTACCGGAAAAAAAAAAAAAAAAAACTGGTGCCTGAGTCCCAGCCCCAAGACTCTGATTTAACAGGTCTGGGGTACAACCTGGGCCTCAGAATTTTTAATTCCCCATGTGATGTGAATGTACAGTCGAGGTTAAAAGGTTAACGCCTGCTCGGTCTGGGGGATTTCTCCTTTCTGCCTACATCATTACAGCTGGAGAGTCACTCAGATTCCCGAATGGAAGGGGCTGTGGTTACTTCTGGAGCCTGTGCCTCTAGAGTTCCAGGACCAACATCTCCGCTGCGTGCTCCTCACCACCTGTGTAGGTACCGCCCCTTCACACACCCATCCCCAACTAGTGGGATTTGCCTCTAGTGTTTCCTTTCCCCCTCTGGTTTCCCTAATCCTTTCAGAAAGGATTAGCTCAGAAAGCCTCAGCTGAGTTTTTAACAATTTAATCTGATCCTTAAATCAGTTCCTTTCCTTTTTTAAAAAAAACTTTTTTTTTTTTTTAATGTTTTTGGCCGCACCACACGTGCATGTTTTAGTTCCCTGACCAGGGATCGAACCTTCCTGCAGTGGAAGCTCAGAGTCTTAAGCACTAGACCGCCAGGGAAGTCCCCAATCAGTTCCTTTCCTTTACCACATATTAGCCTGGAAGTTACGCTGAAATTTAATGCCCTCCTTCATTTTATTTGCTCTTTGCTTTTTGGCCCAGATTTCTTACTTCCTAACTTATTCCTCTACATATTTTCTTGGGTGAACTCTCCAATACTGGGAGAAAGACAGTGATTTCTGGGTCTGTCAAAAAGCCATTTGGCAAACTAATTTTGTCCTTCTTCACCTCCAAGTTGAAGAATCCACCCAGAAGATGAATCTTCCAAACTTAGGGTCCATCTCCCTGCCTCCTGTTGGTATGTTTCATCTTCTTGTACTTTCCCTTAAAGTCCTAATTGCCTGAATTTCTTCTGCGTGTCCCCTCAGGGCACAGGGATCCCTATCTAAGGACTATTACCTTGCCCTTCACCTAATAATGCCTGAAGTGTCCTATACTGACCTTTCTCCTCTCAAATCTGTCCAAATTTCTGTTAATACTTGATGTAACAGTCCCATTTTTCAAGTGACATAATCTACAAAAGCAATTAGGCAACAATTTAAGAGAGCGTTTTCCCAACAGTTTATGGAATGTGTGCTCTTGGGAAAGGGGCGGAGAGGCGAACATGAATTTATTCTCTGAGCTCTTGACTCTCTGCCTTTGTTGTATTTCCTTAGAGCCCAGTTACCGTACCTGGTAGGGTCATAACCAAAAAGCTTCCCCTTTTTGCATCCTCCCCTTAAAAGCTTTAGAGACCCAAGTTCATGTTCTCTCTACCTCCGTTGTCCCTATCCACTAAGATCTTCTGCCAGTTTAATCAGCCTGCATTCCGTTATTTTTCTTTTATTCACCCTCTGCTCACCTTTTGACAGTAAGATTGAAGCATATTTTCCAAACTACTACCTTTCCACGAATAAAGCCGAAGTCTGGATCTCTGCTATGATCTGGGCTTATGTGACTAACAATTCTAAACCTTACTTGGGACCATGGTTGACAGCAGGACTCTACAGACTAAACCACATGAATCCAAGAGGTGAGAAGGATGTAAAGATGGCTACATTTCCTCTCCTGACCATGAATATAGTTCAAAAACAACATAGAGAATAACCGAATAAGGCAACCATCTACTTATGTCTGATACAATACTCCTAGTTCAGAGAATTTAGCTGTGTTTCTAGTTGACTTTCTAGCCATCAATGACTACTGAAAATAAATGACTTTTTCTTGATAAACCTAATCCCTTTCCTACACATCCTGTTAGACTAAAGTTGCTCCTGAGTAGATTAGCCATGGAACCATGGCCTGCCTGGCATCAATTAAGAACCAGATCTCATATTAAAAACTTATATGGCCCACAGTAAGAAATTCAATTCTAGAGCCTCCTGTTTGGACTGCCCCAGACACCTAGATCTCTTCATATTATTCTGGTATCCAATGCCAGTTCTCACGTTTTTTTTCAAAGACAGTGCACCAAGATTTTCGGGAGCCAATTAACACTATCTTTTTGTCTCACTCCCATTTTAAAACCGAGTAAAGAAATAAGACAAACAGAATTTTAAATATTTGCTTTTTTTTACTGGTAACACCAATTGGAGAACATGACTTTAGCTCTGCAGCCAACTGGTCTTGATAACATGCCACCCAGCCACCAGCACAGCTGACCAACAGCAGCTTACCATCTAGTTGACCAGAGTCCCTTCCCTACCCACAGGAAGATAAATCTGAGAAGGTCTCAGAAAAGTACTGAGGCAAAAGCATGTTCAGCTCCTTTGCTAAAATCACCAAGATAAAAGTTCCTCTTCATTCTCTCCTAGCAGAGAGGCTGCACTTGTTCCTCCTGTATTGTTCCTTCCTAAAGAATGAATCACAAATTCCCTCCCCTCTGTAGGAGTACAGAGGAGGGGAGGGGACTGGGATCCACAACTGGGGTCCGACAGTTTCCAGTGCTGTGACACCTATTTCCACAACAGCAGACCACCAATTTTTTAAGCACTCTCTTGGGCTCCTCAGATTCACACAATAGAGGCCCATTCTGAATCATCATTTCAGTCAAGAAAAGCAAGACGAAATGTATTCTTTCTCTGCAGGAGCAGGAGCCCAGCCTTCTTTTTGGCAGAGTGCCAGTTTTCAAATGGCTCAAGGTTCAGCTGTCTTTGATTGTGCGTGTCTGTGTGAGATCTAATGTGCTTTCTAGAATATCTGGGGGTGGGGCGGGGAGACGTCCAAAATGCTCAACTTACAGAATTAACAAAAAGTTTACTACAAACTTTGAATCCTATTCTAAACTACATCAGGATGTGATCCCTTTTAATTATTCCACCAAACGTAATAGTAGCCGGGCAAGCTAGAATGAAGACCAAGAAAAGCTATAGTGATTTCCATGAAGATTAAATGACAGAGAGAGAGAGAGAGAGAGAGAGAGAGAGAGAGAGAGAGAGAGAGAGGGAGGGAGGGAGGGAGGGAGAGAGGAGGGGTAGTGGGGAAGTTGATGGGTTTGAAAACAGCAAAAAACTAAATGATCATAGTCTAAATCATTTGCTTTTGATTAAACTAGGTAAACAGCAGTAATCGTAATGCCACCTCCTAAGAGTTGCTTGCCTCAACTCTAAATTAAATATGGTAATATTTTACACAGTTATTTTAAGGATAAACCTAGAAGTTTCACTTTCAAGAACATTATTTTCTTGGATGCTGTAAGAAGCTACAAGGACCAGGCAGGGATTCAGTTCTTCCACCAGTAGAAGCTTCTTCAGAGAACTCAATCACCACAAGCTTTGTCTTTAAACTCTGAACAACCTTCAGTTTGCTAAAACTCAATGTCCTTGTGTTAAACAATATGAAAAGATGTTTCAAATCTCAGTACCACTGATATAAGAAAGTTTTACAGTTTAAATTTCAATTAGGTTAAACTTCCCTACAGAAATTAAAGCAAACCAGAAGAAACCATTAAGATAATAAGCAAAAATCTTTACCCTATATAGAGCCACTGGAGCAACAGTTCCTTAAAAAGGGAAAGAATTTCTTACTGAAACTGCTGCTTCAACTGAAATACAATACACCAGGAACTCTGTGATCTTAATGACTAAATATCAGGCTATATACCACAAAGGAGGAAATTCTACATCCTAAGTTCTTTCTCTCATACCATTTGGACATTACGCAGGATGCAAAAACAAATCTTAAAAATGTAATATTTTTAGGTAAAATATTTGGCCAAATTGATTGATTTTTACAAATAACGTGTTCTGGAGATCATAAATGTTATCTTTTTTTTAAATTATTACTATTATTATTTTTATTTATTTATTTATTTTTTTGCGGTACGCGGGCCTCTCACTGTTGTGGCCTCTCCCGCCGCAGAGCACAGGCTCCGGACGCGCAGGCCCAGCGGCCATGGTTCACGGGCCCAACCACTCCGCGGCACGTGGGATCCTCCTGGACCAGGGCACGAACCCGTGTTCTCCTGCACCGGCAGGCAGACTCTCAACCACTGCGCCACCAGGGAAGCCCTGTTATCTTCTTCATGTTTGAGTTTTGTTTTCTTTTCTTAAAACAGTATACTTGGGACTTCCCTGGTGGCGCAGTGGTTAAGAATCCGCCTGCCAATGCAAGGGACACGGGTTCGATCCATGGTCTGGGAAGATCCCACATGCCGCGGAACAACTAAGCCCACGAGTCACAACTACTGAGCCCATGTGCTACAACTACTGAAGCCCAGGCGCTGCAACGAAGAAGAGCCCCGGCTCGCCGCAACTAGAGAAAGCCTGTGCACAGCAACAAAGACCCAACGCAGCCAAAAACAAATAAATGAAATTAAAAAACAAAACAGTATACTTGACCCTTAGCACCACTCCCCCACCTTTCAGAGAAAAGAGAAAAAAAAAAAAGGAAAAGGAAATTACGTTAAACAGATTACTTTCTTCTTGATGTCTCATTTTGAGCTTGGAAGAATGAACATGATTAGTAAAATTAAGGGTGAGATCAATATAAATATGGGAAAACAGGAAGGAAATTAATCAAATTAACATAAAACACTAATTTGGATTTTTTTAAATCTCTTATAGGAAGTTAATTAGATGCTACTCTAAGGTAAAATGGTTACTTGAATCTTTGAGACAAACCTATTTCAAAACAACAGTTTCTAAACAATAACAAAAAAAGACAAAAAAATTAAAGGAAGAAAGTAAATACCCATTCTACACATATACTAAAATCAGCTCCTGGTCCTGGGTTTGTGTGAAGATGTACTTACCTGATTGCTTGGCTTTTAAATTAATTTTAGTTCCACTGAAATTTTAATTTAATTTAATACTTGCTTAGATGAACATTCACATGTTAGAATTCCATGACATCAGGAATTAATGCCCCGCCCAGAAATCTATAGATACCACAAAATGAGACAATTTCAATATGAAACAAAGTTAATAGCCCCAATCCTAAATTTTGTGAATCCAGTTTTCACGAAAACTTAAATGAAAAGCAGTATCTTCATAATTGTCATCTTGTTCAGACTATTTAGGTCTGCATTTTGTTTCATAAAATATACCTTTTTATATTTTCAAATCCCATCCAACTTTGTTTCTAAAATTTCAACTCAGAAAGCAGTATCCTCCACCTAAATTCAAAAACACTTCTGAAAAAATTTCAACACTGTACTTGCCCCTAATTCTCTCCTTCTACACCTTGTTTCTTGATAGGTCACAAATGTAATATTTACTAATAAAGGTACTGACATTCTTTGAGGCATTATGTATAAAGATCCCTTATTTGTTTTTGGATCTTAACACACAGCGGGATGATGGTTTTCAGGAAAGAAAGCTAGTTTTAGATATTAATAGGTACTCTAAGTTGAAATATTTTATAGCTGAACTGGGAAGTTAAAAAATAAGCTCTTTGAATACCCTCATACTTTAACACCCAGTTCGGAAGTTACCTATTCCAAAAATCTTCCCTGCTTCCTAGAGCCAGAAAAAATCCTTTCTTGCTCCTGAGGGTTTTGCATTTTTTTGATACCTTACATCAAATTCTGCCTCATAACGTGGTTTCTTGAGAATGCCTCTTCTCTTTTGGTTGGCAAACTCCTAAAGGATGGGATTGTATTTTGAATTACTTCTACGCATGATATATCCCTCTTAGCTAACACATAGGAAACGCTCAACAAAATATCTTCTTGGGGCTTTGTGAAGGTAGAGTTTTAAGCTAGCAGTTCACTCTGTTATTTTTCTTACCCACGCCAATCACACCTCTTCACTGAGATTAATGAAATCATCTGTGTCTGAAAGAGTATCACCTTATGACTCATCCCACTTGGTTTGAATCAATACGTGAATTGATTGTTGTACCCAGAGCTCTTTAGAACTCTCAGCGATCAAGTTGAGAGAATCAGCTCCCAAAAGTAGGCCAGAACCTCCCCCCTCTTCCTTAAACTTCTCACTCCGTGATGCTCCCACGCTCTCACACCCACCTTGAAGACTCAAGCTGTTAAATTACTTGCTGCGTACCTAGCGGCGATGGAGACACAACGGGTTTGCTAAGAGCTCTAGGTCACGGCCCCAGTGTTAAGCCTGCAAACAGATCCTTCAGGGTGAGATCCCCGCCCCAAGACATTTCTAACCAATTAGCCGGGCCCCAGCCTCACGACTCCCCGCACAACTCCTTTTCCCTTCGTCCTGCAGTTTCCGTCCGGCGACAGTCCCGTGGTGCTCCCGACATTTGGGTTAGTTCAAGGACTCGGGGCGGGAGAGGGCACGCTGTGGGCAAAGGCACGGAGGGTGAGGCGAGCACCAGGGGGTCTGCCTACGGCCCCCGAGGACGCGGACAGGGCCCAGCGCGGAGAGGGGCCCACCAGGCGTGAGTGCAGGGCGGGCCCGGCCTCTCCCCCGGCCTCGGGCTCGCTGATGGAGGCGCTGTGGGAGTTGGAAACGTCCGGGAGCCCACGACATCCGCCCTGAGGGTCAGGGCCCCAGAAGCCGGCGGGGGACCCCCCTCCGCGGAGCTCTCCGAGGTGCCGGCAGGGTAACCGCTGAGGCGAAAGGAAGGCACTTCGGGCGCACTGGCCGGATAGGAGAGGAGAGGAGAGGAGGGACTGCCCGGCCCCACCGGCCCCTCACCTTCATGGCCGCGACCGCTGCGTCTGGGTCGACTCTGCCGGGGAATTCAGCACCATAGCAGCTCCTAGCACAACTGCCCTCCTTCCTTCTGGGCGGCGATACTGAGCCTCCCGAGGCGACCCAGCGTCCAGACGTAAGAGGCGTGGTTACGCCCGCCGCGCGCCCCCGAGAAGAGCGCCGAGCGGCGGCCGAGTCGGCCAATCAGGAGATGACACTCAGGGGGCCGGTCACCAAAGCCAATGAAGTGGCGTGAACGGGGCGGGGTCTCCGTTGCAGCCTGGAAGGCCGAGAAAGAATCCATTCCGCCCCAAGCAGAGATGGGCGGGTCTGGGCGTGGCGGGAGTCTCCGGGCGGTTTTCTCCGCGGTTTTCTCCCCTGGATCGCTGAACTCGGAGTCAGCGTCCCCTGAGGAAACTGCAGCAGAGATATGGGTTTAGGGCTGGGTGGTCAAGTTCCCCTGGAGATGAGGGCGGGAAGGGGCGTGGTAAATTTGAAAACGCCGGTTGGTTGGAACTTTTTTGTTATAACGGTCAAAGCAGGGCCTCGGATTTCCTCCCCAGACCTTCACGCCTCTCACAGTCGGTGATGACCTCAGGTCTCCTCTCTGGAGGGTCCAGTAAGCAGTGGCAGCTGCGCACGCAAGGACGCGGCTTTAAAAAACGTTTTATTGAAAACACTTGAAGAACCAACGGTTCTCAAATCCCAGCTGCTCTTTTAGAGAGACATAACAAAATAACCAAATCCTAGCACGGTGAGAGAATTAGGGTGAGCCCTTGGAGTTGACTTTATTTGGACAGAGAAAATTAGTTTGTAAATTAAAGTATCGATTTCTTCAGCCTGACTTGATGACACTCCGTTGGTTTTCCGATACTTCTTCCTCTCCTCTCTGAACTCAACCAGTACTTAAATATTTAAGTAGAGAAAGAGATATGAAGATGTCAATTCACACGTCTCATGAGGACCTGACTGTTCTATTCCTTTTGCATAGATTTGCTTATATGTACTATGTCAGTTTAAAACAAAGCCACCCCACTTCCTTAGGCTGCAATAATACTTGGGTTTTTTTGTTTGTTTGTTTGTTTTTATTTATTTTTTCTGCTGCGTTGGGTCTTTGTTGCTTGCACGGGCTTTCTCTAGTTGCTGTGAGCGGGGGCTACTCTTCCTCGCGGTGCGTGGGCTTCTCATTGCGGTGGCTTCTCTTGTTTCGGAGCACGGGCTCTAGGTGCACGACCTTCAGTAGTTGCAGCACGCGGGCTTGGTGGTTGCAGTGTGCTGGCTTAGTTGCTCCAGAGCATGTGGGATCTTCCTGGACCAGGGCTCGAACCTGTGTCTCCTGCACTGGCAGGCAGATTCTTACCCACTGCGCCACCAGGTAAGCCCAATACTTGTTTTTTAGCTTACTTATTTTTCTTGCTTCAAGCATTGCTCAGATAATATAATTTAACATCTATAGTCCTGGATTTTCTTCTTTGGAAAAATGCAAAGAAAGCATTTCATTCACCATGTGGGAGCAGCAGCTGAGCCTCAATGGAAGAAAAAGTACTAATTCTTCTAATGATCGAGGCACAAAGAAACTCAATAAAAACTTGGTGGTGGTACAAAGTCATATTTCTCCCTCATTAGAAAGGAAGCTGGCAGGTCTACCTGAAGAGTTAATGATTAAGCACATGAAAAGATGCTCAACATCATTAGTCATCAGGGAAATGCAAATTAAAACCATGAGATACCACTTAACACCCACTAGGATGGCTAAAATAAAAAAAAATAATAAATGCTGTTAAGGATGTGGAGAAATTGGAACCTTAATTACATTTCTGGTGGAACACTAAAACGGTGGATCTGCTTTGGAAAGCAGTCTGGCAGTTCCTCAAAATATTAACCATAGAATTACCATATGACCCCTATGACAATTCTACTCCTAGGTGTAAAAACCTAAGAGAAATGAAGACATATGTCCATCAAAAAGCCTTATACATAAACGTTCATAGTGGCATAATCACAATAGTCAAAAAGTGGAAACAATCCAAGTGTCCATTATTTGATGAATAGATAAATAAAATAAGGTCTATCCATACAATGGAAAATTATTTAGCCAAAATAGGAATGAAGTACTGATATCTGTTATAATGTGAATGAACCTTGAAAGCATGATGCTAAGTGAAAGAAGCCAGTTACAAAGACCACATATTGTATGATTCCATGCATATGAAATGTCCAGAAGAGGCAAATCCAGAGAGACAGAAAGTATAGTAGTAGTTGCTTAGGGTTGAGGGGGTTAGGGGGAAATGCTAATGGGCCCAGGGGTTTCTTCTGGGGGGCAATGAAAATGTTCTAAAACTTATTGGGGGTGATGGTTGCCCAACTCTGTAAATACACTAAAAACGATTGAATTGTACAATTTAAATGAGTGAACTGTATGTGAATTATATCTCAATAAAGCTGTAATCATAATAAAGATATTGAAAATCAGCACCAAAAAAAAAAAGTTAACGCAGCTGGAGAGTGACCAGAGAAAAGCAATAAAAACAAAACAAAAAAAACCCAGGAGTAGGGAGAGATTGTATTGAAGACCATTTTAAAACTGCAATTCTTGAGGAAGACTTGTCTTATTTGTGCCTAACTTAAAGCAAAGCTCCCAGTAAATGTTTGAGTGAATTCTTTCTTCTGGAAGACTGAGAAGGAATATAATACTGAAAAAAATAAGGGAGAAAAAAATTTTCAAATAAGGAAGTAAATAGGGTACACATGAGTTCACAATTGCTAAATACTTGAAATTGGAACGTCCTGAAGCTTGAGAGGCATTTTTGTGCTTAAACACCATAGTTTTTCAGTAAAAGAGACACATTATGTGATCAAAATTTTTCTTTGTTTCAAACTTTATATAATGACACCTTTCTTTCAACTGTGTACTAACTGTACCAACTGGGGTTCAAGAAAATGGGGTCTGTTGCTAACATAATCATCAACAGCCTAATACTTTGTATTTCAGAGTAAAAGTATTCCCAAGACATGTGGGATAATTTATTGCAGCTAAACTACTTGCTTAATATGTAATGGGGCTGATCTCTGAGTTTGTGTTTTTTTAATCCCTCAAAAAAATTCTTTTATTGAATTCACAATGCACTCTTTTTTTTTTTTTTCTTTTTGCGGTATGCGGGCCTCTCACTGTTGTGGCCTCTCCCGTTGCGGAGCACAGGCTCCGGACGCGCAGGCTCAGCGGCCATGGCTCACGGGCCCAGCCGCTCCGCGGCACATGGGATCCTCCCAGACCGGGGCACGAACCCGTATCCCCTGCATCGGCAGGCGGACTCTCAACCACTGCACCACCAGGGAGGCCCCACAATGCACTCTTTTATTTATTTTTTTTAAGGTCACTGCAGTAGTGGTTGGAATAAGAGGCTGAAAGGATTTTTTTTTTTTTTTTTTGGCTGCATTGGGTCTTCGTTGCTGCGTGCAGGCTTTCCCTAGTTGCGGCGAGCGGGAGCTACTCTGTTGTGGTGCACGTGCTTCTCACTGTAGTGGCTTCTCTTGTTGCGGAGCACGGGCTCTAGGAGTACAGGCTTAGTAGTTGTGGTTTACGGGCTCTAGAGCGCAGGCTCAGTAGTTGTGGTGAATGGGCTTAGTTGCTCCACGGCATGTGGGATCTTCCCGGACCAGGGCTTGAACCCGTGTCCCCTGCATTGGCAGGCAGATTCTTAACCACTGGTCCACCATGGAAGTCCCATAATGCACTCTTAAGTCAAATAATTTCAAAAACCTTTCTCAAATTCAAGAAGCAGCAAAAGGTTTATTAAAAAATTTTAAAGTTACTGAATAAATGATTTCTTTCAACATCACGTGTACTCTTTTTTTTTTTTTTTTTTTTTTTGCGGTACGCGGGCTTCTCACTGCTGTGGCCTCTCCCGTTGCGGAGCACAGGCTCCGGATGCGCAGGCTCAGCGGCCATGGCTCACGAGCCCAGCCGCTCCGCGGCATGTGGGATCTTCCCAGACCGGGGCACGAACCCGCGTCCTCTGCATCGGCAGGCGGACTCGCAACCACTGCGCCACCAGGGAAGCCCCCATCACGTGTACTCTTTAGACAATAGGGTAGAAGAATAGCAATTTTTATTCTAGCAAAGGATTGTCTCAAAGATAGTAAATCATGAAGGACCATATGAGCCTTTTGCAGAGCTGGTTAGCAACTTGCTGTACTAAGCCATTTCTTATTTTGGAAAATTTCAAACATATATGAAGTAAACAGAATAGTGTAATGAACTCCCATATATCCATCACCCAGTTTTAACAATTTTCTGCATTCTGCCATTCTTGTCTCACTTCCAGCACTTGCATCTCTCTACCACCTCCCCACCCCCACCCCTCATCTAAGTTAGCTGCATAATTAGATGAGTGCCTGCCTCTGGTTGCCTAGATATGAGCCAAACAAAAGTAACTGAGCCTTGTATCTGGTTTGCTATGTTGTTTATTCTTGGTCACCTTCACAAATACAGTATAACTATTTCACCCAGTCAAGATAATCCACCTTCTTTGTGGCCACTGCTTAAATTTCACGACTTAAAAGACCAAAGGGACTCTCCATCCTCTTTTAATCTGAGTTTGCAAATGCCAAAGTTGTAGATAGGTCATAAAATCTGCTCACCTTTAGAATGAAAAAGCATCTCTTCACTGGAATGCTTAATCCGGGTCTTATCTGAATCCTGATTGCCTGATCAACTTCTGCTACAGTAACAATGGTTCAACAATACTGCACTTTAGCAAACCACCTCTGCAGCTGGATAACGGATGGTTCCACAAAATCATTTTGTTGTGGACTCAGAATCTTTTTGGAATTCTGTTGGTGAATTACTTTGCTGACTTCAACATGTAACCCTCTTCTGCCTTAAATTTCTCCACCTGTAAAAAAGGAGCTAATGATTACTAACTGGGCAGCTTTTGTCTCCCACTCTGCTGAACGGTTGAAGAATCCTGATATAGAAAGTGAGACAGGAACAGAACTTTAAACTGGTTTCCAGAGAGTAAATTAACGCAGGGCCATTTCATATTTCTCTTAACTAAGCTAGAGCACGTTACAGGCTCCCCACCCCCGCTCAGCCTGGCCCCCCATGATCCTCCTTAGTAGGCAGAAAGGAGACAGGATTTTCTTTTCATGGCTTGGGAAACTGAGTCACCGAAGTGAACCCTCTTGCCTGAGGCTCATGAGGCAGTGATGAAAGTTAGAATAGTTGCCAAGTCTCCTATTCCCAGCCCAGAACTACGCTCACCTTTATTGCTGTTCTTCTAGTAAAGAGACAGACCTGGCAAAGCAAGTTAATTCTTTATTAATTCTTGTACATTAGATTTGCGTTCACATAGAACCTCTTTATAAACATCATACAGTATTGGGGAAACAATTCACCTACCACTGAAGTGTGGAGTCGATACAATTTCCCACTGGTATTGATATCTCATATCATTTGATATATATTAAGCACCCCCTATGTGCCAAGCATTGAAAAGAGGGACTCAGCCCCTCTCCTCATAGAGTTTAAATGGCCATGATGAGAGAAAAATGTCTGAAGTGGCATCTATGTTTCCCGGGGTTGCCATAACAAACCCCACAAGCTTGGTAGCTTAAAACAACAGAAATGTATTCTCTCACAGTTTGGAGGCCTGAAGTCCTAAATTAAGGTGATGGCAGGGCCATGCTTCCTCCAAAGGTT
This sequence comes from Mesoplodon mirus, assembly GCF_964341445.2. Taxonomy (NCBI): domain Eukaryota; kingdom Metazoa; phylum Chordata; class Mammalia; order Artiodactyla; family Ziphiidae; genus Mesoplodon; species Mesoplodon mirus. The sequence goes on from NC_138989.1 coordinate 8,287,567, forward strand.
CTGGGTTGGACCCTTCCTTGCCTCTTCCAGCTTCTGGTGGCCCCAGGCATTCCTTGGTGGTGGATGCATCGCCAGTCTCTGCCTCTGTCTTCACATGGCCTTCTCTGTATTTTCTCTTCTTTTTCTTTACTTTTTTCTCAGTTTGAGATGTAGTTGACATATAACATTGTATTGGTTTCAGGTGTACAACATCTTCTCCTCTTATAAGGACACTGGTCATTGGGGTGGGGGGTGGGTGAAATGGGTGAAAGGAGTCAAAAGGTACCAACTTCCAGTTATAAAATAAATAGGTCAGGACTTCCCTGGTGGCACAGTGGCTAAGAATCTGTCTGCCAATGCAGGGGCACAGGTTCGAGCCCTGGTCCAGGAAGATCCCACATGCCATGAAGCAACTAAGCCCGTGCGCCACAACTACTGAGCCTGCGCTCTAGAGTCCGTGAGCCACAACTACTGAAGCCCACACAATAAGAGAAGCCCCGCAATGAGAAGCCTGTGCACCGCCACGAAGAGTAGCCCCCACTCGCTGCAACTAGAGAAAGCCCACGCGCAGCAGCAAAGACCCAACACAGCCTAAACAAACAAACAAACAAATAAATAAAGATGGACACTGGTCATTGGATTTAGGGCCCAACTGAAGATCCTTTTCCAAGTAAGGTCACATGCACAGGTTCTGGGTGGACATACCTTTTGGAGGGCCACCGTTCAACCCACTATGAAAGGCAAGCCTGCTAAAGAAAGAAAAATATATATTCAGTATTCTACTGAATATTCATTCTCCAGTTTTAAGACAAAATTCTACACAACTGAAGTAATTTTATTCATCATGTCTGTGTTAAAATACTCTAGTGTATTTGTCTTTTTATTGAGATATATTTGACATACAACGTTGTATAAGTTTATGGTGTACAACATATTGGTTAGATGCATTTATATTGCAATCTGGTTGCCATTGTAGCCTTTGCTAACACTTCTGTCAAATAATTCTCTTTTCGCTAGTGTTGGGAACAATTAAAAGACTACAGTCTCTCAGCAAGTTTAATGTCTATAATACAATCGTTGTCTACAGTCACTGAGTTGTGTATTAGGTCTCCAGGGTTTACTAATCTACTCTTTGCGGGTATGTACCCTTAAACATCTCTCCCATATCCCCACCCCCAATCCCTGGTAACCACCATTTTACTTTCTGCTTTCATGGTTCTGGTTTTTTTTTTTTTTTTTTTTTCATTTTTTGGCCATGCCACGTAGCATGTGGGATCTTAGTTCCCCAACCAGGGACCAAACCTGTGCCCCCCTCATTGGAAGTACTGAGTCTTAACCACTGGAGCACCAGGGAAGTTCCCATGATTTTTGTTTGTTTAGATTCCACATATAAGCGATATCGTACAGTATTTGTCTTTCTCTGTCTGATTTATCTCACTTAGCATAGTATCCTCAAGGTCCAGCCATGTTGTTGCAAATATCTTTCCTAGTTAAAAAAACCCAGAAGTCTCTCCATCTCTGTACTTTGAAATTAGCCTCCTCAAACATCCTGTAATTCTCCTTACCATCATGGTGCCCTAGAGAACAAGGTTTCTTTGAAAGCAATTTCAAAGCAATTTCCTCCCCCACCAGGTGTGACTGATAGAGTACAAAAGTTACTCTTTAGAACAGAAAAGATCTCTCTGTTTTTGTTCTTTGGAAATCAGAACCAATGCTTTCAGCTGAGACTCAGTGGACAAAGGGCCCAAGAACACTTGCAGAAGGGGAACAGAGAGGGGTAAACAGATTGGATTTGGATAGAAACAATGCTTGGTGGTGATTCAGCTAAATATGGTCATGTCATCAGGTGATGACAGTTACTTTTAAGGCCTTCAGCAATGAAGGTATGTGAAATGGTAGCACTGAGCATGAAAACAAGTACAGTCACTCACCAGATGAAGATGAGCCATATCCAGATCAGAGGGCAAGGGCACGACTTTCCCACACACTGTGAAACTTGTCTCATTCCGTGTGCTCTTTCTGGTTGTCTACTTCTTGGCCTTTCTAAGTTTTAAGAGAACTCTTTGGGTTTGCTTACTTGTAGCAAGCTCTGTACTAAGTGCCCGAAATAGGAACACCCACCAAGAGAAAGTAACATGCTAAGCAGAGTTTAAAAAAAATATTTTTAAGTTAGCCATTTTCCCATTTCTTTTTCTTTCTTTCTTTCTTTCTTTTTTTTTTTTTTGGCCGTGCCTGGGGGCTTGCAGGATCTTAGTTCCCCAACCACGGATCGCACCTGCGCCCCCTGCAGTAGAAGCTCGGAGTCCTAACCACTGGACTGCCAGAGAATTCCCTCCCATTTCTAATTTTATGCTTTCCAGTTTTGAGATATTGGCATGTAATATTGTATTAGTTTAAGGTGTACAACATAATGATTTGATACATATATATATTGTGAAATGATTATCACAATAAGTTTAGTTATCACTCACAGTTACATTTTTTTCTTGTGATAACTTTTAAGATCTACTCTCTTAGCAACTTTCAAATATACAATACAGTATTGTTAACTATAGTCACCACGCTGTACATTACATCCCTAGAACTTATCTTTTTTTAAAAATATTTATTTATTTATTTTACTTTTGGCTGCATCGTGTCTTAGCTGCGTCAAGCAGAATTTTTCGTTATAGCGCGCAAGCTTCTCTCTAGTTGTGGTGCTCGGGCTCAGTAGTTGCTCCGAGGCATGTGGGAATCTTATTTCCTCAGTCAGGGATTGAACCTGTGTCTCCTGCATTGGAAGGTTGATTCTTAACCACTGGACTGCCATGGAAGTCCCCACCAGAACTTATAACTGGAAGTGTGTACCTTTTGACTACTGTCAAATGACAAAACTGAAACAATTTAGTAACAAGTTCAATGTCCCTAATTCAAGAGAAAACAATCTATGGATTGGGGGAGTACAGGACCTCACAAGCAGTGGAGCACCCTTCCCAAAGGATTTTGAGTGAGAGTGAATTTTATAGAGCTGTTACAAGCAGCAACATGGAAACAGGGCATGACTGGCTAGGAGGTGGGAATTTCCTTATAAGGCTAGCAGGTCCTATTTTCTAGGGTGAGGTAAAGTAGCTAAAGCTGAGTTAGAGGATTGTGATTGGTGTATTGTAGGTTTTTTTGACAGGTATTTCTCATAAATGCTGGCTGACTTAGGTTTAGATTTGTGACTTGGGCTGGGCCCCTGGGGTGGCCTCCATTTTGTGGGTCTCAATATATGAATTAACTTTATCACCACCCTTAGCCATCCCATTTATTTAACAGTTATCTCATGGAATGGTATAGCTTGAACAGAGTCTTACTATGGCCTAGAGATTCAGGACTTAATAATGAGAACTTCAAGGTTTGCTACAGAATTTTTGAGCCACAAGGACCCTTCAAGGTGACCTTATACCCCCTTCTCTTTTTATAGTTGAAGAAGCTGTATCTCAGAGAGTCAAATGTGCTCATCTACCTGCAGGCAAAGCTGGGACCAGAAGCCAAGTCTCTAGTTTCCAAGTTCATGCTTTTTACTGGCAACTTAGGAAAAACCTGATCAATCTATGCTCTAAGTTTGCAGACAATCCAGGCCTCAGAATCTGGAGCTGTCTGATGACTTTGCTTGATATGGATTTTGGGAATTGTGCCTGAACAAATCTTATACTCCAATCTACAATAACGTCTACATCAGACAAAGAACTAAACATATATATTTTTTAAACTAAGAGAAAGCATTATTTTATTTACCCCAGATGTAACATGAAATAGGTTTAGGATTATAAGCAATGTGGAAGCTATCAGAGGCAAGATCTATGGATATTTATATATCTATGGATCTATGAAAATATAAACACTTAAGACTTTTAAACCAAAATATGTTAATAAAATAATCAAAAGATGAAGTGAGAGCATAGAGAAATATATAGATGAGCACTACGACAGCTATCAAAATATTATAAACAGAGCTTCCGGTTTCCAGTTCTGCACGTAAGGAGTTTAGAAGTTGCCACTCTGTCCTACCTAACAAGTAAAAAGCAGAACAGACTGACAGATCAACAACTCTTTCTGAATCCACAAGAGAGGAGAGGGCACAAAGCAAACCACTGCCCCCAAGTTTGACAGACAAGGGAATACAAGGAGGCTTCCCAGAGCAGAGACTCAGGAGATGAGGGGGCCAGTGGGCAACACTGCCTGAGCAGGGAAACCTGAACTATAATTGATTCTGAGAGTTTAAGACTCCAGGGAAACCCAGTCATGGGGGGGCCCTGTAATATCGTGAGATTCACCTCCAGGAGTTAGACAAGGTTCCCACAGTAAGTATCAAAGAAAAATCTCCTCAGGCTTCTGGCAAGGAAAAGGAACCACTTCGAAATAGCCGGAGCACTCTGTTTTTAACAAGGCCTGTCCTCAGGACAAACTAGTTAACCAGAGCCTAACCCACTGGTGTATCATCAGAGCCTAACTGACTTGGGGCAGGGAAACACACAACTCCAACCCACTCTAGACGTCCTGCGGGAGGTGGGAGAAAAAAACTGAGAAACACTTGTGAAGTTCACAGCCCAGAGGCACAGGCTCCTTAAAAGACTGAGACCCGATCACAGGGCTATAGACGGCTTCACCTCTCCCCACACTTCACCATCACTTCACTAAAGGCCTATTTACAGTAGCTCCTTTTACCAGCTACATCCTGACTGGCTATCAAGAAAAAATTGCAAGGCATACCAAAAGGCAAAAAACACAATTTGAAGACACAAAACAAGCATCAGAACCAGGCACGACAGGGATGTTGGGAGTTTAAAACAACTATGATTAACATGGTAAGGGCTCTAATGAATAAAGTAGACAGCATGCAGGAACAGATGGGCAGTGTAAGCAGAGAGACAGAAATCCTAAGAAAAAACTCCCAAAATGCTAGAGATAAAGAACACTATAACAGGGACTTCCCTGGCGGTCCAGTGGTTGAGACTTTGCCTTCTACAGAGGGTGCGGGTTCAATCCCTGGTCAGGGAGCTAGGATCCCATATGTCTCGCGGCCAAAAGGCCAAGGCATGGAGCAGAAGCAATACTGTGGCAAATTCAATAACAACTTTAAAGGTGGTCCACAAAAAAAAAAATCTTGGGACTTCCCTGGTGACGCAGTGGTTAAGAATCCACCTGCCAATGCAGGGGACACGGGTTCAAGCCCTGGTCTGGGAAGATCCTACATGCCGTGGAGCAACTAAGCCCGTGCACCACAACTAGTGAGACTGTGCTCTAGAGCCTGCGAGCCACAACTACTGAAGCCCGCGCACCTAGAGCCCCTGCTCCGCAACAAGAGAAGCCACTACAGTGAGAAGCACGTGCACCACAATGAAGAGTAGCCCTCGCTTGCTGCAACTAGAGAAAGCCTGCGCACAGCAACGAAGACCCAACACAGCCAAAAATAAATAAATAAATTTTGAAAAAAAGAAAAAGTAAATGGATGGAGAAAATATACCATGCTAATACTAATTAGAAGAAAGCAGGAGAAGCTCTATTAATTTCAGACAGAGCAGACTTCAAAGTAAGGAAAGTTATCTGGGATAAAGAAGGGCATTACATAATGATAAGAGGGCCAATTCTCCTAGAAGACATAACAATTATTAACATGCATGTGCCTAACAAAACATTGACAAACTACATGAAGCAAAAACTGATAGAACTGCAAGGAGAAAGAGACTAATCCACTATCATGGTTGGAGCTTTCAACATTCCTCTTTAAGAAATGGACATTTCCAGGGCTTCCCTGGTGGTGTAGTGGTTGAGAATCCGCCTGCCAATGCAGGGGACATGGGTTTGAGCCCTGGTCTGGGAAGATCCCACATGCCACGGAGCAGTTAAGACCGTGCACCACAACTACTGAGCCTGCGAGCCACAACTACTGAGTCCGTGTGCCACAACTACTGAAGCCCCTGTGCCACAACTACTGAGCCTGCGCTCTAGAGCCTGCGAGCCACAACTACTGAGCCTGCATGCCACAACTAATGAAGCCCATGCGCCTAGAGCCCATGCACCGCAACGAAGAGTAGCTCCCGCTCGCAGCAACTAGAGAAAGCCTGCGAGCAGCAACGAAGACCGGACGCAGCCAAAAATAAATAAATAAATTTATTTTTTTTTTAAAAAGAAAGAAATGGACATATCCAGCAGGCAGAAAATCAGTAAGGACATAGTTGAGCTCAATGACACCATAAATCAACTGGATATGATTGACATCTATATACTACTTCAGCCAACAACAGCAGAATACACATTTTTCTCAAGTTCACATAGAATATTCACCGAGACAGACCACATTCTGGGCCATAAAACACACCTTAACAAATGTGAACAATAGAAATCATACAATGTCCATTCTCAGAAAACAGTGCAATTAAACTAGAAATCAGTAAGAGAAAGATAATTGGAAAATCCCCAAGTATAAATATATAAGGTGGATACTCATATATCACTCAATAATTGATTAAAAGAGATGAACTGATAGCTAATACAGAAGGAAATACAGACTGCATAAATGAGAGAAAATACAGTGTCATGGTTAAGAGTCCAGAATCTAAAAACAGAAAGCTCAGATTTGAATTATAGATTTCCCACTTCTGAGGTGTGTGACCTTTGGTAAATCACTCAAACTCTGTTTTCTCATCTGAAAAATAGCCATAATAATAGTACTCATCTCATAAGGTTGTGAAGGTTAATTAACATGCTTAGAACAGTGCTTCACAGGACCGTAAATACTAAATTATATGTGTGTTTGTTTTTTAAAATGCTTTAAACAGTACCTAGCACAATACACATTGGTAGCTACAATGGAAATACGGTTCTGAGTTAATGCTATGGATAGCATTGTAATAAATAGAGAATAATGTGAATGTCTTAACAAGGGTTTTTCAACTTCAGCACCAGTGACATTTTGGACTTGAAAGCTCTTTGTTGGGGGTAATTTCCTGCTCATTGTAGTATATTTAGCAGCATCCCTGGCCTTTAACGTCTAATGCCAGTGGCAACACCTCCCCCAGGCTGTGACAATCAAAAATCATTGAGGGCTTCCCTGGTGGTGCAGTGGTTGAGAATCTGTCTGCCAATGCAGGGGACACGGGTTCGAGCCCTGGTCTGGGAAGATCCCACATGCCGGGGAGCAACTAGGCCCGTGAGCCACAACTACTGAGCCTGCGCGTCTGGAACCTGTGCTCCGCAACAAGAGAGGCCACGATAGTGAGAGGCCCGCGCACCACGATGAAGAGTGGCCCCCACTTGCCGCAACTAGAGAAAGCCCTTGCACAGAAACGAAGACCCAACACAACCACAAATAAATAAATAAATAAATAAATAAATAATTAGTTTCTCCTTTCATTTTGGCCTTGTCACAGGTTTTATAAGCACTTTAATATACTGGGGGCATAAATAATTTTCAAACTATTTCTTTCCCCTAACATATTTCTAATCTCAATGCTAATTTAATAACTAATATTTATGTGTAGAAAATTACTATCATGATGTTTTCCCTCTTAATTTCCTCCTTAAAGGCTTTCTCTGGAAAAAAAATAGTAAATCATGTAATTTATGTCCTCAGGATAATTTGTACCTGGAAAGGAAGAATCAAATCTGAAACTTACCATTTTCCTCCCTATTACTCTAGAGTGGCTGTAGAGGAGTTAAGAGATTAGTTGAAATTTACATTCCAAAATGGGTTCATTATCAACAAGGGAAAAAACGAAATATTCAATCATCTCTCCAAGACTTGCGCTTGGCACCTGTTTGCCAAATGTATTTTTTCTGTTTTAATATTATACTGAGATTGTGTGTGTGTGTGTGTGTGTGTGTAGCGTGAAGCAGGAATACTTATCATTTGTGCAAGAGATATCAGGAATCAGGTGTATAGTTTTGAAGGTATCCCAAAATCTTTGGGGATAAGTCCCTTGGTTTCGTGTGAGTCTCCACTCCCTCCTCATCTGCACATCCTCTCTACTCCCTGCCCATTCCTCAGATATGGTTCACTCCCACCTCACTCTGAGTGAGACTGAACAAAGGGTGTTCATAAAATATTTTGGAATGAATAAATAAATGAACACACATGTGTCAAATGAGTGTGGAAGACTTGCTCCAAGAAATCATTTCAGCTGGGGTGGTCAGGCAAGTTTTCTTTTTTAAAAAAAATATTTATTTATTTATTTGGCTGCACTGGGTCTTAGTTGTGGCACTTGGGATCTTTAGTTTCAGCGTGTGGGATCTAGTTCCCTGACCAGGGATCGAACCTCGGCCCCCTGTGTTGGGAGCACAGACCCTTAACCACTGGACCACCAGGGAAGTCCCCAGGCAAGTTTTCTATTACAGTATGTCTAGGTTTCTGGGGGACATCCTAATACAACCTGACCCATCTGGTGTCTCCAGGCTTGTTTATACAGTTGTCCTCGTGGCTTCTCCTGCAGACACTGAGACCAAATGACACTTTAGGTAAAACCAAAGAAATTCACCACCTTATCCTTCAAACTGGCACCGTTCCTAACTTGTATATCACAGCTGATGAAAGTGCTCTCTAACCCCAAGGTTTAAGTTTGGGGAGTAATTTAACATTCTTTTTTTTTTTTTTTTTTTTTTGCGGTACGCGGGCCTCTCACTTGTTGTGGCCTCTCCCGTTGCGGAGCACAGCCTCCGGACGCGCAGGCTCAGCGGCCATAGCTCACGGGTCTATCTGCTCCGCGTCATGTGGGATCTTCCCGGACCGGGGCATGAACCCGTGTCCCCTGCATCGGCAGGTGGACTCTCAACCACTGCGCCACCAGGGAAGCCCTGGTATAGTGATTTTTAAAGCTGTTAAACTATTATGCTTTTATTACAGTTATTCTATGGAAAAACTACTTACGTTCTACATATCCTGATCAGGATAACAAGGGTAAGTATTAATATGTACCTGATAAACCAATTAAAAAGTGGAAATTGACTGTATGGCTCTATCTTGTACATGCAAGAAGGAACTAAAGAGACAGATTTTTCCATGTGTGCCTTAACCCAGCCGGGTTCATTTGCAATAACACTCTACACGTATAAATACATAGATATGCAGTCATAATGATTGCAAAATGAGAAAACTCAACTCAATTAATTTTTTAAATTGAGGTGAAATACAAATAACAAAATTCATCATTTTAAAATGTGCAATTCAGGAATTCCCTGCAGTCCAGTGGTCAGGACTCAGCGTTTTCACTGCCGGGACCTGGGTTCAATCCCTGGTCGGGGAACTAAGATCTCACAAGCCACACGGCACAGCCAGAAACAAACAAATAAATAAATAAAATAAAATGTACAATTCAGTGGCATTTAGCACAGTCACAATGTTGTGCAACTATCACCTCTATCTAACTTCCAAAACAATTTCATCACCCTAAAAAGAGGCCCCATACCCATTAAGCAGTACTGCCTTTTCTCCCCCACCCCCTAACCCCTGAAACCACTACTCTGCTTTCATCTCTGTGGATTTGCCTATTCTGGACATTTCATATAAATGGAATCATACAATGTGTGGTCTTCTGCATTGCCTTCTTTCACTTAGCAAAATGTTTTCCAGGTTCTTACATGTTATAACATGTATCGGTGCTTTATTCCTTTTTATGGATGAAAAATATTCTATTATATGGATATACCACATTTTGTTCATCCATTCATCAGTTGATGTACATTTGGGCTGCATCCATCTTTTGACTATTGTGAATGCTGCTACTGTGAACATCTGTGTACAGATTTTGCATGGATATATGTTTGTATTCTCTGGGGTATGTACATAGGAGTGGAACTGCTGTGTCGTATGGCAAATCTAAGTTTAGTTTTTTGAGGCACCGTCAAACTTTCCCATTCCCATCAGTAATGCATGGGTGTTTCAATTTCTCCACATCCTTTCCAACATTTGTTATTGTCCATCTGTTTTATTACAGATGTCCTAGTGGGTGTGGAGTCTCATTGTGGTTGTCCCTGTTTATGGCTTGTCTATGTCTGAACTAATGTCTCATTCATCACTATTTTACCAGTGTCTACTTAAGTACCTAGAATGTACTAGATGATAACAAAATATCTGGTGAACAAAAGAATTGATAACCACTGTTATTTTTGTGTTATCCTCCTACCTATTTCCTCTGGCATAGATAAGTTTTGTCAGGGCTGGTCAGAAACACCTTTAAACATAAAGCAGTTGATAAAAGGAATGAATTTTGGTGTTAAACTCCCCAAATCTAGTTTTTATTTCATACATTCCTCATACAGGGATATTAATACTGGTTTTAGAAGAATTCTAAAATTTCTTTTGCTGACTGATGATTTATCAATAATGCTCTTGTCATGAGATATGCATTAGGTTGAACAAAAGCTTTCTTGAATTCCTGTTCTAAGGGCTATACCTGTCCAGGTGTGGAGGGTGGGTAGCCAGGCCAGAAACACATCACAAATATATCTATCTTTAAGACATTCTGTGAACAAATTAATCTCATCTTTTCTCTGGGATAATGGGTTTCTTCTCTGAACCTTTATCTCTTCTTAAAGATGTTCATTCTTGGGACTTCCCTGGTGGTCCAGTGGTTAGGAATCCGCCTTCCAATGCAGGGGACACGGGTTCAATCCCTGGTGGGAGAAACTAAGATCCCACATGCCGTGGGGGACCTCTGACCGTGCGCTCTACAGCCTGTGTGCCTGCGTTGAGCCCATGCGCTGAAACGAAGAGCCCGTGCGCTGCAACTAAGACCTGATGCAGCCAAATAAATAAATAAATAAATAAATAAATAAAGCAAGATGTCCATTCTTTAATTCATCGATAGGCACAAACTGAGATCCTGAAGAAGAGCTTCCTTCCTTTCTCTCCTGCACACACAATGAATAAAATACCTGTCCAAAGAACTTAAAATGAACAGGCTATCAGAGAAGTTCTCTGGCAACTTAATTGCTCAAGGCCTTTAAGAGCCTGAAAATAAAGAATGAAAGATTCATGCAGTTTTTAAGATTGAATGAATAATGCTCAGAAGTTCCAGAAGCTTATGGGAAGGATGACCTCCAATGCTTTGGCTGGGAAGCATGAAATCACTTTGAATTTTCCAATAAATCTGGCGTGGCAAGGACTGATTAATCATTCCCTCAAGTTTCAGATCAAGTGAAACTTTAGATCAAGTGCATATTTTATCCTTAACTCCAGTAGAGATAGACATGTTTTTAAAGACTAACTAAGAAATTCCATGATATTCTGATCAATCTCTGAGACTCCAGAGTTAAGTTCTGACTTTGATTTCTAATATTAGGAAGTTTCATTCACAGCTGAAGTGAGAGATACATTTGGGGGAAAGAATTAAAAAGGAATGAAGATACCAAATTTAAATAAAGTTTAGCTCATGTTATGAACTAAATTTTGGCCCCCTTCAAATTCACATGTTGAAACCCCAATGTGATGGTATTTGGAGATGGGCCTTTGGGAGGTAATTAGGTTTAGATGAGGTCATGAGGGGGAGCCCTCATGATGGTATAAGTGTCCTTATAAGAAGAGACACCAGAGAGCTCTCTTTTTCTGCCATTATGAGGACATGGTGAGAAGGCGGCCATCTGTAAGCCAAGAAGAGAGTTAGCACCAGAAATTGAATTGGCCTGCACCTTGATCTTGGACTTCCCAGACTCCAGAACTGTGGGAAAATAAATTCCTGCTGTGGAAGCCAGTCAATCTATGGTATTTTGTTATGGCAGCTTGAGCAAACTAAGACAGCCCATGCATCTATTTATATAAATGTTTGGTGAGATTAAACACACAAAAATCAGTCACATCTATTCCTCTTGGACCCAACTCTACCTAAATCAGCTGAGGTTTAAGGGGATGAGAACGGACAGCCTCTACTGAATTGCACTTTTGGCTCCAATTCTTTACCTTTCCTTCTATTCCCACTTGATGCTATGTAGCTCCTCTTGCCAAAGAGACACTATTTCCTGACACTTGGATCCGGGCTGGCCTTCTGCTTTAGCTAATAGAATGCAGCAGAAGAACTGATGTGAGCCATCACTTAGCTTAGGACTCTAGGGCATACTTCTTTCCACTTTCTCTCTTGCACCTCTGCCTCCACCATGAGAACATTTCTCTGGGGTAGCCTGCGAGAAGAGGAGGGACCCATAGAGAGAGCCACTCCAGTTGTCCCCAGTCATATCCATTCTAGATCACCCAATCAGCCATCTGAGATCAAGCGCCAGCAAGATCAGCAGAGCTCCCTAGCCTACCATCCAGATGTGCAAGCAAACATGCTTCTTGTTATACCTTCAAGGTTTTGTAGTTGTTACACAGCATTATTGCTACAGTAGACAGCTACACATTGCCACTATTTGGCATTAGATGATCATCAGACATTACGGATCCAGAAATTCCTGTAAACTGAAATATATAAAAATGTTTTTACAAACTAAGGAGTTAATCATCTTGTAAAGAAAGAAAATCAATGAGTCAATGTAGTTTCTGCTTCTGTTACTGAAAGCAGCCACTTCTACCAGAAACTACCGTTAACTCGAGTATTGGGAGTGAGTCAGGGTATCTGCAAAGAAATGAAAATGGTGAGTGTAAAATGTACTCATATACTTGTGAAAATTACGTAATGTATATTATCTTTTGCTTACTGGCACTTGAGGATATGGGGAGGGGGAAGGGTAAGCTGGGACAAAGTGAGAGAGTGGCATGGACATACACTACCAAACATAAAATAGATAGGTAGTGGGAAGCAGCCGCATAGCACAGGGAGATCAGCTCGGTGCTTTGTGACCACCTAGAGCAGTGGGATAGGGAGGGTGGGAGGGAGGGAGACGCAAGAGGGAAGAGATATGGGAACATACGTATATGTATAACTGATTCACTTTGTTATAAAGCAGAAACTAACACACCATTGTAAAGCAATTATACACCAATAAAGATGTTTAAAAAAAATCTGCCTGCCAATACAGGGGACACGGGTTCGAGCCCTGCTCTGGGAAGATCCCACATGCCGCGGGGCAACTAAGCCCGTGCACCACAACTACTGAGCCTGCGAGCTACAACTACTGAAGCCCGCGCGCCTAGAGCCCGTGCTCCGCAACAAGAGAAGCCACCGCAATGAGAAGACCGCGCACCGCAACGAAGGGCAGCCCCCGCTTCCGCAACTAGAGAAAGCCTGCGTGCAGCAACGAAGACCCAACACAGACAAAACTAAATAAAATTAAAAAAAGACAGTTACATAAGAATTGAATGTGGTGAAATGTACAGAGTTGTAGGTCTAAAATACATGTAATCGTATGTCTAAAATGTTCAGAGTTCTCGTTCTCAAGGTATGGAAGTTAGGTCTTATTCAAGCTATCAATGACTTGTGGCCCAGTTATTTAGCCTATATGTGTCTGCCTCCTTCTGTGTTTTTTTGTGTGAACTAAAACCACATATTTATTCATGATTCATTAAACAAAGAGCAATTGAGACAACAAAAACTAGGCCCTAGGCATAGTGTGTGTAACCAGAGTTGAAGAGCAGGTGTTTTGTTTGTTTGTTTTAGTTTTTGGTCGCCCCAGGCAGCTTGCAGTATCTTAGTTCCCCCACCAGGGATTGTACCAGGGACAACGGCAGTGAAAGCGCAGAGTCCTACCCACTGGACAGCCAGGGAACTCCCCTGAGTAGGTGGTTTTTCTTTTAAGGGACATGTAGACTAGTACAGAAGGCAAATCATTATTAGTAGTAATTTAGACTGTACAGAAGTAAGTGTCCTGGGAAAGGTACAGAAGAATGGAAGGGAAGTTGTGAAAACTTGGATTAAAACTATTGTCTAGGGATCGATTTTTTTTTTTTTTTTTTAGTGATCTTGGGGTTTTATTTATTTTTGTCTGTGTTGGGTCTTCGTTTCTGTGAGAGGGCTTTCTCTAGTTGCGGCAAGCGGGGGCCACTCTTCATCGCGGTATGCGAGCCTCTCACTGTCGCGGCCTCTCTTGTTGCGGAGCACAGGCTCCAGACGCGTAGGCTCAGTAGTTGTGGCTCACGGGCCTAGTTGCTCCGCGGCATGTGGGATCCTCCCAGACCAGAGCTCGAACCCGTGTTCCCTGCATTAGCAGGCAGATTCTCAACCACTGCGCCACCAGGGAAGCCCTAGGGATTGATTTTGAGGGCCATGAATGCCAGAATATAATATTAGGTAGGAAACTGAGATTCCCCACACGGAGGTGACAATTATCTCCTATTACACGTAAGGATACATGGCCACTTGCAACCTGACCTGGCTGTCTGCACATGGCGTTTGTGAAATACCGAGGAAAAAAATGTTTATTCACGCATTAAAAAAAGAGCGAAATGAAACTTCCAAACTTTGAATTAAAAAATTAGCATAATGAATAAAATACAAAATTTAAAGGTGCAAGTTTAACTTCGTTGCTTTTTTTGTTGTTGTTCTCAGTGGCAGACTTGCTATTACATTTATTTATTTACTTACGGCCGTGCCACGCGGCATGCGGGATCTTAGTTCCCCGACCAGGAATGGAACCCGAGCCTCTGCAGTGGAAGCGCAGAGTACTAACCACTGAACCACCAAAGAATTCCCTAACTTCTTTGCTTTTAAACGCAATCATTTTTGAATTTAATTTTAATTATTTTCAAATTAAATGAACAAACTGGGCAGCCCTGCTGGCCGTTCAGACCTTGCCCGCAAGCTTCGACTCACTTTCACTCGGTGCCAGTCTACGTGGACGGGGAACCTGCTCTCCTTCCGCAAGAGTTTCTGTAGGGACTCAGTCTTTAGGTGCACCGCCTTTGCCCCACCCTTCACAGTACTTCTAGGCATTTTGATTGGCTGTAGCGCTCCCTCGTGCTCTGGTCTGGTTGCTCTGATTGGCCGACGGCGTGCCGTCGGGAGGATGCCAGTTTTCCCGGGATACGGCGCCGGCGGGCGCAGGCCTAGGGCGGGTGGTGGCGTGCGCGGAGCGGGAACCTGGCCGCGGTGCGCACCAAGGCTCCTGGACTTAGTCCTGGGGCGCCATGGCCAGCGTCCACGAGAGCCTGTACTTCAACCCCATGATGACCAATGGGGTGGTGCACGCCAACGTGTTCGGTATCAAGGACTGGGTGACGCCGTATAAAATCGCGGTGTTGGTGCTGCTGAACGAGATGGGCCGCACTGGCGAGGGCGCCGTTAGCCTCATGGAGCGGCGGAGGCTCAACCAGCTGCTCCTGCCGCTGCTGCAGGTGAGGGGCTCCTGCTCATTCAGAAAACCCTTACTAAGCACCTGCTCTGTGCCGGACAGCTCCTTGGCTGGGGGCACGGGGGTTCATCAGACACTCTCTGCCGTGAAGGATCGCGAAAAATATAGTTAATACCACCAACTAACACTTAATGAGTACTTAACGATGGACCAGGCACTTTACATTCATTTTTGGGGAGCAGGTTTTTATCTGGCTCCAGCATTTATTAGCTGAGTGACTGGGAGAAGAGTTATTTTCTCAGATCCTCCGTCTTCTGTAGAATGAGGCTACATGTAGGCCTGATCGTTGGAGACACAGTGACAGGCTCTGTACCCCAGAAGACCGTAATAAGTGGTAACAATGACATAAAAGTAACAGCCAACATTGATTGAACACTTACTGTGTACTAAGCACGTTACATGTTTTATTTCATTTTGCAGACTGAGGTGGTAGCTCCACCACTTACCCGCTGTGCGACTTGGGCAAGTTCCATAACTTATTTGGGTCTTTGCTTTCTCTCTGTAAAATGAAAGCAATAATAGAAACTGTCATGTGATGGCCGTATTAAGTTAGAAGATCCATGGGAACACTTTACAGTGTATGGCACATAGTAAACGCTCAGTCAATTTTAGCTATTTTCATTTTAATCTCATAGGAATAGGGCATGCACTTTCCCTTATATCAGTTGTGGTTTTTCCATTTATTTGTGTGATTATATGAGTGATGTCTCTCTCCCCTACTAGACTGTAACCTACGTGAGGGCATTACTTTGTATCCCCAAAGCCTAGTACTGTATAGTTTATAAAGGGCTTTTTTTAATCCATCACCTTTTGGGGGCAGGGGGAGAAGGGGTACTGAGGACACAGGGTAAGTGGCTTGCCCAGTTCGTTAAATAAAAGTAGTGGGGTCGGGGCTTCCCTGGTGGCACAGTGGTTGAGGGTCCGCCTGCCAACGCAGGGGACACGGGTTCGTGCCCCGGTCCGGGAAGATCCCACATGCCGCGGAGGGGCTGGGCCCGTGAGCCGTGGCCGCTGAGCCTGCGCGTCCGGAGCCTGTGCTCCATAATGGGAGAGACCACAACAGTGAGAGGCCCGCGTACCGCAAAAAAAAAAGAAAAAAAAAAAAAGTAGTGGGGTCCCCATAACTTGCAGCTCCCAGTCCTATCTACATTACTATTATAAGTGCATTTCCCCATTATTCAAATAAAAGTCATAATACTAAAAAATTTGCTAGAGAAAAGAAACAAAATAATTCTGGTGTCTCAGCTCATGTGTTTTTCTGCCTTTGTTCTTGCTGTCTTTTGTGTCTTGGATTCTCCTGTTTTTTTGCCTGGCTAACTATCGTGTAGTTTATTTTGTTGTGTTTTGTTTTGTTTTGTTTTGTTTGGCAGTGGGGGGCGGGAGGCGGAGCTGCGCTGCAGGGCTTGCAGGATCTCAGCTCCCTGACCAGGGATTGAAGCCGGCCACAGCAGTGAACACCGGAATCCTAACCACTAGGCCACCAGGGAACTCCCACTACTGTGCAGTTTTAATCAATGTGTATATAGAATTCGTCTAGCAAAATTCCAGCCTTTACTTCTTTGCTTATTGTTTGGCTTTAAAACTTAGCTAATTTTTAACTACTCAACTAATACATGAAGATTCATTGTAAAAACTTTAAATGATGCTAAAATTGATGGAGTGAAAGGTTATGGTTCTTCTGCAGGCCCTCTAATCCTGTTCCCTCTCAGAGATTATCATGGTTAATGTGCCTTCATTCAACTATTTATTTATTTATAAAATTAATTTATTTATTAATTTATTTATTTTTGGCTGCATTGGGTCTTCATTGCTGCACGCGGGCTTTCGCTGGTTGCGGCGAGCGGGGGCTACTCTTTGTTGCAGTGCGCGGGCTTCTCATTGCGGTGGCTTCTCTTGTTGCCGAGCACGGGCTCTAGGAGCACAGGCTTCAGTAGTTGTGGCGTGCGGGCTCGGTAGTTGTGGCACGCGGGCTTAGTTGCTCTGTGGCATGTTGTATCTTCCCGGACCAGGGCTCGAACCCGTGTCTCCTGCATTGGCAGGCGGATTCTTAACCACTGCTCCACCAGGGAAGCCCCATTCAACTATTTATTGAGTAACAGTTCCGAATGGATCTTTCTAGGCCCTTTGCTGTGTGTATCTGTGTATAGATAGGTAAATGGATATGATTATAAATATATATACATATATCCTTTTAATTTAATTCCCCTTTTTTTTTTACATGAATGCTACTTCTATTCTACAGCTTATTCCTTTCACTTAAGTCTTGGAGGTCTTTTCTTGTCAGCCTATTTGAGTAGATCTACTTCATTCTTTTTAACGACTGCATTGTTTTCCACAGTAAGAAAAGAAACATAATTTAACTCATGCTTTTAATTAATATTACAATTTGTAAATTAAAAATGAACTCTTTATTCATGGATTTATAGGTTCTTTTTAGTTTTTCTTCATTTCAAACAATGCACATGGAACATACTTGCCCCAGAAGTGGGATTGCTGGGTTATCCACATCTAAAATTGACCTACTGAACTTACTGTTCCCCAAATATTCAGTGTTTAGTTTTAAACCTCAGCTAGGTTGTAACCTTCTTGATAGCTGAGGTTGCATACTCTCTGCCTCTAATCGTACCTTTTATGGACTTGGGTACGTAGTATGACTGCCTACCTTACAGTGTTTTGGAGGATCAAATGAGATTATGTTTATGGAAAATAGGACCCCTGTGTTTGTATAATGTTCTCCAGGTTACGAAACAATTTGAATTATTTTACTTAATCTTTGCCACAAACAAGGGAGGTTATTATTATCTTCATCTCACTGATGAAGGAAACTTGGGCTCAGGGAGGCTACAACTTTGCCATGATTGCAACACTGAGAAGGAAGGAACCTCAGACTACAGATTCTGCGCTTTTTTTGCATTTAAGTCATTCCTCCAACTAAAAGAGAATGCTATGCAAATATGAGGTATTACTTTAGCATTTTATGCAGCTAGCTTTTTTTCTCTTCCTGATTTGAGATTTCATATTTGGAATGATAGTAAAGCAGAGAGGTTGATAAATGAATTCATGTTTGCAGATGTTTATCAATCTCCAGCTCTTTAAAAATTTTCTGTAACCTTTCTCTCCTTTACCCAGGGCCCAGATATTACGCTGTCTAAACTTTACAAGTTAATTGAAGAATCTTGTCCTCAGCTGGCAAATTCAGTACAGATCAGGTAAGCTTCATTTTCTTCTGTATATATGAAAAGATGTCAAAGTAGATAAAAATTAGAAGAGGGCACATGGTGATTAATTCCTTAAAAAAAAACTTTATTATTCTAGGTTGTTTCTTAAGTACATGTATTTAATTTTTTTTGAAAAATGGACAGCATTAAACATACTGCTTAAAAATTTATTATTCTGTACAGCTCTACATTGCTCCTTTTAGCTGTTGCAGAGAATTTTATTTTTACTGGCTGATATGTAACTTTGAGAAATTTTATAATCAAGAAAACATCAGCAATGATACTTTTCAGAATATGGGAGTGACATTTTGGATTATCAGATTTGTTTTGTGTGCCACCATTTTATATGAATCTCTGAATTGTTTTTAAAATAGATTTATTTTAGATGATTGTGTAATATGAAATGTGGGAAGATGTTCAAAGGGCCTTCCTAAAATACACACCTCATTTTTCTTGTTCAGAATCAAACTGATGGCTGAAGGCGAATTGAAGGATATGGAACAATTTTTTGATGACCTTTCAGATTCTTTTTCTGGAACTGAACCAGAGGTTCACAAAACGAGTGTAGTAGGTATGTAGTTCTTCTAAGGAGAGCAGAGAATATTTTCACTGAAGTGAACTGCTCTGTAAATCACATCTGTCGTTACTCTGCTGTATCTGAGCACACACAGTGGGGATGTCGGACATGTTATAGTTTGTATTCATCGCCTTGCCATTTTGACCTGTGTTTAAATAACTGTCTTGTGGAAAAGCATCTTCTGTTTTGTCTACTGTCGTCAGAGTATTAGCCTGGTCGCGGAGCCTTTTAGGGCTCGTCACCTCTTTCTCACAGTCCCCTGCTCACTTGTCCACATTGTACGACTGAGTCAGGGTCACCAACTAAACTTTTATGAAGAGAGGTAAGTAAGAGTAGATTACTCATATAGTTTATAAGGCAAGGGTATATATGAAGTTTCTTGACACTTTTCTGTTAGCGGTATAGTCATACTCCATCCATCTGGCGTTTTTTTTCCTGGTAGTTTTTATGTTATTTACCATCAGTTATTTATTGATCTTCCATGTGCCAGGCTCTGGACTTTAAGAGAGACTGGGAACTTCCTCTTATGGAGATTGCTTTCTTGTGGTTGTGGGCAGAGGAGCAGACAGACAGTAGAAAGTAAACAAATAGGATCACCTCAGATGTTGTAACAGTCACGGAAGGATACATTGGCTGCATAAAGAGTGGAGTGCGGGTGGGAGGACTGAGCCTTTAACATAAAGAGAAAATCAGCTTCGTAAAAGGTGGTGAAAGAAGATTCTATGCGGAGGGGAACAGCAACTGCAAGTGTCTTTTTTTTTTTTTTTTTGATTATTTTAGAGGAAGAACTGCAACAAATAGTCATCAACTTTTTGTAGCCTGGATTTCAAGTTAATGCCTTCACCTCCTCTCTGTCTTGTTTCATAGGTTTGTTTCTGCGTCACATGATCTTGGCCTACAGTAAGCTTTCTTTCAGTCAAGTGTTTAAACTGTACACTGCCCTTCAGCAGTACTTCCAGAATGGTGAGAAAAAGACGGTGGAGGATGCTGATATGGAACTGGCCAGCAGAGAGGAGAGTGAAAGAAAAATGGAAAAAGAAGAACTTGATGTATCTATAAGGTAAGTTGGGTTTTTTTGGCGGGAATCCCTTTCCTGTGAAATAGCGTCATTACGGGAGCAGTAAATCCTCATTCATCCTCGTTCTGGATGAACTCATTCATCCAGAGTTCATGTGCTGGCTGTCATCTTTTTGTCCCTCCAGATCCAGGAAGTTCACCCTTACAGGCTGCATCAGTAAGCTCCTTACCCTCTAACTTCTGATTGAGAGGCACTGGTGGGAAATCCAGAGGGTCAAGGAGAGTGAGGTCAAGGTTTTGATTCACTGGCTCCCTTCCTTCGGGGTCACGGTGGGCTGGATGTAGGGTCACAGCCTCTGTCAGGTGGCCTGCTCTGCATACCTCAGGGGTCTAGTAACTGGGAAGGTTTCCCAGGCCCGGTGCAGAAGGTGCCCCACTATTACCAGCCCTGGGGACTATATTACCCGCTATGGCTTATCCATCCCCTGCCCCTATTTTTGTAACTGGCCCTTTATTAAACTCTTCTCAAATTATCCCATTTGAATATGCCATTTGTTTTCTGCTGGGACCCTGAGCGGTACTGTTCATTATATCACAGTGAATTAACAATTGATTAATGCAGTGAAAATTTATTGAATGCCTCCTGAAGTTTAAGCCTGGGGATGTGGTGCCACTGCTCACCTAGTTGTTTAAGCTCAAAGCCTAGGCATGTCCCTGCGTCCTCCCCCTCCTTCACCCCTGCAGCCAGTCCTTCTCAATGTGTTTGGAATTAGTTCACTTCTGTCCATCGCTGCTGCTTCCCCTGTGGTCTAAGCACCGAATCTCTTTCCTGGATGACTGCTCTAGCCTCCCCACTGCTTTCCTTGCCTCCACTCTTGTCTTCTTACTATCAGTTTTTCCTGCAGCATCCAAGGGAACCATTATGATGTAAATCACACCATGTGTTCTTATGCCCCAAGCGCTCCTTGACTATATACATGGAATTTAGACAGAAATCTGAGCTACTGTGGCCTCATTACTTGCATGATCTGGCTCCTGTCATCTTCCCTACCTCTTTCTCCTTACTTTCCCTTCACTGTCAGACTCTGACTGCTCTGGCTTGCTTTCAGTTTCTTCAATACCAAGCCGAGGTCTGCCTCAGGGTGCCTGGCAGGCTCTCCCTGGCTTCTCACCTCGCTCGCTCCCTTTCACCGTTCACTCCCTTTCACCGTTCAGATCTCAGCTCCCGTGTCCTCACACAGGCCTTCTCTGACCACATGTCTGAAGTAACCTTCATCCTAAATACTTCCAACTTCTTTATTTCTTCCATAGCTCTCCTCACTAAGTAACTTTTTGCATTTATTTACTTAGACTCATTTGTATTTGTCTTTGCACCCCTTCAAGAGCTAAGACCCTTCTCTGTCGTATTTCACCTCATTTTCCTCAGTGCTTGGCTTGTAATGTCTGTGAATATGTGTTGGATGAATGAATGCAGAGAATCAGAACACATCATTCATCGCCCACACTGGTAACTGGCCCCATAAAGCACTTTGTATTGACTTCCCTTCACTGTCTCACGTCCCCTCTCCCCAGCTGTTACCTGGGATCACCTCCCAAATAGACTACTTATATTTGGAGGGAAAAGCATATAAAGAGAGAGGGAGTGTGTGTGTGTGTGTGTGTGTGTGTGTTTTGTATTTCCTGATCTCAGGGAGCCCACAGTCTGGTGAGGAAGACTGGCACCCAAAGAGATCACTACAAGTAACAATGTGTTCAGAGCTCTGAGAGAAGTAAGCCCCACCTGCCCTATGTAGACTGGCTAACCCCCTTGGGGGCTGGGGGAGGTCTGTGTGTGTAGCCAGAGAATATTTCCCTGCAGTTCCTATGAGTGGCCTTTGTACAGTTATGTGATTTGTTCAGCACACTCTGGGAGCAAGAAGATTGTAGTACCAGTAAGTACTTCCAAAAACTCAAGAGTTGCTCAAAGAGGCTTCTCATCTAGTGGAAAAGCAGTACCTTGTAGGATTGAGTCTGGCCCTGGAGTCAGACCCCTGGATTTGAATTCTGGCTCCTCCACTTATTCCCTTAAGACCTTGGGCAAGTCACCCTCTCTGTACCTCAGTTTTCTCATCTGCAAAATGGGGCTCATGTCACCTCCTCAGAAGGTTATTTTGAGAATTAAATGATAAATCTATATGAAGTGTTTAGAACTGTGCCTTTAAACATTCGACAAATATTCACTATTCTTCTTCTCTAATTTCTCTTTTGTTTAATTCCCCTGAGGAAGGGTTCCAGGAGACAATGTAATCTTTGTCCTAGCTACTTTATATGCTTAAAGTAGCAGAATGTCAGTTCTTCAGAAATGTTAAAATTCAAGCTTTTCTTATTTAGGTTTGACTTTCTCCTAAATTAATCTGATTTAATTAGGTCTAACTGCATCATTTTGTTTTTATTCTAATCTAAGAATTCATTTGTGTGTAATAATAGTGTGTATACTGTTAAGGTGTATGGGTTCAGAAAATAGTGTGCATTTAGTAAACTGAATTTCATCACTGAAATAGAAGAAATGTATTATTTAAATATTATTCTACTTAAGTATTATAATTCTTTGTCCAAAAAGAAATGATTTTGACTTGTTATAGGATTTTTAAAATTTCATAATGTATATTTACATACATTTCTTGATTCTTTTAAAAAGGAAAATTTCATTTTTTTTTCTTTTTGTGCTCTTTTCTAGTGTTTTATTGCATTATGAGAGGCTTCTCACTTTAGCCCTTTCATTTTCTTCCTTTCTTTCTTCCCTCCCTCCCTCCCTCCCTTCCTTTCTTAGTTATTGGAATGTTTTTAGGTCTTGCTTTCTTCAGGGAAATTATTTTTCTTGCCCTAGAAATTTGTATTAAAATTAGAAAGGCCAGAATAACATTGACTAGCTCGCAAATCTCCCATCCCACAATGAAATTACTACTGTTTGAAAAAGGGGGGCCCACCTGTTAATTTAGAAGGGAGGGAATAAATATTTAGTGAACAAAAGTTTATCAGGTGTTTTTTTAGAAATCCAATTACAGAAGAAAGTACAGACTGACATTTCGCTTCAGCTTTTCATTTGCTCGTTGTTGCTACAGGGCAGCATTTGTTTCCTGCAGTAAGAGAGGGGGGCTTACAGGGTTACACCTTGTGAGTTTGCAGCGGAGGCTACTAGTCTGCAAGCTGCTGGAACAGCACATCTTCTCTGTGCTTCTAAAAAGACCTAACAGAAGTAGAAGTTCTCTGGCATTCCTTCACTTGCCAGTGATTTAATATAAATCTCCCCAATTCATTAATTGATGAATTGATTCAGCAGACACTTACTCAGCGCTTCTGGTGTGCCAAGCACCATGCTAGCTGCTATGCCGTCAGCGCAGAGGAGAGAGTCCCTGTCCTCATGGAGTTATGTGGGGAGGGTCAGGTAATCGAGAGGTAACTAAATTAATAAGTAATGTAATTTCAGAGAGTGTCAGTGCAGGAAAGGAATGACTGGGACACAGGGATACAGAATAACTGGGGGGTGCTGTCAGGGAAGGGCCCTTTAAGACTGGGAGCTAGGTGACGAAGGAGCCAGCCCCGAGAAGAGTTGCCAGAGCACATGCAGACTCACAGCTCCCAAGACAGGACAAGCTGACATACTGGAGGGACAGACAGAGGACAGTGTGGCCTGAGCACACAAGTCGGGAGGAGGGGTTGGATCACCGCTCCGGTCACACACCTCAGAAGGGTTCAGGTCCTCATGGCCTCCTGGCTGTTTAGTAACTGTTCCCAATCTCAGTCCTTCCCCTCCCCTGCTTTTGTCTTGTCATCACCCTGCTCAGAAGTTTCCAGAGATTCACAAAGTCTCCCAGCCTGGTATTTGAGGCCTTCCACAGTTGACCTTTCTGACCTTAATTTCTGTTCCTCAACTTGGATCCTTTACCCCAGCCAGCCAGGTGTGCTTGTATCCCTCTAACAGGCCAGGCATTTTCCCATTCTGCATCTTTTGGTTTCCTTTCCTGGAATGCCTTCTTCCTTCCTTGTCATTTCTTCACGCCTTGCCAACTTTCAGGGTCCTCACCACTTCAGCTGGAGTGATTTCTCCCTTTTCGAAGTGCGAGATCATATTAATTCTTGGTATTTATTGTTTATTGCCATCTTTTCACATGGGCTGGTCTTAACCTTCACCAAGACTGTAAGCCCATTAAGACATTTTCTTGGGGGACCTAGACTTGTGTTTTATGCATTGCAAGTACATAAACACCCCAGTTTGTTGATTGTTTAATCCTATGTTATATTTTAAAAATTTCAGTTATAGTGGGTGATTTGAGCCCTTTAGAGGAGTTTCCAGAGTCCTTTTGAGAATCTGATGAATGCCATGTACTATCCCCACATTAAAAATGCATATTTTGCATGCAGTTTTACAAGGTTCATGGGCTCCTAAAGCCCATCCGTGGACCCAGGTTAAATGCCTTTGATTTATAGCACTTGTAAGTCTAAAATTCTGTCTCAACTGGTAATGGGATTCATAAACAAGGTATACTTGAGTCCTTTTCCTAAAGGAGTAACCCCCTTCCTAAATTGAATACATTTGTGGCTTTTTAAAAAAAATTTATTTATTTGGCTGCACTGGGTCTTAGTTGTGGCCCTTGGGATCTTTGTTGTCACGTGCAGGACCTTTAGTTGCAGCATGTGAGGTTTTTAGTTGCTGCATGCGGGGTTTAGTTCCCTGACCAGGGATCGAACCTGGGCCCCCTGCGTTGGGAGCATGGAATCTTAGCCACTGCACCACCAAGGGAAGTCCCCCTTTGTGGCTTTTTTTTTTTTTTTTTAAGGAATTTTGCTTTTTTTTTTTTTTTTTAATTTTTATTTATTTATTTATTTATGGCTGTGTTGGCTCTTCGTTTCTGTGCGAGGGCTTTCTCCAGTTGCGGCAAGTGGGGGCCACTCCTCATCGCGGTGCACGGGCCTCTCACTATCGCGGCCTCTCGCCGCGGAGCACAGGCTCCAGACGCGCAGGCTCAGCAATTGTGGCTCACGGGGCCAGCTGCTTCCGCAGCATGTGGGATCCTCCCAGACCAGGGCTCGAACCCCTGTCCCCTGCATTGGCAGGCAGACTCTCAACCACTGCGCCACCAGGGAAGCCCCCCCCCCCCTTTGTGGCTTTTTAAGAGTTACTTTCTCTGGCATGTGTTTGAGGCCCTGAGGAGGCAAAGAAGGAGTCAGTAAAAGGATGGTTTGGGCCGTGGTGTTTTTACTTGCTCTTTCCAAGCTTGTTCACGTCGGCCACTGTTGGCACCATGGAAGCCAGAGCCAAACTTGATCTTCATTTATAGCAAATGTGTTTGCCTTCATTTGTAGCAATTTCGTTTTATGTGATTCTGGTTTTCTCTTTCTGTTTTATTAACCTTATTGTTCTCGTGTCCTGTGTTATAAGCTACCTCAAATCTTTTTGGGGGGAAGGGTTTAAGTAAATAAAGCATTTGGTAACAGTGAGCATCATGGACCTTAGAGGAGGGTGGGACCGCGAGTGGTGTGTCCCATTTCATTCAGATCCTTGTCTGTCTCTAGCCTTTTTG
This sequence comes from Mesoplodon mirus, assembly GCF_964341445.2. Lineage (NCBI taxonomy): Eukaryota > Metazoa > Chordata > Mammalia > Artiodactyla > Ziphiidae > Mesoplodon > Mesoplodon mirus. The sequence goes on from NC_138989.1 coordinate 8,313,156, forward strand.
TGTACAGTCATATTTATTTCAAGCCTTGGGCTTACTTTCTTTGAAGCGTATGTTAAGAGAAAAGGGCTTCTTATTGCCCAGACACTTAGCTGTTTTCCATTTGAGAACTTGGCCTGTGAATTTTCTTTCCATTTCCCTCTAGGTCACTGTCGTTTCACTGATCTTTGTTATGCTGGTCAGGGCTGGTCCTTGGCAGCTCCGATACCTGTAGAATCTGATATGCTTGCTGCTTTGTATCAGAAACGTAACCAAGAGACTTCTCAGAGCAGCTCTTCCCAAAGTGTTTTCTGTGGAACACTAGTGCTTCTTGAGAGATGTGAGGAAGGGATTCTTCATTCAAATGAGTTTGGTAAATGGTACATTAAACAAAAGTGAATAAAGTGTCTCTCTGTTGGATTTCTCTAATGTGTATCATGAATCTCCCAAGGAAGAGAGGGTGTACAGCTTTCCCCAAGTGATTTAACCTCAGCAGCATTTTCTTTTCTTTTGGAATACCTGTTTACATATTGTTTGCATGAAACAGTTTGAGAACTGCTGTATTAGATGCAGAATGCTTATAAAAATATTATTGATGAGTAAATACTGATTTTTCTACTTATTGTAATCCTGTATAGAGATTTATTCAGTCATGTGGCAAAAGGGTATTATTCATACTTTGCTCTCAAAAATAAGACTGTGCATGTATAGATTTCTCAAGTCTAGATTTATATCAGTATATTTCTTGTTGGTTGGTGCTGTGTGATCTAAACTTCCAGGCAAAAGGTTATTTCTTAGCTAACACCTCTTTTTCTTGTTCTTGAATACAGCACCATCTTATATGTGTAGCGAGGAGTTAGAGACTTTTTATTCATTCATTTCTCAAACTCTGAGTGCCCATTGTGTGCCTGGGCACGGACTGGGTGTTCATATACAAATATAAGTAAGAACAGCCAGTGTGGCAGTGCTAGATGCAGTGATCCCAATCTCTGGGAGACAGTGGGAGCTCAAATGAGAGATGTCAGGAGAGATTCTTGGAGGATATGACACTTGAGGTATCCTTGAATGACGGATGGTGCAACAGTGGATGGAAAATGGGCCCTGCAGGTTGAGGAAGCAGGGGGGCATCTTGGCATGATAGGAGACTGTAAGGAGTTCATCAGGGCTGGGGTGTGGGTGAGAAAGAGAAGGCAGAGGAGAGAGGTAGGAGCACTCAGGAAGCATTGCACCTGCCCTGCTAAGCAGTGCAGACTTTATTCTGGAAGGTGATGAGATACCACAGGAGCGCTTTAATCAGGGACGATAGACTTGCATTTTAGAAAAATCATGCTGGAGGCTATGTACAGTTGAGATCTACATCTGTCCATAATTATAGCATGTGAACTTCGGCAGGTCATTCAACATCACTTTTCAAGCATGTCTTTTCTATTCCTGAGAAGAGAGAATTAATTTAAAAAAATTTTAAACTTTTCTGATGAAGAATCTATTTGACTTTGTAAAGCATTATCATTTTCACTATTGTGTAATTCTTTATTATTTTTGTTTTGTTTTTTTTCCAGAGAAGAGGAGGTATCTTGCAGTGGGCCGCTGTCCCAAAAACAAGCAGAATTTTTTCTTTCTCAACAGGTATGTTCTGTAATTGGTCGTGAATTTTTTTTTTAATCCTGTGACATTATATGTCATGACATATGTTTGTTATGTGAGTAGGTTTATTAGTGAAGCAGCATTATTCTTATTCTTAGTCATTTTTTCTTTACGAACAATGCAGTTGTAGCTATGTGATTTTATTTTTTTGACTCTGTTAGGGTCATAATGCATGTTCATTTAGTAATGGTGTGTGACTAACACAGCCCAAAAATGTGATTTAGAAGACCTAGTTCCCTTTTCCCCAACACTTTATCATGGACATTTTCAAACAGAAATACAAATTGAAAAGCATTATATAGTGAATACCCATATACCCATCATCTAGATCCTACAATTAGTATTTGCTCTGTTTATCATATATCTACCCATATAGCCACCATTTCATCTTATTTTTTGATACATTTCAAGTTGCAAGCATCGGTACACTTTTACCCCAGACATTTCTTACTGGTGTTTTTGAGCCATACTTTTTCCTTTTTTTTGGTAATATAAGCTGGATGCTTTTCTCCCATGTTATTTTCAGCATAGAATTTTGATTTTTGCTCTACTTTTCTAGTTTTCCCTATTTTTGTTATTAATTTTCTTTCTGCAGAAAGATGTAATGTTTAGATCTAGATGCAGGTGATAGAATCACCCCTACAGATGAATTTTAAACAGATTAGAAAAACTCATCTAGACAATTGGTTAACTGTAGAGGAGAAAATAGACCTGGATCTTTACCTCATCTTTGCACCTCAGTACTTTACAGGTGGATTAAAGGCTTAACTATAAACATTTAAGGTTATAATTAGACCAGGAGGAACTACATATTAACTTTTTTTTTGAATTTTATTTATTTTTTTATATAGCAGGTTCTTATTAGTCATCCTTTTTTTTTTTTTTTTTTTTTTTTTTTTTTTTTTGCGGTACGCGGGCCTCTCACTGCTGTGGCCTCTCCCGTTGCGGAGCACAGGATCTGGACGCGCAGGCTCAGCGGCCATGGCTCACGGGCCCAGCCGCTCTGCGGCATGTGGGATCTTCCCGGACTGGGGCATGAACCCGTGTCCCCTGCATCAGCAGGCGGACTCTCAACCGCTGCGCCACCAGGGAAGCCCAAGTCATCCATTTTATACACATCAATGTATACATGTCAATCCCAATCTCCCAATTCATCACACCCCACCGCAACCCCACCGCTTTCCCCCCTTGGTGTCCATACGTTTGTTCTCTACATCTGTGTCTCAATTTCTGCCCTGCAAACCAGTTCATCTGTACCATTTTTCTAGCTTCCACATATATGCATTAATATGCGATATTTGTTTTCTCTTTCTGACTTATTTCACTCTGTATGACAGTCTCTAGATTCATCCATGTCTCTACAAATGACCCAATTTCGTTCCTTTTTATGGCTGAGTAATATTCCACCGTATATATGTGCCACATCTTCTTTATCCATTCGTCTGTCAATGGCCATTTAGGTTGCTTCCATGACCTGGCTATTGTAAATAGTGCTGCAATGAACATTGGGGTGCATGTGTCTTTTTGAATTATGGTTTTCTCTGGGTATATGCCCAGTAGTGGGATTGCTGGGTCATATGGTAATTCTGTTTTTAGTTTTTTAAGGAACCTCCATACTGTTCTCCATAGTGGCTGTTATCAATTTACATTCCCACCAGCAGTGCAAGAGGGTTCCCTTTTCTCCACACCCTCTCCAGCATTTATTGTTTGTAGATTTTCTGATGATGCCCATTCTCACTGGTGTGAGGTGATACCTCATTGTAGTTTTGATTTGCATTTCTCTCATAATTAATGATGTTGAGCAGCTTTTGATGTGCTTCTTGGCCATCTGTATGTCCTCTTTGGAGAAATGTCCATTTAGGTCTTCTGCCCATTTTTTGATTGGGTTGTTTGTTTTTTTAATGTTGAGCTGCATGAGCTACTTATATATCTTGGAGATTAATCCTTTGTCAGTTGATGCATTTGCAAATATTTTCTCCCATTCTGAGGGTTGTCTTTTCGTCTTGTTTGTAGTTTCCTTTGCTTTGCAAAAGCTTTAAGTTTCATTAGGTCCCATTTGTTTATTTTTGTTTTTATTTCCATTACTCTAGGAGGTGGATCAAAAAAGATCTTGCTGTGATTTATGTCAAAGAGTGTTCTTCCTATGTTTTCCTCTAAGAGTTTTATAGTGTCCAGTCTTACATTTAGGTCTCGAATCCATTTTGAGTTTATTTTTGTGTATGGTGTTAGGAACTGTTCTAATTTCATTCTTGTACAAGTAGCTGTCCAGTTTTCCCAGCACCACTTATTGAAGAGACTGTCTTTTCTGCATTGTATATCCTTGCCTCCTTTGTCTTAGATTAGTTGACCACAGGTGTGTGGGTTTATCTCTGGGCTTTCTATCCTGTTCCATTGATCTATATTTCTGTTTTTGTGCTAGTACCATATTGTCTTGATTACTGTAGCTTTGTACTATAGTCTGAAGTCAGGGAGTCTGATTCCTCCAGCTCCGTTTTTTTCCCTCAAGACTGCTTTGGCTATTTGGGGTCTTTTGTGTCTCCATACAAATTTTAAGATTTTTTGTTCTAGTTCTGTAAAAAATGCCGTTGGTAATTTGATAGGGATTGCATTGAATCTGTAGATTGCTTTGGGTAGTATAGTCATTTTCACAATATCGATTCTTCTAATCCAAGAACATGGTATAGCTCTCCATCTGTTGGTATCATCTTTCATTTCTTTCATCACTGTCTTATAGTTTTCTGCATACATGCCTTTTGTCTCCCTAGGTGGGTTTATTCCTAGGTATTTTATTCTTTTTGTTGCAGTGGTAAATGGGAGTGTTTACTTAATTTCTCTTTCAGATTTTTCAGCATTAGTGTATAGGAATGCAAGAGATTTCTGTGCATTAATTTTGTATCCTGCAACTTTACCAAATTCATTGATTAGCTCTAGTAGTTTTCCAGTGGCATCTTCAGGAGTCTCTGTGTATAGTATCATGTCATCTGCAAACAGTGACAGTTTTACTTCTTCTTTTCCAATTTGTATTCCTTCTATTTCTTTTTCTTCTCTGATTGCCATGGCTAGGACTTCCAAGACTATGTTGAATAACAGTGGTGAGAGTGGACATCCTTGTCTTGTTCCTGATCTTAGAGGAAATGCTTTCAGTTTTTCACCATTGAGAATGATGTTTGCTGTGGGTTTGTCATATATGGCCTTTATTATGTTGAGGTAGGTTCCCTCTATGCCCACTTTCTGGAGAGTTTTTATCATAAATGGGTGTTGAATTTTGTCAAAAGCTTTTTCTGCATCTATTGAGATGATCATATGGTTTTTATTCTTCAATTTGTTAATATGGTGTATCACATTGATTGATTTGTGTATATTGAAGAATCCTTGCATCTCTGGGATAAAACCCACTTGATCATGGTGTATGATCCTTTTAATGTGTTGTTGGATTCTGTTTGCTAGTATTTTGTTGAGGATTTTTGCATCTATATTCATCAGTGATATTGGTGTGTAATTTTCTTTTTTTGTAGTATCTTTGTCTGGTTTTGGTATCAGGGTGATGGTGGCCTCATAGAATGAGTTTGTGATTGTTCCTTCCTCCGCAATTTTTTGGAAGAGTTTGAGAGGATGGGTGTTAGCTCTTCTCTAAATGTTTGATAGAATTCACCTGTGAAGCCATCTGGTCCTGGACTTTTGTTTGTTGGAAGATTTTTAATCACAGTTTCAATTTCATTACTTGTGATTGGTCTGTTCATATTTTCTGTTTCTTCCTGGTTCAGTCTTGGAAGGTTATCCCTTTCTAAGGATTTGTCCATTTCTTCCAGGTTGTCCATTTTATTGGCATAGAGTTGCTTGTAGTAGTCTCTTAGGATGCTTTGTATTTCTGTGGTGTCTGTTGTAACTTCTCCTTTTTCATTTCTAATTTTATTGATTTGAGTCCTCTCCCTCTTTTTCTTGATGAGTCTGGCTAATGGTTTATCAATTTTGTTTATCTTCTCAAAGAACCAGCTTTTAGTTTTATTGATCTTTGCTATTGTTTTCTTTGTTTCTATTTCATTTATTTCTGCTCTGATCTTTATGATTTCTTTCCTTCTGCTAATTTTGGGTTTTGTTTCTTCTTTCTCTAGTTCATGTAGGTGTAAGGTTATGTTGCTTATTTGAGATTTTTCTTGTTTCTTGAGGTAGGCTTGTGTTAATATAAACTTCCCTCTTAGAACTGCTTTTGCTGCATCCCATAGGTTTTGGATTGTCGTGTGTTCATTATCATTTGTCTCTAGGTGTTTTTTGATTTCTTCAGTGATCTCTTGGTTATTTAGTAATATATTGTTTAGCCTCCATGTGTTTGTGTTTTTTACATTTTTTCCCTGTAACTGATTTCTAATCTCATAGCGTTGTGATCAGAAAAGATGCTTGATATTATTTCAATTTTCTTAAGTTTACTGAGGCTTGATTTGTGACCCAAGATGTGATCTATCCTGGAGAATGTTCCATGTGCACTTGAGAAGAAAGTGTAATCTGCTGTTTTTTGGATGGAATGTCCTATAAATATCAATTAAATCTATCTGGTCTATTGTATCATTTAAAGCTTGTGTTTCCTTATTTATTTTCATTTTGGATGATCTGTCCATTGGTGTAAGTGAGGTGTTAAAGTCCTCCACTATTATTGAGTTACTGTTGATTTTCTCTTTTATAGCTGTTAGCAGTTGCCTTATGTATTGAGGTGCTCCTACATTAGGTGCATATATATTTATAATTGTTATATCTTCTTCTTGGATTGATCCCTTGATCATTATGTAGTGTCTCCTTCCTTTTCTCTTGTAACATTATTTGAAAGTCTATTTTATCTGATATGAGGATTGCTACTCCATCTTTCTTTTGATTTCCATTTGCATGGAATATCTTTTTCCATTCCCTCACTTTCAGTCTGTATGTGTCCCTAGGTCTGAAATGGGTCTCTTGTAGACAGCATATATATGGGTCTTATTTCTGTATCTATTCAGCAAGCCTGTGTCTTTTGGTTGGAGCATTTAATCCATTCACATTTAAGGTAGTTATTGATATGTATGTTCCTATTACTATTTTCTTAATTGTTTTGGGTTTGTTTTTGTAGGTCCTTTTCTTGTCTTGTGTTTCCCACTTAGAGAAGTTCCTTTAGCATTTGCTGTAGAGCTGGTTTGGTGGTGCTGAATTCTCTTAGCTTTTCCTTATCTGTAAAGCTTTTGATTTCTCCATGGAATCTGAATGAGATCCTTGCTGGGTAGAGTAATCTTGGTTGTAGGTTCTTCCCTTTCATCACTTTAAGTATATCATGCCACTCCCTTCTGGCTTGTAGAGTTTCTGCTGAGAAATCAGCTGTTAACCTTATGGGAGTTCCCTTGTATGTTATTTGTCATTTTTCCCTTGCTGCTTTCAATAATTTTTCTTTGTCTTTAATATTTGCCAATTTGATTACTATGTTTCTCAGTGTGTTTCTCCTTGGGTTTATCCTGTATGGGACTCTCTGTGCTTCCTGGACTTGGGTGGCTATTTCCTTTCCCATGTTAGGGAAGTTTTCGACTCTAATCTCTTCAAATATTTTCTCTGGTCCTTTCTCTCTTTCTTCTCCTTCTGGGACCCCTATAATGCGAATGTTGTTGCATTTGATGTTGTCCCAGAGGTCTCTTAGGCTGTCTTCATTTCTTTTCATTCTTTTCTCTTTATTCTGTTCCACAGCAGTGAATTCCACCATTCTGTCTTCCAGGTCACTTATCTGTTCTTCTGCCTCAGTTATTCTGCTATTGATTCCTTCTAGTGTAGTTTTCATTTTGGTTATTGTATTGTTCATCTCTGTTTGTTTGTTCTTTAATTCTTGTAGATCTTTGTTAAACATTTCTTGCATCTTCTCGATCTTTGCCTCCATTCCTTTTCCGAGATCCTGGATCATCTTCAGTATCATTATTCTGAATTCTTTTTCTGGAAGGTTGCCTATCTCCACTTCATTTAGTTGTTTTTCTGGGGTTTTACCTTGTTCCTTCATCTGATACATAGCTCTCAGCTTTTTCATCCTGTCCATCCCTCTGTGAATGTTACATATTAACTTTTAACTGATCTCTGGGTGGGGAAAGACTTTCTAAACAGAAAAGCTGTGGAAGAAAATACATAGGAGATCATTTGACTTTTCAGCATAAAAATGAAAAACATCTACATGTCAGTACATGTTCTAACAGAATTAAAACTCAAACAACAAAATGGGAAAAAGAGTTGCAATATGTATGACAAAGGGTTAATACTTTTGCTTAAAAAATTGTAGTTTCAAAGACCATTTGATGATGAGACAAATTTATAATATATTATTACATGAAAAAAGCAGGTAATAAAATGATATATTCTAAGTTTGTTTAAAAAGTATGCATATATATATGTATAAACACATACGTACACACACACACACACACACACACACACAGAAAAAAGAGTGGAATGAGATACACTGATATAAAAATAGTGTTATTTCTGGGTGGAAGGGTTACAGATGATTTTTGTTTTCTTCTGTATGCTTTTCCATATTCTTGGAATCTTCTATAATGATATAATGAATTCAAATATAATTAGAAATTATTATTATTCATAAAGAAAAATTTGTCTAGGTAAAATTGAAGAGTCCACAACCCAGTTAAGTACTAATCATTAATTTAGAAGTCATTTTCTACATATTTTATATAATAATTGCTGGTACCATCCATATGAAACAAATAACCAGGAGTAGGGCAAGTGTGTATCTCCCTTTGCCAGGCTGGAGATACATACTTCCTGCCTTGAAGGCACTTACAGTCTGGGGGTGGGGTCAGCTGGTACTTTTAATATAATTTGATAAGTACTGCAGGAAGGGTTAGTGCAGGGAGCTTGTGGGAACATGTAGGTACTTACAGGACCTTATCTAGTTTAGAAGGTGATAGAAGCAGGTGGCTGAAATCTAAACTGGGCCCTGAAGACTGAGCAGGAGTTTTCATGGAAGACTATGTGGATGGGTCGTTGGGAAGCTTAGAATTCCAGGAAGAGGAAACAGTGTTCTGTATGGTCAAGAGGAGAGTGTAAGTGCAGAAAAAAAAGTAATCAGATGATGCTATTCAGTATACATGTCCATATGTTTATTGGCCATTTTTTTCTACTGAGTTGTCATTTTTAAATTTCAGGCTTCTTTGTTAAAGAATGATGAGACTAAAGCCCTCACTCCAGCTTCTTTGCAGAAAGAGTTGAACAACTTGTTGAAATTTAATCCTGATTTTGCTGAAGCGGTGAGTCTTTTCAGAATTTGTTGCTAAGTTGGAAAGCAGGGACAAGACTGTTCTTCCTACTGAATAGTCGTGCAAACGAGGATTGGCCGAATGACCCAGGTTCTTGGAAAGAAATCATGCTGTTGGCACTTAAAGGACTCAACCTAGATTGCAATGCTTTCCCTCCCACCTCCACCCCTACTGGGCCAGGGGGATTTCTTTCTCTAGTTGCGGTGAGCGGGGGCTACTCTTTGTTGTGGTGTGTGGGCTTCTCATTGCGGTGGCTTCTCTTGTTGCAGAGCATGGGCTCTAGATGCGCGGGCTTCATTAGTTGCGGCATGCAGGCTCAGTAGTTGTGGCTTGTGGGCTCTAGAGCGCAGGCTCAGTAGTTGTGGCACACGGGCTTAGTTGCTCTGCGGCATGTGGGATCTTCCCGGACCGGGGCTCGAACCCGTGTCCCCTGCATTGGGAGGTGGATTCTTAACCACTGTGCCACCAGGGAAGCCCTGAATTCAAGTTTTAAGATCTTTAGTTTTGTACTCGCACTATTCCTTAATGCCTGAGCTAGGTGATTCCCCCTCCATCCTCACGTATCACCCATGGATCCTAATATAACCAGTGGCATAGTGGATGAATATTTAGGATAAAACTCTGACACAAATTCTAATGGAATTCCCTTTTTTCGTTTGGGTACACCTTCTGGGGGGAAAGTGTACCCAAACCAGCTAATGTACCTTAAGCCTATTTAATCTGCCTGTGGGGAAAAGATTAAACTAAACTATGACCGTCTTGTTAAAATGGTAGGGGACACACAGGTGTTTGCAGCCAGTGAACCTCTCTGAATTAATATTACACAAGAGGAAGCAGAGTATTTACAATATGTGGACTGTTTCTTGTTTTAGCACTACCTCAGCTACTTAAACAACCTCCGGGTCCAAGATGTTTTCAGTTCAACACACAGCCTCCTTCATTATTTTGATCGCCTGATTCTTACTGGAGCCGAAAGCAAAAGCAATGGGGAAGAGGGCTATGGCCGGAGCTTGAGATACGCTGCTCTGAACCTGGCTGCCCTGCACTGCCGCTTTGGTCACTAGTAAGTTTATAGACTTTTGTTCATGCGGAAATTGAAGAAATTATCTCTCAAATGCTAATTGAGATGTATTTTCTTTTTAATATTCTGTATTAAAAAAAAAGAAGAAGGAAAAGGAGAAAAGAAAGAGTCTGTTCAACCTGGAATTGTCAATAACTTCTAAAGAAGGAAGCTTTTTGCAGTGAACAGAAGTTAATGAAAACCTTCTGCCTAAAGAGTCTGCCCCCTGGTGTCACTATTTAGCATTACCACCCAAGTACACGGCCTCTTTCTTTCTTTACTTCTAAGAATAACGGCCACAGAATTAAAAGGAAATTAGGTCATTAGGCCAGAGATTCCCAACAGGATCTTTCAGAGGTAATAATGGGGATGTAAAAGTTATTTTCAGTATTTCAAAAAGCCAAAAGGAAGTTGTGTCTTTACTGCATAAAAGACCGTGTGGCTTACCGAACGTCACATTTGTGCTTTTGGTTGGAATTCAGGCAGCTCAGTGCGTGACACTGACTTATGCCATTGCTAAGATATGCCTGTGATTTTAATAAATAAAAATAGGAAATTGATCAGTTATTATTTAGTAAAGAGTTAAGAGGATGAAAACTTTCAAAATATGGAGGCTATTTTGGAAATAATGAAATAATGTGAATAATGGTGAAAAGGTAGGAAATTACTAATTGAAAGAGCCTCTCTGCCTCCCCTGTGGCTTTTTCCCATTTAAGAAAAATATGGTTTCTGCCAGAGGCATCTTTGAATAGAGACTAGAGTGTGTTAATGGAAGTATAGTGTCCCAAGTTCAAGAATTGAGACTTCCACCCCTTGCTGTATGGCCCAGGCAACAACCAGGAAATTCTGTTAACTTCTGGTTGTCACATTTTAAAAGGGACATAGACAAGCTGGAGCTTGTGGGGGTGACAATCTCACTGGAGGCATTCAAAGCCATGTCATATAAATAGTGTGGGAAGGATGTGAGAATGTTTAGCCTGGAAAAGAAATGATTTAGCCAAGCATGTGTTTGACATCTTCCTGTAGTGAAGGTCATATGAAAAGGGCTTAGATTGATTGAGGGTGTGACTACTAGAGAAGATTGGGAGCTGGTAAGTGCAAGTTAAAGGGCAAAACATTTTTGCTCCTTATAAGGAGGAGGTTTCCTTGTATGGAACCCTCTGAGAAAGGTGTCAGCAGAGTGCTCATTTGTGCAGCAGGGGTGACATTAAGGGAATCCAAGTGGCAGATTGATACTTGAACCAAAAAATGTTTAAGGCTACTCTGAACTTCATGATTTTGTGAGATTCCATTTTATCTTTTAAGAGTCAACTTCTTTTTTTCTGCCCAGCTTTAATAACCTCTTTGATCAGGACCTTTCATGTTTTATGTACTCATAATAAATAGCAGCGCCATTTGTAATATTTGCCAGTAACCTATCTCTGTGTTACACACAGCTTGCCCTAGGGTTTGGAAATTTGTATGCAGTCTGCTAGATACAAGTAATTAATCTGTTGATGAATTTCTCTATATTTACAATATTATCAGTGGATAGGCAGCTAACTATATGGAATTAATTACTAATTAATATCTGATTTACTCAACTCCAGGCTTCTTTATTTTTAGTCCTGGAGCTATGGGCTTGTATAAATCTTTCTCACTTAGCTAATAGTATTGTGGAGATTCCTTGAAAATCTTTATAGTTGCTTATTGAGCATCTACTGTGTACTAGGCACTGTTCTAGGTGCTGGAGATCAGGAGTGAAAAGAGAGGGAAAAAAATACCCCTGTTCTCATGGAGCTTACAGTGGGGGAAATAAATAATAAACCGCACTAAACATAATTATAATGTATCAGGTAGTGACAGGTCAGGATAAGGGATTAGAGAGTGATGATGGGGAGTACAATTGGTTTCATAAGTAGCACTCTTCTTCCAGATATACACACAAATCACTTATTCGTCAATTTGTAAATTTCTGTTTAAATAGTAAGGTACTGCAAAAAATAAATAAATAAATAAATAAATAAATAGTAAGGTAGCAACTCGGCCCTCCCTTACCTCTGTTAACTTAATATTTGAACAGAGATTTAAAGGAATTGAGGGAGTGAGTAATCTGTGCATTATCTGAAGAAAGAGTGTCCTTATTAGCTAGAACAGCAAGTGCAAAGGCCCTGAGGCAGGATTTACTTGGCATGTTTGAAGAGGAGCAAGTAGTGTGGTTAGAGTGCTGTAGTAAGGGGGGAATAGAGGAGGACGAGGTTGTAGAGGTGGCAGGGGTCCGAGAGTTTAGGGTCCTGTAGGCCCAAGTAAGGACTTTGGCTTTTACACTGAATGACATAGGGAGCTGTTGTTTAGAGGCTACAGATCTTTCTGCTCTGGCATTTTGCAAACTGTAGACAGCCAATGCATTTCAGACATTACAACCAGTTTGCCTCTTGCTCTTTTACTGAAAATTTTTATCAGAGGCTTTTCTGATTAGCAGCAATGGAAAACCATAGGTTCTTTAAGGATTTGCCAGAAACTTTGAAGTTTCTGTGTTGGTGATCTACCTTTTCTTCCTACCTGAGAAAAATAGTCTTTCTTTAGTCCTGTTTTAGCATACTATCTATACAGTTCTCGCAAAAGCCTTTTTTCTAAATGTAACATTATTTATTTGGTCATCAGATGTTCAACAAAATTAAATCAACTGGTATTTATTGAGGGCCTGTGTGTAAAGATATGCTTCCTGCCTTCAAATAGCTTATATTCTGGTGCCTCTCAGCATTAAAAGGGATTTAAAAGAAATGTAAAATAGGTAAAAATGTATCTGGTTTCTTTATTCAAACAGTTAGTTATTGAGGAAGAATTAAGCTCTTAACTGATTGTGTGAGGCTATTGCTCGTGATAGAAAATTTGACAAAAATTTTTCCCTATGTAAGTGCTACACATAGAATTTCTGATTCTTTTTTGAGATCCTCAGTGATCCAGTATTTATAGAACTTCTGTGCCCTCTGCAGGTTGAAGAAATAAAACTAACACAGATTAAATAAATAGAGGGTGGTGCACAGTAGTATTTAATTAAGCACCGCAAGCAGGTAGCGTTTCTGTGGGCTTTTTCAGAAGCGAAGGCCCAGTGGGGCCAAGAACAGTTGGCTGAGTTTTTACAGAAGTTGCGAGGTTGGGGGACACATCCCAGAGGGAGGGGAACCACATGAGCAGAAAGAAGACATCTCAGAAGGGAAAATCCTCAAAATACTTTAAAAAACTAGTATTGAAAAAATTATAAAAGTATCAAATCCCATAGTTAAACAAATTTTTCAAATGATGCAGAAGCGAAGGCAATGAAAAGTAAAATCTTACATCCTCTCCTTGTCCCTCCCCTCAGCAGCAGACAACTAAAAAAAAAACTTAGGAGCTGGGATGAAGAAAAGCCATTCCTTCATGTCCCTTTTAGTAGAAGTCCACCTTAGAAGGGACATGTTCTGTATCTCCACCGTTACTGTTTCTTGCCGCTGGGGGAGGGGAGTGCCTCTGAGGGAATAAGCCCATGGTTTCAACTTCCAACCCAGAGGCCTGCACGCTGGTGAATTACCGTACAGATGACTTCCTGTTACTGTTGCCTGTACATGTTTGTGGTTGTTAATGAGTTATTAATGTTCAGTCTGTCATTAGTCAACAGGCAGAGCTTGCCCTGCAGGAGGCGATTAGGATTGCCCAGGAGTCCAACGATCACGTGTGTCTCCAGCATTGCTTGGTGAGGCCACCTTCCTGTCTTGGAAGTTCTGCCCCTGGGTTGAGTTGGCCTTCGAAAGGCCCCATTTGAATTGGGTTGTTTTGCAGTTGGGAGGTCCTCAGCAGTGATGGGAAACTAGTTAGATGGTCAGGGAAATTCAGGAAAGGCAACCCGTGTTTATGTATCTTTCTTAATTCTTGATGTCCATTTTACTTTGGAGGCATTTCTTGTCTACAAGTTTTAATGCAGCTTGCCATGCAAAACTGCCACATCAAGCATTGGCATTAACAAAGGTGTTTGCAATACTGGTAACTGGATAAGACCTTGTCCTGTCAAAGCATCATCACCAAGCACAAGTAGAACACAGACTTCAACCACCTGAGAATTCCACTTTCTCAGTTACAGGCCATGTGGGGGCTTCATGCTTTTTTTCTGGAACACTTGCCACTCACTGCTCTCAGAGGTGAAGAAGATAAATGGCTTGATTACTTCAGTCTGATGGTTTTAATGTGTTTGATGGGTTTCACTTAGGTTTATAATTTGTGAAAGTGTATTTTAGAGGATTTATCTTGTCTGTTGTTAATTTGTTCTTACAACCATGCTGATGCTTTCAACAGAACATTAGCCATTTATTATTGTTATGATACATTTTGATGACTTCTCTTGCCAGAGCTGGCTTTATGTGCTGGGACAGAAGAGATCTGATAGCTATGTTCTTCTAGAACATTCTGTGAAGAAAGCTGTACATTTTGGGTTACCGGTAAGGCTCATCTTTCTGTGAGATTGTTTAAACAAATGGTATGGTTTTATTCTTGGTAGTTTCATGTGACCTTAGTTATTAAACCACTAAATTCTCTTGATAGGTTTCTCTGTGCTCCCTTTATCCTAATAACATCTGTGAAAGTTCCATTTATCAACTTGATGAGATCTTTGTTTAGTTTATTATCAACACTAACACATTTATTTAGAAAATTCTTAGGGAAGGCTTATTTTTAAACCAGGGATTGGCACACTACAGCCCATGGGCCAGAGCTGGCTCACTGCCTGCTTATGTACGGCCATCAAGCTAAGAATGGGTTTTACATTTTTAAATAGTTGGGGGAAAAAAGACAAAGAAGAATATGCGACATAGACCAACTGTGGCCTGCAAAACCTGAATTATTTACTATCTGGCCCCTTACAGAACAAGTTTGCTGATCCTTATTTGAAATAATAAACAAAGCCAGGAACCAGTAAACCTGACCAGCAGATTTGTCCTTTCTCATTTTGAGTAACAGGGAAGGACCTGAATTATATTCCTCAATGACAAATACTGAGGGGCATTGAAAGGGCATAGTCTCTACACATTAAATAGTAATGACTGTTAGAATCTAGATTACTATTGCTCAAAGAACCTTATTCTGTCTAAAAAAAATTAAAAAATAAATGATAGACTTTTTTTTTTTTTTTTTTTTTTTTTTTGTGGTACGCGGGCCTCTCACTGTTGTGGCCTCTCCCACTGTGGAGCACAGGCTCTGGACGCGCAGGCTCAGCGGCCATGGCTCACGGGCCTAGCCACTCAGCGGCATGTGGGATCCTCCCGGACCGGGGCACAAACCCGCATCCCCTGCATCGGCAGGCGGACTCCCAACCACTGTGCCACCAGGGAAGTCCCAATGATAGACTTCTTAAACACAATTTTTGTTACGGATTTAAGTGGACTTTTTTTAGTTGAGCTTTCATCCTTGAAAATTATACCAGAAGTTAATGAAAAGATAATTATGCTCATAATAGGCAGCCTTTCTTAATCTCCTACCACATAATGTGCCCAGCACTGTTTGATATATACTATTTAATTTTAATCCTTAAAATAATTCTTTATGGTGGGTGTGATGCCCATTTTACAGATGGGCTTGTCTAAGGAGCTAAGTGACTGGCCCCAGGTCACACAGTAAATGGCAGAGGCAGTGCTTAAGTCCAGGTCCATTTAATTTCAAAGCCCTGGCTCTTCACATTGTACTGTTACCCTCTCTTGCATCCCCAGTTTTTCAGGAACATATCTCATATGGGTCAGGGTCAGGCTTACAGGTACTTTCTTTTTAAATAGTACTGTCATTGTGCATGTGCTGAAATGAAATATGCCAAATTTCTGAAGAGCAAAACAAAATTTTGTCACGTAATCTCTATCATGAGTCGTGCGTATGTCTGTCCCCTTAGTACCTCGCCTCTCTGGGAATACAGTCCCTAGTTCAGCAGAGAGCTTTTGCTGGGAAGACTGCAAACAAACTTATGGATGCCCTAAAGGACTCTGACCTCCTGCACTGGAAACACAGCCTGTCAGAGCTCATTGACATCAGCATCGCACAGAAAACAGCCATCTGGAGACTCTACGGCCGCAGGTGGGTCTTCAAGGCTATGAGGGCACGAATCCTTTTATAGATGAGCAGAAGCCAGCAGACTGGTTCTGTGAAGGCCAAATGGATGGAGGTTGTTTGTACAGGGGATTAAAGAAAATGCTTTAGAATTTTAAAACATTTTCTACTTTGCACAGACTTTGCAAAGATTTTTCCTATGCGCATTTTTATTTACTCCTCCCAAGTGCTCTGGGAGGTAACTGGGGGGTGATCTCCATTCCAGGATGCATAGGACAAGGTTCACAAATCTGATCTGCCCCAGATCACAAATGAATTAACAAGTGACAGAGCCCAGACTCAAGCCCAGGTCCTCTGACTCCAAGCACCATGCCCCTGCACTCTGAGATGGGAACCTCTCTTCCTGTTCGCAGGAGGCACGGGCCACGGTCGCTCAAGCCGAGCACCCCCTTAACCCCAAAGCTGTTATGTAAAGACAGTTGCTTCCCTGTTACCCAGGATGTATTCTCTGGACTGTCTGCAGCTTCGTGTGTAATTCCCGTTTAGCCTCCTGTAGCTTGGAAGTAAGCTTCTGAACCAGATTTTTAATCCTGGAGCTACCTCACCTAGACAATATGCTGTTTCTAGGAATTCAGTCATGAAAGGACGTGCCTATTGTATCAGTCTTGTTTTTGTACTTGAAATAATTTTCGGCACCATGCGGTCTGAAACAGCTGCAGACACTAGCCGCTGCTTCCACTGTCAGAGCAGCCGGTGCCAGGATGGCATCAGGTCTGAATTTACCCGTGAAAACTAATTAACATACTGTGACCACAGGGAAAATTAGAGGCAGTGGGGCGGTCTGGAGCTCCCAGTGGTGCCGTAACCCCTACACGTTTTCTTTGGGGCTGCACGTCCAGGATGCTTTTCTGCTCTCCTCGTCCCGAGGACAGGAGAACTGGCTTTGGGAGGCAGCTGCTCCCCGGAAGCCAGAGCCTGCGGAGGAGCTTAACCTCCTCCTGTTTCCACCCAAGGTAACTGTAGAGTGTGGCTGAGGGCAGCCTGTGTCTCGTGACTGACGGGGCTTCCTGTGTCTCCTCCCCAGCACCATGGCCCTGCAGCAAGCCCAGCTGTTGCTGAGCATGAACAGCCTGGAGTCGGTGAACGCAGGCGTGCAGCAGAACAACACAGAGTCGTTTGCCGTGGCGCTGGGCCACCTCGCCGAGCTGCACGCGGAGCAGGTGGGCAGGTGGCCGGGCCCTGCGCTTCTGGAGCCATGTAGGCCCCGCCATTTCTGTCCTCTAGTACTTGAGAAAAGCACTGGACAGGTCTGGTTGGATGCAAGTGGTTGGAAGGGTGAAACCCCACCAGTAGAAATGGCCTGGGTGTGGAGTCTGCAAGGTTTGTTGAACTTGGCATCTCTTTCGGCATCAGGGAAGAGAAGAAGAGGTCAGCTGTTTCCGTGTACCAACTGGGATAAACGGGAGTCTGTGAAATTTAGGGTACTAGAGCTGTGTGTGTTTGTGGGCAAGGGAAGAACATAACAAGAGTACAGCCAAAATGACAATAGCTAAGGTTTGTTGTACATTTATCCTGTGCCGGGCCCTGTGCTTAGCGATTTACATGTATCGTCTTCCTGATTCCTTACAGTAGCCTCATAAGGTCAGCTTTATCATCATCCCTATTTCACAGGAAAGAAACTGAGCTCCAGGGAGCTAAGTCCCATACCCACAGCCAGTAAATGTCAGTGTCAGATCTTCAACCCAAGTCTGATGGACTCCAAAGAAAGACAGTTGGAATAGGGCATAACCTTTACTTACAGCCCAAGTAATTTCACACGATTCTCTTTATAGGGGATTGATTAAAGGGTCTCTCATGATGCTTTAGGCTTCCTTTCCCCTTTGCTCAAAAGTATCTTCCATGGGAAAAGGTCAGGGAAAGCTCTTATCTAAAGCCCTCTAACTAACTAACTGCTGCCTTGCTATAAGCACATTTCCTTGATCATATTATTTTCTCCACCTCTTTGTGGTATAATAATGATCCTTAGGTTGCATCATAACACTCCATATTCCTTAATCTGCATCCTAAAGATCTTTGAGTAGTTTCCACCCCTTTCAGAAGTCTATAAATACTTCTCTCTACTAGACATACTTTAGCATTTTACAATCCTCTAAGTGGTTGTGTAAACAAAGGGCATGGATGGGCTCTGACTGATGGCGGCTGCCTGCACCTCCATCAGCTGCTATCTTCCTGGATCTGGGAAGCAGCGCCCAGAGCTCTCTGACATTAAAACAGCAGACCAGCTGCTCTTGCTGTTTGCTTTCCTCCAGGAATGTTGCACATTAATCACTTTCTTGGTCTTCCCCCTGCCCCCCACCCCATAATGGTTCTGGAACCTCTTTAACGTGGATTCTTTTCCTCTGCTGGTGCCTTGGTTAAGTGGAGCATTTGTAATAAATGAGTCAGTGAACATTCAGTTAGGTATTTGGTATGAGCCTCACGTTGACTTTTTTTCCCCAACAACTTTATCGAGATATAATTCACATGCCATACAATCCACCCATTTAAAGTATCCCCTTGTGACTTTTTCAAGTAGGATTCTCCCCACTGACCCCAAGCTTAAACAGTGGAATAACTTCCCTTTGGTTGTCTTTGAGTGATGTAGGGTAGAAATTATTTCTTCACCTCCTGGAATGGAGAACCGCTTTACCGAGATCTGGTCTTGGCTCAATTCTTTAGCCTTAGCTTTCTCCGAGGTCAGTTGTTAATAGCTCTGTGATTTTTTCTGGGGGTAAAACCGCGCTCTTCGGATCAGTATTAATCTTTCCATCTCTGGGCTTATGTGAAAGACCTGCTGACTCCATTGTTGCCTGGCTCCAGTGGATGTGCTAGGAGACCTCTAATTGTACAGCTGGAAGACAGTGGCCACTTTATTTCAATTCAGTCTCTTTCCCCACCTCTTCTCAACCTGCCTTAGAAAGACTTTTCTCGTGTCAGAACATTGACCATGTAGATAAACCCACTGAGCTGATGACGTCATGTTTTCAATTACACAGGTTAGACTTACACCTATGAAATTAAGCTTGGCCAACTGCGGAGAAGGCAGTTTTATCATGAATTTCTATTTACTCTTTTATTCCCTTTGTGTTGTGCTTCCAGTTGTGTCCTGAAACTGATCTCTAGATAAACTGGATGCTGCACTTTGCTATGGTAGTGACTGGGGCTTGGGTGAAACTATAGAGAAGTTATGGGGTCTGAACTGCTCTTTGTGAGCTTCCTCCTGCAGCTCAGAGGAAGTGCTAAGAGGTCCGGCCCCCTTTACTCTTTCTGTGTAACTCTGGTTCATCGCGTCACATTCCTCTCCCAGCCTCAGGAAATGGCAGGTCACAATAGGAATGTTTTGGGGGAGTACTGCCGTGTGCACTGTTCTCTCTACTTGGCCTGAAGGTTTGACAGCCATCTAAATCCACATGCCCAACTCCGTATGGTAGTCATGAAAATAATTGGCAAGACTGGCCAGTTAAAATCACAAGAATAAAAAAGATTAATGATCTTTTATTATAATTCAGTATACTTTCTACTTTATTCACTTCAAATAGAAGTTCACCTGTGGTCTAACTGAGCTTCTATATAGACTGAAGATATACTACCTGATCAAAGGATAGGGACAAATTGCAAAGCTTTTGGGGGCTTAATAAGATAGACATTCTAGCAATATAAGAGTGTAAAAAAGACATGAACATGTATTCACAGAAAAAACATAAATGATTATAGAACATGAAAAAATTTCAATCTAGTCATTAAAGAAATTCAAATTAACACAGTGAAATAACCAGTTTCATCAAACAAATAGACAAGGAAGCTTAAATATCAGGTGAGGAGAAAGGTGTAGAATGCTGGTATAAGAGTACTTGGTACATTTCTGTATGGTAATTTAGTAATATACCTATCAAAAAGCTTAAAAGTGCCTACCATTTAGCCCAGCAATTTTACTTCTAAGTTATTATCCTTAGGAAATAATTGGACAAGTATGCAAAGATGTATCCACCAAGATAATCATTCTAGCATTTTTAAAATGGAAAAAATTGGAAACAATCAGAATATCCCAAACTAGGAGATTATTTTGATTGGACTATAATTTATTTACCTAATAAAATACTGTGATGTATAGATTTGTATTTGTTGACACTGGAAAGATTCATTCATTCAAAAGATGTTTATTGAGTACCTACCACGTGGTAAATAGGCAATTTACAAAAATGGTATGTATACCTATTTTTGGAATACTTATATGTTTTATATTCATGTGAATATGAGAAGTTCAGAAGGATACGTGCCGAGAAATTACTGTGATTATCTTTGGTGGGATTAAAAGTAATTTGCCTTTTTCTCGTTGTTCACATGTATTTCGTAAGTTTTTTTCCTAGAGTGAACATGTATTACAGGTGTAATTAAAAAAAATTTTTTTTAATGTACAAGTGAAATACATTAGAGCCTAAAATCAATGGCTCCTTGATATTTGACAGTCTCTGCCTAGGGTCGTCAGGCTGCTGCACCAGGAACAGGTGAGTCATACCAGTGTCCTGTGAGTGGGCTAGCAGGTGTGGTGTCAGCACAGGTGTGCTAAACAACTTGTGGCTTTTCTATTTTAGGGCTGTTTCGCTGCAGCTTCGGAAGTGTTAAAGCACTTGAAGGAGCGATTCCCACCTAACAGTCAGCATGCCCAGGTAACCTGCCTTCTGTGTGTCATCGATTTATTTTTGAAAATAACCATTTTTACTGTATTATTGTCAAAATAGGGTATTTTAGAGTCTCCCCTCAGCCTCTTGTGTCTTGGTTCCTTTCTGTGACATCTGTGCTTTGAGGTCAACATAGGAGACTCTGTAAAATGCGTTCCAGAAGGCTGAGGAATAAACTCTGAGAAAAGATTAAAGTAGGGAACTTTTTTCATTCCTGTCCTTGTGGTTTTAAATTAGTATTCCTTATATCTCTAACTGTATGGGAATAAGCAAAGAAATCGTCAGTGTCCTTCGATAGGTCAAGAATTAGGTCTCCGTTTTGTTACTCTGTTTTCTCCTACTTGGCAGCTCTAACCTTTTCCTCCCAGAATTGAATAACATTTTGGGAAGATGTTGTATGCAGAGGGAATGAACTTTATAAAGCAGTCCTAGGCACTCTGTTCCTTGTTGCACCAATTTCCATCTCTGATGGGGCCAAGAAAACTATTACGAGGGGCCTCTTTCTCTTCCTCCCCTCACCAAGTTTAGTATTAACTAAATTAGGGAATTTGAAATCATGAGAGACCATGGCCTGGGAATCTCCTCCTGTTGGTCCCTGAGCCGGGGGTCGGGGGGCTTCCGTTCACATGGGTTGCTGGCCCCACCTCATGAGATACGGTGTGAACGCCCGTCTGCTTATGAGCTGTGCTGAGATCTCACTGCTGCTGGCTGTGATCTGAATTCAGAGCACCCAGACGGAAAGGTGGTAAGCAAACAAAATAGAAGCTAGCACCCAAGGGTGCTGTGGGGCAAAAGAATTAAGCGTGGTTCTGTGGTAGTGCTAATGTGATAGAGTGGGTTCGGTTATGGTTCTAGGCATTTTTTAAGAAGGTGCACAGTTAAAAAAAAGACACAATTTAACTCACATTCTAGAAAAAACACGTATGGCTGATAAAGAGATGAAAAGATGCTCAGCCTGACTGTTGATCAAGGGAAATACAAATGAAAAAATAATGAGGTATTTCATACCCATCAGACTGGCCAAAAGTAAAATATCTGACACCACCAATTGTTGGTGAAGGTGTGGAGCAATGAGTCATGTCATACACTGCCGGGGGGGAGTGTAAACTGGTGTGACCCATCTGGAGAACAAATGGGCACTGTGTTAAGGAGAAGGTGCATATGTCCTAGCCCAGCTTTCCCACGGCTTGCTGTATACCCAAGGTAACTGTTGCACGGGGGTGATGTAGGGGAGTGTTTGCTGCAGCATTGTTCAGAAGAGTGAGAAATTGGAAGTACCTAAATACCCATCAACACGAGAATAGATAAATTGTTGCATATTCATACAATGGAAAACTATTCATCAGTGAAAAGGAGTGAACTAGAACTACTTGTATTAACATGTGTAAGCCTCCCCAAAATAATGTTGAGCTTAAAAGCAAGCTGTCAAAGGATACATACAGTATGATACTATTTATTTATACAAAGTTTAAAAACATGTAAGATCATACTATATATTGTTTTTTTTTCATACTATATATTGTTTAAGGATAAGTAAATATTTTGTAAAAGTATAAAAACATGATTGGGGGGACTTCCCTGGCGGTCCAGTGGTTAAGACTCCTTGCTTCCAATGCAAGGGGTGTGGGTTCAATCCCTGGTCGGGGAACTAAGATCCCACATGCTGTGTGGTAAATAAATGAATGAATGAATGAATAATCAATCATCATAGATCACTCATTAAAAAAATCCTTTAAAAAAATGGGAATGATAAACAACAAATCAAATGCTTCCTTTGAAAACAGAAAGTGGAGAATGGAATTTGCAAAGTACCTCAATAATGTACAATAGTATCCAAAGCAAGTAAAGCAAAATGTTGTGATTTGACAAAGCTGATGGTTGCTATACATGTTTTGTTATTTTATTCTTAGTGCTTTTTCACAGACTTGAAATATTAAAAAAAATTTTTTTAATCTAAAAAAAAAGTGTGTGAATTGTAAGGATATTTGTTAAGCAAGCGAAAATACTTTTATATTTCTGTTGAATAATGAGGTGAACATCTGCCATTCTGTTCTTTTTATTTATTTTTATTTTTTTATTTTTTAGCTGCCTGCGGACTTTCTCTAGTTGAGGGGAGTGGGGACTACTCTTCGTTGCGGTGCGCGGGCTTCTCCTTGCGGTGGGTGGCTTCTCTTGTTGTGGAGCACGGGCTCTAGGTGCGTGGGCTTCAGTAGTTGTGGCTCGCGGGCTCTAGAGCACAGGCTCAGTAGTTGTGGCACATGGGCTTAGTTGCTCTGTGGCATGTGGGATCTTCCCGGACCAGGGCTCAACCCCGTGTCCCCTGCATTGGCAGGCAGATTCTTAACCACTGCGCCACCAGGGAAGCCCCTGCCATTCTGTTCTTAATTGTGTTTTTTTTCTTACTAGTTATGGATGTTGTGTGATCAAAAAATACAGTTTGACAGAGCAATGAATGATGGCAAATATCATTTGGCTGATTCAGTTGTTACAGGAATCACAGCTCTGAATAGCATAGAGGGTGTATACAGGTAAGAAATTTTGGAAACTCCAACCCCAGAATGAAGTAGTTCTCAGATGGCTTTATTCTTATTTGTTTTGTGTGTGACTTAATTGATTAGCTTAGGAAAAAAACCTTTTTTTTCTATTTATTACCTATTTATTACAGACCGTTAGAAAATACAAATAAACAAAATGGAGAAAGTTAAGTAGCACCCAGAGATAATCACTAACATGCTACCTATAATTCCAGACTTTTTTCTTGTGTGCATGTATGTGTGTGTGTGTGTGTACACACATGCGCTCACACACGCACACACACACAATTTTTCTTTCTCTTTTAAGAAAACTTATATCAGACACAGTTATTCCCCTTGGGAGGTTACAATTACAGTCTAATTGAGGAAATAGAGATTCTAAACCTGAAAGTGACTCTACTTACAACCCTTGCAAAACAGCAACGTAACCATTTGTGTTTATTTTGTTTCTGTGTCAGAAAAGCAATTGTACTACAAGCTCAGAACCAAATGTCAGGGGCGCACAAGCTTTTACAAAAATTGTTGACTCACTGTCAGAAAATCAGGAATACAGAAATGGTGATCAGGTAAGGGAGGGCTTTTGTGCATCTCACCGAGGGGGTACGTTGTGCTGGTTATTCTCATCCCATGTCTTCCTCTTTGTGGGCAGTGTCCTGCTGTCTGTGGCAGAGCTGTACTGGCGGTCTTCCTCCCCTACCATCGCGCTGCCTGTGCTCCTGCAGGCTCTGGCTCTCTCCAAGGAGTACCGGTTGCAGCATTTGGCCTCTGAAACAGTGCTGAACTTGGCTTTTGCCCAGGTAAGCTGATCTCTGTTTTTATAGCACATATTTGTGCTCAAGAACTGGTGAGTCCGTTACTACTCTTTGGTTTTGAAAAGGGTAATAATGAGCTTTTGCTTCTTACTATTGAAATCTGGGAAGGTAGTCTTATTGTGCAAGCCTTCCATGGAAGTCTGGAGTTGTGAACTTGGTGACAAGCTGACACCTCCCAGTGGCGCTGGCTTTACCGAGCTGTGTATTTACTAAGGAGGATGTGCCTCTTCATTGAGGACACTTGCATCATATTAATGACTTAGCTGGCCCAGAGCTGTGCTTGATTTAACAAGAGAATGAAAAAGGAAATGAGGAAGTCATGTGTTCATTGAAAGGTTTTGGAAGTTAAATTGTATTTTATGTTTGTTTTCTGTCTCCCCCTGTAGAATGTAAAGACCATGAGAGAAGGGACTGTTTTTTCCCTGCTATATCCTGTGGTACCTAATAGGATCCACACATAGTAGGTTTTTAATAAATATTTATTGAATGAATGAATTTTGACCTTACTGGAGGAATTTACTAACTAAAGCAGAGGTTCCCCAAACCATGCATCAGCATTATTGGGGAGATTTAAAAAATATCTGCGTATCTGGCCTTACCTCAAACCTACAGAGTCAGAATCTCTAGAGGAGGAGCCTAGGAGTCTCTTTTCCTTACCAGCTTCCCCAGTGATTTTTTTTCTTAATTAAGATAAAATTCACATAACATAAAATTTACCATTTAAAAGTATACAGTTCAGTGGTTTTTAGAATATTTACATTATTTTGCAGACATCACCACTGTCTAATTCCAGAATATTTTCATCACACCAAATAGAAACCCCAGACCCATTTTTTTTAAAGCAGTCACTTCCCATTTCCTCTTCCCTCCAGCCCCTGGCAACCTCTAATCTATTTTCTGTCTCTATGGGTTTGCCTATTCTGGATATTTCATATAAATGGGATCATACAGTATGTGACCTTTGTGTCTGGCTTCTTCGCTTAGCATAATGTTTTCAGGATTCATTCATGTTGTGGCATGTGTCAGTCAGTTCTAGATTCTGTTTAATGGAATACTGTTCCATCGGATGGATACACTACATTTTGTTTATCCATTCATAAGTTGATGGACATTTGGGTTGTTTCCACCTTTTGACTATTACAAATAGCTCTTAATATTGATGTACAAGTTTTTTTTCTGGATATATGTTTTCATTTCTCTTGGGTATACTTAACAGTGGGATTGCTGGGTCATATAGTTCTTTGTTTAACTTTTTGTGGAACCACCAAACTGTTTTCCACTGTGGCTATACCATCTCATATTCTCACCAGCAATGTATGAATGTTCCACTTTCTCTCTATCTTTGTCAGCACTTGTTATTTTCCATTTTATTGGTGTGAAGTTATATCTCATTGTGGTTTTGATTTGCATTTCCCTAATAAGTAATAATATGGAGCATCTTTTCATGTGAGTACCGGCCATTTGTGAATGTTCCTGGAGAAATGTCCAAGTCCTTTACCCATTTTTAAATTGGGTTGTCTTTTTAGTGTTCAGTTGTAAGAGTTTTTATATATTCTGGTTGCTAGACACTTATCAGATATATGATTTGCAAATATTTCGTCCCATTCTCTGGGTTGTCTTTTCACTTTCTTGATAGTGTCCTTTGATGCATGAAAGTTTTTTATTTTGATGAAGTCAAGTTTACCTTTTTAAAATCTTATTGTTTGTGCTTTTGGTATCCTACTTAAGAAACCATTGCCTAATCCAAGATCATGAAGATTTACACTTATGTTTCCTTCTCAGTTTTAGCCCTTACATTTAGGTCTTTGATCCATTTTGAGTTAATTTTTGTATATGGTGTGAGGTAGGAGTCCAACTTTACTCTTTCCCATATGGATATTCAGTTGTCCTAGCATCATTTATTGAAAAGACTATTCTTTTCCCATTGAATGGTCTTGGCTTCCTTGTTGAAAATCAGTTTATCATGGATGTATAGGTTTATTTCTGGACTCTCAGTTCTATTCCATTGATCTATATATCTGTCCTTATGCTAGTACCACACTATTTTGATTATTGTAGCTTTGTAGTAAGTTTGAAATCAGGAAGTAAGAGTCCTCCAACTATGTTCTTCTTTTTCAAGCTTGTTTTACCTATCAGTGTTCTCTTGCAATTCCATATGAATTTTAGAATCAGCTTGTCCTTTTCAGCAGACATGGTATTTGGAATTTTGATAGGGATTACTTTGAATCTGTAGACCAATTTGGAGAATATTACCATCTTAACATTATTATTAACATTATTCCAATCCATTAACACAGGATGTCTTTTATTTAGGTCTTCCTTAATTTCTTTCAACCATGTGTTCTAGATTTCAGTGTACAGTTCCTGCAGTTTTTTAGTTAAATTTATTCCTAAGTAGTTTAGTATTTTTGATGCTATTGTAAATGGAATCTTAAAAATTGATTTCATTTTTTGGATTGTTCATCGCTAGTGCATATTGATCTATGTCCTGCAACTTTGCTGAACTTATTACCTGTTAGAGGTTTTTGAGGATTCTTTAGAGTTTTCTATATATAAGTTCATGTCATCTGCAAATAGAGTTTTATTTACTACTTCCATTCCAATTTGAATGCACTTTATTTCTGTTTCTTGCCTAACTACCCTGTGCAGAATTTCCAGTACAGTGTTGAATAGAAGTGACAAGAGTTAACGTCTTTCTTTTTGCTCCTTTTCTTAGGGGGAAGTTTTTTAGTCTTTCATTGTT
Source organism: Mesoplodon mirus (assembly GCF_964341445.2). Lineage (NCBI taxonomy): Eukaryota > Metazoa > Chordata > Mammalia > Artiodactyla > Ziphiidae > Mesoplodon > Mesoplodon mirus. The sequence continues at coordinate 8,339,953 of NC_138989.1, forward strand.
AAATATGGTCTTAGCTGTGGGTTTTTCATAGATGTATCATTATTACTTCAAGGAAGTTCCCTTCTACTCATAGTCTGTTGAGTGTTTTTATTATGACAGGATGTTGAATTTTTGTCAAAGGCTTTTTCTGTATCAGTTGAGATGATCATATGGGTTTTTTCCTTCTTTCTGTTAATATGGTATATTACATTGATTGATTTTTGTATGTTGAAGTACTGTTGCATTCCTGGGATAAATCCTACTTGGTTATAGCCTATGATCCTTTTAATATGCTGCTGGGTTTGGTTTGCCAGTATTTGTTGGGAATTTTTGCATCTATATTCATAAGGGATATTGGTCTATAGTTTTCTTGTGATATTCTTTGCTTTGGTATTAGGATAATAATGTGGTCTCACAGAGTAAGTTAGGAAATTTTATTAACTATTCTCTTCTATTTTTGGAAGAATTTGAGAGGGATTGGTGCTAATTCTTGTTTAAATGTTTGGTAGGATTCACCAGTGAAGCCATTTGGTCCTGGGCTTTTCTGTGTTGGAAGTGTTTTTGGTTACTGATTCATTCTCTTTATTTGGTCTATTCAAATTTCCTGTTTCTTCTTGAATCAGTCTTGATAGTTTGGGTCTTCCTAGAAATTTGTTCATTCATCTAATTTATCTGATTTGTTGGCATACAGTTGTTTACAGTATTCTCATGTAATCCTCTTTATTTCTGTAAGGTTGATAGTTAAGTCCCCACCTTGACTTCTGACTTTTGTCTTTTGAGTCTTTTTCTTTTTTTTCTCTTGGTCAGTCTAACAGTTTGTTAATTTTCTTGATCTTTTCAAAGAACTACCTTTTAGTTTCAATGACTTGTTTGTCTGTTCTCTATTTTGCTTATCTTTACTCTAACCTTTATTATTTCCTTACCTCTGTTAGCTTTGGGTTTAGTTTGCTCTTCTTTTTCTAGTTTCTTAAAGTGGAAGTTTAGTTTATTGATTTGAGATTCTTTTATTATTTTATTTATTTATTTATTTATTTATTTTTTTGCGGTACGTGGGCCTCTCACTGTTGTGGCCTCTCCCATTGCGGAGCACAGGCTCCGGACGCGCGGGCTCAGCGGCCATGGCTCACGGGCCTAGCCGCTCCGTGGCATATGGGATCTTCCCAGACCGGGGCACGAACCCGTGTCCCCTGCATCGGCAGGTGGACTCTCAACCACTGCGCCACCAGGGAAGCCCGATTCTTTTATTTTTTAATGTTTGCTTTTAGAGCTATAAATTTTCTTCTGAGCACCGTATCCTATAGGTTTTCACTGCATCCCATAAGTTTTGGTATGTTGTGTTTTTGTTCATCTCAAAGTATTTTCTAATTTCCCTTGCGATTTCTTCTTTGATGCTTTGATTATTTACGAGTGTGTTGTTTAATTTCCACATATTTGTGAATTTTTCAGATTCCCTTCTATTACTGATTTCTAATTTAACTTCACATGGTCAGAGAAGATATTTTGTATGATTTCAACCTTTTAAAATATGAGTGTTATTTTGTGGCATAACGTGGTCTCTCCTGGGAGGTGTTCCATGTACAGTTGAGAAGAATATGTATTCTTCTGTTGTTGGGCTAGTTGGTTTATAGTCTTGCTCAAGTCTTCTATTTCCTTGCTGAACTTCTGTTTAGTTTTCTATCGATTATTGAAAGTAGAGTACTGAACTCTGAAACTATTATTGTTGAACTATTTCTCCCTTCAGTTCTATCAGTTTTTGCTTCATATATTTTGGGGTTCTGTTGTTTGGTGTATATACGTTTATAATTGTTGTATCTTCTTGATGAATTGGCCCTTTATCAGTATATATGTCCTTCTTTGTCTCTTGTTACAGTTTTTGACTTAAAGTCTATTTTGTCTGATATTAGTATAATCAGTCCAGCTCTCTTTTGGTTACTGTTTGCATGGAATATCTTTTTTTACTATCCTTTTACTTTCAGCCTATTTGTGTCTTTTAATCTAAAGTGAGTCTCTTATAGATAACATATAGTTGTATCATGTTTGCAAAAATCTGTTCTGCCAATCTCTTCCTTTTAATTGAAGAGTTTAAGCCATTTATATTTAATTTAATTATGGATTTGAAAGGATTTACTTCTATTTTGCTATATTTTTCTATATGTCTTACATCTTTTCTTGTTCCTCCATTACTGTTTATTTTCTGTTAAATGGATGTTTCTAGTGTACCCTTGTTTATTTTACTATATATTTTTGAATTTTTAAAAAGTGGTTCCTTTTCTCCTAGTGATTCCTATACAGCTAGTTCAACCTTTTTGAATCATCAATGTAAAAGATTTTTGTAAAGACAGAAACCTTTCTATAATGTAAATAACTACTCCCTCCTTTATTGTAGCCTGAAATCGATTGTCACACATTATGTTTTCTAAGAGTGTGGTGCACATTAAAGATAGTACACGTCAAGGAGAAAGTAAGCCAGACATTGCCATTCAGAAGAGAAAAGCCAGAAATGAAGCCCTTCCTGTAGTGGGTAGTGGATGTGGGTGTGTATAGCGCCATGATGTTTCTTTTTCAGCTCATCCTTGGAATCCCAGAACAGGCCTTGAGTCTTCTCCACATGGCCATTGAGCCCATCTTGGCTGACGGGGCTGTCCTGGACAAAGGCCGTGCCATGTTCTTGGTGGCCAAGTGCCAGGTGGCTTCAGCAGCTTCCTATGAGCCACTGAAGAAAGCAGCAGGTAGGAAACCATACAAAGATTGTTAGGTAATACTGTTACAGAAAACTTGTAAAATTTAGGACCCAGAAGAAGAAAAGACATTAAATTTGGGACAGTATTTAAGTTTTGAGTGTTCACAAATATATGTTATAATTTCATGCAGCATTTAAAGTGCTTTCACTTGCATACTTGCATGAAGGTTGAGGGCAAGTGAATTGTTATTTCAACCCTACAGAACTAGGTGTGAGGCTGGAAATCAGTACTAAAGACTTGGTGGTGTTTTTTTGTTTGTTTGTTTGTTTCTTCTCAAAGAGTAGAATGTAAAAGTTTCTGGTACATGTTAAATCAATAAAAATACATATTAAGCTTTGAAAACTATATGTGAAGCATTGAGTTAAATATGTGTGGTATTTTCCCCATTTTCCATCAGTTCTTGAGGCCGCCATTGAGAACCTCAATGAAGCCAAGAACTATTTTGCAAAGGTCGACTGCAAAGAGCAGATCAGAGACGTCGTTTACTTCCAGGCCAGACTCTACCACACCCTGGGGAAGACCCAGGAGAGGAACCGGTGTGCGATGCTCTTCCGGCAGCTGCATCAGGACCTGCCCTTTCATGGGGTGCCCTTGATAAATCTTCTGTAGTGAGAACGTCCCCACTGGACCACTGTGCAGAGTAGATGGTCTTGGACTTGTTCATACTCCCTCCCTCCATATAAATGATGTATTTGATATCTGTCTTATCAATAAACTGCATTCTGATTAGCTTGTCTTATTTTGTTGCTAAAATATACATATTTGTTTTTTGTTTTCCCTTTTCTTTCTTTTGATAGCAAAGGATACCAACATTTTGTTAATAAGTGGCTGGTTTATTAATAACTTAGTGCAAGTGTTAAAGATTATGTTCTCTCTGGGCAAAGTTGCCAATATCTTATTAGCAATTGTGCACACTCTCCACCAGTGTATAAATTCATTTTGCACCTATGCTCAGACAAGAGCTCTTTCAGGTATTGGTAGATCTCTTGAGGGGGTTGGTGCAGGTTTTTCGGAGGCTTGGATTTTCCTTCGGAAGCTCCCTTGTTTTGTTCTGCTGGACTGGTGCTTGGGTTGGGTCTGTGTGTACTTGCAAGCACATGTCAGTCCCTGACTGGAGATTAAGATGGGAAAGATCTTTTTATGCTTTTTGGACCAATGACAAGAAGCATGTTTCAGTCACTTTCTGGGTGTTGGCTTTCTCATATCTTCTGCATGGGTATATTTTTTCTATACTTAATAAATCAGGGATGATGATAAGGAATTCATCATGAATAAGGTGATTGTAAGTTGAGAAAGGGTCTGAAGCTCAGAGGTGTGTGGATGCTATCACTCAAATATACACTTAATTTACATATCTCAACCCTGCAATTAAGCAGAAGACAGTTATTGCTCTGTTTGTGTATTTATCTTACCCTTCAGTGTTCACAGAAAAATCCCCGTGTTTCAAATCCAAAACAGCAACCAGGAACCAACCAAATTTTGCAGCTTCTATCAGTGGCTCTTTCTCTGTTAAATTTAAGCCTTCGGATGGGAAATAATTTATCCCCAGAGCTCTTCGAAACAGTGTAAAACAACTCCCACTCATTAGGGTGCGTTTGCTGGCCAAAGACAGCTGCTCTGAAAATAAGAGACTCAGTGTGGAGATAGAGACACTAATTAGTATGTTGATGTTTGAAAATCTTTCCTTAAATTTATTTGAAAGGTTATATATGTAGATGGTAAAAATTGAATATTGTTAAAGGCTGTATAGTAAGATGTAATTCTTCCTCCCGGGAAGTAACCATTATGAATCAGTTTCTTTTGATTCTTCCCATATATTCTCTAATCTGATGTCATTTTTGGTCAATGTACTTAAGCTCCTTCCAATCTAAGAAGTGATCTTACTCTGCCGCAGTGTAAGACAGTTCAAGAGATGGGGTGACATAAAAACTAGACATCGTCACACCTGACCAGGACCAGCTACATAATTTGTGGGGCCCAGTGCAAAGTAAAATTACAAGGCCCATATATATATATATAAATTCTTTAAATTTAATTTATTTATTTTTGGCTGTGTCAGGTCTTTGTTGCTGCATGCGGGCTTCCTCTAGCTGCGGGTGAGTGGAGTAGCGGGGGCTACTCTTCGTTGCGGTGCACGGGCTTCTCATTACCGTGGTTTCTTTTGTGGCAGAGCACAGGCTCTAGGCACGCGGGCTTCAGTAGTTGTGGCATGTGGGCTCAGTAGTTGTGGCTCATGGACTGTAAAGTGCAGGCTCAATAGTTGTGGCACACGGGCTTAGGTGCTCCCCGGCATGTGGGATCTTCCCGGACCAGGGATCGAACCTGTGTCCCCTGCATTGGCAGGCAGATTCTTAACCGCTGCTCCACCAGGGAAGTCCCGAGGCCTATATTAAGTGGAGCGTTAAACCAGGTACGGGGCCCTTCTAAACACACAGCCCTGTTTGACTGCACAGTTGGCATGCCCGTGAAGTCTCCTGCCCGACCCTGCTCTCAGCTTGCTGCACATGCACCCTGCCAGGCCTGCATCCAAAGCTAATATAAAGAGTCTGAGGCTCCCTGCCATCTGTGACTTAGATTCCTTGGCTGGAGCCTGGCTTCTTCAGGAAGGAATAGTGGGTTAAATGGAAAGTTGGAAACATCAGAGTGACCCAGAAACTCATAACTGTCTGGATTACAGCTAATTAGCTTTTTTCCTGATGGAGCATTTGGTGGGAGAAGGAAGAATCAGAACAGTGTAATTATGGGTGGTTTAATGTAGGGGTATAAGAATCAATGATTTGGTTAAATGGAGAAGGGGTTTGGTGAGGAGGGAAGTAAAAGTAAATAACCAATGGGCATTTGGGTCTATACCAGAGACCTGAGGATAGATCCTCAAAGGGGAAGAGAGGAGTGGGGTCATGACCCACGCCAGTGGCTTGGCATGATGGAAACTCTCCCCAGCAGGTTTGGTGTTGAGTGTTTCCAGTCCTGGGGCAGGTGGGAACAAACAGCTTAACACTTACAGAGTGTTAAATTCTTTTCATTAAATATTTTTTTTTTTAAGAAGATGTTGTTGGTAGGAGTTTATTAATTAATTTATTTATTTTTGCTGTGTTGGGTCTTCGTTTCTGTGCGAGGGCTTTCTCTAGTTGTGGCAAGTGGGGGCCACTCTTCATCGCGGTGCGCAGGCCTCTCACTATTGTGGCCTCTCTTGTTGCGGGAGCACAGGCTCCAGACGCGCAGGCTCAGTAGTTGTGGCTCACGGGCCTAGTTGCTCCGCGGAATGTGGGATCCTCCCAGACCAGGGCTCGAACCCGTGTCCCCTGCATTAGCAGGCAGATTCTCAACCACTGCGCCACCAGGGAAGCCCAATTTTCATTAAATATTAACACATTTAATCTTCATAACAGTCCTAAGAGGTAGGCAATAGCAATAATCCCATTTAACAGAGAGAAACTGAGGCATAAGGAGGTTAAGTCACTCACAACCCAAGCTCACGCTGTTAGTAGGTTGCAGGGCTGGAAATCCAACCTTGCTGGTGCATTACCCTAGAGCTGTCTGCTCCCAGAGTTTTCAAAAGTACTTTACTGTTTGGGGGAACATTCTTTTCGTTTGTTGAATATATAATTGATGAAATCAGTTGTCATTTATCTAGTGCCCAGGATAGGCCAAACACTGTGCCAGGTACTTTCACACATATCAATACCATTTCTAATGCTTGTAAGCCAAATACCATTTTACAGTTGAGGAAACTTAGGCCCAGAGACGTGGCCTGACCCAGCCCCCTCAGCAGGGAGGACCAGTCAGGATTCAGTGCAGGTGTGACAGCTTCCTCAACCTACATTCTTTATCTCATCACCAGGCTGCCTTTGTGTTCACCTATGTATCTTGAACACTTCTACTTGTTTAGAGTGTTTTAAATTTTGTTGTTTTGGGGTGGCCACACTGATTTTTTTCTTCCTCATAATACAGCGAAGGCAAATGAAGAACTTCATCTGTGCTCCTGCTGACTTCTTTTATGCTGCTGTTTATGTTAGGGACTAACAAACATTAATCTCACTGCCTGTTGAGGAGAAACAAGAAAATTCTCAGGGTCTTCTTTCTTCCTTCCTTCCTTCCTTCCTTCCTTTCCTTCCCTCCCTCCCCCCTTTCTTTCTTTCCTTCCTTCCTCCCTCCCTCCCTCTCTCTTTCTTTTCTTTCTTTCTTCCTTTCTCTTTCTTTCTTTCTCTCTTTCTTTCTTCTTTCTTTCTTCTTTTCTCTCTTTCTCTTTTTTTATCCCAGCATTTTTCTACTGTCCTGTTGAGTGGGAAAGCATTCAACGAATAAGTTACATTGGTGTGACTAATCCTGCTGTCTCTATCCGGGTGTTCAAGATTTGGGAGGTGGAACATTCCAGTGGACAACGTGAGTAGAACACAGAACAGTTCAGAAAGGAAAAGACAAAGTCTTGGCAGGAGTTTATGATGCCGTGCTAGTGGGCGAGATAATTTGAAAGTCTTGCTTTTCACGCCCCCCCCACCCCCGTGCTATCCAACTTTTCTTAAAAAGAAGATTCAGATGCTTTGTTTACTTATTTTCTTGGCAATCTGTGTTGTCAAGAGAACAAGAGCTGTTAGCCTAGAATAGGTTTTTCTGGTGTTCTTGGAGGAGAAAAAGCAAAGCCAATTTTTATTTTCATGTCTCTAAGAAGAAAACGGTTCCCTTGAGTGGGACGACTCCTATCTTAAGAGGGGCTGAATGTCAGTGAAAGGCAATTGTGGTTTCTCTGCTTTGTTCCAATTCACTTTAATAAGAAAGGCACATAATTGATGGGGCTTTTAGCTCTGTGCTAAGTATATTAATAGTTAGCACCTTTGAGTGTTTAAGTGCCAGCCCTGAAGTATTATCTTTTTTTTTTTTTGAGGTAAAATTGTTATGTAACATTATATGTTTCGGGTGTACAGCATTATGATTTGATGTCTGTGTGCATCCCACGGTAATCGTCACCAAAAGTCTAGTCACCGTACGTCACCATATACTTGGTCCCCTTTACTCATTTCCTCCACTGCCAGTCCCCTTCCCCTCTAGTAACCACCAGTGTGTTCTCTGTGTCTATGAGTTTTGTTTTGCTTTTCTGTTTTTTAGTTATATACGAGTGAAATCATATAGTTTCTGTCTTTCACCCTCTGATTTATTTCACTTAACATAATAGCTTCATAATACCTTCCAACCACATTGTTGCAAATGCAAGATTTCATTCTTTTTATGGCCAACTAGTATTCCATTGTGTATAAGTACATCTTCTTTATCCATTTATCCATCAATGGACCCTACACACAATATTGTATTTAACCTCAAGCCGAGCCTGTGAGCTAGGTTTTTATCCCCATTTGACAGCTGATAAACCCAAAGTCACTCATCCAAGGCTTACAGACCTGGTAACTAGCGAAGCTGGGATTTCAGTTAGGTCTGACTCCAAAGTCACTGCTTTCTACCGCAGTGTTGAAGGTAAACAAATGTTTCAGTGTGGTATCTATCTGTATTCCAGGAATGAATAACTCTATTGGCAAGTCAATGCAGGAGTGAAAAGTAAAGACTAAAGAAGACACTGTGGCTGAGCATCAGATAAGTGGAAGAGTCCTTGCTGTAGGAGCTCAGAGAGGGGAGAGGTCAAGGAGGGCCTAGTCACAGCATTCTAGGAAATTCTTCCAGACAGAAGTGGGTCTTGGGCTTGAGTTTGGATTTGAATGGACACTTTTTTACCTTTCTCACATAACTGGCTTCTTTACATAGCTGTATGTATCAATATATCTAAGTGTTTGCCTGTGTTAGCTACAGTGTTCTAATAAAACAGGCAATTTAGTAACAATGTAAACATATAGAATTGCACATTTTAATAAGCAACAGGAAAAGATCAGTATCTATTTTGGTTTCTTTAAAGCAGGGGTTGCCAGACATTTGCCCAGGGGCTGAGTCTGGCATGCCACCTATTTTTATATGGCCCACTAGCTAACAATGGTTTATACATTTTTAAATGGTTGAAGAAAAATCAAAATAATAATATTTTGTGACATGTGAGAATTACATGAAATTCAACTTTCAGTGTCTGTAAATATTTATCGGAACACAGCCATGCCCATTCACTTATTTTTGTCCGTGGCTGCTAGAATGGCAGAGTTGAGTAGTTGCAACAGAGACAGTATGGCTTGCAAAGCCTAAAATTTTTACTATGTGGCCCTTTACAGAAAAAGCTAGCTGACCCCTGTCACAGAGTCAGACCTGTTCAAAATGCTCCCCATCAGCCCCAATAAATATATTTTTTGGAGAAAATAGAAAAATATAGAAAAATACAGAACTATGCATCTGCTAGTCAGAATTGACTGTTGTTAATTAACCTTGTGCCATTTGCTTCAAATCCATTTACCAGTAAAAGGCATAAAACTTTACAACATTCCTCATGCTCCCCATCTCTATTCTTCCTTCTCTTTGTGGCAGACTGTCATTTGCACTCATCCCCTTTGACTTTTAAAACGCTTGTATGTTAGCTTTGGTCTGTGAACAGTATAGACTGTATTCTGCAACTTACTCTTTTACTCAGTATTTTGTTTTGGGCTCTCCCCATGTCTGTACAAACAGATATGATGCATTCACTTAAACTATTGCATCATATCCCATCAAATGGCTATAACACGTTTCATTGATCCATTCCCCTGATGAACGTTGAAGACAGTTGTTCCCAGGTTTTTACTATTACCAACACATGCTTGCATGTTGAAAAACATCAGAAGGGGCGGTCATCTTAGCGCAACACTCTGAATTGCTTGTGAGCGCCCCTGCAGCATGAAAGGGACTTTGAACCTTTAATTAATTTGGCCCTTGACTCGGGACTGAGCTTTGCAACCACCCAAGGACTGCGGCGTCGGGCAGCCCTTGTGAGGTCTTCTTTCGCCCCTCCTCCGAGTGCTGTTACCTAGCTGGGACACTAAACACACTCTAAGGGCCCCAGCAAAGTAGGGCGGCAAAGGGGTAGAATGTTTGGGAAGAATATGATGTATGTCACAAAAAGCATCTAAGTAGTCTTCAGGAAAGCCAGAACTTCACTGGGTTTCCTGTAGTTTGGTACATCCGGGTGGAGGGGGGGGTGGGAAAGGAACACAGTTCCCAGCCTTTAGGGCGAGCCCCGAACAGCGGTCTATGGGGAGGCAGGTGCGGAAGGGGGTTTCCGCGAATGGGTGGTGACCCAAAATCCAGGCCGCATCCACCGCCGGGCGCCTGGTGCAGGGGCAGCAGCCGCGAGACGGGAGCTGAGCCTCGAGGTGGGGCCCCGGGTGACTCGCAGGCTTGGGAGGGGCAGCAGCCGGGAGCCGGGAGCCGGGCCTCGAGGCGGGGCTACGGGTGACTCGCAGGCTTGGGGAACTTCCCGCAGCTCAGACGCCGCCCTGCAGTCCCTGCATTTGACTAAACAAAGCGAGCGCAGCCGGTGCGTCCGGCCTGCCCGAGGGTGCCCCGGCCGCTGCGGGGAGAAACGGGGCAGGTGACGCCGCGGGCGGGGGCAAAGTTACAGCGCAGCCTCCCGCGCTCCTGCGCCCCGGCAAGGTCTCTGTCCTCCTCGCGGGTCGGCGACCTCTTCCGACCCCGCTCCCGTTCCGGCCTCACTTCCCTCCCCTCCGCCTCCTCCCCTTTCTTCTCCCTTCCCTCCGCCGAGCCGCTACTTTCGTCTCCGCCGCTCCCGCCTCCCTCCCCTCCCCGGCGCGGGGCCGAGCCCTCGGGGGCGCGCGGCGGGCGCGGGCGGCTCAGTGCCGGGGTTCCCAGCGGCAGCAGCCAATCTTTGCGCAGCCCGCGGCAGCGTCGCGCCCGAGTCCGGACCCCGCGGCTCCTCCCGCCCCCGCCCCCGCCCCCCGCGCGCCCGCCGGGGAGGAGCGCGCGGAGAGGAGCGCGCGGCCGCGCCGAGCCCAGCGGAGCCGAGCCGGGGGCGCAGAACGCGGGAGGCGGCGGCGGCGGCGTGGAGCCCAGGTGAGCTGGCGGGAGCTGGGCCGCGGGCGGGGGACGCAGCCGCTGCAGCCCCGGCGCCCTCGCCCTCTCAGGGTGCGGAACCACGGCCAGGATTTCAGACAAAGCCCTGAGGCCGGCTCCAGGTTCCCAACACCTAGGGGACCCCACGTGCGCCGCCCCACGCCCTGCCACGTGGGGACGCGGCCCCCGGCGCCCCTTCCCCCGCGTCCTCGGGGCACCGGGGACCTGGGGGTGGCCCCCTCGGCTGGGCCGCGCCCGGCCCGGGGTGGCAGGGGCGGTCCCGGAGTTTGGAACCATTGTCACCGGGGGCCGGGGCAGTCAAGGATCTTGGAGGCGGCCTAGGCCCACCCCCTCGCGTTTGACAGGTGGGGAAAGCTAGGGCGCGCAGGCGAGGAGAGGGCCAACGGACTTTGCGCACCCCCGCCCCCGCTCCCCTCTTGTCATGGGGGCACACCTGGGCCGTGGGGGGTTGGACACCTGGCGGCAGGACCCTAGACCAGCAGCTGTGGGACCGGGGTCCCTTAGCCTCGCCTCGGTCGGCCCTCTGCCCCCGCCCCCTTCTCTCAGCCGGAACCTCACAGGCTTGGTCCTTTTGACCTAAATCCACCTCGGGGCCGCTGCCTACTGTGAACGCGGAGAGCTGCCTTCACCGGCACCCTCCGCCTGACTCTTGGGCTCGCGGGGATGCTGGGCCCGGCCCCGCTCAGCGTTGGGTCTTGGTGCCTGGGGTGCCACCCGTTCCAGCCTTGAGCTTTTCCTGGCTTCCCCACCCCCTGCACTGACCAGTTTGGGAAGCGGGGTGTTTTCACAGCTCTGCCAGCGGCCCTGCCGCTCTCACTTGGCGCTGAAGAGGTTGCACCGAAGCCCCTCCTATCTCCCCGCGAAGGTTGGAGCAGAGGGATGGTACTTGGGGGCGGGGATCTCAGTGCCACCAGTAAGAGGGGCGCGCTGGCCTGGGGTGGGGCAACTTTTACCTTCCTCAGTCTGGAAGTCCCACAGTCCTAGAGATAGAAACTTCTTGTGCCTTAGAGCTTGCTGTCATTTACCACTCCCCCTCCCCTGGCTCTGCCCCCAGGAGAGAGAGTAAGAGAGCTCCGTCCGGAAAGACTCCCTTGTTCCTAGGGGGAGGCAGGGGCAGCAACAAGGGTAGGCCTTTGGGGGAGATAGCCCCCGCCCCACAAACCACCTCACAAAAACATACACTTTAAGAATAAATAGTGTGCATGCTATGCAAAATGCAGCTTCACGGTGGGTCCTGTAACTTCTTTCCAGATTGCTGATCCGAAACTCTTCCTGTATAGAAAGCAGCCATTTGTAGGGAAAGCACACAATGTGTTTTTGTACTAAAAAGTAATAGCCATCATTTGATGGGCCCCTAACTTGGATAATAATAACAATGTTCATAACTAACATTTATTGAGTTCTAACTGTGTGTTAGATATTGTGCTATGTGTTGCAGGCATTATCGCATTTACTGCCTACCAAAGTCCTGTGACACAGAGATTTTTATCTCCATCGGAGAAATGAGGAAATGGAGGCTAAAAACAATCCTGCCGTATTGCTAGGAGTTAGCCCATTTTATAGAAAGACTCAGAGAGGTTAAGTTACTTGTCCAGGGTCACACAGCCAACCCAGGCATGTCAGGTCTTAAAGCCTTTGCACTTTACCACCTGTTTTAGAGCAGAGGCCTTTGCAAGGCTGCCCTCAGGTTCTTGGGGAGCCCACAAATGTTTGCTAAGACAACCTAAGGAGCCATGGTGGTGCGGCTGATGGACTTGGGCTTGTGTTTGTTTCCAGGTTGTTAGTGGGCTGGTAGACAAGTATATTCACTAATAACTATGTAGTAGTTCTCATCAGGGGTGGTTCCACCTTCCTGGTGAGCGTTTGGAGAAGTGTGGGGTGAATTTCGGTTGTCAGAATGATGCTGAGCACGCCTGACTTTTGGTAGGCAGGAGCCGGGGATGCCACATATCCTGCAAGCAGGCCAGATTCACAGCAGGTGTGAAGAATTGCCCTGCCCTAAATGCCAGCAGTGCTCCTGTTGAGAAATACCAGGAGGAATAAGTGCTGTGGGAGTGAGGAAGCAAAGGGCAGTGAGAGTTCTGGAGAAATCCCTTCTGGCAGGTGTGAATCCAGGAGGCTTCCTGAAGGAGGTATCGTTTGTACTGAATTTTGAAGGGTGGGCTGAAAAGTGGAGATTGGATGGGAGTAGGAGGGGAAGGGACTAGGACGGGATGACCTAGCAGAGGGAACTTTCTGGAGTGACCCGGAATGCCCTCCTTGAGAACTGCATCCAAGATGGGCTGGTGGGTGGGAAAGCACCTCTCTCAGGAGGAAGGGATGGGCGGGAGGGCCAGGCCAAGCCTGTTTTCAAGGCTTTTGGGCTCAGATTTTAACGTGGGCCTCAGAATCACCCTTACCCCATCATGAACCCATTTTATGGAAGGGCTTGGAGAAGCTAAATAGCTCGTTCAGGATCACTTGTGACCTCCACAACGTGCCTTCTTCTGGTGGTTGTGGGAAGCATATGGTTCCCATTTCCTTTCCTGATCCCGGGGATTTTGGGCAAATGCTATTTCAGATTTTCCTTCTGGCCAGAGGGCCTTGTTTTGCTATTTTTCGCAGGTGTTTTGCTTTCCCAGTAGCTCCTCCTCTTTGGACTGGGTTAGAGAGCCCAGATGTGGGGTTCACTGGCTCCATGGTGCTGCAGTGGCCTTCAGCCTCACTTCTGTGCCTTCTTTCCTGGAAGATTGAGGACATTGCATTTTCCTTTTGGAATTGACTTTTCTTCTTTCAGGCTGTGCTTGTTACAACTTTACTGACCTGTTAGCAATATGTGACCTTTGTGTCTGGCTTTCATTGAGCGTAATTTCAAGGTTCACCCATGTTGTAGAATATATCAGTGCTTCCTTTCTATGACCGAATAATATTCCCATGTATGGGTATACCACACTTTGCTTATCCATTCATCTTTTGATGGACATTTGGGTTGTTTCTGCCATAAGAGCTTCTTAAGGCCACTTTGACCATTCCTTTGTCTCCACAGCCCCCAACTAATAAACCTCCTGGCACAAAACACTGTGTTGTCACTGAATTTGCAGGGAGAGGGTGATGGAAGGAAGGTTCTCCAACATCAGTTGGAGACGAGCTTCCTGGAACAAGGTTTTCGAGACTCCCTTAGCGCCGCTCCCACCTGCTCCTCCACGAGAATCCTAGCTTCCGTCTTAGCCCATCGCCTCCCAGATCACCTCACAGGTATTACAAGTGTGATTTTCAGGGAGAGCCTGGATTTCATTCAGTTTCATTCTTTTTGGTCATGATTTGTTAAATGTAGGTCCCATGTGATTTTATTGGTATATGTTTTGTGAGACCTTTTTCCAGGTAAGTAAATGCATAAAGTAGAGAAGGCCTCACCAGACAGTTGGTGCTTGAACCCTGTGGCCAGGCATGGAGTCAAAACTCAGTCTCCTGATAGCTTTGCCAGTAATGCCCACCAAGGACGTGGAAATGGAGCAGCATGAAAACTGAAGTAGGAGGAAGTCTAGAAAATTCCAGCCCTTCAACCCCTCCCATTTGACGGCTGGGAAAAGTGGAGGGCAGAGAGGAAGGGAGAACATGGTCTTTTTAGAGAGAGCGTCGCCTATGAGCCATGTTGTGTGCTGGGCACTGTTATAGAAGATTGACTCTACAGCTGCCCTTTAGGTAGGTTGCTGCAGCTTCATTTTACAGCTGAGAAAATCAAGGCCCAAGTCCGCTGAGATCTGTATAGTTTCCTGACTTACCTTCTAATCCTGAGCTCTCATGTCTCCCTCGGCCTCCTTATGATGCCAAATGAAGCCCATTTTCTCATGGGGTGGAATCTGCATTCTCCAGGAGGTTATGGTGTGGAAATAATTTCCAAATGCTCGTGCTCTCAGGAAGATAAGATTTTGAATGATTATTTTTTCTTTCTTCCCTGATTGGACCCCTTCCCTGATAAAACCAAAAAGAGGGGCATATTTAAAAGGAGGTGAGCGCTGTTAGACTTCATAGGGAAGACTTCTGGCTCTGGCATTCCCTGCTGGGGCATGCTAGTGACCAAAATGGTGAAGGAATTATTTTAGCTGCCAGTGTTTTCAGTTTTAGTCATGTGCGTAGTGTTGCTGCTGAATTTTCCCCCTCAGTTATGAACCATTTTAAGGATAGAGAAAAAAACCAAAGTTTTGTTTTGTTTTGTTTTGTGGTACGCGGGCCTCTCACTGTTGTGGCCTCTCCCGTTGCGGAGCACAGGCTCCAGACGCGCAGGCTCAGAGGCCATGGCTCACGGGCCCAGCCGCTCTGCGGCATGTGGGATCCTCCTGGGCCGGGGCACGAACCCGTGTCCCCTGCATCGGCAGGCGGACTCCAAACCATTGCGCCACCAGGGAAGCCCCTTGTTTTGTTTTTGACTGGCTTGTGGTTTTGGACAGCTGGAAGGAGAACCAGGAGGTGATGGAAACGGGAAAGAGCAGGCCGCTGGCTCTGGAACCCTGATGATCTTTCACTGAACCCACACTTTTGGGAGGGGCTGGTGACAAGCCCTGCCCTGGGAACCGAGGAACACTGGGACTTGGTCCTTTTCCCTTAGGAGCTCCCGGGTGAGGGGTCTGGAACTGTTGGGGATCACTTTGGAAAAGATGAACAATTCTAGCATTTTTCCCTTTTGAAAAGGAGAGAAAGAAAATTGGAAGAGTCTGTTGTGCCCTTACCCTCACCCCATCCAGAAAGCTGCTGAGCAACTATTTTTATGTTGTCCCTTTTTATCCCGTTGGCTTCTGTAAATAGTTGAGAGATGGCGGTTGCAGAGATAAAAATGCTAATTCCAACCTGGAGAGGAGCGACTGATGGTCCCCCAAGGAAATGGGGGGAGAGGCCAAGGTCTTGCCCCTCTGCTTGGGCATGAGGTAGGAAGTGCGTGGGAGTGGGTGGGGAAGGGACATTGTGGGAGGTGGCTGAGATAAGCCTCTGCTGGAGAAGTTTAAATGGGGAACCAGTGGTTTGGGTGGTGGGCAGGGTGTGGAGGAAAGGACACCTCCCTTATAGGTTTCTAAAGCTACTTTGGGATTTTGCCGTTAAGGCCTCTGGCAGAAAGAGATTTTATTTAGATTCTTCCCAGACAGTTCTCCTGCCCTCTGGGTACAGGTGTCGGGGACAGGGTTGGACCCTGAGAGCCAGCTCCCAGCCCCTCTTTGGCCCTGCCTGGGGTTGCTTTGTGCTGGAGGCCGGGGAGGGAGCAGCTAGATTTAGCATCACCTCCAAACAGCAGGGAAGACGGAGGAGAAGGGCTGTGAGTGGGCGAGGCCCGGATGCCTGTGGATTCCCAACCAGCCCCCTCCCGCTCTGATTTGTCAAGCTACAGAATGTTGGAGTCAAAGTCTTTTTCTTTTCATTAAAAATTGAAATTTCAGTTGTTTCCCAGCCTCTTCCTTAGGTTCAGTGAAAGACTGGGAAGGATTCAGTAGGAGAAGAGGAAGGAAGTATCATGGTCCCCACCTCCCTTTTCTAAATACCCCCAACATCCACACCCACACTCACCCATTCACACTTACTGGCTCTTCAAGTCAGGGGCCTCCTGTGCACACCTGGCTTTAGGTACCGGGTGTGTGATGGGGGCCGCTTCTTCGTGATACTTCATTATTGACCCAACAGTAGCTGCCTAGGAACTCTTAAGGCAGTAGAGCTTCTTGCTCCGCCAGCATCCAGGGCTGACGGGGACACTGCAGGGGTCAGAGGTCATGCCCTGGCCTAGCCTAGAACCTGGTGGGCTGCCTGGGAGAGGTCATCTCACCTCCCTGGGTCTCAGCCACTCCTTCTGGAGCCCTAGTGCATTGATTATGAAAGCTGTGAGAGTGCGTGCAAAATTCTTGTGACACAAATAAGCAAGGATGCGAAATTATATGCACACTTTGCTTTTAATTTTGTAGAAAGTGATGCCTATGGATACAAATTAGAAGGGAAGATGAAAAGAGTTAAGTTGGCAGGTTGTGATTAGAAACAAAAATTTTATTTTAATATAAATTAAAGCCAATTGAGGGGCTTGACCTTGATAGCCGTTGAAGTGCTTTCTTGGCAACAGCTTCTGTTTAGGGAGCATTTGCTGTGTGCAGGGGCCTGTGTGGTAGGTGAGGTAGGTATTGTTATCCTCAAGGTCACCAGCTAAGGAGAAGGGCTGTACCCCTGATCACGATGTGCCCCCCTTTCTAGGAGCCTTTGATTTCACACCTGTGCCCTCCCAAACTGCTATGTGATTTGGGGCAAGTCACTCAGACTCTCTGTGCCTCAGTTTCCTCATTGGTGAGATCACGATAATAGTAACTAACTCATAAGTTTATTGTGATGGTTACATGAGGTGATATGTGCAAGATGCTTAGAACAGCGCCTGGCACTTGGCCAGCAATAAAGAAGCGTAGTCATCGCTGTTACTGTATCTACAACTACTGTGGCTGCCACCGTAGTGATGTGATTCTTGTGTGAAAAGTACCAGTCAGCTTCTTCCCTTCATTTCATCCTATTCTTCAGCCCTTTCCTTCCCTGTTTTTGATTTGTTTTCCTTTAAAATTAAAAAAAAAGAAAGAAATTAAAAAGGAGTTTGGAAGTTCTTGTTTCTGCCAGACCATCAAGGCGAAGGCTGTCAGGGGAGTTGCAGCTGCCTGCCAGTTTGGCCTGGTTGGGAGCCTTAAGGTGTAGGGAACTTATCATCTGGCAGGGAGCTTAGTGGAAAAGCTTTTCTGTCCATCAGCTCTGTGTCATCTGTCCGTTAGGACCTTTGATTGTAAATGACAGAAAACCAACTGCAAACTAACTTAAGCAAAAATGGGAGTTTATTGGTAAAAACTCCTGGGGTAGGTGGGCTTCAGGCATGGCTGGATCCAGGTGCCAATGCAATGTCTCCAGTTTTAGTTCTTTTCTATCTGTTGACTCTCTTCTCTCTCTGTCAACTTCATTCTAAGGCAGGGTTCTCCCAAGCCCCTGGTAACTCCAGAAGTACATCTTCATTGCTCTATGTTCCACAGAAAGAGACATTCTTAATACTTCTGCAGAATCCTAGAATAAAACTTAGTAGACTGACTTGGGTCACACATTTACTCTTTTTTTTTTAAATAAATGTATTTATTTTATTTTTGGCTGCGTTGGGTCTTTGTTGCTGCATGCGGGCTTTTCTGTGGTTGTGGCGAGGGAGGGTTACTCTTTGTTGCCATGCGCAAGCTTCTCGTTGCGGTGGCTTCTCTTGTTGCAGAGCACCGGCCCTCGGCGTGTGGGCTTCAGTAATTGTGGCACACGGGCTCAGTAGTTGTGGCTCGCGGGCTCTAGAGTGTAGACTCAGTAGTTGTGGTGCACAGGCTTAGTTGCTCCGCGGCATGTAGGATCTTCCCAGGCCAGGGCTCGAACCCGTGTCCCCTGCACTGGCAGGCAGATTCTTAACCACTGCGCCACCAGGGAAGCCCCACACATCTACTCTTGAAACAATCACTTGACCAGAGCAATCAATGCTCAGTTAACCAGACTTGAGTCGTAGTGGAACCCCTGAAGCTGATGGCACGGACAGCTCCGTGGAGTCACCTTTCACACAGAAGGATGGGTTCCGGACATAAATCAGGCTGCTGTTATCAGACGAAAGGAACATAGACTCTAGGCCAGCTAAAGAAAGCGTCTGACCTTGTGAGTGGCCTTGGGATGAATGAAATAAACAATGACCTCTAGCCAATATCTATTGAGTGCCGGCAGTGTTCTAGAAAGTTCTAGGTCCTGGAGTCCAGCAGCAAACAAAAAGGCAAAGGCATGGCTCTCACAAGTTAAGTCAAATCGATGTCTCTGTGCCCATGCACGTCTTTCCCGAATGCTGTAAGACACTGAGCCTTCACACTCTCCCCTCTCACACAGGTTGGAGCCAGAGGAATGGGCTAGATATTTCCCTTTGTTAGAGATTTTGGCTCAGCCTGGACTTCATTCCGGATACAACATGTGGACATTGCAAGGCTGTACCTGTAATTTTTAGCCCCTTTCTGAAAAACTCAGACCAATTTTAGCTCTACCTGGAACCACTGCATAACTTTGGACAAATTAGTAAACCTTTCTGAGCCTTCATTTTCTTATTGGTGCAATGAAATTGTTGGGACAGGTGACCACATATTATAGCACTAATATCCAGTGCATCTCAAAGTAGGGCCTGTAGGGGTGAGATAGGTCATGAGAGGTAGAAAAGGGAAGGACACGTAATAGGGCACTCAGCCTGTCCTTGGAGCTGGGGAGATGAGGGGAAGCAGTGAGGACTGTGGCATGCCGGCGAGCATATCTCCTGTCCAAAGCTTCAGGGAGTTGTTGCCAGGAGTGAATACAGGTCCAGTGCTATCAGTGTCCAGTTCTTCAAGAGACTCTAGAAATTTTGATTTTTATCTGAACTCTTCCGGGCTCTAAAATGTTGGCATCTCATTCAAATAGTTTTAAATACAGTGTAGGCCAAGCAAAATACATCGGTGGCCAGATGTCACACGATAGGGACTGTTTGCTCCAGGGACTGTGATGGGATGGGGTCTGGGCCCACTAAAGCCAGAACTATCAGAGTTCCCTGGTTGTCCAGTGGTTAGGACTTGGTGCTTTCACTGCCGAGGGCCTGAGTTAGTTCCCTGGTTAGGGAACTAAGATCCTGCAAGCCTTGTGGTGTGGCATAGACAGATAGATAGACAGATAGATAAAATAAAGCAAGCACTATCCCTCGTGCCCTCTGCCAAGGAAGGGCCCTTGTCTCTGGGGAGACAATCAGTTTCAGTGCCTCTAAACTAAAGAATATGCAAGGCAAGACAGTTGTAAGAGTCTGTGTCACTGAATCTGATACGACTGCTTGTTTGGGCCAAGGCCCCAAATCTGGAATATTCCAGCTGGTGTCAAGCCTCAGTGCTGCATCGGCTGTACAACTGAGCCTCCCAGGTCTCCCACTTAAGTATTGGGAAACACCCTCTGAATCCGTGGCCCCTGGGGCGGCAGGCTTCTGTGGTTGTTTGCTGGGATTGCCTTGACAAAGTACCGCTAACTGGGCAGCTTAAACCACAGAAATGTATTATCTCACAGTTCTGGAGGCCAGAAGTCCGAGACCAAGGTGTTGGTAGGGTTGGTTCCTTCCAAGGGTCATGAAGGAGAATCTGGTCCATGTCTGTCTCCTGGCGTCTGATGGCTGCTGGCAATCTGGCGTTCCTTGGCTTGGACCCCAACCTCTGCCTTCACGTTCTCATGGTGTTCTCCCTGTGTGCGGGTCTGTCCAGATTTCCGCCTTTTTATAAGGACACCAGTCATATTGCATTAGGACTCCAGCATATCTTTTTTGGGGGTCACAATTCCACAACCCATAACAGGTGCCGAGTGGGGTCCCTATGGCTTTGCCTGGGACCCCCCTCCTGCTCTCATCAGCTTCCTGCAAAGCTCCTGTGCTCTGGCCCCTCCAGCATGCCCACCCACCCTCACCCGCTTCCCAGCCTCGTTCAATCCCAGGAGTCTTCTTTCTGTTCTCTCCGCTCTCCTACCTCTTTCCTGCTGCGAGGCCTTCTCAGAATGTGTTTCCTCCTTCTGGAGCAAGTTCCCGCCCCCTTAGCACCTACTCACCCTGTAGGTCTCAGCCTAAATATAATTTCCCCAAGTGAGGCCTTCCTTGACTCACCCCCTCCCATTCAGATCTCCCCTGGGTCCCTGCGTTGTTCTTTTTTATCTCATCCTGGTTTTCTCCTCCCGTTTGTGCTTATAGAGTCACTTGTGCCCCTCCTTTTCAGAAATCACATCAGTTTTGTTTATCTGGCACATAGTAGGTCCCCAGTAATTACTCGTGGAAGGAACAAATGGGTGAGTGAGTTTCCTTTAGGACCTCCCCGGGCCTCAGTTTCCCCAGGTGAGAGAAGATGTGGCTGGCCAAGCCTGTTATCCCAGGGAGGACATTGTCCCTGGCCCTGGCAGGATCCTCACAGCTATTTTGGGCCTCTTTGTTGTCCCGTGTTGCCCGGTACCTCAGGGGACCATGCAAAGGGTGTATCATGGGTCAGGGCATGTCACGGGCCCACTCACTGGCTACTTGCTGTGCTGCAGCTCCCGTGGTGGTGGCTCGGCATTTGGTAAGCAGGCACAGGTTGGAAAATGCCCCCAGGATACGGGAATGTGTTTCCTGGAGCCCGCTCTGGCACTTGGCTTCCTGGCAGAGGAATGAGCGCTCCCTTCATTCTGGCCTGGAGCCGGGTTTTTCTGCTCCAGGAAGGGTCTGGTCCTCCACGGAGCTGCCTGTGAGAGGGGAGGGAGGGGAGCTCGGGGCTGCCAGCCAAGGGCGGTGGGGAGGCTTCAGGGCCTGGGGAAGGACCCATGGATTGGGGCAGGAGGCTCGGGAGGGAGCTTTTGGAATTTCGTCAAACCTCGGTCCCCCCAAAACTGAATGCTTAGCTGTCCCTCCCTCGCAGAGGGCCTGTGAGGATTAAATGACCCAGGCAGAGCTGTTTCAATGTTTGGTGAAGAAATGCTCAGTTGGGTGGTAGCTGTTATAATGCAGACCATTGTCTTTTTGTATGATTTTTCTTCTCCTGGGAGTGTTGGTAGCTTTCAACAGATCCTTAAAAGGTGTGTGACCTCATAGGATCTGTGCCCTCAAAAACGGTCAGATTCTGGCTTGGAGTCTGTGGGGTCAGTGGTGCTGAATGGCCAAGTCTGCCAAGCCTGCTGCAGACCAGTGAGGGGCCTCCAGGTGGCCTCGAGGCACTGAGGTCTGTGTCCCTTGAGGCTCTTTCCTGAGACCTGAACACACCTATCCCTCCAGCACAGGGGCCCGCACCTCCGCCTCAGAGCCAGCCAGTGCATTTTTTCTCTCCTTTCTCCTCCAGGCCTCAAGGGCCAAGGCACGGAGCCAGATGTCAACTCGTCAAGGAGACTGATTAAATGCAGCTTTGCCGGGGGTGGATGGCTTGGTGTCCTTGGCCTGGAGTGGCAATCGATAAGCAATTGTTTTTCTGCTGGCAAGAAGAAAAATTCTCCATTAACTGTCTCAGGTGCTGCCAGACTAGTTTTCTTTTCAGGAACTCTGCAGCCATGTCAGAGGTGGCTCTGGGAGGGAGGACGGGCCAGTGGAGGGGAGGCAGGCCCACGCTGCCAGGGCTACAGAGCACACACAGGAGGAGGATCATTCTGGAGCATAGCCTGGCAGGTAGTAGGCATTCAGGAAGTATTTGTTGAAAGAAGAGCTTTTTGAGCACTTAACCATGCACCAGACATGAATACTGAGTTCTTAGTTCAGTTAGTCCTCATGACTCTCGGGTGAGTGCCCATTTTATAGAAGAGAAAACTGAGGCTGTGGCCCCAGGCAGTCGAACTTCAGGGACCCTGCTTTTCCTCTCCTGGGAAATAAGGATTATAAAAAGGATATGTAAAGGAACAGCAGCTGAGACCATGGAGAACATTGAACTTGGGTTGTATTCTTTCACGGATGAGGAAGCCAAGACAGGGACACATTTAATGATTTCTTTCTCAGATACAGTCAGAGTGGGATAAAGGGTTAGGAGATAGAGCCAACTGCTCCCTCCCTCTGCCTGGTGCCCCAGAGGTAGCACTCGGGCCTGATCATCCTAACTCCTATTGTGGTTACAGTTACTTTCTTTTAAAAATTCATTTCTGAATAGTTACTCTTTGCACACTTACTTTTACAAAAGTAAAAGTAAATCAGTGAAAGTTAGGTCCCTCCCACCCTGCCCCCCCCCCCACTTCTGCAAACCGGTTATCTTCTCTTGAGGCCACTCTTATCATTTTCTTGTGTATCTTTCCAGAAATATGCTCTGCATACGATTATGTATGCGCGTATGGCCCTTTCCCCCCTATGCCAACATCAGCATCCGAATGCCTTGGTTTTTTCCATGTAACAGTGTGTCTTGGAGCTAATTCACATTAGGATGTACAGAGTCACCTCTTTTAAAATAAATGCATGATTTTCTCCTGGGCTACATGTACCTCATTTTATTTACTCAGTCCCCTGTGGATAGTCATTTCAAACCACACTACCAAAATAATTTTGTACGTATATCATTTTTTTTTTATCTGTGAGATTGTCTTTAAGGTAAATTACTCCCAGGTGCAGAATTGTTAAGTCAAAGGTATGTGCATTTGGAATTTTGTTAGATATTGGTGAATTTCCCTTCATAAAGGTGATACTAATTCATACTGCCCATAGCCTCATCAAAATAGTGCCGTTATTATATTTTTTGTCTTTGCCAATCCAATAGTTGGAAAAAAGATATTTCATTGTAGCTTTATTATTATGATTATTATTTTAATTTTGGTAAAATATATATAACATAAAATTTACCATTTTAACCGCTTTTAGATGTACAATTCAATGGCACTGTTTACATTCAGAATGTTGTGCAGCCATCACCACTATCCATTTCCAGAACTTTTTCGTCACCCCAAATAGAAACTCTTAAGCAATGACTCCCTGCTCCCCTCTCCCCCGGTCTCTGGTAACCTCTATTCCAAAATTTCTGTCTCTATGAATTTGCCTATTCTATAAGTGAAGTCATACGGTATTTGTCCTTTAATATTTGGCGTGTTTCACTTAGCATGTTTTCAAGGCTCATCCATGTTGTAGCATGTGTCAGAACTTTATTCCTTTTTATAGCTGAATAGTGTTCTGTTGTATAAATAGACCACATTCTGTTTATCTATTCTTCCATTGATGGAAACTTGGGACATTTCTACCTTTTGGCTATTGTGAATAATGCTGCTGTGAACATGGGTGTATAAGTATCTGTTTGAATCCCTGCTTTCAATTCTTTTGGGGATATATATACCTAGAAGAGAAATTGCTGAGTCAAATGATAATTCTACATTTAACTTTTTGAGGATCCACCAAACCATTTCGTTGTAGTTTGAAGTTGCACTTCTCTTACTATAACTGAGACTGAGCATCTTGTCACATGACTGAGTACTTTGTTATTCCTTTACACTGTACTCTGTGTTCAAAAATTGTGCCATGTCTGGGCTGGCATGCTGTTGTTAGTTCCTTAGTGCCTTTCCCATTGATCTTTCCCTGCTCCACAAGGGACCCCATCTGCCCACGTCATGGTCCAGATTGCATACATAGAAGCTATTCCATAAATACTTATTGCAGGACTGTCCCAAGCAGGCGGGTAGCATTTCTCTGCCCCTCAACCAAGCCCTCCAGGAAGCACTGGCTTTCTGTTCCCATCTTTACTTCCTCTGTATCCCCCCACTGCCACCCAGTGTCTTAAAGAGATATCATTTTATTCATTCATAAAATCTCTCTACCCAGCCCTCACTGTTTTCCTGGCACCTTTGTGACGTGAGTGATCAGCACAGAGCTGCCACTGTCTGCATCTGTGGATATACTCCCTGAATTCCAGTGGTACCTGTGACATTTGTCCAGCAGAATTTGTCAAACATACAAACCGAAGGTTAATATTCTGTCCCAGAGACAGAAGGAATTGACAGTCTAAGGGAGTGTGTCAATCTTTTTTTGTTTTAATTCACATAACATAAAATTAACTATTTAAAAATGAGGGTATAATGGCAAACCAACAAGCTAGGGTGCTTGTGAAATTATCCTGAGGTGTGGAAGATATTTTATAAACTGTAAAGAGCTGTCTGAATCATTGCTATTGTGAAGGGATGCAGCCTAGAGGTCACCATGTGGAAGTGTTTCATTTGGCCTGCCCAGCTTTTTAAAATATTTAAAATAATTGCTAATTAAAAAAAAAATCAAGAGATCTCACTTAACATCCTGGCTTTAGGGCTTCTCTTGAAAAAAAAAAAAAAGTGGGGGGGGTTGGGGAGATAACCAGACAATTCTATGCCCCAATCCCTGTTTAACAACAATTGGCTTGAGCTGGAAGTAGCTGCCACCTTTGTAGGAGGCATGGGTGCTCTATTTTGGGGTTTTCTCATACTTGGTTTCTACAGGAATTGAATTTGGGATTCTTGTTTATGTGAGGAGGGGCTTTTAAGATGAGGAAATGTGAAACAACAGGGTCCTACTGTATAGCACAGGGAACTATATTCAATATCCTGTGATAAATCATAATGGAAAAGAATATAAAACAGAATGTATGCATATGTATAACTGAATCACTTTGCTATACAGCAGAAACTAACGCAGCGTTGTAAATCAACTATACATCAATTAAAAAAATAGGATACAGTGAGGAAATGTGGAGTAAGCTCTTCTATATAGACGCAAAAGATTTCAGATCACACTGTGTTTTGCGAGATATTTTTTTCAAGGACGGCGACTCAAAGCAGGAACGAGGCACCAGTCTGGCCCAGCAGGAGAGACCCCCTTCCCTGCCGCACAGGATGGGGGCAGGTGACCCTTCCTCTCTCTGCAGGTGGCGCCGCTGCCGGATGGGAGTGCCCGGGCACGTGTGTGTCGCATGAGGTCGGCACATGCACCATGTCATCATGCGTCTCTAGCCAGCCCAGTAGCGACCGGGCCGCCCCCCAGGATGAGCTGGGGGGCGGGAGCGGCAGCAGCAGCAGCAGCGAAGGCCAGAAGCCCTGTGAAGCCCTGCGGGGCCTCTCGTCCCTGAGCATCCATCTGGGCATGGAGTCCTTCATCGTGGTCACTGAGTGCGAGCCGGCCTGCGCTGTGGACGTCGGCCTGGCCCGGGACCGGCCCCTGGAGGCCCCTGGCGGAGAGGTCCCCCTCAACGTCTCCGGGTCCCAGGCCCGGCCCCACCTCTCCAGTCGCAAGCTCTCTCTGCAGGAGCGGTCCCTGCTGGATGCGAATGGGCGCTGCGTCTACCCGGCCCTGACCCTCTCGCCCCTGGGCTCTCCGCAGTCCTCGCCGCGGCTGCCCCGGAGGCCCACGGTGGAGTCGCACCACGTCTCCATCACCGGGATGCAGGTATGTGAGCAGCGGCCCCTGGTGCCCTGCCCCGCGCCCGGAATGTCTCCGCGTTAGGTTGGGCTCCCCCAGAAGGATTCCAGCGCAGCCAGTTGATTGGGGAGGTGACCCCAGGAAACCCAGGGAGACGTCAATAAAGGGTGCATGTTGGAGCCAGTTACCCCTGTGGGCAACCGGGCCTCCATCTCTGGGCAGCCCTGGGAGACAGTGTAGGACATGAGCCCCAGAGTTATTCCACCTGAGGGCCAGTTATTCCACCTGGTGTAACAGGGCTGGGCCTGTTACAACAACTGCTGGCAGTCCCTGAGTGTGGGCAGAGCATCTCTGGGACAGACAGAGCCTCTCACAAAGAGATGCACGTGCTGGCAGTTGGAAGTTGTGCTGGGGACTCTGAAATGGGGATGGTGGGTCAGTGAGAGGCCTCACACCCTGACAAACAGCACGGCCCCAGTTCCTGACTGTTTGCCTTCCCAGGCACTGCCCTCAGCACTGTACCTGCACTTCTCACTTGATCTTTACCATAAGCTTCTGGAAGGTGGGTTGGAACTCAGATCCCCAGCAGGGTTCACAGGGCCTGGTCCGCCCCCGCCCCACCTCCTGCCCCATCTCCTACCTTTGTGCGGCCAACTCACAGAGCTCCGACCTTACCCACTTCTTTGTCTTCCTCATTCCCTCCGTTAGGCCTTTACCCTTGCCGTTCCCTCTGCTTGGAACCACACCATCCCCCCACCATCTTTGCAAGGACATCTCCATCTGGCTTCCAAGTCTCAACTCAAATATCACCTCCTCTGAAAGGCCTCTCATTCCACCCCCTCTAAGCAGCCTTCCGTCCCTGTCTGTCCTGTTGCCCTGTTGACTCTCCTTCACAGCAGTTGTCACCATCTGATTATCTGTGTGTTTGTTAAGTTGTTTATTGCCTGTTCCCCGCCACTGCCCCCGCCTCAGCTAGGATGTTAGGAACAGTCCTGTCCACCACAGGGTCCCCAGCACTGAGCACGCTGCCTGGCGCATAGTTGCTCAAAAATATTTGTTGAAGGAAGGAATACATTTTATTGGGGGACGCCTGGAAATCAGGAATGGCTTTCTAAAGGGGCTGATATTTAACTACACACTGAGAGTTCACTGCAGGGGGTGAGCATGGCATGAGCAAGGGCCCCGAGGTAGAAGGCATGAGCCCATTAAAAAAAAATTTGTTATTGTTGTTTCATCTCCTACTTTATTAACTAGCCACAGGCCACCTAGGTGACAGAGGTAGTCTCATTCCTCTAATATTCTAGTTTTAAAAGTATGATTACCATAACCCGACTAATTACCAGCTATGTATACCAACATATTCCTTTCCATAGAATTCAGGGTAGGTCAGGGATTCAGTTAACTGGAGTGTGGGGCCCCAAATGGGGGGCACCGTGGAAACAGGGCTGGAGAGCAAGTTCAAGTTTGTATCAGTTAGCAATGAGTCAGCTTAGAGAAACAGACATCTCCCAACAACAGTGGCTTTAACACAATAGGGTTTTCTTAACCATGTGAAATAAATCTAGAGCTAGGCACTGGGGATCGGTGTGGTAGTCGTGTTGTTGCTTTTGCCCTTAAAACCTCATGATCTCAAGATGGCTGCTGTGGCTCTAGCCTTCACAGCTCCATTCCAGGCAGGAAGAAGGAGCAGGGAAGAAAGGCAAAAGATGTCTGCCTCCTAAGTCAGTCCTCTTTCCTGCAAGCTCTACCCAGCAACTTCTGCTTATCTCCCACTAGCCAGAGCACATGGCCACCTTAGCTGTAAGAGAAGCTGGGAAATGAAGTTTTCTAGCCTGGAATGTTGCCACGCAGAGTTCCACTTATAAGGAAGAAAGGAGAGACTGATGTTTGGTGGGCAACTAGACAACTCTGCCAAGGTCAGAGCTTTAGAGGGTTTGAAGGTCAGGCTGTGAAGTCAGGACTTGACTCAAAGCAGCAGCGAGATGGGGCTGATGTGGTCAGAGTGGATTCTTGGAAGATGAACTCAGCAGCCCGTGGGGGCTAGATTATGAGGCAATGAGACCCCTTAGGACAGCTCTGCAGGGCCCCACCTCTGCCTGTCACATCCCTTCAGGACTCAGGGGAATGAAAACAATACTGGAGAGAAACACAAAACAAACTAAAAAGTCCACCAGTGAGGTGAGAGCCCTGTGGGCCCGTTACACAGCAAGTCGAAGATGCAGATCTGACGTGGAACTAACTCCAGTCAAAGGAGGTTGAGAACTGATTTAGTGTGACACCGTCTATGCCTCCCCAACCCCATCCCAAAACAGTACTCTATTTTCTACAGATGCATGTATGTGTGCATTTACATAGAAAAAGGCCTAGAACTTTATACACCAAACTGATATCAAGGTTCGGGGAGAGGGATAGAATTGGGGCCTGGGAGGGGTTTCAAGGGAAATGTTGGGCTTCTCTGTAACACGTGAAGTTTTGCTTTCTATCGTGTTTCTTTTCCCAGTTTTACTTCTTGTATCACTTAACATGTTCAGCCTAACTATACTGAGGTATAATTGAAGTGAAATAAACTGCACATATTTCAGATGTGCAGTATGATCAGTTGTGATGTATGTCCCTAAAGCCATCACCCCCATCAGGATCGCAGACATTTCCAGCACGCCCAGCAACGCATCCCTCCCCCACCTCCCCTTTCCCAGGTAGTGGCTGACCTGCCTTTTTTCATTATAGATTAGCTGACAAGTTCTGGAGTTTTATATAAGTGCAATCATTTAGTGTGTGCTCTTTTTGAGCTTAGCTTCTTTCATAGCATAAGGATTTTGTGATTGATCCGTATTTTTTCACATACCAGTAGTTCATTCCTTTTAATTGCTAAATAGTATTCCATTGTACAGATATATACCATAGTTTGTTGATCCATTTACCTATTGATGGACATTTGGATTGTTTCCAGTTTTTGACTATTACTAATAAAGCTGTTGTGAACATTTGTATACAAGTCTTTGCATGGACACAAGTTTTCACTTCTTTTGAGTGAACACCTAGGTGTAGAATGGCTGGGTCATATGGGAAGTGCTTGTTAAGAAACTGCCAAACTGTTTTCCAAAGAGGCTGCACCATTTTACATTCCTACCCATAGCATATGAAAGTTTCATTTGCCCTACATTCTGACAATACTTGGTTTGGTCTGTCTTTTTGATTTTAGCCAATTTAGTGGGTGTGGCTTTAATTTGCATTTCCCTGATGAGTAATGATGTTGAGCATCTTTTCATGTGCTTATTGATCATTTGTGTACCTTCTTTGGAGAAATAGCTTATCAAATCTTTAGCCCATTTTTAATTGTGTTTTCTTTTTATTAATGAGTTGTAGGGGTTCTTATTTATTTATTTATTTATTTATTAAAGTTTTTTTCTTTTTTTTGGTTGCATTGGGTCTTCATTGCTATGCTTGGGCTTTTCTCTAGTTGTCGCGAAGTGGGGCTACTCTTTGTTGCGGTGTGCAGGCTTCTCATTGCGGTGGCTTCTCTTGTTGTGAAGCACGGGCTCTAGGTGCGCAGGCTCAGTAGTTGTGTCTTGTGGGCTCTAGAGCGCAGGCTCAGTAGTTGTGGCACATGGGCTTAGTTGCTCCGCGGCATGTGGGATCTTCCCCGACCAGGGCTCGAACCCGTGTCCCCTGCACTGGCAGGTGGATTCTTTTTTTTTTTTTTTTTTTTTTTGCGGTACGCGGGCCTCTCACTGCTGTGGCCTCTCCCGTCGCGGAGCACAGGCTCCGGACGCGCAGGTCCAGCGGCCATGGCTCACGGGCCCAGCCGCTCCGCGGCACGTGAGATCCTCCCGGACCTGGGCACGAACCCGCGTCCCCTGCATCGGCAGGCGGACTCTCAACCACTGCGCCACCAGGGAAGCCCGTGGCAGGCGGATTCTTAACCACCACGCCACCAGCGAAGCCCAGAGTTCTTTATATGTTCTCGATACCAGTCTTTTGTCCACTGTGTTACAAATAGTTTCTCTCAGTCTGTGTCTTACCTTTTTTTCTCAGTAGTGTTTCTTTTTTTTTTTGCGGTATGCGGGCCTCTCACTGTTGTGGCCTCTCCCGTTGCGGAGCACAGGCTCCGGATGCGCAGGCCCAGCGGCCATGGCTCACGGGCCCAGCCGCTCCGCGGCATATGGGATCCTCCCAGACCGGGGCACGAACCCGCATCCCCTGCATCGGCAGGCGGACTCTCAACGACTGCGCCACCAGGGAGGCCCTCAGTAGTGTTTCAAAGAGCAAAAATTTTAATTTTGATTGAAATCCAATTTATCATTTGTTTCCTTTTATATTTTGCACTTTTTTTTATACAAAAAAGAACTTTTGAGAAACTGTTAAGAAACTTTTGTTTGTGCTAAGGACACTCAGATTTTCTCCTCTTGTATCACTTTACATTTTTTACAGGATAACACAGTCATGGATTATTGTTTAATTTTAAATTAACTTTTAAAAAGTAAATAAATGAACTTTTTAAAAGTGGGAAGAACCTTTAAAATGGGTATTAAAAGAGTACATACTAGGGCCTCCCTGGTGGCGCAGTGGTTGAGAGTCCGCCTGCCGATGCAGGGGATACGGGTTCGTGCCCCGGTCTGGGAGGATCCCATATGCCGCGGAGCGGCTGGGCCCGTGAGCCATGGCCGCTGGGCCTGCGCGTCCGGAGCCTGTGCTCCGCAACGGGGGAGGCCACAACAGTGAGAGGCCCGCATACCACAAAAAAAAAAAAAAAAAAAAAAAAGAGTACATACTATATAATTACGCTCTTACAATGTACAAAAGCTGTGCTGCTCGGGGCTTCCCTGGTGATCCAGTGGTTAAGACTCCAGGCTTCCACTGCAGGGGGCATGGGTTCAATCCCTGGTCTGGGAACTAAGCTCCTACATGCTGCGTGGCACAGCCAAAAAAAAAAAAACACCCAACAACAACTGTGCTGGTAGAAGTCAGGATAGTGGTCACCCTGGACAGGGGCCAGTATACGGGAGATGCTTCTGGGGAGCTGGGAATGTTCCCTTTCTTGATTTGGGTCCTGGTTAAGGTGTTTGTTAAGTTTGTGAAAAATGTATCTAGCTGCAAACTTACAATTCATATTCTATGTGTTTCTACTTATTTTCCAGGATTGTGTACAGCTGAATCAGTACACACTGAAGGACGAAATTGGAAAGGTAAATATCCCAGGAGCCAGGCTGGTTTTCCATACCTACCAAGGATGTCTCAGATACTGTGGAGGGAACTCCACTAGATTTGGGAGTGGGAGAGGAGTCCTTGGAGATGAGGCTGGGAAGGGGAGGGTTTTGTCACTTATGGTCCATCTGTTTTGTTTTATTTTGTTTTGTTTTTACAACGTACTGTGTTTCTACAAAAGCTCACAAAGCTTCCAGGGAAATTCCATATCACCAACATTGGTGTTGGCTTTTTTTCTCCTTAAGGTACTCTCACACCTGTTTTTGCTTTTATATCAGCCAATGGGCAGTATCATTGCAAGGGTCAAAAACTCAAATGCCAACAGAGAGCAAGTGAATAATATAAATGAGGAAAACATGCTAGGTATAAGACAGTAGGGAGTGGTGAGGACTGTGGCAAACTGTTAACATATGGAAATGATTATGGCTCCATATCCATATCAGAATCTGGATTTTTATATCTGACCTGTTTTAAAATGTTGGCCACCAATTCAAACTTTCTAAAAACTGCAGATCCAACAGCATACAGGGTGGATTTTGCCAATGGGCTGCCAGTTTGCAAGCTCTGTATTAGGGTCCTCATTTTGCAGATCATAACTTCTGGATAGTATGTCACAGGCATCTCCCTTTATCCAGGGCTCCTATGGCGTGGTCAAGCTGGCCTACAATGAAAATGACAATACCTACTACGTAAGTATCCACATCCCCCTCCCTGCCCCCATCCTTGTCCAAAGAAAAAGACTCCTTTCTAGCACTTGCCTTCCTGGAAGGTTTTCTTAGCTGTTGACTCATTTTATTCTTAGGTCATGTTTATTCTGTGCATTAGGAAGGAAGTGGGGAAATGGGGAGGTGAAGTGATTGGCTCAGGAAGATTGAGTGAATAAATTCAGCAAACGTCTCATATCCTTACTCTGGGCTACCCTTTCTACATCCTCCGTAGCAGTAAGAACTGGGTGGTAGTGAGACAAACTGCCCTGTGGCTGAGACTTTGAAATCAGTCCAATGTGGGTTCAAATCCTTGCTCTCCTGTGTGCCAATTATGTGTCCTTGGACAAGTGACATAAATGCTGAAACTCAGTTTCCCCACGTGTAAAATGTCCCTTGCCCATCACTCCAGCTCACTTGTGTCTTGATTCAGTGGTAGCGAATCCCAAGGTTTGTGGCCTCCCAGCTGGGAGAGCTGACCTGGAACCTTGGAAGTACCCTCCAGCCTGGAGGGACCCCAGGACTCCAGCTTCCACACAACCTGTGGAGTTGATCCATTCCAGTGACAAGGTGCTCACTACATTGTCCTGTGGCTGCTGGGACACTGACAGCTTGGGCAGGCGTAGGAGTGGAAGGAACTCTCCCTCCACCCTCCTCCCCATTTTAACCAGGATGTGGGGTCTTTCCTCCCACAGGCAATGAAGGTGCTGTCCAAAAAGAAACTGATCCGACAGGCGGGCTTTCCACGTGAGTTTGTTGGGCCAGGGCCTTTGTTCTTAGGTGCAGGGGCTGGGGCAATACAGAGAAGACCCACTGAATGGTGTCCCCTGCAGAGGTGTCCTGGGTGGATTCCCCTAAGACAGCATTGGGCCTCCTGCTGACGTTTTAAAATTCATTTTCTTTTAAAAATATTTATTGAAGTAATATAGGTATCAAGTAAAAAGAATCCCTCAGAGGAAAACAGTTTGACTGTTCCTCAAAAAGTTAAACATGCTGTGACCATATGACCCAGCAATTCTACTCCTAGGCATATATACCCAAGAGAATTGAAAACACATGTTCACACAAGCTCATACATGAAGGCTCATAGTAGCACTATTCATAATAGCCAAAATGTAGAAACAACCCTAAATGTCTGTCAACGGATGAATGAATAAACAAAAGGTGGTCTGTCTAGTCAATGGAATATTATTCAGCCATAAAAAGAAATGAAATTCTGATACGTGCTGCAACGCAGATGACCTTGAAAACATGATGCTAAGTGAAAAGCCAGACAAAAAAGGCCACATATTGTATGATTCCACTTATATGAAATGTCCGGAATAGGTAAATCCACAGAGACAGCAGATTAGTGATTTCCAGGGGCTGGGGTTAAAAGGCAGTGGGGACTGACTGCTAATAGGTATGAGTTTTTTTGTGGGGGAGTTGAAAATGTTCAAGACTTAGTGGTGAGGGACTTCCCTGGTGCTGCAGTGGTTAAGAATCTGCCTGCCAATGCAGGGGACATGGGTTCGATCCCTCGCCCGGGAAGATCCCACATACCACAGAGCAGCTAAGCCCGTGCACCACAACTACGGAGCCTGTGCTCTAGAGCCCGCTTGCCACAAGTATGGAGCCCACTCGCCACAAATACTGAAGCCCGTGCACCCTAGAGTCCGTGTGCCACAACTGCTGAGCCTACGTGCTGCAACTACTGAAGCCCGTGCACCTAGAGTCCGTGCTCCACAAGAGAAGCCACTGCAGTGAGAAGCCCGTGCACTGCAATGAAGGGTAGCCCCTGCTCGCCACAACTAGAGAGAAAGCCTGTGTGCAGCAAGACCCAATGCAGCCAAAAAAAAAAAAAAAAGACCTAGTGGTGATGGTTTCACAACCTTGTGAATGTTCTAAAAACCATTAAATTATATATTTTAAAATGATGAATGAAAAAAATTGAAATACCATAAGGTATTTCAATTATATCTACAAAAATGCAAAAGAACAGAAGAGTGTATAATGGAGATCAACAGTTTCTTGCTGTACTCCTCCCTCTCCCTATAGGCAGCCCCCACTTTTAGCTCTTTTAGGAGCTGGTAGTTACTGCATGTGATCAGGTGTAGGTGAGCATATGCTGCTCTAGCATAAGCTCCCTGCCAGCAGTGCTGAGCAAAATGTTGGCTTGAGCTGAAAAGAGAAAGTAGATAAGAGGAAACATAAATCGCAAAACCCTGTCCTATCACCAGGACCCTGGTTTATCCTGCTTATCTGAACTCTGAGCCCGATAATATCCTTGTGCCATTATTTCTTGATTTATTAATTTTTGACATTTACTTCTGACTTCCTCTGAGGATGACTTAAACCACTCCTTTCCTCCCTTTCCCTAACCAGGCAATGAGGTGATACCACGATGTTCAGCTCCTTTGTTGTTACTGCCCTTGTCACTTTCTTCCTTGTTACAGCAGATGCAGCAAGTATCTTTCCTTGGAACTTGCCTTGCTTCTGTTCACATCCCACTCTGACACCTGCACCTCTGCTTTTACTTTTCCAAGGCTGACACATCCACATTCTGTTCTGTTAGTCACACTTAGATCCTTACTTACATATAACATGCAGTGTAAGTGTTTTGACTGTGGACCTTTCCATCACTGTGACCTTTTGACTATCAGTCACTGCAGGGCCAAGCAAGTCCTTTGTTTTTTCTCTCATCAGCTCTTCCTTCTTTTCCTATCCTGGACTTTATTTTATATCTCTGCTACTTCCATGAGTTATGTAGGTGAAGGATAATGTTTTTGTCCATCTTATGGAGTGGGAAAACCGAGCCCCAGGGAGGGGAATATTGAGATCGCTGAACTAGACCTCAGACTTCTTTTCCTTGTACCTCAGTGGACTCTTGATTCTCACTGTGGCCTGGGGAATGGGACAGGAAGGAGAGAATGAACAGAAGGCTGGGCAAGGGGACTGGGTCTCCAGTGTTTCCAGAAGCAGAGGAGTCAGATGAAGAGAAGGCTGTTTAAAGCCCCCTGGTGGGGGATTCCCTGGTGGTGCAGTGATTAAGAATCTGCCTGCCAGTGCAGGGGACACCGGTTCGATCTCTGCTCCGGGAAGATCCTACAACTACTGAGCCTGCGCTCTAGAGCCTGTGAGCCACAACTACTGAGCCAGTGCGCCACATCTACTGAAGCCCATGTGCTCTAGGACCTGCGTGCCGCAACTACTGAGCCCACGTGCTGCAACTGCTGAAGCCTGTGCGCCTAGAGCCCATGCTCTGCAACAAGAGAAGTCACTGCAGCGAGAAGCCTGTACACCGCAAAGAAGAGTAGCTCCCGCTCGCTGCAACTAGAGAAAGCCCACATGCAGCATCGAAGACCCAACACAGCCAAAATAAATAAATAAGTAAATAAAGCCCCCTGTATGGCATCAGCCATTCCAGCCCTTCTGAGAGCCCCCCCACTTCATTTGTCCTGCCTACAGTCCCCCTCTGCAGAGGAAAGTCTCTTTGCCCTGACTCTGGATGGTTCATGTCTCCTCCAGGTCGCCCCCCTCCCCGAGGGACCCGGCCAGCCCCCAGGGGCTGCATCCAGCCCAGGGGCCCCATTGAGCAGGTGTACCAGGAAATTGCCATCCTCAAGAAGCTGGACCACCCCAACGTGGTGAAGCTGGTGGAGGTGAGGTGGGGAGACATGGAGGAGAGAGGGAGGAATGGTGATGGTCCAGCCCTGTCTCTGTTATTATCAAAATGCCATACCACTGGTTTCCAGGGAGAGCCACATCACATCAAACAGCTTGTTGCAGGGCTGAGTGGTAGTTATTTCTCCAGGCTCCTTCACCCTGTTATTTTGTGTAATCCTCATCCTTCGCTCGGACTACTACTTCCATTTTATAGATGAAGGAATTGAGGCTCAGAGGGATACTGAGGCTTGCCCTTCACCTGTTTCTCTTTTTGGAGCTGGTTCTCCTTCTACTATACATATGTGTAGGTGTAGCACAAAAGCAGCCATTTGCATGTAAACAAATGGGCCTGGCTGTGTTTCGATAAAACTTTACTTTCAGAAACAGGGGAGGGCCAGATTTGGCCTGTATGCTGTAATTTGCCGACCCCTGCTCTAGATCTCACACTTTGTGGTCTCAAGACCCTTTTATGCTCTTAAAAATAATTGAAGAATGCAGAAAACTTTTGCTTATGGGGATTATGTTTATTAATATTTATCACATTAGAATTTAAAACTGAGAAACTAAACAAATTTTTAATTCATTTAAAAACAACAATAATCCTACACATTAACGTAAGTGATTTTTTCAAAGAAAAATAACAGAACTCTAGGTAGGCAAGTGCCTGGGTCTGACTTTTCCTCGAAGGGCAGGGCTTAGAGTTCCAGGTTGGCTGTCCCAGGCCTCTGCCTAGGATGCATCCCTTTCTCAGGGCTCTTGTCCTGTGACTCTTAGATGACTAGGGAAGGCGAGTGTGGTATGGGAAGAGGTGGGAGGACCAGTCTAGCCAAGGAGTCTCTTTGTTTCTTCCCAAAAGAAGAGAGATGGTGGCTGCAGGCTATCTCCACCTGTCACACCGAGTTTCACAATTTCAACTCACTGATGCTTGAGTCGGCCATCTTAGAGGAAGCCCAAGGGCACTTGGTTAGCGCATGTGTCTGGGTCCTGGCAGGATCTCCCTTCTCCCTTGTGCCCTGTGGTGTGTGGGCTCCCCATCCAACAAGACTCTTTGCCAGCTTGCCTGTTCATTCATTCATCAGACATTTCCTGAGCACCTACTAGGTGCCTAGTCCTGTTAGAGGGCACCAAGGAGGCAACCAAGGTGGATGCAACATGGTGCCTGCCCTTTGGAGAGAGGAAGATAGAAATAGTGATAAAATGAAAGCAGGAAGGCCGTAAAAGAGAGAAAGAAAGTGCTGTGGCAGTTCCAGGCAGGGAGACATCATTTCCTGCCAGGGCAGGGGGAATGGGGACAGGATTTGAATTTTCACCCTGATGACCAGTCCGTCGTCTCCTAGGAGACAGGTGGGATTCTTACTCAACCTGAGACATTTTCCAGGGAAGGAATCTGCCCCCTCCTTTTTGTAACCTCCTTTCTGGGTATTTAGGACCCTTGAGGATTGGGCTAGAACGCGCTTATTTTCCAGATGGCCATTTGGATCACACACTCTGGGTTTTTTCCTGTGCCCTTCATCTTAACTAGGAAAAACAGTGGAAAGCGCAGCCCTCCCACTGGCAAATGCAGTCATGTGGACGATGCTTCCTCCCTGCTCATACCTTTTCTCCCTCTTCCTCTCTCCTGCTCCTCATCTCCGGCCTGTTCCATGTGGCTATGCCAACAGGTCCTGGACGACCCCAATGAGGACCATCTGTACATGGGTAAGAGAGCCCTTGCTTCCTGCCACCCTTGCTCAGGCAGCTGCTCCTGCCAAAGCCCAGGGGTGCTCTCCAGGCATCCCCTGCCCCTGGCATCTGCCACCCTTTCCTGCTCCAACTGGTCCCCACACAGAAGACTACACCCCTGGTTCAAAGCAGGAGGTGGATAGGAGTTCTTGCTGGGACTTTATCTGGGTGTCCTGTTCATCCATTTGCAGATATTTATTGAGTTCCTACTGTGTGTTGGACACCATTCTAGGCACGAAGAATGCAGTGATGAGTATGAAAGATGAGGCCCTTGCTCTCATGAAGCTGGTATTCTAGTCAGGGAAGACAGATAGTCAACAACTACAGTCGGCCCTCCGTGTCCACAGGTTCTGCATCTGCAGGTTCAACCAAATGTGGATCGAAAATATTAAAAAGAAAAAATTTCAGAATGTTCCAAAAAGTAAAACTTGAATTTGCAAAGAGTAAAAATGCACTGGCACCTATTTACATAGCATTGATATTGTATTAGATACTATAAGTAATCTAGAGATGATTTAAAGTATAGGGGAGGATGTGCATAAGTTATATGCAAATACTGTGCCATTTTAAATAAGGAACTTGAGCATCCATGGATTTTGGTATCCACGGGGGTCCCTGGAACCAATTCCCCATGGATCCCGAGGGATGACTGTAAATAAAGCAGATAATCAACTTCAGATAGATACTCTGAAGAAGATTAAACAGGGTGATGTGAGAGAGA
Organism: Mesoplodon mirus; assembly: GCF_964341445.2. NCBI lineage: Eukaryota > Metazoa > Chordata > Mammalia > Artiodactyla > Ziphiidae > Mesoplodon > Mesoplodon mirus. The sequence continues at coordinate 8,377,507 of NC_138989.1, forward strand.
GATGGAGGGGCCACGGCAGAAAAGAGGTGACCATTTAGCACCTGAGTATCAAGGACACAGCCCTGTTGCATCTGAGGAAGAGCATTCCAGGCAGAGGAAACAGCAGGTACAAAGGCCCCGAGGCTGGTGAGAGCTTAGCGTGTTTGAGAAACATGTGGCTGCAGCAGAGGAAACCAGGGAGAGGGGGTGGGGATGAAGGTGGAGGGCCTGGGAGGCCATGATGGGGCATTTGGAGGCTTGAGGGGCCATTGAAGGGTCTGGGCCCTGCACACTGAAAGGAAGGACTCAGGTATGTCCTCAGAGACCTCGGTTTTAAAAAATGATGAGGACATGGGGCAATTCTCAGTCAGTTCCCAGCATAAGTGCTGATGAGGGAAGGAACTGCAGGACTAATTCAAAGCTGGACAGCAGACTCTCAGGCCCAGGAAGGCGTGATCAGCAGGTCACGTGTCCCGCTGTTGTCTGGCTTGGGTAGGCGTTCAGACTAGCGTATGCATTTCGCGTGGGTACAGATGACAGCCGGGAGGGGTGTTAAGGAGATGAGTGGTATGGGCAGGGCCAAGCCCAGTCTGTATCCTGGATGAGCACAGGGTGATCCTTTGTTGCACAGGGAGTGGTTAATCATAAATAATGGGTCTGGTCTGGAACTAGAGCTCAGAGCTCAATTTCCCCTACAGTAGTTGCCATGGTTCAATTCCAAGGATGCTCTTGTTGCTTAGGACATTTTATTTTTCATCACCCCCTTCAACCCAGGTTTTTATTATGAAAAATGCTAAAGTTGAAAGAAGAGTACAATGAGTACCTGTATGCCTACCGCCCAGATTCAACAGTTAGTAATTTTTGTCATATTTGCTTTATCAGTCTAGCCACCCACCCATCCATTTCTCTGTTTTTTTCTTTTAATTTTATTTGTTTATTTAGTTTTGGCTGTGTTGGGTCTTCGTTTCTGTGCGTGGGCTTTCTCTAGTTGCGGCGAGCAGTGGCCACTCTTCATTGCGGTGCACGGGCCTCTCACTGTCGCGGCCTCCCTTGTTGCGGAGCACAAGCTCCAGACGCGCAGGTTCAGTAGTTGTGGCTCACGGGCCTAGTTGCTCTGCGGCATGTGGGATCTTCCCAGACCAGGGCTCGAACCCATGTCCCCTGCATTGGCAGGCGGATTCTCAACCACGCCATCAGGGAAGCCCTCTCTGTATTTTTTTTGCTGAACCACCCAAGAGTAAAAGTAGCAGACATCTTGACCCTTCAGCCCCTAAACATTTTGGCCTGCATCTCCTACATGATCACAATAATCCTACCGTTATTGCACCTGGAAAAGTTAATGCCAGTTCCTTAAGAGCATCTAGTGTGCAGCCAGATTCCAATTTTAGAACTTTAAAAACCTTCCTTTAGAAACATTTTAGAAGGTACACATAAAGAACATCAGATCTGATAACTTTAAAAAATTGTGAAACATTCATATAATAAAAATATGAACATCACAGAATCATAATTTCTCAAAATGTGGTACCAACACCACTTTAAATATATGAGACGATTTTAGGTGGTATATGGACCAACATTAAAAAAATTTTTTTGATTTAATTTATCATTGCATAGGAAAAGCTATAACCAGCACACTAAACTCATGATTTCCTGGATATTATTACCCAGGATAAGTTTTTAAGGCTAAAAGTTTTAACACTAAGTCAACTTAAAGAAAAGTATGAAATAAACAATAGTTTACGTGGTATATAGATAGGGCCAGATTATAAAAATGGTAGGCAAACGAGTAAGTTGGGGAAATATAGAAGAAATCATAAAATGTAAAAGATAATTTTTGGCCCAGAATGGCATTGCCAGCATAATTTGCTCGCTTGGGGCCCCAGACCTGACACCGAATGGCTTTGGGCTGTTTCTGAGGAGATGGGTTGTTCTTTCAACGAACATTACAGTTTGTCAGGCCCTGTTCTAGGCTCTTCAAGGAACGAAACTTAACTGCCCCCCCCCACTCCCTCAGGGCACTTCATTGCTCTGGTGAGGATGGACAGACACACTCAGACCTAAGTATTAGGCATAGGCTTCCAAGGTGACAATATCATGGGAAAAAGCTAACCTGAGCAGGGACACGGGAGTCAGGAGTTCCAGGTTGGGGAATTGAGAAACAGAATGGCTCCTCGAGATGCCTCACTGAGGTGACATTTGTGCAGGACAGTGGAAACCAGACGGCAGAGGACATTTCACACCATTGTAAAACTTTGCCTTTTACTCTGAGCGAGAAGGGAGCCCCTTGAGGGTTTTGAGCCGAGGAGTTGAATGAGCGTGTAAAGAACGTGACCCAAGCCTCAAAGAAGAGTCTCCTAAGCCATTTGGACCAGGCAGCTTCATGGACAGAGTTTCTCACTTCTTGAGGTGGCAGTGTGGGAAGGAGCCATGCGATTTTGGTATGTGATTCCAGCGGTTTTGAAAAAAATCCCAACACTGTTATTTTTTAGTTTCCAGCCACAGCTGTGTGTGGTGAGGACAGACAGGGCAGTCTGTGAAGCCAGGCTGCAGGTATCAGCAAGGGTTCTGCACCTGCAGGCCTGACCCTCAAAGGGTAGAGAATACGACTGGTATTTCTTGGGGTTAAAAACTTGCCACCACTGCTCGGCTCCAGGAGCGGTGAAACTGTAAGTGCCTGAAAATAGACCTGTTTCAACAGGCCAGCTTCCCTCATGCCAACTGAGCTATAGTGCTTGGGAGGAAGCACAGAAATTCATGAAGCAGCTCTTGAAAGTTAAGTTTGCATAACCAAGGTGGGAAAGAGAGCTGAGGGGACCAGTGCTCCTGTCGGTGGAAGCCTTACCTTCAGCGCCATTACTTTTGCTTCTAACCACAGCCTGAAGCCACAACAGATTTCCCCTAACTACGGGTTTGGCCAACACTGGTTGATGAATGTGAAAACAGGGTGGGGCCCTCGGGGAGTTAAGTTCCTTTTCAGGTCAGAATCTTTAAGCCCTCTTTTTGTCTGAGGAGCCGGCTCTTTCCCCTTGGCCACCTCAGCCCTTGGACAACCTTTGAAACAACCCTTCTTCCATAAGAAGCTCCAGTGTGGGTAGATGCTTCCAGAAAACAGACAATTCCAAAGTCATTCTCCACTGGATTTTGAAATCCACTGTGCTGTTTTTTTCATTTCCTAAGGTACAGCTTCATATTCCCAGTTACATTTGTACAAGCAGAACAAAATTAAAATAACTACACCACGTGACCCAGCAATTCCACTCCTAAATATATACCCCAAAGAATTGAAAACAGATAGCCACACAAATACTTAACATGAAAGTTCATAGCAGCATTATTCATAATAGCCAAAATGTGGAAATAACCTAAATGTCCATCAGTTGATGAATGGATAAACAAAATGTGGCATATCCATACCATGGAATATTATACAGCCATAAAAGGAACAAAGTACTGATACATGCTACAACATGGATGAACCTTGAAAACAAGCTAAGTGAAAAAGCCAGTTACCAAAGGTTGCATATTGTATGAGTCCACGTATATGAAATGTACAGAATAGGCAAATCTATGGAAACAGAAAGCGGATTAGTGGTTGCCAGGGGGCTAGGGGGAGGCACAGAGTTTCTTTTTAGGGGCTGAAAATGTTCTGGAAGTAGATAGAGGTGATGCTTTCATTGGAGGCAGTGGAATACTAAATGCCACTGAATCATGCTTTTTTTTTTTTTTTTTTTTGCGGTACGCGGGCCTCTCACTGTTGTGGCCTCTCCCGTTGCGGAGCACAGGCTCTAGACACGCAGGCTCAGCGGCCATGGCTCACGGGCCCAGCTGCTCTGTGGCATGTGGGATCTTCCCGGACTGGGGCACGAACCCGTGTCCCCTGCATCGGCAGGAGGACTCTCAACCACTGCGCCACCAGGAAAGCCCTGAATCATGCATTTTAAAATAGTTTAATGTTCTGAAAATTTCACCTCCACTTTTAGAAATGCAAAAAATAACCCACCCACCCCCAACAACGAAAAAACTGTGCATTCCCTGAATATGATTTATGTAATACTTGATGGTTGGGGGGGCGGTCCCCACATACACAGGGCCGGGAGGAAGCTGGCAGGGAATGAGGCATTTGTATGTCGCACATGACTGTGAGTCAAGAAGGGCCCATTTAGGAGGAATAGGATGAGTTGGCCTTTGAGGTGGTGGGGAGATCTCCATCCCCCGCCTCTAGCTCCCAGTCTTGGTTTAGATTGAGAGTCACAGGAAAGGGTTTGAGGGCCAGCTGACCACAGAGTGCTGAAGAGTTGGAACAATGTTCTCCTTTTTATTTATTTATTTATTTATTTATTTTTGGCTACATTGGGTCTTTGTTGTCGTGCGTGGGCTTCTCATCGTGGTGGCTTCTCTTGTTGCAGAGCACGAGCTCTAGGCACGCGGACATCAGTAGTTGCAGCACGTGGGCTCAGTAGTTGTGGCACACGGGCTTAGTTGCTCCGTGGCACATGAGATCTTCCCGGACCAGTGATCGAACCCGTGTCCCCTGCATTGGCAGGCGGATTCTTAACCGCTGTGCCACCAGGGAAGTCCTACCCAACAATTCTTGATGTAGCCTGGCAGCTTGGAAAATGTGAGAGGGGTCATCGAAACCTGTTCTTGCTGTTTCTTGAATTGAAACTTTGCTAGGGTTGAGAAGTCCCCTAGGGCTACTTCTTTGTGCCTAAGTAAATGGATGTTTGGGTTGTGTCCCCTTAGACCTCTTCTGTGACATAAGGTAGCCCAGGACCTGGGTGTGAGTGAGAGGACATAGTTTAGCATCAGTTAGATCCCTGGGAGTCGCCCCCACCCCCCAGGTATGAGAGGAAAATGAAAGGAGTCCAGGAGCCACCCCCACCTGTCTCGGGTCTTCCTGCTTTGTTTTCTCTGGTAGAGGGTCCTCAGCTGTTTGAGGACTAGAAGTACAGCCAGGCTGGGGTCCCAGGGATACCAGAAATCTCTGACCCCTAGTCTCCTCATGGGAACTTAGAAAAGCAGAACCTTCCATGGTTTTGGTTCAGTGGACTGTTCCTCGCCCCAGCCCCAATGTTAGTTTCAGTGCTTCTTGGTGTTTCTAGGGGTGGTTGGGAGTTGGGGAGGAGGGGGAGGAAGATGGATTTCTAAATTCCCAGTGTAACCATTCACCCCCTTCTCTATCCTACAGTGTTTGAACTGGTCAACCAAGGGTGAGTGTCCCCATTCCCAGCAGGTGTGATGTTTGAAGCTTCTTGAGCTGCGGAGCTGAGTGAGGTGGTGAGAGAGGGCAAAGGCCAGCATGTCTGGTTTGCTTTTCATGCATGTATCGACTTTTCAGGCCTGTGATGGAAGTGCCCACCCTCAAACCACTCTCTGAAGACCAGGCCCGTTTCTATTTCCAGGATCTGATCAAAGGCATCGAGTACTGTAAGTGGGGCCTGTGGGAGGACTCTCACCCAGGGGGTGCTTAGCATTCCCAGGTAGTGGATGGAAGGTGGAGGGTTTCTTATTTCCCTCCCGGAGCACAGGGAGGTGTGTGGGAAAAAGAACTGTCTGAGCTGCAGAGAGACCTGCTGGAGCCATGCACCCTGCGAGCAGAAACCCTTCTTCCTGCCACACAGAAAAATTAAGAGCAATAGTGTCAGTGGCTGTTTATCCAGCACTTTCTATGCATCCCAGGCACTGTTAAGTGCCTTGCGTCTTCCCTTATTCCCAACAACCCTGGGATCCTGTTAATCTCCTGGAACCTTAGTTCCTCATCTGTAAAATGGGAATAAAATATCTCTCGCCAGGTCTGCAATCAGCCAGGACATCAGTAGTTCTGACTGGCAGGGTGTCCTTTCTGCTTCTGGTTGTTAAACATGTTGACTCATACCCTTTGCCTATCACATAGGATTGTTGTGAGATTGAAATGGGGTGAATGGGAAGCACTTAACACAGGGCAAGGCCTCAGACTGGGCATTCAGCAAAGTCAGCTGCTGCTCCTATTACCAGTATCATCATTTCATCATCACCATCATCATCATCATCTTCATCATCATCACCCCAGAAATGCAGTTGGGTCTTCCAAACCATAGGACTGTCCTCTCCCATGAGCTGACATCCAGGCAGGAACAGTTAGCCAAGTCCTCAGTCCTGTTGTGCTTCACACTTCAAATTGACCCGCTCCAGTCACTGTTGGTTTGGTGTTCAGGTTCAGTGGTGGCATTAGTAAATGAAAAGATGTTTGCCACAGTCTTGAGGCTTCAAGCTCAACAAAAACTCTCCATGCGCCCATGACTTAGACTGCAGCAGGCAGTTACCAACTGCTGTCGGCAGTCAGTGTTTCACTCCTCACTTTGGAGGATGGGACAACTTCCTTAGAGACGCTCCCCTTATCTTTCAGAGCTGTGGGTATTCATTAGGTTTGAGAGGGGAAGGCTGGGAAGGGCCTGGGACCCTGGGAGAACAGAGAGGTTCCTGCCTGTGTCTCTGGGCTGTGTGGGCCACATGGAGCTCCTCACGTGGTTTTCCTGCCCCCCTCTCTCCCATCCCGCCCCCAGTACACTACCAGAAGATCATCCACCGGGACATCAAACCTTCCAACCTGCTGGTTGGAGAAGATGGGCATGTCAAGATTGCGGACTTTGGCGTGAGCAACGAGTTCAAGGGCAGCGACGCCCTCCTCTCTAACACCGTGGGCACTCCCGCCTTCATGGCGCCCGAGTCGCTCTCGGAGACCCGGAAGATCTTCTCTGGGAAGGTAGGTTTGGCCCTGCCTGCAGTGAGGAGTTCTGCCTGTGTTATGGTCCTTTCAGCTGTAAGTGACAAAAACCCAACTCACTGGCTTAAACAGTGAATCCATTGGACCATGTGAATGAGGAGCGAGGTGCGTTTGTTTTCAGGCTTGGCTAGATACAGGGATTCAAAGAGGAATCCATCTCTCCATCTCCTAGCTCTGTTTTCCTTTTTTTAAAAAAAATTTTGTCTGCACCACGTGGCACACGGGATCTTACTTCCCCGGCCAGGGATGAACCTGTGCCCCCTGCAGTGGAAGTGTGGAGTCTTAACCACTGGACCACCAGGGAAGTCCCCTCAGCTCTGTTTTCCTGAATTGGTTTCCTCCCCAGGTGGATGGTCATCAGCAGCTCCAGACTACTTTCTACCAGTTTACCAGCCTCAATAGAAAGAGCATTTTTTTTTTATGAAGAGCTCCAGTGAAAATCCTGGGGTTGGCTCTGATTGGCTCAGTTTGGGTCATGTGCCCATCCTTGAACCAATCACTGTGCCTGGGGGAAGTGTTGCTTTCATTGGCCAGGCCTGAGTCATGTGCCCACCCAGAGGCATGGGGTTTGGGGAGCAGGAATAGCCCCATCCAAACTCCCATGGACTGAGCAGTCAAGAACAGGTGGTTCCCCAAAGAAAAGCTGAAGGATTGGTTGCTGGACAGGTGAAAGCATTAGGCACCCTTTACTGCCCCTTGGCCCCTCACACGGAGCTCTTTGTCTTGCAGGCACTGGATGTTTGGGCCATGGGTGTGACGCTGTACTGCTTTGTGTTTGGCCAGGTAACAGGGTGGGGTGTCCTGTATCCTGGGTGTTGTGGGTTGCCCCCTTGGATTAATAGTTATCTCTCCTTGCAGGGAGATAGAACTTATTCACTTAAAAAGTTATTTCATTTTATTTGCACAATTAGATCTGAATATGAAAAAAGATGCCTTCCCAAATATACATAGCTGTATATGATAGTCATATGTGTGAAAAAACGAGCTGTTAAAACAGAAGGATCGGCAGAGGCTCTAGAGGTTGTAAATACAGTAGTTGATGAATTTAGGGCAAGGACAGCAAATGTGCCACCTCTACCCTATCCTAAACTGCAGATAGGCATCACTAATCAATAACTGCACTCTTTCTTCCTGAGCCTGGTACTGCTTTGATGTTCTTCTCAACAGTGTTCCTAGAAGCTGTTGTTGGAGGAATAGAATTGGAATGGAAGTTAAAACCCGTTTGGCATTATTGATTTAGGGAATGCTGTTTTGTCTTCTTTCTGTTGTTTTTCTTTTGTTGTTTTTATATAACTGACATTTAGGGGCTTCTATTTTAAACTCTGAAGTTCAGATTGATTATGTGAGCAATAAAAGTGAGGATTATTCCTTTTCATGAGCTTGTACTCCTATTGAGGAAAGCTTAAGACACTAGTCCCATGAGGAAGTAAAGGAGTTTATAATCTCCTCCCCCCACCCAACATTTGATGAGAAAATTTTCAATCATATAGCCAAGTTGTTAAGAATTGTACCTCCTTACATATGCTTCAGAGTGCAGTCATTAGCTAGAGCTCACTATTGGTGGTTTTCATTTTTTTCTTTGGGGGTAAAATTTACATATCATGGAACATACAGATCTTAAGTGTACTATTTAATGTTCTGTCAAATTGATACACCTGTGCAATCCAAACCCTTATCTCGTTACTGCTCTTAATGAAATCATTTTCCTCGGACAGGAGTGGACCAGGTCACTTTCTGTGACCTCTTCCAACCTTCTGAGCACCCGACATAAAGGTTTCTTTTTCCAGCACAATCCCTGAGCTCCTCCTGGGTCAGGCCCTCCACCAGGTGAAAGCATCAACTTGTCACCCCGGGGTGGTGCATGAATGGGCTTCAAAGTCAGCCCGGTCTAGGCTTTGTGCTTCCCAGGACACGGCACCTCTCTGAGCTTCTGTTTTTTTCTCTTCTGTAAAATGAGAATAATATTTACTATTTTTTATGGCTTCTGAGAGGATCAACAGAAATAATACAAGCATTCATTAATTCAGCAGGTATTTATCAAGCCCCTAGTTCGTGCCAGGGATGTTCCTGGGCACTGGGTGTCTGCAGTGAGCAAGACAGACAAAAATCTCTGTTCTCCTGGAGCTGATGTTCCAGTGCAGGAGTTAAACAGTGAACAGATACTTTTTCTTTTTTTTTTTTAACATCTTTGTTGGAGTATAATTGCTTTACAATGGTGTGTTAGTTTCTGCTTTATAACAAAGTGAGTCAGCTATACATATACATATATCCCCATATCTCTTTCTTCTTGCGTCTCCCTCCCTCCCACCCTCTCTTTCTTTTTTTTTTTTGGCCGCACCATGTGATATGCGGATCTTAGTTCCCCAACCAGGGATTGAACCTGTGTCCCCTGCAGTGGAAGCGCAGAATTCTAACCACTGGACCGCCAGGGAAGTCCCCAAATACATATGTAATATAATGTCAGGGGGAGGTGCTATGATGAGAAATCACATGGAGGTGGAGGGGGTGTCTGTTTTAGACAGGAGCTCCGGAAGGCCCCCCCTGAGCGGGTGAGCTTTGATCAGACACCTGAAGGATGGGAGAAAACAAGCCACGCAGATGTTGGTGGGAAGAACATTCCGGGCAGAGGTAACAGCCAAATGAAATGTTGGTGCTGAGAAACCTCAGTACAGGGCCTGGTCCAGGCTAAGCCCTCACAAATCACAGCTGCTGCTGCTTTGTCTTTTGTATTGTTCTTTGTATTATTATTATTGTTCAACTGGCAGGTGGGTGAAAAGAGTGTTTGCTTTTGTATAAGTTGGTAAGTTAAAGCACAGCTACAGAGGAAAGCCAGTGTGGTTAGGAAGGCTCCAGCCCTTCTGGAAAGACAGTCCCGGTCCTTTAGATCTTTGGGGAATGGGATCTGATTTGTCCCTGGATTGGGCCACTGGGCTGTTTCTTTCTCTGCTGCAACCCATGTGGAATGCTGCCTGCCCTTGCAGGACAGATGTGCCAGCCACTGATGGCCACCCTGTCCCTGACCTTTCTTCGCAGTGCCCATTCATGGATGAGCGGATCATGTGTTTACACAGTAAGATCAAGAGTCAGGCCCTGGAATTTCCAGATCAGTGAGTATTGTCCGTCTACCCCAAGTTGCCTTTCTCTTCGAGCCTTTGGTGACGTCCTCCACCCCTGATGTATCTCCCATCCCCAGGCCTGACATAGCCGAGGACTTGAAGGACCTGATCACCCGCATGTTGGACAAGAACCCCGAGTCGAGGATCGTGGTACCTGAGATCAAGGTACCTGGGGGCCGCTGCTGCCCCTTGGGGCGTCTGCTGGAGGCTCAGCCTGTGTCCTCTGCTTGGAATTGTCTGGCTCAACCCTGCCTCGGTCAGGCCCCACGCGCCTCTGTTTACAGCACTGCGTCCTTCTTGGCACCACTGCCCTCCCATGTCCTGGGGCCTCTGGGGTGCTGGGGGCTTGTGGGGGAGGATATGGGACTCGTGTTCACTGTGTTTGTGGAAGTGGGATCCGCTGCCAGCTGAGGAGCTGACGCTGGCTCCAACTGGCTTGGGCTGATGGCATCCACCCTCCCTAGACCGGACCAGAGCAGGTTTCTGTGTGCTCCAGTGTGTGGCTGCTGCTGAAATCCTGGGGTCTTTTCTTAGACCCTGCCTGTCCCTTTGAGAAAGTACAGTTGGGGTGGGAGGAAGTTAGTGAGCAATTTGACCCCCCACCTCTGACCCCAGCCTGCTGAATTCCACTCTGTTGCAGAAAGCACTGTTAGAAGAGATCCCTATCCACCCCCTACAACCCTGCCAATGCCACGTGCACACACATGGATCTTTAAGAAATCTAGAGATTTGCTTCAGGAGCTCCTAGGCACCTCAGCTAACTAGCAGTTGAAGAGGGGGCAGCCCAGAAGGTTACAGATAAGGGCTTGGACCCCAGGGGCAGGTGGTTGGGGGCAGACCTCTGCCTGTGTCCTCTCCTGATTGTATCCTCCTCCCTGTGCCACCCCATGCCTCTGTTTCCCTTTCTGTGAAATGGGGAGGATGCTGCCTGCTCTGAGCTGAGCCTTCCAGGCATCAGGGAGAGTTGCTGAGGAGTGATGGCTGCTCCTCAGACAGCCGTGCAACGCAGACGGCGAATTGCAGGCACTTCTGCCGAGGCCTGGGGCCAGATGGAGAATCCAGCCCTGCTCGCGTTCTGGCCTCGTAGCTTCCTCCCATTCTCTGTCCTTTGTCTGCTTCACATTTCCTCCCACCTTGCTCACCGCCCAGCCTCTGCCTGGCTTGCCTGCTCTCTTGCATGCCTGACCTCAGGCCACTGCCTCTCCCCTCCCGCGTCCCCTCCCCAGCTCCGCTCATAGGCAGGGTTCCTGGGAGCCAGTTGTGCCCGCCTCTCACCCCTCCTGTCATTCGTTGAAGCTGCACCCCTGGGTCACGAGGCACGGGGCGGAGCCGCTGCCATCGGAGGATGAGAACTGCACGCTGGTCGAGGTGACAGAAGAGGAGGTGGAGAATTCGGTCAAACACATACCCAGCCTGGCAACCGTGGTAAGGTGGGGCGAACCACTGCCTGAGAGCAGGGACAGAGAGCCCGCGGCAGGCCGGCGAGGATGAGCTGGGACGTGGGCGGGCGACTGAGAAGGAGACGTTGGGCCTGAACGTCAGGGGACGGCCGGGTCTGCCCCTCACCTACAGCGACCAGCCTCTGGGCCTTGGTCACACGTCAGGCCAGGTGGCCCCTGCGTCTTCTAGTGTGAGCTCTGTCTACGGCCGGGGCCGAGGTTACTGTAGACAGGCATAGCCCCTCTCTAAGGATTGTACTGCACCCTCTGGAACTCCTGCTTTCAGAGCGTGTCAGGGGAGCAGGAGGGGAAACACCAGGGCAGGTGCCCAGGGTGGCAGCTGGAGCTGAGGTCTCCAAGACGGGCTCCCCACTGGCTGGGTCTTCAGTCCCCAGAGCAGACGACTGAGCTCGTCTCATCTCTGCCCTGTGGGCAGCTGCCAGGGCTAGAGGCAGGGCCCCCACTTCCCGTGCCTCAGAAAGCTCTTCCCGACTCCTGGGACCCCGTTTATGGCCTTACGTTTGGGTCCTGACCCAGGAAGAAGGAGCTAGAATTGGAGTTCTCAGGCCTAACCTCAAAGACTCAGGGAATCACCCACTTGCTAAGCCTCTGCCCAGAGGGTGTGTGGCTCCAGGAGGGAGACCAGAACCCTCAGGGCCCTGGGGCCCAGGCCGCAGTCCTAGGGGCAGAGTCCGGTGGGCTGCCCCACCGTGGCCACCTCGGGAGTCCCGGGTGTGTTTGGCCAGCGCCAGCCCCAGCAGGCAGGCAGGGCCCTGGGCTCTGGGAGCGGGGGCTCTGCCGTGTCCAGCCTCGAGTGACCACCCCTTTAGGAGCCCCCAGTGCCGGCTCCTTCGCTCCCAGCTTTGCACCTCACCCTCTGCTTCCCCACATACTTTCTCTCTGCCTCCAAAACCTGAGCCCCCGGGTGGGGCATCCATTCACATCTTCCTCCTCCTCCCCAGCCAGGGGCCTCTGCGTGGTCTTTGCTGTTGAACACTCACCCATACACACCCCCTCCTTCTCATCCACCCGCTCGCTGCACCCACGCCTCAAGCCTGCTGTGGGGAAGGCAGCGGACGTCGGGCTCCCAGCGTCCGCCCTGGGTTATTCTGTTCCTGGTTGTGGGTATTCTTGGGAGAAGGCGTCTGACCCTAGAGGTCTGAAATAGGCATTGATTATTCAGGAAACACTTCTTGAACACTGAGTGGTTTCCCCAGGCCTGTGTTGGGAGCAGGGGATACAGAGATGAATACAACAAACGTGGCGCCTGCAGACGCTGGGCAAAGAACCAACAAATAAATTATGCAAGTAACAGAGGGGCTGCGAGGGGTACGCCTAAGAGGGGAATGCAGCCCAGGTGATGGGTTGGAGGAGGCCTCTTGGAAGATGCACGCTGAGAGGATGGCGGGGTGTTAATCAGGCCGAGAGAGGGTAAAGGGCAAGGGCATTCCTGGAAAAGGGAACAGCAAATGCAGTGATCCTCTGGTGGGATCATGTCCATGAGAAACCTCAAGAAAGCCAGGGTGGCTGAAGCGGGGCAAAGAAGGGAGGGTGGCGTGAAGCTGGACGGGAGGTGGGGCCAGACCACACAAGTCCTGAGGCCACAGCAGAGGTTTAAGTCTTGGTCCCAAGAGGTTTGATTCAGGGGAGCGGCACGATCAGTTTTAGCCTTGGGAAGGTCCCACGTGGAGAATGGACTGTGGGGGGCAGGGAGGAAGTGAGGGCTTCAGCAGCTGTCTGAGAAGGAGGGGCTGGAGCGGGGAGGCCCAGGCCCCCTCCTGGCACCCAGGGTGTGCTGGGCACGGGGTTACAGAGGTGAACAAGGGACAGTGCCAGTTCTCATGGGGCTCCTGGCCTCATAAGGAAGATGGGTCTGGAAAGAAAGAATCACCCTCCTGTGCCATCACACGGTGACAGGCCAGCGGGGAGAGGAGCAGGAGTGGGAGGCGCCACAGGGCAGGAGCCCATTTTGCTGGGTCCTGAGGACTGGGAAGGCCAGTCTCACCGGGGGGATGGTGCCTGCAAAGGCTCAGAGGAAACAGGCCTGTGTGTTCCAGGAACCACAGAGCTCGGGCCTTGGCAAGGGAGGGACCTTGAGTGCTTGCCAAGGGGCACAGCCTTCATTCTCTAGCTCAGCGTTTCTCTTTTCTTTCTTTCTTTTTTTTTAAATTGAGGTAGAATTCATGTAACATAAAATTAACCACTTAAAGTGAACAATACAGTGGCATGTAGTACATTTACAATATTGTGCAACCATCACCTCTGTAGTTCTGAAACATTTTCATCATCCCGAAAGAAACCCCGTACCTGTTAGCACTCACTCTCTGTTCTCCCCTCCCCCCAACCCCTGGCATCCATTAGTCTGTTTTCTGTCTCTATAGATTTGCCTATTCTGGACATTTCATATAAATGGAGTCATACAGTATGTGATTTTTTGTGTTTGGTTTCTTTCACTCAGCATAATGTTTTCAAGGTTCATCCACATTGTAGCCAGTCATTCCCTTTTAGGGCTGAAAAGTATTCCATTGTATGGCTAGAGCACATTTTGTTTATCCCTTCATCAGCTGATGGACATTTGGGTGTTTCCACCTTTTAGTGTTTTTTTAAACACTTTTTTTTCCCCTTTTAGCAGCAAACCCTTTAAAAATAAAATCCACAGGCTCAGTCAATATATGAAACAGCTTGAGGCATCATGCTCTGCTTGGAAGGAGGCCAGACCCTTACAGGGTGTTGAGGCCACTTCCTTGAAAATTCCTTCATGAAATACAGCAGCCAAAAGCAACACTATGAACCTTCCATGACTCCCTGGCTGGTAACAGGATAAGTTCCAAACTCCTATGGGTGAGAGATACCAAGTCAGGGAGTAAGGGAATCAGATCTGGGTTTCAGAAAGGATGGGCTGAAGGGAAGACTGGAAGGCAAAGGAGGGAAGCTGAGCAGTGGCTGAGGGACGTGATGGAGGGATATTACCTTTTCCCCAAAGATCCCCTCCTCTGGCAGGTGTTTCCCAGCCAAGCTGCAGACCCAGTCTGTCTTAGGGTGGATGGGGTGGGGGACACCAAAGTGTTCCCCCCCACGACAGTGGACATGCCAGCTCCCAGTGCCTCTCAGACTTAAAAGGACTTTCGGGACCTCTGACCTCTCTTGCCCTCACACCACACCAGCCCGTGGACTGGCCACCCTCAGTGTCCTGGGATGTTTCCTCAGTTCCTTAGACTGGGACAGATATTTCTCATCAGCAGCTAAAATGCAGCCCCCTGAGAAACTGGTACCATTTTGTATTGCTAGTGGGACCGTAAAAAACTGTGTAGCCACCGTAGAAAACAGTCTGGCAGCCCCTAAAAATGTTAAGCATAGAGTTACCAAGTGATCCAAGAATTCCACTCCTAGGTGTACACCCAAGAGAAACGAAAACATTTTGTGTGGAAAGTGTCCACACAAAAACTTGTACACAAATTGTTCATAGCAGCATTAGTCACAATAGCCCCGAAGTGGAAACAGCCCAAAGGATGAATGAATAAACAAAACGTGGCATATACACACAAAGGATTATTACCAGGCCATAAAAAGGAATAAAGCAATGATTCGCGCTGCAGCATGGATGGACCTTGAAAACATTACTCCGAGTGAAAGAAGCCAGACCCCAAAGGTCATGTACTGAATGATTCCATTTATACGAAATGAGAACAGACAAACCCATAGAGACAGAAAGTGGATTGGTGGTTGCCAGGGGCTGGAGGGGAGGAGAGATGGGGACTGACTGCTAATGGGTACTGGGTTTCTTTTCGGGGTGATGTAAATGTTCTGGAATTAGACAGTGGTGATGTGAATATGCTAAAAACCGTTGAATTGTACACTTTAAAATGGAGAATTTTTTGCTATGTGAATTACATTTCAGTTAAAAGTGCAGTGACTCCCATCCGCCTCCCAGGATTATACCTGGGAAGCAATAGTTGGTTACTTGTTGGGTTGGTTGTAGATGGCTTCCACCAAAAATAAAGGCCTGGCCTTGAAGATGAGACAGGTTGATGGGCCAGGAGGGCATGTCCAGTGATGGCTCAGGTGAGACAGATGGTACCAGGGGTACTGGATGGACAGTACAGGCCAGCTCTCCTGGAGTACAGGGTCCCCTGGCAGTTACGTAGGCCAAGACTAGCTTATGCCAGGCCTTGAATGTCAGACTGAGGAGTTTAGACCTTATCTTGTTGGCAGCCAGGGAGCCGTGGAGATTTGAGGAGCAGGCCAGTGAGACTTGGTGATGGCTTTGGCTGCTGGATCCCTGGTGGGTGTCTCTCAAAGGCCTGCCATCAGCCACAAGCCCTGGGAGCTGGCAGGCGGCGGGGGTGGGCTGTGGGGAGAAAGGAAGAGGTAGACGGGACTGGTGGAGTGGCACGAGGGAGGATGCTGCCTGGAATCTCCCCCAGGTGGCTGAGCCTCCTCTTCTATCCTCCAGATCCTGGTGAAGACCATGATACGAAAACGCTCCTTCGGGAACCCATTTGAGGGCAGCCGGCGGGAGGAGCGCTCGCTGTCAGCGCCTGGAAACCTGCTCTTGTGAGTGTCCACCTGCCTTCCTCTGGGGTGGGGAGCTGGAGGCTGAACGCAGGGCAGCCCTGCCCAGCCGACTCTGTGTGGGCCCAGCCCTGCAGCGGCCGTGTCCAGAAAGACTCAGACCAGCCCCACTGGGCACACTGGGGAGACCCGAGCAGCCGCTGGCTTTGGTTTTGCCCCACCCTGGACTCAGCCCGCCTCCTTTGCTGACAGCTAATCCACAGGGAAGTTTGACCTTTCTCAGGGGGACTTGCACTTTAACGAGCGTGGGGGAGTGGTTGACAATCAGAAAGGCTGTTTGACCCCAAAGCATGCATGTGTGACGGTGGGATTTTGTCCCTGCGATGGGTGACCAAGGCCAGTCTCGCCCATGGGACCCCACGTCTCACGGCGGAGAGGTGTCCTGCTCCTAACTGCCCTGGCAACAGCTCCGTGAAGCTGGTGTTCGGGGTCTGAGTGTCTCTGGGGTGGGGGACAGGAATCCCATGGATCCCAAGTGTCCCTTCTCACTTCCCTTTTCCCTCCCCTCTGGCAATTCCAGCAAAAAACCAACCAGGGAGTGTGAGCCCCTGTCTGAGCCCAAGGTAACGCCTGCCTGCCTGCGCCTTAGCCTCTGCCAGGGCCTGGGGGTGGGGGCAGCTGCAGAGCACGGGGCATCCCCACCCAGGCGGACGTTCCTTCCAGCCCAGGCTGCTGTGCCCAGGCTCACCTTGGGCCTCCGGACCCAGGAAGAAAACGAGGGGCATCCAGGGGCTTGGACCCGACGGTGGGTTGTGCATGTGGGCTGGGGCTGCGGGTGCATGGCGCTCCACCTGGAATGCCTGTGAACTCACCCAGGTCTTAGACCTAGTCGGGCACCCACATGTGCTCAGTGCACGTCAATGGCATTGAAGCTGTGTCACGGCTGAGGCAGCCCCTGCTCTGGGTCAGCGGTCAGAGCCTAGATCGGGCATGCTGTGCTCGGGGGCTCCCCCCTGGGGCTCTCCAGCATCCACCTTTTCTTCTCTGATGGGTTAAGACCTAGAAAATCAGTCCCCTTCCAACCTGTTGCAAATGAGTGTGAGAGTCCCCTGCCTCTGGGGAGTATCCGGACCTTTTCACCAGTCAGCCAGCCTCTTCCAAACACATACCCACCTCAGTACTCCCAGCACCTCCCAGGACAGATGAGAATTTTTGTCCCTGCAAGACTGAGGTGACAAATACTTGCACCCCTGCTGCCACTTGCCCCCCACCCCGTGCCTGTGGCAGGACAGCAGGCCCAGTACTCCGTGCACGGAGCCCAGCTCACCACCTCGTTATCAGCTGGGAGCTCCAGGCAGCCATTTTTAAGTTTTCAAAGCAGCTTTATTGAGCTATAAATCACATACCCATTTAGAGTGTATAATTCAATAGTTTTTAATATATTCACAAAGTTGTGCGACCATCACCACAATCAGTTTTATTTATTTATTTATTTATTTATTTATTTATTCTGTACGCGGGCCTGTCACTGTTGTGGCCTCTCCCATTGAGGAGCACAGGCTCCAGACGTGCAGGCTCAGCGGCCATGGCTCACGGGCCCAGCCGCTCTGCAGCATGTGGGATCCTCCCGGACCGGGGCATGAACCTGTGTCCCCTGCATCGGCAGGCGGACTCTCAACCACTGCACCACCAGGGAAGTCCCCCACAATCAGTTTTAGAACATTTCCATTAGCCCAAGAAGAAACCCTGTACCCTTAGCTCTCACCACCCAGCTCCCCCATTCCCCAGCCAGCACGAATCTACTGTCAGTTTCTATAGATTTGCATATTCTGGACATTTCATATAAATGGAATCATATAGTATGTGGTCTTTGTGTCTGGCTTCTTTCACAAAGCGTAATGTTTTCAAGGTTCATCTATGATGTAGCATGTGTCAGAACTTCATTCCTTTTTTTTTAAATTATTATTTTTTATACAGCAGGTTCTTATTAGTCATCAGTTTTATACACATCAGTGTATACATGTCAATCCCAATCACCCAATTCAGCACACCACCATCCCCACCCACCCCGGGGTTTTCCCCCCTTGGTGTGCATACGTTTGTTCTCTACATCTGTGTCTCAACTTCTGCCCTGCAAACCGGTTCATCTGTACCATTTTTCTGGGTTCCACATACATACGTTAATATACGATATTTATTTTTCTCTTTCTGACTTCACTCTTTATGACAGTCTCTAGATCCATCCACATCTCAACAAATGACTCAATTTCGTTCCTGTTTATGGCTGAGTAATATTCCATTGTATATATGTACCACAACTTCTTTATCCATTCATCTGTCGATGGGCATTTAGGTTGCTTCCATGACCTGGCTATTGTAAATAGTGCTGCAATAAACATTAGGATGCATGTGTCTTTTTGAATTATGGTTTTCTCTGGGTATATGCCCAGTAGTGGAATTGCTGGATCATGTGGTAATTCTATTTTTAGTTTTTTAAAGAACCTCCATACTGTTCTCCATAGTGGCTGTATCAATTTACATTCCCACCAACAGTGCAAGAGGGTTCCCTTTTCTCCACACCCTCTCCAGCATTTGTCGTTTGTAGATTTTCTGATGATGCCCATTCTAACTGGTGTGTGGTGACACCTCATTGTAGTTTTGATTTGCATTTCTCTAATAATGAGTGATGTTGAGCAGCTTTTCATGTGCTTCTTGGCCATCTGTATGTCTTCTTTGGAGAAATGTCTATTTAGGTCTTCTGCCCATTTTTGGATTGGGTTGTTTGTTTCTTTAATATTGAGCTGCATGAGCTGTTTATATATTTTGGAGATTAATCCTTTGTTGGTTGATTCGTTTGCAAATATTTTCTCCCATTCTGAGGGTTGTCTTTTTGTCTTGTTTATGGTTTCCTTTGCTGTGCAAAAGCTTTGAAGTTTCATTAGGTCCCATTTGTTTATTTTTGTTTTTATTTCCATTACTCTAGGAGGTGGATCAAAAAAGATCTTGCTGTGATTTATGTCAAAGAGTGTTCTTCCTATGTTTTCCTCTAAGAGTTTTATAGTGTCCGGTCTTAACATTTAGGTCTTGAATCCATTTTGAGTTTATTTTTGTGTATGGTGTTAGGGGGTGTTCTAATTTCATTCTTGTACATGTAGCTGTCCAGTTTTCCCAGCACCACTTATTGAAGAGACTGTCTTTTCTCCATTGTATGTCCTTGCCTCCTTTGTCATAGTTTAGTTGACCATAGGTGCATGGGTTTATCTCTGAGCTTTCTATCCTGTTCCATTGATCTATATTTCTGTTTTTGTGCCAGTACCATATTGTCTTGATTACTGTAGCTTTGTAGTATAGTCTGAAGTCAGGGAGTCTGATTCCTCCAGGACTGCTTTTTTCCTTCAAGACTGCTTTGGCTATTCGGGGTCTTTTGTGTCTCCATACAAATTTTAAGATTTTTTGTTCTAGTTCTGTAAAAAATGCCATTGGTAATTTGATAGGGATTGCATTGAATCTGTAGATTGCTTTGGGTAGTATAGTCATTTTCACAATATTGATTCTTTCAATCCAAGAACATTGTATATCTCTCCATCTATTGGTATCATCTTTCACTTCTTTCATCAATATCTTATAGTTTTGTGCATAGAGATCTTTTGTCTCCTTAGGTAGGTTTATTCCTAGGTATTTTATTCTTTTTGTTGCAATGGTAAATGGGAGTGTTTCCTTAATTTCTCTTTCAGATTTTTCATCATTAGTGTATAGGAATGCAAGAGATTTCTGTGCGTTAGTTTTGTATCCTGCAACTTTACCAAATTCATTGATTAGCTCTAGTAGTTTTCCAGTGGCATCTTTAGGATTCTCTATGTATAGTATCATGTCATCTGCAAACAGTGACAGCTTTACTTCTTCTTTTCCAATTTGTATTCCTTTTATTTCTTTTTCTTCTCTGATTGCCATGGCTAGGACTTCCAAGACTATGTTGAATAATAGTGGTGAGAGTGGACATCCTTGTCTTGTTCCTGATCTTAGAGGAAATGCTTTCAGTTTTTCACCATTGAGAATGATGTTTGCTGTGGGTTTGTCATATATGGCCTTTATTATGTTGAGGTAGGTTCCCTCTATGCCCACTTTCTGGAGAGTTTTTATCATAAATGGGTGTTGAATTTTGTCAAAAGCTTTTTCTGCATCTATTGAGGTGATCATATGGTTTTTATTCTTCAATTTGTTAATATGGTGTACCACATTGATTGATTTGCGTATATTGAAGAATCCTTGCATCCCTGGGATAAATCCCACTTGATCATGGTGTATGATCCTTTTAATGTGTTGTTGGATTCTGTTTGCTAGTATTTTGTTGAGGATTTTTGCATCTATATTCATCAGTGATATTGGTGTGTAATTTTCTTTTTTTGTAGTATCTTTGTCTGGTTTTGGTATCAGGGTGATGGTGGCCTCATAGAATGAGTTTGGGAGTGTTCCTTCCTCCGCAATTTTTTGGAAGAGTTTGAGAAGGGTGGATGTTAGCTCTTCTCTAAATGTTTGATAGAATTCACCTGTGAAGCCATCTGGTCTTGGACTTTTGTTTGTTGGAAGATTTTTAATCACAGTTTCAATTTCATTACCTGTGACTGGTCTGTTCATATTTTCTATTTCTTCCTGGTTCAGTCTTGGAAGGTTATCCCTTTCTAAGAATTTGCTCATTTCTTCCAGGTTGCCCATTTTATTGGCATAGAGTTGCTTGTAGTAGTCTCTTAGGATGTTTTGTATTTCTGTGGTGTCTGTTGTAACTTCTCCTTTTTCATTTCTAATTTTATTGATTTGAGTCCTCTCCCTCTTTTTCTTGATGAGTCTGGCTAATGGTTTCTCAATTTTGTTTATCTTCTCAAAGAACCAGCTTTTAATTTTATTGATCTTTGCTATTGTTTTCTTTGTTTCTATATCATTTATATCTGCTCTGATCTTTATGATTTCTTTCCTTCTGCTAACTTTGGGTTTTGTTTGTTCTTCTTTCTCTAGTTCCTTTAGGTGTAAGGTTAGATTGTTTGAGATTTTTCTTGTTTCTTGAGGTAGGCTTGTATAGCTATAAACTTCTCTCTTAGAACTGCTTTTGCTGTATCTCATAGGTTTTGGATGGTCGTGTTTTCATTGTCATTTGTCTCTAGGTATTTTTTAATTTTCTCTTTGATTTCTTCAGTGATCTCTTGGTTATTTAGTAACGTATTGTTTAGCCTCCATGTGTTTGTGTTTTTTACGTTTTTTCCCCTGTAATTCATTTCTAATCTCATACCGTTGTGATCAGAAAAGATGCTTGATATGATTTCAGTTTTCTTAAATTTACTGAGGCTTGATTTGTGACCCAAGATGTGATCTATCCTGGAGAATGTTCCGTGCGCACTTGAGAAGAAAGTGTAATCTGCTGTTTTTGGATGGAATGTCCTATAAATATCAATTAAGTCTATCTGGTCTGTTGTGTCATTTAAAACTTGTCCTTCCTTATTCATTTTCTGCTTGGATGATCTCTCCATTGGTGTAAGTGAGGTGTTAAAGTCCCCCACTATTATTGTGTTACTGTCGATTTCCTCTTTTATAGCTTTTAGCAGTTGCCTTATGTATTGAGGTACTCCTATGTTGGGCGCATATTATATTTATAATTGTTATATCTTCTCTTGGATTGATCCCTTGGTCATTATGTAGTGTCCTTCCTTGTCTCTTGTAACAGCCTTTATTTTAAAGTCTATTTTAGGGCTTCCCTGGTGGCGCAGTGGTTGAGAGTCCACCTGCCGATGCAGGGGACACGGGTCCGGGAAGATCCCACATGCCGCAGAGCGGCTGGGCCCGTGAGCCATGGCCGCTGAGCCTGCGCATCCGGAGCCTGTGCTCCGCAACGGGAGAGGCCACAACAGTGAGAGGCCTGCGTACCGCAAAATAAAATAAAATAAAATAAAAAAATAAAATAAAGTCTATTTTATCTGATATGAGGATTGCTACTCCAGCTTTCTTTTGATTTCCATTTGCATGGAATATGTTTTTCCATTCCCTCACTTTCAGTCTGTATGTGTCCCTAGGTCTGAAGTGGATCTCTTGTAGACAGCATATATATGGGTCTTGTTTTTGTATCCATTCAGCAAGCCTGTGTCTTTTGGTTGGAGCATTTAATCCAGTCACGTTTAAGGTAGTTATCGATATGTATGTTCATTTTTTAAAATAAATTTATTTATTTATTTATGGCTGTGTTGGGTCTTCATTGCTGAGCGCGGGCCTTCTCTAGTTGTGGCGAGTGAAGGCTTCTCATTGTCGTGGAGTCTCTTGTGGAGCACAGGCTCTAGGCGCGCAGACTTCTGTAGTTGTGGCATGTGGGCTCAGCAGTTGTGGCTTGCGGGCTCCAGAGCTCAGGCTCAGCATTGTGGCGCATGGGCTCAGTTGCTCCGTGGCATATGGGATCCTCCGGGTCAGGGATTGAACCCGTGTTCCCTGCATTGGCAGGCACACTCTTAACCACTGCACCACCAGGGAAACCCTAATATGTATGTTCTTATTACCATTTTCTTAATTGTTTTGGGGTTTTTTTGTAGGTCCTTTTCTTGTCTTGTGTTTCCCACTTAGAGAAGTTCCTTTAGCATTTGTTGTAGAGCTGGTTTGGTGGTGCTGAATTCTCTTAGCTTTTGCTTGTCTGTAAAGTTTTTGATGTCTCCATCGAATCTGAATGAGATCCTTGCCGGGTAGAGTAATCTTGGTTGTAGGTCCTTCCCTTTCATCACTTTAAGTATATCATGCCACTCCCTTCTGGCTTGTAGAGTTTCTGCTGAGAAATCAGCTGTTAACCTTATGGGAGTTCCCTTGTATGTTATTTGTCATTTTTCCCTTGCTGCTTTCAATAATTATTCTTTGTCATTAATTTTTGCCAATTTGATTACTATGTGTCTCAGTGTGTTTCTCCTTGGGTTTATCCTGTATGGGACTCTGTGCTTCCCGGACTTGGGTGGCTATTTCCTTTCCCATGTTAGGGAAGTTTTCGACTCTGATCTCTTCAAATATTTTCTCTGGTCCTTTCTCTCTTTCTTCTCCTTCTGGGACCCCTATAATGCGAATGTTGTTGCATTTAATGTTGTCCCAGAAGTCTCTTAGGCTGTCTTCATTTCTTTTCATTCTTTTCTCTTTATTCTGTTCCACAGCAGTGATTTCCACCATTCTGTCTTCCAGGTCACTTATCTGTTCTTCTGCCTCAGTTATTCTGCTATTGATTCCTTCTAGTGTAGTTTTCATTTTGGTTATTGTATTGTTCATCTCTGTTTGTTTGTTCTTTAATTCTTCTAGGTCTTTTTAAAGCATTTCTTGCATCTTCTCGATCTTTGCCTCCATTCTTTTTCCGAGGTCCTGGATCATCTTCACTATCATTATTCTGAATTCTTTTTCTGGAAGTTTTCCTATCTCCACTTCATTTAGTTGTTTTTCTGGGGTTTTATCTTGTTCCTTCATCTGGTACATAGCCCTCTTCCTTTTCATCTTGTCTCTCTTTCTGTGAATGTGGTTTTTGTTCCACAGGCTGCAGGACTGTAGTTCTTCTTGCTTCTGCTGTCTGCCCTCTGGTGGATGAGGGTATCTAAGAGGCTTGTGTAAGTTTCCTAGTGGGAGGGACTGGTGGTGGGTAGAGCTGACTGTTGCTCTGGTGGGTAGAGCTCAGTAAAACTTTAATCTGCTTGACTATTGATGGGTGGGGCTGGGTTCCCTCCCTGTTGGTTGTTTTGCTTGAGGCAACCCAACACTGGAGCCTACCCGGGCTCTTTGGTGGGGCTAATGACAGACTCTGGGAGGGCTCAGGCCAAGGAGTACTTCCCAGAACTTCTGCTCCCAGTGTTCTTGACCCCACGGTGAGCCACAGCCACCCTCTGCCTCCGCAGGAGACCCTCCAACACTAGCAGGTAGGTCTGGTTCAGTCTCCCCTGGGGTCACTGCTCCTTCCCCTGGGTCCCAATGCGCACACTACTTTGTGTGTGCCCTCCAAGAGTGGAGGGAGTCTGTTTTCCCCAGTCCTGTTGAAGTCCTGCAATCAATTCCCACTAGGCTTCAAAGTCTGATTCTCTAGGAATTCCTCCTCCCATTGCTGGACCCCCAGGTTGGGAAGCCTGACGTGGGGCTCAGAACCTTCACTCCAGTGGGTGGACTTCTGTGGTATATGTGTTCTCCAGTCTGTGAGTCACCCACCCACCAGTTAAGGGATTTAATTTTACTGTGATTGCGCCCCTCCTACCGTCTCATTGTGGCTTCTCCTTTGTCTTTGGATGTGGGGTATCTTTTTTGGTGAGTTCCAATGTCTTCCTGTCGATGATTGTCCAGCAGCTATTTGTGATTCTGGTGTTCTCGCAAGAGGGAGTGAGAGCACGTCCTTCTACTCTGCCATCTTGGTTCCTCTCCCAACTTCATTCCTTTTTATGGCTGGATCATATTCCATTTTATGGATATACCCACATTTTATTTCTCCATTCATCTGGTGATGGACATTGTTTCCATTTTGGAGGCTATCACGCATGAATAATGCTGCTGTGAACATTCTTGTAGAAGCAGCAGCTGTTTCTGTTTGTTAGGAGTTGGCTTCTGAGATGGAATTTATTGGCCACCATGAGTCAGGTGCTTATATGATAATATAGGAAGACCATTTGGGGATCATTTATGCTTAAAAAAGGAGCAGGGAAAGCGGCAGTTAGCCATCAGAGCCAGTCATCAACAGCCTGCGAAGGCTGCCTTTGTCCCTGCCAAATTGTTCCCAGCCATCTCTGCAGCAGATGATGGGGTGACCCCGCCTATGCTTTGAGCCTCACAGGGTGACAGGGTGAAGCCTAATGGGCTGGCCTTTGCTGGGCCCTTCTCTTCTCAACCTCAGTTTTGGAGTTTGCCTCCCTTTTCATGCACGTCTGTTGTTTATTTCACCTTTTATTTTTAATGAGATCAAAGTTGCAAGACACCAAAGACCGATATTGGCCCAGAGGACTTTACTGCCTCTTTATTCCCTCACCTCAGTCCCAGCAGCACCTGGGGATTACCTGCCCTTGCCCTCAGCCCACAGGTGGGATGCTTTGGTTGTCCCAGTGGCCCAGCACTCTGGAGCTCTTAGGGCTCAGTCAGTCATTAGAGGCCTTGGGCCCATGGCCCACTAGCTGTCTGCAGGGAGACCAGCTGGTGTGAGCAGGCAGCTGTAGGGCCTCATTGGTTATCCAGTTACAACTCTCCTCCCAGGAGACTTGACCCCCAATTCTTTGGCAGAAACGTAAAAGCCAGTGAGTGTGAGTTTTAAACAAAGAGGAGTTTCTTCCTAGGAGTGTACAGACATCACGCTTGCCCTTCCCTCGTGCAAGGGCAGTTGCCCCTCGGGCCTAGGGCACACAATAGACATTAGTCCTGCATAGCAAGCCCAACAGCTCCCCTTAGGAGGGGCATTGTTTGCTTGATGATGGCAAAGGGTTTGGGCCTCTCCTTAGGGACTTTCCCTCACATTTCCCATCGCACTGCCCATGTCTGTCACCCCAGGCAGCTCTCACTGGGGACACCAGGACACTTCTTCCCACCAACTTGGTCTCCTGCTCTGATCACACATTGCCGAGTTGAGGGCCCTTCTCTTCGTCGGAGGTGTCCCCTGGGCCTGTGTGTGAGGGCAGTTCTGTTGACGACCATTTCCTGAAGGCTGGCTATGTGCCAGGCCAAGTCAGGCGTGCTGCTCGTTGCCCCCCAGGAAACGCACCTGGGGGCTGAAGACAAGTGTCACGGTTCCTACCCTGCAAGGGCTTAGAGCCTAAAGCCCTCGGTGAACAGGCCCCAGTGTGGAGCCCACACATGACTTGTGACATGTGCCATGATTTTAGGCGTTAGGCCCCTAGATTAACAGCTATTTTTATAGTTCCTTGCTATTTTTGCACATGATGCTGGTTTTCCATTTACAGAGGGGATACAAAGTCTCCTTTGAAACTTTCATGTGAGCAAGAAAAACGGGGGAGAGAATCTAAAAGAAGTTAAGTAAATAATGTCCGTCCCAGGTGGTGCAGGGCCGCGGGAAACCTTGGTTCAGGGCCGTGCCAGCATTGCGCTGGGTCTTAACACGGGTTTTCTGTTTGGTGAGCAGGAAGCAAGGCAGCGAAGACAGCCTCCGGGGCCCCGACCCGCCTCCCGTAGGGGAGGAGGAAGCGCTCTTGTGAAAGGCGGCCCAGGGGTGGAGAGTCGGGGGGCCCTGGCCCCCGGCTCCGGCAAGCGGACGCATCCTTCGCGGCCGCACGAGGTGATGGAGTAGCTGCCGGACCTCGACCTCGCATGCACGTCTCACCTCCGCGGGCCGCGCCCTGCGTTTCCATAGCAGCATGTCTTACGGAAACCGAGCACGTGTGTAGAGCCATGACCATCATCTCTGGTTATTGTTGTTGTTTTTCCCATTTGTTTGTTTGATTTCTTTATTGTTTTAAAGGAGACAAAAAAAAAAAAAAGACGACTCCATGACATCGACCTTGGCCGCTGGCTGGCTGAATGGGAGGGTGTGAGGAGTTGCAGACCCAAAGCCACATACATTTGGGGACAATTGCTTTTTAAAATGTTTTTATGCCAAAAATCCTTCCTTGTGAACTCAGAATCATGTCAGATATACCAAGTGAACGTGTGTGGAGTTTGAAAATCGGGGAAAACTGGCAGGAAACTCTGGTGGTGTGGTCTGAGACCACACTCGCTGCATTTGAAAGCGAGGGGAAGAGTGGGTGTGACTTCGCGCAAAACCCCAAGCCCCGAACCGTGGCACCTTCTAGAACTGTGGACTCAAGGAGTCAGGACAGGGCTAGCCCTCAGTAGCTGCAGGGAGCTTCGATGCAACTTATTCCTGAGAAGGACTTAAAATTTTTTTTTATGAGTAGAGCTGTAGTCAGGAAAACGGAAAGGGCTTGACACTTAACAGCTTCACAGCGGGTATTTTCCAGCCTCAGAGGGGCATTCAGTGGTTGTGGTGGGACATCTCCCCTAAAGGACTGAACAAGTGTGTTTCTTTATGACAGCCGCTCAAAGCTGAAACTTTTCTTCAGTAGTTGAGGGAGCTCTGGTAAATCTCTTGTTAAATTACAAAAACTTCAGGGTGAAATCCTACACTTCCATGTACATTACATGGCTTAAGAGTAAACAACAACAAAAAATACTTTCATTTTTCTAACCAGTCTGAACTCCAGAGCAGTTCAGAAATCATTTCGAGCTTCCAGGATCTCTCCCATGGCTTCAGGGATGTGATCGGAGTTAGAGCCAATGAAATCTATGCCTGTATATTAGCAGCTCACCTTGTTTATAACCTGTGTATTCTAGAGGCTGCTAAGGTTCTGTTTTCTTCTTAAATACAAGCTGATTGTTGTAGTCAGTGAAACACTTACCCAGTTTCTGGAGGGCCAGTTAAGAAATACTTTCATTCAGCTGAGACACAAACGATCATCCTTACCGGCAAAGCTCTGTTTGGATCTATACAATAACTTTAGGGCACCCTTTAAGAGAAGATTATTGAAACCTAGAGCAGTCCTCAGGTCCAAGGGAACCAGGGCTTGGTACAGGGAGTTCCTTTTTGTAGCCAGAAGTCCAGAAAGAAAAAGTTTACCTTTTTGACTTCCAACCAACCTTGGGAAGTTCGGTTGCAGTTCAAGCAGACTTCTTCCAGAGCCACACATAGGTGAGTGTGAAGTTCAAGAGCGAGGAAAATTGGAAGGACTTTGTCTTCCTTCCTTCTTTGGAATTCCCAGTGCTCTGTGGAATCTGGCTTGGGGGAAACAGTGTCAGTAATTGGGCTCAGAAGGACGTGCCTTCCTGTAGTTTCTGGCTGATCAGTGCTGGTACGAGGACTTTTTGCAGAGAGACAGAGAAGCAGGCCTTGTTCCCCCCATCCAGTGCGTTCACAGAGCCCGGGTGTTCTTGGCTTCCATCG
Organism: Mesoplodon mirus; assembly: GCF_964341445.2. Taxonomy (NCBI): domain Eukaryota; kingdom Metazoa; phylum Chordata; class Mammalia; order Artiodactyla; family Ziphiidae; genus Mesoplodon; species Mesoplodon mirus. The sequence continues at coordinate 8,405,239 of NC_138989.1, forward strand.
GCCTTCACAAGCTCTTGATGGTCGTTTAGCCAGACTTTTCTTGCTACCTTAAAAGCAGTACTGAGTTCGAGAATGCTGGTTTCCAAGAGCAAAGGACACCCATCTGCTGGAGGGCCCTCTGGCCTGCTTGCTTTCTTTCTGTAATCTGGTACTTCCTCTCACCTCCTGTGCTTGTTTAAATTTACAGGCTCCAGCCTTCCTGGGAGCAAACAGGGTCTGGTTAGGTTGCAGTAAGCACCTTGCAGTGGTTCAGGTCAACCGGTCCTTAGTCTTAGTCCTAGCCTGTCTGTTTGGACTCTGGCCTGGCCGAGTGGCTCGCCCAGGGAGGGCGGGCAGCATGCAGAGCCTCTGCAGAACTCCTCCTGTGTTTACACAACTGCATCGGGCGACGCCATTTCTCCCACCACGAAACTCTCCGTCTAAGGGTTCACGTGTGGAATGCCAGCGATCAGGCAGCACTGAGCTATATAGGCGGGTGGGTTGGGGGAGGCCCACATTCATTACTTTTTTTTTTTTTTTACACTTAAGAAACACCAAAGAATGCTGTGGAAAGGAACCGCCCCACTGAGAAAAGTATAAGCAGAGAGGGCTGTAACATAAAGCATTAGAGCTACTTGGAGCTCAAACTCTTGGGGTTTGTCTCCATTCCTAAAGCACAAACGTTGATTTTTTTCAAAAGCCGGCTCTGTCAGGAAAGGGCAGAAGCTTTTCTAGGTGAGCAAAAAGGATGCCTATCCATCTCTTCCATTACTGGCTCATCTGTGGGACCAGTTTGGTGTAAGCAGGTGGTGGCCTGCACCTGTGGCTTTGAAGCAGCACATGTTCTCTACCCATCTTTCTTCTGTCCTGTTCCACTTCCCCATCTATTCCGCAGCCTGGCCAGTGGCTCCCATAAAGCCTTATCTAGCCCCTTGTTGGCACTTGGGGCCCGAGAGGCCATCTCCCCTCTGGTCTGGGCTTTTCCGTGAGTTAGGGCTCCTCTCCTCAAAGCCTTTCAGGACAAGGAGGGGAAAGCTGTGCATTTAGACACAGGCTCCACCTGTCGCTCTCACCCATCTTCCAAAGGGGAGCTTCACGTTGCCAGGGGAAAGAACCAAGACCTCCACTCACTTCCAAGGTGCTAGGGAAGGTTTCAAGGTCGTTGATTCCCATCTTCTCTCCAGCTTTATGGGCCGAGTTTCGTGGGACTGCTGACTTTTCTATCCTGTGATTGATTTCATGCCCGATGCTTCTGTTTTATTCCTGATCCTTTCTACTATGCATTTTCCTTTTATCAGGTGTACAAAGTTAAATACTGTGTATTTATCACTAAAAAGTACATGAACTTAAGAGAAAAATAAGCCTTCAGTGTTTTTCCACAAATGTTTAAGCTTCTCTGTAAACTTGTAATAAACAGACAGCAAAATGGTGCAAAGCCTGGGCCTCTTTGGGATGTTTTTGTTGGTCGTTTAATTAAGTCAGTGCTCTCGAGGTCATCTGTCCTTATGTCTGTTTTCCTTCCTTAAGCTGACAGCAAGATCAGATGCCCATCAGGGCTGATGTACTCAGCAAATCCCTAGTTTAAGCATGTCCTAATACCTCGCTACTCAGGGTGTGGTCCCCGGATCAGCAGTGTCAGCATCACCTGGGACTGGGTTAGAAATTCATATCCCCAGGCCCCATTTAAACAAGATCCCCAGGTGACTCACCTGTATGCTGAAGCTTGCAAAGCACTGCTCTGCCAGGCAGGTCACTGATATAGGTTCTTCTGATGGAGACCAAACAGGCGAGCAGCTACGGGAGCAGTTTTAATCACACATTGAATACGTCCTGCGGGTAGGCAGGCAACGTGACACTTCACCCGTGAGGTACGTATTAACCCCATTTTATGGATCATCTGTAAACCGAGGCTCAGAAAGTAGGCTGCATTTGCCAGCAGATTCAGTGTTCTGCAGAGCCTGGATGGGTGCCGGTTTTCACGGCTTCTGGAGACTATTTTAGAACGGTTGCTTTCTCCAGACTGCGGGCTGAGGGTTCCCTGTATTCTAAATGTAAACCTAGCCCACAGGATTGCTTTACTAGTGTTGAACTTCAGTTTTCTGTTATCAAGCGACGGTAGATGAAATCTGAAAGATTCCTGTTCCATTACTGCAGAAATACAACATTGAAATACAGGCCGTCCAGAGACAAGAGCAGGTGTTCCTATTCAAAGGCCCCACTGAGAGTCTGATGAAAGCGAGCAGAAATGCACACAGGTGCATCACTTTGCACAGTTTTAGGAGTTTCAGAATCTCCCAGAAGGTCATCCATGGATGTAAGGCTGAAGGAACCCTACTTAAGAGGCGGTGCCAAGGAGTGCCAACAAGTGGGGCTGTAGCAGAACGCAAGATGGTTCTGGTGAGTTAAAGGACAATGCCACCCCCACCCCTCATCCCACCTGGCTGTAGCATTCCATTTTAGAAAAGGGAGGCTGAAGTCTTCCTCACTCCTTAGCCTGCAAGATAATAAGCCTTTCCTAAAAATTCCAGCTCCATGTGACTGGTGTGTTCAAGCAGGCATTTTTCAGAAAGGTAGCTTGAACCAGAATTTCTTCAAAGGGGTCTGTAAACTTTTTTCTTTTTTCCCCAGAGCAAGAAAAGCCCAGGTTGGCCATTTATCCTGCAGAAGCACAGCACTTCTAAACTAAACGTTCCCTTCAGCAGTTGGAAATGAATTCATAACAAGGAGGAGGGGCGGGCTGCTTTCTTTAGGGAGATCCTGAACACCTGATGCAGAATAAAGTCGGTGTGAAGGCAAGCTAGAAATAGCTTCATTAACATTTCAAATCGGTGGCAAGGTAGGTGTAGGGGGTGCTGCTTTTGGTTGGAGGTTTCTGGAAGGCAAATGAGGAGGGAGGATAAGCCACCTTCATGTCACCTAAAACTGTTCCCTGTAGTGTAGACCCACACTTTTATGTAAAATAAGCACCGGTAAGACAAACAGTACACCACAGAAAAAAAATCTCGTAAACTCTATAGAAACACAAGCTAACGAAGATCACACTTCTTAGGCTTTAAGAGAAGGTTAAAGTAGAAAAAAAAATTACCTAAGCTCCAGCAATAGACTGTTTCAGGAGCACAGTGAGCTGGGATAACAAATGGATTTACTGGTCCAAGTAAAGGGGAAGGGAGGAAAGTTCTAGCTCACGCTGTGAAACCACACAGAGATTAAGAAAATCATCTGTTTTAATGTTTGGTCCTCAATCATCTCAATGTAGCTCTTCTCAAAGGAAAAACACTAGCTCCACCTCATGACCTTGTGGTTGAAGCCTCTGGTGGGGGGAGAGGAACAGCAGCCCAGGTGTGCCGCCTTCCTTATACAGTGCTTGAGTGGAGCTGCCGGGCCTCGGAGGACTGGGCCTGTCTCGAAGGGGGCTGGAGACGGGAGCTTCTGAGGAGACCCGGCCCTGGAGAAGGCCCCGGCCCTGTAGCCACAGCCACTTCACTGCCCTCGGGCCAGAGCTTGCCCCAGTGACCCCAAAGAGAAGGAACGGCAGAGGTGACCCAGCCACAGACAGAAGGTGGCCAATGTGCATAGTGGTTTACTACGCAAACCCTACACACAAGACATGGGAGCAGCTGGGCAACCCTGCAGTACTTGTGGAGACTGACTCAGAATCTGGAACTTCCTCTGGGGTGACACGGCAGGCAGCCTTTTCTCCCTCCTTGCTGTGCTCTGATGAGGGCCAAGGAAAGCCCAAGTGTGGGGTGGGCATCACTGGTCCGTCTCACTGCCAAGACCCTGCAAAGAACAATATGCTTTTTGTCAGCTGATATGCTTATGGATACATGTGCACCCGCCCTGTGCTGCCCGCAGGCAAGCCTGGACCATTTGGGGCAGGTGGGAATCGGGCACTTTCCCTGAGGACGTCTGGACAGCCCTTCACAACTGAGCGTATTCAGGTAGGTCCTAGGGGTACCCAACCCCTCTTGCTCTTCAAGGCGAATTTAAGTAGAGTGTGGACAGAGGTTTTGTCATGATATCCATTATCATAACTAACCTGAGACATCACTGATTAAAATGAAGGCTAGATTTTAAAGAGTGAGTCCATTTGAAGAAAAGTATGAAGTAAAGGCTAGTATCGGTGGTCTAGACATGGAGCAGATGACAAGAGTCGCATGTGACCGCCTGAGTGGACGACACACCTGGATGACCTAGGGGTTCTCACCGCTGGGACAAGAGGCAGGTGAGGTAGGGCGCTGGGACCTTCCCGCCGGCTGGGAGCTCAGGAGGCGACCTACCTGCTCGTAGTCTTCCACATATTTATATTTCTTCTCCCAATAGTAGCGTCTTTTCTTCATGCAGTAGAGGACTATGACATCACACAGCACTGTCGCCTGAATGCAGCACAGGGCAAGAAAGAATGAGGCAGGATGCTGTGGCCCCTATTATTCTGTGTGCGCCCCTTCCCACAAAGCCTGGGATCTTCCAAGGAAATGAAAGGCTCCTTCATCTCTCCAGGGGAAAAGGTTAGGGCCCGAGGGGCGCGGTCTTGGAGAGGGGCAGGAGGAAGCAGGCGGGGATGGGGAAGGGAAGTAAGCCTGGAGGGTCGAGCCTAGAAACAAGCCTGGGGTCAAAGGGAAGAACCAGAATGCCAGCAGAGGGTCTCAACTTGCTGTGCTGGGGGGGGGGTCACAGTCCTAGGCGGGTGGCCAGAGAGGTCTAAGTGAGCCACTCACCACCCCTAAGAGCGCCAAGCCGGAGCCAATGTTGATCATGGTGGGGATGATGTCAAATTTCCCAGCCTGCAAATGATGGGAGAAAAAGAAGAATTTGTGATAGGGGTGGGGAGAGGGCCTCTTGCCCCTGGCCAGCCCAGAAGAGGACCAGTGGGCTCTGAACGAGGAGAGCCGGCGGCCAGGCTACCTTTCCAAACACGATGATGTCGAATCGGATGCCGTAGGCTTTGATGAGCGTGCGGTGCTCGGTGCCGGTCAGGTCGTTGTAGTACTTGGCAAACCTGGGAAAGGAGGCCGGGTTAGAGGGAAAAGGCATATGGAGGCCTGAGACAGCCTCTGGGTCCCGCTGAGGGACGTCAGAGCGAACTCCCAGGGCCCTGGCGGAGTTGGCACTGGCTTAGGGCTCGCTCTGCCTGCCGAACGAACCACACTCGAGCATCCCGGGGCTTCTCCGGGCTCGTGTGAAGCAGGGCTGGCCTGTTGAGGAGGAGGGCGCTGGGGCCCGCAGGGCAGAGGGTCTGGACTGCTGGCACAAGGGCGCACGAAGAGATCCCTCCTCTGTCATCACCCTCACTTCCTATGACTTAAAACGGAACTTCCTCCTCTGAAAGTCCTTCCTGATACAGCTGAGCCCCGTCTCTCAAGGAGACCCTGGCCACTAACAGAAGGTGGCCAGCCAGCGGTGATGGCCAAGTCTGCTTTGTTGGGGGGGGGGACTGAGCACCTCAGCACTGGACATTTTTTGTATTAAAGAACCAATGATCCATCAATTGGATGAGTGGATAAACAAAATGTGTTATATCCACACCATGGAATATTATTTAGCCATAAAGAGAAGTACTGATAAATGCCACAACATGGATGAACCCGGAAAAAAGCCATGATGCTAGGTGAAGGAAGCCAGTCACAGAAGGCCACATATTGTATGAGTCCATTCCTATGAAAGTCAAGAATCGGCAAATTAGGTAGATTAGTGGTTGCCAGGGGTTGACGTAGCTGAAGTGATAGAGGGGTACAGCTAAAGGGTCTGGGGGTTTCTTTCTGAGGTGATGAACATGTTCTGAAATTGACTGCGGTAACAGCTGCACAACTCTGTGAATATACTAAAAACAACTGAATTCTACACTTTAAAAGGGTGAACTGTGTAGTATGTGAACTATATCTCAAGAAAACCATTTAAAAAGGACCACCAGGAGGGGGAATTCCCTGGCAGTCCAGTGGTTAGGACTCTGTGCTTCCACTGCAGGGGGCACAGGTTCAACGCCTGGTCAGGGAACTAAGATCCCACATGCAAAAATAGAACACGACGGGGCATGCTGGGGGGAGAACCACCGAGACCGATACCATTTGCTGCCCGTGTTATACAGGGGATCCACGAGGAGCCTAAGCTGTGGCCTGAGATCTGTCTGGCCCACAACTTCCATGCCATGGTCCAGGCCTGGGGAACTCGGGTGGGGCCTGATGCTGGTGGAGGTCAGGGGCATGGGTGTCCTTGTGAGGGTCCCATTGGCTTCTCTGTTCTGGGGTTCCAACCCAAGCTTGAGGTTTTCCACAGTGGTTTCTACAAGAAACAGTGTAACTGTAGAGATAGAGCAATGCAAATCTGACTCCCTTACAAGGGAAAAATGCAAGGATCGGCCCTTCTTTCAGTGAGCCAGACGGTTCAAGAGGACAGCAGATGCTCTGTGCATTTGATTCCACACATCACCACTAGAGGGAGACAAGAGCAGCGAAACAGGACCACTGACCCTACTTGGAAACAGGGTCTTTGCAGATGTAACTAGTCAAGATGCAGTCATACTGGATTAGCGTGGACCTCAAATCCAATATGACTGGTGTCTGTAAAAGAAGACGGACAAAGGACACAGAAACACAGGCACAGACGGGAGAAGGCCACGTGACGACAGAGGCAGAGACTGAGTAATGTACCTATGAACCAAGGACCACCAGGGATTGTCAGGAGCCACCAGAAGCTGGAAGAGGCAAGGAAGGAGCCTGGCCTGCTGACACACTGATTCTGGGCTTCCAGCCTCCAGGACCGTGAGAGAACAGATTCCTGCTGTTTCAGGCCACCCAGTTTGTGGTCATTTGTTATGGCAGCCCCAGGAAACAAATACGCAGCACTTCTAGCGGGGAACTACCAGCAAAGGCCTTTCCTGAGGCCAAAACTCGTATCCCCTGCACCTTGGGAGATTCTGGGGGCCAGATCAACCGAGAAACCAATTCATGGATCAGGCCCCAGAGGCCTTTGGACTGGAGGACCACAGGCTCATCCACTCCTCAAAATTAGTGAGCAGAGGGACTTCCCTGGTGGTCCAGTGGTTAGGGCTCCATGCTTCCGCTGCAGGAGGCCGGGGTTCAATCCCTGGTCAGGGAACTAAGATCCCACAAGTGCACAGCCAAAAAAAAAAAAAAAAAAGAAAAAAACCCCAGCAGGGTCCTGGCTGAGGCTGGCCGGCCCAGGAAAGCTAAAGCACACAGTTGTTCTGGAGGCAAGAAAAGGCGAGGAGGGCACTCACAGGTCGGGATGCCACAGGGGAAAGGCCCTGCTTGGACCACTCTCCCTGGCACACGCCTTCCCACCTGCCCTTGGGGTGCCGCCTGAGTGCTGGTCTTGGGTGGGCGTGGAGGCCCCCACTGGGGAGTGATGCAACTACCATCACCCCCAGCACATGAGGGCCCAAGCTCACACCCACCTGAAATTGTAGCCTGGGGACACGTTGTGGTCCACGTCCCGGGTGTCCAGGCGGCGGAAGGAATACCTGGGCAAGCAGAGGGAGGCGGCTCTGTCCAGGTTGCAGTCCCATTTGATCTGGATGCCCATGATGCCTCCCTGTGGGTTGCGGACAGACAGAGCAAGCTTTCCTCAGAGCCCATTCTAGAAGGAGATGTGTCAAAGACTGTGTTAGAAAAGCCAGGACCTACACCTACCTCAACAGCCATGTCCTGGAAGCTGTGCCCTGCATTCTCCACTATTTTGCCAAGTCGGAATATGGGGCAGAAGGGATCTGTTTTAGCGTCATAAATGCACGTTTTGAGGTAGGTAGTGGTGATGTTGGGAAGGATATTCCTCCTAAAGTTGGGAGAAAGAAGAAAATAGAAGGAAGGAAAACCTCAAAGAAGAGCCAGAAGTTTCTCCAAGACACTGGTGAATTCACACAGCTGGCCACCACTTACTTGCTGAAATTAAATTTGGGATACCAGATGTTGTTCTTAATCAAAAGAGTGAAGTTTTCTGCAGCCTTTAAAAAAGCAGGCCTGAAAAAAATTACAGCGTATTGTTAATAAAAGCACAAACATATGTACACTCCTAATATACCTAGGTAATTTTTTTTTTTTTTTTTTTTTTTTTTTTGCGGTACGCGGACCTCTCACTGTTGTGGCCTCTCCCGTTGCGGAGCACAGGCTCCGGACGCGCAGGCCCAGCGGCCATGGCTCACGGGCCCAGACACTCCGCAGCATGTGAGATCTTCCCGGCCTGGGGCATGAACCCGTGTCCCCTGCATCGGCAGGCGGACTCTCAACCACTGTGCCACCAGGGAAGCCCCCTAGGTAATATTTTTAAGTCGCATACCCATGTGTCTTACAATGTCACTTTGCCAAGAAAAAAGTAAAACATATCTCGTCTTTTCTACTTTCCTCTGCATAAACACTAGGTCAAGAGAGGAGACTGCAAACCAAGGCTTCTGATTTCTTCCAGTCATGGAAGGGCAGGGCCTCTTCCTCAAGGCAGCGGGAATTTAAGAACCTGAGGAATAGCTAATGAAGGGCGGGAGGGGTGGTGCCTCGTGGCCTCACTAGAAATCACTCATCCGGCAGGTGCTGGGTTTCAGGGCTTACCTCCCTCAGGTATTCTCGGGAATGCTCAACAGATCTGGTTTAAGAAGCAAAAGCAAAATCAAAGGTGAATTCACCTACAGGCTGGACACAAAAAGTGCATGTCTGCTGCTGCACCGCCTCTTGGAAGCGCCATGTCAGCTCCTGCTGACAGTAGGAGTTGAATTACCCAAGGGGACCCCACTGCTTTGGAGGGTTTCTACAGGAGGATCTGGCACTGTAGACTGACTCCTCAGTGGGGGGGGGCCCTGACCCAGGTGGAATCTTTTTGTTTGTTTGTTTGGCTGCACCACATGGCATGCAGGATCTTAGTTCCCAGACCAGGGATCAAACCCCGTGCCCCCTGCAGTGGAAGCGTGGAGTCTTAACCACTGGACCACCAGGGAAGCCCCCCAGGTGGAATCTTTGAAGCTATAAAAAAACCTCAGCAGTCTTCCCCACCCTGAGAAAGGAGCAAGGCCAGTGATGAGGCCACACAATGCGGGGAGCTGAGCCTGTCGACAAAGACCTTGACCAAGGCACTTCTTTTGGGGCTTTGAATTCCCTCGTCCCTGTATCAAGGGGATGGACTATATCAAGGTTTCTCAAACCTCTGTCACTCCCTATACCACTGTGTGCCTCATGTGCAATACCTGTCTTTAAGATTAACCCTCCTTTAAAAAAAAATTGAGGTGAAATTCAGAGAACATAAAATTAACCATTTTAAAGTATACAATTCAGTGGCATGAAGCACATTCACAGTGTTAGACAACCATCACCTCTACCTAGTTCAAGAACATCTTTATCACCACCCCGAAAGGAAACTGCTTGCCCACCAAGCAGCTACTATCCATTCTCCCCTCCCCTCAGCCTTCGGGAACCACCAATCTACTTTCCTTCTTTCTCTATGGATTTGTCTATTCTGGACATTTCATATGAATGGGATCAGACAGTATGTGACTTTTTTGTGTCTGGCTTCTTGTACTTAGCATGTTTTTGAGGTTCATCCCTGTGGTAGCCTGTGTCAGAGCTTTTTATTCATTCCTTTTTATGGCTCAATAACATTCCATTGTACATGTTCACCACAATCTGTTGATGGACTTTTGGGTTGTTTCCACCTTTAGGATCAACTCACTTTTTTTTTTTTTTTTAATGACATTCATTTTGAAATAAAACTTTCCATCATGACCATAAAAAATATCATTTGCCACAAGTTAGAGGTCATCGTTCAAATAAATATAACTAAGAACAATGTCACTACGAGCTGACATATTTTTGTCAGCCCAACGTGCTGAGGCTGGGGCTTGTTCTCGGTGAGAAATGGAAATCAGCGAGGGACAGAGAGGTTTTGAAGACACTCCAGACCAGGATCTCCTCCTTGATATCAGCTAGGGGCTGAATAAGAGCAGAGATGGGAAGACCTTTCTCTCCATGTGACTCAGAGCTGAAATTTCGTGTATCAGTGTACACTTAAAAATCATCCTACACTGGATTAGATCTATAACAGTGCTGATGTAGGTAGGCATACATATAGCTGATTCACTTCATTGTACAGGAGAAACTAACACAACATTGTAAAGCAATTATACTCCAGTAAAAATAAAAAGATCCATAACAGCACTGTCTGGTGAAAATATACTGTGAGGCACAAACCACACTGTAATTTAAAATTTCCTAGTAGCCACATTAAAAAGTAAAAAGAGGGAATTCCCTGGCGGTCCTGTGGTTAGGACTCTGCACTTCCACTGCAGGGGGCGCTGGTTCCATCCCTGGTCGGGGAACTAAGATCCCACATGCTTCGCGGCCAAAAATAAAGTAAAAAGAAACAAGTGAAATGAACTTTTCTGTAATAAGCCAATATATCTATAATGTTACTACAACATGTAAACAACATAGAATGTTATTAATGAGATACTACATATTCTTTTTTTTTTTTTTTTTTTTAAATAATAAGCCTTCAGAACCTGGAGTGTATTTTACCCTGAGAGCTCATTTTGGGCCCAGCTGCATTTCAAGTGCTCAGTAGCCACACGTGGCCACTGGCTCCATAAAATCCTTTCCAGCTCCAGAATGCCAGGATTCCTCGTCTTCTAGTGTTCCCTCCCTTGCGGGAGCTACTGCTCTCAGCAATCCGCAGTCCTCACCGTTCTCTTGTGCTGCGACACACCCAGGATGAGGTTCACATGGCTACCTGATCCCCGGGCTTCTCTAGGCCTCAGTCTGACGCTGGGTGAGAAAGGCCCCAGGTTGCCCGCAGTTCCCAGAGCGTTACTTCTGACTCCACCCACTCACAGCACAGCTGATCGCAGTTTGGAAGAATGTTATTCCAGGCAACCTTGAACCTGCTCTAGTTTATAAAACACACTTTAATGGACATTAATAATTTTCCTGCCCAGCATCTGTACCTTTTTTCTGGTAACAGAACCCCACACTTCCTTTAAAAGCCACACCTCCCCCACTCTCAACCTGTGTCATTTGGGTGGGTCTGACGCCCCACCTAGCTAGGAAGGCACATGACCCAGGCCTCAGCCATAAGCAAAATCCATCCCCTAGCCACAGTGATGGGTTGGATGGGTTGACAGATGTGGCTGAAGCTGTGAAGATGGACAGGTCTAGAATCTTTACGGACAGCTGGGCAGGGAGACTAGGGATTATGCCACGGGTCCTGCAAACGAAGCCACCACGGAGGGAAGCAGAGTCAAGAGGTGGCGCCTCGGATGCTGTCCTTCGAGCCCCAGGTCTAGCCATGCTGGGATCTCTGTGCTTAGTTGAACAACCGCCCCCACTGTGCATGTGTGCGTGCGTGCGTGTGTGTGTACACACCCGTTTAAGGCCCTGAGAACTGTTTCCTGTCAGTTACTTGCAACTGACAGAGGCCTAATGTAGCAATAAGTCATCTGCACTCTTATCATGAGTGACAAACACCATGGCCCACTAGCTACTGAGGGTTGCTGCCTTGTGGTTGAGAACCGCCAGCGCAGGGAAGCCTGACTCCACAGGCTGACACCAAGAGCACAAAGCCACAACTCCCCTGCCACCTCTCTCAGGCCCGAGACCCAGCATTTAGGACACTTCTGTCCCTTTGGCAGGACTCACGTTGGCACTCGTGCGTCATCCTCCACCGGGCACCAGGCTGCCACCTCGCATGTGTTCATGGTCTCATTGAATGGCACGCACCTTCCTGTTGCGACTCCTGCAGGGGTGAGGGGCACCCAGGTCTATGGGGGTCTCCTACTTTCTACTTTGGGAGGCAGGGTAGGAGCTCCACCATGCATCCTATGCAATCAATCTTGAGCTGGTCTAATTCCGGGATTTAGACAGCATCCAGAAATCCAAACTGGAGGAAAAGAGTTGTCTGAGTCCTAGCCACATCACTGCTTTGCCAACTGCAGGGCTGGGGTGATACCGAGCCACAGGACAGGGCAAGATCTGGGATGGCTTCTGGGGTGAGGATGACAGAGATGAATGTCGAGAGGGTCCCAGGGCCCCAGTCTGGACACCAGCCTCTCCCAGGCTCGTGTGGGGGATTCCTCCATCCTGGAGATTTCCCTCTGAGAGGGGGCCCATGGGGGAGGCAGTTTGCTCTGGGGCGGGGCTACCCTCCCCAGGCTAAGCGTCTACCGTAGAGTCACAGCCACAGGTCTGTACCGTTGCTGTGGGGGCCTGCAGAGCCAGCAGTACAGTTAGCATCGGATGCACACACGGTGGTCTTATCTGGAATCTGGAAAAAGAGGAACCAGTGAAAACAGGTTTCACATGGCCTGGTCCCGCCCACAGTGGAAGAGACCTGAGGCTCTTCCCCAAGAAGCTGCCTACCTCAGGACAGAGGCCCTGCGTCTGGTTCATGGTGACAATCATGTTGGTCATGATGAAGAGGGAGTTTTCCTCCTGTAAAGCAGGCAGAGGGGAGTGAGTGCTGCATATTACCTTCAGAGGAGCCAGGCAGAGCCACAGGGAAGGCCTTTTACTAGGGTAGTGCCTTCACTTCCCCCCCTGTGCCATGCAAAAAACAGTTAAAAACACTGGTCTTAGGGTCTCCCATTCTCACCGATGAGAGTTATAACCTAACTGAAAACAGGGACTCCAATGCTTGCACACACGTTCACAGCAGCATCATTCACAATAGCCTAAAGCTGGAAACAACTTAGTGTCTATCAACGGATGAATGGATAAACAAATTGTGGTCCATACCTGTAAGGGAATATGACTCAGCCCTAAAAAGGAATGAAGCACAGACCTGGCTACAATGTGGATGAACCTCAAAAACATGATGCTGAGTCCAAGAAGCCAGACACAAAAGGCCACGTAGTGTATGATCCCATTGATATGAAATGTACAGAATAGGCAAATCCAGGAACACAAAGTAGATTAGTGGTTGTGAGGGGGTGAGGGAGAAGGTGGAAAAGGGGATGATAGCTTAAGGAGTGTGGGGTTTCCTTTTTGATGAAAATGTTCTGGAACTAGACTGACGTGATGGTACACAACATCGTGAATGTGCTAAATGCCACTGAATTTTTCATTCTGAACTGGTTGATATTGTGACACATGAACTTCACCTCAATTAAAAAAAACATGTCTATACCCTGAAATGGTTCCTTCATAAAGCTGGACTTGTTGAGGGAAAAGAGTCAGTAAGTGCTCAGTATATCCTCTGCCAACCGGATTACCTCACAGGCGCAAAAACACGAGACCTCAAAGGTCTCAAGTTTGGCTGGTTCTTTCCTAACAGGAACTAAAATAAATACATAAAACATTCTATACAGAAGACCCAATCAGGGCTTGCCACTGACACTTCTCTTTTTTTTTTCTTTATTTATTTTATTTTTGGCTGTGTTGGGTCTTCGTTGCTGCGCGTGGGCTTTCTCTAGTTGCGGAGAGAGCGGGGGCTACTCTTGGTTGCGGTGCAGGGGCTTCTCATTGCGGTGGCTTCTCTTGTTGCGAAGCACGGGCTCTAGGTGCGTGGGCTTCAGTAGTTGTGGCTCGCAAGCTCTAGAGCGCAGACTCAGTAGTTGTGGCGCACGGACTTAGTTGCTCTGCGGCATGTGGGATCTTCCCGGACCAGGGCTCGAACCCTGGTGCATTGTCCCCTGCATTGGCAGACGGATTCTTAACCACTGCGCTACCAGGGAAGCCTGACACTTCTCCTTTTGAGAAGGTTCTGTTTTCTCCTCCTAAGTATGAAGGTGCCAAATGGTTGATTTAAAGTTTCTGGAGAGCAATTCACTTGGGGATGAGACTGAAGAATTGCTAACAGTGGCCTCCCAGTATAAGGAAAAAAAAGACAAAGACCCTGCAAATTCTAGTTGGACCTCTTCATTGGGTGCTGGTGCTCTAAAATGAAATGCTCTGAGCATTTCATACTCCTGAGAAGAGAAGTCAGTGCTGGGAGCCATCAGGGAAACTCAGGGACCAAAGGGTCTGTAGACATCTCCACTCCCAGGTCTGACAATGTGGTAGACGCTCTGGGAATAGTTGGCATCTTTCAAAGACAGGCCTGGAACAAAGCATGTTGGGAAATGAGGAAATGGCTGCAGGAGGGGACGTGAGAATGTGGCAGGAGGCCCGGGTCAGGCGCCCTAGCAGGCTCCCGTGTTCCATATGTAGACACACTGCTTGCTTGGTGTTTACAGAAGGCTGCTCCTGCGTCTTTCCTGAGTTAGACCTGAACAAGTCAGTGTGGTTTACTTTTTGTTTCCCATTTCTTATCTATTTTAAGTTTAGGGAAATTTCAGTCTGGAGATGAGCCAAGTAGATGCGGTGCAAATAGATATTTGTGTTTTATCTTTGGAGGAGCAGAAGGATATCGTGAAGGCTCATGAAGGGAGCCCTGGGGAACTCACACGGCCCCCAGCTCCGATCCGAGATGGAAGGCAGAGTTGCTGTGTGTTCCTTCCCACTGAGCGGCAGAAGCAGGGGGCCATACCCTCCTGTGGGTCCAGCAAACAGACGGAGTGTGATATTCCGAGCCTGCCAGGACGAGGTCGTGGCTTCGTAGGAAGCAGAGGTCTCTCTGTAGAGACAGGTGCATGCCAACAGCACCAGCTTCCTCCAGCAAACTATGAATCCCCTGTTCCATTTGACCTTTATGGCTTATTAGCTCTGATTTCTCTCTGGGCACCCCACAAGAACCCTTCTCTTGAGAAGGCAGAGGGAAAATGAACACACTTGAAGAGAGAGTTTCTGAAGTCCTTGCTCTGAGCCAAGAGTTGGCAGCTTATCTGCATGTGGCCACCCCAGTCACCCTAGCACGTGGGCCATCTGGAGGGATATGTGGGGTTTGACTGTGGATCAGAGCCATTATCATGGTTAAAGAGAGTCAATATTTAACTTGGAGCTTTGTGGATTAACAGACGGGAGACTAGGATGCTGCATCAAACAGTTTCTTCCCTTCCCTATGTTCCTGATGGAATCCTATATGGGTATGGCTGTTTCCTTCTTCTTTGGCTTTGGGTCTCTAATGGCTGTTAAAGTTTTTACGCTGTCTGAAAAGATTTACCTTGTGGGTTTACAACGATAAAGCAAGCCACAAAATGTGGAAAGGTGATAGTTCCACCTGCATTTTCCCCAGGATTTAAAACATATGCTTTTCCACTTTTCAAGTCCAGCGACAGGCTCAGGTGTCCATATGGAAAGCTTCCCCTGTTTAAGCCAGCCATGTTTGAGGGCTGAAGAAACGTAGCTGATTGAATACTACCTGTTAGACCCTAAGCCAAAAAGAGGTCTGTCTGCACTGCTTTCTTGGACTAAAACAATCAGTCTGGGCATTGGTGATGTTAGAACTCTGGGCGTGCCAATCACTAATCAAGAGTGCAAAGGTGAAGGGAAAGCAGCTAACTAGAGGCTTGAGCTTTAGACAGAGACACAGTGGGAGGCTTACCTGAGCTGGAATCACATAATCGGCCACATCCCAGATCCGGAATCCAAGTTTAGAAGTGTTGGTCGTGGTCACACCCTTGGCTTTGGCAGTAACGGAGCTGACCACAGAGTCCATTTCCTGGTAGCCCTTTTCCCACACAAACACCCAGCTACAAAATAAAACAGGTCTCTTAAGTTGCCACTAGGATTGCATGAATTTGAATTAATGCTAGGGAGCCTCTGGTAGCCAGAGGCTGAAAGTATGATGTTTACTAGTTGTGACTTTGCAAAAGCTGCTTAACTTTGTAACTTAGCGCAGTGACCAGCAAAAAGAAAATGCTCAGTGAATGCTGTCTTTATTACTAGGTATTTGAACACTTTCAATGCACTATGACCCACAGAATTACCATAAGATAATAGAAATTATGATAATGATAGTTACCATTTGAATGTGTTTAGGTGCCAGGTACTGATCTAAGCTCTTTATGTGTATTAACTAATTTAATACTGACCACTTTATAAGGCAGGTGTCATTATTCTTCTCCATGTTACAGAGGAGAAAACTGTAATTCAGAGAGGTTAAGTCACTTGCCCAAGGTCACACAGCGAGTGAATGGCAGAGTCAGCATTTGAACTCAAGCTTTTGGCTTTCGAAGTCTCCTTTCTTGCCCTCTATGCTATATATGCCCTCTAGAAAGGAGAATCGTATCTTTTAAGTAAATGTATAATAGTTTCTTACTTTTTCTCTAAGAATTCAGGTCACATGTATGTTCCTCTCCTCTGAAGTGGGGACTTCACTACTAGCCTGAATAATTAAAAATCTGAAGGCATTGGTGCACAGTGGTTAGGACACTGGAACAGACTGAAGCCAGCCTATCTCAGTCCATCACTCACTAGGCATAAATTTGGCCAAGCTGCTTAACCTCTCTGTGCCTGTTTTTCCCATCTATAAGATGGGAATGATAACAAGACTTCACAGGATTGTCGTGAGGTTACAGGAGTTAATGCATGTCAAATGCTTGGAACAATGTTTGTGAGCCATTATCGGCAGACTGAAATTGGCCACGATGGGAGCATTTACACCGTGGAACTTGGCCAGTACTACGAATCAGAACTCCTCCCCATCAGAGCTGTTGTGAAGCATCAACAGTGACCACCATTGTTTTAATTTCTAGAATCAAGAAATGCTGCTAGCATCCCTCTCCCCTCCTTATAAGCACTAGGTGTTGAGACTTCAGAAATTTGCTTATTCGGTTACTTATTGTCTGAGTAGTCTCCAAGTTCACTACCCATCTTAGAGATGGGCTTTTTCCCTAAGAAGTCCTCTTCTTCAGGGTTTCTAGGAATTCAGCTGCGGTATAAGCTTCCATTTAATTCTAGTCAGACACGGAGAAGCTTAGAGCAGGGTCACTATTATTTTACCACCAAGTATAGTCATCCCTTGGTATCCATAGGGGATTGGTTCCAGGACCCCTGAGGATACCAAAATCCATGGATGCTCAAGACCCTAATATAAGATGGCATAGTATTTGCATGTAACCTATGCACATCCTCCCCTATACTTTAAATCATCTCTAGGTTACCTATAATACCTAATACAAAGTAAATGCCATGTAAATAGTTGTAAATACGATGTAAATGCTATGTAAAAATAGTTGCTGGCAAATTCAAGTTTTGCTTTCTGGAATTTTCTGGAATTTTTTTTAATAGCTTTTATCTACGGTTGGTTGAATCTGTGGCTGCAGAACCTGAGGATACGGAGGGCTGACTGGACAGTGAGTTGCTAAGTCAGAGACACATGGTTTCACCCCAATCACTATGTAAATAACTATTCCCTCATCCAGTGACTGATAATACAATTAGATAACTGAGAAGTGTTCAGTCTCTCTCTCTCTTTTTTTTTTTTGGCCATGCAGCACACAGGATCTTAGTTCCCCGACCAGGGATTGAACCCGTGCCCCCTGCATTGGAAGTGCAGAGTCTTAACGACTGGACCACCAGGGAAGTCCTGTTCAGTCTCTTTTTGAGGAAGGATTACCTTTGGTCACTACTGGAAAAGAGACCACAATTTCACCAAGATGAATTGAATCAGAAAGTTAAGAGATGAGGTTTTTAAAAATTTTTCTTAAAAGCCCTAAATTCAGATCCTGAGTCAGATCTGATCACAGCAAGATGTATAAAAGCAAAGCATTTACTGCTTAAAAAATCCTCATGATCGAGGCAGACAACACTCCATAGGGATCCTATAAAGCTGCACTGCCCAACAGAAATACAACGCAAATCGTGTAACTTCAACATTTCTAGTAGCCATGTTAAAAATTAAAAAGTAACAGGTAAAATTAATTTTAATGATATGTTTTATGTAACTCAACATATCCAATATATGTTAATGCTATCAATATAAGATGTATTAATATGATATTTAACTGTTTTTTGTACTATGTCCTCGAAATCTGGCGTGCCTTTTACAGTGATAGCACATCTCAATTTGGAGTAGGGATGTTTCAAATGCTCAACAGTTTCATGTGACTCCTGGCTACCATATTGTACAAGTGCAGGTATACTGTATGCAGTCTAGAACTTTACAGATACCCTAAAGTAGATGTAAACTGATTCTCCTACGAGCAGCAGCAAAAGCCAAAAGGAAAAAGCTGCATGACAGCCCCTGATTCCAAATGCTTCAGGTCCAACCCAGCAATATGAGTTTAGTTAACCAGCTCGTAGCGGGTCTCAAAGTTTAAGGGTGCATCACAATCACTGGGGGGCAAGGGGTTGGTTGTGATCATACTTAATGTGACTTAGAGTCCAAACCTGGGGGTAGGCCAAGTGGTTCTGATGCAGAGTTCATACCTGGAAAGCCCTTTTACTGACTACTGTCATTACCTACTGCTGCTGCGCTGATAGATGGTAGAAGCCAAACCTGCCGGATCATGGGGATTCCCTTGGGCAGTGTTAACAGATTCCAAGCCCCACCCCAGGGTCAGGGGAGAGGGGGAGGATGGTGTCCTGTTACCTTTAAACAATTCCTCAGATGAGTCCTTCATGTTCAGGTAGGTTTGGGAAACACTAGGACACTGGTTCCCAAAATTTGCTGCACATCAGAATCACCTGGGGAGGTGGTCGTACTCTACAGCACTTGAATCAAAAAGTCTGGGTTGGGGCTTCCCTGGTGGCGCAGTGGTTGAGAGTCCGCCTGCCGATGCAGGGGACACGGGTTCGTGCCCCGGTCCGGGAAGATCCCACATGCCGCGGAGTGGCTGGGCCCGTGAGCCATGGCCGCTGAGCCTGTGCGTCCGGAGCCTGTACTCCGCAACGGGAGAGGCCACAACAGTGAGAGGCCCGCGTACCGCAAAAAAAAAAAAAAAAAAAGTCTGGGTCTGAGAGCCAGCAGTCAGTATTTTTTAAAGATTAGCAAATAGCTCTATGTGCAGTTTGGGGAACACTGTATTAGGCCTTTTAAGAAAAACAAAAACAAAAACAAAAACAAACAAACAAAACCCCCCCACAAGGCAGCAGGTAACATCTGTCAGCTCAGCAGCTGTAGACACCGTAACACCCCAGGTGGACACTGAAAGCAGGCCCAGTTGGTAAATTAATTTCCACCTCCTCTCGAGTTTTATTACATTGTAAGTGTGCGTCAATTAAAATTAAGCACTAGGTGAGGACTGATGGTGGAGGGACATATAAGCAAAGAGGGCAGCATGGGGAACGATGAGTCTAAGGCAGGTGCCTATACCAAAAACTCCAACAACCCCATAAAAGGAAGGAACTGAACTTTAAGTGATTTTTAAAAGTGTGACCTCTCTATTATCATGAGTTACCATATGATGCTCAAAGGAAAGGGAAAGGAAGCCACAGACCCAGAAGGAACCAAGTGGAAATCCCAAACCTTGGTTTCTGTCAGCAGATCATCAGAATGGGAAGTGAAGAGCAAAGAGTGAGTCATTTAGGGCAAAGCCCTCCGACCCCCAGCCAAAGGACCTCATGGAGCAAGTCAGAAGGGACAGGAAGCATGAATGGCGAGGATGAAGGTCTAGCTAGGCTTTGCCTTCAAGACACAACATCAAAGCAGCCTCTGGACCCAGGGCCGGCACAGAGCCCGTCCCCCTGGTGGCTAGGGTCGGGGGTGGAGGGCTGGGGGAGTAGGGATGTATCCCTGGCTTCGGGTCGCTGTTCCCTGGACCCCATCTGGAGAGCGGTCGCGGGGCTCGGCCGAGGACCTAGGCCAGGATGAGCAGGTGCGTGGCCGGGACTCAGAAGGGGGAGTTCCCGGCCGTCGGGTCACACCCTGTCCCCGGGACCCCTCGGGGTCGTCGCCCGCGGCCGCGCTCACCCGATGACGTAGGCCAGGATGAGCAGCTGCACCGCCCGGTTCATGAGCCCCACTTTACGGCTGCGGATGAGCACGATGCGCGGCGTGTCGTACTCGAACAGGAAGGCCGCCAGCACCGCGCAGCAGCTCGCCATGGCTGGCGCCCCGCCGCCGCCGCCGCGCCGCCCGGCTCCGCGCTCTGCACCCAGTAGCCGGACCCGCCGCCGCTTCCCCGCACAGGAGCCCCGCCCGGCGTGGCCGTTCGTGGGGGAGGGCCCGGAAGGAGGCGGCGCTGACCCTCGGGGGACGGGGCCGGGCGAAAGGCGTGACCTCCCCCTCGGGTACGAGTGCCGCGCCGCCTCAGGAGGGCCGGGGGAGAGCGACCCTCTCGGGGGGAATGGGGCCTGGGGGAAGGGGTGACCTCCTCGTTGGGAACGAGTGACCCCTTCTGGAGAAGAACGGGGGAATAATGACCCTCCCCCCCCGAGGGCCTGGTGGAACGAGCGACCCCCTCCTCCTCAAGGGGGGTGGGCTCTACGGGGATGGGATGACCTCTCCTTCAGGAACGAATGACCCCATGAGGAGGACCAGGGAGGAGCGGTGACGCTCAGGGGAGATAGAGCCCTCAAGGAGAGAGTGACCTCCCCCTTGGGAAGGAGATAGCCCCCCAGGGGCGGGAGGGGTAATGAGCGACCCCCGTGGGTGTCTAGGAGTGAGCTGGGGGCGGGGTGGGGCGAGGCGAGGCGCTGGGGGCAGCTTAGGGGAAAGAGCATTCTCTTTCCTGCGGGCTCCAGTAGGGGGCAGCGCTGCCTTCTGGCTGCAGGAGGGAAAGCCTAAATATCCGGTACCCTAGGGACCCTTGGCTGGAGCCACACACGCTGCAAAATAGCCCTCTTAGAACTGAAGCCAGGTCACATACCTACTCCCATTCCGATGCTTCCTTAGTTGTAGGACGGGAGGAAGCAGCCTGAGCCTGGTGAGGGGTTTCTGTGACCATCCTTTGAACTGAGAAAGTTTTATCACAACTTTAGGGAGAATTGGAAAATAGAGGGAAAGTGGAGGAAACACCCACAGTTGCACCACCTGAACATAATTTTCCACGTGTGTTCATTCCCTTCAGGTATGTTATATATTTAGTTTCATTCATTCATTCAACAAGTGTTAATAAACACCTTCCGTACCAGGCACTGTCTAGTGAACAGAACAAACCCAAAAGTTCTGCCTTCATGGAGTATAAATTCTAGCAGATAACTGTGTATACGTTTTTAATTTGTAAGCAGTCAGTGATGGTACTTTTCAATTCCTGATTCACACTACATGTTTTCCATGTTACTGCAGACTTGTCATAACGATAATTTTTAATCTATGGATTGTTTCTTCAGTTAGGGATGATTTCCTTAAGCGCTGTCATCTGATTGTTTCTAGTTTGTGGATCCTATGCATAATCTTTTTTTTTTTTAAGAAGATGTTGGGGGTAGGAGTTTATTAATTAATTATTTTTGCTGTGTTGCGTCTTTCGTTTCTGTGCGAGGGCTTTCTCTAGTTGTGGCAAGCGGGGGCCACTCTTCATCGCGGTACGCAGGCCTCTCACTGTCACGGCCTCTCGTTGCGGAGCACAGGCTCCAGACGCACAGGCTCAGTAGTTGCGGCTCACAGGCCCAGTTGCTCCACTGTATGTGGGATCTTCCCAGACCAGGGCTCGAACCCATGTCCCCTGCATTGCCAGGCGGATTCTCAACCCACTGCACCACCAGGGAAGGGAAGCTCCCTATGCATAATCTTTAACACACCATTTTAGGTCTTTTCCTGGAAGTGAGATTCCTAAGCCACACCACCTTGTTTTTACAAATATAAGAAGGTGAATAATAATAAAATTTGAGGAAGACAGTATCTGCCTCTGGAGATGGACTTGTCATGTTAACAGGAGGAATAGAACTTCCACCTGCCTCAGTTCAAAATGGTCCCAGGAAAAGGTGGTGACAGTTTAAGTGGGATTTTATTCATTCTTTGACAGGTATTTACTGAGTGCCTGTTGTGTGCTTAACAATGTTCTAGATGCTAGGCATATGAGGGTGGACAGATAAAGTCTCTGCCAAAATGGAGCTTTGTGTAATTGAGGGGACTTAAATTCTATGTAGAAAAGAAAAACCCAGTCATTAAATTCTCATTGGAAAGAAACTTAAAAATACTTTTCCTTAAGAGTCAAAACACATTTACAGCTCTCGTGAATACTTACCCCATAGTAATGAGATGGTCCTAGCCTTACAGATCTTGAATTTAAATGGTTTGTTTGTGTTTTTGAACAAAGTCAGTTAAGAGAAATGTACAAATAAAAGTTTTTGTAAGTGCCTAGTGGTAGTGTAACCTTAGGCCCAACCAGAGAAGCTGATCCTGAAAAATGATTAGGAAAAAAAAATTATTTCATTTACACTCTTGCCCTGAGTTTATCTCTTTTTAAAAACAGCTCTCTTGAGGCATAATTGACATACAGTAAACTGCACATATTTAAATTATACAGTTTTATAAGTTTGACATATGTACACACCCATGAAACCATCAGCACAATTAAGATAGTGAATATATCCAGTGCACTAGCTAGAGTAATCTTAGTTTATAAAGTAAAAGTGACTGCTGATTACAGTTGGGATTTTTAACATAATTTTTTTTTTTTGCAACGCAAGTCAATCTTTATTGAAAATTGCAGTGTTAATACATAACAATTCTTGTTACAATAAACGTGCTTTTAAGAATTTTAAGTCTGAGCTTATCTACTCATCAGATTGCATAAAAAATTAAAATAGTATGCATTTACACAAAATGTAATTGGCTCAGGATGGATGTTCCTTTGTATTGATTGACACCTGAAGTTCAGTGCAGAGGTGACGGGTGCCTTTAACACTGGAAGACAATGCTGGCTTAAGTTTTTTAAAAGTACTATGAGAATGGTCTAAAAAAAAAAAAGCAGTATTCAAAAATCATTAAAAAAAAAAAAAAAGGAACGATTTCCTAGTCAGTAACAGTGGCTCCCTGGGGTCTCTCTTGAGTGGCCATCACAGTAACCCCACCAGGAACACATGAGAGCTGGCCTCAGGTCCAGCCCAATTATTCTACTGACCACTGGTCTCCACGAGGACCTACAGGAGACTCCAATAGGGCTCAGGAGACCAAGATAAGACACTTGTCATCTCCAACACACCAATCCTGGGAGCACAGCATCCCCTGAAGCTCGCTGCAGGCTCCCTGCCCAGAGGTGCCAGCCTCTCCTTGGTCTCCCTGTCCCAAGTGACTTGACATTGGTCCTGGGGATCCAAATAAGATTACTCCAGAGGTTTTCTGTTCTTCAAGTGAATAGGGTGGGGAAAGAGGCAAATCCTCTGCAACATGTAAGATCAACTCTGCAACTTTCTATCTGAAAAGATCAGACCCTCCTCTGCACTGTGTCCTCTGCAGGCTCCTTTCAGAAAGCTCAGGTTGAGCAATAAGCAGCTCAGGAGAAAAAAAACACACCAACATTTGAAACGTACTAGAGAGGAGAGTCACACAGTCCACCCTTCCCCTATGCCAGCCACTCCTCTCTAGAGACACACCCCGTCCTTAGAAAGCACCAAGAGAAGAACCAGAAGCTGTACCCCACCTCAAGCCCCACACCCTTAAGCCTGCCCTTGCACGGCCAGAGGATGTCAGACAGGCGTCCTGTCCCATCTGGGCAATGCCCAGGCTGGCAAGAACTGGGGTGTCCAGCTGTTAGCTGCCAGATAGGGAGAAGGTGGCCCAACTGGTCGGAGTAATACTCTTTCCAAATGTTTACAAAGGACAGGTGAAGAAGTCTGAGTTTCCTTCTTAAAAAGAAGGCCCCAGGGCTTCCCTGGTGGCGCAGTGGTTGAGAGTCCGCCTGCCAATGCAGGACACAAGGGTTTGAGCCCTGGTCTGGGAAGATCCCACATGCCGCAGAGCGGCTGGCCCCGTGAGCCACAATTGCTGAGTCTGCGCGTCTGGAGCCTGTGCTCCACAACAGGAGAGGCTGCGATAGTGAGAGGCCCGCGCACCGCGATGAGGAGTGGCCCCCACTTGCCACAACTGGAGAAAGCCCTCGCACAGAAACGAAGACCCAACACAGCCATAAATAAATTAATTAATTAATTAAAAAAAAAAAAAAAAAGAAGGCCCCAATACTGATGCATCTGGTTCCTGCCATCCTTTCACCACCTGCTGGCAGGACAGCACTACCAGAGATTAGTATATCCCAAGCCCCAAGAATCTACTTCCTCTTGTTTGAAGTGCCGATGCCAGCAGATGGAGTGAGGCACTGCATGCCCAGCTTGGGAAGGGCAGGGCGAGTACCGAGTACCAACCAGGTGTCCAGCCCATGGCCCAGGACCACTCTCAGCTCCTGTAAATACTACATTTGCATAGCACTCAAGAAACAGAGTCATATAATACAACTGGTAGGCCTAATAACTAAACCAACAAGAATGTTGAGAGAAGATCAAACACGAGAGACAAAAGATTCTGGAAGCGCTTCTGTGCTTGTCACCACCAATGGCCCTGGCCCTAATGCTGGCCTCAGTTCTCAGAGGCAGCAAGCTGATGGGACCGTCACTCATCGTGAAACGTTCAGTTACCTGGCCCAGATCCAAACAGGGTTTCCCTAAGAAGAGAAAGATACCTTCTAAACCTTAGGGGAAGGCTGTAGAAAAAAAAATTTTTTAAATGTCCATGATGATATCTATGTTTATAGGAATTAGTTCCTTTATTTGCCTGTCTCAGCTTCTAAAATAACTGTAATTTAGCTGAAAGACTCTCAAATTAGGAATGTTACATATAAAAAATGCAAAATTTCTCTGAATGTTGTACTGTTGTGCTTAGGATATCAAATTATGCAACTTTGTAACAGAAGCTATATTCCTTACTTTTACTGGAACTAAATGCTGCTAAAATTACAACATATGATAGTTTTGTTACTATTCATTATATCCAGATTCTTACCTGCTAGACAAGATCTACCTTTCACATTTGATAGCTGATGCCCTGATAGTTTCACAATTGAAAAGATTTTCACATAGATGTATTCCATAATGGAAAAATATTTGATGAAGTCTCCCAACTCAACTTCACAAAAGGGAAACAAGATTTTTTTAGAAATTACAGGGGGGAAAGTGTTTATAAAGCTGATATAAATGGGGAGAAAACGCAACCCACTCTTTTCTTTCTCTTGAAAACACCGTTTAATTCAGTGCTCGTGAAAACATTCACCCTGTGTGTGCCAAGTCTCAGGCAAGCTGGAAGAAACAGCCTATATAATTTCTCATAACTTCCTCCTGAATTCAAATGACTCCAACCCTTACAGGTAGTCGCATGTGTGTATCTGTGTATGTGCACTCTGTTTGGGACTTTTAAAAAACATATACTAAAATCATATTTTTTCCTAACTTATTACACTAAATTGGGGAAACCAGCTTCTCTGTTACTGGATCAGTTCAGGCCCTGGAGAACATATCAATATTACAAACCGCCCACTACACAGATGGAATTACCAACAAAGAGTTGAAGAAGTGGACACTGTGCCTGGGGTAAATGACTGCCACACACACACACACACACACACACACACACACACACACGAATACACACATACAAAGGTAGGTTAAGTGCTCTTGAAGCAATTTAAAATACTTATTAGTAAACACACTATGTTATAGACATTAGAAATAAATCTTCTATTTACAATGATCCATGCAAAAATATTCCCAAATTTCTTATCAAATAAAAGGTGAAAAAGAAAATTATGAAGAGTACTCACTATAAAAAATAAGGTTACCAAAGTCTCAGGGGTCAGGTATCCCACTCACCATCCGGGGCTGAATGCCACCCCAGTGCCAGAGCCCTGACCAGCTGCTGGAGCCGTAAGGAGAGTAAGGTGCCCTCCCCACCTGAGGCCCACAGCGCTTGAAACGATGATGGGGTGGAGCAGGGGCACCCCTGCCCCTGACAGACCGCTGAAAGGGAACAGCCCTCACCCCCCACCCCCTCTGACTTCATCTGAGGACAGACCCCCACACACACCCATCGATACAAGTTGGGCACATTTAGGCAAAAAATCCTCTCGGTTTCTTATGTACAATATTCAGATTTTAAACACAAAATCCTTTCTGTAATAAGTTCTGGCAGGCAAACACGTTCTGATGCTGCCTGGCCCTTTGCTGTCCACACGTGCTTTGTGCTGAGTGTCCTCAGCCGCAAGAAGATATGGCCAAAGGGGCTCACCGACAACAGGCGCCAGCCCTTCCCTCACACCTCCCCACAGCCATGTCCACGAGCGCCCTCCAGATGGTCTCAGAGGACAAGTCCCCATCAAGTGCATGGGCCGAAACACAGCCACAGCCCTGCTTCTCTACAAGGAACAATCAATATCCAATAAAGTTTTGTTCCCTTTTAAAAGTTCTTAAATATACAACTTTCTTCATAACACACAGCTGAGTGAAGCCTTTGCCCTTCTTTGTGAGAGGGAGAACAACAATGCCTACGTATGTTTTCAGGTGACTCAAACATTTCCCCCGAGGGGCTGGGGGAAAGGAATGATTTTTCTAAGCTAAATAAAGGAGAGGCCAATACCTCCTCCAAGTGTGGCTGGTTCTCTTTCACATATCTTCCATCCCAGGAAAATAATTCCGCTCTACATAGGACTTTGCCATTAAACATATAGAAAGCATCATCTCTATCTGTAAGAGATTTGTAATGAAAATTTAGATAGCAGAGAAAATTGCTTTGCTGATAGGTAAACCACCTTTTGTCCCTAACTGGATTCAAGGTAATCCCTAAGGACGTCCACATCACACTGACCCCACGAGCCTAAATGGAGAGAAAGCCATTAACCTGGCTGCACCCCAAGCAGCGGTGGCCTCCCCACACTCTCCCTGTCCCTGCAACTCTCTCCCAGTGCAGTCCGTGCAAAAGGAACAGATGGGTGGAAAGTAGAAGTCCATGTTTCCAATTGGCAACCCACGTCAACCCCAAAAGGCTGAAGAATCATCGAAGAGATTTCAGATGCTCTGTGAAGAAATTCACTTTAACACTTATAACTTTAAGACTGCATACATTACAAGAGTGCATTAATGATACAAGTTGTAAAATACTTTTCCATTCCTTTGGATTTTGCATATGATGGTTCTGCATCAGTCACTGCAGGTAGATGGAGCAAGCTTTGTTTTTGTGTTGTTGTTTTTTTTCTTAAACATGCATTCAGCTAGATATGATTCAGAATAGATTAATGCTCCCTTTTTATCATTACAGTTAGCTAAAAAATTGCCTGGCAGCCCACCAAATAGGATTTGTTTTAAGACCAACCCACAGAGTCAGTGGGAGACTGAGGGCGCTGGGACCTGCTGGGCCGGCCGTAGTAGTGTTTAGCTAAGTGTTGAGAGCATTAAGAACAAAGTCCTGGTTGGAGGCCCAAGGCCTGCAGCGCCAGCTGTGGAACCTCCACGACGTGACTGCACAGCTCCATCCTCAAACGTTTGCAGGGTGATCACCACTGAGGGGGCACATAGCTGTAGGTGGGTGTTCCTGGGGCCCGATAAGTGGGCACAGTGACGGGGTGGGGGGCGACAGGAGTTGGGGAGTGGGCGGGCAGTCAGCAGGGTACCTGCTGACATGGCTATAGTGGTCCCCGCCACCGTGCCCATGGTGACCCCGTTGCCTCTAGGCAGAGGGATGGGAGCAGGGGACACCGTCGCTAGCATGCCGTTGGGCTGCACCACTGTGGTGTGGTGCATGACGTGAGGGGGTACTGCATACAGGGGCTGGGGGTAGTACGTGCCTTGCTGTGCGTGCGCGCTCTGCTGGGGGTAGGCACTTGGCAAGGGGTGTCCAGCGGTCTGGTAGGGGTTGGGGGAGGAGGAGTACGGTGGCACCGACCCGCTGGTGGAGGAACAGGACACTTTGTAAGGTGTGCCAGGAGTGTAACCTGTTTGGAAGGTAGGATTCGCTCCAGGGTACGTGTTGGGGGAATAGGCAGGAGATGCTGCGTAACGCATGGGGAAACCAGCTGGAAATCCAATTTCTTTGGCGTTTGCATAGGGAACCGCAGAAGAACCCGGGCTGTAAACAGGATTCATGATTTCAAGAACGCACCGCGGCGGCGGCCTGGGCCTCGGTGACCAGCGCTCGCCGGCCCGGGGCGGGCTCGGCGAGGGGCGCGCGCCGCGGAGGGCTGCTCCGATGCGCGGCTGAGCCGCGAGGCCCAGGTTGCCGCCGCCGCCTCCCCGGTCCGCGTTCCCCCTCGCCCAGCTCGGCCCGGCCTGCCTCTTCGCGGCCCGCGCTCCCTGCCGACGCTGCGCAGCCGCCCCTCACATAATCTTAATCACATTCAGTTGCATATTGTATGCTTGGCTGAGTGTAGTCAGTTATTGAGCAACTCTGGGAACTTAGCTTAAGAAAAAAACCACCAAGGTTTTTAGTAAAGATGTTAAGACAACTCAACAAGGAAAGAATAGTCTTTTCAACAAATGGTGCTGGAACAACTGGATATCCACGTGCAAATGATGAAGTTGGACCCCTACCTCTTACCATATATGAGAATTCACCCAAAATGGATCAAAGACCTAAATGCAAGAGTTAAAACCATGAGTCATATGAAGACATAGGTGTAAATCTTTGTGACCTTGAATTAGGCAGTGGTTTTTTAGATATGACACCTGAAGTTCAGGTGACAAAAGAAAAAAAGTAGATAAATTGGACTTCATCAAAATTTAAAACTTTTGTGCATCAAAAGCCACTATTGAGAAAAAGAAGACAACCCACAGAATGGGAAAAATCATATATCTGAGAAGGGTCTAGGATCTTAAAGCGTTCTTTAACTCTTATAACTCATCAGTAAAATGACAACCCAACTAAAAATGGGCAAAAAGTTTGAACAGACTTTTCTACAAAGCAGATACACAAAAGGTCAATAAGGATATGAAAAGATGTTCAATATCATTGGTTACTAGGGAAATGCAAATCAAAATCACAGTGAGATACCACTGCATCCCACTAGCATGGGTATAATCAAAACAATCGACCATCAAAAAGATGGCAAGGCTGGAGAAATAGGAGTATTCATATACTGCTGGTGGGAAAGTAAAATGGTGCAGCTGCTTTAAGAAAACATTTTGGGGCTTCCCTGGTGGCACAGTGGTTAAGAATTCGCCTGCCAATGCAGGGGACACAGGTTCGAGCCCTGGTCCAGGAAGATCCCACATGCATGCCGTGGAGCAACTAAGCCCGTGTGCCACAACTACTGAGCCTGTGCTGTAGAGCCCGCAAGCCACAACTACTGAGCCCACGTGCCACAACTACTGAAGCCCTCGCTCCTAGAGCCTGTGCTCCACAACAAGAGAAGCCACTGCAATAAGAAGGCTGTGCACCACAGCAAAGGGTAGCCCCTGCTCAACGCAATTAGAGGAAGTCCACCCGCAGCAACAAAGACCCAACACAGCCATAAATAAATAAATAAATAAATAAATAATTTTAAAAAGATACGTTCATGTAAAAACTTGTACATGAATGTTCATAGTAACATTATTCACAAGCCCCCAAAAGTGGAAGTAACGTACATGTCCATCTACTGATGAATGGATAAATAAAATGTGGTCTATCCATACAATGGAATATTTAGCCATAAAAAGGAATGAAACACTGACACATGCTACAATGTGTATGAACCTTGAAAACTATGTTAAGTGAAAGAAGCCAAGTACAAAAGGCTACATATTGTATGATTCTATTTTTATGAAATGCCCAGAATAGGCAAATCCACAGAGACATGGAGTTGATCTGTGGTTGCTTAGGACTGGGGGAAAGAAATAATGGGGAGTGATCGCTACCGAGTATGAGGTTCCCATCTGGGATCATGAAAATGGTCTGGAAAACAGATAATGGTGATAGTTGCAGAACGCTTGTGAATCTACTAAAAGTCACTGATTTGTACATTTTAAAAAGGTTGTAGGACTTCCCTGGTGGTCCAGTGGGTAAGACTCTGTGCTCCCAATTCAGGGGGCCTAGGTTTGAGTCCCTGGTTGGGGAACTAGATCCTGTATGCGTGCAGCAACTAAAAGTTCGCATGCCCAACTAAGAAGGCTGCATGCTGCAACGAAGATCCCGTGTGCCACAACTAAGACCCGGCGAGCCAAAATAAATAAATAAATAAAATTATTTTAATAACACAAAATTAAATAAATAAAAAGGTGGCTTTTATGGTATGTGAATTATATCAAATTAAAAAAAGAGGGCTTCCCTTGTGGCACAGTGGTTGAGAGTCTGCCTGCCGATGCAGGGGACACGGGTTTGTGCCCCGGTCTGGGAAGATCCCACATGCCACGGAGCGGCTGCGCCTGTGAGTCATGGCTGCTGAGCCTGCGTGTCCGGAGCCTGTGCTCCACAACGGGAGAGGCCACAACAGTGAGTGGCCCGCGTACCGCAAAAAAAAAAAAAAAAAAAAAGAAAGGAAGAAAAGAAGGAAGAAAAAGAAAGAAAGGAAGAAAGAAAGAAAGAAGCAGGGAGTAGACAATCAAGGGCCTCAGAAAAAAAGTACCTACCACATAATAATGAGGCCAAACCTCATGTTCTTTCTTCATAGGGGAGCACCTCAGACCCTCACCCAGAAATTATTTTTATTTTAGACAAAGTTCCAACAGTCTGGATTGTCCGTTTCCTTTGATGCATGGTAAGCCAGTTCATCACAACATTCTTCTTCTAAAAACTGCCCTTCCTCACAGAGGTGGCCCCAGCAGGCATTTTTTTTTTTTTTTTTTTTTTTTTTTGCGGTACGCGGGTCTCTCCCGTTGCGGAGCACAGGCTCCGGACGTGCAGGCTCAGCAGCCATGGCTCACGGGCCCAGCCGCTCCGCGGCATGTGGGATCTTCCCAGACCGGGGCACGAACCCGTGTCCCCTGCATCGGCAGGCGGACTCTCAACCACTGCGCCACCTGGGAAGCCCCAGTAGCCATTTTTATACTACATGACCTTATCAATCGGACCACAGGGAAACCTAACCCAAAAGGGCCAATCTGATTCTCTCCTCTGGCACTGGCACTGGGAGAGAGGCAGCTCTTTGTTCTCTGCAAGTGACCAGAACTGAGTTGATGTAACCTCAGGGTTTGTGGCAGAGTCATGTCTATGGAGAAGCCAAGAAGGGGAGTTTACAGAAGCAAAAGAAAGAAACCGGACAGGCAAAGGAAGCAGAGGTGAGCAATACTAAGAAAATGGCCTCTTTGGTTTCTGCTGAGTTTCTACTTCCTGGTTCTGCCTCCTTGGTTCACTTTCGCCCTTAAGGTACCCCCATAAGCTTATACTAAATGTTCATTTTTTTTTCTTAAGCTAGAAGGCTTTTGAAAGTTGGGATTGAAAAGGCTTTGGCTATAGCGCTAGGTTCCAAGAGATGAAAAATGTACTGTCACTGGTAATGTGGGCGTTAAAACAAATGTTTGTATGAATGCAGCAAATTAGAGATGGGAGGCACTGCTTGAGGCCACCAATGCTAAGAGCAGCAATAAATAGATTAATAGTTCATAAAAAGAAATAAGTTCCTATAAAAAGCTCCAAAAGAACTGCAAAAAGCTCATCAGTCTGTTACCATTTAGTTGTGAGGCCAGCAGTGGCTGAACTCAGTGCATATTAGGGCATCGTTTGGTTATAGCACAGTCATTACAATGGCCTCGAGATGCAAAAGGCCAGTCAGATGAAGCTGTATGCTTCAATGAAAAAGACGTTTAAATTAATGTTCAGGTATTTATAGATGTAAGATTCACTTATCTGGCACGTAGACATTGTAAAATCTGTCATTGTATAACATAATGACAGATGCATGTGCTCCAAATGTGTAATTATATATCTCCAGAAACAGCACATTCCCTAAATAAAGAACAAGTTGGTAGCAGAAGTGAGGAATAAATCACTTTATAATTTTCCTGTTGCTTTCCCCATGGAGTTCTTGAGGCTAAAGCCAGTGTGGAACATAGCCATATGTTCCATATCTAGTAGGCCGTATGTTGACCATATCTGCTAGATCAGTGGGTCTCAACCTATCAGACTCAAAGTTCCTTTAAAAAGAAATATTTTCTAATATCCTGTTAGGAGCCCTGAAAGAAATTAATATGAAATATAATTGGCCTACACTCAAATATGTATATGTAAATGTGTATATATATATAAATGTTTAGTTTGCATTTTCATAATGATTAATCTTGAGCTTTTCAGGTGCTTATAGGCCATTTGTACATCTTTGGAGAAATGTCTGTTCAGATCCTTTGCCCGTTTCTTAATTGGGTTATTTGTCTATTTTAAGTTGTAAGTGTTCTTTATATATTGCAGCTGCAATTCCTTATCAGATATATGATCTGCAAATGTTTCCTCCCATTCAGTGGGTGGGGGGAATTATAGCTTATCAAAATGGAGAAAATGGGAAGTATGATATTCTTGCAGATGAGCTGGACCTGTTTCTGAAACTGTGTCTTAAAATCTCAGCACATCTGACATTTGGTTTCAGGGTAGTATAAAGTCCTCAGAGACCACATCCTTTGGTAGGCAACAGAGAATAGAGGATGGATAGGAAAAAAGCTGTGAATACAAGAGGTGATGGAGCAGTTGTGAGGTCGACTTGCGGGGGTTGTATCTGATATTACTGAAAACAAAGGTATTCAGGAGTGGATACAGTGTGTGCCAGACACTGGGATATATATGATTATTTACTAGTTATGCATCCTTAGATGAGCTATTTACTTTTGGAGAGTATGTTTCTTTTTTTTTATAAATTTATTTTATTATTTAGTTATTTATTTAGGCTGCGTTGGGTCTTTTGTTGCTGCGCACAGGCTTTCTCTAGTTGTGGTGAGTGGGGCCTACTCTTCGTTGTGGTGCACGGGCTTCTCATTGCGATGGCTTCTCTTGATGCGGAGCACAGGCTCTAGGCATGAGGGCTTCAGTAGTTGTGGTGCATGGGCTTAGTTGCTCCGCAGCATGTGGGATCTTCCCGGACCAGGGCTCGAACCCGTGTCCCCTGCATTGGCAGGCGAATTCTTAACCACTGTGCCACCAGGGAAGCCCGGGAGTATGTCTCTTTATATGTAAAACGGGGATCGATGTTATTGTGTCAAATATGATATCACCTTTATGATATTAATAACAACAGCTAATATGCTGCTAAAAGCTTTATAGGCTTCCTTTCACTTGGTCTCATGTGAACCTAGGTGGGCACTGAGGGGTAAAACTGAGACTTAGATCATGCAAGGGGTTCAGTCAGGATTTGAGTCCATGTCTGTCTGATTCCAGAATCTTTGCTCTTAAATATTTCATTATGTAGCTTTAAAATGCTGTGAAATCGTTTTGTCCACTAAATCATTGTATAATATTATGTGGGACTGTTTTTATGGTTCCATTGCTTGGTACGTTATGTAAGTTTAAGGGATAATGAGGATTGTGGGGGTCACCTTGAAATGGGCGAAGTCATGCTTGTGGAGATGCTAGTTATTGGAACCCCCATACATTTCATCATGTTCCCCGACATTAGCATACGATGTAATATCTTCTCAAATTTACTTGGAAACTATTAGATACGTAATTATTTGGAAGGATTACCCAACAGACTCAGGAAAATAGGACCTGAAGATACAGTCCCATTAGTGTCAAATCTGATAACTTTCCCAGATGGTGTCTTTTTTTTTTTTTAGTTTTTAGTTTTAAGATGGTGTCTTCATTACTGTGGGGGACAGAATAATGATCCCCCTGAGGATATCAGTGTTCTAATCCCTGCAACCTGTGACTGTGTTACGTTATATGGCAAAAGGGACTTTGCAGATGTGATTAAGTTAAGGATTTTAAGACGGGAAGAGTATCCTGAATTATCCAGGTGAGTTTAATCGCAAGGGTTCTTAAAAAATGGAAGAGAGGCTGAAGATCAGAGTCAGAAAAGGCCTGTGACAACAGAAGCACAGGTGAGAGTGATGAGATTGCTAATTGGAGGCCATGAGCCAAACAATGAAGCTTTCTGGAAAAGGCAAGAAATGGATTCCCCCCAGCGCCTCCTGAAGGAACACAGCCTGCCAACACCTTGATTTTGGCCCATTAGACCCATTTTGGATTTCTGATCTCCAGAACTGTAAAATAATAGATTTGTGTTTTCTTAAGCCACTGAATTTGTCATTGTTTGTTACAGCATCAATAGGAAATGAATATAGTTACTAACTCCATAGAAACACTATAAGCATAAGATTCTTTTTTTTTTTTTTTTTTTTTTTTTTTACAGCAAGGAAACACTCATTCTCCACTTGAATACCATGTTTGAGATTTAAAATCATGTTTGGCAGTGTACTGCAGGATGCTAAATAAGACTTCACCCATATTGCTTTGGATTTCTTGATATCTTGCTATGTTTTCCATCATCCATTGGAACAATTAGTTCAGTTTCCTAGAAACATTTGAACAGTAGTTAGAAGTTTGCCCAATAACCCAGTACCCTCCAGGCTTTTTTTTTTTTTTTTTTTCCTGGCTGTGTTTGGTCTTCATTGCTGCGGGTGGGCTTTCTCTAGTTGCGGCGAGCAGGGGCTACTCTTCATTGCGGTGTGCGGGCTTCTCATTGCAGTGGCTTCTCTTGCTGCGGAGCACGGACTCTAAGCACCCGGGCTTCAGTAGTTGTGGCTCGCAGGCACTAGAACGCAGGCTCAGTAGTTGCGGAACACGGGCTTAGTTGCTCAGAAGCATGTGAAATCTTTCCAGACCAGGGCTCAAACCCATGTCCCCTGCATTGGCAGGCAGATTCTTAACCACTGCACCACCAGAGAAGCCCACCCTCCAGGTTTTTAAAGTGAAGAATGTTACTTGTACAAGTCAGAATGTGATACCAAATAAATGGTGACAGCTTTGCCAATAAACAAGAATATGCTCTTCCATGGCTAGGAAGGGAGACTGCCACAGCTGACAGGTCTCGAAGATACATAGAGAAGCATAAGATTCTTAATTCAGATTAAGCTACAGAGAATTTAATTTACTATCCTTAGTCTTTAATCTTTGAACCATTTGATTTATTTTCTTTGGGGAGGATTTTGGTGTATGTTTTTCTATGTATACTTGAATACCTGGCAAGGGACTAGAGCTTGAGGGAGATGTACAAAGCTAACTTAATTAGGTAAATCATTATTCCTCCCCACAACATATTTTTTATAAGCACAGAAAATAAATCTCTCACCCAAACAAGGTAAAAGCTTCAAGACTATTTGTGTGAATTTAGATTTTTTTCTTAAAAAATAAGTGGAAAAATAAAGATGTTTAACAGAGTAGAAGTGTTTCCCCCATTTAGTGTTCTTTATGACTTTTTTTGTGGTAACTAGATAGGTCTCCTATTCAATGGTAGAAAAAGGCTGATGCTGTGATTGGTAATGCACAGAGACAAAGGCTGCGAAGTACAGAGATTTTTTTAAAAAATTTATTTATTTTTGGTTGTGTTGGGTCTTCGTCGCTGCGTGTGGGCTGTCTCTAGTTGTGGTGAGCGGGGGCTACTCTTCCTTGTGGTGCATGGGCTTCTCATTGCGGTGGCTTCTCTTATTGTGGAGCACGGGCTCTAGGTGCGCGGGCTTCGGTAGTTGTGGCATGTGGGCTCAGTAGTTGTGGCTCGCGGGCTCTAGATCACAGGCTCTGTAGTTGTGGTGCACGGGCTTAGTTGCTCCACAGCATGTGGGATCTTCCTGGACCAGGGCTTGAACCTGTGTCCCCTGCATTGGCAGGCGGATTCTTAACCACTGCACCAGCAGGGAAGTCCAAACGTGGAGGGAAATTTTTTTTCTTTTTTGGAGGTGCCGAGCAGCATGCAGAGATCTTAGTTTCTTAGTTCCCCCACCAGGGATTGAACCTGTGCCCCCTGCAGTGGAAGCGCAGAGTCTTAACCACTGGACCGCCAGGGAAGTCCAAGACTTTTATCTTATTAATCTTTTCATAGAATAAGCTTTTAGTTTTGTTAGTCGTCTCAGTTGTTCTATATTTTGTTGATTTCTGTCCTAATAGTTATTTCCTTCTTTTTTCTTTCATTTGGTTCTGCTGCTTCTTTTCCAGTATTTGAGTTGAACGCTTAGCCTCATGTCTTTCTTAACCTTTCTTGTTTCCTGATAAATGTATATAAAGCTATAAATTTCCCTTTAAAATAGTGCTTTCACTGTCTGTGTCCCACCAATTTTGACGTGTGGTGTTTTCACTATCATCCAGTTTTAAACATTTCCAAGAGTCATTTAGCAATATTTTATTTGGTTTCCAAATATTTTAAAATTTTATCTTTTTTTAAAAATAAACCTTATTTTTTAGAAGGGTTTTATTTATTTATTTATTTTTATTTTGGCCATGCCGTGCAGCTTGTGGGATCTTAGTTCCTCCACCAGGGATTGAACCGGGGCCCTCAGCAGTGAAAGGGCCGAGTCCTAACCACTGGACTGCCAGGGAATTCCCTAAAAATTTATCTTTTCAAAATTAATTTCAAATTTCATTAAAATGCAGTTGGAGAACCTGATCTATATCATATTGTTCATTGGGAATATTGAAGGAGATACATGCATGTCTGTTTTGCAAATGTTCCATGTGCACCCTAAAAGAACATGCATTCTTAGTGGGTGTTGAATTCTCTGTATATCTATCAGCTTGAGGGTGGCCCTCTCGAAGGAAGTACTTTTGAACTGAGATCTGAATGTCAGGAAAGAGCCAACTCTCTAAAAATCTGGGGGAAAAGGATCCCAGGCAGAGTGGACAGCAAGTGCAAAGGCCCTGATGTAGGAATGAGCTTGGTGTGTTCCAGGAATAGAAAGAAGACCTGGAACATAGTGGGCAAGGAGGAGAGTGAGGTGAGGTAAGATCCTGAGAGGTAGTCAGGGGCCAGATCAAGTAGGGCCTCAGAGGCAATGGTATGGACTTTTGATTTTAACCAACACAGTAAATTCATTGACCACACTTACCAGGTGATGTGCTATGACCTTTATGTAAGCCCGTTGTCAAGTACAAACTGATCGCATTTTATACGATGGGGGAAGCACTTTGAGATCAAAAGTACCTTAGAGATCATATTAGAGATCATATTTAGTCCAGTCCTTTCCTTTTGCAAATAAGAAAACTAAGGTGAGGTTTAAAAGGGTCTCACAGTTAGTCAGAGCCCAGGCTTTGGACATCCCCCTGTCTCTCTGATAGATAAGCTCTTAAAAGGGAGGACTCCACTTTCATTTAATTTCATTGAAATGTTATTGAAAGGAATCTTATAAGCAAAAATCATGCTCACCCATCCTATTTACTTATTTTGTAAATCTAGAGTTTTGCAGATAGAGTTTATTCAAAATGAGTTTCCCACAGGGACTTCTTCCTTTCCTCCAATATTCTGCTCTCATTTTACCCCTCTCTGCTTCACTTCAACATTTGGACCTGTTTCTATGAGGCAGCCACTTCAGCCTGCCTTATATTCTCCTGGGCACGACTGTCCCATTTCCAGGATGACCTGTCCCAGCACTTTTTTGATAAGGCCTCTGTGGCACATTCAGAAAACCTCCGCATCACAAAGATACACACAGTAATTACCTATCGGTACTGCCTGGCTGCATGTGGGTTTTCTCACCTTACCTACCTGGGAGGCGAAGCCACTCTGCCCTCCCAGTGGTACGGGAGCTAATGTGGATGTACCCTGAGCAAGCAAAGCTGAATCCAGCTACTGCGCCAGGCAGTCCTCAAATCATGAATGGGCACAGTGTACATGTGATGCCTCCCTGCCTGTGAGCCTGGCTCCACACAGGCATCAGCAAGTGCCTCTGGGAACGTAGTCCTTTAGTGCTTTATCTGCTGAAGGCAGATTTATTCCCATCAGAGAGGTAGAAATTTCTTCCCTGATGGTGGATGGCAAAGTCAATACCTCAGGCAAGATCAGTGCCTCCAATTCCATCCGAAGAAAGCCAAAGGT
Source organism: Mesoplodon mirus (assembly GCF_964341445.2). Classification (NCBI taxonomy): domain Eukaryota; kingdom Metazoa; phylum Chordata; class Mammalia; order Artiodactyla; family Ziphiidae; genus Mesoplodon; species Mesoplodon mirus. Next base: position 8,442,869 of record NC_138989.1, read on the forward strand.
AAGATTTATATCCACCAACCACTGGTTTATCCCTTCTTCTTTGCGTATCCTCACAAATATTGTTCTCCTGGCTTGCTGGCCAAGCTGGGGATCTCCACTGGAATATTTTCTTACAAGACACATTTATATGTGGTTGGAGGAAACAAAAAAGTATGAACAGCAAGCAATCACCAAGCCTCCAGTTGAGACTCAGACTAAGAGAATCTAGACTGCAAAAAAAGTATATATATTTTAATGATATAAGGAAATTTCCACAAAATATAAAAATCCCACAGTTGCCTAAGCATTAGTTTTTGCTTTTGTTGATTTAAAAAATTGTGGTAAATATACATAACATAAATTTAACTTTTTTTTTTTTTTTTTTTTTTTTTTGCTGTACGCGGGCCTCTCACTGCTGTGGCCTCTCCCGTTGCGGAGCACAGGCTCCGGACACACAGGCTCCGCGGCCATGGCTCGCGGGCCCAGCCGCTCCGCGGCATGTGGGATCTTCCGGGATCGGGGCACGAACCCGTGTCCCCTGCATCGGCAGGCGGACTCTCAACCACTGCGCCACCAGGGAAGCCCAAATTTAACTATTTTTAAGTGTACAATTTAGTGGCATTAAGCACATTCACAGGGTTGTACAACCATGACCGTTATCCATTTCCAGAATTTTTTCATCATCAGCAGCTTTGTGCCCGTTAAACACTAACTCTTCATTTCCTTCTCCCCCCCCAGCCCCTGGTAACCTTTATTCTACTTTCTATCTCTATGGATTTGCCTGTTCTGGGTATTTCATATTAATGGAGTATGTGGCCTTTTGTGTCTGGCTTACTTCACTTAGCATAATGTTTTCAAGGTTCATCCATGTTGTAGCTTGTGTCAGTACTACATTCCTTTTTATGGCCAAATAATATTCCATTGTATGTATATAACCCATTTTGTTTATCCATTCATCTCTTCATGGGCACTTGGGTTGTTTCCACCTTTTGGCTAATGTCAATAATACTGCTATGATCATTTGTGTACCAGTATGTATTTGAGTCCTTGCCTTCAGTTCTTTTGGGTATATACCTAGGAGTGGAATAGCTGGATCATATAGTAATTTTGCATTTAAGTATTTGAGGAACTTAAATACATGAGGAACCCAAGCATTAGATTTTGTATTTAAAATATTTTTGTCACAATTAAAAAGAGAGAATCGAAGTATTTGTTATGGCTGCCATAATAAAGCACCAGAGACTGGGTGGCTTAAATAGCAGAAATTTGACGTACAAGATCAAGGTGTCAGCAGAGTTGGTTTCTTCTAAGGCTTCTCTCTTTGTCTTATAGACAGCCATCTTCTCCCTGTATCTTCACATGACCTTCCCTCTGTGCCTGTGTCCTAATCACCTCTTCTTATAAGGACACCAATCAGATTGGATTAGGAGCTACCCATGTGATCCCATTTTACCTTAATTACCTCATTAAAGGCTACATCTCCAAATACAGTCATTTTCTGGGATAATGGGGGTTAGAACTTCAACATATGCATTTGGTGGTGGCGGGAGCAAGATTGAGCCTACAGGAGGGGTAGAGCCAGCCATATGCCGACTCTTTTTTAAAAAAATTTATTTATTTATTTATTTATTTTTGGCTGTGTTGGGTCTTCGTTGCTGTACGCGGGCTTTCTCTAGTTGCAGTGAGCAGGGGCTACTCTTCGTTGTGGTGCGCGGGCTTCTCATTGCGGTTGCTTCTCTTGTTGCAGAGCACAGGCTCTAGGCGCACGGGCTTCAGTAGTTGTGGCTCACGGGCTCTAGAGCGCAGGCTCAGTAGTTGTGGCACACGGGCTTAGTTGCTCCACGACATGTGGGATCTTCCCAGACCAGGGCTTAAACCCATGTCCCCTGCATTGGCAGGTGGATTCCTAACCACTGCACCACCAGGGAAGTCCATATATGCCAACTCTTGACTGACTTACCCAAAACAAATCATGGTAGAGGGAAACACAAAAGATGGTTTTTAAGCTTCATTTCTGGATTTCAGGAAAACGCCATTTGACCTTTTCTGATATCTCTGAATTTGTTATTATCTGTGACATATTTCAGTGAGGATTGAGGTGAGTCTTCTTTGTCTCCTTAAATTTGCATTCAGGGTTAAAGGCTTTTAATAAATATCTTTGCAAGAAAAAAGTGAACCCTAATTGAAGACTCACATCTCCCTTAAGTAAGAAATGTCCTGCAGATTGTGTTCTGCCTTGAACATCTTTCAGTGTCATTTGCTATCCTTCTATGGCATCATTTTAAATAGCTGCATATAGTTCTATTATATGAGTGTACCATAATTTATTTAACCAACCCTCTAGTGTTGGATTTAAAGGAATTTTTAAAATTCTTACTCAGATTCTGTTCTTTCTGTTACCACCACCCAATTAGTAGCCTAGGTTGCTTTTTGAGTCACTCTTATATGATTCCAGCAGACTTCTAAAAGTAATCTCCCTTCCCAGGGTTTCCCCCTTCACCCAACATCCTCATGGATGTCTGAAGGATGTTCTTAAGTCACTGCTTTCCTCATATCTCCTGTCAACCCAAGAATGGCTCCACCTTAACTTTGCAATTGGTCCAAACATCTCAGCCCTTAAAAAAAGAAAAAAAGATTTCCCCAAATCAGCCTCTATTTAACTTTCATCCACTTTCTTCCCAATCTGGGGAGCCAGTCAAGTCTACCTGTAGTCTTAGCACATACCATACTCATTTCTCTGGACCTGGCTGGTGCCACTAGTCCTGTTGGAAATACCTTTTCTCATCCCACTGAATGTTTCCAGTCTCTTCATCTAGGAGGGCCAGCTCATGTGTCACAAGCTTCATAAAGCCCCCTGTGACTACTCTTGTCTGTATGGATTTTATTTTGCCTTTCTTTGAGCTTCTGTCTCACTGAGATGGGACCACATAGTTTATGAAGCAGTTAAGAAGTAAGCTTGTGTCCCTCCTGGCTAACTAGAAGGTCCAGAGACCTTGTTGTAAATGTCCCAGTCACACTGGCCATCTGACAGTTCTTGGAACACACTCATTTCTTTCCCACTTCGGCGCTTTGTGCTTGCTGTCCCTCTGCCTGAAATGTCCTGCCTCCAACTCGTCATGGTCAGTTCCTTCTTGACATTCAGATCTAGTTTAAATGTCACTTCCTTGGAGAGGCCACCCCTGACCCCTGTCAGAAATAACTCCATTGTTTTTAGCGCAGCGCATTGCTTATTTCTTTCAGACCCTTTATCCCAGGCTGTGCTCCACTCATCCCTTTACACATTGCTTGCCCAACTTCTGCACTTCACCTAGCCTCCAGGACAGCCTGTCTGGTTCATTTGTTTATCCTGGCACCTACCCAGTGCCAGGGTGCTCAGTAAATGTTTGCTGAATGAATTGGTGAGATTGGATGGAATGGAGAAAGAGAAGAGAGATAGTGAGGCTGTCCCTTGGATTTCTGACTTGGGAAACTGAGCTGATGGCAGGTGGTGCTACTAACCGAGCTTGGGAGTTCCAGAAGAGCCCATGTGGGTGGGGGTGGAGGAAACAGAGATGATTATTTCTCCTCTGTACTTATTTGAGTTGCCTCTAAACTATTTAAGTAGAATATTCATCCACACATGGTTAAATATATGGGCCTAGAGCTTAGGAGTGATGCTTGGGCACTGTCCAAATAACAATAATAGCCAGCATCGTTAGACATGGTTAACACTTTAAATAACAATAATACCTAACTTTTTTTTTCTTTTTTTTGTAAATTTATTTTTGGCTGCGTTGGGCTTTGTTGCTGCGCACAGGCTTTCTCTAGTTGTGGCGAGCAGGGGCTACGTTTTGTTGCAGTGTGCGGACTTCTCACTGCAGTGTCTTCTCTTGTCGCGGAGCATGGGCTCTAGGTGCATGGGCTTCAGTAGTTGCAGCACACGGGCTCAGTAGTTGCGGCACACAGACTTAGTTGCTCCAAGGCATGTGGGATCTTCCCAGACCAGGGCTCAAACTCATGTCCCCTGCATTGGCAGGCAGGTCCTTAACCACTGTGCCACCAAGGAAGTCCAATAATACCTAACATTTATTGACCACTTACTCTGTGCCAGGCAGTGTGCTAAGTGCTTCACATACATTTACTCTTAGAACATTTAATATTTAATACAACCCTTGGATACAATGATACAACTAAGGTTTCTAAGAATTGGGTAAACTGAGGCCACTCCGCTAATTAGTGGGCGGGCTAGGATTTGAAGCCAGGTGGTCAGTTTCCAGTGTCCCAGCTCTTCCCCACTGCACTAGTGTGCTGGAATAGACATGCAGGCACACAGAACCAAGCTCTCATTGCCTTTGAGGAGCTTCTTGTTTCCTTGGGGAAATAAAATAACTCATAACCTACTGTACTCAACAGCCTTGCCTAAGGCTTGCCTAAGGCTCTTATCCAAGCCTGTCAAGTATGGTAATTATTTGATTAAAATGACTAGTGTTGACCTCCACCTCTGATTCCTGAAGACTCACATACATATGACCTTCATAATTCATTCAGAAGAACTAAGGAAGTTGGAAATGCAAAATCCTTTCCATAGATCATCATCTGTTTTGGAAACATGATTCATAACCCTCTTGGGACTGGGAAAGAGGAAACTGAAAGATCACAGTAAAACTGAAAGAAGATAGTGATGTCTACATCTATTCAAAAGAGAGCAGAAGGGGACTTCCCTGGTGGCCCAGCGGCTAAACCACACTCCCAAAGCAGGGGGCCCGGGTTTGATCCCTGGTCAGAGAACTAGATCCCACATGCCACAACTAAAGATCCCACATGCCACAACTAAAGATCCCGCATGCCGCAACTAAAGATCCCACGTGCCACAACGAAGATCCCATGTGCCGCAACTAAGACCCGATGCAGCCAAATAAATAAATAAATAAATAAATATTTTTTAAAAAAGAGAGAGAACAGAAGGATTTCAATCAGCGGACCCTCAGGGATTCCTGGAATGATGACTGCATTGGATTAGAGTATGGGTTGAGAAACATACAAGCAGCAGAAAGTGTAACCACACCCAGTGCACTCAAATGGTTACTTTGAATAAATGGGGGTAGTGGTCTCAGTTCCCCATGGGCTCTAAGAAACAGGGCTTTGTGCAGACAGTGAGTGCACAGAAGCCAAGCCTCTAATTTTTTAGGGCAACTGGCTTTAAGGGTATCTTAATCACCTCCTGTTCACCGCATTGGTAAGGGAGGGATTCCCACCCTAGGGGTATGGGGATGGCCGAACATATGACACCCAGCACTGGACAGCTGAAATTGGCAGCAGTTCATTGGTCACATATACTCACAGCACAGGGAAGAAGGACACCACACGCCCTGCAGGGTCACATGGGGGTCGCATTTAGGAACAGAGTGAACAACCAGAGGCAGTGGGAGGCAAGCTTACTTTGTAGCACCCGGAGGGTGAGGTGTCCTGTGGGTCCCACAGGAGAGTGTTGTTGGTTCTTGGATAATTCCGTGGCCTGGTTGGGAACGCAAATCCACTATGCAGGCATCAGCAGCAACTGCATCTGGTCCATCTGATGAGGAAGGTTGTTTAACTAGGTGACATTTTCGATCAGACCAAGAAGAAAAACTTGCAGTTAAGCCAAGCTAGGCCTTCCTGATTTCACCAGATGTTAAGGCAGCACGTAATTTTAGACCTTGATTTTAGGCCTTACACCACAGGGTGGATGCATCTGTAGGCTCTGTTGACTGCCCCTTGTCTCTAGATTTGGCACATTCTTGACCCTGACCCAAAGCTCAACGAGTGTTCTCATCCCCACCAACTTGGGACAGGAGATATTCTAAAAATCAAGGCATAATGGGAATTCCCTGGTGTTCCAGTGGTTAGGACTCAGTGCTCTCACTGCCGGGAGAGGAAGAGCAGGAGAGAAAAGAGAATCAGTCCATTTTGCTGCCTATTTGGGACATGTGTTTCACAGAGTAGGGAAAGACTGAAATGAAAATTAAAACTATATCTATCTACCACCACTCTTGGCGATCAGAATGGTCTTTTAAAAATGAAATATAATCTTACCAGGCTCCTACTTAAAACCCTTCAATGGGTCTCCATTGGTCTTTCTTAAGATAATGACAAAACTCCTTGCCATGACCTTCAAGGCTCTATGCGTTCCAACCCCTGCCTGTCCAGTCTTACCTCATTCCTTACTTCCCCATACTATTTATGGAGCAGGCATACAGGTCTCCTTTAAATTCTGAAAACCTTCTATGCTTTTTGTCAGCCCCACGACCTTTGCACATGCTATTGTCTTGGCCTAGAATGCGCTTTCCTCCCCAACTCACATAATTATCTAGAACTTATCCTTCAAATTTCAGCTGAAGAGCTCCTTCCTCAGGTAAGATTTCTCTGATTTCCCCAAATAGGTCAAGTTCCCCTATATAGGCTCTCAGAGCATCTTTTACCTTCTTCATCATGATACTCATCATAAGTTACAAGTTTATATTTGTTTTAATTATTTGATTAATGTCCATCTCCTCACATCTCCATGAGAGTGGCAACCTTATTTATCATTGATCTCTAGTAAGTGCCTAAAAGAAAACTCCTGTTTACCTATACTCTACTCGTAACACTCTGACACCAAATGTGCGTGGGGTTTTCCCACACCAACCAATTCTCCAACTCTCCAGACACCAACTGGGTGTCTTGCAGTTCAATTATGACATTAATTACCTGGAGTTAGCATAGACTCCACAGGTTAAGGGTTCAGTCCTGCAAGATTGTCCTCCACTTCAGACACCAGTCATGTCCAGGGTTGTCACCTGTACTTCTGACCAACTGGTTATAAATTGGGGGTTCCTATAACCCCCTCTTCAGGTTCAGTAATTTGCTGTAGTGGCTCATAGAACTCAGGGAAACACTTACATTTACCCATTTATTATAAAGGATATGTTAAAAGATACAGATGAACAGCCAGATGAAGAGTTACATAGAATGAGGGCCAGAAGTGTCCTGAGTGCAGAAGCTTTTGTCCTTGTGGAGTTGGGGGTGTACCACCCTCCCCATATGTGGATGTATTCATCAATATGGAAGCTTTCTTAACCCCACAGTGTAGGAATTTTTATGGAGGCTTTATCACATAGTCAAAATCGATTATTAACTCAATTTCCAACCCCTCCCCACTCTAGAGGATAAGGTGGTAGGACTGAAAGTTCTAAGCTTCTAATCATGGCTTGGTCTTTCTGGTGACCAGCCCCCTTCCTGAAGTTATCCAGGAGCCCACCAAGAGTGGCCTCATTAGAACACAAGACAGTTCTAAATTCCAGGGGACTTAGGAGCTCTGTGTTAGGAACTGGGGGCAAAGACTAAAAACATATCTTTGTATGTCAAAGTGCCTCTGCATATATGTTGAATGTTTGTGTCAATGAATGAGCTAACTGATTTGGGGATCTTCTGAGAAAAGAAAGTAAAAGGAATACTTCAGTAAATGCGAATTACACGTTATTTTTTTTTATTATCAAAACTGTTAAGACATCTACATTGCCAAGCTAGAATTAGGAAGTGTTTTAAAAATGGTTCCCTCTAAAGAGAGGAATGCAAGTCCATAGCCAATGCTACATGAAATCAGGCAGTTTTACAAGAAAGCAGATCTCCAATACAGAGATGAAGCAGTGAATACTGTGCAACTACTATAACAGGAGAATGGATTTAAGTACAAAAAACAGATCCTACAAAATGTGACTTTCCTTGGGATGCCTTTGGCGATGACACTATTTTCTACCGTAGACCAAAAATAAGAATATAAATATGACGCATGCTGTTGTAGGAAGTGTCAGACATTTTGCACATAGTTGATGTAACACATCATCCTCTCACCTTCTCACCCAGAGCATCTGGGAAAGGTGAAAACAACAGGTGGATCCAGTGATTATTTGTCATTCCAAATGCTGACTCCGTCTGGGGTCTCCACAAGGTGATAGAAACACACTAGGAGGCAGGCATCAAAAAATAACATATGAAGGCTCAGAGGCTATCAGAATGGAAATCTGTAGCAGTTACATAGAATTCTCAGAGTAAAAAATTTCATTTCTGAAGAAGTCATATATAATTCAGTTTTCAAAAATATCTCTGAAAGGTAGTAAAAATGAGAGTTAAATCTGGCCCAGTTAACTTGATTCCTGAGTTTAAAGCCAGGTGAAATCCTGGGACCAAAAAAGAAGGTTTTTGTTCATATTATCTTACATTAAAACAGTAGAAAGCTGATGACTTTTAAAAAGTGTCAAAATGGTAAATCTTAGAATATGTATTAAAAACTCACAGATCCTTCATTAGTCACAGTTTTGAATAGTGTTCTCTATTTATTCTTTAAAATAGTTGTCATTTAGAAATAGTCTGTTCTAGTGCCAAAACCTTGAAACTGAAATCCTGCTGGAGGATCCTAAAACCTGCTATTCATTTTTTTTTTTTTCGGTACGCGGGCCTCTCAGTGTTGTGCTCTCCCGTTGCGGAGCACAGACTCCGGACGCGCAAGCTCAGCGGCCATGGCTCACGGGCCCAGCTGCTCCGCGGCATGTGGGATCTTCCCAGACCGGGGCATGAACCCGTGTCCCCTGCATCAGCAGGCGGACTCTCAACCACTGCGCCACCAGGGAAGCCCCTGCTATTCATTTTTATACTCTTAGCAGTTGACGTATAGAAATGGTAAAAGCGTTGAGTGTGAGTTGCTTTTTAAGTAGCATCCAGACTGCATCCATTGTAATTGGCTGCAAAGTACAGGATGTTAAAGGCATAAAGGTGGCTTATTCCAGTTTTTAACAGCAATACTTACTTCCAGTCATAGAAATGTGATGTGGATTGAAATGTATTGGGTAGCTCAGCAGTTAGATTTGATGGATTCCAGGGCTGGTCTGGTGAGTTACCTGATTGGTCTGCAGCTCTTCTAGAACTGCCAAATAGAAACCCAAGCCCCCGAGGGGCTCCAGGGAGTTTTTGGCTGAAAATCTGGACACACGTCTTAGACCCAGAGAAGATGTGGGCTGAGTCTACGTCCCATGAATCAGGCTTGCTCCCTGTCCCAGTTATCTGTCGCTATGTAACAGACAACACAAAACATAGTGGTTTAAAATAACAATTTTTGTTCTGTGGGTTCACTGGGTAGCTCTCACTTGGGTTGTCTGATGCAGTTGCAGTCATATGTTAGCAGGATCTGGAATCATCTGAAGGCTACTTCTCTCCCATGGGCTTGGACGGCTTGAATGCTGGGGGCATCTCTCCTCTTCACATGGCTGCTTGGGCTTCTTCACAGCAGGGTGGACTCAGGATAGACAGATTTTTACGTGGGAGCTTGCTTCCTTCACAGCAAGAGTTTCAAGGGACCGGAAGTGGAAGCTGACAGCATCTTAAGACCAAGACCCTGAACCTGACACAGCATCACTTTATCATTGGATAAAGTGATCAGAGCTGCCAAGACACAAGGGGAGGAGATATAACCCCTCAGGTCCTATAGGACCAATGCCAAAAAATTTGTGCCAAAACTTTTAATCCTCCCCATTCTTTAACCAGGACCCAAGGGTTTGTTGATAGTTGGACGTTATCCTAGTCTCACCTCAAAATGAGCTGCTTCATATTCATGTAGCTCTTTATGCGTTAATAAGAGAGTTTGTGTACACGGTCTCAATTTGCTCTCCTAATATCCCTGTGAAACAATAGATTGGATAATAAGGCAGCTGAGGTACAGAGGTTAAAGGCCTAGGATCACACAACTTCCTAGGGATAGAATGGAGATATAAATCTGAATCTCTTGACTCTCAGTCCATGCTGAGGGATTCTAGTTTATTTGCTGTTTGTTTACCCTGGTCACTTTGCTCTCTGACACATACAGAGCTGGGGGAGGAGGAAAGCACATTTCCCTTTGGCTGAAAATCTGGACACACATCTTTGCAGGGGAAGCTCAAGGTGCAAGCAAAGGCAATGTTACATGACTGCTCAGCACATCAGTGAGGACTCTTGAAGCCACTGTACTGGCCTTCCGTCTTGGGAAACTCTCTCCGGATCCTCCAGCGGCAGCAGCTGGGCAGGATGGCAAAGTCAGCCAGGTCCTGGGAGCCAAAGCGCCACGTAGTATAGCACCTGTAGGCGCAGTGCCGCAGCTGGCTGTCGGTAGAATCTGCATCCAGCACCAGCAAGGGCTCCTGGTAGTGCAGGAGGAACTGCAGGACATGTCTGGACAGGATAAGCTTCTTGAACGGCTCCGAGGTGGTGATACAGGCACCCAGCTTTTTCCGACAGCACAGCTCCTCCAAGCATCTTTGTCTCTCAGGGAGTTGGGATGGGAGGCACTTTCCACACTGGCACCAGTTCGGGCAGTCACTGGGTCTAGGGGTTGCCCTTTCACTGAGCAGCTGGATAGCCTCTGGTTGTCCAGGAATGGGGGGTGGCTCGTGAAGAGACAGAGGCAGCCTGGACAGGTCTGTGAAGTCCATCGGGGGTCTCTGAAAAAGACAAGTTTCCAAACCCATCAGCACTGACAACCCCTAGGGTTCTAGGTTCTTTAATTTTATTATTAACTTATAAAGTTACATTTAATATTACATTAATACTAGGAGCTATCATTTATTAAAGGTATATATCAGGACTGTGTTTTGCAAGCATTGCCTCATCTAAGGTTTTGGAGAACCTCGTGAGATATGTGTTCTGATCTCCATTTTACAGATTTGGAAAGTGAAATTCAGAAAAGCCAGGCCTCAATACATATATCTCTTTGGGGAGACCTTCTTGCCTTGACCACCTGATCTAGGTAGTTCCCCTCCTCCCAGGTCATTCTCTTATCACATAATGATGTTCTATGTTTGTTATGAGGAAATGATCTTATGAATTGATATGTTTACTTAATGATTCTTCTTCCATATGAAAGCAGGGGCCCTGTCTGCTTTGTTTACTGCCTGTATTCCCAATGCCTAGGACAGTGCCCACACAGAGTAGACAGTAAATATTTGTTGACTTAGCTCTGCTTTCTCCTTTCTCACCGTGCTCTCTTTTCTGAAAAAATCCATTTGTTATCCTCCAGTGGAAGTTGCCGTAATTGCCATCATTTATGTCTATTCTTTGTGACATATACCTTCATTCACCAGACAAAGAAAGTCTGAGTTAAGTACATTAAAATTGAATGGTTCTTGTACATGAATGTTCACAGCAGCACTATTATAATAGCCAAAGGGTGAAAATAACCTAAGTGTCCATCAATGGATGAATGGATTAAAAAAATGTTATGTTCATACAATGGACTATTATTCAGCTATAAAAAGGAATGAAATGCTGACAAATGCTAAACATGGATGTTTAGCTAAACATGGATGGAACCTTGACATTATGCTAAATGAAAGAAGCCAGACATAAGAGGACAAATATTGTATTATTCAGTTTACATGAAATGTCCAGAATAGGTAAATCCATGTATACAGAAATCTACAGAAAGCAGATTAGTGGTTGCCAAGGGCTGGGGAGAAGTGTGTGAGTAGTGGCTGCTGAATGGATACAAGGTTTCCTTTTGGGGTGTGAAAAGGCTCTGGAACTAGATAGTGGTGATGGTTGCACAGCATTGTGGATATACTAAATGTCACTAAACTGTACACTTTATTTTTTTTTCCTCTTTAAAAAAATTGTGTGTTTATTTGGCTACGCCGGCTCCCAGCCGCAGCACGCGGGATCCTCGCCGCTGTGCACAGGATCCTCGCTGCAGCATGCAGGATCTTTAGTTGCGGCACGTGGGCTCTTCCAGTTGCAGCATGTGGGATACATCTCCCCGACCAGGGATCAAACCCGGGCCCCCCGCATTGGGAGCACGGAGTCCCAACCACTGGACCACCAGGGAAGTCCCTGAACTTCACACTTTAAAATGATTAAAATGGTAAATTTTAGGTTATGTGTATATTACCATACCCACCCCAACACACAGGAGTTCACTTTATACCCAGATCTGATAAAAACATTACAAGAGTGGAAAAATTTTGGCCAGACTCTCTCAAGAAGAGATGTAAAATTCTTAAATATTAGTGAATTGAATCCAGCAGTAAATACAAAGAATCATACATCGTACTCAAACTGATGTTATTGCAGGTTCCTGCAAGGTTGGCTTAATATTTGAAAACCAATCAGTGTAATGCACCACATGACAGAAGAAAACTCATTGATTATTTGGAAAGAAGCAGAAAAAACACGTTATTTTAAAATTCAGTATCCATTCATGATAAAAATTCTTAGTAAACTAGGAGCAGAGGGGAATTTTCTTAATCTGATAGAGCATTCTTTAAAAACCTACAGCAGGGACTTCCCTGGCGGTCCCGTGGTTAGAACGTGGTGGGCCGGGTTCAATCCCTGGTCTGGGAACTAGGATCCCGCAAGACGTGGGGCGAGGCCGGAAAGAAAAAAAAGACCTACAGCAAGTACTATAGTGAAATAAAAAACTTTCTTCCTGAGACAGGGAATGAGACAAAGATGCTTGGTCTTACCACTTCTATTCAGTATTGTACTGGACATCCTAACAGGTGTAATAAACTCCTGGAGCTGGAAGAAGCAAGAAAGGAACCTCCCCTAGAGCCTTCAAAGGGAGCACAGCCCTGCTGACACCTTGATTTCAGACTTTGATTTCAGAATTCTGGCCTCCAGAACTGTGAGAGAATAAATTTCTGTTGTTCCAAGCTACCTAGTTTGTGGTCATTTATTATGGCAGCTGTAGAAAACTAATGCAGTTGGTGAAGATGTCCAGCAGCCAAAACTGCTGGGGGGAGTGTGAATTAGAACACCCACTTCAGAAAACTGTCAGGTAGTATCTACTAAAGCTGAACATACACCTGCCTTATGACTTAGCAGTTCTACTCTTAGGTGCCATACGTTTACTGCAGCAGCATCGTTGGCATGAACCCCAAAGTGGAAACTACCCAAATAGGTAGTTCATTCAACAATAGAATGGATAAATAAATTGAATGTTTATAAAACGGAAACTATACAACGAGAATGAACCATTGCTATACACAACATCATGGATGACTCTCACAAAAATAATATTGAGGGAAGGAAGCCAGATACTCAACAGAGTATGTAATGAATACATACTATAGGATTAAATTTTTTTAAAAAATAAAAAAATAAAATAAAATAATTTTTAAATAAAAAAATACTAGAAGAGGTAAAGCTAACCTTGAATACAGGATAATGACTACTTTTAAGGGAAGGTAGTAATTTGGAGGCATAAAAGGGACTTCTGCTAGTAATAGTCACTTTTTAAATCTGGGTGCTGGTTACATGTGTTACATGTGGTTTACTTTGTCATCAATTGTGATTTATACACATTTTTAGATATATTTATATTTAATAGTAGGTTTTGGGCTTCCCTGGTGGCACAGTGGTTAGGAATCCGCCTGCCAGTGAAGGGGACACGGGTTCGAGCCCTGGTCCGGGAGGATCCCACATGCCGCGGAGCAACTAAGCCCGTGTGCCACAACTACTGAGGCCCATGCGCCTAGAGCTCATGCTCCACAGCAGAAGAAGCCACCACAATGAGAAGCCCACGCACCGCAACTAGAGAAAGCCAGCACGCAGCAACGAAGACCCAATGCAGCCAAAAACAAATAAATAAATAAAATAGTAATTTTTCTCTTAAAAAAGAAAAAAAGACTACAGGAATTTGCTGGCGGTCCAGTGGTTAGGACTCTGTGCTTCCACTGCAGGGGACACAGGTTCGATCCCTGATTGGGGAACTAAGATCCTGCATGCTGCGCGGCATGACCGAGATAAAAAAAAAGACGAAATAACTTACTGGCACTTCTTCACCTTCAACGTGTTGCAGACTTCTCCCAAGTAGCCTTTGGTTTACCATCCTAATGTGGGGTTCATCCACAAAGGACACATATTTTAATGTCTAGGAAATAAAGATTAAAAGGTTACCAATTTTAGTTCAGAATCACGAATTGCATATCTGAACATATCTAAAGGCAACTGTTATTCCTATTTCCAAATGACAACCTGTTACACAAGCTAACCAAAAACTCTTGCTAACGAAGAAAGAATGATTCCGAGTCTAAAGGTAAATCAGAAATTGATCCCCAAGCACCTTAGTTTGTAGATTTAGAGTATCCACAGCTCACTGCCTCATATCTCTAGGTCCCCCAAGTGCTATGTAAAATTCCTTTGTTGTGTTCCCTCAATTTCAGTTACTCTAGGTTGAATATCTCCAGAACGTTATACTATTGAATCTTTAATTATTTATATTTTCATTAACTTTCATCCCATCTTGGGCCATGAAATGGTGATTAATTTTAGTTGCAAAGATGAACTTTTACTTTAATTGCAAATACTTGTACAATGAACAATGAATTGTGCATTCAGCTGCTAGAAAAGGACAGCAGTGTGCTTGGATAAAAGAAAGAAACCCTCTGTTGTTTTTAAATACCAGAGATTTCCCTTTGATTGGAGGAAATCATGGAGTCAATGTAGTAAATTCCAAATTAATCAAATCAAAACCATACAGAGGAACTAAAATTTGACCACTCCCCCATCCTAGGCTCTTTTCCAGAAGCAATCACTGTTATCACTTTTATGAGTGTCCAGTACCTTTTTTTATATGTATATTACCTCCCCACACACATTTATATGTGTGTGTGTATAATACATGTAGAAAATATACAGAATCTATCTATGTGTGTATATAAATGGACATATATAATATACCTGTAGAAAAAACATAGAATTAGTTTATATGTATTGTTGCTTTTTAACCTACCATATATATTGTTCCATAGTTTGCTTTTTTCCTGTCAACAAATGTCTTGGATATTTACTCATGCCAGGACCTATAACAGAGTGGTTATAAACATGGATCCTGAAACCAGCCTGCCTGAGTTGGAATTTCAGCTCTGCCACTTACTAACTGTATGACTTTGGGCAAATTATTTAACCTTCCTGTGCCTCAGTTGCCTCATCTATAGAAAGAGATAATAGTAGCACCTGTCTAGAGTTCTGCTAATAATCATAATCCCACAAACCTACCTGTAGGGTTGTGTGAAGATTCAGTGAGTTAATGTATACGTAGCACTGGAAATGCCATGTAAACGTTTGCTTTTATTATAATCTACCTCATTTTAAAAAACTGGTACCGGGCATTCCTTACTATGGATTTATCATAGTTTATTTCACCATTCACCTATTGGACATTTGGGCAGATCCTCCTCTTCACTGTCACAAACAGCACTGTGATGGTCATATTGTACATGTGTACTACGTGGGTACCCAGGTGAGTGTTTCTCTAAGGCAGGTATAGAGAAGTGGAAATGCCAGGCTGTAAAGTATGTCCCATTTAAATGTTACTGGATTTACAAATTGTTCTCCAAAGTCATTATACTTTTTTTGCGCAACCAATTTAATAAATCTGACAAAACTGACAAATCCCGGAGCATAAAAATTTGTTTTCCCTATATCTTGCTTCCCCACTTCTGTGTCTATTCTTCACTAAAACTAAAGGATTCATCTGAGAGATGGTGGATTGGGGTAGAGTCCAGAGAATTATCCACCATGGGATTGATTACACCTATGATTTTGGCCTTATTTTTGCATACTTCTCCGTGGTCCAATGGGCCATACAGGTGTTTTAACATCCCACAGACGCAGCAAGCCTTACCTGCGTTGGCTCCACAATGGATTCACACTTCTTCCTGTAGTAGTATTCATTGACTGCACAGGGTTCACAGCACTTGCAACAGGGATAAATACGGGTTCGACAGCATTTATTTGAGTAAGTGTTGATGAGAAAGTCAACGAACACAGTGGCCTGGGAAAAACCCAGACAAGCACCATGTCAGTGAAACTTCCTTTTGCCAAATCATTTTCATAAAATGTGAGAAAGAGAATCCCTTACCAAACCAAAGTAAGAGAGGTTTGAACCGATGTACACGATCAGCTGGATAATGTCAAATTTTCCTCCCTGGAAACAGAGTACAAAAGGTTACCCGGTTGAAATTCAGAGCAATGCTCTTTTGCTCTAACATGTAATTGTAAGTTCCAGCAGAGGAGGGAGTCTAGTGCCGTGAATTTGACAGATGCATCCAAAGTGTTCACGGCAACAAAGATTAAGGAGACTGAAAATATGAATCCCATTCCTCCTGCTTCTGCCTTTCAGGATGTGCTTGAAAATATGGATGTTTTAAACAAATAAGCACTGGAACTCACACATTGAGAGGAGAACCATTGAAAGTTTTTTTTTTCCATTCAAGGTGAGGGTATCAAAAGAACTTTCCCTAAAAGTGATTTGACATTACTTTGGAAACAGGGAAGGAATGTCTGCACAAACTCTTCCCATAGATGTCCCTGTGGTTTTTATTCTCAGTGTCTTTGCGTCCTCTCACTATATCTCATCGATTCTTGTGGTGCTTATCACCATGTTACATAAATAATACGCTGTCAGACAAGGTATGTGGGCATCTGTTGATTTTTGTATACCCAGCATCCCCTCCTTCTGGAGACAGCATGCCCGTTTTTCTTTGGAGAACCGTCTGTGTCCATACTCAGTCCATGTCGTTTGCGGGGAAGGGGCTGGTTCAGGGCTGGTGTAAGACCAGCCATTGCAAGTGACCCTGGTCACAGTTCAGCAGTGAGCATCTGGCCCATGTAGGGCCAGTCAAAGCCAGTGGCATCTGCTGAGGCTTTTGCTGAGATGTTCTCTTTTCACTGAGGTTGCTAAATTGCTAAGGTATAAGTAGCTGCTGACACCACTGCATAGAGATGACCCGCTGTGAATGACACCACAACAGAGGAGAACAAATGTAAGAGATGGAGGGAGGCAGCTTCCTGATGATGTTGTTAAGACATCTGGATTCATGATGCCTGAAGCCTGAAAATTGCCTCTGGATTTTTCAGTTATGTGAACTAAAAAAAAAAAAAAGACTTCTTTTTTCCTAAGCCCATTTGAATTGGATTCCTTACAAAGTATTTTGCAGAGGGATTTCTTTCCCTCTCTCTTTTAAGCATCAGAGTATATGGGAAATTGAGTATTAGGTTTTTTCCCCAAGCCCACTCTTGTACTCATTAGATGACTTGTCCATGAACAATGACATTTCTTCCCCCTCTCTGATCCCACATGCAAGATGCACAGTGCCAGCTAACGACTATGACCAAAACATTCACCCTTTGAGACACTACAGCAATAATTAAGACACAGTCATAGGAACGGAGATGCCAGTAGCTGAAAGCGAGAAGAGACTTACGGTGCCAAAAACCAGGATGTCAAAACGGATCCCAAAGGCTTTTATCAGGGTCCGCTTTTCGGTATTATTTTCCTTATAGTACTTGGCATATCTGTAGGAGGAAAAGGAAACATATTTATAAAGATCTATCTGGAAGTGCTGGTATTTTATGAAAAGAAAAACCGAAACAGTAGCCTATCTAGTCTTCTTTGTCCATCTTCTAGCTCTGCTGTGGTTGGCAAAGGGAAGAACACAATCCAAACCCATGAAATTCTCTCTCTCTTCACCTGGAACCAAGGCACCACTTCCCCACGTCACCTTCTCTACTTCCAGCATCACAGGATGATGGAAAGTCTGTGTTTTAGTTTAAGATTAAAATGAACAATTTTTAACCAATACAGGGTTAACAACAAGAGAAATTTAAAAAAAGTAACTTCAGGCACTCTGATCATTCTCTAAGAGGGAAAAGTTTAGCTTCTAGAACAAAGAGGGGGAGGGTGAATCTTAGATACTAATGAATGGATTGGGAACAGGTGCCCCTCAGCAATCTGCTCTAACTGTGTTTTCTTAAGATTCTGTATTTGTCTGTTTGGCATCCATTATCACCAGGGCCAAACTAGCCGACAATGTTGTTTACATGCCCCCTGCAATCCAGCTTTTGCGAGTATGTGAAAATCATGTTACAAACCCTCTGACCAATCCTGAGTCCATATCTCCAGCCACCTCCTGTATCTAACTTTCACACACCCAGCCAACATTTCCCCTGCCCTAACTTGCCCAGGGCCAGGTACCAGACAACCAGAGACCACCCCTGTAGCCCAGAGCCCACCAACATTACTCAAACTAGCCAATCCTAAACTGTTTCCCCTGCCCTGCCTTGCCTTTCCCACAGAAAACACAGTAAAGGCTCTGGGCTGTGCTTTCCCCTTTCTCCTGCTAACCGCTGACCAAACCTGGTGCTTCCCCCTGTGGCCCTGTGTGCCCCACCTCTCGGGAAATTCTTCTTTCAAGGGCATTGACTTCTCTGTGTTATCACTCAGTCACCTTTACAAATTAAGACCTGGGCACAAATCACAGTCATCCAAAATATGCAACCCAAATCAGTGCTACAGTCAGGGAAAGTGGCATGTTTTGTTTTCCATGAATAATTAGGAAGGCTTAAGCCACATGCCTCACAAAACTTTTAAATCTGACCCTCCCTCTTACCACTTTTGGTGGTTGTTTTTAGGTAAGGACATATATTTTCTTTGAGTTATTAATTCATAATCTATTTACAGGTGTGGGGAGAGAAGAAAACAGAAAACAGATGCTCTGCCAGAATATAGTATGGAACATCTGAAATTCTTATTCTTTTTAAACTCACGATCTGACATTGAGATCAGTTAGATATTCTCAGGCGCTTCAGTGCCTGTTTCTGGCCAACAGCGTTTCAGTTTCTTTGCATCTGATTGTTCTCATTCCATGACAGTACTTTCTTCTGCTCTATTAATTGATTTGTTTTTTGAAATACAAAGCAAGCATGCATCACCACTCCATGCCCCAGGGTTGCATTATCTCTCTATGCAAGCTGTTTTGCTGGAAGGTTAACATTGTATAGTAAATACTTGAATTTCTGCTTTCAGGGTCTTGGTACAGTGGTTCTCAAACCGAGGGCAAGAATCACTTGGGAATTGTGTTCAAAAGGCAGATTCCTGGGCCTCACCCCCAAAGGGTGGTTTCAAAACGTGTGAGGTGTTTCTAGGAATCTATTTCCAGGAAAGGTACCAGGTGGTTCTGATGCAGGTGATCAGTGGGCCACACTCAGAACACCAGGCCCTGGGCAAGGATGTTTTTACACTCTGTAGTGGGTTGAATAATGGCCCCTCAAAAAGATAAGTCCAAGTGCCTAACCCCTGCACCTGTGAATGTGACCTTATATGGAAATAGGATCTTTGCAGATGTAAATGGATTAAGGATCTCAAGATGAGATCATCCTGGATTTAGGGTGGGTCTTAAATCCAACGGCTGTATCCTTATAAGAAAAAGGAAAGGGAGAGTTGAAACAGAAACACAGAGGAGAAGGTCATGTAAAGACGGAGGCAGATACTGGAGGGATGCAGCCACAAGTTAAGGACCACCTAGAGCCATCAGAAGCTAGAAGAGGCAAGGAAAGATCCTCCCTTAGAGACTTTAGAGGGAGTATGTCCCTGCTGACACCTTGGTTTTGGACTTCTGGCCTCCAGAACTGTGAGAGTTAAATTTCTGTTGTTTAAAGCCATCAAGTTTGTGGTAATTTGTTATAGCGGCCATAGGAAATGAATACACACACACCCATTCTGAGAAGCAGAGAAGCACATCAGGCATTTTATTCTGTGTGGGTCTTCCCTGCTTTACACATCTTGTAAATAAACTGAATAATTGAAGAAGGATCTTTTGCCATGGATCTTTTGGTAAAGGACAAAATTCTGCAACGTGATCAATTCCTTCAACTTCCTATGTTTTAGAAAGTTATATTTTCTCATAAACCTCATATAACCTCTAAATTCTTTCCCTTTTGTGTGGCTATTTGAAAATAACTTGTCCAGTTACCCGTCAGATCTTGACATTTTATTTTTGGCTAAAGATTTCTTCTGGTGCTTATTCCAGAGAACCAATGATCTAAAACTTTGTTCTAAAAGAATATTAACATGACAACCAGTTCTTCAGAAAGCTCAGATCTCTCCAGGAGCTAATGTTCTTAGGCTTAGCTCAGCGACTTGAAGAACATTTGTTAACATCTGATTGGTACATTGCCCTGCATGCGTCTGCTGATTGCTGAAAAAACAGCCTGTGAGGGCAGTCGGGGACCACTGATCCAGGCCTCTCTTTTTGCTAATGGCCACAAGCCTATTCAGTAGAGCAGCTGGGAATGATCAAAACATTACCTAAACTAGGAGCTGGTTTCAGGGCCCTGGATGAAATTCCACTGACCCGGAGAAGGCAAAATCCTCTTACATCTTGATCTCAGCCAGCCTTTAGCCAAGGGTCTCAAACTCAAATGCCTATAGGGGCCAGATAACAGAAATGAGTGATGCAGACATGTAAGAGGCAATAAGGAGTGGTGAGGACCGTGGCAAACCAAGAGCCACATGCCCTTTCTAAAGGGAACCACTGATACTCAGCTCTAGCTGAGTGCTCCCTGTGGAATATGAAGCCAGTGTTGTCAAATGGTTTGATTGTTTTCAAATAGTTTAATTTTCAAAAAAAGTAGGAAGTCCACATTTTTATGTAGAATGTCTCAACTTTCAGAACATTGTGCAGCCCAAAAACAAAAACAAAATTTGAAGCCTGCTTCCCAGTTAATGATGCTGCTTTAAGTAAAATATAAATAGAGCCATTTGCTTAAGTGGACCCCTCCAGAACTCAATAAGAGTGCTAGCAGAAGGGTTAGGAAGCAGTGAATGTGTGTGTGTGTGTGTTTGCACGTGCACGTGTACTTTGGCCTGTACTTGCATGCTCAGAGTAAGTAGACACTTTATTTTATTCATTCTCCCAGGCAGCTAGCAACCTGGTTGTAGACAGAAAATATAGTCAGATGAATCATCTAAGAAGAAAGTATGTTTGGGATGCTAGAAAATATAGTCTAGACCAGTGCTTCTCAAAATTTAATGTGCACATGAATCTCCTGGGAATCTTAAGATGCAGATTTTGACTCAGTAAATTGAGAGTGGGGGCCGAGATTGTACATCATAACAGGCTCCCAGGTGAGGCCCATGTTGCTGGTTCCAGGATCACATTTGAGTATCGAGGGTCTAGATTAGTGATTCTCAAGTTTGCATTAGAATAACCTGGAAGGCTTATGAAGACAATCCCCAGAGTGTCTGATTCAGTAGGTCTGGGGTAGAGCCTGAGAATTTACATTTCTAACAAAATACCACATGACGCTGATATGGGGACCCACACTTTGAGAGCCACTGGTCCAGACCATTAGTACTAAAGGTATTCAGAGAAGCTAATATGTTTGCAAGTTGATTCCCTAACATGGACTCCTATGTGTACAGTTTCTCTTCTTAACTAGGAAAGCTCAGTCCTCAGGAAAGTGCATGATGCCTATGGGGGTCCTATCCTGTGCTTGGAGAGGCCTTTTCTGGTTGCATTTCCCCACACCCCCATCACACTATCTTGTTTGATTTTCTTTGAAGCATTTATCATCATCTGAAATGGTTTTGTTGGATTTGTTTGTTCTATTGAGGTATAACTAACATATAATAATAAAATGCACAAGTCCTAAGGGTTCAATTCAATGAGTTTTGACAAATGAATACTCTTTGTAACCTACATCCCTCCCAACATCTAGAACATTCCATTACCCCAGAAAACTCTTGTGCTCCCTTCCAATCGGTTCCTACTTCTCCTTCCTACCCCCAAACCCCAGCCCAGCAGCCATTGCTCTATCTTTTTTTTTTTTGCGGTATGCGGGCCTCTCACTGTTGTGGCCTCTCCCATTGCGGAGCACAGGCTCCGGACGTGCAGGCTCAGTGGCCATGGCTCACGGGCCCAGACACTCCGCAGCATGTGAGATCTTCCCGGCCCAGGGCACGAACCCCTGTCCCCTGCATCGGCAGGCGGACTCTCAACCACTGTGCCACCAGGGAAGCCCCATTGTTCTCTCTTTTATCATCACAGATAAGTTTGCCTGTTCTTGTACTTCATATAAATGGCATCATAGAATGTACTCGTTCAGGTCTGGCTTCTTTCACTCAACGTAACGTCTGTGGGATTCATCTACTGATGTGTGTATCAGTAATTTCTTCCATTTTTATTTATGTTAAGTAGTGTTTTATTATATAAATATATCACAATTTATCTCTCCATTCACCTGTTATTGCACATTTGGGTTCTTTCTGGGGTTTGCCTATTATGAGTAAGGATGCTGTGAACATTCATGTGCAAATCTTTTTGTGGAGATATGTTTCCTTTCTCTTGGGTAAATACCTAAGAGTGGGATTCCTGGTTTAGAGGATAGATGTATGTTTACCTTTATAAGAAACTTCCCAACAAGTCTCTAATGTGGTTGTACCATTTTACACCCCCACCAGGAAAGTAGGAGAATTCCAGTTGTTCCTCCTCCTTGCCAGCCTTTGGAATTTCCAGTGTTTTTAATTTTAGTCATTCTGGTGGGCATGTCATTATATTTCATTGTGGTTTAAATTTGCATTTCCCTGGTGACTAATGATGTTTTTTATTATATTTTTATTGGAGTTTTTTTATTATATTTTTGTCTTATATGTATAGTCATGTCCTATTAGGATATATGCTAAGCAGCAACTTGTCTATTTTGTTTACCAATGTATACCCATTGGGGCAACAAATATTTTTGTCTTCAATATATATTTAATGAATGAAGAATGCCAGTATCAACATCTTACCAGCTTCTTAAGCAAATTGTATAACCAAGGGATATACTCAGCAACTCTCTCTAAAGGAAACAGCAAAAGCCTGCTTTGTGTCTGGAACCAGAGCACAAAATGACCAGCCATAATAACCACAGTCACAGAACCCTGCCTGGCTCCCACAGGAAATGAAAGGTCATGGAGACTGTGTTATAAGCCTCAAACTGAGAGGTCAAATTACTGCTGGCCCAGTGTTGTAGGGACAGGCTGAAAAAATTATCCAGATGTAGGAGGTAACATGGAAACTAAGTTAGGGGCACAAGATCACCAACGGGAAAAAGTCAGGAGCGGAGGATTGAACTGTGCAGAGCATCAAAACAAGAATAGATCAGCACAAAACCAGCACTAGCTAGCTTAAGAGTGAAAATGAACCAGAATTCTAGTGAATTCATAGGGTTGAAGTCCAGAAGCTAGAAGCATAGGCGATGTACTACAAAGAACCTTAAAAATTAGACAAAACTGCAGTGAGGAAGCAATGTTACCCAAGGTATCAGGAGACCGGGCTTCCCTGGTGGTACAGTGGTTAAGAATCCGCCTGCCAATGCAGGGGACACGGTTCGAGCCCTGGTCCGGGAAGATCTCATATGCCGCGGAGCAACTAAGCCCGTGCGCCACAGCTACTGAGCCTGTGCTCTAGAGCCCACGAGCCACAATTCCTGAAGCCCGCGTGCCTAGAGCCCGTGCTCCGCAACAAGAGAAGCCACAACAATGAAAAGTCCGCGCACCGCAACGAAGACCCAACGCAGCCATAAATAAATAAATTTATTTTAAAAAAAAAAAGTTCTCACCAAAAGGATTTCCAATCAAGATGGCAGGCTGCCTCACCACCTCCACCACCACCTCCCAACCCACTGCACTTACACAAAGGAGTGCAAGATAAAGTATTTTTTAAAGTCATATCAATATATTATCGAGCTCAAAACAAGGAAGGGCAGGTGCTAGAGATGAGTGGTAAGTGGGGACTAAAGCCACGTGAACCCTAGGAGTACCAGGTCAGATTTGTATCTGAGCAGCTAGAGTCTTAACATACTTCTTGGGAAAGGAGCTGAGGCTGCAGATGCCCTACTTAGCAAGGAAGCAGGGATGGGATACTTCTAGTGGAGTGAAGACATCCAGCACCAAGAAGTTAAACTAAAAACTGGTTTGTAATTGATAGATGCCATACAGTCCTGGCAGGAACAACTACAAAATTAAATCATCACCCCAGAGGAATGTCTCCATATCCCATGGCACACACAAAACTTTGCACAAGATCATTTCTGCCGAAGTCCGCCAACAAATATTCCAAAGCCCCACAAAGAGAAATCCCATCCAAGTTGCTACAGTTCAGTGTGAAAGGGGTTATACAGTAGATTGGACAAAAGGAGTAGGATCCATAAGCTAAGAATGGATCTCACTGAAACCATCATAGGTGGCTTTGAAAAAGAACTGAATATAAATCTGAGAAATGAAAAATATAGCCATATAGTTTTTTTAAAACCTGAAAGCATATGGTAAAATGCTCATAACCTTTGATCCAATAATTCTGCTTCTAGAAATTTATCCTAAGGAAATAATCTGGGATTCAAACAAAGATATATGTACAGAGAAATACACTACAGAGTTACTTATAAAGAAAAATCAGAAATACCCCAAATATCCAATAATGGCGGAATGGTGAGAAAATTATGAGATGGAAGGGAAAGGGTGTGTTTTAAGGTCTTAGTGATCTAGGTTAGGATTATGGAGCTTCTACTATTAGCTGTGGGTCTAGGGGAGATCATTTCACCTTTCTCAGCTTTCCCCAGGACACTAATATCTACCTTCCAGGGTGGTTGTGAGGTCTAGTGATGGTGATATAAATGCCTGGAGTATAGAATACCCTCCCTAAGTTGTAGCTAATGTTATCATTACACTCACAATGGAATACGATGATAATTAATGCAATGGTCACAAAGAATTTTGAGTGACATGGCATATGAAAACCTCCCCCCGAATACCAAACTATAAATGTGATATGATCTCATATAAGCCTCACAGAACAATTGGTTAGACGAAGGAACATTCACCAGAGGGTGATCTTGAATTATCTCAGGATAGAGGAATTATGGGTGATTTTTATCCTCTTCTCTCTGCTTTTCTCTGTTTCCCAAGTTTTGTTTTTATCTTACAAAGAGTGTGCAATTCTTTAATAATTCATACAAACATTCAGTCACTGCCTAGCTCTTAGAGGAAGTCTTTTACATTCCTCTTGTTGCCCTGGGAACCAAAACTAGTCTTGCTGGCTGCTGGGGATACAATTCAGCCAGGCCTGGAAGGTCCCTGGGGATCCAAGGGTGGCCAGTCACTGGGCAAGTCTGACCTGGAGCACTGTTACCTGAAGTTGTAGCCAGGGTACAAGGACTCCTTGGCATTCTTGTCGTCAAGGCGACGGAAACTGTATTTTGGACGGCAGTGATGGAACCACTTGTCCAGGTCGCAGTCCCAGTAGATCTCAATGCCCATGATTCCTCCCTGGGGAAGACAACGAGAGACAATCTCTAAGTCCCGCTGGACATGGGTTATGCAGCCATCAGACATCTCCCTGCACTGTGATGACCACTGAAGGAAAAGTTGGCTTTTGAGGGAAAAAAAATGCTGATTAAAAATTTCAGAGCCATAAGTGCAGCCCTATCTAACTCGTACAGCTACTGCCGTGGCAGCTACAAACGCATCTCCCTGCTCCTCCTCCCGCCTGGAACACGCCACCGTTAAATCTATTTTCCTAAAATATAACTTTCAACAAACCACTCCTGTAATCAGACACCTGTAATGTCCACCCCCCATTAAAGTTTAAGTTGAAACTTGTTAGACTGGAATTCATCGTGCTCCATCACATCTTCTCTGCTTATCTCCCAATACATCCCTGGAGAAAGCTCTTAGTCCGAAATCTCTATGCTTTTCCCTAAACACACTTTGTATTTTCATTTCTTTTTTTAAAAAACAGCTTTATTGAGATACAGTTCACATACAGTTCACCCATATAACATGTGCATTTAACAGTTTTTAGTATATTCACATATATGTGTAACTGCCACCATCATCAATTTTACAACATTTTCATTACCTCCAAAAGAAACCATGTAAACTTTAGTTACCACCCCTCTCTCAAGCACTAAGCAACCACTAATCTACTTTTTGTCTCTACAGAGTGCCTTATTCTGAACTTTCATATGAATGAAATCATATACTATGTGATCTTTTATGTCTGGCTTCTTTCACTTAGCATGATGCTTTTAAAGTTCATCCATGTTGTAGCCTGTGTCAGTACTTCATTCCTTACTGTGGTGGAAGAATATTCCGTTCATTGAGCATACTACATTTTGTTTATTCATTCATCCTTTGATGGACGCTTGGGTTATTATGGCTATTTTGAATAATGCTGCTGTGAACATTTATGTGCAAGTTTTTGTGTGAACATATGTTGTCATTTTTCGTGGGTACATACTTAGGAGTGGAGTTGCTCGGTATGCTTTGAATTTTTAAATCTTGGCCCTTGACCTTTTCTCCCAATGAAATGTTTCTCCCACTCACCTCTCTAGCTAAATCCTCCTCATCCTTCAAGACCCAGCAAACATCCTTCCCCACCCACTCAGCCACCCCTGTGCCCAATTCATGGTGACCTTTCTCTTCTCTAAACTTCTAAAGAATCTGTTAATCTCTTACCTATACTTGGTACTTCTTTTTTTCTACAAACTTTTTTTGAGTACTGACTATCATATTTCACTGAATCTTAGACACCATCGCTTGTAAGACACATAGGGTTTTTTTTTTTTAATGTTCCTCTAAGAAAAAAATGCTGTCGATTAAACCGTGAGACTCCATCAACTGGAAGCACTTCCTGATTTTGACACTATTAAAAGTGAAAAAAATGTATGTCTTTGAATCAATGAAATTAGGCATTTCAAGACAGTATGCTAGATACTGAGGATATAGAAATGAGTAGCAAGGAGGCTCTGACTTGGAGAAAGGGGAAATAACACAGAGTAATCACAACTGCCATTTTTTTGTCAGGCACTAAGCCAAGCACTCTACATATTACAGTGAATATCTAATGCCTTTGTCACTTGGCATCCAATTTGCCTTCTTCTGGGAAAACTACCTGGAATTTCCTTTGGGAAACACCTTTCCCAACTCTCAGTGGTTTGAATGGGGCTATGTCCTCTCCAAGCCCCAGGAGTGGGCACATGACTCAAGCCTGGCCAATCAGGACAGTGCTCCCTTCTGGACCTGGTGATTGATTCAGGATAGATATGTGGCCCAAGGTAGACCAATCAGAGCTCTTCCTGAGACATTTT
The DNA here is from genome assembly GCF_964341445.2 of Mesoplodon mirus. Lineage (NCBI taxonomy): Eukaryota > Metazoa > Chordata > Mammalia > Artiodactyla > Ziphiidae > Mesoplodon > Mesoplodon mirus. Next base: position 8,469,779 of record NC_138989.1, read on the forward strand.
GCCAGAACCATAGGAAAAGAAGTCCTCTACTGGCTGGGACCACTAGCTATAGAGTGTGAAAGTCTAAAGCAGCATTGTGTAATAGGATTTCTTGCGATGTTGGATATATTCTATATTCATGCTGTATAGTACAATAGCCAGTGGTTATTGAACGCTTGAAATGAGGCTGGTATGACCAAGGAAATAAAATTTTAATTTTATTTAATTTTAATTAAGTTTAAGTCACTTCATGTGACTTGTGGCTACCATATTGGATAGCACAGTGCTAGAGCTTTGGTGGCTTTGCTTTGACATGTGGAGAATATGCCTGAGAATGACATCATCATTAAGGAAACAATCAAGAGATGAAAGGAGTCAGATTCCTGAAGACATCATTTGAGTTCCTTGAGGCAGCTATGCCTAAATCTATCATACTCTTCATTCAATCAACAAATATTTATTGAGTGTCCATTATGGGCTGAACATTACACAAAAATGAACACCCCCCCGCCAAAAAAAAGCTAAATGTCCCTACCATCATGGAACTTACATTCTAGTCAGGGAAAATAGACAACAGACAAATGGGTATGTAAAATATATAGTATGTCAGATAATGCTAGGTGCCAAGGATAAAAATAAAGATGGAAAGGGTCATAGGGCATGCTGGGATAGAGGTGGAAATTGTCGCTTTAAATGTAGCAGTGGGGCTTCCCTGGTGGCGCAGTGGTTGAGCGTCCGCCTGCCGATGCAGGGGACACAGGTTCGTGCCCCGGTCCAGGAAGATCCCACATGCCGCGGAGTGGCTGGGCCCGTGAGCCATGGCCGCTGAGCCTGCGTGTCCGGAGCCTGTGCTCCGCAACGGGAGAGGCCACAAGAGTGAGAGGGCCTGCGTATCGCAAAAAAAAAAAAAAAAAAAAAAAAAAGTAGCGGTAAGGGAAAGCTTCACTGAGCTTATATTTAAGTAAATATTGGAAGTAGGTGTAGGAGGCAGCTAATGCTATGTCTGGGACAGACTGTTCCAAGCAGAGGGGAACAGCAAGAGAAAACTCCCAAGGTAGGAAGATGCCTTGGGTATACTAGAATGTTCATTTCCCCTGGTCTTTTTACACAAGTTAATATGGTTCCTTTTTTGCTTAAGCCACTTGAGTTTGGTTTCTATTAGTTGCCCCCAAATTACTTTTTAATTTATTTTTTGCTTACATCATTTGAGTTGGATTTCTATAACTTGCAACTAGAAGAATCCTAACTAATCCAAGTGTGGTAGTCTGAGTAATGGTCCCCCAAATATTCCTAATCCTAGGTCCTGATCCCTGGACCTCTGAATATGTTACCTTAAATGGCAAAAGAGACTGCAGATGTGATTAAGTGAGGATCTTGAGATGAGGAAATTATCCTGGATTATCTGGGTGGGCCCTGTGAAGACACACTGGTCTTTACAAGAGGGAGGCAGATCAAGATTTGACACAGAATAAGAAATCAATGTGACCACTGAAGCAAGATGCTGTGCTGCTGGCTTTGAAGCGGGAAGAAGGGGCTGTGAGCCAAGAAATGGAAGGAACGCGGTTCTAAAAGGTGGAAAAGGCGAGGAAATGGATTCTCCCCTAGAGCCTCCGGAGGGAGCACGTCTCTGCTGATATCTTGATTTTGGCCCAGTGAAACTCATTTTGGACTTCTGACCTCCAGTAGTGTAAAAAAAAAATGTGTTGTTTAAAGCCACAAAGTTTGTGTATAGCAGGCACAGGAAACGAATACACTGAGTGTCTCTCATAGAGTTGTTGTGGGATTAGATGAGGTGATGCAGGAAAAGTCCTTGTCACCGTGCATGAATTTACAAAATGCTCAATAAATAGGAGCATATTATTAAGACCCAGTGGTCCAGCCTCTTGGCCATTTGTCATCCTCCATCACTTGACCCCCCCCACCACATCCCACTGTACAAAGACGTCACCAACCTGAATTGCCACATCTGAAAAATTATCTCCTGTTTCTTGGAAGATATCTCCTATTCGGAAAATGGGACACTGTGGATTCTGAGTCTTGTGAAAGGTGCAAGTGGCGTTTAAATCTGGCAAGATGTTTCTCCTGCACATAATAGAAAGCAAACAAACAAACATCTCTATTGAAAACTGAAATCCATCTCTTTCATAGGAGTGAACCAATGTGGTACCTGGGCACCATGAGGGCCTCCAATGATTCTGCCTCCTGGGATTTACACCCTTGTGTATTCCCCTCTCATATCGTACAGCGTTGGTCTCTGTGACCAATAGTATACGACAGAAGTGATAGTGTGTCTCTTCTGAGATTAGATTATAAAATACAGTGGCTTTCATCTTGGTTACTGTCTTGCTTGCTTGCTCTTTGGCTTGGATCTCTTGCTCTGGGAAAGCCGGTCACGATGTCCTAAGGACACCCAAGCAGTCTGAAGGAGAGGTCCACACGATGAAGTACTGAGCCCTCCTGCTGACTGTTGTGTGAGTGAGCTTGGAAGAGTATTCTCCAGCCCCTGTCCAATCTGGAGATGAGAGCTTGACTGCAACCTGAGAGACCCTGAGCCAGAACCGCGCAGTGAAGTCATACACAGATGTCATTCTGGGATGCACAGAAACTACGTGAGAAAATTAAAGTTTGTTGCTTTTAGTTTCTAAGTGTTGGGGTGATTTGTTACACAGCAGTAGATAACTAATATAGCCAGACATTCTGGGTGCTTACGTGGTGTAGTTGTGGCTGGGGAAGTCGATATTATTCTTGATGAGCACAGTGAAGTTTTCAGCACTGCCCAAGAGCGCAGGCCTGAAAGAGAGAAATGAAAAATGGGGATCAGTGACTACAGGGACCAAAGGAGTCAGTGGGCCAATGAAACAGAGACTCTGGTTTCTTGCTTGGGTCAATATGATGGATGAAGAGAAATGCAATCCAGTGGGGAAAACCTTCCAAAATTCTCCAGCTTCTCCAGGAAGAATTTCTCCCTTCTTAAGACCCCTGTGGAAGGAATTCCCTAGTGGTCCAGTGGTTAGGACTCTGCACTTCCATTGCAGGGGGCACGGGTTCGATCCCTGGTCAGGGAACTAATAAGATCCCGCAAGCCACGTGGCATGGCCAAAAAAACCCCACAAAAAACAAAAGAGACCCCGTGGCATTTACTGTAATACTTCTCATTCTGATATAATTATATGTTTAGTTATACACAGTGGTATGTTGGTAAACATTTAATAACCACCTCTCCAGGAAAACAAAAAGCCCTGATATTGTAGGGGTTACTGATTATTGTGGTATAAATACTCCCACCCTAGCTGATTTCAAGCTACCAATGGAACATCAGTGAACTTGGAGTTGGGAAGGGATGAGCAGAAACGGCTCAGAGCTGGTACAAGCTAGCTCCAGCACACTCCTGTTTGTATCTTTCACAATAGGCTTTGTGATCCTGCAGGGCTGAGACAACTTTCTCATCTTGGCATCCTCAGCCTTTAGCACAGGGCCACACATATATAATTGACTCTATCATTCACACTCTAGAGGCTCTGAGTAGTGTAAAATTCTCCATGAGTGAGAGGAGCCCAAATTCTCGACTGCTGGAAGGTCCACCCACCATCCATGCATTCATTCATTCAACAAATATTTATTGTACTGGGCATGGGGCTGAGTACTAGGGATGTAGTGATGAACAAGACAGTCGAGGTTTTTGTCCTTGTGGGGTTGACAATCTGTTAAAGATGGAGAGAACTGACTCCATAAAAAGATACCACTGTTGCCTGACATGGCTGAGTAGGTGGCAGATGTATATTGGGAGAAGCACAGGCTAAATGTGGAGTGTATTTGGAAGGGGACATCAAGAATGATCTGCTTTGGGGGACTTCCTTAGTGGCATAGTGGTTAAGACTCTGCGCTCCCAATGCAGGGAGCCCTGGTTCGATCCCTGGTCAGGGAACTAGATCCCACATGCATGCCACAACTAAGGACCCCGCTTGCCATAACTAAGACCCAGCGCAATCTGAATAAATAAATAAATATTAAAAAGAAAAAGGACTTCCCTGGTGGCACAGTGGTTAAGAATCTGCCTGCCAATGCAGGGGACATGAGTTTGATCCCTGGTCCGGGAAGATCCCACATGCTGCGGAGCAACTAAGCCCGTGCGCCACAACTACTGAGCCTGCGCTCTAGAGCCCGCGAGCCACAACTGCCGAAGCCCGTGCGCCTAGAGCCCATGCTCCGCAACAAGAGAAGCCACCGCAATGAGAAGCCCGCGCACTGCAATGAAGAGTGGCCCCCGCTCACCGCAACCAGAGAAAGCCCACGTGCAGCAACGAATACCCAACGCAGCCAAAAAAAAAAGAATGATCTGCTTTTTATTCCAGGACTTCCAGAGCCCAACTTTGGCTCTATTGGAGATATAACTATAGAGAACACTGTAATTTTTGCCTGTCCAGCAACAATTCCCCCTTTGGCAGTAGCACCTTAATTTTCTCCCTTTGGGGAAGCCAGGTCTCTTCCACTCTCAGCCCACTCTCATCTCCTGCCCATCCCTACAGCTCCCAGGGTGGGCAAGGGATCCAGAGCTGGTTAAACAGTGTAATCCAATCCCCTTGGCTGCAGTGATCGGTTCATAGATTGTCACATGCCTTAGGCCACTGAAAACATTACAGGATTTTTGTGGGAACTGTTGGAAAAGAAAAACTCATTTTCTCTAGGATTATTAGTAGCAAAGACAGTGTAAACCTGGAGCACCCCAGACCACAGTGTAAGGAGAGCCAGAATGGAAGAAAGAATAGTTAGGGGCTGGGGAGAGGAGGAAGGTGTAGGAAGAGAGAGAGAAAATCTTAAGACATCATTTGAAAGCCTCGATCAAGCCATGCCTGAAGCTAGTATTTCTGGACTTCTCATTTACATGAGTCAAAAACACAAGCCAAAAATTAACAGTCCTTTTTTTCTGAAGCCCGTTAAAGTTTTTTTTTTTAATTTATTTATTTTTGGCTTGTGTTTTTGACTCCATGGCATGCGGGTTCTTCCCGGACCAGGGCTCGAACCCATGTCCCCTGCATTGGCAGATGGATTCTTAACCACTGTGCCACCAGGGAAGCCCCCCAGTTAAAGTTATATTTGTCACTTGCACACACAAGAAATCTTATTTACGACAGATGCCTGCTATATGCCAGACCCTTTGCCTTTAGAACATTCTAAACCCCACACTTCCTGGGCAATACTCTAAGAATCAAAGGACTACAGGATCCCCTTTATCCCTCTTTCATGACACTTATAATTTTCTATTCTGAATTACAGCCCTCTGTACATGTGTCTTATCTCTTCTATTGGGTTGGCCAAAAAGTTCGTTCGGGTTTTTCTGTAAGATGTTACAAAATACCCAAACGAACTTTTTGGCCAACCCAATGTTAGATTGCAAGAGCCTTGGGACCTGCTCCATATCTGGGTCTTCTTGTATTTTACAAAAAATTTAGCACTGTCTCCCTTGTGTATGGTTACATGTAAACTAAATATCTAACACCTACTACCTGGTAATGGATGTGTTGGACGAACAATTAAATGAATCATCTTAGTAATCCATTCGTATAACATCTAAGAAACTGAAGTTCAGGGAGTTACTTGCCCAGGGTCATGTAACATTGCAGCCCAGGGCCCAGAACATTAGAGATACACAGTATTTATCTGATGAATGAATGGTGGCAGAGCCAGGACTGAAAACCACAGGCAATCCAGAAGCCTCTTGCCTTGAACGAGGGACTCCTTGAATGTAGGCTGATGTCCCACCCAGGTCCTGAACATTCATTCTGTGACAAAGAAACTTCCCTGACCTACAAATGAACCAGGGTGGTGCCATGAACGATTGAGGGCCAGACGGGCTGATACTGCCTAGTGCTTCCCATCCTGACGTAGGAAACTTTTGCCTGAACCTTCTAAAAAGTCAGTGTGGGGAAGTCTTCTCTTTGCCCCATAGATGCTGATAGTGTGGCGCTGAGTCACATTTGTCTTGAGCTGCACTGTCCAATATAGTCCAGCTTCTCCTAGGCATTTGTGGCATGTGTGACTATTTAAATTAAAGTAAAAATTGAGTTCAGTTGTGGTAACCACATTTCAGGTGCTTAATAGCCACACGTAGCTAGTGGCTACCATATTGGATGGTGCAGGTACAGAACCTTTCCGTCATTGCGGAAAGTTCCATTGGACAGTGCTGGTCTAGAACCACCACATGTCTAGGGGCAGATCATTTGTGTGTGTGTTATTGGGCATTTACTGTGTGCCAAGCACAGGGCTCACTTTGCAATCACTGTACAAGTATTATCTCACTTAATTCTCACAACAGCCCAGTGAAGTAGGTGCAATTATTATCCTCATTTTATTTTTTAATTTTTTGGCCACGCCGAGCGGCACGTGGGATCTTAGTTCCCCAACCGGGGATTGAACCCGTGCCCCCCTGCATTGGAAGCTCGGAGTCTTAACCACTGGACCACCAGGGAAGTCCTATTACCCTCATTTTAAAGACAAGGAAACTGAAGCTCAAAGAGGTTAGCCGCTTGTTCAAGGTCACACAGCAAGGATGTGTTAAAGCCAGGATGTGAATCCAGCTCTCCTTATTCTCTGCTGAAATGCAGCCCTCCCAGTGGTTTCTGAGATTTAACATCAAGTTCTGCCTTCTAGGCCTGACCTTTTGTGTTAAAGAGAAGAGTCAATACAGGGGACCACCAAATCTGTATGTCACTGTGAACATTTAACTTAAGAAAACTTCCCTCCCCTTCCATTCCTTTTCCTTCCTTTTCTTCTCCCTTCCCTTCCTCTTCCTTCTTTTTTCCTTTTTCCCCTCCCTCCCTCCCACCTTCTCTTCCTTAATCACTCAGTACAGACACTGGCAATCCGAAAGGATCCTGCTGTAGCACTGGAGGAGGTATCTGGGGGTGCCCTGGAAGGTACTGGGACAGCCAAGGGACAGGGGCACCCAGGGGTGCTGAAGGTATTAGCTATTTACCAGTTGGTATGGAATGATTTCAGTATTTTAACAACTATCAGGGACCTCCCAGAGACCACTAGTGTGCCTGGCACAGGAGCCACCAAGCCAGTAAGACCTGGGACTTGGGGGGACGGTGCCGAGAAGGGAAGTCGGAACAGTGCCTGGCGGAACCTCATCTGCTCAGAGCTGAGGGCCACCGTGTCTGTCCCCTCCCTACAACTCACTCTGGGGCCTTTTCCACTGCCTCCACGGGACACCAGGCGGAGACTTCACAGGTCTTCTGCTTCCCTTTATACTCTATACACCTGCCGGTCTGGATTCCTGTGGGGGTCAAGGGGTCGTAGAAGCACAGGTATGAAAGAACGGGGAGAGGAAACTCCACTCAACTCAAGCAAGAGACTATTTCTGTTTTTCAACCCAAGCAGTTTCAGTTTCCATGAAACCCATCCAAACCACAAACTTACATAAGAAAAATCAAGCAAGCAACACATAGAACAGTAAGCTTTTCAAAAAAGGATCAAAGAGAACACAGAAAGACCATGGAGGCCGTTCGATTTTTTTGGTTTCTTTGCAAGAAAAGATGGCTGAGGGGGTAGCTGAACAGGGTATATTCTTTTGCCTCATATAAGTGGACTAGAGCTTGGCTTCTAAACAGGCATCTGAGTCCCTCTAGGTGTATACAGCATGTACCAGGATGTACAGAGCCATGGAGTAAGCATGGCACATCTTCCTGGAGTATCAGTGTCATTAACAATTTTTTGAGGGGAAAGTTAAATAGTAAATAATATTAATGACCTCTCCACCAACTCAAATGCATATGTATTATGGGATGGAATTGAATATTCATATGCTTTTTTGTGTACATGTGTGTTATAAACAATGATGGTTTTTACTTTTTCTTTTTTGTGGTAATTTTTTTATTGTGTACCTTAAGTTAAAACAAGAGCTTTGGAAATTCTGCAGGTTAATACTGTCCCCAGGTGCCCTGGGGGTACACATTCATCCTTTTCAACCTTTGGGGAAATTCAAGAGGAAACACTTAGAACACTCAGATGATGCTATGGGCCATTCAGTTTTTCTATCAATGAGAACCCTGAAGGGGCGAATTCTGCGAGGTTTTCAGGAGCTGCTCCCACTGGGAGTTAGAGTCACATTCATAGTCAGCAGCTGGTCCTCTGGGTTCCAAGTCGAGGCATGGGGCAGGTACAGGCTCATCCATGGCCTGGGGAGGGTGGACGAAGGCAGCTGAGAGCCAGAGGCTAAAAATCTGGGCATCTCGAATGTCACCAAGATTCCAGACCATCCACCCACGGGGTCTCAGGAAAAGAAACAGAACATACCTTTGCTCTTTGGGCCCATCCATCCCTTTTTACAACCCTGGTCAGAGGAACAGAGCGTCCCGCGGGTGGGATACTGCAGAGAGAAGGACAAGGTAGTGGGTAATAAGCATCGTGTGTCCCTACGCTACAGAAGGGCAGATGTCTATGTCCACACAAAAACTTGCACATAATGCCAAAAAAACGGAACTGCCCAAATATCCACCAGTAGATGAATGGACAACTAAAATCTAGTACATTCATCCAATGGAATGTTATTTGGCTGGCCACAAATAGGAATGAATGAAGTACTGGTACATGCTACAATGTGGATGAAACTTGAAACATGATGGATGCTAAGTGAAAGAAGCCAGATACGAAAGACCACATATTGTATGATTCTGTGTATATGAAATGTTCAGAACAGGCAGATCCATGGACAAAAGGGTGCTCAGTGGTCGCAGGGGCTGAGGGAAGCGGGAATGGGAGTGACTGCTAATGGGTATGAGGTTTCATTTTGGAATAATGAAAATGTTCTGGAAACTGATAGTGATGATGGCTGCACAGCTCGGTGAATATACCAAAAACCACTAACTTGTACACTTTAAAATGGTGAATTTTATGGTATGTGAATTATATCTCAATAAAAAATAAAAATTAATGAACTTCTAAGAAGCGTATGACAGGGGCCACTTTCGGGGACAGCCCTTGTGTTGGAGGGCAGGGCGCCTGGTTCAAGCAGCCCTGTGGCTGCAGAACCAAGTGAAGCAGACAGGCACAAAGTCTCAGCAGGAAATGTGGAAATAAAGGACTCCAGCCAGCACTCTCTCCTGGCCTAAGGAAATGAGGTCAGTCAGCTTTCAATAAGAGCTGAGGACAGAATGAGGAAAAGAAAAATGAGATGTAGAACTACCATGTGACCCAGCAATCCCACTCCTGGGCATATACCCTGAGAAAACCATAATTCAAAAAGAGACATGTACCAAAATGTTCATTGCAGCTCTATTTACAATAGCCAGGACATGGAAGCAACCTAAGTGTCCATCATCAGATGAATGGAGAAAGAAGATGTGGCACATATATACAATGGAATATTACTCAGCCATAAAAAGAAACGAAACTGAGTTATTTGTAGTGAGGTGGATGGACCTGGAGTCTGTCAGACAGAGTGAAGTAAGTCAGAAAGAGAAAGACAAATACTGTATGCTAACACATATATATGGAATTTAAGAAAAAAAAATGTCATGAAGAACCTAGGGGTAAAACAGGAATAAAGACACAGATCTACTTGAGAATGGACTTGTGGATATGGGGAGGGGGAAGGGTAAGCTGTGACAAAGCGAGAGAGAGGCATGGACCTATATACAGTACCAAACGTAAGGTAGATAGATAGTGGGAAGCGGCCGCATAGCACAGGGAGATCAGCTCGGTGCTTGGTGACCGCCTGGAGGGGTGGGATAGGGAGGGTGGGAGGGAGGGAGACGCAAGAGGGAAGGGATTTGGGAACAGATGTATATGTATGACTGATTCACTTTGTTATAAAGCAGAAACTAATAAAAATTAAAAAAATAAATAAAATTAAAATAAAAAAGCACTTTTCCTTCAAAAAAAAAAAAAGAAAAATGAGATGACTTGGTTTATGCATACTCAGCTTCCCATTTTTCAGGGACCAGGTTTACCGGCCCGTCTTGGGGAAACCAGAACCTCTGTGAAAATAGCCTCTTCTGTGCAATTTTACAGAGCTTCAGGGGAGGCCCCAGGCTTGGACCCAGGTACAACCAGGTTCGGCAATAGCTGCACCATTTTCTAGCTGAGTGGCCTCAGCCAAGTAACTTTGCCTCTCTGAGCCTCAGTTTCCTTACCTGTAAAAGGGGAATGAACAGATTTGTCTTATATGGTTGTTGTGAAAATTAAATGAATTATGATGAGAAAGGGTTTAGCACATGGCTCTTGCTCAGTGAATGTTTCCTATAGTTTTCAATCTCTTTCATGTTCTCTTTTCTTCCCAAGTTGCTTTCTTCCTGTTACCCAGCCTGTCCTTGGTTTGCTGCCCTTGTGACCCCCAACTACACTATGAACCGTTTGAATACAAGACCTGGGTCATATCTTTGTAGTCTGAGTGCCTGACACATAGTGGGTCTTGATGAATGTGGAATGAATGAATGAATGAACAAATGATCATTTACTGTGGCTCATGGGAAGCTATGTTGTTTTGATTATTGACTGGAAAGAAATCTCAGGAAAGAAGATAAACTGACTCTATTTTACTCTCCAAAAGAAATTCCAAAATTAAAAGAAAATAAAGACGTGGGACTTCCCTGGTGGCGCAGTGGATAAGACTCTGTGCTCCCAGTGCAGGGGGCCTGGGTTTGATCCCTGGTCAGGGAACTAGATCCCACACTCATGCTGCAACTAAGAGTTTGCATGCTGCAACTAAGGAGCTGGCGAGCCGCAACTAAGACCCAGTGCAACCAAATAAATAAATAATAAATAAATAAATATTTTTTAAAAAGACATTTTAATCATCTCTTTCTGTGGTTGTCACATGCGTTGACGATGGCCACAAATTCTTTGTCACTCTTGCCATTGGGAGGTAGAGGGTTTCCCCTTCCCTTTGAAGCTGGGCTGGCTCTGACCAAATAACCAACAGAAGGCAGTGAAAGTAATGCTGTGTCAGCCCTAGTACTGAGCCTGGGAGGCCTGGAAGCTTCTTTTGGTTTGGGGGAACCTGAGCTTCTATGAGGAAGCTTAGAAGGACTATGCGGAGAGACTCTGAAAGGAGGAGAAGCCTTGAGAGTCCCCAGAGAGGAAGAGAAGGCCAGCCATCCCGGTACCCCAGCTGAGCCTCCGAATGGTGCTAGCCCCAGCCGCTATCTGAGTGCAGCGTCGTGAGAGATCCCATGCAGATCCCCAGATCAGCAGAACTGCTCAGCTAAGCTCAGTCAACCACTGAACTATGAGAGCTCGTAAAATGCTTGTTGCTTTAAGTCCACCAGGTTCAGGGTAGTTTGTTATGCAGCAATAGATAATTCTAACCAATGTCTCTTCATTTTGGTGTATAGCTGGGGTTTGACCATATTTACTGAGTCAAGCCCTGTCCTTGACTTCCACCTCCTGATCAGAGTTAGGGTGGGTGTCAGTTTGCAAAAAGAGGAGGCGAATATCCCATTAGAGCAACCAAACCAGCTTGGGTCACAGGTTAAAATCCCAAGAGTTACATCGTGTTCTCTGGGCTGCTCTTTGAGTTCCAGTCAGTCTGAGTGACATCCTGTCTGAGAAAGAGTAACTTGTCATTTGAACCATCACAGCTCGCATTTATCGAGTGCTTACAATGTATCATGCCTTGTTTCCAGCCTGTCACAGAGATTTGCTCATTTGTTTCAAAAATCCTAAGAGCTAGGTTTGTAATTAGCCCCATTTTGCAAATGAACATATCAAGGCACAGAGTGGTGAAGTTACCTGCCCAAAGTCACAAAGCTAATACGTCAAGTATTAAACCATTTACAGTCTAGCTCCTAAATCCAGGCTCTGGGCTACCCTAACTATCTTCCTTACCAGTCTCAGTAACTTGAAAAGTGCTGTGAGGGACTTCCCTCCGAGCTCTCACTGCTGAGGGCAGGGGTTCAACCCCTGGTTGGGGAATGAAAATCCCACAAGCTGCAGCAAGCCAAAAAAAGAAAAAAGAAAAGCATCTGTGCAAAGTACCACAGGGGTGGAGTGTGAGTAGCAATTCCAGAGTGTGGGACAAAAGGGAAGCAAACTGGCCCCAAACTGGATACCATTTTGGATGCTGCTGGGAAGAGAGGTGGGAGGGAGTGTTTAGTTGGACTGGCGCCTGCTACTTCATTAGAGTAGCAGGAACATTTAAGGGGAGATGGGGGCAAGATAAACATAGAGAGGTCTCCTTTTAGGGGAACGTTACTGAAATAGACACCAAGGGAATGTTAGCTTGTTTCCAAGTTTAGGTAGAAATGACGCCAAAGACTGTAATGAGATAGAGCTTATCCACCCTGATCTCTCAGACACTCAGAAATCTAGGCCTTGTCACCAGAGTAGGCTGACGAGCAAGACCCACAGGCAAGGCTGGTCTTCCCCACAGGCTGGGGACCCGCTCAGTGTTGCCACAGCGTTGCGCCCCTCAGTTGGGACGGTCCCTGGTAAAGCACAGATGTGTTACTCGAGAGGGGAACAGCAGGAGTGTGTTGCCTAGACAAATTTTGCTATAGACAAACTTATCAGAATAGCTAGTTATCATTTTACAGAGCAGAGAGCAGGACTGGGATGGGACAGAATAGGACCAGTATGTTTTGATAGGGAAGAAAGTTTTCCAGAAAAAGTAGGGGAAGGTGGAGAGTACGGAGAGGGCAATGCTCCCATGTCTCCCACCGTCACCACCACCCACTCCCGCCTTCACCACCACCCACTAGCCATGTGTCCCGCCGTCAACACTACCACCCATGCAGTCTGGGAAAGACTAGTAGTGGTGACGGCGAGAGACATGGGAGCATTCCTACCTGATATAGAGCCTAAAACTCTAAGAAGTGGGCTGAAAAATCAAACGTGATTCCCAGGCTGGCCCTGCAGGCAGTTCACAGTGGACCGTGGCAGAAGCTGTGAATGAGGACAACTGGATTCTAAGCTTGGCTCTGCCTCCAGAAAGCTGTGTGACATTGGGGAGGTCACTGAACCTCTCTGATCTTTGTGCTGACCTGTAAAATGGGACTGGGAATGCTGTTACCCCCCTAAAGTTGAAGTGAGGCGCCACTGAAACATGAGGTGCTGTGCAAAGGCCAAGGATCCCTGTTGTCATGAGCTGCACAGGGAGTGAGCGATGGAGAAAGCGGGCCTTGAGCTGCACAGGCTCCTAGTGCCGGAGCTGGAGACCCAGGGGGACAGACCAAGATCTGGTGGTTACAAAGGGAGAACGACAACATCTTCTCACCCTTTCCACCCAGCCCAGATCTACACCCCTGCTTTGTAGCAAGCAGAGGCTCAGTACATATTTGCAGGCTCCCAAACACGCCTGGTGTCAGTTTCCATTTCCTCTGACCTGTGTCTCCTCCAGGACCTCTTATCGCCCATCACATCTTACCTCGGGACACAACCCTTGCTCTTGGCCTTCTTTCTTGAGAAAGTTGGTCATCACAAAAAAGGAGTTCCCCTGCAGAGGAAAAGGAGAGAAGGCAAATGTAAAGCCGTTGAGAACAGAACTACTTAATCATAGTAATACAGCTGGCTAAGTGCCTGGGAGCGAACCTTTCCACTCTTCTAAGTTTCAGTGTAGAAATCAGGGTCTGGAAGCAGCTTGACAGCCCTGAGTCCTAATATAAAAGCTGGATGAGCCGCCCTGCTGAGCCTAGGGCGAGCAGAGGAACAGTTCAAATTGATTGAGCACTGGTTTTCCATTCCAGCCTCAAAAGCAGCCTTTTCATTTTTTGGACACAGTAAAATGCCATTGAGTTGAAATTCAAGAGACCTGGGGAGGCGGAGGTGGAGGTGTCACCTCCATCAGAACGCCGTTCAGATTATCCAGGACTTTAATGAAAGGGCAGTAGGGCATCCCACCACCTGGGACATAGCTGGAGGTTTTAATGACCCACTGTTAGAGACAAAAACGGATAGCAGCTTGGCTTTTACGGTTTCGAAAAGCTTTCCAGCTCCCAAGGGCTGCGAACGTGCCCTTTTGTCCCTCCAGCCCCCCATCTGTTCTTTTTTGTTCTCAACCTCACTTCAGTTTCTCCCTTCTGAGAATTCTACTTTCATTTTCTCCTCTTGCAAATTGAGACAATCTCATGCCCTTTCTCTGTGAGCCACACCCTTCCTTTCCCTTGTGAAAAACTGTACCCAAGAGTGTTTTTCTGGAGACATTTTTGTTGATAAAATGTCACACAAACAATATAGAAGGGCTGGTCCCCTCTAGGCAGAAAGTTCTTTACCTTTCTGGATCTAGGCAAAGTTTGCTGACTTGATGGCCCTGCTTTTGAAAATCTGTATATAAATCAAGTGTGAGTGAATCAAATCATGTTTTCAATGCACCAGGACACACTGCTATTTTGAGAAACCCTGTAGGACTTGATAAAGCAAAGAATCGTCTCCTTCGAGTTGCTGGATCTGACCCAATTTTGCAATTTTTAGGTTTTCTCAGTTGGGATTTTTACAGAGCTTTTTAAATGGGGCCAATGTTTTTCTGGAGTGAGGCTCTAGGTCCCAGGGAGGGGTGTGAGGTCCTGGGGACAGTGACCAGGGACGAGTCCTGGGAGGATGCTGATAAGTGCTCACCTGCAAGGGGACAGTGTAATCTGCCGTGTCGAAGACATTCCACACTACCTTCTTTAGTCCATTCTCCATAATCTCCTTTTTCACCTCTGCCATCCCTTTCACCTTGGCATGCACAGAACTGACAACAGGTTCTTTCCATTGGTACCGCTTGTCATTCACCAAAGCAAAGCTAAATGGCAGACACAGAAAAGCATCAATGGTTTTCTCAAGGGAGGCACAGTGCATTGGTTTTGGATGCAGGTTCCAAAAGTCGCCTCCATTAAAATCCTAGCTTTGTTGGGTGACTTCGGGCAAGTGACTTGCCTTCTCTGTGACTCATTTTCCTTACCTGTAAAATGGGAAGAATAGTCATACCTACCTCATAGGGTTGTTGTGAGGATGGAACGAGATATGCATGCAAACTCCATAGCACTCTATCTGGTACATAGTAAGCTTTCACTACATAGAAACTATTGGCCCCAATACCAACCTCTAATATTGCCTAATATACACCCTAATTTATAGGTTGCCTTCTCAAATACCAAATTCCACCCTAGGTTGGTCCACCAGCTTTGTTTTGGGGCTCAGTAACACATTAGCGTCTTTTTAAGGGTGTGTCCAGCAGGTCAGCCTCCTGTTTTCCAGAAACACCCACCTGATTTACAAATAATATTGATAATAGCAGCTACCCTTTATTGAGCACTTAGTACATGCCACGTGCTCTGTATGCATCATCTCCTTTAATGCTCACAGCAGCAATAGGAGATAGTTACTGTAATCATCACCCTTTTGTAGATGAGGGAATGGGCTCAGAGAGGTGAAGGAACTTGCCCAAGGTTACACAGGTAGTCCGTGGCAGGACTGAGGTCCTTGATTGGTCTACCTTATAGCCCAGAGCCAGACCTCTTAACCATGTACTGTACTTGTTCATGCATCATGTGGCTCTGCCTCTGGTTTCCTGCCTTTTGATCCATTCATTAGCTATTAATATCTTCTTTAGAATATGAATCTAAATTATATGGTGGGGGAAGAGAGAGAGAAAGTGGAATTGATAACTAAAAATGGTAGATTCCATCCCCATTTATCTGTTTTCCCTGTCTCCCATTGCCCTGAATAATTGAGTTTATTTTATTTTGTATTTTTGGGGTTTTTTTGGCCATGCTGCGTGGCACATGGGATCCTAGTTCCCTGACCAGGGATCGAACCCACACCCCCATGCAGTGGAAGCATGGAGTCTTAACCACTGGACTGCCAGGAAAGTCCCTTAAGAGTTTATTTTAAATGCTTTGTTTATTCATTTGGCAGGTACCTATTTTGGTCTCTTGCCTCTGCTCAGCCTCTGATATCTGAATGATATTCGGAAGTCTAAGCCAATGGCTGCCCTCTATGAGCTGACATTGGGAAACCAAGACACAGTGGGCCAAGGCTTGGTGCCAGCTGTTCTCAACCTTGGCTGTACAGTATAATTACTTAGGGAGCTTTCAAACTTGCAGCTCCCCAGCCTTATCCCTGGAAACTCTGATTCAGAAAGTCTGGAGAGTTATCCAGGTACCTATATATTTTTCTAAAGTTGATTCTAATGCACTGCCAGGGTTGAGGACCCCTGGGACACTCACGGAAAGACAGGTCACACTTGGCGATATGAAGTACTGTACGTTTGAAATGCATTCCCCACACCCCAACAATTCCACTCATAGGTATATGCCCCAGAGAAACCCTCAAACATGTGCCCAGGGAGTCATATACAAGAAAGTATAAAGCTGTACTATTTGTAATAGGGAAAACTGGAAATAACCTAAATGTCCTTGAACATTGAATGGGTGAGTAAATTGTTGGATTCATCCAATGGGATGTTCTGCAACAGTGAAAATGAATGGAGAGCTGCTTGTATCCATATGGAAATAACATAATATTGAGTAAACAAAGCATGCCATACAATGAGATAAAGTTTAAAGAAATTCAAAAAACATTATATACATAAACAAATACCTGTCCACGCATATTCATAGCAACACTATTCACCATAGTCAAAAGGTGGAAACAATCAAAATGTTCATTAAAAGATGAATGGGTAAACAAAAGTGGTCTATCCAAACAATGGAATATTATCTACCCACAGAAAGGAAGGAAAAGATGCACATGCTATACTGTGGATGAACCTCAAAAAACATTGTGCCAAGTGAAAGAAGACAGACACAAAAAGCCACTTAGTGTATGATTCCACTTATATGAAATGTCCAGAATAGGTAAATACATTGAGACAGAGAGTGGATTTATGGCTGCCAGGGGCTGGGGGAAGGGGTAAATTGGAAGTAACTGCATACTGAAGTTTGCGTTTTGGGTGATAAAAATGTTTTGGAACTAGATAGAGGTGGTGGTTGCACAGCATTGTGAAGGCACTAAATGCCACTGACTTGTTCACTTTAAAATTGTTAATTTTTATGTTCTATGAATTTCATCTAAATTAAAAAAGGAAAACAGGAAACTTCCACAAGCCTCTTAGATACCCTCATCCATCAGAGAGCAGAGAGCAGAAGCAAGAACTACAATCCTGCAGCCTGTGGAACAAAAACCACATTCACAGAAAGATAGACAAGATGAAAAGGCAGAGAGCTATGTACCAGATGAAGGAACAAGATAAAACCCCAGAAAAACAACTAAATGAAATGGAGATAGGCAATCATCCAGAAAAAGAATTCAGAACAATGATAGTGAAGATGATCCGGGACCTCAGAAAAAGAAGGAGGCAAAGATCGAGAAGATGCAAGAAATGTTTAACAAAGACCTAGAAGAATTAAAGAACAAACAAACAGAGAGGAACAATACAATAACTGAAATGAAAACTACACTAGAAGGAATCAATAGAAGAATAACGGAGGCAGAGGAACAGATAAGTGACCTGGAAGACAGAATGGTGGAATTCACTGCTGCGGAACAGAATAAAGAAAAAAGAATGAAAAGAAATAAAGACAGCCTAAGAGACCTCTGGGACAACATTAAATGCAACAACATTCGCATTATAGGGGTCCCAGAAGGAGAAGAAAGAGAGAAAGGACCAGAGAAAATATTTGAAGAGATTAG
Organism: Mesoplodon mirus; assembly: GCF_964341445.2. Lineage (NCBI taxonomy): Eukaryota > Metazoa > Chordata > Mammalia > Artiodactyla > Ziphiidae > Mesoplodon > Mesoplodon mirus. The sequence continues at coordinate 8,487,368 of NC_138989.1, forward strand.
AGTCGAAAACTTCCCTAACATGGGAAAGGAAATAGCCACCCAAGTCCAGGAAGCACAGAGAGTCCCATACAGGATAAACCCAAGGAGAAACACACTGAGAAACATAGTAATCAAATTGGCAAAAATTAATCACAAAGAAAAGTTATTGAAAGCAGCAAAGGAAAAATGACAAATAACATACAAGGGAACTCCCATAAGGTTAACAGCTGATTTCTCAGCAGAAACTCTACAAGCCAGAAGGGAGTGGCATGATATACTTAAAGTGATGAAAGGGAAGAACCTACAACCAAGATTACTCTACCCAGCAAGGATCTCATTCAGATTCGATGGAGAAATCAAAAGCTTTACAGACAAGCAAAAGCTAAAAGAATTCAGCACCACCAAACCAGCTCTACAACAAATGCTAAAGGAACTTCTCTAAGTGGGAAACACAAGACAAGAAAAGGACCTACAAAAACAAACCCAAAATAATTAAGAAAATGGTAATAAGAACATACATATCAATAACTACCTTAAATGTGAATGGATTAAATGCTCCAACCAAAAGACACAGGCTTGCTGAATGGATACAAAAACAAGACCCATATATATGCTGTCTACAAGAGACCCACTTCGACCTAGGGACACATACAGACTGAAAGTGAGGGGATGGAAAAAGATATTCCATGCAAATGGAAATCAAAAGAAAGCTGTAGTAGCAATACTCCTATCAGATGAAATAGACTTTCAAATAAAGAATAGTACAAGAGACAAGGAAGGACACTACATAATGATCAAGGGATCAATCCAAGAGAAGATATAACAATTATAAATATATATGCACCCAACATAGGAGCACCTCAATACATAAGGCAAATGCTAACAGCTATAAAAGAAGAAATCAACAGTAACACAGTAATAGTGGGGGACTTTAACACCTTACTTACACCAATGAACAGATCATCCAAACAGAAAATTAATAAGGAAACACAAGCTTTAAATGACCCAATAGGCCAGATAGGTTTATTTGATATTTATAGGACATTCCATCCAAAAACAGCAGATTACACTTTCTTCTCAAGTGCGCATGGAACATTCTCCAGGATAGGTCACATCCTGGGTCACAAATCAAGCCTCAGTAAATTTAAGAAAATTGAAATCATATCAAGCATCTTTTCTGACCACAATGCTATGAGATTAGAAATCAATTACAGGGAAAAAAACGTAAAAAACACAAACACATGGAGGCTAGACATACATTACTAAATAACCAAGAGATCACTGAAGAAATCAAAGAGGAAATTAAAAAAATACCTAGAGGGCTTCCCTGGTGGCGCAGTGGTTGAGAGTTCGCCTGCCGATGCGGGGGACGCGGGTTCGTGCCCCGGTCCGGGAAGATCCCACATGCCGCACAGCGGCTGGGCCCGTGAGCCATGGCCGCTGAGCCTGCACGTCCGGAGCCTGTGCTCCGCAACGGGAGAGGCCACAACAGTGAGAGGCCCTCGTACCGCAAAAAAAAAAAAAAAAAAAAAAAAACCTAGAGACAAATGACAATGAAAACACAATGATCCAAAACCTATGGGATGCAGCAAAAGGAGTTTGAAGAGGGAAGTTTATAGCTATACAAGCCTACCTCAAGAAACAAGAAAATCTCAAATAAACAATCTAAAGTTACACCTAAAGGAACTAGAGAAAGAAGAACAAACAAAAGCCAAAGTTAGCAGAAGAAAAGAAATCATAAAGATCAGAGCAGAAATAAATGAAATAGAAACAAAGAAAACAGTAGCAAAGATCAATAAAACTAAAAACTGGTTCTTTGAGAAGATAAACAAAATTGAGAAACCATTAGCCAGACTCATCAAGAAAAAGAGGGAGAGGGCTCAAATCAATAAAATTAGAAATGAAAGAGAAGTTACAACAGACACTGCAGGAATACAAAGCATCCTAAGAGACTACTACAAGCAACTCTATGCCAATAAAATGGACAACCTGGAAGAAACAGACAAATTCTTAGAAAGATATTACCTTCCAAGACTGAACCAGGAAGAAACAGAAAACATGAACAGACCAATCACAAGTAATGAAATTGAAACTGTGATTAAAAATCTTCCAACAAACAAATGTCCAAGACCAGATGGCTTCACAGGTGAATTCTATCAAATATTTAGAGAAGAGCTAACACCCATCCTTCTCAAACTCTTCCAAAAAATTGCAGAGGAAGGAACACTCCCAAACTCATTCTAGGAGGCCACCATCACCCTGATACCAAAACCAGACAAAGATACTACAAAAAAAGAAAATTACAGGCCAATATCACTGATGAATATAGATGAAAAAAGCCTCAACAAAATACTAGCAAACAGAATCCAACAACACATTACAAGGATCATACACCATGATCAAGTGGGATTTATCCCAGGGATGCAAGGATTCTTCAATATACGCAAATCAATCAATGTGATAAACCATATTAACAAATTGAAGAATAAAAACCATATGATCATCTCAATAGATGCAGAAAAAGCTTTTGACAAAATTCAACACCCATTTATGATAAAAACTCTCCAGAAAGTGGGCATAGAGGGAACCTACTTCAACATAATAAAGGCCATATACGACAAACCCACAGCAAACATCATTCTCAATGGTGAAAAACTGAAAGCATTTCCTCTAAGATCAGGAACAAGACAAGGATGTCCACTCTCACCACTATTATTCAACATAGTTTTGGAAGTCATAGCCACGGCAATCAGAGAAGAAAAAGAAATAAAAGGAATACAAATCGGAAAAGAAGAAGTAAAACTGTCACTGTTTGAAGATGACATGATACTATACATAGAGAATCCTAAAGATGCCACCAGAAAACTACTAGAGCTAATCAATGAATTTGGTAAAGTTGCAGGATACAAAACTAACGCACAGAAATCTCTTGCATTCCTATACATTAATGATGAAAAATCTGAAAGAGAAATTAAGGAAACACTCCCATTTACCATTGCAACAAAAAGAATAAAATACCTAGGAATAAACCTACCTAGGGAGACAAAAGACCTGTATGCACAAAACTATAAGATATTGATGAAAGAAGTGAAAGATGATACCAATAGATGGAGAGATATACAATGTTCTTGGATTGAAAGAATCAATATTGTGAAAATGACTATACTACCCAAAGCAATCTACAGATTCAATGCAATCCCTATCAAATTACCAATGGCATTTTTTACAGAACTAGAACAAAAAATCTTAAAATCCGTATGGAGACACAAAAGACCCCGAATAGCCAAAGCAGTCTTGAGGGAAAAAAGCAGTCCTGGAGGAATCAGACTTCCTGACTTCAGACTATACTACAAAGCTACAGTAATCAAGACAATATGGTACTAGCACAAAAACAGAAATATAGATCGATGGAACGAGATAGAAAGCCCATAGATAAACCCACGCACCTATGGTCAACTAATCTATGACAAAGGAGGCAAGGATATACAATGGAGAAAAGACAGTCTCTTCAATAAGTGGTGCTGGGAAAACTGGACAGCTATATGTAAAAGAGTGAACTTAGAACACTCCCTAACACCATACACAAAAATAAACTCAAAGTGGATTATAGACCTAAATGTAAGACTGGACACTATAAAACTCTTAGAGGAAAACATAGGAAGAACACTCTTTGACATAAATCACAGCAAGATCTTTTTTGATCCACATCCTAGAGTAATGGAAATAAAAACAAAAATAAACAAATGGGACCAAATGAAACTTCAAAGCTTTTGCACAGCAAAGGAAACCATAAATAAGACGAAAAGACAACTCTCAGAATGGGAGAAAATATTTGCAAATGAATCATCGGAGAAAGGATTAATCTCCAAAATATATAAACAGCTCATGCAGCTCAATATTAAAAAAACAAACAACCCAATCCAAAAATGGGCAGAAGACCTAAATAGACATTTTCCCAAAGAAGACATACAGATGGTCAAGAAGCACATGAAAAGCTGCTCAACATCACTAATTATTAGAGAAATGCAAATCAAAACTACAATGAGGGACTTCCCTGGTGGTGCAGTGCTTGAGAATCTGCCTGCTAATGCAGGGGACACACGTTTGAGCCCTGGTCTGGGAAGATCCCACATGCCGCGGAGCAAGTAGGCCCGTGAGCCACAACTACTGAGCCTGCGCATCTGGAGCCTGTGCTCCACAACAAGAGAGGCAGCAATAGTGAGAGGCCCGTGCACCATGATGAAGAGTGACCCCCACTTGCCACAACTAGAGAAAGCCCGTGCAGAGAAATGAAGACCCAACACAGCCCCAAAAAATAAATAAATAAACAAACGTGGGTTTAAAAAAAAAAAACTACAATGAGGTATCACCTTACACCAGTTAGAATGGGCAGCATCAGAAAATCTACAAACGACAAATGCTGGAGAGGGTGTGGAGAAAAGGGAACCCTCTTGCACTGTTGGTGGGAATGTAAATTGATACAGCCACTATGGGGAACAGTATGGAGGTTCCTTAAAAAACTAAAAATAGAATTACCATATGACCGAGCAATTCCACTACAGGGCATATACCCAGAGAAAGCCATAATTCAAAAAGACACATGTACCCCAATGTTCATTGCAGCAGTATTTACAATAGCCAGGTCATGGAAGCAACCTAAATGCCCATCAACAGACGACTGGATAAAGAAGTTGTGGTACCTGTATACAATGGAATATTACTCAGCCATAAAAAGGAACGAAATTGAGTCATTTGTAGAGACGTGGATGTATCTAAAGACTGTCATACAGAGTGAAGTAAGTCAGAAAGAGAAAAACAAATAACATGTATTAACGCATATATGTGGAACCTAGAAAATGGTACAGATGAACCATTTTGCAGAGCAGAAATTGAGACACAGAGGTAGAGAAAAAGACATATGGACACCGAGGGGGGAAAGCAGCGGGGGGTGGGGGGGTGGTGTGATGAATTGGGAGATTGGGATTGACATGTATACACTGATGTGTATAAAATGGATGACTAATAAGAACCTGCTGTATATAAAAAAATTAAATTAAAAAAGGAAAAAATATTTTTTATAGATATAGACATATAGCCTGTGCTCCGCAACGGGAGAGGCCACAACAGTGAGAGGCCCGCGTACCGCAAAAAAAAAAAAAAAAAAAAAAAGAATTAAAATGCTTCAGAGATGCGTCAAAGGAAAAGAAAGAGTTTGCAGTATCCTGCCCTATGGAAAGAACATTCTAATGACTGTCCCAGCAGCTCTCTCCTGACCTGCTTGGTGACTCAGACAAGCCATGCCCCCTCTCTGGGCTGTGGATTGAGTCCCTGAATGAGGGGATAACTGCCTGGCTCCCTAATCCCTATGACCTTTTGGCTCTAAGAAGCTACTATTCTCTGCATTCTGAAGAGGGCAAAACCACTGGTCCCTGGAGCAAACAGGGCAGCTGGGGATTCAGCCGGGCCTTGTAGGATGAGTAGAGATGGGGGAGAGGAAAGCTGAAGAGTCTGGGAAGGTGGAAGAGAATGAATGTGATAGAAGCCTGGGTCCTCACAGGCCAGGCTGGCTGAAGAGGAGAGCTGTAGAGGGGCAGGGGAGGGAAGGATGGAGAGTGAGGTCAGCCCGGAGAGTCCTCAGTGGCCCCCTGAACCTGACTCACCAGATGTAGAGCAAGGTGCCCACTGTGAAGAGCTTCTTCAGAGTCCCAGTCCACACGTTTTCAATGAGAACAACTTTCACAGACGTATGCTGGCACCTCAGGGGGAATTGACTATATGCCATGGTAAGAGAGTCCTCAAAGCACCACGAGGAGGAAGTGCCTCTCAGCAAAGCCTGACTTGCCCTCACAGAGCTCACTGAACAAAGGTAACACTAGAGTGAAAGGATGTGACCTGAAAGTGAGCTACCCTTCCATCCGGTTAACTGACGCTTACCCCAGGGACCAATAGATATTTTCGTGGGCCCCCAAGAGAACCATTGGTCCTGGACCCTCTGCGCCTCATGGAGAAGTTGAGCCTGCATCCTCTGTGTCTTGTATTTAAAATCCCAAGAGAAGAATCTGATTATGTCCAACCCTGATCCATTCAGCTGTAGGCAGAGGTCAGCAAAGGGCCAGGGGCAGCCAGAGATGCACTGAGAAGAAAGTGGAGGAGAGCCTGCATCCCCAAGGCAAATTAAATGCCGGTTGTGTTAGTTTCCCATTGCTGCTGTAACAAACCACCATGAACTTAGTGACTTAAAATAACAGAAAAATTTTCTCTTAGTTTTGGGGGTCAGATGCCTAAAATCATTCTTACAGGACTAAAATCAGGGTGATGGCAGGCCTGGTCCCTTCTGGAGCTCCACTAGAGAGTCTGTTCTCATCTCTTCCAGCTTCTGGAGACTGCCTTGGGCTCGCAGCTGTATCGCTCCAACCTCAGCTCCTCTTGTCACATCTCCTTTTTTTGATTTTGACCCTCTTGCCTCCCCTTTATAGGGACTCTTGTGATCACACTGGGGCCACTCAGATAATCAAGAATAATCTGTCCATCTCGAGACCTTGAACTTAATCACATCTGCAAAGTTCCTTTTGCCACAGAAGGTGACATATTCACAAGTTCCAGAGATTAGGACATGGAGATTTTGGTGTGGGGTGGGGAGGCATTATTCAGCCTGTTCTACTCTGCCCCGCCTTTCCTTGAGCTAGCTAGTGAGAGGGTTCAGTTTCTTGTTAGCCACAGCTTGGCTAAGACATCACCTGCCCTTCTAATACCCTTTGACTATGGCACTTCTTCTCCACCATCTAGTATACCTGGAAAACCCTTCCTTTTCATACTTCCCAAACTATGTCCCCCTCATTCAAAAAACGCCTACTACAGAACACAATACTTTCTACGCATCCTACTGTATGGAGAGCAGAGAGTGAGTCCTAGCCTATTAGTTAACGTTTACCAGATAGAGGAAAAATAATGGATACATGTAAAGGCATTGAGCTCCAAAACTCAGTTATGCAAATACAGGCCGTGGACCACCCAGATTGGCAGAGGTTTATCTTAGAGGCCCAAAATTTTAAATAACTCTAAACCCATATTAACCAATGTTATGTTATATCATCTAGGAAACAAAACCCAAAAAACTAGTGTTGTCTAAAACTTTGGTGAGAGAAGTAGAATATTCCACTTGAGGGTGGTGATAAGCCAATGCCCTATGCCCTAATTAGGTAGCAAGCAGTAGGAGCCCCGAGTTCAGGTCTTATAAGCCACATTTTTTAAGAGAATCCTTTTTGCTGTTGTAAAAGTGGAAGTTTCACAGAAAAGCACAAAGAACATGAAAAGGTTCCAACGTTCTCCCTCCCAGAGGTTTTCACTGTTGAAACTTTGAGAGTATCTTCCAGATGTCTCTTTATGCCCCCACCTAGACACACAAACATGGCCACGCTCTACATGCTATTATGTAACCTGCTGTTTTTACTCAATAATATGTTATTAACTCTTTCCACAACAGTATTGATAAATATATGATAAAGATAGATCTGTGATATGTAACCACTTTGAATAGTTATGGAGTATTCTAGTATTCAGGTTGGAACATATGAAATTGCCCATTTTGTAGACCAAAACAGTAGAATATTGGCAATTTCATATGGTTCAGCCTAAGAAGTGAATTGTGAGAATTTGCCAGCTGGTCTCTTACTGATGGATATTTAAATGGAACTTTTGTTCATTTTTCCCACTTATAAACATTTTTGATAATCTTGATATAGCTTTTACTACATGCCAAGCACTCTTCTAAATGTATATAAATAATAAATATTAACTCTTTCAATCCTAACCTCCCCAAAAATAATCCTGTAAAGAAGCTACAGTGTTACCCCCACCTTATAGCTGAACAAACTGTGGCACAGAGAAAGTGTGCCCAAGTTCACATCGTGCTATAGACTGAATGTTTGAGACCCCCCAAATTCATAAGTTGAAACCTAACCCCTATGCGTTTGTATGAGGAGCTGGGGCCTTTGGGAAGTGAATAGGTCATGAAGGTGGAGCCCTTACGAATGGGATTAGTGCCCTTATAAAAGAGGCCCCAGAAAAACTTCACCTCTTCTGCCATGTGAGGATACAGCAAAAAGATGACCATCTGTGAACCAGGAAGTGGGTTCTCACCAGATACCATATCTGCTGGTGCATTGATCTTGGAATTTCCAGCTTCTAGAACCATGAGAAATAAATTTCTGTTGTTTATAAGCTACTCAGTCTATGACATTTTGTTATAGTGGCCCCAGTGAACTAAGACACATAGTAAGTAGCAACACTGGCTCCACAGCTCATGCTCTTTTGTGTGCTATTGTAAATGGAATTGTTTTCTTAATTTCTTTTCTAGATTGCTCATTGTGGGTGTATAGAAACACAACTGATTTTTTTTTTTTTTTTTGTGGTACGTGGGCCTCTCACTGTTGTGGCCTCTCCCGTTGCGGAGCACAGGCTCCGGACGCGCAGGCTCAGTGGCCATGGCTCACGGGCCCATCCGCTCCGCGGCATGTGGGATCTTCCCGGACTGGGACACGAACCCGTGTCCCCTGCATTGGCAGGCGGACTCTCAACCACTGCACCACCAGGGAAGCCCCACAACTGATTTTTGTGTGTTGATCTTGTACCTTGAAACTTTATTGATTGGTTTATTAACTTTAACATTTTTTGTGTGAATTCTTTGTGATTCTCCATGTATAGGATCTTATCATCTAAGTACAGTTTATGTCTTCCTTTCCAATTTGGATGCCTTTTATTTCTTTTTCTTGCTTAATTTTTCTGGCTAGAATGTCCAGTACAGTGTCGAATAACAGGCATTTCAGTGGTGAAAACAGGCATCTTTGTCTTGTTCTTAATCTTTGGGGACGGGGGAAGCCCTCAGTCTTTTACCACTGAGGCTTGGTCTGTTCTCTCTCTTTTTAAAAAAATATTCATTTATTTATTTGGCTGTGCCAGGTGTTAGTTGTGGTACGCGGGATCTTCATTGCGGCATGCAGGATCTTTAGCTGTAGCATGCGGGCTCTTAGTTGCGGCATGTGGGATCTAGTTCCCTGACCAAGGATCGAACCTGGGCCCCCTGCATTGGGAGCGCAGATCTTAACCACTGGACCACCAGGGAAGTCCCTCAGTCTGTTCTCTTAAACACTATGCTTCATTGCCTCTCCACTCTCCTCTTTCATGTTGCCAGGCACATATTTACACAAGAATCTTTTCATGGGGGCTTGCCTGGTGGCGCAGTGGTTAAGAATCCGCCTGCCAATGCAAGGGACATGAGTTCGAGCCCTGGTCCGGGAAGATCCCACGTGCCGCGGAGCAACTAAGCCTGTGTGCCGCAACTACTGAGCCTGAGCTCTAGAGCCTGCGAGCTACAACTGCTGAAGCCCGTGCACCTAGAGCCCGTGCTCTGCAACAAGAGAAGCCACCGCAATGAGAAGCCTGCGCACTGCAATGAAGAGTAGCCCCCACAGGGCTTCCCTGGTGGCGCAGTGGTTGAGAGTCTGCCTGCCGATGCAGGGGACACAGGTTCATGCCCCGGTCTGGGAGGATCCCACATGCCGCGGAGCGGCTAGGCCCATGAGCCGTGGCCGCTGAGACTGTGCGTCTGGAGCCTGTGCTCCGCAACGGGAGAGGCCACAGCAGTGAGAGGCCCACGCACAGCAAAAAAAAAAAAAAAAAAAGAGTAGCCCCTACTCGCCGCAACTAGAGAAAGCCTGCACTCAGCAACGAAGACCCAACGCAGCCAAAAATAAATAAATAAATGAATAAATAAGTTTAAAAAAAAAAGAATCTTTTCACACCTGAGGTAAATTTACACCTTAAAATAAATTTCTGGGTCAAAGGATGTGCACATTTTTTATCTTGACTCATTTTGCCAAACCACAAAAGCTTGAAGCACTTCCTGTTTTCGCCAACAAAGCAAGGGTACATGTACCACAACCCTCAGAATGAGAGAAAATATTTGCAAACGTAGCAGCTGACAAAGGTTTAATCTCCAAAATATACAAGTAGCTCATGCAGCTCAATATAAAAAAAAAAACACAACCCAATCCAAAAATGGACGGAAGACCTAAATAGACATTTCTCCAAAGAAGACATACAGATGGCCAATAAACACATGAAAAGATGCTCAACATCACTAATCATTAGAGAAATGCAAATCAAAACCACAATGAGATATCACCTCACACCGGTCAGAATGGCCATCATTAAAATCTAGAAACAATAAATGCTGGAGAGGGTGTGGAGAAAAGGGAACCCTCTTGCACTGTTGGTGGGAATGTAAATTGATACAGCCACTATGGAGAACAGTATGGAGGTTCCTTAAAAAATGAAAAATAGAACTACCATATGACCCAGCAATCCCACTATTGGGCATATACTCTGAGAAAATTCAAAAAGAGACATGTACCACAATGTTCATTGCAGCTCTATTTACAATAGCCAGGACATGGAAGCAACCTAAGTGTCCATCAACAGATGAATGGATAAAGAAGATGTGGCACATATATACAATGGAATATTACTCAGCCATAAAAAGAAACGAAATTGAGTTATTTGTAGTGAGGTAGATGGACCTAGAGTCTGTCATACAGAGTGAAGTAGGTCAGAAAGAGAAAAACGAATACTATATGCTAATGCATATATATGGAATCTAGAAAAATGGTGCTGATGAACCTAGTGGTAGGGCAGGAATAAAGATGCAGATGTTGAGAACGAACTTGAGGACACGGGGGAAGGGGAGGCTGGGACGTAGTGAGAGAGTGGCATTGACATATATACACTACCAAATGTAAAATAGTTAGTGGGAAGCGGCCGCATAGCACAGGGAGATCAGCTTGGTGCTTTGTGACAGACCTAGAGGGATGGAATAGGGAGGGTGGGAGGGAGGCTTAAGAGGGAGGGGATATGGGGATATATGTATGCATATAGCTGATTTACTTTGTTGTAGAGCAGAAACTAACACAACAATGTAAAGTAATTATACTCCAATAAAGATGTATAAAAAAAAGTGTGCACGCACCACCTTTTAAGAGAGCCTTGACAGGGCTTCCCTGGTGGCGCAGTGGTTGAGACTCCGCCTGCCGATGCAGGGGACACGGGTTTGTGCCCCAGTCCAGGAAGATCCCACATGCTGCGGAGCGGCTGGGCCCATGAGCCATGGCCGCTGAGCCTGCATGTCCGGAGCCTGTGCTCCGCAACGGGAGAGGCCACAATAGTGAGAGGCCTGCATACCGCAAAAAAAAAAAAAAAAAAAAAAAAAAAAGAGAGAGAGCCTTGACAAACAAGAGTGTGGTTGTGTGGGGTTGGCTGAGATAGTAAAGGGTCTGGATACTGTGTTAGGGGGACATAGCCAGAGGGACTGGGGCTATTAGTTTGAAGAAGTGGAGAAATATAGTAGCAGACTGCAGCCATTTGGAAAGTGTCCAGTAGAAAAGGGACCACAGGGCAGAACTCTAACCAAAGGGAAAAATTACAGGGAGATAGATTTTGGTTCAGTGTAAGGAAGAAATGTCTAACAATTGGAACAGTCCCAGAACAGAACAAACTTTCCTTGTGGTTGCTAGTTGGTGACGACAGCAACGATGATGATGATGACGATGGTGTCGATGACGATGACAACGTGATGATAATTTTCATTTATCTCATCATCTCCTTTTCTCTCGAGTCTCCTCTCCATCTGCATTTCAACATCATTTCCCATTTTAAAAATAAACCCTCCCTCGACCCCACATTCTTCTCCTTCTACCATTTGATGCCTCTCTTCTCCTTTGTAGCGAAGTCCCTTGAAAAAGTGAGTCACCACATCCATTTCCGCATCTCCATTCACTCCTCTGCTCACTCCATTCTGGCTCCCCACCCCCGCCCCAGAACTTCTATAAAGCCTCTCGTGCCAAGTAAACAACACCACCATTGCTAAATCCAATAGACACGCCACAGACCTGGCAAATTCTCAGCAGCATTTGACACCAGTGACCATGCACCATCTCCTGCCTCCTCTTCTTCCCTCAGCTTCCCAGCATCCACATTCTCCTGACTTTCTTTGGTTCTCCACGTTCGCCCTTTCTGAGAATCCTTTGGAGACCTCTGTGCTTCCCATCATTTAAAGGTTAGCATTCCTTAGGGGTCTGTTCTAAGCCCTCTTGCCTTCTCACCTACATCCTCTCTTGCTGGTCAGTTGCAGCTACTTCCATAGTTCTAGTTACCATTTGTATGCTGGTGCTATATAAATCTACATCTCCAGCTCCAGATTCGTATATCCAACTAAGCATCTGTGTTTGTACGTCCCATAGATTTGTCAAGCTCAGTGCCTTCAGTTCTGAATTCATCTTCCACCCTAAATGGGCTTTTTTCCCTCACACTTCCTATCCCCATAAGTTCTTCCACCACTCATCAATTGCCCAAGCCAGAACATGGCACACTCCCTGATTCATCCTTTCCCTCATTCCCCCCATCCGTTCAATTGTCAGATTTTTTTGTTTTATCTTCCTAATGTTATTCAAAACAGTCTACTTCTCTCCTCTACCACTGTCAACTCCTCAGACCAGATCACCATTAACTCTCACCTGGATGACCCAGTAGCCTCCTAACTTGTCTCCCTCCCTCTGTTTGTACTCTTACCTCCTCCATTCTCTGCAGCACTTTAGTGGGAGCTTGGACTCTGGGGTGAGATACTTGGGTTCAACATTGGCTCTACCACTTATGACCTACATGACTTTATGTAAGTAACTTAGCCTTTCTGAGTCATCATTTCTTCTTCTATAATTAGGGGATATTACTATTATATTGGCCAGGGTTTCTATTTCTAAACAACAGAGTTCACTCTGCCTAGTTTAAGAAGAAAGATTGTCTAGAAAAGGCAAATCTATAGAGGCAGGGAATAGATTAGTGGTTGCCTGGGTCCAGGGGTGGGAACGGGGAGTGACTGCAAATGGGAATGAGGGATCTTATTGGGGTGATGAAATGTTCTAAAACTGGGTTATGATGACGGTTGTACAACTTGGCAAATTTACTAAAAATCATTGAAGTGTATGCTTAAAATGGGTGATTTTATGATATATAAATTTATACACCAACAAAGTTGTTAAAAAGTAAAGGAAGAAAGAGATTTTAAAGGGCATTAGGCAGTTCTTACAATCTCTTGGAGGACCAAAAACCAGGATTGCTGGGATACTACACAGCCAGGAACAACACCCAGAGAACAAGGACTGTTCCAGAGAAAAGACTTGGCCAGCCACTGCTAAGCCCTAAGGTGGGAACTCATGCCAATAATGTTTGGGAATGAGTGCCAGAATCTTAGTCACTGCCATCCCCAATGAGCTGAATGCCTGGGGCTATACCTCCTATAGTAGGCTGAATAATGGCCCCAAAGCTATCAGGTCCTAATCCCCAGAATTTATAACTGTTATCCTATTTAGGAAAAGGGTCTTTACAGATGTGATTAAGTTAAGGATTTTTAGATGGTGAGATTATCCTGGATTATCAAGGTAGGCCCTACATGCCATCATATGTGTTCTTATAAGAGAGAGACAGAGGGAGATTTCATGTACGTGCACACACACACACACACACACACACACACACACAGGAGAAAGTTTTGTGAAGGTGGAGGAGAGTCAAGGATGCTGGCCTTGGAGATTGGAGTGATGTGACCACAAGCCAAGGAACACAGGCCCCCCCCAGAAGCTGGAAGAGGCAAGGAAGGATTCTCCCCTGGAGCCTTGGAGGGAGCGTGGCCCTGCTGACACCTTGATTTTGGCCCAGTGATACTGATTTTAGATGTCTCTAGAACTGTGAGAGAATAAATCGTTGCTTTAAGTTACCAAGTTTGTGGTTCATTGTTACAGCAGTGACAGGCAACTGACAACTGGGCAAGAGAACAAGTGGAGGTCCACATACTGCTTATTCAGACATTTAAAAGTCATAACAGACTTTTTTTTGTATAAATTTATTTATTTTTATTTTTGGCTGTGTTGGGTCTTCGTTGCTGCACGCGGGCTTTCTCTAGTTGCGGTGAGCAGGGGCTGCTCTTTGTTGCAGTGCGTGGGCTTTTCATCATGGTGGTTTCTCTTGTGGAGCATGGGCCCTAGGCATGCAGGCTTCAGTAGTTGTGGCGCATGGGCTCAGTAGTTGTGGCTCGCGGGCTCTAGAGCACAGGCTCAGTAGTTGTGGTGCACGGGCTTAGTTGCTCTGTGGCATGTGCATCTTCCTGGACAAGGGCTCAAACCCATGTCCCCTGCATTGGCAGGTGGATTCTTAACCACTGCGCCACCAGGGAAGTCCCTAAAAGTCATAACAGACTTTAAAATGAAACGTGTTTTTTCATCTACCCAGACATACCTTCATTACAACCTGGAAGGCCAGATTCAAGTTTAGAATTCTTGGACTCCTCAGAATTCTGTGCCAGAACTTGGAAACATTGGTTGAAGAGGCCTCTGACCCTTAGCCCACCCCCCTTCTCATTCTCACTCTGGCTCCTCCCAGCTCTGTGAGGGCCTCGTGCACCTGCGTATGGATGCCCTGCACTGTATGCCTAAGCCCCCTCCACACCCTCCACCTGCATTCAGCTGCCCCTTGGCCAGCCCTTGATCTCAGGAGCATGCCCCTGGGTGCTATGGTCTTCTCTCAAGAGGATAAATCTGGGAAAAGGTTAAGAGCCATTTGGGAAGAGAATTCTGGGGTCCTACATACCGAGCATGGTGGGATGGGAGAAGTGCATCCAGTGCTCTGGATTGGCACATTCTGCCCCTGAGGGCAGACTTCTAAGGGGACACCAATATTTCCTGTATCCTGGCATACACACCCTGCCTAATCCCCCAAACTTTGAGTATGATGGAAATGCTTCCACAATTAGATTATACTCTACAGTTGACCTGAAGCTAGCAAGATCATCTGGGTGGGCCTGACCCAAACACATGAGTCCTTTAAAAGCAGAGAATTTCCTTTGGCTGGTCCCAGAAGAGAGGTCAAAAATTTGAGGCATGAAAACATTGTATCATCACTGGCTTGAAGATGGAAGGGGCCACATGGTAAATAGTGCAAGTGATCTCTAGGATCTGAGAGTGGCCCCTGGCTGACAGAGCTCTGAATCCCATGATGGCACGGGATTGAATTCTACCAACAGGACGAATGAGCCTAGAAGTGAATTTTCTCCCAGAGTCCCAAAGTGAGAACTCAGCACAGCTGACACTTTGATTTCAACCTTGTGAGATCCTGAGCAGAGTACCCAGTCACACCAGGCCCAAACTACTGATCTACAGACCTGTGAGCTAATAAGTGATGGTGTTTTAGGCCACTGAGTTTGTGGTAATTTGTTACGCAGCAACAGAAAACTAATACAGCCCCACAGGTTCCTTACTCCATGGGGAAGCTCGCAGCTAGCAGAAGGCCAGGGTGGGATCTCTAAAGTGTGGGGTCCAGGAAGCGGTCCCTATCGTGTAGGTCAAGGCTGGTACTGTCCCCATACATTCCTTAAGATGAATTCTGCTCATGCCCAGCACCCTATGCTATTTCCTGTGTACCAAAGTGTTGTCGCATGGTGCATATGTTTGAAAAGCTTGGGTCTCAAAGGTGGAGGTGAAGGAGTTGGCTTATTTTAGGGGACATGTTGAGTGGAAAATGTTCACAGGTAGGGAGGCAAGATACTCACGCTATGAGAAGCGTGTGGGAACAGAAACTGACTGAGGGAACCCCACTCTCACGTTTACTCTGGGGCACCCGATTGCTGAATCACTGCACTGTTTAAATGGTGCTCTCCATGCTCCTGTGAAGCACGTACAACTGAATTTGAGGGAATTAAATGCTCGTAAGAAAAGACTCCACCATATGAAAGAAAAATATCATTATAAGGTGTTCTCATAATAATCTGTTCGTATATATACAGCAATCTTCTTTTAAGACATTGTGTGCTAGACCCAAGAGTACCAGGAAGCCACATCACAATGTGGAATTGTGACATATGATCTATGTATTGATTCATAAGGGAGAATTTACTAACTATATTCTTTATTATCCATTCTGTGATATCTGGTCTAAGTAATATGTCTTTAGAATTTTAATATACATGCTTATTATTTAATATTTGTTGCATAGAAAACATATGACTCAAATAATGATAATCCTAATAATTATCAGATGAGGAACCAAGGCTCATAAAGGTGAAGGAGTTTTGAATCCACATTTCCAGATCTGAAATCCCAAGCTTGGGCATGATTACCTTGAGGGTCAAAGGAGAGAGTGTATATGAACGTACCTATTATATTCAAAAAGATTATTTTTAAAAAATAGCTACCATTTGTGAAGCTCTTACCCTATGCTAGGCATTGATAAGAGCTTGTTGTGCCTTTTCTTGTATAATTATCACAACAACTCTATAAACAGATGCGAAACTGAGTCTCAGAGAGGTTAAGTGACTTGGTCAAGGAAACTTAGCCAGGTTTATAAAATAAGTTGCTTTAACTTTTAGCTAGTAAACTGCATTGTCTCCCTAACAAATGCAAGTTATCATCATCATCATCACCACCATCACAAAGAACAAGGGGGCATTAGCCGTTAGGGAAATATGAATCAAAATCACAATGAGATACTCACTAGGATGCCTATAATCTAAAAGAGAGACAATAACAAGTGATGATGAGGATGTGAAGGAACTGGAACATACATTGTTGGTGGGAATATGAAATGGTGCAGCCACTGTGAAAAACAACTGGGTAGTTTCTCAAAAGATTAAAATTAGAGTTTAGGGGCTTCCCTGGTGGCGCAGTGGTTGAGAATCTGCCTGCCAATGCAGGGGACACGGGTTCGAGCCCTGGTCTGGGAGGATCCCACATGCCGCGGAGCAACTAGGCCCGTGAGCTACAATTACTGAGCCTGCGCGTCTGGAGCCTGTGCTCCGCAACAAGAGAGGCCGCGATAGTGAGAGGCCTGCGCACCGCGATGAAGAGTGGCCCCTGCTTGCCACAACTAGAGAAAGCCCTCGCACAGAAACGAAGACCCAACACAGCAAAAATAAATAAATAAATAAATAAAATAATAAAATAAAATTAGAGTTTACCAAGCGATCCACCAATTCCATTTTTAGGTACATACTCAAGAAAACTGAAGACATGTTCATACAAAAATGTGTACACAAACGTTCACAGCAGCATCGTTCATCATAGCCAAAAATTGGAAACAACCCAAATTTCCACCCAAAAGTGGTATATCCATATAATGGAGCATTACTCAGCCAAAAAAAAAAAAAAAGGAATGCAGTAGAGATACATATTCCAATATGGATGAACCTTCAAAGCATAATGCTAAGTGGAAGAAGCCAGACACAAATGATCACATATCGCATGATTCCATTTATAATGAAATATCCAGAATATGCAAATCCATAGAGACAGAAAGTAGATCAGTGGGTGCCTGGAGCTGCAGGGGAATAGGAGGATTGAGAGTGATGGTTAAGGGATGAGGGAGTGGGGTTTTTCTTTTTGAGGTGATGAAAATATTCTAAAATTGTGGTGATGGTTGCACAGCTCTTTGAATATACTAAAAACTACTGAATTATACACTTTAAATGAGTGAGTTGAATGGTATGTGAATTATATCTCAATAAGCTGTTAAAAAAAAAAAAAAAGAGCAAGGAGGGTCTTCCTGACCCTGGCGAGGACCTAAAGTTACATTTACCGGTCTGGTCCTATTCCTCCCCCTAAGTGGTGATGACTCATGTAGATGCCAGCATTATCACCAGGCGTGCCCTGAATCCTTGACTCCTCCCTGGGAATCCAGGGTGTTGCCCTGCATTTTCCCACCTGCCCCAGGCATGCCCTGTCCAGCTCGCCCCAGCAGTCCTGGGTTAGAACCCAAAGTGTCACCTTCCTTTCTCGTGGCTTCTCCCTGCAGGAGACTGGCACACTTCCTCCCGCCTGCTGCTTCCTCCCCCGACTCCCACTTCTCCCTAGCTTGCTGTGAGCCTCATGTCTCAGATTTTAAAACCACAGGGAATTCAGGATGTGCACAAGAAGCTGGACCTTGAGGTTTTCTGTGCTGCCAGCCACTGCAGTGATTTAGGGTCATCCCCAGAGCCCACTTACCTAATGTAGAAAAAGAACAACACATGGAAGAACCATTTAATGGTGCCATAATTCGTGCTCTGGATCCGGATGACTTTGTTTGTCTCATACTGGAAAACATCGTTCCAGCTGCAACAGGCTGTCATGGTGAGAGGCTCACTGTCCACTCGGGGTTGGACCAGGGCTCAACCCTCCCAGTCCGGCCACAGCGGACCCACCAGTAAGAGGAAAATGAAATGTCCTTATTCTTAGCAGAAACCTTTAAGTTTGAGTTCCTCCAATGATGTCAGAGTCGGGGCGGGCACTGGCAGCTGCCCAAGATGTGGCTGAGAATAAACAAGAAAAGCCAAGTCCTACAGGCCCAGCTGGCAGATGTCCCCGCCCCAGCCGGCCTCCCCCGGATGCCTGCACAAAGATGGTGTTCAAAGGAAAGGCATTTTAAGAATTCTGCCTTATCCCCTTTTTCCTTTCACTTTTTTGGGGCTCATTTCAGTTGGGGTAAAGGGGCAGCCCTTCAAATGTCAGGAGACCCCGTGCTTCCACTGTGCCTTAGGAAAGAGCCTAGATCTTTCCGTTGCCTCAAGCCCCACTCAGAGACTGATTAGTTCATTTCTACAACCCTTTATTCAGCCCCAGATGTATGTGAACACTGGATGAATGAAGGTCTCCCCGCTCCTCCCTCCCTCACGTCCTCACAACACTCTGGTCTGTAGAGGAGGAATTAGGTTTGCTGGGGGCTGGGTTTGGGGGAGGACTTTATTTCTATGCTGGATATTTCCTGCCTGACCCTCAAGATCCACTGTCCACTCTGCTCTATTCCCCCGGGAGGTCAACCCATGACCTAGCCCAATCAACCTAAGAAACAAACCTGCCATCCAATAAAATTAGGTTTATTGACCCATTCAATGAGGGAGTATACATCGTCAAACAAAGGGATAGAGTTATCATCAGATTCTGGGGAAGGTGGAGTTTAGATCAAATTTAAATGAAGTCAAGTTTTCACAGGTTCAAAGCAAAGCAGTTTTATATAAAACGGTCAACTTTAGATCTGGATTGCAAAGTGGACCCAGGGCCCTATTTCCTTGGAAGCAGTAAGGCTAAGATAGATGTTGATTGTTGTTTCCAGAAACCCATTATCTGAAGCTCTGCACCTGAGCTGCAAATCGAGGCTGCCTCTCTGTTTCAAGGTGACTTAGATCCTCCAGGCAAAACAGGAACATTTCATTCTTACAGATGCAATTTCAAATAGCAAAGTTTGTCATAGTCTATGATTTTAGAGGATGATGTTTCTCAGTAAGTAACAAAGTAGCAGTCACTCACTCAAAGATGGGGGCTATTATCACCTTACAGCTACACAGAAATACTGTTTCGTGTTCCCTCTGCCGTGGACTTTATCCATTTCTGCTCTTCCTGCCTGTGGAATGTGGTTAAGACTCTGCGCTCCCAATGCAGGGTGCCCGGGTTCCATCCCTGGTCAGCCAGCATGCCACAACTAAAAGATCCTGCATGCCACAACTAAAAGATCCTGTGTGCCACAAATAAAAGATCCTGCGTGCCACAACTAAAAGATCCTGCGTGCCACAACTAAGATCCCACACGTGGCAACGAAAATCCTGCATGCCACAACTAAGACCCAGCACAGCCAAATAAATAAATAAATACTAAAAAAAAAAAAAAAAAGATGGTCTCTGGGGAGGGAACAGGGGGATTAGTCAGTGTCAAGAGACTTACTTGTCACCCTTCTATGAAGTTTTCTCCACCATATGTATGCATTACTTAAAAACACACACACACACACTGATAGACTTTTAAAAGCTTTATCTCCAGACCAAACCTGCCTTTTGAGCGCCATACCTGTAGTCTATGAGCCTCCAGACCTAAATATCCCGCAGACACTTCAAATCACAACTTAAAAATGGAACACTTTCCCATAAAGTAATAGTGTGAGCAAGGACTAATGAGTGCAAGAGAGTGGAGACAGTAAATGTGGTCCACTTTTCCTGTTAGCTTGGCTATGTGAGAAGAGGGGTAATGGTGATTTTTAATGGGGGTCATAGAGTCAAGGGAAGATTGGTGCGTGTGGTTAAGGTGGAAACATTTGAGCTGTTCAAAGATGTTCAAAGTGGAATGTCAAGAACAGTGGCCTGTTTCTTTGTGAAGTAGGAACTCAGGTCATGAATGGAACAGAGGTTGGAGGGCTTGGGTGAATTTCTCTTAGTCAAGTGTGTGTGTGTGTGTGTGTGTGTGTTTCTGGTTACAGGTCAGAAAATCAAGTGACTTTCTTCAGAAAAAAAGCAAGTTTTTTTGAGGAAACACTGTTATCTCCCAGAACTCAAATGCATGAAATGTGGCTCCAAATCATGAGAACCCCATGAGTAGGATAGGAAACTAAAATGTCCCACGCTGAGGCTGCTCTTTCAATTTGCCTGAAGCTATGAGGTCCCACCTCTGCCTATCTCTCTGTCCACCCACCATGTGTCTCTCTAAACACTAGCCATCTCTTCTTCTCTGAGGACATGTGGCCAAACAAGGCTGGCATGGTTAGATGTCCACGTGAAAGTTCAAGTGAAAACCCAGATCAACGCCCAATTCCAGAATCCCAGGGGAGTGGATCTGATTGTTCTGGCTATTTACCTCTGGTCCAATCAGCTATGGCTGTGGATGGGGTCACAGAACAAATACAGCATCAGGGGCCCTGCCTTGGTGAGGAGAGGGAGGGGAGAGAGGACTGGGAGGAAGAAAGAATGGAAGGAGGGAGAGAGAGAGGTGTGGTTCTCAGAGAACAGAGGCTCCTAGGCTGGGGGACTCTGGTTAAATACCCCAGCCCCTCTCTCTCAGGTTGGACAATTCAAAGGTAGCCTAGGCAATCTCCCAGAGGTCCCTAGTGCGTTTGGGCCCCAGATGCCCACAGCAGTGACCTGCTCTTGAATGCTTCCTGTATTGGCTGCCTTCCCTTCTTTCCCTGTGCCACTTCCCCACTCCCCTTCCTGGCCTCATCCCATATAAGCTATTTGCACCCAGGGTCTGCTTTGGGGAAACCCAGTCTATTTCAGTCTCTTGTGCTGTCGTTAAGGAGTTGGGAATTTATTCTGAGAGCAATAGGTGGACTTCTAAGCAGCGTTGTGGGATGATCTTATTTGCACTTTAGTAAAATCACTCTGGCTGCCCTGTGGAAGTGGATAGAAGGGGCAAGAGTGAGGCAGGGGTTCTGCCCAGGGAGGGGACATAGTGACATGGAGGGGGGCTGAGGGCAGATCCCCAAAGAATCCAACACCAAGGAGACTAAGCAGAGGCATCAGGGAAGGCGAGGAAAACCAAGGAGGGGTGTGCACTCAGAAGCCAACCGGAGAGCAGTTCACAAATAAGCCAAGGGGCCACAGGAGATATTAAGAGCGATTATAATGCTGCAGAATTAAAGGGCACTAGTGAGGAAGCTGACAGGTAACTTAATGGAACAGGATCGAGTCAAGTATTAAACCCAAAGATAGGTGGGAACTTAGCATATGATAAAAGCATTTTAAAATCAGGGGAGAAAGAAATTACTCAAAATGTGATCTCACAACAATTGGCCAGCCATTTACAGGAGGTCGGTGGAGGGGAGGGGATGTGGTATTCTAACTTTTCATATTTAAAAAGATGTGTAGGACTTCTCTGGTAGCTCAGTGGTTGAGAGTCCGCCTGCCGATGCAGGGGATACGGGTTCGTGCCCTGGTCCAGGAAGATCCCACATGCTGTGGAGCGGCTGGGCCCGTGAACCATGGCCGCTGAGACTGTGCGTCCGGAGCCTGTGCTCCGCAACCGCAGAGGCCACAACAGTGAGAGGCCCGCGTACAGCAAAAAAAAAAAAAAAAAAAAAAAGATGTGTAGCTGTTTGAAATGTAATAGAATCATCAAAAGTGAAGAAAATCAGCTACACAAAAGAGATATTCAAGTCACCGTTCTGTTTGTGTTGCACACATTTTGCGTTATGGTAGAAATGCAAAGATAACTGGATGCCCCTTGAAATAACTCAACTGATAACTACACCACACCAGCACCGGGCTGATGCTTGGTTCTTTCTCCCACTCAGACTCCTCCTTGGTGTCAAGACTAGGATGGAGGGACTTCCCTTGTGGTGCAGTGGTTAAGAATCCGCCTGCCAATGCAGGGGACATGGGTTCGAGCCCTGGTCCAGGAAGATCCCACATGCCACAGAGCAACTAAGCCCATGCGCCACAACTACTGAGTCGCTCTCGAGCCCGTGAGCCACAACTACTGAAGCCCACACACCTAGAGCCCGTGCTCTGCAACAAGAGAAGCATGAGAAGCCCGCAATGAGAAGCCTGCGCACCGCAATGAAGAGTAGCCCCGCTTGCTGCAACTAGAGAAAAGCCCACGTGCAGCAACGAAGACCCAACGCAGCCAAAAATAAATTAAAAGAAAAAGAAAAGACTAGGATGGATTTGCAGTGATGATAAGATGATGATGAGAGCCTCTTACTCTCCTTCAGGAATATGTTTCAGCCAGGATTCACTGTGGTTTCTTTCTTGGTAACTGGAGCTACTAATAAAAGCATGTCAAAATGATGTTAATTTCACCTATATTTCTCCATGGCAATTTCTTGTGAACCTGCCTCTCTAACCCTCTCTTCCTTCCTTCTCATCACCTCATTCATAATTCTTATAATAAGTTGGTCAAGAGTCTATTGCTTAGGGATGTCACAGAGTTAGGAGAAATACCCAGTGCCCTGGTATTCAAAAATGTTTTTCTTTGAGTTACACTAAATTGGTGCTGTCTAAGGGAGTGGCCGCTAGCCATATGTGGCTATTTAAATTTAAATTAATTAAAATCAAGTGAAATTTAGAATTCAGTCCCTCAGTCACACTTGCCATTATTCCAGTGCTCAACAGCTACATGTGGCCAGTGGCTACCACAGTGAAGATGTAGAACATGTCCACCACCGGAGAAAGTTCTATCGGATAGCACTACTGACTAAATCTGTGGGATAGAGGAAAAGGTGATATACAGTTGCAAGTAAGTGAGGAAGGTGAGGGTGGTCCCAGTCAGATGGCATCTATTTTTGTGTGTGAAATAGGAGACAGAGTTGCCTGATGAGAGAGAAAGAGAAGGCAGAGGGGTAGGAGGGTCCATGAGAGTGAAGAAGATTCAAAACAGTTGCTATGGTAACCAGGAGAAGAGAGCCAACAAAGAAAACAGGAATTCCAGGGTGGTGTTGAGAATTAAAGACTATGAATTTGTTATTGCAACAGTATGCATGACTGAGCTTATGATAAGGGCCTTCCCACCTACAGGATCCACCTCCCACCTCCACACCCAGAGACCAAACAGCTCTTGCCAAGTGGTTCAGATAGTTTTAGAGTTTGTAATCACTGATATCTACTACCTTTATTCTGGTCTTCTACATTTGTTCCAGAAACACTGTGAGCAAAGCTACATCTCTGCCTCTCCTTCCACCTAAGTCACCCTTTTCCTGGGGCTTGTGTCCCTTGCCAGCCCCACAATGCAAGGCAAGAAGCTCCTCTTTTCCCCCTAACTCAACCCAAGCACTAGGAATGTCTTGTTTCACTCAGTTTATTCTGGGTGTAATTCCTGTATCCTTCTCATGGGTGCTGGATTCTTTTAATCCCAAGATCATCTCTCCACTCCACTCCATCCAAGCCAAATACACATGCTCTTCTTGGAAACTTTTAAAATCCATTTCCTAGTCAAGAGCTGGCCACTTCAGGTGATAACCGAAGTGTTCTGCAATCCTAAACACAGAGGATGGGGAAGGGTGGGGAAAACTGTCATTCTTCTTCTAATGGATGGGAAAGAGGTGTTTGGGGTTTCTAGAGGACCAGGGACCTATTGTTTTCTCCATCAGTCTTAACAGGACAGGTATGAAGACAGTATAGAAGGATATGTGGGCTTTCCTGGTGGCGCAGTGGTTAAAATTTGCCTGCCAATGCAGGGGACATGGGTTCGAGCCCTGGTCCGGGAAGATCCCACATGCCGCAGAGCAACTAAGCCCATGCGTCACAACTACTGAGCCTGTGCTCTAGAGCCTGCGAGCCACAACTACTGAGCCCGTGTGCCGCAACTACTGACGCCCGCGCGCCTAGAGCCCGTGCTCCACAATGAGAAGCCCGTGCACTGCAACAAAGAGTAGCCTCCACTTGCTGCACCTAGAGAAAGCCCGCGCGCAGCAGCGAAGACCCAACACAGCCAAAAATAAATAAATAAAATAAATAAATGTATTAAAATATATATATATATATTGTTTAAACCATTTTAACTGGGCTTTCTTTTACTCATAGCTAAAGCATTCTGATTTAAGAAGCATTGCTAGGGAACTGCTATAAAGTTCATCAGGAGGCTGGCAGACAATACCTCTGAAGCACAGAACAGGCAGATGTACAATTTATGCGGTAATTAAGGATGGTGGGCTGCATCCTTGAGGTTCAGAGACAGCAGGGACTCAACTGCCAAGAGGCAGCCTGCTCAGTATCTGGGATGCATCTTAAGTCCAGCACCCTGACAGACCCCCCGCCCCTGTCATCTTTTCCTTGATGTCCTTGCCCTGGAATCTCCTGGTCATATTTGAACTCTGGAATATGTTATCAGAATATGGCTCAGGTACCTGCTACCTTGTATACTCAAAGCCTCAATTCTCTTCCCTTTTTTAATTCTCTGTGAGAGTTCTGCCAGCTTCTCCTTTAGACCAATTAACACAAGAGATGCTCTCACTCAAATGACAGATGGGTTGACTACCTCTAACTTTCCAAAAACCAAAAACTTTTCTAAAAATTGTTGTAAAATATACATAACAAATTTTACCATTTTAACCAGTTTTTAAAAAACATTTTATTGAAGTATAGTTGATTTACAATGCTGTGTTACTTTCTGCTGTACAGCAAAGTGATTCAGTTATACATATATGTATTCTTTTTCATATTCTTTTCCATTATGGCTTATCACAGGATATCGAATATAGTTCCCTGGGCTATAGAGTAGGACCTTGTTGTTTATCCATCCTATATATACCAGTTCGCATCTGCTAATCCCAAATGCCCAGTCCTTCCCTCCCCAACATTTTAACCAATTTTAAGTATACAGTTCAGTGGCATTAAGTACATTCACCTTGTTGTACAACCATCACTACCATTTATCTCCAGAACTTTTTTATTATCTCAAACTGAAACTCTGTAACCATTAAACAATAACCCTTCGTTCCTTCCCCCCCAGCCCCTGGCAACCACCATTCTACTTTCTGTCTCTATGAGTTTGACTACTCTGGGTACCTCACATAAGTGGAATCATACCATATTTGTCCTCTTGTGTCTGGCTTATTTCACTTAGCATGACGTCTTCTAGGTTCGTCCATGTTGTAACATGTCAGAATTTCATCTCTTCTTGGATTGGAAGAATCAATGTGGTTAAAATAGCCATACTGCCCAAAGCAATCTACAGATTTAATGTGATCCCTATCAAATTACCCATGACATTATTCACAGAACTAGGACAAATAATCCTAAAATTTATATGGAACCATAAAAGACCCAGAATTGCCAAAGCACTCCTAAGGAAGAAGAACAAAGGTGGAGGCATAACCCTCCCAGACTTCAGGCAATACTACAAAACTATTCAAAGTAATATTCAACAAAATATTCACAGTAATCAAAACTGTGTGACATTGGCACAAAAACGGACATATGGATCAATGGAACAGAAAAGAGAGCCCAGAAATAAACCCACAGTCTATTAATTAATCTTTGACAAAGAAGGCAAGAATATACAATGGAGAAAAGTCAGTCTCTTCAGCAAGCAGTATTGGGAAAACTGGACAGCTGCATGTAAATCAATTAATTTAGAGCACTCCCTCACACCATACATAAAAATAAACTCAAAATGGCTTAAAGACTTAAATATAAGATATGACACCCTAAAATTCCTAAAGAGAACATAGGCAAAAGATTCTCAGACATAAAATGTAACAATGTTTCTTAGGTCAATCTCCTAAGGCAATAGAAATAAAAGCAAAAATAAATAAATGGGACCTAATCAAACTTGCACGTTTTTGCACAGTGAAGGAAATCATAAACAAAATGAAAAAACAACCTACAGAATGGGAGAAAATATTTGCAAATGATGGAGATTCCTTAAGAAAACTGAAAATAGAGTTACCATATGATCCAGCAATCCCACTCCTGGCATATATCCAGAGAAAACTCTAATTCAAAAAGATACATACACCCCAATGTTCATAGCAGCACTATTTACAATAGCCAAGACTTGGAAGCAACCTAAATGTCCATTGACAGATGAATGGTTAAAGAAGATGTCATGTATATATACAATGGAATACTACTTAGCCATAAAAAAAGAATGAAATAATGCCATTTGCAGCAACATGGATGGACCTAGAGATTATCATATTAAGTGAAGCAAGTCAGACAGAGAAAGACAAATATCATACAATATCACTTATATGTGGAAGCTAAAATATGATACAGATGAACTTATTTAAAAAATAGAAACAGGTTTGCAGACATAGGAAACAAATTTGTGCTTACCAAAGTGGAAAGGGGGCGGGTATAAATTAGGAGTTTGGGATTAGCAGGTATAACTTACTATATATAAAATAGATAAACAACAAGGTCCTACTGTATAGCACAGGGGACTATATTCAATATCTTTAACAAACTATAATGGTAAAGAATATACACACACACATACACACATATATATATGTATAATCTGAATCACTTTGCTGTACACCAGAAACTAACACATATTGTAAATCAACCATACTTTAATTTAAAAAAAGAATTTCATTCCTTTTATTTTTTATTTTATTTTATTTTTGCGGTATGAGGGCCTCTCACTGTTGTGGCCTCTCCTGTTGCGGAGCACAGGCTCCGGACGCGCAGGCTCAGTGGCCATGGCTCACGGGCCCAGCCGCTCCACGGCATGTGGCATCTTCCCGGACCGGGGCACGAACCCGTGTCCCCTGCGTCGGCAGGCGGACTCTCAACCACTGCGCCACCAGGGAAGCCCTCCTTTTAAAATCTGAATAATTCTCTCTCTCTCTCTCTCCATTTAGTTTGTTTCCACCTTTTTGGCTATTGTGAATAGTCCTTCTCTGAACATGGTTGTACAAATTTCTGTTCATGTCCCTGTTTTCAGTTCTTTGGGGTATATAGCCAGAAGTGGAATTGCTAGATCATGGCAATTGTATGTTTAATTTTTTTTAGAAACCAAGTTTTTTGTTTTTTGGGTTTTTTTAACTTACCAGGATATCCACATGTGCTTGAAAGCTTCCCCTTTTTAACCCCAAAGCTGAATACATCACCCTCAGGAGGGGAAATACTTTCCTTGCATCAGTGAGTCACTATCTCTCTCATTAAAGCAGAGATAAAAACCATTAGTTTAATTCCAACAGGGCATTCTGTTACAGAGAAGAGAGGGGAAAGCAGAATAAAGTTATGCTGAATAGATGGAAATTTAGGACATGAAATGAAAAGCAGAAGCAGGGAGATAGAGAGAAAGCACAGAGGAGCTGAGGGTGGGGCTGTGGCATGAAGACCCACCAGCTCCGAAGGTCCCTAGAGTGACCCCGAACAGAGAATTCCTCATTAATTCTGGAGTCCAAGAACCCTGACCCATTTACAACTTAGTTTGGTGGGTTTTTTTTCATGAAATCCCATGTTATATATTTCTCTCTGATCATATGCATAATAATTGTGACTAAAAGGAAAAGCCGCTGTCAGTCTCTACACTCACAACACTCTTGACACCAAATATGTGGGTTTTCCACACCAACCAATTTCCAAGCTCTCTGGACACCAAAAGGGCGTCCTACAATTCAATCATGACACTAACTACTTAGAGTTAGCACAGACCCCGCAGGTTAAGGGCTCAGTCCCACAAGACTGCCCCCACTTCAGATGCGAGTCACACGTAGTGCGTCCCAGGTGTTTGACTTGGCTGCAAGTTGGGGGTTCTCATGACCCCTTCCTCGGGTCTAGTAATTTACTGTAATGGCTCACAGAACTCAGGGAAACATGTTTATTGGTTTACTGTAAAGGACATAAAAAAGGAGACAAGGGCTTCCCTGGTGGCGCAGTGGTTGAGAGTCCACCTGCCGATGCAGGGGACACGGGTTCGTGCCCCAGGCCGGGAAGATCCCATATGCCGCGGAGCGGCTGGGCCCGTGAGCCATGGCCGCTGAGCCTGCACGTCCGGAGCCTGTGCTCCGCAACGGGAGAGGCCACAACAGTGAGAGGCCCGCGTACCGCAAAAAAAAAAAAAAAAAAAAAGGAGACAAAAGAACAGCCAGGTGAAGAGGTACATAGATGGGATGAGGTCTGGAAGGGGCCCAAGTACAGGAGCTTCTGTCCCCATGGAGTTGGGGTTTGCCACCCTCCCAGCATGTGGACGTGTTCACCAACCCAGAAGCTCTCCAAGCTCCATAGTTCAGGGATTTTTATGGAGGCTTCATCACATAGGCATTGGTTATTAACTCAATATCCAGCCCCTCTTCCCTCCCTGGGGGATGGGGGTGGGACTGAAAGTTCCAAGCCTCTAATCATGGCTTGGTCTTCTTGGTGACCAGGCCTATCCTGAACCTGTCCAGGAGCCCACCAAGAGTGGCCTCTTTAGGACAAAAGATGCTCCTATAACCCAGGAAATTCCGAGAAATTCAGGAGCTCTGTGTCAGGAATCAGGGACAAAGACCAAACATTCAAACAAAAGATGCTCCTAGCACCCCTATAACTCAGGAAATTACAAGGTTTTAGGAGCTCTGTGTCAGGAACCAGGGGCTGAGACCTAATATATATTCTTATTATATCACAGTGACATAGTGTGACTGAGTATGCCTCACCATCAAACAAGTTTAACTAAAATAGTCTCATTCTCTTGGCCTCCTGTCAAAACGACAGCATCTTCATGTCAAAGATGTTGCTTTACTTCCACCCTTTTTGTGGAGCCAGTGACGTGGCATTCATCAGCATAGTCTCAGTCTAGCTCAAGAGTTCCAAGCCAAATGGAGAAGCCAATGGAATGGATAGGAACTGGGATCAGGCCACCAGGCTGGATCTGGACACGTGGAGATGGTGACAAGGAATAGAGCAGGTACAGCAAACAGGAAGTGAGGCCCCTAGCTGAGGGGCAGGCCAGCAGGCTGAGCTCAGGGTCTCTGGAGGCCCCAGGAAGAAGAGGTGGGGAGGGCACCCTAGTTCTCTTCTGATGGAAGAGGGAGGGCGTGGTGAGAGAGTCCATGATTTGAAGACCTCTGTACTTCTCCCTGCCCGCTTCATTGCTCTTATCAAAACTCTCACTGTCGATTTTATCCAGTCAAACTTAATTTCCCTTGTCTGTCTCTTTTTCATTCCCACCCCCATTTCCCTTATGCCTGAACAGCCTCCTACTTACCATCTGCCTGCCCAGGAGCTTGCCTTCCTTTACAACTGCACCTACCACTTAGTTTCTCCAATTAAGTGAAAGTGGAATAATTATACTTCTTTTCCCAAAGCACACCTCTTAAATCCCAAATGTCCCTGTGTTGCCATACATGATGAAAGGTCTCTGACTGACTGACTTTCTTTAAAGGAATTACATGAGATTACTCATTAAAAGCACCATGGCTGGTACATAATAGTATTCAGTGAATTGCAGCTTTTCATTAACAGTGATACGTTATTAATTATAGTAACAATAATAATAAGAGGATATAAGCTCCTAGAAGACAAGGAGAGTGGTTGCTCTATGCCCAGGTTCAATAACCCAATATTCAAAGATTGAATTTTAGCAGAAATTATCAATTTTTCTGCCATGCCTAACTTCTTCTAGCTCAACCTGAAATCAGAAGGCCTTCATGTCCCTAACCAGGGCTGATTGGACCAGGATGGGCAACTGCCAAGCAGAGTCAGCACAGTGGCTGGCCAGTGACCAATTGGGATCTCTCTATCAAGAATACAAATTAAGGGGCTTCCCTGGTGGTGCAGTGGTTAAGAATCCACCTGCCAATGCAGGGGACATGGGTTGGAGCCCTGGTCCAGGAAGATCCCACATGCCGTGGAGCAACTAAGCCCGTGAGCCACAACTACTGAGCCCATGTGCCACAGCTACTGAAGCCCACACACCTAGAGCCTGTGCTCTGCAATAAGAGAAGCCACCTCAATGAGAAGCCCGCGCACTGCAACAAAGAGTAGCCCCCACTCGCCACAACTATAGAAAGCTTGCTCGCAGCAACGAAGACCCAACGCAGCCACAATAAATAAATAAATTAACTTAAAAAAAAAAGAATATAAATTAAGGGACTTCCCTGGTGGTCCAGTGGCTAAGACTCCACACTCCCAATGCAGGGGGCCCTGGTTCAATCCCTGGTCAGGGAACTAGATCTCACAGGCCACAACTAAGTGTTCACACACCACAACTAAAGATCCCGTGTGCCACAATTAAAGGTCCCACATGCCACAACTAAAAGATCCCACATGCTGCAGCTAAGACCTGGCGCAGCCAAATAAATAAATAAATATTTTTTAAAAAAGGAATATAAATTAAGAGACAAAGGCATTAAGGGATCAAGTAAAAGGAAGAGCTCTAGGGTGAAAGTCCTCCAGCTCTAACTAATGTGGTCCCTGGAATCACCCTGATTCTTGCCCTTCCTAAGGCTATAGATTTTCTAGGAGATTCCACGAGAACTATGTCTTTAATATGAAAATCATTTTCTGGAGCTAATTTGAATAGGTGGTTCTGAGCATATATCACAACTCTGCCACTTCTATGTGATCTGAAGAAAGTTATTTAACCTCCCTGAGCCTCATTTTCCCCATCTGTAAAAGGGGATGGTAATACCTGCCTTATGGTGTCCTGGTGATTAAATGAGGTAGTGCACTCTCATACTAGCGTTTATCAAGGATGTACATCCTTGTTTTTTTCCCTTCTCTGCCCAAAGGTCATTGGAAATGTCCAGATACAGGCACTATATCAGTTAGGATACAGAGCTCAACTGCATGCAGTAGAGACCCCAAATAACAGTAGCCTAAATAAGGTAGAAATTGATTTCTTTCTCACATGCAGTCTGGATGAAAATGGTCCAGGGCTGGTATGGCGGCTCTGAGCAATGAATTCATCAGGGACCCATCTCTAGGGTGTTGCCCTCATCAGCATGGTCAAAAATGGCTCTCCATCAGGATCAAATTCCAAATAGAAGGATGGAAGAAGGAGGAAAGGAGAAAGAAAGGGCATGTTTCTCCCTTCAAGGGCGTGGCCCGTCACTGCCACTTGCAGCTCATTGGTCAGAACTTAGTCACGTGGCCACACCTACCTACAACAGGAGGTGGGAAATGTAGTCCTTATTCTGTTTGACCATGTTGCTTGCTTAAAATCGGATCAGGAGTTTTCTTACTTTTATTGAGAAAGGAGAATGGATATTGAAAGACAACCAAGAGTTCCTGCCACTGGTACCAATGGAATGGTCCTTTGACCTGGAGCTGAATGAGTAGCCTCTCCCGCATGCAGAAGGAAATCTTCGTGTTCATAGGGGACCTGGACAGCTATAAGGCATGTAATATGGCCCAGCCTGGGAAGAGCTCTATAGAGAATTTATTTGCCCAGGTAAATAATGACCTATTTGTGTTTTTCCCAAGGGAATGGGCCCTATCTTGGCACTGACGGGGGTGTCTGAAAGTCAAAGTCTTGGATGTGGAGTATTGGAGTCTCCGATCAGTTGCTAGGCTGTGTCCTGTAGGAATGTTCTGGTTCCTTAGGTGATATCAAAGCTCACAGACTCCACAAGATCCAAAAAAGTCTTCCCTGATCTGCCAGCTAAAAGAGGTTGCTCTCTCCTTTGAACCCCCATCATACCTGGAGTAGACATCTGTTGGTTTTGTTGTCTGGCCTTATTTTCTCTTCTGGTTTTCCTTTGACAGAACCGTGCCTTCTACATTCTCAGTTGATTTGGTTCAGGTCAAGCTGTCCCCACCCACAGGCCCCAGGGGTGGACCCAGGACCAGTCTGAGACACTTCGTCATTGCTACTGTGCTCTGTTCAAGAGTGGACATGTGAGTCAGGTCAGGCTGATATGTCTTGGAACCTTGGTTAAAATTACTGAAACAGTGGTGCTCTCTTTATGCTGGAGTTGCTAAGCTGGTAGGATATGGGCCTAAAATTAGTGGCGGCCATTTGCCAGCAGGGAATGAAGTCAACTCAGAGAAATCCAGAGGGAAATGATGGAGGGATTCCTGGTGACATTATTTGAACATCTGGATCAAGCCATGCCAGAAGGCCTGACTAGTTTCAGGAGCCAGTAACTTCCCTTTTCTGCTTAAGCCAGTTGAAGCAGACCCTCCTATCACTTTGAACCCAAAGAGTCTTGACTAGTAGAGCCTTTATGTGTACCTTCATAATATGGCTTATCACTTTGAACCTGAGGTTGCAATTATTTCTGAACACATGTCATGTCTCCTCAAGTATCTTGAAACCAGAATCCCACCTAGGTACCAGGCACAAGCCACGTTTTCAGGGAATGCTTGGTGAATGAATGAATGGATTGATGGATAGACCAATGGACTGGTGGATGGATGAATAATGGAAAGAAGTAAAATAGTACATGTCCCTCCTGAGCATCAGGCCCCAAAATAGGAGCCTATGCTTCTCCAGACCTTTCTTACAATCCTTTCCCCATCCTTTTGTTTATTAATTCAAATGTTTACTGAACACCTACAATGTGCAAGGCTCTGTGCCAGGAATTGGGAATATGTAGTGTGGTGGTGAAAAGCTCGTGCTTTGGAATCATACAGAACTGGATTTGAACACCAGCTGTGCCCATTACTCTCAGTGTGGCCTTAGTCAAGTTGATTAACACCTCTGAACCTCAATTTCTTCATCTGTAAAATGGGCATTGATGGCATCTTCTTCGTAGGGTGGTTGTGAGAGTAATTGAGATGAGGGACTTAAAGTGTTGAATGGTGCAGGTTCATAATAATTATTATTATTATAAAGTTAACACTATATGCCCTTTACAAATGTTAGCTGTTATGCTCCCCCTTTCCAATTTATCTAGCAAAAGAAAGAATATATACATATATGTATATATATAGAGAGAGAAACAGAGAGACAAAGAGACAGAGACAGAGAATGACAGAGAGACAGAGACAGAGAGATAGAGAAAGAGACAGAGACACAGAAAGAAATAGACAGAGAGAGACAGAAAGAGACAGAGAGGAAAGATCGAACAGCAAAAATAATTTTAAATGTGTTTTTCTTCTCTCTGATAATTGTGGTTTATCTGGGTTTGGGGAAAAAATACTCATCTAAACCAGTGGTTCATTACAGGGGTGATTGTTCATCCCCAGGGGACATTTGGCAATGTCTGGAGACATTTTTCGTTGTCACGATTGAGGGAGTGCTACTGGCATCTAATGGCCCAGGATGCTGCTAAACATCCGACAACACACAGATCAACACCCACAGCAAAGAACTGTCTGGTCTAAAATGTCAATAGTGCCAAGGCTGAGAAACTCTGGTCTATACTGTGTTGGTGCCTTGGCTGTAAATTCAATTGTAAACTGAAATCAAGGGCCATAACGTAAGACCCATGGTAGGTGCTCAATGAATGTTTGATAACCACATAAGTGAATGAATGATCAAATGAATGATTATATCTTACATTTGTAATTTGGCCAAGTGCCTGGTATACGGCTGTGTCAGAATGGCTGTTCATAAATGGTTATTGACTCGTTCCTGTAAATGTCCCTCCTGAAGAGCCACCTGTGCAGCAGCTGGGAATGATGTCCTCCTGGCTGGGGGACAAGATGGCCTCACAGCATCAGTTTGGGGTTACAGTCAATTGCTGTGGGCAGCCACAGGGCGGCAGAGCGGACAGTGTTTCTCCACATAGTGATGGATTTATTGTCTCCTCTCCTGCCCCTCTTCTCTCAGACTCTCTGCAGAGAAGGGTTTAAAGAGCTGAGCTGAGAGCCTATGGATTTAGCTCATTAGGAAAAGGAGGAAAAAATGAATCCAGACTGAAGATTACTGTTAATTTGCTTGAGGATCAAGAGCCCGTTAGAATTAGAGAGGGGGGTGGGTTGGTGGGGCGGGACTCTGGTTCCTCACCACACTTTTTCTAATTCATTTATGCAACAAATACTTACAGAGTGCCAGGGACTCTTTGGGGTGAGATAACTAAAGAGATCAAAATCCCTACCCTCTTGGTGTTTATATTCTAAAGAAACAGGATGAACAATAGATACTAATATATAGTATGTGAGAGGGCCATGTGCTCTATCGAGAAAAATCAAACAGGGAAGGAAGATAAGATGTGCTTAGGGTTGAACATTTTGGCAAAATTGAGGTGAGCTTCACATAACATAAAATTAACCATTTTAAAGTATAGAATTCAGTGGCATTTAGTACATTCTCAGTGTGGTGCAACCACCATCTCTATCTAGTTCCAAAACATTTTCATCACCCCAAAAGGAAAACCCTTACCCACTAAGCAGTCACTCTCCATTCCCTCCTCCCCTGCTGCCCCTGGCAACTGTCAATCTACCTTCTGTCTCTATGGATTTACCAGCCCCTGGTAACCACCAATTTTTTTTCTGTCTTCATGGATTTACCTATTATGGACATTTCACATAAATGGAATCATACACTACGTGGTCTTTAGTGACTGGCTTCTTTCATTTAGTGTAATGTTTTCAAGGTTCATCCATGTTTTAGAGTGTATCAGTAGCTCATTCCATTTTGTGGCCGAGTAATATTCCATTGTGTGGCTATATCACATTCTTTTTAAATTAATTAATTTATTTGTTTTTATTTTTGGCTGTGTTGAGTCTGCGTTGCTATGTGTGGGCTTTCTCTAGTTGCGGCGAGCAGGGGCTACTCTTCGTTGTGGTGCGTGGGCTTCTCATTGTGGTGGCTTCTCTTGTTGCGGAGCATGGGTACTAGAGTGCACGGGCTTCAGTAGTTGTGGCTCGTGGGCTCTAGAGCTCAGGCTCAGTAGTTGTGGTCCACGGGTTTAGTTGCTCCGCGGCATGTGGGATCTTCCCAGACCAGGGCTCGAACCTGTGTCCCCTGCATTGGCAGGCAGATTCTTAACCACTGTGCCACCAGGGAAGTCCCAGAAGATGATTTTTAAGTGAAGACCTTAGGAGGGTGAGGGAGCAAGCCACCAGGACGTCTGGGAAGATCACTGCACGCAGAGGGAACAGCGGGTGCAAAGGCCCTGAGGCAAGTCATTTTCACTTGTCTTTCACTCTATTTTCCTGTCTGCTAATGGGGAAGAATAAGACCATGAAGAGAATATCACATAGAATATTGGCAAATTATCAACACCTGGGCTCGCCCACATACTTGAGCAAGATACAGTTGACCCTTCAACAACACAGGGGTTAGGGGCATCGACTGTCCTCATAGTTGAAAATCCAAGTATATACGGAGTCAACCCTCCATATCTGTGGTTTGTCCACATCTGCAGATTCAATCAACTATGCATCATGAAGTACTGTAGTATTTACTATTGAAAAAAATCTTTGTGGAAGTGCATCAAGGCAGTTCAAACCCATGTTTTTCAACGGTCAACTGTACTTCTCAGAGCTTCAACCTGCTCACCTGTAAAATAGGGATAATAATTGCTATCTACCTCACAGTGTTCTCTCAAGAATTAAATTAAATATATACCCAGCCAGGGCCTGGCACATAGTAGGGCTCAGAAATGGGTTTGACCATAATTCAAAAAGACACATGCACCACAATGTTCATTGCAGCACTATTTACAATAGCCAGGTCATGGAAGCAACTTGAATGCCCATTGACAGACGAATGGATAAAGAAGATGTGGTACATATATACAATGGAATATTACTCAGCCATAAAAAGGAACGAAATTGGGTCATTTGTAGAGACGTGGATGGATCTAGAGACTGTCATACAGAGTGAAGTAAGTCAGAAAGAGAAAAACAAATATCGTATGTTAAGGCATATATGTGGAACCTAGAAAAATGGTACAGATGAATTGGTTTGCAGGGCAGAAGTTGAGACACAGATGTAGAGAAGAAATGTATGGACACCAAGGGGGGAAAGTGGCGGGCGGTGGTGGTGGTGGGATGAATTGGGAGATTGGGATTGACATGTATACACTGATGTGTATAAAATGGATGACTAGTAAGAACCTGCTGTATAAAAAAATAAATAAAATAAAATTCAAAAAAAAAAAAAAAAAAAAAAGGAAAGGGGTTTGAACTCAGATCAGGAGGACTTCAAATCCTGAGGAGAGTCTGAGGGGTTTTGTGGCGGGGAGGCCTGCAGTCTAGCCTGACACAGGCTACCATATACTATCCTCTATTTATGTTTCTAAGAGCATAATTTGCTTATATACTAACACCAAGCAGGGGGATTAGAGTCTGAATGCCAGTTTTCACCAAGTGACTTTAGGCGAACTTCTTAATCTCTTTTAACTCAATTTCCTCATTTGTGACTCAATATTGTTGACAGGATTCAAGATCATATATGTGTCATAGGAGAATTGATAGATAATATATATGAGTGTCACTGGTATGTGGTAGTGCTCAAAAAATTTCCCTCTTTTGTTGCTTCATCATATGTCTGCCCAGCAAATGCCATTTGGGGCATTAAAAAAACCACAAGATTACCTTTAATCATGTCTTCAACACAAGTGGCCATGATGTTTTGCTTTGTTTTGTTTTTTGGTGGCAGGTAGAATGTGGACTTTGGGGTCTCAGGTGAGAGTTGAGATCCTGGTTCCTGTGCTTACTTGCTGTTGGACCTTGGGCAAGAGTCTTAATGTCTCTGAGCTTTAGTTTCCCGGCCTACCTTACAAAGCAGTTGTAAGGATCTGAGATCATTTTTGTGAAGCACCCAGCACCCAACAGGACTCTTAGCCTCAGGGCCGATGGTGGCCACCTTGGTATGAAGAAAAGGATGGGAAGTCCAAGCAGTTTGGGTGGTGAGAGAAGAACAGGAGAGAAAAGTCCCAATCAAACTATCTAGAAAAGCTCATGAGAACTTAGCAAGAGTGAAGCCATAATGAGTTTCCAGCTCTCATTTTTCTCCCTTTGGAAAAAGCTAAGAATCAGGAGTCCCAAATGTTCTGTCCAAGGGTAGTTCCATTTTCTCGGGCAAGTCCCTTTCCCTCTCTGAGCCTCAGGTTCCTGGGTTCCCTCTCAAAGGACCCTCTCTTCTCTGTATCTACCTGTGCACCGCTAATGACCAGTAGAGGGTAGCGGTGAGCCGACATTCACTGTGGAGTCCGTGCCTGCAAGTCTTGTTTGCCCTGTTGCTATCATCTGACTCGGGGCAAGAAAACTGTGGTGAAATAATGATAGTAAGTATGTTTCTCTTTTTCAAAGAGCCTTATTTTATCCTCAGTTCACAGTCAGAATGAGGTCTTGCCCCGGTACACAAATGAGAAAGCAGAACCTCAGCAGCATAAGAAACTTAACAAGACTGCATGTAAACAATCAACAGATCATTTTGTTCATACCTCATCCTAAACTTAGAACATTCCAATGTTAGGAACAGCATTGCTGTATGTCTTGTCTGCTTAGTATTGATAACCCATTATCTACTTTGTAGTTCATGAAGTATTTTCTGATCCTCAATATCAGGGGATTCTCCTCTTGTTCTCCCCAGCTTACAGATGAGAAAACTGAGGCTTCTAGAGGTTATGCCATTTGGCTTAGCGTTTTCTTAATCAGCTCCATCTTAGAGGCTGTTTGGTAGACTCCCAGAAATATTAGCTTAACAACTACAGAACTTGGTGTTTTGCAGCAGATTTCATACCATGGGACTTAGTGGGTTCGGGTCCAGATATTGCTCCTTGTTTTGCAAAAGAAATTAAACTCCTCCCTCTGTCTCAGCATCTGCACAGGTTATCAGCAATTTCACGTAGAGCTGGAATAGCTTTAGATCAGCACTGGTACTCAAAAGGGACTATTAAGTGACACACCTGTCCCCAACTGCAGATGCTGATATCTGCCCTCAACCACCCTGATTATCACTGTTTTTGATGGTTGTTTTATTTGTATGTGAGTGCAATGTCTTTAAGACATCCCCGGGTTGGTTAAGATGCTGTAACAGAAAGGCACAACTCAAATTAGCTTAAACACTTCAACATTAAGGAAAATTTTACTTCATATAACAAGTAAACTCCAAGGTGGCACGTACAACAACTCAACAAGATTAGCAGAATTATCCTGCCCAAAATGTCAATAGTACTGAGGTTGAGAAACCCTGGGTTAGGCTGATCAGTGCAGGGGTTGGGACTGGAGTCTTCTTCCATGAAGCACATGGCAGTGAAAAAGAGGCAGAGGACACCACACAAAATTGGGGTTTGGAGAGTCTGAAAGAGGAAAGGGGGACATCTTCACTAAGAAGCTTTTGAGAAGGGAATTGACAGTCTCTGTTATAAGCCCTGATGCTGTTAATTTAGCTCCCAGTGAGCTCTCCCTAGCTCACTGTGTGTGCCCTGCTGCTGGGAGTTAGGAGGATATATCAGAATTAACACTTGGTCCTTGCCCTCACCTTGCATATAGTCTAGATGTTTCAACCAGACTCACATTACTTCCTTTTCACTATTTTCTTTTTTTCTCAATTGTAGAAAATACTAAAAGGAATAAAGAAAAACCAGAATCACCCATAACCTATCAAAATAGCTACCACTAACATTTTTGTGTATTTTGTTCTAATCTTGACCCTGCTTTCTAAGTATTGCCACTCATGTCAATTATCCCCTCATTCATTCATTCAACAGCTATGGAGCTGAGTGCTGGTATGTGTGGTTCAGATTCTCACTGTACTAGGAGTTCCCAGAAGAACAATTTCATTGTAGCCCGGAATGGTTGAATGGGGTGGGGGGGGTTGACCTGGGTCTTGAAGTCAATTTGAATGAAGAAAGAGGGTATGAGGGTGGCCTTCCCATGAGAGGAAGGGAATGTCCCAGGAACAAGGCAGGGGAGGTGGGTGTGGAGAAGAAGACTGGTGCATATTGGGAAGGCTAGAGGAAGGAGTCAGTGGTGGGGGAAGATTCTAGGTGTAATGTAGAGATTTCTTGTGAAACTGCAGGGATAATTTTAGGAAGAAGATTCCAGAAGGGCTTAAAAGGATGGCAAGCTTAAAGGTAAACTTGGATGCTACAGGCACCAGGAGATGATCTAAGTGAGTGAAGCAGGAGCAGATACAAGAAAGAACATAGGCTTCCTGGTCTACACATTCCCCTTCAATAGGTACATGAGACAATGGAATGTTATTCTACGAAGAACGGCAGCACAAACGTGATGATAATCAGCAAGTGACAATGGCTTCCGGATCACACATGTTAGGGAGCAGTGGGAACTGTGGCAAACAGGTCAGTGCATGTCCCATCTGAAGCAGGAAGCCTCTTCTCAGCTTAAGCCAATCTGCCACACAGTATATCCAGATTTCCAGAAATCCAGACAGTCCCAACAAATGCAATTGAGTCTCACTGGTTTTGATTGGCCTCATCCTGAAATATCTCAATTTTCAGATGTTGGTTCATTCTGCTGGTTGGTTTGTTTAGCGCTCTGTGAGCCAAACACAACTTGCCTATCTGTCAAAATTAGCCCTGGGGATGCTAGTTTGTTGTCCCTTGGGTATATGCCAAGATGAATCTTAGTTGGCAGGATGAGAGGGTGGCTAGCAGGGAGATGTCCTTACAAAACCAAAGGATGGGCAGAAAGTTTGTGCAGGAGGACCTCCATCTTCTTCGGAAAAGCAATTCCATGAACATTCATTCAATCCTCACATCAAGCCTATGAGATAAAGCAGGTTAATTCCATTACATGCATGGGGAAACTGAGGCTCAGAGAGTGCCCACATTCACAAACTACAAACTAGACCCTCAAGACTGCACTCTTTACCTCCTTGCTGATGGAACCCAAGTTAGAGCTGACTTCAAAGTTCACTAAGAAGTTCAAGACATTGCAAGGAAAATGAACCCTTTTGCTTAAAGGATGCCAACCTGGCTTTTTTGCCCACTGCATCTCCAGTGCCTTTGTCTCCTTGTCTTAAGGTGAATGTGACTACTGGGCAGCACTTCTCTGATGATGTGGCAGCCGTGGATGGAGTGCACCACTCAGAACTCCTTCCTGAGTGTCTGCTTCGAAGAGCATGGTTGACTGACAGCACTAGTTCCCACCCCTCTGGATCCACCAAGTTCATGCCAAGGCCATACCTCCCCGGGCTGCTCCCAGCCAATGACAGAGCACACTGGGAGTGCTAGTGAAGCCCCACTGCTGCCCGACTCGGAATCCCTCTCACAGCTGACTGTGGCTGGGGAACTCCCGTTCAGCGTGGCCAAAACTTTCTTAGAACTGTGCTGCTGTCCAAGGCTCTTCCTACCCAATCCTTCTGTCCCCCTCTCCTTCCAAGGTATCAGACCAGCATCACAGTCTGAACAGTCTCTTGCCTATTCTCACTCCCTTGCCCTTTATCCCTCATAGGCATAAATAAATAAATCCTCAGTAAATCTGCAAATCTGTGCTCAACTTGGTGTCTGCTTCTCAGAGGATCTGAACTAACACAGATGACTTCCATTTTGTGAAATGAGCTAGTGAGGTCTACAGTCATCCAAACCCAGAGTCATCTGTTGTCAGGGAAACAGGTTTTCACACTGTAATGGTTAGGCCCATGGGCTTTGGAATCAAAATGATGGAGGTGTGAGCCCTACTTGCCAGTGGTATGACCTTAAGGAAGTTTTATAACCCATCCTACTTCCTCATCTGTTGAAAAAAGTGATTCTCAACCAGAAGCGACTTTGTCCCCCAGGGACATTTGGCAACGTCTAGAGGCATTTTTTGGTTGTTACAACTGGAGGAACTGGGGGTGTTGGTTATTGCTACTGATGC
Source organism: Mesoplodon mirus (assembly GCF_964341445.2). Classification (NCBI taxonomy): domain Eukaryota; kingdom Metazoa; phylum Chordata; class Mammalia; order Artiodactyla; family Ziphiidae; genus Mesoplodon; species Mesoplodon mirus. The sequence continues at coordinate 8,528,277 of NC_138989.1, forward strand.
CTAGTGGGTGGAGGCCAGGGATATTGCAAAATATCCTACAGTGCACAGAGCAGCCCCCCAACACACACACACACACACACACACACACACACACACAGAGAGAGCACAGAATGATCCAACCCAAAACGTCCGTAACGCTGAAGCTGAAAAACCCCATATAAAATGGAGATGGTAATGGTAGCTAACTCAAAAAGCTGTTGTGAGGATTCAGGGGGATCACTTGTTCAATGTCTGTCATTTCTACTCCCCCACTCCCTTGTAAACTCCACAAGGGCAGGGACCAGATGATTCTAGGTCAACATTCAGTATCACCAATGACTAGAACATGGAAGGTACTAAGTAAATTATTATGAACTGAAACACTTACCAGATGAGTGCAAATCAACACATGGTGACTATTATTATTATTATTACGACTATTATCATCATCATCAACACTGTCTTTCCAGACCCTGGCTCAGTGCATGGGGTATAATTGGCCCTCACTATTTGTTGAATGAATGAACGAATGTGAAATGAAGGGGTATTTACTCACTAACAACAAATTTATGTGCTTTGGAGAGATATTGGAAACTCTTGGGAACCAGGCCCTGTCTCTCTCTTTTTTTTTTTTTTTGCAAAGAGGAATTTTGTTCGTCAGAGAAATGACTTGAGAGGATTGAGACCTCGGCCAGCCAGAGTCGGGGGCCTGATTCAAAGTCATGTAGTGCTTAGGACGCAAATCTTGCTTGGCCTAGGCTAAAAAGGAAAACGGGCCAGGTTTTGTGAGAACTCGCTGTGAAACAAGAGCTGTTTTCAGGGCCCAGGAACACTCTCTGTCCCATGTTTAATTTCTTCCATCTGTCTGGTATCTGACCTCTGCTGCCCTCTAAGCCATTGCCACACATTGTCTGCACACGTTCCCATATAAGGTGATCTCTCTCTTTCTCTTCCTCTCTTCCCCTCTCCCTCTCTTTCTCAGGGTTGGACTGCAGCAGTACTTCCTCCACCCTGCTCTCCCTCTCTCGGCCTTCCCTGGCAGGCTCTGCTGTGAGGATGGATGGCTGGAGAGCGGGAAGGGGCCGGGGGCTGCCAAAGAATGTGGCAGGTTTATTTTTGTTCGGGCTGCATTCTTTGACAGGCCTGCGGGCCCCAGCCACTTGGGGATGTCACATGCTGATAAGACAGTCGGGGGTGACTGAGACCTGTGGCTCAAATCTGCAACACCCCAGGTGTGAGACGTCATCACGGAGTGGGGCGGGGGCAGGGAGTGGGGAAGGCAGGGACCCTGAGGTCATGGGACTCGCCTCTTCCCACTACCTTGTGCCTGATTCCCAGAAAGATGTCTGATCCTTCAGAGAAGCAGTTGCAGGAACTGAGATCTGTAACCACTTAGGCCCATCTCTGGGCAAAACCCAACATCTGCGGCAGGGTAGAGAAGAGCCAGGTATCAGGGTGAAATTATTAGCTATGTGACCTTGGGTAAATTGACTGAGTCCTCTGACTCTCAGTTTCCTTATCTGTCAAAATAACATCAACAAATCTACTCAATACTCTTCTAGTATCTTAGTCTGATGTAAACTCTGTGGCAGCAATTATTGTCTATTTTGTTCACTCTTGTCTCACCAGCACACAGTAGGAGCTCACATGTGTTAAACAAATTAAATGAGATAATTCTTTTAAGCGCTCAGACCTAATAAATAATAACTCTTACTACCTATTCAACAACCACAGATGCTTATTAAGCACCAGTTAGGTGCCAGGCCCTGATAGGTGCTGGGGATATAGCAGTGAACAAGACAGACAAGCCCTCAGAGAGCTTATGTTCTCATGGGGGCGATAAAATAAAGTAAATTAAGTTCTAAGAGTACTAAGTGCTATGGAAGATATTAAAAAAGGGATGTGGAAGAAGTGTGTTTTTTAAACCTTTTGACTGTGATTCACAGTAAGAAATATGCTTATTGTGTGACCCAGTGAACACCCATGCATGTTCATTAAGCTGAAATGAAACTTTCACAGAACAGTTGTGGTAGATTGTCTGTGAAGATATCTGCCAGCAGTTTGGCAAGCGTCATTCCTGGTATGCACATGCCACTCCCCAGTCAATAGGTAGAGTCTAGGGAATTCCCTGGCAGTCCAGTGGTTAGGACTCTGCACCCGAGAGGGTCTTTGACTTGCTTTGACCAATGGAAATGATCACTGTACTTGTTCTGGGCCTCAGCTCTAAGGGGCCTGATGGCTTTCACTTTTATGCCCTTAGTACCCAGCTGCCATGTAAAGAAGCTCAGTTAGGCCACTGAGTGATGAGAGACCACAAGGAGAAAGAGAGAGTCCACACGAGGGAGAAATGGCAGCCAGCACTGAGGCCCCAGAAAGGAGGGAAACCATCTTGGATGTTCCAGCCCCAGACAAGCTCCCAGGCTAACTTAGTCACGTGGTGACCCAGGAGATACCACATGGAGCAGAAGAACTGCCCAGCTGAGCTCATCCACAGACTTGTGGGGGGAAAGGTTTTTTTAAAAAAAAAATTTATTTATTTAGTCTGCATTGGGTTTTCGTTACTGCGTGTGGGCTTTCTCTAGTTGTGGCCAGCGGGGGCTACTCTTCGTTGTGGTATGCAGGCTTCTCATTGAGGTGGGAGGTGGCTTCACTTGTTGCAGAGAATGGGCTTCAGTAGCTGTGGCGCGTGGGCTTGGTAGTTGTGGCTCGCGGACTCTAGAGCGCAGCAGGCTCAGTAGTTGTGGCGCACGGGCTTAGCTGCTCCGCGGCATGTGGGATCTTCCCGTTCCAGGACTCGAACCTGTGTCCCCTGCTTTGGCAGACAGATTCTTAACCACTGTACCACAAGGGAAGTCCCAAAAGGTATTGTTTTTAAGCCAATAAATTTGGAGTGGTTTGAATGCAGCAAAAATATTTCTGACAAAGAAATATTTACCCTTATTCTGTGTGATATTTTCTATTCCACTTAATTTCAGTTTTTAAAAATGTTAATCAAGATTTACATTAAACTGATTTAATGATTAAACTGATTTCAGTACCCACTAATGGGCCTTTGCAGACAGTCTGCAAAGCACAATGATGGAGAATGACTGGTAGGTGTATTACTTTAAGTAACAGCGTCAGGAAAGACCTCCTGACCTCCTCAGATGTTAGATGAGAAACTAACATTTGAGCTGTGACGTGGATGAGGAGACGGAGCCAGGCTGGTGAAGATCTGGGGAAAGAACAGCCAGGCAGAAGGAACAGCAGTGCAAAGATCTTGAGGCTGGGATGGGTTTGTTGTGTCTGAGCAATTGAATGGAAACCAGTGGTCGGAGGAGTAGAGAGAGAAGGGAAACCTAGAATGAAATCAGACCATGCAGCTCCTGGGACTTCAGCCATAGGGAGCAAACACAGCTTGGAAGACTTGGGGTGACCTCCTAAGGGCCTGACTGCCCATCATTCTTTTTTTAAATTGAGGTGAGATTCACATAACATAAAATTAACGTTTTTGAAGGGAAAATTCAGTGGCATTTGGTACATTCACAGTATTGTGCAACCACTACCTCTGTCTATTTCCGGGTTTCCATCATCCCCAAAGAAAATCCCATACCCATGAAGCCTTTGCTCCACATTCTCCCACACCCGCCCCAGCCCCTGGCAATCACCAGCTTGCATTCTGTCCTATGGATTTGGCTTTTCTAGATATTTCATATAAATGGAATCATACAGTATGTGGCCTTTTGTGTCTGGCTTCTTTCACTTAAAGTGTTTTCAAGGTTCATCCCTGTTGCAACATGTATTCGTACTTCATTTCTTTTTATGGCTGAATAATATTCTGCCGTATGTTTATACCACAAATTGTTCAGCTTTCCATCCATTTGCCTGTCATTTTGATTCTATATTCCATCTATAGCACTCTTATAGACCTTGATTTGACGTCATCATCCCAGAAGGGAGAAAAGGTCTTGACAACATGAAGAAGATTTGTGCCCTGCTGCTCCTGGCCTTTTCTTGTCCCATCCCATCAACATTTTCCTGCATGATTCTGAGCTTCCTGATGTCCCAAAATGCAGCTCCACTGCTGGTTACCCTTAAATACTCCCCCTGAATTCTATAAATACACCAACACTCAGCTGGAAAAAAAAGAACTTGAAAGGCATCTGAAATGAAAATACACTTTTTTCCCATCATCAGCCAAGTGTTTTCTCTCCATCTTCTCCCTCTTTGATTCCAGGGTAAGCGCTTGGGTTTCAAACCACTAGCCCTACCTGGGAAAGAAAAGAGTTTCCTTGGCAAAGCCCTTGTAGACAGAGAAAGCCAGGTAGCATGTTAACCCTGGCCCTCCCGCACAGAAAATCCCTCTGCCTCACACAGCAAATCACTTTGCCTCAGCGGCCTGATTTATGGTCCTTCCTCCAGACTCCACTGAGCCAGTTTTGAGCCAGTTTAGTGGGTTGGTATAAATGGCTTTGGGATCAGGGAGACCTGTGTTTGAATCTTGGCTCAGCCAGCTGCTGGCTATGTGACCTTGGGCCCTCTATTAACTCTCCAGCACTCAGTTTCCTTAATTACAAAATGGAAAAAGCAATACTGTCCTTGCAGACCTATTGTGAAGATTAACTGAGATGACATGGGTGTGGGCAGTGTGCAGAAATAGAATTAGACCTAACTCCACGCGATGCCTAGACCTTCAGCTGGAGAACCAGGGAAGCTTAGAGATGCGGCGGTGGTTTGGGTGGCCTCACAGGGCCTTCCTGCCCATCATTTTGACTGTATAATTCAATTTATAATTCAGTCCATCTGCCCCTCCAGATCCCCACTCTGCCATTTTCTCCCTTGGGAGGCCAGTCTGCATGGATGATCTTCAAGGGGTTGCCTGCTCCTTTGGTTCCCTATTGGGTTTAGCCAAGGGGAGGCCAGGCAGGAGATCAGAGAGTGGAAGGAGAGTGAGTTCAAGACTGGCTGTATCTAAAGGCTCCTGTTGGGTAACCTTTTCCATACAGCTGTTCTGTTGGGCTTCTGGTGCCTGTTCCCTTCTCTGGCTGCTTCAGGTTTAGGGAATGCAATAGCTGCCTTTGTTGCTGGACCCTTGTTGGTTTTCCTAAACCCTGCCCACACCTTTATACATAGTCCTTTATTAAGCTCTCATCAGTTGTCCAGAATGTGCCATCTTTTTTTTTTTTTTTTTTTTTTTTCTTTTTGCGGTACACGGGCCTCTCACTGTTGTGGCCTCTCCCGTTGCGGAGCACAGGCTCCGGATGCGCAGGCTCAGCGGCCATGGCTCACGGGCCCAGCCGCTCCGCGGCATGTGGGATCTTCCCAGACCGGGGCACGAACCCGTGTCCCCTGCATTGGCAGGCGGACTCGCAACCACTGCGCCACCAGGGAAGCCCCAGAATGTGCCATCTTTATCCTGCCAGGAAGGTGACGGATGCAGAGGTCACCCATTTTAGTTCACAACTCAGATTTGCTAGAGGAAGTATATTATTTTATAATCAACTGAAATCCAACTCTGAGCCCCCATCTTGTCATTACTGAGAATCTCTCCCTCACACACTTCCTGGGGGTTGCAAGTCTCTGGGTTCTTTTGCAGTAACAAGGCGTCAGAGAATCACTTGCAGTCTTCTGCTGATGGCCCATCGTGGTGATTGCTTGGTCACCCACCCATCATCCCAGGCTGCCTGGTCCTTTTAGGTCCAATGGCATTGATGCTTCCATGTCAGACCTGGGACAAGGAAAGCTTGGGCCACACTGGAAGCCACCGGACTGATGGTGTGGCCTCCTCGGGGTATTTCCGCCTTCTCAAGAGCTGCCCCAAACTTACCACCTGTGATCCTTTCCCAATCTTCTTAGCATCTCTCTACTCTCTTCTTACTCTAATAGGAACTTTCCTCTGCACTCCCCCCTTGAGGACAACCAGTATAAGCTCCTCTAAAGACTTCAGATCTTTACAAAAGACATAAGTACTGTTTCTAATTTCAGCCTGTAAAACTCAAGGCAATGCAAATTGCTTCAAGAGGAGGGGAAACAGAAGGAGTACACACATAAATTAACATTTTAATAAATTCTGACACATACGTGAAGTATTTAACAAAGTTCCTGACATACAGTAAGCATTCAATAAGTGATGCTATAATTATTATTTGAGGCCAGTAAGAATGTTAGGTGCATTCTATATTTCAACCCATAATTATAACCAAAGAACTAATATGAATTGCATATTATTTTGGCTCCTCTACATTACCCATTAATCTCACAAAATCCATTTTAAAAAACCATTTGACGAAAATATAGTACCAGGCACGCATTTAATAAGACCTCTGGAATCCCATCCGTTCAGTTTAACTTTTCACATATTATTTACCTTTTAACCTTTTAGGAAAGCATATTCTGCTGCTAAACATACCCACAAGATTAAATTGCCAGAGCAGAGACAATTTAGGATATCTGCAAAGCTCAATTCAGGTTTCTGTTTAAATTTAATTTCTTTCATCTCCAAATAACCTAGATGGCAAAGGCATTAAATGACAATTAATGGATAACGGAATAACCTACTTCTGAATTTGTTCCTATGTCTGGGTCATTTTTCCCAGTTTTAAAAGAATGAGATAAAGTGGGCAGTGTGCAGAGTAGCCCCATATGGGATAGCATCTTGAACACTGGCATTCGCTGAATACTCATGCAGAATCCAGAAATATCTCATGGTCAGGATGAAAGGTCTAAATTTAATACCAAAAACAGAAAATTGGCTTGGCTTCCCTGTACTCTGCACAGGAAAGTTCTTGTTTGAAAGTTCTGAAATGAGAAGGGGCTGGAGACATTAAGTTCATGGCATCCTCAGATTTTTACAGGGACTTGGAAGGTCTGCTGTTATCCCAAGACCTCATTTGGCCCATGATGGAAGTCTGCATTGAAGAAAGATAATTTGTTGGAAGGAAATCAGGGAGAAGGTTCACACTAACACACAAACTATCCACAATAGGCAGACTCATTTCTGGTTTTTTTTTTTTTTTTTCTTTTTTGCAGTACATGGGCCTCTCACTGTTGTGACCTCTCCCTTTGCAGAGCACAGGCTCCGGACGCGCAGGGTCAGCGGCCATGGCTCATGGGCCCAGCCGCTCCGTGGCATGTGGGATCTTCCTGGACCGGGGCACGAACCTGTGTCCCCTGCATTGGCAGGAGGACTCTCAACCACTGCGCCACCAGGGAAGCCCTCATTTCTGGTTTTGCTTATCCAACTTTTGAGATTTAACCACCTTCCCTGACCACCTGAATGGGACATCTGTTGTTCTTGTTTGCACAGTGTCTCTACCTCTGGTAAGAAAATCCAGCCCTTTCTTTTGGGAAACCACCCTTACCCAATCAATTACTGTGTCCAGCAGAGTCATAACAATTGATTCAAGAATGATCTGACACATTTCAGACCAATGAGAATTTGCACTGGGAAATTGCTGGAACTATTGAAGCAAAGATTCTACTTTTATTGAGGATGCTATGCTTGAAGAATGTAAGCCTCTTGCTCCTAACAGCCCATTCAGAGAAAAGTGGGGATGAGAGACAGAAAGATGGAGGGAGAAAGAAAGTTAAGATGACATCACTGAGCTCCTGGATCAAGCCATACCTGAAGGTAGTGATTTCCTTGGACTTTACAATTACATGAAATAATGACCATTCTCCTTATTTTTTTATGTAGTACTAAACTCAGTCTTGAAAAAACACTTGGCCAGGAGTGATTTTTTTCCCCTCTGAATAACCAGAGCAGAGGTTCACAACTGTGGATGGTCTTTGCAGTATCTACAAGGTTAAATAAGGGAGCTAGAAGGGGCAGCTTCCAGTTTGCCTCTCATCTCCTCCACACTCCTCCCCACCTTTTCCTCCACTGGAGGCTGGTGAACATTTAAAGGATAATACCAAATAACAGCATTTTCTTATCAGAGGGTTTTGGCTGAGAAGCAGATTGGGAATTTTAGTGCTTTGGTAGCAAGGGTAGAGTAGGTTTCAACAACAGTCTGATTTTACAACCAAAAACTGCAAAAGAATCCATATCTTAGGTCCCATAGTCTGCAACCATGAGCACCCAAGAAGCCAAAGTTAACAAGAATTGAAAGGAAAAGACAAATCCAAGAAAGGCCACCCCTCCATTTACCCATGTCCCTGATGTGCATACCCTGCTTACCTGACTTAGCTAATGGAAGTGCTTTATCCATGAGACAGTGGAGGTATGTATATGAATGTTCATAGCAGCACTGTTTATTATATCCCAAAAGTGGAAACAATCCAAATGTCTATTAATAGATAAATGGATGAACAAAAATTCACACAATGAAATATTATTCTACCATAAAGTGGAATGAAGTACTGATATGTGCTACAACTTGGATGAACCTTGAAAATGTTACAACTTAAGTGAAAGAAGCCAGACACAAAGAGCCGCATATTTTATGATTCCATTTATATGAACTGTCCAGAGAAGGCAAGTCCATAAAGAAGGAAAGCAGATTAATGGTTGCCAGCGGCTGAGAAGTGGTGGTGGGTTTGCTTAATCACCTTAAGCAAACTGGGAGATGATGGCTAAAGGGAATGGGGTTTCTTTTTGGGGTAATGAAGATGTTCTTGGATTAGATTAGTGGTAATGGTTGCACAACTCTGTAAAGATGCTAAAAGCAACTGAATTGTATATTTTAAATGGGTGGATTGTATGTATGTGGATTATATCTTAATAAGCTATTAAAAAAAAGAGTCAGGGTAGGAGTGGGAATCTTTCAGAGAGGCTGTCTCACATGACTGAGACTTCCCTTCACCTGTTAAAAGTGTCAACTATAGTTCAGCCAAGAGGCAGCTTTGGGGGTTTACAAGGAAGACTCAGTAAAGCATCTACGGAAAAAAAAGCCTTCGTGTGTGTGGCTAAACTTGGGATGTACTCAGCAATGCCTCCACTGTTGTGAAATTGTTGCTTGGTAAGTTCTTCTTGGATACCTCAATGAATCTTTTTATCTTAAATGAATCAAGGGGTGGTTACAAGTCTTCCTTTGGTCTGTGCGTGGGCCTGATAGATAGGCAGGGACCCAACATGTGCAAGGCTGCTCAATGCCTCTCTTCTTTGCTTCAAGTTGGAATATAAGCTTCTCAGTATATGGATCCCAGGAAGCATGCAGACTGGCTTCAAATTCTTTCCTGTGTTCCAGAGCAATCACATTAAGCATAAAATCAATTCAAGTTTGAGTGCAAAGGGTAGATTCCATTGCCTACTTGAATTTACATGTTCTTATAACTGTAATAGCAGCAACAGGCAGAGGAGGAACTAAAAACTACTAGAAAAGCCACTCTTATCTTTGTATAGCTGACATCTGTAGACTACAGAAGGAGCAAATCTAACCATCTCATTTTTTTTAAAAAACGGGGACAAAAAAGGTAAAATGTCCTTAGCTCTTCCAGTATCGGGCGCTGTTCTAATCGCTAAACCCATATCAACTCATGTAATCCTCGTATTATCATAGCCGCATTTTATAGATGAGGAAAAGAAATCTCACGTGAGGCCATACAATGGCAATCCAAGATCCAAATCCAGGGAGCCAGGAGAATCTCCTAACACACCCAATAAGATCAAGTAATTATATAATCCCTTGTTTGCATCTTTTATTGTTTCTCCCAGAGTTATTTAATTTTTCAAGGTTTTAAGTGTTGCCTCCTCCAACTAGTCTTGAGCATCTGTGAGCTGGGACCTGTCTTAGTTTCTCTCCAAGCACCCTGCAGCCAGCAATGTACCCATCTTGGAATGTTCTGTTCCCTCTGCCCAAAAAACTCTCCCCTTTCTTGTTTGGCTAATTTTTACTGACCCTTAAACATCACATTGTCCGATGGAACCTCTCCTAACAGTACAATCCCTTCAGCTCCAAATAAACTTGCGACCCTTCATGTGGACTCTCCCATCATTGGGTCCTTCTTTATAGTATTTGTCATAGTTATATTGGTGTTGCCTGTTCAATTGTCTCTCTTCTTGCATAGACTGTCAGCTCCGTGAGGACAGGGGCCAGGTAATTCCCTGTCTTCCACTGCATCCCCAGCAGCCAGCAAAGAGCAGGGCCTACAGGAGATGCCTAATATGGAATTTTTTTTTGTTTTGTCCTGCTTTATTTTGTAAGTCTGATGCTAAATCTGTAGTTGGTTTCTTCCAAGACGTTTGAGCAGGCAACTAAGTTTTCAGGGTGTGAGGAATTTCATTTCTTTTCCTTCTCCTTTCTCCATTGCCAGCTGACATCACGGAGTACAGTGGTTTCCACCCTAATAGGGGCAGTTCAAAATACCATTCATCAATTAAACTCTCCCCTGTAGCCAGTTAGTGCAGTCCCGGGATGCTCTCGGCTCCAGTCTTCCTGGCCTCCTCTGTGATCTAGACATGAAGATCTCCGCCCCCCACGCCTACCTCATAGAACGTGAACCGCGTGAAAATGTAAGGCGGACTATATTCATTTCTGCAGGTGCCTAAAAATAGACTCTCAGAAGCCAGAGAGAGCCTTAGGCCATTTGCTATTTTTTTTATTTTTTATTTTTAGGCTCTCAGAATATTAAAGAAATTCTGGATGAAAAGAATTAATTCCCAGTACGGGCTATGTGGCCCGATAATGTGACAAAGAAGCTGACATCTCTATGATGAACGTGCCTTCTGTTAATCTACAATTCACAGAAGAAACTACAATTGTTCCTACGTGTAACCTAATTCGGAGATACTTATGTCAAAAATCTAAATTTGAAGCCCAGGCCAAATGCTTCCTCAACCCAAATCCCACTGGCCCTGCCTCAAAGATGTCATCACCGATGTTTGGTGAAGGAAGGAGGGAAGGAAAGCAGGAAGGAGGGAAGGAGGAAAGAAAGAGCACACGAATTTAACATGGGTGAATAACGAAGAGAGTGTTTCGTAAACTGCAAACTGCAGGACGTTTGGGAAAGTTTATTGCCACGGTAACAACCCCCAACTCTCTAAGCTGTCCGCAGTGGCTCAGAACCTGTGAAGCTAGTTTGCAGGTGCGCCCCCCTCCCTCCGCCTTTCGCCTCCAGGGCCTTGGCCACAGAGCGCGCGCCCAGGGCCTCGCGGAAACGCGCCGACCCTCCCGACCCCGGAAGTGATGTGTCCACGGCCTAGCAACCGTTGCCAAGGAGCTCGTCTCTAGGAACTCACTAGAGCCCGGATGCTTCCCGGGCGGGGAAGTGGTTTCGTGAGGAGAATTTGAGGTAACTTCGCCAAGCCGCGGTCGGACGCTCCCCCAAACCCCTAAGTAGGAGAGAACTCCTTCCCCTTCCCAGTGCAGCACCTCGAGAACGGAGGGGTAGCAGCAGTTCAACCCCAACATCGAGGGTCGGCCCCTGTGGTGCCTCGCAGTCATCCGGGCGGCTCCCCCGCGGGATGAACCGCAGGGGAGCCCAGAGCAGCCCTCGCGAGGTGCCTGGGTCTGACGTGGGGTCCTCTGTCCGCTCTCGCGAGCCCCGGGGGCGGGAGGGGGTGGGGGAGATACTATTTTGAGGAATCTTGGGAGGCTGCTCGTCCAGCGCGCGTGCCAGCCTGGGACCAGGGCAGCGTCGCTTCTGTGCCGAGTTGTGCCAGATAAACGCATGTCCTGGTTTCAGTTCTTCTCCCCCACCCTCTCGGGTTCTTATGTGGGTGAGTGCTTGTGAATTAGTGTGGCGACTTTCCTCTGGAAGAGGGAGAGTGATTGCTTTTGCTAATTTTAGAGCGCAGAGCCCACTGGGCACAGACAACCTACCTGTTCAGTACATCTTTGTGTCCTGGGAACGTTTTACTTGTTTATCCAAGTATTCTGGTTTGGGGAAGGGAAAAAAAGAATATATATCTGTGTGTATGTGTTACGTTTTATGTATGTGTAATTTCTACATGTATATGATTTCTAAAGAGTTAAAAATTAATATATCCGTGTGTGAAGATTGTGACGTGGACTTATACTTAAAATACTTTCAACAGTGGAAAATTTGCATCTCCAGTGTGGATTTTTATTTGATTTATGTAAAGGTTTTCCTTTTATAGTTTAAAGGAGACCTCAAAATTTTAAACCACATTGGTTATCTTTTCTACCTTCTTTTGGCTTATTTTTCAAAAATAATAATCATTTACTCATAATTTTATCATACTTATGAGGAAATGATAATATTTTTACATTTCAATGTTAGGTATCTAGCTCCACCCACCCACTTTAAAAAACCTATTTCAGAGCAAGGTGCATGCAGCTCCAATGAATGTCTTAAATAAAATAGCATCTCTTCATTTCATGATTAGGAACTATTAGGGAGCACTGAACTATTTTTTTCTTTATTTCTTTTTTTAGTAGTTCATTTTTAAATTCATTTTTAAAAATAGCTACTCTAAAAAATTGCCTGTCTGCAAATTTCTACCACTTTTTCCCATACTAAACAAGTGATATCTGTGTGCAAGAAACACTAATAGCCTTGGTTAAGCTGTTTCAGCAGTTAAATAATCAGGTAATCAATTTTTTAAAAAGTTATGATCTTCCTCACTGCCACTCTATTTAGGCTTATGCTTATTTTCTGGCCTTGGGCCTGTGAACAAATTCAGTCTAGTGGAAGAAGTCACTGTTTTAGATGCAGTGGATATTCAGAGATAGAATTAGGCACAGATATGTCCTCATGGAATTTACAGTTTAGTAGAGAAGAGAAACTGTCCGTAAGTAACTAGTACAAAACAGAAAAGTAACTCCAGGAGAGCAGTGCAGATAAAGTGGTCAGCTTGGAGGGTACATGCTGCCTTTCTGATGCAGAACTGGGGGATAGTTTGAGAAAGATTTCCTAGAGGAACTTGGATTTGGAAGGCAGAGCTTGAGACATGGTTAGGATTTGCACCTTTAGAGATGGGGGAAAGGGAGAACAGTCCTAGGCAGAAAAAACAGCATTAACTGAAGGCAGAGATGGAAAAGCTATTTAGGGAGCAGTGCTTATTTCAGTCAGCTGAAGTTTGAAAGGGTGTAAGGTAACAATTGGAAATAATACTGAGAAACTGTAAATTGAGCTAGATCTTAAAGGGTCTCAAAATCCAAGAAGTTTGGACTTTATTTTGTTGGCAATGAGACGCCTACAAAGTGATTTGGAATGGGAGAGGCAGAGACTGTGGAACTATTGAAGGCAAAGGAGATGAAAGCCTTAATGACTCAAGGGTGGCAGAGTTGATGCATCAGTGTGTGAAGAGTACCTGGTGGAGGAAACCAAAACAAAACCAAAGAGCGCACCCCCAAGGCTGAAGTTTGCAGCCTCTACCCAGCTTCAGGTGGTTGTGGCCATGTACCCAGTGGGTCCAGGGTTGCCAGATCTGATTCTTCAGAGAAATTGGTAATTTGGATTAATGTGGGCTGCTAATTAAAAAAAAAAAAATAGAAGCATGTTTATAGGCTAACAAGTTTTTACCTCTAGGTAGAAAATGTGAAACTGAGTGGGAGAAATGTTAATGTCGGTGGATTTTGTATTCATTTGTCCACATTAATTCAATGTTAATTCAGATGATTGCTATCAGATGCATATACAAAAACAGGTCATTAAATATTAACAGTATGTACTGTAGCATTCCTAATAAAGTCTGCATACTCTTTTTCTTTCAACAAGATAACCCTCTTCCCAGCATTTTATATGCCATGTAGAATACTTCCCATGCCTACTTCCTGAGTTTCGGTTGACTGTATTTTGTTAATACAGAACTTTTATTACCAATATTGAGGAATTTTTTTCTGTATTTTTACTCTTTAGTTTAAATTATAAGACCTAATTATGAGTGATCAAATCAAATTCATCGTGGACAATCTCAATAAGGAGCCTTTTAGGAAGAACTATAACTTGATCACATTTGATTCCCTGGAGCCAATGCAACTATTACAAGTTCTCAGTGATGTTCTGGCTGAGATTGACCCAAAGGTAAGAGTTTTCTTCTTCTCTGTGATGAAAAGGGTGGCAAGAAGGCCAGCTTCTGCCACTAAATATCTGTGCATCTAGGGCAAATTATTTAACCTCTCTGGGCCTAATTTTCCATGCCTGTAAAGCTATAGATAGTAGATGATCTTTAAGGTTTCTTAATAGCTCAAAAACTAAATTATCTACTTGTACCTTATTTAGAAATTATTTGTCTACTTCCAAACATAAATAGATTTGGTCCTGGAATGAAGATGCTTTTACGAAAGGTTTTATTGTGTTGCAAGTTGGCTCATGTCTCTCATACACTGGTCTTTTCCACTGAGACTTTTTAAAGCTTGACTTTCTTAATATGAATCCTGATCATACTTGTATGTACCCTCACTTGGAATCTGGGGGCCTCCATACTTAATCCGTTTTTGAAGAGACCGTTGTGACTGTTACGCTCTAGCAGAACAATTTTGTCAGTGAGTTTAAATATTGTACTTTGTTATATATACAATAATAACATTTTTTCAATTTCTTTGTTAGCAGGTTGTTGATATCAGAGAGGAGATGCCAGAGCAGACAGCCAAAAGGATGTTGAGCCTTCTTGGTATCCTTAAATACAAACCTCCAGGAAATGCCACGGACATGTAAGAATCTGATCAAGTATTGCTTTCTTAGAGCTGTGCTTTAATATCCAAACCTTCACAGTCAGTCTTCCTGGCAATGCCTGTTTTCCCTAAGTCAGTGGCCTCAGAAAATCACTGAATTTCAAAATAATCTTGAATTCTTAATGTTCTTTTGTCATGCAGGAGTCTTAAATGAGTCAGTTCTTTCTCTTAATCAGAAAAGTCAGGCAATTCCATGATTCCATTTTATCATTTATCTGCCATCCTAGACAAAAACAATGACTTAAACCTATCCAGTCAATGAAGTGAAGTATTTAGGCTGACTGTACTGGTTACTGGTTCCAAAACAACCTCCCTGTATATTCCAGTGATACATTAAAGGCCTAATTTTATGATTATTGTTAATGTGCAGACTGACTTTAGATTAACCTTGGTTTTATCTTTTTTAAATAGTCATGGAAAGCAATCAGGAAATTGTAAATTGGATTTTGAGCAAATGTTACCTCTTTTCAAGGTTTACTTATAAGCCTCTGTGTGTGTGTTTATTTTCTTTTTATAGGAGTAACTTTCGTCAGGGTCTGGTGATTGGAAGTAAACCTGTAATTTACCCAGTGCTCCACTGGCTTCTTCAGAGGACTAATGAACTGAAGAAAAGAGCATATTTAGCTCGTTTTTTAATAAAACTTGAGGTACCAAGTGAGTTTCTTCAGGATGAAACCGTGGCTGATACCAATAAACAGGTATACAATATATAAATGGTATTTTTAAGCTATCCGTAGTGGATTTCAAGGTGCACACTTTCAAATATATATTGATCTCACTTTAGTTTATTTGCTGTCTCCGTATTTCCAGTGGCATCAAAAGGTAATATAGTTATCAACTAATGTTCAGCTGTAATCACTTATGAAAATATTGACTTTTGCACACAAATACCTTTTTGGTGATAGAGTATGTGGATAGAAAAAAAAACCCTGAAATTTGGATCTTAGAATAATTATTACTTAAGAATTGTGGTGCTCGCTTTGGCAGCACATATACTAAAAATTGGAATGACACAGAGAAGATTATCATGGCCCCTGCGCAGGGATGACACGCAAATTCATGAAGTGTTCCATATTTTTTACTCAGCTATAAAAAGAAAGGAAATTGAGTTATTTGTAGTGAGGTGGATGGACCTAGAGTCTGTCATACAGAGTGAGGTAAGTCAGAAAGAGAAAAACAAATACCGTATGCTAACACATATATATGGAATCTAAAAAAAAAAAAAAAAAGGGGGTTATGAAGAACCTAGGGGTAGGACAGGAATAAAGATGCAGACGTAGAGAATGGGCTTGAGGACACGGGGAGAGGGAAGGGTAAGCTGGGACAAAGTGAGAGAGTAGCATTGACATATATACACTACCAAATGTAAAATAGATAGCTAGTGGGAAGCAGCTGCATGGCATAGGGAGATCAGCTCGGTACTTTGTGACCACCTAGAGGGGTGGGATAGGAAGGGTGGGAGGGAGACACAAGAGGGAGGAGATATGGGGATATATGTATATGTATAGCTGATTCACTTTGTTATAAAGCAGAAACTAACACACCATTGTAAAGCAATTATACTCCAATAAAGATGTTTAAAAAATAAATAAATAAATGTGGGTTGAATAAAAAAGAATTGTGGGTAGATAGGATCCTGGGCTTGGGACTGCAGAACACTTTGTTGATCAGTTCTGTGACTGTATAATTTGTCATCAAAATCAGAGAGGAAAGGGGTTATAATAATTACACTGGAGCAAAAGGTATAAATTGACAGTATGCCAGGTGAATTGGTACATGTGAGCACCTTCAAAGATTGTGTGTAGACAAAGAAGCCAAGCTTATGATATCAAAGGATGTTCCAATCAGGCAGAAGGTAGAGAAAGGACCAGGAATTTGCAATTTCAGTGTACTTTCCTCTCCAGAGTTTTGGGGTGATACTGGGTTCTGGCCTTAAGGTCTTAAAGCTCTTGACTACTCAGGATTCTGGCTGGTCTGGCTCCTGGTCCTGTGATTTCAAAGCACATTGCTGATCAAAGACTATGGAAAGAAAGAATTTAGGCTTAAGATTTCAAAGAACTTTGATTTAAAAGAAAAAAATTTGCCTCTGTTTAGCATTTGTGCTTTTGTTCTATCGTAGGTATGTAGACCGTTTTGTGCCAGTTTGTTGTGAGTAGTCTGTCAATCTGTCTCTCCCAATAGATTATGAGATCTATGAAAACAGGTATCATGTCTTATCCATCTTTGTTTTCCTCCAGAGTTTGGTAGGGTTGCTTCTATATGGTATGTGCTCAAAATTTGTATTAATTGAAACAATCAACTAAATGTTTTTTCATCCATGTATTTTGTTATTTTTGGGTAGCCATAGCAGTCACTCAAAATAGAGTCAGTATTGATCCCTTAAGACATTTCTAGGGTTGAAAGATTTATGCAAATAATTATGTCAAATGTTACAGTAGATGCCTTGAGAAAAGTACAGCAGAATGATACCACTGCAGCCCCTACCTTTGAATGCTTTACATAATGTAAGAAATAGAGAGGTGTAAATATGAAATATTTTATCCTCCCTACCCTCCCACATCAGTAAATTTGATAGAAACCAATTCCTCTGGAGGAAGGTTATTTTATTTTATTTTTAAAATAAATTTATTTATTTATTTGGCTGTGTTGGGTCTTCGTTGCTGTGCGCAGGCTTTCTCTAGTTGGGGCGAGTGGGGGCAACTCTTCGTTGCGGGGCTCAGGCTTCTCGTTGCGGTGGCTTCTCTTGTTGCGGAGCGCGGGCTCTAGGCACGCGGGCTTCAGTAGTTGTGGCATGCGGGCTCTAGAGCACCGGCTCGGTAGTTGTGGCGCACGGGCTTAGTTGCTCTGCGGCACGTGGGATCTTCCCGGACCAGGGCTCAAACCCGTGTCCCCTGCACTGGCAGGCGGATTCTTAACCACTGCACCACCAGGGACGTCCCTGGAGGAAGGTTATTAATAGGCTTTTACTAAACACGCCCAGCTAATTATTAATGGAAGGATTAATAATAATAAAGACATGTTTGTCCTCGAAGCATGTTTGAAGTATATGTATAAAATGACTTACACATTTAGCCATTTAATAGAGAGCCTAATAAAAAATGAACATTGTCTTTCTGAATGAAGAGTTTTAAATGATTAATTTACAGACTTGCAGAATATGATCAGTCAAGAAAAAATATTATTAATTTTCTGTCATTATCCACAAAAAAACCTATTTTTAAAAAATTTTGGATAAGAGTTGTGATTTTTTTCATTCCTTTAACTACTTTTTATTGAACACCTGTATTGGTTATTCACTATGCTAGGCCCTAGGAATGTAGAAGTCTCCACAAGTAATATGATTCTTATCCTCCTGACTCTCACTGTCTAAATGAGGGAGACAGACAAGTAACTAGCAATTATAATTTTATATGATATTTACTCTGATATCATGATACTCTGATATGGAATAGGTACAGGGCTAGAGAAGGCTTCTTTGAGGATAGTGGTGTCTGTGCTGAGACCTGAAGGATTAATAGGAGCTATACTGGCAAAGGGTGAGGGAGTCATAGAGTATTCTCAGAGGGAATAGGGTGTGTAAAGTGAAGGTGGAATATTCCAGGGATTGAAAGAAGATCAACAAAGCTAGTGAATGGAGTGTTGGTTAGGGAAGTAACCAGAGAAGTCTTTAGAGGCCAGATTATATACACCAACTTTTTTTGTGTCCTATATAAATGTTAAAGGATATATTTAAATACTGTTCTATACCGATTAAGCAATCACTTTAAGTTAATAGATAACCTGATTAAGAAAAGCCTATTGGATCTAGTCACTAGTTTATAATTTTTTAACTTGTTCTTTTAGTATGAAGATTTGATGGAAGCCTTTAAAACTTTGCATAAAGAATGTGAGCAGCTCAAGACATCTGGATTTTCTACAGCAGAAATAAGAAGGGTAAAGGAAAAAAACATAATAACCATTTTTTTTTGGACTTGATTTAAATTCAGTATGAGTCTTAAGATTATGTGGAAACTAGTGATAGCAAATGGCAAATTTTCTTTTGTAGGACCTTTGCTGATTCTTTACTGAAGAAATTAATGAGGCCAGGGTAAATTCATAATTAGTTCTTATGTACTATATAAACCATTACCATGGATTAAAAGCAATTAAAATTTGGGTCTTTATCTAATATATATATGTGATATAGAAAAAAAAAATATGTGTGTGTGTATTTGGGATCATGCTATACATAATTATTTGTTTTTTTAATCATTACATGTGAATATATTCCCATTGTTATCTTTGTGCAGTATGATTTTTCGTGACTAAATTAATATTAATTAATTATTAATATTAATTTAATATTCTATGGTATGGATAGTCTAACAATTTTTGATGTTTTGTTTTCGTTTTTTGCTGTCATAGATAATGCTGCGATTATCTTCTACATAAATTTATTTGGGGGTACCTGCGATTGTTTCCTTAGAGTAAATTCCTAGAAGTAGAATTGCTTATTAAAGCATATGAGAATTTTTAGGACTTTTGATGTATGTTACTTAGTGTTCTCCAAAAAATGTCTTTATATTCTTGCTAGGTGTGTAAGTTCTTTCTCTAAACAATTGCTAATTCTCACTTTCATGGATTTTGTATTTTTAGAAATCACATCTTTATCTTCTCATTCAAACAGGAAACATTAGAAGTTGCTTCCTCAGGGAGGCCTTCCCTGATTCCCTAGATAGATTAGTTCCCCCCAGTTCTTTCTGTTTCATAACACTCATTACACTTATGATTATTTTAATGTCTGTCTTACCAACTGTATTTAAACCCAGTGAGGGCAGGGACCATGTCTACATATCTTGTTCACCACAGTATCCCCAGTGCCTATCACAGTGCCCGGCATGTGGTAGGTTCTCAATAAGAGTTTGAGAATGTATGTATGAATGTATAAGAAATGAAAGGTGAACTCACATCTAATGGAAAAGAAAGACCCATAAGTAGATAGTTATCACAAAGTATGGAATAAGAGTGATGTCCATCTACGGTTCCTCCATTATGTCATGTGAGTAGACTAAAATGATAAAATAACCTAGAGTCTGTGACTTTAATTTTATTAATTATTACCAAAGTATTTTTCAACATATTCTTTGTAAAGAAGTATGATTAAGCAAAAAATAGAAAATAATTCACTCAAAATGCCATGCTCTAGTGATAACTGCTACTGATATATTAGTGAATATACTTAAACCTTTTTCTTGGTATTGTATTATATATAAATGTTATAATCTGCTTCTTTCAAGTAATGTCATATCATGACTTTTTCTCATGTCATTCAACATTCTTCATAATTTTTAGTGATTTTCATTGTGTTGTGCCATAATTTACTTAATAATCCTCAGACATTTGGGTCATTTCCAAATTTTAGATATAATTGACATCTATGAGAACCTTTATAGATTTCCAGAGGTGAAATTACTGAGCCAGAATGCATACACATTTATTTTAAGACTTTTGATATTGTTCTTCAATATAATGCCACCAGTAGTAACAGTGCCTATTTCCTCAAATCCTGTCAGTACTGACTACCGTATATATTTTTCCTTTTATTATTACTGTGAGAGTTAGCCTATTAGTTTTTTGGGTTAGGAAGGATTTTTTTGTTTGTTTGTTTTCACTAGAAACTATTGTGGAGCTGGTTAAAAGACATTTTTGAAATCTTTATTTTTAGAAAGGGAATTGGTTAATTGACAAAACCAGATACAAATTTATGTCTTGAAAACACCATAGCCTTAAACATAATTTTGATGGAAAATTGACAGAATATATAGTTTGGTATTTAACAGAGCAGACGGGATGTCAACAGCTGTTGTTCATGTTTTTAGACCTGTACACTTTCCATTATAGAAGATTTTTGAAAAATCATGTGCCCATATTTGGAATCAGAGCACAAATGGTCTGGTTGGCAACTTTACCTTGCTGCTTTGTAACCTGTTTCAGTTGCTTTTCTAGATGAACACCAAGCTACCAAATAAATTACCCTGCATAAAGAACCCTGGGGTGAGGGGTGGGAATAGAAATGCCCTTCATCCAAAAGAGGATCTTTGTTTCTTAACGCTCTGGTTATAAATGATGGAAATGGTAGATGCATAATCATGTAAAGACCTTACCTGAATTCTACAGACAAAGAATACTTTTTCTTATAACGTCTTCTTGACTACTTTTTAGGATATCAGTGCAATGGAGGAAGAAAAGGATCAGCTCATTAAGAGAGTTGAACGGTTGAAGAAAAGGGTAAGGCAAGAATTAGCACTGTAAGACTTTGGCCCCAAGTCCCAAGGACTTGCAAAGATTTAGGAATGCAAATAAAGATTAAGCAAGGCATGAGTGTACATCGGAGGCTGGAGTCAAATACATTGATGGAAAGGGAATCTCCCTAGGCAGTAGCCCAAAACTTGTTAAGGACCTGGAGTCTGAAACTTTAGTGTCATCTGTAGGGAATACTGTTTACCAAAAGGAAATGATAAATGGATGTTTGAGTCACATGACATGCTAATGTCTTTCTTAAACCTAATAGTAACATATACTATTTATTCCCTCACTGTAGGTGGAGACAGTTCAGAATCATCAACGGATGCTTAAAATAGCAAGGCAACTTCGAGTTGAGAAAGAGAGAGAAGAATTTCTTGCACAACAGAAACAGGAACAAAAGAATCAGGTACCCACATAAAAGTTTATATTCTCATTGGGAAAGAAATAGTCCCTGCTGATCATTCAAATGTAAAGAAGATTTTTTAGAATTGTAGAAGTTTCCCTTTGTTAACATGATGAAACACTCTTTTTAAGAGTATTGTGTGGCGGGCTTCCCTGGTGGCACAGTGGTTGAGAATCTGCCTGCCAATGCAGGGGACATGGGTTCGAGCCCTGGTCTGGGAAGATCCCACATGCCGCGGAGCAACTAAGCCCGTGAGCCACAACTACTGAGCCTGTGCATCTAGAGCCTGTGCTCTGCAACGGGAGAGGCCGCGATAGTGAGAGGCCCGCGCACCGCGATGAAGAGTGGCCTCCACTCGCCGCAACTGGAAAAAGCCGTTGCACAGAAACGAAGACCCAACACAGCCAAAAATAAAATATAAAATAATAAATAAATAAATTTATTTAAAAAAACAACAAACAACGACAACAACAAAAAGTATTGTGTGGCACCAACAGCAAAAACAATACCATCTTTTGGGTTCTATTCCCTGTAGGTATCTATGCACGATCTTTTGGCCCATGCTTAACTCATGTTGTTCCAGCATTACAGAATATCCATTGTAACGTTAAGCAGTAAGATTAACTGCTAATAAAACTTCTAGAATCTCTAAAGGGTGTCCTGAGATTCTGGGGCTATGAAAAAACATCCATTTTATTCCACTGATCATCACTTTACACTTTACTCCATGGGCAAATAAGCAGATCTTGAAAGGCTCAAAATTACCCACACTCCACGTTTTTAGACTTTGCCTTAAAGAAAAAATAATTTGGCCAGAAAGTATTTCTTTTTTTTTTTTTAATTTATTTATTTAATTTATTTATTTTTGGCTGCATTTGGTCTTCTTTGCTGCGCGCAGGTTTTCTTTAGTTGAGGCGAGCCGGGGCTACTCTTCGCTGCGGTGCACGGGCTTCTCATTGCAGAGGCTTCTGTTGTTGCGGAGCATGGGCTCTAGGCACGTGGGCTTCAGTAGTTGCGGTGCATGGGCTCAGTGGTTGTTGCCCATGGGCTCTAGAGCACAGGCTCTGTAGTTGGGGCGCATGGGCTTAGTTGCTCCACGGCATGTGGGATCTTCCCAGACCGGGGCTCGAACCTGTGTCCCCTGCACTGGCAGGCAGATTCTTAACCACTGCACCACCAGGGAATTCCCAGCCAGAAAGTATTTCTTGTATTTTATTAGAAATCTATCTTAGGGCTTCCCTGGTGGCGCAGTGGTTGAGAGTCCGCCTGCCAATGCAGGGGACACGGGTTCGTGCCCCGGTCCGGGAAGATCCTACATGCCGCAGAGCGGCTGGGCCTGTGAGCCATGGCTGCTGAGCCTGCGCGTCCGGAGCCTGTGCTCCGCAACGGGAGAGGCCACAACAGTGAGAGGCCCACGTACCGCAAAAAAAAAAAAAAAAATTATCTTAAAACTGAGTAGACTTGTACATTAAAAATATATTTCAAATCAGCTTCATTTCCTACTAAGTGAGCAGTTTAGATGTTTGGCTCTTTTGGAACTTGGCTTGGCATCATAATAGTTACCCTGCAGCAGTAAGCTGCATTGCCCACGCCCTGAATGGTTACTTAGCATCAGTTTCTGATTCCTGAGCCATCATTTCTGAGAATGCTAGCATTCCTTAGAATAAAGAAAACCATGTTTTAACAAGAAAAGCCTGGTGCATATACTTTTCTAACCAGCATTTTTCCTTGATCACCTAATTCAACAAATAACTAAAGAAAAAATGTCTGAAAGCTTTTCTTTTAAGTTTTACATGAGAAGGTATTGAGCGAACCAATTACATTTTGGGTTTAGCTTAGTAATTTCTTAGTTTTTATCATTTGTTCCCTTTACAGCATAATAATTATGTGGAACTTGTATTTTTTATTGCATGTCTATATGAATGGTAGGTTTCATTAGACTAAGGAAGTAATAGATCTAATTGTATTTTAAAGCTATTTCATGCAGTGCAGAGACTGCAAAGAATACAAAACCAGTTGAAAAGTATGCGCCGTGCAGCAGCAGATGCGAAGCCTGAAAGTAAGTGGAAATTATATTATATGATATAGATGATCACATAATATGATATAAGTCATCATATTAGTGAGGATATTAGTTTAAATCAGTAGTCTTCCTTACTAATGGGAACTACTTATCGTCAAGTGATAGCTCAGCCTTTTAGGGCATCATTTCCTAGCTAGTAAGTGACAGCCCTGATGAAGACATCCTTAAGGGTTCACCTGTGGTTTTTAAATTCCCTTTAAAGACCTGTGGTTTTTAAATTCCCTTTCAGTGTTTTGTCAGAAGGTGAACTAATGAAAACCACCATGGAGAGAGGCTCTCTGGTGTGTGAATGTATAAAATACTTAGAATGGATTTTATGAGAATGATGGATGGAAAAAATGTGAATATTGTTTTAGTGCCAGGGTTATAAAGAAAAAGAGTAAAATGCTGGACCCTTAAAACTGAGTGTTGTTTCATATTTTGGCTTGTGCTAATGACATGGGTATCCCTGGCTCTGCTGGCACATTAGCTTTACATAGAGGATACATTGTTCTGATATCCCAGATTATACCACCAAACCTATCCTAGGCATTTTTTAAGTGTGCTCATCAGAAGGGAGACCATGTAAATTGGAAGAGCAGTAAAAAGTTCTCATTGGTATTGGAGAAATATTTCAATATAAATATCCAGCTATGGGAAGGTTAATTTATCTTTTTCTAGTATTCTGTGAAATTTTATACTCTAAGATATAATATACAAAACGACTGTAATAAAAAAGACAGTCAATACCAGGTGTTGACAAGGATGTAGAGAAATTGGAACCTGCATACTTTGCTAGTGGGAATGTAAAATGATGCATCCACTTTGGAAAACAGTTTGGCAGTTCCTCAAAGTGTTAAACCTAGAATTACCATATGATCCAGCAATTTTATTCTACCCAAGAGAGTTTAAAACATATGCCCACCCAAAAACTTGTACATAAATGTTCATAGCAGCATTGTTCATAATAGCCAAAAAGTGAAAACAACCCCAGTATCCCTAAACTGATGAATGAATAAACAAGCTGTAGCATATCCATACAGTGGAATGTTATCCAAGAATAAAAGGAACGAAGTGTTGATACATGCTACAATATGGATGAACCCCAAAAACATCTTAAGTGAAAGAAACTAGTCACAAAAAACATATTATAGGATCCCATTTGTATGAAATTTCCAGAATAAGCGAATCCATAGAGATGGAAGTCAAACTAGTGATTGCCTAGGGTTGGGGGACTGTAGGGGAGGACAGCTGTGCTGGTAGGTGGACGATGGGGGGTGACCGCTAGTGGGTATAGAGGCTTCTTTTGAAGCTGATTAAAATGGTCTAAAATTGATTGTGGTAATCGTTACACAATTCTGTGAATTTACTAAAAGCCATTGAATTGTACACTTTAAACAGATGAATTTTATGGCTGTGTGATAAATTATATCTC
The DNA here is from genome assembly GCF_964341445.2 of Mesoplodon mirus. Lineage (NCBI taxonomy): Eukaryota > Metazoa > Chordata > Mammalia > Artiodactyla > Ziphiidae > Mesoplodon > Mesoplodon mirus. The sequence continues at coordinate 8,552,999 of NC_138989.1, forward strand.
AATAAAGCTGTTGAAAGAGATACTACAGTATTTCCTTGATTCTAGACACATGTTCTTTACCATTTTAATTGTTTTTGCAATTGGGATACATCTTATACTTTATGTATGCATTTCATATGGTGTTTGTAATTTAGTTGATGGTGTCTTATAATTGATGGCATCTTAAAATCAAGGAAATATGGCATATTTAATTGATATTTAAGAAACCAGTATAGCACTCCCTATAAAATGTATGGTTCATACGTATTACTTAGTGACTTTCCACAGAATCTCTGACTCCTCTCAGTCATAAATTCAGATTCAAGCAGTACCTGGAAGTTGCCATGCATTTAGTTGTTGGTGTCATTTGATTCTTTATTCACTAGGTTTTCACTTTTTAGGAGAATGTTTAGGACAAAAGAAAGTAATTTTTTAGTGCTTTTTTCCTCCTTAGTATTATATATAGTATATCTTTTTAGTATATGTTCTTTGGGTTTGATGTAGGTTCCTTCACATCTGTACTGTAAAAAATTAAGATAAATCTTCAAAAGAAATTCCTTAAATTATAGCCATTTAAAATTAATATCAATAAGCAATTTGTGGGCCTCCCTGGTGGCGCAGTGGTTGAGAGTCCGCCTGCCGATGCAGGGGATACGGGTTCGTGCCCCGGTCTGGGAGGATCCCATATGCCGCGGAGCGGCTGGGCCCGTGAGCCATGGCCGCTGGGCCTGCGCATCCGGAGCCTGTGCTCCGCAACGGGAGAGGCCACAACAGTGAGAGGCCCGCATACCGCAAAAAGAAAAAAAAAAAAATAATAATAATAAGCAATTTGTTTTCATATGTCTATCCTTGCTAAGAAATTTCTAGAACTTAACATTAATAGTGAATTTTTGAAAATGAAGGTAATGTGTACAAGAATTGAAAAATTTGGTATGCAGAAAAATTGGTTGATCAGTACAGTTTAATACAACTTAAAATGTTAGCCTGAACATGTGTTTCTGCATTGTCTGTTGTCCTCAATTTTATTAGGTTAAATATTTCTTGCTATTATGTTTTAATTCTGGTAACTAAACAGAATATCCAAAGATATTTATAGTATTAGTAATATTTCATTTTTTGTTTGAATTGATAGACTTTGTTTTGCTTTGGCTTTCTAGCCTAACTAGAATTGTTTGGGCCTGGAAATACATAATTATTTAGTAATAAAATGGACAAATAAAGTTGTTCTGTTTTGGCCATCTCTCGAGATATTGGTTTAAAATATTAATGTAAGCAATATGTTAGTAGATGATGCTAAACAATAAAGTCAATTGCGTTGTTATGCAGTAATAGAAGTAATTGGATCAAAACCAATAGTCCATTAATTCAGTGTTTACTGGACATCTGCTACTTGTCAGATACTGTGCTAAGTGCTAGGAATAGAAAGAAAAGCTATTTCTATTAAAGTGCTCACAGTCTAATGGAGAAATGACAAGCAGTGGACAATTATAATGCAGTGTGACAAATACACCGATGGAGCTCAGCACAGGCTCGGATGAGAACAAAGAGGCAAAGAGCACTAAACGCTAACACAGAGTCAAATGGTTTCCTGGAGGTGTGGCAATTGAGTTAAATTAAAGCTGGAGAAGTAGAGGAGTGGAAGACATTCCATGCCAAGGCACAGTGACCTAAAAGAACATAAATGTAGTAGGCTAAGCAAATGATGGAGGAAGAAGTAGAGATAAAAGGGCAGGCTTCTTCTGACTGCTTGTCTTTGAAAAGAAGGCAAGGGAGAGAGTGTGCAAATGATTGAGAAATACAGTACTGTGCATAGATTGAGGCAGCTTAGTGGTCTAGTGGTGTTCACATTGCTGAAGAGTCAGTCAGACAAAGGAAGATTGGAAGATTCAGGAGGAAAAGGTGAGAATTGGTAACAACCTTTCCTGTGTGCTCCCTTTGTGTCCCTGTATTGCACTGAATGTTCTACAGCAATTACCATAATATGTTAATTGTTGGCATATCTGACTCTGGCACAGCTAAACAGGCTAGTCACCAAGTCATAGTTGTTCTTTCTATTTTCAGGCCTTAGCACACAGATTACACACAGCCAGCATTCAGTAAACAGCCTGTTAAATAGTTGGGAGGTGGGAGTAGAGACCTTAACCCTGCATAGGAAGAAAATTTGCTTTTCCACGGGTAGGAGAGAAATCAAGGAAGAAAAAAAAAAGGCTGAAAATATAAAAATAAGGTATTATGTGTGCAATATGTGTTTTTTGTGGATGGACAGGGAGTGGGGAGCAGGAAGTTAAGGAGTTCCTGCTTTGTTGACATCTTTCTGGGAAGCAGAGTCTTAAGGATTATATTCAGCAGCCTAGGAAAAGAGTAAATTAAACAGATGTTCAGTTGCTTCAGGCATTTAGTTTAATAAGGTCCATCGAAATTTTTTAGTAACAACAAATGGCTTACAAAAAATTTCTATTTGCTTAAATAACATAAAAGTATTTTTAGTATAACAGTGTAATTTGTATTTTTTCGGAGTAACAGCTGTGTTGTAAAATATTCACTTAAGTTAATTCATCTTTACACTCTACATAGTCCTGAGATTTATTATGTAAAAGAAGCTACACACTCAGTTGTAATAGGATCAGTGAGACGTTTTCAGAGGGTTTTTAATCAGAATGTTTGCGGAGATCTTAAGTGACCTTATATTTAATTTCACCAGGATTTTCAAAGATAATTTTTTAAAAACTGCATAGAAACGTGTCCACTTTTCATAAGTTAAAATTTTTAAGAGAAGAATTTAAAATGTGGTGGAAACTCTGTTTTTGTTTTTTAATAGCTTTACTGAGGTAAAATGAACATACAGTAAACAGCACGTTTAGAGTATACACTTGATAAGTTTTGACATACATATACACTAGTGAAACTGTCAACCTTAATCAAAATAACAAATATATCCATCACCCCTAAACATTTCCTAGTGCCCCTTTGTAATATCTCACTCCTGTCCCTCTCTGCCTCTCTAACCCACCCCAGGCAACCATTGATCTGCTTTCTGTTACTATAGATTGGTTTGTATTTTCTAGAATTAGAAACTTTTTTTAAACAAGGAAAGTAACATTTAAGAATTTTAAATCTTTAAAAACATTTCAGATTTTGATTTCTTGCATCTCTGATTACATGCACTATGTTTAAGAACTTGAAGGTGGAAAAACTAGTCATCTAATAGCCAAAGAAGCCAGGTTGTAGAGTTAATCGGAGACCATATAGGAATGTCTGCCTAATTATAGTGTGATTCAGTAAACACTTTCTTTTCTCTTCCTTTCCCCAGTCCCTAAAAAAAGAGGTGGAAAATTGTAGGGATGAATGGAAAACTCGTGAATTTGCCATTAATAAATTTTTACACATTAATATATGGTTAGCACAGCAGAACTAAAAATAATTTTAAGGCTTTGGCTGAGATTTATTATGCAATCTACGTACGCAGATTACTTAAACCGGAAATCCAGTGTTTTAAAAAGTCAAGCCAGAATTTGTAAATGTGTAATGGAAAGATCTGAAATAAACTTTTTAAAGCTCTCAAGGCTGGGAATTTATAACAAAACCATTATTCACTGAAAATCTGTATATGTGTATGTTTGTTCACTCTGCCAGAATAAGAAAACTTAAATCTTAAAAATGTAATTTAAGTTGCCACTTAACTGTAAACTAATAATTTACAAAATCAAAACTACCAAACATGGAAAACTGAAAGTGTTTATGAATGTAGATAATTTCTCTTTTTCAGATTTTAACTTGTACCTTTAGTAATATCTTCATTGGTTTAAAGCTAAAAATGATAATGTATTACCATTTATGAAGTATTAGAATAGAAATATAAATTGCATCATAAGTACTGCAAAAGAAGAATAAATGACCAGTTATAGAAGAAATAACCTGGATTAGATTTCATTTGTGTTGTCATTTGGTTCATAGATTCCTTAAATACTTAGATGACAAAATATGACCCAACAAAATATTTGGCACTGTAAAGGTTATTTTTGCATATTGTGGACTGTAAAAGAATTAGGTGGTAATTTGGAAATATCATAATATTACTTTTTCTATAATTTAAATATTCTTCTATGTAAATTGTCCTTCATTATCACTCTAATTAACAGCAAAAAATTTCAGTGGCCAATCTTTTATTGTTCTATACTAGGTATTATACAGAATGCTTTCAATGGATATGCCATACTATCCAGGTCTTATGTTTTAAAATGTACAAAGCATCACTTTACCTACTGTCTTGGGCTGAATATTCATGTATTTTATTTTTGTAGGTTTAATGAAGAGGCTAGAGGAGGAGATAAAGTTTAACTCATATATGGTAACTGAAAAATTTCCTAAAGAATTAGAGAACAAGAAAAAAGAATTGCATTTTTTACAGAAAGTGGTTTCAGAGCCTGCTATGGGTCATTCTGATCTTCTTGAACTTGAATCTAAAGTAAGTAACAATCATCTTCTTTTTATAAGCTTCCAATTTTATCTCATCCCCACTCCTGTGAAAATTATGTGAACTGCTTTCTATAGTGTCCTACTCTTGACTCTTAAGTTAACCTGTGCTAAGAGCTGACAGCTGTTATGAGGAGTTGTTCTTTATGAGAAATTATAGCACATAATGCTGTCACTTAATCCACATGGTGTTATAAAAACCTAGTCAACTGATTAGGAAAGTGGGTAACTTGGATATATAAATTAATGTATATGATTGACTCATAAGTTTATATATTCATAATATAATAATTTAGTTGACAATTTTTTAAATATCATAAATGTGATTACTTTTTATTTCCAAGAATAATATTGTAGCAATTTTGTATTTAAAGCTAATGTTTTTTATTAGCTTTTTATGCCTGCTTTGGAATTACTAAACTTTCTTGTAATGCTCATTGAAGCCTGGTATCATAACATTTTTCTTCCCTAAAAACACTAATCAGATGTATATTTTTTAAAATAATAATTAAGTATCATGAAAATTGATTGAAAAATTTTGACTTTAATATGCTTAATAGCCACTACAATTAAATACATAACTCTAATGATTTTATTCTTTTAATTTATGTATAGAAATTAGTTGTCCAAGTCAGATTTGGCTCAGTTTAATGTTATAGGATTAACAGGAAAATTCTAGTTTTTTCAAAGGATAGTTATACTGAAAGCCATGTAATTAAAAAAAATTTATTATAGGACTATATGCTTCTATTGGCTTTATTCAGTTTTACTACATTTGAGAAAAGTTTAGATTAATGAGTAGGATAAATGACAGCTATTATAGAATCACAGATCATTCATTAGAACAGGAAGGGTTTTTAGATGTCATTCATGTCAACTCTCAGCTGGGTTCGTGAATTCCTTGTACTAAATCCCTGGGGAATGTTAGTCCAGATTTGCTTTATCACTTACAGTTACTTGAAAGTCACAGCCTAGGTGAAGGGATAACTTCAGATTCTTAGAAATCATCTTTTTGATAGTAATATATAAATATTTCATGTAGAATACTTTAGGATAACTTAGATATGGATGGTTAAATCCATGTAAGTAATCAAATTGTGTAAATATATATCATGAGCTGTGAAATGCAAGTTGTCTCTAAAAGTAATCGTAACAGCCCACTCATAATGTTAATGGAGCTGATCCTCCCATCAAATTCCTGATTATAACAACTGTAAATTCAAAGCTTTGTTTGGTCAGATGTCCCTTAGTTTGGGTAATCATAGGCAGAGTTTTAACCTTTTTATTTTCATACTGTTTTAGATAAATGAAATAAACACACAGATCAGTCAGCTGATTGAAAAGAAAATGATGAGAAATGAGCCAATTGAAGGCAAACTGTCACTATATAGGCAACAGGTAAGACCACTCCTTTTGACTCACATATTTAGGTCTGTAATCTTGTTGGTGAACATTTTCATTAATACCATCGTCTGTGTTATCGATAGTCCTAAAGTGAGAAGGAAGCAAAGAATAAATGTTCTCCTGTCATTTCTAATCTCCAGATTATAACAAAGAATTTGTGGAAAAGCCACAAAAGACACATGTTCAGGTTTGAAATTCAATATATCTGATAATGCTTAGTTTCCTTAGTGTCTGCCAACTGTGGTGATAGAGCTCTTTGTGGTTATATCTGTGAGTGTGAAATTTGATTTTTTATATGAATGCTTACTTTAAGTGATATAAATAAGACTATTTATAATCTTTAATGAACTAAAGGCAATATACATTTTCAGGTTTAAAGTTAGTTTGAAAAAATACAGAATAAATTGAATTTTAGTGCTAAGGCATTTATCATTTTATCCAGAAGTCATGAGGGTATATATGTTATGTATTTCTAGACAGAAGGCTCAAATGACAGCCATGGATTACCTGACAAGAACCTTGGCAAGAAGAGTTTAGTGTGAAGAGCATTCTGTAACCTCAGAAAATACTGAGCTACATAACAAAGCATTATTCAAGGATGCTAGAATTTTTAAAAAACCTTTTTATAATGGAAAAATTTAACCATATACAAAGGTAGAGAAAATAGTTCAGTAAACCCTCGTGTGTCCCTCAGCTATAACAATCATGGCCATTCTTATTTCATCTATACCCCCCGCCCCAACTGGATTATTTGAAGCAAATCTTAAACTTCATATAATTTCATCTACAAATATCTCAGAATGTATCTTTAAAAATAAAAACTTCTAGGGCTTCCCTGGTGGCGCAGTGGTTGAGAGTCCGCCTGCCGATGCAGGGGACACGGGTTCGTGCCCCGGTCCAGGAAGATCCCACATGCCGCGGAGCGGCTGGGCCCATGAGCCATGGCCGCTGGGCCTGCACGTCCGGAGCCTGTGCTCCGCAATGGGAGAGGCCACAACAGTGAGAGGCCCACGTACCACACACACACAAAAAAATAAATAAAAAATAAAAACTTCTAAAAAACTTAACATACCACATTTGAAAATTTTATTACTTCCTTAATATTGGCAAATATCCAATCAATGTTCAGATTTCCTTGATTGTCTCTTTTTCTTTCTTTTTTTCCTTTCCTGTTTTTTTTTTTCCCCCAGTGGCTTTGTTTTAATTAGGATCCATACAGGATTTATACACTGCATTTGGTTGATATATTTGTCTCTTTTAATCTATAGGCTCTCTTCCCTACTTATTTATCCATTCATTTAATAATTTTCTTGCAGTTTTTTAAATTGAAACTTGTTTATTTATCCTATAGCATTTCCCATAGTTGGTGTTTTACTGATTGCAGCCTGATGATGTCCTTTTAAAATGTTCCTCTGTTTCCTGTATTTCCTACATATTAGATCTAGAAGCTTGAACAGGTTCTGTTTTGATTTTTTTTTTTTAGATCAAGAATATTCTCTAAGTGGTATTTTATACTTTCATTTGGAGGGAATAATGTCTGATTGTCTCTTTTTTTGTGATTTTTTTGTGCCATTGATTATCAGTGCCTGCCCATTTATTTCATTAGGGATAATAAAATGTTGATACTATGATTCCTTCTTCCTTTATTAGCAGGACTACTTTTTTATTGAAATACAGTTGATTTACAATGTTGTGTTAATTTCTGTTGTACAGCAAAGTGAATCAGTTATACATATATACATTCTTTTTTTATATTCTTTTCCATTATGGCTTATCACAGAATATTGAATATAGTTCCCTGTGCTGTACAGTAAGACCTTGTTTTTGTCTCTCTTTCTGACTTACTTTACTTAGTAAAGTAAAGGTCCATCCATGTAGCTGCAAATGGCATTATTTCATTCTTTTTTATGGCTGAGTAGTATTCCATTGTATATATGTACCACATCGTATCCACTCATCTGTCAATGGACATTTAGGTTGTTTCCATGTCTTGGCTATTGTGAATAGTGCTGCTATGAACATAGGGGTGCATGTGTCTTTTTGAATTATGTTTTTGTCCATATATATGCCCAGGAGTAGTGTTGCTGGATCATATGGCAACTCTATTTTCAGTTTTTTGAGGAGCCTCCATACTGTTTTCCACAGTGACTGCACCAATTTATATTCTGACCAACCATGTAGGAGGGTTGCCTTTTCTCCACACCCTCTCCAGCATTTGTTATTTTAGACATCTTAATGATGGCCATTCTGACTGGTGTGAGGTGGTACCTTATTGTAGTTTTGACTTGCATTTCTCTAATAATTAGCGGTGTTGGAGCTGGACTACTTCTGAAAAGAGAAACCTCCTCTCATCAGCTATTTGGTTATCCTGGAGTATAGTTCATATAGGAAAGTCAGGGTACATGCTTGATTCTTATTTTTATTTTTCAGTTTTCAAAATGAATTGGTTGCGTCTAACATTAAAAATGATTAACTAGGGTTAGTTTTTAATTTTTTTGGTTTCTTATCTTTTTAATGTTATTATGAACCATAGATGTAATGAAATTTAGGTTGCAAACATTTCCCATAACAATGCTCAAATTGTCCCATTTTTGGCTGGTAGGAGGCTTTTCAAGTTAACTTCTGAGTCCTTTTAAAATACTATTTGTCTTTGATAACATCCTTGCTTTCTGGTATGATTAAGATAGTTTCTAGGCTCATCTCTTACATTTCCTACCCCAGTCTTGGAATTAGACTTTCTTCTATGAGCCTGATATGTTTTAGTAGGAAATGATATTTACAGACCACAATCTGGGTATTAGTACTTCTTATTGCTGCTGGGGTGACCATTGTTTTTAGGTCTTTTTAGTGGACAGAGCTAGGAAGTATTTTTTCTCTTTCTCTCTCATAAAGTACACCATGAGTTCATACTGATCCTTTCAGTTCAGATTCAAGACTACTGGGTTTGTTTGTTTGTTTGTTTGTTTTTAGTTTATGTAAAAATTTATTTGACCAAAATGTAGAACAAGTGATAATATTACATATGATACAGTTGCAAGAATCTAAATGAAAAGTGTGGGTTTTACTCAGTTGCACAACTTGCTAGTGTATCTCCTGGATAGTGTAATGCTTAGTGAGGGGCAGAAAATTCGGATAAGCTAGAAGCACAGGGTGATTTTTAGTCAGAATTGTAAGCCTGAGTTGGCCCCTACACTGCTGGGGAATGTGGAATGTTTCAGCTCTGAGATGTTAACTGAGAAAGCAGAAATATAACAAAGCCAAAATCTGCAGCCCTGTCTACAAAATACTCCATATCCAGTTGAATCAGGAGTTTCTTGGTCTTTTATTAACTTGGTCCTGAAGAATGAATTAAAATTCTAGATAAGTAAATCTCCAACTTGCCATTCCCTGGAATATAGAGGAGATTAAGTTATGCGAATTACTTTTTTATCTCTACTTTACTGTCAAAGAGGGCCATTCTGCCCAATATTTGTTTATAGAAAAACAATTCTTGCTCAGTTATTGATGGCTAGCAGTCCTTTTGATATGGCTTCTCTGAATAGGAGGAAATTCTACAGTATTCATTTCCACTCAGTAGATGGCCTCATATCAGAGCAGAGAAGCATGGGTCATTATTGGAATAAGACATCAGCTCCTCAGAGAACAACTTTAGAATGAAAGAAACATATAGAAGGCATATCAAAGATCTATTCAGAAAATACTGAGTAATTATTATGACTCTTTTCCAAGCACTGTCATGCTGACTGCTCAGAGGATGTTTGCTTGGCACGGTGGAGTGTGGAAAAGAGCCAGGATGATTAGGTTAATCTCTCTGTGGTTTATGACTTCCCACAGTAAGCCCCATCTCCCCCTTTTTTGCTCTGGATGGAAAAGACCCACCCATTTTAATATGATGGTCCCTGGCCTCTTGTAGTGTGACCAGTGGTAGATATTCTTCAACCTTTTAAATTGACCCATGACTAGACATTGGAATCTGTGTTTTGAAAGTGTAGGGTTGTCTGTTCCACGAACCAAATGCCCTCAAGGACTACTGAGTTTTTACTTCACCTCATCAATCTCCCATTTTCCTCCTTATCCCAAATTGAAAATTCTGGTTCTCAGAAACACCAACATAATTGCATTCATTGTTTGCTTCATTCCACTGGCACCAACATAGTTCATCATTTGCTTAAATCCATGCATTACATGCAACAGTTTCAAAATAAAAGTACCAATACTACCATCAAAAATACGATTACTGCTAAAAATTGTTTTTTAGTTTGTTTTGTCTTTAGGATATATCCCCCTAGGATTATATAGTCAAATTACTGTTTTAAAGTTACTGGGAATAATTCTTCTGTATGGTTAGGCCACAAAGGAAACTGGATAAATATATATGGTCATTTTGATTTTTAGGGATTAATTTGTTTTATAATTATTTAAAATATTTACGTGATTCCAAGTCAAACCTACAACACTAGAAGTATTTGAAGAAGTTTCTAGCATCTACCTCTGTGCTATTCACCCTATTCTTTCCTCTCCCACAGGTATTTTTTAATTTTGTAGTTTGTTATTCCATTAAAAATAATATTACATATACATATATTCATATATTTCCATCCTCAGAGAAAGAAGAGCATATTATACACTTTTATTCTCCATTTTTTTTTTCTTCATATATGCATGTGAATAGTAAAATAATCTTTATTCCTTTATAACTTTATTGAGATACAGTTTACATACTGTACAATTCACCCATTTAAAATTTACAGTTCAATGGTTTTTAGCATCACAGAGTTGTGCGATCATTACACAATCGATTTTAGAACATTTTTATCACTTCAAAAAGAAACCCCAAAGCCATTAGCAGTCACTTCTCATTTCCCCCAAATCCTACCAAAGACCAAACTATCTCTATAAATTTGCCTATCATGGACATTTCATATAAATGGAATCATACAATATGTGGTCCTTTGTGACTGGCTTCTTTTACTTAGTGTAAAGTTTTTAAAGTTCATCCATGATGTAGCATGTACCTGTACACACTTTATTCCTTTTTGTTACTGAATAATATCCCATTGTATGGATATATCACGTTTTGTTTTTCTATTCACCAGTTGATGAGCATTTGGGTTGTCTCTACTTTTTTTGGCTATTATGAATAATGCTGGTAGGAGCATTCTTGTACAAGTTTTTGTTTCAAAATAAGTTTTCATTTCTCTTGAGTATACTCCTAGGAGTGCAGTTCTTGGTTCCTATGATAATTCTGTGTTTTACATTTTAAGGAAATGCCAGACTGCTTTCCAAAACAGCTGTACCATTTTACATTCCCACCAACAGTGTATGAAGGTTCTGATTTCTCCACATTCTTAGCAACACGTGTTATTAACTGTCTTTTTTATTATAGCTGTCCTAGTGGATATGCTTATTCCTGTTCACAGACATACTGCATTGAGTGGGTATACCACAGTTTATTCAACCAAGCCCCATTAATGGACATTTGGGTTGTTGCCACTTTTGTGCTATTACAAATCATACTTAAATAAATAGCTTTTTGTTTATGTCTTTGCAATTTTTTGCCAGCGTATCTTTGGGATATAGTCTCAGAAGTGAGATTGCTACATCAAAGGATAAATGTAGATGTAAGTTTGCTAAGTATTGCCTAATTCCTCTTCATGGGGGTTTTAGCATTTTACATTCCTATCTGCAGTGTATGAGAGCACCTGTTTCCTTACAGCCTCACTGATAGAGTATGTTGCCAAACTTTTTGCCATCCTTGTAGATGAGAAATGGTATCTTATGATAGTTTTTATTTTTTTTATCTTACCATAAATAAGGTTGAGCATCTTTTCACATGAGTAACAGTCATTTTAATTCTTTTTCTGTGAATTGTCCCTTCCTATCTATACCTATTTTTCTATAGGGTTGTAGGCCTTTTTTTTTCTAGTTTTAGAAACTCTTTATATATCAGGAATATTTATTCTTTATCTAGCTTATCAGTGTAACATTTTCCCCAGTTTGGTATTTGCCTTTTTACTTTGTTTATGGTATTATTTTACCATGGGAAAGTTCTTCATTTTTAGGAAATCAAATTTATTAATTTTTTCACTTATCATTTCAGGTTTCAAGTCATATTTAGGAATGTTTTTCCCTCTTGAAAGTTAGAGAGAAATTTACTCAAGTTTCCTTTTTGGAATTCTGTGATTTAATTTTTGTAATTGAATCTTTGATCTGTTTAGAATTTTTCTTTGGCATATGGTATTTATTGTATATGGCTGTCCAATTCTCCAGCTGTTCCAATACCAGTTGGTAAAAAGTCCGTTTTCCCCTATGGACTTGAGAGTCCTCCTCTGTTTTATTTAAATTTTTAAAATACTATTGGATCTATTACCAGATTTTCTGTTGTTCTGTTGACCTATGTACCCATATTAACTGTTTTAATTATAGAAACTTTATCATCAAGTTCTAATATCTAATAAAAGTAGCCATTTTCATCCCCAGTTGCTTTACTTTTTTAGGGTTTTCCTTACAATTCTTTTTTTTATATAAATTTATTTATTTTTGGCTGCATTGGGTCTTCGTTGCTGTGCACAAGCTTTCTCTGGTTGCAGTGAGTGGGGGCTACTCTTTGTTGCGGTGTGCGGGCTTCTCATTGCGGTGGCTTCTCTTGTTGCGGAGCACGGGCTCTAGGTGCGTGGGCTTCAGTAGTTGTGGCATGTGAGCTCAGTAGTTGTGGCTTGCGAGCTCAGTAGTTGTGGCTTGCAGGCTCTAGAGCACAGGGTCAGTAGTTGTGGTGCACAGACTTAGTTGCTCTGCAGAATGTGGGATCTTCCCGGACCAGGGCTCGCACCTGTGTCCCCTGCATTGGTGGGCGGATTCTTAACCACTGCGCCACCAGGGAAATCCCTTACAATTCTTATTTGTATGTTCTTCCAAATAACCTTTATTATCAATTTGTCTATCTCTAGAAAAAAATCATACTTTTAAAATTATTAGGGTTGCTTTGTATTTATCAATTACCTCAGAACTTACATCTTTACAATATTGAGTCTTCCTATCTAAGAACATGGTATGTCTCTCCATTTGTTCAAGTTTATTTTTATTTTATTTTATTTTTTTGCAGTACGCAGGCCTCTCACTGTTATGGCCTCTCCCGTTGCGGAGCACAGGCTCCGGATGCGCAGGCTCAGCGGCCATGGCTCACGGGCCCAGCCGCTCCGTGGCATGTGGGATCTTCCCGGACCGGGGCACAAACCCGTGTCCCCTGCATCGGCAGGCGGACTCTCAACCACTGTGCCACCAGGGAAGCCCTCAAGTTTATTTTTGTATCTTTCAGGAGTGTTTAATAGTTTTCCTCATAAAATTTTGGAACTTCTCTTGTTAAACTTATGCTTACATATTTAATTTTTGTTTTTACTTTTATAAATGAGGGCTTTTCTTTCCAAATATTTTCTGACTGATTTGTCTATGAAAGCTATTGATTTATTTCCTGTAGATTCTTTTGATTTTTTGGGTACATAATCATATACTATGAAAATTCCAATTTTTCCTTTCAGATTCTTGTGCTTCTCATTGCTTTCTCTTGTCTAATGGTGTGTGCAAATACCTTCAGCACAGTATTAAATTGTAGTGAAGGTGCTGGGCATTTTTACCTTGTTTCAGACTTTGGCGGGATATACACTCATATTTCTCTATTAAATAAGATCCTGGTTTGGGCTGAGGTTTATATTTATTTATTTTATCATGTTGAGGAAGCAGACCATCAATTCCTATACAGTTCTGGTACTCTAATCATTACTTCTCTTTTTTTTTGGCTGAAACAATTTTATAGAGGGAAACATTCCTTCATCATCTGTCTTTTTTCATTTTTTTAAACAGGGAGGACAATAGAGTTTTTTAAAGGGTTTGCACTAAAGATTTCCCCCTCTTGTCAAATTTGTTTGAAGAAAATATTTGTACTATTTCACTTGAGAAGACAATTTAGCTAATGTTTTTCTTTTTTTTTTTTGTGGTACGCGGGCCTCTCACTGTTGTGGCCTCTCCCGTTGTGGAGCACAGGCTCCAGACGCGCAGGCTCAGTGGCCACGGCTCACGGGCCCAGCCGTTCCGCGGCATGTGGGATCTTCCCGGACCGGGACACAAACCCGTGTCCCCTGCATCGGCAGGCGGACTCTCAACCACTGCGCCACCAGGGAAGCCCCTAATGTTTTTCTTAAATCAGTACAGCCATGGTTCATTTAAGGAAATCCCCCATGAGTTGCTAACTAATATAAAATGCTGCCATTATGGCTAAGAGCAGCCATCTGGATTGTGTAAACGTTTGCATAATTCTGGTGAGTCAGATGTTTGAATTTGAACCTGCATTTTATTTATTAGATTGCCCCAAATATAATAAATGTTTTAACATTTTATTTTAAAAGTATGGACATTGAATTTATTTATTTTATTTATTTATTTATTTTTTGCGGTATGTGGGCCTCTCGCTGTTGTGGCCTCTCCCGTTGTGGAGCACAGCGGCCATGGCTCACGGGCCCAGCCCGCAGGCTCAGCGGCCATGGCTCATGGGCCCAGCCGCTCCGTGGCATGTGGGATCTTCCCGGACCAGGGCACGAACCTGTGTCCCCTGCATTGGCAGGCGGACTCTCAACCACTGCGCCACCAGGGAAGCCCTGGATATTGAATTTAGATAAGAAGACCTGTGTTGTAGTTTTGAGAATAAAGCATTCTTGTTTTCTTCCAATGAAAGGAAACTGACGATGCAGAAAAGCAGTAGGCCTAGTGTTAGCTTCTTTACTTACCTAGAAGGTATTTTCATTAGCATTTGAGTGTTACTTAACAAGATTTTAATATTTTTATTACTATTGCATTTCTGTTTCTCTGTTGATATGTCCTATATTTTCAGGGCTTTTGTCTTCCATAATGTTTTTAGGTTATTTAATATACGTTGCAGGGAATTCCCTGGTGGTCCAGTGGTAGGACTCGGTGCTTTCACCACGGGTGCCCAGGTTCAATCCCTGTTCGGGACACTAAGATCCTGCAAGCTGCACAGTGCAGCCAAAAATGTATATAAATGTATTTTATATATATATATATATATACACATATATATATATATATGTATATATATATATATATATATATATATATATATATATATATATATATATACAATGCATACTCATACTAAGTATATAACTGGTGATAGTAGGTAGTAGGGCAAAGGGTACTGTCAGGAGAAGTCAACCTGATATTGAAAATTTAGCTCAGTAAAATCTAAAAAATACTTAATTTCACAAGATAATAGAAAGTTGATTGTATATCTTATTTTACATTCATATTTAATGCTCAATTAGGCATCCATCATTTCTCGTAAAAAAGAAGCCAAAGCTGAGGAACTTCAGGAGGCAAAGGAGAAGTTAGCCAACCTAGAGAGAGAAGTGTCAGTGAAGACAAATCAGACCCGTGAATTTGATGGCACCGAAGTTTTGAAGGGAGATGAAGTAAGTTGAGGTGTCTAATGGGACAAGGATATGAGTATTGTTTTTGTTTGAAACCATTAATGTTTTTTTACTTTTTATTTTGACTGTCAATAATGGGAAGTTAATTTATTTTATGAAGCCTATTTATTTAAAACTGAAAACTCTTTGCAGTAATATTGAGATATTCTTGATATATAATGATGGAGATTTTAGTGATTTTTATGAGATACTGTTCCAAATTTTCACTTTTTAATTAGGTGGATTTATATTGGATTTATTTATTATAAGTATTAAGTTATAAAGGTGAAACCAAATGAGTAGAAACTGACAGATAAGACAAATATTCATATTTTTTGATAAATATAATTCCATAAAGGGCTGAGAAAGTATCACTAAGTTACTTTGTCAGTAATGTGTAGTTGGCCAGTGGGACTGGCACCATTAAAATGACTTCGTTGTAAATGCTTACAAATTTTAAAAATATAATTATGTCTTACATTGCTATCTACTTTACATTTTGAACAATGCTTTAACAGCTCTTATTTCACTTATCCTTCTGTCAGACTCATGAGATTAGTAGGACAAGTAATATTGTCATTTATAGACAGTTAAACTTAAGCACCAAAAATATAATCCCCATCTCCTTTTCATAAAGGAGCTCTTTCGCTCTTTCTTAGCTCAAGAAAGAGTGAAGGAGCTCTTGAGCTCTTTGTTAGCTCAAGAAAGAGTGAATGACTGAAGCAAAATATCTTGCCTTTAGCTCAGTGCTTTTTTTTTTTTTTTTTTAGCAAATCAAGTGATAGGTCATATTTTAATTCCTAAACATTGCCTCACTTTACCACCTCAAACAGCTTTTTTATTTTATACTAGGTACTAGCCCTCAGCAAAAGCTACTTTGAAAAGCTGCTCAGGCCCAAACTTCATTTTTGGATTTGAAAAGTTATTGAATTCATACCGTTACAAATTGGCAATGAACCTTAACTATGCCAAACACAAATGAATTGTTTCCACAACACCACTTTTCTCTGGTGCTTCTGATTGTAGCCTCCCAGTATGCCTTCTAGCTTATTGGGAAGGTAGTAGAATTCAGAAGTCAACACTTGATTGAAAAATTCCTTTGGCTTTCATAGAAAGGAACGAAATTGGGTCATTTGTAGAGACCTGGATGGATCTAGAGACTGTCATACAGAGTGAAGTAAGTCAGAAGGAGAAAAACAAATATTGTATATTAACGCATATATGTGGAACCTAGAAAAATGGTACAGATGAACTGGTTTGCGGGGCAGAAATTGAGACACAGATGTAGAGAACAAATGTATGGACACCAAGGGGGGAAAGTGGCGGGGGAGGGCGTGGTGGGTGATGGTGGTGGGATGAATTGGGAGATTGGGATTGACATATATACACGAATATGTATAAAATAGATAACAAATAAGAACCTGCAGTATAAAAAAAAATTCCTTTGGCTTTTTTTTTTTTTTTTTTTGTGGTACGCGGGCCTCTCACTGTTGTGGCCTCTCCCGTTGCGGAGCACAGGCTCCGGACGCGCAGGCTCAGCGGCCATGGCTCACGGGCCCAGCTGCTCCGCGACATGTGGGATCTTCCCAGACTGGGGCACGAACCTGTGTCCCCTGCATCGGCAGGCGGACTCTCAACCACTGCGCCACCAGGGAAGCCCTCCTTTGGCTTTTAACATCCACTTCCAGATTGCCTTAAGACATGGGAGTATTTTAAATGATACTTGGAAGCCAACAGAGTGTGCTTTGTGATATCCTTGCTATCCAGGAAAAAAATATTAATTATGCATCAGTTTCACTTTATAAGAGAACACGCTATCTCCTAGCATTTTAATTTTTTCTTAGGAAAATGCTGCCCATTTGACCAGAAATACCAATTGCTATGGCCATATTTGGTATGAATAGTGCTTATAATTCAGTATTAGATATTCCCTCTCTGCAAATGTGGGAAAAGAACCTAGTGCCAAGCTATTAGCTTTTATCTTTGACAAATTATGGTGAATAGGAAAAGTATCTGATGACAGAAAAAGGCACATTTTTTAAAGGGGAAAAAGATAACTTTGGATATGATGAGGTCAACTTAATTTTTAAACAATGTTTGGTCAGAAACTAGAACAAGTCAAGTAAATGATTTGGCAGTCACCTAAAAGAACAGAAGGTATTGGGGAACATTAAGCACAATTTTATAAAGAGCAAATCTTGGTAGACCAGTTTTGTTTTCTACTCTGATAAAGTGGTAGACCATATGGACAAAAGGGAGAAAGTTTGTTATACTTAAAATTATATAATATAGCTGGACTTCACTGAGGTTTCATTTGGTATCACAGGGTAATTACCAAAAAATCATGTTCTTTACCACCAATCTGTTAATGCAGTTGGTGAGAGGGTATCAAGAAATAGTAGCACGGTGTTTGAAAAGAATATTATGCCCGGAGTCACAGATAGGAGAATGAGGAAAGGGAGGGGTAACCTTTATTGAGCAATTTTTATACAAGGCTCTGTGCTAGATGATTGGCAAACATATATTTCTCTTCTTCTTATAAGGGATATTATTGTTATTTCCATTTTACAATTAGTTGAAACTCAGCAAAAAAAAAGTATAGATTTACACAACTAATAAGTGGCCGAGCAGGATCCAGGTCTCTCTCACATGTTCCTGTTGACCTTAAGCAAATGACTTCTGCATCCGTAAAATGGGAGAAGTTGCTCTTCATTGTCGTTAGGAAGGACACATGAAATAATGGATGTCCAAGCTTCTGAGAAATTCAGAGGTTAAGTCAACATATAACATCTGGCATCCAAAAGTAATCATTCCTGTGGGCCCCATGTTACTGCATGTGGGAGAAGCAGGATAGTGGAATAGCTAAGAGCGTGGTCTCTAGAACTTGGTTTGAGTGCAGATCCTGGCTTTGTCAGCCTATTAGCTGGGTGACTTTGGCCAGGTTCCTTAACCTTTTTGTATTCACCTGTAAAATGTGACAGTTATTAGTATATACCGCCTAGAATTATTATTGTGCAGATTAAATGAGTTAATACCTGCAAAGTGCTTAGAATAGCACCAGGCACATACTAAGTGCTCAATAAGTATTAGCTCTTAATATTTTTATGTATTTATGTACCTGGATGAAGAATTTGAAAGTAAGTAATACAGTTTACAGCTTAAAAATTGATATTAGTATTTTCCAGATTGGGAGCAATTCAGTAGAAATAAGTATGAAATAGAGATAAAATAATTTCCACAGATTCAAGATGTGATGAGATAGCACTGAGTCATTTTAGCTGCCGTTCACCAAGCAGTACCTGTGTGCTCAATCTTGAGCACTTTAAAAACATATCCTTGGGGCTTCCCTGGTGGCGCAGTGGTTAAGAATCTGCCTGCCAATGCAGGGCACACGGGTTCGAGCCCTGGTCCAGGAAGATCCCACATGCTGTGGAGCACCTAAGCCCATGTGCCACAACTACTGAGCCTGCGCTCTAGAGCCCTTTAGCTACAACCACTGAGCCCACGTGCCACAACTACTGAAACCCACGCGCCTAGAGCCTGTGCCCCGCGACAAGAGAAGCCACCGCAATGAGAAGCCCGCACACCGCAACGAAGAGTAGCCCCCGCTCACCACAACTAGAGAAAGCCCGCACACAGCAACGAAGACCCAACACAGCCAAAAATAAATAAATAAATAAAATAAATTTATTTTTTGAAAAACCCATATCCTTGGCCTTTCTCACCTTCTGAGATGACCCACACTGAAGTGTGTTTCTAAGTAAATCTGCTTCTTACCCCAAAAATAAAAATAAAAACAGGGCTTCCCTGGTGGCGCAGTGGTTGAGAGTCCGCCTGCCGATGCAGGGGACACGGGTTTGTGCTCCAGTCCGGGAAGATCCCACATGCCGCGGAGCGGCTAGGCCCACGAGCCATGGCCGCTGAGCCTGCGCGTCCGGAGCCTGCACGTTCGGAGCCTGTGCTCCGCAACAGGAGAAGCCACAACAGTGCGAGTCCCACGTGCTGCAAATAAATAAATAAATAAATAAAATAATTAATTAATAAAATAAAATAAAACCAAAAACATATCCTTGGTGCTGGTTGCACAAGTTGCTGGTGCTGTGAATGCATTTAATGCCACAGAACTGTACACTTAAAAATAGTTAAAATGGTAAGTTTTACATTAAGTATATTTAACTACAATAAAACACACAACATATGCTAATTCATACTCTCAAAAAGCCTATGAGGTAAATATTATCTCCATTTTATTATTGAGGAAATAGGCTTAGAGAAATTTAAGTAACTTGCCTAAAGTCACACAGTGAGTTGCAGAGTAAGGATTTGAATCCAAATCTGAATACCTCAGCAGTTGTGCTCCTAAGTGAATGCTGAGCTATTCTTCAAGACACTATTAGAATAAGTTAATTTTAAGATTCATATTTGACTCTAAATAGGACCACATTGTAGACAGTCATTAACTGGAAACAGAAGCTTCCTAGAAACTTGCTAGAAACTTCATTCCTTGATTATCCATATGTAGATGTTTGATTAATCTTTTCTTAGAAAAATTTAGGAATGTGACTGTGTAAGGATAAATGTAACAAATACTATACATATAGTAATTTATATTCCTTTGACACTTTCTCTTTAGAGGTGTGCATTTTGAAGTACATTTTGATGCTTCCTACTGCCATTAAAGTCAATATTCCAGATGTTACATTTTGTCTAAGAATTTTAGCTCTTCTGATGGCAGATGACAAGTGCTGCGGGCATTTGTTCTTACTAGACGTTTTCATTTGTGTTCCCTTGATTTTTCTTATTAAAAAAGATGAAGAGTCTAAAAATACTTCTTGCTTTCCTTATACTTTGGTTATCACTTTAACACTGTATTTTCATTGTATTGCCTTGTAGGCAATATACAGGAATAAGCACTGCAAAATCTTACTCTGCCAGACTTCTGACATAGGTAGGAATTTCTCAAACAGTTGAAATTATCTTCTTAATGATGGAGATTTTCTTGCCAGTCTAGTCTATCTTGATTTCTTTCTCTTCAAACAAGTGTTTGGTAGGTGATAAAAAAGTTAAGTTTAGAGACTACAGTTTCTGACATAAATGAAAATTTATAATAATATCTAACTCTATATCATGAAGTTTTCTATATTGGATTTAAATACATAATAAAGTATAAGTCTCATGGAATTGGTATTCTCAAAGAATTTTAACTGCCTTCCTCTCTGAGAGAAATCACCCCAAAAATGCTATGGAACTTTGATCCTGACCTATTTATTATTCTTATCAATAACTTAGATTAATAATAATAAGTAATGTTTATTATGTAATTACAATGTGCCAGATACCATACTAGGTTTATTATATACATTATCTCATTTATTTCATTGAGGTATATGCGATAGATATGATTATTATTACTAGTTTTTACAAATAAGGAAACTACGGCACACAGAGGACTTATGCTAACTTATCCAAGGTCACATTGCTAGTAATTAGTGGTACCATGATGTGAATTGCAGTAGTCTGGCTCCAGAACCCTTAATAATTTTCACATGACATGACAGGAAGCTAGAAGGAATAGTCAATCTGAGATGATAGAATTGTGATTCAGAATCATCTTGGTAGTTAAAAACATTGTGCTTAAGCAAACAAAATGTCATTAATGGGATATAAATAATAATGTCATAGAATCTGAGTTTTATCTGCTGCTCAAAAATCATCCAATAACAACGCAGCTTTAAAAAACAAAATGTTGGGGCTTCCCTGGTGGCGCAGTGGTTGGGAGTCCACCTGCCAGTGTGGGGGACACGGGTTCGTGCCCCGGTCTGGGAAGATCCCACATGCTGCGGAGCGGCTGGGCCCGTGAAACATGGTCGCTGGGCCTGCGCGTCCGGAGCCTGTGCTCCGCAACGGGAGAGGCCACAACAGTGAGAGGCCCGCGTACCGCAAAAACAATAAAAAACAAAATGTTGGGAATTCCATGGCACTCCAGTGGTTAGGACTCGACGCTCTCACTGCTGGGGCTCAGGGTTCAATCCCTGGTCGGGGAACTAAAATCCAATAAGCTGCGTGGCTTGGCCAAAAAAAAAATTTTTTAAATTATACTCTATTAATAAAAATATAATATCCCATTTACATGAAATTATGCCTGGAATATTATTTTACATTTTTGACTTCATGTTTTAAGAAAGACATAGTCAAGCCAGAGTCTAGATGAAGGTGACTAAAACAAATGAAAAGTCTGGAAACATTCACAGAAAGAATTAATTATGAATTAGCTGAGAACAAAAAACTAAAGAAAGACATAATAGAACTGCATTTTAATATCACAAGGATTATGGAAAGGATGGTGTGCAGAAAAGAGTTAACATAGCAAGCCTGAAACTGCTATTCTTAGAAAAACTTGCTTGCAGGATTGGCCCTTGGCTGGCATCCGGGAACTTGGATTTTAGAATTCCCACCATTCCTTGATAAGAATGGCTCACGTGCCTAAACTGTATGTACAGAGTGTGGTTTATGTTGAACACCTGCTTTCCTTCTTGGAGTCTGGAATTTTGGTATGGGCTAGGCAGAGTATGCCTACGTGACCAGCCCCTAGTAAAAACCCTGGGCGCTGAGTCTCTAATGAGCTTCCCTGGTTGGCAGCCTTTCACACGTATTGTTACAACTCGTTGTTGGAGGAATTAAGGGAGAAGACTCTTGGAAGCTTGCCCCTGGTTTCCTCCTGACTTCACCCCATGTGCCTTTTCCTTTTGCTGGTTTTGCTTTGTACCTTTTCACTGTAATAAAGCATAGCCAAGAATATGACTTTATGCTGAGTCCTGTGAGTTCTCCTAGCAAATCATTGAACCTGGGGATGGTCTTGGGGACCCCTGATACAGATGGATTAGTATTATTCTTGTTTTTGGATGGAATGTTCTTTCTGGATCTATTAAATTCATCTGGTCTAATGTGTCATTAAGGCCAGTGTTTCCTTATTGATTTTCTGTCTACATGATCTGTCTATTGATGTAGGTGGGTATTAAAGTCCCCTACAGTTACCGTGTTACTGTCAGTTTCTCCCTTTATGTTTGTTAATATTAGCTTTGTGTATTTAGGTGCTCCTATCTTGAATGCATCTATGATTATTATATCTCCTTGTTGGATTGATCCCTTTACTATTATGTAATGTCCTTCTTCATCTCTTGCTGTAGTCTTTGTTTTAAAATCTATTGTGTCTGATACTAATATTACTATCTCAGCTTTCTTCTTGTTTCCATTTGCATGGAATACCTTTTTCCATCCCCAAATCAAACTGAATTCAACAGTACATTAAAAGAATCACACACCATGATCAAGTAGGATTTATTCCAGGGTATAAAAAATAATAATAATAATAAAATAGAATAATATTTTAAAAATCAGATTATACAAGTAATATCTGAATACATTTTCATGGTCTGAAAAGCAAACAATACACATAAAACAAAAGTCCCTATTGATTACCTCCTATCCCCATTCCCAGTCCCTTAGACCCTTTTCCAAAGAGAAACCGCTGCCACCAGTTTTGTAAACCCTTTCAGTCCTTTCTCTGGAGATAGATACAGATATAGATAATACCGTTTTGTGAGTTTTAAAAAATATGAAAGGTATTATACTGTGTGTATTGTGCAACTTGCTTTTAATAGCACATCTTAGAGATTTTTCCATGTCAGTAAATGAAGAGGCTGTTCTCTAGAGGTTAAGAGGATCAGCTCTGAAGCCAGAACACCTATGTGCAGATCTCATCTCTGCCACCTATTAGCTGTTCAACCTAACAGTTAATTACAGCAGTTACCTAACTGCTCTGTGCCTCAGTTTCCTTGTCTATAAAGTGGAGATAGTAACAGTACTCACCTCATATGGTGGTTGTGAGGGCTAAATGAGTTAATACAACTAAGCAGTATACAACAGTGGCTGGCTTATAGGAAGCACTTCATAAATACTACCTACAGTTATAATAATTATTATTATCATGTACTTTTAAAATTTTAATTGCTACATTGTGTTCTGTAGAATGTATGTACAATTTCTTTATTCCATCCAAGGGCGTTCAAGAGGATCTGTTTCCTCTGTTATTTAAAACAGCACTTGATCCTCAGTCCTTTAATTTTTTGTCATTCTGACAGTATTTCATTTTAATTTTCATTTTTCTTGATTAAGATTGAATATCTGTCCACATACATGTTTGGTCACATATTTCTTCTGTCATTTGCCCTTTTATTGTCTTTCTTCATTTTTTTCTAATGGATTGAATGTATTTTCTATAAAAAAAATTTTTTTTGTGATACAAGTCACATAATATAAAACATACTATTTTAACCATATTTAACTGTACAGTTCAGTGGCACAAAGTACGCTCACATTTTTGTGCTAATTGAATGTTTTTCCTTATCTGTTTCTCATATTTTTACCTATATTCTGGATTAATCTGGGTAATTGTTTTCTTCTAGTCTGTCATTTGTCTCTTAGCTTTGTATATGCTGTGTTTTGTCACACAGAGGGTTTTCTTCTCTGTTTTTTCCAAACAGCCTTATTGAGATATAATTAACATACAATAAACTGCATATATTTAAAGTACAAGTTGTTTCTGTTGTTCCATGCTATGATAACTGGGGGCTACTGTATTAAATGGCATATTTATGTTTCCGGTTAGGTATTTAAAAATAACTTTATACAATAAAATAAACAATTATGGTTAGGAGGAAGACTTACATATAAATAATTTTTCTTATCAATTGAAGTACCAAGACATTTTAAATATTATCAATTTTCTAATGAAAAATTATGTATCTAGATTAGATTATACAGTTCTATTCAGGTTTTCTACACATTTACCAAGTGTCTTTTACATGCCAACTATTAAGTAAGTGGTGGTGAGAAAGAGATACGGCCCTTCCATCACAGAGCTTAATGGTTTCTTAGGGGAGTCAGAAATTTAACAAGTGATCTTAAGTGAGCTGTATGTTAGAACACACATTAAGGGAGTGGTATGGGAATACATTTCAGGGTTATGGGGTGTGAGCTGGGAAAATACTAACATGGTATGATTCCTGGGAGACATGCTACTTCACCTCTTTCTGTTATCTTAAAATCATACTGATCACAGCAACCTTTTATTGACAACTCAGTCATAATTATGAACATTCACTATTATACTATGCTATAACACTGTTTTTCTATCTCCTCTCACACTGAATCCTGCATAAAGCAAGATATTTCTATGTAAACATTTTTATAACACTTCAAATTATGGAAAACTAAGGTCACTTAATATTAAAATTCTGTCCCAAAATATGAAGCTATCATAGCATGGAACAACAGCAACAATTTGTACTTTAAATATATGCAGTTTATTGTATGTTAATTATATCTCAATAAATCTGGGGGGAAAAGGGAAGAAAACCCTCTGTGTGACAAAACACAGCACATGGTAAATATGATTTTTACCCATTCGTAGGCAACAATCTGAGCCTGATGACTTTGTCTCACTTATGGAAGAACAAAGAATAGAGGCTCTACTCCTTATAGTAGTGCTGCATAGCTACCGGTCTTTACCGTCTTCATCACCTTGGTACCTCTGAATCTCTGCATTAATTATTTGAGAAGCAAAACAAAAAATTAGCCCCAATGATGTAGTGCTAGTACCCTTCTCAGAGCTGTGATTGAAATGAATGCATGCTTCTGAGTCTGAAATTTTTTATAGCAACAATTGAACCTTTGGTTAAGGTTCCATTGTCATTTCATGCATTGAAAGGTCACTCCTGGTTTATGGTGTACGGGTTTAGAGTTCGTTATGTTTTCTTCCCAAACCTTACAAGAAGCTCAGCTGTTTTGCAGTTAATGGCTACTTTTAAAATGTGCTTGATCAAATAATATGAATAAGCAGCTTAAGAAAGAGCCAACCAATTCATTCTACAGCTACTGACAGAAATCCTAGAGCTAAATTGCAAAGATTATGAAATCTTCTTTAAATACTTCAAAGAGAAGCACAATGAAGATAAGGGGATCCTGGCAAGATTAGCTGCAGCTGTCAGATTCTGAAAAATTAGGAATCAAATTTTGACACTTGTAATTGAATCATCCACCCTTCTAAGTGAGCCCAGGCAAACCTGTGATATTTTTAGAGCCTTTCAAATCACATTACACTCTTTAGAGTTCATAGCAGGACCTAAGGCCCCTAAAATTTCCCAGGAGATGGAACAAAACAGAATCAAATAAATTTGGCTCAATTCACTGTAATAGAAGTAGGGTATTATATATGCAGTTTAGGTAATCCCACAATGTTAACCCAAAACGTGAAAACTTTTCATAGAAATTTTTTTTGAGAGTTAACTGCTTGGACAGCATTTGAAAACCCCATTAGAGATATAGTAACAGCTGTGTGGTGGTGATTTGATTTATAACAGAAGCAGGGAGACCTTGGATGGTATGATTACCTGTGTTTCCCAGATGGATGTTCCTGTACCACAAGTTTCTATGAAGACAGATTTCTACTAGCATATATCATATTGCTTATTATACACTCTCTCAAGAGAATCAGCAGTTAACTATCCACTACCATATGTGGGTAATTGCATTGTTTATGCTTGGCTTGGTGAGATTTTCTAATTTAAAGTTGGAAACATAATACTAACAGGTTGGAAAAAGGTTTGAGTAGTATTTGTATGTCTATATATATTGCACTTGTTATGATGGGTGATTTGAAAAGACTAACATTTTAGCAGAAAACAAAAGTTGCTTTGTGTTTCTTTTTTTTTTTTTTTTTTTTTTTTTGCGGTACGCAGGCCTCTCACTGTTGTAGTCTCTCCCGTTGCGGAGCACAGGCTCCGGACGCGCAGGCCCAGCGGCCATGGCTCACGGGCCGAGCCGCTCCGCGGCATGTGGGATCTTCCCAGACTGGGGCACGAACCCGTGTCCCCTGCATCGGCAGGCAGACTCTCAACCACTGCGCCACCAGGAAAGCCCCAAAAGTTGCTTTAAAACATTTTTTCTTGCCTTTAAACAAATAGCAACTCTGAGACGAGACTTCAGGGAGTCCAAATGATTTATGACATGAAGCATGACTTAAAAGATGGCCTTTTCAGGTTTTCTGCAAGTCTGAATTCAGACAAAATAGAAACACTGACAAATGGGCAAAAAAAAAATATGGCCATTTGGGCATATTCGTTCTACTCTTGAACAGTTGGTGTTATCCATTTCATACCTAACTCTCTTGGGCCTATTTCTGTAGTTTTCTGTGCTTAAAAATCATTTGATGAAATACCTGACAAAGATGTGATTCAGTTAATAAGTGGAAAATAGCATGAATAGTGGACTAACAGGATTTGAGGACAGAAGTATTCATTCTATTCCAGCTTTTCTAACTTTCTGAACTTTGATAAGTTGTATTAATTTCTCTATAGGTTTCTTCCCTGTAAAGGGGAATAGTACTTAAAAAAATGGTTCTTTGTGGTTCTGGACAATATAAAGTACTTATTATATAAAATCTTCACAGCTAATTACTGTGAAAATAGTTTCACACCAGATATTGAGTTGGAAATTTGCAACAGGAGCAGAGATTCTTGTTTCCACATACATATCCAGAATGATGTTTGGAATCCAGTAATACTTTTGAGTTCCAGATTAAGCTTGAAAAGCATTTGTAAATGCTTACATACTTAGGGAAATAAGCTGCCTTGTCCTTTTAAAAAGCTTGCCTAGATCATTACTATTAAAGGTTCTAAAACATATTAAATGGGTAAAGGAGAAAGAAGATCTGTCAAATACCATTTTGATCACAAAGGAGCTGAGTCTGTAAAATTGGTTCTGAAGTCAGAAGCTAGCACTATTAAAACATTAATCTTACTGATCTCAGCATCTAAAATGATGGCTGCTCTTTCATAAATGACAAATTTAGATTACAAATGTGTATTGGACCAAATGACTAGTAATAACTGCTATAATGGGCCTTCCTGCACAATGGCAATCTTTACAGTTCACTTTCATGACAAATTTGCTTGACTGGCCTGCTATAGTGCACTACTGAAAGCTTTTTCCTTAATATTCCAAGGATTTATTGCTTATCTCCTATGCCAGAGTTCCTTTAAAATATTTTTTAACTTAAATATTTAAGAAATAAATCTCCAAGTATTCACTCATAACCCTACCTGTGCAACACAACAGCTATTTTTATTTCTTCATTCTCTCCCAATCTTGGTTCATAGACACATATACAAACATTTTACATAGTTGTACTCAGAGTATGTAGATTTGTAGTTTCTTGTAGTAGTGATTGTTCTGTTTTAGTTCTAAAGAGCATTGTGTCACACCTAGACCTTTACTCTTCTGTTTGTTCTAATTACTTGACATTTCCTTGTTTCTTAGTATTTAGAAGGAACAGTAAATTGTCTCATTTTCTAGGTACTTTTTAACTGTGTTCAAACAAAATGACAGACATTATTAATCATTATCCATTATTCAATTTTTATAGAACTTTAGTACATTTTATAGATCTTATTTAAAAACCTCCCCAAGGTCACTTTAAGTGGTGGGGTCAGGATTTGAAATCATGTTTCTCTGACTCCAAAACCAGTTGGTCTCAACAACTCTCTGAACTGCTTCTGTGACCCCATTGTACTGCTCCTAGGACCTTTAATGATTAATTTATAAATTTGTGAATTTTTCCTCAGATAAGTTATTATTACACAGAATTATGAGTAAATTTAATTTTTAATACCCTAAGTCTATTCAAAATAAAATCTATCAGCTGTTAGGTTTTTGTTGGTGATGGGCTTTTTTGGGGTGGATTGTTCTTTTAATCATAATTGTTTAGATTAATACAAATATGTAGTTTAAAAAGTAAAATGGGGGGCTTCCCTGATGGCGCAGTGGTTAAGAATCCGCCTGCCAATGCAGGGGACACGGGCTCGAGCCCTGGTCCTGGAAGATCCCACATGCCGTGGGGCAACTAAGCCCACGCACCACAACCACTGAAGCCCGCGCGCCTAGAGCCCGTGCTCCGCAACAAGAGAAGCCACTGCAATGAGAAGCCTGCGCACCGCAACAAAGAGTAGCCCCCGCTTGCTGCAACTAGAGAAACCCCGTGCATAGCAACGAAGACCCAACGCAGCCAAAAATAAATAAATAAAATAAATAAATTTATGAAAAAAATAGTAAAACGGTATCAATATTCTTATGTATGTCTCCCAGTGACTATGAGCAAGGGTTTTTCCAGGGTAGTGTTCCGTTTCTTACCTTTTTTCACAATATGACACTTAAAGAAAATGATTGTTTAGCATACTGAGGTAAAAGGATAAGGCTGCTTATAGCTGAGGATGACTGGCTTTGGAGTTCTTTATAATATCTTGCACGTCTTGGCACACCCATAATATTTGTGCCACATGAGTATACTGGAGCATACCCCATTCAGGATGATCTGCTCTGGAACAGTGCTTCTCAGAGTGTGGTCTGAAGACCAGTTCTAGTCTACCGGCTGTTAAGTTACTAATCCACAACCATATAAATTAAGAGGAAGCATTTAGAAACATTTATAGTAATTTGATATTGTATAAACATTTTTGTTATTTTATAAAAGTATCCAGTCCACAAATGGTTAGAAATTTTAAAAAACTGGTCCATCACCATAGCTAAGTGTGAGAAACCCTGCTGTTCGTGGGAGTGGAGTTGATGGGGCATGGGATGAACACAGGTCAACTTTAGTACGTATGCCGAGTTGTCTTCCAATCTATTGTTCTAAATTATGTATCCCTCACTCTCAGTGGTGTATAGGTGTTCTACTTCCTCCACATCTTCAACGACACTTAGTATTGAAGGACTTTTTATTTTTGCTAATTGGGTGGGTATTACAATGGTATCTTTTTTTTTTTTTTTTTTTGCGGTATGCGGGCCTCTCACTGTTGTGGCCTCTCCCGTTGTGGAGCACAGGCTCTGGACGCGCAGGCTCAACGGCCATGGCTCACAGGCCTAGCCGCTCCGCGGCATGTGGGATCTTCCCAGACTGGGGCACGAACCCGTGTCCCCTGCATCGGCAGGCGGACTCTCAACGACTGTGCCACCAGGGAAGCCCTACAATGGTATCTTATTGTGGTTTTAATTTGCATTACTAATTTGATTACAGATGAGGTCAAACGTCTTTTAGTATGCTTATTGGCCATTTTGGATTTTCTTTTCTATGAAGTGACTATTCAAGTATTTTATCCATTTTTCTATTGGATTATTTGCCTTTCTCTCATTGATTTGTAGGTTTAATTCATGTATTTTTGGATACAAATTCTTTATTGGATTAATGTGTTGTAAATATATTCTCCCAACTTGTGACTTAATATTCTTAATATTCTTAATTCTTAATACCTTAATATATATTTTGATGAACAAAAGTTCTCAATTTTAGCAAAGTCAAGTTTATCGACATCTATTTTCAGTTTGTGCTTTTTTTTTTTATAAGTTTATTTATTTATTTTTGGGTGTGTTCGGTCTTCGTTTCTGTGCGAGGGCTTTCTCCAGTTGCAGCGAGTGGGGGCCACTCTTCATCACGGTGCGCGGGCCTCTCACTGGCGCGGCCTCTCTTGTTGCGGAGCACAGGCTCCAGACGCGCAGGCTCAGTAGTTGTGGCTCACTGGCCTAGTTGCTCCATGGCATGTGGGATCTTCCCAGACCAGGGCTCGAACTCATGTCCCCTGCATAGGCAGGCAGATTCTCAACTGCTGTGCCACCAGGGAAGCCCAGTTTGTGCGTTTTTGTGTGTTTTATTTAATAAATCCTTTACTATCTCAATAATCATAGTAATATTTTCCTATATTCTAGATTTTTAGTTCTGTCTTTCACATATAAGTCTGTAATACAGTTGGAATTGATTTTTATGTGTTATGAAGTAAGGGGTCCAATAATTGAATATTCTATTCTTTTTTTTAATTGAAGTATAGTTGTTAGTCTCAGTGTTAGTTTCAGTTGTACAGCAAAGTGATTCAGTTATATATATATTCTTCAGATTCTTTTCCATTATAGGTTATTACAAGATATTAAATACATTTCCCTGTGCTATACAGTAAATCCATGTTATCTATTTTATATATAGTGGTGTGTACCTGTTAATTTCATAGTCCTAATTTACCGTGCCCCCTCCCCCTTCAGTAACCATAAGTTTGTTTTCTGTGTCTACGAGTCTGTTTCTATTTTGTAAATGAGTTCATTTGTATCATATTTTAGATTCCACATGTAAGTGATATCATATGATATTTGTCTTTCTCTGTCTGACTTACTTCACTTAGTATGATAATCTCTAGGTCCATCCATGTTGCTGCAAATGGTAGTATTTCATTCTTTGGTATTCATAGTATTTCATTCTATGGCTGAGTAATATTCCATCATGTATATATACCACATCTTCTTTATCCATTAATCTGTTGATGGATGCTTAGGTTGCATCCATGTCTTGGCTATTGTAAATACTGGTGCTATGAACATTGGGGTGCATGTGTCTTTTTTAAAATTTTAATTTATTTTTGGCTGCATTGGGTCTTCGTTGCTGTGTGTGGGCCCCCTCTAGCTGCAGCGAACGGGGGAGCTACTCTTCGTTGCGGTGCACGGGCCTCTTACTGCGGTGGCCTCTCCTGTTGTGGAGCACGGGCTCTAGGCGCGTGGGCTCAGCAGTTGTGGCTTGCGGGCTCTAGCGCACAGGCTCAGTAGTTGTGGCACACGGGCCTAGCTGCCCCGTGGCATGCGGGATCCTCCCGGACCAGGGCTTGAACCTGTGTCCCCTGCACTGGCAGGCGGACCCTCAACCACTGCGCCACCAGGGAAGCCCCATGTGTCTTTTTGAATCAGAGTTCCCTCTGGATATATACCCAGGAGTGGGATTGCTGGATCATATGGTAACTCTATTTTTAGTTTTTTATGGAACCTCCATACTGTTCTCCATAGTGGCTGTATCAATTTACATTCCCACCAACAGTGTAGGAGGGTTCCCTTTTCTCCACACCCTCTCCAGCATTTATTATTTGTAGAGTTTTTGATGATGGCCATTCTAACTGGTGTGAGGTGATACCTTATTGTAGTTTTGATTTGCATTTCTCTAATAATTAGCGATATTGAGCATCTTTTCATGTGCCTGTTGGCCATCTGTATGTCTTCCTTAGAGAAATGACTATTTAGGTCTTCTGCCCATTTTGTGATTGGATTTTTGGTTTTTTTAATATTGAGCTGTATGAGCTATTTGTATATTTTAGAAATTAAGCCCTTGTCAGCCACATCATTTGCAGATATTTTCTCCCATTCCATAGGTTGTCTTTTCATTTTGTTTATGGTTTCTTTTGCTGTGCAAAAGCTTGTAAGTTTGGTTAGGTCTGATTTGTTTCTTTTACTTCTTTTGCCTTGGGAGACTGAACTAAGAAAACATTGCTACAGTTTACGTCAGCGAATGTTTTGCTTATGTTCTCTTGTAGAAGTTTTACGGTGTCATGTCTTATATTTAAGTCTTTAAGCCATTCTGAGTTTATTTTTGTGTATTGTGTGAGGGCTGGGGTAATACAGCTCTCCAGCTTTCCCAGCACCACTTCCTGAAGAGATTGTCCCTTCTCCGTTGTATATTCTTGCTTCCTTTGTTAAAGATTAATTGACCATAGGTGTGTGAATTTATTTCTGGACTCTCTGTTCTGTTCTGCTGATCCATATGTCTTTTTTTGTGCCAATACCATGCTGTTTTGATTACTGTAGCTTTGTAGTATTGTCTGTAGTCTGGGAAGGTTATGCCTCCAGTTTAGTTCTTTTTCCTTAGGATTGCTTTGGCAATTCTGGATCCTTTGTAGTTCCCTATAAATTTTAGGATTATTTGTTCTAGTTCTGTGAAAAATGTCATGGGTAATTTAATAGGAATCTCATTGAATCTATAGATTGCTTTGGGTAGTATGGCCATTTTAACAATATTGATTCTTCCAATCCAAGAGCATGGGATATCTTTCCATATTTTGGAATCATCTTCAGTTTCCTTTTTCAATGTTTTATAGTTCTCAGCATATAGGTCTTTCACCTCCTTGGTTAGGTTTATTCCTAGGTTTTTGTTTGTTTGTTTGTTTGTTTGTTTTTGGATGTGATTTAATTTTATTTTCTTATTTATTTTATTTTATTTTATTTTTTTGGCCATACCACATGGCTTGTAGGATCTTAGTTCCCTGACCTGGGATTGAACCTGGCCCCTTGGCAGTGAAAGCGTGGAGTCCTAACCACTGGACTGCCAGGGAATTCCCTTGACGTGATTTTAAACAGAATTTTTTTTTAACTTTCTCTTTCTAATATTTCATTGTTAGTGTAAAGAAATACAACAGATTTCTGTATATTAATCTTGTATTCTGCTACCTTGCTGAATTCATTGATGAGTTCTAATAATTTTTGTGTGAAGTCTTTAGGGTTTTCTATGTAGAGTATCATGTCACCTACATCTAATGACAATTTTACCTCCTCCCTTCCAGTTTGGATACCTTTTATTTCTTTTTCTTGTCTGACTGCTGTGGCTAAGACTTCCAATACTATGTTGAATAAAAGTGGTGAGAGTGAGCATACTTGTTCCAGAATTTAGTGGGAAGGCTTTCAGCTTCTGGGTGTGGGTTTGTCATAAATGGGTTTATTATGTTGAGATATGTCCCCTTCTATACCCACTTTGGTGAGAATTTTTTATCATGAATGGATATTGAATTTTATCAGATGCTTTTTCTACATCTATTTAGATGATCATGTGGTTTTTGTCTTTTCTTTTGTTGATGTGGTGTTATCACATTGATTGATTTGCATATGTTGAACCATCCTTGCATCCCTGGAATGAATCCAACTTGATCATGGTGTATGATCCTTTTTACGTTTTGTTGGATTTGGTTTGCTAATGAGTATTCTCTTCTTTTTCCTCAGATTTATCATGCCAGCAATGTACATAAACAAAATCCCTTTGAGATCGTCAGTAAAAGGTTCCTGAGACCCAAAAGTTTGAAAATCACTGTTACAGATCCACAAGAAAGGCTCCAATTTAAAAATGAGCCAAAGACAGGCATATCATTTTAAAAAATCCACACAAATACACAATTAACATGGCAAAAAGTGAAGTTCCCTAATAAAGAAATGCAAATAAAATATACTATTCTGCTTATTAAATTGACAATTATAAACAGTACTATAAATAGCCTTTGAAGGGCAGTTTGGCAGAAGGTATCAAAACCCAAAAAAAAATAAAACTAAGTTAAAGGTTAAAAAAAAAATTTCCTTCTGACCATTTTTGGGAGTATGGCCTATAGAAATTATTAAGAATGTGTCTGAAGATTTAGCTTCAATATTTTTGTGTGTGTGTGTGTGTGGTACGTGGGCCTCTCAGTGTTGTGGTCTCTCCCATTGTGGAGCACAGGCTCCGGACGTGCAGGCTCAGCGGCCATGGCTCACGGGCCTAGCCGCTCTGCGGCGTGTGGGATCTTCCCAGACCGGGGCACGAACCCGTGTCCCCTGCATCGGCAGGTGGACTCTCAACCACTGCGCCACTAGGGGAGCCCCAATATTTTTATCATGGTTTTTTTTTCAATAATCTGAAAGTTCAAAAATAACCTAAAATCCAAATGATAGAAAAAACTTCCAATGGAAGAAAATCATGGATAATGCATTTTTTCCCTCTAATTCCTCTAATTCAGTCTAAGGTAATAGAACCCTTAGAGTGCTTTGATGGCCACCTATTGCTTAATTTTATGGAACTGTCATTAATCTGACCCTGACTCCCTTTCCCCTAGGTGGTTTGTCCAGTGAATGCCAAATAATAACCAATTAGCATAGAGCACATTGAGTAATCGGTAGGTTTGTTCTTTCACCAAAAACATTTATAGCTTTTAGCTTTTAAAAATAGTTGCAGAGCACAGCAAGATAGAGAAGGGGAAGATTGGCCTAGATAATACAGAGGATAGCAGATGAACAGGATTGATTTCATTTTGGGCACTTTGCCCAGGACACTTTTAATAGAACATATAGTTAGTCTGGGGATTCTGAATCTGTAGTTATGTCAGGCTTACACATTTATTCTTTAAAAGGAAAAATTGCAAGTAATTAGATTCTAGGTACATTGGTATGACTTAAATTTTTTAAACTGTTTCTGTAATACAGCCATTGATAATTTGCTTTTTGTGGGCTGGATTCTTTAATATTAAAACTAACTCAGTCATGAATAGAAAAATATTTTGAACTTCCTTCATCTAAAACACAATGTATTCCTCATTTCTTTCAAAATTTAAGTCAAGTTTAAAAAAGATGTCTAAACTAGGAGTTAGAGGGTTATTTTTATGTGAAGAATGCTTAATCTTACTATTTTTAAGGACTTTGTATATTCAGGAATCAATCAAGTCTTTAAGAAAAAAAAAAACCTAAATTTTAGAAATGTTCTCCTTCCTATTTTGCTACCTTACAATTTATAATTGCTGACCTTAGATTTAGCCTTTAAAATTAGGAGGTAAAATACCATATGATAATAGAGCTTGCATTGGGATCGTGGCTTTGAGTGAATTTTTTCCTTTTTTCTGTTTTCTAATATTTCAGTAATACATTCATTACTTTTATTATTTATAAAATTATTTATAATCCCCCCAATTATCCTTGTAAAGAATTGGGCATTTAAAAGGCTAAGATTTCCAAAGAATTTTCTCATATTAGGTAATATGGAGGCTTACTTTTGTTTTGAAGTGATGCGTTTAAGTATAATAAGCCAGATTCTTACTATGAACATTTTTTTTTTTTTTTTTTTTTTTTTTTTTGCTGTACACGGGCCTCTCACTGTTGTGGCCTCTCCCGTTGCGGAGCACAGGCTCCGGACGCACAGGCTCAGCGGCCATGGCTCACGGGCCCAGCCGCTCCGCGGCATATGGGATCCTCCCAGACCGGGGCACGAACCCGTATCCCCTGCATTGGCAGGCAGACTCTCAACCACTGCGCCACCAGGGAGGCCCCTTACTATGAACATTTTTAAAATAATGTAGTTAATAAAAGGTTGGAGCAGAAAAAATTATTTTATGTAGTAAAAATTCTTAGTACTAATGGTACATAAGAGAAAGTGATTTTTTTATGTGTTATGTTCTGTTTCAGAAATACCAGAAAATTTTCACATTTGCTTCTCATATTAAGCAATACTTTTAATGAGCCAGTGCCTTGGGACCTTTACACCTGCTGTTTCCTCTACTTGGAATGCTCTTCCTTGCTTCTTCCTCCTTCCTCTAATGTATTCCTGCTACTTCAGTCTTGGCTTAAATTATTTTTGAGAAACTTGTCAAAACCCACCTCCCTAAAATCCGACCCCACATTTCCTACCTTCATCACAACCCAGTTTAAACTCCTGTTAGTTATTCTCAGGGCCCCTTCACTGCTTCATAATGTTCACCGTGGTTGTGAACATCAGTTCAATGTTTATTTCCCCCACTATTCCTTAAGCCTGATGAGGGCAGGACATGTGAGCATCTTGTTTAGCATTGTATTCTCTGCATCTGGCACAGTGCCTAGTACATAATAGTTAATAAATAGTACTTGTCAAATGAATTCCTTTAAATATTCACTTCACTTGCTTTTCCAAACTCTTCTTGGTATTATTTAATAATGGGATCTTTCCATTAGAGTAGTTATAACTTTAATATCATTAGTAGGTAAATAGCTGAATTAAGCAACTATGAGTTCCCACTAATTTGGAATATTTTTAGCTTTTTAACATTTGGGATGAGCTTCAGATGCTTCTTAGGGTATATGGTCACAGTACCTTTCTTAAATGATAAATAGTAGCTACAAGTGTTGACTATTCTGGTTGGCTATTTTAACCCCAGTAGATCCAGTGCCACCAATATAGTGCAGTACATGAGAGATATCGTGATAAGACCACAGCCAGAAATGGTCTTCTACTTTCTTCTTCTTCATTTTTAATATTTCTTTAGTTATTTACTTTGGCTGCGCCAGATCTTAGTTGCGGCATGCAGACTTCTTAGTTGCAGCATGCATGCGGGATCTAGTTCCCTGACCAGAGATTGAACCCCGGCCCCCTGCATTGGGAGCATGGAGTGTTACCCACCGAACCACCAGGGAAGTCCCTTCTTTTTAACCTTTTTACTTTTATAGTGTTGAAGTTTCTGTTTTCCTAATCCTTATTTGTAAAGCCCCAAATAAATAGCTTTTGTATAATGATTTATAGTGTTTAATGGGTCCAAAAAATAAAAACATACACAAAGTATTTTAACTGAACAGTTAGTCTTTCCAACTTTTCTAATAAAACTAAGTTATTATTATGTACTTGTGACCCACATGTAGGATGGTAGAAAAGAAAATTTTTCTAATGCACTGAGGTTATATATATTTAGCAACTACTTTTCTACTTATTAAACTACATGTTATGTTCTTTTACAGTTGAAACGATATGTCAGTAAACTTCGAAGCAAGAGTACAGTTTTCAAAAAGAAGCATCAGATAATAGCTGAATTTAAAGCTGAATTTGGTCTCTTGCAGAGGACAGAAGAACTTCTTAAGCAACGTCATGAAAATATTCAACATCAACTGGTAATACAGTGTTATCTTGGGGTTCTAAAAGTACAAATGCCAGGAGGTTTATAGGTTATAGCTTTTTACTGAGGTCATTGTTTTTATTAGAAAAACCATAAAATTATTCATTTTCTCTGATTAATTACAGAGATGACATAAAAGCTGATTTTTTGTATTTTACTGTCGCAGTAGGCACTAACTTTTTTATATGTTCTGACTTTGTGGTAATTAATAGAAGTTGAATTCTATTAAGTAGGTTTTTCTTTTGGTTAGCTAGTTAATATGACCAAAATGATCATACCAAGAGATTGACTATAAAATAATTTATTTATCGTGGCCTGCTGGGCAGAAATCTAAGCAGCCACTTCCAAGGAGCTTTGGAAAGAAGTATCCAGGGAGGGTTCTATATGGAAGTTTGCCTGCAGGCTTGTTCCTTATATATTTGTGCCTTGGTTGTCAGAAAAAAAGTTAAACCCAGAGAAATCCCTCTAGCAGCAAAGCCGTTCTCATCGTGGGTACCAGTTCTTCTGAGTTTTCTTGATTTGGCTTTTTTTTTTCTTTTACCCGTGGGGAAATGATTTCATCAGGATGTTGGCTTACCAGCTAGCAATAATCTGGTAGAGGTGAATGAAATTTCAACCAGTTGTAATTAGCTGGCAATATGAACTTTTCTGTCTCATGCTGTTGAATATTGTTTGCTTCTAGGGAATTTAAGATTGAAAATTTACAGTGCATCAAACATAGATTCTAACAGCACTAAACATAGATGGTAACAGAACTTTTAAAATTGATATGTAGTAACTGCATTATTGCTCACTTTAAAATATTTTCTCATTTTCATTGTGATTTCTTTGACCTATGGTTATTGCTTAAAACCAAACATTTGGGGATTTTCTAGTTACCTTTCTGTTATTGATTTCTAGCTTATTTCCGCTGTAACCAGGAAACTTACTCTGTGATTTCAGTCCTTTGAAATTTTTGAATGTTGCATTATGGCCCAGCATGTGGTCTGTTTTGATCATTGTTCCATGTGCAGTTGAGAAGAATATATATTCTGCAGTTGTGGGGGATGGTGTTCCATAAAAGTCAATTCAGTCCAGTACTTTAACCATGATACTCAAATCTTCCATGTTTCTTTTTTTTTTTTTTAACATCTTTATTGGAGTATAATTGCTTTACAATGGTATGTTAGTTTCTGCTTTATAACAGAGTGAATCAGCTATACATATACATATATCCCCATATCTCCTCCCTCTTGCGTCTCCCTCCCACCCTCCCTATCCCACCCCTCTAGGTGCTCAGAAAGCACGGAGCTAATCTCCCTGTGCTATGCGGCTGCTTCCCACTAGCTATCGATTTTACATTTGGTAGTGTATATATGTCCATGCCACTCTCTCACTTCGTCCCAGCTTACCCTTCCCTCTCCCCGTGTCCTCAAGTCCATTCTCTACATCTGCATCTTTATTCCTGTCCTGCTGCTAGGTTCTTCAGGACCTTTTTTTTTTTTTTAATGATTCCATATATATGTGTTAGCATACGATATATGTTTGTCTCTTTCTGACTTACTTCACTCTGTATGACAGACTCTAGGTCCATCCACCTCACTACAAATAACTCAATTTCGTTTCTCTTTATGGCTGAGTAATATTCCATTATATATATGTGCCACATCTTTATCCATTAATCTGTCAATGGATACTTAGGTTGCTTCCATGTCCTGGCTATTGTAAATAAAGCTGCAGTGGACATTCTGGTACATGACTCTTTTTGAATTATAGTTTTCTCAGGGTATATGCCCAGTAGTGGGATTGCTGAGTCATATGGTAATTCTATTTTTAGTTTTTTAAGGAACCTCCATACTGTTCTCCATAGTGGCTGTATCAATTTACATTCCCACCAACAGTGCAAGAGGGCTCCCTTTTCTCCACACCCTCTCCAGCGTTTATTGTTTGTAGATTTTTTGATGATGGCCATTCTGACTGGTGTGAGGTGATACCTCATTGTAGTTTTGATTTGCATTTCTTTAATGATTAGTGATGTTGAGCATTCTTTCACGTGTTTGTTGGCTATCTGTATATCTTCTTTGGAGAAATGTCTATTTAGGTCTTCTGCCCATTTTTGGATTGGGTTGTTTGTCTTTTTGATATTGAGCTGCATGAGCTGCTTGTAAATTTTGGAGATGAATCCTTTGTCACTTGCTTCATTTGCAAATATTTCCTCCCTTTCTGAGGGTTGTCTTTTCGTCTTGTTTATGGTTTCCTTTGCTGTGCAAAAGCTTTGAAGTTTCATTAGGTCCCATTTGTTTATTTTGATTTTCATTTCTCTAGGAAGTGGGTCAAAAAGGATCTTGCTGTGATTTATGTCATAGAATGTTCTGCCTGTGTTTTCCTCTAAGAGTTTTATAGTGTCTGGCCTTATATTTTGGTCTTTAATCCATTTTGAGTTTATTTTTGTGTATGGTGTTAGGGAGTGTTCTAATTTCATTCTTTTACATGTAGCTGTCCAGTTCTCCCAGCACCACTTATTGAAGAGGCTGTCTTTTCTCCATTGTATATTCTTGCCTCCTTTATCAAAAATAAGGTGACCATATGTGTGTGGGTTTATCTCTGGGCTTTCTATCCTGTTCTATTGATCTATATTTCTGTTTTTGTGCCAGTACCATACTGTCTTGATTACTGTAGCTTTGTAGTGTAGTCTGAAGTCAGGGAGCCTGATTCCTCCAGCTCCGTTTTTCTTTCTCAATATTATGTTGGCTACTCGGGGTCTTTTGTGTTTCTATATAAATTGTGAAATTTTTTTGTTCTAGTTCTGTGAAAAACGCCATTGGTAGTTTGATAGGGATTGCATTGAATCTGTAGATTGCTTTGGGTAGTAGAGTCATTTTCACAATGTTGATTATTCCAATCCAAGAACATGGTATATCTCTCCATCTGTTTGTATCATCTTTAATTTATTTCATCAGTGTCTTATAGTTTTCTGCATACAGGTCTTTTGTCTCCCTAGGTAGGTTTATTGCTAGATATTTTATTCTTTTTGCTGCAGTGGTAAATGGGATCGTTTCCTTAATTTCTCTTTCAGATTTTTCATCATTAGTGTATAGGAATGCAAGAGATTCCTGTGCATTAATTTTGTATCCTACTACTTTACCAAATTCATTGATTAGCTCTAGTAGTTTTCTGGTAGCGTCTTTAGGATTCTCTCTGTATAGTATCATGTCATCTGCAAACAGTGACAGCTTTACTTCTTCTTTTCCGATTTGGATTCCTTTTATTTCTTTTTCTTCTCTGATTGCTGTGGCTAAAACTTGCAAAACTATGTTGAATAATAGTGGTGAGAGTGGGCAACCTTGTCTTGTTCCTGATCTTAGTGGAAATGGTTTCAGTTTTTCACCATTGAGAACGATGTTGGCTGTGGGTTTGTCATATATGGCCTTTATTATGTTGAGTTTATTTCCTTCTATGCCTACTTTCTGGAGGGTTTTTATCATAAATGGGTGTTGAATTTTTTGAAAGCTTTTTCTGCATCTCTTGAGATTATCATATGGTTTTTATCCTTCAATTTGTTAATATGGTGCATCACATTGATTGATTTGAGTATATTAAAGAGTCCTTGCATTCCTGGGATAAACCCCACTTGATCATGGTGTATGATCCTTTTAATGTGCTGTTGGATTCTGTTTGCTAGTATTTTGCTGAGGATTTTTGCATCTATGTTCATCAGTGATACTGGCCTGTAGTTTTCTTTCTTTGTCTAGTTTTGGTATCAGAGCGATGGTGGCCTCATAGAATGAGTTTGGGAGTGTTCCTCTCTCTGCTATATTTTGGAAGAGTTTGAGAAGGATAGGTGTTAGCT
This sequence comes from Mesoplodon mirus, assembly GCF_964341445.2. Classification (NCBI taxonomy): domain Eukaryota; kingdom Metazoa; phylum Chordata; class Mammalia; order Artiodactyla; family Ziphiidae; genus Mesoplodon; species Mesoplodon mirus. Next base: position 8,593,723 of record NC_138989.1, read on the forward strand.
CTTCTCTAAATGTCTGATAGAATTCTCCTGTGAAGCCATCTGGTCCTGGGCTTTTGTTTGTTGGAAGATTTTTAATCACAGTCTAAGTTTTAGTGCTTGTGATTGGTCTGTTTATTTTTTCTATTTCTTCCTGGTTCAGTCTTGGAAGGTTGTGCTTTTCTAAGAATTTGTCCATTTCCTCCAGGTTGTCCATTTTATTGGCATATAGTTGCTTGTAGTAATCTCTCATGATCCTTTGTATTTCTGCAGTGTCAATTGTTACTTCTCCTTTTTCATTTCTAATTCTATTGATTTGAGTGTTCTCCCTTTTTTTCTTGATGAGTCTGGTTAATGGTTTATCAATTTTGTTTATCTTCTCAAAGGACCAGCTTTTAGTTTTATTGATCTTTGCTATTGTTTCCTTCATTTCTTTTCCATTTATTTCTGATCTGATCTTTATGATTTCTTTCCTTCTGCTAACTTTGGGGGTTTTTTTGTTCTTCTTTCTCTGTTTGCTTTAGGTGTAAGTTTAGGTTGTTTATTTGAGATGTTTCTTGTTTCTTGAGGTAGGATTGTATTGCTATAAACTTCCCTCTTCAAACTGCTTTTGCTGCATCCCATAGGTTTTGGGTTGTCGTGTTTTTATTGTCATGTATTTCTAGGTATTTTTTGATTTCCTCTTTGATTTCTTCAGTGATCTCTTGGTTATTAAGCAGTGTATTGTTTAGCCTCCATGTATTCATGTTTTTATTTATATTTTCATCTGCTTATTCCATCAGTTATTGAAAAAGATGTTTTAAAGTATCTATGATCGGGCTTCCCTGGTGGCGCAGTGGTTGAGAGTCTGCCTGCTGATGCAGGGGACATGGGTTCGTGCCCCAGTCCGGGAAGATGCCACATGCCACGGAGCGGCTAGGCCCGTGAGCCATGGCCACTGAGGCTGCTCATCCGGAGCCTGTGCTCCACAACGGGAGAGGCCACAACAGTGAGAGACCCACGTACTGCAAAAAAAAAAAAAAAAAAAAGCTATAATCTTTATCCTTTTAGTTCCATCAGTTTTTGCTTTACATCTTTTCTTAAGCTGGGTTCCTTAGAAGCAGAGCCTGAGAGGGGACTACTTGGTGCAAGTGATTTACTGAGGTGGGGAGTACCTTCAGAAGAAAGGGAATGAGGCAAACTGATGGAGCAGCAGAAAAAAGCCAAGCAAGGATGTATCCCCAACTGAAAACAGCTTCATTTTGATCCCATGAGGAACTTTGGAGCACACATTGCACCATGGAGTTGATTCCACCTTGAGGCAAGGGGGCTGGCCTTTTATCCTCCCATATCAGTCAGTCATTGGCTATGGCACGGTATCACCTTCTAGATGAGGCAGCCCCCATTGGGTTAAGGGCATGTTCTGGAGAAGGGGGCGTCTGTGAGCCATTAGCAGTCAACGCTCATTGCAGCGTGCAGGTGAGGTTTGAGCAGAGCACCAACAACATCCACTCTAAGCCACCCCTTGACCTACTGAGATCTACTTGTTTCTCACATTGAAGTCAATCCATCCTGGTATAGTGTATACAGGATTACAGTTGGTCAAAAGTTCTAGGAAAATGGGAGGGTTAGGAGGACAAATGAAAACTCTCTTTGCTTCATTTGGGCCCAAGGACATAATTGATACTCAATATCTCCTTCCTCTGCCATCCATCCTAGATTCCCCACACCTTTGGCTAGCACCTCCAGTGGTCTATCAGGGGTCCCCAACTCCTGGGCCATGGACTGGTACTGGTCTGCAGCCTGTTAGGAACTGGGCCGCACAGCAGGAGGTCAGCGGTGGGCGAGCCAGCGAAGCTTCATCTGCCGCTCCCCGTCGCTGGCATTATCACCTGAACCATCCCCCCGACCCCCACCCTCCGCCGTCTGTGGAAAAATTGTCTTCCACAAACCTGGTCCCTGGTGCCAAAAAGGTTGGGACTGCTGGATGACTCAATTGGTGGGATGACTCAGTCCCTCATCCTTAAGAGGTATGAGATTCTAGTACAATGCCCTTATCAGGCTGTGGTTGCTAAACTTACCCATTTACTGTTAAAACTGGGCATGAGAGTACCAAGATATGCCCTAATGGATCACCTGAATACCAAACTTATTCCTATCTGTCCCTCATTATATAGCAGCATCTGTATATCCTTAACATGTTCTGCCAATAAATCGCTCTTTTCTTTGCCTGCTGGTCTGTGGGCATGAGGAGCCCAAGTGACAAGATGGTAAGCAGAGCATTAAGTTTAAAGGGCTTCTCAATGTGCCTTCTGGTGGAAGCATGTGCCTTATGGAAACCAGAACATTTATACCCACAGAGCCTGAAGTTGTCAAGAAGGGAAGCATAATTCCCTGTGGATGAGTGGGAATTCTGGTGAGTGATAACACTCATACTTTCATCTCATGGTTCCAAGACCCATGTAATTTTGGGTCTTTGGATCTATTTGGAACACAACACCATGTAATGGGCATTGGTTTAAGATATACACTCCATCATGAAGAACAGAACTTATCTTCACAGGCCATGAATTCCAAGCTGGCACCTTAGCTGTACGTTCATAGGGCCCTTCCACTATTCAGTCAGCCCATTAGCTTTCTGGATGGTGTGTGGTACAGTGACTGAATCCTGTGGTCATGTTCCCATCGCCATACCTACTTTGCCATAAAGTAGGTCCCTTGGTCTCAGGTGATACTATGTGGGATTCTACATCAGTAGACCAGACATTCTGAGCCTTTGGTTAGTGGTGCTGCCTAAAGCACTGTGGGCAAGAAAAACAAACCCTTACCCAGAATATGGGTCAGTCTCATTCAGGATGAAGTGTTGTTCTTTTCAAGGTAGAAAGAATCTGGTGTTATCAAATTGCCACTAAGTAGATGATCAGTTTCCTCAAGGGATGATTCCATACCCAGAACTCAGGATTGGTCTCTGTTGCTGCTAGCTCAGACACTTGGCAGTAGCATTAGCTAGATGAGCATTAGTGAGAGAGCCCATGTTATTTGGTCCATACTTAGCCTCCACCTCTGCCAACATAGCCATTCTGTTCATGAGCCCATTGTCCACACTCTGGGTGGCCAATGACAGAGGCTGGCTGACATCTACTGTCAGCCTTTTTGGCCTTTTTGGAAAGACCAAATCATCCTTTCCACTCGGCTGCTGAGTGCCTCTTCTGCTGTGGACATTGTCCAGTGGCCATATACATGTGATGAAGAGATCTTCACACTTAGTGTTAACTCTTATAGCTCGATCCAAATGCCTCTCCCCGAGACCTCCTTGTCCCCAGTCATTCAGTCTTGCTATCTTGCTTCCTCCAGGCCCCTGACCCAACAAGCTAAGCCATTTGCCACTGCCCAGAAGATAAAAGATAATCTGGGGTGCTAAGGTTCTCAAGTGAGCCTATCCAGTTATCCCCATTTCAGACTCAGCACTCTTTCCCTTCCCTCTCAGAGCCCTGACTTTGACATAGGATACGTTCAGCCTTCTCTGAAGTTTGGCCAGTCTCACAATTTAAGTCCTGTCCGTGGTTTTCAGCTCTCTCTGCCCCATAGCCACAGGAAATGAGGGTTTCTTTAAAGCTCCTAAGGAGGTTCTCTGACTTACCACTTTGCTTTAAATTACTGATTAATGGATTTGAGCCTGTCATTTGAGCTTAGCAACAGCCACCCCAATTTCATAGTCCTTATAGTTACTATTTCTTCATGCTTCTCGAACACCAGCAACACTGTACCAGCTAGTATGTTCCTGTGATAGTTGAGGTCCTCCAAGAAGCATATGCCCAGATTGGATTAGATGTACAAGAGATTTATCGGAGGAAGCCTTTGTGAAGGGTAAAGGGAATTGAGCAGCAGGCGGCAGGGAAAGCCTTTAGGCTCTAAATGCCTTTAGGCTCTTCTGTGAAGGAAGAAGAAGGAAGGAGGATTGGAGAGGAAGAGCCTTAGACTGTAAGCACAGTTTTAAGGAAGTTTTGGTTGGGATGATGGGGAGTTCCTGAGCCAGTCACCAATTAGAGGATTTCCCAGTCAGGCAGGAATGGGTCAGCCTCTGGCTGGGAACAGCCTGGGGGAAGCATGGCCTTGGTGTGAACGTGATGGTGGATCCAGAGGGGCAGCAGTTATGGCTGTCAGTCAGCTTTGTTCCTCTCAGCAAACTCTCTTGAAGGAGAGTCAAGCCTTCCATTGTCATGCCCACCATAATCCCTTCCACCTATATTCTGCCCTAGTTCACCAGCCTTAGCAATTGTACTGCTATAACATGCCTAGGACTAACGATACTCTGCTTGCCCCCAATGATAGGGCTCTCAGTTCCATTCACCCTGTGAGTGATCCTACCTTAGAAGCCCATCCTTGTAGTTTGGTCAGGTTCTCTAGAAGCAGAACCGGAAACAAGAATTCTTATTCCTCCTCATATGATAAATTCAGTGAGTGCTCTTAGGAAAAAAGATGAAGCAAGAGGAAAAAGTGGAATCAGCTGGAGTCCAATTTCATTCTGATTGCATAAGGAGCTCTGGAGCATAAATTGCATCACAAAGTTGGTCTCATCTTTAGGCAGGAGGGCTACCCCTTTGGACCCCTGTGTCAGTCAGTAATTTGCTATGGACTCTCTTACTACCACCCAAGAAGTGGTGTGATACAGTTCCTGGTAAACCAGGGGTACACTTTGAAGAAGGGACAGCTGTAAACCATCAAAATACCGATTCTCACAACAGCTGGGGGATGGTACACTGACACAGTAAGCAGAGCAGGGCAGAGCGCCCACAGCATCCACTGCAAATATCCTGAGATTAGTCCAGACAGATTCATTTTAGTTATCTTCCTATTGGCAGTGTTAGACATAGTTCATAACTCCCTCTTCCTGTAAAATGTTTCTTTACTTGTCTTCTAGCACACTGCACTCTCCTTGTTTTTCCCTTACTAACACTCCTGTTCCTACTCCATGGCGGATTTCTTCTCATTTCTCCAAAGCCTAGATGTTTGAGTTCCCCAGGCTTAGGCCTTGGATCTCTTCTCTACCCTCACTCCCTTGGTGATCTTATTCTCTTATGGCTTTAAAGATATTGTCTATGCAGACAACTCACAAATTTGTATCTCCAGCCTAGATTGCTTCTCAAATTCCAGTCTTGTATGTGCAACATCTTGAACTCTCTTGGATTTCTACTAGAGATTTCAGATGTTTAACATGTCCAAAACTAAACTTCTGATCTTTACAACTCCCTCACCTGTTCCTCCCAAGTCCTCCTCATCTCAACAAATGGGCACTCCATCCTCTCAGTTCTTCAGGCTGAAAACCTTGGAGTCATTCTTTACCCACTTTCCCTCATACCCTACATCTAACCTGTCATAATATCTTGTTGGATCTATCTTCAAAATATATACAGAACCACTTCTCATCACCTCTGCTGCCCCCACCTGATTCATGCTACCATCATCTCTAACTTGAATTATTGGAATCGTCTTCTAACTGGCTTCTCTGCCCCTACCCTTGCCCCTCTATAGTTTGATCTCAGCACAGATGTTAAAGTCTTTGTTTAAAAATTCCTTTACTCTGAGGACTTCCCTGTGGTCCAGTAGTTAAGACTCCATGCTTCCAATGCAGAGAGCACAGGTTCGATCCCTGGTTGGGGAACTAAGATCCCACATGCCGTACAGTGCGGCCAAAAAAAAAAAATTCCTTTACTCTGAATCTTCCAACAAGCCTCCCATTTCATTTAAAATAAGTCCAAGCTCTTTCACTAGCCTAAAACATAAGATAATGATATAATTTATCATCGAAACTAGGACACTTTTGAGAATGAAAAAGACAATAGATGTAAGCTGAGACTATTGCAGCAAACCAGCTGAGTCCTGTATGATCCCTCCCCAACCTCCACCTCATTCTCACTCCATTTTGAGCTCCTCCCATCTAGCTATTTCTTGAAAAAGTCAGGTATGCTCCTACCTCATGTCTTTTGCACTTGCTGATCTCCTGCATATCTCTTTGGCTTGCTCCCTCTCTTCCTTTAGGACTTTACTAGGTGTCATCTTCTCAGGAAGACCTTCTCTAACCACCCTGTTTTTTAAGATTCCAACCCCACTCTTACCTCACACTATATGTATTTTACTTGTTTACCTATTGCCCGTTTACTCTCACTAGAAGTTAGCTCTGTTTTGTTCACTGCAGCATATCTGGTGTCTAGTTCAGCATATCTAGAACTGTACTTGGCACATTAAGGTATATAATAAATATTGGATGAGTGAGCAAATATGTACAGTTGATCACTTGAGAATTCATTCATTCACCAAATATTTAGTGAGTGCATCCTATGTTTTAGATTCTGTGCCAACTGCATAGCATTATTCTAAAGTCTAAAATTATAATTACTTCCTATGCACCTGAAGATACCATAGTAAAACTTAGTATAAGTTTATAACATATAAAGGAACGTAATTATTGTTGAAGTCAATAAAGATTGTTCTTTAGGATTTAAACTACTTTATTTTATTTACGACTTTATTGTTACCTATTAAATCTATATACTTCTTATGCTTCTATATACTTCTTATGGAATCATCAAGGTTTTGACACCCATTTTGTGGACCCCATTTTTTACACCTATTTTATTCTTTACTTTTAGCAAACTATTGAGGAGAAAAAGGGTATATCTGGATATAGTTACACCCAAGAAGAGCTAGAAAGAGTATCCGCCCTGAAGAGTGAAGTTGATGAAGTGAAAGGACGAACACTGGATGACATGTCTGAAATGGTGATTACACAGGCTTTGTTTGTTTATTTGTTTTATTGTCTACCTCTGAGGCAGATATTTTTGTGTTCTGTTTTCAGTGAAACATTCAAATTTTCATTTCTGTGCATTGTTTTCTTTACATTCTTTCATCTGTCTTTATCACTCTCTTTTGAATTTTCCATTCTAATGAGGTTGTAAAGAGGTTGTTCAATTTTGTGGTTTTTGAAATGTGTAAAAGTTACATAGCATTGAGAATTACCTGGCAGTCTAGTGATTAGGACTCTGTGCTTCCATTGCAGGAGGCACGAGGTCAGTCCCTGGTCAGGGAACTAAGATCCCGCATGCTGCACAGCTCAGCCAAAAAAAAAAAAAGTTACATGGTATTAAAGAAATATTTAATATAAAAAAACAAGTTTTCCCAAATCATGCTACTTAAATTAATACAATTATTTCATTTTTGTGTATGTCCTTAGTATCTTTCTGTATTCAGGACTGCTGTTCAGCCAGAATGCACGGATACAGCTTCATCAGGCATTAAAATGTTGAAATCTTTCACTACTTATTGGTAAATAGCTGCTGCCCCAAACTCTCAGAGTACCCACCTCCACCTGTCTTGTCCACATTCGTCCCAGAACCCTCTGGATTTCACCACATTCTAACTCCTATAAAGATGAACATTTAGTACAGCAGAGGCCTCCAAGACCCTGTTCATCTCTGTGGCTGATGTCCATTCTGATTGGTCATTACTTATGCCTTTTGGGTTATTAAGTATTTTGAATATCACTTCGTCTATGTTTATGTGTATTTTATATAACCTACATAATTATATACTTTTTACATAATACAAAGCTGTATAAAGGCAACTTTGTAATTTATTTTAGTTATTCAGTGCTAGATTGTAAATATTTTCCCATAATGGTTTGCAGTGTTAATAATTGACATTTTGAACAGTTAAGTGATATTCCTTCTTATTGAGGAATCAATACTTACTAAATGACTTTCCCACTGTTTGACATTGAAGTAATTTATAGTTTTTTTCACTCATATATAACACTTCAATAAATATCTTTATGGTATTTTTGTTCTTTTGAATTCTTTTCTTAGATGTCATATATTTTGTTTAAATGACAGGTAAAAAGACTAAATTCTCTGGTATCTGAAAAGAAATCAGCTCTAGCTCCAGTTATAAAAGAACTACGACAATTGCGTCAGAAATGTCAAGTAAGTGAATTTAATTTTGTGATACTTTTTTTTTTAACATCTTTATTGGAGTATAATTGCTTTACAATGGTGTGTTCATTTCTACTTTATAACAAAGTGAATCAGCTATACATATACATATATCCCCATATCTCTTCCCTCTTGCATCTCCGTCCCACCCTCCCGTCCCACCCCACTAGGTGGTAATTTTGTGACACTTGTTTTTTTTTTTTTTTGGCGGTACGCAGGCCTCTCACTGTTGTGGCCTCTCCCGTTGTGGAGCACAGGCTCCGGACGTGCAGGCTCAGCGGCCATGGTTCACGGGCCCAGCCGCTCCACAGCATGTGGGATCCTCCCAGACCAGGGCACGAACCTGTGTCCCCTGCATCAGCAGGCAGACTCTCAACCACTGTGCCACCAGGGAAGCCCTTGTGATACTTTTAATACTCTCTCTTGTTCAGATGTATTAGTTAGAATCCCAAATATTTTACTTGGGTAATTTCTGGAAATAAATTATTATTTTTTATATGATTCTACAAAAGAGAATAATAATGTGAACTACAACAGTTTTTGTTTATTTTATGCTGTTTGTTTTGTCATAAATTTTTGGCGGGGGCAGAGGAGAGAAGGAGAGGAAGGAGTTTAAGCTAAAATCACAAGTACAGCCAAATGAGATTTTTGCTTTAAATCATACTCATGTCATAGTTATGAAGTCACATTCTTCTGTGGCCAGGTAAAAGTTCAGAGTCTGCCAACGAGTGGTGACAAGTTAATGTTAGATTAATGAACTTGCTTTGCTGGGGAGCAGGGTGGGGGGCAAACCATGATGGCTTATGATTAAGTGATGAAATACAGTTACTTGGAAGCTAATTCCAGGCACTGCTTTAAAGATAAACTGTGAGAAGGTAAATGCCCCCCACAAATCCAGATCAGGTGGCCTTCGCCGTTTGTCATTAACAATTGTTATTTTATCATTCTCCACGTAGTAATTTTAGGTTTGAATATGAGCTGTACTGCATGTGCCTAAGGATGGAACTATAAAACTCGTCATGAATGCCATCCATCAGAGTCAGGGAAGCAGAGTGAGAAATCACATGGACTTTGAAATCAGATGGATATTGTTTCCTTTTTTATAGAAAATGCCGTGGAGTCTGAGACAGGTTGAGTGACTTATCCAAAGAGAGAAGTAGGAAGTGAGAGAGTTGGGGCTTGACTCTAGCATCTCTAGCATCTTATTTTAAATCTCCTGCTTATTTCATTATACACTCCTGCTGCCACGAAAGAAATGGAAGAGACAAGTCCCTGTTCTCTGGGGTTCATACTGTCATAGGTGAGATGGAACAAACACATGAGGAAATTAGGAAAAACAAAAGATAACCCAACCTAAGAACAATATAGAAAAAATATAATCAGAATCATATACTTAACTGATAAGGAAAAGGGAAGGAAATGAAGGAAGTAAGGAAATGAAATGATTGTCAGGAAAGGAAGATTTCAGAAAGGAGATTTTTGAGCAAGGTTTTCAGATTGAGGACATCAAGGACTGTTTTCATGGGTACTTTCTAAAGAATTGATTTTCTTAATGCTTTTCTTGAGTCAGCAACTTGCAGACAAAAGGGAACACTTATATGTATTTCTGGTGATGGTAAAATTTCTCCCTAATAGTAAAAATAAAATATATAATAAAATAAAATATAGTAAAATAAATCTGTTTGTAAATACAGACGTACTTCACTTTATTACATTTTTTACAAATTAAAGGTTTGTAGCAACCCTGTGTCAAGTAAGTCTATCAGTGCCGTTTTTCCAACAACATTTGCTTACTTCATGTCTCTGTGTCACATTTTGGTAACTCTTGCAATATTTCAAACTTTTTCATTATTATATATTTGTTATGGTAATCTGTGCTCAGTGATCTTTGATGTTACTATTGCAAAAAGATTGACTTGCTGAAGACTCAGATGGTGGTTAGCATTTTTTAGCAATAAAGTATTTTAAAATATATACATTTTTAGACATAATGCTATTACACACTTAATAGATTACAGTGTAGTGTAAACATAAGTTTTATATGTACTGGGAAACCAAAAAATTCATGTGATTCGCTTTATTGCAATATTCACTTTTTTGCAGTGGTCTGGGGCAGAACCCACAATATCTCTAAGGTATGCCTGTAGTTCTTTTATTAAGTCCATTTACATTTTAAATGAGGAGTTTTATTGAAAGGATATTTAGAACATTAAAGGAAATATGCTGTTTTGGAAATCCAAGGATCAGAACTATAGTCTCTCTGGAGCAGGCAGAGGTACTATACTTCTCTACCCGAGCATTTTGGCTCAGGGAAGCTTCAGGAACCTTAGTGGGAGCTTATGGATAATGATGATGAATGTGATAGTAATAGCATTTATCAAGTGCTTTCTGTGTGCCAGGCACTGTTACATTACTCATTCAGGCCTCGTAAGCACCCAGTTAGATAAACCACCCTTTACACGAATGAGCAAATAAAGGCACAGAGGGGTAAAGGACTTGCCCAAGGTTACACAGCTGGTAAATGGCAGAGCCAAGTTCTTCATACTCATACTACACCAATAACATGACTCAGTGAATCACTCTGTATTGGCTTCTCACTGTGCCTGCCACCAGCTGTGTGTCTGCCTATGTTTCTTTTCTCCATCTTTTAGTTTCTCCCCATTCTTTGGATTGGCATGCTTGTAACCTTAGCTCGCTTAGGGCTCCTCATTGTTCATATGTCACACTGTAGCCTTTCTCTCTACATACATGTTGAAGTTTTCACTATAACTGCCCTGTTTTCTCTGCCTTTTCTAATTTAAACTCCTGGTGCAGCTCCTCTCTTTTGGGGGCAGTTTTCCACACCAGACTACCTCAGAGATTACTGGCTATCCTCAGGTCAGACCGAGGATCCATCCTTAGTGTAACCGCTATGCTTGTGGGTAAGGATCAGAAGAAAGGAGGGTGATATGGTACTAAATATGGCTGCCTAGAGAATTTTCCTTCTGGAGAGGCTATGGGTACTTTGGGTACTTTACTTCAGGGGTCCCCAACCCCCGGGCTGCAGACTGCTACTGGTCTGTGGCCTGCCCAGAGAAGGAGGTGAGCAGCAGGCAAGCGAATGAAGCTTCATCTGCCACTCCCCATCGCTGGCATTACCACCTGAACCATCCCCCACCCTGCCCTGGTCCATGGAAAAATTGTCTTCCTTGAAACTGGTCCCTGGTGCCAAAAAGGTTGGGGACTGCTGCTTAACATCTTTACTACACCACCCATTATCCTTTTATTAACAGCTGAACAGTGTTCATCTTTATATCTTATCCTTGTCCTCTTTATACTTTTTCTACATGGTTGGAATGGCAGTATACATTGCATTTAGTTACTTTATGGTTCTATTCAGTTAATATATTTCCCTTGTTTGCCATAGTCTTTATAATTATTCTTTTCAACAAATAAAAGTGACATCAAGGGCTTCCCTGGTGGTGCAGTGGTTGAGAGTCCGCCTGCCGATGCAGGGGACACGGGTTCATGCCCCGGTCCGGGAAGATCCCACATGCCGCGGAGCGGCTGGGCCCGTGAGCCATGGCCACTGAGCCTGTGCGTCCGGAGCCTGTGCTCTGCAACGGGAGAGGCCACAACAGTGAGAGGCCCGCGTACCGCAAAAAAAAAAAAAAAAAAAAAAGTGACATCAAGTGCCTTTTGATAGCCTAAGTTAGAGGGAATGAAGTCCCAAACTAGTGTTGGTGGAAGGAATGGACAAGAAGGAATAGATCTGAATGGTATATGGAAGAACACTAATTACGGACAAGGGAACAAGAGATAGCAAAATAAGTTTGAGGTTTGAAACCACTAACAGTACACATTAGGGATGAGGAAGAGCTAGTTTTGGTGGTAGCAGTGGGCGAAGAAGAGGAGAAATGATGAATTTCTTATAGACACTTCAAAGTTAGTATCCAGCAAGAGTTCAGGAGAAGATATCGGGGCTCAAGTTGAAGTGTGTAATCATCTGCCTAGATGTGATGTTTGATCACAGCTCAGGAGAAGATGCAGTTACCAAAAAGAACATGGAGTAAGACTAGATGAAGTCTGAGAAGACTTCAGGAAAGACCCTCTTGGGTTTTGGTTTAATACTATATGATACAAATGAAATTACTTCCTGTACTTAGAGTTTATTTTTGTTTTTTGTGTTTGGGGTTTTTTTTTTTTGCCACAACACGCAGCTTGTGGAATCTTAGCTCCCCGACCCTGGGTGGACCCTCAGCAGTGAAAGCACGGAGTCCTAACCACTGGACCACCAGGGAATTCTCTATTTTGGGAGTTAAAAAAATTTGCTATTGAGGTCCTTACAGTAATATCTACCAGAGTTGTGAGTGTCTGGTTTATAGAACCACGTTTAGAACAACGTAGTTGTTCAATAAATATTTGTTGAATTCATTAACAGAACATTTTTTAAAGTATTTTAAAAATCAAGTATAAATATAAGTGGCAAGAATCTTCTAGAGCTAGAAGCAGACCTCTACAGAATTATATAAATAATTATTATTGAGCCCTCACAGTGTTCTCTTAATGCTTTCTCATTCATGCATTTAATATTCACAACTATAAAATATTTTCAGATTGTTCTTAGATAAGGAAATTGAGGCTGAGAAGTCACTTGTTTAAGATGACTTAAGTGTTGGCACAAGGACTCAAACTGCAGTCTCTGTGAGTTCAAAGCCCTCTTCCTCTCTACTGTGCCATTCTGCTCCACACTTGTTAATTGTTTTGAAATATATTGATAATTTATTAGTTCAATAAAAGAACCATTTAATGTATGAAACTAAACTGTGCCATCTGTCAGTGTTGGGCCATTTAGGGCATATGTCACATAGATTTAGGATAAGCTTTATCCTAAATGTCAGCATGTGAAAAGCAAAGGCTACCAATTGTGCTAAATATAGGGAGACAATATAGATAGAATGATTTAAGAACATGGGCTAGAGAATCAGGTAGACCCTAGATAACCTTGGGTAGATGACTTCATCTCTATAAACTTCAGTTTCCTCACCTGTAAACTAGTCCCTTCTTAATAGGGTGGTTGTAAAATTAAATAACACATATAAGGTACTTTGCAACAGCAATGACTAATACATAAGGACTTTTTAAAAAGGTATTTATCATTATAACTATTAAAAATGGTTTTAAAGGAAGGAATACTATATTGCTTTTCAATTGTTTTCTAAGTAAAATCATATACCAGATCTTTAATTCTGTAAAGTCATTTATTATAGGAACTTCCCTGGTAGTGCAGTGATTAGGAATCTGCCTGCCAATGCAGGGGACAGGGGTTCAAGCCCTGGTCCGGGGAGATTCCCACATGCCACAGAGCAACTAAGCCTGTGCACCACAACTACTGAGCCAGTGCTTTAGAGCCCATGAGTCACAACTACTGAGCCCATGTGCTACAACTACTGAAGCCCACACACCTAGAGCCCGTGCTCCATAACAAGAGAAGCCACAGCAATGAGAAGCCTGCGCACCACAACAGAGAACAGAGTAGTCCCTGCTCACTGCAGCTAGAGAAAGCCCGTGCGCAGCAACGAAGACCCAACACAGCCAAAAATAAATTAAAAATAAATAAATAAATTAGAAAAAAAGTCATTTCTTGTAATAATGTAACCAGAACCTGAAGTTCATTTTTATACGATTTAACTAGATTTCTCTGTATGTCAAGTACTTCTTGCCTCTTCCATTACAAAGAAATATAGCTGTCTCACTACTATTCTCAAATAATACAACTCTCCAGTTCTTAACACATTCATCAAGTCAAGGGGCACCTAGGTCCTCTAAGCATTTTCATCTCTGTCTTCTGCCATGTTGAAAAGTAATGGGTACTGAGTTTCAGTTTTAGAAGATGAAGAGAGTTCTGGAGATGGATGGTGGTGATGGTTGCACAGCAGTGTGAAGGTACTTAATGCCACTGAACTGTACACTTAAAAATGGTTTAAGTGATAATTTTAATTTTATGTATATTTTACCATAATTTAAAAAATCTGAGAGTACAGAACTTGTCCACATTTTCATTAACTTTTCAGTTTTTTTAAATGTTTGAATTCAGTGCAGTTGGTGAGTCCTTGATGCTCATTTTGCTTAGCTCCATGTGTTAATCTCCCAGATCCATGTATAGTTCTTTTGTTTTGTTTTTTTTGGCTGCTTTGTGTCTTCGTTGCTGTGCGCGGGCTTTCTCCCGTTGCGCCGAGCGGGGGCTACTCTTCATTGCGGTGCACGGGCTTCTCATTGCAGTGGCTTCTCTTGTTGGGGAGCACAGGCTCTAGGCGTGCGGGCTTCAGTAGTTGTGGAGCGCGGGCTCAGTAGTTGTGGCTTGCGGGCTCTAGAGCGCAGGCTCGGTAGTTGTGGTGCATGGGCTTAGTTGCTCCGCGGCACGTGGGATCTTCCCGGACCAGGGATCGAACCCATGTCCCTGCGTTGGCAGGCAGATTCCTAACCACTGCACCACCAGGGAAGTCCCTATAGTTCTATTTTTACCCAGAAACTTTTCTAATAAAAAGTATACTGAAAAAACAAGCTGCTTCATTGACTTTAAGCTGTTGCCGAATATTAACTGAAATTTGTAATTGTTCTCTGCTTTGAATGGTGTTTATTTTTAACTTGTGTAAGTATATTTAACACTCAAAACTACACAGATGGGGCTTCCCTGGTGGCGCAGTGGTTGAGAGTCCGCCTGCTGATGCAGGGGACACGGGTTTGTGCCCTGGTCCGGGAAGATCCCACATGCCGCGGAGCGGCTAGGCCCGTGAGCCATGGCCACTGAGCCTGCGCGTCCGGAGCCTGTGCTCTGCTACGGGAGAGGCCACAACAGTGGGAGGCCCGTGTACTGCAAAAAAAAAAAAAAACCTACACAGATGTATTATCATGTTTAGGAAATTTTATAGTGAAGTGTTAGTACATTTCCATTCTTTTTATTTGCATTTTGTTATACATTTGAATATTCATAACTTTGAAAATTGTTTAAAAATCTCAAGACTTTGAAAATCACAACTTATATTTATCTAAATCTTTTATAATTATTTAGAATTAGATGGCGTCTTGAAAATCTTCATGTTTGTTTTTTTAGATGCCATTCCATAAATTATATGTAATTAAATGACATAATACATATAATTGCTAATATATGGGAAAAAGCTAAAATACTTGTTTTGGAGTATATATACAATGTGGTAATTATTGATTTCACTGAAATATTTCTTGTTGATTGCTTTTTCTTATAGAAGTAAAACCATGCTCTTGGCCAGAATTCAAACTGTAAGGAATTGGTTAAGGGAAAGAATAGAAATTATTCCTCTCTCTACACCCCACCCCTAGCATACTCCCTGGAAATAATAACTGATAACAGTTCCTTATATATTTTCCAGAAATTTTCTGAAAATTCATGAATGGATAATTATTTATTGGCTACCTGAAGTTTGATCTCCACACCTTTGTTCTACTCTCTAAAAAAAAACAAAGGCTTTTTTTTTGGCGGGGTGCCAGAAGTCAACTCTGACTGATATTAATGTTTGCTTCCTTTTGTTTGCATTTGCCTGCTATACTTTTGCCCATCTTTTGCTTTCAGCTTTTAAAAATTTACCTTGTTTTAGGTGTGTCTCTAAATAGATCTTGAACTGTGTTTTGTGTTGTGACATAATCTGAAAGGTTTATTTTAATAAATAAGTTTAGCCAATTCATATTTATTGGTATGCAGACATATTTGGTCTTTGTGCATTTTATGTTTTGCTTCTGACTTTAAAGCCTATAAAAATAAATTCCTCGGGCTTCCCTGGTGGCGCAGTGGTTGAGAGTCCACCTGCCGATGCAGGGGACATGGGTTCATGCCCCGGTCCGGGAAGATCCCACATGCCGCAGAGCGGCTGGGCCCGTGAGGCATGGCCACTGAGCTTGTGCATCCGGAGCCTGTGCTCCACAACGGGAGAGGCCACAACAGTGAGAGGCCCGCATACAGCAAAAAAAAAAAAAAAAATTTAATAAATAAATAAATTCCTCTGTTCATCTCTGTGTCTGTGTCTCTCTCTCTCATATTTTCTGGCTCTGGTTTTGCTCTACTGGTTATATCTGTAATGCCACCATTAATCATCCATTTCTGTTGATAATATGTATTAATCCCCACTATGACTAGTGATGAAATTGGTATTTTTCCTCTAACTTCTCCTTCCCTCTGCTTTAGCACCTGATTTTGGTCATTTGTATTGTCTTTCTTACTGTTTGCCTTTATACTTGTAATATGCTTATACTATGACTTGATTCATCAGGTTTAAATGATATCTTTTGACATTCCCCCATCCATCCCCAGCAATTAAAAATTGAGGGAGCTGGTTTATTCATTCTACCTTCCACCTTCTTTTCCCGTTCCCCTCCCTGCAGGTTTTATGGTATCGTGTCTACATTGTCAGGGCATATAACATTTATGTTCTGTTCTATTATCCTAGTTCCCACTTTTGTCTTTAGTATTATACCTGTACTTGTCAGATTCAGTGCTCATTAACACTGCTCTCACTGTCCATTTTCCTACTTTTTATTGTCTCTCATTTGTTTTCTAGTAGAGTCCTCAAAGCTTAGTAGAGCAATATTACCTGATGAGTTCTTGCAAATCTAGAGTTTGTTGCCTTAAATATTTCAACAACTGCCTGATAGAGCATAAAAACCCTTACATCATGCTTCCTTTCCTTGAGGATTTTTAAAGTGTAGCTCCACAGTCTTTGAGAGTTAAGTGTGGCCATGGAGAGAGCTGAGGCCAACATAATTTTTTTAGTGACTTGATCCGGAAAAGAATGTATTTTCCAGTTGTTGAGTGCTGGGTTCTCCATGTGTTTGTCAGATCAAGCTTCTTAAATGTGTTGTTCAAAACTTCCTGGTGAATGGGGACTTGTGGTGTAATGAATATAGAGTTTCAGTTTTGCAAGGTGAAAAGAGTTCTGGAGATTGGTTGCACAATAATGTGAATGTTTTTAATACAGCTGAACTGTAGCCTTAAAAATGGTTAAAATGGTAAATTTTGTGTGTATTTTACCACAATTTAAAGATTCCTAGTTTTTAAAAAAAACACTTAAAATTATTCATTTTCTCATTATTTTATGACTCTTTATTCCTTGCAGTGCTTTTTGTCTAGGAGCCTTATTTTGTCTGCTATTAACGTAAGTGTGGCAGCTTTCTTACGATTAGTGTTGCTTGGTATGTCTTTTTATTTGTTCACTTTCAGCTTTCTATGTCCTTATTTTTGTCCTATGTAAGTCTCATAAATAGCATATAGTTGGATTTTGTGTGGATATAGTTTCTTACATCCAGTTTGAGAATCTTTTTTAAAGAAAATTTTTATTTGAGTATAGTTGCTTTACAGTGTGAGAATCTGTCTTTTAATTGGTGAGTTTAGTCCCATTTACATTTACTCTTATTGACACATTGGAATTTATTTCTATTTTGTACATCCTATGTACTGTGCTTTCTATGTTTCTTTTCCTCTTTCTGCCCTCTGTTGCACCAATCCTGTTTTCTTTATATTCTTTTTTCCCTTTATTTCCTTTTCTATCTTCGTCTATTCTGATATTGTTTACTCTTAAATTTTTAACATATTTTTCCTGCCTAAAGTTAATCAGCTGAACAATTATTAATCTCCTGAACAATACAGGAACCTCAGAATAATTTAACACCCTCTCCTGCCTTACACATGTGTTGTTATCCTGTGGTATTTTATTTCCATTTTATTTCTTCATTTCTAAAAGTGGTTGTCATGTTGGTCATTACTGTTATAATTACTACTTCATACAGTCATTTCCTGTTTAGATTTACCCACATATTTAGCAGTTCTCACCATTGCTTCATGTACTTTATTCCTTACTTCTGGATTCAGTTTCCTTCCTCCTGAAATGAAATTTCCTTGTTTTATTATTTTTTCTTTTAGTAGTTCTCTCAGTAAAGAATCATTGCCAAAAGTAAACCATCTTTGTTTTTCTTCTTAAATAGTGACTTGGTCAGAAAAAAAAATTATTTTCATTGCTTTCTGCTTTCTCTTGTTGTGTTGAGGGATCTGCTATCGGTTTAATTCTCATTTCTTTTTAGGTAATGTCTTCCCTATATTTAGTTTTAATTTTTTTTATAGTCACTAGTTTGTTTTATTATTTAGATTCCACAGAAAAGTAATATCATACAGTATTTGTCTTTCTCTTTCTGACTTATTTCACTCAGCATAGTACCCTCCAAGTTCATCCACGTTGTTGTAAATGGCAAAATTTCATTCTTTTTAATGGCTGAGTAGTATTCCATTGTGTATATATATATATATATATATATATATATATATATATACACACCTATATATATATGTGTATATATATATATATATATATATATATATATACACACACACACACACACACCACATCTTCTTTTTCCATTCATCTCTTTTTTTTTTTTTTTTTTTTTTTTTTTGCGGTACGCGGGCCTCTCACTGTTGTGGCCTCTCCCGTTGCGGGGCACAGGCTCCGGACGCACAGGCTCAGCGGCCATGGCTCACGGGCCCAGCTGCTCCACAGCATGTGGGATCTTCCCGGACCGGGGCACGAACCTGTGTCCCCTGCATTGGCAGGCGGTCTCTCAACCACTGCGCCACCAGGGAAGCCCTCCATTCATCTCTTGATCGACACTTAGGTTGCTTCCGTGTCTTGGCTATTGTAAATAATGCTGCTATGAACATTGGGATGCATATATCTTTTCAAATTAATGTTTTCATTTTCTTTGGATATATACTCAGGAGTGGAGTTCCTGGATTATATGGTAGTTCTATTTTTAGTTTTTTTGAGGAACCTCCATACTGTTTTCCACAGTGGCTGCACCAATTTACATTCTCATCAAAAATGTACAAAGGTTCCCTTTTCTCCACATCCTTACCAATATTTGTTATTTGTGGTCTTTTTTGATAATAGCCATTCTGACAGGTGTGAGGTGATATCTCACTGAGGGTTTGACTTGTATTTTGCTGATGATTAATGATATTGAGCATGTTTTCATGTTCCTGTTGGCCATCTGTATATTTTCTTTGGAAAAATGTCTTTTCAGGTCTTCTGCCCGTTTTTTAACTGTTTTTTTTTTGAGTTATATGAGCTGTTTATATATTTTGGATATTAACCTCTTATTAATGATATCATTTGTAAATGTTTTCTGCCATTCAGTAGGTTATCTTCCGTTTTGTCCATGGTTTCCTCTGCTATGCAAAAGTTTTTAAGTTTAATTAGGTCCCATTGGTTTATTTTTGCTTTTGTTTCCTTTGTTTTAGGAGACAGACCCAAAAAATATGGCTGTGATTTAGGTCAAAGAGTGTTCTGCCTATGTTTTCTTCTGGGAGTTTTATGGTTTTTTACATTTAGGTTTTTAATCCATTTTGAGTTTATTTTTATTAGTTTTTTTTTGTTTTAACATCTTTATTGGAGTAAAATTGCTTTACAACGGTGTGTTAGTTTCTGCCGTATAACAAATTAAATCAGCTATACATATATGTATATCCCCATTTCTCCTCCCTCCCACCCTCCCTATCCCACCCCTCTAGGTGGTCACAAAGCACCGAGCTGATCTCCCTGTGCTATGTGGCTGCTTCCCACTAGTTATCTATTTTACATTTGGTCGTGTATATATGTCCATGCTACTCTCTCACTTCGTCCCAGCTTACCCTTCCCCCTCCCCATGTCCTCAAGTCCATTCCCTACATCTGCGTCTTTATTCCTGTCCTGCCCCTAGGTTCTTCACAACCTTTTTGGGTTTTTTTTTCAGATTCCGTATATATGTGTTAGCATACGGTATTTGTTTTTCTCTTTCTGACTTACTTCACTCTGTATGACAGACATCTAGGTCCATTACAAATAACTCAATTTCATTTCTTTTTATGGCTGAGTAATATTCCATTATATATATGTGTCACATCTTCTTTATCCATTCATCTGTCGATGGACAGTTAAGTTGCTTCCACGTCCTGGCTATTGTAAATAGTGCTGCAGTGAACATTGTGGTACATGACTGTTTTTGAATTATTGTTTTCTCAGGGTATATGCCCAGTAGTGGGATTGCTGGGTCATATGGTAGTTCTATTTTTAGTTTTTTAAGGAACCTCCATACTGTTCTCCATAGTGGCTGTATCAATTTACATACCCGCCAACAGTGCAAGAGGGTTCCCTTTTCCATTTTGAGTTTATTTTTGTACATGGTGTGAGGAAATGTTCCAATTTCATTCCTTTACACTTAGCTGTCCAGTTTTCCCATCACCACTTATTGCAGAGACTGTCTTTTCTCAATTGTATATTCTTGTCTCCTTTGTCATAGATTAGTTGGCCATAAGTGTGTGGGTTTATTTCTGGGCTCTCTGTTCTGTTCCATTGATCTATGTGTCTGTTTTTGTTGCCAGTACCATACTGCTTTGATTACCATAGTTTTGTAGTATATTCTGAAGTCAGGGAGTATGATACCTCCAGCTCTATTCTACTTTCTGAAGATTGTTTTGGCTATTCAGGGTCTTTTGTGTTTCCATACAAGTTTTTAAATTATTTGTTCTAGTTGTGTGAAAAGTAACATTGGTATTTTGATAGGGATTGCCTTAAATCTGTAGATGGTTTTAATATTTTTATCTGTGTCTTTGGTGTTGTCCAGTTTCACTGCCATGATCTAAGTATAGATTTAGTTTTATCTGCTCTGCTGGAATCTGTGCTTTTTTGTCTCCCATTAATTCTGGAAAAATTCTACATGATATCTTCAAATATTCTCTCCCCTGGTCTTTCTAGTCTGTTCTTCAGCAACTCCTGTTAGATATATGTTAGATGTATTTATTCTGTTCCCTGTTGTTTAACCTCATTTTCATATTTTCATCTCTTTGTCTCTCTCTGTGATGAATTTTGGGTAATTTCTTCAGCTCTGTTTTCTAGTTCATTCTTTTTCTCCTGAGCCAATCTTATGTTTATGTCACCTACTTAGTTTTTAATTTCAGTGACTTTTTTTTTCATTTTTGTCTATTTTTACTCACTGTGCCTTTTTTAGTCTTTTATTTTCAGTTCCTCCTTTATAACTTTAATTATTTTAATCATATTTATTTAATAGACTTTCTTCTCGTATTCGAAGTTCCTGGAGGTATAGTCCTGCTGTGTGTTTTATATCTTCTGATTCTCACTCATAATGGATTGATTGTTCCTTATATATTTATACTTTTGGATTGTGAGTTTATCTTTAGTAGGGTTTTGTCTCTTGAGTCCTGGCAGCTAAGATGGAGGGTGTGTCCCTCCAGAGTGGTTTCGCTGTTGTTCTGCCAGGTGTTTTAGGAATATCACAAGCTTGGAGCTAATTTTGAGTTAATGTCTCAGCTTGGGAGTTCTTAGACCACGTAGGTAGGGTAAATCCAAATCCCAAACCTGCCTGAGGACAGACTCCTTTTTTCCATCCTCCTCTGAAGTAGCATAGCTGCATTTACTGATCAGTTTGGCCATCAAACTCACAAACAAAAAAAGGCTTTCATATACTATAGTATCTTCATCTCATTGACAGACCCAGCAGGTACCCAAGTACACAGCCTCTGTTGCCCCTTCTCCCACTTGGGATGTACGTGACTGTCAACCATGAGAGCCTTAGATGTCTGTAGGTCACTTTGATTCACAAAAGGCATGGCTCCTTTTTCCCACCCATCTTTTATACTGTGCTAGTCACCCCAAACCAGATGCAGTCCCACACAGCAGAAGCACCACACAATATTACCCATTTATGTTAACTCTCCAGTTCCCAAGGAAACTGTGCTGTGTGAAACCAAGGTCATTCCCAGGGTGGCCTGAATCAGTCCAGGCCTGGTGTTAACCCTTTATTCTCAGGTTTCCAGGCCTTTTGCCCTGCCTGGACATTATAACCATTCTGTTATCGAGACTGACTCCCAGCTCCTTCACCAAGTGTAGCTGTAGGCTGTCATCCTTTGTTTCTAGTCCTGGTAATTCCTTTCACTTCCTTGAGAGCTCAGTTAGCTCTGGATCTGAAAGGATGTTTGCCCTGCCTTATCAAGCATTTGTTGATACTTTTAGCATTTCCAGGTGTCAGTAGAAGAAGATTTTCAGATTATCAGTTTCAAACTATTATGTTAGAATAAAGTGTGAAACTACTCAAACAGCCTGAATTCAAATTCTAACACGTCTTTCCAGCAACACAATCTTTTGGAAGATACTTGTCCTTGCACGATGTGGAGATATTAATACCTACCTCAAGAGGTTGTTTTGAGACTTAGTTATTGTTAAAGGTAAAGCTCAAACACCCTTAACATGGTTTACAAAGTTCTGATCAGGCCTCTGCCAAAGTCTTCAGCCTCTTCTCACACTTCCCAGACATGCTCCAGTATAATAAACTACTTATATGTCCTAAATTGTCCTTCTTCTCTCTAGTTCCAAGTCCAAGACTTCATACATAGTGTTCCTTTATTTATGAACATTCTCCTCCTCTTGTCCCTTCTAACTATTCTTACTAATCCTTCGTACCTCAGCGTAGGTATCAATTTCTCCAGGAGGCTGTCTGCACTGATCCCCAAGCCTGGGTTAGGTCCAGTGAGCGTCCCATGTGCTCCTTTAACACCTTGCATTCATCCATCATAGCACTCAGCCTGTTTACTTGTCTGAGCATTACTTGAGGGGAAGGATTGTTGGCTGTTTTGCTCACTGTTTTATCTCCAGCTTCTAACAGAGAGCCTGGCACACAGCTCAATACATGGCAGCTATTGTTTTTATCAGCACCTTCATCTGTCATAATTCTCAAATGTCTGATTGTTGTATAAATAACTCCTAAGTATGCCAAGAAGCTTAGAGTTAAGTTACAAGACTGACAAGGGCATGTATTGTTTCAGAGCCACATTTTAGGCCTTTGTTTTTTACTTATTCAATTAATTACCCTTTTCATACTAGGAATTAACCCAGGAGTGTGATGAAAAGAAATCCCAGTATGATAGCTGTGCAGCAGGCCTTGAAAGCAATCGGTCCAAATTAGAACAGGTAAGAAGACAGTTTTTATTTTAACAACTTAGCAGAAACTGCCTGTATATGCATATTTTCACTACCAATGTCAAAAGATTCCCAAATCTTTACCCTCATCCCCTGAGTCTGTCTCCTAAGCTGCAGAGATTTTTATTTCTTCAAACTTGATGTGTACATACTAAATTCTCCATCTGCACCCCTACTGCCAGAGCCCAGGCCCCCTAGACTCGCACTGTAACCTCCTACCTACTCTCCCCTTCCACGCTTGCCTTCCTAAGGTTTATTCTCCATAGAGCAGCTAAAGATAGGTCTCACCCTAAATGTCACATCCTCCTAGAGGTCTTCTCTGATCACCTAACATTGCCCACTCAGTCACCCTATCACATTCTACTGCAGAATTTTCTTCATAGCACTTTTTCCCATCTGAAACTACCTTCATTACATGTTTCCTTGTTTATGTCTGTTTCCTCTACTTGAATGAGAGCAGGGACCTGTCTTGTTCACTCCTCTGTCCCCAGCACCTAGCACAGAGCTGAGCACACAGTAGGTACTTAATAAATAACTAAACTTATAGGTTGTAGAGTGATATGAGTGGTCTCTAGAAAAGATTACAACCTAGTCTATTATAATAAAGTTTTGGTTGCAGAAGAGGAAATACTCTGATGGTATTTCTTTTGTTGTAAATTTAGTCATCCTTTCTGTATCTGATTATTCTTTTGATAATGTTGCCCATTTAAAATTATATGCATTAGGAAGTCAGAGGACTCCGTGAAGAATGTCTTCAAGACGAAAGTAGATACCATTATACAAATTGTATGATTAAGGTAAGACAAAGAAAGTGGATCAAAAACTTTTCTGAGATTTTTCTGTATCGAGGACTTAACCTAAAGCTTAGTCTTTCCACTTAGAACCTAGAAGTACAACTTTGTCGTGCTACTGATGAAATGAAGGCATATGTCTCTTCTGATCAACAAGAAAAAAGAAAGGCAATTAGGCAAGTAATTTTGTTGTTTTTATATTGAGTTACTTAATGTTTTAATCTATAGAAGTTTTATAAATAAGGTGGAATTATACAAAGTCACAGTACTTAAATAAGCATATAGTAAGATATTATTTAGTATTAAATCTTGTTAAACATCTTCTGGATAGTCCAGCCCTGCTGACTAAGTAAGAATACATATAATTTTTCTTGCTTGCTTGCTTACTTTTTTATTGTGGCAAAAGATAAATAACATAAAATTTGCCATTTTTAAGTGTATAATTAAAAGTTTTGCATTGATTACATTAAAAATACTATGCAACCATAACCACTATATATTACCAAAACTTTTTCATCACCTTTTTCATCACAACCATTAAGCATTTAATCCCCATTACCCCCTCTTCAGGAATACGTATAATTTCATAATTGCTTTTTTAAAAACACTAAGGTTGGTCTATTTTTTCAAGTCCTACACGGCGTGGACTCTGGTTGTTGGCCTGCTCATTGTGCAGTGTGAGTGACTGCATTTCAGCTAGAAAGTGTGTGATTGCAGTGTGTCAACCTTTAAAACAAAGAAGGGTGTATAAATACTACTAGTCCTTATATGGTGATTTTTTCTTTTTGTAATCCTAGCTTGCAGTATATTGTAATAAATCAAATGCTGTCTTAAAAAATACGTTTATAGTTGAATTGCTAGCTTTGATAAAATGCAGTAATGAACAAGATAAGCTTTCTTTGCCCCTTATCATAATTCAAATGTTTTGCTTTTACCATTCGGTAAGAACTCAAATGAAGTGTAGGATTCACATTTATTCTAGACTGCAGTTGAGATTTTTAGTGGCATATACATTAATATTACAAAAAGGAATCTAAGAAATAGAATGTTTTGCAAAGTCTAAATTTTTTTATATAATGCAGGACAGACCAAAAATATCCTATATATAGGATATTATTTTGTAATAGTCTAACATACTAAACATACAGGGACTTCCCTGGTGGTCCAGTGGTTAAGAATCCCCCTGCAATGCAGGGGGACACAGGTTTGATCCCTGGTCAGGGAACTAAGATCCCACATGCTGCGGAGCAACTAAGCCCACATGCTGCAACTACTGAGCCTGCGCACTCCGGAGCCCACGTGCCACAACTAGAGAGCCCGCGTGCTGCATGTACTGAAGTCTGTGAGCTCTGGAGCCCGCGCGCCACAACTAGAGAGTCCGCACACCTCAACGAAAGATCCCAAATGCCACAACTAAGACCCAACACAGCTAAATAAATAAATAAATATTTTTAAAAAATAGTAAGTCTACATTAAAAAAAACATACTGAATGTACTTATTCAAATTCTTTCACTGAATGTAAACTTTGCACATTAAATCTATATAGTCAATGCTAATATTTCACAAATGTGAGAAGTTAATTTTGTTCTTGAAAAGTAAAAGTTTTAGAAATTGTTTCTTTTCTTCCAGAGTGATCAATATAAATAGTAAAAAAGGAAATATAGCTCCTGAACTATTGGTTTTCTTATCAGTTTTCTCGCTAGATATTCCTCTTCATCATTTTAAAAATCATTGTAAACCTTTACCATTCCTCAGTTTTCCAAAAGAAAAATACTGCACCCTGACTAGAGTAGTACATAAGAATGTTAAGAATAAAATGGAGTTAATTATACTCTAAACTCACTGATACATGTTTAAAATATTATTACTATTGTAGACACAGTATTTTTAATGTTATTTCATTTTCTACTTTTATGGTACTTCCTGGTAAGGCCAAAGGTATAAGAAATTAGTTTGGTTTTGAAAGACCATCTGCAAATTTTAATATTATTTAAAGAGGCAGCATATTATATATCAAAGTACTAGAGAGAGACCATAAAATTGTTTCTAACCTGATTTTTCCAGTTCCTAGTTTTGTGACCTTGGACAAATCATTCCTCATCTATAAAATAAGGAGAATAATATACACCACAGAGGCTCAAGTTAAATATAATGTAAGCAGCAGTATTTTAGAAATGATATAGTATGAATTCCTAGAAGGCAAGGACCCTGTCTGTCCTGTTTTCTTTTTGAAATCCCAGGGCATGCTTGGTACATAACAGGTGCTCTGTCATTATTTCTTGAATAAGTTCATTGAATAAATTAAAATTACATATTAGTGTTATGGGGAAAGAGCATGTGCCTGTTGATTTCTTGATAAAATATAAATGGAAATTCTAAAACAGTTTGGACATTCCTCAGGCCTAGGGTAATAAATGAGTTATTTAAAGCTCTCTTAATTATAACCATACATTCTTCTTGAGGGATATGTCATTTAATTCCTCCCAGCTTTTTTTCATTGGAGAGCTAGAAAGGTAAACAATTTTGACTTAGTGTCTCATAAATTTTAAGGGCAAAATGAAGGTTCATCAAGATTGTGTCTATTGGGCTTCCCTGGTGGCGCAATGGTTGGGAGTCCACCTGCCGATGTGGGGGACACGGGTTCATGCCCCGGTCTGGGAGGATCCCACATGCCGCGGAGCGGCTAGGCCCGTGAGCCATGGCCACTGAGTCTGCGTGTCCGGAGCCTGTGCTCCACAACGGGAGAGGCCACAACAGTGAGAGGCCCGCGTACCGCAAAAAAAAAAAAAAAAAAAAAAAAAAGATTGTGTCTGTTCCCTTCCACTCTTATTCCTGTGCACAAATTCTACCTTCACTTCAGCTCTGTAAGGACTTCAGGTACTTTTGATTGCCATTCTCTCTGTTCTAATCATGTTTACCTCCCTTTTTACATAAATGCAAACCTTTCTTCACTTAAGCTGCTAGAGTTTGTGGTTTGTGATTTCTTAGATTCCCAATTTTGTGTTGTTTAATTTCTTCTTAAGTACTACTGTGTAGCTTTACACAGAAATATAGTCTTTTTCCATACAAATTTGAGGTCTGAAGTCTCTTATCTTCTTGTCATTGGTTCCTTTGTCCTTGGATCCCGTGTCCTCATCCTTCAGTCTTTGTCCTTAACACTTTAAATCTCACTTTTTGTCTTATATAATATTAAAATATAATTATACCTTTGTTTAAAAATATAATATGATGTTATTTGTGTTTCTATTTTTACATTAAAAATTTGTAACTTTTTTAGCTTACAAAAAAAATACTTATAAAAACAAAAAGTAACCATTATCAAGTATAGCACACAAAAATTGAATGTTGTCCACGCTGCCATACCTCATAAATGTCTACTGTTAATATTTTGTTGTATATTATCCCATATTCTTTTCCCAT
Organism: Mesoplodon mirus; assembly: GCF_964341445.2. Lineage (NCBI taxonomy): Eukaryota > Metazoa > Chordata > Mammalia > Artiodactyla > Ziphiidae > Mesoplodon > Mesoplodon mirus. Next base: position 8,620,910 of record NC_138989.1, read on the forward strand.
GCTTTTGCTAATATGTCTGTATATGTGTGTATACATAAATAAACTACATATACAGTTTTTTTCTTAATAATTTATCTAGAATTTTTTCCACTTTAGTATTTATAGATCTACCTCATTCTTTTTTTACAACTCTGTATTATTCCTTTGAACGGATGTACCATAATTTATTTAAACATTTCCCCATCTATCAACATTTAGTTGGTTGCAGATTTTCACTACTATAAGCAATGGTGAAGTAATAGTCTTTGCTTTCATCTTTATTAACTTATGAGAGTTTTTCTGTAGGATGACTTCCTAGAAGTTGGATTGCTGGGTTAGATGCCATTTAATGTTTTTTAAAAATGTGTATCCTTTCTCTCTTCTGCAAACCTCTTTTAAAAAAAGTGTAATTTGGGCCTCCCTGGTGGCGCAGTGGTTGAGAGTCCGCCTGCCGATGCAGGGGATACGGGTTCGTGCCCCGGTCTGGGAGGATCCCATATGCCGCGGAGCGGCTGGGCCCGTGAGCCATGGCCGTTGGGCCTGCGCATCCGGAGCCTGTGCTCCGCAACGGAGGAGGCCACAACAGTGAGAGGCCCGCATACCGCAAAAAGAAAAAAAAAAAAAAAAAAAAAAAAAGTGTAATTTAAGCAAATGGATTGCCATTGATTTAAGTGTAGATTAACTGGAAATAGTACTTAACTTCTTACATGATATTTTGCCTTGGTTTTTTCCTTATATTACTGTTTATTAGATGAACTGACTAAAGATTGGAAAAGGTAGTGTTTGATAATGGGTTTCATTCTGACTCTAGTACTCTATAAACTGTATTGTCTAATATATTTAGATAGATATGTTAATTTATAATTTAGTTGTATGATCAAATCGATTGAAGTAAATGTAAACTAAATCATTATGTTTACTCCCCAGGGAACAGTATACCAAAAGTATTGCTGAACAGGAAAACCTTGGAAAGGTAAGAATGCATTTTTTTTTTTGGCTGCGTTGGGTCTTCGTTGCTGCACGCAGGCTTTCTCTAGTTGTAGCGAGCAGGGGCATGGGCTTCTCATTGCTGTGGCTTCTCTTGTTGCAGAGCATGGGCTCTAGGCACACAGGTTTCAGTAGTTGCAGCACGTGGGCTCAGTAGTTGTGGCACATGGGCTCAGTAGTTGTGGCGCACGGGCTTAGTTGCTCCGTGGCATGTGGGAGCTTCCCGGACCAGGGATCGAACTTGTGTCCCCTGCATTGGCAGGGGGGTTCTTAACCACTGCACCACCAGGGAAGTCCCAAGAATGTATTTTTTTTTTAATGTGTCTGTTCAGGCTTTCAGTACATGGTTATGCCATTGTCATTTTTTTTAAGGTTATAGAGGAAATTGGAACTTTCTTATTCCCTTTCAAAGATGAAGACTCTTCCTTAGGAATTTAGTTTTATAAAAGTGAAGGCACGGGCTTCCCTGGTGGCGCAGTGGTTGAGAGTCTGCCTGCCAATGCAGGGGACACGGGTTCGTGCCCCGGTCCGGGAAGATCCCACATGCCGTGGAGCGGCTAGGCCCGTGAGCCATGGCTGCTGAGCCTGTGTGTCCGGAGCCTGTGCTCTGCAATGGGAGAGGCCACAACAGTGAGAGTCCCATGTACCACACAAAAAAAAAAAAAGTGTTCATCTGTTCTTTTTGTATGAATTGTGAATAAATGTCCATCATATTAATCTAAGTAAAAAATAAAAAGAAACATTAAAGCTGATTCTTCCATTTCATCAGAGAAATTGAGTTCTGTACACCTTATTCCATTTATGAAATGACATGCCATACTCAAAAGGAAAAAATAATTTTCATATTCAAACATATGTATTTAAATCAAGTTATACATTCATTTGTACAGTATTTTAACCAGAGATTTTGAGGGCTTTAGGATTTAGTATGATTGTCAGTAATTAACTTTCATCCAGGTATTTCATAAGTTAAGTAATATACATTTTTTATATGAAAATATTCCTCTATTTCATTTGTTTTGAAAAGTATCTGGATGGATGCTTTGTGTAGAGAAGTATTTGTCAAACCTTGAATCCTTTCAAAGACCCATACTTAATTGCTAAATATGATTAAAGATTATTCTTTCCCCTTCCAGTGTCGTGTTTTACTGCAGGATTTTGGGGGAAAGCAGTAGCAGCAGTCTGACATCAAGCATGTTCCAGCAAAATGAGCCACTGATTATTAGTTCATGCCCAGATTGTCAGGCTGTATCATTTAAGAAGCAAAGCTTCTTGATCCTCTCATTCCTAGAGTGAATCTAAATTTTCAAGGCAAACACAGAACATACCCAGGCTTTGAAACTGACAATAGCGTATGCCTTCCAAACCAGCAAAGACTGGACATCCACAGACCTCCTCATGACAACTGAGCTTCTGAAATTAGACCAGGCTATAGTGCTACAATTCACATTATCATATACTAGAATTTGCCTTACCAAGATGGAATATTGTACTGAAAGTTGTAACTTTCCTCCTCCTGTACCACCTCTTCCTTTTAAGAACAATGAAATGTGTGACAAGTATTTTTTGTACATTGCAACTATCCACAAAATAAATCTGTAATAAGTGACAGTAACATAATATTTCTGATACAGACAGTCCCCACATCCTATCTTTGGCTCTTTAAATAACTTTTATAGGTTGTTAGGATTTTGACAAGGAAATTATTCCAATAATGTAAGAAAAGTTACAGTTAAGTAGTACCTTAATCTTAAAGTACTCTTAGTACTCTTAAAACTCTTGATCTGACTTACTACTTTTGTTTTAGTTTATGAGGATAAAAATATTTGTTGTAAGATACTTTATTTGTAACATAGACTTAAATAGATGTATTTACATGCCAGGCATTGTGTCAAAAATTTGCTGGTTATGTTTAAATTATATTTTCTTAATTCTGTTTTGTTTCCTGTTGCTATGTGCTGTTAACTTTGCTTTTCATTAACCATAGGTGGAGAGGGCAGTCTTTAGTAAGCGTTTTGAACCTGGCTTCAGTTTAGTTTAGCCTCTTACTTGGGCAAGTACCAATGACCAGCCTTTTCACTTGTGTGCTTAGGTCACCTGTTAGATCAACCGTGTATACTAAAAGAGGAAAAGATGGAGATGTTCCTGTGTAATCTGTTTCTGTGTCTTTGCTTGTTTTTCTGCCCTTCTTTGTGATTTCTCACACTCTGTGTCAGTGTATGTATTTCTGTCGCACTGTTTCCTTATGTGTGTACTATCATCTCTGTTTTTCTCTTCTTTCCTTCCTTCTTTTCTTTCCTCTCATTGTCTCTGACTTTGTGCCTCCCTCACTCTCCTCAATTTGCCATAATACAGAACCAAAGGATAGTTTTGCAATGTATTGAAAATTTTTCTTATTCGTATTTATAATTTTAGAGACAGTAAGTAGAACAATTTTGGCAGGTGGAACTATATAGGCTGGTAGTAAACAATTCTGATAAGGATTTGGGCCTTTTTAGAATATCACTAGACCTTCTCCCTGAGGAATATTTACATACAATTTGATTTATTTGGGTATAGAGCATACCCTTAGAGCATACTGATTCAGGAAAGAATACAGTATTTAATAATAATAACATGTATAACACATGGTAGTTTATAATTTTTTCCATATCTATTGTCATATGGAAAAAATAATCTTATAAAGCAGATACTTTTATAGTTACCCCTATTATTAGCCTTAATTAACAATTGAGAAAACTGCAGTCCAGAGAAATTGTCTTCCTTGCAGCTAGTGACAGAGCCAGAGTTGGAACTCAAGTCTTCTGACTTCCAAAATCTGCATATTTTTATATACTATGTTACTGCTCCACTTTCCAGATTCCCTTTATTTTTTCCCCCTTCCTTTCTTTTACATTTTTCTGTTCTTTTTAATTTCAGGTTGTCCTAGGTCTATCATAAATTTAGTTAACTTTTATCATCTTCGTTTTCATCTATCATAGGAGAACCTGGCTTAGCTATTATTCATCAGATGTACAAAGCATACCATATTCTTCTGATTAGAACAATAGAAGTAAATCCCTATATGAGATTTAATTATTCTTGATTTTTTTTTAACAATAGAAACTCCGGGAAAAACAAAAAGCTGTACGAGAAAGTCATGGTCCAAATATGAAACAAGTGAAAATGTGGCGTGATTTTGAACAGTTGATGGAATGTAAGAAACAGTGCTTTCTGAAACAACAAAGCCAAACTTCCATTGGTCAGGTAATTCAGGAGGGAGGAGAGGACCGGCTGATACTCTGAGTTCATGTGTCATTGTTTGGGGTTTTAGCTGATACTGCTAGCTATAAGCATAATCCCATGGTGTATTCCCTTTCTTGAAAATGATTTGTATAACATTTTGCTTTCAGATTGGCCATTCCCTATTAAGTTTTCTTGGAAAATAATGTTAAGGTAGATTTAGGTTTTAAAGTTTTTTAATACGACAAAGAGGCTTTTATTTTTTTGCTTAGTTTAGACATAGTGGTATCTTCTGTGTTTTATGAGACAGGAGACTGAGTTTACTATCTGTAAATGTAAACATATGTCCATTAAGAAACATGTAGGGTTTTTTTTAACATAATAACCCAGTGGCTTAATGTTTTTCTTAATCTTTTTTTAACTTTAGAGGAATCTTTTAGGAATTAATATCTCTTGTTTTGAAGAAACATTTATCTGAAGTTCAGCAATTCCTACAGTTTCACTTCAGTTTCTTTTTCTTCTGTAAAATTCAAGAAGGTTTATTATTTTGAATAACATATTTGTTCTATTTGTATTGTTTAAAGGCAAATAAAACTTGGTGCACATATCATGGCTATTTATTTAAAACTTATATAGTGTAAATTTTTATTCTTTTTTAAGTAAGTATTCATGTTATAGTACTGTGTTAAATTTAAGGATTATTACTTATTTTCACCAAAAGTCTAATATAGTATTGAGGTTTGGGGGACTATTATTTTAAATATAAAAAATTGTCGAAGTGCCTCAAGTCTCTGCTTCATCTGGACAAGGTATTTGAAGATTTTTTTGGTTTTCCCTTAAAGAAAGATACTAAATTCATATGCCACCCTTTACTTCATTTCAGTTTCAATTTACTTTTCAAAATTTCTTTTAGATTTGAAAACCCAAATTTCAAATTGTTGGCATGTCCATCTTGGGTTCTTTCTTTTTAGCTATCCTGGAGGAAACAAAACAAAAACATTTTAATGAAGAAAGTTGTTTCTACCCTGTGCAAAGTATACAAACTGGATTAATGGCTTTGGGTGTCTTTGTTCCCACATGTGTTCTACTCTTGATTTTTGTTAGAAAGTGTCTTTCTTGGTAATCAGAGAATCTTATTAGCATGGAAATTATTCATAATTCTATGATCTATTACTGGAAGAGATGGGATCCATTAGAGTATGGAAGAACTTACCAGGAAAGTATAGAAACAAAGTTCTTTTAACATATCTTAAGAAAAAAAGAAGCATTTCAATGTTATTAAGTGGTTTGAATCTGGTCCTCAGCTTACTATTTAGCTACTTATTTGGTCAAATATCCGTTACCAGCATTCTCATTTGTGCCCGTAGATCAACTGTTAGATCAACGATGTACTAAAAGAGGAAAGGCTATGTTCACTGTGTGGAAGCAAACCCTTATTAACTCAATAATCAGTTTTTGAACACTGAGGTAAATGTATTTGTTCAGTGTTGGCTACTGCCTTGTTAATTTTTAAGCCAGTAGTAAGTGATATTCCTTTAGCCAGAGTATGAATTCCTTTGCAAATATTTGAAAAAGACTAGATGTCCTTCCCAGAAACAGCATTTTAGTCCCCAAAGTTATGTCAATTTGTAAGATTATTAAGCCTAATGATTAGTTTTTTCAGCCTTTACTGTCTTTGATGCTCTTCTCTTAATTTTTAAAATTGTTAGCGACAGATACTCCAAGGAATGCTTATAATTCTGATTTGATTATTGCTTGCCTTCTTTATTCCACACAGAAAGAGTATGTGGATTAAACTCGCTAAGGCAGCTCCAAAATTACCTTATTAACTGAAGCCGAACATCATTATTATTTTAAGAAAAGCAAATTGAAAAAAAAAAAAAAGCCCTAAAAGTACAAAGTTATTTATAGTTTTTATGTAACATTGGACATTTAGTAACACAGCTTAATGGGTTTTATACAGTGACTTTCCACTCATTTTATGGTTTGATTGGAACATTAAAAAGCTTTGACTAACTGACAGTTTTTGACAGCTGGCACTTACAGAAGAAGAATTTATTACATTTTTCCTTCAGGATTGATACCCTAGCTGGCTAATTGATGAGAGTACTTAATCATTTTGGAAAATAATCTGTCTTCCACATGATGGCCCAAATAAAGGAAAAAAATGTAGCCTGTGAAATCTGCTTCTGTATTCACAGATCTTCTCCTCCTAGGACCCAGTATTGTCAGCTGTTGCATGGGGCTGACTATTTAAACTGTAAATTTCAAAAGGCCACTCCTTATCTTGCTTCCTGTATTAGTTAAAGAAGTAATCCAACTTTAAAGGTTGTCCTTTAAGAAGAATCTTATAATAGGATAATGTCTTTTCTGTTATAAATCTATTAATAACTGAATCCAAGATCATGTATTTTCCCGGTCCAGAAGGTGTAGCAGAATTGTCTTAGAACATTGTTCGAAGGCATATGGAAATTAAACCAGACCTCAGGAAACTGTAAAACATTTAACTTTCTTCTTTAGATTAATATTTTCTATCATTTTGCTTTAATGCAGCAGACAGCAGTAATAAAAGAAGCCATTTCATTAAACTATCAAATAATTAGTTTATATAACATATATAATTTTGGGGGAAAATTTTAAGCTCTGTGAATTTTCCAAGTGTGTTTCTTAAGTTTTTAGGCTAACGTAATACAAAGAACTTTTTGGTAATTTGAGTAAAGGAAGAGACTGAATATGTTGCTCAAACTAAAAATATATAAATTTGCAGAATTCTTCTGAATTGAATTTGAAAATATGCACAAATGGGTAACTCGCTAAAGCTGCCTTTACAAAGGCAAAAATCAAATTTGTATTGAAAAATGACTTCTTATGGAGATGTGTGTCTTAGTCTTATAGAAACCTCCTTGTCTTACACAGGCATTCACCCAACATTAGTGACTAATAATAAGTGTGAATCAAAGACTTGTTTCTACAAAGGGTTCTAGGCGCTTATATCATTCCTCTTGGCAAGAAGGAGTGTTTAGCCCTAGGGAGTGAGTAAGTTAGCACCACCCTGATGATTAACTTTCCTTAAACTTGGTTATATCAATAACTTCTCCATTGTTGTAGTAAAGGTGAGATCTAGCTTATATATACAATGAATCCTTCTTTTTTAAACAATCCATGGCAGCCAGGAGAGAAATAAAGTTGTACTTTTATTAAATATGTAATTGTTTCCCTACTCAGGAGAAGCTGCTAGCCTGAGCTCCTCCTCCCTTTCCTTTTAACGAGAGCAGTTTAATTAGAGCTATTTGATGTGTGGCAGCCAGGCATGAGGTGACTTTTGTCTGGGGAGGATGGAGAGGGATCGTTTAAAGTTATGTGTATATTTTCAATCTTTGACCCTTCTGTCTGAAGACAATCTTAAAAAGAGAATATTGTCTGTAACTGTCATTTAGTCTCATCCCATCCTTGCAAAAGAAGTCAAAAACTAAAGCACAGAATCCAAACAAGTATTTTTTTAAAGACTTGGACAAACATGCTTTCTGCTCCCATGCTCCCTCTTTTGGCAAACTGTAAGTACTTTCTCAGCAAACACCGATAATTTCACAATTTCCTTTCTAGAATTGCTAAGAGACTTGAGTCACCAAATTTGGTTTCAGAACACAAAATTCACTGTTCAGAACACAGAAGGAAATTAAAGATTTCTGCTTTTCAGTGAAAGTATTTGTTTCCGCCTCAGTTCAGAGTGTTAATGGCAGGTTCCTGGCAAGACTGCTGCTTAACACTGCCTGTGAGAAGCTGGTAAATAGGCGTAGAGTTTTGGAGCTTGAAAGGAACCTCAGAATGAGTCATGTAGTCATTTATTAGATTGGGACCTTTGAGGGACCTCTTTCAGCCTCTCTACAGTGCAGAAATCAGGACGTTAACGCTTGCAGCAAATCACTTTCCAGCCTGGGTAGAGTAACCGCAATGCAGCTCACTCCTCACGAGGGAGCCTGCTCCATTGTTAAAGAGCACAGCCTGATTGGTTTATTGGTTCTAGAAGCGAAGCAGACATACAGAGGAAGAGAAATTTTTTTCAACAGCAAAGCGAGATTGAACAAATTTTATTCCCTGTAATCTGAAGCTCTGTAATCATAATAATCATAATCATGATGATGACGATGCTAGCAGCTAACCCATTATTAAGCACTTGGTGTGTACCAGACACTGTCCTAAGTGCTTTATGTGTATGAATCAATGTAAATCTCAAAATAATCCTGAGGTACTATTATTCTCATTTTATAGATGACGAAACTAAGGCACAGAAAGGCTTTCACAGTATTACACAGCTAATAACTGTGGCAGAGCCAGAGTCCAAGACCTGTGCTGTTAACTACAGTGTTGTCCTGCAGTGTGACCCATGAATATACTGGTTGTATATACCCATATAGGTTAATGTCCATTTATAAACTATAATATGTGTGAAATTATTTTTATTGCTTTTTTTAATATTTATTTTTTATTATTATTTTTTTTGGCTGCATCAGGTCTTAGTTGTGGCATGCAGGATCGTTTGTTGTGGCGCACGGGCTTCTTTGTAGTTGTGGCACAAGGGCTTAGTTGCCGCGCTGCATGTGGGATCTTAGTCCCCGACCAGGGATCGAACCTGCGTTCCCTGCATTGGAAGGTGGATTCTTAACCACTGAATCACCAGGGAAGTCCCTATTTTTATTGCTTCTTTTTTTTGTTGGTTTTTTTTTTTTGCGGTACGCGGGCCTCCACTGTTGTGGCCTCTCCCGTTGCGGAGCACAGGCTCCGGACGCGCAGGCTCAGCGGCCATGGCTCACGGGCCCAGCCTCTCCGCGGCATGTGGGATCTTCCCGGATTGGGGCAAGAACCCGTGTCCCCTGCATCGGCAGGCAGACTCTCAACCACTGCGCCACCAGGGAAGCCCTTTATTGCTTCTTATAATGCTTTTTTTAAAATGTATTTGCTTACTGTACCTGAAGAACAAACTTTACTAATTTACTAAATGATTAAAAATAAGTTCTACCAACCAGATGAGGGAATTACAGTAAAAATGATTGTCAAGTAAATACATAAAAGAAGCAGTAGTTTTAGATACAGAGCAAATAGAAGCTTTATAGGTTATAATTTAAAACTTTCTCTGTGAAAGTCTTAAAATCATGTGTCTCCTGTTGCTGGACATTTAGATTGATTCCAGTTTTTTGCTTTATGAACAATGCTGCAATGAAACGTAAAGATCGAAATACAATAAAATATTAAGCAAAAGCACAAAATTTATTTAATTTGGTCAAATCCAGAATCCACTGAATAGTTTTATGGACATTTCTTGCCTTCATCTATGAAAATGCCAAGGCTAAACCAAAGAAATTAGCAAGATATTACTTGATTAATTGGAGAATCAATTTGTAAGTTCATTCATTTACTTCTATGCAAATATTTATTGCGTATCTTCTGTGTGCCTGACACTGTGCTAAGTGCTAAAATAGAAAGTGAACACGACCTGGTTTTTGCTCTCAAAGAGCTTACAGTCTAGAAAACTCTAATATTAGGCAGCAAAAAGAAAAGTTTTTTTATCTATAGAACAAGGAGCTCAGAGGAAGAAGCAATTAATTCTAACAGGGGGGTTTGAGGAAGGATTAATGGAAGAGGTGGGACTTGAGCTAGATTTGTAAGAATGAGTTAAGATTTTGATACGTATAAGAAAAGTGGAAGACATAAAGGCATTTAAGGACATGGCATTTTCAGGAAATGACAAGTCTAGAATGGCTCAGTAAGTTACCCAGTTGCATGCGGCCATGGTAAGGAGTTCCTATTATGTGCTAAGCTCTTGTGCTCTGTAATTTGATATGCTGGGCATTCAGCTGGACTCTATGAAAAGGTATAGTAAAGTATAAGACATGGCCCCTGTCGTTAAGAGGAGTAACAACAATACATTAAACAACAGCAAATATATCTAATCCTAATAACCAAGTGCTCAATTTTGTGTGCTATCAAAGTTCAATCAAAACAGAGATCTAGGGAAGACTAAAAGATCAAAGGGGAGTCCAGGAGGCTTCATCAAAGAGGGAGGAACGACCTGGGCTTGGAAAGATGAGTAAAATTTGGATAGGAACCAGTAATCAAAGGGGTTTACAGCACTGGATTATCCAGTAGGCAAACAGAGGTACCCTGATATTTGATATATCCGAAATCAGAGAAGTTTTCAGGGCTTCCCTGGTGGCGCAGCGGTTAAGAATCCGCCCACCAATGCAGGGGGCACGGGTTCGAGCCCTGGTCCGGGAAGATCCCACATGCCGCAGAGCAACTAAGCCCGTGCGCCACAACTACTGAGCCTGCGCTCTAGAGCCCGCGAGCCACAACTACTGAGCCCACGTGCCTAGAGCCTGTGCTCCGCAACAAGAGAAGCCACCACAATGAGAAGCCTTTGCACCGCAACGAAGAGTAGCCCCCGCTCGCCACAACTAGAGAAAAGCCCACATACAGCAACGAAGACCCAACACAGCCAAAAATAAAAAATAAAATAAATTTTTTTTAAAAAAAGAAGTTTTCATTAGAAAAATCAGAACTCAGACTTCCTTACACTCTTTTTAGAGTTTAGGGTCTCTAAAAGTTTCAATTTAACTTTTTGGAATGGGATCAAGAGTTAATAGTCCTATGGGAATTCAAAGAAGAAAAAAAAACACCGTGGGTTGGAACAGTCTAGGCACACTAGAGAAGGAGATAGTACAAGTTTCAACCATTCTGGAAACATGGGTAGAATTTGGCTTAGGAAGGGAACAAGAGTTCCATGGGGAAGAGGAAGCCCCAAGAAAGGGATGCCCTGAGGTACAAGCCAGACAAGGCTGGAGAGAGTAAGAGAGTTGAAGCTGGAAAAGGAGTTGGAAACCAAATTGCTGAAGGTTTTGAGTTGGTACAGTTGTTGGCATTGTGCTTAATATCCCTGCTTCCTTTTGGACCTTTGATGAAATGAGAGATTCATACATTGTAGAGAATCACAAATTAATCATCTACAAGAGAGACTGCTATCATGGACTACGTTTGATTTGTTTTTTATGACAAAGGAGAGCAGTATAGGCAATAAGCCAGTTATTTGTTTCATTGTCTTTGGAGGAATATTTTTTACACTAACTCAGAGATTCAACATTTTATTCTTCGATTCAGTGTACAACTCTCTATCATCTCATCTATACAATCACGTTTTTGTTTCATGTCACATTTTCAGATATATGGAAAAGATTTGCTAATTCAAAGGAGTTTAGGTGAGAAAAAAATATTTTAAAGTTATATTTTTGTTGGGAGACATTTTATAAGTTTATATGATTTCCTATATGTCCAAAAATGTGAGGAAAAAATTCAGAGCTGGTGTTTAACAGTGCTTGATTTCTTTTTCTTGAGAGTAGGAGAAAGAACTCTTTTATGTTGTAATAATTGCCAAGTCGCTGAGGAAAGCCTCAGCCCTTGAAGAGACCCACTTGCTAGTGACTTGGCAGTGTCAAACAAATGTTCAACTTTTATTCTGACACTTCTTGAAGAATTTGATTGAAACTATATATGTCCAGATAACACTCAGCAAAGTGCCCTTCTTGCATTTGTTTCAAGATATATTTGGAAACAAGAGAGATGACCTTGGACTCAGCTGCTTTTCCAATTTAGGACTTCTCTCTGGGTCTACTGAATAATATTCTCCAACACTGAAAATTCAACAAATGGAAAAACATTTTAGTTACTATATGCCATAAGTCGTATGATAGAGGATTTTTTCCCCCAGCAATATGTTCTGCCTCTAAAAGAATGATATATTTAGACCACAAGCTCCATATTAGCTTTCTAACCATCTACTTCAAAATACAGGAACACATTTGCTTTTCATCAGAGTGCCTTTTTATAATCTAAATTGAGCTGTCCTTGCTTTTTAAAATATTTCAGCATTTAAGAAATAAAAAATAACGAGCAGTTAACCCTTCACCTTTGCTTTTTGGCATTCAGAATTTGTTCGGAAGCCAGGGTTCATTGTAGCTTGATGTAAGATCTAAAAGAAGACTTTGGAGGCTCTGACATCCCCGTCTAAGGTTATTGCCACCTGTCCAGATGACAATAGAAGCCCTACTAGTCTAACCTCAAGCCTGAAAGCCAAGGTTAGCTTCCAAATGTATCTACATTTAGCCCATGGAGATGGATGGTTTTAACTGTCATTAAAGCGATATTCTTTCAGTTACCGTTTTGCATATTTTGGAGGTTTAAGCAGTTCCATTTTTAATTTGTTGTCACAGTCACAGGACAAGACTTAGGTAACCTTTCTGATAAAGCAATTTTACTTTTAAGCAAATAATAACAACTGATCATTGTCCTACATGGCATATTACCGGGGATAGTAACGTTTTCTATTTTCATATGGTTTCCTAAGATGTTACAGTCAATCAGAGCATTTATAGAGATGATTATGTTGTTAGCAATAGTCTCCAGCATGCACAATTCATTAATTCCCAATAAAATGTTGTGTTAACACACGTGCACACGCTTACATGCACATGTAGAAATAGGGAAACACAACATATTATAATACTTCAAAGGATAGCTTGCTCTCGAGGACTCCTTGTTGCTTGATTTTGAATCAAGTATTATGTCAACTGTTAGCCACATGGTGAGTGATTTTTGCAACTATTACCACTTAAGCTACTTTTAAAGGTGATTCATCCCATCAGATAACAGATTGATCTTAAATTTTTAATTGTTATAAATTATTGCACCAGCGGGAATTCCCTGATGGTCCAGTGGTTAGGACTCCATGCTTTCACTGCTGAGGGCACGGGTTGGGGAACTAAGATCCTGCAAGCCACTGCACAGCATGGCCTTAAAAAAAAAAAAAAAAAATTTTTTTTTTTGCACCAGCATTACTTTGCAGTTTCCTAATTCAAAACTGGTGACTTTTATTTTTAATCTGATATTTACTTCTTTATAAAAACAGGTTTTGCATGAGTGTGGCTATCCTGTGTACATTTCCATTATTTTATTGACGTTGAACCGGATCAATTGCTATAGTCACCACAGGGCCCTAATTAAGTATATAAGAGCTTATAGTACCCAAGCTAATTGATTTTATAGGATGATTGGTGAAGTTTGCTTTTCCTGGTGCCAGAGATTCCTCTAACTGCACAACTTTTGAACTGTGCTTTTTAAAGTTACAAAAAAAGGGGCTTCCCTGGTGGCGCAGTGGTTGAGAATCTGCCTGCCAATGCAGGGGACACGGGTTCGTGCCCCAGTCCAGGAAGATCCCACATGCCGCGGAGCAACTAGGCCCGTGAACCACAACTACTGAGCCTGCGCGTCTGGAGCTTGTGCTCCGCAACAAGAGAGGCTGTGATAGTGAGAGGCCCGCACACCGCGATGAAGAGTGGTCCCCGCCTGCCACAACTAGGGGAAGCCCTCGCACAGAAACGAAGACCCAACACAGCAAAAATAAATAAATTAATTAATAAACTCCTACCCCCCAACATCTTCTTTAAAAAAAATAGTAAAGTTACAAAAAAAGGAAATAAGGTGATACTTTACAAAGTGTTCCTAAGATCTGTAGTGCTCAAGCAAGATTTTAATGAGGGAAAAGTCTCAGAGAAAAGGTAATTTTAAGTAATACAGAGATTAAATGTGAGTTTTGCTGAATGTTTTCATAAAATATTATCTTTCAAATGTATGTTTTCTCATCCTTCTTCTAAAAACATATACAAAACTTTGAGCCAAAGAGAATATTCCTACATGGTTTGTGCTTATTAAGTTTGTCAGTATGTTTCAGGAGCCCTTTTCTTTCTACCCAGCTCTCCTTATTCTCACGTATTTTTTTTTTTAACATCTTCATTGGAGTATAATTGCTATACAATGGCGTGTTAGTTTCTGCTTTATAACAAAGTGAATCCGTTATACATATACATATGTTCCCATATCTCTTCCGTCTTGCATCTCCCTCCCTCCCACCCTCCCTATCCCACCCCTCTAGGTGGTCACAAACCATTGGGTTGATCTCCCTGTGCTATGCGGCTGCTTCCCACTAGCTATCTGTTTTTCGTTTGGTAGTGTATATATGTCCATGCCACTCTCTCACTTTGTCACAGCTTACCCTTCCCCCTCCCCATATCCTCAAGTCCATGCTCTAGTAGGTCTGTGTCTTTATTCCCACAAGAGACCTCCCAGCTCCATGTAATATTGAATGGCGAAAATCTCCCAGAGATCTCCATCTCAACACCAAGACCCAGCTTCACTCAACGACCAGCAAGCTACAGTGCTGGACACTCTATGCCAAACAACTAGCAAGACAGAAACACAGCCCCATCCATTAGCAGAGAGGCTGCCTGAAATCATAATAAGGCTACAGACATCTCAGGTATCCTTAAGCAAATCAGAGCATTGTTGATGTTCAGTAAGTATTTGTAGCTTAAGAAGTAGTATCGCTCTGTCAACTTCCTAAGACGAGAGATTTCTAGCAACTACAAAGTAAATATATTTTTCTAAACTAAATTCATATCCAGCTATCTGCAGATTTATATAGAATCTGGTCCAAATATTTGCAGTACAATCAAATCAAGGGTTTCTTTGTTTTCTTTTTCTTATCATGCCTAAATATCTTACCTTGATCTTGTTGGTACAGAATCCAGATGTGTTGATTTAATGAAGGCAGATCCAATATGTTCCTAGTTAAAACTCAATTTAACATCTTTATTTTTTTTTTGTCTCTGACCCTCTCCATCATTTTTTTCTCCTTGTTAATGTGTATCATTCCCTTACTCTTCAAAATTTTCTTTTTTCGTATCTCAGACACACATTCTCTTGCCACTAGTAAGTTTACTTTTAGAGCATTTTTCAAAATATTTTTCATTAAAAAAATACCGTGGTGATGATTGTACAGCTCTGTGAATATACTAAAAAATAGTGAATGTGTGCATACATTTAAATCACTTTAAATTGGTGAATTGTATGCTATGTGAATTATGTCCCAATAAAGCTGTTAAAAATAAAAATACAAGATCAGTGTAACAAAATTCAGATAATATCAAAGAATAGTAGTTTAAAAAAATAAACCCTCACCTGTCTCAGTCTTCTCACTTCTCAGAGGTATGTCCACAGTTAGGTTTTAGAATATTCTTCCAGACATTTTAATTGCATACACAGGCACATATATGTATTTGCAGCCTTTTAAAATTGTATACAGATAAGGTTATATTCACTATTCTGAAACTTGCTTTTTGCACTAAACAGTAAATTATAATCATATGTACATATAGAGCTATCCTACTCTTAATAGTTGCAGAATATTCCACTACATAGGTGTAGAACAGTTTAATTAACAAATTCCTGGGGCTTCCCTGGTGGCGCAGTGGTTGAGAGTCCGCCTGCCGATGCAGGGGACACGGGTTCGTGCCCCAGTCCGGGAAGATCCCACATGCCGTGGAGCGGCTGGGCCCGTGAGCCATGGCCGCTGAGCCTCCATGTCTGGAGCCTGTGCTCCGCAATGGGAGAGGCCACAACAGTGAGAGGCCCGCGTACCGCAAAAAAAAAAAACCAAAAAAAACAAATTCCGTATTGAACATCCTTTTGCTTACATCTTTGCACCCTTATGCGAGTATATCTACAAGGAAAAAAAATCTTAGAAATGTTGGATTCAGAAGTATGTGCATTTAAAATTTTAGATAGATATTTTAGATCAATAGATATTGCCAAATGACCCTGCAAAAAACTGGTGACAATTTGTAATCCCATCAGTCATGAATGACAGTGCCTAGTTTACTGTCCCCTTACCTACACTAGGTATATTAGCCTCATAACATCTCTGTCAATATGATAGATTTAAAGAATTATTTTAATTCGTATTTTTAAAATTATGTAAGGTTGAGTTTTTATGGCCTCTTTTTTAATTTTTAAGTAACTTTTTTTCTAAATGAGAAGTCCATAATGTTAATTGTAGAAATTTTGAATACAGAAGATAATTAAAATAACCTGTAATCCCACCACCCAGGGATTATCACCATTTACAATTTTACTTCTAGTCTTCTTTCTGTGAAATTTATCTCATGGTTATTTTTAATAAATAATAAAGCTTATTGGTAAAGGGACTTATTTTCGTATTTAAAATATGCAGTTTACAAAATGAGGTTATAATACAGCTACTTAGACTACTGCTTTGAGCTCTTTTAATCAAGGTGCTATATAAACATTCAGTGGACTGAGCTCCCCTCTGCCAAGCTTTTGGGATCAGCTAGTGGAAAAATCATTAGCATTCTTTCCTTGACACTGTCCTGTCACTACCAGGGCTCAAACTGGATGAGATTTCCTAGGAGCCAATAGGTCTCTTAGTGGAGGAGAAGGAGCTAGAGGAATCCTGTACCTTAAAGAACAAACACATTTTCTTTAAATATATGTCTATAAAGGAATATATTATATATATAAATATTGTATTATATATGTTTATGTGTGTATATATAATCATTGTTCTCTCTCACACACCCGTAAAACAGGAGATGAGATTGGTGAGCCAGGGTAAGAACCTTCAGAAAGTGTAGTAGACACCTGGGGAACAGTATAATGCTTAACATTTAAAGACACAAGTCCTGTATGGTAATCATACATATCCTTATCTGATTCTCCTTTTGGACTGTAAGAGCATGGAATGCGGAATTGGTTTCTGTTCACAGTTGTATTTCCTGTGCCTAATTGCACATAAGCAACTTTGATCAGTTAATACTAGTTAAATGAATAATGAATGAATGAAAGTAATAGAGTGTGACCTTGAGTAAATCACTTAATTTCTTTGGACTTGAGTTTCTTTCTCTGACAACTTCAAAGAATTGTTGAAAGGATCAAATAAGGTTATGTATGAAGGTGGTAGGTAAGACTGGGAGCCCTCTCCAAGCTGATTGTCTTCTCATTATTTTTACCGAGCTACTTACAGTCACCATTCAGGTAGGGCTTACTGTCGCAACTGCCCAGGTATCATCTTGATTAACCAGATAGAGAATAAAGTAAATATAATATAGCTCTGTAATTAGAAATAATCGCCAGTATGTCCTGGAGACTTTGACATCTTAACCACTTCTTCATTCTCACTATTCAAAAGTATGTTATATAAATCTAATACTAGAACACTCATCAGGCTTAGGATAAAGTTTATAGAAAATGAATGTTGGGATTTCCCTGGTGGCACAGTGGTTGGGAGTCCGCCTGACAATGCAGGGGACCCGGGTTCGATCCCTGGTCCGGGAGGATCCCACGTGCCACGGAGGGGCTAGGCCCGTGTGCCACAACTGTTGAGGCCCGCACGCCTAGAGCCCGTGCTCTGCAACGGGAGAAGCCACTGCAATGAGAAGCACACGCACTGCAGCGTTGAGTAGCCCCCGCTCACCAGAACTAGAGAAAGCCCAAGCGCAGCCACGAAGACCCAAGGCAGTCAAAATAAATAAAATAAATTTATTTTAAAAAAAAAGAAAATGAACGTTGTCATGCCTTTAACGCACTTAGAAATGCATATGTATGAAAAAAATGCATATGTATGATTATTGTCTAAAAGCAGAGACGGTATCTCAGGAATGCACATAGTATAAGTATGGAATAGTTAGTAGCTGTTCTCAGAGTGACCCATTGTACATGATTGTAATGAACATCTGTCCTTTTTGGCTTATCTTGTATCAAATTGTCACAGTTCCAAGCAGTGGGTACATTTTAGAGTTAATGTGATAAAATAAAACTATGATTTTTTTTTTTTTTTTTTGAGGTGTGTGGGCCTCTCACTGCTGTGGCCTCTCCCACTGCGGAGCACAGGCTCCGGACACGCAGGCCCAGCGGCCATGGCTCACGGGCCCAGCCGCTCCGCGGCACGTGGGATCCTCCCAGACCGGGGCATGAACCCATGTCCCCTGCACCGACAGGCGCACTCTCAACCACTGCGCCACCAGGGAAGCCCTATGAAATATTTTGTGTATTACTCAAGATAGATTCTGTGACCTTTTAAGTTTGGTGAAAAAGGAAGCTAGTGTATTGTAAAACCAGTTAAAATAAGAATACACTTGGAAATGTAAAGTAGCATCAGCTCATAGACCTTAGGGAAGATGCCTTACTTAGTGGCCAAGGCCCCCAGAATTTCAATTTATTTAGAAAGAAATCTGTATAAAAACTTATATAAGTAGAAATATTTCTCAGTCCAGTCCTCTTTAATGTAATGCCATAATAGAGGCAAAAATAATAGACTAGCACATAAACTTTCCTTTTTTTCTATTTGTAACCAAAAGCATTGCATAATCAGGCAGGAACCAGGAAGTAAAAATAATCACAAAATTAAACCAAGTGATCTGTTTTCATTATACTCCAGCAGGAGTAAAAAGTAAAGATAAACACAAGCCAGCAAGTTTCTTTATCAAATTTGAAAATTCTTTCCATGTCAGTCATACCTTAATACAATAAAAATGAAATTTTTATTAAGGCTTGTAACTCAACACTGTCCTTTTTAAACTTTTTAAATTATGGTGAAAAATACATAACCTAAAATTTACCATTGTAACCATCTTTAAGTGTATGGTTCAGAATATTTACATTGTTGCACAATAGATCTCCAGAACAAACTGAAACTCTATACCCATTAAACACTAACTCCCCATCCCCCTTCCCCAGCCCCTGGCAACCACCATTCTACTTTCTGTCTCTAAATTTGACTGCTCTAGGGTCCTCATATAAGTGGAATCATATAGTATTTATCTTTTTATGACTGGCTTGCTTCACTTAGCATAATATCCTCAAAGGTTCTTCCATGCTGTACCATGTGACAGGGTTTCCTTCCTGTTTAAGGCAGACTGCTGTCCTTTTTAATGTCATTTTTATGGTACAGTCTATTCTACTCTTAAACATCTTTGCAGGTACTGTCTGTGTTAACGTCCCAGAGCATGATCAAGTACAGAATGATGAGAAGCAAGTTGAAATGCACATTTGAACTTCCAAATTATCTTGTCAAGAAATCAAAAGCAGTTATAAAGTGATTAAACAATGCAGGACTTAGTTTGAGAAAAACCTTAAAGACCTTTTGCAAGCCCCTTGTATTGAAGGTTTTTAGTTGCTTTGTTTTTCTAGAAATGTATTTGACCTATTACAACTTTTTTTGAAGTATCTTCTAAAAATATCTGCTGCTAGGTTATTTTTTTTCTTTCAAGCCTGCAGACATTTTTTCTCACTTCTTCAATTGAGTTAGCTGTATTCCTGTTCGTGAATAGCACTCCTCCCCTGTTCTGTCATAGCACAGCCTTATGTTCCTACAGTTCATTAAGGGAAAGCAGTCGTCAACTAGATATTGTTAGATCACAGAACCTAACAATAATTTTTAAAAAGAAGCAGTTCAGGGCTTCCCTGGTGGCGCAGTGGTTGAGAGTCCGTCTGCCGATGCAGGGGGCACGGATTCGTGCCCCGGCCCGGGAGGATCCCACGTGCCATGGAGTGGCTGGGCCCGTGAGCCATGGCCACGGGCCTGCGTGTCCGGACCCGGGAGAGGCCACGGCGGTGAGAGGCCCGCGTACCACAAAAAAAAAAAAAAAAAAAGCAGTTCATTCATTTTCAGTCTTCTTACCTTAATTTTTTAACAGCTTTATTGAGATATAATTTACATACCATACAATTCACCCATTCAAAAATTCAGTGATTTTCAGTACATTACCAGAGTTGTGCAGCCATTTCTACATTCACTTTAGGAACATCTCACCACCCTGAAAAGAAACCATGTACCTATTAGCAGTCACTGCCCATTTCTCCCAGACCCCCCAGCCTGAGAAAACCACTAATCTACTTTTAGCTTGCCTATTCTGGAACTTCATATAAATGGAACCATACAATATGTGGTCTTTTGTGTCTGGCTTCTTTCCTTTAGCATAACGTTTTCAAGGCCATCCATGTCATAGTATGTATCATTAGACTTCATTACTTTTTTTTGTTGTTGTGGGAAAATACATATAACATAAAATTTACCATCTTAACCTTTTCTGGTGGGGGGGGGCGGGTGTGCCGCACCACACAGCTTTCGGGCTCTTAGTTCCCCGACCAGGAATTGAACCTGGACCCATGGCAGCAAAAGCACCAAGTCCTAACCACTGGACCACCAGGGAATTCCCTTAACCATCTTTAAATGTACATTTCAATATTTTAAATACGTCTATATTGGTTCTACAACCAATCTCCAGAATTCTCTTCATCTTATAAAACTGAACTCTATTCCCATAAAACAGGAATTCCCCATTTTCCTTCTCCCAGCCTCTGCAACCACCATTGTATTTTGTCTCTATGAATTTGACTCCTCAGGAACCTCGTATAAGTTGAATCATACAGTGTCCTTTCTTGACTGGTTTGTTCCACTTAGCATAGTATCCTCAATAACCTTGTCATTCATGTCATAGCATTTGTCAGAATTTCCTTTCTACTTCATTAACTTTTTATGACTGAGTAATACTCCATCATATGGCTATACCACATTTTGTTTATCCAGTCATAAGTTGATGAACATTTAGGTTATTTCCACTTTTTGGTTATTACAAATAACAGTATTATGAACATTCATATACAAGTTTTTGTATAGACATGTTTTCAGCTCTCTTGGGCATTTACCTTGGAGTAGAATTGCTGAGTTATACGGTAAGTCTATGTTTAACTTTTTGTGGAACTGCAAAAGTTTTTCAAAAACTTTTTCACTGCACCATTTTACATTCCTACCAGCAAAGTATGAAGATTCCACTAATTTCTACACATCCTCACCAAGGATGCTGGAAAAAAGAATATTGTTATCATCCATCTTCTTTATTATAGCCAACTTAGTAAGTATGAAACAGTATTTCATTGTGGTTTTGTAAGCATTACCCTGATAGCTAATTTTCATATATTTATTGGCCATTTGTATCTTTTTTGACAAAATGTCTATTCAGATCCTTCATCCATTTTTTAATTGGGTTATTTGTCTTTTTATTGTTGAGTTATAGGAGTTCTTTATTCTAAATACAAGTCCCTTCCCAGACATATGACTTACAAATATTTTCTCCTATTCAACTTCATTATTTTGCATGTGGATATCCATTTGTCCCAGCACCATTTGTTGAAAGACTATTATTTCCCCATTGAATTGTCTTAGCACCCTTATTGCAAATCAGTTGATCATAATTGTGACAGTTTACTTTTGGACTTCTCAGGGTTAACCTTATAAAGAGGTTCTGGTTCCCATCTGATCCTTAGCCCTGGGTCCCAGTCATCCTGTCCCACTTCTCCTCACCTATCATCCCTGTGTGTGCATATTTCTAGCATAAGGCAAGGAGATTCGGGGGCATCGATTATTTTTAGTTTAGGACTAATACAAGGTTGAGGGTTAGTCAATCAAACTCAAAACTGTGTCTGTTAATTTAAGCTCAGATTTTTTTTTTAATTTATCTTATTTTTTTTGGCTGTGTTGGGTCTTTGTTGTTGTGCACGGGCTTTCTCTAGTTGCAGCGAGCTGGAGCTACTCTTCTTTGTGGTGCACAGGCTTCTCACTGTGGTGGCTTCTCTTGTTGCAGAGCACAGGCTCTAGAGCGCAGGCTCAGTAGTTGTGGCTCGTGGGCTTAGTTGCTCTGAGGCATGTGGGATCTTCCCAGACCAGGGCTTGAACCCGTGTCCCCTGCCTTGGCAGGCGGATTCTTTTTTATTTTATTTTATTTTATTTATTTTTGGCTGCATTGGGTCTTCGTTGCTGCACATGGGCTTCCTCTAGTTGTGGCAAGTGGGGGCTACTCTTCATTGCAGTGCACGGGCTTCTCATTGCGGTGGCTTCTCCTGTTGCGGAGCACGGGCTCTAGACGTGGGGCTTCAGTAGTTGCACCACGCTGGCTCAGTAGTTGTGGCTCGCAGGCTCTAGAGTGCAGACTCAGTAGTTGTGGCACACGGGCTTAGTTGCTCCGCAGCATGTGGGATCTTCCCGGACCAGGGCTCGAACCCGTGTCGCCTGCATTGGCAGGCGGATTCTTTTTTTTTTTTTTTTTTCGGTACGCGGGCCTCTCACTGTTGTGGCCTCTCCCGTTGCGGAGCACAGGCTCCGGACGCACAGGCTCAGCGGCCATGGCTCACGGGCCCAGCCACTCTGCGGCATGTGGGATCTTCCCGGACCGGGGCACGAACCCGTGTTCCCTGCATCGGCAGGTGGACTCTCAACCACTGCACCACCAGGGAAGCCCGGCAGGCGGATTCTTAACCACTGCGCCACCAGGGAAGCCCTAAGCTCAGATTTTAAAAATCACTAACCAGGGAATTCCCTGGTGGTCCAGTCGTAGGACTACACACTTTCACTGTCGAGGGCTCAGGTTTGATCCCTGGTTGGGGATCTAGGATCCCACAAGCCACGTGGTGTGGCCAAAAAAATGAAATGAAATAAAATAAGTAAATAAAAAGCACTACCAGTCTTACCAAGTGCCATGTCCCACCAGTCCTTCCTTTCATCTTGTCTTGACATCTTTGGCCCCCCCATGGTGTTTTGTCACCTTCCTCCACTCAGACACTGAGGGTCATTGACTTTGCCTATGTCAGCTGCCATTTTCTGCCCTCTGCCTCACATGACACAGGATCCATGTTGTGGGCCCACTCTGGGCCCTTAGGGAAGGCAGCTGGCAACATCAGCTTAATTTTTACGTCCACTTTTACATGAGAACCCCATTAGGAGTCTGCTGCACTTTGAAAATAGTGTAGTGTTAAACCAAGTCATTCCATTCTCTTTTCTTTATACCTTAAAGAAAAGAGAGGGGCACCCTTTCATAGTCTTTGAGAGTCACAAAATGTAGGTGGCAGGAAATGAAGGTGGCTCTGCAAAGCCCCCTGTGCGTGAAAGGGCAGTATAAGTGGTGGAGCATGTGCAGAACTTGTCAGCATTTCATGCCGAGCTGTGGGCATTGGTAGTTCTGGCTCTGAAGCCAAAGCTGCTATTCAGTACAAGCCAGCACGATCCCCTTGCAGTGAGTTTGGGGAATCTATTAGTTTTGCTCCTAAAGTCAGATTTCAGGCTCTCAGAAGAATGGTAGAGGGAGAGAGAGGAGGAGGGATAAATGAGAGAGAAGCTAGAAAAAGATTTGTTTTGATGGTAGGGAAAGAAAAATGAAAGCTCTTCATGGGTTTACTGAGGTAAGGTAGGGACTTCCCTGGCAGTCCAGTGGTAAAGAATCCGCCTTACAATGCAGGGAAACTGGGTTCCATCCCTGGTTGGGGAACTAGGATCCCACATGACGCGGGGCAACTAAGCCCGCGTGCCACAACTGTTGAGTTCGCACGCCTCAACTAGAGAGCCTGCCTACCGCAAACTACAGAGCCCACGTGCTCTAGAACCCACGCACCACAACTACAGAGCCCACGTGCCCTGGAGCCCACACGCCACAAATAGAGAAGAGAAAACCCGCACGCCACAACTAGAGAGAAGCCTGCGTGCCGCAATGAAAGATCCCACATGCCTCAACAAAGATTCCGCAACTAAGACCTAATGCCACCAAAAATAAATAATAAATAAATCTTTTAAAAAATATGTCTTAAAAAAAAAGGTAAGGTAGAGTACAGATACCTTGACCTGGCAGTTGTTTCACACCCCTGACTACCTTCCAAATTCTCACACACACGCACACACACACACCAGACATACAGAGCAATTCAGAGCTCTATTCTGGTCTGGAAAAATCTTTCCCCTGGGGCATCAGTAGCTTGCCTTGTGATGACAGGCTTAATGGTTTGATATCTCTGCATTCCACTGAGACCACCTACCCAGAGGCTATGCCCTACTGACCTGGTTCACCAGGGCCTGAGACTAAGCATGAGAACACGAGGGCAGTGCCAGTTCTAGGAGTCGGGGGAGCTATGTTCTGGTTTGGGCAAATCGTTTTAACTTGCTGGGTGAGTGTCCATGTTGCTGCTCTCTCTGTAATACTCAGGGTCCCAAATTATAAAATGGGGACCAGACCTATGGTTCTTGTCTCCTAGAAATGTCATGAAACAGAGTAAATTACGGTCTTCCAGTGCTTATGCTTCTAGGAGGCAAGGAACTAGGGGAATCCTGTGCTTTTCTCTTTTTTTATTGAGATAGGGTTTCCTAGGCTCTCTATGCAAGCCCTTAGAAGACATTTAATCAGAGAATAGTCTGGAAAAAAGCAAACCTGCTCACAAAAGAAGAGAGAGCCTTGAAATCTCTTAAGTGTTTCCTTCCAAACAGGGGTCCAAGAGATTCTCTTATAGTTTCTGGCCGGCTACCTGGAGTAGGGAGATAGAAGTGGTTTATTTTTCTTTCTTCCAGTTTCCCTTTCTGGTCTGATCCCTCTGAGTGACACTGGTTGGGGTGGGGCCACAAGTTATGGGAGAAAACCATGTCCCAGCCACTCAAGTCTGCCTATTGGATAATAGATTGATCGATCTGCCCTGTTGGTGGGTAAAAATAAAAGAGCAGCCTTTTTATTCATTTGTGTTTATTTGATTGTCTAAGGGAAGCCATGAGATATAATAGTGAATCAGCCCACCTGATTCAGTGCCCTCTGATGGTCTGGTCATTTGTGGTAAAGTACATCAGGAAGGAAACACCATGGTTTCCCAATCATCTGCCTTCAGTACTAGAGTATGGAGGACCCAAGAACTAACAGAAGGCTTCTTGTCCTTGTAAAAGATCCTTGGGTTCTCAGTTGCTGTATTAGTCTCCTATTGTTGCTGTAACAAATTACTACAAACTTAAAACAATGCAAATGTATTTTCTTACCTTTCTAGAGGTCAGAAGTCTCATGAGGCTAAAATCAAGGTGTCAGCAAGGGTACATTCCTCCTGGAGACTCTTGGGGAGAATGCAGCTACTTGTCTTTTCCGGCTTCTGGAGGCCACCTGCGTTCCTTGGCTTGTGGTCCTTCGACTGTCTTCCAGGTGCATCACTCTAACCTTTCTTTCCATCGTCACATTCCTCTCTAACTCTGACCTTCTGCCTTCCTGGCACAGGACCCTTGTGATTAAGCTGGGCCCCAGCCCTCTTCTTTCTTAGGCTTCTAAGGACTTCTCAGGAATAGGAGTTGCAGTCATTGTCAGGGCTGGGAGCTAGTGGGGAAGTACATTGATAAGGATCTTTGTAACTTTTCTTAGGACAGGAGGCAGCCTGATATTATAGCCTTTTTGAGCCCCTTCCCCCATAAAGGTATTGATGACCATGGAAAGAACTAAGAGTCCAGGAATAAAAATCCAATATGCCTGGATTATAAGAAACTCAGTTAAGGGTGAAAGCAGGCAAATGGGCTGATGTGACATAAAAGCAACCTAACTGACACCTTTCTCCTTCACCCCAATTTTGGAATTATTTCCCCAAGACACCACCATGCTTCCTATCCTTTAAAGCCTGTATTTTTAGTTTGGGGTATTTTCTATTGTTTGAAGGTTGCCTTGCAACCAGTTTGCCTGGAGGGTTTAAACATTATAGTTTCTTTGCTGAACAGCAACAGTAGCCAAGAGAGACCGAATATAAACCTTTAAGTCTGTTTTCTCAGAGTTCGTTCATCAGCGATGGCTTTAAACAGAATAGCTTATGCCCCCTGGCTTGCTTCTCCCTGGGGGAGGGGAGAAGGGTGGCTGGTGGAGAACATTTTGTGTTCTCTTATCTTTCATACTAGTGGAAGGGGATAAGCACCAGAATAGGAAAACAAAATATCTGTCTATTAATATACCCTAAGTCCTCTAGCACATGGATTGGATTTGTTTATTTGTGAAAGAGAAGGATGCTTCTCTCTGACTGTGGGCTCCCCTGCCAGATGGAAGGGAACTGGTAGGCATAGTGCCCTCCATAAAGTGAAGGGAATAGGCAACCAGGGCCTAACTTCTTACTTAAAAGAGAAAACTCTCAGCCTTTTCTCAAGAAAAATTGGTTTTCTGGCTCAACCTGCCTTAAGCCCCAGCAGCATCTTTCAGGGAAACTAAGAAAGAAAGGGGAAAAAGCAGGAGGATTTACCATGAAAGAGCCAGAGACTACCCCTACCTCCCCACTGGACATGTGCATCCATCACCCTCATTGTGTCCAGGCTGGGGAGCCAGAGGACTGGAGAACCTTGCTGGAAGAAAGGACACACAGTTTCCTCAGAACAACCACTTAACTGGTAGTGAGCAAAGCAGAAACAGGAGTGTTTCCCTCCCCAAAGGACAAGCCCTGCAAAGAGAAGAGCAACCCTGCTGAGCTCAAATTCAGGGGCACTGTCCTTTAATATATTCCCTTGGATCCCTTAGTGGTTTGTAGAAGGAGTGCCCAGAGTAGACAGTTTTCTAAAAGAGTAGATGGCTAGTTAATGATAAGCCTTCTAGTTGAAAAAAAGCCAGAAGGGAAGAGATTTCTTTCGGGAGCAGGAACGTACACGTGCCTAGGAGCCCCGTGCCTGCTATGTCTGGACAGAGGTTCAGAGCGCCCTTTGGCTGCCAGAAGAGGTCTCTGCTTGCCACCCACCAGGGTCAGGCTTTCTCAGGTCCCGGAGAACATTTTGATTAGCAGGAGTCCCAGGCAGACACGGAGAGAAAGAAGAGAGCAGCATTGGCAGGGCCCGCCCTCTCCCAGAGCAAACGGGGACAAAGGTCGGTGTACTTACAGCTGCCGCTCCCAGCCTGCCCGCCTGCCAGCCAGGCCAGATGCCCCAGGTTGTCCCGGCGTTGCTACATGATGCAGGAATCTGTCATCTTTGTGCCTGCTGGGTCACCCATTACCCCAGATCCAATTCCCAGGCAGGGAAGGTTAGGACACGTGAGCAGAAGCAAAGGCTTTGGCATTCAGTAGCTTTAAAACAGAAATGCCGTCATGTCTTTACCTGTTCAGTTGGGAGCAAAACATGTTTGTTAGGGGTGTGATGTGCTATTGTGGAATAAGTACGAGAGGAAAGAATCCGTGAGCTGCCCATCTGAGAGGAGGGCTCTCTGTGCAAACCATGGTTCTTCAGGCACTCTTAGAATGTGAACAGACTTTCTTTGTGATGATTTCTTATCCTACATTTCACTGCCAGCCCAGCATGTTTGAATTTGTCTCGGCTTCAGCAGGTCTGAGTATCCATTGGGATTCTCTGTGAGAATTTAAACAACTTAGAGGCCACTGAGGTTACCACGTATAACCAGGTCTGGCACAGAGGGCGTGAGAGTAAGCAGGAGACAGAAGCTTTGTGTGTTATGAAATCATTGAGGCTGTAGCCCACAGCCCTTCGTGTTTGGGATTACAGTTAGAATTGCTGTTATTTGTTTGTTCGTTTTCTTTCTTTGTACCTAGGAATGGGCTTCAGCTAATGAAATAATGGTGGTATAGAAGCTAACATTCATCAAGGCACTGAACTAAGCACTGTCCTTGAATTATCTCATTTAATTTCCACCTCAAACCCATGAGGCAGACATGACATGATCCCCATTTAAAGGTGAGGATCCAGGCTCAGAGAAACTGAGTAACATGCTTAAGATGATCTGCCATATTCATCTGGGATTATGGCTTGCTAGCACCGTATTCTGAACAGAGAGGAAGAAAGAATATGAGAACAAGTATTTCTGAGGGCTGCAATTGTGTACAGGTTTCTTGGAAGCTAGGGCCCTCTTGATTGATGCTCCATGGGGCCATCTGGGGAAGTTGTTTAGCTTCAGAGGTGATAGATGAGGGCTGGGCCACTTCTGTTTGCAGAGCATGGGTTGAAGGGTAAGTCAGGACAACATTTCTTCTCTGGTCCCCATCAGGGACTCCACGGGCCAACCTCTGTGGCTGTGTTTATATCATTATTTTTAAGGCATCAGCACCAGCACAGCAGCTCTAAGCTCTCTCTTCCTTTAGCCATCCTCCATGTGGAAAGAAGCCAAATGGGAGAATTTCCCCAACCATTTCCCTTCAGTGCAGCTGGTACCAACTTGAAACCTAAGACGTTTAACACTGCAGCCCAACTGAAGCCTGGCTAAGCCGTATTTCTTTAGACACAGCAGGAAGCCATTCTGTGCTCTAGTATCAAGAACCACCTCAGGGCCCAGGGCGGGCCCTGCTTCCTTGGTTTGACCCCAAGAGGTCAGCTGGCTGATGAAGCCCATCAGAAATACTTATGTGGACTAGGACCGTCAGCTGCAGCTTACCAGAAGAGAGGGGAGAGGATGCCCAGGATTTTCATATTTAATTGAAAAGTAGTGTCTTTGGAAAAGGGGTGGTAGAGGAGCTCCTACAGCATTGAAAGAACTCCCTCCGCTTGTTGCTGTGGGAGGGGGGCATACATTCAGCTGCCTCAGAGCCATTCATTATCCTTCGTCCTGGCAAATGGAACTCTTCTATGGATAGGCACTGTTGGTAGTGAACCCCTGGCTCTCCCGGCTGCCCCCACAGGTCACAGGACCCTCCAAGTTGATGCTCCAGTGTGGTGACCAGAGTCTGGTTCCATCCTCTGTCACCCAGACCGCACACATCAGCTTTGCCCCATTCTGTGCTTCTCAATTACACTCACTGGCAACCAGCACCAGCTCTCCCCTCCCAGTGCCCTGATATCCGCTGGTTAATAAGCAGCTCACATAAAGACACCAAGAACTATTGCAAGAGGGGGAGAAAAGCTGAGGCTCTGAATACAGGCCAGGAAGCCCTGGACTTGGCCCAGGAACTCGGTGGCTGTTTCTGTTCTCTGCCCTTTGGTAGCCTTCCTCACAGGTTATAGAAAGAAGAGAAGCAGGAATGCTTCATCTAAAGCTGTAGTGGACCATAAAGCAATGATGTATTTATCTGTCAATGAGAGACTCTCGCTGAAGCCTGAGGTCCCTTCGTGGAGACTCTTAGTCCTCTCCAGAAGAGACCAACTTTCTGCAGTTTATCCTTTCAAACCTATTTCTAGAAGAGTCTTAGGTCCCTGTTAATTAAAGCACTAAGCTCCCCACTTCCCTCTCTCTCCTGTCTTTCTGAGCTGCCCAGATGGCACTCTTCCCACCTTCACCTTCATCTCCCATACTATGTTTTATCTCCCAAGGTTTAGAGATGTCCTTGAGACGTCCCTGTGGAAGGAACCAGTGGGGACTATGTGCCAGACCCGCCCCCCATTGTCACTTTGGTCTGAATCAAATTCTGCAAGGGGAGCTGGAACCCTCTCCCTGGGCCTGCCCATTGTCAAGGTCCTGGTCACCTTTAAAGCCTCCTGCAGGGATTCCCACTGCCAACTGATCCTTTTCTGAAGCCCAGCACTGTGACATTTTAGACTTGGAAATCCCTAGACAAATATGTCTCACTTAATCCTCACCACACTGGAGACTCTCACTTGGCCAAACTTAACAAGTACCACTAGTTCTTGCAGCAAACGTTCCCCGTGTTCCAGGCATTGTGTTCAGGGCTGGGAAAAGGATAAACAAGGTAAGGTCCCTGTCCTTGAGGAGCAACCAGCTATTAGAAGAGACACATGAAACAGGAGCTCCCCTCTCACTCGAAATGCCTCATACCCAATGTTCCTTTAACTTTCCCAGGTTCTCTAAGGCCCTGCTCTTTCACCATTTACCAGCTCTGTAACTTTAGCTCAGTTGCTTGCTCTAAGCATCAGGTTGCTCATCTGTAAAATGGGCTTGTTAATAGTATATATCTACCTTGTAGAGGTATTATGAGGATTACATGAAACCACTTATTTGCAAGGCACATAGGGCTAAATAAATGCTGGCTGTTACTATTTTCCTCCTGAGGATAATGTTTGCCAGGAAGAGTGGTAAAAGCAGGGAGAGCTGTGTTTGAACCCCAGTTTCCCCACCCCACTGATACTGTATGCTTACGGGCAAAAAACTATTCTCTCTGAGCATCAGTTTCATGGGTGATAATTTACTTAATTGGAGTAAATTAATTGATATATGTGAAAGTACCTCACACATAGCAGGAGTTCAACACATTAGCCCCTTGGAACTTCTTAAGTATCTGAAGACCCTAAAGCTCCAGGATCCAGAAGAGACGCAGAAAGTTGCTAGCGCCTCCTTTAGGAAATGTCCCCCATTCCCCTGGTTAATCCTTAAAGCATGACCCTCCCCTATTTGGTTCCCGTTCTGCCAGAGAGGCTGCTCCGTGATCAACTGTGTCCCTCCCTCTGTGCTCTGTGCTTCTGTACTAAGTACCTGGAGGCCCTTGTCCTGTCCACACTCAGGCATCACTTGGCCGAGATATCCATTGAGCTCCTCTAATCTTTCCCCACAACTCAGTCTCCCCCTCTCCTCACCCTCCACTTCATCCCTTGTTCCCCTAGCTTCTTAAATTAAGGGAAAGAAGAGGATTTAGATAGGGTTACTAAATATGTTTCTGTTCAGGGGAGGGAGGAACAGGGGAGTCTGGAGGAGGAGGCAGAGTGTGAAATTCCTTAATGGAATGGGCTCTGAGAGCCTCCTTTCTCTAGAATAAGCCCCAGAATCGCCTATCTGGATAGAGTTTTCTCTTTGGCAAAGTGCTTTCACAAACATTATCTCATTACGATACAGGCCCAGGTGGCAGAGTGCCCACTCCCCGGAAAGGTCTGCCGAGGCCATCATGCCTCACAAGCTGGTCTGACCCTGGTCTACATATTTCACAGGACACCCTGGCCTCACAGGGGTGGCTCGGCTTTCTGTGGAGCACGACACCCGCGGAGGGGCCGCTCACAGCTGGAGGTCACAGTTTTCCCTTCTGTGTTCTCCCCACATCAGATTTGGAATCTCTGGAAAATTTTTACTTTTTAAAAATGATAACGTGCTTATTGTAGAGATTTTTGAAAACACAGTAACTTGTAAAGGAGAAAACAAAAATCACCCATAATCCACAACTTAACTGCTGGTAATATTGTGAGGTAGCTCCTTTACGTGTTTTTGAAATGCACGCGTATATTTGTGTATATGTGTGTGCGTTTGAAAAATGGGATTATATGCACACACGTTATTTGTATTCTGCTTTTATATTTAATATGTTATTTTTGTGTTCCATTTCATCAACTCTTCTAAAATATTATTTTAAAATAGTGTGAATTAGGATTTTTCCTTATTAAAACATTATGCATGTCCATTATGAAAAAATCATTGCCCACATTGATTGAGTCTCGTAATCAGCCGGAAACCCTGATCACATGATCACATTTAATTCTCACAGCAGCTCTCCTGGGTAGATACTGATAAACTCGTTTTACAGGTAAATAGAATGAAGCCTTGGAGAGGTAAAGAACTTGCCCCACTAGCAAAGACTTAAAATGCCCATGGGATTTCACACACATTTTTGGACCAAATTGCCTATACCAATGACCATATTTAATAACTGCATCATATTCTCCAATGTGGATTTATCATGATTAACTATTCTCTTTTGTTGGACATTTCAGTTATTTTTTTGTTGTTATCATGAAGCAGGGATCATCTCTGCATAAGACCATCTTTGTTCACATCTCTTGTTATTTCTTTAGTCATTTCCTAGAAGAATTACTCAGTCATCATTTTCAAGTCTTGTTACTTATTACCAAGTGACTTTCCAGAAAGCCAGTATGCACTCCCGCCAGCATGCGTAAGAGAAGACCCTCTTTAAAAACAATTCAGTTTGGTAGGTGGAAATTGTATCTCTTTGATTTGATGTACGTTTCCTTGATTACTAGTGAGGTTGAACTCTTCTCTCACGCACTCATTAGTCAGTTGTAGATCCGTGAGTAAGCGTCACAGAGAGCAGCTTGTCCTTCCTGCTGGCACTTACTTCTCTCTTGCTTTCACTCACTGTCTCTGTTGATTTTGAGTTTCAATCTGGACCCAGATAATTTAGGAGTGCATCAGCAAGGAGAAATTTTTTCATATTCAACATACCCAGGAGGACTTGGGTCTTAATGAAGATTTGGGTCCCCATTTTGCCCCCTGCCCCCTCTTCTCACCCTCAGCCACACTGTGTAGCTCCCTCAGAATTACCCCACCTCAGCACAAAGGTCAGATTTCAAGATTTCTCAGACCATTCTAGAGACAATATAGTTTTATTCAGGAAGTAACTGAGCTAGAGCGCTGCTTTCTCTTCCCAAGAAACTTCAGTTCCTTTTGTTCTCAGGGGAGGTGAGACAGGGATGAGACCAGGAATAAGAAACTGGTGTTCACAGCCCCTTGGCTGAGGCTGCCTGAGTTCCCCCTACTGAGCTTTGTGACAGGGACCCCTCCCTCCTCCAGTCTTTGAGGAGCCCTTTGATCCCTTGAGTTAGGGAGGAATGCACTGTCATTTCCTATGGGTTGTGTAACCCTCTCTTCTGCCTGGAGCATGAGAAGCACAGAAGGTGCAGCAGCACTGAGAGAGGCAGGTGCCAGCGGGTTAGTCACGTGCACCCTCAGAGTCCTGGAGGAGTTTGCACAAGAGTTCCTCGATTCAGGCTCCAGCCTGAAATGCTGTCCGACAGGTGTGTTCACTTTGGGTTCAACCCCGCACCGCACTCACCCCGTCCTACCTGCTGTTCCTGGACCACCAAACGCTTCCTGCCAGGCTCCACGTTGGGTTGTCCTCTTGCTGCCATCAGAGAACTTAGGAATCTCTCTTCTATGGACTCTCTCTCCTCTGCCAAGCTCCAGCTTTTAGCCCCCGCGTCCCCCATCCTCACTCCACTTAGATATTCCACTCAGGTCTTCCACTCAGGTTGTTGGACATTCAGCTCTGTCAGGTGTTCCCTGCATGGAGCCAGAGGGGACTTTGAATCACTCCAGGCAGGGGAAGTGGAAAAACGCAGAAATTTGGCCTGAGGACTGGACAGTAAGACCAATAAGACCTTTCCTCAGCCTCTTGATGTAACTCCTTTGTGTTTTTACATCAAAATCCTGTCTTTGACTCTATTCCCTACTTGGAGTCAAGTTACAGAAGGCTCCCTTCTGTTATTCTAGCCTATCTGAGCCCCAGTACATGGGTGGGGATGTTCCACACCGTGAAAATGTTGGCACTTACGAAGGGACAGTAATTATGAAAGGCATCAGAAAGCCAAAAATGGCACTCTGTGCTGGTAGGGTTTCAGAAGCGTCATCTTTGAGTAGAGTAGCAGTTAGGATTTGGGAAACCAAGGTGTAGAGGTCCTGCTTCTGACCCTTATGGGGTCATAACAATATAAAGTTGGACTGCAGGCCAAACAAGTGGTCACCTACAATGCTGTATGAATTCAGAGGAGGGAGTACCGCCAGATCCCACGCAGCCAGGAAGGCTTCGAAGAGGCAGCTCTTCAAGCTGGACCTTAAAGGCAAGATGTAAGACTTGAAAAGTGGACTCGTGGAAGAGGACATTCCAGCAGGGGATAAGGAACAAGCTAAAACACAGAGGTAGAAATGCAGTTGGCACATTTGGGAATTGCGAGATCATTCTAGCTGCTCCAGAACACATGTGCAGAGTACTGTATCCATCAGGGTTCCACCAGAGGAACAACCAGTAGGTGATATATAGTAAGAGATTTATTGTGAGCAGTTGGCTTCTGTGATGGTGGGGGCTGTCCAGGAAAATCTGAAATCCATAGGGCAGGCTATCAGGAGGGCAGATTGGAAGGAAACTGTCACACAGGAAGTGGAGCTGCTCTCCATGGGCAGAATTTCTTCTTCAAGGAAGCCTCAGCTTTGCTCTTAAGGTCTTTCAACTGATTAGATCAAGCCTACCCAGATTATCTAGAATAAATTCATTTACTTAAAGTCAGCTGATTTTTTTTCAGCTTTATTGAGGTATAATTGACAAATTATTAGATATTTAAAGTGTACATCATGATTTGATTACTATATGCATTGTGAAAGGATTCCTTCCCGTGTAGTTAATTAATACATCCATCT
The DNA here is from genome assembly GCF_964341445.2 of Mesoplodon mirus. Classification (NCBI taxonomy): domain Eukaryota; kingdom Metazoa; phylum Chordata; class Mammalia; order Artiodactyla; family Ziphiidae; genus Mesoplodon; species Mesoplodon mirus. The sequence goes on from NC_138989.1 coordinate 8,654,839, forward strand.
CGCGCGCGCGCACACACACACACACACACACACACACTATATATATATGGTGTGTGAGAGAATACTTGTTTTACTCCCTTTCCAAATTTCAGTTATATAATAGTTATCATCTATAGTTACCATGTTATACATTAGATCCTCACACTTTACTCATATTATAACTGAAAGTTTATACTCTTTTACCAACCTCTCCCTATATCTCACACCCCCGCATCCCCAGACCCTGGCAACCACTTTTCTACTCCCTGTTTCTTTGAGTTTGACTTTCTTTTTTTTTAGATTCCACATATAAGTGATATCACCCAGTATTTGTCTTTCCCTATCTGGTTTATTTCATTTAGCATAATGCCCTGAAGTTCCATCCATATTGTTGAAAATTGCAGGATTTCCTTCTTTCTTGTGGCTGGATACCATTCCAGTGTGTGTGTGTGTGTGTGTGTGTGTGTGCGTGCGCACGTGCGCACACCACATCTTCTTTATTCATTTATCCATTGACAGACATTTAGGTTGTTTCTTTATCTTGGCTGTTGTGAATAATGCTGCAGTGAACATGGGAGTGCAAGGGTCTAAATCCTGTTTTCATTTCCCTTGGATATATACCCAGAAATGGAGTTGCTGGATCATACAGTCATTCTATTTTTAATTTTTTGAGGAGCCTCCGTACTGTTTTCCACAGTGGCTGCACCAACTTACACTCCCACCAACACTGCACCAGGGTCCCCTTTTCTCCACACCCTCACCAACACCTGTTGTCTCTTGTCATTTTGATGACAGCCATTCTGACAGTTGTGAGGTTAAATCTCATTGTGGTTTTGATTTACATTTCCCTGATGTGAGTGATTTTGAGCGCCTTTTCATATATCGTGTTGGCCATTTGTATCCCTTCTTTGGAAAATGTTTATTCACTTCCTCTGTTCATTTTTAAATTGGGTTGTTTGGTTTTTTGCTATCGAGTTGTGTAAGTTCTTTATTTATTTTGAACATTACACCGCATCAGATATATGATTTACAGATATTTTCTCCCATTCTGTAGCTTGCCTTTTCATTTTGTTGATGGTTTGCTTTTCTGTGCAGAAGCTTTTTAGTTTGATGTAGTCCCACTTGTCTATTTTTGCTTTTATTGCTTTTGCTTTTGCTTTTGGTGTCAAGTCCAAAAAATCATTGCCAAGACCAAAATGTCAAGGAGATAACCCCTATGGTTTCTTCTAGGAGTTTTACAGTTTCAGTTCTTAAATTTAATTCTTTAATCCATTTTGAGTTGATTTTTGTGTATGGTGTAAGATAGGGGTCCAGTTTCATTTTTTTGCATATGGATGTTCAGTTTTCCCAATACCATTTATTGAACAAACTACCCTTTCCCTATCATATATTCTTTACTACTTTATTGTAAATTAATTGACCATTTATGCATGGGTTTATGTCTGGGCTCTCTGTTCTGTTCCACTGATCTATGTGTCAGTTTTTATGCCAATACTATACTGTTTTGATTGTTATAGCTTTGTAATATAATTTGAAATTAGGACATGTGATGTCTCCAGTAAAGTCAACTGATTATGAATGTTAATCACATCTACAAAATACTTTCACAGCAACAATTGATGTTTGATTGAATAACTTGAGACTGTAATCTAGCCAAGGTGACACATAAAACTGACCATCACAGCTACCAATCATAATGAAAATGGAAAGAGAGAATTGGGTCAACATGATTTTTCAAGGCATGGGACTGACATACATGAGTAAATTTATTACTACCTCCCCATGGAATCAGATTCCCATTATCTTTACCTATTCCCATATTCTCTAACTGGTGTCTCTTTAGTGGAAACTTAAGATTCAGAGAGGGAAATTAGGTTTATCATGAACCCCCTTTAGAGATGAAACCTCATTTTTCTAAGGCTAAATCGAGATAGGTTAGTTAATTGGTACAGGTTCCAGCTTACCCATGTTTCCAGCAGACAGCATCAATAAGTACTCAGCCCAAGAATTCCAGGCTAAGAGAGAAGACTGTTTTGAACCTTTTCACTCTCCTCTCTTTCCAACTCTATCCATCACTGGAACTGGAGGATATGGTTCCAGAGGGTAAGAATAATGTTTGAAGGTCTTCATTTCTCCTCCCATACCTGCCACCCTTCCTCACAAGTCTAAGGTGGACCTCTGAACCCCAGCAGGTCAAATCTACAGCTGAAGCCAAATGAATCAAGCATAGGTGGGAAGTTACTTGTGCTAGACCTACCCTGGTTAGAAGATGATTCAGGATTCCCAAACTCAGGATTAGCAGTGAGCCAGCTTGCCCATTGATGGGGTGGTTGTACAAAAAAAAGAAACTCTAACTTTTTGGTCCGATATGGAGCTTAAGGGAAAGATCTGAGCAAGGACTCCATCCTTCTGTGACTTGGGAATTGAATTGTGCATGACTCTGGGCTTTTCCCTTTAAGAGCTCAGTGCTATCAAACCCCTAGAGCTACAGGTGACCCTGAGAAGCAAGAGAACAGAAAGGAAGTTTCTACTAAAAGTTTAGATTCTGTGCACCTGGGCTTCTGAGAGCCAGTTTCACCCACTTCAGTGGCCTTAAGAGCAGAAAAATGACAGAATCAGGCCAGCAAACTCCTTCTGACAGTTACCTCTCCCTTCCTAGAAGAAAGAGGAGGAAAATAAGAAACAAGTGGCAATGCTTCCCAGATCTAGAATGTAAAAAGTAACCAATAGGGAACGTGAGATCGTTTGGTGACCAGGAACTTGGGGTCTCTGCCTGAGCCCTGCTCTATCTGGAATCACTCTCGGAGGCTTAACCAAGGGGGCTGAATAGGGTGGAGCAGCCAGAACCCCGAGCACATAGTGTAGCAAGTTGAATTAGCAGGATAGAACAGGTGGAAGGTGGGCTCACTAAACTGGTGGGGCAAAGCAGGGCAATATGGCAAGGATCAAAAGGAGGTGGACCTCTACTGTTGATAGGAATGTAAAATGGGGCAGCCCCTATGGAAAACAGTATAGAGTCTCCTAAAAAAATTAAAAATAGAACTACCATATGATCCAGCAATCCTACTTCTGGGGATATGTCCAAAAGAATTGAAAATGGGATCTCGAAGAGATTGGCACACCCATGTTCATTGCAACATTATTTACAATAGCCATGAGGGGGAGGAAACCTAAATGTCTGTCAACAGATGAACAGGTGAAGAAAATGTGGTCTATCTATACAGTGGAATGTTTTTCAGCCTTTAAAAAACATAAGGAAATTTTGGGGACTTCCCTGGTGGTCCAGGGGTTAAGAATCTTCCTGCCAATGCAGGGGACATGGGTTCGAGCCCCGGTCCAGGTAGATCCCACATGCCGCGGAGCAACTAAGCTGTGCACCACAACTACTGAGCCCACGCACCTAGAGCCCGTGCTCCACAGCAAGAGAAGCCACTGCAATGAGAAGCCTGCGCGCAACAACAAAGACCCAACGCAGCCAAAAATAAATAAATAAATAAAGTATTTTAAAAAACATAAGGAAATTCTCATACCTGCTACAGTGTATGTGAACCTTGAGGACATTATGCTAAGTGAGATATGCGAGTCATAAAAAGACAAGTACTGCATGATTCCACTTATATGAGGTACATAAAGTAGTCAAACTCTTAGAAACAGAAAGCAGAATGGTGGTGGCCAGGGGCTGTGGGGGAAGGGAAAGAGGGACAGTGTTGTTCAATGGGTGTAGAATTTCAGTCTTGCAGGATGAAAATGGTTTAGAGATCTGTTGTACGACAGTGTGCACCTAGTTAATACTACTGGACTGTGCACTTTAAAATAGTTACGATGGGGCTTCCCTGGTGGTGCAGTAGTTGAGAGTCCGCCTGCCGATGCAGGGGACACGGGTTCGTGCCCCAGTCCGGGAAGATCCCACATGCCGCGGAGCGGCTGGGCCCGTGAGCCATGGCCGCTGAGCCTGCGCGTCCAGAGCCTGTGCTCCGCAATGGGAGAGGCCACAACAGTGAGAGGCCCGCGTACGGCAAAAAAAAAAAAAAAAAAAAAAAGAAGAGGGAGGGCACTGTACAATCCAGTTATACACGTGCCAAAGGTTAGCTCAGTAACGAAAATTGAGGTGAAAGCCTGTCTGCTGTGTAGCAGACCCCACACATTTGGCATGGCAGGCTCCCCTGTCACATCTCATCAGGCCACCTGGTCCACCCTAGAGCACAGTATCTGGAAGACCCAAAACATCTTCATACGCACTGGCCATTTTCCATGATACCACAAATTGAGTTTTTTCTTCTAATATTTTTGCAAATTTTGTTATATACTTCAATAACAATAGTAATAACTAGCATTTATTGAAAACTTACACAAAGGAATTACATTGTGTATGATGAGCAAGGTGAAAATTAACTATAGTCAAAACCACCTCGGAAAGTCTCTTCAATTGCCAACAAAGTGCAATATATATGACAATGTAAACAACTCTCCCAAACAGTATTTCTCAAGCAAACTAAAGCATAAGAATTATTGGGGTAGCTCAGAGGAAAGACCAAAAGGAAAGTGTATAAGCAGATGTCTGGGCATTCACACCATTCTGCCTTTAAGATAACTGAAATATTCCCAGTGGGGGATGGGGGTGGGAGTGAGTGAAAAATTCCTGCTGACCTGCAGGTTTTACTTGATTCTCTCTTAATACTAAGGCTCTATCAAAAGCCTGACAATCGAGAAATGTCATCAGCCAAGTCCCCTGCAGTGCCAGACCTCATGGCAATGCTGGCTTAGCTTTCTTCCAGGTAGGAGCAGCCTTCTCAGTCTGAAATTGGGGGTGGGACCTGACTTACATGAAGATGAATTCTCTACAGTGCAAGCCAGACAGTCTGTTTACCGGCACCTGCAGTGTGAAATTTGGCAGCTTTAAATGAAGTCTCATCAATTTTGGAAGCAGAGGAAAAAACAAACAGAGCTAAGTGTTTTGGGAAGAGAGAGAAAGTGAAATCCTCATCTTTGATTTTACCTTGGAAGCCTAACATTGTAAACTACTTATAAGATGGACTGTAGGGGAAAGGGAACAATGAGGATTTCAGCTTTTTCTGTGTGGTTTTACTTGTTTATTTGAAAAATATAAGTAACTACATAGCAAGAAAAATGAAGTAACCAGAGCTACATATATCTTTGTGGATAAACCAAAAAAAAAAAAAAAACTCATTAGTGGTAAGTAAAAAAAGCAAGATGCAGGACATGCACAGAATTGGTGAGGTTTATGTAAAATCTGAAAAATGCAAAACAGTACAGTTTGCAAAATTGTTTTTGGATCTATATATCTGTAGTCAAAATATAAAAATATGCATGAGAATGACAAACTTCAAGTTCAGGGTAGAAGTTATCACTGGGAAAGCAAGGTGGAGAGTGAGTTCAAGGAGCTCACAAAGAACTCCCATGGTACATATCATGTATTTCTTACACTGGATGGTGGGTATATATTATATTATTATTGTACTTTTTTCTATATGTCGAGCATGTTTCTTTAAAAGGGAGAGGGGGATATGGAGCCCCTGTATCCTCAGTTATGTTAATGATGTGTTTGTTGTTATGAGATTAAACCAAATGTTTTGTTTTAAAAGGGCTGGATCTTAAGGTGAGCCTAAGACAAAGGTGTGTCTCTCTACCAGCTGTACCAGGCGTTGTGCTCTATACTTAGGAAATCTACATGAGGTAGATTCTGTTATCCACATTTGACCGGGGAGGAACTGGGGACATTGGTTAAGTAGTTTGTCTAAGAGCATGCTTTCCTTACCAGGTGGCTGCAGTTGTCTGAATTTGTTTCCCCACAACTTGTGAAAGGTGGTATTTTGAAGACCTGTGATAACATGGAATCATGTAGCTAGAACAGGGCGAATCACAAGTTAAAACATCCCTGGGGACTTCCCTGGCAGTCCAGTGGTTGGGACTCTGAGCTTCCACTGCAGACGGCACGGGTTCAATCCCTGGTCAGGGAACTAAGATCCTGCATGCCACACGGCTCGGCCAAAAAAAAAAAAAAAATCCCTAATGTCTGACGTCTACAAAGTTACCTCTGAGAGTATCATTAGCCTAAATCTGGGTCTAATGCACTAAGCCCCTTCCCTTCCTTCCCCACCCCAGTGCTCTTTTGTAATTGACATTCATTTGCCTGCTGTCAGGTATCTTTCACTCCCAGTGCCTACAGGCCCCTGATCTTGGGGGACTGGGAGAGCCAGACCTAACTTTTCTTAGATTTCCACTGACTTCTCAAGTTTTTTTGTTTGTTTGTTTTTAATTTTTTGGCCGCACCACATGACATGTGGAATCTTAGTTCCCCCACCAGGGATGGAACCCGTGCCCCCTGCAGTGGAAGCTTGGAGTCTCAACCACTGGACTGCCAGGGAAGTCCCAACAAGTTTTTATTCTTGGTTACAATGGGCTCCACGTGCACGTCTTGCTTTATATCCCTTTTTCTGTGCACGTGGCGTTGGTTGGGCAATCATAATGCCTTTCTACCATTATGGTTGGTACGGAAGTGAGTAATCAAACTCTCAATTCTAAACTTCGGTAAGATAAGGTCAGTAGCATGTGTGGTATTGGGATGGCACCCGCAAGGGAAAATGACTCTCGGTGGCTCACATTGTTTTGGGGCTTGTTTGTGTTGCTGTGCAGTTGTAATGGAAAACGAATAAAAATAAAAATCCCGGGGCCCATTTTGGCCAGCGCTTGGGAATCTAATCCCACTGTCTTGGCAGAATTCCAGCTCAGGTCACTGCATTCTGCTGGCGGCAGCCTCCTTGTGCAGTTTTCAGTGGATGTAGCTTTCTGCTTTGCCTCTTTCTCGGCTGCCTGTGCAGTGAATTAATCAGCTGTCCCTTCCCCACCCTGAGGAGGGTGTAGTTCTGTGAGCCTCAGAATGATCCTACCATAGTGGGAGTAGGGACTGATCTGGGAACAGCCACAGAGATATTTGCTACAATCAAGATCTATGTGCATGTGTCTTTCTCTGAGTGCACTTATGCAGTCATTGAATCAGACTCCTAACATGAAGTTTTTTCAGCAATCATCTAGTTTCTTTCCAAAACTGTGTGCATATATTCCCTCCATTTGTTTTATGGCCCTTTGTTATGCAAATTTAAAATGTTCCTTTATCTGAAGTACTTAGAAATTTATCTCCCTTCCACACATGTATGCTTTTGTTGCTTCTTTTAATTGTTTTACAAATTTTTTTCTACTGTTTAACTCTCTTTCCCATAAGAAATTGATTGCATTTCATGGTGTGAGGAATAGCTCCAATCTAATTCTTCTCCAAACAAATAATCTTCTATTCCCAACACTGCTTATTGAATAGTGATTTCTAATTGTATGACTTCAGCAGATGACTTAACCTCTCTGAGAATTAGCTGTGTCTGGAAAAATAGAGATGATAATGGTAACCTATCAGATGGGATTGTCCTAAGGATGGAGTGAGACAACACATGCTTGGCAAATGTGTGTCAAATAAATGATGTCTTTCTTTTTGTCTCCTTTCCTTACTTTTTATCTGCATCAGCTTTTTTTTTTTTTTTTTCATGTGGGATCTTAGTTCCCTGACCTGGGATAGAACCAGCGCCCCCTGCATTGGGAGCACCAGGGAAATCCAGCCTATTTTTTTCTAACCGACCCAAAGGTTGTCTATGCCAGGTTTTATATTAGGAAGGTACTAAGTAGAACGGTTGGGGGAAGTGAGGAGAGGGTGAAGGCACTTTTCTTGAAAAGACCCATCCTAGCAACACACACACTTTCTTTGCTTTTGAGTCACCAGGCTGTTTCTGCAGCTACCTCTCTCCCCAGTCGGAGAATCCTCGTAGAGGCTGTTCTTCTGAGGCCTCAAAATGCCCCCCTCTCCAAGCTGCCATGTCAGATCTTCGGGGGAAATCTGATTTTTGAGGACAAAGCTCTATGTGTGGGTTGTTTTATTTTGGGGGTAAGATGGGGGTAGGAGTTGGCTATGGGTTGGCATTCCGGGAAGAAGGAGGACTCTGCTGTCCTCTGATGAGTCATGGAAGAGAAACGCCTAATGTTTGCAAACAATTCTGGCCAAGCTTCTGCTTTCTTGTACTCCACCCATCCCCCATCTATGCAGATTGGACCCACCTGAGAAGTTTCTAACGTTAAGCTCGAAGAGTAAAGCAGAGGCCCTATGTTGTACCACCCTTTGAGGTGGAAAGCAGCTAAGAGAAGGAGAGGCAGTTGTCTTGTACCTCTGGACTCCAGCAAGTGAGACACAAGACAGGACCTTACAATGAGTTTATTGGTCTCCAGGACACGATCTGGGTGGTGCAAGAGGACTAAGTGAGCCAGCAGGGCTGTCGCCAAGGGGCCTGCGTGAGCGCACGTCCCCAAGGGGCCTGCGTGAGAGCGCTCCCAATCAGCCCCACCTCGCAGAGGGGTGGGAGATGGAGAGAAGCCACGGGTGGGAGAAGGGAGCAAAAGGGATTGTGGAAAAGAAGGCAAAGGCTAGGAAGAGGGGAAAGATGCAGGCTGAGCGGGCTGGAGAGGGACAGGAACGGTCGGGGTGTGCCGGGAGAGGACCACTGCCTCAGCCTCGGCAGCCTGCTGGAGCCAGATGGGGCTCATGATGCATCCTCCCAGATGGCACGGATCAGCCTTGTCAGACATGCTTTCCTCAGGATACACAGTGTCCCCCACCCTCCCCCTCTCCAAAATCAGGAGAGAATCACAAGGTGACTTGGGAGGGCAGCCAACCTCCTGGGATCTTTTGTGAACTATCAGGTTAACTACAGCGGGATCACAGTCGGAGACCTAAACATGCCTCTGCCACCTCCACCCCACCCCCCTTTTTTTTTTCTATTGTGGGACATCCAGGGAGTGAGCTGGTCAGCTTGGGAACAAAGATCCTGTTCTAGGAACTTGTCCACTGCAACTCTATCCACTGCATTCACAGTCCTTGGATTACCTGCTCACTGTGATACCGCTACTGCTAGAGCAACGCCCTGGCACCTGGCAGGGAAGGGGGAACTCATCGTTTAAAATGAAAAATCACATTTAATCACTGTTCATTTTTCTACCAGGTTCAGGAGGCCCTGTCATCTCTGCATTTTAAGCATTTTGCTGTTTAAGGTCTGAGTACCTTGGTGGCGGGGCGGGGTGAGGAAGGAGGGCAGTGGAGGAGAACTTTTGAAATCTTTCCACAAAAATCAAAGAACAAACCGACTGGAGGGAAAAAATAGCTGCTATATTTAAACTACATTATCCCATCAGGGAGCTATGGTTTTGAAAACCATTCCACAGTACTTTGTTTGGCACTGTGCTGTATGGGTTTCTCTTCTTTAATTTTTTTTTTAAATGGCAACTTTTTTCCCCCCAGAACAGTAATAGCAAAGGAAGCGAAGGGCCTCATTAATTGATGCGGTAGACAGACATGTACTGAGCACCTGCCACATGGGCCACACTGTGCTAGGCACTGGGGACACAAGGGACACTCAAATTCCTTAAAGCAAATAATTATCACACGTTCATTCATCACTGTGCATATATCCTAAATGCATATGATCCCTGCTCTCCTGGAGTTTATAATCAGATGAGTAAGTGCTAGTGATGAGTGCGGTAAAAGAGTACTCTTTGGGTCTGTCTCCTTTGCTCTTCCTTCTGACCCGAATGCTGTTGTCTCTGCTCTGAATACGCAAACGGATGTATATTATTCATGGCTCACTTCTCCGAGGGTGGGTCGCCCCAGCCCCCCGCCCCCGTCATTCTCACAGGAGTCCAAGCAAGCCCCAGTCAAATGGCAAAGTCAGGTAGAGAGCTGGGTGTAGGAGTCGGGACATACAAATGGGTGTGTCATCAATATTTTGGTGTGGTTTAAACCAATGGGCCTAAGGCAAAATCCTGATAGAGAAGAAGGCTAAGTCCTCAGTGGTAGGACACTGCACATTTCAGGTTGAGTAGGAGAGGGGGAAGTGTGTGAAAAGAAGGCTGAAAAGGATCAGCCAGAGAAGTAAGAAGTAAACCTGAGTTACCGTAGTAGAGCTGAGTGATATACAAAGTGCTGCGTGGGACACAGAAGAAGGAGCAAGTAACTTTCTGGGTGGTGAGGAAGGAAGTGATGGAGCGGGGCCTTATCAGGGAAGGCTTCCCAAATGGGGTAGGATTTGAGCCTTCATTTTGAAGGCTAATTAAGCGTTCACCAGGCATATGCAAGCAGGAACCTCTGAGCAGAGGTGCAGAGGAAGAGGTAATGATCCACTGTGGCAGGAGCTTAGAATCGGAGGGGAGGTTGTGGTGGATATAGGGCAGATGAAACTGAAAGCTACAAGGGAAGAATCTAGGGCATCTCCAAACAAGGTTTCCAGTGCTCCATGCTAGTTACCTCCACTTCCTCCAAGTCTGTTAGATCTTTGACTTTTCTCAGTGAAGTACACATCTTTGGTTTTGCTAGCCCAACATCTGTTCCCCCCCCCTTCTGGTAACAGCACCAGGACCTTCCTCTGGGGTATTGTTTTTCAGGGTGTGGGTCCTGAAGTTGCAGCATCGACATCACGTGGCAACTTGTTAGAAATGCAAATTCTTGGTCTCCATCCCAGACCTACTGAATGAGAATTCTGGAGGTAGGGATCCCGCAGTCTGTTTTCACATGCCACCCAGGTGATGTTGATGCATGCCGAAGTTTGAAAACCACTGCTTTGGGGACCCACTTCTCCCCCTACTCTCTGTCCATGAAGTTCAGGTGGAGCTGACCACAATCCCTGCTTCCAGGGGTGGACACATGACCCAGAGAAAATATTAGCCCTTTCCTTTCATTGAGATTGCTGAACTTGGTGGACTGTAAACTGGAGATGCTGGGGGTCATATCTGTTACCATCTGGAGAAAATTCATAAGACCATAAAAAGCAAAGCAAAACAGAGTTTTGCTTTGAGATTCTCAGTTACTTTATTTGAGCACCTGGATCAAGCTGTTCTGAATTTGGAGTCTATTCCCCAATAAATCCTTTTTTTTATAAGCATAAGCTAATAAGTTGGTTTTTTGACACTTAGCCATCAGAAGAATGCTTATTAATGGGAGAGGGCCAAATTCTGGAAAAGACATTCTGTTAAGTTTGGCAAATTCTCAGATGTTAAAGTTATAGTTTGTGGGCATGTAGAAAAAGTGGTGGTCACTAGGCACTGAAATGTGATCAGTAACACAAGCCATGCCAAACGGGACCCATGTCTGTGAAAAGATCACTAGAATATGGACTGCTGTAGACAATTTACTTAGATCTTAGCAACACATTCGACAGAGTCCTCTCGTTAAGTTCTTATGGACCAGTAGAGAAAAGTAGGCTAGATAATAATACAGTGGACCAACATCTCAAAATTACCTTAAGACACTTTAATTTATGTATGGTCAGGCCACTCAAGATGGCTGTTCTCTTGCTCTCTGTACATCTCCTGCCCGACCAGTGCCAGCTTCACCTATACCCTACACACATGACTGACTTTCCTATGTACTTGCCCCAGCTAGTGATACCTTATCAAAGGGATGGTGAGGGGCATGCCCCTCTGCTGGTTTCCCTGGTAACTAATGAGCCAACCTGACGTCAATCTCCCATTCCCCTCAGGAGTGAAGACTGCCACCATGTCCTGCCCGCAGTGGGGTTCTCGCTCCAGGACCTCACTTCAGACGTGTAAGCTCCCCTATCCATTAAACCGTTGATGTCTCTGTTGCAAACTCGGCTCTTTCTTTGGTCTTAAAGCTGGACAAGTGCAGGCCTTGTAGGCCTGTAAGGGGGCAGCCCAACAATTTACAGAACAAAGAATGTAAATAGTGCAGGTGATTTTGCCCGGCATTCTACTCAATAAGCATGTGTTCCGGAGTCAGTAAAAGACAGCAGATGTGACTAAGTTGGATGGCCTTAATTCCCACTTACCTTTCAGTGTAAACACCTTACTGTGCCAGTTCTGAGTCTAGTTCGTAAATATGTATTTTTCATATATCATGATCCTTAAGTCATGCTGACTACATCAGGCGCTCAACCAAAAGAATGACCTGTATAATAATGTGTTACGGGAGGTAAGGAGGCAAGAGAGTGCATTACAAGATTTTTACTTTCATGACTTTGGGACCTGTAGTCAGGTTGATTCATAGCAGTTGACAGAAGTCATGCTTATCAAATTTGTGTGTAACCCAAGTTTGGGCATATGGCTAAAACATCACTTGAAGACTCCAGAAGACCACAGCGGACTGCAAAGATGGGCCAAAGTGAACAGGAGAACATTCCATTACAGTCAAAGTTCAGTGCCTGGGTTAAAAAGAATCAACAGGGGGCTTCCCTGGTGGTGCAGTGGTTGAGAGTCTGCCTGCCGATGCAGGGGACACGGGTTCGTGCCCCGGTCTGGGAGGATCCCACATGCCGCAGAGCGGCTGGGCCCGTGAGCCATGGCCGCTGAGCCTGCGCGTCCGGAACCTGTGCTCCGCAGCGGGAGAGGCCACAGCAGTGAGAGGCCCGTGTACCGCAAAAAAAAAAAAAAAAAAAAAAGAATCAACAGTGCAAATAGATGATGGGAAGATTAAATGACTGCAGTGTATATATACAGGACTCATTTTTGAATTGAAAACACAAATCAACAATGTGCAGGGGAAAGCACTGAAACAAAGGTGGACAGTGATAACTCCACCGCAAGATCCTTCTCAGACTTCTGTCTTCAGTGTTGGGTGTCTCCGTGGCTGGACGACAAGGATGCTGAGGGGTTGCAGACTCCCGCTATACAAGGCACAGCTCAGAGACAGAGCTGTTCTTTTTAGCTGAGAAAAGAGACTCTTAAAAAGCACAATAAATATCTTGAAGTACTGGAAGAGAGTGCACACAGAGGAGGGATTAAACTTATTCAGAGTTATTCCAAAGGGCTAAACAAGAACCAATGTATAGGAGAAGTTGTTAGTGGGAGGTGGATTCAGCCCAGAATGAGATGGCTTTAATGATTAGAGCTGTCCAAATATGGAACAGACTGCCTTTTACCATCTCCATTGCCTTACAGGAGGGTTGTAGAGTGTTGGGAAGTTAGCGTGTCATTCTTTTCTACTGGGCCTTTTCTGTCTACCTAGCTTTTTAAACCAGCCTGCCTATTACCAGATAATATCCTCCTTTATTAATTCCTCTGAGGTTCTTTGATCAAATCATCCATCTTTCTGAATCACAGTTTCTCTTTTTTCCTCTCCCTGTCCCCAACCGACTGAAAATAGCTACAGTCCTTGGTGAAAAATAGAGTACAGTTGACCCTTGAACAACAGGGGGCTTAGAGGCGCCCACGCTCCATGAGGTTGAAAGTCCGAGTTGGCCCACATACACAGTTCCTCCACATCTATAGTTCCAAATCTGAGGATTCAACCAACCACAGGCAGATCATACAGTACTTCAGTATTCATTATAGAAAAAAATATGCATGTGAGTGGACCCACACAGTTCAAACCTGTGTTGTTCAAGGGTCAGCTGTATTTCTAAAACCCATTATTACTTTGTTTAACCTTATTAACAAGAAGCATGTGTATAAAATACATTGAGCATAAGTCTATTTCTACATAAGAGTAAATCTTTCTGCCTTTGGGAGGCTATGTTTTGCTAAATTATGGCAACCTCTAAATAACAGGTTTCACCCCAATGTTCATTGCAGCACTATTACAATAGTCAGGTCATGGAAGCAACCTAAATGTCTATCGACTGATGAATGGATAAAGAAGGTGTAGTACATATATACAATGGAATATTACTCAGCCGTAAAAAGGAATGAAATTGGGTCATTTGTAAAGATGTGGGTGGACCTAGAGACTGTCATACAGAGGGAAGTAAGTCAGAAAAACAAATGTCGTATATTGCATATATGTGGAATATAGAAAAATGGTACAGATGAACCACTGAAAGGCAAAAATAGAGACACAGATGTAGAAAACAAACATATGGACACCAAGGGGGGAAGGAAGGTGGGATGAACTGGGAGATTGGGATTGACATATATACACTAATATGTATAAAGTAGATAACTAATGAGAACCTGCTGTATAGTACAGGGAACTCTACTCAGTGGTCTGTGGTGACCTAAATGGGAAGCAAATCCAAAACAGAAGGGATATATGTATAAATATAGCTGATTCACTTCACTGTACAGCAGAAACTAACAGAACATTGTAAAGCAACTATACCCCAATTAAAAAAGAAAAAAGAAACCACTGTGACCATTATAAAAATAAATAAATAAATAAATAAACAACAGGTTTCAGAGACACCAATGGGTTGAGGAACCAAGGGCATAATTAGTATGTGATACAGAAGGGGCCAACCCCAGGCTGAAAAGCACACTGTTTCAGTTTAAGGGAATACAGACCATCCCTGACTTATGATGGTTTGACCTACAATTTTTCAACTTCAAGATGGTGCGAAAGCAATACACATTCAGTAGAAACTGAATTTTGATCTTTCCCCAGGCTATCAATACACAGTACCATCCTCTCTTAAGATACTGGGCAGCGGCAGCGAGCTGCAGCTCCCAATCAGCTGCGCAGATCACAAAGGTAAACACTGATACACTTAAAACCATTCTGTTTTTCACTTTAAATAAATTACATGAGATATTCAGTACTTTATTATAAAATAGGTCTTGTGTTAGATGATTTTGCCCAACTGTAGGCTAATGTGTGCTGAGCACGTTGAAGGTAGGCTAGACTAAGCTATGAAGCTCAGTAGGTTAGGTGTCTTACATACATTTTCGAATTATGATATTTTCAACTTATGATGGGTTTTTCAGGACGTAATCCCATGGTACGTTGAGGAATACCTGTATTCCAACCTCCAGGAAATAGAAGGTTTGCAGAGAACAGTCTGGTAACACAACCAATGTGAACTTAGACATTACTCGTCTCTGAGAAACCTAAAATGCTGCCGCACTTTGTTTTTTGTTTGTCTGCTTTTAATATTTACTTATTTGTCTGCACTGGGTCTTAGTTGCGGCACGCAGGAAATTCGGTGCCGCATGCGGGATCTTTAGTTACAGCACGTGGGATCTAGTTCCCTGACCAGGGATCGAACCCAGGCCCCCTGCATTGGGAGTGCTGAATCTTAGCCACTGGACCACCAGGGAAGTCCCTGTTTGTTTGTTTGTTTTAAACCTAACCTTCACAGCCATTCACATGAGGTGAGTAGTTCAGAGGCCTTCTGGTTTACATCACACATTGGAAATCAATAAACTTGAGTTCAGCAAAAATTTGCTGAGGTCCTCTCAAAGCCAGGCCCTTTGCAAGTCACTGATAGATCAGGGATGGTGGGGCTCTTTCATTCACTCAAATAGTAGGCATTCAATAAATGATGAGTGTATACCAGGGGACTCCTATATCCTGGAGATGGACAAGCTAGACAAGACATGCTGTTCTCATGGAGCTTACATCCTAGTAGGTGGAGACAGGCAGTAAACAGCTAAGCAAATAATACAACATCAGAGATAAGTGCTGTGAAGAAAATAAAACAATAATGTGATAGCGAGGGTGACTGGGGAGGGTAGCCCTTTTAGTCAAGACATCTCTGAGGAGGTAACATGTAAGCTGAGATCTGAACAATAACAAGGAGCTCGAAGATCTGGGGAAGAGCATTCAGTACAAAAGCACAGATCAGGAACCTCTCAAGAAGCTCAAGAAGCAGAAGCACTTACAACCCCAGGCAGAGACCAAGCCACAGAACGGAGATCCAAAGTCAAATGCTCAAGATAATTTTCAGGCTGAGAAAGGTAACAATCCTCCTGCCTGGAGTGCTTTTACACTCGCTGGGGTGAGGCAGAAGAGTTGGTAAGAACTGGTGCAGACCTGGTCTGAGGGGGAAAAGAACCACCAGTCCTCCATTACCACCCCCACCCCCACCGTGCAGCCACGTGTCCCTGCTGGAAGAGGCTCCAGTCCTGTGACCTAACCAGTTTCCACTTTGCTTCTCTTAGTGCATTGCCATACACTAGAATTTTTGTTTATTTCATGTAGGGTTTTGTTGGTCCTTTTCCAAGTATCAATCAAAACTGTATACCAGCCTCCACTCCTTGGAAATAATTAAACGAAATGACAAATAAAATGACGTGCCTGATTTTTTCAGCTAGGTAATGCACTGTGATTTGCATCTGTTAAAGGACTTTAAGTCCTGAAGCTGAGCCATCTGGGACAACTGAGGTGATTTTTGTTCTGCCTTGGCTCCTGTGGATGGTACACCATAGCCAAACACAAAAGTGGACTAAATGCTTCATCCTGCAACATAGTCCCTTAAGAAAACTGCCCTTTGTGGTGCGAATGTGTTCACCTTTTGCTCAAGAATTCAATGCGAAGGTCCCTTTCTCTGTTTAATTTTTTGATATTGGCAAAATTCCCTTTATCTTGCTGTTACATAGGTTTTCTGTTTTTTTAATTTACTTTTTATTTTGTATTAGCGTATAGTTGATTTACAATGTTGTTAGTTTCAGGTGTACAGTTAAGTGATTTAGTTATATATATATATACATATATATATATGTGTTTTTTTCTCCGATTCTTTTCCCATTTAGGTTATTACAGAATATTGAGAAGAGTTCCTTGTGCTATACTGTAGGTCCTTGTTGAGATAGGTTTTCTACAGACCTCAAGAGCAAATTATCTGTGGTTTAAGAATAGATTTTTGGATTCAAGTCCTTTTTTCCCCTATTGGGGAAAGGGGCGGTCTAGAAAATAGCCTTAATCAATGCCCAAGCGAGGCGCCTTCTAGCACAACTCTCGCTTATTTAGCAGTTACAGTAGCGCAATCTGTGACTTCCATGCAGACATGTTATCAAAGGCTGTGTGGGATATTAAAAACAGTATGGAATGCGGTGTTCCTGAAGCGACAGATGAGGGATTTTGGCCGTGTGGGAAGTGAACTGCGGAATTCCTCCCCTCGGTTCCTAAGAGGGGCTCTGAAGTACACAGATTGGGTTGCAGAGTGCGGCCCTGGGGGGTGGAGGGCAAGGGGACGAGCCAAGGACACCAACCTCAGCGCGCTTCGTTGAAGCTCTGCGCCGACCGAGTTCGTAAGGTTCCTCGGCCTCGCCTTCCCAATCACCCACCCCAACCCGAGGCCGACTCTGAAGGGTAGGCAGTTCCCTTGGGGCAGCGAATGCATGGAGCCCACGTGAGCCCTCCACCTCCCTGGGTTCTACGTCTACAGGTGGTCGAGCCGGGCGGGAAGCGAGATCCACATTAGCCAAAGAAAGGCCAAGGGTTCTCCGCCGAACAGCCGGTCAGAGCGCGCAGGGCGCGGGCACGCCGGCTTCGATCCGGGTTCCTGGGGGCGGTGCGCGGGAGGAGGCGGGGCTTGCGCGGCCGCGTGGGCGCAAGTCGCGCAGGAGGGAGGGAGCCTGAGGGAGGGGGCGGGGCCGCGCCTCCCGCGCCGCGCTGGGCCCTCTCGGCCAATGAGCGGCGTCCACATGCCGCGGCGGCGGCGAGAGGGGAGGCAGCGGCGGATAAATGCTATTAGAGCAGCCGCCGCGGAGCCGTCCCCGACGCCACCTCCTTCCCCTCCGCTGCGGTTTCCTTCACTGCTGTCGGGGGTGCAGAGCTGAGAGGACAGGGCGAGCGCGCCGCGCATCACCCCGCCGGCTCTCCTCCGTTGCTCCGTTCCGCTCTCAGGGGTCGGCCGAGCGCCCCTTCCTCCGGCCCGGGCGGGGCCGAGAATCACCTCAGGAGAACGGGGAGGGGGCCTAGGGGCCGCGGCCTGCACTCCCGGCGGGCGGTTGAGGGTGAAGGAGGCCCTCCCTTCTGACGAGGGGAGGGAGGGTCGGGAAGCCCCCCCACCGTCCAGCTGTGCCCGGGGCGGTCGCCGGCGAGGGCCGGGCTGCGAGAGGGGCGGTTGCTGGGGGAGGGGGCGCGGGGTGATTCAGCGCCCGGCGAGGCGGAAGCGGCCGGAGTAGGAGAAGGAGGGGAAGAGGCCAGTCCGCGCCTGGGCGCCCGGGGTGGCACGAGCCCGCGGCCCGAGTGCGAGGCGGAGGCGAGGAGGCCGCGGGGACTGGAGGCGAGGCCGGCCGGGCCCCCGCAGCCATGGAGAACGCGCACACAAAGACGGTAGAGGAAGTGCTGGGTTACTTCGGCGTCAACGAGAGCACAGGGCTGAGCCTGGAGCAGGTCAAGAGGCTCAAGGAGAGATGGGGCTCCAACGGTAGGTGCCCGGCGCCGGGGCTGCAGCGGCGCCGCGCGGCTAGGCGCGGGCCCGAGAGCCAGGAAAGATGGCTGACCGAGCTCCACCTCGTGGGTCTCGGCTCCGCGCCTGCCTAGGGCTGCAGGCGGCGGGTTGAGCCCGCGCGCCGGCCCCGCGGGAGAGGGGTTGCAGGCTGGGGGCGCCGGCGTCGGGTCTGCGCCTCCTCTCGACTTCCTCGTGGCTCCAGCCCTTGACCTTCCCCGCACGCAGCTAGCTCCGCGGCTTCTCACCAGCAGCAGCTGGCCCCGGCGGAGGGAGGGATGAGCCTCCTGCATCTGGGTTGAGCCCTGCGAGACATTTTCTCGTCCCTACCCGGTTTATGAGGCGTTGTAGTTGAGAATGCCTCTGACCGTTCTTGTACTACTCAGAGTTACACATCTGGCAGAAGTGGTGTCAGAGCTGAAATGACTCCTTGTTTCAGGAGCCTTGCTTAGGTGGTGATGAGATTTCACATTTTGGAGTAGATCAACAAATACTGCATATTTTCTTGGGGTACCATTTTGGTATGATTTCTGTTAAATATGGTTGAATGTTCCTATAGGTGCGTCTTTCAAAGACAGTGATAATTTAGTAATTCTTTCCGTAAAGACAGAGTGCTAAAATGTTTTTTTTCCCCCCTCTTGACACGTTGCCTGGTGAATTTCTACATTCTACAGAGTTACCGGCTGAAGAAGGTGAGTAATCTTAACACGTTTCCTCCCCCACTTTGTGTGCTGATCTTAAGATGACATTTACAACAGATATGTTTGTTTCTAACAGGAAAAACCTTGCTGGAACTTGTGATTGAGCAGTTTGAAGACTTACTAGTTAGAATTTTATTGTTGGCAGCATGTATATCTTTTGTAAGTATAAAGAAATTTACTTTCCAAAAAGTTGAGACTATACCATAGATGAAAAACCAGGAAACAAATGTCTATTGAGTGAGAACATTATATTTGGAGATTTAAGCTGTTTCTTTATGTTTTGTGTGGGGTTTTGGGGGGGTGTTTTTTTTTTTGATTCCCTAGGTATTTTAAATTTATAAATAAAACATTTGAAGCCGTTCGCGTACAGAAAATAAATGGATGTCTGACATTGGCAGTGCAGTTAGAAATTGTTCGCAAATGCGGCAGGCAGGGTCTTACAAATTCTCGTGTTTTATCAGCTTTTAATATCAAAAAGTTCTTTATTGGAAGGCCTTTTCTGTTTCGGGTTCTTCCGTTGTGTAAGATCATACTAAGATGATGTTGGGCTCTTTGTAGTCTGTAAATAGAACTTACAAAAGGAATATTCCAGTTGCTCTCCCTTCCTGGTAATGGCAAGGTGACAGTTGTTTCTGACAGTGACAAGAATGATGACGACAGTGATGGCACCACTGTTGACCAAATTTGGTCACTGACCTTTAGGGTGGTATATTTATCTAAATTGGACCCCTGTCTTGAGTGGCTCCTAGGTTGAGAGAACAAGGTTTAGTACAATTGGTTCTAGATCTTAAAAGAAAAAAAACCAAAAAACTTTTTTCATGTTTTCTATGTGCTTACCAGCTTGAGTCCTGTATGGTTGCTAAGAAACTGGTGAAATGCAAAGAACAGCAGAAGAAAGGTGATGGGGGTTGGAAAGGATAATTCTAGGTTATTATTAACATTTTTTTTGTGTTCAATATTGATTATTGCATTTTTTTTCTTGGGCAATGGACTTCGAAGTTTTCCTAAAAATGGTCATGAATAGGACACAGATGTTCCTAATCCTAACAGCATGAGATGCCTTTTGTTCTTAAAGTACAGTATTTTATTCTTATAAAAACCAAGATGGGAAGTGAAATTCACTCAGTGCGGTAACTTGTTTCAGGCTTTGCAAACTTGACACAGCTTCAAGGTTTCATTTTTGTGTGTTTGTAAGCATGCACGCCTCAGGGATCTACCTCTGTCTTTATTGACAACCTTACCCTAGAGGGCTATTTTGAGAACTAAATACACGAAGCAGTGGGCATTTCTTTACTTTAGGTGAAGGGAAAAAATTGGCAAGAGGTGAACTTTTTTGGAGTTTCTCTATGCAGATTCTGCCATGAGACTTTAATATGTCATGCCATGTTAGCCAAGTGATGTGTAGCCGTTAATAAGTAATGCCTCACGAATGTTTTCTACTGTTTTCATTGAATAAAATTAAGAGAGTATCATAGCAAATCATTAAGCATCCTGAATTAATCACTCCATACCTTATACGTGTCTGTTTTTCTTGGTTGGTAAAAAAAATTCCCCTTCAGTAAGTGGCTGCTGCTTTACCAATTCAGATAAAGGAATAGAGCTGTTTGATTAATTAGTTTCAATACATTGTCGTGGAACAAAACGAATAATGTGTTTGAGGTAGTACAATGTTTATGTTTAAGCTGGCTACATAGCTTTAAAATAGTCTCAAGCTTAGTAGTTTTAATACTGGGCTTCAGTAAGGTCATCGGGGATCTCTTAGAAGTTAATCAGCTGCTATATACAAGAAAAGATAAATTTTTATTGCGTTATTTTGTGTGTGTAATTTAAGGCAGTGTTGTAACATCGGTGGCATTATTTCCAGTAGGCAAGCTATTGACTGTTTGGGTTGTATAGGATCTCTTGAGTGGCCAGTTTGAGTGACTTTACATTAATATTTTGAAATAATGACGTGAGTTTTACTTTGAAGTAAGGAGTTTAAATCTTCTGGGCATTTTCAAATGGTTTTATTATTATTATTATCATTCTTATTCTATTTTATGTTTCGGCTGTGCTGCACAGCTTGCAGTGTCTGTAGTTCCCTGATCAGGGAATGAACTCGGCTACAGCAGTGAAAGCCCCGAATCCTAACCGCTGGAGTGCTAGGGAGCCCCCTCAAACGGGTTTTTAAATAAAAGCTTTAGTTTTGTTGTACGGTAGGATGCTGGCTTTTCATCGCTTTTTAGAGCTATATTTTGGAGTTGAAATTTGGGTCACCTTTTTGGTAACTACATGGAGTTATTGCTTAGGAAATGAACTATGTGAACATTTTTATCTTATGGGTTGCTAAACAAAAGTTTGAACATTCATTGTTTAGGAAGCACTGTAACTTGGTTTGCTTTGATGTGCTTGGTCAGGAAATTGCAGATGTCAAACTTGTTGACTTGCCTCGTGTGGGGTTAGCGCTACTGCTACATTGTGCTGGACCCTTTTCGTTCCACATTTCCTTCCCTTTGCAAAGAGCACCGAGTTTTTTGTGGTAGTCGGTTCATTCCTATTCGCTTAAAAGGAAGAATGGTAAAATATACATGCTCTTTTGGAGAAGCAGATAGGCACTTTTTATAATCTGTATATGATACATCATCAGGTTCTGCTCAAGTTAAGAAATACTAGGCTTTAGTGATATATTTCAAATATCTAAGTAGTAAACTGTTAACCATCGTTAATATTTTGCGTTGGCAGAAGGTAGGAAACAGCATTAATGTTTTATACTTGTGACCTGTAGGGATAAAGTTTAATTAACTTGTCACTTGGATTGGAAGAAGTGAGCTATATATCTCCCATTGTATGTGAAGTAACATTAGAAATTCCTTAACTTGACATTCAGTACCTTCCTATCCTTTTCACTTTTTCTTTCCATCCCCCTTGTTCACCAACTTTGCCCTTCCTATAACACATCATATGGTTGCTTAACTGAAATTCCTGTTCTTTTCTCTCTTCCCTGCTTTGTTAGGAATTGAGCACCTTAGGTACATGGCACAAACACTGGGGATACAGCATGGAACGAAATACACGGTCTCTTACCTGGAGCTGATGTTCTAGTGGAGACAGATAAAAGTAAAATATATAATAAACTGTTGTATTGGAGATAGTGCTGTGGAAAAAAATAACATGGTTGGTGGTGGCGGAATAGGGGAGCCTGTGGGAGGAGTGCAGTTTTCAAATAGGGCAGTCAGGAGAGGCATCTAAGGTGACGGTTACCTGAAGGAAGTGAGCTTGAGGGCCATATTTGTCTCATCTGTCAGAATCATAAAGTTCTCTCTGGTAACACAATTTGCATAAGCTTCTCTACCCTTCACCCCCATTTTCCTATCTCAGCTACTTAGATTGACCCTAAAATGCTAATAAAACTTTCTTAGGCCAGGGCACTTCTCAACTTTGATTTACATTTGAATAATTTGTCTTTTCTTCCTACTGGAACCTTTGAAGGGATTCTTAATGCCTTTTAGAACCTAGGTTAGTGCTTCTTTAATTAATTAATTTGTTTTTTATTTATTTATTTTTGGCTGCGTTGGGTCTTCGTTGGCTGTGCGCGCGGGCTTTCTCTAGTTGCAGCGAGCGGGGGCTACTCTTCGTTGTGGTGTGCGGGCTTCCCATTGCGGTGGCTTCTCTTGTTGCGGGGCACGGACTCTAGGTGCGTGGGCTTCAATAGTTGCAGCACGCAGGCTCAGCAGTTGTGGCTCGCGGGCTCTAGAGTGCAGGCTCAGTAGCTGTGGCTCACTAGCTGTGGCTCACGGGCTTAGTTGCTCCGCGGCATGTGGGATCTTCCCGGACCAGGGCTCAAACCTGTGTCCCCTGCATTGGTAGGTGGATTCTTAAGCACTGCACCACTAGGGAAGTCCCAGGTTAGTGCTTTTGATTTAACAAATATTTGGATGAGTTTGTGTTGATAGCATTTTCAAAATACATGAAATTCGTTTACTTTGGTTTTCTCAGTAAGATATATTCAAGAAGTATTTGATAATATAGTGATTTAAAATTTTTCCTGTGTTTTCTTTTAATTATTTTGAGGGACAAAATGGGCAGTTTACTGATTGGTTTAAGTAATTTATTTAGAACCTGTCTTTAAAATATGGTTTGAAAGGTGAATGTGTATGGGTTTTTTTGTTTTCTTTTAAAGAAGACTATTTTCAAATCTGAAAATATTGAAGAGTGTTTTCACATAAGCTTTATGTCTGGGTCACAAGAGAATCTATAGTCTAATTCATACTATTCTTTTTATAATGGCTGAAAGAATTTTTGTTTCTCACCTCAGAAAATTGCTGTGACACTTGTTGGTGATACTTTCTTATTTCTGTTTCCTCTTTTTAAATTTCTTGATGTAAATTTTTTCCTTCATTGAACAAATGTTTGAGTGCCCTAAGGCATTGCAAATTTCTAAGGATACAAGGAGGAATGCAGACCTGATACATGTTTTAAGACCCTCAGTCTTAAGAATGTGCTTATGATCTCTCATTTTCTTCTTATGTTCTTGTTAAGAGCTCTGCACATTATCCTAACGTGTAGATAACTGAGTCATGGTACCATGACTGTCTCCTGGTTTATACCAGAACATCCCTTTTTACCTTGGATTAAAATTTGCTTAATTCATTAAACCCTGCTGTCTGGCACCTTTCGGCTGTACTCTCAGAAGTTATGGTGATATACACAGATCAGTCTTCCATATAACAATTAGAAGATACTCTACCCTGTCTAAAGTAACCTAGCAAGGGAATTTCCAGTGGTTAGGACTCTGCTTTCACTGCCAGGACCCAGGTTCGATCCCTGGTCAGGGAATTAAATAAATAAAGTAAAATAAAAAAATTTTTTAAATTAAATAAATAAAGTAACCTAGCAAGTGTTTACTTTGAATAGGATTGACAGGTTTGAAACTTTTGAACTTGCTGTAGCTGGATACTGTAAGCCCCAGAAGTACTGTTACTGTATTAATAGTGCAAAGCAAAGAAAGAAGAAACACTATGCCTAAAATTATACTGCAGTAGCTTTTCCTTCCACTTCCCTTTGATATTGTTAATGAGGTTGGTTACCTTTTTGCTCTCTTAATGTTTAAGTTCATAGACTGCCAGGTAGGGACTTGTACCTTAGACGTTGTATGAGATTTTGTTTATTCATGCATTTATTCAATAAATATATAGTGAGCGTCAACTATGTAACAGAGTCTTCTAGACCCCTGGGGATAGAATAGTCAACAAAAGGAAATACAAACAGATAATCCTTTATATTCAACCTTTTCTCAAAGATTTTCTAGAAACATTCTCTCTGCCTCCTGTATATTTTGTATAACTTCTGGTAACCATAATTATGAACTGACTGTACTATAATGCTAATAAGACATAATAATTTGTCACTCATCCAGTTCCCCTCTTCACTACCCCCTTCCCCATCTCATGGGATCTTCCATCGGTCAGCATCATTTTCCCATTTACACAAGAGAGGTTTTCTTTTCAATAGAACAAAATCATGAAGGACTGCACCATGTGGTTTGAACATGATTGACTGGATTGGTTCTTAGCAGTAAATGAAATGCGATTCATCTTTATTTTGAGTTGTAGCACTTAATTCTTTGGGTTATTTGTGGGTTTCAAAATATTTTTTTAAATATTAGAAAATTGGTAGTTGTCGGTGTTAAGTAGGTTCAGCACTGTCCTTCCACACTAAGAGATTTGCCCACTAGTTTCTCATCAGGCAGTAATTATACATTGTACAGAACCCTCAAATAACTATGAATGCCTGTGTTTCTTACACATAAACATTTAAAGTCACATAGTGGAAGAAAAGGCTACTACATAATACAGATGAGGGTTATTGCATTATTGATAAATACCATTTGTGCAAAGGAACCACACATCTCTTGAAAAGTAGAGGTTTGCTTTGATAGTCCTGTCACTGCTTGCTTGCTTGCTTTAGTCTTTTCCTTTGTTCCAGCTTATGTGGGATATTGCTTTAAGTTTGTTCCTCAGGCCTAGCTGCCAAGAGGGAAATTCATACCCGCTTTAACAAGGTGTGAAGCTTATCTTAGAGTTGCTAATGCCTCACTGACCTTTTCTAAAGGTCCTAGTTACTCTTCAAGTTGAGCAATTTTTCTCCCCCAAGAGCTAATTAAGTTTCTTATTTCTGATATGCTCTCCTTGGCAAATGTTTGAAAGGCTAGTATCAAAGCAGCTGTGATCTTGCATCTATCAAAATTTATAACTTCCTAGAGAAGTTTTCATCCTTCCATTAGGCCTGGCCTTAACACCAGGAATGCCCAGCTGAAAGCTTGCAGGAACAATTTATATTCATTCTGGTGTTCTGCTTGCCCTGGTTCATTAGCTGTCGGTGGTGATTGGCGTCTTTCAGGACCTGGCCTTGGGTCTCCTGGTTTTTTTCCTGCTCAAATTGATATTTCTTTTGTTGGTGGTATAGTGGTGAGCATAGCTGCCTAACAAATTGATATTTGTTGTTAATTCATCGTTACCCTCGTTTACTTGCAAAATTCATGTTGGGTCTTGCCTTAATCTTTCTGGTTGTTTGCTGTTTGTGTCAAAGCTCACTTTATAGTATTCCACTAGATAAAAATGTAGTCGTCAGATGGTTTCATTATTGCCATACATCATATCTGACAATATTAAAAAGTATCAGAAATGGTGCTTTCATTGTTTACTGAATAGATCTTTTAAAGAAAAGATTTCATTGTGGAATATACAAACATTTTAAGCAGTGTTAAAAGGCAAAGGCAAATCTTACCTCCCAGGCTGTATCATAAGATACCTTTAACATCCTTTTTGGATTGGCAGTTTTCCACAAAAATTGGTTGTTAAATTTTTAACCATTTAGATGCCTCTTTTACTATGTTGTTTATTTTAAGATTCATTGTGTTGGATTCTCTCTTCTTAGGGTTGCTCGGTTAGAAAGTACAGTGTGGCTTGTGTGAGCTAGAAGTTAATTCTCTGCTCATTTTTCTTGGGACAGTGTTCTGTGCCCAGGTATAACATTTTTGGATTTATGTCATCTCTGAAGTGCTGTGTTCCTATACTAGATATCATATGGAGGATAACCTTCAAAATACATCCTGATCGCAGAACAACCTTGCAGTAATGACCTTCAGCAACACCACTAAAAATATGTGGGACATTAGCAGTTTATATACTCTAATTTTGTTTTTTTTTTTTTTTTTGCGGTACGCGGGCCTCTTACCGCTGTGGCCTCTCCCATTGCGGAGCACAGGCTCCGGACGCGCAGGCCCAGCGGCCATGGCTCACGGGCCCAGTCGCTCCGCGGTATGTGGGATCCTCCCAGACCGGGGCACGAACCCGTGTCCCCTGCATCGGCAGGCGGACTCTCAACCACTGCGCCACCAGGGAAGCCCTATACTCTAATTTTGAGTCAATGATTAAGTTGTTTTTACTATGAATTTGTGCCACATAGGTATTGTTTGATGTGAATATTAACCAAATTAACAAAGTTTCATGATTGCCTTTTGCTTTAACAAAATCAGGAATTTGTTTTATTTCTTTTGAAAAATATACACAGAAAATGAATGGGATTTAGTTCCCAAAAGTATTTGTTTTGGATTTTAAACCAATTATTACATGAAAAAATAAATTAGTTCTTAAGGGTATTATTAAGAAGTTTATAGTTTTGAGTCTTAAGAATTATTGGGAACAAGATATAAGCTTGTTGTTTATGTCATTACATTTTGCTACCTTTTGTTTCTAAGGATAGTAAGAAAAGAGATTTTATGTATCATAATAATTCCTTTAATGCCAGCCACTTTTGTTGTAAGAACACATTACAATTCTAACGCATGCCATTTCTCTTTTAGGTTTTGGCTTGGTTTGAAGAAGGTGAAGAAACAATTACAGCTTTTGTAGAACCCTTTGTGATTTTACTTATATTAGTAGCCAATGCAATTGTGGGTGTATGGCAGGTAAGCAAAAATTCCTGCAGTGCAAAATTTTGGTAATTTACGTAAGTGATTTAAACTGTGTTAAAATAATCTGTGGGACTACATGTGTTTTTTATCTGTTAATTTATTTAATGGCAAAATTTTAGACCTCATGCATATATACTTTGCTGTTAAAATTGCTCATCCTTCATGGTAGCGTGGAATTAAGAACAGTGGATAAAGAAGCTACTTAAGGAAAACCAGAAAATTTGACAACCAGTATTCTCTTTATATTTTCTAGCTGCTTCCTATGAAAAACTTTCATTCTCCTTGGGGTGTGTGTGTGTATTTAGCTATAAAAATTGTTTAAATCCTAAATAATTTTACCTTCAGAGCATATTCCTGGCTATTTTCCCTTAACTGCCCAGTACCCAGGCCTTTCTTATTCACAGAATGGAAGCTAATTTTACTACAGAAACGTAACGGGATCACACGTCTGCCCCATATTTGCATGATTGGTGTTCTGCAGATAGCTAGTTTGCGAATTTAACTTTTTTAAGACTGTGGATGTTAGGTTTTTGTTTTTGATATATTTTAACAAACCCAAACTAATATTTCACATTCATCTTTTTACTTTTGGCTGCGTTGGGTCTTCTTTGCTGTGTGCAGGCTTCCTCTAGTTGCGGTGAGCGGGGGCTACTCTTCGTTGCAGTGCGGTGGCTTCTCTTGTTGCGGAGTGCAGGCTTCAGTAGTTGTGGCTCGCGGGCTCTAGAGTGCAGGCTCAGTAGTTGTGGCGCATGGGCTTAGTTACTTCGCGGCATGTGGGATCTTCCCGGACCAGGGATCAAACCCGTGTCCCCTGCATTGGCAGGCAGATTCTTAATCACTGTGCCACCGGGGAAGTCCCTCTCATTCATCTTTTAAGTATTGATCTTTTAGATGTTTGATAGATACAGTCACCTCTCTCAGGACTAAAATAGAGTGCATCTGTCATTCTTAAAGTGGAAGCATCTTATAAACATATTTAGTCCTATTGGAATTGTAAACTTCTGATCTTATTAATAAACATGAAGGCCTTTATGTGGTGAGCTCATTTAGAAGGAAGCCTACTTAGAAGAAATTTTTAATTGTGCCACATTTGATTTTTTTAAATTGCTTTTATTTAAATAGAAATCTTTTTGTGAATAATTTAGGCAAAAGAAACAATATATAGCATTAGATTGTCCTTCTCAAGTTAGTCATATGCATTTTTAAATTAATTTATATCAGTTACATAGTAGATACCTCATATATATTCCCATTTCGTGCTTAGAGTGATTTTGTAAGGCAGATGATATTCCCATTGGACAGATGTGACATAGAAGTTCAGAGTGATTGACTTATCAAAGGCCATACAGATAGTACATACATAGAGCATCTGGGATTTATATCCAGGGCCTGGCTGATCTGAACTCCAAAGTAAAATTCTACAGCAATTTTCACAGGACTTTTAGATATGTCTTAGCTTAAAGAAAAGAGTAATATTTTTGATGGATATCCTATTACATAATATACAGAAGGGTATGAGCAATAAATACTATAGGGTTCTTGCTTTCTGGAAGTAATGAAAGTTATAATTATAGTGTAAGGTAGTATTTGGGAGGGGTGGGGCATGTATTTCTGATCAGTGTCATCAAGGAAGGCTGACAAGCAATTGGGGGAACTATAAAGAAATGGGACTTTTGTGGGTTGAAGCTGGGGAGAATATTCCAGAGAGGGGGTGGCATGAGCAGAGAGGTACAAAGTGTGTTTGAGGAATGACATTTAGACCTATTTAGGTTTGAGTGGAGGAGGTAGGAGTTGTAACTTTTAGAACAAAGGAAACCTTAGAAGGTCTTCTAAGTTTTTGTTCGTAGTAAGATATATTTGTTTTTCCCCAAGCTGACCTGTTTTTTGTTGTTTGTTTGTTTTTGTTTTTTTAAATAAATTTATTTATGTTTGGCTGTGTTGGGTCTTTGTTGCTTCACGTGGGCTTTCTCTAGTTGCGGTGAGTGGGGGCTACTCTTCGTTGAGGTGCGGTGGCTTCTCTTGTTGCGGAGCACGGGCTCTAGGTGGGTGGGCTCAGTAGTTGTGGCTCGCAGCCTCTAGAGCACAGGCCCAGTAGTTGTGGTGCACGGGCTTAGTTGCTCCGTGGTATGTGGGATCTTAAGTCTTAATTGAATTTGTTACAATATTGCTTCTGTTCTGCGTTTTGGTTTTTTGGCCACAAGGCATGTGGGATCTTAGCTCCCTGACCAGGGATCGAACCTGCACCCCCTGCATTGGAAGGCAAAGTCTTAACCATTGGACCACCAGGGAAGTCCCTCCCTGATTTTTAATAGAAGCAAAATACAGTGCTCCTGGACATCTTAACTTTGGTCAGTCCAATTAAACTCTACCTGACATGACCTCAAGGAAAGAGAAAAAAATAAAACTGCCACAATTCATACATTCAGGGGGGAAAATCCTGAGGAAGAAGTTTCAAATTTTTCAAATTTGAATAATTGAATAGCAGCAATGCTCAGAATTTATTCTTTCTACAGTATCAGTAACATTTGAACTTAATCTGAAGGACCTTTTAGCAGTGACATTAATTAGAGTTAGATATGCTGGTATTTCTGTTAATCATAAGGTGATACAGATAGACTCATTCTTTAAGCAGATCTGATTGGGATTTAAATTATTTTTATCATGAACTTTCCAAATTTAAGGTTTCCTGTACTTTCTCAGGAATGCATACATAAAAAGTTAGACACATGCCATTAGCTTTCAGTTTTGTGTCATCTAAATTCTCTTTGAGCAGGTTTGGGGACTTAATTTTTACCACAGTGTGGAAAATGAGGTTGCATGGTATCGAGCATAAATTTTATCCAAATAAAGGTTAAACTGAAGGGCTTTAGATTGGAGGGCAAAGATGTGAGAGAAATGAAAGAATTATTTCCTTTGTCCACTGAGTAACCTCGACTGGGTGTGTGCTTTGTAGATTTGCTGCTTCTAATTGCTTATTTTTTTTTTAATTTATTTATTTTATTTTATATTTATTTTTAGCTGAGTTGGGTCTTCGTTGCTCTGTGCGGACTTTCTCTAGTTGCAGTGAGCAGGGGCTGCTCTTCGTTGTGGAGTGTGGGTTCTCATTGCGGTGGCTCCTCTTGTTGCAGAGCACAGGCTCTAGGCGCGAGGGCTTCAATAGTTGTGGCACACGGGCTCAGTAGTTGTGGCTTGCAGGCTCTAGAGTGCAGGCTCATTAGTTGTGGCGCACGGGCTTAGTTGCTCCGCGGCACGTGGGATCTTTCCGGACCAGGGCTCAAATCTGTGTCCCCTGCGTTGGCAAGCGGATTCTTAACCACTGCGCCACCAGGGAAGTCCTAATTGCTTATCTTCTAAAAGGAGAAAAGGCAAATTTCACACATACTCCCCCACCGCCCCCCAAAGGAACTTTCCCTTAGCTTTTTTTTTCAGCATGGCTCATTTTAATTCTGCATCTTTCATCTTGAAATTAGGAAATAAAAATTGTGTGTGACTAAGTCTTGACATGTTCATATATAATATTATGGTAAATATGGTATGTGACTGGCAGTGCTTCCGGCCACTTATTGGTCTTTAGTACTGGTGAGAGATTTAGAATTTGTGAGACGTAACTGGATTTTCTTAATTCATCACTCATCACACACATTTACTGTGTGCCAAAACACAATCTAAGCATTCTACACATAGCTTGTAAATCCTCACAACCCTTGAGGGTGGGTACTGTTAGTGTCCTGGTTTTGTAGGCCATAAAGCTGTGTGTCATGTAACTTATCCACAGTCACATAGCTTTTGAGTGCAAAAGCCTGGGTTGAGCCTGGGCAGTCCAACCCCAGACCATCACCTTTCATGGGGGTCAAGATTGATTTAATGATGTGAGTGTGTGAAGCTGAAGGTGAGGGCCATGTTGCACAGTGTGCATAGGGATAGCAGGTTCTAAAAACTGCTTCTTTCCATTGATTTTTATCTCCTTACCCTTCTTCGGGGGCTTATTTTTTCATTTTTAATACAAAATCATAAGGGCCTAGTGTTATTCCCTTCAGATGTGAATCATTTATTACAAATGTCATTAATATGCATCTCCTGTGTTTTTTCTTTTTAAGTTTAGTTTACAACTCTAAAATTTGATTCCTAGGGCTATAAACACTTGGCAGTGGCAGGCTGTATTTACTACTGTTATCTTTTGTTTTCTTTTTTACAGGAAAGAAATGCTGAAAATGCAATCGAAGCCCTTAAGGAGTATGAGCCTGAAATGGGCAAAGTGTATCGACAAGACAGGAAGAGTGTACAGCGGATTAAAGCTAAAGACATAGTTCCTGGTGATATTGTAGAAATTGCTGGTGAGTTGAGTTTGTCATTTTTATTTTAGGTTGTATATCTGAATACAGTCCTTTTCTGAAAGCTCATACTTAAGAGTTTTAAAAGTTAGGCTCATGTGTATCAATTACGTTAACAGATTTTTAGTGCTATCCAAATGAATCAGGTTTTCTGTAAAATTTTCAGTGTTTTGGCACCTCCCTTCATGTTGATAAGTGTTTTTCTTTTTTTTTTTTAAACAAGGTGTTTTGAATTATTGTGCTTATTACTTTTAGTACATTGTGGAACACTAGTGCTGGTGAGATAATGAACTTAATCTTGATTTGACAGTTAGTTGTAGTGAGCAGTTTGTAGAATACTAGTTAATGGCTACATAGTTTTTCCTCTTTTGGTTCTTGGCACAAATAGGTCAAACTTGGAACCGTCAAACCTAGTTGATGGCTAAGGGTAATCTCATGACTTTAAAAGCTCTACTTAAGAATACTTTGACATAACACTGAGCTAGGGATCTTAGCCAGGGATCCAGGTTTGGGCTTTAAAAAGTTAGTGAATCCACTGCAGTGCCAGAGCTCTACACAGATCTCAAAACGGTCCTCCTTGCTATAGGTCAATGCCATGTTTTCAAGCAACCCAGAATGCCCCTGGAGCCAATCAGAACTGTGTAATCTTTTTGCTGGGGAATTATTACGTTGGGTTATTCAAATCATTGTGGTTTTTCACACCCTTCTGAGCTCAGAATACTTGTTTTCTTTTTGTGAATTGTCTCATAGTAACACCTTTACACTGACTTGTGGGGAAAGTGTGCTTTGTCTTACTCATTGTAATGAGAATTCAGTGCTGAGTCTCCTGGCCTGTGCTCTACAGTTTTGGCCTTTGAAACTAAATTACCAGGACTTCCCTGGTGGTCCAGTGGTTAAGACTCTGCCCTCCCAATGCAGGGGGCCCGGGTTCGATCCCTGGTCAGGGAAACTAGATCTTGCATGCTGCCTGGCGCAGCCGAAAAAACAAACAGAAGAAAAACAAAAGTAAATTACCTTGTCATAGGTCTTCCAGAAAAAGAATAGTGTTGCCTGTGTACCCACACGTTGATTACTTAGGACAGCAAAGTTTGTATAAATGACCTAACAGCTTGCTTAATAGTGTTAACAAAAGTACAACTCAGAATGAAGTGTTTTGGCCAGTGGATTTTTTAAACTTAATTTTGACATAATTTCAGACATAAAAATTGCAAGACTAGTAAGAGTTCCCATTTAGCTTTTACCCAGATTCTCCAAATGTTTGTTATCACATGTGCATTATCCTCTTTCAGTCTGTGTCTATACAGTCACACATTTTTGTCTGAACTATTTGAGAGTAAGTTGCAGAAATGATGCCTCTTTACTCCTAAATACTTGAGTGATTATTTTATAAAATTTAGAGCATTCTTTTAATATGATTCCAGTTAACTACTGAAAGTAGATAACAGTATTATATCATTTTTTAAATCTGTAGACCTTATTTAGATTTAACCATTTGTCACCATAGATTTTACAGCAAAAATATGACTTAGAGAGGGAATTCTGGTGGTGATGTAGGAAGTAGGTCAAAATGGGAAGGCTGGAGATAGGTAAGAGCTAATGAGAGCAAACAATAATGAAGGCTGTAGCATTAAGAATAATGAGGGGAAGATTTTGAGTTTATAAGTAGGAGTTTTAAAGCAAGGGTGCACATCAGAATTATCTGGGGACCCTCCTTAAAAGTTTTTACCAGGTCTCAACCCAAAGTATTAACTCTGAATCTCCCTTGGGCAAGGAATTACAGCCATGTATAGTTTGAAAAGTGAGCCTCAGGTTTAGGTGCCAAGCAACAGGTTTTGATAACTTAATAGATATTGGGGTGGATGTGATGAAGTAGGGTGTGGCATCAAAGATACTGGCAGGATATCTAGTTCAGGTGCCCAGGTGGTGATGGTGCTAGTAACTGAGGAAGGAAACATTAGAGGAAGATAGTTTGTCTTTCCACAAATATATATGTGGTCAGTGCACTTGCAGATCACCTAAATATTGCACAAGATTCTTTTTGACTTTGTATGTTTCCCAGTTTTCCAGCTTAGTCTGGTAATATACTTTCAGCCTGTCAAATTAAGATATTGTAAGAATTTTTTGTGCTAGTTAAGCTATTTCAGTATATTCAATCTATCTGAAAACGTAGAGAAATCACCCCCAAAGTGTTTATCCTTGGCTTGCATCAGTAGATAGCAGTGGTTTACAGCGTCAGAGGAAGCTGTAACCTTGATCCTCAAAGCATCATCTTCCCTTTTGAAGGAATAAACTAAAACCAGCTTCTCTTCAATGGAGGTGGTTTTGGTTTCTCTTTTCTCTGAATTCTGGTTCTCTCCTATCTTTCCTATCTCAGTAAGTCACTCTTAACCACCTAGTTAACTGAGAGAAACTTGGGAATCATCTTGATTCTTTCCTCTTTTATTCTGTCTCTAAGACCAGTTGATTCTGTCTCCAAAACACACCCAAATTTGTTTACTACTTTTTCCTCAGTCACCACACCAGTCCCACCATCTCCTCACACTGACATTGTCATTGTGTCCTAACGAGGCTCTGCCTTCCTTTACTGTTTTCTTTCCACACAGAAGCCAGAGTTTCCTAAAGGTCATGTTTATTCACTTGCTAAAACACTTCAGTGGCTTCTTTCTTGCACCAGAAATATAAATTTTTTCCTTTGACCCTAAATGACCTTGCATTGTATAGCTTCTGCTTGCTTCTGTGATTTCATCTTATGCAACTCCCTATGCTCTAGCCATACGGGACTCTTTTTTTTTTTTTTTTTTTTTTTGCTGAGTTGGGTCTTTGTTGCTGCGCCCGGGCTTTCTCTAGTTGTGGCTAGCGGGGGCTACTCTTCATTGCAGTGCGTGGGCTTCTCGTTGCGGAGCACAGGCTCTAGGTGCATGGGCTTCAGTGGTTGTGGTGCGTGGGCTCTAGAGTGCTAGAGTGCAGGCTCAGTAGTTGTGGCGCACAGGCTTAGTTGCTCTTTGGCTCGTGGGATCTTCTCGGACCAGGGCTCAAACCCATGTCTCCTGCATTGGCAGATGGATTCTTAACTACTGCGCCACCAGGGCAGTCCCTATATAGTGTTTTTTTGGTTTGTTTTTTTAAGCATTTCTTAATTTTTTAAAAAAAATATTTCTTTTGTTTTATTTATGTTTGGCTGCATTGGGTCTTCATTGCTGTGCACAGGATTTTCCTAGCTGTGGTGAATGGGGGCTACTCTTCGTTGTGGTGCACAGGGCCTCATTGCGGTGGCTTCTCTTGTTGCAGAGCACAGGCTCTAGGCACGCGGGCTTCAGGAGTTGTGGATCGCCAGCTCTAGAGCGCAGGCTCAGTAGTTGTGGCACACGGGCTTAGTTGCTCTGCGGCATGTGGGGTCTTCCTGGACCAGGGCTCGAACCTGTGTCCCCTGCATTGGCAGGTGGATTCTTAACCACTGCACCACCAGGGAAGCCCTATGTAGTGTTTTATATGTTGCATTTGATAGTTTAGGAAGGACAGATGATGATTGATCCATAGTATGTGTGACACAGGAGTAGTATCCCTTTCCTATTTTTATTTTTTTATATTGTGGTAGAATATACATAATACAAAGCTTACCTTTTTAACCATTCTTGAGTATACAGTTCTGTGGCGTTAAGTATATTCACATCATTGTGCAGCTGTCACCACTATTCATCTCCAGAACTTTTTCATCTTCCCAGACTGAAACTCTGTTGCCATTGAACAGTAATTTCTCTTTACCTCCCTTCCCCTAGATCCTGGCAGCTACTGCCTTTTTTTTTTAATTGATTGATTGATTGCTGCATTGGGTCTTCGTTGCTGCACACGGCCTTCTCATTGTGGTGGCTTCTCCCGCCGTGGAGCTCGGGCTTCAGTAGTCGTGGCTCACTGCCTTCAGTAGTTGTGGCTCACGGGCTCTAGAGCACAGGCTCAGTCGTTGTGGAGCACGGGCCTAGTTGCTCCGCGGCATGTGGGATCCCCCCGGACCAGGGACCAAACCCGTGTCACCTGCATTGGCAGGCAGATTCCCAACCACTGCGCCACCAGGGAAGCCCCACTGCCTTTCTTTTAATATTCAAAAAATATATATTAAAACATGAGTTTAAATCCCTCATCTTAGGTGAATCTACTTATTACCAATAGTAATTGTTCTAAGCAGTACACATACTCAACCCTATTCCGATTTCACCTGGTTTTGAATCCTTTGTGAGGAGTCTACAGGTCCTGATAGTTAACACTTTTTTCCTCCAACTCTTCCCCCACTGTGTACTAATTGCTAAAAGCATATGCAATGCTTAGACATTGGGCTCTTGTATACTACTCTTTTTTGAATTTTGACCATTCTGAGGGATGCTGAACAGAGGTGGTAACTAGTTTTAGATAGATATGAGCATCTAGTTTTAGATAGATATGAACATTTTATTAAACACTATTGTCATACTACTAGGCAGCGAGCAGGAGTGTGTCACACTGATCATTGAAATCTTCTTGCTGAGCATGTAACAAGCTCTCAGTGAGTAATAAATGAAACTTGAAATCAGAGGTATGGAGTAGGTTTAGCTAATGTAAACCTGCTTATTGTGCAGCTTCTGTGCAGAATAGATAATTTGAAGTCTCTATGCATAAGTTCAATAATAACGAAGCTTAAAGTGTGTGCCAATTACAGTGATAAACTTGCTAGTGCTTGGTTTTTAACCATCAACCACTCTATGGGGTGCATACTGTTAGTCATATTTTACAATTGAAACTGAGTCTTTGTGGTTTATTGCTTCTGTCTTCAACTGTATTTAATTTGCTAGAGTATATACAGTATCCTTAGTGAATGTGTACATATTTCATATATCACTTTGTTGGAGGCCTAGTTTACAATTTTTTTAAAATGGCTTTATTGAGATATAAGTCACATGCCATAATATACACTCCTTTAAAGTGTGTAATTAAGTGGTTTTTAGTATATTCAGAGTTCTACAGTCATTACCACTGTCTAATTTCAGAACATCTTCCTCCAAAAAGAAAACCCTATACCCATTAGCAATCACTTCCTCTGCCCGTCTTTCCCCAGTCCCTGGCAACCACAATTTTTTTTAGGGATTTGCTTATTCTGGATATTGCATATAAATGGAATCATACAATAAATGCCCTTTTTAGACTGGCTTCTTTCACTTAGTATGTTCTCAGGATTCATGTATGTTGTAGCATGTATCATATAGTTCATTCATGTGTATACTGTATTCTTTATGGCTCAATAATATTCCATGGTTTAGGTGTGCCACATTTTGTTTATTCATTCATCAGTTCATGGGTATTTGAGTGGTTTTCCCCTTTCTGGCTATTATGCTACTGTGAACATTCAAGTACAATTTTTGTGTGAACGTATGCTTTCACTCTCTTAGATATATACCTAGACATGGAATTGCTGGAGCTTATGGTGACTCAAAGTTTAACATTTTGAGGAACTTCCCAACTGTTTTCCAAAGTGATTGCATCATTTTACATTCCACCAGCAATGTATATAGGTTCCATTTTCTCCACATCCTCATCAACACTTGTCTTTTTTAATTTTAGCCTTGAAGTATTATCTCATTGTGATTTTAATTTGTGCTTCCCTAATTTCCTAATGGTATTGAGCATCTTTTCATGTGCTTATTTTCAATTAGTATGTCATCTTTGAGAACTGTCTAAATCCATTGGGTTTAGTTGGGTTGTCTTTTTAATGTTGAGTTGTAAGAGTTCTTTATATATCCTGGTTTATCAGATAGGGTTTGAAATTCTTTTTCCCCCGTTCTGTAGGTTTCTTTTTTACTTGACGGTGTCCTTTGTAGCATAAAAGTTTTTAATTTGATAGAGTCCTATTTGTCTTTTTTTTTCCTTTCATTGCTTGTGCTTTTGGTGTCATATCTAAGAAGCTATTCTGTGATCTCATGTCACCAAGATTTTGTATATGGTGTGAGGTAGGTGTCCAACTTGATTTTTTTGCATTTGGATATCCAGTAGTATCAGCACCATTTGTTGAAAAGACTTCTTCACTGAATTGTCCTGACCCTCGTCAAAAATCAATTGACTTCATTTTCCACTGCAGATTGACTATTATTCCATTGATCTGTATGTCTGTCCTCATGCCAGTACCACACTGTCTTGATTACTGTAGCTTTGTAGTAAGTTTTGAAATCACTAAATTTGAGTCCCCTGGCTTTGTTGTTTTTCTAGATTATTTGGGGTGTTCTGAGTCCCTTGCATTTCCATATACATTTTAAGTTTAGCTTGTTAATTTCTGCCCCAAAACCCTGCATAGATTTTGATAAGAATAATGTTGACTCTGTAGCTCAGTTTGGGGAATATAAACATCACAGTAATATTAAATCTTCTGATCCATGACCATGGGGTGTCTTTATGTTTATTTAGGTCTCGTTTCTTTTAACACTCTGTTTTCAGTGTTCAAATCTTGTACTACTTTTGTTAAGTTTATTCCTAAGTATTTTATCGTTTTTTGTTTGTTATTTGCGGGGGAGCTGTTTGTAATTGGAATCGTTTTCTTAATTTCATTTTGAGATTGTTCTTTGCTAGTGTATAGAAACACAGT
The DNA here is from genome assembly GCF_964341445.2 of Mesoplodon mirus. Classification (NCBI taxonomy): domain Eukaryota; kingdom Metazoa; phylum Chordata; class Mammalia; order Artiodactyla; family Ziphiidae; genus Mesoplodon; species Mesoplodon mirus. The sequence continues at coordinate 8,692,578 of NC_138989.1, forward strand.
TGATTTTTGTGTACTGATATTGTACCTTGCAATCTTGGTAGACTCTTTTATTCTAATAGTTTTTCAGGGTTTCCTTAAGATTTTTTCTATATAAGACCATGTCATCTGAAAACAAATATTTTTATGTCTTTTCAGCCTGGGTGCCTTTTCTTTTTCTTGTCTAATTACCCTGGCTAGACTCTCCAGTAGAATGTTGAAAAGAAGTGGCAAGAGTAGACATCCTTGTCTTGTTCCTGATCGTAGGGGAAAAGCATTCAGTCTTTTACCATGAAGTATGATGTTAGCTATGCGTTTTATAGATGCCCTTTATCATGTCGAGGATGCCTGATCACAATTTTAATTTTTAGGTTGTCAGTATACTCTTGTTTGGTCTGTTCTGGTGACGTTTCATGGTGGTTATGTATTTAGATCCAAATTAGAAATGGTTAGTTTTGCTAGATTACTAGGACCAGTGGGTCACTGAACTGGGAAAGATGTAATCCTAAGGCATTTAAGTGAATTATATGGAACATTTTGGGAAAACATATTGTGACTGCTTGACCTGGGCCAGATAAATAGGTATTTATTTTATTCAGACTTTTTTTTTTTTTTTTTGCGGTACGCGGGCCTCTCACTGTTGTGGCCTCTCCCGTTGCGGAGCACAGGCTCCGGACGCGCAGGCTCAGCGGCCATGGTTCACGGGCCCAGCCGCTCCACAGCATGTGGGATCTTCCCGGACCGGGGCACGAACCTGTGTCCCCTGCATCGGCAGGTGGACTCTCAACCACTGCGCCACCAGGGAAGCCCTATTCAGACTTTTAAGACTATACACGTTGAGGCTTTTTAACTTCTACTTTTATTAGGATTAGTAATCTAGTTGACCCTGCAGTTTGGCATTTAGCCCAATAATTCAGTTCTGTAAAACTGTAGAAATGAACTTCAATTCTAAATGTTGATTTAAATTATTTCTTGTCAAAGTCTTACTCTCTACATGGCCTGAAGGGATAAATGGCATGAATTGTGCTCTTAGACATGGTAACTTTTATACTGTTACTTAAATTATGAAATTGAGTGTGAGAGGGTTCTTTCTGGTGAATTGAAAAACTGGAGAATACTGTGAACTGTTTTGAAGATGAAAGTGAGTATGGAGTTGCTTTTTTGATATTTGCCGAAAGAAAGAGACATTTTTGTAGTCATTGTTTGGATGTAAGAATCATCTCCTAACTTCAGATGATAAACTTCTTTCTGCTAGCTTCTGGAAGACATCTGATAGGATGGTTCTGCTGAACTTTCTGAAGACTAGACTGGGTGGCTTTTTGAGGGGGAGATGGAGGGGGTTTAAGGAAGTTATATTTTAGATGTTGCTATACCAACTAATAACCTTTCCAGGAAGACGTTGTGTAAGCGTGCATAGCAAAACCATACATACACTTCTGACTATCTAGAATACAGGAACCAAATAAAATTGATTTGGCAAGTAAAAATATGGACACAGTTACCCATGTGTTCATCTTCTGAAGCCACAATAATTTTGTTTTATCTTAATGGTTAATTTTGTTTTATCTTAATTTTGTTTTATCTTATCTAAATATTTTCCTGAGGAAAATATTTCTCTGATGGATGGAAACCAAAAGTAATAAAATCAGGGGCTTCCCTGGTGGTGCAGTGGTTGGGAGTCCTCCTGCCGATGCAGGGGACACGGGTTCGTGCCCTGGTCTGGGAAAATCCCACATGCCACGGAGCAGCTAGGCCCATGAGCCATGGCCGCTGAGCCTGCGCATCCGGAGCCTGTGCTCCGCAATAGGAGAGGCCACAACAGTGAGAGGCCCGCGTACTGCAAAAAAAAAAAAAAAAAAAAAAGTAATAAAATCAGGTATAATTTTATGAGATGTGAACATCAGTGTTTAAGCGTTCTGTATTATTTGCCAATATTATCAAGGTGAATCAAGCTATGATAGTCATGAAACTCTTTAACTTTAGAATTTGGGGAGGTTTCAGTATTTGCACGGGAGGGGTATTCTCAAGGCGACTGTTTTCAGATTTATTTTTTTTTTAATTTATTTTTGGGTGTGTTGGGTCTTCGTTGCTGTGCGCGGGCTTTCTCTAGTTGCAGTGAGCAGGGGTTACTATTCGTTGTGGTGTGTGGGCTTCTCATTGCGGTGGCTTCTCTTGTGGCAGAGCATGGGCTCTGGGAGCACGGGCTTCAGTAATTGTGGCTTGTGGGCTCTAGAGTGCAGGCTCAGTAGTTGTGGCGCACGGGCTTAGTTGCTCCGCGGCATGTGGGATCTTACCAGACAAGGGCTTGAACCCATGTTTCCTGCATTGGCAGGTGGATGCTTAACCACTGTGCCACCAGGGAAGTCCCTTCAGAGTTGTTTAAAACAAACTTCTTGTATCTTGGTAACCCAGAATTGATGAATAGCGCAAGGACATAAATATCCTCAGATGACTTCTGTCCTGTAGTATACTCTGGAATAAGTCATATTTTAAGATTATGTAGGTGATAGAAATGAGTCTCAACAAAAAACTGCATTTGCTTTATTTAGGTTCTGGAGAAGTTGATTTTATATTTCCTAAAATGAAGAATAAATATTCAGCAGTAGTGCCAGCAATTTCAGGATTTTTTAAATGAAAAGAATAATTCTTAAACTTGGTAATTATTTAAGGGAAAAAAAGTTTCACTTTTGATAGCTTGCAGTAATGAAATTTAGTAACATGTATGAAGTGGCATTTCCAAGCATTTGAGGAATAGAAAAGATAAAGTTGTAAAAAAGAAAGATGACTGATTCATGTAAGAACCTGTGTTATTATCCTAATTCCATATGACACTGGACAAAGTAAATTAACCTAATCTCTACAAAACTGGGAAATTGGAGTAGCCTCTTAAGGAGATTTCTGGCTCAAAAGATGTATGATTCAGATAATGTAGCTTCTTATTTAGCTGGGGCCATGAGCCTTTTTTTCTTTTGCTTTTAGAAAAAAGGATTGGAGAAGCCTGACTGAACAGTCAGCAAACCCTTAATCCATACCTGTTGAGATCCCTAACACAAATATCAGAAAAGTTAATTCTGTGCTGTAGAGTAGAGGGGTTGGCAGACTTTTTGACGGAGCTACCTAGTAAATGTTTTGGCTTTTGTGGTCCCAAACAGTCTCTGTAGGGGAAAAAAAAAATTTTTTTAAACAAGACTTTAAAAATGAAAATCATCCTTGGCTCAAGGGCTGTTTTTATATTTATTTTTATTATTTTTTTGTTGTCCTTTACTTAGGTTGTGCCAGGTCTTAGTTGCAACAGGTGGGTTCCTTGGTTGTGGTATGCAAACTCTTAGTTGTGGCGTGCATGTGGGATCTAGTTCCCTGACTGTTGATCAGACCCAGGCCTCCTGCATTGGGAGCGCAGAGTCTTACCACTCTGCCACCAGGGAAGTCCTTCAAGGGCTGTTTTTAGTATGATTTTTGTGTGTGTGTGTGTGTGTGTGTGCCTGTGTTGGGTCTTTGTTGCTGGGCACGGGCTTTCCTCTAGTTGTGGTGAGCGGGGGCTACCCTTTGTTGTGGTGTGTGGGCTGCTCATTGTGGTGGTTTCTCTTGTTGCAGAGCACGGGCTCTAGGGCGCACAGGCTTCAGTAGTTTTGGTGCACAGGCTCAGTAGTTGCGGCTCACGGGCTTAGTTGCTCTGCGGCATGTGGGATCTTCCTGGACCAGGGCTCGAACCTGTGTCGCCTGCATTGGCAGGCAGATTCTTAACCACTGCACCACCAGGGAAGTCTACAGTAGTAGTTCTTAATCATTTCTAGATCACAGGTCCTCTAAAAATTAATGAAATCTATGGACTCTTTCCCCAAATACACGTATTCAAAATCTTGTATGCAATTTCAGGGGATTCTTTTGCCCTTCTCCCTAGAAATCCACCCTAAGATTCTAGATGTTCAGCTTTAAACAATGAAGTTACAAGCATACCCAGTTTTACTGTGCTTCTCTTTATTGTGCTTTGCAGATACTGCATTTTTTGCAAATATTTCAACTCTTTATTATTATGTTTCTATGATCTGTGACCTTTGATGCTACTGTTGCAAAAAGATTGACGCACCGAGGGCTCAGGTGATTAGCTTTTTTAAGTGATTAAGTCTTTTTAAATTAACATGTACTTTTTTTTAGACAATGCTATTGCACACTTAATAGACTACAGTATAGTGTAAAATCTTCCATGTGGCTCACTTTATTGCAGTATTTGCTTTTGTGGTTGTCTGGAATTGAACCCACAGTGTCCCCAAGGTATGGCTATATACTATATGATCCAGCAATTCCACTTATGGGGTATATATTCAGAAGACATGAACTCACTCTCCTTAAGAGGTCTGCACCCTTATGTTCATTGCAGCATTTGTGTATAATAGGCAAAACATGGTAAAAACCTAAGTATCCATCGACGGATAAATGGATAAAGAAAATGTGGTGTGTACACACACACACACTCTCTAGAATATTATTCAGCCATAAAAATGAAGGAAATCCTGCTGTTTGCAACAACATGGATGGATCTTAAGTGAAATTAAGTCAGAGAAAGGCAAGTACTGTGTAATCTCACTTACATGTAAATCTTTAAAAAAGCAAACTCATAGAAACGTATATCAGATTGGTGGTTGCCAGGGGCAGGGAGTGGGGGAATTGGGTGAAGGTGGTCAGAAGGTACGAATTCCAGTTTTAAGACAAATGTGTTCTGGGAATGTAATGTACAGCATGATGACTATAGGTAACAAAACTGTAGTGCACATTTGAAAGTTGCTAAGAATAGATCTTAAGTTGTCATCATAAGGAAAAAATTGTAACTGTGAGGTGATGGATATTAACTGATTGTAGTAATTTCACATTGTATGTATATATCAGATGTTTTACACCCTAAACTTACAGTGTTACAGCTGGTTTATATCTCAGTAAAATGGGAAAAGTCGATTACAGTTAAACAGTGTAGTTAGTAAAATATTGTCTGATTAAGCAATTTACATAGTGTTGGAATATTGTTAGAATAAACCGTTTTCACCTGTTCCTAGAATGATTAAACATAGCTCAGAGAAATAGAAGCAAAGATACATGACCAAATAAGGTTTGTTGTCTTTTGCCTTTTCCCCCATATGCAGTTGTTTCACAACAAGAAGGATGGGAGAACAAGGCTAGTTAGAGATGTAGATCTAAGCCAACTGTAACCAAATAACAGTAGAAATCATTATTTTAGTTGTTCCCGTAAGTTATATCTCTTTGTGTAGAGATATAAGTTCTTAATCTTAAGAACTTGTATATAAGCAGAACAGCAAATAGTCTAAAACAGAAATCAGTGTGGGAAAAAAGAAAGAAATAAGCGTGGATGTATTAGAAGCAGAGGGTTTTGAGACCTAGAGCCCTTTATTCATGACTGTGAGAGTAGCTAAGACGTTAAGAACAATGAGAAATGAAGAACTCGGAAAGATCTCCCCAATCATCAGATCATGATGGACCGTTGATCTTGAAGGCTGACCTGAATTGCATGGGGCTGGCATTTCCTCATTTCCTGTAATCATCTCCTCCCCTTCTCCCCTCTCCCTGTGTGTGACTCAGTGATAGTCACAGTACCAATAAGTGCCAACCTTTCCAATCCTTACCAGTGTGACTAAGATTGGGGGAAAATTAGAAGAAAGACATGGTATAGGGAGCACATTTCCTAAGTGTGACACAAAACCACCAAGATCACCAGATTTGACTGTGTAAAAATATAAAACAACTTTTGTTTTGAAGGTGATAAAAGAATTTTTAAAAATAAAGTGTTTGGTGTTAACAGTGGTCAGAAAAATACAAAATTGAGAGTATGGGGAAATGGCAAGAAAATAAATTTGGTGTAAGTATACATTTGTAGGAAAATTCTGTTTCTGTGAATCTTTTCTCCAGAAGTAATCTAAGTGCACAAAGATGTTCTCTATATAACATTGTAATAGGAAAATTGGAAACACCTAGATGGCTATGAAAATGGTGACTCATTTAGTCCATGCACAGTATGGCTGTGAAATACCTGTGACCTTGAGCAAGTTAGCCTTTTGTGCCTCATTTTCCTCATCTGTAAACAGGGAATGAAGATAATCAGACCTTCCCTAGAATTGTGAAGATTAAGAGTTAGTAACTCATAAAGCTCTTGTAGTAGTGCTTGGTATAGAATAAGCATCCTCCAAAGTTTAGCTTTAGAGATTATTGCTTTAGCTTTAGGTATTATTATTATGTATCCATTAAAAAGGAATGAGACAGATAAGTATATACTAATGTAAAAGGAGGTTTGTGATTTTTATTTTAATGCAGTTTTAATAAGTGTTATCCATAGAGAAAGGTATCTGATAAATACTGTTAACAGCTAGATACTTGGATGAAGGGAGCGAGGGATGGGTTGTCACCTCGTAAGAAGCAGACTTTACTTTTGTAACAAAGAGGGATTTATGTTGCTATCCCAGATATTGTATACTCTAAATTTGCCTAATGATGGGCTGCCTCCACAGCATCTAATGAGCCGGTTATCTTCCATTCTAGTAGCTGGAAACTTGCCTGCCTAGGAGCCGCCATGCCATTTTTATTGGTAGTTATATATTAACGCCAGTTTTATTATAAAATGTTTCTTTATAAGGAGCTAAAACATACTTGTCTGTTTTATATGTTAGTTTTTTGCTTTGGAGCACATAGAAGTCTGATTCCTCTTCCTATGGTGGCCTGTTACGTAGTTGAAGATAAATTCGTCTCCCTTTTAGAGCTGGGGGGGAGACCTCAACTAAAACTGAGAGTGTGCAACTTGTCCAGAAGTGTGTGGCAGTTCATGGTAGAACTGGGAGTCTCGAGTATTAATGGTGTGGTGTATCCTAAAATTTTTATTTTCAGGTTAGTCTTGGCTCTTTCTGTTCCTGTAATTATTTTTTAAACCCTTTACCATCTTGATGGCTTTTTTTGGTGCCCAGACTTGAATGCAGTTAATGTAAATGGAGTCTGGTTGATATTCTAGACCTTATCCTCCACTCTTACACATAAGGACATTTCTTTAGAAATCTTAATTGCCCTACCAGCTAAAACCTGTGAGTCTTTTTCATGCTTCTCTTTCCCCACTACATCTAGTCCTCTACTAGCATACATGTATTTTGTTTTTAGTCTAAATTTTAAGCAGCAATCACTGTTAAACCTCATTCAGCTCAGCCAAGTCTTAGGTCTGTTTGGATCCTGATTTTTTCGTTGTTCCCAGCTTTGTGACATTCTTCAACTTGATAATTATGTTTCTGGTGCTTGGTTGTTGTTGTTTTGTGTGTGTGTGTGTGTGTGTGTGTGTGTGTGCGCTTGTTTTTTAAAGAAAATAATGTGTGTGCAGGTACTTCATTCCTTAACAAATATTTTACTTGGTAGCCACTATGTGCCAGCACAATACCAGGACCTGGGAAATCAGTGGTGACTAAGTGACTGCCTTCTTGGAGCTTTTGGGTCTAGTGAGGAAGACACATCAAATATGTAATGTGGTGAGTGTTAGGAAAGGACAGCTCTCTGTTAGGTTGGTATCTCTTAATCTTGGAAGTTCAAGGAAAGCCTTGCTTTTTGTGAAGACTCAGAACTTTGAGGAACTGAAGAGCATTGTGTTTGAAGCTTAGAGGGAAGGGGAGAGTCATAAAAAGTAAGAGCAATTGGGTCATGGAGGGTGTTAAAAACCATGGTTAAGATACTAAGCTTTATTTAAAGTCTAGTAGGAAGAAGCTGTTCAAAGGTTTTAAAGAAAAGAATTATATATCTGCATTCTTAAAAGATGAGTTTCATTTCATCTTAGATAATACATCCAAAAAACCAGACTGGGAACAAATATGGTATAAAGTATGGCAGTTTGTAATGTTCCTTCCATGCTCACCCTGAGGCCTAGAAGTAGCTTTAAGTAGGCAAGTAGGGCTTCTCAAGTGAAGAATTTCATTCGTTCTTCCTGACTACAAAATTTATGACTCAAATTGCAAAGAGTGAAAGTATTTGAGTCATAGTTAAATGTTTAAGTAATTTAGGTTAATTCATTCTATTGTGGGTCATTTTTCCTCTGCCATCTAAACTCAGAAACAGTAGTGGTATTTAGGAGATAATTTCTGATCTTATGTATAGTTTTCTCTTAAAAAAAGATTTGAATAACTGGTAGAATTTGCCACAATAAACTAGATTTTTTTCCTTATATATAATCAATTCAAAAAAGGCTTTTTCTGAGTAGTACTGATTTTAACCATCAGTCTTTTTGACGTAATGATATAAACAATGTTAAAGTATCCTGGCTTTATAAAACTCCTTCCTAGGTTTTAAGGTAAAGAAAGCTTGTGTTCATTCGATTCTAAAATGTGGCCAAGTAATTATTTCCTTTAAATGACTTTTACTTGCATTCTTGGTAACCTAGCATAAAGTATACATTGAAGAATTTGTTCAGAGTAGAAATCTGTGATAGCAGGTTTTAAAGAGCTACAGACTTAAGGAGCCAAGAGCTGAATTTGAAGTGTCAGATGTTAAACAAATAGAAGGTAGTTTATAACAGAGTTTATTCTTTTATTACACTGCCTGAACTCAAGAGACAAAGAAAAAAATTTTCAGAGGAAAATATTGCAGAGCATCCCCTTGGCAAGAGTAAGAATTTTCCACTACCACTTGCCCTAAGGGCACTGACATTCCCCATCAGGGAAGTATCACTGGATGTGATCATCAGTGTTGGCTGCCTACTCCTCATGCACAGAACTCTCTGTGTGGAATTCACAGAAGCCTGCAGACAAAGGAGAATTATGTTTTAGTGGGAAAGTATTCATTGAATCTTTGCTTTCATGGATTTTTTACTTCCTTAGACAACCAGCTTCCTAACAGATTTAATCCTAAATTGACTCCTACAAACAAAAAGCACAGAGTCACACAGTAAGATAAAGGAAGTCTTTCATTAATTGAGGCTCTTTAGGTAAGACTCCTTTTACTTACTACCTTTAGTTTCCTGTCTAAAATGAGGGCATGAGTTGGGTTGGTCAAGATGATGTGAGGCGGGGTGGGGGTGGGGGGTCTGTCTAGCTAAGAGAATACTAGAATTTGGCAGATTTTTAAAACCAGTTTGGATTTATGCTATTTAGTACCTTTCCACAAAGAGATCGGTTTATAATGGAAACAAATTAAATGTGAAACTTTAAGGTAGTACATTGCCCAAGTGTTGGGGGATTTAGGGTCTTCTTGGTCTAGAGCTGTGGCATACGTGGCACATGAGAAACAGCACATAGTAAAGGCTATTCTAAACAGGGCCCTCACAGGATCTGTGACACCAGGTACTAAACTTTTTCTTTTTTCTTATATTAATTTTTTAGTGTGCTTGGAGAATTTCTTTAAAATATGAATTCCTAGACCCCAGACTCTTAAAGAGCAGGTCCTGAGATTCTGTAGTTTATAAAAGGCCCCCAGGTCATCTCTTAATTTTAGAATGGCTGTTACAGGATGGAAGAAAAGTGAAGAAGAGCTTGAGGTCAGTTTTTAAGGACTTCCCAGTCACTTGTTCCACTAGTATTTTAAACTCATTTATTTATTTTTGGCTGGTCTTCGTTGCCGTGTGCGGGCTTTCTCTAGTTGTGGTGAGCGGGGGCTACTCTTCACTGAGGTGCGTGGGCTTCTCATTGCGGTGGCTTCTCTTGTTGTGGAGCACGGGCTCTAGGCGCTCAGGCGTTAGTAGTTGTGGCACGCAGGCTCAGTAGTTGTGGTTCACAGGCTCTAGAGAACAGGCTCAGTAGTTGTGGCACACAGGCTTAGTTGCTCCGCGGCATGTGGGATCTTCCCGGACCAGGGCTCTAACCCACGTCCCCTGCATTGGCAGGCGGATTCTTAACCACTGCGCCACCAGGGAAGTCCCTCCATTAGCATTTTACATTTGACTCATTCTTGAATATTTAACCAGTAATTAAATGTATATGAATATAATTTTTGTGCAGCAAAGAGACAGCCCTCATATATTTAAAACATATAGGGGGGGCCTCCCTGGTGGCGCAGTGGTTGAGAGTCCGCCTGCCGATGCAGGGGATACGGGTTCGTGCCCTGGTCTGGGAGGATCCCATATGCCGCGGAGCGGCTGGGCCCGTGAGCCATGGCCGCTGGGCCTGCGCATCCGGAGCCTGTGCTCCGCAACGGGGGAGGCCACAACAGTGAGAGGCCCGCATACCGCAAAAAAAAAAAAAACATATAGGGGAAAATATAGCTGGTTTCTTTGTAGTGCCAGTTTAAATATAATTTTAAATGCTGCATATATAGTATCAATCCCACCTTAAACTAGTACTGTTTATGTTGACTGTGTTACCCAGGAAAGAAATTTAATCCTTGGTATTTCTTGCCTCAAAAACACATTTTTCATTCATTTTTAATCCTCTGAGCTTCCACTGAAACACAGCAAAGTAAATGGCAAGATAAAACTTTTGGGTCCTCAATTTGAATATTAGATTTGCTGGCCTTAATTAAATTGTGGCCAGGTATATGAGAGTATGAGCTAGTGCTAATATATGAAATTGTTTAAAAAGAAGTAAGAGATTCAACTTTCAGTATAAAATGATGCCTTCTGCTCCCCCCCCCCCTTTTTTTTCTTTTTTGGCTGCACCACTTGGCATGTGCGATCTTAGTTCCCCAACCAGGGTTCGAACCCTGTGCCCCCTGCAGTGGAAGTGAGGAGTCCTAACCACTGGATCGCCAGGAAATTCCCTGCGTTGTGCTTTTAGATTGCTGGTTTATGTTCAGTTGTTACAGTGCAGACATGCTTATAGATTGTGGCGACCTCTATACCATGTTAGAAGTTTTCTGCTCCTGTAGGATCATGACATAAATTGCTTCAGACGTTAAAGGAACATTTTCAGGTAGTTTTTCCATTTAGGGTCATATGCTCATCATTGAACTTGCATTCTTTTCATGTTCAGGGTCATGTGTGATAAAATTAATTATGACAAACAGAACCAGTACAGAAAAAGTTTGTGTTTTTTTTTTTTTGTTTGTTTGTTTTTGCGGTACGCAGGCCTCTCACTGTTATGGCCTCTCCCGTTGCGGAGCACAGGCTCCAGACACGCAGGCTCAGCGGCCATGGCTCACGGGCCCAGCCACTCCACGGCATGCAGAATCTTCCCAGACCGGGGCACGAACCCATGTCCCATGTATCGGCAGGCGGACTCTCTCTCAACCACTGCGCCACCAGGGAAGCCCGGAAAAAGTTTATTTTTTTAAAGTTTATTTTATTTTATTTTTTGGCTATGCTGTGCAGCTTGCAGGATCTTAGTTCCCCAACCAGGGATCGAACCCACGCCCTTGGCAGTGAATGTGTGTAGTCCTAACAACTGGGCTCCCAGGGAATTCCCTAAATTGATTTTAAAGTTTTATCTTCATGGGTTATTTTAGGTGTTGAAGGTCACTAAAGTTTAGGGTATGGTTACTTTATTGTAGTATGAGCAGAATTATATTAAAATGAAAGGTTCTAATTTCTTCAGTCAGAATATTGCTGTTTGTTGCATAAGCATTTCCAGCAGGAATTTCACCTTAACTTAATGTGTCCCTGCAGTCAAATGCTGGGATGATCTTTGCCTCTTGAGATTATATGTAGGCAGTGTCTTTCTGTGCCACCTTGTGACTACATTTCCTACTTAGATTATAGGGTTGTTTCATGAACTAGAGCTCAGAAAGCACACCATACTCGCCCTGAATTTAAAAGCTCTGAGATACAGAAAAATTAGAACTAAATTAAAGGTTTAACAAATGAAATAAATCTACTTCTTGGACAGAATGGCTGTTTTGCCAGTTTATGTATAACCAGTGACAGTTACAGTTCGGTATAGTAGGGTAAGTCTTGAAAATTAAGATTTAACTTAAAAATACCATATGCAGTTGTAGGGGTGACTGTGCTTATTTGTTCTGACTTTTAGCTGTCCTTGCGTAAGACTTCTAAAACCACCGTAGTACCTTTCAGAAAGCCAGGGAAAGCTGTTGTATACTTATTTTTTTACTATCCAGTTGCTTTGGTACCGATGCATACTCATCTGGTAATATTTGAACACCTACAGTACCCTGGGCATTGTTCTCAAGGTGCAGGTGAAATATTGGCTTTATCTGTTCCTGGGTCTGTGTTGTGGCATTTACTTCAAATATGTCAAGGAAAGGGGCTAAGACATGGTCTGTTTAAGAGCTGTTAAAGGGACTCTTTGGCCCAGAAAAGAAAACTCAGTTGACTTAAAGATCTTCTAGAGGTTATGCAAGAGGTTTATTCATTTATCTGATAATTCAAACTTCAAAAGGTACAAGGTGAAAAGTCTCCTGCCACTCATGTCCTGCTCCCTAGTGGTGCAAGTCTGTTACACCTTCCCAGAGGTATTTTCTCATACCAGTGGAGCTCCATGTACATGATGCTTCACACTTGTGTTTCCCTCACTTAATGTACAGTATGTCTTAGAGGAAGTTTTTACTTTAGTATGAATAGAGTTGTCTTTTTTCTACTGCTGATTAAAAAAAAACTAACCATATACAGCAAGCATATCTGTAGAATAAATTCTTTGTAGTGGAATTTATGGGATAAAAAGATTGTGCTTTGCATTTTTTTTTTTTTTTTTTGGCCGCGCCACGCGGCTTGCGGGGATCCCAGGTCCCTGACCAGGAATCGAACCCACGCCCTCAGCAGTGAAAGCAAAGCGTGGAGTCCCAACCACTGGACCACCAGGGAACTCCTGTGCTTTGCAATTTTGATATGTATTGCCAGTTTGCCCTCCAGAGATTTTGTAAGTTTTTTTCTTCGTACTCAGCAGTATATATAGGGTCGTCACAAAGTCTGGACGCGTAGTTGAATTAAGAATACTAAATGGGTTACTGACGCGTAGTTGAATTAATACTAAATGGGTTACTAACATTACATGGTATGTTTAGTGACATTATATTCAGTTTGTCCTTGTTAGTGCACTAACACCGAGTTTTCATTAATATCTGCTCATGCACTTGCCTCTAAATGATTTGTGCCTCTGGTTTTGTTTTGGTTTGTTTTTTTGCTTATTAAAACTAAACTTGCCACATCTTACAGTCACCCTGTATAAGAAGCCCTGTTTCTATACATCCTTTCAAACTTGGTGCATTTTTCTCAACTCCTTTGTCAATTTGATAGTTTAAAAGTGGTCTCTCTGTGTAGTTTTATCTTGCCTTTCTTTTATGAGTGATATTAATTGAACATCTTTTTATAGGGGCATGTTTCCTGTTCATGGTAATTTGGCTTTCCTAGTGGAATAAATCGTGGCTTGTACAATTCAGTCCCCTTCACCATGCTGTGTGTGTGTGTAGGTGTGCAAATAATGTGTACTTAGAGCTGTTTGCCCGAGCATCATTATTCTCTTCTTGTGTACTTCAAATCTTGTATCTATCCAGGAAGAGTTTTTATGACCCTGAGAATAAGTTGATTATATTGCTTATTGTAGCAGTTTTTTTTTTTTTTTTCCTCCCTGCCATGCCATGTGGCCTGCGGGATCTTAGTTCCCCAGGATCAAACCCGTGCCCCCTGCAGTGGGAGCTCGGAGTCCTAACCACTGGACTGCCAGGGAATTCCCTGTAGCAGATTTTTATATATTTGTGCTGTATACAGGCTATTTATTTCCTTTGAAAATTGTGTTTGATTTGGAGACAGATTTTTCTTTATGTAACATGATTGCAAAAGTTGCTTATTTTAGCTGACTTTTTTTCCTCCCCAATTAGTTGGTGACAAAGTTCCTGCTGATATAAGATTAACTTCCATCAGATCTACTACTCTAAGAGTTGACCAGTCAATTCTCACAGGTAAGTATTATATATTGGAAGGTTGTTTAATTTCCGAAGGCTCCCTCAGACTCCATGCTAATAACTGAGTTGACTGCTTGCCCCACTGTCTCTCTTTTTTTTTTTCTTTGCGGTACGTGGGCCTCTCATTGCTGTGGCCCCTCCCGTTGCGGAGCACAGGCTCCGGACGCACAGGCTCGGCGGCCATGGCTCACGGGCCCAGCCTCTCCGTGGCATGTGGGATCTTCCCGGACCGGGGCACGAACCCATGTCCCCTGCATCGGCAGGCGGACTCTCAACCACTGTGCCACCAGGGAAGCCCCCCACTGTCTCTTTTTTTTTTTTTTTTTTTCGGTACGCGGGCCTCTCACTGTTGTGGCCTCTCCCATTGCAGAGCACAGGCTCCGGACGCGCAGGCTCAGCGGCCATGGCTCACGGGCCCAGCCGCTCCGCGGCATGTGGGATCTTCCCGGACCGGGGCACGAACCCGTTTCCCCTGCATCGGCAGGCGGACTCTCAACCACTGCGCCACCAGGGAAGCCCCCCCCACTGTCTCTTAATCCTCTCCAGGATATTTATTTCTTAATGCTTTATCAGTTAGGCTTTTTGCCAATACATGAGGTAAAGCTATGATTTAAAAACAATTGGCTTTCACCTCAGAAGTCCTATTTATCTTTAAATTTTATTAAAAATTAGTTTTGATTTAAACTTACCTTTAAAAATTTTTTTTAAGTGTTACAAATTCCTTCAGTAGCAGAGGTAATATTCTTAAGGTTGCAGTAGTGTTGTCTCTCTGTTTTGTGGAAAGTGAATTAATTACTTACTGTTCTTTTTCCAAGCAGGAAAAATATAGACTCCAGGAATGCTAATTTCATATCTGACATACTTTGCAATAATCAGATGTACAATTAACAAAAGTTAGCACCCTCCAAAATGGTGAATGTTTACTACCTAAAGTTTGCACACTTAGATTTGGGATTGTTTGGAACATTTTCCTGTTTTTGTTTGATACAGGCACAGTCTAGGGTGGAGGGTTCATATTAACTGGAAGTAAGGTGGTCAGAAGATTAAGCACAATGCTAACCTGAACTAAATAGAGAGTAAATATAAAATCCAAAGATTTATCTGATTATTAGTTTTGAAAAGCAACTCATGTCATAGAAGTAGGGATGTGAGTAACCTAGGCTCTGTGTTTTTTATTGTTTCTTTATGAATAGCTTATCTACTAAAACTCCCATTAGCAGCAACAACCTGGAAGCTGATTAAGCCATAAAATGGTAGGGAATTGATTGGGTTGAATGTATGAAACTCTCATATTGTGCCTACAAAAATAATTTCCATTTTAAAACTTTCCATAGAGTTTCTTGAATGTTGTTTTTTTGTTTTAAAGTCATACTCTAGTTTTAGGCTAGATTGAAGAACCAGATTCTTTTGTTAAATTTTGAGAGTGAAATTTGCTACCTGGAATTTGACCTAACAACTAGGGCCATATTTCACCCTCATTATATACAGTTAACCCTTGAACAACATGGGTTTGAATTGTGTGGGTTCACTTATCTGCGGATTTTTTTCAATAGTAAATACTACAGTACTTACACTATACTAGTTGGTTGAATCCTCAGATGCAGAACCGCAATTATAGAGGAATTGCGTATACGGAGGGCCAACCATAAGTTCTGTGCAGATTTATGACTGTGCAGAGGGTTGGTGCCCCTAACTCCTGCGGTTTTCAAGGATCAACTGCATTTCATAAGTGATGTTAAGTTGAAACTAGATTCAGACATTATGAAAGTTCTAAGAAGTAGTCTCTTCTTAGAGACTTCTTACTTAGTAGACTTATTTCTTAGTCTCTTGCTGTTTTTCATTTTGGTTTATTTGAAATAGAATGGTCTGATTACTGCGTGCAGATATTTCTAGAACAATGTTTTCATTTCTCATCTTTGGCATTATTGAACAAAAACAAAAACAGGCTTTCCAGTGGATGATCCTCAGTATTCATATACTGTACCTACAGTTTGTTCATTTTGTTAAAAGTAAATATACTTTCACCTTCTTAAGTATCAGAGTGTATGTGTATATAAGTATACAAAAAATCTACATTCATAATATTAGAGTATAAAATGATACCTGAAAATGAACTAAATTTGTATAGTTATTCAAGAAAATAAAGGTAATTGACTGGAATTTTACTTCAAAATTAAATTACTTTATTTTGATTTTTTTTCTTTGAAATTAGTTTCTATTACTGAATTTTACTAGTTTATGTTCTTTTGAATGAATTGGGCCTTTTTTTTCTTTTTCCTGAGAGTGGTAGTGGCATGAGCGGATGAGGGTACCAAGGTTCTAGGTGCAGACTGCACAGATCTAAACAAACCTTCTGTATCACAACCTGCTTAGGTGAATCTGTCTCTGTCATCAAGCACACTGACCCCGTCCCTGACCCACGGGCCGTCAATCAAGATAAGAAGAACATGCTCTTTTCTGTGAGTACTTTGTTTGGAAAAGACTTAGCCTATAAAGGGATGTTTTCAAAATGATGTGGATGATAACTGTGTGTAGTTCACAATGTGTGTTTAGAGAGAAAGCAAATGTGGCAAACCATTAATAATTGGTGAGTCTGGGTGAAAATGGATGGATGTTCATTGTACTACTTCAATTTTTCTGTTAAATTTTATTGAAATAGAAAGTTGGGAAATTTATAGTTTTTGTTTGTTTAGAACTTAAAGTGGTATTTCAAGTATTGGGCTTTTGTGGGTTGGCATGGGAATCTAACCACCCCATAGTAAGTAAAAAAGTAGAGCTACAATGAAAATAATGAAGCCCTGTTCTTCCAACATTTAGGAATTAAAATGGGGTAGGGGGAACCTTACACTTGATTGTATTGATCTTTGAATACTAGTGCTTAAGTGGAGGTCCTCAAGGACAGCCCGTGGTCCTGGTTGCCCTCCTTATTATGGGTGATAAAAGTAGGAGGGGTTGAGTTGTTGGAGCCAGAGGTGAAGAATGCTTAGGGTTGAGAGCTGTATGAAGTATGAAAAGTCAGGAACACAGAGGGGTTAAGCGCTGTCCCAGCCCAAAGCTAGTCTGCAAGCCAGGCTCAGTATTGTGAATAGAGATTCAAGGTGGGCCAGTGTAGAGGTCTCTGGGGCAGGTAGGTACCATTCTAATTTGATGGAGAATCAAATCAGGGAGAGATGGACCACACTGCCTGCATCATCATCAAAGTTAGATGGCTGGTTGCCACTGGAAGGCCCAGTAGAATGTGGTGAGAGAATCTTGGTGCCCTCTTGAAAATCCACACAAGTCTGAGTTTACTAGTCAGTATTTAAATTGGGTGTGGTGTTAATCTTGTAACCATTTCTCTACTTCTGTCCTAGGGTACAAACATTGCTGCCGGCAAAGCCATGGGAGTGGTGGTGGCAACTGGAGTTAACACTGAAATTGGCAAGATCCGGGATGAAATGGTGGCCACGGAACAGGAGAGAACACCCCTCCAGCAGAAACTAGATGAGTTTGGGGAACAGCTGTCCAAAGTCATCTCCCTCATATGCATTGCGGTCTGGATCATAAACATTGGACACTTCAATGACCCAGTTCATGGAGGCTCCTGGATCAGAGGTGCTATTTACTACTTTAAAATTGCTGTGGCCTTGGCTGTAGCAGCCATTCCTGAAGGTCTGCCCGCTGTCATCACCACCTGTCTGGCTCTTGGAACTCGCAGAATGGCAAAGAAAAATGCCATTGTTCGAAGTCTCCCTTCCGTGGAAACCCTTGGTTGCACTTCTGTTATCTGCTCAGACAAGACTGGTACACTGACAACGAACCAGATGTCAGTCTGCAGGGTAAGTGGGAGTAGTTACAGAATCTTTGCAGGTTATGGTTGTTGATTCATCCTAAGAATATGCCTTCGTGCCATCAAAACCTTTGATTTATTATT
Source organism: Mesoplodon mirus (assembly GCF_964341445.2). Taxonomy (NCBI): domain Eukaryota; kingdom Metazoa; phylum Chordata; class Mammalia; order Artiodactyla; family Ziphiidae; genus Mesoplodon; species Mesoplodon mirus. Next base: position 8,710,279 of record NC_138989.1, read on the forward strand.
TTTTTAATTACTATTTTTTTTAATTGGTGTATAGTTGTTTCACGATATTATGTTAGTTTCTACTGTACAGCGAAGTGAAGTAGAGCTCCCTGTGTGATTTGTTTTTTTATTTTATTTTTATTGAAGTATAGTTGGTTTACAGTGCTGTGTTAGTTTCGGGTATACAGCAAAGTGATTCAGTTACATATATATATATATATATATATATATATATATATATATATATATATATATATATATAATTTTTAGATTCTTTCCCCTTAGAGGTTATTAGAAAATATTGAGTATAGTTCCCTGTGCTATACAGTAAGTCCTTGTTGGTTATCTGTTTTATATATAGTAGCATGTATATGTTAATCCCAAACTCCTAATTTATCCCTCCTCCCCCTTCCCCCCTCCCACTCCCCCCTCCCCCTTTCTCCTTTGGTAACCATAAGTTTGTTTTCTATGTCTGTGGGTCTGTTTCTGTTTTGTAAATAAGTTCATTTGTGTCTTTTTTTTTTTTTACGATTCCACATACAAGCAATATTATATTTGTCTTTCTCTGACTTACTTCACTTAGTATGATAATCTCTAGGTCCATCCATGTTGCTGCAAGTGGCATTATTTTCTTTCCTTTTTTTTTAAATTTTTATTGGAGTATAGTCGATTTACAATGTTGTGTTAGTTTCAGGTGTATAGCAAAGTGAATCAGTTACACATACACATATACCTGCTTTTTTTTAAAGATTCTTTTCCCATGTAGGCCATTACAGAGTATTGAGTAGAGTTCCCTGTGTTATACAGCAGGTTCTTATTAGTGATCTATTTTATATATAGAAGTATGTATATGTCAACCCCAGTCTCCCACGTTATCCCTCCCACTGCTTATCCCCTGGTAACCATAGTTTGTTTTCTACATCCATAACTCTACTTCTGTTTTGTAAATAAGTTCATTTGTACCCTTTTTTTTTTTTAGATTCCACCTATAACAAGTGGCAATATTTTCATTCTTTTTTATGGCTGAGTAATATTCCATTGTATATCTATATACCACATCTCCTTATCCATTCATCTATCGATGGACAGATAACTTAGGTTTCTTCCCATGTCTTCCTCCCTCCCTCCCTGCCTCCCTACCCTCCTCCCTTTCTTTGCTGTCCTGGGTCTCAGCTGCAGCATGCAGGATCTTTTTCTAGTTGCAGCATGCAGACTTCTTTGTATGTGGGCTCTTAGTTGCAGCATGCGAACTCTTAGTTGTGGCATGCATGCTGGATCCAGCTCCCCAACCAGGGATTGAACCTGGGCCCCCTGCATTGGGAGCGTGGAGTCCTACCCACTGGACCACCAGGGAAGTCCCTCTATGTCTTTTTTTTTTTTTTTTTTGGCTGCGTTGGGTCTTCATTGCTGCACACGGGCTTTCTCTAGTTGCGGTGAGCAGGGACTACTTACTCTTTGTTGCAGTGTGCAGGCTTCTTATTGTGGTGGCTTCTCTTGTGGAGCATGGGCTCTAGGTGCACAGGCTTCAGTAGTTGCAGCACACGGGTTAAGTTGCTCCACAGCATGTGGGATCTTCCCAGACCAGGGCTCGAACCCGTGTCCCCTGCATTGACAGGCAGATTCTTAACCACTGCGCCACCAGGGAAGTCCCCCTCTGTGTCTTGACTATTGTAAATAGTGCTGCTATGAACACTGGGGGTGCATATATCTTTTCATCATTTTTGGATCTATGCCCAGGAGTGGGATTGCTGGATCTTAAAACCTTTGATTTATAATTTGATACCTTTTTATGTGCTTTAAGCAAATTGGGTTGTATGTGTAGCCTGAGCCCAAGGGTAATTTCGTATACTTCAGAGGAATTAATCATTTAATTCCCAAAATTGTGTCATGAAATAAAGGTTATCTACATGGCTGATACATTTGTACTGGGGAAATAACTGTAAGCAGTCTGTAAATGTGTTAGGTGACTATGCTTACTTTATATCCCTGTTGTTCTCTAAGTGTATGTATGTTAACACGAGCTTCAAAGGAAGAGTTCTATAAACCAGCTAGTTACCTGCCTACATAAAATTCTAATTGGTACTTCCTTAACACATTTAATGAGACATGTTTTCTTCTTGAAAAGTAAATAATTGCCTTTAACTTGCTTCATTCTCTGTGTTCATCCTTCCTTCCTTAGGTTGTTTTGACCATCACTTGGGGATAAAATTAAAAACTTTAAACCTTCCCTTAGCAAAATAAGAACTAAAGAAATAATGTAATGGTACAGCTGAATGAAGTTCTTTCATGTAATTCAGTTTCCCTAGGTTTTGTTTAAACAACTTTGAGGTGGGGGGTGATGAGAGAAACAGATGAGGGAAATTGAGGTACAAACTTCCAGTTACAGAATAAGTGTGTCATGGGTATGAAATGTAGAGTGCAGGGAACACAGTCAATAATAATGTAATATCTTTGTATGGTGACAGATGAGAACTAGACTTACCATGATGATCATTTTGAAATGTATAGAAATATTTCATCACTATCCATGCACCAGGAAGTTTTAGGTCAATTACACTTCAAAAACAAACATAGAAAAAGAGATCAAATTTGTGATTATCAGAGGCAGGGTGTGTGTGGGAGGGGGAGGAATTGGATGAAGGTGATCAAAAGGTACAAAGTTATAGGATAAATAAGTCTTAGGGAATGTAATGTACAACATGATAAATATAATTAGCACTGCTGTGCGTTATATATGAAAGTTGTCAAGAGAGTAAATCTTAAGAGTTCTCATCACAAGGAGAAAACTTTTATTTTGTATATATTAGATGATGTTCATTAAACTTATTGTGATAATCATTTCATGGTTATTCAGTGCTGTACGTCACTTATACCTCAATAAAACTGGAAGGATAAATACAAAATTGACACACGCACACAAAAAAACTGCTACTACGATGTACAGTTCAAAGTAATTTTCTAAAAGGTACACAACTCATACAAATATTGAGTGGACACACGTCAAAGATTCTATTTGGCTCATTAATTCAATGAGGGAGAACCAGTAAGATGGTAAAACTGGTTACAGGACCATGTGAGGAAGTGCTCAATATTAGAATAGAATTGATGTGTGTTAGATTACAAAAACTGGTTAATATCCTATAGGGCAGTAAAACTAAGGTTATCTTTTATACAGGACAAAAAGCCACAACTTCATAAAACATAAGCCCTTATTAATAGCACAGTGAAAGAATGTTATATTTTTCCAGAACACTAAATCTTTGAGTGTGCTTGTTAAGTAATGCTTCTGAATGACATTGAAAGGACATGCCATCCTCCCCTTGGCCTTATCTCCAGGTTTTAGTTAATGTTTTTTTAGCACTGGAAATTGTTCTTGTTTTAATACAGTTGAACCCTCTGAATCTTTTTCTTGCCAAATTTATATTCATGGTATTTTTTTGATATACACACCCTCAACTTTTTGTGTTGTCCAAAACCCAGATTTAGAGTGAATGGACAGGTGTTTAAAACACACTGGGGTGTTCTCTCAAGTGGTAAGCTTCTAGCTTGTCTTGAGTTTCTTGAGTAGATGCGGGGTGTAACTGAGCTACCTAAGTTCTCTTTCCTTGGAACCAAAACGGTTGGACGAATCTGCTAAAAGCTAGTTGTCTGCTAAAAGCTGATTGATTGGGGGAGAGAAAGGGAATTTCATTTTACCTGTTTGGTTTCCCCCAGGAAATTGTTTAAACTTAGACTGTAAGCTTTAATTCCTCAGAATAGTCCTTATATCCATGAAGGTAGAGAGCAGTGTGTGAAATTGTAATCTTTAAAAAATGGTAAGGTTGTGGCAGCTTCAGACTTCAAACTAAGACTAAAACACAGTCCGTGATAAAAATGTTTTTGTTCTTACATTTTCCCTTAAATGATTTGATTTAAAATGTTCTATTAAAGAAATAGCTTGGCTCTTTGTTCTGTTCTACATTTGGCAACAGAAAGCTGATGCTAATCAGTATGCTACAGGAGGTTTCTTGCAGTGGATTGCATAACTGCCCTTGACTTCGAGATACTTTCATCATGCAGTTTCTAAATGGTTTATTGGCTTGCAGTCTAAAATGCCCATGTGCATTCAGATTTAGTTGGTGTGGGTTAGAATTCTGAATGTCTTAGAATATTTTGGACTCTGGTATAGACCCAAAGAGTTTCACTTTTATAAACAGTGTCATTAAAGAAATGGCATGGTGTATAGTAATAATGATGCCAACTTGCTTTGATAAGGCTTAGTGCAGTTAATTTTTCACATGTGACTTTATTTGAATCATATGGTAATCCTGCTCAAGAGGTTAGAAAACTTAGGCTCTGAGAAGTTGTGACGTGTCCGAGGGTCACACAACTTTTAATAGAAAGGTAAAGTTGAATTTTCTGATGGGAAACATTGGTAAACCTGGTTCTCTTTCTTCCACTTAATAATTGTGTAACTGTGAGCACATCTTTTAACCTCTCTAGTCCTTTGTTTCCTCTTCTGTAAATGTCAGACATCTTTGGAAAGAGCTTTGTGCCAAGCTTCCTTTTTTAGATGTTGTAGTTTTAGAGATTGGTGATCTTGCTGCATGTGACCTTGGACATGAATCTTTTCCTCATTTGACACACCAGTTATATGTGTTTGAACTAGCACTTTTTATCAGGAGTCATCACAGTTTTAAATCCCATAGTATATTTTAATTTAAAAAAAATCGTTTTGTCTTATTCATAGCTTTAGTTCAGTTCCAAGGTTGATTTAGTTTTGAGTGTACTTTTGAAATGAAGCTTTTGGAATTTAAAAATATGTGCTATAATTGACATATATACACTATCAAATGTAAAATGGATGGCTAGTGGGAAGCTGCTGCATAGCACAAGGAGATCAACTCCATGCCTTGTGACGACCTAGAGGGATGGGATAAGGGAGGGTGGGAGGGAGGCTCAAGAGGGAGGGGATATGGGGATATATGTATGCATATAGCCGATTCACTTTGTTGTACAGCAGAAACTAACACAACATTGTAAAGCATTTATACTCCAATAAAGATGTGGGGGAAAAATGTATGTGCTGTATAATAAGCAAATCTTATGAGGCAAAAGAAGTTATTTTAAAATAAAAATGAGCAGATTTTCTTACTGAATATGAGTCAGAATGCTCTGAAAAGATGTTTTTAAAGCATTACATGGCCCTATTTTACTTTAGTTTAACATTTTAAAAATTCCTTATTGTAGAATGGTTTGATCATTCCAAACTGGACTTCTGAATTATAATTGGAAAACAAACCAAGAAAAAAAAAGCCATCTTTAAGAAACTAGCTTATGTCACTTTATTATTCTGTAAAATTAAGAATTCTTTCCTAAGCATGCTTCCATCTGTATTGTCTTTTTTTTTTTTTTTTTTTTTTTTGCGGTATGCGGGCCTCTCACTGTTGTGGCCTCCCCCGTTGCGGAGCACAGGCTCCGGATGTGCAGGCCCAGCGGCCATGGCTCACGGGCCCAGCCGCTCCGCGGCATATGGGATCCTCCCAGACCGGGGCACGAACCCGTATCCCCTGCATCGGCAGGCAGACTCTCAACCACTGCGCCACCAGGGAGGCCCCATCTGTATTGTCTTGGTAGCATCAGTTCATTCAGCTCTGCGGGCTCCTTACTGTATACACGTAGTTGTGCAGCTTCATAGAAAATGAGCTATTGCCGCAATAAAAATAAGTAGGAAAAAGTAGAGAAGCAATTTGTCTTATTTTACTTGGGGAGTGTTTATGCAACTCTGAAATGTGAGTTTATTCTTCCTAGGCTTTTACTGTTAGCTCTAAGGCAGGAATACCGATGTCACTTCCTCAGCCCAGCCATTTGAAATTTGGAATTCTGAGCATTCTAAAGAGTACTGCTGAGTCTTTGGAATTGACTGACCCAGAGTCCTCATAACTCAGATTTCACGTGGGTTCTCTTCTGTGTCTGGTGCTGTTGCTGCTTATTATTTATTCAGCTCCTCGGTGATGCTGTTTCTCAGACTGTTAGGTGGATCGGGGAGGCAGTCTTAATAGTGTCCAGTTGGAATAAGGGACAATATTCCTCATGCTGAGCTTCAATTAATCACTTTCGTTAACATTGATACTTAAGTGAGAAAGGCCTTTTGTCTTAGCAAATGTTATATGTTTTTTCTAGCATATTTTTTATACCTTTTCAACACTTAGACTTTTTTTTTTTTTCTGTAGATGTTCATTCTGGACAAAGTTGACAGTGATACTTGTTCCCTTAATGAGTTTACCATAACTGGATCAACATATGCACCTATCGGAGAAATGTGAGTAATCCCTCCTTGTCTTTTAAAGGCTCCACTCTGGTAGTTTTGTGCTTGTATAGACTTGCAGTGTCTCTAAAATGTTCAGACAGTTTTCCTAATGTGGCTCATGTTTATCAGAGTAGTTCATTTTCTTTAAAAACAAAATTGATAATACCTACTTTGGAAATTGAAATTGATATTACAGGTTGTATACGCCAGTGACCCTTTTTCATCTTTTGAAGCCTAAATTTTCAAGTGGGGTTTCTGGTTTGCTTTGGTTTGGTTTTGGGTTTGGTTTTGGTTTGGTTTTTTTGGTCGCGCTGCACGGCTTGCGGGATCTTAGTTCCCTGACCAGGAATTGGACCCAGGGCCCTGGCAGTGAGAGCACCGAGTCCTAACCACTGGACCGCCAGGGAATTCCTGTTTGCTTTTCATTGATACCAGTGGTGGAGGAATTTCATTAACTAAGAATTCTTGGTCTTTACTGATTGACTACTGATACCAGAGACACATTCTGTCTCCAGCATCAGATTTCTTTTGAAAAGCTTGCCGGTCTGTTGTCCACAAAATTCTATTTATTAGTAAATAATTAAATAAAAATCAATAGAGATGACCACAGTGTGTTCTAAGAGTTACTTTTTATTTTGACAGACATAAAGATGATAAACCAGTGAATTGTCATCAATATGATGGTCTTGTGGAATTGGCAACAATTTGTGCTCTCTGTAATGACTCTGCTTTGGATTACAATGAGGTAAGCCTCCTCACAAATGAGAAACTAGACCTGGCTGTTCCTAGTTCAAGGGTGCGGTGGGTGGAATGAAAATCCAGCCTTCCTTCCTCCCTTTTTGAAAGTATGGGTTCCTGGTTTTATTTTCCCTTTCCATTAAGGGCCTATCTATCAGAGCCAGCATGACCTACCCAAAGGAAGCTGGGAGCCTTTCATATATTCTCTGTGACTGAGCATTGCAGTTACTTAACTAGGAGTTGTAGCATACATGATGTTCTCTTCTGTGTATAGCCTAGTTACTATAAATGATTAAAACCCAGGATACTTTTTCCTGAAAGTATAGGGTATTGATCTTGCTTTTTAAGATGGGTAACATTATGTCCTAGAGGACAGGCTGAGGCTTAGAAGGTTGTTTTGATGATGATGATGATGATATAATATAAAATTTAACCAACAGAAAACCTTTTTTCCTCCCTTTTTAATTATAAACAGTGAGATAAATTCTTTGGTTTCTAAAGGCAAGCCAGTCCCCAACAGAAACAGAATGTAAACTCTGTAGAATGATAAATAATGACAAGGAATTACAAATACTGTTTGAAAGCTCCCTATGTTTGAATTAATACTGTGATTATTGGCTTCTTATGGTTAAGGGAAATGAAAGACCTAATTATTAGAAAAAGATAAAATGCACACCTATGCTTTGAGTTTATTTTTAATTATCTGGATCATGTGCTCCAGAATAGGATAAAAATGGCCCAAAGAATAATGGTCCAATGGACGAGAGATTGTCCACCTGGAAAAAGTCTTTAGTAAAGAAAATTGACTACTTTTCCCTTTTTGTAATTTGTATGCTTTTAACTACTACAGGCGAAGGGTGTGTATGAAAAAGTTGGAGAAGCTACAGAGACTGCTCTCACTTGCCTGGTAGAGAAGATGAATGTATTTGATACTGAATTGAAGGGTCTTTCTAAAATTGAACGAGCAAATGCCTGCAACTCGGTCAGTATTTGAGCTTTTAGTGTTTTATTCATGCTGCCCATCACTCAGACCATATATTCTTAGTCTGCTCACTCTCTTACTCTCTTAAATAACTTAGTGTATACCTTATTTCCTCAAACTTGCAATATCTCCTTCCCCATACTCACTATAAGGTAAAATGGTCTGGCCATTTGACCACAAAAATAAAAGTAATCAATGGATAATTTCCACATGCAGCCTCTGTGCCCATAAGGTCTGCCGTCTCCCCTGGTGCTGTGAAATGGACTCTTCTTGCTCCCAGCAAAACCCAGCTGCTCCTTGTCTAGTGAGCCCTAACATCTTTCCTGCTTATCAATCTCCTATCTCTACTGGATCTTCATTAGAGAAATAATAGTATGTTTTTTATCTAAAAACTTTCTTTTGCCTTAAGCACCCTGCTTTTCCTTCACAGTAAAATTTCTCGAAAGAGCTGTTTTTATGTATTGTATTGTTTCATTCTTCCCATTTTCTTGAATCCACTCCAGTCAAGCTTTTGCCTCCTTCTAGTCTATCAAAACCTCTTGTCCAAGTTGCCCATGTCCAAGTTGCCTATGACCTTGTGCTAAATGGTCCAATTGTTTATGCATGTGTACTACTAACACATTTAAAGTACACAAAGCAAGGACTTCCCTGGTGGCGCAGTGGTTAAGAATCCTCCTGCCAATGCAGGGGACATGGTTCGAGCCAGGCCCAGGAAGATCCCACATGCCGCGGAGCACCTAAGCCCGTGCACCACAACTACTGAAGCCTGTGTGCCTAAAGCCCTTGCTCTGCAACTAGAGAAGCCACCGCAGTGAGAAGCCCATGCACCGCAATGAAGAGCTCGCCACAACTAGAGAAAGCCCGCGCACAGCAACAAAGACCCAACACAGCCAAAGATAAGATAAATAAATAATTTTAAAAAGTACACGAAGCAAAAGTTGACAGAAATAAAAGGGAAAGTAGATGAATTCACAGTGAGTTGGAGATTTTAACACACCTATCTCAAAAATTGACAGAACAAGCAGTTGAAAAATCAGGATATGGAACAACACTGTAAATATACTCAATCCAACCCTTATTTCTATTGTGCTACTTCTTTTTTTTAAATTTATTTTTATTTATCTATCTAATTTTGGCTGTGTTGGGTCATCGTTGCTGCGCGTGGTCTTTCTCTAGTTGCAGCGAGTGGGGGCTCTTCTTTGTTGTGGTGCGTGGGCTGCTCATTGAGGTGGCTTCACTTGTTGCAGAGCATGGGCTCTAGGCACGCGGGCTCAGTAGTTGTGGCGCACGGGCTTAGTTGCTCCATGGCATGTGGGATCTTCCCAGACCAGGGCTCGAACCCGTGTCCCCTGCTTTAGCAGGTGGATTCTTTTTTTTCTTCTTCTTTTTTTGCGGTACGCGGGCCCCTCACTGATGTGGCCTCTCCCGTTGCGGAGCACAGGCTCTGGACGCACAGGCCCAGCGGTCATGGCTCACGGGCCCATCCACTCCGGGACCGGGGCACGAACCCGTGTCCCCTGCATCAGCAGGCGGACTCTCAACTACTGCGCCACCAGGGAAGCCCAGCAGGTGGATTCTTACTGTGCCACCAGGGAAGTCCCTATCGTGCTACTTCTAATATGCTTTTCAAATGCATAAGGAACATTCACCAGAATAGACCATATTACTGGTCCATGAAGCAAGACTCTACAAAGGATTGAAATACAGCCGGTTGCTGACCGTGAAAGAATTAAACTAGAAATTGATAACAAAAAGATAAATAAGCTTCCATCTGAAGAAAGTAGAAAGCCAGCAAATTAAATACAAGTAGAAAGGAAATAGCAAAGACAAGATCAAGAAGCTATTCTGAACAATTTTGACGGCGTAGAAGAAATCAACAAGTCCTTTTAGTAACACAGCTTTCTAAGCTGACACAGAAAAATGGAATAACCCTGTGTCTGTTACATTAATTGAATCTGCAATTAAAAATCTACCCCACAAAGCTTCCTCAGGCCCAATTCTGTATAAGGCTAAAGAAATGCCAGTTTGGGGGAGTTCCCTGGCAGTCCAGTGGTTAGGACTCGGTGCTTCCACTGCAAGCTGTGCAGCAGGGCCACAAAAAACAGAAAAGGGCAGAAAATGAAACCCTTATCAACTCACTGGATGAGACCAGCATAACCCTGATACCAAAACCTGACGTGGGTGCGACAAGAAAAGGAAGTTACAAGCTAGTATTCTTCATAATGTCAGTAGAAGTAGAGATTCTCAGCACAACATGAGCAGATTGAGTCTAGTAATATATCAAAACTTTGACTTGTTATATTTGAGCAGAATAACCACAACTACAAGCCTAGCTTGACATTCAAAGCTCAGTGAGGTGGCAGTGGTGCAGGGTGCAGGCGTGTCTGCCCTAGACACTAGACAAATCTGTGGCTCCTCAGCTGCCTTCCCCCTGCCTGTCGGAGCCCCAGAGCCTGGGTTTCTTGGGCTGAACAAAGTGGCAGGCAGGATGGACCAGTCTGTTGAGGAGACCCAGGTGCTGGAGGCTGACCAGATGGCCAGTGTCTGCCAGCCTCTGTTGCAGGTGGTTTTACTCCGGTCCAGCTGTACCAAGTGTTTGAGGACACAGAATCAATCCACTGACAGTTTACTGCAGGACAGACCCAGCCTTTGTCCTAGACAGAGTGGTGAGTGGTTGCTTAGATGAGAAGCAGCACAAGCAGTTTGCAAACAAGATGTTATAACACACGAAGGTCAGAGTAACAGGCAGTGGCACGTACACGTGGAACGAGAGGAAGAGAAGAAGCATGGCGCCAAGAAGCGAGCTAAGGAAGCTCAGAAATGGAACTGCAGAAGCCGGAGAAGACGGGTTGAGGGACTGTGATGCCGAGCAGGAGCAGAAGGTACCCAAGAAGGAAGCAGGTCAGGCCCCAAAGTCTCCGTCTGGGCCACCCCGACAAGCCACCACCCTGGAAACACACCTGCCCCTCTGCACCAGGGAGAACATCATCTTCGTGCAGTGCAGGGTGGTGTAGCCAGGAGACCCTACGGTGGGTCCTCCAGACCGACTCCTAGTGCCTGCTGCCTCCCAGCCTTGGTGCTTCGATTTCTTTGGAGTTGGGTTCTGCTACACATAATCTCTTAGTACCTGTCGTCTCCAAATGGCTGCCAGTTAGTGCTTGAGGCTCCTCTTTGTAGCACTTCTTTGATTTGTAGTCAGGGTTTCCTGGTAGATAGAATAAGGAGAAATGGAAAGTTAAAAATATAGCCTTTCCTAGTTATACAAAAGCAAGACTCGGGGCTTCCCTGGTGGCGTAGTGGTTGAGAGTCTGCCTGCCGATGCAGGGGACACGGGTTCGTGCCCCGGTCTGGGAAGATCCCACATGCCGTGGAGCGGCTGGGCCCGTGATCCATGGCCGCTGGGCCTGCGTGTCCGGAGCCTGGGCTCCGCAATGGGAGAGGCCACAACAGTGAGAGGCCCGCGTACCGCAAAAAAAAAAAGCAAGACTTATTTCTACTAAATGGTCAGCTGTCACTACGTTTCCTTTCTTTCATCCTTCCCTGGATATCCAGGGCAGATTAGGAGGCAGTGTGTTTTGGGGGAGTAGCGTGGCACCACACGGCACAGGCAGCCTGAGGTGGGCGACAGTGTGAGGCAGAACTGGACTTGCGCTCTGGCACTGTTTCCTTTACATTGTTTTGCCTCCTTTATACTATCCCGAGAAATCAGAACTCACACCGGCATGGAGGATGTCTCAGCTGAAGTATAGTTGCCCTGTTTGTGCTTCACAACTAACAGTCTCACCGCCATGAGGGTCTTACGCAGCTCCTATGGCATCCTGCCCCGATTTACGTGGTTTTCATGAAACAGACATCCAGGCCCTTTGTTATAGGGAATTCACCCCAATTGTCATTAAGTAGGGGGCCAATCCTTGCAAAGCCACATTGTCTGACAGCTCTACTATTAGTTGGTGTGACTGAACCCTTCAGAAGCAACCCGAAGATTCAGCTTCACAGAGACTGAGGTTTAGAATTATATGATTCTAGACCTGTAACTGCTCAACAAAGGGAAACAGGTAGCAGCATGGAACTTAAAAAAGTGGTACGTTAATTGTAATGACCACTGCAAACAAGGGCAGGAGTGTCCGTTCTGTAAGAGTCTGCGGTCTAAGTATTTTCTTGCTCTGTGTCCTCCTTTGCCTCATTTTTTGCCACAGCAGCTGAGGGAAGGGATCAGAAATGACTGTCATGGTGCTCACTCACTGAAAATTCCCAGAAATGAACTTTTGCCCACTCCTCCCGCCCTCGAAAGCAAGAACCTTTCATAGTACAGAGGTGAATAGAGCAGGACGAGCTTTTTAAGGCTTAGTGGCCCATTTGGATAGGACTGTTGATCTTCACAGCCCTGATACTGGAAGCAGTGGCTTTGTTCTCTCCCCCTAGGATGTATCTGGCACCAAGGTCCACACCTCACTCAGAATCACTACCCATTCTTTCAGTCTTCCTAGATTCATTGGTACAAATGCTTAATGGAAACTAAATACATAAGTAATGTATCAGTCAAATAATCTAGAATTCATAGTGATTGTCTTTTTGTTGCTTGGGGCAACTCTTGCTAAGAGGATGGCTTCAGTCCACTTGTAATTGCCTACATTGGATGCTGAGGTTCTTTGGGATTTCTACAGTTATTACTAAATACTTGTCTGAATTAGGGAGAAATCAATGTAATTCACCACATAATTGAGTAAAGGCAAAAAACTGTAAGATCATTTAAATAGATGCAGAAAAGGCATCTGATGAAATTTAATCTCAGTTCATGATAAAAACTCAACAAACTTATCTTCAAGTTGATGGTGTATTTACACAAAATTAACATCATATCTAATGGCAAAAGAAGAATTTCTGCTTTCAACATTTCTATTCAGTGTTGTACTGGCAGTCCTAGTTCATGCAGTAAGGCAAGAAAAGTCAAAGATATAAAAATAGGGAAGGATAAAGTATGTTTATTTTGTAGGTAACATGATTGTATACATAGACAGTCCAAATCTGAATCTGAAGGTTAATTCTCAGTCTTCGTTTTACCTGAGCTGTCAGTTTATCCTGTCAGTCTCTCCCTCCTTGAAAGTCCTTCACTTCACTTGTTCTCCTCCCTCCCCCGCCCCCTGTCCCCTGCCATCTCCTTGGCTGCATCTTCCACATCCCACCAGAGGTGAATGGCTGCATCTTCCACATCCCACCAGAGGTGAAGAGGTTCCAGGGCCCAGTACTCGGCCTTTTCTGTCTGCAGTTACTCCCTTGAACTCTTCTCACCTCATGACTTTAAATACTGTCCATGTGCCGACATCTAATATAGTACCCACTAGCTATCTAAAGCTATTTAGAATATTTAAGTGGTGTTCCTTGCCCCTGCTTCAGCTAATACTTAACTGCTAGAGCTCGAAACCCTCCATTGTCTTCCTGTTTCACCTGTTAAAAAAGCCAGATGCCTTACATTGACTTTTAAGATACTACAACCTGCTTCTGCCACTCCTGCCATTAACCTCTCACTTCTTTTCTGCAAACTCTGTTCCAGCCATGTTGGCCTAGAGGCTCCTTGAACGCGCCAGGTCACGTCAGCCTGCACATCTGTTCTCTCTGCCACACTCACACATCTTTCACGTTTCTACTCAAATACTGCCTTCTCAAATCTTTATGTAAAAGCGCAGTCATACATAATTTTCTCTCTTCCCTGCTTATTTTTAAATATTCTTCTCCATAGCACTTATAATCTACTTTCACATTCTAGTGTGTCTTTCCCAAACTAGAGGGTAAGTTTTATGAGGGTGAGAACTTGGTTTGTCTGTTGCTGTATCCCCATTGCCTTTCACATAATAGGTACTTAGTGAATGTTTGTTTTAACAAATCAAAAATGTACAGAAATTGCCATCCAATAATATTCCATATATGTTCTCTTTATAGGTCATTAAACAGTTGATGAAAAAAGAATTTACTCTAGAGTTTTCACGCGATAGAAAATCGATGTCGGTTTACTGTACACCAAACAAACCAAGCCGGACATCGATGAGCAAAATGTTTGTGAAGGCAAGTACAGCAGATTGCAGTTGAGATGTTCTTACCAGGATTGGAATCCTGGGTGAGCTAATAAATAAAATTGTTGATCTAAATCTGTAATATTTCCAGGGTGCCCCCGAAGGTGTCCTTGACAGGTGTACCCACATTCGAATTGGAAGTACTAAAGTCCCCATAACTCCTGGAGTCAAACAGAAGATCATGTCTGTCATTCGGGAATGGGGCAGTGGCAGCGACACACTGCGATGCCTGGCTCTGGCCACTCACGACAACCCACTGAGAAGAGAAGAAATGAACCTGGAGGACTCTGCCAACTTTATTAAATACGAGGTTAGCTAATGAAAAGCTTCTTTGCCCACATCCTGCACATTCATTGTGTTCAGACAGCACTCCTTCGATAAAAGGTCAAATGAGTCTTGCTTTTGCCAAGAAAAGGGTGCGGTTATTTGTTTTTCTGCAGGCCAAATGTATTACCTTTATAATTTAGATTGCTGCTTCAAACATACACAGTTAACAACTTAATACAGGCCTATTACTTTCAAAGTAGAATCATCAAGGCTAAAAACCTATTTTGCAGCTCTCATGTAAATTAAGATATTTTAAAAATTGAGGCTATTTTAAAAACACTCGTAAGTTACTGAAGGTCAAATTGTCCAAGTGGAGAGAGTCCGTCTACTTTTCTGCTTACGGCGTACTTTCATATCAGGTATGTGACTTCCTGAAGCCTTGAACAGGGAACAAATTTGGGTACTATGGGCCACTAATTGGCCACTATCAAAACGTTTTTATTCCTCAGTATAATTTTTTCCTAATTACAGAATATTATTATGAAAGCTAAAGAGTTTGGTAACAAGAATGTAGTGATTTTTAATTGTTTCTGATTTATTGGAATTAATACTGTTCTTCATTGGATTTATATCAATGGTGTGAATTCTGTCATAAGAAAATGCAGAAACCTTTGCTGTCCACACTAGGGGAAAAACCAGAATTTCCTGTTTTGACATAAGGTGATTCTTTAACTCTAGACCAATCTGACTTTTGTTGGCTGTGTGGGCATGCTGGACCCTCCAAGAATTGAAGTGGCCTCCTCTGTGAAGCTGTGTCGGCAGGCAGGCATCCGGGTCATCATGATCACGGGTGACAACAAGGGTACCGCTGTGGCCATCTGCCGGCGCATTGGCATCTTCAGGCAGGACGAGGATGTGACGTCAAAGGCCTTCACGGGTCGGGAGTTTGATGAGCTCAGTCCTTCAGCCCAAAGAGAAGCCTGCTTGAATGCCCGCTGTTTTGCTCGAGTTGAACCTTCCCACAAGTCTAAAATTGTAGAGTTTCTTCAGTCTTTTGATGAGATTACAGCCATGGTGAGTGCCTTAGACATGTACAGGTAACAGACTGCACACACAGCAGGTTCTAATTCTGACCATTAAAGTTTTAGTAATAGCTCCCGTATTTGGAACTTCTTTATTTTTGTCATGATCTGGGGCTGTTTCTCAAGGATTCTATTGACCAGTAGTTGGCATGCTGTATGTTGCATGCATGGAAGATGCTGGAGAAGTTTAAGACTTGGAAGTCTAAATCAGTCACAGGGGAAATATTTGGTGATATCTTTATCTTTGTTGTGGTTAAAATATACATGTTTGTATCTCACGTTTCTAAAAGCTGATTCAGGACATAATCCACACTCTGTCACCCAGTTTTGGATAGCCTTACCTGAGATGAGATGTACTGGTGATGTGTTCTCTTAAGAGCTACCTGTTGATGAAGCATTTCCCATATTCTTCCTCGCATCTGATTTTTTCACATTTTCACAATGTTAACATTGTGATATTTGCTTTCTGCTGCTTGTCTGTGAAACTTCACATTCTTAAAAACAACTTAATTTCGTTGATTGAAACCAGTTATTATAATTGTCTTCCTCTTTCCTCCCCCTTCCCTTCTCTCTCCCAGAGGAAAGCACCATTCTGAGTTCAGTACTGGGTGTTTAGTAAAAGTATAGAAAACATACATGGGAATGATGGTTTTGTATCTGTAGACAATATTTAAGTGTTTTTGCCCCTTTTGGTCTTTATTATATATTATAGTTTACATATTTTTGAAGTCTGCCTTTATTCTACTTGAGATTTATCCATGTGGATAACAAGTATTTTGTCTTGACTGCCATATTATGTTTTGTTTGGTAAAAAAAATAATACAGATAATTTGAAGTCCCCTTTGTCCTACTTCCCTCTGAAGTGTCACCTATTAGCTCGTTTGGCAATTTTACATTTCCCAGGTAAAACGTGTTTTATGACACCAACTTACAAAAATGAAAACTTTTCCAGAGAATTCTGTTGTCCAGAGGCCCAACAGCTCCATTCATTCCCTGGCTTTAGGATGGCTGAGCATTTGTTGGCAGCGTGTTAGGTGGCAGGTGTAAACCAGTGGTGGGTTTCTAACCCTTTCAGACTGGAGACGGTGTGAATGATGCTCCCGCTCTGAAGAAATCTGAAATCGGCATTGCCATGGGCTCTGGCACCGCGGTGGCTAAAACCGCCTCTGAGATGGTCCTGGCTGATGACAACTTCTCCACCATCGTGGCTGCCGTGGAGGAGGGACGGGCGATATACAACAACATGAAGCAGTTTATCCGCTACCTCATCTCATCCAATGTTGGGGAAGTTGTTTGGTGGGTCCCTATGACGGGTCACGTGTATTCCTTGGCTGGTGATGACCAGTTATCCAGATTTGCTCTTCACGTGGCAGCAGCTTTGCTCTTAGTGTAGCGGGAGAGAGGGAGGGCCGGGCAAGACGAAGGCGGCCCTTGTGAAGGTAGAGGTACTTCATCTGGCCCTCAGGAGGGCTGTCTACGGCTGCTCCAGTGTGCAAAGGATGCACTTTAACATAGAAACGAATTTAAATTAACTATATAAGGTAACATAAAATTCTGGGTCTTGTAAAAGTTAACTTAATTTGAAATTGGATATAATAAATGTTTTATGATTGCCCAGGGAAAAAGTTAAAACAATCACTGCTGTCCACTGATTTTTATGGAGGAAGATGGGGGTGGTGATGTTATTTTAAATAGTAGCCAAAAATAATTTGGGGTCTTTTTCTTCTTTCCTTGGATGGAAACAGTATTTTCCTAACAGCAGCCCTTGGATTTCCTGAGGCTTTAATTCCTGTCCAGCTGCTCTGGGTCAATCTGGTGACAGATGGCCTGCCTGCCACTGCACTGGGGTTTAATCCTCCTGATCTGGACATTATGAACAGACCACCCCGGAACCCAAAGGAACCACTGATCAGCGGGTGGCTCTTTTTCCGTTATCTGGCTATTGGCTGTGAGTACAGTTTTTTATATTATTGATTTTTAAACGAATGTTTGAGTCCAAATTTTGTAAATGCATCCCTTAAAAGCACATTTTTTTCTGTTTCCATATTAGGGTAGCAAAATATGGAGACTGCCCTCTTGCAGTTGAATGAGCTGTGTATAGCAAGTTTACAGTAAAGTTATTCCCTTACTTTAGCATCCTCGTTCTTCCTTGGGCCTTTGTGAATGAGGTTCTCAGATTTAATCTATGGACAAAGGAAATACAGGGACAACTGAGGCCTTAAATCACCAAGATGTAAAACGAAGTCCCCCTTTGCCTAAGTGAGAGAAGGGATCTGTGCATTCATCAGCAATGGTTGGTTCTTCCACATGTGTCTTCTTTGTAGACCTCGTCCTGACCCAGGATGCTGCTTCTCTCTTCCTCATTTCATAGGTTAGGAAAGTGAGGCTCAGAGAGGTTAAATGACTTCCTTCGGGTCCCATAGGAAACTGTTTTAATATGTTCACATGACTTAACACTCAAAAAGCACACAGTGGCATAAAGCAGGAAGGCCCTCAACCAGTTGGTTCCCCTGCGGCACGCCTTCTTGGGATACTCTAGCAAATAGATCCATCTTAGGTGTTTGTTTTCGCAAGCGATGGCCTGCTGTACACACCTGTATGCTGAACCTTGTCTTTTTGTATTTCTCCCCGTTCTTGGGGTAGTTTTACATCAGTACCAGTATAGCTGCCTCATCGCTGTGCACCACCTGCCTACTGTTCTGTTGGAATTGCTGGGTTAGAGGGTGTGCACTTGGACCTTTCAGTGAATACTACTGCATTGGGACAGTCTCTTATTCTCAAGTGCCTGTGTTCTCCACTACCCTTTGTTGCTTCTTTATAATAAACTTGCTGAATTCAAAAGTAATTGTTGGGGTGGGGGAGGGGATGGTCCCAGAATTGGCTTCAAGCACTGCCATGTGCTCAGCGTTCTGCACTAACCGCTCTAATGGCCTTTCCATATAAAGGTTCTGCCAGGCCTTTGATGGAGCAAATTAGTGTATAACTGGTAGCATGAGTTTGCCAAAAAGTCATGACGAGTGTGATCTGGTGCTCTAGCACGGCATGGCCTTCCTTACATGGAGAACACGTGCCTGCAGCCTTAACATACTGGCCGCTGGTTAGAGAGGGCATGGCTAGTGTAAAGGGCCTACCAATTCTCGTAGGTGCTTTTCCTCACGAATTCTGGAGGAAAAGTTGCCGGGTTCTTCTGTACCACAGACACCCTTCTCATTACGGAAACCGTCAGCCTAGCTGCTTTATCTGATGCAAGTGAGCAGGTGCCAGTGGTAGCACAGGCTCATTGACATACCATGTCTTTGATCTCTGTCCTAGGGGTTGGCCCTAACGCTGCAGGCCGTAAACCCCGTGTGAGTGAGTGTCATGATGTTTGTTCCCAGGTTATGTTGGCGCTGCTACCGTGGGTGCTGCTGCGTGGTGGTTCATTGCTGCCGAGGGTGGTCCGAGAGTGACCTTCTACCAGCTGGTACGTAGCCACCTTTCTTTGTGTACCTTAGATGCAAGGTGTTGTAAGTCTTCACAAACAGAGTTGTCCTTGAGCTTTCTGTGGTTTGGATGTCAGTCAAATAATCTTAATACTCTTAACAATAAGCAGTTGCATCTAAGGTTATTCTGAAGGACCAGGGCTTCTCTGGGAAATGCGGTGAGATTTTGTGTGGGTCTGTGTTCTGGGCTTGGTGTGGAATTGGTGTGTGGACTTTGGAAATGTCCTTGGCTGATCAGGAACTTGATTGGGCTTTTGTTGCAGAGCCATTTCCTACAGTGTAAAGAGGACAACCCGGACTTTGAAGGAGTGGACTGTACAATCTTTGAATCCCCATACCCAATGACAATGGCACTCTCTGTTCTAGTAACCATAGAGATGTGCAACGCCCTCAACAGGTCAGTATGTCTTCTCAGCATGCTGGGGCAAGGGCCTGACAGCCAGGGCGCTGGGGGATTGTGTGTGTGTCATGGTTGATTGAGAATCACAGGAAAGCTCCGCCCTCCCCAAAAGGAAGGACAAGCAGCACCGGGTTTTAAGAGCTTAAGTCATCATCACCTCCAGGAAGTAGTGGGAGTGCTTAGCCACATGTTCTTCAAGAGACAGCAGAGGCCAAAAATAGGGACTTCTGCACCCGTGTGCCTGTGCCCACAGGGAAGGAGCTCTTGCCCTTTAGCATTGAGACAAACAGTATCACCTAATTAAGCCAGTGACAAAAATGGAAATTTCAAAATAGCCCAAGTGTCAAGGGCAATTGAGAGCAGGTTTGAACACACTGAAATGGGATTGCTGTGCTGAAGCCTAGATTTAAATTGGAAGTCTGTCCTACATCTGAACATTCTTCCTTAACTTTGCCACTGTAGAAACTTAATAGAATTAGGTCAGTAGGTAATAGGCAACGCCAAGTTAGCCTGTCGCCTTATTGAAGTGTGGTTCTGAACAGTCTCTGTCGGTGATGGCATGCCTTTGCCCTTTCAGCAGGCACATTTCACCCACCTACTTCTCCTTGTTCTGCAGCTTGTCCGAAAACCAGTCCCTGCTGAGGATGCCCCCTTGGGAGAACATTTGGCTTGTGGGCTCCATCTGCCTGTCCATGTCACTCCATTTCTTAATCCTCTACGTGGAACCCTTGCCAGTAAGCGGTGGGGTGAGCCTGGGCTGGGGCCTGGCTGCCTGTCCAGCAAGTCAGGGAGCTTGATGAGGTTTCTTTGTGTTTCAGCTTATCTTCCAGATCACACCACTGAATTTGACCCAGTGGCTGATGGTGCTGAAAATCTCCTTGCCTGTGATTCTAATGGATGAGACCCTCAAGTTTGTGGCCCGCAACTACCTAGAACCTGGTAAAGAGTGTGTGCAGCCTGCCACCAAATCCTGCTCGTTCTCAGCATGCACCGATGGGATCTCCTGGCCCTTTGTGCTACTCATAATGCCCCTGGTGATCTGGGTCTATAGCACAGACACTAACTTTAGTGATATGTTCTGGTCTTGACTGACAGTTTTGCATAAAGGTGATGTTTAACTTAATCAATTAATTTTTTTATTGTTTAAAGCAACTGTCTATTTCTGCTGAATTTTCACATGAACATACTGGCTGGTGAAGGAGGTTTCATACTCTAGATTTTGTTTTGCTTTTTCTGACTCCAGTGGGGCAAGATTTTCCTTTTTTATACACATAATTAAAGTGTCCATTGACATGTACAGAGAACTAACACTATTTTATGCAAATATTTTTTTGTAGATGAAAAAGCATGTACAGTGTTCTGTTTAATACTCATCCTTGTATAAAAAAAAAAAGTTGAGCCAGCAGACATTGTCAGCAAATTAATTGGCAGCAGATTTTAGGACATGAGTGTGTGTGGTTTTTTTCTAAAACTAAATAGCATGTGTTGTGTCTTTGGCATGATCATCTGGCTTTCATCTGAGATCACAGTTCAGTTTTCTTCATAAGCCAAGTTTTCTGCACTGAGCAGAGAGTACCGCTACCTCAGTCAGTATTGTTCTTTGGTTTGCCACCCCCCCACACACACCCCTTCACCCCTTGGCCCTCGTTCACCTCCACCCCACCTCCACCCCCACCCCGCTCGGCTGCTTCTCCTGTAGGGTTGTGATGGTTCTGTTTACATCCGTCTTAACAAGAGGTATGCTTGTTCTCGCTTGTGCAGAAAACATTGTTCCAGATTCAATCGACCAGGTTCATGTCCCCTCACATAGCTTTTAAGGTTATTTATTTAAATGTCTAATGTATTTTATTGTAACAGACATTGTTTTGCCAACATTGCCTATTTCAGTGGCACTTCACAATCTAGTTTAAAAAGAAAAATAAAACATTTTAAATGGACAGAGAAAAATAACTGTCTTGTTTTTAACTCTTAAGTGGCTTAGTTTGAACTAACAGATGTCCAACTTTCTCTTAAGTTCTTAGTTTTACTTTTAGTTTTACTGTGCTTGAGGGGAAGAAGGATCCTGTTCTGCTGCATAGGTGGTTGTAGGAATTTTATTTTTAGTGTATAGGCACTAATTGTTATCTGTGATACATTTTTATGCAAGTTTCTGCTGGCCTGTTTTAGCCTGGTGTAGAGGACATAAGGGCAAGTGTGTGTGTGTGTGTATGTGTTTTGTAAAATCTGTAAATAGCATATGACCAAATGAACATATTGTATAGAACTATTTTTATTTGAATGTGGCACTAACCACCACCATCGTTACTATGATAAATGTTTGCGCATGTTCGAGATCAGTCTTAACCAACAGTGTGTAAGTCATTAACAGTCCTAACTGTGGTGTTTTCCTCCAATGCCTTCCAACATCCATCAACTAACGTGAGTATTCCCTGAAATTTGGATGCTTTAGCCTAAAGGTTACTGCCACTAAATGAGCTGGCTATATGACACTAAAATGAGTAAGCCCCTTATGTCAGGCACCCTAAGAGCAGTGGGCATACGATTTTATGTGGCACCTATGCACCTGTGGGCTGGGGTAGCTGTTCTCGATGCCACCCACTGCCTAGGATAACAACAGCACAGCCACATGTCAGTGGGGGAGGGCCTGGAGGAAGAGAAGGTAGTTCTGCTTTGGTCACACTGACAGGTGCCTTCACAAATGCCAAGATGAGGATTCACAAAAAACTTGTCATGGTTCCTTTGATCTTTGTTAGCTGCAAGGACTTGTCCCAGAATCTTGCTACCTGGTTCATTAAAAAGCAAAAAACGAGTGAAAGCAAGTAACTGAACCAATAAACTCATGCATCATTTGTTGCATGACTTTTTCCTTTTTATGGCTGTGCTGTGTGGCTTGTGGGATCTTAGTTCCCTGACCAGGGACTGAACTTGGGCCCCGGCAGTGACAGCACTGAGTCCTAGCCACTGGGCTGCCAGGGAATTCCCTGGTTCATTTTAAATAGGCCACCTTTTTCCACCTTCTGGGTCATACTCTCTGCGGCTGAGATTTAACTGTGCTTTAATGTACCCTGGAGAGAAAAAATACTGGCCATAGTTCTGCTCAGCTAGCAAACAACCAGCCCCATCATTAGCCAGGGTGAAGGAGGGCTTAGGCAGCAGCTCGTATTCAGGGTGGTAGCTCCCTCCACGTGAAGCTCCAGGAGTTCTTGTGGGTACTTGAAGGTACTTGGGCCCTGGATACAGGGCCAGCCAGGAGACATAATGTAAATGCTGAGAGTCTGGGGAAAGGTTAACAGGTATCAAGCAGGACAAGGTGCTGCGAAGTTGAGAGGTCTCCATGTAAGGGGGTAGAAAGGGCACGTGGAGGCGGATTCTTAGAGTCCTGGCCTGGCTCATGGAGGCCTCTCAGAGGAGGAGGAAGCTGGTTTGCTTGGCAGAGAATGGGGGGGATACATTTTGCCAGTTTAGTGTTATGGGGTGTAGAAACAGGTTGAGATCAAATGCAAGGAGTGTGTCTCGGCTGCAAACCAAACCAGGATGTCTGAGCTTGTCGGGAGGCGTGCCATTCAGTGGTCAACTTTTCCTGACTCAGTTCCTTGATTAATTGGCCCTTACAAAGTAAGTTGAATGGTATGGAAGGCTATTACCTTGTGCTTCCTCAGCTTCAGGCCTGTCCAGCCCACAGAGGTGGTTTAGGCACCCATTTCCCTCAATTCAGACAGCTGGGAGTGGGAAAGACCCAGTGGTGCAGAGTCCTTTTGTCTTCTCTGTTTCAGGCTTCGCCGCCAAAAAACGTCTGCATTGGCACCTCCTCAGTAGTTAGTGCTGCTGTGGGCACATCCCTGGCCTCTGTCCTATAGGGAGCAGCAGGTACCCAGCTCCATCCTCACCAAGTACCCACCCGCAGGAAGGCACCGTTGGCCTCTCTGCTTCTGCCGCCATCAGTAGCTGGAATAGGACGGCACCATCCTCAGACCCGTCATGTTACGTGCTCTCAGGCAGCTCTTGCCTGAAACTTGCTCCAGGTTCTTTCTCAACGGGCAAGTGGGCTGAAGGCCCATCCCATCAGTGTTCTGTTTTTTTGGCCACCCCATGCCCAGACTGACCTCTTGAGTAGAGCTTTACCCTTTGCCCAGGAGATGGCAGTCTTACACGTTTCCTAAGTGGGGTACTGTGCCAACAGCTCATTCTGCATCTGCACAGTGCAGGTGACACGTTGGGTAGGGAGAGCTGTAGGAGCTCAGAGACGAGCAGGGCAACTGCCACCTTCCCTCACAAGCAGCGGCTGCCACATTACCTTCAAACTGGGGCCTCGGGCCCCTGAATGTCTGGGTGGTGGGCAGACCTCGGGAATATCCGAGACCACAAGCGTTATTAGCTCAGTGTCTGCCAAGCCTGTTGTGTCTGCAGTGCAGATGCACCAAATTGTGTCAAAACCACCACCCTGCATATGAGGGTAATCTGCAGCCTTTTTTCTTGAAAAGGAACAGTGATAAGCAGTTCCCCTTCTAGGACTGGGTGCAGCCCAGAGGCTAGCCCCCGGGGAAGGAAGGAGAGGGGCTTGGTGCTGATTACCACGCTGCTCACTCTGCTTCGCTTTCCTTACCCTCTGCACTGCTAACCGAGGACTTCTTCTCAACTTTTGTTATACCTGAAGCGATTAAGTGTCTGCCTGGTGGGATTCTTTGTAGCCAGGTGACATGAGGGGCCTGTGTTGCTGAGCCAGTGCTTCTGGATGCTACCCTGTGTGGGCAACCCCTCAGGGACAGTTGATCAGAAATGCTAGTCTTAAAATCTTAAAAGAAAGATCAAACCAAATATTCCTTTTCATCTGTCACTATTAATCTTAAATTAGTTATTCTAACATTTCCTCCCCATATTTCATAAAGCTGATTTCCTCTCTCTTTCCTTTTCAGCAATACTGGAGTAACCGCTTCCTAAACCATTTTGCAGAAATTTAAGGGTGTTCAGTTGCGTGCATGTGCGTTTTTTAGCAACACATCTACCAGCCCTCTGCATGATTGATGTTGGGGGGGAAAAAGAAAATTAGAAAAAACTCCCCAACTCATTGTGTGTTATGTGGAGGAAACGTGTATTACCAGTGGGGTTTTTAGCTTTTAAATCAAAATAATTACAAATGTACAGTTTAGCTTAATGAATCAGAAAGCCTCTCCAGAGAAATTTGGTTTCTTTGCTGCAAGAAGAATGAGGTTCTGAAACCTTATCCAAGAACTTAGAAGCCATCAGCCAAGTCTCCATATTTCTCTGTGCAAAATGTCATAGCTTAAATAAATGTACAATATTCAGTTGTAATGCATGCCTTCAGTTGTAAGTAGCCAGATTTCTCTATGGTGTCATTGAAACATGCTACTTTTTAATTGGCCCTGTACAGTTTGCTTATTTATAAATTTATTGAAAACACTACAGGTGTTGAATGGTTAAAAATGTAGGCTTCCAGTTCATGACTTCGGTTATTTTTTGAGTGTGCAGCTATTTTGCACTGTATTAAATGTAACTTATTTAATGAAATCAGAAGCAGTAGACAGATGTTGGTGCAATACGAATATTGTGATGCATTTATATCAATAAAATGCTAAACGTCAATTTATCACAACGCATGTTTGACTTAGACTGTAAATAGAAAGTAGTTTGTTTCTGTGCTGGTAACAGGCATTGCACAGACATGGTTTCAGGTAAATAAATCTATTCTACGATAAGTTCACAGTGTGGTGTTGACTGTTCTCCTGCAGGAGGGGTGGGTGATGTGCACTGACGGCCTCCAGCCCTGCACCCTGAGCAGTTGTGCCCTTAGGTAGATAGATAAAAGGGACAGAAAGTTCCTGTTGACTTTCTGCATAGGAGAGCAGAGTGGTAGAAGGTCTGGTTGTGTGACATGAGATCTGTAAAATATTCCTGCCCTGGTTCCACTGTCTTCCCTCAAGTATGAGAAAAAGAGTGTGTCATGAGTGGGGTTTTCAGAAATAATTAACATGATTTAAAAGTTGTCAGCAGCTTGGAGACTATAGTGATGGAGAGATACTTGTAATACTACTCAGATGCAAAATGTAAAACTTTACATTCCCACTGTTAATAGATACAGAAAAGAGCTGAGTAAACCAACTATACTCCAATTTAAAAAAAAGAGAAAGGAGGCCCCCCCCCAAAAGGAACTGAAATCTATATACATGGGAAAAATATTTGATAAACTTTAACATCCATTCTGTAAAGGAAAAAAAAAAACTTTTGAGTACCTATAATTCCCATTTTTTGACATAATGAAAAATAAGCCAGAAGTATTGAATTCCGGAATTACACTCACCGTCCACTATTGCCCACAACTTAGCACTGTTCTGGAGAGTCACTATAGTCGGACAAGAGAAGGGAAAATGCCTAGGAGTGAACAGAAAGGAGCAATGGTCATTACTGGATCAATGAGAACACCTTTTTAGGAAAGTTTAATAATTCAGGGGGGACTAACACTTAGTATGAATGATACACACGTCATACATTATTAATAATATATGAAAATACCAAGTGTTTTAATCAGACTGATTCTAATAAAAAGAAAATGCAAGAGTAGCAAGGAAGGGTACAAACCTCAGGGATAAAACTTATAGTCATTAAATGTATTATCTGAGAAAGGTGGCATTTTAGCTTAGTAAGTAAAAGTTGGTTATCCATTATGTCACTGGTTATTCTGAAAAAAAATATGGCTGTATCCCTCACACCCAATCAACTGCAAATGGATCAGAAGATTTGAAAAATGAAGTTATATCCCCAAAAGAAAAATGACTAAATGATATAAACAAAATTTGTAAACAAAGATGTTCAATCTCACTAGCAAATTAAATTCACAATGAGATACCATTTCATACCCATCAATTGACCAAAAAACGGGTCTTCTAATACCAAAGGATGTGTGGACAATGGGCCATCCTTACATTGCAGAGCAATTGGGTATCATCATCTGGTACATTTACAGATGCTCTTAACATACAACCTGGCAGATCCTTACCTTAGGGAATCCCTCACAAGTGCTGGAAGAGCCATACCAGGATGTTTGCAAAAGAAAAGCACCAACCTAAATGACCAACAACAGGAAAACGGGTAAGTATATATATTTAAGGCATGTTGAAATCACTCTGCATCAGTGAAAATGAATAAACAAACCAGGCATCATCAGATAAACCTCCCTGCACAGTGCCACCAAGTGCAATGTATATCAAGTTTAAAATACACAAAATAAGACCATATCATAGTTTTTTTTTTTTTTTTTTTTCTTTTCTTGGCTGCACTGCACAGCATGCAGGATCTAGTTCCCTGACCAGGGGGTCTAACCTGTGGTGTGCCCCCTGCAGTGGAAGTGTAGAGTCTTAACCACTGGACGGCCAGGGAACTCCATGACCATATCATACTCTTTAACCTGGCCCTAGGGCCAGTGCCTGTCTGTGCTAAGGGATGTGCGCTAGCTTCCTTGATGAGAAAGTCCAGCTCACAGAAAGTCAGCTAAACTAAACAGCCGTGTGGTGGATTCACAGTGCAACCTCCTCACCTCTGTGGACTAGGAGCAAACAGATAAGTAACAAGTTCACAGACACCAGCCACAGGGATAGGAAGTGAGTAGGTGGATAGTGGTTAGTTCCAAGAGGGAGGGAGAGCAGAGTTTCACTTCTGTAAGTAATACTTGGGTGCCATGTATGTAGGGGTTCATTATGCCTTTTGCAAATCTGAGATTTTTTTTTTAAATCATAAAAGTACTAGGAGAAAATATGGAAGCTGAGAATACTTTCTAAGCATGACACAAAATCCCAGGAGAGATAAACTGACTACATAAAAATGTAAAATTTTTGGAATAGCATACACCTCTCTGGAGTTAGTAAAATAGATGTGCTATGCATATAACAAAGAGCATATTCTCTGAACACACTAACAAAGATACAAGTTTAATGATCTCTCCTTTGCAGCTGGCATTAGGAAACAGCTCATGCTGATGGTGAAAATTTAAATTGGCCCAATCTCTGGAGGGCAATCTGACAATATCTATGACATTTTTAAACATCCATACCCTTTGATCAAGCACTTTGGTGAAATCTCCCCACGTTTACAAAGCCAAACAATCCTGCTGCACTATTGTTAGCAAAAGATTGGAAATAACCTGTATGCCCATCAATAAACAAGCTAGCTGTTAAATAAACTATGAACATTCTTACCATGGAGTATTAATGCAGCCTTCAGAAAACCCAAGGTTAGATCTATGAGCCAGCAAGGAATGACGTCCAATACACATTTGCTGCCCAGTGAAATATTCAAGTGCAGGTCCATCCATGTTGTCATAAAAGGCAAAATTTCATCATGGCTGAGTAATGTTCCATTGCTATGTTCCACATCTTTATCCATTCATCTACTGATGGGCACTTGGGTTGCTTCCATGGCTTGGCTATTGTAAATAATGCTGCAGTGAACATAGGGGTGCATGTATCTTCTAAAATACGCAGGAGTGGAATTACTAGATCACGTGGTAGCTCTTTTTTTTTGAGGAACCTCCATACTGTTTAGTGGCCATGCCACTTTCCCACCAGCAGTGCACGAGGGCTCCCTTTTCTCCACACCCTCCCCAACACTTGTGATAGATATGTTGTCATTTTGATAAGTCATTCTGACAGGTGTGAGGTAATACAGCTAACTGTGGTTCTGGTTTGCATTTCCCCGACTGTGATGTTGAGCATCTTTTTATGTACCTGTTGGCCATCTGTATGTCTTTGGAAAACTATTCAGATCGTATGCCCATTTTTTAATCAGGTTTTTTGATGCTGAGTTGTATATTTTGGATATTAACCCCTTGTCATACGTATCATTTGCAAATATCTTCTCCCATTAGTAGGTGGCCTTTTCATTTTGTTGATAGTTTCCTTTGCTGTGCAAAAGCTTTTTAGTTAGATGTAGTCACATTTGTTTGTTTTTGCTTTGTTTTCCTTGCTTGAGGAGACAGATCCAAAAGCATATTACTAAGACCAGTGTCGAAGAGCTGCTGCCTATGTTTTCTCCTAGAAGTTTTATGGTTTCAGGTCTTACATTTAAGTCTTTAATCCATTTTGACTTTTATTTTTGTGCATGGTGTGAGAGTAGTCCAGTTTGATTCTTTTGCATGTAGCTGTCCAGTTTTCCCAAAACTATTTACTGGAGACTGTCTTTTCCCCGTTGTGTATTCTTGCCTCCTTTGTCATAATTAATTGCACATATAATCGTGGGCTCATTTGGGCTCTCTATTCTTTTTTTTTTTTTTTTTTTGCGGTACGCGGGCCTCTCACTGCTGTGGCCTCTCCCGTTGTGGAGCACAGGCTCCGGACGCGCAGGCTCAGCAGCCATGGCTCACGGGCCCAGCCGCTCCACGGCATATGGGATCCTCCCGGACCGGGGCACGAACCCGCGTCCCCTGCATCGGCAGGCGGACTCTCAACCACTGCGCCACCAGGGAGGCCCGTGGGCTCTCTATTCTTTTCCATTGATCTATATGTCTCTTTTTTTGTGCTAGTACCATGCTATTTTGATGACTGTAGCTTTATAGTATAGTTTGAAATCAGGGAACATACTTCAGCTTTGTTCTTCTTTCTCAAAATTGTTTTGGCTATTTAGGGTCTTTTGTGTTTCCATACAAATTTTAGAGTTATTTGCTCTAGATGTGTGAAAAATGCCACTGGTATTTTGATAGGGGTTGCACTGAATCTGTAGATTGCCTGGGATAGTGTGGTCATTTTAACAATATTCTTACAATCCATTAGTATATCTTTCTTCCATTTCTGTCGTCTTCAGCTTCTTTTGTGCGTGTCTTATAGTTTTCAGAGTACAGGTCTTTTACCTCCTTAGATTTATTCCTAGGTATTTTACTCTTTTTGATGTGATTATAAATGGGATTGTTTTCTTAATTTCTTTTTCTGATACTTCATTGTTAGTGTATAGAAATTCAACAGGTTTCTGTATATTAATTTTGTATCCTGCAACATTACCAAATTCATTGATGAGCTCTAATAATTTTTTGGTGGCATCTTGTGGATTTTCTATGTATAGTATGTCACCTGTAAACAATAAATTTATTATTTTTATTTTTATTTTTGGCTGTGTTGGGTCTTTGTTGCTGTGCGCAGGCTTTCTCTGGTTGCGGTGAGCATATGGTCTGTACTATGTTGAAGAATGTTCCTCTATATGTACTTTGTTGAGAGTTTTTATCATAAATGGATATTGAATCTTGTCCAAAGCTTTTTCTCCATCTATTTATATGATCATCTGGCTTTTATTCTTCAGTTTGTTAATGTGGTATATAATACTCATTTGTAGATATTGAACTATCCTTGCATCCCTGAGATAAATCCCACTTGATCATGGCATATGATCCTTTTTATGTATTGTTGAATTTGGTTTGCTAATATTTTCTTGAGGATTTTGCATCTATGTTCAGCAGTGATACTAGCCTCTAATTTTCTTTTTCTGTGATATCTCTGTCTGGTTTTGGTATCAGAGTGATTCTGGCATTGTAGAATGAGTTTGAAAACATTCCTTCCTCTGTAATTTCTTGAAATAGTTGAGAAAGATGGTGTTAATTCTTCTCTAAATATACAGAATTCATCTGTGAAGCCATCTGGTCCTACACTTTTGTTTTGGGGAAGTTGTTTTATTGCTGATTGAACTTCATTAATGGTAACTGGTCTGTTTATGTATGTTCTATTTCCTCCTGGTTCAGTCTTGGGAGAGTCTACATTTCTAGGACTTTGTTCATTTCTTCTAGGTTGTCCATTTTATTGGCATGTAGTTATTTGTATTAGTCTCTTATGATCCTTTGTATTTCTGGGGTGTTGGTTGTGACTTCTCCTTTTTCATTTCTTTTTTTTTTTTTTTTTTTTTTTTGCTGTACGCGGGCCTCTCACTGTTGTGGCCTCTCCCGTTGTGGAGCACAGGCTCCGGACGCACAGGCTCAGCGGCCATGGCTCACGGGCCCAGCCGCTCCGCGGCATATGGGATCCTCCCAGACCGGGGCACGAACCCGTATCCCCTGCATCGGCAGGCGGACTCTCAATCACTGCGCCACCAGGGAGGCCCTCTTTTTTTTTTTTTTTTTTTTTAATTTATTTTTGGCAGCAT
Organism: Mesoplodon mirus; assembly: GCF_964341445.2. Classification (NCBI taxonomy): domain Eukaryota; kingdom Metazoa; phylum Chordata; class Mammalia; order Artiodactyla; family Ziphiidae; genus Mesoplodon; species Mesoplodon mirus. The sequence goes on from NC_138989.1 coordinate 8,740,696, forward strand.
TGGGTCTTCGTTGCTGCAGGCAGGCTTTCTCTAGTTGTGGCGAGCAGGGGCTACTCTTTGTTGCGGTGCATGTGCTTCTCATTGTGGTGGCTTCTCTTGTTGCGGAGCATGGGCTCTAGGTGCACAGGCTTCAGTAGTTGTGGCACGAGGGCTCAGTAGTTGTGGCTTGCGGGATTTAGATCACAGGTTCAGCAGTTGTGGCGCACAGGCTTAGGTGCTCCACAGCATGTGGGATCTTCCTTCCCAGACCAGGGCTCAAACCCGAGTCCCCTGCATTAGTAGGCAGATTCTTAACCCTTGCGCCGCCAGGGAAGCCCTTTATTTCTGATTTTATTGATTTGGGCCCTCTCTCTTTTTCTTGATGAGTCTGGCTAAAGGTTTATCAATTTTGTTTATTTTTTCAAAGAATCAGCTCTTAGTTTTTTTGATCCTTCCTATTGTTTTCTTAGTCTTTATTTCTGCTCTAATCTTTATGATTTCTTTCTTTCTACTAACTTTGGGTTTTGTTTGTTCTTTTTCTAGTTCTTTTAGATGTAAAGTTAAGTTGTTTGAGATTTTTCATGTTTCCTGAGCTAGGCTTGGATCACTATAAATTTCCCTCTTAGAACTGCTTTTGCTGCATCCCACAGATTTTGAATCGTTCTGTTTTTGCTTTTATTTGTCTTCAAGTATTTTTTAAATTTCTTCTTTGATTTCTTCAGTGACCCACTGCTTGTTTAGTAGCATATTCCCCACAAGGGAAGAGAACAAAAGAAGAAAGGGAGAAAAAATAACTACAAAAACAACCCCCAAAACAATGAACAAAATGGCAATAAGTGGGACTTCCCTGGTGGCGCAGTGGTTAAGAATCCTCCTGCCAATGCAGGGGACCCAGGTTCGAGCCCTGATCCGGGAAAATCCCACATGCCACAGAGCAACTAAGCCCGTGCACCACAACTACTGAGCCTGTGCTCTAGAGCCCACGAGCCACAACTACTGAAGCCCGTGCACCTAGAACCTGTGCTCCGCAACAGGAGAAGCCAGCGCAATGAGAAGCCCGCGCGCCACAATGAAGAGTAGGCCCCGCTCACCGCAACTAGAGAAAGCCCGCACAACAACAAAGACCTGATGTCTGCATTAGGCTGCATAAATAAATAAATTTTTTTTTAATGGCAATAAGTACATACCTATCAATAATTACTTTAAATGTAAATGGACTAAATGCTCCAAGGCATAGAGTGACTGAATGAATACAAAAAGAAGACCCATATATATGCTGCCTTCAAGAGACTCATTTCAGATCAAAAGGCATACTGAAAGTGAGAGGATGGAAAAAGGCATTCTATGCAAAGGGAAATGAAAAGAAACCTGGAGTAGCAATATCTGTGTCAGACAAAATAGATTTTGAAACAAAGACTTTAACAGGAGGCAAAGGACATTACATAGTGATCAAAGGATCAATCCAAAGAGAAGACATAACTGTATATATATATTCACCCAACACAGGAGCACCTAAATACATAAAGCAAATATTAACAGACATAAAGGGAGAAACTGACAGGGGGACTTTAACACACCACTTAGATCGATGGACATATCATCCAGACAGAAAACACTGGCCTTGAATGACACATTAGAACAAACGGAATATATATATAAAACATCCCATCCAAAAGGAGCAGAATACACATTCTTTTCAAGTACATATGGAACATTCTCCAGGATAGAGTCATAAACTGGGGTTGGTAAATTTAAGAAAAGTGAAATCATAGCAAGCATCTTTTCTGACCACAACGCTATGATACTAGAAATCAAGTATAAGAAAAAAAACAGAAACAAAAAAAACCCCTGCAAACACACAACACGTAGAGGCTAAATAATATTCTACCATTTCTTTTAAAAAACAAGAGGAAGTTTTTAATGATGGTTGCTGAGAATAACTGAAAATGCTGTGATATAGATGGCAGATGGTGGTAGCCAGTTTTCTCACTGTTGGAGTAGGAGGTTACAGATAAGCAAGGGAAGACAGCTAGAATGATCCATGTGGTAGTGAATTACAGTTGGAAACACCAGGATAAATTATGTTTAACTTAATATCGATACAGACAATTCCATATAGAAATATTTCTAGTTATGTGTATATACACATGTACTGCACTGTCAACTGAGTGGGCCAAGAAGCAAAGACAGACACTCCAGTGGCGATGAGCACACTTAGCTCCCAGTTTAGGTTTCTGATGCCATTCTCCAATTAAAGGAATCAAGTCTCCTTGGAGAAATGGCTGATTCTAGGAGTGAGGCAGAAAATGTACAAATGCCTGGAGAACACTAGTGCCAGAAAGTAAGGAAGTGCTCAAACACAAAAACAATGATCAAGGAGATGAAGTTATGTCAAAGGGACACAAGAGCCAAGTGAAGAAGCTTTGAATGGCCAAAGCTGGAACAATTAGAGCAATATAATAAAGTAGTATTGAATTATAATCCAAAGTATAAAATAAATATCCATGAGTTCATATTGACATAAATAAATGGGAGAAAACAGAAATCTCCCTTGTAGAAGAAACCCAAGTAATTTCTGTAGGCAATCTGCCATTACAGAGGTGAAGTTCTTTAAGCCTGAGCTTAAATCACATAGTGACTTCCTTCCAAAGAGTACATATGGGGACGTCCCTGGTGGTGCAGTGGTTAAAAATCCGCCTGCCAATGCAGGGGATGCACGTTCGATCCCTGGTCCAGGAAGATGCCACGTGCTGCGGAGCAACTAAGCCCGTGCGCCACAACTACTGAGCCCACATGTTGCAACTACTGAAGCCCAAGCATCTAGAGCCCGTGCTCCGCAAGAGAAGCCACCACAGTGAGAAGCCCGCACATCGCTATGGAGAGCAGCCCCCCACTCACTGCAACTAGAGAAAGCCCCGTGTGCAGCAGCAAAGGCCCAATGCAGCCCCCCACCCCCCCAAAAAAAAGAGTACATATAATGTAGACAGGGGGAAAAGTGACTCAGAGTGGAGAAACCTGACAGACCCTACCTCAGCTAAGTGATGTCATCCTGAGAGCATGTACCCTTGATATGAAGTGAAGAAGATGACATTTTACCTGTGGTCTTCCTCCCAAAACACATAACCTCAGTCTAATCAAAGGAAAAACATCTGACAAATCCCAAAAGACATTCTGCAAAATCCCTGACCAATGGTCCTTAAAATTGTTGAGGTCATCAAAAAGAAGGAAAGCCTGAGAAACTTTCACAGCCAAGAGAAGCCTAAGAACACATAATGACTAAATGCAATACGGTATCCTGAATGGGATCCTGGAATAGGAAAAAACTAATGAAATCTGAATAAATTATGGACTTTAGTTAATAATAACGTATAAGTATCATTAAAAATGTACCATATTGTTAAAAAATGTTAATAACAGGGGAATCTGGGTCTGGGGTATATGAGAACCCTCTGTACTATCTGCTTAATTTTTCCATAAGTCTAAAAGCATTCTATATATATATATGACTCAGCCATAAAAAGAATAAAATCTTGCCATTTGCAACAACAGGGATGGATACCTACCACATCTCCTTTATTCATTCTTCTACTGTAAAGCTGGTTTCATGATTTTGTGTGTGCTCTTTAAAAGCACCCACTGACCTTTGAAGCCAAATGTTTTGGTGACTCATTTTCCTAGTGTGATGTCCCTGGGCTAGGGAGCCCAATGTGGGGCTCAGACGCCTTTACTCCTTGGGGAGAACCTCTCTAATTGTAATTATCCTCCCATTTGTGGTTCACCTACCTGGGGGTATAGGTCTTGACTATACTGCGTCTCCACCCTTCCTACTTGTCTCATGGTTCCTTCATTTTATCTTTAGTTGCAGAAGATCTCTTCTGCTAGTCTTCATGTCATTCTCATCAATAGTTGCTGTGTATAAATAGTTGTAGTTTTGGTGTGCCCATGGAAGGAGATGAGCTCAGGGTCTTCTTATTCCACCATCTCGGCCACTCACCAAATTTTTAAAAAATCCTCATAGAAGCATCAAAGAACTATAAGGTGGTCCAGAATTTCCAGGCAAAAATCTAAGAGAAAGCAAGAAAGATCATCAGAATACCCACTAGGAGAGGTCAACTTCTCTCCTAGTAGCACCTACCTATCCAAATAAACTAAGCTGTGAAAGCAAGCAGGGGTTTTGAGGGCTCACAGAGTAAAAAAGGCAAAGTCAAATCCAGGGCCCACCAAAAGTGGGAAGTCTCAAAGGACATTAAGCTGTGACCCCTGAAGGGCTAACACCTCAGGGTACAAGCAAACCTTCCCCAAAACTCAAAGAACTGTAGGCAGCATTGCCTTGGTGCTGAGCAGAACCAGGAAAATATCTGCAGCCCAAACTCTATCCTAGTGGTGACGTATGAAACCTCAAGGCATGAATTTAAAGTCACTGACAGTACTCCTAAGCACCAAGCAGAAATAAATGTAAATCCTGTCTGGGGGGAAGGCACCTTCATTTTATGTCATAGGAGAACCACACAATTATTTTTCAAAGCAGCACACAGTAGAAGACAAACAAGTACATAAGAAAACAAGGTACCATGAGTGAGAGCCTACAGAAACACACATTACAGATCCATACAGACTTCACATATGGGAAGTATTAGATATAAAACATTCATACTGGGACTTCCTTGGTGGTCCAGTGTTAATGAATCCGCCTTCCAATGCAGTGGACGCGGGTTGGATCCCTGGTCAGGGAACTAAGGTCCCACATGCCGCGGGGCAACTAAGCCTACACGCCACAACTACTAAGCTTCTGTGCCTCAACTAGAGAGCCTGCATGGTGCAAACTACAGAGCCCATGGGCTCTGGAACCCGAGTGCCACAACTACAGAGCCCACATGCTCTGGAGCCCGTGCGCCACAACTAGAGAAGAGAAAACCCGTACACCACAATTAGAGAGGAGCGTGCACTGCAACAAAAGATCCCGTGTGCCGCAGCTAAGACCCAACGCAGCCAAAAATAAATAAATAAATACAATCTTTAAAAATAAATAAATAAATAAATAAAAAGAACACATTCATGCGCTTTGCTTAAAGAAAAATAGACGAAAATCTGCAGGACACAGGAATTATTAAAAGTGAACATAGGGGGACTTCCCTGGCAGTCCAGTGGTTGAGACCACCTTCCAATGCAGGGGGTGCAGGTTTGATCCCTGGTTGGGGAGCTAAGATCCCACATGACTCACGGCCAAAAAACCAAAACATAAAACAGAAGCAACATTGCAACAAATTCAATAAAGACTTTAAAAAATGGTCCATATAAAAAGAAATCTTTAAAGAAAAAAGAAGTTAACATAGCGACTTTCCTGGAGGTCCAGTGGTTAAGACTCCATGCTTCCACTGCAGGGGGCACAGGTTCGATCCCTGGTCTGGGAACTAAGATCCCACACGCTGCAGCGCAGCCAAAAAAAAAAAAAAAAACGGAACATAGCAGAGAGGGAAGTTAAATGGAACCCTAGAAATGAAAAGTACAATAACCAAAACTAAAAACTTAATGGATTGATGGACGTGGTATCAAAGTGGACACTGCAAAATAACAAATGAAGTGGAAGACAGATGAAAAGAAAATACAGCAGAATGCAGCAGAGAAAGGAAAAAAAAGCTAGAAAGTACAGAAGAAAGGTAAAAATACCTGGAAGATAGACTGAGAAAGGTGACAAAGTCAAATATACATTTTATCATAGTTTCAGAAGACGAGAGTATGAGAGAAGTATTATTTGAAGAGGAAATGGCTGAGAATTTTCTAGAAGTGATAATCCAGATGTAAGAATCCCAACAAATCACAAAAAGTGTAAATAACAAGAAATCCAGCCCTAGAAATAGTATAGTGAACTGCAGAGAAGCAAAGACAGAGAAAATCTTAAAAGCAACAGAGGGCAAAAAAAAAAAAAAAAAAAAGGCACTACCTTTAAAGAGTGACAGCCTACTGCTGACTTCACAACAGTTAGTGGAGGCCAGAAAACAGTGAGATGACAGCTTCATGTGCCGAAATTACTGGCAACCTAGAATTCTAAACCTGGAGAAAATATACAGTAATTAAAGAATCAAAGTCAAATATTTTCAGACAAACAAAAACAGAATTCTTCACCAGCAGACTCACACTAAGGGAAACTCTAGATGGGGGGCAGGGGTAAGCAATCAAAGTGATGTCACCCAGGAGCATGGTAAAGTCACTGGCTAGCTCCAGATGTAGATACACTGGTAAGTCTGTTGCTATTTCCAGGGTAAACACTAAATGACAGAAATAGAGGCAAGACTAACAAATCAACAGAAGGACAAAAATGAAAGAAATCTAAAAGGATTAAAAAAATGAAAAGGATATAAAAAATAGAAAGGATAATAGATGATAGAACCAACCCCAAATATAATCAATAGTAACATTATAAGAACATACTAAATATGTTATTCGTGTTGCTCTGAGAGTGATTTCCGCATGACCCAGATATTTCTATTTTGAAAAGCAATCCGTGCTTCTAACATGATTCCAGCAGCAGGAAGAGATACAAACATGTCCAGCAGTCAGCTAGGAAGTGCTGGAGGAGCTGAAATTGGCTGCTTTTTCATCAAAATTTGTAGAAATTATAAAATACATTTTGTAAGTTAAACTTACTTAAAATCAAAATGGTTTTAATTCAGGACTAAAAGTGTACAAAGTTTAACATTTTTATGTCTTTGATATTTATACATCATGACCTATTAAGACAGATTTCACTGAATATGAAAAGTTTACTTTTTAAATAAACTCTGCCGATGAACAGTGCAGGTACAAAAAGGGGGGTGGTACAGTATATATACAAACATGCAATTTCAAATTATTTCTGAAAAAATACACACAAAACTAGTAACTATGATTGCTTCTGAGGAGGGAATTAGGAGAAGAAAGAAGACGGGGAAGTTTCACATTCTGCCCTTTTGAAAACTGTGACTCTAACTTAAGAGAATATATTAGACCATCTGATACTAACAATTTAATGGAAGTGCAAAGAGCTAAGAATAGCCAGAACACTTCTAAGAATGAGATCAAGGGGTCTTGCCCTTCCAAATATCAATAAATTTTATAAAGCTACAGTAAAATTAAGATAGTGAGATATAGGTGCTGGGACAGAAAAATTGACCAATGGTATGGAAAAGAGAGCTTAGAAACAGAGTTGCTCATTTCGAACACCTGATTTTGTAACCCAGCTGGCATTAAAGATCAGTGGAAAAAGCAGGTAATTTTTTAATACCTGGTGGTTATGCATGTTTAAACCTAAATTTTTAAAAATCAATAAAATTGGATCCCTACCTCACACCGTACATATAGGAGAATAAATTCTTGACTCTGAGATAAGGAAAGATTTCATAAGAATTAAAAAATACAACCATAGGGAATTCCCTGGTGGCCCAGTGGTTAGGATTCTGGGCTTTTACTGCCGTGGCCCAGGTTCAATCCCTGGTTGGGGAACTGAGATCCCACAAGCTACACGGTGTGGCCAAAAAACAACAACAGGAAAGGAAGAAAGGAAGGAAGGCGGGAGGGAGGAGGGAAGGAATGAAGGAAATACAACCACAAAGAAAAAGACTGGTAAATTCAAGTACATTAAAATTAAGACCCTCTGTTAATCAAAAGATACTATTGGGGTTTCCCTGGTGGCGCAGTGGTTAAGAATCTGCCTGCCAATGCAGGGGACACAGGTTCGAGCCCTGGTCTGGGAAGATCCCACATGACGCGGAGCAACTAAGCCCGTGTGCCACAACTACTGAGCCTGTGCTCTAGAGCCTGCAAACCACAACTACAGAAGCCCGTGTGCCACAACTACTGAAGCCTGCGCACCTAGACTGTGATCTTCAACAAGAGAAGCCACCGCAATGAGAAGGCCTCACACTGCAACGAAGAGTAGCCCCCACTTGCCACAACTAGAGAAAGCCCATGCACAGCAACGAAGACCCAATGCAGCCCAAAAATAAATAAAATAAATCTAAAAATATATAGACATATACTATTAAAGAGAGTGAAGGGGACTTCCCTGGTGGTCCAGTGGTTAAGAATCCACCTTCCAATGCAGGGGCCACAGGTTTGATCCCTGGTCAGGGAACTAAGATCCCACGTGCTGCGGGGCAACTAAGCCCACATACCACAACTACAGAGCCCACGCACCACAACTAGAGAGCATGCACACTGAAACTAGATAGAAGCCCGCACGCTGCAACAAAAGGTCCCGTGTGCCTCAACTAAGACCCAACGCAGCCAAAAATAAATAAATAAATATTTCCAAAAAATGAATAAAGAAGGCTGGAGGTAGCATAGCTCTGACTTCCAAAGATGAAAAAACAAAAAGGTGAATGTTAAAAAAGAGAATGAAAAGGCAAGTCACAAACTGGAAGAAGGTATCTGCAACTCATATTCTGAATTACATCCAGAATATATAAAGAATTTCTGTGAATTAATAAGAAAAATAAACAATGCAATAGAAAAATGGGCAAAAAATTTTTTCACAGAAGAGGAAGCACAAGTAATTCCTAGATATATGAAATGATGTTCAATCTTGTTACAAAAAGAGAAACTTGTAAATTAAAATCACTATGTCATCCCACATCCAGGAGAAAATTAAGGTTTGACAATACCAAATGCCAGTGAGGAATTGGGACAAAGGACTGCAGGTGTGCATGTAAATTTGTACAACTTCTTTGGAAAACAGTTTGACAATATCTGGTAAAACTGAACATGCGCATACCTTACACCCATCAGTTCCACCTCTGAGTGTAACCCTACACAAGTCTGTGCTTATGCACAGAAGTCACATATGAAAACATACATAGCAGCACTGTTTGAAAAAAAACTAGAAACAACTAAAATGTCCATCATTGGCAGAATTAATAAGATGGGGGTGATGGATACACCCAGTGGAATATTATATAGCGATGAAAAATGAACATAGTATCCTACGAATGCCTGACCACTCCTCACCAAATTTTCAAGGAAAGTCATCAAAAAAACCCAAAAAAGTTTAGTCTGAGAAACTTTCACAGCCAAGAGGAACCTAAGGAGACATGATGATGTCTAAATGTAATGTGCTACCCTGGATGGAACCCTGGAACCAAAAAAGGACATAAGGTAAAAACTAAAGGAAACTTGAATAAACTATGGACTTGTGTTAATAATAATGTATCAGTCTTCATTCACTGTAATAAACATGCCATACTAATGTAAGACGTTAGCAGGGAAAACTGTGTGCAAGGTATATGGGTATTCTCTGTACTATCTACTCAATTTTTCTATAAATCTAAAACTGTTCTAAAAATAATGTCTATCAATTAAAAATGAAGCTATAGGAGTATTAATATGAATCAATATTTAAAATAATGTTAAGTAAGGGTATCATGGAAAAATATAGACAACATGACTCTATTTACATTGTTCAAGAACAGCAAATAAATGTGTTATTTAGGATAAAAACATGGTAAAACTGAAAATAAAATGGAAAAACAATATTACAGGTGAGAAAAATGAGCTATCTGTTCAAGGTTCACTTGAACTTCCAGGGTCAGAAAGCAAAGGAAGTATATAAAAACAAGATTCAAAATAGCGGTTACCTCTGGCAGGGGTAGTGGGGAAAGGCGGGCAGAAGGAGGGAGGGAATGGGGTGTTATCAGTTTTGAGCACAAGGGATCTTCTGGGATTGTGAAAATGTTCTATTTCTTATCCTGGATAAAGTGTACATATGTGTTTCTACATATTTTCATATACTTCTATATGTATGCTATATTTTACAAATTTTACATTTTTATTTAAAAAGCAAGGAAAAACTTACCTGTCCCCTAGGCAGGCTCTGACCCTAGTGCCCTGGCACAATTATTCTTCATGGGAGGCGGTTCTCCTAGATTTGGTTAGGGGTCTTCACATGGCCTTGTCCTCTGAGGTGGCTCCCTCTGGCCTCCCCTAAGCTGACAGAAGCTGTCTTTCTGGTCAACACAGCTGGTTAGAGTAGCTCCAGATGGGGACTGTGCACAGGGGTCATCTCTGTCCCTTCCCGTCAAACACCATCAAGCTCAGCAAAGCAGCAGCATGGGACTGGGGAGCAGTAGGGGTCTGTGGGGGCTTTGGAGATCAGCTTGTTTCAGCCCATCAAGGATGGGGCTTCAGTCTGGGCACCACCCAGGCTGGAGGGCAGAGGCCTCTCTCAGAAATGATTCCTGCTTGCTACCATTCCCTCTCAATTCCTGGACAAAATCCCCCTGCCCCAGGGGCCTGACAAGGGAGATGGGCCGGTGGGTAGAGTGGACTGAAGTCGTAAGTGGAAATGACCCAAGAATTAAAAATAATTTCTCTGGGCCACAGACCCATGTAGGACTAAACCTGGCACTGAGAGGGGCTCAGGGCAAATCTGTTCATCCAGCACCAAAGGGGGCCAGAGGGCAAGGCTCATGTCCACAAGGATGCTGACCCCAAAAGGACCAAGGTTTAGCCTTGGGAGGCCACTCCCCTCCCACACGACCCACCCAAAGGCTACAATGCTGACAGTCCTGCCACAAAGCCCCACACACTGGACGACCCAGAGAGGGGTCCTGACTCCCTAAGTTCTCTTCCAAAAGAAGATGGAGGCACAGAGAGGTTAAGGGCCACATAGCCAGTGACAGGCCATTGACCTGAGCCTTCTACCTGGTGATAGGGACAGGCCCTCCCTTTGAGAGGCTCAGCCCTCCTAGTGGGGAGGGTGGAATTCCTCCAAGGAGGCACTGAAAGGATGGAGGCTCAGAGAGGACACAAGTAGCCCGCAATCACCACTGCCCACCCCCCCCACACACACGATAAGCCTCGTCAAGCACGGTCTCCCTCAGCCCTAAAATAGAGATGTGACTTCAGTCCAGGAAACACTCTCTAACCCAGAGCCAGCAAGGGCTGTCCCATGGGGGGAGGAGGTCACCAAATCCCAAAGGCCTGAGAAAGCAAAGGTAGAGGCCTCAGCAGACCTCACCAGAGTCCACCATAAGCTCCCACTCCAGCAAGAGGAAGTGAGATGGGAGTTCCAGAGACTGGGAATCTCCTGGTTCATCCCTAACCTGAAGCCAATGGATGGACTCCCTAAGTAGACTGGGGCAGCTGGGGCACACTGACCAGAAACAGGGAGGCCACAGGGCTGGCCTGAGCTTACAGATTCGCTTCACAGAAACAGGACCAGCTAGTTAGCCCCCTTGAAAGTTCCAAAAAAGATCACTATATCCTTTCACTCTGAAATCCCCCTCCTGGGAATTTACCCAAAGAAGGAAAAAGCTGTGAGCACAACGGACGTCACCACAGGGTTGTTTATAAAGAGACAGACACTGGAAGATTTAAGTGGCCAGCAAAAGCTGCATAGTGGGGCCTCCCTGGTGGCGCAGTGGTTGAGAGTCCGCCTGCCGATGCAGGGGATATGGGTTCGTGCCCCGGTCTGGGAGGATCCCATATGCCGCGGAGCGGCTGGGCCCGTGAGCCATGGCCGCTGGGCCTGCGCATCCGGAGCCTGTGCTCCGCAACGGGAGAGGCCACAACAGTGAGAGGCCCGCATACCGAAAAAAAAAAAAGAAAAAAAAAAAAAAGCTGCATAGTGATGGTGTTGCCCTTGCCAGACGGTTTGGCAGCCCTTAAATCCAGCAAGACTGAGGATTAAGATGGACAGCAAGGGGTGCTTAGAGCCCATTTTTTCCTTAACAGACTATAAAATTGTGCAGAGATCGCAGTTAAGAACACACAAAAACTCTAGGATGAGAAATCTTGGACAGATGAAGACTGACTGTTTGCTCATCTATGAAATGCAGCTAATTTCAGTGATGCCTCAGGAGTGTGAGGCTAAAATGTGATAACACAGGCACAGGGCTTACCTTATAGCTCAGGCCAGATGAGTGCTCAAGAAATAGCAAATCAAAATGATAGAGCTTTTATCACACCGAAGACCAGCAAAAAACAAAAACGCTTGATGACACCAGTGTTTCCTGAAGGTTCAGGAAACAAGCACTCCCATCTGTTGGAGAGCAATCTGACAACATCCATCAAAGCCTTTAAATGCACATACTCTGAGATCAGAAATTTCACAAGGAACTTGACCTGTCTTTGGAATACCATGCCAAAACATGTTCATGGTAGCGCAGACTGTAATAATTATATACAAAGCTGGAAACGGGGGTCTACCAACAGCAGAAGGGTTACAGAAATGGTTCCATCCACAGAATGGGATTCTGTGGAACTGTTAAGGCAAGGAAGAGCACAGTGATACCGCTGGCAGGAATTTCTGTGTGTACAGCATGACCAATTTAGTGTAACTTTCATATGTATTATCATTAGGTAAAAGCTCAAGACTATTTTTCTAAATGTAGTCCAGCAAATTTATTTTCTGGAGACACTGGGATTCAGTAGAGATTGGGAAGTAGATGTATTTTTAATTTTATACCTTTCTCTCTTAATTTTAACCATGTGTACGTTTATATAACGCCTATATATTACAAACACATGGGTTGTCAGGGTTATCTGAATGGCAGAATTACAGGCCATTTCTTTCATTTTTTTTGATATATGTATTTTTGACCATCTTAACCATTTTTAACCATCTTAACCATTTTTAAGTAGTTTGTTATACAACCATCACCACCATCCATCTCCAGAGTATTTTCAACATTCCAAACTTGTACTCATTAAACTCCCCATTCCCCCTCCCTCCAGGCCCTGGTAACCACCATTCTACTTTGTCTCTATGAATCTGACTCCTCTAGGGGTATCATATAAGCAGAATCATTCTACTGTCCTTTAGTGACCAGCTTATTTCACTTAGTGTAATGTCCTTAAGGTTTATCCATATTGTTAACATGTGGCAGAATTTCCTTCCTTTTTAAGGTTGAATAATATTCCTTGGTATGGATAGACTATATTTTGTTTGTCCATTCATCCAACAATGGACATTTGGGTTATTTCCATTGTGAATAGTGTTGCTATGAACACAGGTGTGCAAGCATCTGAGACCCTGCTTCAATTCTTTTGGGTATATACCCAGAAGTGGAATTGCTGGTACATAAGGTGTTTAAATTTTTGAAGAACTGCCAGATTGTTTTCCACAGCAGCTATATTATTTTATCTTCCCACCAGCAATGCATGAGGGTACTTGGTTATTTTTAAACTGTTTTCTTCTAATGGCTGCTAAGGAGACTTACGTGATCTTCTGGCTTTTCCTGGTGTTGCTGGTACCATGTAGTTTGTGAAGTAAGTAACATGTTCTGTGATGGCAACAACTGACATCTTGCACACACCCTGGCCCCAAATGGTGGAGGCCCAGGTGTAGCCAGGGCAGGTCAGAGCATCTAGACAATAAAAGCCTGCCCTCTGTGGCCCAACACTGGTACCCCCTTCCGCTGCCCCAGGGCAGGGAAGCTCCTGGGGGAAGTGGAAAACCTTAGTAAGGTACTTACCTCAACAGGCCCTCCCAGGGCCAGGGATCCCTGGCAGGCCTAGTTATGGCTGCTGTCCCTGGACGCTGAAGTGAGGTTCTTGAGTCAGGCCTCACTGCCTGTTGTCAGCAGAGAGAATGCAGCAGGCAGTGCCCATGGCTTTGGGGTCAGCAAGCAGGCCTGGGCATGGGCTCAAGAGGCCTGGTCATGGGAGTTGCCCCACCCACAGGCAACTACAGAGTGAGGCCCCCAGGGGCCCTCTAAGGTCAGGCCTGCAGCTTCTGGGGCCCTCAAACCCTTCTCCCAGGTTTCTCAATATTTGGACCAGGGGACACCTGCATCAGAATAGTAAATTGGGATGGGATTAAAGATGCAAACTCTTGGGCCCAGGGCCCAGACTTGGATTAAAGTTTGGTGTCCAGCCTAGAGATCTGTATCACTGAGAAGCATAAGCAAGTTTCAGAATTACAGATTCAGGCAAAAGCTGGCCTCATTCTCTGGGAAAGAATTCAGAGGCAGGAGTGTGGCCTCCAAACTAAGGTTGGCAAGGAGCACTCCTGACATAAGCTCTGTAGGGGTCACATCTGCCAGGTCCCTGGCACACAGCATGGGTTCAGAAGCGAAGAGTGAAGGGCCAAGGTGGAGGGCCTGGAACACCCTTCCTTAGGACCCTGCCTCCCTGCTCAGCAGAGGGACCTCCAGGAGAGAAGAGCAAGAAGGCTTCAGAGTGATACCACCAGTCCCCAGTTCCCCAGGAAAGAATTGGCATTCTAGCATCTCCATTACCCTCGTGATGGCGATGATGTTTCCAATGGGGACCATGCTGAACTCCTCACAGGATTATTCAGTCTTCAGTCCAGAGGAGGATGAGGGAGCCCAGAGCGTGGAGGCTAACCACGTGGCCCCTGACCCATAGCACTAACAGGTGAGCTGAGACTTTTAGAACCCAACCCAGTCTGATTCCAAACCTATGCTTCGAACAACCTGGAAGGAGCCAGGAGGAATGACAAGCGTCAGTTAAAACATCCCCATATTGGCTGTGCGAAAATCCAGACAGCAGAAGGTACCTGTGGTGACTGCAGCCATGTGGAAGGGCATCCCTTAGAAGGTTGCTTGGTCTCCTGCAAGTGCATCAGTGGGACAGCGACAGAGCTGGTCAGCCTGATTGAGCCCCTGCTTCCTGGGGCTCCTCACCCTCATGAGGTTTTCTGTTTATGAGAGCAAGTGACGGGCAGGGAAGAGCTTCAGCACCAACTCAAACTCCTCTGGTTCTCTGAAGTAAACAGAGTGATTTCAATCCTATGTCAGGTGCTCTAAAAATATAGTTTCAGTTGTCACTTCAACCCAGTTGTCACCCCAGCACTGCCGAGATGGAAATACTGGAGCTGCAGGTGTGAGGGGCCTGAGGAATCCAGTGCAGGGTGTTGCTGGGATGGACAGGCCAGACTGATCCAGGGGCTCCCAGCAGAGATGAGAGGGGAGGAACGTGAGGCTGCTGATGAAAGGCGGTGCACAGGTATGGGTTCCAAGGCACAGACTGATCCTGAGAGAATCTCAGGGCTCACGGTGATGAGCCTGACATGCAGAAACAAGGTCAGGAGGGTGGGGCTGGGCTTCCTCCCCAGAGGAGAGATTTCACCTTTTCTCCCAAAGCACTAACTGATCATGGATGCTCAGAGGCGAACTGAGGAAGGACATGAGCCTGCATCCTGCAGCGAGCCTGCACCCTGCAGCGAGCACCAATGAGCAGCGTCTTCTCTGGGCCACACATTCACCTGAAGTGACTCCAACTGCCTGCTGGGCTCTTTAAAAACTGCTCCATCAAATGATGCTGCCCAAGCTTTGGTTCTCATACTGAAAGATACTTTAACAGTAACCTTTTGCCCACTTTAAATTGCAGTTACCAGATGTTCTAAGCTCCTAAACTATTGTACACTTCTATGTTTTTACACATTAAGACAGAACTTTCCATTTATGTCAAATTCCCATTTTGTACCACCTTTGATTAATTTTATTTTAATGAGAATTTGGGGTTAGCTGTGACGCCCCCCACTACCTTCACCTCCAAAAGCATCACATATTAAACAAGGGGGAGAGGGTGGGTAGTCTCCCAGCACCCGAGCCCAGGGAATGAGCCCCCTGCTGACCCCACAATAGAATGCTGAAACCAGACACCGACCTCAGAGCCCCTGACAGAGACAGGCAGAATCAATCTAAAATCTGGCCAAAGACTCTCCCCAGGAATTTACCGATCAAAAATGCGAATGGATGAACCAGCTCAGTATTATTACCTGAGGTTCCCAATCCTCCCAGCTCCCAGCACTTTGGGAAAAAGGGAGTCTGTTTATGGCAAATAATTCTAGAGCTGAATCAATGCACTGTAAATAAGAGACCAAAAAAAGAATCTATAAAGGGCTTCCATTCTGACCAACCCAACACCATTACTGTACAAAAAACAGTTTTATTAATTACCTCAACTGCGCCTCTGTTCATGCTCTAGGTCACACTTGTTTCTCAGATTTGGCCCAGGCTCATAGGCAAGTTACCAGATTAGCAAATAGGAAAACTGTTCTGCAAAACAGCAACTGTCAGCTTAAGGCATTACTAACATTGCAGAAGGAAGCAAGGTTACTAGGGAAGTTTGGACAACCCAGGATAATGATTTCTGGGACAGGAAACCCTCTCTGAAAGGGCCAGTCCACGCTGCTGCTGGGAGATGACACTCTTGCTCTGGGGAACAGGTCGCTCCTTTAAACCCATCCGCAACATTACAGACAAAACACTGTCTATTCCTCGAGCTTTCAGATTTAGAAGTTGGTTCTATAAAAAGCACTCTGTCCCAGAAGCCCCGACACGTCCACGGGCCTCTGAGCGCTCACTCGGTCCTCCCTGACTGAAGCAGAGGAGGATGGAGATATATGGAAGGTTGGTCGGGCTCAGGTTTTAAAAATGAAGTCACTACTAGAAATAGGGAGCAAGGGGCAGAGACCCTGCTGCAATCACATGCTGAATCATTGTCCTCCCAGAGAGCGGGCTCCTACGGGTTCCTTCAGTCCATGGAAGTGCTCAGAGCGGGGCAGGCCAGTGTGGCCACGGAGCTGTGCCTGCCTCACTGCATGCCGAACCACTGCTCCTGGTCAGCCCACTGGGCCGCCTCACTGTCGCTGCCCTCCAGGTCCCCTTCTTCCCCACTCCCTTCCATGTCGTCCACATCCTCCTCCTGAGTGGCATCCGTGGGACTCTCCTCCTTCTCCATCTTCTGCATCCCCTCTAGAGACTTCTGGTCATTGGGGTCCAAACTAGGGGACAACAAAACAAAGGAGAGGCCTGAATCTCTGCCTTGCTTCTTGCTGGCTGATGCGTCATCTCTCCCTGGCACAGCAGTGAAATGACCACCCAGTCACAGAGAAACTGCTAATGCCTGGCCTCTCCAAACAACTCCAGTTCCATAGGGAGGATCGAGGGAGTCCACCACTAGAAGTGAAAAAAGGCATCTTGTCCTAAGTTTTAGAATTCTCAATTTGAGTTTTCTCCATTTATTTCTTAAACCTTTTCACACTTAATACCCCTAGCATTCTGCCAGAGGAAGATACTAGATAACACAAATGAAAAAGTAGCAACCATTAACAGAAAAATTCAAATATAATTTAACAGTATTGGGTTTTTAAGTTACAAGTTTACAAAAAATACTTATTTTTCTGTGAGTAAAATTGTTCCATGTTCTTATGATATAATTAAACATATCAGCACTTCAGTAGTCAACCAAAATCATCATGCTTACCATGGAACAGATTTGTCAACTCCTAGGTTAGACCCCAGGACCCAAAGCTACCCAACCTGGGCATTTGACTGTAGCAGCTAAGAGTATTGTGCATGCCAAAACCCTCAAAGTTCAGAGGGTCCAGAACATTTATTTACTTGGTTCCTAAGCAATCTCTCCTCTTGCCTTTGTGACCATCACTGAGGCCAGCCGGTGTCCAATCTCTAGCAAATCCCGCCTCTATATTTTATTTTCACATTTGCTTCTGGGTTTCCAAAAAGCAAGTGAAACCCATGTTGGAATCCTGTTCCTACTTATATAACTGTAGATTTGACTGTAACATCTCCTATTCTCTGAAACCTTCCATACAGCTCTCACCCACACCCAGCACTCCCCACCCTCTGCACTCCCACCTTTCCTTCTAGAGACTGCTTTGAAAGCGCTTAGCACATGGTATCTATCAGTCTGCATGTCTGAGACTGAGACCTCCTGGAATCACAGCATCCCCAGTGTTTACTGAGATGCCAGGCACATGAGTGGTGCTTAACTGCTGAACAAGTAAATGGATGTGATCAGACTCGATTAAAGACAGGCCTCCACCATAACTTTATAGAAACACAGACGACCCTCAAAGAAATCACTTCTGTATTAAGCAGTAAGAATACCACTATTTATTTAGTATTTACTATATACCAGGCACAGTGCTAAGAGCTTTACATGAAATAATCATTTAATCCTCATTTAATCATTTAATACCTAATAAGGTAGATATAGACAAGGAAATCTGTTAGTAACTTGCCCAAGATAACAGGTGGTAAAGGTAGTATTCTTCAGAGCTTAAGTTCTTAACTACTACAGTAGGTAGAAACATGGGAAAGTACTTACAATACGTTGATTGAAAAAGCAGAATATAAAATATATACTACGTATAACCCTATAAAAATACGTATATGTGTTGGCAAGGCCAGGAAGATGATCTACACAAATGAAAACAGATGTTATAGTGGTGTGGCTGGTTATGAGTGAAACAGTTCTTTAATGTTGTTAATATCACTTAAGGAAAAGACTTTAGAAGTCATAAATTTACAAACAACTCTACCATTACTATTATTACTGTTTTCAACCGTGGGCACAAAGTGTGTGTGTTTCCAGAACTCCTGTTACATTGTTCCCTGCTTCCTCTACCCCTCAATGACCTTCCCCCCCATGGGAGGCTAAGTGCCTACCTTAGTGCTATACTATACTGGTCCATTGCTTCCTGATACTCATTGACAGCTACAAGGAAATCTCCTAGGATCCGATGCAGGACACAGTCACTCTGATTAGCTAGTGCGTTCCGCAGCAAAGCAATTCCATCTTCATATTTCTGTTCTCTGCCTGAAAAGAAAAAGACCCTCATTTTCCTACTTACACAACATTTCGAAATATATTCCCATCGCAAGTCATATACACAAAACGACAACAATGATCACAATCCAACATCTATTTATAGATGTCAAGAGAACAGTGGTGTGGCAGGAAGTGAGAAGAAGCTCGCTTGAATTCTTATTCCATTAGGAACGCTGCAGTTTGAGTTCTGATTTTTAAAAACTTATTCACGACCAAAGTTCATATAAAAAGCCAAAATGGATTTTATTTGCCAAACTACCCTAAACTCAGTTCATCATAAATCAGGACTTAAAAAAACAAGGGTAAAAGGGAAGTCATAAGAGAATCAAGATGGGTCAAAACAGTTCAAGTTGGTTAAAACCAGTTATATTCGGCCCAAATTAGTTCAGGACAAAGTGAGCCGAATAGGTACTAACCAAGTACACCTGGTTTGAGCCACTCCACAGAAGTCATTCACTGCCAATCCAAGCAGGTCTAAGCCAATTACGTTTGGTTGTGCTAAATATAAACCAATTCATATGGGCTCAGACCTACTGCAAAAGCACACACCTGTTTGGTCATCTGTAACCAAATGGGACTAGGGAATCCAACTGAGATCAGGTTTTACACAATTAACTATGAACAGGGAAGTAAACAAGATACACTTACTAAGCAGTTCCGCTTTTTTCACCACAGCCTTAATGTAGTCCGGCCTTTGAGTCAGGGCTTTATCTAATAAAGTTTTGGCTTTCTCCTGTGTCACTGGGTCTTCAAGACAAACGGTGGCTAAAAGGGTAAGGGTCTGTGCGTTTGCTCCTAGAGTTTTGTAAACATTGTTAGCCATTACCATTGCTTCACGAATACTGTTGGAGGCTAAGTAACATTCGATGAGACCTGAAAAAATATAACACAAAGTTCAACTACATTACCATTCCAAGCCATGCTTCCATTCTGACAGCCTTCCAAATTACAAACCTTCAAAGTTTCAAACAAAGGGCAGGCCAAGGGAAAAGTCTGATGGTGAGATCAGACTGAAGGGTATGTTGATGGAACAGCTAAGAGGCGCTCTTCCCCAGAGCACTTGACGGACGTGGAAAAAGCCCGTAGCGCAAAGGCACCTTCAGTTAGTGAAGGAAACAAACATGCACAAGTAAACCAAAGCATGTAGGCAGCCCAGCTGCATGTCAGAGGAACAAATGTGACACTACTCATTAACTGACACTGTGAAAGATGAGGTTTCCAACAAAAGCAAAGGTTTTGCTGCCTCTTAACAAACTGTTAATTTCCAGCTGTGCTCAGTCACCTTTAGTCCCACATTTAAGGGGGAGGGCTCCTACAGTCCACAGAGAATGTCCAGCTCTAAAAACTAAGAGACCTAGGGAGCAACCTCAGGAGAAAGGAAGACCTTTTCATTTGAAATATAAACGTTATCTCAGGAAGCATTTGCTGGGGGTTTCCCTAAACTGGATGGAAAGGGCTTAATCAGATGGATCAAATACACTGAGATCGGCAGCCCCTGCCTCTTTCCATACCCACAGCAAGATGCTCCACAGGGACATTTCAAGTACAGTCAACTCTCAACTGTTCATGCCAAGAAATCAAAGAGAACAGAGGAGGTACTTTTTAGTCCAAAGCACTCATCAAAACAGAAAAACAGCTTAAACCCCAAACCCACACACTCCCTGGCAGATTTTCTCTGTATACTCCTCCACCCTAGTGGCATTTATAACATATGTGCACATTCTACCACACACTATGGTTACTTAACCAGAAATTACCTAACTCTTAAGGGCAACATGGTGGATTCAGAATATGGTGGTTGGTTGTAACTACCTACTGAATAGTTTTACTTTCCTGCTAAAGCCCCACTGGAAATTCAGAGGGAAATGTGAAGAATGCACTTCACTGATCCAGGGCCCCCACCAGTAAAGAAAGCTTGGTTGGCGGCTGCAAAAACCACCAGAAGGCATAACCAAGTCACCCTGATCCAAATTTCCAAATTGTAGCTTGAGTGAAGGCATCCCATAAAGCCTCACTGGCCAACTGGAGAACAACTCTAACTATCCTGTGTCCAACCACTCACTGTGGTAATGCAGTTAGCTGCATTCCTAGGCTCTTGTGAAACAGGCACACAGCAGACAGGAGTTAGCGTGATAAAAGCAGCTGGGAGGCTAGGGAAGCTATAGTTTCAGGATCAAGAATTTAATGTGAAACCAAAAGCCTGGTTTGCTACAGTTTCTTAAGAACAAATCCACAACAGGCATAGTTCTCTGGCCATCTAAGCAGATTTGTTCTTCACGCCAACTTCCAAATTTTATTTCTCAAATTTGAACTCATCTTCCTATTAAGAGCAAATCACTCCTAGACTCCTGGGTTTCTTTTTAAATTCTTATAAAAATATGCTTTGGAGGAACTGCATCTTGTAAGATCTATTTTAACGTCTCTGACTGAGTCACCAAATGCTGCTGAAGCTAGCACAGCTTTGAACTCCTAGGGGTAGTTCACACGAACTTAAAATAGTACATAACAAAGTTTGACCCTGATCATGCCTCCTCTAGAGGTCACAATGAACTGACCAGTTCCCACAGCCAACACTGTCATATGGATACTGAGTTACCCTATGAATAATATTTCTGGCCCAAGGTAAGACAACTGTAAAAAAGAATAGACAGGGACTTCCCTGGTGGTCCAGTGGTTAAGACTGTGCGCTCCCAATGCAGGGGGCCCAGGTTCGATCCCTGGTCAGGGAACTAGATCCCGCATATGCTGCACCTAAAGATCCCGCACCCAGCAACTAAGACCTGGCACAGCCAAATACATAAATAAATACTAAAAAAAAGAAAAAAAAAAAGACTAAAGACATACCAAGCAATCCAGCACAGTGCCAGCACAGAGAAACTCACATTAATGAGTAGGCCACGTTTGAGAAACAAAACAGGACAAAAAAACCCACCCAACTATACCCTAACCAAAAATCAGAAACAAAAATGAGAAAAATGGATTGCAAGTATGGAGTGAGAAGTCCAGCCCTAAATGAATTTATGATGCCTAATGCAGTGGTTCCCAAATATGTCTGCACAATGGCATTACCTGTGATCTTAAAAAAGTACTGATGCCTATATCCCAAGAGCAAATATTCTGACTTAAACAGTACTGGAGTGACCTAGCATCAGGATTTTTCAAAGTTCCCCCAGAGGACTCCAATGTACAACAAACTTTGGAAACTGCTGGCCCAACAAAACCTTCCATCTGAGTGCTGTCACCACACCTACAGATCCACACCATTCATCTATATTTTTTATCTTACCTTCATAACAATCTAAGCGACAAGGTGCAAGACGTATAGCCTCCCGAAAGTGGATTATTGCTTCTTGGACTCTGCCCATGTTTCTAAGTGCTGCTCCCTTAAGTAGCAAAGCTTGAACACTATTACTGTTCAGCTGAATGGCCTTGGCTCCTAAATAGAGGGCTCGGGAGTAGCGTTTGCTATAGAAGCTATGACACCTGGAGGAAAAAACAACCAAAAGTTATCTAAGACCATAAAGAAACTTCTTCGAAAAGGAAAATCAAAGAAAAGGCCCTCTACGTGATCCTTACTACAAACCCCTTACAACTTTAGCCTAAGATATTAGTGAAAAAACAGAACAACAAGAATCTACTGAATATTTATTTTTAAGGGAGAAATCTTGATACGGAAGGGAAAAATTACAAAAAAGAACCTGATGGGGACCTCCCTGGTGGTCCAGTGGTTAAGAATCAGCCTTCCAATGCAGGGGACATGGGTTCGATCCCTGGTTGGGGAACTAAGATCCCACGTGCCTCGGGACAACTAAGCCCGCACGCTCTAGAGCCCGTGCACCGCAACTACTGAGCCCACAGGCCACAACTAGAGAAGCTCACAAGCTGCAACGAAGAGCCCATGAGCTGCAACTAAGACCCGACACAGCCAAATAATACTAAAATTAAAAAAAAAAAAAAAGAACCTGACGATCTGGGTATGTTATTAGGTCAGAGACATTCAGAGAATTTGTAAAGCCAGGTTAGTAACAGCAGTACAGTTCCTGGCCTGCTCACTGATGGCTGCCCGTGTGCAGGTGCAGTGCTGAGCGTGATGCACTCACTATCTCAGTAAACACCTACCCCATAAAGCAGGGGTATTATCCTCATTTTCCAAATGAGAAAACAGACTCAGAGAAGTAAATGATGTATCCAAAGTCACAGGCAGACCATGATTTGAATCCAAGTCTGATTATCCCTTAAACCAGAACTTTCAAATCTATATTCTATTGAGGAGGAACCACAATTTCCTAAAGAATCTACTAAAACTGGGGAGAAAAGGGAATGCATAAACATACCCAGAGACCACCCAGGGTTCTGCATGTTGATCAGAAATATTGAAAAGGCGGCAGCCAAGGTTCTCCACATCCTCCAGCCGCCCTTCTCGTGCCAGGAGGTAGCCATATACATCCATTCCTACAGAGGAAGAGGCTCATTAAAGCAGCAGGGGTCTTTTCTGAAGGAGCTGTAACCTTCATCAGAGTCCACACTGAGGCCCCAGCTCCAGCAGGGTCTGAGCCCTCTCCACCATCATGAGCTCCTCCCACCAGCATTCCCAGTTTCCTACAGAATGACTATTAAAAAGACAAAACACATCCAAAAGTAAAAAAAAAAAAAAAAAAAAAAAAAAGACAAAGAGTAGAAGGACCTACCTCACAATTTGAAAGCCTGTTATTTTCAGGAACTATTTGTCCCTATATTCTGTGGCATGAAAATAGAGCTATCCTAACACATAACCAGAAAAGGCCCAAAAAAGGCATCAAATTAAGTTCTCTCTTCCAACAGGTCTAGACACAGTCAGGAGTACACACTTAATATGACGGTCTCAGAAAAAGTTAGCCTATTCTAGAAAAAGCATCTAGTTCCTTCTGGAGTCTAGTTCATTTAAGATCCTCCCCCAGCCCTACCCCCCACCCCCCCTTATTTTCCCTCATGTTCTATTAAAAAAAGGCCCCAAGCTCGCTGTCACCCATCTCTTACCACCATTCCCCTCCATTCCTTAATATTCCTTCAGATTCCGAAGAAAATGCCTCTCAAACCAAGATTACTGCAACTCTCCCTGCTGGCCCCTGGACTCGGGTCTGAGCTTCTAACTCCAAGATGCTGACTACTGCCAGGCTAGTACTTCTAAAACATCATTTTCATCATGGGCACAGGCAATTCGAAGAAGAATAACAATGGGCAGGAGGGGACCTTGGGCAAACAAATTCATCTTTCTGGATCTGTTTCCCCATCTACATGCTTGTGAAGTTCCCCTCCCTGCTCTGTCGACTCTACAAAACTGGGACTTCCCTGGTGGTACAGTGGTTAAGAATCCGCCTGCCAATGCAGGGGACACAGGTTCGAGCCCTGGTCCGGGAAGATCCCACATGCCGCGGAGCAACTAAGCCCATGCGCCACAACTATTGAGCCTGCGTGCCACAACTACTGAAGCCTGTGTGCCACAACTACTGAAGCCTGCGTGCCTAGAGCCCGTGCTCCACAAGAGAAGCCACTGCAATGAGAAGCCCGTGCATTACAACGAAGAGTAGCCCCCACTCGCCACGACTAGAGAAAGCCTGTGAACAGCAACAAAGACCCAACGTGACCAAAAATAAATAAATAAATTTATCAAAAGAAAAAAAAAACAGAGTCTACAAAACTGTTTATATTGTCACAAGGCCATGTTTTTCTGATGACCTTTTTTGGGCCTTTACAAGCAGACTTCAGCCTATCTACCCAACCTTATTTCCTACTATTCCTGCACACATTACCCTTCACTCACTGCCACTCACCCAACAGCCATCCTTTGGAAGTCCCTGTGGCTTACCTCCTTCAGCAGCAATCTTCTTTTAAATCAATGTTTTTTTGTTGTTCACTTCTAATTACTTCCTTTAACCACCTGATCACTTTCTTAGTATCTGTTCACTTACTCCTTTTTAACTATATTTAAGGACACAGTAAAGCTAAATTCCCTAAAGGGATATACGGTTCAGGGGATGCCATCCAAATTCTCAGTCAGGCACATCATAAATCTGTAAATCATAAGGAAGGGCTATGATCCCTCCCCAAAGAAAAAAAGCCAAATAATGATCTGTGGGGAGATGACACTTGAATTCAAGCAAAAACAACTGCTCAAAATGGAATTACCCAAGTGTCAGAGACATTGTCAAGGCCTGGAAAAAAAAAAAAAAAAAAAGGTAAAAGCCTACTCCAATCAATTTTATAAAATATTTTTTACAAAAAACTATATCAGAAGATCATGTTACATCTTCTCTCTATCTTCTGATTTGCCCCTCTACAGCCACCTCCATCCTCCCCCAAGAATTACTTACCTTTTATCAGATAAGGATCCAACATCTGTGCCTGTTCAAACTTGAGGACAGAGTTCTTATTGTCTCCAGCTCTGAAGTACAGATCTGCTAAGCTTCCCAGTAGGTCCACGTTATCTCTCAATAAGGACTTTTTCTCTAGTGAACTTTAAGATATTAAACATTGAACCTTAAAATCTATTGTAAATCCTCTTAGTTGTTGAATGTGGGTGATGGGTATATGGGCACTATTTTCCTTTATGTATGTACAAGATTTTTCACAAGGAAAGACTAAAAAAAAGCGTAACTAGATTTTCTTATTCTGAGCTTTGAACTTAAAGTTATACAAGATTGGACAGTAAATATACAGAATAAAGCAGAAATCTCTCTCATTACCTAGAAACTTTCTGGTTGCAGTTTTTCAGAGGATAACATATACTATACGGTGTTAAATGTAATGTCATTCAAAGTGACAGCTACTTATTATTCAACCAAATGACTTTGCCTTACACAAACCCCACTCTGTTGTCCTTGGACTTTACCTGACTAGAAAGAAAAATCCCAGTCCTGAGGCAACCCAGGTCAGATGCTGCAATAATCTATACTTCTGGGGCATCAAAAAAGATGTTCTTTCTGGTTCAAGTATGACACACTAAGGCTGTCTGTTTTGCAAGCGTTACTACTTTTGCAAGTACAGAGCTAAACTTGGTCCATTTACATTTAACACAGACTATTACATCCGGGACCATTCAGTACATTAACAGACTAGCAAAGCCTAGGGACAATTGGCTGTAATACCAACAGATAAGCATCCATTTTTCTGTTTTTCTAATTTATATACATAAAACCCCCATATAAGGGCCCCAAGAATACTGAATTAACTTTGTGGCTCTCACCAGATGGTATTGATTGCTCTCGAGTTGTCACCAATGTGCACAAAAGCATACGCTTTGATCCACACAGAAAGCCAATCTAAGTTAGGCAAGGTCTGGATCACATTCATCGTCATTGATGCCACCTCTGCACCTTTTACAGAAAGGGACAGCAAACCTAATCCAACAGAAAGTAGGAGAAAGAAGGTGAGGCATAGCATCCTTCTTCTACAATGCAAAAAGCAATAGGCTACCCTTTCCCTAGGGTATAAGGCAACCCTTTCCCTATTCCAAGCAAGATGGATATGAGAGAACTACAGTATTTCTTGATCAGTGAAAGAATACACGGCAATAGTAACCTATTGACTCACTCTCTGGAGGTGAGGCATGGGCAACTTTAAAAAAAATAAAGTTATTCTAATGTACAGCCAAGATTATCTTAGAGAGTAAACACTCCATGAAAATAGGGAGAGAATGACCTGTACCTAGAATGGCATCAAGGGCTAATGGGCACTGCCTCAGCACTTCCTTATAGCTGGTGACTGAAGGTCGCTCCTGACCAGCCTTCTTGTACAGGTTTGCCAGCATCATGTTTATCTGTAATGAAAAGAAAGGACAATAAGGTAAGTATATATTTAAAAACAAAATCTCACCATCAATAAGTCCTGATTTTTATTATCAGCTCTTCTACTTTTTACTGGAAAATCTACCCAAAGCCGTATGGAAATAAAGCCCAACCCCATTCTTCAAACCAAAGAGGAAATTACTACTTTGCTTTTCCTATGTCTTCCCATTTCCCCCCACATTCCTCTCACTTACCCAGCCAAAAGGTCCAAAAATATCTGGACCAAAGATGCTGCCTCTGGAAATGGAAGTAACATTCATTTGAGAAATGTTACAGAATTCTAATTACCTTGATTTTTAAGATAGAAGATGAACTACCCTAAAAATGCTTGTTTACATATTTTATTTTTTAAGTTTACATATTCTAAATGCAATTAATATCACAGCATGAGAAAGTGAGGAATTCTTAACACAGCTAATTAAAAAAGACCAGATGGGCTTCCCTGGTGGCGCAGTGGTTGAGAGTCCGCCTGCCAATGCAGGGGACGCAGGTTCGTGCCCCAGTCCAGGAAGATCCCACATCGGAGCGGCCAGGCCCGAGAGCCATGGCCACTGAGCCTGCATGTCCGGAGCCTGTGCTCTGCAACGGGAGAGGCCACAACAGTGAGAGGCCCGTGTACCGCAAAAAAAAAAAAAAAAGATCAGATGAATTTTCCCCAAAAAGGAAATGACAGATACAGAAGTAAAATACTTGGCTTCTCTCTGACAATTGGTCTAGCAGCTAGACTCTAGCCTTTCTAATGCTTAAAGCTTTGACCCATAGGTACTGTCTGACTGATCAAAGTAATGCTACAAAAATCAAACTCTAACTGACCTCTAGAGGTGATGATGATCCTGAGATCAGCTACACTATTTAAATCTAGTGAATGCATTTTTAGCACAAGTCAAATATGTAACTCAGAAAAGCTCTAGTTAAAAAAAGAAAAAGAAAAACCCTTCCTAAAAATGTAACAGGGAAAATTTGAGAATACCTAAAAGTTCCAAAGAATATAGAAGTTACAGGGAAGGGATAAATACTCTTAACAGTATAAAGACAAAAACACAATTTTCCAATTTAAAATTAACAGATATTAAATAGAACACATTGTTTGCCAGATCATTAACCTAAGGAAGCAGTCAACATGAGGGCACAAAAGAAAAAAAAAAGCCAATCCCCAATCTCCTCAATTATCTGTACCTTGGTATGCCAGACACTTACTAAAAATTACTCTGAAGATGAAGAACATCAACATCTGTTCCAATTATGAACTCGCAGTATATAAAAATCTAGTATGCCATTAATCCATACTGAATCAAACAATGAAATAATGGATACTAGAAATAAAACTATTTTTTTTTCATTCAGATGGTCTTTTAATCGGCTTCATGAAGCCAAAGAAAACTGCGTATAAGAATTCCTTCACCCCTTCAGATACAACATTGACGGGATATGTGTACGTCTTCCAGCAAAAAAGGACAATATAAATACACATTTTCAAGAACCTCTCGGGGACGTCTGCAAGTCTACTGTGGGTCCCACAGGACAGGTGGACGCCCGGGCCAGGGCAGCCCGCGTGCTCTGCTGCCACCCGCACGGTTCTACCACTCTACGCTCAGAAACGTGACACCGAGTTGGAAAAAAGCTACAAGCTGCTCAGCGTCGGACAAAGAGCAGATTCAGTCTGTTCAATCTCAAAGAGAAGTGACTCGGGGCACCCAACTTCACGGGGCCGACCTCAATGAAAAGAAAAAGAAAAAAAGCAACACAACCAAAAACAAAAAACAAAATTCTCACAACCCCTAGTGATTTTCTAAATAAAAACTCTTGGCTCACGGTAAAATGGTAAAAGTAAAACTGGAAGTGCTCTTCAAAACGTTTTTAAGACTCTTAAAAACAGACAGTACTTCCTTAAAAAGCGAAGTGCAGTAACAAGGCCATCTGGGGGCCAGAAGCAGTCAGGCTGTGTTTGACAAGATCAGAACCAGTAAGACTGCAAAAGTGGGTACAAGGAGGTGTGATCACTACACATTAATAATTCAGCGGAGCTCCCCAAATCTTTAAATATATGGCCATTGGAAGGACGATCTCGAGCAGGAAGGATTTTTACTCGTTGTGCGTAGCATAACTGTCGCAGCTGTCTCTGTAGGACCCGCCCGAGCTCTGGTCACCGCAGCTGCCACCCTGACTCCAGCTGCTGTAGTAGTCTCTGGAGCCTCTATAGCCCCCACTCCTGGACTCGAACCGGCTCCCCCTGTAGCTGCGGTCCCCTCCTCCTCTGGAGAACCCACGGCCCCGGCCTCGGCCCCCGCGGAAGAAGCCCTGGCCCCCGGCAGAGCCACCTTGGTACCCGCGGGATCGGTTATCAGACGACTTGCCAGCCTGGTCGACCCAGATCTGCCGCCCACCCAGACTTCCCGTTCATGGCCCTCATGGCGTCCTTGGCATCGTCGATGTTCTCAAAGGTGACAAACCCAAAGCCCCTCAATCGCTGGGTCTCCCTGTCTTTCACGACCACCACTTCTGAGATCTGTCCATATTTTGAGAAGACCTGCTCCAGTGACTGCTCGTTGGTGTCAAAACTCAGCCCTCCGACGAAAAGCTTGCCTTCATGTGATGCCACGGCGGCCACTGAGTCAGGCAGGTACCTGGCGCAGGTGGGAAGATGGCACAGCACAACGGCCCGAGCTCCTAACGCGCAAAGTGACTCAAAACTATTTTTTATTTGGCCTCAGATTTTCCATTTTAGGCTATGTTGAAATGCAGAAGAAGGTACTTAAAGGAAAACTCCAGTACTGGTGTCAATACTTGAAAAAAATAAAAGAATTAAATTTAATATCTTTTCTTGACTGCTTGTTATTAGCAAACTATGACGGACGGACCATCTGTCTCAACAAATATTAAAATTCCCTTTAAACTACCTGACACTTTGAAAGAGTGAGTTTTGAGTACTACCTAGTAGGAAAGTCAATTCTTTTTAAAACAGATCCTTACTTGGGGGCATCATTAAAGCCACATTCTACCAGTTATAAACACAAGCAGTCATCGTGTTCTAAAAACAGTGAGAAATTGTTTGTTGTTATGCTTCTCTTAAAAGTTGAAGATTTTCCAAGATATAATAATTTCACACTGGAATTTTCCTTTAAAATTGTGAAAGAATGTGTGGCGGTGTTTACCATACATTAACAGACGTTCATTTTGACTCACTTCCTTGTCCTTTACACAGACTGAGAAGCCAGTTAACTCCCTAACGGACAAGAAAGAAAAACTGTAAATATTCTAGGTTTATGTGTGAGGCATGCATCTTTGCTTACTCCTGGCTACAACAGCTCTACAGAATGAAGAATGAAAGATATGTACTCCTAACATATGTGGACTCCTCTGGTCTCTCCTGAAATGATGGATGTAAACACCAAAGTGCTGGATACAAAGCTCAGCTTCTTTGCCATTATTCATTTAAAAAAATGTCCCTGAACTCCCTCAAGTCATCAAGGAAGAAATTATGGTACATTTCCAATAAGATAAGGAATAGGTACCATGCAAAGTTTATAATCAAAACAGCACTTTCCAAAAGAAGACACTCTTTATATATACAAAAAAATTATTCTTGGAGTAAGACTTTCATAGCGTACCAGAACATAATTTTTTTTTTTTTTTATGTTGGGGTAGGAGTTTATTAATTTATTAATTTATTAATTTATTTATTTTTGGCTGTGTTGGGTCTTCGTTTCTGTGCGAGGGCTTTCTCTAGTTGTGGCAAGCGGGGGCCACTCTTCATCGCGGTGCGCGGGCCTCTCACTATCGCGGCCTCTCTTGTTGTGGAGCACAGGCTCCAGACGTGCAGGCTCAGTAGTTGTGGCATGCGGGCCTAGTTGCTCCGCGGCATGTGGGATCCTCCCAGAC
This sequence comes from Mesoplodon mirus, assembly GCF_964341445.2. Classification (NCBI taxonomy): domain Eukaryota; kingdom Metazoa; phylum Chordata; class Mammalia; order Artiodactyla; family Ziphiidae; genus Mesoplodon; species Mesoplodon mirus. The sequence continues at coordinate 8,770,953 of NC_138989.1, forward strand.
CAGGGCTCGAACCCGTGTCCCCTGCATTAGCAGGCAGATTCTCAACCACTGCACCACCAGGGAAGCCCCAGAACATAATTTAGTATATAGCGTCCAGCTTATTATGAGACAAGTTAATCTATAATATACTTACAAATGTTTTTAATAACAGCCTATCACCATAAAATATACTGAGGAAATAGCTTACTTTTGAAAATTCAGAAAATATTAAATAAATTCTCAACATGAGGAGATGCTTCAACATGTTCTCATAAAGTCTGACTATTTACTTTTAAAACTCAGTAACAACCTGGGTGAAAAAACACTAAATACACCAGGTCCCTACTGGTGATGATTCCTTTTCTTTTAAGGGCAGGAAGATGTACACAGACTTCATACCTATAAAATTCCTTATTGTTAAGCACACACTGCACAGACAGTTTTTCAGTGAAATGAGGACGGTAGGTGACGTGAGAGTATGAAGAATATTAAATACTGATGTGAATTTACTCCTAAGAGCTAAGATTTTCACTGTTTTTCTAAACTGGACTTCAAAAAAACCTGTAATCAGAGATGCCCAATCTAATACTCCTTACAGAATAGTACTTTTAAAAAGTATTCTCACATACATGAACTTATTACCAGAGAAAGTATCATTATCCTCAGTAAGGGAAAAAAAAAAAAAGTAAAGCCAGATTTTTAACTTGTGCCAAGTTCACACTGCACACAGCTTGAATGCCCTAAACTCAGACAAGACACCAGAATTTTTTATTTCAGTTGAAGGTGTTCTATACACTATAATATGTTAACAAATCAAACACAAATACTATCCTACACACAAATAAGCACAAAAGGATCTTGTAGTCTTAACACTGAAAATGAAAGGAATACACATTATCAAATGGGTACACCTATAGAATGCAAAAAATGAGGTTCTAAAAAGTATTATTGCTACCTGGAAGTATAATGCAAAGCATATTTCCTACAATAAGAAACACCAAAAAATAAACACATGTAATATTATTCTCCAGCTACCACTTTCATTAGCTGAATTTTCAGGGTCTCATAAGAAAGTCACTCCTCCATCTCTCTAAACAGGGAGAACAGGGCAACAAAGTGGTGATTAGAGACAAGGATAAAATGTTCAGATGGAGTCCCTGAAAACATGGCAGAAGAGGATTGTAAGGACTGGGGAAGAGAAAAATATGTAACAAGTTGTTAATTCAACTTACTTTGGGAGTTCTTTGTCTTGAAGGGATCCCATCGAGAATAGCAATGGCATCTTTATCTTGTTTTAGCATTGTATAACATTCAGCCATTTTGTACTTCACTTCAATTTCAGATGGAAGACACTTAAGAGGAAATGAAAACATCTCTTCAAAATATTACTTCAACAGTATAGCAGTTCTTCCAATCGTTAAACATAATTACCATATGTCCCAGCAATTCTGCTTTTATGTATACGGCCAAGAGAACTGAAAACATGTCCACACAAAACCTGCATACAAATGTTCATAGCAGCATTAATAATAGATAAAAAGTGGAAACAGGGCTTCCCTGGTGGCGCAGTGGTTAAGAATCCACCTGTCAATGCTGGGGATGTGGGTTTGAGCCCTGGTCCAGGGAGATTCCACATGCTGCAGAGCAACTAAGCCCGTGCGCCACAACTACTGAGCCTGCACTCTAGAGTCCACGAGCCACAACTACTGAGCCCATGTGCCTAGAGCCCAGGCTCTGCAACAAGAGAAGCCACCGCAACAAGAAGCCCACGTACCGCAACGAAGAGTCGCCCCCGCTCACCGCAACTAGAGAAAGCCCACGTGTGGCAACAAAGACCCAACGCAACCAAATAAAATTTAATTAATTTTTTAAAAAAGTGGAAGCAACCCAAATGCCCATCAACTAATGAATAGTTAAAATATGGTATATTCATACAATGGAATAGTATTCTGCAATAAAAAGGAATAAAGAACTGATTCTTTATTCCATGCTGTAACATGGATCACCCTTGAAACCATTATGCTAAGTAAAAGAAGCCAGCCACAAAAGGCCACATATTGCACAATTCCATTCATATAAAATGTCCAGAATAGGTAAATCCACAGAGGCAGAAAGGTTAGTGATTCCCAGGGGCTGGGGAGATAAAGGGCACAAGGTTTTTCTAGGGTGATGAAGATGTTCTGGAATTAGACAGTACTGATGGCTGTACAATTCTGTGAATAAACTAAAACCCACTGAATTATGAATTTTATGTTGTGAATCGTATGTCAATTTTTTAAAAGACTCTTTAAAGATTAAATGTATTTAATTCACATGGAAGGTTCAGCATGGTGCTAAGCATACAGAGCGCTCAAAAACAGTTAACTACTGGCCTTCCCTGGTGGCGCGGTGGTTAAGAATCTGCCTGCCAATGCAGGGGACACGGGTTCGAGCCCTGGTCCAGGAAGATCCCACATGCCGCAGAGCAACTAAGCCCGTGTGCCACAACTACTGAGCCTGCGAGCCACAACTACTGAAGCCCGTGTGCCTTGGGCCCATGCTCTGCAACAAGAGAAGCCACCACAATGAGAAGCCTGCTCACCGTAACAAAGAGTAGCCCCCACCCACCGCAAGTAGAGAAAGCCTGCGCACAGCAACTAAGACCCAACAAAGCCATAAATAAATAAATAAATAAATATAAAAAAAGGAGTTAACTACTTCTATGAATGATCCTGTGTGGATAATACACATGACTTCCATTCAGTGTCAGAAAACAGAAGTCCTGGCAATCAGCTCTTTAATAACAAGAACAAAGGTTCTGGGCTTCCCTGGTGCCCCGGTGGTTAAGAATCCGCCTGCCAATGCAGGGGACACAGATTTGAACCCTGATCCGGCAAGATCCCACATGCCGTGGAGCAACTAAGCCCATGCGTCACAACTACTGAGCCTTCGCTCTAGAGCCCGCGAGCCACAACTGCTGATGCCCGTGCACCTGGAGCCCGAGGAGAAGCCCGCGCACCGCAACGAAGAGTAGCCCCTGCTCACTGCAACTAGAGAGAGCCCACGCGCAGCAACGAAGACCCAACGCTGCCAAAAATAAATAAAAATTAAATAAATTTTTTTTAAAAAGCTTCGTTTAAAAAAAACCCAAAAACAAAGGTTCTACATAAAAAGAAAGAAAACAAGAGGAAGGTGTACAGGCTTTTTAAAAAAAAGCAACAATATTACTTTGTATCTTTTTTTAATGTGGAAAAATACAGAACACAACTCATAATTTCACTTCCAGTTCATTCTACTGACATTCCTTTTAAATATAAGTTGCACGTATAATTTAAAGTTAAAGACAGATTCAAACTGAAAAGTCAAAGTTCCCCTCTCCCTAGAGCTTCCCATTAAATGTATTTCCTTCACGCACACAGAAAATTTTTCATGTATATTAACCATATATATTTTAGGCATACATCAGGATATACTTATATAACTATAAACTATCCCCTTTAGGGAATTCCCTGGCAGTTCAGTGGTTAGAACTCCGTGTTTTCACTGCCCAGGGCCAGGGAGGGCCCGGGTCCAATCCCTGGTCCCGCAAGCCTTGTGGTGTAGCCAAAAAATAAAAATAAAATAAATAAACTATCCCCTTTAAACAAAAAGAGTAGTGAACACACTGTGTCAAACCTTATTTTCTTTACTAATATACACAGTGTTTTCCACATCAGCACATACACCTCTAGATTTCATTTCTTCAATATTTCCATCATATTCCATCCTAGGGCTATATTATAATTTAACTAGACCCTACTGATAAACACTTTTGCTTCCAGTTTCTTACCATTATAAACAATACTACAATAAGCAGCCTTAGTTATATACCCTTGTAAACCTTTTGTCAATCTACTATTAGGATTAATTTCTAGCAATGGGATGACTGTCGAATGGTGAAATTATAATTTTTTACCCTTCATTTATTTAACTAATTATCAAGCAACCAAAACTAGTAGGAATTCGTAAGATTATTTTATATAAATTTCCCCAAGTGCTCACTATCCTAAAAACTGAGTTACATTTTAAGAGTGTACTTTCATTAAAATTATTAAAAACACTTTAGATTTTGAGTTGTTTGTATAAAAGGGAGGAACAGGGACTTTCCTGGTGGTCCAGTGGTTAAGACTCCACGCTTCTAACACAGGGGCGCAGGTTCAATCCCTGGTTGGGAAACTAAGATCCCACATGCCATGTGGTGCGGCCAATAAATAAATAAATAATAAAATAAAAGGAAGGAACAATGAATGGCTTTGGTTAGAGCCTAGATAATTCTATTTAACTTTTAAACTAATTAAATTTTGATTCTATTTTTAGATTCATCCATAGAGTGAACTTTGCTTCTAGCCCTTAGTGCTTGGTTGGATGCATTATTGCATCTAAGTGGTTTTTCATCTCTTTCTCCAGTCAGCTCCCCTTTAAAATTACTTATTTTGGGCTTCCCTGGCGGCACAGTGGTTGGGAGTCCGCCTGCCGATGCAGGGGACACGGGTTCATGCCCCGGTCCGGGAAGATCCCACATGCCATGGAGCGGCTGGGCCCGTGAGCCATGGCCGCTGAGCCTGCGCGTCCGGAGCCTGTGCTCCGCAACGGGAGAAGCCGCAACAGTGAGAGGCCCGCGTACTTCAAAAATAAATAAATAAATAAAATAAAATAAAATAAAATTACTTATTTTACTTCTTCTACATCTAATCAGCAGTCTTTCAAATTCCTTCAGTGTCTCTTGCTCCCAAAACAACCCAACCAACCAAAAACACATCACACATCTATCTCCAATTACCTGGCTTTGTGGAGTGGATGCAGAATTTCCAGTTGAAGGCCTCACTTTTGAAGTTTTACTTAAGGCTTTCTTCTGCTGTAAAGCCATAGTATACTTACTCACAGCATTCCGATATTCCTTATCGTGGAAGAGAGAATCTGCATGATACACCAAAAGCTGGTACTTCTGAGATGGGGAGAATAACTCACTAGAAAACAAAGAAAGTATACCCCCTACATGGATTGTTTTGAAATGTTAGAAAGAACGCTCTCCTTAGTGTCTATATAAGCCTAATACACCTTGTGTTGACAGTTTACAAAAAAGTAAATTTACCTTAAGTGCTAGTCCCCCAAAAAAGAGGCAAGAGTCATACGTCATGTCAATATGGTCAACACATGTAGGAAATTGCCTTAAATTGTTCTCTTTACTATAAAACCAATGATACATCCAAATCAAATTCAGTAATAGAGATACAGGAAGAGAAATGTACTACAGTTGACACTTGAACAAACCAGGTTTGACTCACAAGAGCCCACCTATATGTACAGACTTCCTTTAATAGCACACACTACAGTACACCACCGCCCTTGGTTGGATCCGTGTAAGCAGAACCGCAGGTATGGAGGAAAGACACGTATCAAGGGCCAACTATAACGTATACATGGATGTTTGACTGTGGGGAGGGTTGGCACCCCCTCCCCTCCCCTGAAAGTTGTGTATCTTTTCCTCCCCTTCTGTAACCCAAGCCCTCTTAATTGAAGAGTCTGATATATATCCATAACTCTCATATTAACATCAATTTTTAGGGTAATACAGACAAAAGAGAGCAATCATGACTTAACTAATATTACTAAATATTACCAAAGAAGGGTTAAAGAACCTGGAAAAGAGAAACTCACCACTCTGAATCCTTTTTAGCTAAGTGCTGAACAAAAAGAGGTTTGGAGGGTACTTAAAACTCTTCAAATACTGAAGAAAATGGGAATACTAAAATACTTAAGTATGGGAATAGACTAGGATAAGCCAGTGGGACAGAGTGGAACAGAATGAGAGAGGATTAGCCTTATTTGATGAAAGGTTTTTTTTTTTTTTTTTTTACATACAGAAGTAAACTTCACTAACAAGAATTTTTACTTCCTTGAGTCTCAGGGGTTTAAGGACAGCGTAATGGAACCAATGCATTTCAGAACCTTTTCTTTAACCTTGAATATTGCTCACAAGTGTTATAAGTGCCTAGGACTGGCCACCAATCTTAATGGGAAACTCGTATTTTTAATCTCCAATCCCATCCTTCCCCCAGTTAGAGTTTACATTTTTTCATTGACAGGGAAAACCTACAGCCACGTAAAATGAAAGAACAGTTAGAGTCAAAGAACACTGTAGACGGTCAACTGCTCAGCAAATGAAGGATACTCAAGAATAGGTACTATAGATTAGTAATTGCCAGGGGCTGGGGCAAGTGGAATTGATGAGTGACTACTAATACATTTGGGGTTTCTTTTGGAGGTAATGCAAATGCTTTGGAATAGACAGTGGTGACAGTTGTACAACTCTGTGAATGTACTTAAAACCACAGAAATGGGGGCTTCCCTGGTGGCGCAGTGGTTGAGAGTCCGCCTGCCGATGCAGGGGACACAGGTTCGTGCCCCGGTCCAGGAAGATCCCAAATGCCGCGGAGCGGCTGGGCCTGTGAGCCATGGCCGCTGAGCCTGCGCGTCTGGAGCCTGTGCTCCGCAACGGGAGAGGCCACAACAGTAAGAAGCCCGTGCACCGCAAAACAAAACAAAAAACACAGAAATGTGTTCTTTAAAAGGGTGAATCTGATGGTATGTAAATTTTATCTTAGTAAAAAAATAATTAAAAAAAAAAAGGACAGGGAGGCTAAACACTGGATATAAAGTAACAAAGGAAAGTCAAGGACTGAAAGGTACAGTCCAGATAGTTGAGATCTCTTCCAACTCTGAGATTCTATATATTTAGTGAGAAGTAAGATGTGAAATAGTTGATTTGATAGAAATACTACACTCAGAGAAAGGATTTAGATGTTTATATGTTGTAACATACATGCCTACTTATGCATGCGTAAGTTATCTCTGAAATGATACATGAAAAACTGTTAAGTTGTTGCCTCTGGAGAAGGGAAATAGTGGGGTGAGGTTCAAGACTCAGGGGCAGACACTTATCTGCATACCCTTCAGTACTGTTTGATTTTTTTTTATGGTGTGCATTGGCAATTAAGAAATATTAAAATATAAATGATAAAGGTCAGAATTTAAACACCTCCTGAAGCTAGGAAGGAAACTGCCAGTTTAGCCTAATATAAAGAAGAACGGGCCAAATCTAATCAAAGGACCAAACTCCTTCTAACTACCCTGTAACATCTTCAAGAACCAAGAATAATGACTAACTGGTGCATAAATTCCCAATGGTAGACACTGTATGCTTTGACAAATCACTCAGAACCAGGTGAAAGGCTCCAGAATAAACAAAGAAGGCCGACAGAGACCAGGGCTCCTCACAGTCAACACTAAGTGGATGGTGGTAAAATGACGGGTCTCCCGTAGTGAGGTCCAAAAGCACTAATGGAAATGAAATAGGTAGCAACAGCTGCAACGCCCTTAAGTGGCCCAGACAGCTTCCAGAGCAGGCCAAATGCAAATGGGTCCACCCTGAGTAGAAGATTACAATGCCATTTAGACGCAGTAGACTGTGGTGGGTCAGAATGGAGACTTCAGAGTCAGAAGGACCAAAATCCAGACATTACGGCTCTTCCACTTACTAGATGTGTGAACTTGAACACGGTATTTCACCTTCCCGAGGTTGCACGTATTTCCTTAGCACCTTCAATAAACGTTTGAGTGCTTACTGCACACAGGCACTGTGCTGATTTCATTAGGTGTTACGTGATGAAGAACATAGATCTCAAAAGTTCCCATCACAGGAAAAACATTTTTCTGTAACTATGTGAGGTGACAGATGTTAGCCAGACTTACAATGATGATCACGTCACAATACAGACAAATATCGAATCATTATGTTGTACACCTGAGACTAGTATGTCAATTATATCTTGGTTAAAAAAAAAAAGTGATGTAGAATATAAAACAGGGCAAAGGGATAGAATGGTGAGGGTAAGGGACGATTCTGGTGGCCAGACAAGAGTTCTCTAGGAGAGAGGCTGTCATACAGAGTGAAATAAGTCATAAAGAGAAAAATATCGTATATTAACGCATATATGTGGAACCTAGAAAAATGGTACAGATGAACCGGTTTGCAGGGCAGAAAGCGAGACACAGAAGTAGAGAACCAACGTATGGACGCCAAGGGGGGAAAGTGGCGGGGTGTAGGATGAATTGGGAGATTGGGATTGACATATATACACTAATAAGTATAAAATAGATAACTAATAAGAATCTGCTGTATAAAAAAATAAAAATTTTTTTTTTAAAAAGTTCTCTAGGAGGGATATCTGAGCTGAAACCTAAATGAGGAGGCAGCTCTGAGGCGAGGACTCTAAGCAGAACCGCAAATGCAAAACCCCTGAGTTGAGAACGAGCTTGGTGTGTTTAAGTAACAGAAAGAATAGCCAGGGAAGCTGGAGCACAGAGTGAGAGAGAGATGTTTGGACTTGTAGGCCGTGGGAAGGAATTTTAATTTAACCAAAAGGGAGAAATTTAAGCACAGGGCAGACATTCACTCAAGGCTGGAAATAGCCCTGTGCTTCATCCGCAGTAAGACTCCATAAACGGCAGCTTTGGAAACGTGAAAAGGGCACTGCGAGTCCTTAAAAAGGCGCCACTCTCACCCATCAAGGAAGTCTCCCGTTTTCAGGTGTTTGCAGGGACGACAAAGTAAACCCTACTGACACACCCAGGGAAAAAAATCAATCTCAAATGCAGGACAAGGGTCTAAAACCAGGGGACTGGGCTTCTTTGAGCCCCGGCGAGCGAGAAAACGTTCTTCGGGAAGGAGCTGGGAAGGGATGAGTCAGCCCAGCGATGTGACAGTCGCTATGCCCGGCGACAAGTTCCTCAGGAAAACCTCTGCTCCCAACTTTCGGGAAACCCTCGCCAGGGTGGTCCTCAGAGCCCCCGCCTTCCGTTTCTCGAAGCAGCCGCTCGCCGCATCCCGCGCAGGGAGCGCATCCCAGCGCCCGGCACAACGCGGGGACCCAGTGAACTCAACTTCGTTCCTAAGTCGGCTCCGCCCGACGAGGCCCTCGCTGACCTCGGAACCTCAGCTGGGGCCCGCAGCCGCTCCTTCCCGCCAATCCCCAGGTCCCCTCAGCCCCCGTTCCCAAACCGGCGCCGCTTTCTCGTCAGCCCCAGGCCGCTCCCCGCCTCAACTCACGGGTTGTTATTACTCATTGTAAGTAACAAGCTGCTGAGGAGCCGCACGTTGGAGTGCAGCCCCGCTGCCGCCATGTCTCGCAAGTGGTCTATCACATTCATCCTGCCAAGCAAGGCAGCCAGGGAACCAGCTCGAAGCGCAGGTTTAAGCTCCTTCGGGAAGACTCCAAAATGGCCGCCTCGCCAGGGTCCATCGGGTCTACACGCGGCACCGCCCCCAGGGTATAGGCAGCTACCGAAATGCCTGAGAAAAACAAAAACAAAAACAAAACCCTCAGTTCCTTCTCCGCCAAGCCCCCTGTGAGGTGGTACGATTTGGTTTGGGATGGGGGGGGGTTATTTTTAGCAAAAGTTACATCATCATTCTAAGCTGCAAACTTTATGGAGGGCTTACAATGGGCTGGGGACAAAAGGCAACTCAGGACGAATGCATGCCCAATTAAAATGAGTCTGAGAGGACTCTCAGAAATTAATAAAATGTATTGACATTTATCATAAATAAAAGTTAATATACTAGTAGGATGCGGGGGAAAAGAATCCCCGACACCTGGAATTAGATATTTTAATCAGGCGCCAGGGGCAGCCCTAACTGCTTTTAGTCTCGCACGAGCGCTAAGGCTGAAAGCGCCACGCCCCCTCCCCTCAGGTGTTTCGTGTACCTTTGGGAGTCAGGCTTCACTCATCGGGTGCAAAAGGACATATTTTTACCATGAAAAATTACTCACTAGCTCAGAGTGAATAAAGACTAGGTTGAGTTTTAGCCGTCCTAATATGAGTGTAGTGTTATCTTGTGATTTTTATTTGCCATTCCCTAATGACGTATGAAATTGAGCATCTTCTCATACGCCTATTTGCCATCTGGGTATCTTCTTTGGTGAGGTATCTGTGCAGTTCTTTTGTCCATTTTTTAGTCCGGGTGTTCGTGTTCTTTTTTTTTTTCTTTCTTTCTTTTTGGCCGCAGGGCGCGGCTCGTGGTATTTTAGTTCCCCGACCAGGGATCGAACCTGGGCACTCCGCAATGAGAGCGCGGAGTCCTAACCGTTGGATGGCCAGGGAATTCCCAGGGTGTTCGTGTTCTTATTGTTCAATTTTAAGGGTTCTTTGTGTATTTCGGATAGCAGTCCTTTTATCAGATTTTATCAGAAAATATTTTGCAAATATTTGCTCCAAGTCTGTGGCTTGTCTCATTCTCTTGACCAATCCCTCGCTTTTACTTTCAGTAAGAGTCCTGAAATGAATGACTAATAATAGTGGCCCGAAAAGAAACAGTGAAAATATTATTTTATCAAACTTCATCTAAATAATGATGTCAGTAAAATTTTTAATGAAAAAATAAAACCAATATTACAAGACAAAAAGTTAATGGATTAATGCTTTTTAATTATATTAATGTATTTTTAAAAACTGTTACCCTACATGTTGGATTAGCAAAGAAATGAATAATATACAGTTTCTGTTCTTGATCTTTAAATTCTGAAAACTTGTCAATGACTGCCAAGCTGATCATCTTTGCGTATTCATGTTCCATACACAGTGTAAACAGATTTGTCAATTATTGGAGCATAGCCATGAAAAGACAGGGAGGAAACTTAAATGCATATTACTAAGTGAAAGAAGCCAATCTGAAAAGGTTACATTCTGTATGATTCCAACTATATGACATTCTGGAAAAGATAAAACTGGGGACAGAAACATCAGTGGTTGCCAGGGATAGAGGGGAGGGAAGAAGAGGTGGAGCAAAGGGCATTTTTAGGGCAGCGAAACTATTCTGTATGACACTATGATGGTAGATACATGTCATACACTTGTCAAAACTCATAAAATCACCGAGAGAAATCTAAGGTAAACTATGGACTTTGGGTGACAATGGTAGGTTCATCAGTTGTAACAAATGCACCCTGAATGTGAGATGCTGATAGTGGGGCAGGCTGTGCACGTGTGAGGGCAGGGGTATATGGGAACTCTCTGTTAGTTGCCCTCAGTTTTGCTCTGAACCTAAAACTGCTTGTAAAAATTAAACTTAATAAAAAAGAAGAAAGAAAGGGGTGTGTGTCATAATTGACCTTCTCTGGGTGTCCAACACACTAGATACACCACTGTATCTAACACACTTGCAACAATGGCTGACACACAGTAAACATAAAAATGCTTGCTATTATACTTTTTTCTATATTTGAAATATTTCATAATTAAAACCACATCTAATAATGGCAAGAAGTGGAAACAAGTGAAATGTTCACCAACTGATGACTATATAACCAAACATGGTATATTCATACAATGTAATCCTATTCAGCAAAAAATTAAAAACGAAAAGAACAAACTACTGAGAACAACATGAATGAATCTCAAAAATATTATGCTAAATATAAAGTCATGCTAGGTGAAAGAAATCAGACCAGAAGAAAAAAAAATCACATAATCCCTGACTCCATTTATATGAAATATCCAGAAAAGATAAACTGAAAGCAACAGAAAGATTTGTGATTGCTTGGTGGCGAGGGTGGGAACAAAAACAAAAGCCCATGTTCTGGGACTTCCCTGGTGTCGCAGTGGTTGGGAGTCCGCTGGGACACGGGTTCGAGCCCTGGTCTGGGAAGATCCCACATGCTGCGGAGCAACTAAGCCCGTGCGCCACAGCTGCTGGGCCTGCGCTCTGGAGCCCATGCGCCACAACTACTGAAGCTCACGCACCTGGAGCCTGTGCTCCGCAGCAAGAGGGGCCACCCCAAGGAGAGGCCCGCACACCGCAACGAGGAGTGGCCCCCGCTCGCGTAACTGGAGGGGGTTCTCGCGCAGCAACGAAGACCCAACGCAGCCAAATAATAAGTAAATAAATTAATTTTTTTAAAAAAGCCCATGTTTTATGGAGCTGACATTATAATGAGGGAAGATAAACAATAACTAAGTAATACAAATAGTATTATGAGAAGGTAATAAAACATACTAAAGTATTTATGGAAGAAAAATGTATAGGGTTTACTTTAAAATATTACTGGGAGTGGAGGGAGATAGATGAAACAAAATTAGCAAAATGTTGATATCAACTGAAATTAAGTGGCAGGTACATGGGAGTTCATTATGCTATTCTTTCAACTTGTATGTATATTTAAATTTTCCATAAGTGTTTTTTAAAGGTGCTTAAAAGGTAAAGAAGAAAGAAAGGGAGTGTTGGGGCAGGGGCTGCCATTTTTAATCAAAATCAGAGAAGGCTGCACTGATTAGGTAACATATGAGTAAAGACCTGAGGGAGGGAAAGCGGGAGCCATGTAGAAATCTACAGGGAGAGGATCCCAAGCAAAGGAAAGAGCAAGCTTACAGGTCTGAAGCAGGAGTGAGCTTGGCATGTTACAGGAAGAGTAAGGAGGTAAGTGGGCTGGAGCTGAGCAAGAGGGGAGAGGAGTAGGAAACAAGTTCATGGATGCCAATGGAGAGTCCTGAGCAGAAAAGTAACATGATCTGACTTGCTTTTTAAGAGGATTGTTCTGTCTGATGCGTTAAGAGTAGATTGGAGGAGGCAATCAAGTCCAAAATGTCCAAGTGCCAAGGTTGAGAAGGCCTGTTATAAAGGGAAGGAGGAAATGAGTGACAGCAGGTGGGGGAAACAGAATAAAGAGAGGATTTTTTTTTAAGATGGAAGAAATAACATGCTTATATCCTGATGGGAATGAAGGAGAACATATCACTAGCTAAATGGCAGGAGAAACGTTGATAATTTCTATAAAGAAATAGTGCTAAAAGACATCTGTGGAGTTGATAAACCACACAAAGAACGCATGAAGCAAAATATTTATAGAGAAAAAGAAGCAAAGGAGAGACCACCTCCTCTGGAAATTTTTTTGTAATCCTCTTTAAAATAAATTACTCAAAAATAGGATGGATTCCATGGTTAAGTTCCATTAACCTCATGTAAGTCAGATCATACTGATTTTCATATTATACAAAGGACACATGTAATATTAAACTAACATGGGACACACAAGAGATAAATCCAAGGGGACAAAGCCTCCTCTTTCTCATGGAATCATCTTCTAAAATGATAATTTTGTAACTGGAGGGGTCTTTTCAGACACACAGCTGGCCATGAACATTTAGATAAGCCACTTAGATGCAGAATGGTGTGAATTCCATGGAGTGTTGAATCAGATACATTTAGAGGAACAATTTATAAATGTAAATGTTTTGCTCCACTTAAGTTCATTTCTAAATCTCCAACAGCCTCCTAAGAATGAAAATCTTTCCCAGCTCCATTAGACATTTTTCTTAGATCTGTCTTTTGTACAAGGGGAAAAACATAACACTTGTAAATTGCTCTAAGGGAAACATTACTTAATATCCCTTAAGTGTCTCCTGGCAGTGATAGCCTTCCTTTCAGTGGAAAAGTAACTTTAGGACAAAGAATTTGCCTGGACAACTGGAGGGAATAAATATAGCCATCTTTCCAAATGATTTTCCCTCTTTTCAGTAAAAGTGGCTGGCAAAGCAATATATTCTAGGGTTCTAAGGTGTCCAGATTGGCACTTTGTTTATGAGATGGTCAGACAAGTAAGGATAGAGCAACTAACTCATTCACACACAAATGCAAAACCAACAAGGCTTGCTGAGTTAGAGTTCAACTGCCATAAAATAAAGTTTTCTGGAGATTTTAATACTATTAACAACCCCCTCCAAGAAATTCCTCTCTAGGACTCGCATGTTTTATTGATCCACCCTTTATTCTGATTAACCTCTTAGACTGATTCTTTGCTGAGTCCTTCCTTCTTCCTGACTCCTAACTGCTGACTTGTCTCAGGGGTCAAATTCTATCTCCTAATTCCGCTAAAGACCTCCTGTCTCTCAAGTCTTTATTTCTATTGCTTTCACGTATATTTTTGTTTGCTGCTGGATATCACCCAGGCCATCAGCTGCCCCCTCACACTCAAAGTGCTCAGAATTAAACTGATCACCCACGCCCCTTCCAAAGGACTTCCAATTATTGGTTTCTAGAAGTTTGCTCGGGACAATTCCAGTTTATGTCTGCTGTTCCAGAATTAATTATAGCATGCTCTTTTATGCTCAAGAGTTTGGATGACAAATTATGTCATCACCCAACCTATATTCATCAAAGGAACTGCTATTGTCCAAGTCAGATTCAAAACCAAAACAAACAAACAACAACAACAAAAAACAAAAACCCTCAACCTAGGGGAATTCCCTGGCAGTAGAAGAAACAGGTGAATTTAATAAAAACAAAACAAAACAACAACAACAAAAAAACCTCAACCTAACCTTCAGCTGCTAATTCGAATGCAGTAGAATCTCCCGCAAATCTCCCCTTATTTTTACATTCCCAGTAACACCCACTAAGCCCTTACATGGGAACCACTAATAGAGCTTCTTACTCCCTGGTGTCTCTCCCTCCCATCTCTCTACCCTCCAATCTATCTGGTGCACTGTAATTAACTAAATTTCATAAAAGTCCTGACTTTATCCTTTCACCATCCACTTGAAAATGTAAATGTAATCTTCATTCAGTATATATTTGAATGCCTCCTCACCTCGTTTCAGGCATTGGGGCTACAATAATGATAGGCATGGCCCATGACCGTGTTAAGAAAAAGTTAAATAGTAATATGAGAACAGACAAGATAATGACTCGTTCAGGGGGAAGTCTTCAGAGGGCTTGTGATGAAATGGCACACGACTGATTTTTTTCTTAAAGCACTGTAAGAAACAAGAACTCAAACAGATACTTGTACACTGATGTTCATTGAAGCATTATTCACAAGGGCCAAAAAGTAGAAACAACCCATCAGCAGATGAACGGATAAACAAAATAGAGTATATCTATGCAACGGAATATTATTCAGCCACAAAAAGGAATGTTACAACATGGATGAACCCCCAAAACATGATACTAAGTAAAAGATACCAGTCACAAAAGGACAAATATTGTATGATTTCCCCTTATATGAGACACATAAATAAGCAAATCCAGAGACAGAGAGTAGATTAGAGGTTACCAGGGGCTGGGGGAAGAGGAACGAGGAGTTAGTTTAATGGGTACAAAGTTTCTATTTGGGATAATAAAAAAAGTTTGGAAATAGGGGTGGTGGTTGCATAACATTATGAATTTAATGCCACTGAATTGTACACTTAAAATGGTTAAAATGGAAAAATGACAATGTAATATGCTACAAACCATTGAATTGTATACTATAAATGGGTGAATTATATGATATGTGAATTACATCTCAAGAAGACTGTTTAAAGAAAAAGTTCTTGAGAGTTAAGCACAGAAACTCTGGAATGGCTTGGGGAAAAATGGGGCAGGAAAAGTGATGTTCAAGCAAATGGTTCTCATAATGGTAGGTAAAAGCAGAATGGTGCCCTTGTGTGGAGAATCTGTCATGTCCTTTGTCCCACTAATAGAATACAGTTTAAAGTTCCAACCCTGGGGGCTTCCCTGGTGGCACAGTGGTTAAGGATCCACCTGCCAATGCAGGGGACACGGGTTCGAGCCCTGGTCCGAGAAGATCCCACATGCCACGGGAACAACTAAGCTCATGCGCCACAACTACTGAGCCTGCACTCTAGAGCCCGCGTGCCACAACTACTGAAGCCCGCGTGCCTAGAGCCTGTGCTCCACAGTAAGAGAAGCCACCATGATGAGATGCCTGCGTGCCACAATGAAGAGTAGCCCCCGCTCTCTGCAACTAGAGAAAGCCTGTGCACAGCAACCAAGACCTAACGCAGCCAAAAAAAAAAAAAAAGGTCTAATCCTGACCCTGGCTCTCAAAAACGTGGGTCCTTCATTATTACCTGCTAGGGCAGCTTTATCCCCATCACATTCTTTGCCCTAACGTTTCCTTCATGCCAGGCCTGATCATGTCACAAAGCTGCCCAATATACTTCTTTCTCATTTAGCCTGCCCAATTTGGTTCACCTGTTCTGAGCTCAGTTAATTTGAGTGCCATCTTCATTAAGTCTTCCCCAAACGACCTCAGCAATAACAGCCTGCTCTTTCCCTGGGCAGCACTGAGCAGTCATGTCAATCTTTCAGTGTTTCGTCTCTCCTATTTTGATATACACAGTTCTCATCAGATGGCTAAGGTCCTGGAGAGCATAGTTGCCCTTTACATTTCTTGTATATCCTCAATCTCCTGCTTTTGTTGCCTGAATGTTCTACTAAAAGTTGTGATGTAGCCAAGTGACCATCTTATAATGGCTGAGAGGGCCAGCCCTGGGTTTGGAAAGACTTAGGTTTCATTGCCATTTCTGCCAACTACCAGGTGCTTGAGTTTGGGCAAGTTATTTAATTCCTGTAGGCATCAGCGTCTTCATCTGAAAAGGCGGATAGTACCTGTATCTGCCATAAAGATTCTTGAAAGGGTTAAACAGGATTTAAAAAGGCAAAGCATTTAGCAAGCTGCTAGATCATCTGTAAACTGGAGCTGCAGTGTTAAAATGGAAAATTGTGATTGGTGATTTATCTCAAAATCAACACAGAACAGATGTGGCCCTAAAATTACACTCTCCTAATGGAATGGCCTTCCAAACTTCTATAAACAAAGTGAAGGGAAAAACAAACCAAATGGCTTTTGGTATAATAGTATTACATCCCTTTCTGGACACAACTCCAAACTTTTTATTAAGATCTTCAGTACTAATAATTTTGGAGGAAAAGAAAATGCAGAATAAAACAAGTCTCATTAATCTTGTTCAAGCATTTCCATGTACTGTCATTTTTCTACGCATATGACAATAATTGGTGGCATATTTAAAAAATTAATAAATGTAAACAGGATGCTTAAGAAAAGAACCAGGTGACTGTTGTCCTCAGCCTGGTTTTTGGCTAATATATTTTTTCTAATATTTGACTTTCTATCAATGTTCTTTTTAAAAACTAGATTTTCCCTTCTGATTATTAAGGTAACACATCTCTTACTGAATTGTAGTATATATGACTTAGAATGTACAAGTCTTTGTAATTGCCCCTGGCGCAAAATAATCACTCTTAACAGTTCGGTGTATGTATTCCCCTACTTTTTTGGGGAGTACATACAATTAAATAAACAAGGATGGACTCATATTATAATACTACCCTCAACCTTTTTTTTTTAAACTCAGTGATGTATACCCTAAGGCATCTTTCCATGAGAGAAGAGATAGAGCCCCTTATTATTTTTAAGGGCTGCATATTTCATTTTATGGATACACCATGATTATTTACTTATCCAATTCTCTATTAAAAGATGTCTGAATTATTTCCAGGTGTGCGTGTATGTATGTATGTATGTGTGTGTGTGTGTGTGTGTGTGTGTGTGTGTGTGTGTGTGTGTGTTTCAGCATTCAACAATACTTCAAGATGAGTTGCTGGGGGCTTCCTTGGTGGCGCAGTGGTTAAGAGTCTGCCTGCCAATGCAGGGGACATGGGTTCGAGCACTGGTCTGGGAAGATCCCACATGCCGCGGAGCAACTAGGCCTGTGAGCCACAACTACTGAGCCTGTGCGTCTGGAGCTTGTGCTCCGCAACAAGAGAGGCCGCGACAATGAGAGGGCCGCGCACCGCGATGAAGAGTGGCCCCCGCTCGCCGCAACTAGAGAAAGCCCACGCACAGAAACGAAGACCCAACACAGCCAAAAACCAAAAAACAAACAAAAAAATAGGATGAGTTGCTGAACCAAAAAGAATGAACATTCAAAAATTGGATACAGGGCTTCCCTGGTGGCGCAGTGGTTGAGTCTCTGCCTGCCGATGCTGGGGCCATGGGTTCGTGCCCCGGTCTGGGAAGATCCTACATGCCGTGGAGCAGCTAGGTCCGTGAGCCATGGCCGCTGAGCCTGCGCGTCTGGAGCCTGTGCTCTGCTACGGGAGAGGCCACAACAGTGAGAGGCCCGCGTACCGCAAACAAACAAAAATCTGATACAATTTTAAAAAGAACAAAATCTGATAATTATTACTAAACTGCCTTCCCTAAAAAGTTGTACCTTGTAATAATGTTCTTTTAATGTTGACATTACATTTTGCTTAAAGATGTATTTTTGAACCCATTATACTATACTTCATGTATAATTTATTCTAAATCCTTTGGAAACTGTTCTCTCTAGTACATTAAAAAACAAAACACTTATCATCATATAGCACTAATGGGAAATGATTTAGAAGCCAGGTTTTTAGTGCTTATTGTCTGTGCTCTCCCTGCTGGTACTAATGGAACAGGCACCACAGGAGTTGGTTTTTATCACAAAGGTTCCACAGTGAAAAAAAACAGAACACACCTGTTAGAAACAAACCTTTAATCTTGATATGAATCACTGTGGCTTTCCTTCTTTTTGACATGTCTCTGAGTCTATAACAGAAGTTCCAACCCAAACACCCAGAATCTGATTTTAGATAAGAATTTTAATTATAAAACAAAAACACAAACAACCCAACAACAGCACTCTTTTGGCTTCAAGACTATCCTTTTACCTATCTACGGAGTATGTTTTAACATACCCATGTTCTTGGGTATGTGAAATGTGGTACTTACTTAGTCCATAATTCAGATCTTCAGTGAACAGATGCTCAACAGTATTTAACTCATACATTTAAATTACATATTAACCCATAAAGCCAAAATGGAAATTCTCTAGTCAATCAGCTATCACTGCAAAGCTCCAGTTTTAATACAATTTGAAACTTAGTTCTGTTCCTATATAGCGTTCCCTTTGTCCTTAGTAGCACATTACAAACAATCTGACTAACAACACACTCAAAACTTTCCTCTTTCCAGGCTCCCTTGTAGCTAGAGGCCTAGAAGACAAAAGTGTAGGTCTGGGCAGGATTTCTGGGAAGGGTAGGTAAGGTGGCACTCAGTTGGTATGCTCCTTTGGCCCTCATGCTCTCCCCTCTTCCTTCTGCCAAGCCCAGAGATGCAGGAGCATCTAGAGACTATGAGGATGAGAGCCACATGCAAAGGAGAGTGGAGCAGGAAGACAGGAGGAGACTGGGCCCCCATGACATCCTTAAATGGCTGCCCCATGTGGGACTACTTCCAGATTAAAAACAAACAAACAAGGACTTCCCTGGTGGCACAGTGGTTAAGAATCCTCCTGCCAACACAGGGGACACGGGTTCGAGCCCTGGTCTGAGAAGATTCCACATGCCGCGGAGCAACTAAGCCTGTGTGCCACAACTACTGAGCCTGCGCTCTAGAGCCTGTGAGCCACAACTCCTCAGCCCACGTCACAACTACTGAAGCCCACGCACCTAGAGCCTGTGCTCCGCAACAAGAGAAGCCACCACAATGAGAAGCCCGCGCACAGCAACGAAGAGTAGCCCCCACTCAACCGCAACTAGAGAAAGCCCGTGCGCAGCAACGAAGACCCAACACAGGCATAAAGACATTAATTAATTAATTAATTAAAAACAAGCAAACAAAACCCCCAAGACACCGTAAATTGGGTTTTCTGTACTTGTGGCCAAATACAATCCCAGCATAGATACCAAAACAACTGCATCTTTCTTTCTTTCTTTTTGGCTGTGTTGGATCTTCGTTGCTGTGCATGGGCTTTCTCTAGTTGCGGTGAGTGGGGGCTACTTTGTTGCGGTGCGCGGGCTTCTCATTGCGATGGCTTCTCTTGTTGCAGAGCACGGGCTCTAGGCTCGAGGGCTCTAGAGCACAGGCTCAGTAGTTGTGGTGCACGGGTTTAGTTGCTCCGCGGCATGTGGGATCTTCCCCGACAGGGGCTCGAATCCGTGTCCCCTGCATTGGCAGACGGATTCTTAACCAGTGCGCCACCAGGGAAGCCCCAAAACAACTGCTTAAAGTAAAAGTCAACCACGTAAAGGTATGATAAAGGTGGCAGTGCAATAACTATGTCCAAAGGACTCGAGGCACCTCCTGAAATATCTAATCTATAACCTTAACATACCTGGAAATATATGGTCCCATAAGTTTTTGGAATAACTCACACTTTCTGTCAGTCTAACAATAAAAACCTCTTAAATGCTAAAAACTGGCCAAATATAAAAATGAATGCCACATAAGGATAGAAAGTAACATCTAAAAATAAACCCAGGGCTTCCCTGGTGGCGCAGTGGTTAAGAATCCGCCTGCCAATGCAGGGGACACGGGTTTGAGCCCTGGTCCGGGAAGATCCCACATGCCTCAGAGCAACTAAGCCCATGCGCCAAAACTACTGAGCCTGCGCTCTAGAGCTCGCGAGCCACAACTACTGAGCCCACGTGCTACAACTACTGAGCCCGCGCGCCTAGAGCCCGTGCTCCGCAATAAGAGAAGCCACCACAATGAGAAGCCCGTGCACCGCAACGAAGAGTAGCCCCCCCTCAACCACAACTAGAGAAAGCCCACGCGCAGCAATGAAGACCAATGCAGCCAAAAATAAATTAAAAATAAATAAAGAAAAGTTTAGTTTAAAAAATAAGTAAATAAATAAAAATAAACCCATACATTTATGGTCAGCTGAGTTTTGACAAGGGAGCCAATACAATTCAAAGAGTAAAGAATAGTCTTTTCAACAGATGGTATTGGTGCCAATGGATAGTCACATGCAAAAGAAAAAAAGCTAGACCCCTATCTCACTTCACATACAAAAGTTAATTCAAAATGGATCAAAGAAGATTATACTTTCAGGGATCATATAGAATGGACCTGAGGACACAGGGAGGGAGAAGGGTAAGCTGGGATGAAGTGAGAGAGTGGCATGGACACATATACACTACCAAATGTAAAATAGATAGCTAGTGGGAAGCAGCCACATAGCACAGGGAGATCAGCTCGGTGCTTTGTGTCCACCTAGAGGGGTGGGATAGGGAGGGTGGGAGGGAGACGCAAGGGGGAGGGGATATGGGGATATATGTATATGTATAGCTGATTCACTTTGTTATACAGCAGAAACTAACACACCATTGTAAAGCAATTATACTCCGATAAAGATGTTAAAAAAAAAATGGATCAAAGACCTAAAATTTCTTGTTACATTAAATTTCTTGTTACGTGAAAAAAAAAAAAAAACCTAAATGCAAGAGCTAAAAGTATAAAATGCTTAGGAAACTTAGGTGTAAACTGACACTTTGGTATAGGTAATGGTCTTTTAGATATGACACCAAAAGCATAAGCAACCAAAGAAAACACAGACAAACGACATTTAACTAAAATTAAATATATCTCTGTGCTTCAAAAGACACAATCAAGAAAGTTAAAAAAAAAAAACAGGGACCTACTGTATAGCACAGGGAACTATACTCAATGTCTTGCAATAACCTATAATGGAAAAGAATCTGAGAAAGTGTACTTTCCTGTACACGTGAAACTAACAAAACGTAAATTAACTACACTTCAATATAAAAAAAAAGATCTTCATGGGAAATAAACATTTCATTCATGGCAAAAAAAAAAAAACCTATGGAATGGTAGAAAATTTCTGCAACTCATATATCTGCTATGAGTCTAGTATTCAGAATATATATAAAAAACCTACAACAACAAAAAGACAAATCAAATAAAAAATAAGCATAGGATTTGAATAAACATTTCTTTAAAAAAGTTATACAAACAGTCAACATCCACATGAAAAGATGTTGAACATCATTAGCATTGGAGAAATACAAATGAAAACCACAATGAGATACTTCACACCCACTAGGATGGCTACAAACCAATAACAAGTGTTGGTGAGGACGTGGGGAAATCAGAAGCTTCATACACTGCTGGTGGGAACGTTAAATGGTGCAGCTGGCACAGCCTCTGTGGAAAAAAGAGTCTGGCGGTTCTTTAGAAAGTTAAATATAGCTATCATGTGACTCAGCAATTCCATTTCTAGGTATATAACCAAGAGAAATGGAAACGTTATGTCCACACAAAAACTTGTACATGAATGTTCTTGGCAGCACTGTTCATAACAGCCAAAAAAATGGAAGCAACTCTGATGTCCATACACTGATGAATGGATAAACAACATGGGGTCTATTCACACAATGGAATATTACTGAGCCATAAGAGGTAATAAAGTACTGATACAGGCTACAATATAGATGAACCTTGAAGATTATGCTGAGTAAAAGAAGCCAGACACAATAAGACAAATATTGTTTGCTTGCAGTTATATGAGGTGCTGGGAAAAGGTAAATTCAGACACTGAAAGCAGATTAGAGGTCACCAGGAATTGGGGGTTACAGGTACCAGGGGTTTAATGGTTAGTGTTTCTGCTGAGGGTAACAAAAAAGGTTTGGAAGTAGATAGTGGTGATAGTGGTGCAACATTGTGTATGGAATTAATACCAGTGAATTATGTACTTAAAAGTGGTTAAAACATAGTAAATGTTATATTTTACCACAATAAAAAAAAGAAAGAGGGCTTCCCTGGTGGCGCAGTGGTTGAGAGCCCGCCTGCCGATGCAGGGGACACGGGTTCGTGCCCCGGTCCGGGAGGATCCCGCGTGCCGCGGAGCGGCTGGGCCCGTGAGCCATGGCCGCTGAGCCTGCGCGTCCGGAGCCTGTGCTCCGCAACGGGAGAGGCCGCAGCGGTGAGAGGCCCGTGTACCGCAAAAAAAAAAAAAAGAAAGAAAAAAGAAAAAGGAATGAGGTACTGATATAACATTGACGAACCTTTTTTTGTTTGTTTTTTTTTTTTGCGGTACGCGGGCCTCTCACTGTTGTGGCCTCTCCCATTGCGGAGCACAGGCTCCGGACACGCAGGCTCAGCGGCCATGGCTCACGGGCCCAGCTGCTCCGCGGCATGTGGGATCCTCCCAGACCGGGGCACGAACCCGTGTCCCCTGCATTGGCAGGTGGGCTCTCAACCACTGTGCCACCAGGGAAGTCCCCTGAATTATACACTTTAAAAGGGTGAATATTATCTCAAAAAAATTTTAAGTGAATGTCAAAGATAAGCAATGAAGTTTTTCTGACATGAAATGTTAGAAAATTTCTTTATTATTACTCATTAAGCACCAGCTTAATACTGCAGAAATTTCAAACCACCCGGCAACAACTCATTCTTCCCCACCCCACAGCCCCAAATTCTTGATAAAGAGCTCTTCAAGTAAAGACACACTCTCTTCTCTCCTCTGTATAAAACTTTACAAAATAAAGGCAAAGAACTGTGTACATCTTGCTGTAAATGCTGCCCACAGCTGTGGAGACAGTGTCTGCCCAAGGCTCCCTTTACTGTCCAGGTCCTGAAAGACTCTTGTTCATGAATTGTCTCTTCACAAAGCAAGTCCACCACTAACAAGAGGGGACAAAACAGAATGATCAGTGGTGGTCAAATCACAATGCAAGTTCAAGGTAAGGTCAGAATATGAATTTACTTAATAACAAAACTTAATATTGGTCTGGCAGCCCTTATATTATATAAACTCTTTGAAGGTACATAAAAAACTTTCCTCCCTTCCTCCCTCCCTTTCTTTTGGAGTGACTCACAGGTTAATCAAAATTACAACAACAAAATAAATGTAATACATTAAAGCTATCTCACACAAAAAAGCTGTTCTATGGGTTTACAATGCCCCAACGTAAGAATATACAAGCAAAATTTTTTACTACATGCAATTCATTATTCAGTGTGATTCAGTGAACTCCTACTATGTATAAGGCACCAACGTTAAGCAACACTGCAATGCAAAAACTAAAGACCAATGTGTGTAACAGTGGCTACTGGGTAAAAGGTGATTTATCAACTAAATAAACAAAGAAAAGAGTTTTACCTTGCTGGGTTTATCATTCTGAGGGTCAAAAACTTTCTCACAAAGTCTCAGTCCAGTCTCTTGCCTCAGCTGTTGTAAGTAGGCCCTCATCACTTCTAAAATCAAGAGCAGGTAGAACAATAAAAAGCTGTATTTGAGAAAGCATCCCAAATGGGCTGGCTACTGATCTCAACACTGACCTTGGCAATACATTTCAATACCTTCGAACAGGATAAGAAATAGAAACGACAGTTCAAATGGTTTTATAACTATACTCATTTTGGTCCAAAAGATTCTCCACATGTCATGCTCGTTGCCAAGGATCTTTCGTGAGAGTGAGTAGTAAGATAATGTACGGGCTAAAGATTCCACTCTCAATCTGTACACCAGTCAAGGCAAGAAAAGGAGGGGAGTTAAAAAGTCCAGTGGAGAAAATCTTGTGCCATATAGTAAGGTAGAGATGTTGTTCTTACCATCTTCCTGTTTGTTTGCAGGTTTGGCGTAAATTGCATTAAGTGGAAAACCAGGCTCTCCAGGAATGGGAAAATTAGTGATTCCCAGTGTATACATTTCTTTCTCGCCTTGGCTTTTAGAATTGCACTTAAAAAAAAAAAAATTATATACACAAACATATAAGGGAAAAAGGATAGTAATATCCAATTTTCAGTTTTTTATCTAAGTAGCCACGTCTGGGGTTATGTTTTTGGTGCCCTTTTGTAGTCTGGTGAAGCCTGTAGGCCCCTTCTCAGATAAATGTTTTTTTTTTTTCCGGTACGTGGGCCTCTCACTGTTGTGGCCTCTCCCGTTGCGTAGCACAGGCTCCGGACGTGCAGGCTCAGTGGCCATGGCTCACGGGCCTAGCCGCTCCGCGGCATGTGGGATCTTCCCAGACCGGGTCACGAACCCGTGTCCCCTGCATCAGAAGGCAGACTCTCAACCACTGCGTCACCAGGGAAGCCCCAGACTAATGTTTTAAATGAATAAGATATTACAGAACTACAAAAGAAACCAATTATAGTGAAATACAATAATTACAATATTAAAATATCAAATTTATGACACAGTCATACATGTGCTTCTTTATTAATGTGCTAAATAACAAGACCCAGCAGTGGGCTTAACAACTAAATTTTGAAGTAGTAATGAATGTAAACAAAATTTCAAAATATCTTCAACTCTAAATGTAATATGAAAATGCTGGGGACTTCCCTGGTGGCGCAGTGGTTAAGAATCTGCCTGCCAATGCAGGGGACATGGGTTCGATCCCTGATCCGGGAAGATCCCACATGCCGTGGAGCAACTAAGCCCGTGTGCCACAACTACTGAGCCTGAGCTCCAGAGCCTGCGAGCCACAACTACTGAGCCCACGCACCTAGAGCCCGTGCTCTGCAACAAGAGAAGCCACTGCAGTGAGAAGCCCGTGCACCACAACGAAGAGTAGCCCTTGCTCGCTGCAACTAGAGAAAGCCCACACGCAGCAAGGAAGACCCAACACAGTCAAAAATAAATAAATAAATAAATTTATTTAAAAAGAAAATGCTGCAGAAAGTCACAGGTATTGCTAATACTACTGTGGATGCTGCCTACATTAATTATTAAAGTCAATGCAAAATTTCAGTTAGAGATTAGTGAAAAGAAAGATGTAATCTTTTCTCCACTCAAGTTCATGGAACCTTGAATTCTATCCTTGGACCCCAGGTTAAGAACCCTTGAGCCAAGGGCTTAAAAGGGAATTTTTTGGTCAAGATTTCTGTCTTGGGAAAACATATGCAAAGCCTTAAAACACCACTGCCCTTATCTTCTCATTAGTCAACTACAGTATAAGTTTAGAGATCTACATTCAGATTTTCCAGATTTTCCTCTCAAGTCCACACTCTAAGTCAGAGGAAATATTTTCTACTTGTCCTTAAAGTCTCAACAAATCTAAATACCTATTAATTTGTGTTCCTGACAAATGATCATCGAAGTTTAATTACCTTTTGGAGTTTCTTTAGACACTCAGAAATGTAGAGAGTTATATATATCAAGGTCCTATCAGCTTCATTCTATGGGAAGAAAACAAAACTTAAAACAGTTCTGATCAAAACCTAATAATTATGTGCAATAAATGAATTCAATCTTTGTCTTTTGATTTATCAACTGAAAACTGTGAAAGCATAGTTATGACAGCATCCAAAATTCCCATTCTCGGGCTTCTCTGGTGACGCAGAGGTTAAGAATCCGCCTGCCAATGCAGGGGACGCGGGTTCGAGCCTTGGTCCGGGAAGATTCCACATCCTGCGGAGCAGCTACGCCTGTGTGCCACAACTACTGAGCCTGTGCTCTAGTGCCCGTGAGCCACAACTACTGAAGCCCACGTACCTAGAGCCCGTGCTCCACAACAAGAGAAGCCACCGCAATGAGGCCCATGCACTGCAACGAAGAGTAGCCCCTGCTCGCCGCAACTAGAGAAAGCCCGTGCACAGCAATGAAGACCCAATGCAGCCAAAAATAATAAAAATAAAATAAATTAATTAAAAATACATAAAATATTTTTTAAAATTCCCATTCTCTGCATGCCATCTTCTCAAGCCCCCTTTCTGTCTGCCCCTGGGGAGGGAGCCACCAGCTTCCACCCTGAGTTTGTGTGGCTGCCCCTGTTTTCCTCAGCTCCCCTCGCCCTTGGGTTCCTGAAGAGTTGTGCCAAAAGCCCCTCATTCTGTGTAGGAAGGAGAGTTAACAAAGCCTCCTGGAAAACCTGAGATGAACCATACGGCTGGCTAATCTTTAAAAACTTTTTCACTTCAGGATCTCTGCCAAGAACAGAAACATTTATGACTCTAAAGGAGGAAGCAATTATTTCACAAGTGACTTGTTCTTGAAGAGCTCCATTAGCCCAACTCTTGACCTAACCCAAAGGAAAAATGTGGAGAAGGCAAATGGATGCTAATCAAATGTGGCACATACTTCATGTCAAACTTTACACAGATTTATAAGTTTAAAGAAACAAACTACACTCTTCCCTATTTTTAAGATTATATGATATTTGAGAGAGAATGAAATGTGGCAGAATTTTAATTACAAACGCCACACTTAAGACCATGCATTAGATACAGAAACATCTATAACATCACAGAATGTTTAGACCACAGTTTATAGACCAAGAGTCTACAAATAAAGATTTCACACCCTGCTTGATTCCGAGAGATTAAAGTTTGGCAAGGAGTTGAAGTTCCATATTCTAGAACACTATCAAGAAGATTTATTGACATTCCTTGTAACTTGCTCATAGCAGCATCTCAGAGAACTTCCTTTTCCATTCCCCCGCTCCTTTTCTGCCCCCACCCCACTTCTGCCTTCCTCCTGAGCTCACAAGAACTAAGAGCAGAAGGGAAGAAATGGAGGTTGAGGGAAGGGTCCAGGTCATTGAATTTTCTTTATCTCTCCATCTTAGGTCCAGGACATAGAAGTATATTAAAAAAGTAACATAGCATGCAGAATTTTTTGGTTTTGGACTGTCATGCAGTAGGTGCTTAATATTGTTGAATAAATATAAATAAGTGTCTAGACCATGGGCTGGTAAATTTCCTCTGTACAGGACCAGATAGCAAGTATTGTAAGCTTTGTGGGCCATAGTCTCTGTCACAACTACTCAACTCAGCTATTGTGGCATGTAAGCAGCCACAGATGATATATAAACAAATGCACGTGGCTATGTTCCAATAAAAGTTTGTTTACAAAAAGAAGTGGTGGGCCAGATTTGGCCCTCATGCTTTAGTTTGCCAACCCATGGTGTAGACCTTGGAGGAAGAATGAGGAACTAACACTGATACAGAATTAGGCACTGTCCTGGATTTTTAAAATCACACAATCTCATTTCATTTAATTTATTCCTTACATCAACCCTGACTGCCAGGTTGATACTATCCCCATCAGAAAACTAAATTAAAGAGTAAAAGCTCTATACAACATTGTAAATCACCTATACTCCAAGAAAAATTTTTTAAAAAAGAGTAAAAGCTCTGTACTTTACCTTAATTTCATAGTTTTTGAAGAAGACATTGGCCTTGAAGTAATAGATAGCTTCATCCACAATATCTGTATCTTTTGCTAAGCAGGACACAAGGGGAATAAGGCAGAAAACATTAGCCAAATGTAAAACATAACTTCTAAAAAAGCTATAAAGAGGGGCTTCCCTGGTGGCGCAGTGGTTAAGACTCCGTCTGCCAACACAGGGGACATGCGTTCGAGCCCTGGTCCAGGAAGATCCCACATCCTGCGGAGCTACTGAGCACATGTGCCACAACTACTGAGCCTGCGCTCTAGGTCCCGCGAGCCACAACTACTGAAGCCCGCGTGTCACAGCTACTGAAGCCTGCACGCCTAGAGCCTGTGCTCCGCAACAAGAGAAGCCATTGCAATGAGAGGCCCTCCCACTGCAATGAAGAGTAGCCCCCGCTTGCCGCAACTAGAGAAAGCCTGCGCACAGCAACGAAGACCCAACACAGCCAAAAAGTAAATAAATAAAATAAATGTATAAATAAATAAATAAAAATTAAAAAGCTATCAAGAAAAAAATTATTCAAGCTCAACAGTCTGGGGAGGGTGGGCGGGAGGGAGATGAATGAGGGAAGGGATGTGGGAACAGATGTATATGTATGACTGATTCACTTTGTTATAAAGCAGAAACTAATAAAAAAAATAATAATAAATAAAAAATAAAAAAAAATAAAAAAATAAAAAATAAAAAAAAAGCTCAACAGTCAAGGGTTTTGGAGTTTTATAAAATAAGATGAGGGTACTGAAATATAAAGTCTTCAGAAACAATTTCTAGAAAAATAAGCATGATTTATTCTTATAGCTTTATTGTTTTACAAAAATTGTACATGCCCATTAGAGAAACTAATTAATCAATATAGAAAAAAAACTTAACTGTCACCCTAATCTCACTACCCAGAAATAACTACTATCAACATTTGGTGAACATCACTCCAGACATTTCTCAATACATTTATAAAAACAGACTGAGACAGTCGATTGGGATTGACATATATACACTAATATGTATAAAATAGATAAGTAATAAGAACCTGCTGTATAAATAAATAAATTAATTAATTAAAAAAAAAAAAAGACTGAGACAGGGACTTCCCTGGTGGTCCAGTGGCTAAGACTCCATGCTCCCAATGCAGGAGGCCTGGATTTGATCCCTGGTTAGGGAACTAGATCCAACATGCATGCCTCAACTAAAGACCCTGTGTGCTGCAACTAAGACCCGGAACAGCCAGATAAATAAATTAAAAAAAAAAAAAAAAAAAGACTGAAACATAGACTAACTTTAATAAAATGCTTTTTAAAAAATACAGAGTACTGAATATAATTTTATTTGACCTTACATACTATAGCTTTAGGTAAAAAACTCTTAACTGTCATTTAGGAACACACTGGGATTCACACATACATCTTTCTTTTTACGAAAACTGACTTCAAATATATTTGTACAAGCTGTTCAGATGGCTAGAGACTGAGAAAAGCCAGAAGTACTGTTGTAACAAAGACAGATCTCATTACAAAATTTCTTTGGCTTTTTTTTGGGTTTTCTTTTTTTTTTCTTTTTAATTTTAAAAAGGTCAAAATCCCAGGGTCTTGATATCCAACAGCTGGTTTCAGCAATGCAGAAATGGTTATTTATATTTCTCATCCCTGACTTCTATCCCTCTCACACAGCAGAAATGCAAAGCAATTCTGAAGTTTTGGTACTCTGAAGAATTTCAACAGAATTCTTTTTTTTTTTTCCCTTCCTTTTTAAAAAAATTTTTTTGGCTTCGCAGCACAGCCTATGGGATCTTAGTTCCCCAACCAGGAATCAAACCCATTCCCCCTGTAGTGGAAGCACGGAATCTTAACCACTGGACCACCAGGGAAGTCCGCAACAGAATTCTAACTCTAGACTTGTGTTCCCTGCAATCTATTTTCTTATCTGCAAAAAGGAAACTTCCTCAGATGATCCAAACAGCGCTTACAAGAGCCAGCTAGTTCTAAATGTCACATTGCAGGGAGGGGGAGGAGGCTAGACTATAGGATTTAGAACCTAGAAGAGTGTTTGGCACATAAAAGGTGTTCAAAAGATATTTGTTGAGGGCTTCCCTGGGGTGGCACAGTGGTTGAGAGTCCGCCTGCCGATGCAGGGGACACGGGTTCATGCCCCGGTCCGGGAGAATCCCACGTGCCACGGAGTGGCTGGGCCCGTGAGCCATGGCCGCTGAGCCTGCGCGTCCGGAGCCTGTGCCCCGCAACGGGAGAGGCCACAGCAGTGAGAGGCCCGCGTACCGCAAAAAAAAAAAAAAAAAAAAAAGATATTTGTTGGATGTAAGTAATTAGATTAATGTTAACAGTTACTTAGTCTACAGCACAGGCTTATACTTCTCCATAATTCCAATTCAGTCCTAATCCAGCCCCCAGGGAAGAGTTAAGAAGTCACTTTTTATCTACAGAAATCATGGAGTTCTGGTTTATTGGGGTCCCATTCTCCCTCAAGGGCCCAAGAATTGCAAAGGTGGTAATTAGATTTACTCCATCCTTGGTCAACTGCATCTTCTGATATATAATATGGTATTTTGTAACGATCTGAGAAGAGCTCTGGGCCAACACTGATTCTTATTCTTCCTTTGCACTGTAATTCTTTTACATTATTTTTTCTCTTTTTGGTCTGTTTTTTCCCACTGTTCCTTTTTTTTCATCTCAGAACAAGTAAACAGTGTGGTGACTCACCAAATTTATTAAGTTTACTGAGCTTTCAAATGGTGTTGAAAACAAAATTAAGAGGAAGTCAAGTCAAATAATCTGGCAGAAGAATGGAGACAGGGTCAGTACAAAATTAGTAATCCAAACTATGGTCTTGGAAACCATGAATGGAACTCAGTGCAGGCCTTTCCTGGGTTCAGGGAAACCGTGTCTAATATAATACAAATTACACTGTTGGCAGAACATCTCAGAATGTGTCAGAAGAGTCTCAGATAGCATCTGAAATGAACGAAGCTTTCTGAACAGGAAAGAAAATGGCTCACCCTCGCAAAAAAAAAAAAAAAAAAAAAATGAGTACCAAGAAAGGAAGTAAAGATATAACGTTCAAGAAGCAAGAGAAGAAATTAGTAAACAGGACACTTAAGACTGAGGTATTGCTGAAAACTGAGATCCTGAAGAATAGACAAAGAAAGTAGATTTAAATAAGGAAGAGGTTAAAATACATTTTCTTTTTTCCAGCTTGATGACAGAGAAAGGAGGGAGACATGGTGTTCTACAGAAGTAGCAGCATTAGATTAGTTTTTAAGAAATGACAGTGATGATAGGAAGAGTGTCGAGAATTAAGCACATTTCCTCTTCCCTCTCAACAAAATATCCTGGAGAAATTGGCAGCAATAATACAGCTTCTTGTTAAATGCAACATATACTCATTATCTGAAAAGGTCTAGAGCACAATATCCCCCAAGCAAATAGAAAATACAAGAGCAACCTGAGACAGAATTTCCTTGATTTGATAATGTCAGAGGGTTTCATACCAAAATCTGAAAATAATGGAGCTTCGACTTACTCTCTCTAGGGGCGGGTCCTTTGAACTGACTTCTGATAGGCAACAGTGCCATGTTTCCAATGAGTTTCGTGTCAGGGTCCATGAGGGAAGAGTGGTAAGCCTGTAGTGGCAAGCCAGGTAAGAACACAAAAGCAGAAAGAGAGCAAATGTCAGCAGGGCAAACAAGTACATTTCCCTAAAGGAAAAAAAGACTAACTTATCCAAGATTAGCTGGCTCATGAAAACTGACTATTAAATTTTGAGAAAATTTGAGGCAAGCTGGTTGCTGAACACAGCCATTATTAAAAATGAAATTATATAAATGTACAATTACATAAATTATATTAAAAACAAAGGTAATAAATACTTGAAATTTATTACTTCCTATTTAAAAAATTTATTTTTAATATGATCTTAAGCTTATTTATGTCTTTTGTATCTTTATGGTGGAAATACTATATAATGAGGTGCTAATGTGCATCTCTTCCAGTTCCACATTCAGTGACACCACATTGGTAACTGGTGGAGTATTTACACTATAGAAATAGGCAAACACTATATAAATCAGGGGTACCCAGCCCCCAGCTGTTGTTAAACCACAACCCAAGCACTGGCTCTTCAGCTCTGCCACTTGCTGGCTTTATGCCTTTTGACCAAGACATCACTTTTCTTCTCTTAGCCTATTTCCAAATTTGTAAAATGAAGAGATACATATTTGCTTTCAGTGGGTGGATGGGAGTTAAAGGAGGAGGGGGAAAATCATATTTATGAGAGCAATTTATAGGCTGATTTCTAGTTCTGCTTTTTACAAGATGTCTGGCTTTTTGTAAGACAACATGGGCCCCATTCATTTATACATTCATTCATTCATCAAAAGATTCCTAAGCACCTTCTGTGTGCAAGGCATGCGGATCCAATGGCATGCAAGGCCACTATGGGCTCTGTCCTTGAAGAATTTTCAGGTGAATGGAGA
Organism: Mesoplodon mirus; assembly: GCF_964341445.2. Classification (NCBI taxonomy): domain Eukaryota; kingdom Metazoa; phylum Chordata; class Mammalia; order Artiodactyla; family Ziphiidae; genus Mesoplodon; species Mesoplodon mirus. Next base: position 8,803,253 of record NC_138989.1, read on the forward strand.
AGACAGACATTAAGTCTGTCTTCTCAAGAGCACCCGGACAGGGGAAGTCCAGGTGCTCTATGTGCAACTGGAATGATGAGCACAAGGCTTTAATGTTCTGGTAAAATCTGGCTTTATCAAGATTTACTAGTGTGCAGCCTTGGGCAAGTTACTTAACTTCTCTGAGCCTCAGTTTCCTCCTCTGCAAAATGAGAAAACAATAACATATCTACTTGATAGAGTCACTGTGAGGATTAAATGGGATAATTTATATAAAGTGTGTAGCTCAGGGCCTGCCTGGAATACATCAGGAGTCAAATGGTGGCTATGAGGTCCATAAAAATACGTATCGATAACTATGGTTTGCTCCTTTTTATTACAGATATGCTTCATCAAAACAAGACTCTATCCTCTCCTTCACCAGCTATACTGTCTTGTTACCTATCTATTTCCTTCATGGCATTTGTCATTATCTGAAACAATCTCCCTTATTTTATTTGTATTTACATGCCTATTGTCGGTCTCCCCATTAGAATGTAAACTCCTTAAGAACAGTGATTTGTTGGCCTTATTCACTGCTGTCACAGTGCTTGGCATGCAGCAGGTGCTCAGTAATGTTTGTCCTATGAATAATCACATGTTATTGAACCTCTTTTTTCCTCATCTGCAAAATGGAGACCATGATGGTGATAAATCTACTCCAGAGGCTGGCTGTCAGAACTTAAGAGCAACCAAACCACCATCAATTTTTACTCCCACTCTGATGCACGCGAAAACAGAAACATCTGGAAACCGGGCGCGGACCTTGAGTCTGCTCTGAGAGCCCTAAACCCAGCGGCGCAGGGGTGGCCGCCACTACCCGGGTGACAGGGGAGGAGTCCGCGAAGTGGGGTCTCACAGATGACAAGCAGCTTAAGAGACCCGCCCCCAAAGGCGGAGGAGGAAGTGGGCCTGCAGGAAAAAAGGCAGGAGCCGGACACTAGACTTGAGATATGAAAAATTAAAAGGGTAGCCCTGGCCTTCGCGGCTCTAGTGAGGCTTTGGGAACCCTGCTGGAGTCGGAGAGAGGCAGAAAGGGCGAGAAAAGGGGTCGGGATTGGAGAGGAGAGGGCAGAAGAACTGAGGCAGTCTCCTCAGCACGTCCGGGATCTCTAGCCCACTTTGCCGCGCCCCGGTCCTCCAAGCCCGGTCTACAGCCCCGGGCCGCCCGAATCCTACAGGGGCCGGCCCGCTCCTCTCGCCTCTCCCCTTCTCAGGCCCCTGCTTTCTCTCTGCCCCCCTCGGCCCGCTTTTCTCAGCGCACCCACGACTTATCGCCACTTTCCCAAATCCCCGCCTTCTCTCAACACCCCCAGCTCGGCCCCTTTACCGGCATCTTGGAGGCGCCCGGGTTTCAACCCCGATGAGAAGGATCTGGCTAGAGCGCAGCGCTTCCGGTCTGGCAGCCCGGGCGGGGTAGGCGGAAGTGAGCCGGAAGGGGAGGGCGGGGGCACGGCGCCGCGCTTCCGGCCTTGCTGTTCGCGGCTAGCTGTTGCGGCTGCGCGGATATGAAGGGGCATCAGGGGGCGCCCGAGCCTTAGGCATGGGCTCTGAGTGTCGCGCATGCGTGAGGTGTGGGCAAAAATGGAGATGGACCTCGGGGTTACTGAATCCCAGTGATAAATCACCACCTCCTTTGTTTTTCCTTAAAGATCACCCTTTCAGTGCAGCATTCCTTGGGGCACACTATCTTAAATTCAGTCCCACTTCACTCCCCTCTTTTTCCTTAGTTCTGATTCTTTTTAGTTTACTTCTGTTTTGTCTCCCTCTCTCCATGTGAACGTCGACGAGGATTGTGTTTTGTTCACTGCTATATCCCTATGCCGATAACAGTGATGGTACATGGTAAGCATCAATAATACTTGCTGAGTGAAAGGATGAACTCAGTCCACTGATTTTAAAAACGGAGAAAGGATCACAGTGAGAAGGGATTTGTGTATTACTCTTGTGTGATTATGTGCTGCAATTCTTTGTGTAATGGTTGAGAAAATGGACCCTGGGTTTGAATACAGCTCCAAGATTTATTGGCTGTGTAACTCCGGGCAAGTTAACCTCTCTGTGCCTCAGTTCTTTGTCTGAAAATGGAGATAACAGTACTTACCTCAGTTTTCTGAGGATGAAACGAATTGCATGTAAAGTGCTTTGAAATTACACGCCCGGAACATACTAAAAGCTCAGGAATTCTTAACCTTTTACTCCTCCGGATAAAAGCCAAGGTCATTGCTGCTTCTGGCCATTTCTTCTGCCAGTGCCTCAAACTAGATTACTTTGTCCCATGTTCCCACAACTGATTTCTTATTTACATCTCTGGGCAAATTGCACCTTTTAGGGGGAGACTTATTTGACGGGCATGCAAAGTAGCCCCACAGTCACTCTCCATTTCATTACTGTTTTCTTCACATTCCTTATCAGAGGTTTCCTTGTTTATGGTTAGACTTAAGGGCCCAGCATATCATCATGATGACAGTAAGGTCGTGTTTGCCCTAGGCGGTCCCATCTTAGCCCCAGTGCCTGGCACCCACTAGTAAATTTGTCTGAAGAATCACGTCAGGCCCTCCTACAAGACAGTGAAATCCTTCAGGACTGGAACTGTCATATTCATCTTTTAAACTCCAGTGTCGAGAGGGGAAGGAAATGGAATCTGACCCTTCACCTCTTCCCCACAGGCACACACCAGACTCTCCAGAAGCTAAAGTAGGGAGGTATAGCTCAAGGAGTAATGAAGAGGGCGAATGAAAAGCTTGTCTTTTCTTTCTTCCCCTCTCACATGACAATAACATTTCTAAAATTTAGCAACACTGGGAGATCAGGGTGTTTTGTTTTTTTTTTAATAGAGGATTTTATTTAAATTTTTTAAATTTTTTTATTTTTGGGGGGTAGGCGGGCCTCTCACTGTTGTGGCCTCTCCCGTTGCGGAGCACAGGCTCCGGACGCGCAGGCTCAGCGGCCATGGCTCACGAGCCCAGCCGCTCCGTGGCATGTGGGATCCTCCCGGACCGGGGCACGAACCCGTGTCCCCTGCATCGGCAAGCGGACTCTCAACCACTGCGCCACCAGGGAAGCCCGATCAAGGTGTTATTGCCCTTTGCATACTCGAGGGCCACAGAAAAAGTCCCCGAGCAGCCCAGCACGTCCTCATGTTGTCCACTCATCATGTTCTCCTGAGTGCCCTGTGAGAATAGCTCACACCAGTGGACCATGGTGCAAATACCCAACTCCTGCCCCCAGCCTGGGCCGCTAGGCACAAGTTACCACTGATAGCTATGGCCCCTCACACTTTGCATCTTTAATGAAAATGGATCAAATTTGACACTGCAGGTGTACTTCTGCTATCTAGGCCAAGAATGATTAAAAATTTAACCCAAGTTACAGGTTTTCTACAAGGACTTAATCTGCAACTGCAGGAAGATCCAGCACCAATGGAGACCTGCTGTGAGGATTAAATGAAAGAGATTATGCAAAATGCTTCTGCTTAGCACAATGCCTGGCAGAACTCAATAAAAGAGATTCTGCTTTCCTTTAGTGGGTGCTAGAGAAGTTTCTGTTAACTGACTAGCCATTCCCCAGGGCCTATCACAAATGAATTTAGAAATACTGAAAATAAACAACTCAATGTGTCAAGAAGTTAAAAAGAAAAAATTATCTTTTGCATTTTTGTGTGCATTTGTTATTCAAGTAAAATACACATTTTTAAGTGCTCAGAGACTACAAATTACACTTAAAAAAAAAAAGTCACTGCCTACATTTGGACACTTGGGGAAATTTACTTATTCAAAACTTTGAAAAAAAAAAAATTGCCCTGGCTGAATATTTTAAATTCTGACTGGAAAACAAGAGTGTAATGAAAAGTTAGTACTATTTTCCTGTTTCTTTTATTTATATACATATATATCTTAAAACAGTTAATTTTCATTTTTAAATTACACAAATAATACACTTTCAATGTAGGAAAACTGGGAGATACAGGTAAGCAATGGTCTTATCTATATCCTTCCAGATTTTTTTTTCTTTGGACACATATATGTATATTTTGTTACAATAATTCCTGTCCCTCCAAAAAAACTTCAAAAATAACAAAAATCAAACAGTAAAACTAAAAGTAGACTGGTCTTAACTATATCACAGGTGCTAATTTATATTATATACACAAAGCTATCTACATTCATTTCAATTTCGACCTTTAAAATCTAAATTATGCTGTTCCAATAATACTAAAAGATGCCACTTTAAACAGCAGCAGTTTCAGAATAACTAAGAACTTGATTCAGGCATGTTCCTGATTGCTGATAAACAGTCAAGTATTATTTTTTTTCATTAAAATAAGTAGCTTTCTAGTATTCCATCTTTCGAAGAGAAGAAGGTTCTGCCAGTTCAGCCACAAGCTCCTCACACATTCAGTTACTTTTTAACGAACTCTTCATTCATTCTGGTGTTCTTGAAAATATTCGTCAAACACAGAAGATGACTCATCTTCATGTTCCTGACACAAAGGAAACACAAGATAGAAAATACATCCACTTCCCCTCAGTTGACCTAGTATATGCTTACATGTTTTTCAGGTAATGCTCTATAAGGAGCTAACACCCAGCATCAGCTCCAGGTGTTGCTCACAGTGATCGTTAATAATAACAAAAGGAATGACTGACAGAATGTTTCCAGACATGTGGTAAATTAAAGGGCTTATGTCTCATTTAGAAGTAAACTCTTCCTCGAGTTTACACTCACGCCGATTCTCAGCTAATGTGCTGTGACAGGGCCCCACTGACATACGTGAGGGCAGCCCGAGCCCCGTTGCATTTCACCTCCTCTTTCCATGTATGCCCAAGCTCTGAGTACAGAGAGCTTAACTCCATGGGATTATGCAGGAGGCCAGTGAGTGCTGGTAAACGTTTTTACCAAAAGGCAATAAACACCCCAAACCAGAAAGTACCTTCGGTTCTTTAAATTCCAAGTCTTCTCCATACTGAATGGCAAAATCAATATGCTGTAATACGATGTTCATGCTTTCTTCATCTGACTGATCGTAAGGCAAAAATCGAACCATGCTGTAGTCGTCAATCTACAAGTTGGGGATTTCGGAAAGGGTCATTCTGAAGTACAAAATACTTAATTTTCACATTATATTTGAGTTTTATAACCATTTACACTTCTGGTTAAAACCGTGTGTGTGTGTGTGTGTGTGTGTGTGTGTGTGTGTGTGTGTGTGTGTGTGTGTGTGTGTGTGTGTGTGTGTGTGTGTGTGTGTGTGTGTGTGTGTGTTTTGTGGGGAGGAGGGACAGACAGAGACAGAACAACAGCAAATCAATACTGATTTTTCTGGCCTCTGACCAACTAGAATACTTGCTGATTTGTTACTGAACCAGACACTGTTTCATAGGCATTTACCTGAACTCAACCACCACTAGAAATTCCAAAAGGCAAAGATAGTCTGAGCTCCCAAAACCGCTTGGAATAATAGACACGTCAGTTAACTTACTGGCTACTGCCAATAACTGCTTCTAAATTAAACTGCTGACCAGCCAGCCCACAGACTCCCACGCTCCTCCTTTGGCAAGGCAATAGGGTTGGACCATGTTTTCCAAAATGGTGGCCACTGAATGGATGCCAATACACACCTGACCAGGTCATTAAAAATAAAATCCAACAATTTCGAAAGCTTACCAGTCCACATATAGCGTGAGTCAATTTTTTGAATTTTTTGCTTCTTAAGTCGCTTGTAGGGTCATCTAATAAAGAATACATGTCTGGATCTAGAAACCTTTAAAAGTGAGAAAAGACTGATGAATAAAAAGGAAGAATAAATCAGGAAACTAGATTTATAGACTGACAGAACCTCACATCGAAATAAAGCTTAGAAGGTTCATCTCTGCAGCTGACATATGATGATATGGAAGAAGCAAACTCACTTCTCAATTTCCTTTTTAGCTTTCTTACTCAGCAGATCCATTTTCGTCATGATGTTAACTTGAGGAATTTCTAGAGAGATCATAGCACTCAGGGCTGATAAGATGCCAGAAATAAACTGAAGGAGGAAACAGAAAAGGGAAGATGAATCAACTGGTGCCAACAAAGTTCCCTGGTCTCCACATAAAACAGAGGCTCCTGCTCCTCTCTGAACAAAACTGGCCTAAGTAAAAGAAAGGCTAAAGTAAAGTAAAAGAAGACAGTCCACTAATCAGATTCCTGACCCCTGGTTTCCAAGGGTGAGGATAAGGAGGGAAAATGTAGATTTAATCCATGGTGATCACAAATCTCAATTTAGATGATACCTTTAATCTTTTCCATCAAATATTCCTTAGGGGCTACTAATGGGAAATAATGTTTGTTTTAGATAGTTCATAAACTAGACAAAACATCATCAGAAAAATAGACTTATATGAAGATACACATCTGCCTAATTTTTCTTGGTAAGTAGTTCCCCCAAATCTATACAGTATCACAATTTATCATTTGAGTTAAAAATACATTATTATAATAATTTAATATTACGGGATATTAAATAATTCTGGAGTATAGTTTGTGAAACATCCAGAAATCACGCAACAATTAAAGGAGACTGTCATCTGCTTGTACCCATGACTGAAAAATCGACAACAGATTTATCCTCGAACCTTGAACGACTCCACCATGAATTGAGAATCAACAAGAAAAACTCCACAGACTCGAAACTCCCACTGTTCTAGTTGCTGGACCAGCTGTTTCATCACAGGCAGGTGAGTGTACAATTCAATCTGACCTACATGAAGAACATTATGAGACTATTACAATCAGGATATATGTTAAATTACCAAATTACAGGAAAACAATTTTCTATAAGACAGCTGAGAAAAAAAAAAAAAAGGAAGTCAACCTCTGGTGGTAATATACTCAATTTTTAAGGGGTCTTACAGGCTCTTGAAGCAATCACAATACCTCGAGAATCCCAAGGAAACTATGCAGCTTTATGTAGAAAGTGAGGGTCTTCACACTTCCGTTTTTGCTGATCAAAAGTGAATGCTACAAAGGTGTGTTAGGTTTGGGAATCTTCATCAAGCTGTACACTTATGACCTCTGCACTATTCTGGGTGTGTGTATGTTCAGTTAAAAACAAAGGGGAGGGACTTCCCTGGTGGCACAGTGGTTAAGAATCTGCCTGCCAGTGGAGGGGACACGGGTTCGAGCCCTGGCCCGGGAAGATCCCACATGCCGCAGAGCAACTATGCCCGTGAACCACAACTACTGAGCCTGCACTCTAGAGCCCATGTGTCACAACTACTGAAGCCCGCACGCCTAGAGCCTGTGCTCCGCAACAAGAGAAGCCACCACAATGAGAAGCCTGAGCACCACAGGGAAGAGTAGCCCCCGCTCGCCGCAACTAGAGAAAGCCTGCATGCAGCAACGAGGACCCAATGCAGCCAAAAATAAATAAATAAATAAATTAATTAATTTTTTTTAAAAAGGGGAAAAAATGTGAGAGCCACAAACGATCAAAACTAGGTTAGGCTTAAGTCTTAAATTCATAATTTGGCTTGAGAAGTCGTGCGATCATCTGTCCCCTACCAGTCTCACCTCAGGACACTTCTCTTTGTTTACTGTGCTCCAGCCACAAGGGCCTTTTTGGTGCCTCAAACGCAGCTCATTCCTTCCTGCCTCAAGGCCTTCAGCATGCTGTGCCCTCTGCCTGCAGCACAGTCTCCCTCACCTCACCCTATGGTCTGGCTTACATGCTACTTGATGAGAAGCCTCCCCAACCTCTCCGTTGTGTGACGGTCTGTGCTACTCCTGTGGAGTGCCTGTCAGAAATATATTAAATAATCATTTGGGTGATTATTTATTTGTTTGTTTATTTATTTATTTATGGCTGCATTGGGTCTTTGTTGCTGTGCGCGGGCTTTCTCTAGTTGAGGCGAGCGGGGGCTACTCTTTGTTGTGGTGTGTGGACTTCTCATTGCGGTGGCTTCTCTTGTTGCAGAGCACGGGCTATAGGCACACGGGCTCAGTAGTTGTGGCACGTGGGCTCAGTATTTGTGGCTCGCAGGTTCTAGAGCACAGGCTCAGCAGTTGTGGCACATGGGTTTAGTTGCTCCGCGGCATGTGGGAGGGATCTTCCCGGACCAGGGATTGAACCCATGTCCCCTGCATTGGCAGCGGATTCTTAACCACTGTGCCACCAGGGAAATCCATTTGGGTGATTTTTGTTTATACTGCCTAGCACTCCCACTTGCCTGTGGGCTCCATGAGGGCAGAGACCATGGCTACCTTGCTTTCTAGGTATTTCCAGTGTACAAAATAAGCACTCAGTAAACTCAATGAATTAATATAAGCCAATGAGTAAGCGAGTTGTACCTTACCGCAGCAGGGTTTAGAGCTACGAATGCTCACTCTACTTTCTCCACTGAGGACAGAACGCGCACGACTTCAAGGAAAATGATACATTCAAATAGCTGACTTACCTGGACAGTCAAAAAGGATGTAGTCATCCTCCACATGGCCGAGACAGTCCTCTAGCCAATCGAAATTATTGGCAAAGTATTCCATGCAAAATACCAATCCTCCATTGGGACCGAACTGCAGAGTATTGTCCTCCATCACGTCATCCACCTCAATCAGTTCCCGGATGTCTGAAACCACAGAGAGGGCCCAGAATACAAGAGCATTATCCTCACTGGTGATAATTAACAATTATATAAAAACTCATATGCATGAAATTACTTCTGTACATGGTTATTCACTGTAGCAGTGTCCATGGTAACAAATTAAATACATTTTTGTACAGCCAGACAATGAAATCCTATCTAACCATAAAAAGGAGAAGCTCTTTAAGAACTGAGGTGATATAATCTTCCAGGTATACTGTTCACTGAAAAATGCAAGGTGCAGAACTCTGTGTTAGAATGCCATCATTTGTGTTTAAAAAAAAAAAAAGACAAAAAGACAAAAATTTACTATATATACAAATATCCATATTTTATTTTACATGCATAGACTATGGAAAGATACCCCAGAAACTAGCAACACTGGCTGCCTCAAGGGAGGGTAGCCACCTGCCAGGACATGGAGCTGGGAGGAAGACGGTTTCCTGCATACTTACTCTTCTGTACCCTTTGCAATTTGAACAATGTGAATCTACACCACCTATTCTTAAGCAAGTAAAACAAAACCATACCAAGAAAACCAATTACCGTTTCTTAATATCATCGCCCTAGGGAAGCTACTTAACCTCCCTGTGCCTCACTTTCCTTATGTATAAGAGTGAGGACAAATCATATATCCTGGGGTAGAAGGATGAGGACTGTATGAGATAATGTAGCTAAATCACCTACAGCAGGAGCTTAAACATTCTGGTATACACATGGTTCTCTTCTATTACAAATTTTTGGAAATCAGTACTCTTGTGTTCAAACCTACAATCTCAGTTCACTCACAGCCACATTTATATGGATAGTCTTCCTATGCACTTTCCCAGGGATAAACATCTGCTCAAAGTTAGGGCCTTCTAAAAGGATGACTCAAGGACACTAGTCAGTAAGGCACTTGGACCAGAAAGTGATGTGAACTTGGGGTGGGGGGACTTTTGTTGGCTGCCATGTGCATCCCGAAGCAGAGAAGGCTGGTCTGTAAGACAGACAAAAAGAGACAGAAAGCCAGCCTAGATTCCTGTTAGTTTTTATGTTTTGGGTTCTAGTCTCTCATAAAGCCTTACTTGCTCTTGGGTTTTGTGAGAAGTCCCCAATTCCTTCTAAAAAATCCTCCTTTTACATAGGCTAGCTTGAGTGCTCTCTGTTGGAAGCAACCAAATGATCCCAAAGCAATGAAATGCTTTTTCTCAAGCAAGATGACTGTTTCATACCTCTTCCTCTCTTTTCAACCTGCCTCCCTCACCCTACCCACACCCACTTCTAGCCACCCTCAGCTGATGACCACACATGACATTCACAGAAACCAGAAGTCAACAAAAGAGAATTTCCCACATTCCCACCACCAATAGTACATGGTGTCTTCCACCTTGGCTTCCTTCCGGCTACAATGGAAGAACCCCCCAACTCTTGGCAAAGGCAAAACCCTCCACCTGTTTGGGAGCCCCTCCCCTTTCTCACTCGCAGTCAACCTTGCAGTCATTGCCCCTCTCTGGTATCTTCAGTTTCTTTCTTTTTACTGAATCATTCTCTTCAGCATACAATTCTGTTCCAGTTACCATCTTCAACCTTAAAACCTCCCTTGACCCTCACATACCCCTCCAGTTATAGTCCCACTTCTTTGCTTCTTTCACAGCAAAACTTCCTCAGCAAGTCATCTCCGCTCAGCATCTACACGGCATCATCTCAGTTCACTCTTCAAACCACTCCAACCTGGTCTCCATCCCTACCATCCCATTGAAATCACCAAAGTCGCCAACACTTCCACATTCCCAAATCTCACAGACACTCCTCTGTCTTCTTGTACAACTTCCCAGCTGCATCTGACATAACCAGACACCAGCTCTTTTGTGAAACAGTCTCTTCTCCTGGCTTTTTAAAAATAATTTATTTACTTATTTATTTTTGGCTGTGTTGGGTCTTCGTTGCTGCATGCAGGCTTTCTCTACTTGTGGTAACCGGGGGCTACTCTTCATTGCGGTGCGCAGGCTTCTCATTGCAGTGGCTTCTCTTGTTGCGGAGCACGGGCTCTAGAGTGCAGGCTCAGTAGTTGTGGCGCACAAGCTCAGTTGCTCCACAGCATGTGGGATCTTCCTGGACCAGGGTTCGAACCCGTGTCCCCTGCACTGGCAGGCGGATTCTTAACCACTGCGCCACCAGGGAAGTCCCCTCCTGGCTTCTTTGACGCTACATTTTCCTGACTTTTTTCCTACCTCACTGACCCCACCTCCTCTACCAGACCCCTGAAGATGAGACGCCTTCAAGGCTTGGTCTTGGCTCCTTTTCTCTAATCATACTCCCTCCCAATGTGATCTCATCCAGTTCTGTGTCTTTATGTTCTAACTATACGCTGTTGACCCTCAAATTTACACCTCCAGGCCAGACCTCGTCCTGAATCCCAGAATATTACAACCGAATGTCTTTTTTTTTTTAATTAATTAATTAATTATGTTTGGCTGCGTTGAGTCTTCGTTGCTGCCCACAGGTTTTCTCTAGTTGTGGAGAGCAGGGACTACTCTTCATTGCGGTGCGTGGGCTTCTCATTGTGGAGGCTTCTCTTTGTTGCGGAGCACGGGCTCTAGGCTTGTGGGCTTCAGTAGTTGCAGCATGCAGGCTCAGTAGTTGTGGCGCAGGGGTTTAGTTGTTCCACGGTATGTGGGATCTTCCCAGACCAGGGCTCGAACCCGTGTCCCTTGCATTGGCAGGCGGATTCCCAACCACTGCGCCACCAGGGAAGTCCCCGAATGCCTTCTTGGTATCACCTCTTAGATAGCTATCAGACATCTCAAACTTAGCAAGTGCAAAGAGAACTGCCTCAAACTTAAACCAATTTGTCTTCCTCCTCAGTAAACAATATCATGCACTCAACAGCTCAAGTCAGAAACCTAAGAGTGACCCTTGATCTCTCCCTTTCCTACACGCTTCTAGTTCAATCTCCCACAAAATGTTGCTAATTCTACTTGCAAAATATATACCATATCTGTCTGCTCCTTTGTATCTCCACCATGACCACCCTAGTCCAAGCCACCTAGACAACTGTAATAGCCTCACTGCTGGTCCCTGCTTCGACTCTTGACCCTCTAGAGTCCATTTTTCATCTGAGAGCCAGTTATTTCTAAAAACATAAATCAGGGACTTCCCTGGTGGCACAGTGGTTAAGACTTCACGCTCCCAATGCAGGGGGCCCGGGTTTGATCCCTGGTCCGGGAACTAGATCCCACATGCATGCTGCAAGTGAGAGTTTGCATGCCACAACTAAGGAGCCAGCAAACCACAACTAAGGAGCCCTCAAGCTGCAACTAAGGAAGGAGCTCACAAGCCGCAACTAAGGAGCCCGCCTGCCGCAACTAAGACTCGCCACGACCAAATAAATAAATATTAAAAAAACGAACAACCCCTCCACCAAAAAAAAAAACCCAAAAGAAAACCACAAATCAGATGTCAATCCTCTCCCCCTGCTGGAAACCCTCTAATGGCATTCCACTGTTGAAAGGTGCTATAAGTTGAGGATTTTTTTTGGCGGGGGGTGGCTGTGCCGCACACAGCTTGCGGCATCTTAGTTCCCCGACCAGGGATCGAACCCATGCCCCCTGCAATGGAAGCGCGGAGTCCTAAGCACTGGACTGCCAGCGAAGTCCCTTATAAATTGAGTATTTGTGTGCCTCTAAAACTCGTATGTTGAAAACCTAATGCCCAGGATGATGATATTAGTGGGTGGGGCTTTGGGGAGGTGAATGGGATTAGTGCTTTCATAAAAGAGGTCCCATAGAGCTCCCTCTCCCCCTTCCATCATGTGAGGACACAGTGAGAAGTCAGCAGTCTACAACTGGGAAGAGGGCCTTCGCCAAAATCTGACCATGCTGGCAGCACCCTAATCTTGGACTTCCAGCCTCCAGAACTGTGAGAAATCCATTTCTGTTGTTTATAAGCCACCCAGTCTGGTATTTTGTTACAGCGGCCCAAACAGGCTAAACAGGGTAAAAAACAGGAAAAACCCCATACTTCTCATGTCCTACTAGCTCCTACCCGTCTCTTTCCTTCATTCCTTATGCCCCAGCTCATCATCATCTTTGCTTTTTCTGGAACACACCAAGCCCTTTCCCATCTCTCCCTTATATAGTGACCTTGATATTCTTCCATCTTGGAAAGCCTTTCGCCAACTTGGTGAGCACATTACCATCTTCAGGTCTAGGCCCAAATAGCTTCTTCTCAGAGCCGTCATCCCTAAAGCAACCTCCCCCACTTATTCCTTCTCATCAGCCTAAAGCAGTCCTTACCACAATCTGTAACATGTTTATCATTTTGCTTATCTCCCTTGCTAAAAGGTCCACAAAGGTACGGATAGTATCTGTCTTGTCCTCTGCTATAACCCTGGTGCCTGGCATAAAGTAGGTGTTCAACAGACAACTGAATGAATTAAATTAAAAGACAAAACAAAACATTTAGGTTGTTCACTTATAGTATGATCGGCAAGAAAACAGGTTTACCAAACATGATCAAACATGAAAGAAACAAAAGAGAAAGGTGGTGAGGGAAGAGTCTACTAACTTTTAATTCTTACATCAGAGACTAAGAAAGGATACTGTCACATACGTCAACAGGAGCTGATGTCACCAAATGACATTCAGCCTCGTGTTGTCCACCACGAAACCAGGGGACCAGACTGTATTAATTTTCAGCTTCTGTGTTGAGCAGTCAGTGCTCACTGCCTCCCTACTCCCCTATTTTTCCTGAAGGAGGGGGAAGGCTCTGCTCAGGACTTACCAGCCATCACGGAGTAGTTGAAATGTTCTGCGGCAGGATCTAGGTTCACAACTTGGACAGACCGATTGAGGGCTTCACAGTGCTGGGCGATGGTGGTACAATAGGTGCTCTGTGATGTCACAAGGCATGAGGGGTTACAGCAATAAGCAGTGCAGTGCTTACCCCCTACACCTCCAGAAGGACTCTCCACACCCCTTGGGCAGTGTCTGCTAAGGCGAAGACTGTTCCTTCATTGACCAAGAAGTTGACTGAAAGGAGGGAAAAGGCACTGGGCTGGGAGCCAGGACACCTGACTGGGCTGCAGATCCAGACCTGGCTCGGACTCACGGGTAACTCTGGGGAGGGTGCTTTTTCCAATCTGTCCCTCAATTTTCTTGTCTCTAACTGGAATGGCCTCCATGATCACCAAGGCTCCTTACTGCTCTAACATGCAACAAGTGGAATTTAAAGGGAAGATTTCTGATTACACAGTGCAGCACCTGACACAAGGTGTCTCCACTAGGATTGGTACAGTTCAAACAAAGCTTTAGGTGGGGTGGTCAGGGACGATGTCTCTGAGAAGGGAATATCTGAGCTGAGAGACAGCAGTGTGCTTGCCAAGCCGGGGGAGTAACATTCCAAGATGAGAGAATATCAGGCCAGTAAATAGCCTGGAAGTGCACTATCAGTTTACAACTTTGGGTTTAGAAAACTTTTTATCCCTCATGTACTACGTTAAAATCGCTAGGCTACTTGTCTGTCTCTCCCACCCTCTATTTAAAGGCAGGGATGTGGGAACTTTCCTGGCGGTCCAGTGGCTAAGACTCCATACTCCCAATGCAGGGGGTCCGGGTTCAATCCCTGGTCAGGGAACTAGATCTCACAGGTAGCAACTAAGAGCCCGCATGCTGCAACTAAAGATCCCACTCGCCTCAACGAAGATCCCATGTGCTGCAACTAAGACCTGGCGCAGCCAAATAAATACTTTTTTAAAAAATAAAAGATAAAAAAATAAAGGCAGGAATGTGTTGGGAGTTCCCTGGCGGTCCAGTGGTTAGGATTTGGCGCCTTCACTGCCAGGGCCCAGGTTTGATCCCTGGTCAGGGAACTAAGATCCAGCAAATCATACGGCGAGGCCATAAAGTAAGTAAGTAAATAAATAAAGGCAGCGATGTGTGTTATTCAGTTGTATATGCCCAGGGACTATAACAGTACCTGGTACATAATAAATGCTTGATAATTATTTCTAATTGACTCATATGTTTGAATAAACTCCACAAGTGCACAGGATTTTTTTTGTGTGTGTTTTAGTCACTACACAATCCCCAGGGCCCAGAACAATGCCTGGCACAAAGAACATGCCCAGTGAGTATCTCTGGTAGCAGGCATCAAAAGTTTATAGAAAGATACTTATCTAACACAATCAGTCTGAAAATTAATCTAGAATATAGAAATAACCTCTATCATGCTTTTTTTTTTTTTATCATGCTTTTATCTTTCTCCTCAGTGACTTTACACACACTGTTCTCTCTGCCTAGGAGGTCCTCTCTATACATCACACTGTGTTGTAAGTAACTAGTCACCTGTAAGTATTCCCAAATAGGCTACTGGCTTCGGGTGAGCAAGGGCCATATCATAGTCACATGTGTATCTCCTGCACCCAGAATAGGCCAAGCATCAGAGCAACGTGTTTCTCAATTTAAAAACTGAAGCCACACAACACCTCCACAGGCTCCAGTGTTTCCCACACTCCTGTTACTTGATAAATATCGTCACAATTTCTACCATATTTGAGTGCCCCTAACAAGATTCCCTTAATAGTTGTTTACAAGAAAAAACTGTATCTCTAACCAGAAAACCAGTTATACTTGCCATAACGTGAAGGTAACCATAAAATTATATACAACTTTAACAAAATTCTTTCAGTTCTAGCTAAATATAATTGCCTGTCAAAACCTCTGAGTCTAAGATCTGCTCTCCAAAAAGACTTGAGAATTAAAGAAGTGTTGAAGATACGCTAGCACCAAACTGATTATTTCACCTCAATGCAAACTGAAAGAAAACTGAAAAGGGAGCAACTTTCTCAATACACGATTCAATGTTCATTAATGTCAGGCCCATGTACCTCCTAAAGTCTCCTCAAATTCCAGAAGTCCACGTCTCAATCTCTGAGAAGCAGTGATTAACGAGACCCCACTTTAACCTCCTGGGTTAAAGACAGGGGACAAATTCTGGAGTTAGACAAAACTAGATTCAAATTCCAGCCATCATTTACTAGCTGTGTGACCCTGAGTAAAAACTTAAACTTTCTGTGTCTCATTTTCCTTACCGGCAAAATGGGAGTAACAGGACTTAACTCACAGGGTTGTTAAGGAAATAAGTTTTTTTTTCCTTAACAGGAAAGGATCTGGGGCTTAAGTACGCAATACCTGGGGCAGTATCTGGGGCTTAAGTACGCAATAAGTATTAGCAACTATCATCAATCTCCTTTCAAAACAACAACAAAAGGGACACTGAAGCCCAGGCTGCAGAAGCGAGCTGCCCAGGGTCTCAAGGTCCCCAATACACACAACCGCCAGCCCCTCCCTCAGGACCTGAACCTCCCGGCCTCCCACAAAAACTTCGACATTTCTCTCCTTCTCCCGCCAAAGCCTCACCTTCCCGCTGCCTGCGGGGCCCATGACCAGCTGCGCATACCGAGGCATGCTTGCTCCCCCTGTTCCTGACACCTCCCGCCGCCGAGACTCAGAGCGCCACCACGACACTCCCTTCAGCCTTCGCGCGACGCCCACTGAGTTCCCGGAACACGACTACAAACCAATCGCAGTCCAAATTCCTTTTGCGGCTTCAGTTCGGCCGCGCCTCTGACTACGGGGTGTCCCGAAGGCCAAATCCTATGTGAAACGCGTTTTGCGAAAAGCCCGGGGAGGGTGTGCGCGTGCGCAGAAGTAGTTGGCTGAAAAAGACGGTTGGGATTCTGGCGAGGTCTGGTTGCCTTGGTGATAACGGACAACCGTAACACTCTGCATCCCTCAGCCGCGTGCTTTGGTCCTTTATTTGCGTACTGATGTTTGACCTATATGGTGACCCTCGAGATTTACAAATTTGCAGAGGATCTGGATACTGAGGTGGAAAGCACCTTCCGTTTTAGAGGGAAGGTATACTTCCTTTCCGTGACGCATCCCTTCCACAAAAAGATGCAAACGTACAAACGCTCAATCAACTAAAGGACTCCCGCCCCTCCCCCAACTTAACTCCAGGATCGTGGATCTGCCCTCCTCGCTCTCCCGAAGCTGTTCGGGCAGTGTCCGGACTTCATCGGAGGGGGCTAGAATCCGGCGTCTGCCTCTTCACCCCCAGTATCGCCCTGCCTGAGGCACGCGTGCTGACAGGGGAGGGGAAAGGGGAAAGCTTCTCGCGCACATAGCTCGCGGTCAGGGCACCCGGGAGGAGATGCCCGGCCAGGGTCCAGTGTCCGAGTGGACGGAGTGCAGTTCTTCCACAGAGCCGCCCACAGTGGCCAGGGCCGAGGGTGGCGGCGGCGGGTGAGGCTGCGGGGCCCTGAGGGGTTTGGGAAGATGGCGATCAGCCCCGGGTCGTGATCCCCGGGTAGAGGAGGGGGTAGGAGCAGGCTGCTCCAGTAGACTGGTCCCCAATGTACTGAAGTGAGAGGAAGAGAGAAGCTTTGTTGTGGCTGCGATGGGAAATATGGAAGCCGACTCAGTTTAGGGGAAGGGCTTCTGAGGGAAGCTTAGGAGGAGGGTTGGTGCAATGACTGACTAAACGCGGTGACTGCGACAGTCGCCTGGGTGCCTCTTCTGCCCGAGGGGGCGCTACGAAACCTGCTGGACATTTTGCGGTCTGGTCAACGTACTTCTACAAAAAAGGGGTTGGCGGGGTGGGGTTGGGGGGTTGGGGGGCACCAAGGGAACAGAGGTTCAAAGAAGCGCTTCCAAGTCAAATCATTTCCCTGTGTGTGACATTAGCCACCTTTATGTCAAATTGGGATTCATAATCTGTAATGAGACAGATGACTCTGAATCTTAGAGACACCTTGATTTTAACATTTTCTTCACCCAGTAGTTCCTATTTCATTTTGAGCAGGCTTTTACTATTATTTCCTGGATGCTGAAGACAATTAGTTGCTGAAGTTACTGCTGGGGGCAGTATCTCCTCATCCCTTGCATGAGTTATTCCCTAAAAGTGAGAATTGCCCGGTGTTCCTCTCAAGCACACTGTCATGGCTCCTGCTGCACCCATGGCCATCTTTAAAAAAAAAAAAAAATGTATTTGTGGATTGAGGACTTCTAAAGATAGGATGGGGTTGTGTGTTTCTTTGCTGTTCGTCACAGCGCTTGGCAAAGTTCTGGATCCCAGTATCTCAGGGGATCAATGAATTCCTGGTCATTGAATAAATTGCAGGAAGAGGAAAAAGGGAGTGTTTGTCAATTTGAGAAAAGAAAAAATGAACTTGTACAAAATTAGAAACATTCCAGACCAACTTATCAGTTCCAGTTCACCTTAAATTACATACAATAAATTACTTTATTAAAAATAAGGAAGAAAATATCATGGATAGCACAGAAGCCCAGACAACTTTATTGAGCTCGGTGTAGGAATTAGATTAGGTGGCTATAAAAGTAAAGCCAAATCTGGCTTAAAGTAAATCCTTTACAGAATGGTAAAAATCTCAGATAACCCACTCTGAAGAAGCCTGGAGTCATTAGGATATAACCAGAATTACAGGAGAAGATTTGCAAGACATTATTATCTGATGGAAACATGAAAAGTAAAAAGCATCTGCAATACTGTCCTTTTTTCATTTAAAATGCTTTCTTTAATGCTTATAAAGCCGTCAATTATTACATATTATTTACATCTCTTTTTTTTTTAAACAGATCAGCTGGATATCCTTATTACCAGAATTCCAAAGGTATTGGTGAGTAGAGCGTATAAAGAAGATAATATGTATCAATAATATGGCTCAGAGAAGCCAGTTTTGCTATAACTACTCACACAATGGAATTTTAAAAAGTCTTCATTAGCATCCTTGGTAAACTCTTTAAGATTTTCAAACAACAATCCAGCAGGTTCTTTGTCTCCTGTTAAGATATCTCACATCAAACGAGTACTTCAAAATTGCAGTGAATCTGAAAAGAACTGTGTTTATAACTGATGTTGGTTGAAAAGGACAGAACACAACCTGGGGTTTATACACAGGTTGAAGGAAAAAATTCTAAATTGTTCAACTTCAAAGAACATAAAATATTTCTCAGTGCTGCTATTTTCCTCTCACTTGAAGTAAAGGATAGAGCTGCTGGAGGTAAGAGGTTAAGACAGGCCCCCAAGACCTCTCACTAGTTTTTTGAGGGGAGCAATTTCAATTCAATGATATATAAACCTGAATTCACTTTGCTTTTCCTTGGAAAATTTATAGTCCTTACAGTTACCTAGGAAAAACACACACATATCTGCGTGTATATATATATATATATATATATATCACTATTTATTTTATATACATGTGATTGTTTTAGAATGGAATTGCTGAATCATATGGCAATTGCTTGCTTTTTTTGAGGAACCACCATACTATTTCCACAGCAGCTGCATCATTTTATTCAATATATTCCCACCAGCAGTGCGCAGGCGTCCAATTTTTCCACATCCCAGCTAACACTTGTTTTCTGTTTTTTTGATGATAGTCATCCTTATGGGTATGAACTGATACCTCATTGTGATTTTGATTTGCATTCCCCTAATCATTAGTGGTAGTGAGCATCTTTTCATGTGTTTATTAGCCATTTGTAGATCTTCTTTGAAGACATCCAAAGTCTATTCAAGCCCTTTGCCGATTTTCAGTTGGGTTGTTTGTTGCGTTTAACTATTATTATTATTATTTTATTTTATTTTTTTAGAAGATGAAACCACCTTGATGGCAGTGTCTCTTTTTAAAAAAATTATTAATTAACTTATTTATTTATGGCTGTGCTGGGTCTTTGTCGCTGCACGTGGGCTTTCTCTAGTTGCGGCGGGCGGGGGCTACTCTTTCCTGCCATGCATGGGTTTCTCTGCGATGGCTTCTCTTGTTGCAGAGCATGTGGAATCTTCCCGGACCAGGGATTGAACCCGGGTCCCCTGCATTGGCAGGCAGATTCTTAACCACTGCGCCACCAGGGAAGTCCCTAAAGCTCTTCATTTTAACACTGCCTCATTAAAGGGATAAAATGTGTGTTATTCTATCTTGAGTCTAATGCAGAATAGAATTTCGAAACTATATACTGAAGGCAAATGAATAAAATATTTTTGAAAATCTTTAAAGCACAAATCCTGCATGTATATTCCTGTTTAGTATGGTCTGACATACAATAAACTAAAGAAATAAGTTACTGTCAACATTTTGCATCTCAGCTAAGTTCAAAATAATTTTGTCCATATGTAATGATTATATATCATTATATATAGTAAATATTTATAAATATCTTAGATTTTTGTGTGCTCTAAAAGCAAATGGCATATTATAATGTCTCTTCAGATTTAACAGTCTGACTCATACTGGTATTCCAGGATAATCAATGACACATGTAAATAGATGGATCTTAATAATTAATTTGTTAAACTGATCTTTGCTCATGAAATTCACATAATAATGTCCTTGTCTACAGATAGATTCAAAGATGGACCCAAAATGAACTCACACATAACCAAGCTGCAAGAGTTATGGAAAACGCCTCAAGTTCAAACAATTCACATCCCTAAGTCAATGACAGAGACATCCTTTCTAAAGGTATGCTAACCAAATACCAATACTTTATTTAAATACCAATAGTCTTTGTATTCAGAGATGAACTTTTTATTGAAGATAAGCTAGTTAGAGGGTAAGGCACTGTGGAAGACAAGTACACCCAGCACATTGTCTAGGAGTCCATAAGTATCTGCTGGGTAAACTCATGAGTGAATGCAAGGATTTTATCATTATAGATTCCCTATCATAAGAGTTCTTTCAGGGTTTTATGATACTTTGGATCTAATATACCTTTACTCAGGAAGCTCAGTGCCAAGCACAAAGATGCTTGAGGAAAGTTCCACTCTAGAGACAGAAACCCAACCTCATAAAGATTTTGCTCAAGGACTACAAAATTAAAAGCAAGTAAGTAAAGAAAATGGCAATAAACACTTCATAATTGTTGACCTGTATTACCCATTAAAGATCATAGCTGGCAGAAGTACCCTCTCTAGAGCAATGTAAATTCGGGTTACTAAAGATCTGTGCAAACTGATAAGTTATTTCTGACCAACATTTAAAATTTTCTCTGTATTTATTATCTATTCAGTTCAGTAAATCTCGTGTTTGTATGTATATACACATGCATATATAATGGAGTCCTGCATTTTAGGTGAGCGTTAATTTCTAAAATGAGCAAGTACAGTGAAAATCTTAGTCAAAATTACTTATATGACTGGGACTTCCCTGGTGGTCCAGTGATTAAGATGCCACACTTCCACTGCAGGGGGCACGGGTTTGATCCCAGGTCAGGAACTAAGATCCCACATGCCGCTAGGCACGGCCAAAAAAAAATTACTTATATGAGAGACCAACAGACTACCCTCAGTCTGTCCAACACGGAGAGTTATTCTTCTGGTGCTAGAAAAGACTGTTTCTAAGACTAGAGTAATTGTGTTGCTTTTAGGTACCACTTTTGAGGTACCACCTCAAACATCATATTCAGAAGGCAAGATGCCTACACTCACTGAGAGGCACATGGGAACTAAGATTCATTGACAGACAGCAGATTCACACTTTCCTTATTCTTCTAGGGCAGTGTTTCTCAAACCCAATGGGCATCTGAATCACTTGAGTGGAAATGGCAAACAGAGTCACTTGTACTGTTTAAATGGCCATATCTTTCTCTCTTAGTTTTTTGGCCAAATGAACATTCTGTCCTTTCAGATATGGAATATTGCCAACCTCTGTTCTACAGTGCAGCCTATAAATCTTGTTTTGTCTTCTAGCATCCAGACCTCACCTTAGGCCAGAAGCGTTACCTGTGCAGCATTGCTAAGATCTATAATGCAAACTATCTGAGGATGTTAATGAAGAGGCAGTACACGCATGTGACCCAGCACAGCTCACAAAAACCAGGCAGGTGCACCTCCAGGTAGTTTCTCACTAGTTCTCACACGAAACAAGAGGGTGTTCTAACAGAGGTGATTTGTGTGACAGGTGTCCTCACTCATCACAGGAACCACTGCAGTTCTCGTTACTCACATAAGCAGCATCACCCCTGCACTACATGGCGACACCAGCTGGAGAGAGAGGACTCGGGGCCTTCTAACATTGCAGCTGCATCTGCACCTGAGATGATCATACAGCATTCCCTTTGGCGACCAGTGAGAAACAAAGAAGGGTTTGTTTCCTACTCTTTAAGAGAAAAATGTACCCCTCAATTTTATTTGAGCTAAATGACATTAAATCTTGTGTTCCCCAATATGTTCACTTTGTTAAATTCAGAATAGGTTGGACAAAAAGCACAAAAGAATGCTATCTTATAGTCTCTTTACTGAGCTGACTGGGATATGCTACTGTTTTTAGAACTTTATGGAATTGTAAAAATTTCGATCAGCTAAAGATATGGAAGACTGCCCTTTTAAATGATTCCCACTCAAACTTAAAATACAAACACTTCTAAAAGGAGAAGCATATGGTGGCTTATGCACAGGGGAATACTATAAACAAAAAAGGAAAAAGGAAAAAAAGAGATTAAGATGCCCAATTATTCAACCTGCGCTACAATCATTAGCTTTGCATCTCAGGGTTAGTATGTCACAGGAGAATTCAGGGTCTGAAAGGGTCTCTTTGGTGATGTCGGCAGCTTAATAAAAAGAATTTATATGGTCTTCCGCATGCATTTGGTAGCTGTTCACTGTGCTGGTTCCAATTAAGTTGCTTCTCTTTCTTACAGTTTAAAAACTGGATATGCATCTAAAACAAGATGTAAGTCACTGAAGATTTTGGGAAAACCAGGCAGACTGTTCATGCAGTCAGGTAAATGTGGAATTCTTAATATATGCATTTTTAAAGATGTCATGCTAAAAAATATTAAACCCAATACAGTTCCATTTCTATTAGAGAAGACATTAAAAAAATTTAGAATGTGACTTGCTTATATTGCTCCAAACAAAACTAAACATGAAATCGATTTCTGCTTTCATTTAAAAAAACACACTGCTCAGGGACTCCTGCATGCAGGATCTTATTTCCCTGATCACGGATCGAACTCATTCCCCCTGCAGTGGAAGTGGGGAGTCTTAACCACTGGACCACCAGGGAAGTCCCCAGACAGCAATATTTTGTATAGAATCAAATAGTTAACAAAGGGCTATATCACCTATACCATTTTGTTTAATATTCAAACCAGTGGAAACAAACCAATTATTATTATCAAAATTTTACAGAGCAACTCAGACAAATCCACATTTGGGAAGGATCAGCATAAAGGATCCTTCTACCACAAGTACAGAATATCACAAAATGAAAAAGGCAAGAGAAAGACTGAATGCTCAGAAATATTCCTCAGAATATCGATAAAGTGTAAAGGATTAAGTGGAAGTTAAATAATTTCCTAGTTACTACCACAGTGAGTAGGGAAGTTGGTAGAAAACTGAACCCATATCCCACTGCTGTATGACAGCACCACTCAGCTCTGCTCTAAGTACCGTACCATATGCCTGTCCAAGAAATGAGGGAAATGGCAGGGGAGAAGGTAAGTCTGGTTCCAAAAAGAACGGCTGGAGGCAACCACAGATAGAGGAGAAGTCCCCATGGTCCCCCAAGAGAAAAGAAATGAGAAGGAACTTAAGGAAAACAGAGAATACTGAAGCTATAACTTCCCCCAGTCAAAAGATTTTGAAAAGCAATGGGAAAATAGGACTTAGTAACAGAGAATTTGCTATACAATAACTTGGTTAGAATACAGTACTGGGCATCTTATTTTTAAAAATAAGAGATTTAGGGGGAGAGGGAGATAATTAAATTTTGAAAATTGCAATTTGTTTTTGCCAAAGGCTTATTAAAAAAGTAGGTCATTTTGAAGGTTGTTCTTGTACACAAATCTCAATTTTCAGGATGAAATACTTTATTTCCAAAACAGACATTATAAACTCTTATTTTTTCCTTCAGTTTCTACAAATGATTCTGAATCGTACATGAATGAAGAAAAAAAGGAAGACGATTTGCTAAATAAGTGTATGCAATCAATGTCAATTGAAGAACAGGGAGAACATCTGATGCTAACTTGACAATCTTGAGTATTGGTGATGTGCCAAAGGTGGGGGGAAGGGATTGTGAATTGTGTCCTCTCTCTACATTCAGTATTGTTATTCACCACTAAGTCATTAAGTAATTTTAGTTTGTTCAGAAACTTTTACTACCATGTAAATGGTTTGATGTATAGTTCCATGTACCAATGATATTTTGTGTAATAAAATTTGTGTGAAATATATGCGTGTAGTCCTAGCTAGATACAATTAAAATTTTTCTTGTCACCTAAAACTGAATTATTCTTCTTTAAATCTGACAAATACATTGTATAATTCTTTTTCTGTTTACAATAAGTCCTAAAATAGCAACATTAGAATATCCTGGAAATATTTTTCAGATCAGGCTGAGGAAAACTCTTAATATCCTGATATAGAATAGCATGATAGAGGTAACATCCTGGCTTGCTCAATAAATATTATCTGCTTGAACACAAGTTAAAAATGGAAATATCAATTTGCCCTATCTTATGAAAATTGCGACTTGGACTCTCAAACTAGATTTAAGTTGGGAATAGTTGTATTAATGAAAGGATTGTTCACATTACATTTTTGCTCTAGTGTGCTTGCCTTCTAAATGTTTTAGAACATTAGTGTTTTAAAATTTTATTTTTTTAAATTTTAACTTTCTTTTGAGGTATAGTTGATATACAATATTATGTAAGTTGCAGGTGTACAACATAGTGATTCACAATTTTTAAAGGTTATACTCCATTTATAGTTATTGTAAAATATTGGCTATATTCTTTGTGATGTATAATATATCCTCGTAGCTTATTTATTTATACATAATAGTTTGTATCTCTTGATCCTCTACCCTATCTTGCCTCTCCCCACTTCCCTCTCCCCACTGGTAACCACTAGTTTGTTCTCTACATCTGTTTTCTTTTTGTTATATTCACTAGTTTATTTTTTAGATTCCACATATAAGTGATATCATACAGTAATTTGTCTTGCTCTATCTGACTTACTTCACTTAGCATAATGCCCTCCAAGTCCATCCATATTGTTGCAAATGGCAAAAGTTCACTCTTTTTTATGGCTGAGTAATATTACACTGTGTATGTACGTATGTATGTATGTGTGTATATACACACACACACATACACACCACATCTTCTTTATCCACTCTTCTGTTGATGGACCCTAAGGTTGTTTTCATATCTTGGCAATTGTAAATAATGTTGCTATGAACACTGGAGTGCACGTATCTTTTCAAATTAAATAGTAGTGTTAAAAAAAATTTTTTTTGTTGTTAAAACATGAAGAATAGTGCACTTAAAAGCAACAGTCTGAAGAATCACTGATGATTTACTATGTCAATATGGTATTCTATTTAGTTAATAAAATCTGAGTCCAACATTAACACCTAGAACGTTTTAAGAAAGAGCTCTGAAAGGTCATCTCATCTACCTTATCACTGTAACACTTGCCTGCAGTTTCATTTGGCCTCTTATTTTCATAATTTTTAAAAATTAAAATAGTTTATCAAGAAAGTATAAATGAAAGGTAACTGTTTATTACTGGAGAAGAGAAGAATGTATACAAGAAAATCTAGATTCTTTCTCCTCATGCACTACTTTGGTAGTAAAGTTCCAAATATCAACTATGAAGATATTTACAAGGATAAATTTTTCTTAACATGTGACCATTTACTGTGTGGTGGATGTTGTTTCATAGAAATCATATACTTAAACTAAATATAATCTTATAGTTTACAAGAAGCTTAGAACATTGTATTAACAGAAGACGAGATTACATTTTACTGCAAAATATTATAAAAGTGATACAATTTTGTGGCTCTTAAACATTTAATTACTTGAGTTGAGCAGGGGAATGAAAAAAAAAAAAAAAGCCCAACAGAAACATCATCAGGACACGCCTCACTTTAAGATTTTTTGTATTCAATTCGTTCTACTTTCACGTCGTCTCCAATTAGCTGATACACATAAGTGACAACTGTAGAAGCCTGGATGTCCATCAACACAAATGAAGGAATAATGTTTCTGGAAGAAAATATAAATAATGTCAGTGTTTTGTACTAAAAAGCAGTAGCACTATAAATTTCAATTTAGGATGACAATTTGGATTCAAGGAGAAATCTGGTTGTTAGACATATTAAAAAGAATAATCACCAATAGAAGATTGCCAAAAAGGCTATAATTATTTAAATAATCACATTTCTCTTTTATGAAATGTCACTTGTACAATTATTAACTTTATGAAACCCCCAAATTCCCAAATTGCATACTACTCACGTTTCCAAGGCATTATATGCTCCAGTGGCAGAACCTGGATTAATGTAGAATTTATTTTCATGCTCAAATGCTTCAAATTTATGTGTGTGTCCTGAAATAAGGATATCCACATCAAACTGCCTCTGCAACAGGGCTAAGCTGGCCATATCTCCCCATGGAATAACTTGATGTCCATGGATCAAACCAATTTTGAACTGCCCAACAGTTACAACTTTCTGTTCTGGATAATTCAGATTCTAAAATATGAAATAGACATAAGAAAAACAAATATTTTAGAGACATAGAGGTTTAAAAAATAACCTTCTTAAATATTCAATCTCATATGGGTGTTTTACTACAGTGCTCCACAACCAACATATTTGTTAAATATTTGATTTCTTCTCAATCTCTAAGGCTGCAACAGTGCTCAAAACATAATTTACTTTAGGTAAACTGGAACTTATCACGCAATCCCTTTGTTGAGTTTATTTTTATAGAATATGAGTTCTTTTCGGCTTTCTGTAGAGGATAATTCCCCCAAATTTATGTTTCCTCTATTTAAGAATCCAAGGAATATGACCTGTAAGCTAGGATATGTTCAAATTATATCCCAGGCTTTAATAGTTACCTAGATGGCTTAAAATAATAATGATAGTTAAACTTATGTAGCACTTAGTATGAACCAGGCATTATTCTAAGAAGTTTATAAATATCAACCTATGTAATAATTACAAACAATCCTAAGAGGTAGGTTCTATTATGACCCCCATTTTATGGATGAGGAAACTGAGGCACAGAGAAGTTAAAATAACTTGCCTAGGAGCACACGTTATTAAGTGTTTGAGCCAAGATCCAAACCCTGGTAGTATGGCTCCAGGGTCAAGCAAAAAATTTAATTCTTGCTACCGAAACTATCTTTAGCATATCATAAACAGAACCCCTAATATATTTTTAACAAATGGCAAACACACACTCGAATTATTGACAAGATGTTTGCCCCTTCCCTTCTCATCCCCCCACCCCACTTTTCACTTTCATGCCACCTCTAGTTTATTCAAACTTAACACCAAAAAAAAAAAAGCACCAATGAATTTAAATAGTTTATGAAAAAGCTTATATTCCCAGGAATAAAAAATAAAATTTTCATACTAGAATCAGGTTTATTAAGCTAGGTCATACAATGTTAGCACTGTCAGGGGTCTTAAAAATCATCTATTCCAGTCATATTTACATAGTAGGGAACTAAGAAAGAGGATGTAACTTGCCTAAAATCTCATTATTAATTAATGGGCAAAGTTGGAACTCCAGAACTCCTTATTTTTTCTTTAAAGTTAGGTTTATTGAGGTAAAATTTACGTACAGGAAAATTACCCTTTTTGGTGTACAATTCAAGGAGTTTTGACAAATGCATACAGTTGTGTAAGCACTGCCACAGCAAGATATAGAAAAATCTATCCCCTCCTCAAAACTCCCTCATGCCTATTTATAGTTAACCTTTGAGATAGGGAGCCATGGCAGGGTTTTCAGCAGAGAAGTGATGTAATCTTACTTCACCTAAAAAGGATCACTCTGGTTGCTACATGGAGAATAAACTGTGGAGGGAGCAAGGATAGAGTCAGGAAGCTGGAACACAGTAAAGTGATAAGTACCTTGGGTAACAGAGGTGGTGGCGGGGTAAGTTCCTGACAGAAACTTTATAAACTAAATGATAGTACTACAAAAAATAGTGACAAAACCATGTCAATTTAATTAGAACAAGTATGTAATATGTTTATTAAGTAGTCTAAAATCAGTGATTTTCAAACTGTAAGGGAGGGGTATGTGCAATAATTTTACATTGGAAAACTTAAAAAAAAAAAAAAGCAAAACAAACCTTACCAGTTGAGAAACTCTGGTCTCAAAAATAAACCTTATATATATAAAAATCAAGAAAAGGAAATATTTAATTAATATATAATCAACACAACAGGAAAAAAAAAAAGGAAAGGAAATATTTGGGAAGGGAAAGGGAAGTACATCACCTCATCGAAGTCTCCTCTCACAATATGAACATCACCAGCCAGAGTCTTGAGATAGTCATAACTCTCTTTGGTACAAAGGTTCCCAGTGCAGAGAATGTGCTGAATCTTTCCTGGCACCAGCAGTTTTTTGAATTTAGCTGGCAAACTGTTGCACCGGTGTGGGATGTGCAGGTCTCCTAATACCAACACCAACTTTAAAGTGTCAAGGTGAGAAAAGGTGTAATGTTAAACATGATTTCAAAACAAGATATTCTCCTCCCATAAGTCCTCTTTTAAATTAAACTAATCAGAGATTCCAAAGCCCATAAGAGCAGAAGTTATTCACACAGTTCCTATCATGACCACTTAAACAAACACACATATGATTCTAAATCAATCTTAGTTTATTTTGGTCATAAATAGGTGTACACACAATACAGGTAATCATTCTATTTATCAAGAATAAAATCAAGCTTTCTAAAGCGATTCATTTAGAGACCTATAAATTACACTCAAAAAAACTGAAAAATGAAAAATATACTACTGGGCCCTATGGAATTTGATATGGTAATTCACATTTCTGCAGTTTTAATGTAAAACATCATATATTGATTCCAGGGATGTTAATAAAAAGAATGGTTAAAATTATAATGATAGAGGAAAAAAAGTTAATTCTATAATTTACTAGACTGACAACTATTTGGAGGGACAGTAGCCAAAATTTACAATATTTGTTACTTAAAATATTAACTATACATTGCAGGGGAATAAAAACAGCCTATGTTGCAAAGAGTTTCAATAGGGCAAACATGTGCTTCTGAACTATAATTTTTTTATCTTCTCTTTCCTTCATCATTAGAAATCCTGACTGTCATATTTTTGTCTAGATTAAATTGCCTATGTATCCTCAGTTTAGTTCCCAAACTTAAAATAACATATCAATCTTTCCTGTGCATTAGAGCATTAAAAAAAAGAGAGATCAGCTAAATAAGTGATGAATTCAGCAGGAGGTGGTTTAGAATTGGAACAATCTCAATGACAAAAACAAATTCTGCATATAAAAATAAAAGAATTAAAAAACCTCAATCCTGCAGATTTTTAATTTTAAAATTTCAAGATTTGACTATATACACCATTTAACACAATAATGTCAAAAAGATCATTTAAAAATAGTATTCGCCCTCCAAAGGACAAGAGAATCAATTTCTCCATGTCCACTGGTATAAGCACCTTCAGACGAGATCTGGCGCGTTCAGGGTGGTATGGCTGCAGACAGTATAAGCACCTTCATTCTATGACAGGATGCTTTCCCACACAGACATCTCATCCATAAATGTACATGCCCTTTAACTGGTTCTAAAGAACGCATGACTATTCTTTAATATTACCAAAGAAAACATTGAATATTTAAAACAGGATAAACAGCAAAGTTTGGCCACTACAGACTTTGTAAGTTGAAATTAATCAAAACTAAAATGTGTAAAATTAAAATTATTACCACAGTAAGCTTGATTCATCTTGCAACAAATATCAAAATGATTACAAAGGAAAGGAAATGTTATCAGGATATAAAGTAACTGAGGTAACACAAGGTTACAAAACTAGCTCACTTTAAAAGAAATTATTAAATAAGCTTCTTTACAAAGAGTAGTTTCAGCTGGTATTTGCTCAATGACATATTGTTTCAATCCAGATCTTAGTGGACAAAACATCTATAAAACTAAAAACCACCACATAGTTTCCACCCTCAGTGATAATCAATACAAAAGTACCTGGAGATAGAATAATCTTCATCTTTAGAGGGGGATCCCTTCAGATATGGATTGAAGTACATAGTTAATGTGGGAAGCTGGCATTAGAGAAAAAGGTAAAAAAATAGATTTCTATATTAAAAAAAAAGAACCTCAAACTCATAAATTAAGGGTATATGTCTATAACAGGTTGAAAATGTTTGGGCCTAATAATGAATGAGCTGTTCAATCTGAATGTGGCAGAACGAACATTAGTAAGACATGATACTTTATAATGATCTATGACCTAAATTCTATAATGCACTGAGGATTATGCCCAAGTGTACCTAGACTATTAGCAGTCTAAAGATATAACTATGAATGGCCACACAGAAACTACTTCAAATTAGTAAGGATCCTTACTAGGACTTTGATTTCCTGCAGCTTTTTAAGTTATAGGGGGAATAGTGTCACGTAACAAATACCATACTTTGAGCAGTGTCTTTGCCCAAATTCCACACTTTGGACAGCTCAGGTTAGACATAGATTACAGAGTCTTTTAAGACAGCAAAAGATCCTGGAAATGGCAGTCTTGTTAAATTCAAATAAAGAACCAACCTAATCAAAGCATAGGAATTTGGTTACTTCCTATTTGATAGACATAAAAGGGTGAAATCCCAGTAACAGCACCCAACCACCATTGTTAGTAGGAGCTAAGAGAAGAAACTTACTCTGTGCCCAGCCTTAGTGGAATGAAGAAGTTGATTGCAGACAGGGGAATGAAAAAAAAAAAGGGTGAAACATGACCAATGTTAAAAGAAAGCAACGAAAAGAAACAAACCAAAAAAAGAACAAAAAACTCATCGAATGAATATGCAAACAACTGTTAATGATTTCTGAGTGTTATGAAAGAAAATGTTAAAAATCAGCTTTGCTCAAAACAATACCAAAAGAACCATTTGCTGTACTATTAAATATCCCTCTCTCTCACACACACACACTTAAAATTTTTTCTACTTTTCCTAATCTCATTCGCCACTTTGACTCCCATCCGTTTTGTTTCCTGTTCTGTTTAGAATTTTTTTTTTTAATTTTTTATTTATTTATTTATTTATTTATTTATTTATTAGTTTCTGCTTTATAACAAATGTTTAGAATTTTATTTGGAAAATTCATCAGCAATAGCTTAAATGAAAGCTAACATTTTCTGGATCCTTTGGGACTAATTATTCTTCAAGTATACTGATTTTAATCCTCCTATGTTTAAAATTCTAGTAGTTGGAAAATTATGCTGCAGCTAGGTCATTTTGTACAGAAGATCTAACACAGCACTATGAATACATTATCAAGTATTGGATGTACTGGATGATAAAAGCAGACACCTTCCTCCAGCTAAATCTGGACTTTCCCCACACTTGAATTTGCTGCCCATAGACTCTGGATACTACTGTATATTGAACATTTCTGGTCTCTTTTGCCAAATAAAATGCTTTTAATTGTAAAAGAATCGACTAACTCTAAATTTTGCCCAGTTCTATTTCACATGAAAAGTGATACTTCAGTACAACTACCCTGAAAAAGTGTTCACCTCTCAAAAAAACCTCAGAAACATTAATATAGAAATCATGTCAGGTAATTTCATCTTCTCCCAGGGATAACTGTCTCAAAATTACTGTAAACTGGACTACTCTAATCTGGAGTCTGTTTAGAAGCAAAAATCAAAAGTGGGATTAAAGTCTCTAACATACATAAAGAAGCTAAAGAACCAGAGACCATGAATCTTTGGCTGTCACGTCTATAAGGCACCTTAAAGACTGCTGGTCATAGAATCACGATCATCTTAAAAATGCAATGGATGTTCATCAGAGAAGTCTCTTCACCAACACAAATACCAAGATCATCAGAAATTCTTTTAAAACCGTTCTTCACTTTGTAGGGGGTCAAGGGCACTTTGAAAATCTGATTACCGCTATTAGCCCTCTCTGGCAGCAGTTCCCGAGTTTTCACGTAGGCAGGTCTTAGGGTACCGACCTACTGGGGGTGAGGGGATGATCTGGGGCAATCTGATGGACGAATGAGGTAAAGCTTCCCAAACTACTCCTTGCTGCCAACAATGGCCCTTTCACCAGAAAAACGTTCCAAAACGTAAAATTTCCAAACCATTTCAACGAGTTCGAAAACCATTAAAGAATCCTGCTCTAAAGGCTCGCGGCGGCCTGAGGAAGTAGTTCCAGCAACCCTAAAAGCTAAACCCAGTCCTTTTCAGGGCCCACTGCCACATTTCAATGGCAGCTGCATGTTATTTCAGGGGCGAAGGGAATAGTTCTTATTCCCTTTCTCTAGACAGCAAACTCAAATGGGTAGCGAATTGTGCTTGCTTCTTCCCGTTTTGCCTCTGAGAAGCCAGCTTTCGCCACATGGGGGTGGTAACCGGTGGGTTACCTACTAGCGGGAGGTGCTTTTTGCGCGAAAGGAGCAAGGAAATGTCTGGAAACGGCGGAGTTCCCGTGCTCCTTTCTCTGGGACGCTCGAGGCACAGGCCCAAAGGCCTTCCCCGGCTCGGGCGTGAGGAGCTCGTGACAGAAGCAGCAGCTGAAAGGGACCCTTTCCACCCCCCGCCCCGGACGTCGTCTGTGGCTCCTGGGGCTGGGCTGCGAGGCCAGGGCTGGCCGCACCCAGAGGTGGCCGCTCTCTTTCCTCCCTTGTCTTTCCCCAGGCCCGGGCACCGGCCGCGCCCGCCACGGCCTCCGGGAACGCTTAAGCCCTCGCCCAGAGACTCCCAGCGTCTCCCAACGACGCAGCACCCCAACCGAGAGGCAGGCCTCGGTCGCCGCAGCTGCCGCTCTCACCATCCTGTCACTGGGCTCCGCTCAGTCACCACAACCGCCGCCGCCCTCTCTTCCTCAGACGCCTAGACGACCCGCCCACCTCGCTCACAACCAATGAAAAGAGAAGGCGGCGAGAGACAGCTCTACGGGGGCCCGCATAGGCCCTTCTCCGCCGTAAAGCGAAGTTGTTCTTTGGGAAATTGTGGTGGGGCGGTGGCCAAGATCGCGAAGTTTCCAAAAGCGCGGGCAACATCCGGGCACCTGGGGCCCTCGAGCTGAGGCGCGCAGAGTGACTGACTTTTTTAGGGATTGCAGCCATGCTGAAGTGCGGGATGAATGGCAGTCAGGTGAAAGGTGCAGAGGCCTTTTTTGCCTTTCTCTGTAGAAAAGGGAAAGCCTGGGGTTCATGGGGAAGTTTCCACCATCGTCTAGGTTCTTGACCTTTGTCTTTCTGCCTAGGGGCTGAGGACACAAGGCCTGGCCACGGCCGGCACCCACCCACCCAGGGTCCTGTTAGCTTCTGAGGGGCGAATGACGGCCCATCTGCTTTTATTTATGCACAATACTTATATTCATAGGTGTCCATAAAATGAAGTTGCACTATCCGGACAGATATTGGAAGGGCAGCTTCAAACTTGGGACGATAAGAACTGTGTGGAAAGTTGGGAAAGACAATGCTTGGACAGTGGAAGTATTTTAGTGCCATGAGAAAAAAGCATAAACCTGTTTTTTTCCCCAAATTCTAGCATTTTTAATGTATGACCTGGGACAAGCCACGGAATCACTTCAGGGCTCAGTTTTCTCATCTGTAAAATGAGAATAGTAACAGCATCTTCATTATAGGGTTTATTGTAGGAATAAAATGCAGGTAAAGAGCTCAGTAATGAATGGGAATGTATAAGAACTATTGTTTATTGTAAATGGTACTTTAAACATGAAAGTTACTCCAGAAAGTCTCTATTTAGAAAAGTAATGGTCGTACAGATCATAACCTGAAAGTGATTATTGAAAGGCATCTTGTGTTGCAGCCGGCTTCCCCTGTGTTGACGACTTCTATGGAACACTATTAATGAACAGGAAAGGGAAGCACAAGCCCCCCCACTGTTGCATGTTCTCAGAGTTCTAGAAAGTTCTCTCTTGCAGTGTGTACCTTAGTTCTCAATAAGTGATTATTTGTATGATTGTTTAAATTTGTTTTTCCTCCATAACTCTAAGCCCTGTGAGGGCAGGAGCTGTAAACCCGTCTTGTTCATTGCTATACCCCCATTGCCTTGGCTTGTACCGTCCTTGGAACATACTAGGTGCTCAATAAATATTCATTGAATGAATGAAAGGTCTTCATTAGTTAGCTCCAGGAAGAAGTGGTGAATGTGAAGTGGTAAAAAGGGACAAACGCCTCTTTTTTCCCCCCTAGTCATCCTCTCTTTCTCAGTTTGAGGCCTGCACCCCCACTTCCGGCCGTGCCGTGCAGCTTGAGGGATCTTAGTTCCCCCACGAGGGATTGAACCCGGGCCCTTGGCAGTGGAATTGCGGCATCCTAACCACCAGACCACCAGGGAATTCCCCCAACTCTGATTCTTCTTTTTTTTTTTTAATTTATTTAACTATTTAATTTTGGCTGCGTTGGGTCTTCGTTGCTGCGCGCGGGATTTCTGTAGTTGCAGCGAGCGGGGGCTATTCTTCGTTGCGGTGCACGGGCTTCTCGTTGCGGTGGCTTCTCTTGTTGTGGAGCATGGGTTCTAGGCGCGTGGGCTTCAGTAGTTGTGGCACGTGGGCTCAGTAGTTGTGGCGCACGGGCTTAGTTGCTCCACGGCATGTGGCATCTTCCCGGACCAGGGCTCGAACCCATGTCTCCTGCACTGGCAGGCGGATTCTTCATCACTGCGCCACCAGGGAAGCCAGCCAACTCTGATTCTTAAGCATAATAATCTGATTTTATGTTCTGAAATTATTTTTCCTTTTTTCTACTTTTCCATGGATTGATATGGCCATCCATTTTTATTGCATCATAGTATCCCATATCTGTTTGCCATATTTTTTACTTATTCATAATTTATAAGAACACAAATGGTGTCATACCAGATAAGACCAATATTTCATCCATCCCTGGCCTCTCTTTCTGACAGGGCATCTAACTGTGTGTTCTGGGAAAATCTGGCATGTTCTGTGCTCAGACATCAGAGATACATCTTGAATTCCTCTCATGACTTGCTTTGACTTTGCTACCTGTGAAGTTATTAAAACCCTTCAAACCATCTCCTATATGCTCTGTTTTCACACTTTTTGGGGGTGGGGGGGTATACATTTATTTAAACCAAGTTTAAAAATGCATTAGTATGGAAACTGGCTTCCCACAATAGTCCCACGCAACACTGTGAACATATAGAAAGGACGAATTTTGTTGCATTTTATTATTTCACACACTCACTCTGTGAATTTATTATTTTAAAAAAATATTTATTTATATATTTGGCTGCGCTGGGTCTTAGTTGCAGCACGCAGGATCTAGATCTAGTTCCCTGACTGGGGATCGAACCCAGGGCCCCTGCATTGGGAGGGCAGAGTCTTAACCACTAGACCACCAGGGAAATCCCTCATTCTGTTAATTTACTGAGTACTTACTATGTGTCTGGCATTTTGCCAAGGGTATTATACTGTATTTCTTAAAACAATTTGTAGCATTAGTCTATAAAACACTGTTCTTTATGAATTTATCTTGAGTCCTGTGAATGCTGAAGTAGTCCTATGATTTTATTGTTTGAGAAAAAGAATGTAAAAGGCACCTTTCTTTTTCTCCATAGTATTTGGGAAAGCGATCCAAGCACTCTCACGAATTAGTGATGAGCTGTGGCTAGACCCTTCTGAAAAAGGTGTAAGTAAGAAATTTAACTAATAAAGAACAAAAGAAGATGTTTATAAATCCCAGTCCAGATTGAATGTTAACTAGGAAATCCAGAAATTCTAATCAGCCCTTTCACTGTTCATCTTTATTTTACATATCTAAATACATTTAGAGCGTGGTAAACTTAAAAATCATACGCAGTTGACTTAAGCCAGAAGAAACAAACTGGTGGTCAAGAGGCTAGATAAGGCTTGCAGAAATGTTTTGTGGGGCCTGCACTATGTTTTTTTTAAAAAATGAAATAATTTTCTAACACTTAGTAATTGGGAGAGTCCACATAAAAATCTGAATTTCCTGATTCTGTTGAAAACTCAGAAGATCTGATAGTTTGGGGCCTGCATTCCCAACTGGAAGTCGTTGTCTGACTAATAGTTTCTTGCCTTAGGCGAGGGAAAATTTTGCTGCAATCTTTTTACTCCCTCTTATATTGCCTTCTGCCACTTTGTGCTTTAAAGTTAAGGCCCCTGTGGGCATTTACATTTTTACAATTATAAATATGTTCTTGTTACCAAAAACAAACAAAGAAAAATACAATTTCAGCATGCAGGATTTTAGACTTAATACCTATGTATAATGTAGTCCATTTAGATGTGTGTACATATGCAAATTAAATGCACACTGTATAATACAGTCCATATTACATCAGTACTATAACTTATGTGTATAATGTAGTCCATATCATGCAGTTCACATCCCGTAGCCTTACTCGGACACAATTCAATGCGATGTTAAGCATAATAGAATTTTTAAAATTAATCATTAAAGTTGATTTTTTCCTGTATAGCTATTATTTTATTTTTCTAGCTTGCTTTAAGATCTGTGAATTCTTGTCGGTCAGCATATGGATGTGTCCTCTTCTCACCTGTGTTTTTTCAACATTATCAATGGTCAACCTCGATGAAAATGAATGATAGTGACACAATATCGAATTTAGATTGCAAATTGGGAATGAAGGTAAGAATAAGTGGGCACGGTTTTCTCTTGTATTGTAGAAATATTCATTATATAGGGCATAATACCTATTCTGTACTTAATACTTGGTTTAAATGGCATGCAGGGGGCTTCCCTGGGGGCGCAGTGGTTGGGACTCCGCCTGCCGATGCAGGGGACGCGGGTTCGTGCCCCGGTCTGGGAGGATCCCACGTGCCGCGGAGCGGCTGGGCCTGTGAGCCATGGCCGCTGGGCCTGCGCGTCCGGAGCCTGTGCTCCGCAACGGGGAGAGGCCACAGCAGTGAGAGGCCCGTGTACCACACACACACAAAAAAATTTGTAAATGGCATGCAGGACAGTCTGTTCATTTACGAATATACTTACTCTTCTTTTGTTAGGTTGTTTTTAAACTAATCAAGCAACCATATTAAGTATGTGCTCTTCTATAACGTGTTTGTGTTACAGTCAATTCTGCCTATCTTTAGATGTCTGAATTCCCTCGAAAGAAATGTAGAGAAGTGCAAAATATTTACCAGATCTGATAAGTGCAAAGTAGTTATTCAATTCTTCTGCAGACATGGTAGGTATAATTAAATCCAGTTTAAAGTGTGTGTGTGTTTTGTTAATATTTTTCATGTTTAGAATATTCAAACTGCATATCAAGACTTCCCATTGCACTATTGCTTAGAATTTGTATAGTTTTGTGGTAGGGCGGTTATAAATATTATCTTACTTGTCTCTGTAGAAGTACTGTGAGTTGATTGGTATTAATTATTTCCTTTTTTGGCTTGTCAGTGGCACAAGCTTTGCCTGCACACAGACCAATTTTTTAAATGTCCATCTGAATTCTAACAATTGAATATTCTAAAATTAACTAGCTGCTTGATGATATTCTGTAAGACTGCCTTGGTAACAGTGTTCCTTGGAATGAACAGAAAAGAATAATGCCTACCTGTATAAAAAATGCTCCAGGAGGTAAATAGTATTTTATCTGGGGCTGAAAGAAGCATGGTAACTGGCCCAAGGTCACAGAACTAGTAAGCCACAGAGCCTGGATTTGAGTCCAGCCCCACAACAGTAGGAGCCAAAAGCTTCATTCATTCTCTCTGCTACACCAAGAGATTTCCTGGCTCCCAGCCTTGCATGGTAGATATTCAAATGTTGTAGTCATATAGGATTTTACATGGTTAAATATGTAGAGCATGGTGATAAAGTGCATGGACTCTGGAGGTCAACAAGGTCTGGGGTGGAATCCTGCTCTGCCTCTTCCTTGCTGAGACATTGGGCAAATTATTTTACATCTTTGTGCCTCAGTTTCCCTATATGTAAAATGGGGACAGTGGTAGTACCAGCCTCCTAGGGTTTTTGTGAAGATTCAATGAGTTATAGGAAGTTATAGTTCTAAAGTGTTTAAAGAAATACCTGGCATATTTTCTAAGAGTTAGTGCTAGTAATATATATAATGATGACTGCTATTTTATTTGAAGTTACCAGTTAGGAGTGTATGTTTTAAAAATCTTGTACTTGTGGTATTGGTCCAAATCTTTTTATAGTGGAATGGTCTTCTGGAAGGTTATATTAGTGTTATGATTTATCTTATATTTCTTAATTTTGTCTTACATTTATCTTAATATTTTTATTTCAGCTCTCATTTATATCATATTCCTTAATTTTTCCCCTGCAAAATATCAATTTTTAACATTATTTTTTCCTCTTTGAGCTTCATTTCATGTCATAGCAGAATCATGTAAAGAGCATGACTAAAAGCCCAGCAAGGGTGGGGGGAGGAATAAATTAGGAGTTTGGGATTAAAATATACACACTAGTGTATATAAAATAGATAACCAACAAGGACCTACTGTATAGCACAGGGAACTATACTCAATATCTTATAATAAGCTATAATAGAAAAGAATCTAAAAAAGAATTATATATATATATATATATATATATATATGTATAACTGAATCATTTTGCTGTACACCTGAAACTAACACATTGTAAATCAACTATATTTCAGTAAAAATTAAAAAAAAAAAGCACACACACACACAAAAGGCACCGCAAGCTCTGACATCTCATAGATTTGGATGTGGATTCTTCTATAATTCTTTTTTTTTTTTTTTTTTTTTTGCGGTACGCGGGCCTCTCACTGCTGTGGCCTCTCCCGTTGCGGAGCACAGGCTCCGGACGCGCAGGCTCAGCGGCCATGGCTCACGGGCCCAGCCGCTCCGCGGCATATGGGATCCTCCCAGACCGGGGCACGAACCCGCATCCCCTGCATCGGCAGGCGGACTCTCAACCACTGCGCCACCAGGGAGGCCCTTTTTAAAATTTATTTATTTTTTATTTATTTATTTGGCTGCGTTGGGTCTTCGTTTCTGTGCGAGGGCTTTCTCTAGTTGCGGCGAGCGGGGGCCACTCTTCATCGCGCTGCGCGGGCCTCTCACTGTCGCGGCCTCTCCTGTTGCAGAGCACAGGCTCCAGACGCGCAGGCTCAGTAGTTGTGGCTCACGGGCCCAGTCGCTCCGCAGCATGTGGGATCTTCCCAGACGAGGGCCCGAACCCGTGTCCCCTGCATTGGCAGGCAGAATCTCAACCACTGCACCACCAGGGAAGCCCCTATAATTCTTATTAGCTTTGTGACAGTACATAAGCTCTCTGAACCTTCATTTTCTTTTCTCTAGAATGGGGATAATCTTACCTACCCTCAGATTCTGGGGTTGTTGTGAGGATGAAGTGAGATCACATGTGTAAAGCACTTAGTGTGGTGCCTGACACAGAGGCAGTACTGAATAGTCAGTGACTGATGTTATTACAATTATCCTCATCCCTTATTTCCAGCTAGATATTATTTTTTAATTTTTTATTAAAAAAAATTTTTTTTGGCGGCACTGCGCGGCTTTCAGGATCTTAGTTCCCTGACGAGGGATTGAACCTGGGTCCTCGGCAGTGAAAGCATGGAGTCCTAACCACTGGACCACCAGGGAATTCCCCAGCTAGATTTTAAACAACCAACTTTTCAGCTTCTTAAGTATGTCTCAAGTGGCTTGATT
Source organism: Mesoplodon mirus (assembly GCF_964341445.2). Lineage (NCBI taxonomy): Eukaryota > Metazoa > Chordata > Mammalia > Artiodactyla > Ziphiidae > Mesoplodon > Mesoplodon mirus. The sequence goes on from NC_138989.1 coordinate 8,842,629, forward strand.
AATGTCCAATACATATTTGTGATTGGTTGATTTTTAATAGCTTTTGTAGGGAAGTTGTATGAGTTAGGATGCTATAAGTCAGTGGTCCCCAACCTTTTTGGCACCAGGGACCGGTTTCGTGGAAGACAGTTTTCCCACGGATGGGGTTGGGGGGATTGGGATGGTTCAGGCGGTAATGCCAGCGATGGGTAGCAATGGGGCTCAGCTGCCACTCACCTCCTGCTGTGCGGCCCAGGGGGTGAGGGTGGGGGGGATGGGGACCCCTGCTCTACGTTACAAATAATAGGGAAAAAAAAAAAACCACCCAGAAAATCCAACTCAAACTGACTTAAACAATAAGGAGGAATTTTGGCTCATGTAAACTAAAAGTTCAAAATTAGGTCATAGGCGTGTTTTGATCCAGGCTGCAGCAGCTGCTTCTCCTTCTTCTTTTAAAAATTCTCTCAGGTCTGCTTTCCTCCATGTGATTTATACTAAGTCCAGCTTCTCTTCTAAACTTTTTTTTTAACATCTTTATTGGAGTATAATTGCTTTACAGTGGTGTGTTAGTTTCTGCTGTATGACAAAGTGAATCAGCTATGCATATACATATATCCCCATATCTCCTCCCTCTTGGAGTCTCCCTCCTCTTATAAACTTTTAATAATGAGGTGACTTCTAGCAGCAGTAGCAGCTGGGGCTACATGCTTGCTCTTTCACATCTGGGGGAGTGAGAGCCATACTTCATACATGCACTGAACAAAAGTGCTTGACTTTGCTCTGATTGGACCAACCTAAACTAATCCTGGGGAGCCAGGGGAATTCCATTCTCTAATTGCCTTGGCTTATTGCCATATCTGGACCAAATTCAATTGCAAGGGGGATAAGATTACATCAATTGATTTATACCAATGAGGGCCCACAAGTGATACTGGAAGTGAAGTCAGTCCCACCCAAACCTCATGGCTGCTACATAACAGGGAAGGATGGCTCAGGAAGGAAGGGGGAAGCAGGGGATAGATGCTGATACCCAGTAATTGGGGTAAATAGTTATACTTTCCAAAACTGTATGTACCCAGGAAATTATGTTTGCAATTTTATTTTTATAATCTGGTGGAGAAACATTGTTCAAATTTAGTTGAGAAAAATCACCTGGGCAGAGATATCCAATAAACTGCTAGAAATACATATTTGGAACTGGGGAAGAAATTAAAGACAGTGAAGTAAATTTGGCTCTCTTCATTGATAGAAAACAATTGCAAAGGCATGAGCCACTAAAAAAGACTAACTTCTCTGAATCTAACCATAAATGGTTTCCAGAACGGTGATTTCTTAGGTTATTTAGCATCTGCTAATAGAAAAAAAAAAAAGATGATTTATGTCATCAAGAACCAAGGTTCATATGAAATATTTACCTGCCTAATAATAATTCTATAAATTCTCTGTATTTTCATTGGCACTGGCCCCAGAGTGGCTAAAAACGAGTCAGTGAGTTGTCCCTGAAGAACATGCTCTGATCCAAAGCAACTGCTAATAAGTTCTGTCCTGCTCAAAAAGACAGATCTCCGACAGAGGGGCTTCCATACGAGGGGTGCACTGGCTATTGAGTGAAAATAAAACCCTGATTCATACATGTATATTAATGACATGGTGTCAAGAGGGCAGAATTTCCACTTCAGGTTTTAAGGTTTTGTAAAAGGGCATTCTACAGATATGCTGATGACTTTAAACTTGCATAACAGTGAACTTAAAGGGATTGGGAAACATTTGCCAACTTATAAGTGTCACTAACCTCTGAAATTCCAAACCCCACAAATGGAACATCTCCAGAATAACGCTTGTTTCTTAGCTGTACCTCTTTAAGTTTGAAAGAGTTCTCTGGAGCCACTGAGGGAAGTTGCAAATTGAGCTATGAAACGGCAAGCAGAATTCTATCATAACATCAGATATGCCATGGCTGGCAGCCGACGGCATAAGGCAGTGCTCCTCAAGCAGTCCATGGACTGGCTGCTGGACCTCAAATTGTCTGTTACTGGTCTGTGAGAAGATAAGGAGCTTATGTCAGAATTTAAGTTAACCACATTACTACGCATTCTCTTTAGTTCAGCTGTTTTGTTTTTGTTTCAGTAGTGAGACTTTCTCAATGAAGGAAGAAATTCTGGTGAAAATTCCTTGTCTCTTATAGTCCAGTACTTTGTGCAGCATTAGATAAAATCAATAAATGACAAAGAGGAAACAGGACTTCTAAATTTTTATCCTGTTTGCATTCTATCAAGGAAAATTATTATTAAGCTGGAAGACTGGAAAAACCACAGTGAAGAGGTACACCAAGCCAAGTTGCTTTAAAAAGAGCACAATGGGTTCGTGCCCCGGTCCGGGAGGATACCGCGTGCCGCGGAGTGGCTGGGCCCGTGAGCCATGGCCGCTGGGCCTGCGCGTCCGTCCAGAGCCTGTGCTCCGCGGCGGGAGGGGCCACAGCAGTGAGAGGCCCGCGTGCCGCAAAAAACAAAAACAAAAACAAAAAACAAACAAACAAAAAGCACAATGGATGTACTTGCGGCAACAGATTCAAAGGAGAGAAAGGTGAAGAGGAAGGGCTATCTGGGTGGTAGCATTACATGTGGGTAAATTTCTTTTTTGTAAACGTCTTTATTGGAGTATAACTGCTTTACAATGGTGTGTTAGTTTCTGCTTTATAACAAAGTGAATCAGCTATATGTATACATATATCCCCATATCTCCTCCCTCTTGCGTCTCCCTCCCCCCTCCCTTTCCCACCCCTCTAGATGGTCACAAAGCACCGAGTTGATCTCCCTGTGCTATGCGGCTTTCCCACTAGCTATCTATTTTATAACTGGTAGTATATATAAGTCCATGCCATTCTCTCACTTCGTCCCAGCTTACCCTTCCCCCTCCCCATGTCCTCAAGTCCATTCTCTACATCTGCGTCTTTATTCCTGCCCTGCCCCTAGGTTCTTCATAACCTTTTTTTTTTTTTTTTTAGATTCCATATGTATGTGTTAGCATATGGTATTTGTTTTTCTCTTTCTAACTTACTTCACTCTGTATGACAGACTCTAGGTCCATCCACCTCATTACAAATAACTCAATTTCCTTTCTTTTTATGACTGAGTAATATGCCATTGTATATATGTGCCACATCTTCTTTATCCATTCATCTGTCGATGGACATTTAGGTTGGTCCCATGTCCTGGCAATTGTAAATAGTGCTGCAATGAACACTGTGGTACATGACTCTTTTTGAATTATGGTTTTCTCAGGGTTTATGCCCAGTAGTGGGATTGCTGGGTCGTATGGTTGTTCTATTTTTAGTTTTTTAAGGAACTTCCATACTGTTCTCCATAGTGGCTGTATCTATTTACATTCCCACCAACAGTGCAAGAGGGTTTCTTTTTCTCCACACCCTCTCCAGCATTTATTGTTTGTAGATTTTTTGATGATGGCCATTCTGACTGGTGTGAGGTGATACCTCATTGTAGTTTTGATTTGCATTTCTCTAATGATTAGTGATGTTAAGCATTCCTTCACGTGTTTGTTGGCTATCTGTATATCTTCTTTGGAGAAATGTCTGTTTAGGTCGTCTGTCCATTTTTGGATTGGGTTGTTTGTTTTGTTGATATTGAGCTGCATGAGCTGCTTGTAAATTTTAGGAGATTAATCCTTTGTCATTTGCAAATATTTTCTTCATTTGCAAATATTTTCTCCCATTCTGAGGATTGTCTTTTCATCTTGTTTATGGTTTCCTTTGCTGTGCAAAAGCTTTTAAGTTTCATTAGGTCCCATTTGTTTATTTTTGTTTTTATTTCCATTTATCTAGGAGGTGGGTCAAAAAGGATCTTGCTGTGATTTATGTCATAGAGTGTTCTGCCTATGTTTTCCTCTGTGAGTTTTATAGTGTCTGGCCTTACATTTAGGTCTTTAATCCATTTTGAGTTTTTTTTTTTTTTTTTGCAGTATGTGGGCCTCTCACTGTTGTGGCCTCTCCCGTTGCGGAGCACAGGCTCCGGACGCGCAGGCCCAATGGCCATGGCTCATGGGCCCAGCCGTTCCGCGGCATGTGGGATCTTCCCGGACCGGGGCACGAACCTGCGTCCCCTGCATCGGCAGGCAGACTCTCAACCACTGCGCCACCAGGGAAGCCCTTTTTAGTTTATTTTTGTATATGGTGTTAGGGAGCATTCTAATTTCATTCTTTTACATGTAGCTGTCCAGTTTTCCCAGCACCACTTATTGAAGAGGCTGTCTTTTCTCTATTGTATATTTTTGCCTTTAAATGAAAAATAAGGTGACCACATGTGCATGGGTTTATCTCTGGGCTTTCTATCCTGTTCCATTGATCTATATTTCTGTTTTTGTGCCAGTACCATGCTCTCTTGATTACTGTAGCTTTGTAGTATAGTCTGAATTCAAGGAGCCTGATTCCTCCAGCTCTGTTTTTCTTTCTTAAGATTGTTTGGCTATTCGGGGTCTTTTGTGTTTCCATACAAATTGTGAAATTTTTTGTTCTAGTTCTGTGAAAAATGCCATTGGTAGTTTAATAGGCATTGCATTGAATCTGTAGATTGCTTTGGGTAGTATAGTCATTTTCACAATGTTGATTCTTCCAATCCAAGAACATGGTATATCTCTCCATCTGTTTGTATCATCTTTAATTTCTTTCAATCTTTAATTTCTTTCATCAGTGTCTTAGAGTTTTCTGCATACAGGTCTTTTGTCTCCTTAGGTAGGTTTATTCATAGGTATTTTATTCTTTTTGTTGCAGTGGTAAATGGGAGTGTTTCCTTAATTTCTCTTACAGGTTTTTCATCATTCGTGTAAAGGAACGCAAGAGATTTCTGTGCATTAATTTTGTATCCTGCTGCTTTACCAAATTCATTGATTAGCTCTAGTAGTTTTCTGGTAGCATCTTTAGGATTCTCTCTATATAATATCATGTTATCTGCAAACAGTGACAGCTTTACTTCTTTTCTGATTTGGATTCCTTTTATTTCTTTTTCTTCTCTGATTGCTGTGGCTAAAACTTGCAAAACTATGTTGAATAATAGTGGTGAGAGTGGGCAACCTTGTCTTGTTCCTGATCTTAGTGGAAATGGTTTCAGTTTTTCACCATTGAGAACGATGTTGACTGTGGGTTTGTCATATATGGCCTTTATTGTGTTGAGGTGAGTTCCTTCTATGCCTACTTTCTGGAGGGTTTTTATCATAAATGGGTGTTGAATTTTGTCAAAAGCTTTCTCTGCATCTATTGAGATGACCATATGGTTTTTCTCCTTCAATTTGTTAATATGGTATATCACATTGATTTATTTGCATATATTGAAGAATCCTTGCATTCCTGGGATAAACCCCACTTGATCATGGTGTATAATCCTTTTAATGTGCTGTCGGATTCTGTTTGCTGGTATTTTGTTGAGGATTTTTGCATCTATGTTCATCAGTGATATTGGCCTGTAGTTTTCTTTCCTTGTGACACCTTTGTTTGGTTTTGGTATCAGGGTGATGGTGGCCTCGTAGAATGAGTTTGGGAGTATTCCTCCCTCTGCTATATTTTGGAAGAGTTTGAGAAGGATAGGTGTTAGCTCTTCTCTAAATGTTTGATAGAATTTGCCTGTGAAGCCACCTGGTCCTTGGCTAAATTTCTAATAGTCAGAAATGGGAAGGCATTCTATGATGAGGAAGCAGTGTGGTCAAAGGTATAGACTGAAAGTGTTTAGCGTGTGTTAAGGAAAAAGGGGAAGGAAGCAAGTAGCAAGAAAAAAAGCATCAGGGATGACAAAGAAATAAGGCATTTCTCAGCTTGGACATCCTCGGCAATGCCAATACAACATTCACCCAAGTCAGGTATTTGTTATAGAGATATGATTGAGCTTGTATATGCATGGGCTATTTCTGAAGAATACCTAAGAAACTTGTAACCATAGTTACCTCTGAGTAGGGTACTGGGGTGGCAGTAGTCAGAGGTGGAGGGTGACTTATTTTCACTGTCTATTCTTTGGTATCTTTTGAATTTTATACCATGTACATCTATTACCTTTTATTTCCTATCCATCTAAAAATAAGTTGAAAATATTTTTTAAAATAGGTAAGATATGCCAACTTTTGAGCTTTGTGTCTTCCCAAAATAGCAGCCACAGTAATCCCTTTAAAATAGGTCAGATTATGTTACTCCAGTGCTTAAAACTCTCAAAAAGCTCACCATTTTACCCAAGGTAAAAGCCGAAGATCTTACAATGGCCGGTAAGGTATCACATGATCTGGGAGTCCCAGGCTGGGCCCCTGTTCCCTCTGCCTAGCAAGCTCCTTTTCCAGATAACACATGGCTTGCTCTTTCAAAGGCCTCCTTCAGTCTTGCTCAAATGGCATCTTTTCCATGAGGTCTTCCTTGACCTCCTTACTTGAAATTGCTGCCCACCACCACTGGCACTCTGCAGCCCCCTTTCAGCTTTCCTTTTTTCCTGTGCTACTTATCACTATGTGACAGACCAATTATTTTACTTTTTCTTTTTTTGGCTGTACTGCACGGCATGCGGGATCCTAGTTCCCCGACCAGGGAGCAAACCTGTGCCCCGTGCAGTGGAAGCTCAGAGTCTTAACAACTGGACCACCAGGGAAGTACTGCTTTTGATTTTCTTATTGTTTGCCTCCCTTCGCTAGAATGTAAGCTCTGTGAAGTCAGAAATTTTTGTCTGAGTTGTTCTTTGCTAGTCCACAGCTCCAAAATTTGTCCCTGTGTGTTTCCCTACTTTGAATCTCAGCTGGCCTTGGAGTTGCTTTGATATCAATAGAATGCACTAGAAGTGATGTTGTGTGAGCTCCGAGCCTAGGCCTCAAGAGGCCTGTCAGCTTCCACTGTTAAACTAAGAACATTTCCATCAGCATGAGAGTAAGCACAGTCCAGCGCAGACTCCTGGAAGACTGGAGACCATGTGGTGAGAGGCCCCAGCCATCCCAGCTGTCCCTGTTGTCCCAACTGTGAGGCCCCAGATATGAATGTGAGGCCATTCAAAATGATCCAGCCACAGCTAAGCCAACCCAAACCAGAGGAGCCACTCAGCTGAATTGTTAGAAATAACAAATGAAAAAAAAAAAAAAGAAATAACAAACGTTTGTTATTTTGAGCCACTAAATTTCTGATTAAATATTGTGGTTTGTTATCCATTAAAAACTAACTGATCAGGAACTTCTTGGTGGCGCAGTGGTTAAGAATCCGCCTGCCAATGCAGGGGACACAGGTTAGAGCCCTGGTCCGGGAAGATCCCACATGCCGCGGAGCAACTAAGCCCGTGAGCCACAACTACTGAGCCCACGTGCCACAACTACTGAAGCCTGCATGCCTAGAGCCCATGCTCCGCAACAAGAGAAGCCACCGCAACGAGAAGCCTGCGCACCACAATGAAGAGTAGCCCCCACTCGCTGCAACTAGAGAAAGACTGCATGCAGAAACAAAGCCCCAACACAGCCAAAAAAAAAAATTAATTAATTAATTAAAAAAAAAAAAAACTAAGTGGTCAGGGACTTCCCTGGCGGTCCAGTGGTTAAGACTCTGCACTCCCAATGCAGGGGGCATAGGTTCGATCCCTGGTCACGAAGGTCACACATGCCTCACTGCACGGTCAAAAAAAAAACAAAAAACAACAAAACAAAAAAAAGAACAACTGATCAGCCTTGTACACAGTAAGTGCTCAGTAAATATTTATGAAAATAATAAATATTGCTGTTGTTATTAATTCAGTTAAAAAATAAGTTGAGAAATGTTGTTTATAGTGAATCCTTTTGATTCTCATTGTAACATTATTATGCTGTAGAAAGTTATAGCCCACCTGGATTTTATTACACGGGCTCCATATTCAAACTCAGATTCAGAAAGAAAAAAAAAAGAGAGATAAAACAAACTTAGATTCAAATTCTAGCAATACTTGTTAAAACAGCATAGGCTTGAAGTCATTTAACAGAGCTAGAACTACAGTTTCCTCTTCTGAGATCAAGTACCTATCCCACAGGCATATTGTGAGGATCAGAGGTAATGTACGTACAACATATCCTGCAGTTGCTGGTACATTGGGCCGTAGCCATTATTGCTCCACACTCCTCTCCTCCTCTCAGAGGGAAAGAATTCACAGACCGGATGCTCAGGTTTTACTTTTAAAGTTCCCATCCAAAAATATCAGTTTGGATGAAAAATATTGAAAAAGAATCATAGATATATGGTCTGTAGTGGGCAATTACTATTTTACACACAATTTAAGAAATTACCTGTATTTCAAAAGAATGTGGGAACTCTACTGCTTAATTGGTTGGAGGGTGTGACATGTTACATGGTGTCCACTAGGGAGCGATAAACACATTCACTAAGGGATACTGCTTCTTGTAAGCTTTGTGCACCTGTCAGATATTAAATATTACTTTAATTTTATTATTTTAATCTGGCTCTGAAACTTAAAGACTTTTAAAAATCTGTTAATTTTGCACTTAAAATTATTAATGGGTTGCTTTATTATTTTTAAGGTATTAAAAGGATTCATAATGTGTGTTTTCAAGAAAGTCGGCCTTTGCAAGTTATTTTTGAAAAGAATATGTGTTCTAATACACTAGTGATTCAACCAAGGTAATGAGTTCTCTGTTGTTTATTTTTATTTTTCTGAATATATTATGGTCACAGAGTAAAGAATTAATAGCCTAGAGTTTTAAAATCAGTTACATTTTTTTAAGCTAACACTGGACTTGTAGAAATCACCTTACAGGATCAAGAGGAAACCTTGAGAAAGATAAAAGTAGATAATAATAACTGCCTAATGGTAGAAATAATAATTTAGTGGCCAAAATGTTCTAGAAGTATCCCATCAGTGGCTTTCTACATCAAGTGGTATTAAGAGAAAAATATATTATCTAATAATACTTTGCATTTATATGGTGCCTTCTATCTGAGTCTCAACACACACAGCATGAGGAAATTTTAACACTTTTTACACGAACTGATTTTATCCCTAAGTGTTTGTTTGTTTGTTTGTTTTTTCTAGAGAATGAGTGGGACATATTTGTCAGTGAAAGGTACTCAATTTTTCAGTTAAGCTGTAGCTTAAACAATTACTTTGTAAGCCAAAAGATATTTTATCCTTATTGTTTTTTAAATTACAAAAGAAATACATGCTCCTTGCAATACATCTAAAATTTATAGAAGAGTGCAGAGATGAAAAATGGAAGTCTTTCTCCTCTACTTGCTGCATATATCCCACTTGGCAGGGGTTTAACATCTATTAACAGTTTGGTGTAATCCTTCTATATCATCTTCTATTTATAGCCAGTCTTTCTATAACTTTCTTTTTCCCTATAGCTATGGATATCTTTCTTTCTTTTTCTCCTTCTCTCTCAAATTTATGTCACCTACTAGACACATACATAGTTTTTTAAAAGAAAATGCCCTACTATACTTATTGTTTGGCAACTTCCTTTTTTAGTGTCTATGTCAGTTTAGTTACATCAATTTTATTCTTTTTAATGATTGCACAATTTTTAATTGTATGAGTGAACCATAATTTAGTTACCCATTACCCTATTAGTGAAACAGTTGGTTGTTTCTGACTTTTTGCCATCACAAACAATGCTGCCAGTAGTGCATAAGATAGTGTATTAGTTATCTAGTTCTGTGAAGCAAATTTCCCCACAACTCAAAGCTTTGAAAAAACGCAGATGTTTATTACTTCAAAATAATACGTGTGGCCTAGCTGGGTGCTTTTGGCTCAAGGTTTCTCATGAGGTTGAAGTCAAGCCATCAGCCAGGGCTGTGGTCTCATTTGAAGGCTGAACTTGGAGAAATTCACTCCCAAGCTCACTGACATGGCTGTGGGAGGCCTCAGAAAGTCAGCTTCTAAGCTCACCCATGTGGTTGCTGGTAGGCCTCAGTTCCTCACCATGCAGGCCTCTTTGTAGGCTGGCCGATTGTCCTCACAACATGGCACCTGGTAACCAGAGGCGGGGTGGTGGGGAGAGAAGGAAACTCCTATTATGGAAGACATAGTCTTTTTTTTAATATAAAAAAAAGTCATTTTTTGGTGTTTATTTTATTACTAGCGAGTTTGAGCATCTTTTCATATATTTATTAGCAATTTGTATTTTTCTTCCTTTTTGAATTGCACATTCATGTTGTCATTTTTGGTATCAGGTTGTTTAGTATCTTGTACAACACCTCTCCCTTAACACTGGAAAAGTTTCCAGATTAATTTGGTAGGTGTTCCTGACATTTTGGCATCGAGAAACTCTCCTAATCTAATGTCTAGTAGCAGGTTAACACTAACATTACAGAAATTCTAAGAATCTCATTTTTATCTGACCTCACCTCAATTTAAAAAATAGGCCAGGGCTTCCCTGGTGGCGCAGCGGTTGAGAGTCCGCCTGCTGATGCAGGGGACACGGGTTCATGCCCCAGTCCGGGAAGATCCCACATGCCGCGGAGCGGCTGGGCCCGTGAGCCATGGCTGCTTAGCCTGCGCGTCCGTAGCCTGTGCTCCGCAACTGGAGAGGCCACAACAGTGAGAGGCCCGCGTACCGCAAAAAAAAAAAAAAAAAAGGAGCCCAGGATGAAAGGGCATTTGGGATGTCAGGACAACCTTGAAAGAAATAGTTAATAATCTAGGACAAGTGACAAAGGGAAAGAGAATACAGGCAGCAGACTGCTTGTAAACCTCTACCCCTCGACTGCGTCTCCAGCATAGTTCACCCCAGTTCTGTTTGAACATCTCTGTTTTCTACTATCTCCCTTAGGAGTATGATCCCAGCTCATTTTTGTTAAAAAATGTATTGGGTATGTGAAAGCATAGAATTAAAGATATTTTATTCTAGTGTTTGGTTTATTCTGCAGTTTTCACATGTTTTACTTAGAATATATTTTGCTATTCTCTTGGCCTTCAAATGATGTTGTAATTCTTTCTCTTTTTTTTGGCTGCAGCGGAGCGGCTTTCAGGATCTTAGTTCCCCGACCAAGGATTGATCCCAGCCCCCAGCAGTGAAAGCGCCAGGTCCTAACCACTGGACCGCTAGGGGATTCCTAGTGTTGTAATTTTAAGATATACTAAAAATATAGCAGCTCATATAGAAGAATGCAGATAGGTCTTTTGGGTAGGTTTTTCTAAATCCAGGACAATAAACCTATTTATTTCCAGGTTAAAGATGAGTCCCATTTAATATGATAATTTCTTTCTGTTTGTTCTTCAAATAATGTACTACTGTTCCTTACATTTTATAGAGTGCTTGCTGAGGCAATTGTTCTTTTTACATCGAGTCAAGAGGAAGTTACTCTTGCTGTTACTCCACTGAACGTTTGCATTAAGAGTTCTAATGAGGAATCAATGGGTAAGGATTATATCTGTCACTGTGCTTTGATGGAATATTACTTCCTGGCTTTCCTGATTACTCTACGGTTATACAGTAAATATTAGTGACATAATACTTTTTCTTGTCTAAAAGGCAGTAAAATGTAGAAAGATCATTAAAATTTTTAAGAGACCTGAGAAATTTGTCACAATCAGTAATTAAAGTACTTGGCTTTGAAATTCAGATTGTTTTATAATTAGGAGAATGGGACTTCCCTGGTTGCACAGTGGTTAAGAACCCACCTGGCCAATGCAGGGGACACGGATTCGAGCCCTGGTCCGGGAAGATCCCACATGCTGCAGAGCAACTAACCCACGAGCCACAACTACTGAGCCCGAGTGCCACAACTACTGAAGTCCGCGTGCCTAGAGCCTGTGCTCTGCAACAAAGAGAAGCCACCGCAATGAGAAACCTGTGCACCTCACAGAAACCTGTGAGGAAGAGTAGCCCCTGCTCTCCGCAACTAGAGAAAGCCTGTGCACAGCAATGAAGACCCAACACAGCCAAAAATAAATAAACAAATAAATAAATTTATTTAAAAAATAAAATTAGAATGGTTACTGAGAAAAATATTTTTTCAGTTAAAATTTTAAGGTCTATTTCTCATCCTTTGTATTTAGCATAAAGAAAAATTAAGAGGCCAGCAATCCAGTTGAGATGATCTTTGACCACATAAAAAGGAAAAGTAACTTTAAGTTAGAAATGTAAGATATTCCAGATGGCAAATATATAGGGCAGAAAATGTAAATATTTCTTAATGAATGAAATATTATTTTTTATAAATTTATTTATTTTATTTTTGGCTGCGTTGGGTCTTTGTTGCTGTGTGTGGGCTTTCTCTAGTTGCAGCGAGCGGGGGCTACTCTTCCTAGCAATGCATGGGCTTCTCATTGCTGTGGCTTCTCTTGTTGCGGAGCACAGGCTCTAGGTGCGCGGGCTTCGGTAGTTGCGGCACGTGGGCTCAGTAGTTGTGGCTGGCGGGCTCTAGAGCGCAGGCTCAGTAGTTGTGGTGCACAGGCTTAGTTGATCCGTGGCATGTGGGACCTTCCTGGACCAGGGCTCAAACCCGTGTCCTCTGCATTGGCAGGTGGATTCTTAACCACTGCACCACCAGGGAAGCCCCAACATGAATATTAAGTCAGCTCTTCTCTAAATGGTTTACATTTCTGAATCCATTTGATCTTTGTAACAAGTCTGTGATGTAGGTACTATTAGTATCCCCATTTTCTATATGAAGAATATGAAGCACAGAGAAACTAAGTGACTTGCCTTCTGTCACACAGTTAATAAGTGGTGGATTATGATCTGAATATAGACTGTCAGTCTCCAGGGCTTAGTCTCATTACCACTGTGCTCTTATTGCTTCTCTCAAAGTCCCATGTAGCATTCCGTTTTGGCACTCAGGAGTGCATGATCTGGAAAATATATGCTTGGCTAGTGAAAGGGTCTGTTTTATATTCATAATGCCATCTCTGAATAAATGGCCATTTATTCAGACACTGTCCCTTGTGAGCAGCTTTCTAATGAGTAGTTATAGCTATGGTTGACTGGGGACCCAATTGTTTAACTTTATTATTATTATTATTATTATTTTTAATTTTATTTTATTTTATTTTTTTGCTTTATAACAAATTTAATCAGTTATACATATACATATGTTTCCATATCCCCTTTAACTTTATTATTGAACTTACTGTATGCCAGCACACTGGGAGTGACATGAGCCTTTTTTTTAAATTAATTTTTTAAATATTCTGTTTCATATTCTTTTCCATTATGGTTTATTACAGGATACTGAACATAGTTCCCTGTGCTATACAGTAGGACCTTGTTGTTTATCCATTCTCTATATAATAGTTTGCATCTTCTAGTCCCAATCTCCCAATCCAGCAACACCCCCACACCCCGCTGCCCCTGGCAACCACAAGTCATTACATGAGCCTTCTTGATTGAGATGAAGGTATTTGTAAGGTATTGTTTGGTCCTTTTAAAATATATATACCATTTCTCCTTTGTTCTTACACTTAACATAATTCATGTTCATTGAAGAAAATTAAAAACACATAAAAAGCACTAATAAAGTCACCTGAAATCCCACTGTCTAGAGACTCAATAGTTTGGTTCATCTCTTTCTATATACCTTTGATCTGACAACAGGAGATTGGTTTAGTGAAATACTATGAAGCTATTAAAAGTAGTCTTGGGAGTTCCCTGGTGGCCTAATGGTTAGGGTCCGGTGCTTTCACTGCTGTGGCCTGGGTCCAAGCCCTGGTCGGGAAACTGAGATCCCGCAAGCCATGTGGCGTGGCCAAAAAAAAAAAAAAAAAGAAGTCTTGTGTGTGTGTATATATACATCTCTTTCTCTCTGGGTGTGTATGTCAAAGATGTTTATTGAAGTTAATTTTGTAGTGGAAGACACAAAGCACCAACACACATAAATAATTAGGAAAATGTACTTATTGACATGGAAAAATAGTCAGGATATATTATTGAATAGACTATAAAATGGTATGCATAGTATGATCATATTTTCATTTTAAAAATGCACATAAAAGTTTAATAAAATATTAGGGAACAAAATTCAACACCTCTGGGGGAAAAAAAATTCAACACCTCTGTTATTGTCTGTCTTTTGGACGATAGCCATCTTAGTGGGTGTGAAGTGTTATCTTATTGTGGTTTTGATTTTCATTTCTCTAGCAACTAATGATGTTGAGTATCTTTTTTTGTGTTCTTATTGCTTATTTCTATATCTTCTTTGGAGAAATGTCTGTTCACATTCACATCCGTTATTTTTCACTTGAGTTATTTGTCTTTTTATTTTTCTCCCCTTTTCATATATATGATTTCAAATATTTTCTCCCATTCTAAGTTGATTTTTACTTTTTTTTTTTTTTTTTTTTTTGGCTGCCCTGTGTGGCTTGTGGGATTGAGGAAGTGGAGGCTGCCAGTCTCTTAAGGCCTGGGCCCAGACCAGAAACTAGCACCAGGTCACTCCACCATATCCTGTTGGTGAGAGCAGATGAAGAGCCCACTCACCCCAGATTCAAGGGGAGGGGACATAGACATAGACCCCACCTCTCAATGAAGGAATGTCAGAGAATTTGTGGCTATTTTTAACTTATCACTTATGCTTATATTTTCTTATCAAAATTTAACAAATACCTCTGGAACTAATTTTATTCTTTACTTTCCTATAACATTGAGCAGATTTGACCAATTCTGTATACAGTGAGATGTTTGTTGGGCCAGATGAGTTTGACTTCTTTCAAATTGGAGTCAACACTGAAATAACATTTTGCTTCAAAGAACTGAAGGTAAACCAAAATTTGTGTCCAATTAGAATTATCAATGGTAATTTTTAATAAAGATTTCACATTTTTCCCCTTTTTTTCCTTTCAGGGAATGCTGACATTTTCAGAAGCTACACATGCTCCTATAGCCATTCATTTTGATTTTCCTGGGAAGTAGGTCCTTAGGAAATTTCTGAGTTTGTTTCTTTTTCTTTTGTCATATATTAATAATAAAACCCTTTGGTTCACTTTGAAATTAATTCACACCTCAGGAATTCCTTAACTTTACTAACAACACTTATTAAACTAAAATTTTGAAAGATGTCATAACCTAGAGTTCTTTTTATTGGTAACCTGATTTAGAAAGATATATTATTCTGAAGAGTAAAAACATTTAAAACTTGACATACTGAATAAATTGCCAAATTAGAAAATTATACATGGCTTAAACAAGTTAAATCTCTATGAAACTATGGTACTTCATATGATATTTCAGAACTAAAATTTCAGAGAGATTGGGCTAGGATGAATGTGTTTTATGAAATTGGATGTGATGATTTCTAAGGACGCTTTTAGTTCTTAGGACTGTCTCGATTTGTGAAAAGACAAGACTTTTACTGTTTCTTTTTACTCCAAAATTAAGTATCATTTTTTAATGTTTTCCCAATGTCCATCAGAAAATGAGTGTGAGTGTGATGAGTGTGATGTTTGCTCTGACTTTGCCTTTTTTAGACCCATGGCTTTAAGTATTGACGATATGTTATTGGAAGCCAACTTTATTTTGGCTACATTAGCTGATGAGCCAAGTAGAGCATCTTCTCCACAATCACTGTGTCTTTCACAAAAACGAAAAAGGTAAGGCCATGTTTTAACGTCTTTATTGGTTGGGATAAAGCCATTGCAGTCTTATTCTGAAATAATTCAATGGCATTCATTTAGGAAACAATTGAGGATGAAAACATTAGAAGATCAGAAATTTTAACTGAATCAGGAAAGCTCCAGGAAGACCTAACTGTAATAGAGAAATATCACCCATCTTTCACTAGATATTTGCTTTTTCTCTTACGATCACAATTTAACAGGACTGCCTGGTTTATCTTTGTTGTTACCTAAAACTCATTTCCATTTTCAGAGTTGTTTTTTAGGAGTGATATAGTGTTAAGGTTCACAGGAAAGTTTGTATTCACTACCCAGAACTCTCTTTCTTAGAGAGAGAAACAGCCATTGCTTTTCTTTCTTTTTTTCCCCTTTTGTCTCCCTCTCTTTTTTTTTTTTTTTTTTTTTTCTTTTTTTAAATTTTGGCTGCACTGCGCGGCTTGAGGGATCACAGTTCCCCGGACCAGGGATTGAACCTGGGCCACAGCAGTGAAAGCACCGGATCCTAACCGCTGGACCACCAGGGAGCTCCCCCTTTTGTCTCTTAATAACTTTTTTTTTGGTGGAAGGTGCTTCATTGTAAAAGTAACATAAACTTACTATGGGAAATTTGGAAAATGCAGGAAAGTACAAAGAATAAATTAAAAAACACCGACAATTTTACCGTCTAGTGATAGTCACTGTTAATGTTTGGCACACTGTGTTTTCTTTCAGACTTTTAATTTTGCATACAGTTGCATTTTAAAACAAGATTGGGTCATATAGCATATGTAGTTTTGTATTGTTTTTTCCCACAAAATATTATATTGTGAACATTTTCCAGTATTGCTGATAATAACTTGGAAACATGATTTTTAATGACTCTATACAATTTTATCATACAGATATACTGTAATTTATTTGACTTTTTTTCTAACTTCACCCTATTACCGTGTCACAAGATTGTCTCATACACATTGGGTTGCTTTACTGAAAAATTTGAATCTGTCAAGAGAATTTCTAAATAATCATGTATGTAAATCTTAACTTTCAACAATTAGTTCAATGTTATTTCAGTATATTCCCTAAACCAGTGTTATTGTCATCCCATATTGATCCATTAGTTATATAAAAATATATCTTTCAAAGTAAACAGTTCATTCACTTAATCTCTATTAATACCTCAGGTCAGAGCTGATACATTCAAATTCAGAGGCTGGTAAAAATGCAACCAGCAAGGACGCAGAGTATATCTCAAGAAAAGCAGTACCCAAAAGGCTTTATTCTGAGACTCGCACGAACATCTCTTCATTGGAAAACTGTGGCAGCCCTTTAACGGAAAGAGAGAACAGAGACATTAGTGAAGTACCAGAAAGCAGTGTCAGTGACACGGAGGAAGTGCCAAGATCTTCATATCTCAGGAAGGTAAAAGAAAAACACTGAGACACACCTGCATCTCAGTCAAGAATTCTCATCATCCGTCTCGCTTTGCAATCTCCCTGCCTCAGCCCACCCGCAATATCCGGGAAATTAATTTTATTATTTTTTGATAGGGGAGAGGTGAAACCAGTCTGACATGGAGAAAAGGCTGATTTACAGAATGTCAATACAAATAGTTAAATTGCTCATTGAGTAATTCTAACAAAGTATATTCAAATAGAAATTTGAGTCACTTGTTTTAAAGAATAAATTATGATTTCTTATAGCATACTTATCTTCGAATACAAATAATATGCTAAAGTCATATACTTTGTTATCTAAAATACATGTTCTTCTAATTTTATTTTTCAAGTTTGGTTGGGAAATTCTTTATTCATGGTAGTACAAATGTAAATTTCATCACAACAAACATCACAAATTCCTTCATAGTGGTGTCCCAGTTAAGAACATTATTATGTTACCAACATTTTACTAGATGGATGATAAACTTCACAAAATGCTATAATGTTAAACCTTAAGAAATCCACTGAACTAAAGATAAACATAATTTATTAGAAGTATCAAATAATGATAGTCACTATTTTACATGTTTATATCAATGTTTTATTCAAGCTTGTTTTGCTGTTGTTATTATTATTGGTTTGGAAATATGAGTTTCTTAGAGTTAGAAATAACTCTAAGGAGAAATAATATTACTAAAAGTCACTACTTACACTGTATGAAGACTTTTAGGGTAGTAAAATTGGATAGTAAACTCCACTTATTATTCAGTTTGATGCCACAGTGTTTATTGAATACCTGTTATATGCCTGGCACGTATGGCAATTTTCTTTTCTCGTGAATTACTAGCTTGGCCATAAAGTGAAAACTGAAATCTGTCTTTTCATTATACAGAAACATTTTCCTCGTCCTGTTTTTTGGTCACACATATTGTGCTTACTTTTTCGCAGGCAGCAACAGGAACACATTTTCCTGCTGCTTCACTTCCCTGAAATTCACTAAGATTGCCAATTTCCTCACTAGGGAAAGTGACATTTAGAGCTGTAAGCTCCATGAGTACCATTACAGCACTCTTTTCTTCAAATTTCCTATCATGTCACTTAAATTCTAAATTCTAAAAAGAAAGTTCTATTTTTAAAGGGAATTATTTGCCTTAACTCCTGCAAAAATGAAATTACATTATGGGTAAATAATTTAGACCATTATCATCTTCTATATGAACTACAGTGAGCCTTCTGATTGACCTCCATGCATCCATTCTCCTCTGGTTTCCTCCACAGTGTACCAGAAGATTCTTTTGAGACCTTATATTTACAGTGAGGTATAGGACTCCAGAGCACTGGCTCTAGAGTTTCTGGGTTGGAATCTCTGTCTTGCCACTTATTAGCCGTGTAACTTGGATAAGTTACTTATCTTTGCTTCAGTTTTCTTTCTGTTAGTAAAATGGGAATAATAATAATGCTACCCAATTGAATTGTTGTGAAAATTAATTGGGCTAATACAAGGAGCTGGCACATGGTCAGTGCTCATTAAATGTTATTGTTATACATCACTCTTCTGCTTTTATTGTCTCTTGGATCATTCTGCTTCTCCCATAGGATTTCACCTAAACTCCTTGGAATGGCATTCAGGGACTTTCCCTAGGGTATTTAATAAAAGCTTCTCATTTCCTCCCCTGAGGTCCAGTTCCAGCCCTTCAGAGTATGTTTTAATGTCTGGTAGAGTTAGTATCCCTTTGTAGATTTGGTCAGTTTTTCCTGGCTATTCCTGAATGTGTATTTTTTACTTGAACTTTAATATCAACTTATCTAGTTCCAGAAAAAGTCTGTTGGTATTTTTTTAATTGGGATTTCCTTAAATTTCTGTTAACTTGGAGATGTTACGAGACACCTTTATGATGTTGAGTCATTCTATCCAAACACAGGCAATATATTTCCACTTGTTAGGTCTACTTTTGTGTCTCTCAGGAGTGTCTTAAAATGTTTCTCATATACATTTACACATTTAAGTTTATTCCTACATAATTAACCTTTTATATTGCTATTGTGAATAGTTTTCTCTACCATTATGTTTTCTGACTGCCTGTTGTTTGCGTATATGAAGGATACTTTTTTGTGTGTGTTAATTTTATATCCTACTACCCTGCTGAATTATTTTATTGTTTCCATTAGTTTTATCATTGATTCTCTCAGGGTTTCCAGACATGCTATATGTCATTTTTATATAGAGATAGTTTCATTTCTTCTTTAATCTCTCCAAGTGACTCTTTTGTTCAGTTGTGTTAGCACATAATCTCTAGTACAACATTAACAGTGGAGAGAGTGGGCATGCTTGCTTAGATCCTGATCTTAGTGGAAACATTCAGCAAATGCTTTTGTGTTCTACTTTTGTTCATACTATTGCTCCTACAGTCTGGGGTGATAGTATTCCTTTTTTCACCGTTCAAACCCCTACCCACCCTTCAAAGCCCAGCTCAAGTGATACGTCTCTTTTTGAAGTCTTCTCATTCTAATCAAATCATTTTGTTTGTTTTATTCATTATTAATGTCACGTAATAATTTAATAATTATGCTTGTTACTCCACTAGGTAGATTGTGAGCTCATCAAGGACAGGCCTGAGTCTTACTCATCTCTGTATTCCTAGTTATGCACTAGGAATACCAGTGGTTGGCAAACCTTCAGCCCTGGTTTGGGATAGGCTAAGAAAAATTTTTAAATCCTTCAAGTAGTATCACAAAATTCCAAAATGAAATCAATTTTAATTCACCTTATTTAAAAAGATAAATAATATGGTAGTATTCTACTTTGGGAAAGGGCATTTTCAAAATTAAACTGTTGTAGAGGAGTATTACTATATTCTAATATTCAAATGACCAATATTTTTTTCCATTGTGGATTTTCAATAAGTTATATACAGCTCTCAGGGGCACCAAAATGGGGGAAATATCTATATTATTATCATATTTTTTATTGAAGTATTATTGACCTACAACACTCTGTTAGTTCTAGGTACAGAACATAATGATTTGATATTTCTATACATTACAAAATGATCACAATAAGTCAATAGCAAATTTAGGGCAGTTTTCAAAGACCAAAGTCACCATACAAAGTTATTATAATATTGTTGACTGTATTCCCCATGCTGTACATTTCATTCCCATGACTCATTTATTTTGTAACTGGAAGTTTGTACCTCTTAATCTCCCTCACCTATTTCACTCATCCCTCCACACCCCTCCCCTCTGGCAACCACCTGTTTTTTGTATCTATGAGTCTGTTTCTGTTTTGTTGCGTTTGTTCATTTGTTTTGCTTTTTAAATTCCGTATATAAGTGAAATCATACTGTAATTGTCTTTCTCTGACTTATTTCACTGAACGTAATACCTTCTAGGTCCATTGATGTTGTTGCAAATGGCAAGATTTTATTCTTTTTTGTGGCTGAGTGATATTCCACTGTGTACACACACCGCATCTTCTTTATCCATTCTTCTATCGGTGGACACTTAGGTTGCTTCTATATCTTGGCTATTATAAATAATGCTGCAATGAACACAGGGGTGCAGATATCTTTTTGAATTAGCGTTTTTGTTTTTTTTCTGAAAAATAGGCAGGAGTGGAATTGCTGGATTGTATGGTAGTTCTATTTTTAAGAGAATATGAATATTATTCTTAAATTTTTATAATAATTTATCTTCTTACCCAATTTGTATAGGACTTGGACTAATTCCAAGTTGTATGGCCATTCATAAACTTTCCCCATTAGAAGACTGTTATATACCAGGGAAAGGCTTGATCATCCAGCCATGAAAGATTTAAAGGCCAAAGAGTAGGTAGGGAAAAGAGGGGGTAGCAAATGACATTTATCTTAAGTCAATGGCAAATTCAGGGCAGCTCTCAAAGTCCAAAGTAAACTAGTAGGTTTTTAGTTTAATATAGCACAGTAAGCATTATGAAGAGCTATTTGCACATGATATTATACATTGAACAGACACAGATGCTATCATTAGGTCAATTCCAGCCTTTGGATCTTGACCTTGGTTAACACTAGACTCTTCAGAAGCAACTGAGACTATGCCTCCAATTAAAATCAAAGCCAGTGTATTAGTTTCCTATTGCTGCTATAACAAATTACCACAAATTCAATGGCTTAAGACAACACAAATTATCTTACAGTTCAGAAGTCCAAAATGGGTCTCACTGAGCTAAAATCAAGGTGTTGGCAAGGCTGTGTTCCTTTGTGGAGACTCTAGGGAAGAATCTGCTTTCTTGCCTTTCCTATCTTCTTGAGATCACCTGCATTCTTTGATTGTGGTTTCCTTCCAGCTTTAAAACCAGCATTGGCCAGTCAAGTCCTTTTCACATTGCTTCACTCTGATGCTGATTCTTCTCTGCTTTTCACATTTAAGGATCCTGTGAGTCCACTGGGCCCACCTGGATAGTCCAGGTCACTGATTAGCAACTTTATTCCATTTGCTACCTTAATTACCTTTTGCCATGTGATATAACATATTCACAGGCTCCTGGGATTAAGACATGGACATCTTTGGGGGTGCGGGCAGGCCATCATTCTGCCTACCACAGGCTATATCACAGCTAATTTGGGGTGTTTCATCTGGAGCAAGGGTTCAACAGCTGCTGTCAGAACTGCCCCATGCAGAGGGCATCTTCACCTTCTGATGTGTGAGGATGAGCCAAGAACAGGAATCATTCATTTATTCATTCTTGTTACCTACCATGCAACTCCCACAGGTATTTGTTGAGGGCCTTGTGTTGTAGATCTGGGGTATACAATGGTATGCAAAATAAACAAGAAAGGTTCCTAAACTTGATTATAGACTTGGAGGGAGATAGACATTAAACAAATAGTCACATGACTAAATATTTGATAATTTTTAAAAACCTGTGGTAAGTTCAATAAAGGAAAAGTTTAAGGTGCTTTGAGAGGATTTAAGGTATGAACTGACCTAATCTAGGAGGTCAGAAAGTCTTCTTTGAAATTGGTGTTTGAGCTAAACTGGAAAGGATGAGGTAGTAGGGGGGAGTTGAGTGGATGTGTGGCATGTGCAAAAGCCCCTGTGATGGAGGGAGCGTGCTGGTTTTAAGGAACTGGAGGATGACCAGTGTGGTTAGCAGGCAGATAGGCAGGGTGAAACAATGGCACAGGGTGAATGAAACTAGAGTAATTGGTAAGTGCCGATTCATGCCAGATGTAAACAGCCATGTAAACGGCCATATAAAGTACTGTGGCATTTAAAGTATTTGAAGGATTTTAACAGGGAGGGCTGCCAGAGTTGAATTTTTGAAAGATAACCTTAGTTGCAGCTACTATGTGCAGAATGGGGTGCAGTGAGGCAAGAATGGAAGTTCAGTTGTGGCATCTGAGAGATGGTGATTCAGTAGCAATGGAGAGAAGTGGCCAAAGTAGACAGCTAATTGAGGAGGTAGAAGCAGCGGGACTCTGTGATGGATTGGTTATGGGGCTTAAGGGAAAAGGAGGTATCAAGGTTTGGAGCAACAGGTTCAATGCTCACTAAGGTCATGAATTCTATTTTGGACATGTTAAGTGGCAGAAATCAAGTAGGTAGTAGGATATGTGAAGTTCAAATTCTGTGAGACTCCCTGACATATACATACATAGTAATTTCTGCCAGCAGTGTGAATGAAAGTTCCTAGGGAGAGGGTGCAGGGGAGAGTACTGCCATCATTTAAAGCAGTGGTTCTTAACCAGGGCCAGGGGACGTTGGGCAGTGTCTGGAGACAATTCTGGATGTCACAGTTCAGGAAGGAGGGTGCTACTGGCATCTAGTGGGCAGAGGCGAGGGATGCTGCTCAACATCCTCCCACGAGCAGGACAGCCCTCACAACAAAGCAGCATCAGGCCTCAAATGTCAGTAGTGTTAAGGCTGAGAAACCCTGATTCAAAGGCTGGGTAGAAGAGGGTAAGCCAGCTAAAAAGTCTAAGAGCAACCAGGAGAATGCAGCATGAGGAAGGTTTGAGAAGAAAGTGTCCGAGTGACTATCAAGTGGGATGGAGACTGAAAATGGTAATTGGCTTAAGGATCTGGCAATTTTTGGTGACCATCTTGAGAAGTGCTTCTGTGTGAGGGTCAGGAGCTTTTTTAGATAGGATGGAAGAATAGGAGAATGAGAAAAGGGAGAAAGCAAGTGTAGACAACTCTACAGCAGAGGTAAGGATGGAGGGAGGAAGGGAATGAGGCTATTTATATATTTTAATGAGAGACATTTAATTATTTTAAAATGCTGACATTTTTATCCAGTAGAGGAGAGGCATGGGAGGGGCTGGGAGTCAGAAACAGGGAGAGAAGGACTGGCTCTAGTCAGGAGTAGCTGCTTCTGTCGCAGCAGGAGGGAAAGGAGAGAAGATGGATGGAGTCGAGCAGGATGGCCTACAGTGTCTCCCTTTATCTCTGTCTCCCACAGCCTTAGTGTTAGTTTCTTTCTTTTTTTCTTTCTTTTAAAAATTAATTAATTAACTAATTTGGCTGCGCCGGGTCTTAGTTGTGGGACGCGGGATCTTTGTTGAGGCATGTGGGATCTTTAGTTGCATTTGCTGCATGTGGGACCCAGTTCCCCGACCAGGGATTGAACCTGGGCCTCCTACACTGGGAGTGCGGAGTCCTAGCCACTGGACCACCAGGGAAGTCCCTGGTGTTAGTTTCAATGGCTCAGGCAAGGTAGTCAGAAGCAGACCACTGATCCCACACTGTGTGCCTTTGGAGTCCAGGGAAGGGTTTTATGTTAGGATGTTTTGGGTCACTCAAGAAGGTTCTGGGTATTTCATGAACCATCACTATTAAAGTTAGGGAGACCACCTTGGCTGAGTTTCTGAAAAGGGGTATTTGATGAGCACTAACTTGCTTTGAATAAACAGTACAGTTACTTTTTTCCCCTCCAGTTTTCTTGCATGTTCTTTGGAGCAGTTTCTTCTGACCAACGAGAACACTTCAACCACCCTTTCCACAGTCTGGCAACAGCAAGTGACAGTGAAGAGGACGTGAATAATGGCAGTTTTTCTACATTCTAACACTTAATGATGGCTGAGCTGGCCCCCCACCCATTTACTGGCTCACTTGCACCTCAAACTCATTTTCACACTTAAGCCTATGAAGATATTGTCTTGGACTTCCTTGAAATGGATAATGGGCTGCTGGTTTTCTAAACATCTTCTTATACAACAACCATATCTAGAAATAGCTGCTTTTCAAGTAAATGTAATTTGCTTTAAATCCATTATGCTTCTTGGGAGGGAGAAGTTTTCTGTGCAGGGAAAAAGCTCATTAGAATTCTTCAATTCAGGGAATTCCCTGGTAGTGCAGTGGTTGAGTCCGCCTGCCAATGCAGGGGACACGGGTTCAAGCCCTGGTCCGGGAAGATCCCATATGCTGCGGAGCAACTAAGCCCGTGTGCCGCAACTACTGAGCCTGCACTCTAGAGCCCATGAGTCACAACTACTGAAGCCCGCATGCCTAGAGGCCATGCTCCACAACAACAGAAGCCACCGCAATGAGAAGCCCGGGCACTGCAACGAAGAGTAGCCCCTGCTCACCGCAACTAGAGAAAGCACGCGTGGAGCAATGAAGACCCAACACAGCCAAATAAATAAAATTTAAAAAAATAAAAAAGAATTCTTCAATTCAGTGCACATTCACACTAGAGTTTTTAGCATTTTCTTTACCAGTTTTATAAAGGTATTTAAACTTTCTTTAGCAGCCATTTTGAGTGCATCAATATGGCTTGTAGAGTTCAGGTATCTTCTGTGTTTGATTGCAAACATTTGAGTTTTGGTGCTTTCAGACATAGTAAAAAGTTATGCATGTAATGCCATAACATTTTTGGTCTGTTGCTTGCTATATTTTGTTAAGATTTTAAGTAAAAAAATATGACTTTAAAATTTTGCAGTGTGATGCAGAAAAGAAGTGATGCCAAAAAATTATTTCTGTATTATCTGATATAGAACAACAGCCTCCACTGCCAAGAAAGCCTGGGTTTGGAGGGGAATGAGGTGGAAGATGCATGTCTCTGTTCTTTGCCTCTTTAAGAATTAGCTTCTTACCTGCACAGAATAAAAAATCTGGCACAGAAATATTGTTATATAACATCTTATGATGTGTGCCTCTCCCTCTCCCAAACCTGTTTAGAATCAGTTATAACCTGACAAACTAGACTTTTGTAACACCTTAATTGTTAAGCCTGTGAAACCATCAAATCACAAGGAAATGTTAACTGGCAAGCAATTGTGCTTTAGATTTTGTGAGGAATTAATAATAAGACAAAGGTGGCTGAGTGGATTAGTAAACTTTAGAACTGTGAACAGAGTTCAAACTAAAACCAGAATGAGTTTGGCTCTTGTAGCTTGGTAATGAGTCATAGCTACCCACAATAACCTAATAAAAACTCAAGTTCATCCCAAAATGTTCCTCAGTGAATGAAACTGGGCTTTCATCAAGCTTTTTTTGGAAACTGGCAATGCCCACATAATTTCACATTGTAGGCTAAAGATTTATGTATTTTTTGCTTACACTGATGACTAACACTGAATTTCACATATTCCTAATAAATGCAGATGACTACACGGAGAACATTTATACCCGAGAGTAACTGTAGGTCTCCTTGCTGAGGATGAAGTTTCTTGTTCGCTCGCTGAAATGGGCCAGGGCAGTTTAGGCTGTGAAGGCATCATCATCATCATCAGTAATCACCTAGATGCAGCACTGGTCTGTAAAAGATAGTTACACTGTCAAATTGTATATAGTTTGGATTTTAGAATTTGGATACAGAATGCTAAATTTAAATGACACCAGATTTTTGTTTGACTTCACATACCATTTAGAAGATGCAAAAGACTTCTCAGCTGGGAAACCATCTATATGTTACATTCAATTATTAATCCAGTTTGATGAATTTTTGAGGAAGCTAAACTGATGTAGTAAATGAGCTGGTGAAAAAGAGCCTTAGTGAATAAACTAGTAAAAGACAGAAATGATAGCTACACAGTATGGAGTCACTGCTAGACTAAGAGGCTTGGAAATGAGGACCTGATAGGGACCAACAAAATCAATGTCAAGGGCCAGTGTCTTATTTTGTTACCACTCAAATTAAAAGGAGTACACAGATTAGTATAAATACTATATTTATTAAATATCTTTACAGTTTATTTAAATGTATTTACAGAACTATTCCTGCATAAGTTATACTTCAGACATCCAATTCAGGTCATTGCCTCTTGGGTAAGACAAATAATGATAGTCTCAACAGAAAAAAGCAGCTCATTAGTATACACAAATTCAGACTTGCTTCATTATTTAGCCATCTTTGCCACAAACTACCTGCTTACAGTTAAAATTTTGACATGGATACTGTCGATTTTTAGTTGCAGTTCAATTTTGCAAAGAATTTAATTTTTTTAAACAATAGAATCCAAATGTTTTCTGTTTCACATTTTGTTTTATAAGCAGATTTTGGTTTTTTGATGTTGTAAAATTTGTTAAATGCAAAAATGTGAGTTTCCAGGAAAATTGGATGCTGTAGCTTCTACCAAAGATAGCTGGTATAAGGTGACAAGGAACCATGAACTTAATCAGAAGTACAAACATTTACAGTTCTAGCCAATCTTGTTTACAATCTCCAAAACGCTCAAAACTGACTCAGTGAATTCCCACAATTACTGCCTTGTTACATGATGTGGTATGTTGGTGGTACTGAAGGCGGTACTGAAAGCTACTATTCTATCCAGAACGAATGCAACCGATGTGATAAGATACTCGCCCATCATGCAAAGCTCGAAATCTAGTTTCTAATCTAGTTACAGCCCGACTCCCAGACATGCACACCTGGAATGGATTCTTTTGTGATTTAGTACCCATCAACCATGTCAAGCCAGTACAGTAATTCAGGACAAGTAACTTGTTTTCCCCACCTCATTTCTTCTTTCAGTTTTTA
Organism: Mesoplodon mirus; assembly: GCF_964341445.2. Taxonomy (NCBI): domain Eukaryota; kingdom Metazoa; phylum Chordata; class Mammalia; order Artiodactyla; family Ziphiidae; genus Mesoplodon; species Mesoplodon mirus. Next base: position 8,869,547 of record NC_138989.1, read on the forward strand.
GGAGCCTATGGACTCTATTGCGTATCCATTCAGTGAATTCTTTTTTGTGCGCAGGCAGCTTAAGTTCACAGGAAGAAATAAGGTTCTGATATGTTTAGAGTGCACATTTTAAAACAGAACAAAATAAAAATTTCAAGCATGTGATAAAAATATTGATTTTTATAATACAGTATTGCTTTATAAATATAGATGGAAAAGCTATAAACTTTACTGGTCTTTGGTGCATCCAGAGAGGGATAAATAATTTGCCATTTGTAAATTAGAAATCCAAATTCTCTTTTGTTATAAAAGTCCACTACGTGAGGCAAATGTATCAATATGTGTGTTTATACTGCTTGATTTAAAATACAATTAACACATCAAGTTCAGAATTAGACCCACCAAGTGGTATATCTCAGGCACACCCCACAAAGACTTGGGTCCTGTGACATGGAAAATTCCAGTATGAGTACTACACAGCCTCTGACCACTGACAGTGGAAGGAGAGTTACTTGTTAAGCAGCACTCCAACAGACCCCCGCAGTCATAAAATTAAGTGCATAACACAAAATGGGCAGGGGAAAAAAAGAAAATATTTTGTGTCCCAAATCTACAGGCCAGGTCCAAAGTCAGTTCCCCTGTGAAACTCAATTCTTGTCCCACTATTTTCAACATCCCTGGAACAAACACATTGTCAATTTCTAACGCTCATTTCTCAAAAAAGAGTAAGTTGATTAAATGAGTTGTGTAAAAAACCATCAATCTACCTTTATGAAGATTGTGTTTGGGGCTTCCCTGGTGGCGCAGTGGTTGAGAGTCCGCCTGCTGATGCAGGGGACACGGGTTCGTGCCCCGGTCCGGGAGGATCCCACATGCCGCGGAGCAGCTGGGCCCGTGAGCCACGGCCACTGAGCCTGCGCGTCCGTAGCCTGTGCTCCGCAACAGGAGAGGCCACAACAGTGAGAGGCCCGTGTACCGCAAAAAAAAAAAGACTGTGTTTGATGGGTTTAGATGAGTGCAGAGAAAGCCAGTGACGTGACCAGCACTGCTCTTACCAGGAATTAAATGTATGCATTGGAAAATTAATACAAAATATATCCAGATCATAAGGCTCCATACCTCTGACCAGAAATAATTAAAAACCCAACAAAAGAACTGAAGTTGTCAGCCCAAGTGTAAATGTATTCCTTCCAACAAAACCCTTCTGGATGCAACTTTCTTTACTTTTTAAATACACAGAGACTGCAAATAGTTTGTGCAAAATAAATACCCCGCCACTTGCCACTCACGCTTCTGTGTTTTATCACAGCACGATGGATTCTCATTATTTAAACAGAGTCTCTCTCCACCCCCCACCCCACCCCCCACCTCCTCTACCAAAGAATTCTGTTTTGTCAAGTTAGGGTAGTTAAGGCATTCTGACATGTAATTAAAGGTGATTCAAAATAGATATCTAACATTATGCCAATTTAGGAATAGTAGATAAATTACTGAACGGCTTACAAATGAATAACTCATTCTTATTATAAATGAAATGCCTGTTACAAGCATGATGCATTGAAATATAGTAATGACATGTACATGGTACATGTTAAACAATTTTAAATAAAACAAAAGCTTGACAGTTACTCAAATATACAGTACAAATTCACAAAACAAAATCTTTTAAAACAAGTTGAGGTAACCTCAAACATAAGTTTTAATGCAATAAACCAGGGAGTAAGTATCTCCTTTAGAGAAAGAGACTTTCTATATTCTCAAGTAGATTCTCATTAGGTTTAATTGCATTCTCATCTATACACCAATGTTACCTGACATATATAAAACATGGCTTTAATTTAAGGATTTCTAAGTATATATATTTTTCTACCACGAAGTTAATGAAGGAAAAAAACTGACCCAAAAATATATATCTTTACAGCAGTTGACTTGTACACAAACCTTAAAAATAAGTTTGAGTTTGCAGATAATGGAAAAACTGAATGTGGGGTAATTTTATAAGGAAACTATACACTGCAAGATGGCTATTCGGAAACTGTAAACATTAAGCTTGATTCAGAAACCCCTAAATTTCTGTGTAGGGCAAATGCAAATGTCATATCATCACTAGGAGTTTTCCTCGTGGACTCTTGTGCCGCTGCCCACAGTGTTCTTTCCACATGGACTCCCTGAATTTGGTACATGCTCTATAGAAAGCAAGGCTACTAACAACAGGTCTAAGAGTGAGACAAGGGGTATAGCGTGACCATCAAAGGCCAACAAAATTCAAAGTTAGAGCTGTTCCATTCTCAACCCATCAGGCCTGTGGGCCTAAAGCTCCCACACGGGGGCATCATATCAGACAGCTGGGAGGAATTTCAGCTGTAACATTAAATTTGTAGGCTTTGAGGAATTTTATAACCTTGAATAATATTTCCATTAAAAATTTTTGGTAAGGAGTCTCCCCAAACCCCTCTGCAGATCAGGCCACCAGCCTGTGATATGCAGTAATCAATAAACTGCTGAAACTTTCATCACAGGAGCACAATTAATCATCTTTTAAAAACCATGAAACATTTGCACATATAGAACTAAACTGAATTTTTCTTCCAACTTGTAACCAAAAAAAAGCCCCCCAGATCAAGATTTTGTAATCCAGAACAATGTAATAGAGCAAGATTATAAGCCCCTGAAAAATAGAGGAGTTTATAATGAAAACATAAAGCCACACCCAATCATAACACAGACTGTATAGTACACGTGTAACATATCTTTTGATGAACAACGTATGTTTCTAGTAGATGTACCATAACATACAATTTGTGTTAGACTTTTAAAATCCCTTTAACATTCTAATTTTGAATTCACTTTACCAATATTACTCATTTTCAATACTTCAACCGTTTTTGAAAAGTAATAGACATTTTGGCTTTGAAAACCTCCATCCCATCATGGAAAGGACAATGTGAAGTGAAGGCCAATCTTCAAATCTTGATTCTCTTCAAATGTTGCTGGCAGATATGAGCTAGTGAATGACAGTAGTGGTTCTCAACAAAGATCTCAATGGGGTCTCAAAAAGACAGGCAAAAGGCTTACATCACTGGCCACTGAGATCAGTAGCAAAGAAACATGGTCCTGCCAGCAGGATCAGCACACACGGTAGGGGAGAATTTGGGATGATGAAAGGAGAGGCAGGAGTTGACACCTAGGTGAGTCAGTCTGTATACTCAGCCACTATTGAGAGAAGGACAGTGATGTCATCTGGCTTTCCACCTAAAATGAAAATGAAAACGTATTTATATATTTTAAAAGGAAAAGTCAATAAAAAATGTAAGCCTAAATAAATAAGTACTAGGAAGCAAATACTGGCATTTCAGGAAGGTTTGGTTTGTCAATATACTCTGGCAGAAAAAAGGAAAAAAATCAGTTGATAAATAGTTAAAATGCACCAAGAAATTACATGTAATTTAATTGAAGCTTTAAAAAAAAAAAAAAACCTTCCCTGCTCCTTTACAACAGCTCTGTTAAAATGGCCACCACCATATCCTCTGTTTATAGCAATCACAATAACGACAAAAGGTGGCTAAGATTAATTCTGCCTGACAAAAAAGTTACATGTTATACCCACAATCCTAATTTGGACAAACATATCCAATGTTTTGAAACTAGCAATAGTCTTGTATTCTAATCTGGCAATCAGCTATGGCATGTGCTTTTTTCTATTTGAATATTTCCTGGACAGCTAAGAAATGCTTTACATATCATAAGATTACACCAGCAAGAAACTGACCAACTCTACTAGTTCTGATATGCTAGCATCAACATGTCATCTGAGCTCCAAGACTGGGCTACTTGGCCTGCTCCCAAAGCTACATATCGCTCAGTAGATAGGAAGACTCTTTAGGCAAGGACAGTCTAACATTACTTCCATCTTCAAAACCTGCCATGGCAATTTGGCAGGCAAAGACTGTCAATGAGTCCCACGAAGCCAGAGGAAGGGAGAAGTGAAATGTCAGACTCGTGAAGGGCAGAATGTTTAAACCGTTAGGAATGTCCAGGCCCTCCAGGCAGAGCTCGGAGGCTTTTGGGGCTCAGGTCCAAGCAGTGCAGTGGCAGCAATAAAGGGCTTCAGGTTCCACCTGCCTCTGCAGCCAATTAAATTCAGTTCTGAAGGGCACCTCTGTGGGGAACACATGATGACATGCACTTGCTCTGTCCTTCAGTGTTAGAGCCTGCTCACCTTGCTCCCAAAGGCTCACAGCTGGGAGAGGGTACCTCAGCAGTCTCACCCCAGTGCTGTAGTTTGCCTCACCCACAGCCCAGAATGCTCCCATCCTCTATGTCCCCAGTTAGTCCCTATGACCTTCCTAAAGAATGCTTACCTCTCACATTCAATCCATTGTCACATGCAAACTGTGCAAAAGGTGACATATAATTTGGGTCATAGGCCAGCTCATGAGCTTGCTCAGCAATGCTTCTTGCCGTCTGTTGTATACTCTCATAATTTGAATTCTAATATGAAAACAAAAGGGAGTTATTTTTACCAGAATGCCTCACATGATTTCTGCACACAGTAAACATCACTTGCAAGCATCACTTTTTAAGACAGTAACATTTATCTAATCATAGTTTCCACCATTTAAGTTTTATTCCAGTTAGAGAAGACAATGAAACATTATACCTCGACTAAAATGAATGAGATCACCAGTGCTGCCTGCATAAGATGTCAATTAGAAAGTCCTTTGCATGGACTTGGGTCCTGAAGTGTGAATTTTCTTTCTTTTTTTTTTTTTGGCCACGCCATGTGGCATGTGGGATCTCAGTTCCCTGACCAGGGATCAAACCCACACCCCATGCAGTGGAAGCGTGGAGTCTTAACCACTGGACCATCAGGGAAGTCCCTTGAATTTTCATATTTGGGGTTTTTTTCTCAGTTGAAATTCTTAAGGCATTCTTGCTAAAATGGGATGGGGTTGAAAGGGCGGATTTTGATAGCACTTCGGGATGACCTCAAAAGTTTCCTTGCTTGGGAACGCACCCCTGGCCAAGCACAGTGTGCTCTCCAAGTAAGGGCTGCCAGTTGCCCTACTGAAAATCCCTCTCTATTCTGTATTCCTTCACCTTACTTTATTTTTCTTCTTCTTATTTACCACCACCATTATAGCTATTCTTTCTTTCTCTGTATTATCTGTCTTCCTCCACTAGAATGTAAGCTCCATAAGGGCAGGGAATGTGTCATTTCTGCTTGTCATTCTGTTACCACACAGAGCACAGTGTCAGCACGTGTTAAGTGCCTGACCTTTACTAGGCCCCACAGACAAGGCGTGGTGCTAAGGGTTTCTAATGCATGGTCTTGGTATATCCTTACCAAAACCCTACAAAACAGGCCTTTTGTACCACTCCACCATTTTACAGGTGAGGAAAATATTGCTTAAAAAGTTTAGAAACTTACGCAAAGTCATAGTGGTTAGTGGTAAAAACATGAGAAAAGACTAATTTTCCCCAGAGTCAGTACTTTACAAAGCCAGGAGAATATGCAGACTGGTTTTCACTTCCTTCCACTCTCTGTATGGGCCAAATCTGAACAGTTTCGTTACTGGTGACAGCTCAGATCACATCAAGGCCCCTAGCTGCCTGCTGCCCTTGGCTGCTGCCTTGGCTGGCTCTGGTATGATGATTTCCTATCTTTCCCAGCCTGAACACCTGCTGAGTTTGCTACGAGAATAAAAAGTGAAAAAGACAACCAGCAACTAATACCATTAAATACAATTAAAATACCATTAAAAACACAAACAAGAAATCGCCCATCTGGACTTTTCCTACCTTTACCACCCTACTAAATAAAGGCTTGGATGAGAAGCCTCTTTTCCCCTCAAGTTCTCCAACTGTGAATATTTCCATCTACCATTGTTTGAAAGATTAGAACCATTTTTATTTCCCTAAATTCACAAAATAGTCCTTTCCAAAACTACAAAAAGAGATAATGCAATTGAATTAATAAAACTCAGCTGCCCAGAGAGGGTCACTGTTTCCAAAGGCCAACCTTTGAGTTAATTACCTTTAACTTTTTTAGCTCCTGAAGGATCATATAATCAGGCATGTTGTCAAAGAGTCCATCTGTCGCCGTCAGGATAATGTCTCCTAACTGGACATCAAAAGATGTGCTATCAGCGGCATCCGGGCTGTGACAAGGACAGCATAGGGACAAAGTTAACAGAGCCCTTTAGAGATAACTGTTAAAAGTTTCCAATGGGAATGATGCTACAACGTAATGAGGCTTTAAGGAAAACTAATATATAGTAGCAGTCAATAATAAAAACCAGCATTCTGAAATTTCTAACCTTGAAAGAAATTAACTGAAAACTCTGATATAAATATTTCAAAAGCTTAACTAAAACTATCAAGTAAAACTGAGTTTGATGATTAGTCGCACGTGGTTTAAAACGCGGAAGGGTTCTTTTCTGAGTCAGACACTAAAATGCCTCTAAAATCCTGGTGGAAATGAGTCTTTGTTTCCTAACTCTTTAGAGCCAAATTCCATCCTCTCTTATTCACTTTCCACTCATCAGTTTCCCTGCAGGCTTGAATTTGGCTCTCAGGAGGCTGTGTTATAGTGGAATAACAATCCTATAAGTGGAATAATAATCCTATAAGAATTAACTCATATGAAATACCTGCAATGGTATTTCTTACTATAATACTAGTAATTACTAGTATATTACTAGTAATACCAAATTAGGATTACTAAGTCATACTTACTCTGGTAGAGTAAGGACTGTGTGTCTCCTAGGGCTTACAAAGTGCTCATCATGTACAGGTTACTTATTTATTAGTGTGCCTGGCACACAGTAGGTCTTCAAGTAATATCTAATGAATGGAAGAAACAAAGTAACTGACCCTCCAAATTGGGGAAAAACTCATTACTATATTGTTAATGAAGAGAAGAAGGTACTCTGTGTGTGTGTGTGTGTGAGAGAGAGATGCTTCTATATGCAGAGAATAAATCTGGCAGTGGCTGCCTCTGAGGACAGAATGTGTGGATGGGGTAGGGACAGAAGCTTGATTTTTCACTACATCTTTTTGTGTCAAACTTTTAAAAAGATATAAGAAAACAGATATAAGAACGGGGGGTGGGGGGAACCACAGGTGGGGAGAAGAGAAAATATATTCAAAGAGTTAATGGTTCCCTCAGAGGCTGGTTCTCAGCCATTTCCAAAGGCCAGCTCCACTGCTTCCAAGCCTCCAAGGTGAGGGAAAGGTGAGATATCTGATAATCTACCTTCACTTGTAATTAGGGAACAAGAGCCAGGAAAAAATTCATACACTGACCCAGAATGGAGGGGCCAGAACCAAAGCACCCTAAGCTTGATTAAAAACAAGAAAAAACTTGTGTAAGTGACATGTTATAAAATTTGCAAAGAGAGGACATAAAAACAAACAGCCCACCCATGCCTGCTGGGGATTTACGCAAAGCACACTGAGGATATTTCTAGTTCATCTTCTCTTGACTGAGGAAAGCAGCAGCACATCTAGAAGTTCTGTGACGGGCTTTTGGCAAGGAACAAATTAGCTTTCGCTTACACAGTTATACAGTAAACATTTTGTAAGAACAGCTACTAAAGGAAATCTGTAAGTTAAGCTTAAAATAATATTTTATGGATAAGAGGGACTAATAACTAAGGAGATAACATGCAGCTGGGAAACAAAAAAGACCAAAAAATAAGAAAAATTCAAAAAGACTGTAAAACTGGTAGAAACCAGGTCGATTTCTTCCATGGAATAAAGAGAAACAATACAAGACATTTCACATTTGCTCAGTCTTTGGAAACTAATCAGATTCTAGAAGTTTAGATTAATGACCAGGTTGGCAAGGAAGTTCTATTTTATGCTGAGGTTTTTCTTTCCCCAGGAGTGTCCTTTGCTATTCTGTCTGTGAGAGACTCGCTGCCATTGGACAGATCGTCCTCTTCTCCCAACACTCCCACCCATGAGCTTGGTGTTCTGCCAGCTGCAGTTTTGCCCATTTTGATTGAACATACTGTGCTGCTGGAAACTTTTGACTACACCGAAACACGAGCTGAAATCACATGCTAGCATGCTGCCTCTGGGCTCCAGGGGAAGCAACCTCCACCTCACTGTCAGGCCAGGCCAAGTGCTGTCCTGACCACACTGTCCCAAAGATAGCGTGTGAGGTACAGCAGGGCCGCTCTAGCACTCAGAAGCCAAAACAAGAAGGATCAAGTAAAGGGAAATTAAAGCACTGTTCTCCAAAAACTGTTAGCTGAACTTGACATCTACGAAGGCCTTGGGGTTCTGAGTTCTCCCCACTCCAACAGGGCTAATATTGATGTGCATTATAGCCAACTGAAGAAGGGCCTATAATCAAATTTTCTTCCAATTATGGTAATCTGCCTTAATCTGAAAGTAAAAAACTGCTTCCCTCTCTCTAGGAGTCAGCAATAGACTTCAGATGGGCAATACTGAGTACTTAATTATACAGTATGCTCATTCCAGTTTAAAAGATGGCAGTAATCATCATTATATCTTAGTCTGGACTTAAGATTTGGCCCAATAAGAACTATTAAGTAGAGACAATAAGCACTTGCTAGAATGCTTCTACTTTTACAAAAGGTTCATTACCCATTTAACCACATTTATGAATTGCCAACAATGTTTGTGTCAAGCCCTATAAGGCTGTTAAAGGCAGTGAAATCTGAGACTGTTTTAGTGTTACTCTGTACTCTGATCTTAGAAAAGATAAAACTGTGAAAGTTGATTCAAAAAAGTACTGATGGGCCTCCCTGGTGGCGCAGTGGTTAAGAGTCCGCCTGCCGATGCAGGGGATACGGGTTCGTGCCCCGGTCTGGGAGGATCCCATATGCCGCGGAGCGGCTGGGCCCGTGAGCCATGGCCGCTGAGCCTGTGCGTCCGGAGCCTGTGCTCCGCAACGGGAGAGGCCACAACAGTGAGAGGCCCGCGTACAGCAAAAAAAAAAAAAAAAAAAAAAAAAAAAAAAAAAGTACTGATTTTCCTGGAAAGTTCTTGACAATTTAAAAATGAACTGCGAGAAGGTGTCAGAAGGAAAAAAAGAACAGAACACGTCAAGAGCACCATCAGACCACCTCTGAGTCCATTTCCTGAAAGTTAACTTCGCCTGACAAGTTTTGTAGGGACTGCAAGTTCTATTTGATGCGTATTATAGGAGGCCCCGAGAATCAGGAAGTTATTCTGATAAATAAAGCAGATGTCTGTTTGCATTCTTCCCTAATAATGTATGCAAAATCTTGTATAGGCAATGGCACAGACAAACAATGACTCATTTCTCCAACACAATTTAACAAATACAACTGTATGTACCATGTGGTCTTGGTATGAAAAACTGATATTCTATAAGCCTGAAATAGTATTTTCATAGTCTGGTCAAATTATCAGGTGTTTATCAGAATTCAACTTGGCTGAAATATCAAGTTCAAGCACAGTATCTTTCGATGTCAGACTAAAAGGTCCTTGTCAGACTAAAAGGTGCCTTCTTTTCTCACATGAGAATGGAAAATGCCTATCTCCAACGCTGTAGTTAAGGGGAATGGGAAGGAACCTGTTGGTGAGAAAGGGGAGGTTACCTGTCACTCAAGACGACTCCCTCGGCTTCGGGGGGTGCGATTGAGAGCTGGAACGGAGTGTTGAAGTAATGCTGCTGTTCATCTGATCGGTGCACAACTTCACCACCTCTGACAACCAGAAAGCCTGAGTCGCCCAGGTTTGCTGTGTGCAAGCGGTGGCTAGTTCTGTCCAGCACCACGATGCAGGCAGTACTGCTACCTAGAAACAAAATTGATCTCCATTTATTTTCTCTTTCTAGGCTGTCTCTGCATACACATTTTTGTCATATCACCCCAAAGAGCAACATGCCATAATTTGAATCTCCTTTGCCTAAACAGGACCTTTCTTAGTTATGGCTCCATATCAATGTCCCTAGTAACCTGATCAGGATCAACATGACGGGGAAAGAAAACGGGATTTATACTATGCATAGTTAAGCGTGCCACTGATGATTTGGATTCTTCCACTTGCAGAGACAGGAAACAATAAAAATGGCTGGTATTTAACCACATTATTTCAATAGTGCTATAATCTATGTCAAATGCTCAAAAGGATGTTGTTGAGATATTAAGTTTTAATACTTAAAATGCCAGAAGGAGCATGTTACGTTTCCATGACATTTCTCATTAGTCATAGGCAGAAAGCCTTCTCTGTGAAATTCACTAACATTTAAGAAAAGGCACATAACTACAATTTTAAACAGAATTTCCATCTGCTGAGGTCATGAAGAACTTTTACTGCAGACTGACTCACTATGAAGTAACAAGAGCAATTTTCCCAGGAAGCTTGTGGAATCAACCTGTTCACTTTACAGAGACTACCTGTTCAGAGAGAAGAGACCACATTCCAAGCAGAAGCTTCTGTGTACCTTTGCAGCACACAGCTCACATAACCCTCCCCAGACTGAGGCTGACAGTACAATTAGTGAAAGTGCTTTCAAGTGCTAAAATTTCAACCTATACCTACAGAAAAATGGCAAAATAGAAAAATGAGCAGTTCACCAAGAAATAAATGTAAATGGTCTATAAATATATTTCTAAAAAATGATCACTGCACTAGTGTAGGAAACATGGTCACTCTCATTTCACAGTGGTAAGAGAGTAGAACTAAATAACCTTTCTAAAGGACAATACTGCCCTGAAATATGTGCATATCCTTTGATCTAGCAATTCTACTGTGAGGATTTATCATAAGAAAATAATAAGAGATGCAAACAAGACTTAAGTACAAAAACACTGCATAAGATCACAAAGAACTGGTAACAACCTCAACATCTAAAATTAAGGGACTGGGGACTTCCCTGGTGTCACAGTGGTTAGAATCCACCTGCCAATTCAGGGGACACGGGTTCAAGCCCTGGTCCGGGAAGATCCCACATGCCGCGGAGCAACTAAGCCCGTGCGCTACAACTACTGAGCCTGCGCTCTAGAGCCCATGAGCCACAATTACTGAGCCTGCCTGCCACAACTACTGAAACCCACGTGCCTAGAGCCCACGCTCCACGACAAGAAAAGCCCACGCACCACAACGAAGAGTAGCCCATTTTAAATAAATAAATTAAAAAAAATAAAATTGGGCTTCCCTGGTGGCGCAGTGGTTGAGAGTCCGCCTGCCAATGCAGGGGACACGGGTTCGTGCCCCGGTCTGGGAAGATTCCACATGCCAGGGAGCGGCTGGGCCCATGAGCCATGGCCACTGAGCCTGCGCATCCGGAGCCTGTGCTCCACAACGGGAGAGGCCACAACAGTGAGAGGCCTGCATACCGCAAAAAAAAAAATAAATAAAAATAAAAATAAATAAAATAAAGGGATTGATTATTTTACAATTCATCCATACAATGGAAAGCTATGCCCTATCACATAATACTTAGGAGTACAGACTCTGTCGCCAGCCTGCCTGAATCTGAATGCTAGCTCTGCCACTTACTAGCTGTGTGACCTGGGGCAAATTATGTAACCTGTCTGTGCCTCAGTTTGCTCATCTATAAAAATAGGGGTAACAGTAACTACCTCAGAGTTGTTTGTAAGGAAAAAATTAGTTAAATCATGTCAAACACTTACAACACATAGTAAGTGTTAGCTACTTGATAGCCACTAAAATTGTGTGAGAGAAATATATCTGAAAATGAAAGATAGTTTAAGTGAAACAAGTGACTATAAGCTAGTATTGAAGTTTCCTTAAAAGAAAGTGATATCAAATATAAAGAACTGTACCTCAAAAATAATGAAATTCTGGGCTTCCCTGGTGGCGCAGTGGTTGAGAATCTGCCTGCCAATGCAGGGGACACAGGTTCAACCCCTGATCCGGGAAGATCCCGCGGGGCAACTAAGCCCGTGCACCACAACTACTGAGCCTGTGCTCTAGAGCCTGTGAGCCACAACTACTGAGTCCGCATGCTGTAACTACTGAAGCCTGCGTGCCTAGAGCCTGTGCTCCGCAACAAGAGAAGCCACCGCAATGAGAAGCCCATGCACCGCAATGAAGAGTAGCCCCTGCTTGCCGCAACTAGAGAAAGCCTGCGCGCAGCAACGAAGACCCAATGCAGCCAAAAATAAATAAATAAATTTATTTTTTAAAAAACAGTGAAATTTACTGTAATTCTTTTTTTTTTTTTTTTTTTTTTTTGCGATACGTGGGCCTCTCACTGTTGTGGCCTCTCCCGTTGCAGAGCACAGGCTCCGGACACGCAGGCTCAGCGGCCATGGCTCACGGGCCTAGCCGCTCCGCAGCATGTGGGATCTTCCAGGACCGGGGCATGAACCCGCGTCCCCTAAATCGGCAGGCGGACTCTCAACCATTGTGCCACAAGGGAAGCCCTCTAATTCTTTTTTTTGAAAAAGCACAATATGTACGCAAAGGCTAACCTGCTAAAATGATAATTAAAAGGCAAAAAGAAACAAAATAAACAGGCTGTGGAACCAGCTGTGTTAAATCCCAGTGCTCTATGATTTTCTAGCCACATGACATGACCGTGGGCAAACCACTTATTCTCTCTAGGCCTCAGTTTCTTCCTAACAAAATGAGGAACAAAAATGCCTACAAATCTACCTCACTGGAGCTATTGTGAGCACACAGTAGATTCAATTCCTGTTGTTATTATTCTATGGGCAAAGAGAAAAAGTCAGGGAGTATAATCACTAAAAAATTAAGTTTTCTTAGTGGATTATAGGTAATTTAATTTTTGTTATTAATTTTTCCTTAGTGAAAATGTGTAACTTAATTTAAAAACACTTAAATATAAGCATTTGTGTCACTGTAATGTTCAGAAATTCTGTTTCCTTGTTATCTACAGTATATGCATGGCTACAAACTTGACACTTTAATGCTAAGCTATCTAGTCCCTACCCATTAATTGTCAAAGAAAAGAAAAACATTGGTATTGTAACTAACTGGCCATGCTGTCAGAGAACCTACTCCATAGCTTGTATTAGAGCTAAAATCACCAATTACCCTTCCTTCCTAACTCAATGCACAAAAACTCCAATCATTTACGTCATTAATAGAATCACCACACAAAAGATCTTCTGAAAGCTGATGGGATTAATTTAACTGAGAACAAAAAAATGACAGATGAGTAGCACAGCCTTGAAAATTGTGCTGCAGGAAGGACTCACATTGACTCATTATTACTCACTGACAAATCCAGGCTATCATTTTGCTACCCTTGTGGCAGTAACCCACTGCGTTAGAATCAAAATGGTCCTCGTGAGCGATAGACAGAGCTTTAATATGCAAAGCAGCACCAACGAAGGGAAGCTCAGCCTTACAGAATCATCTGGGCTCACAGTGTGTCAACTCCTCTGCCTCTTCACATTACTGACGCGTACAGTGGCTCAGGCCCTGGTAGCCTAATACTGGGAGAAGAGCTCACCATTCTTACGTGTTTGGAGAGGAACAAACTGGCAAAGAAGAAAAGAGCGCTAAGAACAACAGTGTTGAATGTTCCGACGACTGAGCAATCCAGACAGGTCCCTGGGCAAATCCCTCACGCTAACATGGAAGTATTTTTATCACCTGGCCCTTATTCTGTAAACTACCACTAAGCCTTTTGTGCAGCAAACAAAGAAAGGGATAACCTTACTGGGATTAACCCCTCAAATTCTTAAGATATGTTGGCTTCATAAGACCTAAATCCACTTAGGGGTTTCTGAGGAAATAATATGTCAACAATTAGCCTGTGATGCCAACCCAGATCTAAAAGCAGCTAGAAATTCTCAAGAAATAAGTAGTTACAGCTATCAGCTTGCCCTTTATATTGGAATTATGTTATAGGCTTTTAAGCCATGGCAGAATTTTTAAAAAAGGATCACCTAATCTTATAAAATTATTACTTGCAATTATGGCTGAGGTTCAGTAAAACTCAGCAGCCTGTCTTTGCCAAAATATACTTGAGTTTTAGTTACTCATAGGTTAGAGATGTGTAGATAAGGTAAGAGAGAAGTGTATATGTGTCAAACATGGTAACGAAGGATTATTTCAACGTGTCTTTTAGGAGAAAGAGGTAGTCATAATATTCAGTGCAAGAAAAACTCTTATATGTCCTTAAATTATTTTATTAAGCTCTCCCAGTTACATGAAGGTGCATAGGGGAAGAAGTAGGAACAAGGAAGAAATGCAGCAGAAAACAGAGCTTTCAAAGTACAAAATCAGGATAGTTGTTACAGGTTTTAACAGGTTATTCCAAGTCACAGTAATTTAGTAAATGCACTGTGGGGTGCAGGGTGGGGTGGTGTTGGCAGAAGACTCAGGCCCCTGGTCCCTGTCTACAGGTTCTTTTGTTAGATGGCACCCTGCAATGTTCTCTTTTCCCTCAACATGTTTCTGAGTATTGCAAGAAGCTTTAAGTCATTGCTTTTCATAAAAAAGATTTATCCAGTTGACATAGGAAATAAGGGGTCAGAGGTTAAGTGGTTTGCCCAAAGTCATACGGCAAGTTTACAGAGATGAAATAGAATCTAGGATGTTTTACGGTATCAGGCAAGCTCAAGATTGCATGCCCAAAACATCAGATTAAGACAAACCAGTATATTGAAACTTCTAGACAAGATTTCTCTTCAGTTAGGAGAACAAGCTAGTTAATCACAGCACAGAGAAGACAGAAGATGGTAGCATGATGAAAAGTACCCCTTCTTACAAAGGTTTTAAATTGAAGGCAAAATTCTACAACATGGAGATCTCCATTAACATTGAACATTGAGGGCTGATTTTAAATGTGCATGGTGATTGGGAGGGAGGCCTTCCAGTAACCAGAAAGATGCTGGCAGTTAGCAGAAACTTAATAACACCCTTTCTGAGAGCCTGCTTGGAAGGCTCGGGTAAGTTCCCAAGAGACCATTTAACAAACAAATGTAGAAGCTTAGCCAAAGGATGCTCCATTAGCATACCAGAAAACAAACACTGGGTATTCGTAAATTTTCTAATACAAGAATAACAGGGATCTACACAGACTAAATGTTAACTGCTAGTAGCTGGGGAGCCAATTTGCAACCTGAACTCCTCACAGGTAATCAACTGAGTTTTACATGCTGGACCTATCCTCTTTTTTCCTCCCTGGGAGAGAATCACTATCCCAATTATACAACCACTTGCTTTTCTTTCTTCTTTTATATTTTAGAATCCCTAAACAATATAGTTTTACTTGTTTATGTTTCTGAATTTGAAATATATGGAATCAGACTGTTAGGTGATATTCTGCAATGTCCTCTTTTCCCTCAACAACATGTTCCTGAGTACTGCATGCAACCTTAACTCGCTCCTTTTCAAAATGCGTTTTTCTACTATAAATGGGCTTTTAGGTTGTTCCCAGTTTTCTGCTATTACAAATAATGTTAGTATGAACATTCTTGTACCTATCTTTTGATACACAGACGTGCAAGAGTTTCTCTAGTCTATAGGGTAAAGACCCAGAAGTGGAACTACTGGGGCATACTATCTGCTCATGTTTAACTTTATTCTCTAATTCTAAGTTGTTTTCCAAAGTGGTTGTATCTATTTCAAGCAGTATTATGTATTCTGGTGTTGCCCACAGCTTCTCCATCAAATTGCTTAATAGGAAGAGCCTCAGAAAAAGAGCTGGGCTGGTAAGTGATTTTCTTGGTTTTGTTGTTAACCATCTCCTGGGCTTCTTTAGAGAGGAAAACACATAGGATATCTACTTACCAAGCAAAGGTACTTTATTTTGCAGCAACTCACAGTAGCTTGTGGTGAGGATTCCAATGGGATTACTCGGGACGAACCGTCCTTCTTTTACTAACCGTTCACATGTCCGCATTAAAGTCCCTGAGAACTGAGACGGATCAACTCCATAGTCTCTCCATCCTCCTACACCATCTGCGACCCCTAAAAAAGAAATTTACATTCAAAGGATATTCTTACCAACGTCTCAGGAATTCTTACCCCTGTTTTCCTAATACTAATTTTACTACATACTAGTACATCTATTTACCCTGAAATTCAGAATAAAAAGTGCTCAGGTTTAATGTATTATACACTAATACTCCCTAAGCCACATTCTCTACTTAGAATCTGATCTTTCATATATTGATGAATAAACACGTGAGCTACCACAGGGTGGCATTGCCTCCCAGCCAAGAGTTCGATTTCAGCAGGATTTTCATCTTTGTACAGAAATATTTGTTATTAATCTTTGTTGTATTTTATAGGAATGAAAATGGATTTTTTTTTTTTTTTTTTTTGTGGTACTCGGGCCTCTCACTATTGTGGCCTCTCCCGTTGTGGAGCACAGGCTCCGGACACGCAGGCTCAGCAGCCATGGCTCACGGGTCCAGCTGCTCCGTGGCATGTGGGATCCTCCTGGACCGGGGCACGAACCCGTGTCCCCTGCATCGGCAGGTAGACTCTCAACCACTGCGCCACCAGGGAAGCCTGAAAATGGATTTTTTTAAAAAAGTGCTGATGTTAGTAAGAATACAACTGAGCCAGAGCTGTCCATCATTAAGAATACCAAAAGCGGGCTTCCCTGGTGGCGAAGTGGTTAAGAATCCACCTGCCAATGCAGGGGACATGGGTTCGAGCCCTGGTCCAGGAAGATCCCACATGCCACGGAGCAACTGGGCCCGTGCACCACAACTACTGAGCCTGCGCTCCAGAGCCCGTGAGCCACAACTGCTGAGCCCGTGTGCCACAACTACGGAAGCCCACGTGCCTAGAGCCCGTGCTCCACAACAAGAGAAGCCACTGCAATGAGAAGCCTGCATACTGCAACAAAGAGTGGCCCCTGCTCGCCGCAGCCAGAAAAGCCCGCATGCAGCAACGAAGACCCAGTGCAGCCAAGAATAAAATAGATAAAATAAATAAATTAAATTAAAAAAAAAATACCAAAAGCAGCAAACTTTTAACTTCAAATATTGGTCAATAACTGTGAAAGAGAGAACAAAATTAAGACTACATCCCACCTGGGTTTCCCTGGTGGCGCAGTGGTTGAGAGTCCGCCTGCCGATGCAGGGAACACGGGTTCGTGCCCGGGTCCGGGAAAATCCCACATGCCGCGGAGTGGCTGGGCCTGTGAGCCATGGCCGCTGAGCCTGCGCGTCCGGAGCCTGTGCTCCGCAACGGGAGAGGCCACAGCAGTGAGAGGCCCGCGTACCGCAAAAAAAAAAAAAAAAAAAAAAAAAGAATACATCCCACCCCCTTTCCTCCTCCCTCTGAGACAACCTCTATCCTGTACAGGGCCACACTGCCCAGTATAACAGCCACTACCACACGTGGCTAGCGAGCACTAGAAATGGGGCTGATGCAAACTGCGAAGTGCTCTAAGTATAAAACACACACTTGATTTGTGAAAACTTGTTAGTATGAAAAAAAGGGTAAAATAGCTCATTAATTTTTATATTAATTGCATGTTGAACTAATATTTTGGATATAATGTGCTAAAGAGAATACATTATTAAAATTAATGTGACCTGTTTCTTTTTATTTTTAATTAATGTGAATATTAGGAAATTTAAAATGACATGTGTGGCTCACATTATATTTCTATTAAACAGCACTGGTATAGAGATTTTTCACGGGTCCATAGAGCTGTTGATGAGTTCACAGTCTGCCTAAGACTCCTTTATCGAGAGGAAACTAGTGCTCAAGAAAAATTAGACATCAAAGTCAACACCATACCATCTCCTATTCAATCCCTTGCAACACCAAACTAGTTGTTCAACATTAAAATCAATTTCTAAATTCAACAGTCTACTAAATTCAAAAACTGTGAGGTTGTTTATTTGAAATTCAAACTAAACTAAAATTCAAACTAAAATGTCGGATATATACATTATTAAAATTTTAAGTGACCACAAATGAAGCTTTCTGGAATGGCCTATAAGAAATACAGTTGTTTTCAAAATAAAAGATCCGTGAGGGCTTCCCTGGTGGCGCAGTGGTTGGGAGTCCGCCTGCCGATGCAGGGGACGCGGGTTCGTGCCCCGGTCCGGGAGGATCCCACATGCCGCGGAGCGGCTGGGCCCGTGGGCCATGGCCGCTGGGCCTGCGCGTCCGGAGCCTGTGCTCCACAACGGGAGAGGCCACAGCAGTGAGAGGTCCGCATACAGCAAAAAAAAAAAAAAAGATCAGTGAACAAATGAGAGAGTTAAGCTTTTTACTTCATACTGTTCTGTATTATTAAAATTTTATTTTCATAATAAGCATGTACTGATTTTATAATAAAAATATTAATTAGGGAATTTATAATTTTTAAGGCTATCTGAGCATGAAACATCCTCCTCACATACACATTTACATTTTTTTCTTCCAGTTTTATTGATATAATTGATCTACAGCACTGTAAAAGTTTAAGGTGTACAGCATAATGATTTGACTTACATACATCATGAAGTGATACCACAGTAAGTTTAGTGAACATCTATCATCTCATGTAGACAGAAAATTAAAGAAATAGAAAAAAATTTTTTCCTTGTGATGAGAACTCTTAGGACTTGCTCTCAAGAACTTTCATATACAACACACAGCAGTGTTAATTATATTTATCATGTTGTACATTACATTCCTAGTACTTATTTATCTTATAACTGGAAGTTTGTTCCTTTTGACTGCCTTCATCCAATTCCCCTTCCCATACTCCTGCCTCTGGTAACCACAAACCTGATTTCTTTTTCTATGAGTTTGTTTTTAAATATAATTGACCTATATTTACATTTTTTGTACATTCAACTTTCACACACACTTCAAAGAACATATTTGGTGCAAAAGTAGGAAAGTGCTTATATGTATCCCTGAAAAACTGGCTTAACATGAAATGAACACATTAAACTATTTTTCTGGTGATGGCACTTATCAAGCAGAAATGGAACACATCCTGAAAAAATAAGAAACAGAATTGGAAAACAGTAAAGAGGTTGACAAATAACTTACCACTATTGGAGAAGCAACTTTCCTCACCTTTTGTGACCAACCAACAGGCAAAATTTCACTTTTTTTTTTTTTTTTTGGCCATGCTGCACGCGCGCGGCATGTGGGATCTTAGTTCCCAGACCAGGGAATGAACCCATGCCCCCTGCAGTGGAAGCTCGGAGTCTTAACCACTGGACCGCCAGGGAAGTCCCAAGTCAAAATTTCACTTTAGGGCAATTCCAAATTAGTTGGTTAGATGATATGATGTCTGAGATTTGTTTCAAAATATTGGGGGGGAGTGACAAAAGAGTAGATGAAACAAGACTGGTCATGAATGGATAATTGAAGTTGAATAATGAGAGGTACATTCATCCCTCTACCTTGATGTATATTTGAAATTTTCCATTATATAAAATTTAAATAGTAATAATGATAAGAAAAAGATCCTTCTGCCTGCTGTGTGGAGAGCAAAAGCAGAAAAGGGAATGAATCAGAAGACTGTCTCAGTAGCTCAGTTGTGAAATGGTGGCAGTGCAGTTAGAGTGCAGGGATTTGCGATCCAGTGAAACAAAAGGACTCACAGGTACACTGAATGGGGTACAGTGAGGGTGGGGGAAAGAGAAGCATCAGGGATGACTGAGGTCTACCCTCCCAGGAAGAAGTATCATTTTTTGGTGCTTTTCGAGCAGCTGTAAGAGTATCTAGAAGTTCTTACAAAAATTTAAGGTAGTTTAATAGGAACTTCTTTTGAATTCTTACATCACCAGGGATAAGATTTTACCATAATTTAAATGCAACAATTTGTGTTAAAACACAGAATGCAATTATAGTCCTTGCAACTCCATCTGATGAATCATTCATTCTTCTCAAACTACTGTTTGCTTGAGGAAAGAATTTCTTAACCAGTTTCTGATCTAAGAGCCACAATTAACTTTAAATACAGACTGGTTTCATCTACAAATGCCCTTCATAAGAAAACCATTAAAACCTGAGATAATGTTGAGAGTTGATCCTGGCACTCACTAAATAATCTGTCAGCAGGTTATAGAGTCTGACCTGGCACAGCCCTTTAACATTAATCAGATTTCTCCCAGAACAGAGGTAACGTTTCAGGCACCTGTTTGCTTTTATATGGGAAAAAGAACACAGGCAAAACTCCATTGGCCAAGTCTCTTTAGGGGGAAAAAGAGATTCAAAAAGCATATAGGGCTTCCCTGGTGGCGCAGTGGTTGAGAGTCTGCCTGCCAATGCAGGGGACACGGGTTCGTGCCCCGGTCCGGGAAGATCCCACATGCCGCGGAGCGGCTAGGTCTGTGAGCCACGGCCGCTGAGCCTGCGTGTCTGGAGCCTGTGCTCCGCAACGGGAGAGGCCACGACAGTGAGAGGCCCGCGTACCACGCCAAAAAAAAAAAGCATATAAACTTTTCAATAAAGCTGTGTGAAAAAAGTCTTAGTATACATACATAATTTACTTACAAAGAACAAGTTATATAACAGGAAGAGTTATATTTGGGATTAGAACCAGGCTAAAGCCAGAATAACCTACATTTGAAGCCTAGTTTAATTCACATTAGGCAGTTATTTCTATAAGAAAATGAATAGTTCCTCTCTTGCATAAGCAAAAGCTTCAATCCACAGAGAGAACACCTTTTAAACAGTGGAACTGATCCAGATATAAAGGGAAATTTCATTCAGAGGTAAAGAAAACAACTGTTAAAGGAGAGATTGCTTCAGATCTTGAAGATATCAAACAACAATGGATAAGAATATCCCTAAGAGCAAATGGAGGCTACAGTGAATACTAGGAAACAGAAGCTGAGGGAGACATATCCTGCCTCCGGGAAGCTCACCTTCTAGTGGGCAGCTAGACTACTCACTCATGGAATCTAGACAAACGGCTCTCACAAATGCTGCTACAGAAGAGTCAAGAGCAAGTGGTTAATGCTTATGGGGCACTGCGAGAATGGAGCAAGCTTTCACTAGGAAGTGGCATTCAGATCTGGCCCTGGAAAGTAAGTCAGATTTCCTCAGGCAGGGAAGAGTAATTAAAGGAAAAGAACGGCAAATTAGGTGTGGGTGGGGGTTGGGTGAGTGGGGAGAAGTTGAAATACGCAGGGCAGGGGCTGAAGCTGTGGGGTGCCCAAAATTGCAGTCCAAGAACTGTAAGCTTTATGCTATAGACCTGTGTTGTCCAATACAGGAGCCACTAGCCACATGTGGCTATTCAGTTTGAAATGTGGCTAGCATGGATTGAGATGTGCTGTTAAATGTAAAATACTCTGGATTCCAAAAACGTAGTACCCCCGAGATTGTAAGATGTCTTAGTTTCATGTTGAACATACATTTTAGATATATTGGGTTAAATAACTATATTAATTGAAATTAACATCATGTTTCATTTTACTTTTTTAAATGTGGCTACTAGAAAGTTTAAGATTACATATATAGTTTACAGTATATTTCTACTGAAGAGCACTGCTCTAGACAATAAAAAGTCACAAGGTTTCTGGGTAGAAGTGATATAATCCAATCTATATTTTAGAAAAATAATCCTGACAGCAGTGGACAGAACGGGTTCAGAGAGGTAAGAGGTCAGGCATCAGCTGCAAGATTTTAGGTTAGAGGTAATGAGAAAAGTAGAATAGACCATCACTGGAAACAAAAAGTATATAAAGACAAGACAGCTCTCCATCAATACATTTTATATCAATAGGTTTCTGGATTTCAGGAATGAATATTGATTAGATGATTCCCCAGTTAGGAGGGGGTGAAAATGCCTTTAGAAGATACTGACTTCTGTCTCAGGTATGCTGAGTTTCAGGCACCGGTAGGGAACTTTTGTGGAAATGTTCTGTATGAAGTCAGGAACTAAGAGTCTGCACTGGGGAAGGCAATCAGGGCCAGTTCTTTGACAAAGGTCCAGTACTGACACCACAGGATGGACTGGATGCTCAGAGAGTATAGAGTAAAAAGTTTAAGGACTTAAGGGGGATCTTATCTTAGGAATGAGAATTCCTGGCCAAACAGCTCACTTGCGATTTGCATCTTACTTTAGGCATCAAATTACAAACACAGATATAACTGATTAAGTTTAGGAAACAGCCAAGTAATCCAATTTGTCAGAATGATATAATTTCTTTAGCGGTGAAGAGAGGTGAAGTTGAAAAGGTGGACTGAACTAGAAAGGCCTTGAATGCCAAGATAAAGAGTTTGCATCAATATAGAAGCTATTTCATTTAACTCACTGTAATCATCTTATGTCTCCATTAATAACATTCTGTCAGCGCACGTCTAGCTTAAGTGTTTCCTTTGACCTAAAATCCAATTAAAACCATTATTAGATTAAGATAATGGTTACATATCTGAAATAGCCAAGCAAAAAGCTGAGAAGAGACTATAGGGCACAGAAAATTCCTTTAGTTGTACCATTTACAAATGAAAATGTCAAGTTTTATGAAGTGGGAAATAGCCAACTAGAAAATATTTATATTTATGATTTTTATAAAATATTTTGCTAAGTTTTCTGTAGATTGCTTTTCTAAAATAAAGAGTTAAGAGAGAAGGAGAAAGAGAATTCTGGTGTTATCTCCCATATTTAAATATATCTTTTTATAGGAAGAAAATTCTTAAAGTAACAGATAATTTTCATTTTTCTAATTAATACATTTTTGTCTTTGCCTTAGTTATAATCATATAAAAACAAAACTTTGATGTACTTGAAAAAAATCACTTAGCTTGTTATTAACGCAAAATTTTACTTAATAGCTTTATTCTAACCAGAAAATTCAAGGAAAAAAGATTTGGTAAGTAAGCTGAAATTGTGGAAGCTTAAAAATCCTCCTTCCAACTGCATTCGGCCACCTAACTGTGTAGCTGGCAGAAGGCTCACCTTGAAAAAGATTTTGAACTAAGCGATCATTAGCCTGAGTCTCTCCATCATTATCCATTATCAGCGGTCAGCATGAGGCTGCCGTTCTTCTTAAACTCTTCTTACTACACTCATCTTCAGATTGACATGCAATTAGTTACAAGACATTTTCCAGAAGAAAGTGATACCCAAAAAATAAATACTAAATTTCAATTTTAATATAAGCATCAGTGAAGAAAAATAGGTAATTTGATTTTATCCAATAGCCCTGGCAGAATTTCAAATACTAAGTAGTACCCAAAGGTAATAGAGCTTTATTCCTTGCATCTTTGATGATCTCGAGGCATTTTACATTGAGCCTCATACTCTCCCTAATGAAGTAAGACGGTTCTACAGGGATTGTTTTTCCATCAGTGAAACACATCTCCTATCTACTAGGATGGGTACCTGATAGTGAACTGAAACTCCAGAGGAGAAATTGAGTAAGAATCTGGCTGGATCACAAGAGTTGAATAATAAAAGCAGCAGGAGACCCTCTGTACTCAAGGGATAAGGATATCTGGTTTTACACTTTCTGCCGCGAGCACTCATCTGACGGGGAACTGGTTAGGCAGTATCTATTGCAGTGCTACAGCCGGCTTCTTTTCAGATGCCAAGGCTCTTCTTCAAATACTACAGTCTAGTGGTCTCAAAGCCAACCTTATTTGTCTAGGGGCATCACAACATGAAGCATTATAACTAGAGAAAAATGAGATCAGAGTATAAACTCAATTTCTATCGAATGGAACAGATCACACTTGTATCAACAATTCTGAAGCCTCAACTATTTGGGCATTAAAAACACTCCCTTGTGATTCAGGACTGTGAAATGCTTCTGCAAACAATTATCCCAAAGGGAACAAAAAGAAGGATTACTGGAAAAATGTATTCAAAAGTTGATTTATTCAGAAAAGTACAATTTGCTTTGACTAACACTCCTTTCAGTTCTCTAGAGATGAAATTACATAGATTATCACGTTCTTCCTGCTTTAACAAGTGATATATTCCCTTTGCAAGAAGTTTCCTCAAAATAACCACTATGCATTAGTCACAATGAAACCTGCATCTTCTAATTCTCCAGATACCAAGTCTACGTCAAGAACTCAAGATCTTGGGCTTCCCTGGTGGTGCAGTGGTTCGGAATCCGCCTGCCGATGTGGGGGACATGGGTTCAAGCCCTGGTCCGGGATAATCCCACATGCCACGGAGCAACAAAGCCCATGCGCCACAACTGCTGAGCCTGTGCTCTAGAGCCCGCGAGCCACAACTACTGAAGCCTGCGTCCCTAGAGCCCGTGCTCAGCAACAAGAGAAGCCACCGCAATGAGAGGCCCACCCACCGCAATAAAGAGTAGTCCCCACTCGCCGCAACTAGAGAAAGCCCGTGGATAGCAACAAAGACACAATGCAGCCAAAAATAAATAAATAAAATAAACATTAAAAAAAAGAACTCAAGATCTCTAAGCAGAACAGCTAACAAAGCTGAGGCAATAAAGCTGAAAGGATGGAAGAAAGGTTCAACCCTATGACAAAATGTATAAAAAGGGACACTTATAAGCAAAACTCAAATCCTGCTCAAGAAATAGTACTGTCCAGGGCTTCCCTGGTGGTACAGTGGTTAAGAATCCGCCTGTCAATGCAGGGGACACGGGTTCAAGCCCTGGCCCGGGAAGATCCCACATGCCGCGGAACAACTAAGCCCGTGAGCCACAACTACTGAGCCTGCGCTCTAGAGCCCGCACGCCACAACTACTGAGCCCACGTGCTGCAACTACCAAAGCCCATGCGCCTAGAGCCCGTGCTCTGCAACAAAAGAAGCCACTGCAATGAGAAGCCCACGAGCCACAACGAAGACGAGCCCCCGCTCGCCGCAACTACAGAACGCCGGCGTGCAGCAGCAACGAAGACTCAACGCAGCCAAAAATAAATAAATAAAAGAAATAGTACTGTCCAGGACAGTTAACAAAACTCAAATACGGACTCAAATCAGGAATAAATGTTCTATTTTATGTTTTAGAATTCTAAACAAAATAACTATTCCTTTCTAGCTTAGTAAACCTGAAACTACTTAATAATTAATCAAATTAAAATGCACACACATACATATACACATTTAAACCCATTGTCCAGAATACTTCATTAATTAGAGACGGTAACCTCCAGACTACTCTGGGTAGTAGAAGACGATTAGGAAATGATAGTGTGAAGGCAAAGAAACTGAAAGTCAACCTTTTTAAAAGAAAAATGGTCTTCCTCTAACTTCCTCTAGCTCTTCTGTTTAAATACCAAATATTTAATGTGGAATGATGTGTTTTGACTTAACTGTGGCTGAGGACCTTGGGTATCTTATAAAGTTGAAGGTTAAGTCACAGATAAAGGTCACTTCACTCCTTTCTGAGCTGCAACAGTATCTTCCTCAAATGCTAAATGCTGTCAGCAATGCTTTCTAGGAGGAAGCAACAGACAAATCATCTGGGGGGCTTACACTTATTTTAAGATATGAACAGTAGAGACAGGGACCTTAGTGTGTTACAGAATTAAGGCCTTCTGTTAAAGCTGAGGCTTCTGTTAGTTTTTAGATATTAGAAAATGTTACACAATGCCTAATAATTTAATGTTTAAATAAGAAACTAACAGCAATTAAAGTCCGGCTATCTGATGTGTATCTACTTGTACTGGCCCTGTAGGATAAGAGAAAATTTTTCCTTCTATTTATAAGATTAGATCTAGAATTCCAGTCTTAAAGGTTAACCTAATATTTACAACAATTAAGCCATATACCCTGACCTAACCCCAAAGAGGATACTATATTACCCCGTTTTCTCCACCCCTCTATAAAAATAAGAGCTGCTTTTTACTAAAATACCACCCTCTGGGAGAGGTGGAGTCACATGCAACCCTGGCACAAAAGCTTTTTTTAAAAAAGTGAGAACATAATTCTTTTGAAAAAGCCTGCCAAGTTAAGGTCTTCCCTGGTGGCACAGTGGTTGAGAATCCGCCTGCCAATGCAGGGGACACGGGTTCGATCCCTGGTCTGGGAAGATCCCATATGTCGCGGAGCAACTAAGCCCGCGCGCCACAATTACTGATCCTGTGCTCTAGAGCCTGTGAGCCACAACTACTGAGCCCGCGCGCCTAGAGCCTGTGCTCCACAACGAGAAGCCACCGCAATGAGAAGCCCGCGCACCGCAACGAAGAGTAGCCCCCGCTCACCGCAACGAGAAAGCCCGCGTGCAGCAATGAAGACCCAACACAGCCAAAAATAAATTTAAAAAATAAAAAAGCTTGCCAAGAACTGACCCTTAATTTCTGAAAATTAATTATATTTTCCCTATATATTGTTCAACTAAATAATGACCTTTGAGGGGGTAGAACAGGCAATTTTTTTTTTTTAAGATTTATTTATTTATTTGGCTGAGTTGGGTCTTTGTTGCTGTGCACCGGCTTTCTAGATGCGGCAAGCAGGGGCTACTCTTTGTTGTGGTGCGCGGGCTTGTCATCGCGGCGGCTTCTCTTGTTGCGGAGCACGGGCTCTAGGCGCGCCGGCTTCAGTAGTTGTGGCATGCAGGCTCAGGAGTTGTGGCTCGCGGGCCCTAGAGCGCAGGCTCAGTAGTTGTGGCCCACAGGCTTAGTTGCTCCGCAGCATGTGGGATCTTCCCGAACCAGGTCTTGAACCCAGGTCCCCTGCGTTGGCAGGCGTATTCTTAACCACTGTGCCACCAGGGAAGTCCTTTTCTTCTTCTTATTTTCCACACTTCCCCATTTTTCCAGTAATGAGTACATGTTGCCTTTATGGGAGAGATGATAAACTATATGAATTCAGTTAAGAATTGCATTTTACACTTACAGTCAATATTAAAGTTAGTCAACACATTTTATTGAACATCTCCTATATGAAAGACACTGTAGTGAAAGGGAGCCAAAGGGATTTACATATAATAAAAGATTTCCCGCCCAGAGGAACTTAAAATCAAGTGGTAGTGACGGGGGAGGCGGGGAATTGGAGCAGCTTAAGATAAATGGCTATAATAAAACAAAATAAACATGTACCACTAAAGCCAAAAGCAAGGAAGATCAGATTACATCTAGCTAAAGGAATCAGAAAAGCATTCATGGAGAAGCGTCTGATTTGAGCCTGGAAGGATGAAAATACTGAGTTGTGGGGGAGGAGGAGGCTAAGGAGAGAGGCATTTTGGGCAGTTCCTTGCGATTTCGACTAATATGGATAAAGTACAAGTAATAAAGGCGGAGGTTACAGCTCTAAGAGCAGAGAAACCTCACCTCTAGGTAAATGCCTATCACACCCCAGCCACGAACCTCTCACCAGCAATTAGCCGAAACAATGCACTGCAGGAGTTAAGGTATTTAGGAGGTCCCCCAGAAGCAAAGGGCTGGCCTGAGGCCACCAAAGTTCCTGTGGCCTACTGACTTGTTCAACAGGCTCGCTAAGGCCTTTATTTGCTTTAATTAAGGGGCTTTGCTCAATTATTAGCCTAGGAATAGTTATAACTAAATAGTACTCAGACTCAGCAAAGACCCAGTAAAACAAAGTTTTAAACGATCATTTCTGACTTAAAAGGCAGTGTACACACACTGGGCAAGACTTTGGAGTCAGATCTGGGTTCAAATTCCAGCTCCAGGATTAGGATGAGGTGTACTAAGGGTGTCTTGGGTAGCTCTCTGAGCCTCATTATGTTCACCTGTAAATGGGAATAAAATCATGAACATCACAGTGCTGGTGTGAGGAACACGGATAATGGTGTTAAAGAGTGCCTCGTCACAGTGCTCAGCTCACGGCCAACATGTAATAAATGAGAGTTATGTCTCTCTTAAGGCCAGGGCTTCCCTGGTGGCACAGTGGTTAAGAATCCACCTGCCAATGCAAGGGACACTGGTTCGAGCCCTGGTCCGGGAAGATCCCACATGCCATGGAGCAACTAAGCCTGTGCACCACAACTACTGAGCCCACGTGCCACAACTACAGAAGCCTATGTGCCTAGAGCCCATGCTCTGCAACAAGAGAAGCCACCACAATAAGCCCCTGCACCCCAACGAAGAGTAGCCCCCGCTTGCCGCAACTAGAGAAAGCCCACAGGCAGCAACGAAGACCCAACGCAGCCAAAGATAAATTAAAAAAAAAAAAGGCCAAATAACAGTTTATAGACCGGTCTGCCCTGTAGCAATCAGAAAAAAAGTCTTTGATCAGTGTCGGCTGCAAGCTCTACAAACACTGGTCTATGGTCATAATCAAAAGACAATTCCCACTCATATATAATGTTTAAAAGATGAGTGGTCCATTCAGCTTTTCTGGTCACACATCCACCCCATTCAATATTCCATTAAACATTTAAACAGCAACTAAGGAACAAATCTATATTTGTTTCCAAAAAAATACACGAAGAAAAAAAGATTCATCTGCACCTTGAAAAAATAGTTTTTTCCAGAAGTGACTCTGAAGTAACCTTATTTAACAAATACCTCTTAAGTGCCTGCTGCCTACTGTGTGCCAGGGTTCAGACTTAGAAATTTCTCATTTTAAATGGGAAATCTTATAACGACAACCAACACATAAATGTTAGTGGGCCTAACCCTCTCCCTAGGTCACTACAGTAACAGCAGCGCCTGTATCATGACTTTCCTGTCTCCTTTCTCCCACTCCGTAATGTGACCTCCTTCAGGGCTGAGTCTTTTTCATACTGGTAACGTCTTTCATTCTGGAGTGCTAGCCGGTTCCTGGCACAACAGTTCTCAATTCTTGCTGCACATTGAGATTACCTGTGGAACCCAAGCCCTACCTCCTGAGCCAGTATGCCCAGGGTAGGCCTGGGCCTTGTAACAAAGCATAAAAATCCAAACTATACAGGTGATTCTAATGAGACTCACTGTCAGAGCACTAAGGACTCAATAAAGACCAGCTGGATCCAAGCATGCCACGAACCAGATGATTCTACCTCTGAAATGCCTCTGCTACCAAGCAATCCCCTGTTTTCAATTCCCAAAGTTTTTATTTTTCTCTTGCATTTCCTAACCTGATTAATGGCAGCCCAAACCACCCCACATTTCCAGGCTAGAAACCTTAAAGAAGCTTCCAGAAGCAAAACCTCAAAATCAACTCCAATTTCTCTTTCTCCTTCACCCTCTTCATCCAGTTATCACTAAGTCCTGTTGATTCTTTGTCTGCAATGTGCCTGAAGCCCAATTACTTTCCAGTACCCTTAGCTAAAGACCATTCTAGCTCAGACTATTTCAGTAGCATCCTAATTGATCTTTTGCCTCCTGTTCTCCCATTACACCCTCTTTATCTTTTTTTTAAACAAGGTTGCTATGTCCATATTACACTTCTAGTCAAATACTTTCCATGTATATACACTTATTTACTTGTATTTCTAAGAACATTCTCTAGAAGAATATACAAGAAACTGATAACATTGGTTTCTTTTGGGAGAGGAACTTTTGCAGCTAGGACACATGGGTGAGAGGGAGACTTTATGCACCCTTTTGAATTCTGAATACCTTTTCAATTTTGTACCATCTAAATGTGCTGCTTCTTCAGAAAAAAAACAAACTAAACCCAGAACAACAAAAGCAAAAACATCTCCTATAGATTCTACCAAAACCAAAAAATGAAACAACACCCAATATGGCAACTGTGACCTTTGACAATTTGGTCTTAACCTGTTTTCTAACATCAATTCTCAACCATCCTCTCATCCCCACCCCGCCAGCCCAAACTACTCTCTACCTACAAAATAGCTGTAGTTTGGGAAGTCTTCTTCTGTGCATTTGCTGATCCCTCAATCTGGAGAGCCTTGTCGATCTTCTCCTCATTTGCCTCAGTTTATTGAAAAACCCATCTCTCGGGGCCTGACTCCATGCTTCCACAACATCTAACGTTTCTGTTCCTGTGCATACGTGTACCTTCTCCCCCAGACTGTGAAACTTCAAGGCTAAAGTCTATTTTGTTCGTGGTCTTTTCCCCAGCACCTGTCAAGGACTAATAGGAAACAATCAGTAAACAATTAATTCAGTTGACTGTACTGATAAGTTAGAATACCAACATTCTGATAAACCAACTTTCATCTGAGAACTACAAAAAGAGAATGAACCCACTGGGGATAAGGGCGGCGGGGGGGGGTATAAATTGGGAGATTGAGGGCTTCCCTGGTGGCGCAGTGGTTGAGGGTCCGCCTGCCGATGCAGGGGACACGGGTTCGTGCCCCGGTCCGGGGAGATCCCACATGGCGCGGAGCGGCTGGGCCCGTGAGCCGTGGCCGCTGGGCCTGCGCGTCCGGAGCCTGTGCTCCGCAACGGGAGAGGCCACAGCAGCAACAGGCCCGCGTACTGCAAAAAAAAAATAATAATAAATTGGGAGATTGGGATTGACATATATACACTACTATATATAAAATAGATAACTAGTAAGAACCTACTGCATAGCACAGGGAGCTCCACTCAATATTCTGTAATGGCCTATGTGGGAAAGGAATCTAAACAAATAGTGGATATATGTATAACTGATTCACTTTGCTGTATACCTGAAACTAACATAACATTGTAAATCAACTATACCCCAATAAAAATTAAAAAAACAAAAACAAAGAAAGAGAGAATGAACCATTATCTCATCCTAGAGTTGCACAAGGTGTTGTGCCCTCTTCTCACAGACTGTTAAAATAAGGCTGGATGGAAAGAGCCTTGAAAAGGAGTCTCGGAGATGACACAGCTCCCAGCTTTCTTTGCCACTAACTGGCTGTAGGACACTGGCCAAATAACTTCTCTAAACTTTAGTTTTCTCATCTGTGAAAGAAAGGGCAGGAGGACAAATTCTCTCGAGAGTTCCTTTTTCTAAGATCTAAGATTCTGGGATTCTAAGTCACATTGCAAAAAAAGGGAGCCTGTTTTAGAAACTCTTTATAAAATAAAAGCTAACAGATACAGCTATATTTTACTTTTCATATACAATATTACATTTACTGCATGAACTAGTTTTGAAACAAAGGCTCCATTTCAGGCTTCTCAATTTATCCTTTCCCCTTAGTACACCACCTCATGTATGTTTTCAGAGACGTTTTGATAATGATCCAGAGGGTAAAAACACTGCCCCATGTCCTTTTACTTCAGTTTTAACCACCAGACTAGAATGTTGGAAAAGTTTTTTTCTCCTTTAGGCCACTGACAAAAAGGCAGGCCAACCATTTTTCAATCTGAAATTCTGATGAAAGAATAAAAGATAGTTATAGATCAATTGGCTTCACTGAATTCAGACGATCTGTAAATTATTTAATATGTATGTATAGAATGTATTCACAAAACACACCAAAGACCATTGATTTTTCAGTGAATTCAGGGTACATGAACAAGAAAATAAGATCAACATTGCAGCTCAAGAACCAAGAGAAGTGAATTTTTAAAAACAATACATGCATAAATGACACCTCTGTTTAGACTTTCTCATTTCATAGAAACACTGATGACCATATTACCAATTAGTATTCAAACTAGAGGCCAGGAACAGTTTTCCAGCTCTAATGTAAATAGCTCAAATCTATTTTCTTATTCAAAACTGCTATCCAAACATTGATGTGAAAACAGAAGCACTTTTTGTTGGCTTCATTCAGCACAGCTAACCTTTTGCATCTACCTCAAATGACAGCACAGACAAATTCTGATAAGTCAGAAAACCTATTGGAGATGGCATCCTTGAAAAATCAAAATGTACAGTCACAGTAGTACAAAAAGAAAGAAGTTTCCTCTTCATGAGGGAATGAATAAAAAGAAATGAGTAAAGAAAAATCAGTGCAAAAATGTGTTGGAACTGGCTTGAGTCAAAATAGTACTCGGTCCCTCAACAGAAAGCACTCTTTGTAGTAAGTCACTTTTGCAGTCTCTGGCAAAGTTTTTGCAGTCATTTTGTAACCCTTGGGATTCATACCAACAATTCAACCCGTTCTAGAACTATTCACCAGCTACAAACTTACTCACCTCAAAAACAACTGTTTAAGAACCTAGTAAACTTATAAATTGTTAAATGTGACAGACTCAAGATCAACAATAAGCTTACTGATGAGAGTAATTTCATAGCAAATGGAAAGGTATAAATTAGTATAACCTTTCTGGAGGGAGCTACACTAATATTTAAATCAGAAACCTTTCAAAAGTTCACAGCCTTTGACTCAGGAACTCCTCTTCAAGGAGTTTATCCTAAGGAAATACTTACATGTAGAGGTATTCACTCTAGTGTTACTTGTAACAGGAAATTGGAAATAATCTAAATAACTAAAAATAGAGGACTTCATGGACTGTATATGCAGTAAAATATGATAGCTATGCTTATTATGGAAGTATGCTCAAGCTACATTACATAACAATAACATTACAGAGCAGAATACACACTAACCCAATCTTATTTACTAATATGTATACATACAATTGTATATACACAAAGGCTAGAGGAAACCATACTGACTATAATTGAGTTATGAGTTACAGGTATTTTACACCGTGCTTTTGTGAACATGTATTACTTTTATAAGCGCAAAACAAAACCATTTATTTAAAAGCACTAGATGCGCAAGAGAAAACTTAGGTTCAAGTCCCAGCTTTGATACTAACCTTACTGATGAGTCAGGCTTATAGATGAGGAAATAGATGCAGATTAAGCAGAAATAAGAGCAACTATTTCATAGTTAAAAGATTAAATAAGGTAAAACATAAAAATACACTGAAAAATCTAGGGACTTCCCTGGTGGCACAGTGGTTAAGAATCCGCATGCCAATGCAGGGGACACAGGTTCGAGCCCTGATCCTAGAAGATTCCACATGCCGCAGAGCAACTAAGCCCAAGAGCCACAACTACTAAAGCCTGCACGCCTAAGAGTCCGTGCTCCGCAACAAGAGAAGCCACCGCAATGAGAAGCCCGCACACAGCAACGAAGAGTAGCCCCCGCTCTCTGCAACTAGAGAAAAGCCTGTGCGCAGCAACAAAAACCCAACGCAGCCAAAAAAAAAAAAGTAAAATCTAAAGCACTGTATATGTATAAAACACTGGTAAGCTGAACCATATTTTGTGTCAGATATTGAATAAATGTTTAGGAAAAAACAGAGTGAAGTATTTTCCACTCTTTAAAGAAAAGGTTCTGCTCCCTCACCCCCACCCCATCCACCCGAAATCCTGTTTGGGATCCCGTTCTAAAGTATTTAGCATCTTTTCTTCTTTAAAATTTTAAACTGAAAGATCCGTGCCAATTGTCAACTCAAGTTTAAATGATAAGTGTGTGTTTTCAGCCCAATGCCTCCTGCAGTTGGTCAGCTTTTGCAAAAAAGTTTTGATTTATGATGCAATTCTGTAAACTGTGAATTGTTTAATAACAGGAAACAAATGATTTTAGACCTCAGAGAGACAGAAAACTATCAGATTTTTAAAATATTTGACAACTCTCAAACAAGATAGATCACTGAATTTTATTACTAATGACAAAAATTAGGATCTAGGTAACCAGTTCTTAAAATGAGAACAAAAGTTAATACTAATTTTGAAAGGCAAACCCACAAGGCACACCATTTTTCAACTGACTAGAAAAGTAAAATTTCTTTAGAAAGAAACTGTCAACTTACCTTTCCAAAGCATTTCCCTGAAAATTCTGAACCTAAAGCCCCAGGTAAGGCCTCTCTAAAAGGCACGGGGACCTATACAAAATGAATTTGCCATTTAGTTTGAACTTGACATAAGCGTTTATTCAAACCATGTGACATAGGCGTTTATTCAAAGGACATGGCTGTAGGTCAAATACTGTGACCTGGTGTAGTACTCCTTGAGTCACACACAAGTACAAACTCCATTTGGATACTGTTGCAACCATTCAGGTTATGTATTGCCCAGTTTCAGAAAGCAGTGCTAAAGTTCAGGAACAGCCTCCTCCAATCCAGGTTCCCCCAACTCCCTCAACACCCTGCCCCCCCAAAAAAAACCCCACAGCACAACCAGTTAACATCTACATCTTACCTTCTGCTACAATTTAAAATCTTTTAACAAAAGTATATTTTCTAAAAAATTATAAACAGTCATGCTTTTAAAATGCAATTACTTGCTCTGTAAAAAAAAGATTTATCCAGATTCCTTTAAGGAGATTATTAACAAATTGAGAGAGAAGCTGGAAGTTAGGAAAATTTAAAACTAAGCTCAAGAATTTCTAGATTAAAGACTAAACAAAGGAAAAGTAGTTCTGACAGTATAACAAATGAGGAAATGACTTTAAAAATAATGTGCCTTATAAGAACCTTATGAAAAGTACAATATATAGCAAAATGAGAAAAATATTAGGGAGCAGGAGTTTAAGAAACAAACAGCAAAATTCCTCTATCCATCAACCCTATAATCTATTCATTACAGAATGACAGAATACTCAGAAGAGTCAGAGGACAACTAGTCAGTGGCTATTTTTTGGTCAGTAGCTTCTTAAACCCTGATGTTTCTGAGTCCTAGAAGGCTCTTTTACTGACCGCACAACTCTCATACTTCCTTAACATTCCACAATTTTCTCTTGAAAGCACACAATTATGAAATCCAGCATATTTAAAGTACTGATCAATCTCAGAACTTACATATCTGATTGCTGACATTTAAAAAAGATTTCCGGGCTTCCCTGGTGGCGCAGTGGTTGAGAGTCCGCCTGCCCATGCAGGGGACACAGGTTCGTGCCCTGGTCTGGGAAGATCCCACATGCCGCGGAGCGGCTAGGCCCGTGAGCCATGGCCGCTGAGCCTGTGCGTCCGGAGCCTGTGCTCCGCAACGGGAGAGGCCACAACAGTGAGAGGCCCGCGTACAGCAAAAAATAAAAAAAATAAAAAAAAATAAAAAAGATTTCCCCCTCTATTAAATAATTATATTAATGATATATAATCATTATATATTAATGATATAAAATATATTAAAAAAACTATATTGCTCATAAAGTTGCAAAGTTACAATATGACCCAACGATTCCATTTCTAGGTATATACCCAAGAGAATACATATGTTCACAAAAAAGCCTATACATAAATGTGTCACAGCAGCACTATTCACAACAGCCAAAAAAGTGGAAACAATCTAATGTCCATTAATAGATCAATTTTTTTAACGTGGTATATCCATACAATGGAATATTATTCAGCCATAAAAAGGAATTAAGTACTGATACATGCTACAATGTGGGTAAATCTTGAAAATCTTATGCTAAGTGAAAAAAGCCAGACACAAAAGACAGCATATTATATGATTCCATTTATATGAAATGTCCAGAATAGACAACCTGTAGAGTCAGAATCTACTTTCTGTTGCCAGGGATTGAGGGAGGGGAGCTGGGAAGTGACTGCTAATAGGTAGGGGTTTTCTTTTGGGGTGATGAATACATTCTGGAACTAGTTAGTGGTGATGGCTGCACAACCTTGTGAATGTTGTGCTACTGAATTTTTCACTTTAAAAGGTAAAAGTTATAGCAGGTGAAAAAAATTCAGTCAGGGTTATGTCTGCTGTCAACAGGTGGATCAGACTGAATTTTGACTTTCAGAAAATTATGACTATATAATAATAAGACTAGTTTCCTGACACAGCTTGAAATCTAGATGAGGAAAATTCGAAAGAGGGCTTCTTGAAAGGTTGAAATTAGCGCGCACACACACTCTCCCAAGGTGACTGGTACTTTGTTAAAAGGACAACTCACTTTCAGATATAGAGGTTCCATCAAATACATTAAAATTACCATGACTGCTGGAAAACATCAAATTCTACCTAATCAATTCACTTCCTAAATAAAATTTTTATCTTTATATTGTTTGTGTAATCCTCATACCTTAAGACAACTACTTTTTTCTTTTCTTTTGGCTGTGCCTCGTGGCTTGCAGGATCTTAGTTCCCCGACCAGGGATGGAACCTGTGCCCCCAGCAGTGGAAGCACGGAGTCTTAAACACTAGACCACCAGGGAATTCCCAAGACAACTACTTTTAAGACTGTATTACTCACAAAAACACTTCAAATTCCTGGCCACAATCAAAATTATATCTAAAGGGTAGAATTTTTCATTTCTTTTTAAGGTTTCAAGTTAATCAAGCTTAAATAAACATTGTGCAGTTTTAAAAGAATTACTTTACAAGTCAGTATTCAGAAGTCAGAGCTTACATGGCATACACCATGCTGTCTTTTTTCCAATAAACTGTTGTTTAGTATGCAGAGGAGTTTTTTTGCACTGTAGTGAGTCACAGAGTGAATAAAGAAGTTGTATACACACACACATCCCCATACCCTTGAGCAAGAAAAGCATTACCAGAACGCTTTAACAGTACCAGAAGACAGATGGGTTTTGAATTCACCTATCTTGTCAAGAAAACTTAACCAGTGGTGTAACGGAAAGAGGACTGGAATGGGGAATCTTGGGGCTAGTCCTAACTCTGCCCTTAACTAGTGGAGTAACCCTAGCAGAGTGATTTGACCCTCTGTCTTGTCTTCAGCAAAATGAAAGAATTGGATTGCAAGGTTTCTAAGTCTTACAACTCTCAACAGTCTTTGATTCTATTGTTAACTGGCTTAGGGCTGTGGGAGGCCCAGCAGTTACACGCTAGGCAGTTCTCATATTTTTACGTACTTAGGCAACCATGCCATATAGAGTAATAAGAGAACTCAGTATTAGTCACAGGGAAGAAGGAAAAAGAAAAGTGCGCATAGCTCCTGCTGGTACTGGTTTACTCCTGTTGGACCTAATAAAGAGAAAGCACCTTTGCCAATTTTCCAGGGGATAGGAGTAGTTCTTATGTCTCACCACACCCACCATAGTTGGTTTTTCCTAAAAGAAATCCAGTGGGACTCTACAAAAATGTTGTAAAGCACCAAGTACTTTTAGTCACTGCATGACTAATACAACAGATCAATTCTAAATTAAAGAAATAAAACAGCTTTCTCTTTCTAACACAAAAGAAATAAACAGCTTTCATTCCAAACAAAGAGTCCTAGATGACCACAGTGAGTTGCACAGATAACTTAGCAATAAACACAGTGTCAACCCAAAGAAAATGAATTATCTACAGAACTAGAAGGTTCAAAGCACTGAGGTTCAACATAACATTATTATTCGACATAGCCGTTTTTTTTTTTTCTTTCTTTTGGGCCCCTCCGCGCAGCTTGTGGGATCGCAGTTCCCTGACCAGGGATCGAACACAGGTCACGGCAGTGACAGCACCAAATCCTAACCACTAAGCCACCAGGGAACTCCCTCCACATGGCCCTTTAACGAAATTCAGTTTACAACTCCAACTTCCAGAGTAAAAAGCAGTATTAAAAACTCAGTGAGGGCTTTCCTGGTGGCGCAGTGGTTGAGAGTCCGCCTGCCGATGCAGGGGACACGGGTTCGTGCCCCGGTCCGGGAAGATTCCACATGCCACGGAGCGGCTGGGCCCGTGAGCCATGGCCGCTGAGCCACAGTGAGAGCCCCGCGTATTGCAAAAAAAACCCCAAAAAAACAACAACTCACTGAGACTCATCACCTCTTTCACAGCAAGAGATAATCAGACCTGCCTGGGATAGGATGGTGTCAATAAAACAGTAGTCACCATCATACGGACTGGATTGTGGAAACCAAAGATCAAATGAGACCAACTCAGAAGTTGTATCAGGTGGCTCCCAAGAAGGCTTTCTGGAAGAACTCCTCCAAAATAGTCCTAGCTAGAGAACCTGTGTTCCCTGATTTGCATGCAACTCTCTCTCTTAAAACGGCTCTTTGTCAAATATGGCCACAGACCACATAAGCAATCATCTGTCCGGTTATGCCTAGCAACATTCCTTTCAAGAGGGGTACAGAGCTGTGGTTCTTAATCTGGTACCCATTCATGGACCTCTAGGTGGCACATGGATGGACTTCACGGGGTCAGTGAAGTCCCCAAGGGCCTATGCAAACTTTTGTCTCTCTGCACATTTTTGGGGCAAGAGAGCCCTTGGGCAGTAAACCAAGAGGCTGTGAACCAAGGAAAGTTAAGAACCACTGGTGGTTTAGAAACAGATGTAAAACAGAACAAATCTACTGACGGTGCCCATGTAAATAAGACAGGAAGTAATGCCCATTATTTGAGATGCAAACTAACAAAGGGTGCTGTCTTTTCAAAACAAAAAGAAAATATGATATGACGGTCGGAAGTTCTTGAGGGTCAGCTGGTCCACTCCCTTCATCCTCTAGTCTGGATGAGGACAATGAGCTGAGAGGCTCTTATCCAAAACCACAGATCACAGAGTGGCAAAGCTGAGCACCAAACCAGGCCAGGTTTCTGCCAGGATGGTATGTTTATACTTTGTTCAGAATGGGTTTGACCAAAATTTTCCTTATGAATACCCCACTCCATTAAGCAGGTAGCCTTCAAAAAATTTTAAATCAAGCTTCAGCCTAGGAATTTGACACATTAAAATATCCCCCAAATCATAAATCAAATCACAAATCTTTCACATAAGCCAGCACATAGCAGATTTGTAAGGGGGAACCTTAGTGGCTCAATATCCCCTATCCTGCTGCACTTAGCAGCACAGGTCACAGGCTTCTACTTGTGAAGTGCCTCAACTGTAATGAAAAAAGACAGCCACTGACAGACCTTTAAAAAAGATACTGAGTCAGGGTCAAGCTGACTTTAGAGTGGATTTGTAGGACTTGAATTTGCAAGTTCCCACAGGGAACTTTACTCAATACTCTGTAATGACCTATATGGGAAAAGAATCTAAAAAAGAATGGGTATATGTATAACTGATTCACTTTGCTGTAGAGCAGACACTAACGCAACACTGTCAATCAACTATACTCCAATAAAAATTTTTAAAAAATTTGCAAGTTCCCTTCTGAGGAGTCTGAAGTGTTGCCGAAACACTAACTGATTTTTTTCAACCCAGGTAATGGAGACTTTCATGAATTAAACTGATAACCACTTTTCTAGTTCTATGTTCACAAACAGTACATGAGTAGAAGCAAAGATAATAGGCAGTTATTCTAAGACCAAATTTAAAAATAATTATGGTCATAAAGTTACAGGACCATTTGTTCCAATGCCTAACTTTGCCTCAGAATATGAAATTTAAAGTAATCAAAATAATCTCACCTGAGAAGTGAAACCAAGGCGACATTTGAACCTAAGTTCAATGACAACGTGTCCTTCAATTACAAAGGAAGTGCTTTATTTATTAAAAGAGATTTAACGGCATAGGATTCTATGGCATACGCACTGCCTCCAAAGACATACAATATGGTAAAGTTTCTGATCGCTTGTGAATTATATTTAGCCATTCCTGCAAGCTCTAACTCTAGACTCCCAACCCCTAAGGTGTAACTGGAATGGGCCGTTGGAAGCACCTGTGGCCTTCAAAGGCTTTAACCAATTCTCAAGGCTTCCTTGGCCGCAGTCTAGAAGAGGGTTTGACCATTCTATTTTGGGTCAAGGAGACTCTCTTACACCCCAAGTGACCTCAAGTGGGCAAGATCAGTTTGGAAGAATGCACTGCGAGTGATTTTTCACCAGGCCAGCGGCCTCCGCTGCGAGACTTCCAAAAGGATGTAGATCTGGTCTCGATCGAGACGACGAAAGAATGCGGCTGGGCTGTGTGGGGCTCACGACAGCCAGTCGGCTCGGGATCCCGCTGCCCGCGGCCGGGCTGTGTCGTCAGGAGCGTGAAGAAGCAGGGATCCCCGGGGCACGCAGAGGGAGGAGAGAGGAGAGAGGGAGGGAGCCAGAGCGAGGTTCGGAGACTGCAGGTGTCGCCGGGGGAGGGGACGAGATCGTCCGGGGCTGGCACTACCAAGTGACTAATAACAGTGCGGTTCCGGACTCGGGCAAACTGGTCACATTCTCAGGCTGTGTGACCTTGAGCGTGTGGCTCGCCCGCTCTGCGCCTCAATTTCCTCACCTCTAAAATGGGGGTTGTTCAAGCGGAAAACGCACCTTGGATCGCTTGGCAAGGCGCCTGGCACATAGTAAGCGCTCCGTACAAATGAGCTACTACTGGCTCTCGGGCTCCTCTTACCGCCCGGAGGAGCGAGGAAAGCCCCGAGCAGGGGAGTCCCCAGGAGGCGGATCCCGGGCTGGGAAGGGGGGACCTGGCCGGGCACTCACCGAGCACGTCTGCCGAGCGGTGCCGGGCTACGAAGCACGCATCGTCCCCGTAGCACGCGCCCTTCTTAAGGAGGCCCTTACGGAAGTCCTTGCCGAATCCGCAGCCGGCCGTCACGAGCCCGTAGTCGCCGCCGCCGCCGCCGCCGCCGGCCCTGGGGTCGGTCTGCGAGAGGCCGCCGAGCACGGCGCGGGCCACCAGTCGCCCGTACGAGAGGACCGAGAACATCGCCACCGCCGCCCCCCCGAGGAGGCGGGGGGCCCGGGGAGCAGAAGGACGCGGAGGCCCGGAGCCGGCTCTCTCCTCAGCCGCAGCCGCGCCGCCGCCGGGACGCTCCTCAAGGCGGCGCGCAGTCGCCGCCGCCCCTGCCCGACGCGCGGGGCCTCGCACACGCTCCGCCGCGCGCACTGGAGCCAGAGCGAGGTCAGAACCGGCGGCTCCTCCGCCTCAGCCCGACTGGGGTCCCGGGTGCAGCCACCCCTGCCGCCGCCATCTTCCACTCCGCTAGCGTGTTCCGGGCCTCGCCGGCAGCACCGCCCCCTTTGTGGCCACGCCTCTATCCCCTCCCACAGCCCGCTGTTTAGGCCCAAGCCCCGCCTCCTCGGCTCGGTGCCCTACGCAGCCACAGAGGTCGAGCGTGCGCAGAGGATGTGGACACAATGTCTCTTGGGAGTTGTAGTCGCTTTTTTACTTCACTGCCTAGCTTCAAGGACCTAGGAGGATTCCCCAGACGCGGGACCTAAGTTAAAATACCGAGGATTACAGGTGGGCTGTTTTCTCCCCTGCTTTAACCATATCTTTTAAAAGCTATTGTTTTAAATAACGCCACTATTCCTTTAAAGAAAAACCTGGAAGAAAGTATCGGGTCACATATCATTATTCTGTACTATATATATTAAGAAACTGAAGTACACTGAAGTAAACTGAAGTAATCTAGTGACACCTCCAGAACTTATATATTGGAAGGGTTTAGGGGAGGCAATCTGTTTGGGAAGAAGAGCCGTTTTGCATAATGTTTAGGAAAATTCGAGAAAATACTATATGTTCCTATTAGACGGTGGGGTGAGGGTGGAGGGTTAGTGATGGAGATTCAGGCACGGCCACTGCAGCCATGTCATACAGAAGTGTTTCAGACTTTCAGACGGTTCTGCCAAGTGGGGAATAAAAAATTCTAGGCCCCAAATTTCTTTGCCTCAAATCTTAATTTTCTTGAAGGTCCACCTAGCTAAGCAGGTCTTCTCCCCACATCTGACTTGGGTGCTCAGAGAGGTCATGCAGTGCCAAAGACTTGCAAAGATGAGGGCCCTGCCTCTCTGCTCCCACAGCTGCCACCTCTTCTCATCAGAAGGACAACTCTTAGCAAGAAAGGCAGCTCCCCTACTTTTTTTTTTTTAAGCTCTCAGCCCACCCTTAACAAAGACATCACAGTAGCCTTCTCCAGATTTTGGCTAAGCAACCTTCTTCTGAAAATATTTAGGTTGAAAAATAACTAAATTTAATGGGGAGTTTGTAATGTAATGTGAAGATTAGCTCACCAAATGTGTGTAATATGTTTGTATGTGTGTATGAATGTACATTCAAATTACATACCATGCTGGTGGGACTGTACATAATCTAGCCCCTGCATACCTCTCCACCGCATTTGGTCCTGTGCCCCCTTCACTAACTGGGCTCTAGCCATGCTCACAGCTGCCTCAGGGCCTTTGCTTTTGCTCTTCCTTCCACCCACTAGAATGTAATTCCATTACCTGAGGGTCCTGCGCTCTTTCTTACTGTATCCCCAGAACATATGGGCACACAGTAAATACTTTAGTAAACAAATGAAAGAATGAATGAATATTTCACTAGATCCTAAGCACCCCAAAGGCAAGGATCATTTGCCATTGTATTATTACAACTAACGGGCAGTTTGTAAATGTTGAATAAAAGAAGGGATAATTGAATAGGAAGCATAAATAATATAAAAATAGTATTTGTTGAATAAAGGAATGACTGAATGAATGGATTCAGGAATAAAAGAAAACTGAGATGTGAGGCAAGTGATCTAATTTGGAATACTTTTTGGTTTTATTGAAACATAAATGTATATCACCGAGAAGCACTGGTCCTTTTCTAGTTCACTTTTGACAGAACTGTAGTTCCTCTGGGGATTCCCATCTCATTCTATAAATGAATCTCTTTTATACCTTTTTAAATACATCTAAAGACCTGTAAACCATCCACTCAAAGCACATTCTGTTATCCCAGTTACTGTCATCATTAAACACTTTTGTGATTCACAGTGTGCTAAGTACTCTATATGTTTCTCTCCTTAAGGGTTTTCATCAAAATTGGACTGAACAAACCACTTCACATAATGAGTGGCATTTTGTCAAAGGTGTAGACAAAAAAAAGTTCATTTACTGGTTAAAAGATACAGCGATCCTAGGAATGCAGTTACACCTTGCTATTTTTTATGGCCCACAAGAATTGGAGAGTGCCCAGAATGAGGGGGTGGAGCTTTGCGGATCCTCTGCTTGGCATTTATGTCTGTGCCAGCTGTGCTAAAGGTTGTTCTTTTAAGCACACACCACTACCAAATCCCAGCCAGGATG
The DNA here is from genome assembly GCF_964341445.2 of Mesoplodon mirus. Classification (NCBI taxonomy): domain Eukaryota; kingdom Metazoa; phylum Chordata; class Mammalia; order Artiodactyla; family Ziphiidae; genus Mesoplodon; species Mesoplodon mirus. Next base: position 8,912,076 of record NC_138989.1, read on the forward strand.
TCAGGTAATTCTACCCCAAGGACAAACTTTTTAAAATAGCACGTCAACCCCTGTTCCTTGCCTCAATTAGACTGCTCCTACCTTTCATTTTCAGGCCATATATTACCTGATTTCCATGTCACTCACAAGAACCGGTTGGATGAGATGAGCAGCAACATAAGATGTGACTCTGACGCTGGTAACCTCTGCTCTGTTGAGGTGACTGTTTTCACAGTTAAATGATACGAGTGCCTTGAGTTTCCTGCAAATGAGTTTTCTGCAAATGAGTTGCTCTTCGGAGCACAATGTGAACAGAATCCTTTCTCAAAGATTCTTTGCACCTTTTCGGAAAGGAGAGGAGACAGGGCCTCAGGTTCCCTTGAATCATTTATTCCAGAGCCAGTTCTAAAAAGTTTCACTATTGTGGGGAAGCCAGGAGAGGGTACTTTGAAAAGGAAAAGAAAACCAACTTCCCCTGCCCTACCCCAGGAGCACAATTCACTTGTGACATTTTGCTAGACTTAAAAAGCCCTAAGAGTGTTCTTCCTTAACAGAGTTACATTCCTAGCACTTCAAGGATTCCTGGGAGGTCACTTGTCACTCTCAGAAGCGAGCAAGTGGTGAAAATGCTATCTGTGTTCCCACAGCACCTCTATGGCATTAGGAAAGAGCTTTGCACTGGACTCACCCCCAGCACCTAAAAAAAGAAAAAAAAAAAGGCATGAATTCCCTAATGAGATTTTCTGCCACACTGGTACACTGATCTTGTCTGATTTCTTTCTGCTAACCTATTCAAAATGAGAATTAATTAGTTTCTCATCCTTGGTACTATTGGCATTTGGGGCCAGATAATTCTTTATTGTAGGGGGCTGTCCTACACACTGAAGGGGGTTTAGCAGCATCCCTGACTTGTACCTACTAGATGCCAATAGAACACCTCACCCCCTAGTTGGGACAACCAAAAATGTCTCCAGTGTCTCCAGATATTGCCAAATGCCCCTGGGTAGGTGGTGGGCAAAATCACCCTCAATTTAGAACCACTGGGTTATACCGATGCCTTGCAAGTGAACAAATATTTGGGGAGCACTTGTTAAGTCTGAGGCTCTGGGCTAAGGATAAAAAACGTTGGTGCCTTCATGGCAGTCACAGTATTGACACAGAGGGTTAAAATTAAATAAATTTAGAGAAAATAAACACCACTGGTTGAAATAAAGGAGTGTGAGGAGGAGAAAGAGGACCCATTGGGGTGGGAGAACACTCAGGGCACCTCACAGAGGGTGACATTTGTGAGAGGCCTACATGGACAGAGGTCTGAGGAGGGAGTATAACCATTCCAAGTGAAAGAAATGGAAACTCAGCGAATGCAGAATGATTGGAGAACAACAAGTAGTCTAGTGCAGCTCAACCTTAGGGTTTGAATGAGGAATAATGAGAAATGGAGCTAGGAAAATAGTTCAGGAACTATTTAGCCATAAAAAGGAATGAAGTGCTGATACATGCCTCAACATAGAGGAACCTTGAAAACATTATACTTTTTAAGAAAATATTTATTTACTTATTTATTTGGCTGCGTCGGGTCTTAGTTGCAGCACACGGGATCTTTTAGTTGCAGCATGTGAACTCTTAGTTGCGGCATGCAGGATCTAGTTCCCTGACCAGGGATTGAACCCCTGCCCCCTGCATCGGGAGCATGGAGTCTTAGCCACCAGACCACCAGGGAAGTCCCGACAACATTATACTAAGTTAAAGAAACCAGTCCCCAAAGACCACACATTGTATGATGCTATTTATATGAAATGTCCAGAATAGGCAAACCCATAGAGACAGAAAGCAGATTAGTAATTGCCAGAGGCTGGGAGGAGGGAGAATGGGAAATGATTGCTAATGGGTTTGGGGTTCCTCTTTGGGGTAATGAAAATGTTCTGGAATTAGATAGTAGTAATGGTTGCATAATCTTATATATATATTAAAAAACAATGAACTGTACACTTTAAAAGAGTGAATGTTATGATATGTGAATAGCTCAATTAAAAAAAATAGGACCTACTGCAGAGGGCCTTATATGTTAAGCTGAAGGTACTTAATGCTGGAGACACCAAGGAGTCACCAAATGCCTTTAATATGCCAGTAATAATAATAAAATAATAAATAATATTATAATAAAATAATAAAACAAGAAGAGTAATGAAAGTGAGAGCAATAGATACCATGGATTGAGCACTTCCTATGTGCATTACCTGCATGGTCTGCACTGACCACCTATTTAAACATGAAAACACCCAACAGTCCCGTCTGCATTTCACACAGGACTTATTTTGTTTATTGTTTGTTTCCTTCCTGACTAAAATGTACGTTCCATAGGAGCAGGGGATTTTGTGTATTTTATTCACTACTTTATCTCAAGGGCCCAGAACACTGCCTAGCATACAATAGGTACTGAATAAACACGTAAGAAGTGAATGCTGTTGATTAAGAGAACCTTAGAGGCCACATAGAACAAGCAACTTGTTTTACAGCTGAGGAAAGGGGGGCAAATAACATGTTCCTCCCATAGGAATTTAATGGGTGGAGCTGGGCCAACTGGAGAGGTATCCAGGGGACTCTTGGTGCCTGCCCTGCAAAGCCCCTTTGAAGGCACTAGGCACAAGCTGTTCTTTCCATTGAACTTACCTTGCTTTGCATTGTGTGTGATGGTCATGCTTCTCCCACCTAGTATCCATTCCCCCCATTCTCTGAAAATAGTATTTTGATTCCTTGGAAGAATAATCCATGTTGGTTCATGTGGTTTGGGTGGAACTAGATGGCAGGGAGACACATGACCCAGGTCTGACCAATCAGTGCACTGCATTCTCTTGGTCACGATTGGTCCAGTAGGAAGGCACACGACTCAAGCTAGGTGAGTGAAACTCCATTATGGGATTTTGCTGAAAGCATTAAGGAGAAATTCTCACAGGGTTTCTAAGCTGGTAGAGTGAAAGCTTGGAGCTGCTGATGGCCATTTTTGCCACTGCTTGGGAAGAGCTAGCCTGAGAATGAAGGGAATTCAGAGAGAAGCAGAGCCTAGAGATGGTAGGAAACAGAGGCTTCGTGATAACGATTAAACCCCTGAATCCAGCTTTGCCTGAAGAAAGATCAGTCCCTCTACTCATATTAATTCCCTGATTTGCTTAAGCCACTTTGAGTTTGGCTTGCAAGGAAGTGAACCCTGACAAACACATCATATGATCCTCATAGCATGACTACAATTACTGAATCAAGAATAAGTCACCAGGGGCTTCCCTGGTGGCACAGTGGTTAAGAACCCGCCTGCCAGTGCAGGGGACACACGTTCGAGCCCTGGTCCAGGAAGATCCCAGGTGCCGTGGAGCAACTAAGCCTGTGCGCCACAACTACTGAGCCCGCACTCTAGAGCCCATGAGCCGTAGCTACTGAGCCCACGTGCTACAACTACTGAAGCCCACATACCTAGAGCCCATGCTCTTCAACAAGAGAAGCCACCACAATGAGAAGACTGCACACCACAATGAAGAGCAGCCCCCGCTCACTGCAACTAGAGAAAGCCCATGCACAGCAACAAAGACCCAATGCAACCAAAAATAAATAATAAATAAATTAATTAAAAAAAAAGAATAAGTCACCAAACCAAAGGCAACTTTTAGAAGGAAACTTATCCTCCACCAGTTTACATAGAGGAGAGGGAACTGCCACTTCTCAGTAGAAAAACTGCTGAAGCAAAACTTCTGATCTCTTTCTTTACTACCTCCATGAGATGAGGATAAGGTCTCATTGGTGAACTCAGAAAAAGATGCTGATGTTACTGAACTGAACTTGGGTCCACTTGCCTGATGCTCAGCAAAGCCAATCTACTGAAGCCAGGTTGTGGTAAAGAAAAGTACAGCATTTATTTGCAGGGCACCAAGCAAGGAGAACAGGCAGCTAGTGCTCAAAAGACCCGAACTCCCCAATGGCTTTCAGGCAAGGGTTTTCTGTTTTTTGTTTTTTCTCCCTATTTCTGGCTTATTTTTTTCACCTCTTAACATTGTGTCCTTTGATGAACCAAAGATTTTTTTTTTTTTTTTTTTTTGGCTGCGTTGGGTCTTTGTTGCTGCATGCAGGCTTTCTCTATTTGTGGCAAGCGGGGGCTACTCTTCATTGCGGTGCACAGGCTTCTCATTGCAGTGGCTTCTCTTGTCGGGGAGCATGGGCTGTAGGCATGCGGGCTTAAGTAATAGCACGCAGGCTCAGTAGTTGCGGCTTGCAGGCTCTAGAGTGCAGGCTCAGTAGTTGTGGTGCACAGGCTTAGTTGCCCTGCAGCATGTGGGATCTTCCTGGACCAGGGCTGGAACCCATGTCCCCTGCATCGGCAGGCAGATTCTTAACCACTGCACCACCAGGGAAGCCCCCAGGCAAGGGTTTTTAAAGGCAACATTGGGAGTGAGGGTTGCAGGGTGCATGATCAGCTCGTGAACATTTTTCTGATTGGTTGGTTATGAGGTAACAGGGTGATGTTTTGGGAATCTTCATCAGCCTTCTGGTTCCAACCAGTCTGGGGTCTTCGTGTTCGTGGTCAGCATGTTGTCACCATCCTCCACCTTGGGGGGAGGGTCTTAATTTCTTCAGAACAGTTCAAAGATATGTGTCAGATTGTTGTCTATATCCCTTTGGGAGGAACTAGGAATCCTGTGACTCTACTGTTCTAGTCATTAACTGCTTTAGTCTGCTCTTTGAACCTCGGGGAAGGCCAAACAGGAAGTGGGGTACACGGAGGGGCTTGTACCTGGGAAGGCCCTGCAGGGTCCTGCTCAGTTTCAGTCCCACCTTTTCTTTGATACTGCTCAATCCTGAGTGGAACAGAGGTGGGACAAGAAAGGGAATAAAGTGTTGGATAGAGAGGTTAATCATAAAGGTGGCAGGGGAACTCAGTTTTAGGGGGACTGGGTTTCAATGAGCATGTTGCCCAGTCCTTTCTCTTTATTCTTTCTTGCTGTGGTCTGTCCTTTGGATACTCGTTTCCTCCTCTGCCATGGGGAGCCTGTCCCTCTGGAGGAGGCCTGCAGTCTGTGACCAGGTAACTCAGTGTAATCCAGATGTGGATTGTGTGCACAACAAAGCCATGTTCTCCAATCAGAGAACATCAATAAAGCTGATACTTGGAGCCCCAGCTGCCTGATTCATGCATCTACATCTCAGTGGGTTTAGAATTTGGAAGGGTCAAGAAGGGGTAATTAATTATCACTCCATGAACCCCAAACATGTTAATTTTCTCTTCAGAAAACCTCAGAGATGGGCACGAAGGCTGACATTTGGGGGCTAAAATAACACATGGGATCAGGTTTCTGGTGTAGTCAGGGCTCTAGGCTGAAAGGTAATTGTGGGTTAAGTGGATTCTTGACCTGAGCAGTTTGTGACAGCTACAGTTGTTCGGTAAGATTTTAACTGGCAGGGGCCTGAGTACGAGGGCCTCTGGGGCAGGCCTTGACCTAACCCGTGAGAGTACAGCTTTGACCTCAGCAGGCAGCTGGGACAGGGATTACGTTATGGGGAAAAAAGCCTTTCTGTCCCAGGGAAGGCTTACCTTAAAGAGGGCAAAGCTTTAGCTTACAAACATTTAGGCTCTGATGGGTAGAAGATTTTTGCTTCTTGTATTACGTATTTCAGCAAAGCTTCAGGCTGGATTTTAAACAGCAAAGACAACTAAATTCTCGAGTCAACAGAGATCTTGTCTGTGAGATTGTAGCCTTTTTACAGCATGAGCACAGGGAGTAGGTGGATGCTGTAAATCTGTTCTTCTGTAGGTCATTCTGAGCTTCTTTTAGGGTCATGAGCAGAAGCTGTGAAGGGGCTGATCTCTTGACTCCATTTGGCTTGTCACATGCTGGTAGGGTTCACCCCACTACTGGGATTGAGGTTTGCTCTGATTTGTTAATTGCATAAACCTCGATCATGACTTTGGATCTGGGGAGCCAAGACCCTGAGCTTACCTGCAGAATGGGGGCATATTTTTTTAGTGAAAACAAATGAATAGAACAGGACCCTTATATAGGAGATATGCTTCTTCTGGGGTTGAGGTAGAGAAAGCTAATGAAAATCCAAAAGCTAAGAAGGTAGTTAATGAAGCTTATGCCTAAAAGTCTTTGTCTCTGGGAAACAGGTTTGCTCAGGCAATCAAGGAAGAACTAGGTTGTTTTTAAAAATATGATTCTGTCATGCATATTTGAAAGTTGCTGAGAGTGGATCTAAAAAGTCTTCATCACAAGAAAAAACATTTTTTTTTGTAACCATGTATGGTGATGGATGTTAACTAGAATTACTGTAGTGATCATTTTGCAATATATACAAATATCAAATTATTTTAAACTAGTATAATGTTATATGTCAAATATACCTCAAATATAGCAGTTTTTTAAAAAAGCTTCTGTCATGCTACCAGAACAGAACTAGTGGAAGAGTGAAAGGCAAATAAAAGAAGACTGACTGACTAAATTGGAGGAAGGCAGGGATTTTTTAAAAATTTACAATATTTTTAATCATGTTAAAGAGAAACAGACACATAGATCTGGAAGTGAGACTGGCAGAGGTAACAGCAGATTTCTGTCTTCTCCCATCTGTTGCCCGCTGTGGGGCATGAATCCTTGGTTCCAGGAGGAGAATGGGGGGATGTTTGCACTCCTTAAACTGCTCTTTTTTGCTTGGAATTTTCTTTCAATGCGGGTATAATTGACTTCACCCAGGTTTTCTGTGCCCTGTGGGATGCTTTCCCTCTGTGGTCTCAAAAGTCTTTGCTTCCAGCTTGCTCCCATCTTCACAATGATTACTCTCCTCAGAAGGGCAGAGATTTTTTAAAGCTAAAACTGTGATCTTAGTAGACAGACCAGACAGATATGAAAGGGAAATGAGTTTTTTTTTAAATTATACTTAAAAAAAATTTTTTTCTTTCCCTTTGGCCACACCCCGAGGCTTCTGGATCTTAGTTCCCCGACCAGGTATCAAACCTGGCCCCAGAAGTGGAAGAGTGGAGTCCTAACCACTGAACTGCCAGGGAATTCCCAGGAAATGAGTTTTTGAAGGCTCAGCTAGGTAGATAATAAGAGGGCGAATAGACTCATGCCTATGTGGAAACTTGAGAGGAAATGGAGGTAAAATTACAGATTTGTGGGAAGATATTATTTTTAAAATGGTGGGAGGACATTGGTAATCCCTCTGGGGGAAAAATAAATTAAATTGGATCCCTAACTCACAACTTATACAAGAGTAAATTCCAGAGGTCAAAAGCAAAAGCAGGGGCTTCCCTGGTGGCTCAGTGGTTAAGAACCTGCCTACCAATGCAGGGGACATGGGTTCAAGCCCTGGTCCGGGAAGATCCCACATGCTGCGGGGCAACTAAGCCCGTGCGCCACAACTACTGAGCCTGCGCTCTAGAGCCTGTGAGACACAACTACTGAAGCCCGCGTGCCTAGAGCCCGTGCTCCGCAACAAGAGAAGCCACCACAATGAGAGGCCCGCGCACCACCACAACCAAGAGTAGCCCGCGCTCGCTGCAAGTAGAGAAAGCCCGCGTGCAGCAAGAAGACCCAACGCAGCCAAAAAAAAAAAGAGAACGGACTTGAATAGACATTTCTCCAAAGAAGGTAAACAAATGGCCAATAAGCATAGGAAAAGATGCTTAACATCGCTAATTGTCAGGGAAATGCAAGTCAAAATCACAAAGAGATACCCCCTCACACACATAAAGATGGTTACTATTTAAAAAACACAAAACCCAGATAATAACGAAATGTTATCAAGGTTGTAGGAAAAATGGAGCTCTTGTGCACTGTTGGTGGAGCTCTTGTGTGTAAAATGGTGCAGACTCTGTTCCTCAAAAATGAAACAGAATTACCATATGATACAGCAATTCCACTTTTGGGTATACACCTGAAAGAATTGAAAGCTGGGACTTAAGCAGATTTTTTTTTTTTTTTGGCTGCATTGGGTCTTCGTTGCTGCACCCTGGCTTTCTCTAGTTGCAGTGAGCGGGGGCCACTCTTCGTCGCGGTGCGCGGGCTTCTCATTGCGGTGGCTTCTCTTGTTGCGGAGCACAGGCTCTAGGTGCACAGGCTTCAATAGTTGTGGCTCGTGGGCTCTAGAGTGCAGGCTCAGTAGTTGTCTGTGTCCCCTGCGTTGGCTGGCAGATTCTTAACCACTGCGCCACCAGGGAAGTCCCTCAGGCAGATATTTGTATACCCATGTTCCTAACAGCATAATTCACAATAGTCAAAAGGTGGAAGCAACCCAAGTGTCCATTGATGGGTGACCTGATAAACAAAATGTGATATATATATATATATGATGGAATATTATTCTTTCTTAAGAAGGAAGGAAATCCTGATACATGTTACAACATGGATGAATTTTGAGGGCATTATGGTAAGTGAAATAAGCCAGACATAAAAAAGACAAACACTATATGATTCTGCTTTTATGAGGTAGCTAGAGGAATCAAATTCATAGAGACAGAAAGTAGAATGGTGATTGCCAGGAGCTGGAGGGCAGAGAGAACAGGGAGTTATTGTTTAATGTGTACAGAGTTTCAGTTTTGCAGGATGAAAACAGTTCTGGAGATGGATGGCTGTGATGATTGCAGAACAATGTGAATGTACTTAATGCCACTGAACCATACATTTTAAAATGCTGTCTTGGGGCCTCCCTGGTGGCGCAGTGGTTGAGAGTCCGCCTGCCGATGCAGGGGATACGGGTTCGTGCCCCGGTCTGGGAGGATCCCATATGCCGCGGAGCGGCTGGGCCCGTGGGCCATGGCCGCTGGGCCTGCGCATCCGGAGCCTGTGCTCCGCAACGGGAGAGGCCACAACAGTGAGAGGCCCGCATACCGCCAAAAAAAAAAAAAAAAAAAAAATGCTGTCTTATTTCTCCAAAGAAGATATACAGATTGCCAACAAACACATGAAAGGATGCTCAACATCACTAATCATTAGAGAAATGCAACTCAAAACTACAATGAGGTATCACCTCACACCAGTCAGAATGGCCATCATCAAAAAATCTACAAACAATAAATGCTGGAGAGGGTGTGGAGAAAAGGGAACCCTCTTGTACTGTTGGTGGGAATGTAAATTGATACAGCCACTGTGGAGAACAGTATGGATGTTCCTTAAAAAACTAAAAATAAAACCGCCATGTGACCCAGCAATCCCACTACTGGGCATATACCCTGAGAAAACCATAATTCAAAAAGAGTCATGTACCCCAATGTTCATTGCAGCTCTATTTACAATAGCCAGGACATGGAAGCAACCTAAGTGTCCAACGACAGATGAATGGATAAAGAAGATGTGGCACATATATACAATGGTATATTACTCAGCCATAAAAAGAAACAAAATTGAGTTATCTGTAGTGAGGTGGATGGACCTAGAGTCTGTCATACAGAGTGAAGTAAGTCAGAAAGAGAAAAATACCGTACGCTAACACATAATATGGAATCTAAAAAAAAAAAAAATGGTTTTGAAGAACCTAGGGGCTGGACAGGAATAAAGATGCAGACGTAGTGAATGGACTTGAGGACACGGGGAGTGGGGGAAGGGTAAGCTGGGACGAAGTGAGAGAATGGCATGGACATATATACACTACCAAATGTAAAATAGATAGTGGGAAGCAGCCTCATAGCACAGGGAGATCAGCTCGGTGCTTTGTGACCACCTAGAGGGGAGGGATAGGGAGGGTGGGAGGGACATGCAAGAGGGGGGAGATATGGGGATATATGTATATGTATAGCTGATTCACTTTGTTATAAAGCAGAAACTGACACACCATTGTAAAGCAATTATACTCCAATAAAGATGTTAAAAAAAAAAATGCTGGGCTTCCTTGGTGGCGCAGTGGTTGAGAGTCCGCCTGCCAATGCAGGGGACCGGGTTCTTGCCCTGGTCCGGGAAGATCCCACATGCCGCGGAGTGGCTGGGCCCGTGAGCCATGGCCGCTGAGCCTGCGCGTCTGGAGCCTGTGCTCCGCAACGGGAGAGGCCACAACAGTGAGAGGCCCGCGTACAGAAAAAAAAAAAAAAAAAAAAAAAGCTGTCTTAAATTTTATGTCATGCATGTTTTACCATAGTTAACATTTTTTAAAAGGTTAGAGCTTCTGCATAACAAAAGTCACCATTAAAAAAATACTTAAATAAAGACGATAAGCCACAGCCTGAGAGAAGGTATTTGTGATGCATAAAACCAAGAAAGGCTTAGTATCCAGAGTACATCAAGAACTCCTTCACATTAGTAAAGAAAAAGAAATAACTCAATAGAAAAGTAGAAAAATATAAAAAATGCCCAGCAGTATGTTAAATTAATTAAACAAGGAGGTCATTAGATTGAGGTGGTTCTAAGGCCTTAGCAGCCTGCATAAGCCAGCCAAAAAGTAAATGCCTCAAGGTTAAGAAATCGAAACCTAAAGACAACCAATCACAAACAGCAACTAGTCTTTCCCAAATGAGGCAACCACTTAAGTGCAGCCAATCAAATAACTTCCTTGCTTTGCTTCTGCATCTTCTCAATAAAAGTCTTGCCCCTAGCTCCTGTCAGTGAAGCACTCCCAACCACATCTGGTTTGGCATTGCCCGATTCAAATTGATTTTGGCTCAAATAAACTCTTAAAATTTTTTTCTTTTTAAAAATTTAAGTATAATTTACAATATTGTGTTCGTTTTATTAAAATTTTTGATTTGCCTCAGTTTATCTTTTAACAAGAGGCATTTCAGAAGAGAAAATCCAATAGACATATGAAAAGAGACCCAATTTCATTAGTAATCAGGGAGATAACTGGAGTGGGGAGGCTACATTACGGTGGGCAGAGAAAGCCTCTCTGAATACGTGTCATTTGAACTGAGATCTAAGTGAAAATTTGAGCAAAACAGCCAGCCGTACAGAGTTCTGGAGGGGGACTTCCCTGGCGGTCCAGCGGTGAAGGCTCTGAACTCACAATGCAGAGGGCCTGGGTTTGATCCCTGGTGGGGGAACTAGATCCCACATGCCACAACTAAGAGCCTGCATGCCGCAACTAAAGAATCCCGCATGCTGCAAGGAAGATCCTGCACGTGGCAACAAAGATGCCGTGTGCCGCAATTAAGACCTGGTGCGGCCAAATAAATAAAGAAAAAAATAAAGTTCTGGAGGAAGGGCATTCCAGGCAGAGGGAAGAGCAAATGCAAATGTCCTGGGCTGGAATAAGTTTGGCGATGTCTCAGTCAGCCCAGGCTGCCATAACAAAATACCACAGACTTGATGGCTTAAAGAACAGAAATTATTTTCTCACAGTTCTGGAAGCTGGAAGTCTGAGAACAGAGTGCCAGCATACTTGGGTTTTGATGAGAGCTCTCTTCCTGGCTTGCAGATGGCCACCTTCTCATAGTGTCTTCACATGACTTCCTCTTCTTATAAGGCCACAGTCCTATTGGATTAGAGCCCCATCCTTATGACTTCATTTAATTTCAGTTACTTCCCCAAAGCCTTATCACTAATTTCAGTCACACTGGGGGTTAGGGCTTCAACATATGAATTTTGAGGGACACAAACATTCAGTCCATAACACCTCAGTGTGGGGCTTGCTTTAAAAAGTCAATTTGAGGGAATTCCCTGGTGGTCCAGTGGTTAGGACTGTGTGCTTCCATTGCAGCGGGCACAGGTTTGATCCCTGGTCGGGGAACTAAGATCCCACAAGCCTCGTGGCTAAGGAAAAAAAAAAAGGTCAATTTGAGGAGGCCAGGACTTCAGTACTGAATGTGGAAGTGAAAACCTACAGATTAACTCCGAGAGTGGATAAGATAGAATAACTCCTCCCACAGTCCATTTTTGGAAGTATAAAGAAGTAAAGCTTATGCAGGCTGAGGGGAGGGGAATTTGGGGGGAAGTTATATTGGCTTTTAACTCCTTGCCAAAGGCACAAAAACTCTGTTCCCCTTCACGGGGTTTCCCTCCTCTGTCCTCTGAGTTTGACAACAGAATGAGATACAGTTCCTAAGTTCCTTCTTTCTTTGCTACCCTCCATGGTAACACAGGGCTCTTAGTTAATAGGTTTCACTGCTAATTACCAGGGAACAACAAAAGTATAGCAAACAACAATGTCTAAACATGACTCATTCAAATAGAGAATAATCACATGTCAAAAATTTCTTCACCTTGTTAAAGAGGAAACAGTAAGATGGTGAAGCTGGTTCAGAGAGCATTTTGAGGAAGTAGATATTTGAGGAGGGGTCTTAGATACTAAACTGGTTAATCTCTGCAGGGTAATAAAAATGATAAGCTTTGGGATTCTTTTTTATACGGGAAAGGAATACTTTGGAACTCAAACCAGACAAAAATCTGAGCCTTTAATAAATAGTAAATAGCTAAGCAAACAAAGATACGTTCCTTGGCCTACATATATGGCCAGTGGGCCAAATCTGGCTCTGCTGCTTGCATTTATAATAAAGTTTTATTGGACCACAGACACATCCATTTGTTTACATATTGTGTAAGGCTGCTTTTGCTCTAAACAACAGAGTACTATGATGACAGAGTTGAGTAGTTGACAGAGAGCAGATAGCCCAAAAGCCTAAAATATATACTATCTTGGACCTTTACAGAAAAAGTTTGCCAACCCCCGGTAGAGAATTAATCCTTGGGTGGGCTTGTTAATCAATGCCCTAGATGACATGGCAAGAGCTACATTGCCCTCTCTTGGTCTTATTTGCAAATTTTGGCTAATTTTTCTTAAAAAGGAGACGTTTGGCTTAAAAGTTGAGGGACATTTGGAGAGTTGTCATCTCTGGCCTATAATTCATAAATCCTCCTGTCCACCCACTTCAATGCCCCAACACCCGCTTTGTGCATTGGTGACTGTCTCAATGCACCTCCGTTTAAGGGCAAGGAGGCCTGAAAAATAATTAGTGTTAAGTAATGTCCTTTACAACGTCATTTTGCTCAACAGGGCATTCTGTCTTGGAATTAGGACTCCAGTTAGGGCTGGTGCCTCATAGTACATTCACATGGAAGGGTTTCTTGGGATGTTCTCTCAGCTTCTTTGAATTAAGTTCTACAGCTGTTGCAAACTGCAAGTTTTGAGAAGGCAGCAATAGTGTGTACTTGACCACTGCTGCTTCCCTGGTTCCTACATAGTAGGTGCTCAGTAAAATATTTGTTGATTGAATGATAGATCCAACGAAAGACTAAAGACAGAGGGTTTGTTTTCCCCTCACTGTCAGCCCTGTGTGAGGAACAAAGTTTTGGTGACAAAGGCTGCCACCTGCAGGAAGAAACGTGAAACTGCAAGATTCAGAACTGCTAGGCCCTGAGGAAAATACAGTCAACTGCAAGGCAAGATTACCAGAGAATCAGTTTTTTCTCCTTTAGCTTAAGACAGAATTACTCAACATCATCTTGTCCTTTCCAATTAAGGAAACCTGCACCTTTTCTTTAATAACATTTAAAGCCTTTGGAGTGCTTAATAAGTGCCCAGCACCATCCCACGCACACACAATTTTGCAGTAGGTACCACTAGTCATCTCCATTTTATAAATGAGGAATCTGAGCAGAGAAAGCATGACCGAGTTACACAGCTAGAAGGTGGCAAAACTAGGAGTTTGAACCCAAACATCGTGGCTTCAGAATGTGTGCGTTTAATCATTTCACTATACTACCTCACTATGCCTGATGTGGAAAATGTTTATAGGAAACATAGAAACATGGCAAATGGAAACCATGCAGATATCTCTGCTCTCTCCTGAACACTACTAAAATGATAGAAAAGGGATCCAAAAGGTCTAAACTCACAGAGAACAGGAGAGAAGATGACTGCTCATGAGAGATGTCAAATCCTTTTTAGAAGATAGGAAGTAGATGGATGATTTAGCTGAGTGGAGAAACCCTAGGAAGGTGATGCCAGTGAGGAGTAAGCCTGAGCCCTTGGCAGTGAAAGCGCGGCGTCCTAACCATTGGACAGCCAGGGAATTCCCCTGAAAACAGATCATTAATTGTACACCTATACTAGGAGCTGTTAACCCCAGATTCCCTCCTGTGACTCCTTACCCCAATCCCTGCAAAGATTATTCTTTGGCAAACTTGAAACGTGACAGCTCTAGGTTCAGAGATCGCAGTCAGAGAAAAGGATGGAGATGAGGCCACATGCTAAAAACAGAGGGGTTAAGTGAAAGTGTGCAGCTAAAAAAAAATCGGAACTTTTTTTTAATAATCATGTGTTTGGTGGTAGTATTGGTATTACTATTCTGAGACTTAGCACTATGCTACGTGTATTTTGGGACAAAGCAAATAATAAATTATGTTGGAGTTTTTGAACCAAGCTTTATGGTGTGGAAAAAAGGAAATAGGTATGGTCAACATGGTTAAGTAAAACCCCTCTAGTCTTAATTTTAATTGGAAACATCAGTATGATGGACTTTGTCAGAGAGGTTAAATAACTTGCTCAAGGTCACCCAGCTAATAAGGGATGGAACAAGAGTAACAGCCTGGTCTTGCTCCAAAATTTGTGAGGGCCTCCTGGAGGAGGTGAAATTTGAAGGATAAGTAGGATCAATCATGGACTTCTCTCGATCTATGGAAGATGTGCTTACCATGACCCAGGAATCCTGGGCTGATCTGGAAAGAGTTTGTTTCTGAAATGTCAAAATCCAAGGCCAGCCTCCAAGTCATGGTGACCAGATGACCAACAGAAGTTACCTGGGTCTCCCCCTGTGCCATCCCTTTAAAAAATTTCAAGAACAGTGAGATGTATTTTCACTAAGTCCTCAAAGTAAACACTTCTTACAGTACAGCCATAGAAGACTACACAATTTGTTTGAGTCTAATTTTTTTTTAGACTTGAAAAATGTTCACAAGATTTAAAATTTGCTTTCATGTCTGGTTTGAGCAGTAGATGCTGGGAAGGGCTGGCAGGAGGAAAGGATTTGTGCCCTATTTTCCAAATGCTCCCCCTGATGGAACATAGGGATGATGGGATTAAGAGAGGGAACATATGTTTTTTGTTTTATTGTTGTGTTTATTTAATTTAAAAATTAGTTATTAGGCTTCCCTGGTGGCGCAGTGGTTGAGAGTCCGCCTGCCGATGCAGGGGACACGGGATCGTGCCCTGGTCCGGGAGGATCCCACGTGCCGCGGAGCAGCTGGGCCCGTGAGCCATGGCCACTGAGCCTGCGCGTCCGGAGCCTGTGCTCCGCAACGGGAGAGGCCGCGACGGTGAGAGGCCCGCGCACCGCAAAAAAAAAATAAAAAAAATAAAAATAAAAAATAAAAATTAGTTATTGGGAGTTCCCTGGAGGTCCCGTGGTTCGGATTCGGCGCTTTCACTGCTGTGGCCTTGGGTTCAATCCCTGGTCAGGGACCTAAGATCCTGCAAGCGACGAGGCATGGCCAAAACAAAAAATTAGTTATTAAGTGAAAAGTAACACCTGCAAAATAGATTGAAGATCGATTCTCCTTCCTTCCTCCTCCCCAGAAACTGTTACAACTACCAGCTTCTTATGTCTTGCAGAGAACATTTTAAGAGGAAACTTTTAGGCTGATTCATGTTAGAAGGTGACAGAAGTTAAAATATGACTGATCTTTTATTATCCCACTATAGTAAGCAGTTGCCCTCTGAGGGAGAAACTACAGCTAGATTTAGATTGGACGGACTTTCATTATTTGTCTTAAGGAATGCACAAATGATCCCTATTAAAAAGAGGTACCAATTTAAGTCTTTGTCCAAACAGACCTAGTTAAACTTCATCTTTTCTTATCAGGCCATCTTTTTCTCCCCCCCTAATAAATGGACAATAATGTAGAGATGGGGATTCTGGGGTTTGGATTTAGGGTTAATTCCATCCAGATTTTTCATAACTATGACTATAATAATTCTGATGTTTCCAGGACATTCTAATTTTTAAATTGTCTTCTTAACTACCTGCACGCTTGTCAGACCATGGGTTCTGATTTGGGGCATGGAGAACATGCTTTAACAGTGTGAGGTTGGTGCTTTTGACATAGGCTTACACAGTCTTGTATTTGCTTTTCTTTGGTCTCCACGTTCTTTCCAACAAATTTGGGTTAACAAAAGGTAAAGGCTTTAAACAAGCTGTAGCAGAAATGCCTGACCCCATGACCAGGCAAAATGAAGCAGGTTCAGGCCTCAAGAAGAACTCACTCACAGGCTGCCAGTAAGGGGTGGATGAAAATGGGGCTACCTGCAGATCCTGAGAACAAAATGATGAAAACATGTTTACAACATGGAAACAGAAATTGAAGTGGGGGAGGAGAGAGCAGTGCCCTTCAGTGGTACCATGAGGTCAGCTCACTTCCATTTTATTTTATTTTTATTTTTTGCGGTACGCGGGCCTCTCACTGTTGTGGCCTCTCCCGTTGCGGAGCACAGGCTCCGGACGCGCAGGCTCAGCGGCCATGGCTCACGGGTCCAGCCGCTCCGCGGCATGTGGGATCCTCCCGGGCCGGGGCACAAACCTGTGTCCCCTGCATCGGCAGGCGGACTCTCAACCACTGCGCCACCAGGGAAGCCCACTTCCATTTTCTGAGGCTCTTTGTTTACAGAAAAATGAAGAATTAAGTTCTTCATTTAATATTTAACAAATTCTTTTAACAAATTCATTTTAACCCCAAGGTTAAGGTGCCATGTAAATGTGCCATGACAAGATGATTGGATTTATTAAAAGCCAACTAATAAAACTGCAGTGAGATACCACCACACAATTATTAGAATAGCTAAAAATGAAATTGAAAACAAAGCTGACCATACCAAGTTTTCACGAGCATGAGAAGCAACTGAAGTCTCATACACTGTTGGTGGGCATGCAGAAGGTACGTCACTTTGGGAAAAGGTTGGGAAGTTTCTTATAAATCTGAAGTAGGCAGGTTTCTTATAAATCTGAAGTTTCTTATAAATCTCATTCCTAGTTATGCACCCAAGAGAAATGAAAATCACACAAAATCTGTATGTGAATGTTTACAGTGGCTTTATTTGGAATTGCCCAAAACTGGAAAAACTTAAAATCCTTCAACTTGTGAATGAATGAAGCAATCGTGGTATATCCATTATGGAATACTTGTCAGCAATAGAAAGGAGTGGATTGAAAGAAACTCTTGCATATATGGCCAAATTATTTTTTAACAGTGGTGCAAGGACTATATAAGGGGGAAAGGACAGTCTCTTCAACAAATGGTGTTGGGAAAACTGGATATCCACATGCAAAAGAATGAAATTAGACCCTTACCTATTGCCAAATACAAATATTAACTCAAACTAGATTGAAACTATTAAATTCCTAGCAGAAAACATAGGAGTTTTTCAAAACCACAATGAAACATCACCCCACGCTCCTCTGGATGTATGTTCTAGAGATCTGTTGCACAACACGAAAACACTTAACACTGCTGACCTGTACACTTAAAAATGATTAAGATGGTGTTTAATGGTATGTGGGTTTTTTAACAATAATAATAATAATAAAAGTAATAAAAGAAACACCCCTTTCTTCAGCTGCCGCTAAGGTGCTCGGTCCTTCCGAGGAAGCTAAGGCCGCCTTGGGGTGAGGCCCTCACTTCATCCGGTGACGAGCCCCCTCCTAGCACTGGCCCGTACCATGGCCTCCGTCTCAGGGCTCATCTGCCTCTACTCGGCCTCATCCTACACGACAATGAGGTGATGGTCACCCAGGATAAGATCAATGCCCTCATTAAAGCACTGGTGTAAATGTTGAACCTTTCTGGCCAGGCTTGTTTGCAAAGGCTTTGGCCAGTGTCAACATTGGGAGCCTCATCTGCAGCGTGGGAGCTGGTGGACCTGCCCCAGCAGCTGGTGTTTCCCCAGCATGAGATTCTGCCCCCTCCACCACTGCTGCCACAGCTGAGGAGAAGAAAGTAGAAGCAAAGAAAGAAGAATCTGAAGGGTCCGATGATGACATGGGCTTTGGTCTTTTTGACTAAACATCTTTAGTAACATTGTCAATAAAAAGCTGAGCTCTTAAAAATAAATAATAATAATAAAAGAAACAGACTGTTGATATATGCAATGTGGATAAATCTCAAAGGCATTAGGTTAAGTGAAAGAAGCCAGGCTCAAAAGGCTACATACTGTATGATTCCATCCATGTGACATTCTGGAAAAGGGAAAACCACAGGGACAGAAAATAAGTAGGTCAATGTCTTACAGGGCTGGGACAGTAGGAGGGGCTGACTATAAAGGAGCATGAGGGAAATTTTCTCCCTGGTAAAATTGTTCTGTATCTTGATTATGGTTGTGGTTACATGACTGTATGTGTTAGTTAAAATCATAAAACTTTATACCAAAAAAACTGTACATTGGTGCATGAGAAAACCTGTATATAAAAAACTGTATGTAAAAATTTATACTGTATATAAATTATCCCTCAATAAAACTGACTAAAAAGAAATGTGGAGTAAATGTGAAAAAATGTTAAATCTGAATGATCTCGGTGCAGTGTACAGTGGTCTTTTTTGTACCTTTTATTGTGATTGAAATGTTTCAATCTGAAAATAATTTTTAAAGTTATTCTTTTTTAAAGTATTTTTTTAAAAATTTATTTTATTTTTGTCTGCGTCGGGCCTTTGTGCTGCACGCGGGTTTTCTCTAGTTGCGGCAAACGGGGGCTACTCTTCATGCAATGCACGGGCTTCTCATTGTGGTGGCTTCTCTTGTTGCTGAGCATGGGCTCTAGGCGTGTGGGCTTCAGTAGTTGTGGCACACGGGCTCTGTAGTTGTGGCTTGTGGGCTCTAGAGCACAGGCTCAGTAGTTGTGGCGCATGGGTTTGGTTGCTCCACGGCATGTGGGATCTTCCTGGACCAGGGATCGAACCCATGTCCCCTACATTAGCAGGCGGATTCTCAACCACTGCACCACCAGGGAAGCCCTTTAAAGTTATTCTTAAGAACCCAATTAGTTGGGACTTCCCTGGTGGCACAGTGATTAAGAATCCGTCTGCCAATGCAGGGGACATGGGTTTGAGCCCTGGTCTGGAAGGATCCCAGATGCCATGGAGCAAACAAGCCCGCGAGCCACAACTATGGAGCCCGTGTGTCACAACTACTGAAGCCCGCGTGCTTAGAGCCAGTGCTCCGCAACAAGGGAAGCCACCGCAACGAGAAGCCGGCGCACCACCACAATGAAGAGTAGCCCCCGCTCACCACAGCTAGAGAAAGCCCGCATGCAGCAACAAAGACTCTAACGCAGCCAAAAGTAAAAGTAAATAAATACATTAATTAATTAATTTTTAAAAAGCCGATTAGTTTATTCAGACTTCAGTATGGTCCAATAATAGGATGCAAGTTTAAAGTTGTCTGGTAAACAAAGAATTGTTTCATTCCTGTCAATGCATGTCTGTGACGGTATTTATTGCTTCATTTTCAGAAAAGGTCAAACTTGTAAATTTGAGACCTTTCAAGAATGTGAAGTCTGCTCAAATAGCCCTTCTGCCCCCATAATGTTTCAGAAAACATTTGAAGAACAAGAATAGTATCTGGTGGTTGACTAGGCATGTGGGAAATGCAAGGAGCAGAGAAGCTGGGGATTATTTTCTTCTGGGTGTTGATTTAGAAATGAATTACTGGACGGTTCACTTCAGTCAAAACAATAGAGTCAGTCCTTCCTCCTCACACAGGCTTCATCTCCTGTCATTCTAAGAAATCCCTTTATAAAGCCTAATGATTCTGCCTCCCTATTTGTAAAATATTTGGCTCGGATGAATAAAGATGGGTGTATATACTTAATCATAGGCAAAACTGCATACTTAATTTTAGACAGATTAGAAGCCACGACTTTAGCAATAATAATAACAACAATAATAGTCAACTCACCCCAAACCACACCAAAGACCAAGACAGAGGGGTTATCACTGCTATATGAAGTCAGACTCAGCTATTTTCCACCCAGCTACTCCTGTCTTTGGTTTTTCAAGCTCCTCACATGCGGCAGCTTCCAAGTGCAGAATTCCAAAAAGCTGAAATTGTCTTGATTCCTCCCAACGTTGGCACAGGCTATAAGGAATTGAGAATGCCAATAATCCTAGAGAAACAGATGGACATTTTAGGTCACAAACATTTACGCACAACGCAAATGCTGCAGTTTTGGACAAAATATGGAAATAGATCTTGGCCCTTCTTTGTGTCCTTCCATCTTAATGAGGGAACCTGCCAAGGCCAGGGGACAAGGAAGGGAGAAAGGATCCTTTGGGTTGAAAGATGAAAAAAAAACTGGCAGAAAGGAGTCAGCTGTGAAATGAAAAGTTTCAATGTTCCCAAGGTTTGCAAAATGGATCTGAGCTGATGAAGCCCTCATCTTGACTGTGTAAAATGTCATAAAATTACTTTTGGGCCACCTACGGAGTGTTTGAGATTGAACCAAAAGGGGTGGTGAGATTATTTCCCAAACCATGAACTCGAAAATGTTAGAACTGACGGTCACTTTATCAAAATTTAATCCAAGAGACTAAAATTTCAAAACAGAAAATAGGACAACATGATTGACAGATATTAAGGTCTAGAAAAGAAAGTAGAGGGCTGGAAGTAAAGAGAAGATTGAAAAACAAGTCATCCTGGATTTAGAAGTTATGAGATGAAGGTTTGGAAAATAATAGTTTGGTTTTTTTAAAGGAAAATGTTACATACAAGCGTTATTAAAAGTGGTCCAGAATTTCAGGTGGATGTTAAAACAATCCTTTGTAGAAAAGAATTGGAAATATCTGTATTACACATTAGATCCAATTATATTTTATACACTTTCTCTGGAATGCCATAGGAAGGTGCTAAAGATGTCATTTTGATGATTTAGCTTTGCTGTATAAATTTAATAAACTAGGTATATATACTATTTTGGCATTCTTCTTTTTTTTAAATTTTAATTTATTTATTTAGTTTTGGCTGCGCCGTGGCTTGTGGGATCTTAGTTCCCCAACCAGGGATGGAACCCAGGCCCCCAGCAGTGAAAGCGCCGAGTTCTAACCACTGGACCGACAAGGAATTCCCTTGGCATTCTTCTGAATAGGAAAAATGTGTTTCTTGAATAATTACCATGATACGTTTAAGTATTTTCACATTCACTTCTGAATTGTAAGGAGATTAAGTATCAAAGATATAGCCAACATACCTGGGCTGGAATACTTCTATAAATATGGCAGCATAGAACTGAGGGGCTTTCCTGAGTCTTGTGGTCTTCAATTCATTTTGTAGAGTTACAGTAGATTTGCTTTGTTTTTTCCTTTTAACACCTATAAATCATTCTACTTAATTTTTGTCAATTTTTTTTGTCTGTAGAAAAAGTTATTAAGTTTTCATCTGTCCCCCTTATCACAACACAGTGAACAGAAGTTATCTGGAGACTTCCTGGGATACAAGCCCTAGAGGTAGTTACTATCCCTGTCATACAGATAAGAAAGCCGAGGCTCAGAGAGCCTAAGTGGGCTAAAACAAAAACGGCAAAGAAAGTGTCGACAGGTGTAAGAGAAAATTCAAGGACAGTGATGTCATCTCTGCTCCTTCAAAAAGCCCTATTTAGTAGCTTTAGGAGAGTGGGTCCCAAAATTTCTGTCCCCCCCACTGGTTGTGTTAGGACATTTGTTAAAAATATTGATCTCTGGACCCTGCCCTAGGCTTATTGATTCAGAGTCCCCTGAGGTGGAACCTGGAAATCCGCATTTTTTTTTTTTTTTTTTTTTTGGTACGCGGGCTTCTCACCGCTGTGGCCTCTCCCGTTGCGGAGCACAGGCTCCGCGGCCATGGCTCACGGGCCCAGCCGCTCCGCGGCATGTGGGATCCTCCCGGACCGCGGCATGAACCCGTGTCCCCTGCATCGGCAGGCGGACTCTCAACCACTGCGCCACCAGGGAAGCCCCTAAATCTGCATTTTTTAAACAAGTACCGCAGTCCGCTTGGAAACCACATGCGAGATTCGCAAGCCCCAGGTGTCCACGGGCTTCACACTGCCCTAGGCCCTCGTCCCACAGTCCCGCCCCTCTCCCCGCCCCCATCCCCGCCTCTTGCGGCTGCCCCGCCCAGGCCCCGCCCCCGCCCTCCGCCCGCCTCGCCCAGGCCCCGCCCCCGCCCTCCGCCCCCAGTCTCTCGCGCCCTCTCGCGACCCTTCCCGTGATGCCCCGCACCCAGCCGCCGCGGTTGCCAGGTAGCGCGCGGTCCTTGGCTGCTAGCTGCGCGGGTTTCCGCTGGGTGATGGGGCTGCGGGATCTCCCGTCACTCCTGCTCTTGCTCCTGGACTGCTGGGCCTCCGTGAGCGCTCAGGCCGGGGACACCCCAGTGGTGACGACGGAGGCCCTGAACTCCACGAAGCCAACCCCGACGACTTTCCGACCTGCTGTATCTCCTAGGCCCCATGAAACCCCCAGGGCTCCCAGGCCCTCCTCCAGCTCCAGGCCCACCCCGGTCACGGACGGTGGGTACCAAGTGCCAATTCTTGGGGATCTACAGTGATCCAGACTGCGGGGGGTGGTAGCCCGGGTGAGGATGTAATAATAATGGTAGTTAACGTTTATTGACCACTTATTGTGTGCAGGCATTGCTAAGTGTTTCATAGGCATTAATTCTCTCAACAACCGTTAGAGGTAGATGTTATTATTCACTGTCAGACAGATGAGAAAACCGAGGCTCAGAGAGCCCAAGTGGGACAATATAAAAAGCTTTGAAAGTACTTGCAGTGGTCTTGGACAACATTAACGCTAAAGGTGATAATGAATGAATACTTGCTTGTAGCTTTGCAGCTGAACACAAAATTAAATCGAAAGTTTGTAGACAGTTGTGGGAATTCAGTGCATAGGATACGTTGAACTTTTCACTTATCAAAAAGAGACGCAAAAAGTCTAGTTTACTGAAAGTGACTAGGTAAAGGACCCTGTCTGTTGACTTGAATTATAAGAACCCAGGATTCCTCCTGTGTTGAGTTGGAGGTGGGAAGTTATGGGGTGAGGGGTTATATCCACTTCTTAAGATTCATCTTTAGGGATATTTAACATATTTCTCAGAAAGTGATCTAATCCTTGAGTCACAGATTTGGTGACTATTTAGTAATCTGATTTGACATGGATGACTTCAGGGGATAGCTGTGACTCCAAGATAGAGTGCAAACTTTTGTGAATATGCATTTTTCTGGGGTGAGAGTTCATAGCAGTGAGTAGTTTGTCAAAGGGGTTTGTGATCTCAAAAAAATCCCTTTTAAGCCCTCTGACTGTAACTCCAATAGGTATGCAGTATTTTTTATCCCTTCTTAAGAGAAAAAGATCTTTTCTTAAATTGAGTAAGGTTCAGTATTAGTAGACGGAAAAGTCATCATTGGCTGACATTCTGAACTCTAGGACTTAACTTCAGTTACTGAACCATTATTTCTCCTTTATAAGTTATGAGTAGTCCTAAGAAAAAGTACAGAGAGATATATTTGCTATTTCAATATAAAAAAGCTTTGTTTTATATAAAAACTATTTATTTGATGAATTAGTAGGGAAGTTAAGTGATAAATTGGGACAGAATACAGCAGAGTATTCAATATCTGAAATTCTCTAAGATTTTTTGGATTGAGTTGTCTTTTATCCATGTAAATATTTCATCTGTTAATGCACTTTCTCCCCAAAATGAAGCTGTTCATGAACCATCATTAATAGGTGTTCAGGGCTGTTTTTCCAAAATGGGAGGATGAATTTACACTTTCCTTCGTCTTTTTTTTTTTTTTTAAATAAATTTATTTATTTATTTATGGCTGTGTTGGGTCTTCATTGCTGCGCATGGGCTTTCTCTAGTTGCGGCGAGTGGGGGCTACTCTTCGTTGTGGTGCGCGGGCTTCTCATTGCCGTGGCTTCTCTTGTTGTGGGGCATGGGCTCTAGGCATGCGAGCTTCAGTAGTTGTGGCACGTGGGCTCAGTAGTTGTGGCTCGCGGGCTCTAGAGCGCAGGCTCAGTAGTTGTGGCACACGAGCTTAGTTGCTCTGCGGCATATGGAATCTTCCCGGACCAGGGCTCGAACTCGTGTCCCCTGCATTGGCAGGCGGATTCTTAGCCACTGCACCACCAGGGAAGTCCCTTTCCTTCGTCTTTTTAAAGGGCCTCTGTTTAGACCTGTGCAAGTAATGATAATAAATGACAGCTGGCATTTATTAACTGCTTACTGTGTAGCAGCCCCTGTGCTAAGCATTTCATCTGTGATGTATCTCATTTAATCCTTATAACGTTAGGATGTTGGGTTATTCCCATTTTTCATGTTAGTGAATTACTTGCCTGATTTTAGGTCACACCCTGGGTACATGTTGTAGCAGGAGACTGAGTCAGAGTGGAGAACTGGGCAGCCGTTTGCAGAATGGGTTACAGGTGGAAGAGAAGGATGATAACTTTCATCTTGAAGTGAGCTCTGTTCATTAGTACCCTGTAGACGTGAAGAGGCTTGGGAGAGCAGCTGAGTGCTACTTAGACCCTGGGAGTGCTCAACAGATACTTGTTGGCTGATTAAGTATACTCACATGGATAGAGACCTTTTTTTTTTCCTAAGTAGAGTTATTAAACACTATTGCTTTGTCCCTAGTAGTCTTATAGCTACCTACCTACAAAGGCTTTAAGTTTTGTAAAACAAATCAACATTAATTTTGAACACATAAGGCAGGGTGCCTCAACACTTCTGAGCACACAAAGGAGTCCTTGGCTAGAGGGAAACATTGTAAAATAATTCATAAATGCAAATAAGAATGTTGTATGTATTGTCTACCAGCATTTGCTTGAGATCCCTTTTTAAAATTTGTTTGTGCATGAAATCCTTTTTCAAAAAAAGAAAACATTACAGGTAAGATTGAAGCACTGATCTTATTCCCTCCCTTCCAGCAGTAATTAAACTACCATGAGTTCAGTATTTATCATTCTCATGCTCTGCTATCTCTTTAAAGGTTTTTTGCCCCCCTGTTTGACAGACTAAAATAGGGAATTAAAAATCCAGGTAGTTATCATTATTAAGAATTAAAATTTGCTAAGTGGGGCTTCCTACCTCTTCCCATGCCTTTTTTTTGGGGGGTGGGGGTGGGTACCCGGGCCTCTCACTGTTGTGGCCTCTCCCGTTGCGGAGCACAGGCTCCGGACGCGCAGGCTCAGCGGCCATGGCTCACGGGCCCAGCCGCTCCGCGGCATGTGGGATCCTCCCGGACCGGGGCACAACAAACCCGTATCCCCTGCATCGGCAGGCGGACTCTCAACCACTGCGCCACCAGGGAAGCCCTTCCCATGCTTTTATTGTCTGAATTACGAAAGATATTTCTAGGATCCCAAGTACAAAGAACTTGAGCCAGTTTGATTCTTGGCCAATAGCCTGTGAATGTGGGCTCAGCTTCAAAGCTGCAGTTGACGTCTGAGAGGAACAAGATAGAGAACGCTGATTCTCCGCAGCCTTAAGTGGGCCCTTCCTCTGAATTGGAATCTCCGGAGGAGGGGCTCAGGAGTCTGCAGTGTTAAACTGGTGGTTCTTTTGGTCAGGCAAGTGATCTACCGTGCTGGTTCTTAAACTTTTTAATTATCAGCATCACCTGGAAAGTTTTTGAAAAACAGGTGTCTGGTTTCATAGTTAGCTACCAAATCAGAGTCTAGGTAGAACACAAACAGAACTTTCCAGGTGAGTCAGATGATTAGCCACTTTGGGGAAACCTTGGATGGAGGAGTGCTCAAACTGACTTATTTTCACTTCACAAATTTCCCCCAAAGTGCAATAGGAAAAATAAAATGGACCTTCTGTATGAGATGGATTTTTGGTACCTTGCAGTGGCAGGGGGCCAGTCGCTACCTGTTGATCGTGACGCTCTGCACCCCACCTCTCTTGTTTCTGTAGTTGCTGCTCTGTGTGTCTGTGACTTGTCTCCAGCACTGTGTGATGTCAACTGCTGTTGTGATCCTGATTGCAGCTCCGTGGATTTCAGTGTCTTTTCTGCCTGCTCAATCCCAGTTGTCATGTAAGTTTGTGACACATGCAGGTTTGATAAAATTGGACCAAGTTTATAAAATTTGGGGACAGAAAGCGAAAACTCCCCCAGGCTGAAAAACGCAAACCTGATTTTCTGAATTTTGCATCATTGGAATGCTGTCCAAACCAATATGTAGAAGAGTGTCTATCCCTTATTTGCATCCAGCCAGATGATAGCTCAGGCAAAAGAGAAGAGAGAGTGTACTTTTTACAAACGGTATAATGAAATCTCTGTGTTCAGATATTGAATTACGTTTCACTGTGATTTGTAAACAGATAAGGTGTCACATTTTTGTATCTGTGAATTAGTCTCATGTATAGCCTAGGGTGAAAAGTACAGTTTAATTTTACAGCTTTTGTTGTAGACATAATACTTGTAACAAAAAATTAAGTAGATAGGAAAGCTTTGTTTATACATTTCTGATGGACGAATCTACCAGGAATTCTCACAGTTCACATTGTCTAGGAGAATAATGGAAAATGACATTCCCAGCCGATTATAAGGTAAAGAAATAATCTCTTCTGATTTATCTGCTTCTCATAATTCAGATAAAATAGCAGCACTTAAGAGAGGTTAATTTATTCAGGATGGGACCAATTTATTATTCAGAGATAGCTAATTTACATTTAGTCTTGTATCAAGTTTTAGCGATTGAAACTTGATAGGTTGAATGCTTTTTGGAAGTGTGATGTGTTTTTCCCATGGGAAATTTTATTGACCAATGGGAAATTGAATCTACTTCTGATATTGTAAAAATGCTTGGAGCATGGGGTGTTGTAGTCAGATTATTTTTCTGGCTAGCTGGACTATATTGTGGTTCAGTCTTTGTTGAAAATCATTCTGTTTTCCTGTCTTAGTAAGTACCAGGAGCCTGAGAGTGAGGTATCTGCTCCGATTTGAGATCATTATTTAGAATGTAATTGTTTAAAAAAAATTAGCCAGTACTGTAATTTTAGATATAGACTGTTTAGAATGGGGGTCAGCCAGCTTTTTTCTGTAAAAGGCCACATAATAAATAAGCTTTGCAGGCCATAATGGTCTCTGTTGCAACTTCTCAACTCTGCCATTGTTGAGCAAAAGCAGCATTGACAATATGTAAATGAATGGGCACGACTACATTTCAGTAAAACTTATTTACAAAATTAGGTGTGGTTTGTGGACCTCATGGTTTAGAAGTTAGTGCCCTCAGGAGAGGACCTCAGAATTTTTTGTTAGTTTTGCTTGTGACTTTCTCCTGAACATGAAGTGTAGAAATACTGAAATCAAAACTAATAGTCCTAATTAGTTGTGTGTTCTTGTTATGTAGATTCCAACTCATAAAAAGTTTATTTACATTTGCTGAACTGTCATCAGCTAGTCCTATCATCCAATAACTTGTAAATTTATTGTTAAGATTATTGGATTTATGTCTGTTTTCCTCATTAGATGTAAGCTTCTTGAGAGTAAGAATTATCTTTTATATACCATTTACCACTAGTGCCTAGCACAGCTCCTGCCACATAGTTGGCCCTCATTAAAAATGAGTTAAATGGATGAATGAATTTCTCCCCTCCACCCCTAACTGACCCTCAAGTATCCCCTTTTGACTTTCTCTACCCAGGCAGAAACCCAGGCCAGAAACCTGGAGGCTACCTTGACTCCTGTCTCTTCCTTGCCTTCTCACATCTAAAGCCATCTTTCACATCTCACCATGCCTTTCTTGAGCCCTCCTGTGTGCCAGTACCAGGGATTTAAAGATGAGTTAGACATGGTCCTGCCTTCAAAGAGCTCATGAGTAAGGGAGACAGATGAGTGGATGGCAGTTTCTGCCCCAGACACTAGGAGAACTCAGAGGAGTGGCATCTAACCCAGACAGTGGGAGTAGGGAGGTCTTTCTAGAAAATAACTGAGCTGGGTTCTGAAGAACAAGTAGAAGTTGGCCAGCATGGAATCAGGAAGGGCATTCCAGGCCGAGGGAGCTGCATGGGGGTGAAGGAGTACAGTCTGTTGCCTTAACTGCAGGTAACTCAGCATGGCTAGGGAAGGGTGGAGCCAGAGGAGTGTGGGGAATGGCAGGGATCAAATTCTGAGGGGCCTTGTGTGTATGCTGAGGGGTTTGGATTTTTCCTGAATTCTTTAGGGGGCCGGGAAGTGAGGTGATCAGATTCCCAACTTAATAAATTCAGCAGCAGCATGGACAGTAGATCACAGGGGCCAGGCCTGGTAACAGGGAACCAAGCAGGAAGCTATTGCAGATGAGGATTAATAGGTGCCCTCTCTTTTACCCCTGAAGGTTGTGACAGTGGGACTAAAGAGAAATGTACGGATGTGATACTGATTCACTGCACAGGATTGGAGAGCTGCCTGACTCGAAGGGGAGGGGTGAAGAGTCCCATTCTGCTGAGTTGTCTTTTACGATCGCCCTCATATTTATCCATTCCTACTTCCTTCCTCTTCAAAAGCTCACACCTCAACTTATCACTCACTTGCTAAAGAACCTTCAAAAACTCTCATTACCTACAGAATCCATAACCTGGATTCATATCCATCCCAGCCTCTTTCAGATCTTATTTCCTACTAACCCCATCTGGTATCCACCATCCAGCCCACCTTTGGTACTCTGTTTTCCAGGTACCATCAGTACATTACCTATCCTTGGCCAATGCCATTCTTGTACTTGGATTAGTGTCCCATTCCCTTTCTGTCTAATTCCTACTCATCCTTTAAGGCCCAGTAGGACTCGTAGATTTTTCAGTGCTGAATCTTTTCTTATTATTACTACTCACGGTTTTTCGAAAATATTCTTTATGCCTATGATAACAACTGATATACCATTAGAACTATACATTTGGAGAGCATTTGGAAAAGAGGCCAGCTACAAAATAAATCAATACCCCAGCAGTAAACATTCAAAAAATATAATGGAAATGGATTCTATTCATAACACCAGTAGAAATTTAACATAGTTAGAATTAAACTTAACTATTCAGAATTTTTGTGAAGAAAAACTTCAAAATATAGTGAGACATAAAACATTTGAATAACTGGAGAGATACAGTCTGTGTAGTGGGATGGGAAGAATCATTACTTATACATTTCAATTCATTATAATGTAATTCTAGTCAGATGGGAGAGGGATAATGTGTCAAAATGATTCTAAAATTCATCTGGAAGAATAAACAGAACAGCCAAGACATTATTGAATAAGAAGAGCAAACTACTAGGTTTAAAACAGTTGTAACACTATAATAATGAAAATAATGTGTATTAATTCAAGACAGATTAGTAGGTCATTGGAAGAGAATAGAAAGGCCAAAAATCAGTTGTGTGTACTGATTTTACACCAGCTAATTTTTTTAAAAAGTATTATTTTTTTTTCTACTTATGTATTTAATGTAAATATGGTATTTCATCTCTGTGGAGTAAAGGTTGGATCATTCAGTAAATGATGTAGGATGATTATTTAAAAACAAAAAACATTAGGTTCCTGCTTCATAGCATTACATCGAAGTAAATTACCAAGAGATAAAAACGTTAAAAAAAATTAATGAGCAAGTGAAAAATATAGGTGAACATTTATTAATCTTGGGTTAGGGAATATCTTTTAAGCATAAACCCAAAGGCAAACTATAAAAGAAAAGATTGACAACTTCATTATTTTAAAAAAAATCAGGTACTTCCCTGGTGGCACAGTGGATAAGAATCCGCCTGCCAATGCAGGGGACACAGGTTTGATCCCTGGTCCAGGAAGATCCCACATACCACGGAATGGCTAAGCCCGTGCGCCACAACTACCGAGCCTGCACTCTAGAGCCCGCTAGCCACAACTACTGAGCCTGCGTGCTGCAACTACTGAAGCCCATGCACCTAGAGCCCGTGCTTGGCAACAAGAGAAGCCACTCCGATGAGAAGCCCGTGCACCACAACGAAGGGTAGCCCCCATTCGCCACAAGTAGAGAAAGCTCACATGCAGCAATGAAGACCCAACGCAGCCAAAATATATATATATATATATATATATATATATATATATATGGGTTCTTATAAGTCAATGAGTAGACAAACGTTCTAATAAAAAATGGTCAAC
The DNA here is from genome assembly GCF_964341445.2 of Mesoplodon mirus. Classification (NCBI taxonomy): domain Eukaryota; kingdom Metazoa; phylum Chordata; class Mammalia; order Artiodactyla; family Ziphiidae; genus Mesoplodon; species Mesoplodon mirus. The sequence goes on from NC_138989.1 coordinate 8,942,093, forward strand.
TTACTGAAGAATAAATACCAGTGAGCAGTAACTATATGGAAAAATATTTAACCTCACTAGTAAAGAAAATTCAAATTTAAACAATGAGATGACAGGCTTTTGTCCATGAAATTGGCAAAGGGTAAAAACTGAATGATGATATCCAATCTTGGCAAGAGTACAGGAAATACACGCTCTTATTACTACAGCATTGGTGAGGATGCATCTTGCCTTTCTGGAAGGCGATCTGGCAGTATGTCTCAGAAGCCTTAAATTATGTGTGCCTACCTTTTGACCCAGCAATTCCACTTCAGGAGATACGGCCTAAAGAAATAAATGGCGATATTAATAAAAATGTATGTACAAGGATGTCATTATAGCATTATATATAATCGGGGAAAATTAGAAACAGCCTAGATCAACAGTAGAGGATTAGTTAAAAAAATTGGGAGTATCTTAATAAATTGGTATACAATGAAGCTATTTAGTATAATAATACAAAAACATATTTGATGATATGGGAAATATTGGGCACTATATATTAAGTGAAAAAAGCCTTAAAGCAGTATGTAATATGATCTCATTTTTGTTATATCTCTATGCCATATCTGTATTAGTATCAAATAGATTAGTGTTTGTTAAGTCTGGGATTGGTTGAAGACTTATCTATACTGTAACTTCTAAGCCCTGAAACTTCCAGATGACGTTACATTTTCTCATTCTCACAATCCTTTGTGAAAACAGCTTTATTCTAAAGACTAGGAATTTTGGATCCATTCTGGGTACTTATAAACAATCTGAAGTTCTGCAAAATTTTATGTAATTGATTCTGTCAGAGTTTGCAAGGTTCATTTACATCAAAATTATACTCTGATCTATATTCCATACTTGACAAGATTTTCTTAAAGGTGATTCTAGTTGTCTTCATATTTTCACTGTTAGAGGAAGAAGTTTAAAATGCCAAACAATTTAACACTGAATAAACTAAATAAAAGTGGATTCGATTCTAGCATCGCACTTTCATAAATATCCTCCATGTAGTTGTTAACATAGTGTAGTGCAAACACCTGACAGTTTTAAAATAATCTTGCTAAGATTGTGTACATTTGCCTTAAAACTTTGTCTTATTATTTTTTTAATTTTCAGGGGTGATAGTCAGTTTTGTAGTCAAAAAGCAGCCATCTATTCATTGAATTTTACAGCAGACCCACCTCAGAGAGTATTTAAACTTGTTGACCAAATCAATCCATCTATTTTCTGCATTCACATTACAAACTGTAAGTATTTGATGGTGATATACTTTCTGAAACTCTGAAAATTTTTTTCTTTTATGGAAAAATGTCCCATTGTTAGATTTAAAGCAGTTATTCTGTGGCTTGGCTAGAGTTTATCTTGAGGCCATTCCACAGACAACTGCAAGTAACTTTATAAACCTGTGGCCATGCATGTTTTCTTTTTCTTTTTTTTTTTTTTTTTTGCGGTATGCGGGCCTCTCACTGTTGTGGCCTCTCCCGTTGCGGAGCACAGGCTCCGGACGCGCAGGCCCAGCGGCCATGGCTCACGGGCCCAGCCGCTCCGCGGCATATGGGATCCTCCCAGACCGGGGCACGAACCCGTATCCCCTGCATCGGCAGGCGGACTCTCAACCACTGCGCCACCAGGGAGGCCCTGCATGTTTTCTTTAATTGTGCTTGTGTAGTTATCTTTTGAAATCTCATACTTTATTTCAAAGCTGTTTATAATATGTAGACATGCATAGGAATCTAGATTTATTTAGGGGTGTGTGTGTGCGTGTGTGTGTGTGTGTGTGTGTGTTTTACTTTATTTCCTCCTGATTTAATAGTTGAGAATCAGGTTCAGCTTTGGTTTCACGTTCCCTTTTTCTCTTTTATTTTTACTAAGAATATTTGCATGAAAACAGGATCTTTATTTTTATCTGAGCATTTAGCTCAGTTAGGTGTCTAGTTCCAAAGTACATGTGAGTGTAAAATGTTATCAAGATATCGAAGATCAGAGACACATTTATGGTTTTATCAAACTTTATCGTCTTTTCAGAGTGTCTTTATATTTTGGTTTTGTTCCTTTGCACTTGAAAATTTAGGCGATTGCTCTGTGATTTGTAATCTGAGGTAATGACTGGTCAGTCATTGTCATGTTCTCTGACATAACAGGCCCAGTGAACATTACCAGCCTGTTCCCTCCTCCTCCCACCTCTCATGTACAGGGCACATTATCCTCCTGGGCTTTGGAGGTGGCTGTGTGAGGGTAGAAACTGGGTCTTTCATTCCCATAGCCATCTGGAGAGAGTTGCCCCTTAGAGGTTTATGCAGCAGATGCCTCAGTCCATGGGCCAGAGAAAGAGATTGATTATTATTGGTTTCTGTTGTGCTCTTTACCTGTAGGCTTTAGAAACTATTGCTTCCACAAAAGAGAAAGATCCTATTTATTTAATAAGATTCAAGAAATCTTGGGGAAAGTGAATATAAAAAGAGACACTTTAATGTCTTCACATCAGCCTTAATGCTACTGAAAGTTGTTTCCAAAATACTACGTATGTTATATATACTATACATGTTATATTTTATACTGATCTAAAATGTTTTTTCTAAAAACAGATAAACCTGCATTATCCTTTATTAATCCAGAAGTGCCTGATGAAAGCAATTTTGATAAATTGATGAAAACATCAGATGGTTTTTCATCGAATACAGAATCAGATGTTTCCTTGACGACCAAACCGGATGCTCCAAATACTGCAAAATATGAGGTGAGCCAGGAACTTAAGTCCACTCATCCCGTCACAAATATCTTATCTTTGTAAGTTAACTTTTCAGTTTGTTCCCAGTAAACGGGCTTTCCTGAGACATAGAATTCATATTATAAACTAAAAAACTTAATGTGCATGTCTATAGATCAAAGATCACGAAAATTAAACTTGAGTAGTTGAATTCTAACAGGGTTTTGAGGCATTTATTCTGTGGTAAGCTTGCATTTGTCTCTGCAGAATTTTTTCTTCTTTTCCACCTCAAAAGATGCAGCAAAGTGCTTTTTTCTTTGCAAAAAAAAAAAAAAAATTGCAAAAATTTGCAAAGATGCAAATTGTATGCATCTTCCCATGTCACTATAAAAGTTACCATTTCTTGAGAATTTCCCATGTGCCAGGCACTGTGCAGAGCTTTTCAGACATTATTGCACACAACCCTGGGACGGATATGTCATTGTCTCCATTTAAGTGATGAGGAAAACATAGGTATAGGAGGGACCTACTGCTGGAGCTATATTTTACTGGTACAAAGTATTCCTCCCATGGATGTGTCGTTATTTATTATTGAGTCATTCCACTATTTAGCAGACATTCGTTTCTAGTTTTTGCTATTGTAAATAATCCACAATAAACATTCCTATAGGTGTATATATATATATATATATATATATATATATATTTTTTTTTTTTTTTTTTTTTTTTTTTTTTGGCTGTGTTGGGTCCGTTGCTGTGCACGGGCTTTCTCTAGTTGCAGCGAGCAGGGGCTACTCTTCATTGCGGCGCGCAGGCTTCTCATTGCGGTAGCTTTTCTTGTTGCAGAGCATGGGCTCTAGGCACGTGGGCTTCAGTAGTTGTGGCACGCAGGCTCAGTAGTTGGGGCTTACGGCCCTGGAGCGTGCGGGCTTCAGTAGATGGGGCACATGGGTCAGTAGTTGTGGCTCTTGGGCTCTAGAGCGCAGGTTCAGCAGTTGTAGCACACAGGCTTAGTTGCTCCGTGGCATGTGGGATCTTCCTGGACCATGGATCAAACCCGTGTCCCCTGCATTGGCAGGTGGATTCTTAACCACCGCGCCACCAGGGAAGTCCCTAGATGCATATATTTTTGTCTGATTAAATCCTTAGGATATGCTCCTGTAAACGGGTTAACTTGGTCAAAATGAATGGGAATTAAAAATACCAATACCAGATTGCTCTCCAGAAAGATTGCAGGAATTTATACTCCCAGCTCTAGTGAAGGACAGGGCTTGTTTCCCCCTTGCTGGCACCTGTGTCAGCTTCCTACATACCCTTCCAGTGGAATAGAAATAAAATTGCCTAGAATAAAAAAGCCTGCAAATGCAGTAACATGTACACAGAAACACACATCCTTAAAAGGAAAAGGGTGGGACAGCTAGAGGTAAGCTCCCTGCCGACAAGGACCACATCTGTTTTTTAATCACCTCCGTGTTCCCGGTGCCTGCAGTGCTGCCTGTCACACAGGTGTGCAGTAAGTGTTGAAGGAACGCCTTAGTAACACCATGACAGCTGTTTTTTGTTCTGTTTTCAGTATGGGGTTTATCTGCAGACTTCACATTCATTTCTGAGATTTCCTTCTCCCCTTACATCATCTCTGTGCACTGATGATAACCCTGCAGGTAAGAGAGTGGGCAATTTTTTTCCTCTCTGCAAACAGTTTGTTCTTAGCTTATATTTATAGTAGTCATAATTAAACAGACTTCGTAACTAGAAACAGAGAGTCTTAGAGTTGAAAGAGGCTTCAAAGGTTGTATAGTTCAGTTTCCCACCCAGTGCCAGAATATTTCTACAACATGCAGTCACTGTTTGAGCACTTGCAGTGATGGGGAACTCACTACCTGTAACCAGCCCATTAAGTTGTTTAACTCTTCCAGTTGTTGGAAAGTTCTTTTTTAAAAAATATATTTATTTATTTGGCTGCAGCAGGTCTTAGTTGCAGCATGCAGGATCTTTTAGTTGCAGCATGCGGGATCTAGTTCCCTGACCGGGGATCGAACCTGGGCCCCCCTGCATTGGGAGCACGAAGTCTTAACCACAGGACCACCAGGGAAGTCCCTGTTGGAAAGTTCTTTCCTCACTGGAGCTAAAGTTTGTCAGTAGCTAACACTGATTAACTGTATGCTGGGTATTGTGTTAAGTGCTTGTATGTGTTTTTCCTTGTGATCCTTACAGTGATCCTCTAAGGGAGGGTGGTTTTCATTCTTTAGATGAGGAAACTGAGAAACGTTCAGTTTCTTACTCAGGCGGTGGTGGAGCAGGGATACAACCCATGCAGCTGCCTCCCATGGGTCCTGCTTCTCCTTCAGGAACATCATAGACTCCATGGAGTAACCCTCTTGGCAGTGGAAGGCAATAGGCCTGGCTCTCCAGTCCTTAGCCAGCCTCACTATGCAGAAACCTGCTAAGCAGTGGATGATAGTATGTGGCCTAATGAAGCAACACTTGCTACATGAAGGAAAATGTGTTCTATTGAATAGATGCTTAACCTTGCTCACACAAAGGAACAGTGTAAATTAAAACGAAACTGAGGGACTTTCCCTGGTGGCGCAATATTTAAGAATCTGCCTGCCAATGCAGGGAACACGGGTGTGAGCCCTGGTCTGGGAAGATCCCACATGCTGTGGAGCAACTAAGCCCGTGCACCACAACTACTGAGCCTGCGCTCTAGAGCCCATGAGCCACAACTACTGAGCCCGTGTGCCACAACTACTGAGGCCCGCGTGCCTAGAGCCTGTGCTCTGCAACAAGAGAAGCCACCACAATGAGAAACCCGTGCACCTCACGAAGAGTAGCCCCCACTTGCCGCAGCTAGAGAAAGCCTGTGGGCAACAACGAAGACCCAATGCAGCCAAAAAAATTAATGAGAAAAAAAAAAAAACCAACGAAACTGAGATACTGTTTCCACCTAATGGATTGGCAAAACGTAAAGAAATTTAAGTCTGTGGATAAGTAGGCACTTGTCTATATTGCTGGTGGGACTAAAAATTGGTAAGGCCTCTGTGAAGAACACTTTGGTATTATGTATCAATATTGCCAATGAATATGCCCTCTGATCTAGCTTTGCTACTTCTAGGAGTTGGTCCTACAGAAACTCTGGCCCACATGCAAAACAATAGATTGCAGCATTATTATGGCAAAGCTGGAGACAGCTTCCATTAGTGGGGAACTGGTTGAATAAATTATGGCATGTCTATAATAGAATACTAATTCTCCCTAAAAAGAGTAGGAGGAAGTTCTTCGTGTACTGAGATAGACTGAACTCCAAGATACATTGTTCAGTGAAAAAAACAAAGGGCAGAATGTATATTGTGAGTTTGTTTCCAAAAGGGGAAAGAAATACTAAAAAAAAAAAATTTATGTGTATACACACATACACACACACATATATACATACACACATGCTTTTATTTGCTTAGGATATTTCCAGAAAGATACACAAGAAGCTTCTTGCTGACTGTCTCTGGGGAAGGGAACTGGTGGTTGCTGGGGGACAAGGGTTGGGGGGAGACTTCTCTCAATATCTTTTTGTGCCTTTTGAATTTTGAATCATGTGAATGTATTATGTATTTGAAAAATAATTTTTAAACCCTATATTAAGCATATTATATCTGTGTCATAAGTTTGCAGTTTTACTTAGATTACAATTTTTTAGTTACTGTTGGACAGTTAAAATTTTTCTTGTTTAAAAAATTTTTTTTCCCTTTCCCTTGGGAATGCTACAATTTCCAGCATTTCTGGTTAACCAAGCTGTTAAGTGCACCAGAAGGATAAATCTGGAACAGTGTAAAGAAATTGAAACCCTGAGCCTGGCTTATTACAGCAGCCCTAAAATTTTGAGGGTAAGAATTATTTTGAAGTGAAACTTGATTCATTGGGTTTATTTTCTGTTCTTTGTACCCTTTTAAAATATGATAAGTAGAGCATCATTTCAATACATGATTGACACTCAAAATTTTTCTTCTCCAGTTCTTTGGTATACTGATACCAAAGATATTGAAATAATCACTTAAAATAGTCTTTATTTTTATATAGTTAGCTCATATTTTGCTTCCTTTTTTTCTTTTGCTTTCATTCATTTTGATGGTAACCGATAGTCTGTCTCCTGAATTAAAAAGACCTTTATTAATAACCAAAACCTTTAGAATTATAAAAACATCTTAATGTCTGTCACGGAAATGATCATGTTAGCACCACAAAGTTATCTTTCTGGTTGGCAGATGAAATAAGCACCCAGGAAAGAACAGGAAATACGTTTGCTGGAGAAGAAGAGGCCCCTGTGTGAAGAGGCCCCTTCTTCCTGGTTACGGTGACTGAAGCCTGAACTGAATAGATGAGAGGCCACTGGCCTGCTTGGTGGGTGATGTGAAGGGTTGCAAGGGGAGAAGACATTTTTCAGTGATTAAAAACCATATGATTATTGTGAAAGCCCCCTTCCCCTTCCGATTTCCGGAGTGTGGTGACGGGGGCGTCCATGGCACCTGTATTCATCTGGGCTTCAGTTTTCAGAATCAAGTTGAATCTTTCATCTCCCTGCCCTTTCCCTCTCCCTCTCTTCTCAAAGTCAGCCATCTATGCCTGTGAATTCTTCCAATTCGTGTGACTTCTCACAGTTGTCCTGGAAGCAGTCCCTCAGGCATGCAGGCACAGTTCTTTTTCAGCTTAGCCCCTCCCCACCAGGTCCACTTATCTCCCTCCCCAAAGCTCCCACTGGCCTAATAGGGCATCTTGGGGTTAGAGAAGTGGGATTGGCCGCGTGGGGACAGGAATGAAGGGAGGTGGAGCCCTTCAGGAAAAGAGCTCCGGCTGTGCTGGGGAGGCAGGAGCCTGGCCTTGAGGGGCCTCAGGCTACAGGCAGGAAGGCCACTTAGGAGACTGGACATTGCCTGGGCAGGCAGTGGTGTCCTTCCGATGAGGACAGGCGCAGCGCAAGTGACCAGGAGGATGGGAGCCATGTCTTCCCTACAGTGTTATGTCACTGATGACCATATGGAAAATACTGCATAATTACACTGAAGCATGGAGGCTTCCTGAGACTAGCTCTGTTGGGCTGGTCTCCTGAGTTCCCAATCTGAAGGAAATGAATATAGAAGGGAAATGTAAAGTTATTGTGACACAGATACAAAAATATATAGGTGGCAAGTCTTGATTAAGGAAATTCTGTTTTCCTCTTTGAGAAGTATTTAATAAGATGAATGTGCCCTTTAACCCACGGTCTGAAAAAGCAATAAAAATGCTTCTTTTTGTTGTACTTAACAAAATTTGTTGTTCTTTTTATCTAGGTGCCTGGTTCAGGAACAAAGGTAAGAGTACTTCTTAATGGAATTATTGTCTTACTTCGGAGCGTTTGAAATGAATACACTTATGGTCAGAAGGGTACCTTACTGCCAATAACAAAAACGTTTGCCAAAAAGCAAACAGAAATGAAATAGGGAAACTCCTTAGTAGACCATCCTTTTGCTATCACAAAAGGGTCAGATTTTCAAATTCCTTAGTTTTTGTAGTCCACACTTGTTCATGTTTAAATGACGTAGCTGTCTTGACTGACAATGGGTGTGATTAGCTTCTGTGCTTTCAGGGCATCCCTTGATATCTTCTTGGCCTCTTGTCAGGAGAGCTGGCTAGCTCCCAGGATTCTGCCTGTCCAGTGTAGAAGATAGAAAGAAACCTTTTGCCCAGTGAATGTACACACCTGTGTAGGAGGTGAACACTCTCAGTGTAGCTTCCAGTGTTGAGTTGCAGGTAGGTTCTATTCAAAGCCTTATGGCCCCAACTCAGGGACCCTATAGAGCTGTGGTCAGGAGGCCACGGTCTCTTTGCAGATACGTCAGAGAGAAGTATGGTGGATCTACCTCTTACTCTTGGGGCTGCACCCTGTGCCTGCCTGTGAATACAGTCCCCAAGGAGGCCAAGGCAGTGGCCTTGTCATAGTCTCCCAGAGCCTGTGGAATTGGTTGCCCTTGGTTCAAAAGTCAGCTTTGCTGTTGTTTTCTTGTGTGACATATGCCTCAGTCTCCCCAGTTGCAAGTGGATGGTAGGTCTCTGCCCCAGAGGCTTGATGTAAGGCTCAAGGGAGAGAATGCACGTAATGTAAGACTCGGTGCTTGGTGCAGCAACTAGCACGCAGGAAGCACTGCGGACAGCAGTACCCACTGTGATTGATTTCATTACGTCTCTGGACACAAACATGTTTGAGATAGACATTTGGAAAGGAATGGTTGTGTGACTTTGGACTTCACACTACTGTGTGTGGGCTTGGATTTCCTCATCTGTGAAGGTGGTTTCAAACTTATTTCAGTTATAGTGCTTCTTCAAGTGAAAGAAGGGAGAGCCTTCCCTGGTTTGTAACATGGATTGAATCCAAAGCCCCTAGTTGGGGCTTCCCTGGTGGTGCAGTGGTTAAGAATCCGCCTGCCAATGCAGGGGACACGGGTTCGAGCCCTGGTCTGGGAAGATCCCACATGCCGTGGAGCAACTAAGCCTGTGCGCCACAGCTATTGAGCCTGCACTCTAGAGCCCGTGAGCCACAGCTACTGAGCCTGCGTGCTGCAACTACGGAAGCCCACATGCCTAGAGCCCATGCTCCACAACAAGAGAAGCCACTGCAATGAGAAGCCCGCGCACCGCAACGAAGAGTAGCCCCCGCTCGCCGCAACTAGAGAAAGCCCACGCACAGCAACAGAGGCCCAGTGCAGCCAAAAACAAATAAATAAAAATAAATTAATTAATTTTTTAAAAAACCCAAAAAGCAAAGTGCCTAGTTGGAGCAGGGGTGGGGTCAGAAGCCCTTTACCTGCCTGACCTCCCCATCTTTCTCCTTTTTGGTCCCTGTGAGGAACCCTACAGCTCCCAGGGACCCAGTTTGAAAGTCATATAATAGACTAGCTCTCAAATACTTCCAACCACTAAAAAGTGCTTTTATTATAGCATTCAAAGCTTGAACTGTCTGTGGGGACAGCCGCCCTGTATGCCATATAGTGTTGGTACTAAGATGGTGCCTAGTCGGTACTGGGCACTCAGTGGGTTATGTGTTAATTGAATGAATGACTAAGGATTGATTCAAGAAGGGAAGACCTCTTGTGAGGGATAATAGGACGTTACTCAAAGGCACGTGCTATGTGCCAGGCACTGTTCCAAGTGTATGTGTGTCTGCAGTCCTTTAGTTGTCCCAGTGATTCTAGGAGGTAGGTCCTGTTGTTGGCACTCTGGCATGTGAGTCACAAAGAGATGACTTAGCTTGCCTAAGGCTACACAGCGGGGAAGAGGCAGAGCTGGGACAAGAAACCAAGCTGTCTGGCTCCAGAGACCTTATTCTTAACCATGACATTGGACTAGCTCTACTGGGTGCCAAGCCCTGAGTTTGGAAGTTTCACACACGTTCTCTCTTTGCGTCCTATGGCCACACAATCAGGAAGAGGCAGACTGCGACTTCCAACTCAGATCTGTGTGACACCAAAGCTTGTGCTCCGCAGGATATCAGCTAATATCAAGGATGTGTTTAAATTCTTTTAAAATGCATCTTCCAAGATCTGTTAGAGGATGAGGAATATAAAAATCGGATCCAGTCTCCCCATTAATAGAAGCCCATTGTGATTGCTTGGAATTATTGTCAATATCTGTTGAGCCATCAATGAAAGATTGTCATGGCCCTGTAGTTTCACGGTTAAGTATGCTTTAGTTCTTTGCCAGTGGGTAGTTTGGGAATGGGATATGGTTGAATAAGACATTCAGGAAACCAGAAGAGCCGTACCATTTTCATTCTTGTGTCTGGTCCAGTGGATGGTGATACACTAGTGCGGCTCTTGCCACTTACACTCATCCCTCAGTCTTTACAAAGCCAACTGAGCCCTTCGGTTTCTGCCAGCCACACCCACACACCATGGGAATGGCTCCATCAGAGGCTGATATGGAACGGTGTGCACTTTCTTAGAACACAGTATCATTGCTGACTCAGGGCATGTTCAGATAAAGGAATCCAGGGTTATCTTTTGATGACTTGATTAAGAGCTAATTAACCGGTAGCATGGGACTCCCTGCGTAACTCTTTTTTTTTTTTTTTTTTTTTGCGGTACGCGGGCCTCTCACTGTTGTGGCCTCTGCCGTTGTGGAGCACAGGATCCGGACGCACAGGCTCAGCGGCCATGGCTCACGGGCCCAGCCGCTCCGCGGCATGTGGGAATCTTCCCGGACCGGGGCACGAACCCGTGTCCCCTGCATTGGCAGGCGGACTCTCAACCACTGCGCCACCAGGGGAGCCCCCTGTGTAACTCTTAAACCCAGTGGTGCGACTTGTTATGCAGAGGACGTTGTGGTGACTGGTGTTGCCCTCCTGCGACTCCATCACATGACATCTCATCTTTGCTTCTGAACCACGTCATGTTCTTATATTAGAGGTTTGACTTACAAGGATAGTTGCTGGTCTTCTTGGTCATGGGAGCAGTACATAAGAACTCCTTGTTTATCTATAAAATTACAGCTTAAATACTTAATAATTTTGAATTATAAACAACATAGTACATGGTTGAGGGCAAAGTTCAGAGCAATATGAACAACTAGATACAAATTAGGTTCCTTGGGCTTCCCTGGTGGCGCAGTGGTTGAGAGTCTGCCTGCCGATGCAGGGGACACGGGTTCGTGCCCCGGTCCGGGAAGATCCCACATGCCGCGGAGCGGATGGGCCCGTGAGCCATGGCCGCTGGGCCTGCGCGCTTGGAGCCTGTGCTCCGCAACGGGAGAGGCCACAACAGTGAGAGGCCCGCGTACCACAAAAAAAACAACAAAACAAATTAGGTTCCTTCCTAAACAGTGGTTTCTAAGAGCAGGCATTTAGAGCAAACATCAGACTTGTCTCATGGTACAAAGAGGCCAAAATATCTAGAGGTTTGAGCCATTTAAAGGATTGCTTGGTGCTTTGTCACTCTGCTGGCAATCTCCATAAGTGAAAAATGTCCTTTAATAGCATTGGTCTAACCAGGGCTTCCTGATTTTGCTTTAAAAATTTGTTTTGTCTCTGTTTTTCTTACCCATGATCCCACCACCCATTGTGTGCGTGTGTAAGGGTGTGTGTAGATGTTGTGTATAAACTGGGTCAAGCATACATTCAGAGAGGTTGTGGGGTTTTAGGAGGATGGACCCTGGGATTGTGTGAAGAATGTGCACATGCGTGTGTACAGTGAGTGCGTTTATCAGTAGGAGCTGTGGTTTGGAGGTGAGAGTGTATGTGTGCATTTGATGGTGTGATGGGAGTTTGTGTGTATGTGTGTGTGTGGGATATAATTCATGTACTATAAAACTTACCATTTTAAAGTGTATACAATTCAGTGGTTTTCGGTATATTCACAAGGTTATGCAATCATCACCAATATCTAATTCCAGAACATTCTCACCACCCCAAAAAGAAACCCTGTGCTCATTAGCAGTCACCCTTCATTCTACCCCAACCTTCTCCCCCAGGCCCTGGCAACCGCTCATCTACTTTCTGTCTCTATGGATTTGCCTCTTCTGGACATTTCCTATAGATGGGATCGTGTAGTACGCGGTCCTTTGTGTCTGGCTTCTTTCATTCGGCACAGTGTTTTCAGGATTCGTCTATGTTGTAGCATGTGTTAGTGCTTCATTCCTTTTTATAGATGATTATTTTTATTTATGATATTCTTTTGTATGGATAGACCACATTTTATTTATCCATTCATCAGTTGATGAATGACAACTGGGTTATTTTCAGTTTGGGGCTATTAAGAATGCTGCTGTGAACATTTGTGTACACGTTTTTGTGTGAACATGTTTCCAGAGGTAATCACTTAACATTTTGGTTATATCCTTCTCAGATATTTTCTTTGTGAATGTATGCATGTGTTTACATATAAATATCTGTGTTTTTGCAAATGTGGAATTCTAGTATGCATATTGTTCTATAGCACGCTTTTCCCTTCTTGGCGGTGTATCTGCGGAGGTGTTTTTCAAGTCTTTCGTTATTTTAACCCATTCACCTCTGTTGTGGTGTGTCTTTAGTAATCCAGGACTTTACTTTGCAGGTCCCTATCACTGTTCAGTCCATCATCATTCAGTCTCTAAATAAAACGCTAACCCGACTGGAAGACACTGACACTGATGTATTGAGGCCGCTGGTTCTTGTCGAGGCTGGGCATGATAAAATCTGCACTAACATCATTCTTGAGGTAGGTGCCCAATTTGGCTTTGAAAGTTTGCTCTGTTTGTGGGCGACTCAAGCTGCGTGGTGATGAGGGGTAACTGGACACCCTCCAAAGGGGGCTCTGGCCATCTGATGGTATCACTTTTCTTGTCTTGGCCTCCTGCTTCCCTTTATCCTGTCTCATCAGAGGTCGCTTCTTTGTCTCTGAAATAATCGTGTGATTTTTCTCCACAAACCTAGTAACTTCAAAGGATACATCGAAATTTGTTGTTGCTGCTGTTGTGGTGGTTTTTTTAAAAATATTTATTTATTTGGCTGTGCTGGGTCTTAGTTGCGGCACACAGGATCTTCACAGTGGCATGCGGGATCTTTAGTTGTGGCATGCGGGCTCCTTTAGTTGTGGCATGCGGGCTCCTTTAGTTGTGGCATGCGGGATGTAGTTCCCTGACCAGGGATCAAACCTGGGCCCCTTGCACTGGGAGTGCAGAGTCTCTTAATCACTGGACCACCAGGGAAGTCCCACTGCTGTTATTTTATTTTTTTTCGTTTTTTTTTTTTTTTTTTTAAACCCCACATTTGTTTATTTATTTATTTTTGGCTGTGTTGGGTCTTCGTTTCTGTGCGAGGGCTTTCTCTAGTTGCGGCAAGCAGGGGCCACTCTTCATCACAGTGCGCGGGCCTCTCACCATCACGGCCTCTCGTTGCGCAGCACAGACTCCAGACGCGCAGGCTCCGTAGTAGTGGCTCATGGGCTAGTTGCTCCGCGGCATGTGGGATCCTCCCAGACCAGGGCTCGAACCCATGTCCCCTGCATTAGCAGGCAGATTCCCAACCACTGCGCCATCAGGGAAGCCCCCACTGCTGTTATTTTAGCACATTTATCTACACAGATAGGCTGATTACATTCTGCTCAGACCAGCTGATTTGGAACTTACGTAATTGGGCACAGAAAGGCTTAGATGCCCCTGTCTGTCAGCTGGGGCTGATGCTGAGGTAACACCTCCCATAATCCGATTGGACAGGAGAGAAAAGCTTTAACATGTGGAGGGAGAAGTAGGAAAGGATTTGCCTCCTAGATACATGCTTTTTTATCTGAGTTATTAATACAGGTACAGAAATTTATTAGAAACAGGTGTATTTGAAGTATCATTTTGTTTTTTAGGTGAAGTATAGCCTCACGTATACAAATGCAGGTGAGATAATAAAAGCTGATGTCTTTGTTCTTCTGGGAGCAGTTAGCAGTGCAATGGTTCCATTCCAACAAAAGTTTGAAATTTATTTTATTCAGGTAAGTTTGATCAATTTTGTATAAGTATGTAATTGCCAAGTATAAAGAAATCATGACTTAGTGGGAAAAAAAAATCTCAAATTCGAAGTATTACCACATCTAACCATTTGTATGGAACAAAGGGCTTGCATGTAGCCTGTGGAGTTTGTAATGAAATCAAGCCAGAGTGCTTGTATCTTTTCCATTTGGGAATAAGATTCTCTTCCACGTGAGCTTGTTCTTTTACAGCATGATGTACTCCTACACTCAGCAGATATATTTATAGTTCTGAGTAGGGAGAGAGATTCTTTTATTGGTTGGTAATCCCACATTTTATTATGAAAACCATTTCATTTTCTCTCTGCCATTTCCTTATTAAAATGAGAATTACTTGGGGCATTTCTGCATTGTCTTCCAGCAAAATACAAAGCCAGTTGCTCTCAGTGGAAACCCTGGTTATGTTGTGGGACTCCCGTTAGCTGCTGGATTTCAGCCTCAGAAGGGATATCCTTTTTGGCACCATAGAGAAGCTTGATTTCCCTGTCCACGTGTGTGGGCTGCACTTCTTATTGCTGAGAGTCCTGAGGGCTGGACTCGAGAGACCAGTCTCGCCAGAACTTCCTGTGGGTGGCTCTGCCTGCACAGCAGGTGGGGCTGTGTGGAGCCTGACAGTGTGGAGCAGTACGGCCCAGGAGACTGTCAGTGTCTTACAGTGAAAATCTTAAGACAGAAAGCTTGACAGACATTTAGAGGTATTTAATTTTATACTTAAACAGAGACTCTTAAACAAATTGAGTGATTTTGAAAATTTGGAGTTAATTTTGAAGGGCCTGTTTCTGAGAAGTTTTCTCTTGAGGATCTCCTAATCAAGGAAAATAGTTATAACTATTTTTTGCCTTCTTCTGGGAAATAACTGTCAAAATTCCCGAGACCTAGAGGAAGGGATATTTGGGTCTCTCTCATGTGACTCATGTGACACCATCTCCTAAGAATCAGCTGCTTTAGTACTGGGCAACTCCCTTAACCTTCTGTGAATGTCTGGGATTATGCAGACCACAAACAGATATGGACAACTTACTCTTCTTCGTAGCACAGCTGAGCAAGACTGCTTAGCAATAGCGGGGATCCGGACCCCAGTATTATTTGGTTACAACATGCAATCTGGCTGTAAACTCAGGTAAGAGAGTAACTTGCTTCTGTGGGAGCCCATTTGTGTTGGTCAGAAAACAAAGCATTCTTACCCTTCGCATTTTAATCAGACCTCTGCATCAGCTGACAAGCTCATTAGCATTATTATTAGTGGGTAGTAGCAACAGTAACAATAACTTACAATGATGTAGTTTTGGTTTTCTAATTTTAATTCTCATAACCATAAACCATTTGTCATGATTCAAAGGAAAGCGTTACAACCCTTGCGCTTATCAAATACGGCAGAGTAAAAATCTCAAGGCGTATGTTTTGTTTCTAAGGTGGCATAGCTCTTGAGTTCATAGCAAAAATATGTTCTCTGAAAGTCCTCCCTTTATTTCTGAAGTTTAATGTACTCAGCACAACAAACCCAATGAGAGGCAGCCTGAATGTGATCTGTTTTTAATTTATCTTTTTATTATCAAACATAATGTAAAATGTCAAACAGCTCTTCATAGCTTGTTCTAAAGACAGCAGTTCTTACCTTCATTTCCCCCATCCCAGAGACAATCACTTGCAACTCTTACAGCTGATTTTTTGGAAATTCCAATATTTTTTGGAAATATTTAAATAACCCACCCGTAATGCTACTTCTTGATTTTTTTGGTTTTATGACTTATTTATTTTTAATTTTAATTTTTTTATTCGAGTATAGTTGATTTATAATTTCAGGTGTACAGCAAAGTGATTCAGTTATATTCTTTTCAGATTCAGATTCTTTTCCTTGGTAGGTTATTACAACAATTGAACATAGTTCCCTTTGCTATACAATAGGCCCTGTTGCTTATCTATTTTATTATGACTTTTATTATTTATTGAGTTCCCACTGTGGAAGATGAAGATTTGGCTCTTTCTCCTTTGATCCCCTACCCCACCACCCACTCACTTCCCATCCTTATGTCTCCCCAGGGTATCTACATCATTATTTTGGTTAGAACAATATTCACCATTTACATCATTCTGATTGCTTTAGACTAGCATTTGTCAAAGAGGGTTCCATGGGATACATTTCCATAACATGTCAGCAGGGGTAAGTCTGTGGTCCAGTATGTTTGGGAAACACCAAATTAAAGTTAAAAACATGATTCCTTACTAAGTAAGCACTTCTCAGAGCCTTCAGTACGCCAGTGTACTTCAGGGGGAACATGGGTATGCAATAGTTCCCAAATTTTTGGCCATGGAACCCTTCTTGTACAGAGCCTCTCCATGGAATACAGTTTGGGAAACATTGTTTTGGATTCATCTCCCTGGCCAACCAAGATTTCACAAAGTGAGAGACACTTTAACTTCAAAAAATCCCCTTTTAGAGAGTGAGAAAAGAAACTAGAGAGAATATGCGTGTTGTTGAGGGCTGTAAAAACTGCAGGTACGATATTCTATAATCAGAGATGTTATGGGTACTAACACTGTATTAAAGTGATGCATTTTGCAGATGTAACATAAAGGCTAATACCTTGTCTCTCATTTTTAGTACTTTTTGTGTACCAGAGAAATGTCAAAATAAAATATGACCCTGACACTTATTTAAAAAACAAAAACCAAAAAACTGCAGGTCTGAACAATCACCTCATTTGGTTGACCTTGTTTTCTTTCCCAAAAGACTGACCAAAGCTATCACGTGTCGGCTGGTAGCGCAGAAGGTGGAGAGCCTGCTGAAGGGCCAGGGCTTCCCAGATTATGTGGCCCCTTTTGGAAATTCCCAGGCTCAGGATGTGCTGGACTGGGTACCCGTCCATTTCATCACCCAGACGTCCCACATGAAGGTAAAGGGGGAGAAGTTGAAGGCCACATGCTAGTGGTCTCTCCAACGTGCACCTGCCCCTCACTGTGGGGAGGTAGAGGCAATGGGGGAGCTGGCGGTGGGGGGCTCTGGGTAGGAGCTTGGGCTTTGTCGTTAGATGAGCCTGGATCTTGAACACTGATTTTGCCCCTAGTTAGCATTGTCGCCTTCGGCCAGTGGTTTTACAGGTTTGAGCCTCTGTTTCCTCATCTGATAGCTATATTACTGACCTCATGGGCTTGTTGAGAGTTACATGAGGTAACATTCATGGTGCCTAGTGGTCACTCCATAAATGGAAACCACTACCAGTCACCATCCTATTCCTTGTTGGTGTTATGTAAGGCCTTCTCTAGGCATCGTGAGATGATAGGTAAATGTCAGGACTGTTTCAACAAGACTTCCGTCTGCAAAGCTGTCTCATCCATTGTTCCCTGGTCTATAAAAGCAGTCCGCATGTCAGAGCTTTCAATTCTAAAGTTCCCAGAAGAGTTTAATGGAAGTTGACGTCCTCCAAATAGGTTCTGGATCGCGTGTGGTTCTTCTGCCCACCTTCTTCTTTTGTCTCAGCAGTCAGAGTGGGGGCCAGCCCCCGTCACCGCAGGCGTGCTCCCCATCTTATCCTTTAATTGCCCGGCTTTTTCTTGTCACAGTTTCTTCAGGCCTCTCATTACCTGCTTAGCACATTTAAAGCATGGGGATACTGGGGTTGAGGACTAGCTCCGATCCCGCCCTCCCCACCGAGTCCCCAGCAGGGACCCGTGGTTGCTCAGTCCCTGCTGTTCGGCTGGGCCTTGGCTCAGCTCCGCTGCCTCAGTGAACCAGGCGAATTGCTTCTGGTTTCTCAGAGATGGTTAAGACATCCCGTTATTAGTTATCCCTCAGAAGGGGAGACGTAGGTTGGGGGGAGAGGGGCAGCAGTGCAGACACCAGCACTGCTGGGGTCTGCGCTGGTCGGGGAGCTCAGAGGGCCTGGAACGGGTTCGGTACCAGCCTTCTAGGCATAGCCCGCACGAGAGCATCTGCTAAGCTCAGTGGATACCAGCTGTGTGTTGCATCTTTTCCTAATAACGGGATATTCTCAAGGATTTTTCAGCTTGCAAATTTCTTAAAAGGCAGTTCTAAGCCAGGGAATTCCACCCGTGCCTTTTTGGCAGGCACCAAATTTAGCAGGCCTGCTAGCTTTTCATGCCCTAAAGAGATGTATTTTTAAAAACTTTTTATTGTGGAAAAATGTCACAAAAGTAGAATACTCCAGTGGAACTCCATCTCCCCGTTGGGCAGCTTCAACATTATTACATTTGCCAACTGACGAGACTGTAAAGGCAGGAAAGAGGTCTGGAAGGCCCCCTCGCCCATTTTCCCCTTGGGGCTGAGCAAACAGGGGTCCTGGGCAGAGGCCTCAGGCCCAGGTCCCAGTGTCGCCTGAACTCGGGCAGCTTCATTTTGGCACCAGCGCTCTTGGTGCAGAGGGAGAGTTAACGTCTTTGACAGCTTAAGATGCCGCCTGTATACCCTGATGTAGCATCTTAATTGCCAACTGATGAAATCAGATAAGTGAAAAGGAAGCACTTGAATTTCCTCTAAGTGCACTTTAACATGATATGCAGTCAGGTTTCATTTCTGTCTGTTAATAATACCGTTCTCCCTCTCCCCCTCCCCCCGTGCCAACTTCTCTCCTGAAGTATCTCTGAGGTAGATGTAAACAGGCAGGTGCAGTTAGAGCTGTTAAGGCCCTGGAGGTTCCACAGTTGGGTATTGGGGTTACCACAGCTGCCAGGTAATGCTGGCCTCTTTAGAGATGGGAAGGGATGGAAAAATTATGCTTCAGGTGTTAAAATATTTTTGGAGCATTGAGTACTTTAAAATATGTGCTTTTTCTAAGCTGTTTTTATCTCATCTTCTAGAGTCTATTCATCCTCTTGTTCAGAACATTTTGTAATATGTGAAACATTTTGTAATTAAAACTCTGAACTGCAGATTAAGTTTGACTTGAGGTTGTTTAATACTCAAATTGATTAATGGCATTTTGTTTTGCAGGATTCTTGCCAGCTCCCAGTGGCGTTGGCTATAGAAGTGAAGTGGACTAAATACGGATCCTTACTGAACCCACAGGCTAAAATCGTCAATGTAACTGCAAATCTGATTTCAACCTCGTTTCCTGAGGTAGGCCTAATTTTAAAGGTATAGGTTAAGACATGAGTCCAGACAAAACTGTGATAGGTGAAATTTATTTTGTAAAAAAGATAATTAAAATTTAAACAATCTGGATTCTTAAAACAATTTAGCAGTCATTATCTTTTACTTGGAGAAAAAAACTCCCCTGAACACAGGGGTTTTATTCACATTAACATTCTTGTTTAGACTTGATCTTTAAAACTCTTGTCTTGAGTTGTGAATGACATCGATGTGTAAGAATAACCTGAGTGAAAATTGTATCTCTCCTCTGAGTTAATGGCTGATTAGCCCTCCACGTACCTACCAGGTTCATGAACCAACAGTGGTCGGGTGAGGAAGGAAATGAAAGCTGTCCCATCTTTGTTATCCTGGTGAACACACTGGATGGCAGGGCTTGCATCACTCTGATTTTTTTTTTATTACAGACCAACTCAGGAAATAAAAGGACAATTCTTATTTCCACTGCGGTTACTTTTGTGGATGTGTCTGCACCTGCAGAGGCAGGCTTCAGAGCTCGGCCAACCATCAATGCTAGGCTGCCCTTTAATTTCTTCTTCCCGTTTGTTTGACGTAAGTCATTAAATAGGGAAACAACACCACACCTGTCTAATCAAGCACGTGTGGGGCCCAGGGCTCCTCGGAGACATCCCACTTTATTATACGTATAACCCTTGAGGTTGCCCCCAGACCGACACACTTCCCCTCTCCACTCACTTCCCTCCTCTCTTTTCTCCCTTTGGGAATTTTATTCTACTTGCTTTGACTTTAGAAGGGGTCTGGCTTGGCCATTTCCAGTACTTTCAACACATAGGTCATATGCAGAAGCCAAGTTGCACCTTTGGGAAGAACGTAAAGAGAACAGACCTTGAAGTAGTGCAGGCGTTGAGGGTTTATCCAGTTTATTCATCCCCTGCTTTAATGTGAGTTATTTTTTAAAATATTATTTTTAGTTCAGGCTTTCTTTTCAGGTCCCGTTAAAATGAGTACAAAAATAGCAAGTTGCATAAAATCATGCAAGTAGAGTACAAGGCCTCATGAGGGGATCTTCCCCCAAATGTCATGTTAATTACTGTGGAGTCTTGGGTCTAATTGCTACTTCTGTACCAGGCACTGGAGCTAGCTTGCTCTCCAGCTAGTGGGCCGGTATAGGATGCCACAGAGTGATTCCAAGCAGCTGAACCTAGAAAGAATATAGTAGGAGGGCCCGCGGGAAGGAGAGAGTTTATTTTATACATTAATTGTACAGTAATTGAGAAAAATGTTGTCAGGGGGCAGAACTGGGTGGAGCCAGCTAAAAGCTGGAGGATGCAGAGGAGGGGCTGGGTACTTGAGAACAAGCCCCTTGGGGGACATTGTGATTAGCTGTTTAGAACGGCTTGGAAATAGAAAAGACTTTTCTAGAATGTGCCGATAACTAAGGTAGCTCTCTTTTTTCTCTTTTGTCTTTCAGAGTGGTTATATGAAAGGATGCACTGGTTCCTTAACATACATGTGAAATGTGAAAACTGTACATTTGATGAGATTAAGTTTTATATATAGCTAGTAATTGTCCAGCTTGTTGTTCATTTTCAAGCAAGAGTCAAGTGTTGAGCATGAGAAAAATATAGTTTATGATACATTTGTTAAACAGTGTGGGGTGGGAATGGGATGGGACGTTCTCAGTCACACCAAGGGAGAAATAGAGCCTCTGAAAGACTGTGTCCCCCAGAATCCGAGCTGGCGGCAGTGAGGCAAAGCCATCAAAGCAAACCTCTCCCCAACATGGCCCCAGGAGGGGCGGCTGTCTTCCTCGTCACAAGCCCGTGAGGCAGGTCTTCCCTTTGGGGTGGAGCAGGTATGCCTCTAGTTCACCTCACCAAGAAGTCCATGCTGTCTCAATAGCTTGTTAAGTCTTTCAATTTCTTGTTCCTGTTATTAGAAAAAGCAGACAAATAACTGAATTTACCTTCTGAGCCTCACCAGGGATGTGGCAGTCACAGAGTGAGCCCCAGACACGCACAGGGACGCAGAGCTGAATGAAAGCCATACTCCTCGTGCAATCAGTCAGCCGGGGCGCAGCAGCAATGGCAGTGAGGAGAGAGGCCTGGCGAAGCTGCAGGGAAGGAGGCAACGCCTAAACTGAATCCGAAAGGACAAGGAAGGCCTGACCGAGGGAAGTGGGCTCCGGGCTAAGGGCACTGAGTGAGCAGAGGCCTGGCCTGGAGAAGCTCAGGCTGGAGGGAGGGAACGATCTGTGTACAGAGGGCGTTTCCCCAGACACCTTCTTACCTTCTCAGAGCAGCTGAATTCAAGGTGTTGGATCTTGGTGGCCAGTTGTATATTTATCTGTTTTAACCTTAGTAGTTGCCGTTCAGAACGTGTCTTAACCGAGATAATTATCCCTGAAAAATAATTGCGATGGTCTCCATGATACTGGTCTCTAATTTAGCCCCTTGGGAAAAAACCTGTATTCCTTACAAATGTATAGCTGGGAAGAGTGGTGACAAGTAAAACAGTCATCATGGCTTAAAGGCATCAGAACTAGGAGGGTCAGATTTTTCATTTCTGAGCTACTCAGTACCCAGCTGCGAAATACTTCTTTGGCTTGTCCGGTGTGAGAAATCCTTAAAAGTAATCACTGATCAGATGAAGGTTAAGCTCCCTAGTAGGGGGCAGTTCACAGCAGTCTTGCTACTTAGCAGCAGTTGTTCAAAAGGCACTAAGTGCAAGCCTGGAAATGCTCAAGCTTGGGGTTGGGACTGTCACTTTGCCAACTTTCTGCCTCCAGAGTTGTGGCCAGGTTAGTTGTCAGGCAATGACCTGCATCTTGGCTTGGGGGCCGGGGTGGGGGTCCCAAATGCCCACACCACACTGTGGACACGGCCTCAAAGACTGGCTGCAGTGGGGCCGCTCTGCCCCTTTCCAAGTGTGAGTGACGGAGTCCGGACCCTCCCCCACACGTGTGGCGCCCACAAGGCCTGGGAGTAGCCGTCCCTGGTCCACAGTGTTCCTGGTTGTCTCACTGAATCCGGTTTAGCCTTGTGTTGCTTCAGTCACGCTACTAAATTTGATAGCAATGTAATAACGGGCAATAGCCAGTCGTATGCCTCGCTGCCATTTAGACAAAGAAAATGAACAAATCTCACAACAGTGTGATGTGAGAGTACTGGGTAGTAACTGCTTCATGAGTCATTTAGAATCAGTCATGGTCTATCTACCTCACATAACCTTTGCAGAGAGTATTTTTCTGTTAGATTAGATGAAAAAGTCGACATAAGCATCTAAAATATTATCTGAAAAGGCTCCATTATTTCCTTTGACAGAACCCAAATAAAGGTTCTTAATAGGCTTTACTTTAATCACTAGATCTGAACTGGCCGCCCCCAAAGCCCACATGCCCTACAGGGCCGCTCGCACAGCCCCTTCCCCGGCCGGGTGGCACCACAGCAGGCGGCCACAGAGCCCGGGAGGCACGATGGGGCTCACTGTGCCCAGCAGGGGATGGGCCTGCTTCCAACAGGCTGCACTGTCGCTCACTCAGTGTCCTGACAGCGACCCACAGCCCGACGTGTTGGGGACTAGTCTAGGGATTCCCAACCCTGCCGGACACCCAATCATCTGGGAGTGCTTCACAGACGGACCCCTCCCTCTGGGCTCCGCACCAGACTCTCCACTTAAAGTGTTGAGGGTGATTCTGATGCGGCAAGTCCGAGGACAGGCATTTGATCAACTCTGACTAGTTCGCTGATGGCTGAACCGCTAACCGGTCACTAGGTCCACATAAAATCGCAGCACAAACGGCTTCTCTGGCATGGAGGCTCCCTGCACCAACAGAGAGTGTGTGAGGAAGAGGATCTGTACCTGAAATACGGTAAAGCAGTATTTTCCCAAGTGTGTCCTCCAGAGCCAGAGTCTACAGCACGCTCATAGGTGTTATTTCCTCCCAAAGTGTTGAACTGGTCAACTTGGAAAACAATTACAGTTCTCAGAGCCTTCAGCGCGCTAGCTCGTGTTGTGACTTTCTCAAAGGGGGTAGAGTCTAGTGTACAGCATTTCTCAGCTTCCTTGCTCCCCTTCCGAAGGTTCCCCTCCCAAGGTGGGATGGGGTTTGGTAGAACACTCTCCAGGAAACACCAAATGAAAAACAAAGGTGCTTTGGGAACCAAGCCGGCAGGGATTGATCAGGGACTAGTCTAACCCTTGCCATAAACATCTTTCAGTAATCATAGAAATGAGAGTTTGAAGGAGAAAGGCACTTCCTCTCAGAGCACATGTCCTGATGTCTATTTGTAGCCACAAAGGTGACAGTGGGACATCAAATCAGACCACTTCATGTTTCTCTTGGTTGCCAGGAGGAGGAGGACCAGGGCCTCTGCGCCCCTTCCAGGCTCCACCCACTGTCCCATCCCCCGCCCCCCCCAGCCCAGGAGCACAGGGGACATACCGTTGATGATCCGGGCCACCCGCCACAGGCGGAGCAGAATCAGCAGCCCTAGAGCCTCAAACTCGTGCTCCCGGAAAAGGAGGACAACGTCGAGGACGAAGGAAACCACCACGACGATGGCGTCCAGGATTTCAAACTTGTGGTGAAAGAACTCCAAGCGGAAGACAAATATTTTAAAGAAAATCTCCATCATAAAAAAGGTCAAGATGGCAATGCTCATGTAGTGGAACACCTGAAGGGGACAAGGAGATACAGAATAGACTCAGGCTGTCATGGGCTGGGGCAGGTCACACGGACGAGCTGGCCTTGAATGCACCTGCCCGGTCACCGAGAGAATCCATTCATTTGACCAATCCCAAATTCCGGCCGGCACCAGGCGCTGTTCTTGGGCTGGACTGTGGCTGGGAACAGCACACACGTTGCTCTCTAAAGGGCAGTGGGGCAATGGCAGTTGAAAACATCCACCATGCCCTTTGGCCCTGCAAAGCTCATGTGTGCACAAAGACAGTAAGGATATTTACTGCAACATCATTTGCAGCACAAAAGATTTTCTACATTGTTTGGAGAACAACAGAAATGTCCACTAGACTAGGGCACTTGTTAAATGCATTATGGTACCTCCACATGGAGCATTATGCAATTGTTCAAAAGACCAAGGCTGATCCGTATGTATCAACTAGAAATGATGGTAAGATGGTAAGTGAAGAGAGTTCCCAGATCTTGATTTATAAATACTAGCCTTCACTAAAGTAACCTTTTTCCATTCCGGGGCAGGGAAAGTACGAATGAGCTGGGACATCATCCGGGGCCAGAAAACAAGGAAACGCTCAAAGGCTATGGAGTCATGTCAAGAGGACAGAGCAGTCGGCTTGAAGAGGCTCACAGTGACCAAATTTGGGACAGTTTGGATATTTAGTATTTAGGGGGAAGTGCCGTGATGTCTAACTTTCGAATGGTCAGACAAAAATAGATGGGTGTGGGGTGGGTTTGTGGATATGTATATATATAAAGAAAGCAAATACAGCAAAATGTATATTTGCCACTTTTCATAATAAAAAGTAAAGAAAGAGGCACAAGACAGTGAGTATAGGAGGTATATTACTGATTCTATTAAACAACAGAGGGAGAGGAAAGATAATCATCTATCTATGGGAGGACTTGGGTTGGCACAGAAGAAAACGTTAACGGCTGCCGTGGTGAAAGGGGCCACAAGTAGGAAGGAAGTTTAATATTTTCTGCCTGCTCTTTTACCATTTGAAAAGACATTTTTTCATTGTCCACTGAATTTTTTTCAAAGGGTGTGGGGAGATGCTTTTAAGCCCCTGGCCTTCTCCCCAGTTACTGGTGATGGGCCGCACAGTGCATTTTCAGTGTGTCCACTGCCCTTTGGGTCAATGTCTGGGGTGGGCTCAGGCAGGAACTGTGAATCAGGGAATAAATGGTGGGTACATCCCCCAAATGGCTCCAGCACAGGGACCACATCAGAATGTTGACAGGAGGAAAAACAGCTCATCTTCCTCTGGGGGATGGGAAGGAATCATGCTCCTGGTTTGATAATCAGTGACAAACTCCAGCTCAGTGGTCTAGGATAGCTCAAGGTTCAAGCCATCAAGTGACTTGAGGAGGTTTCCTGCTTGTAGTAAATTCGTATATATAATTGGGAAAGGAAGACATTTTCTCTGCTCTTTGACTGAAAGCACCCAATCAAACTACCCTCAAATAGACCTGGTTACTCCAAGGCAGGTGCTGCCCCACCCTGCCCACCCACAGAGTGAACCACATTAAAGGGCTGCGGACACAGTACCCTGGCGGCATAGTTATTCTTGTCAGGCTGGATGATCTTCAGGTCCAGAACGAGCTCAGCGAGCACCAGGAGGGCATCCAGAATGACCAGGCAGATGATGATAACCTGTGGACCAAGGGAAGAAGCAAGAAACCATGAGACCTAAATGGGGACCCTCCTTTCATCTTTAAGGGCTGGAAACATCTGAGTGAAACCACTGGGGAAAGATGCCAAGGATGGTAGGCCACTGCCCACAGCCCGAGCGCCCTGCAGGGAGCCTGCTGGGGGCCAGCTCCTCTGGACAGGAGCCCCTCCTTCCAGCCCTGGGCAGTGCCTGTCCTAAAGCCTCTGTGTGGCTCACTGACTGACCCTCGGTCACCACTGGTCTTTCTCTTACTCATAAATTCACTGCTTCTCAGCATCTCTCCAACCAAACTGCTAATTCCTAGATGGCAAAAAATACTAAAGTTTCTAAAAGCGTTTATTTTTCTAGTTCTGGGGATTGCTCTTGCCAGGTTACGCCCAGAACAGATGCTCAATAAGCAATTTAAAATTTAAAACATCCAGCCTCAGAGATATGGCCTCCTTCAGGCAGCTGGGTTAGAGTGACGTCCACTGTGCCCATGAAAGAGCTTCTGGCTGGAGCCATGAGGTACCCACCCCAACTCCCATGTGCTCGCTGGGCGTGAAGGGGGAGGGAGTCCTGTGTCTCCTGGAGAACAGAGAAGAGCTGCTGTAGGAATGACAATCCGGTGGGTTTTGTGACCTGCTGGAGGGGGGAGGAAGGTGGGGACTAGGGTGAAGTGAGTGGGTGGTCATATCGATGACAGTGGGGGTAGTCATGGTGACGGAGGTGGTGATGATGGTGAGGACATTAAAGGGGTGGAGGTGATGGCATTTGGGGAGACCCTGGGGATGACATGGTGCTGGTGGAAATGGCAGCAATGGGAGGAACCCCAAAGGACACTGTGTGACCCTTCTCTTCCCTAGGAAATACTGGACCATCACTTACTTCCCCCAGGGCCTTGCCTTTTACACTCTCAGGTAGATAGATTTTGATCTCTGAAAATTAATCTGCCATTATCTTGGCAGTTTCTACAGTTTCAGGGTGAAATTAAACAAGTTCAGGCCTATAAAGAGTGGACTATTAAACCTTTTGACCATTTCAACCTGTAGTAACTATTTCAGTAATTAAAGTATTTGATGACATGGTTTATTGTGAAAATTGTATGGCAAAGTGCTTTGTAATGAAGTTTTCAGACAAATCCAAATTCAGTAGCTTAGTAAAGGTTCAAGGGACTTCCCTGGTGGCTCAGTGGTTAAGAATCCACCTGCCAATGCAGGGGATGCAGGTTCGATCCCTGGTCCGGGAAGATCCCACATGCCACGGAGCAACTAAGCCTGTGCACCACAACTACTGAGCCTGCGAGCCACAACTACTAAGCCCGTGTGCCACAACTACTGAAGCCTGCGCGCCTAGAGCCCATGCTCTGCAACAAGAGAAGCCACTGCGATGAGAAGCCCGTGCACTGCAATGAAGAGTAGCCCCTGCTCGCCACAACTAGAGAGAGCCCACGTGCAGCAACGAAGACCCAACGCAGCCAAAAAAATACTCAAGCCTCAGGTGAGGTCCTTCTTTCCTTCTTTCTTTCCTCCCTCCCTCTTTGGTTTTTAGACCTAAAGGGATCTAAGAGCTCATCTGGTCTAAAACCAAGGCACAGAGTTATTAAAAACAGACTGAATATTCAGCCATAAAAAAAGAATGAAAGCACTGACACATGCTACAATGTGGATGAACCTAGAAAATATTATGCTAAGTGAAAGAAGCCCAACAGAAAAGACCACATATATTTTATGATTCCATTTACATGAAATGTCCAGAATAGGCAAATCAATAGAGACAGAAAGTAGATTAGTGTTTATCGGGGATTGGGGGTTATTGTTTAATGGGTACTAGATCTCTTTTTGGGGTGATGGAAATGTTCTGGAACTAGATAGTGGTTGACAGTTGGACAACATTGTGAATGTACTAAATAAATGCCACTGAATTATTCACTTTAAAGTGATTAACTTTATGTGAATCTCACCTCAATTTTAAGAAGTGAGAGAGAGAGACCCAAGGTCACAAACTATAATGCCCAGGTCCCAACTGCAGCCTCTATGAACTAATCCCTAAGGCCCTGAATTTGCCAGTTGACAAGGCAGTACTAGTTCTGAAGGGAGCCACATCACAAAGAAAAATGCTGAGGATTCAGGGAAGCTGGTTAATTCCAAATCGTCACTGGAAAATGGCTGTGCCTAGCCTCAGCACGCAGCAGCACAGAGCGTGGACTGTGAGGCAGCCAGTCCTGGGCCGGCTCCCCCGTTAGCCTGGACCTTGGGCACAGTTCTCAACTCTGCTGAGCCTCAACGTTAACTCTAAGCTTCAGCTTCCTTCAGGGGATAATGGGCTTGGCCACATTTTCTACCCTGAGTGACAAGGGGAGCATCGTGTGAGACAATGTGTGAGGAGAGCTCAGCAGAGGGCCCGGCCACGGTGAGCAGGTAATAAAAGTGAGGCTCCTGGCCTTCTGGCCATCCTCCCCTAGTCCAGCTACCCTGCCCGTTCGTACAGAGGCCTGACTCACCCCAAATTCTCTCCCTTGGTTGGTTGTGCCATTCTGTGGGAGAAGTGACAACAGTTAACTATATATCATGTCACCTTGGTCACCTCAAACCATGGGAATAGGTGGAGACTGCACCCAAGAAAGGGATTCCAGAATCTTTGTATGCTGACTCTATCTGCAGAGATCAAACCCTTAAACCCTCACCCCTACTCCAAGGTGGCCTCCCTGCTTCTACTCTGGGCCCCTCTACAAACTGCTCATGTCAACCCCTCCCCACCCCCATACTCAGAACCTTCGATGGCTGTCCACTGCCCACGGATGGCCTTCCAGTGCCTCCTCTCCCTCTACTGGATACATAGAAGCCACGAGGACCCTTCTCAAATCCTCGAATACTGAAGACCCTTTCCTCCCCCCGGGCCCTTTGCAAACATGGCCCCCTCTGCCTGGGAAGCTCCTCCCCTCCCATCCACAGAGCTCACTCCTGCCCAACCTTGAGGTGTCAAGTGAAATGTCACCTCCTCTATCACACGTCCTCCACCTCACAGCCTAGGTCGGGTCTCCCCCACCCCCAAGATCTCTCAGAGCCCCCTTCAGTTTCCCTACAGAGGACTTCTCTCCACTTGATTCCAGCATCTGTCTGATTAGTGGAATGCCCACCTCTTCACGGACCTTTAATCCTCCAAGAGTGAGGGCAGGGACATGCCCACCACGCTCACTGCTGTACCCCTGGCACATAGCAGAAGCTAAGAAGCGACTGCACTGCTGAGTGAATGAATAAACATCTCTACTCTGCTTTCCCCCAGAGCCACGGGCCCCTGGGGGGCCCGGTCAGGAGAGGTGGGACCTCCCAAGGGCTCCCCTTGCAGCTGGAAGGAAGCTGGCTCCTTCCTTCTCTCCTGAAATCGAGGGTTTGGGAGTTCAACACCAACAACTTAACACCACGTCTTCTCTTCTGTCAGAGCCACAGAGGAAAGCACTAAGCTGTCAGGAGTGCTGTGTTGCCTGCTTTGTTTCTGCAAGTCACACGAGAGTGGAAAAAAAAAGACTAAAATAATTCCTTCTTTCTATTTTACCGTGGAACAAAGTCAGTGACGGGAGAGGCAAGGGCTGCTTCTCTCTGCTTCCAGGGGGGACGTTAGCTCTAGGGAGGGGCTGGATTATCGTAGTTATCCCTGCAGCAGGGACCCCAAAATGGCTCCGTTCAGGGACTGGGCTGACAAGGAGCCTCCTGCTTTCTCCTGGGACTCAGAACATGCTTCCAGACACCTGCCTGCCCACATCGGGGACGTGGGGTGGGGTTCAGACAGGGCTGGCCAGACTCCACCCGCGTTTGTCCTTCAAAGTCGGCAGATGTTGGGACAGACATTGAACCCTGTAGAAGTCCCATTCCCTTTGCTATTCTTTGAAGTCTGCGTCTCCCTCTCAGGGTCACCCCATAACCACACCTGGAGGCTGGCGGTGGGTTAAGCAAGGCAGATATTTTTGGCATCACTTCACAAAAGAAGAGACTGCCCCCCCACCCCAGTCTCCTTTGTGTGTGTGTGGTAAATTTTGCATAACATAAAATTTACCATTTTAACTATTTTAAAGTTGGCATGAAGTCCAGAGGCATTAAGCACATTCACAAGGTTGTGCAACCATCACTATTATCTAGTTCCGGAACGTTTTCATTCCTGCAAATGGAAACTCTGTATCCATTAAGCAGTCACTCCCCCACTTCCATTCCCTCCAATCTGCTGTCTCTGTGGATTTACGTGTTCTGACATTTCATATAAATGGAATTATAAGACATGCGGCCTTTTGTGTCTGGCTTCTTCCACTTAGGCTCACGCTGACAAGGTTCATCCAAATTGTAGCCTGTGTCAGTGCTTCAGTCCTTTCTATGGCTGAGGACAGAGAGATCACATTTTATTTATCCATTCATCAGGTGATGAACTTTAATTGACTTTTGGATGAGGACTTATTTTGCCCCAGACCACATGGGACCTGCCCAGCACATGGTCAGTGCTCAGTAGATGTGTGTGAAGAAGCTGGAGGCAGAGATGGGCCCCCACCCTGCCCTCGTGACTCTTTGCTGACGGCTCTGCCCCACCCCAGGCATCTCGGGCCTCTGCCCACCTACCTGAAACCTGTGGGCGCTGAAGAGCTTCCTCAAAGTGGTCCTGAAGTCGAGGCGGGGCCTGGGCACGGGGGCAGGGGCCTCGGCAGGGTCGGCAGCTCTGCCCTCCGTGCCCGAGGCCGGTGTGGGCGGTGGCTGCTCCTCCTCCTCCTCCTCTTCATTCTCCCACTTCTTGTAGTTGATGTTCCACGCGTGGTAGTCATCCCCAACGACGGTGAAGTGCTTCAAGAACTTGCTCATCCTCTCGGCGGGAGCCACCCTGGCCCTGCGGGTGACTGCCTGAAGGGAGGGGACAGAGAGGAAGCGCTCAGGTGGCCCGTCTGTCACTCTGGGGGAGCAGGGCCCCCACTGGGCCGGGCCACGGGGTGAAGACAGTCCCTGTGCTCAGAGCACCGTGCAAGCACAGACCATGAGGTCACAGTGGTTTCTCGTGCATTTATTTTTGGAATCCAGGGTCTCAGGGCCGCTGAGGCAACAGGAAACCCCAGATTCCGTCAGGCCTGCCACCGTGGTCTGGTTGGCAGTAACCAACAGGAGAGGTACTGCCACCCAGTCGCAAAACACCCACCACGGGCCCTCATGTAAATACTGGAAGAGCAGCCCATGGTTCAGAGACATCACAACCTAAAACCCCAGAGGTGAGAGTTGGCAGGGCGGGGAGAGGGCAAAGGCAAAAGTAAAAGTACCCAAAGTTTCACACAAAAGTGAAGCCACCCTCCCCGCCTTCCATGCCACAGATCAGTCCTGGAAAGGTCTGAGCAGCAAGCGGATTTTTCCTAAGTTCAGCCAGTGCTGTTTTAAATACATTATGGACAGTTGTTTAAAGACGGATGGACTTCAAAGTAAAAAAGCAAATATCCTCCCATTCCTTTGCCCAACTTACCCTACCAGACATCAAATTTTTTATAAAGTTCAATAATGAAAACTTTCAGGTATGTTTATAAGAATAGGCAATATGATCAGCATAACAGGAAAAAAGAGCCCCAAACAGACCCAGGTCCCTGTGGGAACCTGGATGTGATGGCAATGGCAGTCCAGATCAGTGAGAAAACACTGGAGAGGTTAGGATATCTGGCTTTCCCAACAGGGAAAAAAAAAAAATCCCTACCTCACACCACACACAGAATAAATTTCAGTTGTGTTAACCTATATAAATGTATTTTAAAAAACTTTAAAAGTCTTAGAACAAAATACAGACAAGTATCTTTATGACCTCAGGTCTGGGAAGGACTGCTTAAATAAGACACAAAACACAAAAGAAATGGATAGACCTAACTCATCAAAGCTAAAAACTTTTATCTCTCGCTCTCTCTTTCTCACACACACAACTGTACAAAGTCAGATACACCACAGACTGGGAGTAAATATTTCCAATGTATTTAACAGACAAAGTTTTAGTGTCCAGAATATATAAAGAACTCTTACCCCAAAAATACAACTCCATGTAAAATTAGGTAGTGGATATTAACAGGCAGGTCACATGAGAGGAAACCCAGATGGCCAAGACACTCAACTTCACTAATATTCAGGAAAATGTGAATTGACGTAACAATCACACAGCTTTTTGTTCCTCATGTTGGCAAGAATTTAAGTCTACAATAGCAAATGTTGGTGAATGTGTGAAGCAATGGGGGTCTCCTGAACCCTGAAGACAGGAACAGACACTGGCACCACTATTTTTGGAAGCAATCTGGCATTGTTTTGTCAAGATGAAGCTGTACTAGTTAATCCCACCCCTAGATAGGCTTCAAAGAGAAACTCACCCACATGTACTCAAATCAGTAACATGTTCAAGAATGTTCACTGCAAATGTTCACCTAAATGGTAGGAGATAGAGAAGTGAATTTTTTCTATTCATGTGATGGAATGTTATACACAGTTAAAATGAATGAACTATGTCTCGGTGTATCACTGATGACATCCACGTGTACCCCCTCAGCAGTACTGAACACAGCAGATCACTCCCTTTCTTCAAAAACTTCCTTCATTGGCATCTGGGATTCCACACTCTCCTAGTTTTCTTCCTACATCAATGGCCGCAAAATATTACTATATATTGTTTTCGGAATGTGTAAAATGTGAGCATAAACATACAAAAGAATGGGATTTCTGATTCTGACCATGATACAGTAACTGGTAAAAACAACTATACCAGTTAGAGCAACTGCCATAAAATTAACTATACCAGTTAAAGCAACTGCCATAAGACTAAATATGTGACACCTGACCTAGAACAGAAGCCCATCAAGTGCCCGTTGGCTGAGGGCACTGGTGCCCTATCTCCCACGCCAGCCCTCCAATTGCTGGGTTCCCAGGGCTGGCCAAAGGCCAGGCCCACAGATGTCCCAAATCTCTCTGGGTAGCTACTGGCCATAATCCGCCCCCCTCAAAACACCTCACCTAGCAGATGGAAACCTCCTGTACTAGTTCTCAGCATGGTGGGAACCTCAGGGTGCTTTGCAAAAACCACATTTTATATTTCATACAGGAAAGGAAATTTTTTTTGAAACTTTGCACCCAGTAGAGAAGCAACTTTCAGTAATTTGGGATGAAAATATTTATGGCACCCAGCAGAGCACAAAACAACTCTGGTTTTAAGTCAAAAATCTGTCATTCCGGAAGCAGAAAAGTTCCAGAAAAGGGCAAAGATCATGAAAACGTTGTGGGCCTCAGCAACTTCACCACCCACTCTGGACTCTCAGCTCTCGGGATCCCCCCACCTTGCCTGGGTGGGACGGAAGGACTGACTCAGTGAGCTACGGGGACCACTGGCCTCAGTGCCTAGCCTGGAGCAGCCCCTCTGTAAGCACCAGCTGGTATTATTATTCCTCAACAACAAAAGCTCTCACCTCCACTCCTCCAACTTCATCATCACCCGTGGATATCTCGTTTCTCTGGTTACTAGCCCTGCTGCTTGCTCTGCAACCCCCAGACTATTTAGTTACATGAACTGAAAGATTCCTTTTCTGGCTGAAGCTATATAGATTGAGTTGTTTCTTTCACGTGCAACCCGGAGAATCTAGATCAGTGGAGGCCCTGGCACTGGACACCCCCATCTCCATCTCCCCTGCATTAACCTTTGTTGTCCCAATATATCCTGGCATTGCTCTCTCTGGGGTCACCTTTCCGTATCAAAGCCCACAACTATGGTTCCAGCTGGACTGGACTGTATCCTCTCACACTGTGGACTTGGTTCTGTTTGACAACCTCGCCTCTTGATTGTTCTCCCATCTCTGGCCTCCCTTCCTGTACCATGTCCCTGCCCCCACGCCACCAGAAGTCCTCAAGTCCCCAACCATGAGCTTGTCCTGGCACAGGGCGACTCTCTCCCTTCGGTGGTCTCTACACACCTGTGTTTTCAGTGCTGCTCAGGTGCAAATCAGTCTCCAGCCTGCTGTCTGATATCCTGCCAGGTCATTAGTTGCTATGACCCAAACTGAACTAATTTCTTATCTTTGCCCCCAGATCCACTCTTCCTTACATGTTCCCTTAGGTCATGGTGTCACATCCACCCTGCCGCTCACGCCAAGAACTAAAGATCATTCCTGGCTCCTCTCTCTCCGTCAATCTAACCTCCTCAACACCACTCATGCTGCACCTCCTCTTCTCTGTCTAACTCTCTCCTACCGCTCTCGCCTCTTGCCGGGACGCCAGCACCAGCCTCCTCACTCAGCCTCCTGCCTCTGACCCTTTCTCCACCCAGTGGTGGCCAGGGTCACCTTTCTCCAAGGCTGGTCTGGCTGTGTCCCTGCCCTCGCCTATCCTCCCCCTCTTCCCATTACCTTCAGTCCCTCCACCCTCACCCACTGCCAACCGCTGCCTTCAGGACAAGGTCAAAGCTCTCTTGGTCTCCTCCCCAGCCTCTGCCACACTCCAGTTACATCAACTGCATTGCGGTTCTAGAATAAACCATGCTCTCTCTTGCTTCCAGGACTTCACACGGCCTGCCCCCTGCCTGGAATACCCTCGCCTGTCTCACCCTAGTTCTCTTTCAAGTCTTACAGACATCGATTTTACCTCCCCTGGGAGGTCTTCCTTAACCACCGCCCGCTGGGTGGGCGTCCTTCCTCTACTTCCCCATCAAGCCCTTCACTAACAAACACTTTGACATCTCAAGGTTGTCTGTCTCCGGCACTGGTCTGTGAACTCTGGGAGGGCAGATGCTCTTCCTCCTCCAGTCACAGGGAGGGGCTCAATAAGTATTTAGTAAATGCATTAACAGCAAAACCGCAGGAGCTACCCATCAAAGGTAATCGCCTACTT
This sequence comes from Mesoplodon mirus, assembly GCF_964341445.2. Classification (NCBI taxonomy): domain Eukaryota; kingdom Metazoa; phylum Chordata; class Mammalia; order Artiodactyla; family Ziphiidae; genus Mesoplodon; species Mesoplodon mirus. Next base: position 8,976,605 of record NC_138989.1, read on the forward strand.
CTGGTTTACACATGACAGGTTATTATATCTGAAAAATTACTACCTGGGAAAGAGGGAGAAAACAAGAAAAGCAGACCCACGATTGATGGAGAAGAAAACGTTCTTGTGAATGTCTATTCTTACAGACTCTGAAGCCGCCATCTGTAGGAGGGGGAAGTCCCTATTTCCTGGTCATCCAACAATCACTGAAAAAGGTACTTTTAAAGAAAGTCAGCCGAGGCGGGAGTGCGAGCAGGGGCGTCAGCGTCGGGCCCAGCGGCTGGAGGCCAGACTCACCACACACACCACTCTCTTTTGAAAGGGTAAGAAAAAGAAGAGGAAGAGAGAGAAACTACAGGAATCTACATCAGTTTTATGATGGCAGACATCCAGCTTCATTTGATGACACATCCAGCACCAAGCAGTCTTTCTGTCACATGAATTCCTTAATTTCTGTCGCTACAAGATGCTTCATGCCCATCTTAGAAGTTTCCTGCCCAGTCCTAGAATCAGCTACTTCTCCAAGTGAAGAGACTTCCGGGTAAGATGGCGGAAGAGTAAGACGCGGAGATCACCTTCCTCCCCACGGATACACCAGAAATACAGCTACACGTGGAACAACTCCTACAGAACACCTACTGAACGCTGGCAGAAGACCCCAGACCTCCCAAAAGGCAAGAAACTCCCCACATACCTGGGTGGGGCAAAGCGGAGAGATCCGCACGCGGAGGATCGGTGCCGAGCGGCACTCACCAGCCCAGAGGGCTTGTCTGCTCGCCCGCCGGGGCGCGCAGCGCTGGAAGCTGAGGCTCGGGCTTCGGTCAGAGCGCAGGGAGAGGACTGGGGCTGGCGGCGAGAGCTCAGCCTGAAGGGGGCTAGTGTGCCACAGCTAGCCGGGAGGGAGTCTGGGAAAGCTCTGGAGCTGCCGAAGAGGCAAGAGACTTTTTCTCCCCTCTTGGTTTCCTGGTGCGCTAGGAGAGGGGATTAAGAGCGCTGCTTAAAGGGGCTCCACGGACGGGCGCGAGTCGCGACTGAAGGCGCGGAGCCCGGTGGCAGGCGTGGGACGCTGGGGCTGCTGCTGCCGCCGCCAAGAAGCCTGTGTGCGAGCGCAGGTCACTGCCCACGCCGCCCTTCCGGGAGCCTGTGCGGCCCGCCACTGCCGGGGTCCCGGGATCCAGGGGCGGCTTCCCTGGGAGAACGCACGGCGCGCCTCGGGCTGGTGCAACGTCACGCCGACCTCTGCCGCTGCAGGCTTGCCCCGCACTCCGTGCCCCTCCCTCCCGCCCGGCCTGAGTGAGCCAGAGTCCCCGAAGAGGCTTCTCCTTTAACCCTGTCCTATCTGAGCGAAGAACAGACGCCCTCCAGCGACCTACACGCAGAGGCGGGGCCAAATCCAAAGCTGAGACCCAGGAGCTGTGAGAACAAAGAAGAGAAAGGGAAACCTCTCCCAGCAGCCTCAGAAGCAGCGGATTAAAGCTCCACAATCAACTTGATGTACCCTGCATCTACGGAATACATGAATAGACAACACATCATCCCAAATTGAGGAGCCCGGAGTCAGTGCTGTGCCTCTGAGGTGGGAGAGCCAACTTCAGGACACTGGTCCACAAGAGACCTCCCAGCTCCACATAATATCAAACGGCGAAAATCTTCCAGAGATCTCCATCTCAACACCAGCACCCAGCTTCACTCAACGACCAGCAGGCTACAGTGCTGGACACCCTGAGCCAAACAACTAGCAAGACAGGAACACAACGCCACCCATTAGCAGAGAGGTGGCCTAAAATCATAAAAAGTCCACAGACACCCCAAAACACACCACCAGACGTGGACCTGCCCACCAGAAAGACAAGATCCAGCCTCATCCACCAGAACACAGGCACTAGTCCCCTCCACCAGGAAGCCTACACAACCCACTAAACCAACCTTAGCCACTGGGGACAGACACCAAAAACAACAGGAACTACGAACCTGCAGCCTGCAAAAAGGAGACCCCAAACACAGTAACATAAGCAAAATGAGAAGACAGAAAAACACACAGCAGGAGAAGGAGCAAGATAAAAACCCACCAGACCTAACAAATGAAGAGGTAATACGCACTCTACCTGAAAAAGAATTCAGAATAATGATGGTAAAGATGATCCAAGATTCTATTTCCCAGATCCAAAATCTTGGAAATAGAATAGACAAAATGCAAGAAACAGTTAACAAGGACCTAGAAGAACTAAAGATGAATCAAACATCGATTAAAAACACAATACATGAAATAAAAAATACTCTAGATGGGATCAATAGCAGAATAACTGAGGCAGAAGAACGGATAAGTGAGGTGGAAGATAAAATAGTGGAAATAACTGCTGCAGAGCAAAATAAAGAAAAAAGAATGAAAAGAACAGAGGACAGTCTCAGAGACCTCTGGGACAACATTAAACGCACCAACATTCGAATTATAGGGGTTCCAGAAGAAGAAGAGAAAAAGAAAGGGACTGAGAAAATATTTGAAGAGATTATAGTTGAAAACTTCCCTAATATGGGAAAAGAAATAGTTAATCAAGTCCAGGAGGCACAGAGAGTCCCATACAGAATTAATCCAAGGAGAAATACGCCAAGACACATATTAATCAAACTGTCAAAAATTAAACACAAAGAAATCCTATTAAAAGCAGCAAGGCAAAAACAACAAATAACACACAAGGGAATCCCCATCAGGATAACAGCTGATCTCTCAGCAGAAACTCTACAAGCCAGAAGGGAGTGGCAGGACATACTTAAAGTGATGAAGGAGAAAAACCTGCAACCAAGATTACTCTACCCAGCAAGGATCTCATTCAGATTTGATGGAGAAATTAAAACGTTTACAGACAAGCAAAAGCTGAGAGAGTTCAGCACCACCAAACCAGCTTTACAACAAATGCTAAAGGAACTTCTCTAGGCAAGAAACACAACAGAAGTAAAAGACCTACAATAATGAACCCAAAACAATTAAGAAAATGGGAATAGGAACATACATATCGATAATTACCTTAAATGTAAATGGACTAAATGCTCCCACCAAAAGACACAGAGTGGCTGAATGGATACAAAAACAAGACCCATCTATATGCTGTCTACAAGAGACCCACTTCAGACCTAGAGACACATACAGACTGAAAGTAAGGGGATGGAAAAAGATATTTCATGCAAATGGAAACCAAAAGAAAGCTGGAGTAGCAATTCTCATATCAGACAAAATAGACTTTAAAATAAGGACTACTAGAAGAGACAAAGAAGGACACTACATAATGATCAAGGGATCGATCCAAGAAGAAGATATAACAATTGTAAATATTTATGCACCAAACATAGGAGCACCTCAATACATAAGGCAAATACTAACATCCATAAAAGGAGAAATCGACAGTAACACACTCATAGTAGGGGACTTTAACACCCCACTTTCACCAATGGACAGATCATCCAAAATGAAAATAAATAAGGAAACACAAGCTTTAAATGATACATTAAACAAGATGGACTTAATTGATATTTATAGGACATTCCATCCAAAAACAACAGAATACACATTTTTCTCAAGTGCTCATGGAACATTCTCCAGGATAGATCATATCTTGGGTCACAAATCAAGCCTTGGTAAATTTAAGAAAATTGAAATTGTATCAAGTATCTTTTCCGACCACAATGCTATGAGACTAGATATCAATTACAGGAAAAGAGCTGTAAAAAATACAAACACATGGAGGCTAAACAATACACTACTTAATAACGAAGTGATCACTGAAGAAATCAAAGAGGAAATTAAAAAATACCTAGAAACAAATGACAATGGAGACACGACGACCCAAAACCTATGGGATGCAGCAAAAGCAGTTCTAAGAGGGAAGTTTATAGCAATACAATCCCACCTTAAGAAACAGGAAACATCTCGAATAAACAACCTAACCTTGCACCTAAAGCAATTAGAGAAAGAAGAACAAAAACATCCCAAAGTTAGCAGAAGGAAAGAAATCATAAAAATCAGATCAGAAATAAATGAAAAAGAAATGAAGGAAACGATAGCAAAGATCAATAAAACTAAAAGCTGGTTCTTTGAGAAGATAAACAAAATTGATAAACCATTAGCCAGACTCATCAAGAAAAAAAGGGAGAAGACTCAAATCAATAGAATTAGAAATGAAAAAGGAGAAGTAACAACTGACACTACAGAAATACAAAAGATCATGAGAGATTACTATAAGCAACTCTATGCCAATAAAATGGACAACCTGGAAGAAATGGACAAATTCTTAGAAATGCACAACCTGCCAAGACTGAATCAGGAAGAAATAGAAAATATGAACAGACCAATCACAAGCACTGAAATTGAAACTGTGATAAAAAATCTTCCAACAAACAAAAGCCCAGGACCAGATGGCTTCACAGGCGAATTCTATCAAACATTTAGAGAAGAGCTAACACCTATCCTTCTGAAACTCTTCCAAAATATAGCAGAGGGAGGAACACTCCCAAACTCATTCTACGAGGCCACCATCACCTTGATACCAAAACCAGGCAAGGATGTCACAAAGAAAGAAAACTACAGGCCAATATCACTGATGAACATAGATGCAAAAATCCTCAACAAAATACTAGCAAACAGAATCCAACAGCACATTAAAAGGATCATACACCATGATCAAGTGGGGTTTATTCCAGGAATGCAAGGATTCTTCAATATACGCAAATCAATCAACGTGATACACCATATTAACAAACTGAAGGAGAAAAACCATATGATCATCTCAATAGATGCAGAGAAAGCTTTCGACAAAATTCAACACCCATTTATGATAAAAACCCTGCAGAAAGTAGGCATAGAGGGAACTTTCCTCAACATAATAAAGGCCATATATGACAAACCCACAGCCAGCATCGTCCTCAATGGTGAAAAACTGAAACCATTTCCACTAAGATCAGGAACTAGACAAGGTTGCCCACTTTCACCACTCTTATTCAACCTAGTTTTGGAAGTTTTAGCCACAGCAATCAGAGAAGAAAAGGAAATAAAAGGAATCCAAATTGGAAAAGAAGAAGTAAAGCTGTCACTGTTTGCAGATGACATGATACTATACATAGAGAATCCTAAAGATGCTACCAGAAAACTACTAGAGTTAATCAATGAATTTGGTAAAGTTGCAGGATACAAAATTAATGCACAGAAATCTCTGGCATTCCTATATACTGATGATGAAAAATCTGAAAGTGAAATCAAGGAAACACTCCCATTTACCATTGCAACAAAAAGAATAAAATATCTAGGAATAAACCTACCTAAGGAGACAAAAGACCTGTATGCAGAAAATTATAAGACACTGATGAAAGAAATTAAAGATGATACAAATAGATGGAGAGATGTACCATGTTCTTGGATTGGAAGAATCAACATTGTGAAAATGACTCTACTACCCAAAGCAATCTACAGGTTCAATGCAATCCCTATCAAACTACCACTGGCATTTTTCACAGAACTAGAACAAAAAATTTCACAATTTGTATGGAAACACAAAAGACCCCGAATAGCCAAAGCAATCTTGAGAACGAAAAATGGAGCTGGAGGAATCAGGCTCCCTGACTTCAGACTATACTACAAAGCTACAGTAATCAAGACAGTATGGTACTGGCACAAAAACAGAAAGATAGATCAATGGAACAGGATAGAAAGCCCAGAGTTAAACGCACGGACATATGGTCACCTTATCTTTGATAAAGGAGGCAGGAATGTACAGTGGAGAAAGGACAGTCTCTTCAATAAATGGTGCTGGGAAAACTGGATAGGGACATGTAAAAGTATGAGATTAGATCACTCCCTAACACCATACACAAAAATAAGCTCAAAATGGATTAAAGACCTAAATGTAAGGCCAGACACTATCAAACTCTTAGAGGAAAACATAGGCAGAACACTCTATGACATAAATCACAGCAAGATCCTTTTTGACCCACCTCCTAGAGAAATGGAAATAAAGACAAAAATAAACACATGGGACCTAATGAAACTTAAAAGCTTTTGCACAGCAAAGGAAACCATAAACAAGACCAAAAGACAACCCTCAGAATGGGAGAAAATATTTGCAAATGAAGCAACTGACAAAGGATTAATCTCCAAAATTTATAAGCAGCTCATGCAGCTCAATAACAAAAAAACAAACAACCCAATCCAAAAATGGGCAGAAGACCTAAATAGACATTTCTCCACAGAAGATATACAGACTGCCAACAAACACATGAAAGGATGCTCAACATCTTTACTCATTAGAGAAATGCAAATCAAAACTACAATGAGATATCATCTCACACCAGGCAGAATGGCCATCATCAAAAAATCTAGAAACAATAAATGCTGGAGAGGGTGTGGAAAAAAGGGAACACTCTTGCACTGCTGGTGGGAATGTGAATTGGTACAGCCCCTATGGAGAACGGTATGGAGGTTCCTTAAAAAATTACAAATAGAACTACCATATGACCCAGCAATCCCACTACTGGGCATATACCCTGAGAAAACCATAATTCAAAAAGAGACATGTACCAAAATGTTCATAGCAGCCCTATTTACAATAGCCCGGAGATGGAAACAACCTAAGTGTCCATCATCGGATGAATGGATAAAGAAGATGTGGCACATATATACAATGGAATATTACTCAGCCATAAAAAGAAATGAAATTGAGCTATTTGTAATGAGGTGGATAGACCTAGAGTCTGTCATACAGAGTGAAGTAAGTCAGAAAGAGAAAGACAAATACTGTATGCTAACACATATATATGGAATTTAAGAAAAAAAAATGTCATGAAGAACATAGGGGTAAGACAGGAATAAAGACACAGACCTACTAGAGAATGGACTTGAGGATATGGGGAGGGGGAAGGGTAAGCTGTGACAAAGTGAAAGAGCGGCATGGACATATATACACTACCAAACGTGAGGTAGATAGCTAGTGGGAAGCAGCCGCATAGCACAGGGAGATCAGCTCGGTACTTTGTGACTGCCTGGAGGGGTGGGATAGGGAGGGTGGGAGGGAGACGCAAAAGGGAGGGGATATGGAAACATATGTATATGTATAACTGATTAAATTTGTTATAAAGCAAAAAAATAAATTAAAAAAAAAAAAAAAAAAAAAAAAAAAAAAAAGAAAGTCAGCCGACTCTCGATTCCCAGGGCCTAATATCCCTTAAGTCCCCATTTCCCCGTTCCCTCCCACAGCCTACTTTTAGGGACCTGATTTGCTTATTGATCAATACCCGTCCCCAAACAAGACACAACAGCACCAACATCTATTACTGTTGATCGGTTATTATTTGTTGTATTGGCACACCAGTAAAGTCCTTAAATGCACCAGTTCATTTTAATTCCTAACACCCCTCTGAGGTCGAAGCCACGAAAAAGGTGCCTTGTCCAAAGTCATACACTCAGAAAATGGCAGAGCCAGGATATGCCCTTGAGCTGTATGACCTGGAGCCCCTGTGTTAGAAGACATGGCGGCCCATGACCAGAGATCTGCCTGTTAGGAGGGTGCAGTGGGATGAATTGTGGCTGCCCAAAAATTCATGTCCATCTGAAACCTCAGAATACGACCTTGCTTGGAATACAGGCCTTTGCAGATGTAATTAGTTAAAGATCTTGCTGGGAATTCCCTGGTGGTCCAGAGATTAGGACTCTTGTGCTTTCACTGCCGTGGGCCTGGGTTCAATCCCTGGTCAGGGAACTAATATCCCGCAAGCCACACAGTGAGGCCAAAAAAAAGATCTTGCAATAAAACCATTCTGGATTTAGGGCAGACCCTAAATCCAGTGACTGGTGTCCTTATAAGAAAAGGAGAGGACACACAGAGGAGAAGGCCATGAGAAGATGGAGGCAGAGATTGGAGCGATGCATCTACAAGCCAAGGAATGCCAAGGATTGCCAGCAACCACTAGAAGCTAGGAGAAAGGGATGGAACAGATCCTCCCTCTGAGCCTCCCTCTAACCCAGCCAACACCCTGATTTTAGAACTCTGGACTTCAGAACTAAGAGAATAAATTTCTGTTGTTTTAAGCCATCTGGTTCGTGGTCACTTGTTATTGCAACCCCAGGAAGCTAATACAGAGGGTGTGTGTCCGAGTCAGCCCAAGGGTACTACAGACCACGTGCGCTCTCTCTCTCTCTCATCTTCGTGGGCCGCACATCCATCCTGCATTCCTGGGAGAAAGCAGGCTCCTTTGGAGGTCACAAAACCACTTGTTTCTTTTTGCTTGCGGCTTATAGGCCACCTCCATCCCCTCCTGCTCTCACCTGAAGCTGACAAAAATCCTGAGAAGTAGGTAGGACAGGGAGGTGTGGTCTCTCCATTCTACAGAAGGGGAAACTGAAGTTTGGGGAGGGGAGACCTACTGCCCAAAGTCACCTGGTGTGGCAGGGTGACAGAGATGGGGTGAGGAAGGCACTCCCCTACACCACCTGGTGGGCAAGGAAATGGGTACATCCTTCTTAGGAGGGTAATGAGGCAGTTTCATCTTTTGAAAAAATATTTGAGTCTCTCCAATGTGCCAGGCATGGGAGCAAAGGAGGATCAGCCTTAAACCAGTTTCTATCAAAATTTTAAATGTCATTGTTTGACCTGACAAGGGACTCACACATGAGCAAAAAGACACTCACGCATAATGCTCACTGCAGACCTGCTACAACCTCAAGGTCTATGGTTAAATACACTGTGGTAGACCACACTGTGGAATACTACACAGCTGTTAAGAATGCAGTACGCCAGCGTGGCTGTACGTACTGACATAGAAAGGTATCTTTCATCTATGATCAAGTAAAAACCAGCATATTACAGATCAAAATGTATAATGCCATTTTTGTTAAAAACAAAATCAACAACCCAAACCAAGTGGTTACCTCTATGAAGGGATAGGGATTGGGATTGGGCTGGAGGGTGAAGAGAAACTTTCTTTTTTTTTTCCTATTAGGTTTAACCATAAGAAATAAGTCATTTATGTAATAAGATCTAACTTGCAGAGAATGAAGTATTTGGGGGGAGTGGGGAGGGAGGGAGAATGAAAAAATATATATATATACACACACATACAGACACACACACATATATCTAATGTATACAACTGGAATCCCTGAAAAAGAAAACCAAAACAATGGAACAGAATGGTTCAAGATATAATTCAAAAAAACTTTCCTGAAATAAGACTTTTTAAAAAATGACCATTTTGGGGGACTTCCCTGGTGGTCCAGTGGGTACGACTTCACACTCCCAATGCAGGGGCCTGGGTTCGATCCCTGGTCAAGCAACTAGATCCCGCATGCATGCTGCAACTAAGAAGCCCATGTGAAGCAACTGAGAAGTCCGCATGCCGTGACTAAGACCAGGTGCAGCCAAAATAAGTAAATAAATAAATATTTAAAAAAATTTTTTAATGACCATTGTTGTAGGTCAAATTTGGTAGAAACTGACAATTTCATGTGGTTCAACCTAATATATACTGTTTGCTGTTTTAATTTCTTAACACTGAGAACTTGTTTGTGTACAGTTTATAAAAACAAAGAAACGTAAGTGGTAAAGCTGGCATATGAACTCAGGTCTACTAGCTTTGTTCTTTCTGAGACGCTCTGTCAATGAGGGGGAAAACGTGCCAGAAAAGCTGATATTTTTAAAGCAACAAGAACGATGATATTGAAAGAGGCTGAATCAAGGTTCTGAGATGCAATCCTCCCTCCCTTAGCAGGGGAAACTGAGACTTGCAACATGGCAATTGCCACCACCCAGTGGACAGTCCATGGACTTGCACCTGCACCTTGTCTTCTGGGTCCAGGGATCTTCAGACACACCCAGCCAGGGTCAGAGAGGTTGTCCCCAACCCCTGCCTTCCATCTCCCTCCCCCAAAGCCCACCTATCACTAAGCCCTGTGCATTTTAGCATCTAAATGACCCTTGAATTCATCATCTACTTCCCCCATCTTCGGCCACCTCCCTGCCCCCCCAGCCTCCACCTTTTACTTGGAGGACGTACCAGCTCCTCACTGTTCTCCCATCGCCCTTAGATTCTCGTGAGCAGCCTGAGAGCACTTCCTGAAACATAATCACGTCACTCCCTGTGCAGAAAAGGACTGGGGCTGCTGCCCTTAGAAAGGCCTGCTTGGCCCTTGGCTGACATCTGGGAACTTGGATTTGGGGAGGGTTCCCACCTGGTAAGGACAGCTCACTGTGACCGGACTGTTTGTAAAGACAAGTGGTTTCTGTAGAACACCTGCTTTCCTCTGGGTAGTCTGGAATTTTTGGAGTTTGGAAGGTACCCATGTGACCAGCCCCCAAATAAAAACCTTGGGTGCTGAGTCTCTAACAAGCTTTCCTAGCATGTGTTGTCACAATTTGCTGTTGGAGGAATTAAGCAAGTCCCATGTGACTTCACTGGGAGAGGAATCTAGAAGCTTGTGTCTGGTTTCCCCTGGATTCCACTTCATGTATCTTTTCCCTTTGCTGATTCTTCTTTGTAAAAATCTTAGCCATGAGTGGAACTGTATGCTGAGTCCTATGAGCCTTCCTAGCGAATCACTGAACCTGGGGTGATCCTGGGGACCCTAATGCACTCCCTTATTTGAAACTCTTCTTTGGCTTCCCACTGATCTTAAAAATAAAGACCCAGGGAACTCCCTGGTGGTCTAGTGGTTAGGACTCCACGCTTTCACTGCCAAGGGCCTGGGCTCGATCCCTGGTCAGGGAACTAAGATCCCACAAGCAGTGTGGTGCGGCTGGGAAAAAAAAAAAGACCCAAGTGCCTTCCAGAGACCTATAGCCATTCTGCACGCTGTGGGCCTCTGCCTGCCTATCTGACCTCACCTGTCACCAGTCTCTCTGCTCTGGCCACATGGTCTCCATTCAGCCCTTTGTACTCAATAGGTTCCTTCGACCACAAGGCCTTTGCACACGTGATTTCCTCTGCCTAGAACGCCCACTCCTCTTCCACCTTGTCATTTTTCTTTTCCTCCTTCAGGAGGTCTCCCTCAAGCAGCCCAGCTCCAGGAAGCTGACCGTGTACCTCCCCTGTTGCATTCATGCATGGCCCACATGCCTCCCCAATGGAGATGGATCCACCTGTTTGTGTAACAGAGTGTTTCCTCCCCCACTCCCCATTAGGGGACTGGGTAGGTGGGTTTTTGCTCATGCCATATCCTCCGTATTCTTCATGCCTGGAAGACCACAGGTTCCCTCCCACTAAACATACCTGGCGGGTGGAATGAATCCCTCGAGCAAATATCTCCTCTTGGGGGACTCATGTACCCCAGAGGCTCACGTACTCTACCGCCACCTCCCCCTACCCTGTCCCCAGGGATTTATGTTCTGAGGAATGCCTATTTTTAAAATCAGGGAAGTCTTTAAATAAGCATAGCAGCTTTTCCTTCTCTAGGGTGGGGAGGAAGTTTGAGGTTTCATGAAAATAACCACCGTGACGGCTGACTAGTTTGGGCAGGGGGTGGTGCTGCTGGTAGACTGAGAAGCCTGACTGGTGGCCCAGGTGCCCCAGAGACGTATTCTCCAACTTTTCTCTCCATTTCCTGTAGGGTCAGAATCCCTCCTGATTTGATGGAAGAGTCTGTTGACCTGGCAAGTTGATCAGGAGGCTGGGTGGAGACGATGTGGGAAATAACATTTAAGGTAGTGGAAAGTGTAGTGATTGTAACTATCCCCAGAGCGCCTGCCATTTTCTGAGCTCTGTGCAAAAGCCCTTTGTAACATACAGCAACAACTCGACAAGGTGGGGACCGAATCCTCTTCATTTACAGGTGAGGAAACTGAGAACAGAGAGGCCAAGCAACTTGCCCCAGCTCACACAGCCCGTGAGAAGCAGAGCTCAGACTCCGCTGACCCAGGCTGCCTGGCCCAGAGCCCTCTCCCTCCTGCACGACCTCTCTGAATGCTGCCCTGGACCCAGCTCAGAGCTGGTGAAGGTCAATGCTGGGCGGGGAGTTCAGCCCAGTGTTACTCAATAAGAAGCACATTTTATATCCTGCCACTTAGTACACATTGACATATATATGTTCTATAACTAAAGTTAACATGTGAGAGACTTCTGTTTTCCACTTTATTCTATTTCTTAAAAGGCTGATGGCAGCCCATTAATGGATTTCAGGAATCGCTAATGGGTTGAGTTTGAAAAACACGGGTATGGTGGGATGTACTCTGTCTATTTCCCTGGGGGAGGGAGAGGATGATTGTCAGAGGGGTGGCAGTCTTGCCCAAAGTCTGCGAATCAGCCATGGTAACTGGGAAGCATAAGTCAGGCTGCTATTTGTGTTAACAGAAGCATAGAAAGAAAAAAATATTTACCCAGCTAGAAATTAGGACCTATCACCAGTACAACTGAGTCATCTGGGCCACCCCACCCCCCAACATCTTAGTGATGCTTCAGCCATGGGAAAGATGGGATAAACAAGAATTCAGGGCTCCCCTCTTTCCTGCCCCACTGTGGCTCGGTCCTTGGAAGGAGGCCAGTGCAGCTGCAGTTTAACCAATGGCTCTCAGCTCTGGCTGCACATTGGAACCACCTGGATGCTTTTAAAAAAAAAACCCAGTGCCTGGGTCACAGGCCCCAAGATTGTGATTCAGTTGGTCTGGGGGTAGCCTGGGTGTTGGGATCTCCAATGTACAGCCAAGGTCAAGAACCAGCATCGTAAATGAACCCGGTGCCTCCAAACACCTTGTGAGAAGTGTGCCAAAGGGTCACAAGGATTTCTAAGCACACCTGGCAACCAGGTTCTCCAGATGTGGCTGGTGACATGCAATCATCTGAGCTGAGGACTAGGTCAGCTGATGGGCTGAAAACCTACTTTATCCTCATGATGGCGTCAGTAGCTCCTGTGTTTCAAGCGTCTGTTATAGCCCGGCACCCTGCTAAGTGCCTTCCAGTCACTATCTTGTTTAATCCTCACTGTTCTCATTTTACAAAAGAGGAAAATGGAGGCTCAGAGAGGTGGGAAGGGGCAGGGAGGGCCCTGCTGGGCGCCCCTCTGGGCAGCCCCCCTGCTGGGGGCCCCTCTGGGCAGAGCTGGCTACAGCAAATTAGGTCTGAGCCATGGCTAAAAACCCCACCAGTTTCTTCTACGACAGAGCTGTTTTCCTCCCCAAAATTAGAGGAGCTGGACAATTAAAAAATCTCCTAAAAGCAATCCTATTAAAACAGTTTTGTAAAAACATAATTAACTTCACAAGGTAAATTATTAAAAGGAACTTGTTCTTTGAATCAGTAAGAGGCTTATTTGCTACACGTGGCCCTGGTCCAATTTCCCCAGCTCCCCAGCAATGCCGCTGGGGCCACCCCTTCTTTTGGCCTCTGTTCGATGACAGACAGGCTCCCGCCCCCAGGAGTCCCCCGAGGTGTCATCCCTTGGCTCTGCATTCCAACCCTCTGCTTGCCCTGATGTTTCTGTGTCCTCACCCCCACCCTTGCGACTTGTCCGTGCAGCCAGACCCCCTGACGTACCCGGAATCCCCAGCTTTACCTGCTGTCATTCACCCCAATGAGCAGACCTTTACTCCAGATCTATTTCTTTCAGTATTATTATTGTGAAAACATGAGCAAAAAGAAATAATAAGCCCAACACACCAAATTTATCATCTACTTATCTACCCATCTCACTCTAATCTATGTCTTTTACAATTATAATCGAAGACTGCAGACAACTTTGTATCTTATTTTCTCCCCACTACCTATATGCTCATTATTGCATTTTCTGTTCATTTTTAGCACCTCTATCACCAATTCTAAGGCCACATTTTCTCACATATTAACATTTCTGAAGTCTGTCTTACAATTGACCAGTGTCAGCGTTGTGTCACGAGATCACAGTAAATGGTGGCACTTTTTCTTCTTCGTAGCACATAAAATAATGGTGCCTCTACAATCAATGGCATCTTACATGCTAAGAAACACATAAATTTGTGTTTCTAAATTGTGCTGTAAATTATACTTTTTCCTTTTTATGGGTTGTTTCCTTTCCCGCAAGTAAGATGACCAGGTTTGATTATGACTGTTTTCATGACTCTTGATACACCTGTCAAGTTTTTTTTTCCAGCAGTCGTGTGGGTTGATCCAGCCCCTCGTGAGATGTAGGAGTGAGCCGGTTACACCACAGCGTAACCACCATCGCGCGTTTCCGCTTGTCTTTTTGGTTTGCCTAGTAGGGAGCTTTAAATGAAGGAAACTGTTCCATCTGCCTTTCTGTGAGTCTTAATGATAACTGGAACTCACGGAGCTCCTGCTAGTGGGTGGCAGGCACTAAGCTTCCCGTATCTTATCAGGAATTGACACAACTCTACAGAGGGTGATTGTCGTCCCTCTGCTGGAAATACCCCCATATTTCATCAATGCAAAGTTGAACATTTTCCCACATTTCCACATTTCTGAAATCAGAATTGGTGGCATGTTGTAAGTGCCATTGGTCACTTCCTCCTCCCACACTGTAAACAGCTTGAAATCAGAAATACTCTTACAGTTAAAGGGGCCATCAATTTGATGAAATGCAAGATCACCACCATCACCATCACCACCACCATCATCATCCCATGGTCCTCTGACCCTCACACTTGCTTCTCCAACTCTGCCCCATCACCCTGCTGCTACCCTGAGCTGCTGGCACTGCCCTGACAGCTCTACCTGGCCAGGCCCCCAGAAGCTCCAAGTGAACAGCTGAAATGGAAGCCAACACTTCCTCTTCACCTTGCCCCACCCTTCACAACTAACGTCTCCCCAGATCCAACAAGCCTGCACCCCAGACATCAAGGACAGAATTTATTCGTCCTACTCAGGATGGCCACACAGCACAGGGAGCAGAGCATTCGCTTTGGAGTCAGGCTAGGTTGAAATCTCATCTCTGCCACTTCCTACCTGTGTGATCTTGAGCAAGTCGCTTTACTTCTCTGTGCCCAAGTGTCTCTATCTGTAAAATAAGCAGTTGGGAGAAGGCCTTATGGGCTCAGTATTGGCCTAGCATTCTGAGACCACTGTCTCCTCAACTCCTCCCTGTGAGCCTTCAGGAACAGGGGTGGTTAAGTAACTTTTCCCCATTTTCCATAGAAGGAAACTGAGGCTCGGGGAGGTGAAGGGCGTGACCAAATGATACAGGGCTATTAAAATGCAGAGCTGGGTTTTGAATGGTCTGTTTCCGATTATCAGGCTATCTTGAGGTTCCTTCTCTAGGTTTCACCTCGGTGACTTTTAACACTTTGGTATGGCGGAAGCATCCTGAACACGTGTTTTTCCTCTATCTTGTTAGAAACACCAAACAGAATTATCTTCTCAAGGCTGGGAGGTCCTTTAACGCTGCTAGTCTTCCAGAATTAATTTACCTTTTCATCCCAGGTGGCCATTTTCCTGTCGTCTCCAGATCTGGAAAATAAGAAAACATTTGTCCAGATCTATCATCCTACTATCATTCGCCGTAGTATGTGTTTTCCAACACTTTCTTACAAATTATTTTTAACTTGCTTAGGTTAACAGTGTCTGAAAATAGGAAATAATAAAGCTCAAAGCATGTGAAGAAGGATGTACATCCTGAGTATGTACCCAAAAGAATTGAAAACAGGCACTCAAACAAATACATGTACACGAATATTCATAGCCAAAGATGGAAACAATCCATGTCCATTACATATGAATGGATAAATAAAAGATGTTATAGTCATACAATGGAATGTTATCCAGCCATAAAAAGAAATGAAGTACTTTTGCAATATATACAAATATCGAATCACTATGTTGTACACCTGAAACTACTGTAGGTCAATTATACCTCAATAAAAAATAAAAGATATGAAGTGCTGACACATGCTACAACATGAATGAACCTCTAAAACATTACGCTAAGTGAAAGAAGCCAGACACAAAATGTCACATAGTACTTGGGTCCATCGATGTGTGATATCCAGAATATGCAAATCTGTACAGACAGAAAGCAGACTGGTGGTGGCCAGGAACTACGGGGAGAGGGGAATGAAGAGTGACTGCCTAATAGGGACAGAGTTTCCTTTTGAGGTGACGAAAGTGTTCTGGAACTAGATAGAGGTGGTAGTTGCACCACATCGGGAATGTATTATATGACAATGAATTGCTCACTTTAAAAGTTAATTTAAAAAAATTTAATTTTATGTTATGTGAATTTCACTCCAATTAAGAACCAGACAGACATATGTTAGTGTTGAGATTGCTCTGGAAAGCAGCAAAGAATCTAAATGTCCACCAACAAGGGAGGGTCTGGTTGAGTCAGTTACAGTACATCTGGGAGTGGGAGACTCCAGTGCTGTTACATTTCCATATGTGGATGAGGAAAGATGTAATATAACAGGTGCCCCCCATCACATTATAGCATAGTGTGTACAGTATGATTCCATCTATGTAAGAAAATGATATATGTATTTTTTAAAAAGTCTGTAAGGATACGGCCAGACTCTTTACAGTGGTTATTGCTGGAGAAAATGGGAGTGATTTGAGGGTGGGGTGGGTATTTTCTTTCTCTTGGTTTCTGGAAGGTCTGAACTTTTACAATGATTATGTGTTACTTCTTAAAACTTATTTTTAACATAGGTGACATGTGTAGTAAAAAATTTAAATACAAAAAGATACTAAGACACATAAGTCTTCTTTCCACTCCTGTTCTTCCCAGAAGGCCTCTCCTACCAGTTTCCCACATAGCCCTTGGAGGTATTCTATGTCTTTCCAAGCACAGCCATACTTATTCTTTTTTTGCCCCTTAAACAAATGTGACCTCTCACGCTGCTCTGAACCTTATTTCCCTTTAGGGTGTGGGAGGCTGAAAGATAGCCCCATCAGTCCTAATCCCCAGAACCTGTGAATAGGTCAATTTACACGGCAAAAGGGACTTCGCAGGTGTGATGAAATTAAGGACTCCAAGATGGGGGGATTATCCAGGTGGGCCCAGTGTAATCAGAAGCATCTTTACAAGTACAGCAAGAGAATCAGAAGAATAGGAGATGTGACTACAGAAGCAGGGATTGGAGTCAGAGTGAGATTTGAAGATGTTACGCTGTCTTGAAGATGGAGGGATGGGGTCATGATGCAAAATATAAGGGAAGCCTCTAGAAGCTGGTAAAGGCAAGGAAACAGAGTCTCCCCTAGAGACTCCAGAAGCAATATAGCCTTGCCAACACCTTGATCTTGGCGTACCAAGACTGATTTTGGGCGTGTGACCCCTAGAACTGTAAGATAATAAATTTATGTTGTTTTAAGCCATCAGATGTGTGGTCATTTGTTACAGCGGCCATAGGAGACTAACACAGTGTCCCAGAGATCGTTCTACGCCATGTGCTCTAGAGCAAGTGCACTCTTTGGATGACCACACAGGATTCCCCTGAGGAGGGGGGGGTGTAGTTCCCATTAGTGACCAACATTAGCTTCCCAAAGTTCCAATGAATAACCTTATATATCATGTGTTATTTTTGTAATTTAAAAAATACTACCATTTTGAAAAAAAATCACGAAGACCTAAAGAAAAAAAGAGTCCTTTTTCTCCCCACAGTACCGTGCTTAGGGCACAAGGGACTCAGTTTCTTTCTGGTTGACTGGCAGAGCAGCTTCTGCAACCAGCAGAGTTCACCTGGGTGTGTTCCTGTTCCAGCCCCTGGGGGCCCTCACCCTGCTCTCATGAGGTGGGCTCAAGTGGAACCACCACCAAAAGTGAAGGTGAAGGGAAAAATTAAGGTGCCCTGGAGATTTCCTTCCTCCACAGGACAGGAAACGGAACTAGTGCGTGCATAGAAAAACACCCAGATTCACTAATTCAAGCAACGGAAAATTTAAACCTGCCATAACCTCCCCATTAAACTAGACAAAACAAAAATGAAAAAGCCCAATGCTGGGCTTCCCTGGTGGTGCAGTGGTTGAGAATCTGCCTGCCAATGCAGGGGACATGGGTTCGAGCCCTGGTCTGGGAAGATCCCACATGCCGCGGAGCAGCTAGCCCCGTGAGCCACAATTACTGAGCCTGCGCGTCTGGAGCCTGTGCTCCGCAACAAGAGAGGCCGTGATAGTGAGGCCCGCGCACCGCAATGAGGAGTGGCCCCCACTTGCCGCAACTAGAGAAAGCCCTCGCACAGAAACGAAGACCCAACACAGCCATAAATAAATAAATAAATAAACAAAAACAAAAACAAAAAAAAAACCCAATGCTTGCGGGGCTGTAGGAAAACTTGCACACATTGCTGGGGATAATTTTTCTAAACAGTCACCTGGTAATAAGTGGTATATGCCATCAGGATGACCATACCCTTGACTTGAACACATCAGTTTGGAAACTGTTAACTCAAAAATCATTTGAAAGCAAAAAAAAAAAAAAAAAAAGTGCAATTTGTACCACGGTGTTTAAAGCAAAGTTGGACATTAGGGTTAGAACCTGGAAACAGCCTATAAGCCCCACTGTAGGGAAAAGCTGAGGAAGGCAGTGGGAGGAATGACAATTCTGAGGTCTATGCAGAAATGTAGAAAGAAGGCTATTAAGTAATGAGAAGTAGAACTCTGATGGTTGTACACACTGCCTGCAATTGTACAAAGTTATCGGAACTTTTACTCTGTGCAAGGGCATGGCACTGGGTTCTGGGGAATCCAACGTGTAGAGACAAGAAAAAGGTCTGGGCCCTGGTAGGCTGACATTTTAGCCAGGAAACACATAAGCAAGGTAACATCACCCAGGGCTAAGCTCTAGAAAGAAAAACAGTAATGCAATAAAGGGCAGGCAAGAGTGGCTCCTGTGGCTTGGGGTGGTGAGATAAGGCTTCTGAGTAGGTGACTTTTATGGTCGTCTCTGAATTGCAAGGAGGTGCATCACAAGAAGATGGCAAGAAAGAGAATCCCTGGGAGGAGGAAGGGCATGTGCACAGACCCCGAGAGAGCAGAGAATTTAGTATGTCCAAGAAAGAAGGAGGAGGCCAGTATGGCTGCAGTGAGCAGGCAGTGGAGTGAGGATGGGGGCATGAGAAGAGCCAGGAATCAATCAGGGCCTGACTGTGCAGAGAGTTCAGTAGACAGTGCTGAGGATCTGGGGGTCGCGGTGGGGATGCAGAGGAGTGACCAGATGCAGAATATACTGAGGAGTAGCACTTGCTGCTGTCCTAGATGTTGGGGACAAAGAGAGGAGCAGGTTTTGGAGCAAGAATATGTTAGGCTTCCTCCTTCTTGCAAAACTGGTGGTGGGGGAGGGCTTGGGGGTTACAGGGCAGTCCTGGAACTGTGCAAGCCTCACCCCAAAGATTTTCAAAACCCGCCTCTACCAGCCTTTCCCTCGGAGTCAGAGAGGGAGGAGTTGCAGGCCCCAGCCTTGGCCTTACTCAAGAAGCTTCCAGCTGCTGGCGGGGCTGTAGGAAATACTGCCGATCTCAGATAGCTCTGACTTGAGGGTGAAGGACAGAGAAGTGCTTTCAGATGGGTGGGGATGATGGAGGGGGCACAGCTTGAGTCACACACTAGGCTAGGCCTTCACACCAACCATCTCATTTAATCTTCTCGGCAATCCTCTGAGGCACTAAGCATGCTTAACCCCGAGGTTATGGATAAGCAAAGGAAACAGACAAGGAAATTGAGGCACGGAGAACTGAAGTCCCATGGCTAAGCCTGCAAGAGCCCCCCTGTGCCCAGCGGGAGTGCTGGTACAGGCCCCGGAGTTCCTGGACGGGGGCTGCACCGCCCTCTCCTCTCTGTCCTGGAGTTTAACCTGGCCCCAAGCCACTGTTCTTGCTCCTTGGCACCCCCTACCCAGGCGAAGGATTTGTTGCCGTGGAGGTTCCTCCTGCAGGGATGAGCAGGCTGGCTCATCTCGGCCTCCTCCCCTATTCCCAGCACTGGCTTCTCCCTGCCGTCTCCCTAGGGGTGCAGGACAGGGCGGGGCAGGCATGATGAGTAAGAGGACTTAGGGGTTCGCACCGACCTGGGTGAGCTCTGGCTCTGCCTCTTTTGGCTGTGTGACCCCCGGCGAGTGGCTTGGCCTCTTTGAGTCTTGGTGTCTTCACCTGGAAGAGGGAGACGAGGATGGTACCTACCTCACCTGTTGCTGCTGCTGCTGCTACGAGGCAAGTGATGAAGTGAAGGCACCTGGCCCACGTAAGCACTCCATACAAAAGGGTAGTTCTTCAACACTTCCGTTTTCAAGGGGAGATGTGCGTGCTGTCTCCTGTCCTCCTCTCCACTGGATTCTAGAATCCGTGGGCCAGGCAGGGATCCCTGAGTTATCACTGCCTGCCCGCGTTCCCCCAAGATGGGAAACGCTAGAACCCAGGGCAAACCGGGGCCTCCTGGGATCCCGCGGGGGTCCCTGGCAGGCTCGGGCTGGGAGAGCTCGGAGAAGGGCAGCGCGCCCCGGGCCGGCCCTGGAGCACTTACCCTGCGCCCGGCCCGCCGGCGGCCACCGCAGCAACTGCGAGCTCGGCGCCTGCCCAGCCGTCCCGCCCTCTCCCGCCGCCCGCCCCTTCCTCCCGCCCCCTCCCGCCCCCTCCCGCCGCCCGCCCTCTAACTCAGTCAGCTGCTGGTCTCGGGCTCTGGCCCGCGTCTGTCCCGTTGCCGTCGTTCTTGTCTGTCTGTCGGTCTCCCTGTTGCTCTCTGGCTTCCCCCCACCCGGCCCCCTCCCGCTCCGCAGGCCCGAGCCTGACCTGGGCCTCCTGCAATCCCGCAGACGGACAAAGGTCCCGCCCGTGGGAGCCAATCACGAATCCTGAGAATCCTGGCCCAGGCGACCCTAAGGGAAGGGGTGGGAGGAGGGAACCACTTCCTTCCTCCAACGGGATGTATTGGCAGCGGGTCCACCCGCCTCCCCACCACACACACTCAGGGAAGCAGGGCTGGCTCCTGCTCGCTCCCCCTACCCCCTGCCAACTCCTGGTTACTTAAGGGGGGCCCTGACTGTCCCCTGCACAGTATCTGCAGGCAGGGGGTGGAGGGTGGGCAGAATGCCCTAAGCGGGTGGCCAACCTCGAAGCTGTCAGGACGCCCCTGGGGGGGGGCGGGGGAGGTGAGGCTGGAGGTGAAGAGGAGGTGCCCTGCAGCTGGGCTGGTATTGGCACGAGGGAGGAGCCTTCCAGCCTCGAGGCAGAGCACACCCTTGCTCAGGCCGACTAGTGCTCCCCTTCCCCAGCTTTACCGTCCCTCCCTGCAGGCCCTCCCTCACCCAGGCTTCCCCAGCGCTCTGTCCATACCTTATTTCTGGCACTGTTCGCACTGGTCTCAGTTCTTCCGTTAGCTTCCATCTTCTCCAAAAGACACTTGTCCCAAACTTCCAAGGGCAGAAGCCATCTATCTTCTACACACCTCCCTGCTTCTTCTGGTTAGGCTGGCGGGCGGGGGCGGGGCGGAGGGGGAGCTGTACTAGTTTTCTGTGGCTGCTGTACCAAGTTACCACAAACCTAGTCGCCTAACACAGCACAAAAATAACACTTAAGACAACAAAGCACTGGAGGTCAGAAGTCCAGGCGGATCTCAAAGGGCTAAAATCAAGGTGTTGGCTTGGCTGTGTGCCTTCTGGAGACTCGGGGGGGGGGAATCCATTCCTTGCCTTTTCCAGCTTCGAGAGGTTGTTTGCATCCCTTGGCTCCTGGCTAACCATTCTGACCTCTGCTTTCATCGTTAGTCTCCTTCTCTAGATCTGACCCTTTTCCCTCCCTCTTTTATATGATTTTTTTAAATTTTTATTTATTATTTATATTTGGTTGCATTGGGTCTTTGTTGCTGTGCACGGGCTTTCTCTAGTTGCCGTGAGCGGGGGTCACTCTTCATTGCAGTGGCTTCTCTTGTTGTGGAGCACGGGCTGTAGGTGCGTGGGCTTCCGTAGTTGTGGCACACGGGCTCAGCAGCTGTAGCTCGCGGACTCTAGAGCACAGGCTCAGTAGTTGTGGAGCACGGGCTTAGTTGCTCCGCGGCATGTGGGAACTTCCTGGACCAGGGCTCGAACCCATGTCCCCAGCATTGACAGGTGGATTCTTAACCACTGCACCACAAGGGAAGCCCCTCCCTCCCTCTTTTAAAAGGACCCTTGTGATTATATTGGGCCCACCTGAACAATCCAGGATAATCTCTCCATCTCAAGATCCTTGACCTAATCACATGTACAATGTCCTTTTGCCATGTACGGTAGCATATTCCTAGGTTCTGAGGAGTCGGACTTGAGTATCTCCGGGGGCCCAGCATTCTGCCTGTCCCAGAGACACTGTCTCCACTGGCTTCTGTTGAGCCTGCTCCTCCCAGTCCTGCCTGCTGCCTCCTGCTGGGTAGGGGGCTTTCTTAAAACGTGTCTGATCTAACTCCCCAGTCACGTTTTGTTATTACAACAGTCCCATTCTGGTCCCTAAGGAGTAGTAGTCTGGTCCATTCTAAACTTCCACTTTATATTTTATTAGAAACTCCCTTCCCGCCCCCAGGGCCAGCTAGACAGAGTAGAGGAATGTGGACTGTTCTTCCCAGCCCTCCCCTGCGTTCACTCCCTGAGGGCTGGGGAAGGGAAGAGAGTGAGGGAACAGGTTCAGGTATTCCTTCACCTAACTCCCACCTCAAAGCTGCAATCCTCTTTCTGTTGGTTTTAACAACTAGTCCTGCCTGTAGTTTTAAGCTTAGTACAGACAGCCGGTGATCTCAACAGGCCCTACCAAGGAAAGGCTCAAACACTGCCCCCGGCCTGACCTTCTGGCTGACCCCTGCTGGAGGCACCAATCATTATTCTTCCCATGCGCTTCATCGTTGACCTACACTGCAGTGTTCCCGGGAAAGCCTGCAGCTGCCAACCTTACCTATGCCCTGGAGGCTGGGGCCACCAGCAGGGACCTATTTCCATACTTTTGTGTGTGTGTGTGTGTGTGTGTGTGTGTGTGGTATGCAGCCTCTCACTGTTGTGGCCTCTCCTGCTGTGGAGCACAGGCTCCGGACGCGCAGGCTCAGCGGCCATGGCTCACGGGCCCAGCCGCTCCGCGGCATGTGGGATCTTCCCAGACCAGGGCACGAACCCGTGTCCCCTGCATCGGCAGGCGGACTCTCAACCACTGCGCCACCAGGGAAGCCCTATTTCCATACTTTTTTAGGAATCAGGATCCTGAGGGAGCTGGTCAGGAAGTCTGGAGAATTTGGTAATGTTCTCAGTACTGCTATCTTCACTGGAATCCCCTGTACTACTTAGTCTTCTCAGTGGACAGGAAAACATCTCAGTTGTGTTAACATCTTTAGCAGAGAGTCTGGCACAGCAGGTGCTTTACATTCCATTATGTAATTACGCAACAGCATAAATTAACAAATGAGTACTGAGCATAATACAGTAAGGGTGCCCACCATCACTGCTTCTCTTCAGCACTGTACTGAAGATCCCAGCTAATGCAATAGGACAAGCAACATGAGGTACAAAGATTGAAAAGAGAAAAGCTAATATTTGCAATCAATGTGATTGTCTACCTAGAAAATCCAAGGGACTCAACAGACTGGCACTGGATACCAACTGTGTGGCAGGCCTTTTCTAGATACTTAATATGAGAGGAAGGAGCACCTCTGTTCTCAGAGAGCTCCTACTTTAGTAGTTGAGGAGGTGAGGCGAACAGTCCTTACGGCAGAGTCACCTGCGGTCCACAGAAAGAATCCAAGAGGTCCATAAACTTGGATGGGAAAAAAATTACATCTTAATTTGCATTAACCTCTAACAAATTTAGTACTTCCTTCAGTTATGAATGTAGGTAACAAACCACAGTTGTATTAGCAGCACCCATGATTTTGTAGTCAGTCAAAATCACAGATGTTTCCACGTTACCATATAGTATTTATAGATATCTCAAAATATAACTCACACTCACTACTTCAAAATTACAGTAGTTATTAAACTAGTTCTTAGTTCTTATAGTTTAATGTGTTAACAAAGAATTTCATATATTACTTTATCACAATTAGAAAAATAACTGCATTTCAAGATAACTGGGGTCCTTTGTAAAATGATGCTTTTTCTTTTATGCATTTGAAAACATTACCCTGAGAGGAGGACCCATGTTACAAAAGAGATTAGAAACTCCCACTTTTTTTTTTTTTTTTTTTGGCAGTACGCGGGCCTCTCACTGTTGTGGCCTCTCTCGTTGCGGAGCACAGGCTCCAGACGCACAGGCTCAGCGGCCATGGCTCACGGGCCTAGCGGCTTTGCGGCATGTGGGATCTTCCCAGACCGGGGCACGAACCCATGTCGCCTGCATCGGCAGGCAGACTCTCAACCACTGCGCCACCAGGGAAGCCCGAAACTCCTACTTTAAATGAAGGCCTTGTTTTCTGTTTGGGGCGATGCTGACACAGTTCTCTTTCACAAGGGAGTCCCTGCCGCACCCCCCCATCCTTCACATTTCTTATCAAGCAGTAAGCCCAGCTTGCTCAAGTATGTGTCAATCATTGTCCCAGGAGCTTTCTGGGTGTCCTGCCTTTTGATGTTCATGGAGCATTTCGGGAAGCTCTAAGCTTTGGGTCTAGGCTGCTTGCGCCCCTGAAGAGCCAAGACAGTGACAGTTCTAGTTTTACCCAGTAGGAAGAGAAAGGGCTATCTCTGCTGGTTTGGGTTCCTTCAAGACAGTGTTTCAGCTGTTGCAGTTGACCACTTCCCTTCCTTGGGGAAAAGCCAGGCTCCAGGAGGATGTACAAAAATGGAAAGGAGAGAGAAGCCGATGCGATCTCAGCCAGGGCCGGGGGCAAGGGCTGTGTGGATTTCCCAGAGTTACATCTACTGCCTGGGTCAAGAGATCCCTTTTCCAGCAGGTATGATTCATCTATATCAGTGACAGCCACACAAGGATACCTATGTATGATAGGTGTGGGTACCTACATAAGATAATGTAGCTACATTAAAAGGTCATGACTATCTCTGACCCCTATGTAACATTTTAACCATTAGAAAGTGTACAATCAGTGGCATTTAGTATATTTATAATGTTGTGCAAGCTTCACCACTATTCAATTTAAGAACTTCTCCATCATCTCAAAAAGAAACCCTGTACCCATTAAGCAGTTACTCCAATTCCTGCCTACCTCCAGCCCTAAAGTACCCACTGATCTGCTTTCTGTCTCTATGGATTTGCCTATTTCAGACATTTCATATAAATGGAATCATGTAATATGTGGTCTTTTGTGTCTGGCTTATTTCACTCAGCATGTTTTTGAGGTTCATCCATGTTGTAGCATGTGTCACTACTTCCTTCCTTTTTATGGCTGACTATTCCACTGTATGGACAGACCACACTTTGTTTACCCTTTCATCCACTGACATAGTTTGATTTTACAAAGGTAACTCTGCTTGCTGGGTGGGGACTGGATTATAGAGCAGGCAAAAAAAGGAAGTAGAGGTAAGAGATAATGATGGCTTGAACTAGAATGTTGAGAAGAGGGAAGGAAAAAGGGCATGGGTTCGGGATCCATTTGGGATATATTGAACAGATGAGAAACTGAGGGATTGGACATGGAGGGTGAGGAAGAGGCTGGAGCCCCTGAGTGCACAGTGGTGCCATCACTGAGATGGAGAAGGCTGGCAGGGGAACAGGTAGAGGGACGTCCTAGTTGGTTTTGATAATGTTTGGTTTGAATTGTTAAAGTGGCAGTGTCATGAGGGCAGTAGGATTTGAGTCAGAGATTTAGGGTGTGATTTTGTGATAGAAAAACTATATATTCCGATTTTTGTCTCTGGGCTCCTGGCCGGAGCTCCTAAAACTCTTGTAATTTCCTAAGTGATGAGAGTAATAGGAGCATCTTTTCTTTCTTTAAAAAAAATTTTTTTTTCTTCTTGGCCACACTGCGTGGCACATGGAACTTCCCCGAACAGGGATCCAACCCGTGCCCCCTGCAGTGGAAGCGCGGAGTCAACCACTGGATCACCAGGGAAGTCCCAGGAGCATCTTTTACTTGGTTTTGTCCCCAGCTCATGAGATGCTCTAGTGATTAAGGTTAAAGGAGCACCTCTTGGGCTTCCCTGGTGGCACAGTGGTTGGGAGTCCGCCTGCCGATGCAGGGGACACGGATTCGTGCCCCAGTCCGGGAAGATCCCATATGCCGCGGAACGGCTGGGCCCGTGAGCCATGGCCGTTGAGCCTGCGCGTCCGGAGACTGTGCTCCGCAGCAGGAGAGGCCACAACGATGAGAGGCCTGCGTACCGCAAAAAAAAAAAAAAAAAAAAAAAAAAGGAGCATCTCTTGCTATTCAAAATGAGCCCCTTTGAACCACACCTGAGTTTATATTAATGAAGTGACTTTGGAAAGCCCCCATCCCCCAAGGATGGGGGGCTGGTTGCCAGGGGAACCAACTAAGGGGTTAGACAGTTGGAACTTTTAGTCCCCCACCTCTCCTGGGGAGGGGAGAGGGGCTGGAGGCTGAGTTAATCACTGGCAAGGAAGGATGGCATCACCCAGATTGGTCTAGATACTGGCAAGGAGACCAATGATTTAGTCAATTACACCCTACCTAATGAAGCCTCAATTAAAAATCCTAACTGAAGAGGTTCGAAGAGCTCCAAGGTTGGTGAACCTGTGGAGGTGCTGGGAGGGTGGTGTGCCTGGAGAGGGCATGGAAGCTGTGTGTTCCATCATCCAATACCTTGCCCTATGCATCTCTGCCACCTGGCTGTTCCTGAGTTGTATCCATTTATGGTAAACCCTAATTTGGAGTAAACCATTTTCTAGAGTCCTATGAGCCATTCTAGCAAATTATTGATTGAGGAGGGGATCAGAGGAACCTCTGATTTATAGGTGCTCAATAAGAAGCACAGGAGACAACCTGGACTTGCAACTGTCGCCTGAAGGGTGGAGGGCGAGAGAGGGGAAGGCATATGGGGCTGGGCCCTTAACCTGTGGGGTCTGTGCTAACTCCAGGCAGTTACTGTCAGAATTGCTTGGTGTGCAAACCCCACACATTTGTTGAAATGAAAGTACTGAGCAGAGAGAAAAACATGGGAGTTTTCCTTTTAGGGGGTCATGGGCACACAGCTGGTGTTGAAAACCATGGACCAGGCTGAGATTTCCCCCTCCCGAGTGTAGACAAAGTGGCCCAGGACTGAGCTAGAGATGGATCAGGTGAGGAAGAGGCTGCAAGGGAGACAGAGTAACCGGGAGGTGGAAGGAAAAACCCAGAGCATGCAGGGTCCTGGGGACCAAGAGGAGAGTGTGTGGAGGACCGAAGAGTGAATGGTGTCAGATGCAGAGAGGAGTGGGCTGAAGAGTGCAGAGAGGGAGGGAAGTGGAGGGAGGGCACAGAAACCACTCAAGGAAGAATGAGCGCCCATGAAACGGAGCAGAGAAACAGGGCAGAAGTGGGAGGGCTGGTAGGGCCCACGCCGGAGTCCCCCTGGCCTAGCACGGAACCTGGAATGTAGGAAGCTGCGTTTATTCAGCTCTTACTGTATGTCAGGCAAAGATGTGCTAAGCATCTTCACAGAGAAGACTGTGAGTTACAAGGCCACACAGCTGGTAAGAGGCAGAGGTGGAGCACGAACCGTGCCCCAAACACAGGATTCTCAGTGGACTTCTCCACCTGTGCCAGGAGCAGTGGGTGCCAGCGTTCAGGGGTCAGGTTCTCCAGTTCTCTGGAACCTTTCCTGTCGAAGTGGGTGAGACTCTTACACTGGGAAGAAGAGGACAGAAGGAACTATAAATACTTTCTGACTCTCACTGTGGTGAGCAGAACCTCAAATTAAAAGATTTAGCAGCATCGCTTTGTTCCACCTGCTGGTTACTCATGGAAACTACTCTCGCCCATGTGGTTCGGCCCTCCTGACCAGCTGGAGAAGGTCCAACCAGATGGATGGGTCCCATGTTAGTCTGCAGGTAGACTGACTCCCCAACTTCTCTCCACCCAGGAGATCAGTCTAGACCAATCTGGGTGATGCCATCCCTCCTTGCCAGTATCTGTTTCAGGAAAGGGCATATGACCCAATGCTCTGGCCAGTGAGACCTGAGGGGAAGCTTGCTCTTTCCAGGAGCATCGCAGGAGCCTGCTGCCTTTCTCCTTCCTCTGGTCCAGGTCTGGACCTAATGCCTGGAGTGCACTCCTGCTCCCTGCTTGAGGAGGGCAGTGCGAGGGGCAGAAAGCACCCAGGCCCCTGATGATGCTGCCGAGTCACCAATCTACTCAGCCCACAGCCACCTGCATAACTCTGCTTTTGAGAGATGACACATTTCACTATTGTTTGGGTGAGGATTTCTGTTACTTATTGCCAAGAACATCCAGCGCTTGTCCACACTTGGATACTTGTTGGGTTTGGGCTGCTGCTTAGCACCCATTCCTGTTCAGGGAACTGACTCACCTGTTGGGTACAGTCTGATGGAACTGTTCAAGGTGTCCCCCTCTTCTAGCTGAGACCCAAATGGAGCCAATGGGAAAGAGACAGACAGCTCACATCAGGGCAGGGTCTGCAGTGGAGAAGCTCTGGGGTTGTTGGTGCCTGTCTGTGCCAAGCCTGGGTCTCCAGCCTTCCCTTCCACCATGTGGGTGTCTCACTGCCTTCCAATAAACTCCCTGTTTGTTTCTGTCTGCCTGAGCTGGTTTCTCTCATTTGCATCCAAGGAACCCAGGCCAGGAGCTGAGGGAGGGAGAGAGAGATAGGGGAAGTTCCTGCTGTTAAGGTACAGCGTCCTCAGTGTGGGAGGTGGAGCTGTAAACATCCCACTGGAATGTGTGGCAGAACAACAAGGGCAGGGAGCATGGCAACTGGGAGAAAATAACAGCCACCTGCATGGAGTGCATGCCTACTGCATGTCAGGCACTGTGCGGGCACATCCAACACATCTCCTTGTTTAATCTCTGCAACAACCCCGTGAGGCAGGAACTCTGATGAGTTAGCATTAGGTCCTGCTGTCAGACAAAGTCCGAAGTATCAGTGGCTTAAACAAGTCAGAAGTTATTTCTTGTGCCAAAGGCTGGAGGTGCCTCCGTTCCACAAAGCACCTTCCAGCTCACTGCTCCACCTTCCTAGGGCCTTCATCGTCATGGTCAAAGATGGCAGCACCTGCGCTTCAGGCAGGAGGATGGAGGATAAACAAGAAAAGGACACTAGATGGGTGTACGCCAGCCACCTCTTCAGAGCGGCTTCACAGCACTGCTCCCACCCCATGGGGAGCCCTTGGTCCCAGGACACCCAGCTGCAAGGGAACATGGGAACTGCAGTCTTTATTCAGGGCACCTTGTGCCCGGTAAAAAGTCTACGGTTGTTGAAGAAGTGGAGAGAGATCTTTGGGAAACGGCCAGTAATTCTACAGATGAGGAAAAACAAGGCTCAGACAGGTGAAGTCACTTGTCCAAGGTCACCCAGCCATGAAGTGGCAAGGCAGGACGTGAACTCACTGTCCACGGGAGCTGTGGTTATAGTCACACAGAGGAAAGCAGAGTCACAAGGCAGCTGCAGGGAGGAGGCCTCTCAGGGGAAGTGGTGTTTAAGCTGGGTCTTCTCGGTTGGGAAAAGGGGAAAGAAGGACATTGTTAAGAGCCGAGGTCTAGAGGAAAGAAAATCATTTCTCGGGGTAGCATCTTATAAAGTGCACCCTGGTCACAGCTAGACTATCTCCAGCAATGGGGAGCTCATTACCTGTGAGACAGCTCATTGTATTTGGGCGTATTTCTAGTCAGACTTCTCCCTTAGAAAGCGTGGTGGCTATCTTTAGTGTTTCCCTGCTCGGCATTGTCCCCCTCCTTCTGGTAATGTCAGCCATCCCCTAATTTCAATCCAGGTGGTTTGAGAGAAGCTGACCCAACCAGGCCAGTGGGGTTCCATAGAGGACTCTGGCTGGAACTCTTCACTGAGAAGTCCTCTGCTGGGACTGCTATTTGCAAGGATG
This sequence comes from Mesoplodon mirus, assembly GCF_964341445.2. Lineage (NCBI taxonomy): Eukaryota > Metazoa > Chordata > Mammalia > Artiodactyla > Ziphiidae > Mesoplodon > Mesoplodon mirus. The sequence goes on from NC_138989.1 coordinate 9,006,418, forward strand.
GGTAAGCCTGGACCTGTGGGGCATCATGTGGAGAAGGCCTGCCTGGGAGTTAGGCCAACACAGAGGACAGCAGAGGTGTCTGATGGAAAAATGGAGGCTGCATCCTGCTGATCTCACTTGAGGCCCTGCATCCAGCTGTGCTCAGAGCCCTGGTCCTGTCAGTTGTACAAGCCAACAAATTCCCTTTTTGCTACAGCCAGTCTGATTGGTATTCCTGTCACTGCCAACTAACAGAGGTAGAAATGTCAGCCCTCTTTTTATCACCACCTAGGAGGAGGTGGGGAGTATCTGTGTATTTTATGAAAGTAGTGGGGCTTACAGCAGAGTTTCTGCAAGAGTGGTCCATGAACCCCCAGTATCTGCATCACTCTGATACTGAACTTGATGAATGCACTTTCCTGGGCCCCAATTTCCAAATCAGAATCTCTGGAGGTGAGGCCCAGGACTCTGCATTTTGTCAAGCACTCCAGGAGGTTCTCGTGTCACCCAATCTGAGAAGCAATGGCTGAAACAGGTGACCTGGGATCCAACAAAGATCCTGCCACCAAGTTGGAGGTTACAACAAGTCTCTTTAGATTTCCAGTAACAGCCAAGCAGAGTCCTTCCCTTGACTCGTTGTTTCACGGGTGCCCAGCACAGTGCTGTGGAAATGCTTTACGTGTGCCCCCCCATGTAATCCTCACAACCACTGAAAATCTTTATTTTAAGGAAAGTAATGGAGGTTCAGAGAGGCTTATTGACTTGCCTAATGTCACTCTGTTGGTGAATTTAAAACCAGTTTCTGTCTGTCCCAAAATCCCCACTAGTAAGCACCTTGCCAATGCTACCTGCTCTATCTTTAGAATGAAAATAGAACTTTTTACATGCTGGGCACGTGGCCTTTTTACTCATGTTAGAAAAGGAGTTTTGATTCCTCCTCGCTCCACCCCCCCGCTGCCCCAACCTGATAACTCCCCCAAAGCCCATTTCCGCCCCCCTGGTGTCTGTCTTCTTTCTGTCCTCACTGTAACCATCCTGGGCCATGTCACCACCACCTGCTGCTTCCAGCAGTCTTTCTACTTTCACTCTTGTCTACCTCAGACCTGCGCTCCCCACCCAGTACTGAGAGGGACTTTCACAAAATCATATCTCTTAAAAAAAATATCACAGACATTCAAAAATTATACAGAATACTATAAAAACAGCCATGTCCTCACCACCAGGTTAAGGAATAAAGTATTTTTCTTGAGTCACAAAGCTCAGAAACCTTCACTGGTTTTCCCTTGCTCTTGAGATTAAAATCCTGTGGCCAAGGAGGCCTTCCCTGCCTGGCCTGGGCCCTGCTCCACTGAGCTTCGTCCGCACCCCTCTACTCTGCTCCTGCTGCCCTGTCTTGATTTCCTCTCCTGCACCAGGCTCCTCACTCAGGGCTGACATGCCTGTTATTCCTCCTGTAGAAACGCCGGCCTGTCATGTGGGTGCAGCCGGCAGTGCCTTCTCACGCTCAAGTCTGTTGCAATGGCACTTCCTCAGGAACGCACCCCCAACACCCCAGAGCAGGCCGTCCCTGGTCATCCCCCCACTCACACGGATCCATACTATTTAGTTCTCAGCTTAATGCCTGTCTCTTGTACCAGACTGAGTTCCGTGAGGGCAGGACTCCTGCCTTCCCAGGGCTTATTACAGAATAACTGCTATAGTACCTGGATGAAGAAAGGTATTAATGAAGTGTCAGCCTTTTGTAACCCCAGTAAAATATGTAACACATATTCACCTGACAAACATTTACTGAGGGCCTACTATGTATTTGGCTGATCTTTATTTCATTAAAAAAAAAAAACCCAGGGACTTCCCTGGTGGTCCAGTGGTAAAGAATCCGCCTTCCAATGCAGGGTATGCGGGTTTGGTCCCTGGTCGGGGAACTAAGATCCCATGTGCTGTGGGGAAACTAAGCCCGCGCGCCACAACTACTGAGCTCGCACGCCACAATTAGAGCCCACGAGCCCTGGAGCTCGCGTGCCACAACTAGACAGAGAAAACCCACACACCACAACTGGAGAGAAGCCCGCACACCACAACTAGAGAGAAACCCAAGCAGACCACACGCTGGAACGAAAAGATCCCGCATGTCTCAACTAAGACCCGACGCAGCCAAAAAAATAAGGAAAATAAATAAATAAAATAAATATTAAAAAAAAACCCACATCATTTGCCTTAATAACAATCTGTGCTTCAGTTTCCTTATTCATTAGTAATATGGGGCTCTGAGTACCTACCTTGGGCACGGAAAGACAGAATGGGCTAATTCAGGGACAGGGCTCAGTGTGGTGCCTGGCACACACAGTAGCAGGGGCTGTGAGGGCCAATATCAGGACGGGCCCTGGGTTTTATACCAAACAAAACATGGGTATCACCCAGCACTTGCTGGGTCTTTTCCTGGGCCATGGATAGAATGTCCAGTTTCCTAAGCTGCACCAGTTTGTGCTGGCAACACTACTTCTTCTCTGCGCTCCCCAACTTTAGGCTTGGCTATGCATCTGGCAGGATTACAAAAGCAACTTCTCTGGAAGGTGCTGTCTTTCTATCAATGTGGGGGGATTCACTCCTCCACTGGTTGTTAAGTCTAGCCGTTGGAGAAGGAAGTAGAGGGGGCAACAAGCACATTAAAACAATCTTCTCATACAATTCCATCCAGTCTGCCACCGGAAAGTATGGACTGGGTCAGAGCACAAAAATTTATGAAGGTTTCTTTTGGGAAACCCAAATATATAAGTATTTGAATGATACAGCTGTTGATATTTGGTAGCATTTTAAAACCATTCTGTGGAGAAGCTGCTTTGTTTCCTATCATTGCACGAAATAAGCTGATGGAAAATCCAGAAGCCCATTTTTGCTGCAAATAACAGAAAATTCAATTCAAACAGGAAATGTGTCACATAACTGAACTAGTCCAGTGGTTGTACAGGCTTCAGGTATGGTCTGATCAAGGCTCTGGCTCTGTTTCTCTGCTGTTCCTTGGCCTTTCTATTCTCCTTAGGTTGGTTTTTGTCCTCAGACTAGTTTCCCTCCTTGTTGCAAAATGTAGCAGTTCTAGACTTCACACTGGCATACCACAACTTAGAGGCCTTCTTGCCCCATACCCCCATCACAGAATGGTCCTGGGCTTCCTTCTGTTCTGATTAGACCAATCTGGATTGTCTTTCTATTCCTGAACAACACACTCTGGCCAGGGAAATACCATGTGTTAGGTGGCTTGGGTTGGGCTGACCATGACTAGACCAACTTTTCTGCCAATGAGTAGTGGGATTAATTCTGTCCCACTTTTGGCTCTATATACAGGAGAGGGGGAGGTGCAAGTTGGGAGGCAACTGTACTGTCCAAAAGTTGGGGAAATTTTTAAGGGTGAGCAACAGAGTTTCCCAAAGTAAACCTGAGAAGGGATACTTGAGCCCAGGATGCATCAAACACTACTACCTCAGCCTGAAATTCCCATCCAGAACACCTGTGGGGAAGGCCCTGTTGTTTTCCAATCATGTCCAATTTTACCCTCACAGAAATAACCCTGAACCCCAGGAAGGATGAAGAATCTGTTCTGGGACCTCTAATATATGCTGAGGACATGCCAGCCATTCAATTAATATATTTTTTAAAGGAAAGAACTACGGATGTGTTGACCTGTAATCAGAAGGCACTTACTGACAAATCATTGAAACTTGGTGTCTGACACATGCAGACATGCACCCACGCACAAGTACACATGTGCTCATAAATAAAAATAAATGATCTAGAAGAACACAAAGGCAATGTAAGACCATGGAAGATTTGGCATCTAAATGGCCCTGGTTTTTGGTTTTAACACAGCACAGCCCAGCCACCCTCCCTTGTCTGTGCCTGGTCTATGTGGCCCCGGGTCTACCTCCTGTGACATGGTGACTCATCAGGGCTCAAGGGGTGAAGCAAGGACACCTGTAACACACAGGGACACTGAGTTGGATGTCACTGCCATGCAAACAAGCATTTCAAACCAGTCTACTCTCAAAGGATGTTGGTGGAAGGCAGGCAGTGCTCTCTTTGAAAGGCAAGTTAATATATCAAATTATTTAAAAAATGCATATACATTTACCCCTTGACTCTTCTTATGAACTTATCCCAAAGGCACCGGGCCAGTGACATGGAAAGATGTATGTGCAAGTTACTCACCACAGCGCTACTGAGAGAGCACGGGCTGGGAACCACCCCAGCGTCACTGATAGAGAACTAGTTGAAGAAACCGTTCCATTACCACCCTGGAGGACCATGAAGCTGGAAAAGTGCAAGAGGAACTCAAATGCTGCTATGAAATGGCCTCCAAGAGAAACTGTTAAAGAAAAATGTAAGGTATGAGCAAGTGTGCCTGATATATTTCCATTCTCCAAGAAAGAGGGGGTCTGGGAATATACAGATGTATTTACTTATATTAAACTCACACATACGCACACACTTAGGAGGATTAACAAACAGGGTGAGGTAAGGACAGGGTGGAGAGGGCAGGGAGAGAAGTTAGACTTCTCTGAATATAACTTGCTTTGTATATTTGACTTTGGGACCATGTAAATAGTTTATCCTTAGGTACAAAAGCAAAATTTAAATAAAAATAAATTTAAAGAAGCAAGATGAGAAAACTCCCTGGCAGTCCAGTGGTTAGGACTTTGTGCTTTTACTGCCGAGGGCCTGGGTTTGATCCCTGATCCCTGGTCAGGGAACTAAGATCCCACCCACAAGCTGCGTGGTACAGCCAAAAAAAAAAAAGGAGAAGCAAGATGAAACAAATGAACAATTTTGTTTTATTCTGGCATAATCCCACCGAAAGGAATTGTCTCAGGTGACTGTAAAACATGGTAATTTGTACATCCAGTAGGATTTAAAAGGACTCTAAGGACAAAAAGAACTATTAAAAAATTCAGTACTCATATTATTAATAATATTCATATTTTTCTGAAACTATTATATGTCATATAGGATGAAGCAAATAAATAATTGTTACTATTGCTGGGAACTAATATTTTCATTATAAGAGAATAAGATACAAATGTAAAATCAAAGAAGTAAAAACTATGTAATCCTAAATTTGGATTGGAAATATCAGCATGAATTAATGTTCTAGTTTCTCTTAAAAATACATACTTCCTAGCTTTGTTCACTGAAAAGCCTAGAAACAAACTCAGTAGCAACAAGCCCCAACCCCAACACTAAATGACCAAAAGCCATTTCCCACGGAAGGGAACTGTGGCTCTGGAGAAATGGAGGAAAGTTCAAAATGCACCTAGCACCTTGTCAGAGCAGAAGGCACGGAAATCTATAGTAGAGTCACGTCAAAAGGACACAGCCAAAAAAAAAAAAAAAAAGTAGGGAAACTCAAAGAGGCTCTGACTGGCTGAAGATGGTAAAAGGTAAACTTTGAGAATATGAATTGCAACGGATTGAAGCCCACGAGTTCATAATGATACTAAAACAGAGCAAAACAAAACAAATCCTGAATCTCCGGTCACCTCTGAAAGGATGGTGACACATTCATTTTGAAAACTGGTAAATAAGGGACTTCCTTGGCAGTCCACTAGTTAAGACTCTGCGCTTCCACTGCAGGGGGTGTGGATTCCATCCCTAGTTGGGGAACTAAGATTCCACATGCCACGTGGTGTGGCCAAAAAAATTTTTTTTTAATTGGTAAATAAAGGGAAAGAGTCAAGTGTTTACCCTGACTTTCCTGTACACATTATAACTCAGGGTAATCATAGAGCGGAGGAAGGAAAGTTTCTCTGTAGAGACATATTCTTGGTAACAAATGAAGAAAGAATGTCAGAGTATGGACAGTTTCCAATCCCTAATGTTTTAGTATCATGTCTTTCAGTGTATTTGAATGCTGACTGGGTATTAGGTGTGATAATGGTATCATAGTTATGTTTTTAAAAAATCATCTTTTAGAGGTACAAACTGAAATATTTATAAATATGATATCTAGGACTTACTTCAAAATGATGTTAGGGGAGTTAAGTAGAAATGACACAGCTCGACTCCAAGTTGACTGTGCAGGCTGAATGACACCCACATGGGGGTTCACTACTCTTCTAATTGTTTACATATTTGAAATTTTTTCAGAATGAGAAGTTGAAAAACCTGACCTCCCCTTCTGATTAACAATTTGACTTCATGGAGTCTATTTAACAGATAGCACTTGAGTTGTACATGTGTTCACCTCACTATGGACAAGGATATTTATTCAGCATTAGTATAGCAGCAAACAAGGGCAAACAACCTAAAAGTCCATCCAATGGGGGCTGGTTAAATCAATTATGGTAAAAATATACAAATAGCTCTAAAAAAGAATAAGGCAGCAATATGTACACATAATATAAGATGATCTCCAAGATTACTGAGTATAGGTTAATATACTACATAAACCAAAATGTAGAAGTGTGTAAAAAATTAGTGTGTAAGGAAAAAAGATCAACTTACAAATACAAAGGATTGGAGATTCGTTGTCTCTGAGGAGGAAAACTGAAGCTTAGGAGACCTTTCACTGTCTATCCTTTTTTACCTTCAGGAAAAAAAAAACCTTTTTAACCACATGCATGGTCATTATCCACTACATAAAATCAATGAGAAAATCTGAACAAGATGCTCTAGGGTACATGGGCACAGGGGTAGCAGCTAATGAACCATCATTTTGAGTGAGCTGCCACACCTGGCAGGTGCCCCAGGCCCCCTCATTGTCTTGTGCTCAGCCCTTGCTTGGTTTTGGGGGTGCGGTCCCTGCTGCTTCCTTCTGGCACAATCACAGAGCTGTACTGGGGCCCGCTGAGCTTATTTCCGTCTTTTGGAACTGATTCAGAAGGCACTCCTCAACCTGCACTTGAGAAACCAGGGCTGGGAACGTGGCTTGTTACAAAGAACAAATGTTTACAGGTAAATACTGTCAGTTCTGTTGGCATAAAACAGCTTTCTGTGTCTGATTGTGATAGGATTTTCCTCCCCACATTTTACTATTGTATTCCTGACTTCACACTTCTCTATTTTCCACAAAGGGAGGAAGAATGTTCTTTTAATAAGCTTTTTGAAAAATTAGAACCAGGGGTTGAGTTCAAAGAATGAGGTAGCTGTATAATATACTAATACGGGAAAATCTACCATAATAAAAACAATGTTCCAATACCACTCGCATTAAAAAGAAAAAAAAAGATTGAGTAAGATATATACTCATACACACTGGTGTAAGTAGCCAGATCCATGAAAAGTGCAAAAAAAAACAGGAACAGCTTCATCTGGGGAGGGTGGCCGAGGGGCCAGGGAGAATGGAAGATTAACATTTTAGAGTGTTTTGTAAAATGACTTACGTGCGTTACACCTTTTCAAAAAGTGAATTAATTTAAAAGGTTAAAACATGCCTTAAAAAAAGAGATTAATTAGTTGTAATTGATTTGTTGAGACTGTGTGTGAAACTATTGATATTTTTCCTTCAGTTTCCTGGTTGGCTTGGTGTGACTTGTAGAAAGCTTGTGGATCTTTGTAGAACAGAATTTCACAACAGTGCATTTTGCTAAGTAATTCCATTTTTGGTTATCAACCATAAGACGGTAAGGAGGCTGGGATTAGAGTTTTCTGTTTTAACTGTTTTATACCTTTCATTTAATGCTACATGGTTTGGTGGCAGGATGCAGTCAAGCAATAATAGTAATGTCTCATATTTACCACACAGCTATTATGGGTGTGGGTCTCAGTTCTTTCCATGTATTAATGTTTAAAATCTTTACAGCAATCACTGATGTAATGCTTCCATCCCTATTTTTTAACCAAGGGAAACACTGAGGCACAAAGAGGTTAAATGACTTGCCCAAGGCCACACAATCAGCAGTGGCAGTGAGGATTCCCACCTTAGCCCTAGGGTGCAGAGTCCATGCTCTAACCACTGCCCAGTACGGCCCTGAGGAAGGGGAAGAGCTGCGAGCTGCTGCGTATGTGGGCTTCTGCAGACTTGAGAGCGAGTGTAACTAGCTCAAGACCACACATATCCAAAAATTCATTATAGAAATGGGTACCTCTGTGTATGTAAGAACTAGCTTGAGCAGCAGTTTGCAGAAAACCCTATAATTTTGAGTTACTTTTTCTACTTCTTTGTAACAAACGACTCCTAAAGGAATAGGAAACTTAAATTGAATCTCACCCATCTATATTGTAAAGAAACTACTAACAATTCAGAAAGTTCCCTTATGGCTGTAAGATGTATGATTCTGCTGTTTTTTCATCAAAATGAACACAGATCTGCTCATCATAAATACTAAAGTTATTACCAACAGGATTTCTGTTACTCTTGGCAAAGAAACCATGAGTAAGATAATTACTAAAAAGAGTGCATAAATACCATTTTAAAACACGAGATATGAAGAAAAAAAAAAGGGAGAATTAAATTCTAGGCCTGGAAATTTTCTTTGTATTTTAGAAACCCTCTCTAGAATTAAAGTAGTCATCATGAGAATGGCCACCTTCAAACCAAATGAAGTCTGAGGTAGGACCCAGGCCCACTCACTCATTCAAACCAGCACTTACCCGCTCTGAACTATGCAAACTTGATGAAGCTATAAATCCTTTCCTTAGAAAGATTCACAGGTAATATACTGCATAGAATTTCAGGGAGCTCACAGACCCAGATCAATAACCCCAGAGGCTGTACTGTGGAATTATGGAGTGAGGAACCTCTGCTGCCTGGTCTCGCTGCTCAATTCCTTTGACCTAAATCCTGATAGTCTTTCCACCACAGCTGCTTCACTTCCTGGTGTGGAATCCAAGTGTATAATAAATTCTTATAAAAGGAAAATTGCATAGCAAATCAACATGGGTCTTTAAAATAGTAGTCAATACACCCACCCAGTAAATTATTTCCTACATCAAACTCTGATCTTAAAAGGATTTGCAGGTGGTAACTTCAAACAATTTAAATATAAAGTAAAAAATAATTCCCATTTGAAGTGGCATCCAGGATCAAAGAAAGGAACTATTAAAGAGAAATCTGACAGGCACCTGAATACTAAAGTCTCTGGGTTTAAGTGGTGGTATGTTTGAATTCATAAAACAATGCCAAGGATTCAACTTAATAGGATCAACTACTGAAATAGAAATGAGCTAAAGAGACTTGAAGAGACCAAAGGATGGAGAAAGACCCTGAAAGATTCTCTTGATTAAAATAACTAAAATATTAAATGAAATGTAAAAACTATGTTAAAAAATAAATTATAGGGCTGGCAGAAAAGAGATTAGCAGAGTGATGCCTAAACAAAGTGGAAATAGGAACCTTGAACTTTGGGAAGCACATGGGCACCAAGATGGCTTTGTCTTAAAGGCTTCTTCAAAACCCTGGAGACCTTCCACTTCAGTTTTTATACCTCTCTAGGGGTGCTGGGGAAGGGGATAAAGCCCAGAACCTACTCAAGGCAGGGAATCTATTAGAAAGTTGCCATTTTTTTAAGGCCCCAAACTTTATGACATTGCTGAATTATGTAGGCATTCCTCCATAGTTCAACCTAATTATAGTAGACCCCAATTACAGCTGGGTATATGGCATTAAAAACAGAAGAAATAACCCTGCCATGCAGGAGATGGCAAAGAAGCTTGCCTATCTTGACCCTGGCACTGGGTAGAGGGGAGTAAAAAGCTCTTTCCTACGAATTCATTGCTAGGACCTAAACGTTTGAGGCTTCATTTCATGATACCTGTATGATGTGAAAAACATCAAGTGAGGAATTAAAGATTCTATGTTGCTACTGCCCCAGTTTACCCAGAAAGGCAAACTCCTATCTTCTCTGGGGAAACTTAACTTCAATCCAGGCTGCAGAGACTCCCCACAGATAAAGATAAAAGGACAAGTAAAACGGGCAACTCCAAGTAAAATATCACAAAACACACAGAAATGAGAACCAGCAGGAACAACAAAGAAGCTCCCAAAGATTTCAGATATTGGGATAACAACCATTTTACATATTACATATTACATATTACATATTCAGGGAAGTAACACTTAAGTTTAAAAAGATTAGGAGGACTTCCCTGGTGGCGCAGTGGTTAAGAATCCGCCTGCCAATGCAGGGAACACGGGTTTGAGCCCTGGTCCAGGAAGATCCCACATGCCGCGGAGCAACCAAGCCCATGCGCCACAAATACTGAGCCTGTGCTCTAGAGCCCGCGAACCACAACTACTGAGCCCGTGTGCCACAACTGCTGAAGCCCACGTGCCTAGAGCCCATGCTCCGCAACAAAGCGAAGACACTGCAATGAGAAGCCCGCGCACCGCAACAAAGAGTAGCCCCCACTCGCCGCAACTAGAGAAAGCCCGCACACAGCAACGAAGACCCAACACAGCCAAAAATAAATAATTTATAATAAATAAAAAATTAGGAGGCAGTAAATGACAACAAGAATAGCCAAGCAGATTCTGAAATCTAAACAAAACAAAACTTGAAATAAAAATACAGTGATTAAAATTAAAAATTCACTGGATGGATTAGATAGATTAGGCTGACTGAGGAGAAAATTAATAAACTAGAAGACAGAGCTGAAGCTATTTTTGAGAATGCAGATCATAAGGACAGAGATGGAAAAAAATGAGGTTAAAGAGAAATGGAAAAATGAGGTCTAACACGTATCTCGTTGTAGATGTCAAAGGAGAATGGGAAGAAGAGCAAAGGTAATAACTTCTAACACTAATGATTTAAATTAAATTTGTTAGAGTAACCACTAAAAGAACAGTGAGTTATAAAGGACATAACTTCAAATAGAAAAAAAGTGGAGGAAAAGAAAAGCAAAAAGGAGGGGAACCCCCCACCACACGCCCACAAAACCAAAAACTGGGAATCAAGCATGTCAACATGGATAAACCCCTAAAAAAAAACATGTTGAAAGAAACCATTTACAGAAGAATACACAGTGTAATGTTCATTACATAAAGTTCAAAAATTGGCAAAATTTAACATATTGTTCAGGGATACAATGAAGAAAAAGCAAGGATATGATTATATACACACATTGGAATACATTTAATTACACCCACACACACTCAAGAAACATAAATGGCATGGAACACCCTCAGTGAAAAACCCTGGTCTCCTAAAGGATGTTTTGTTAGGATCTGCAGGATGCTTTCCTGATCTACTGTGTCCCATAATGCAATGCTAAGAAATGAAAGCCAGCTAAATAACTCTCAAAGTGCTAACTTGTTTGACTTTCTACCCAAAGAGTACTTAGCTAGTTAGATCTTAGACATGGCATCACAAAGTTTGAAAAGGCTCTAATAGTAGAAGGTTATACTGACATCCTACCGATGCTTACAGGCCTGTAAGTATATAGAATGATAAGCCTCTGCTTCTAACAGAGGCTTTCTGATTTTAGTTATTTTACAAATGATGCCTTTGATACGTTTGTTTGAAGGGTTCCACCTGGCAAAAAAAAAAAAAGTTTGAACAGCACTGCAGGAATCCTAGCTTCCTGGAGTTGGACGGGAATGCAGATCACCTTTCTCAAGTCTCAGTATAAATACAACTGAAAACTGTGTTAATCTGAGCAAGATTATGGATTTTAAAAATCTTATAAAAGCACATCATGGTGACCAAAATGTGCACTCAATAAGCAATCTTCACTGCAGCAAACTTTAGGATTGCTGGTTTTCTTTCCTCTCTTTAGTCCATCATCATTAGAAATACCCAGTGGCCCTAGAACAGCAAAAGGAACACAAAGCAAATCTCAAACCAATCTAAGCAAAGCAAAATCCAGCCAACCCCTGATCCACCACACTGGATCCGTGCATCTTATTTATGCTGTACAGCCTCCCGACCAGGGGTTTAAGTCTACAATCTGACAAAGTCAACTCCAGCTATCCCTTAATCAGAAAGATTAAACCTAAATATGAGAAGGAAGATATTGGTGTTTGTCAGCAGGTCATCAAAATTTGGAAAGTGACTTTATTTTGGTAAATAAAAGGTAGAGAATTTGCCTCCACTAAAGGCTCGTGGAGTTGGTGAATGAGAACATTTCCAGCAGATGGCATGTGAACTTCTGCCAACTTCAGCAAGAACATCCTTAATCCCACCCCCTCTCCTGCCACACCTACCTAACTTGCCAGGGTTTTGCTGGAAAGGTCAAGCAGCCAGTCTGTCCCAGAACATAATGACTGGTTACTGTTCTCTTGTTCACCAGCCCTGAACAACTGGTGTGTGGGCTGGTCATCTCTGGGAGACATGGTATTTGATACTGTGCTAACTGGCTGGCTAGGAGAAAAAAAGAATACACATTTTTAAAGTGGTTCCTTAGTATTTTTTCTACAGTTACATCAAATATATATCTTGGCTGAATGATTATTAAAATTCATAAGCTGGGCTTCCCTGGTGGCGCAGTGGTTGAGAGTTCGCCTGCCGATGCAGGGGACACGGGTTCGTGCCCCGATCCCGGAGGATCCCACGTGCCGCGGAGCGGCTGGGCCCGCGAGCCATGGCCGCGGAGCCTGTGTGTCCGGAGCCTGTGCTCCGCAACGGGAGAGGCCACAGCAGTGAGAGGCCCGCGTACAGCAAAAAAAAAAAAAAAAAAAAAATTCATAAGCTGGTTACAGCCAAATATCACTGCTAGAGAACTGGTTGTTTAGGACATAAGAATGAATTTGAAATTTATCCAAAAAAAATCTGTCTTAAATTATTAAAATTGTCAGAATTTTCCAGAGTAGACACTAGGCAGGAATGATTCTTAGCACCATCAGGCGCTTTACTGCCCCGTGTGGTCAGCATCTGCACATCTGTAATATTAGGCAGAGATGCTCACCGTTACCTGAAACTGGAAGTTGTCGTTTGGCTGGCCCTAAAACCAAATTGAGTGCTGCATTCTAATAGTAAGATAATGACTTTAAAAGCACTTAAAAGGGCTTCCCTGGTGGCGCAGTGGTTGAGAGTCCACCTGCCGATGCAGGGGACACGGGTTCGTGCCCCGGTCCAGGAGGACCCCACATGCCGCAGAGTGGCTGGGCCCATGAGCCATAGCCACTGAGCCTGTGCGTCCGGAGCCTGTGCTCCGCAACGGAAGAGGCCACAACAGCGAGAGGCCCGCGTACCGTAAAAAAAAAAGCACTTAGAAGATTGTTGTCACACTGATTAATTTCCAATATTTTGCAGCCTTATAAACTTGTTAGCTCAAAGAATATAAAGTGCATCCTTAACTTATCTAGGTAAGTCTATTTCCCTACTTAATTATTTCTAACTTTCTTAGTTTTAACTTCTTGGTTAAAAAACTGTGTTTGTAATTAACTGAAGTGCTTTACTTAATCCTATAACATGTACTTCAAATAACTGACAATATACAGACCCATAATTCTCACAACTAAAATGCTTACCTGTACTTGAAATTTTTCAGGTATTTGCAATATATCCAAATGTCATGACTGAATGACTGAAGCTATTGTGCTGATCAGATGGATAGCAGTCACCTCTGTGTTCACACAATCAATCGCGTACCAATTCACAGATGCAGAAATTTTAAGTATTCATTCTATTTCTTGGGCTGAGGTTGACTGCACTGATAATACATCTTCATTTTCACTTTTTTTAAAAAAAATTAGTTTATTTTTGACTGCCTTGGGTCTTCATTGCTGCACGCGGGCTTTCTCTAGTGGCGGCGAGTGGGGGCTACTCTTCGTTGTGGTGCACGGGCTTCTCATTGCGGTGGCTTCTCTTGTTGCAGAGCACGGGCTCTAAGCACGCGGGCTTCAGTAGTTGTGGCACACGGGCTCAGTAGTTGTGGCTCGCGGGCTCTAAAGCACAGGCTCAGTACTTGTGGTGCACGGGCTTAGTTGCTCCGTGGCATGTGAGATCTTCCCGGCCCAGGGCTCGAACCCGTGTCCCCTGCATTGGCAGGCAGATTCTCAACCACTGCACCACAAGGGAAGTCCTTCATTTTCACTCTTCATCTGAAGTTCACATACATAATCCAGTAAAGATAAAAATTGACTTTTGCCTGTACTTGTATCAAATTTTCCTAATATAACTTTTGTGCTGCCATTGATGTACATCTTGGAAATATTCTCTGGTGTTTTATAACTCTACAGTGAATGCTTATTATGCGTAAGTCAAGTTGTAGGCACTTTTTATGGGTTTAATCTTCACAATTCCACCATTTTACAGGTGAGGAAACCGAAGCCTGGAGCAGAAGATGTCACATTCTTCTGGCTGACGTGCACATCTGATTTGCAGAACAAAAAAAAGTGAAGAATCATCCTTGCAGATTCAAACTAACTGGTCTGCAAGGCTGAGTGAGCTTTGGGTCTGTCTTTTCTTAAGAGGTAGGAAATGGCATACAGAACTTGAAATCTCTTTTTTTTTGGCTGTGCTGCATGTAATCCTAGTTCCCCGACTAGGGATTGAACCCGCGCCCCTGCATTGGAAGTGCGGAGTCTTAACCACTGGACCGCCAGGGAAGTCCCCTCTTTAACTTATTTTTGAAGGAGCTCTTTAATTTCTATGTAACCAGACATGAACAAACACTGCTTCTTTGCCCTCATGCCAATAACCAGCTCTATGCCCTCTTCTACTACATTCATGATAACTTGGATGAGACCCTTACCTTAGAGGGTGTTTCTGCCAAAATAAACCTAACATTTTTCATGTTGCACCTCCCTGCAATGGCTTTCGCCTTTCTCGAGTACCAAAATGCCCACCTTGTCTTAGCTGTACTGGTTGATCTTACATCTTCACTTCCCCACAAACTGAGTTTTCTTTCAACCTTTCATCATGGCTCAACACTGGGAAACTTAGGTTTTCTTCCTTTCCAGCAGTCTAAATCCTGTGCCTTCTTCATGGATCAGCAGTCATTTGTTCCCAGCTCCCATGTCTCTTATTCCACTTATGTGTATGTTACTTGAAATGCCTCTAGTCGTAAATCAAGGTGGCTGAAGAACAAGATGCTATGTTAGAATCTGCTGTTTACTGCAGATAGACGTGGGCAAGCCTAACCCAGTAGGTACAAATCAGTAATTTCTGTGAATGGATTTAAATGTATTATGTTGACTATTTAGCTACATAGGGATGTCAATACCTGTCTTTCTGAATGGTTTTGTAATGGTGCTGCCAACTTGAGAACTGAAATACTTTATACTCACTTAAAAAAAACCTAGAATTGAAAAAATTACACTAATTATCACAACAAATTCATTTCCTAGTTATTTCTTTTGTATCTGCTGAGAATATCTAAAGGTATTCTGTATGCAGTCAGTGCTCAGAAGTGCTTAGCTAGGGACATCCCTGATAGTGCAGTGGTTAAGACTCCACGCTCCCAATGCAGGGGGCCCAGGTTCGATCCCTGGTCGGGTAAAAGGATCCCACATGCGTGCTGCAATTAAGGAGCTGGCGAGCCACAACTAAGATCCGGTGCAACCAAAGAAATTAAAAAAAAAAAAAAGGAGAAAGAAATGTGTAGCTAGCTATGGCTCAGTATCAGGTCATAATAGGGCTACAAAGGTAGGTGCTCCTTAGAACTCAGCCAATTGAGATATTCATACACATGAAACAACTGGGATAAATTATAAGGCAACAAATAGCAAATATTTACTGCATACTATTCTGAGTCAGGCATTCTTCTGAACATATCTCATTACTTCATTCAGTGATTCACAATGAGAGGCAGATACTGTCCCTGTTTTATAGCTAGGGACACTGTGGCTCAGCATTTAAGTCACACACTCAAATCACACAGCTAGGGGAGGAGCCAGGACCTGGACTGAGTACAACCACTAGCTTATAAAGGCAGATGTGACCTCAACTGCACACGGAGATAAAGGACAAATGAGAAGGTAAGGTTAGTGCAGACTGGGATTTACAAGGCAAAGCCTCGAGTTCTGTCATCACATACTAGTTTGAAATTACTTGAGTCTCTCCTAAGATCTTATGTCCTAAAACCAAAGACTGATTTTGTTCTCTACTTAACCAGTGTTATGCCTGTTCTTTTTGGAAGAATTTTAAGCTAGATAATACACTCCACACTTTATAACCCAAGCCCAGTGGGTTATAAATGGCCCAATTGGACAACTTTATAGGATTTTGAAATCCTACAAGTGATACAATTGATAATGTCCAGGGCATAGACTAAAGATTTATGAAACTGACACCAATTACTGTTCATCATCTTCTTCTTGTAGTCAAAGAGATCTGGGAGAATATCATAAGTAAAAGAATGCAAACTCTGAATTTGTCACAAACATGGAGCAGGAAGGAGCTAGAGCTCACAAGGTCATCCTCCTTCAAGTCAGGAGCACACTGCGGGTGAAGACACAGCCTATGCCTCAGGGCCAGAACTTGTAGTGCAGACTTTGCTCTTCTCTCCACAAGCAAATGTCAGTTCAAACAATCCCTCACTAGGAGGTCCTCTCCCAACTCCCTAAGAGACATCAGTTTTTGATAAAAGAAAGTGCTTTTCAAATGATACTCTCTCCACCCACTTTTAATGTACTCGAGAAATACGCATTTGACACTTGTGACAAATATAAAAGGACACAACACCGTGTTCCATATGAATTAGGGAAGGGAGAAGAGAGCAAAGATCTGTGTATAAAAACACTGGTGGATGATTTATAATAATTTAAAAAGTAGCTCTTGAGTTTTGCTGCCAAGTTCAAATGAACCCAGATAAAAAGAAAACTATGGATACAGATGACGTCACAACTCACTAAGTCCCACACCTCCCTAAGTAGTAGGGGAAGACAGTTCCATCTCATCGCTCTACTTCAGAAACTTAGTTCTATCCAGGTAAGAACTCGAAGAATATGAGCATCCATATTATAATCCACCTTGGAAAACAGACTATTTGAAGGAAGACAAATCCAAGTTGAAACTGTGTGGTTTCCAGAGCAATTTATTCATTAAAGGCTACTCAATATGTCATCAACAGTTCTCCTGTGTGTATTGTGCTGATAAACTGACACTGAGAGAATTTAACAAGTTCATCATTTAATAAGTCTGAATTTATTTTCACCACATGGTATTATACATGGTCATCTGTTGAAACATATTTCTTTTTAACAGATCTTAGTTTAAAAAAGTCATAGATACTGTGAGTTCTGTATAAACTGCTGGATAGTAAGTTAGTTCCTTTGTTTTGACTTATAAGCCTCAACTTCACCGCAGAATAAAGAATGTAGGCCAAAGAAAGCATAATCAGTCACTCGTATGAACAGTATTGTTTCTATAATTTGAAGCTTTCTGAATGGATGGGCTCAGGCCTGATGTAACTGTAAAAAGATTACTTAATGAATAGGCTATATGGAAATCGTACAAAATGTTATTAACTTTAATCATTAATAGCTTAAACAGCACTATATTACTAATTGCTATTCAAACTCAAAAACCTGTTTTTGAATCCCCATAAAGGCGGCAGATGTACACAACCATGCCACCTTGTACTTAGGGGGGTGTCAATATATATTTCAACAGAAACTTTGGCTTCAGGAAGAGTCACAAACATTTAAAATAATGGCTTTAATCGTCATTTTAAGTATATCGCAGGGGAAAGTGTGCTTTAATTAAATATACATACCAGTGATGCTGGCAAGGTTGAAAGTTACTCCTAATGTTGATAGCTATAAAAACTAGCTTGTACATAAGACAATGAGAAAAAAAGCAATCCCTTTGAAAAAAAACAAAAAAGAGTTCACAGTGGTTTGTATCCAACAATATGCATTTTATGACAATAACATGTACAGATTGAGCACCCTAGGGCTCTCTTTATATCCTAAAGAAAGTGAGCATTTACATTATTCATGGGCTGTACTGAATTAAAAAAAAGATCAGTTGTACACTCACCCCTTAGAAAGGATAAAATGTCCTGGGGTGTACAGCTTTAACACCATCATTAAAGTTGTTTGCAAAAAGGAACAGAGAACTAAACAAAACAAAACATTTTTCCTTGGGAGTGGAGAGTCTTTCATTTGCTGTTATAACCAGCAAATACTATTCATTAAGTCAAAAATGGAAGGGGGGGGCCCACAAACACTTTTTGAGCAAGCTGACCAATACACATTACACTTTTAAAAATGAAGGTTATACACTGTATGTTACAAGTCCGAACTAGGCAGTGTCAAAATGACATCTATTTCTTTGCTTGCTTTGTGATCATACCCCTTGGAGGTGTTACGGGCCTCGTGGCATTCGGCTTCTTTTTTTCTGCAGGTTTTAAAATCTGCAAGGATTCAAAAGACCATGCATTTTAGGAAATGCACTCAACCTCAAATCTTAAATTTCACTCAAACCTTTTTTCAGAAAGTTTTTTGTTTAAAACTGACCCAACAACTTGGAAGTCCCCACCGGCATATTAATACAAACCAAGCTGACAAACATTTTGGTAATAAATGCTGTGATGAACAGCTAAGATATATGAGCTGAACAAATTATTTTGCCTATGGATAAAATGACAATTTTTGGAAGTCACACCTTTAGGTATCCCTTCTGATGTGTGTGGGGGGGTTCTTTAGAATAGTGTCCCTCAAACCCCTAGGGCAGCAGTTCCCAACCTTTTTGGCACCAGGGACTGGTTTTGTGGAAGACAATTTTTCCACAGGGCGGGGCTGGCGGCGATGGTTCAGGCGGTAATGCGAGCGATGGATGAGGAGCGACGGGGAGCGGCAAATGAAGCCTGTCACTCACCCAGTGCGGCCCAGTTCCTAACTTGGCCCCGGGGATTTGGGGGTTCCTAACTTGGCCCCGGGGGTTGGGGACCCCTGCCCTAGGGAATCGTGTCACAATCTCTGGGAGCTGCAAGCTCTCCCTGATACTTGGTTAAATACAAAAAACACCTGTTTTAAATTCAGTGGCTGTATTTTTGTTATGATTGGGCTAGCCTGAAGTCATACAAGTTTATTCATGACAAGTGAATGAGAAAAAGATTGAGGTAGACTTTATGTGTAAATGATTCTTTTGTGCCAAGTGAAGGCCAAATGATGTCATGGTGAATCAATAAGAGGTTTTATAGAAATTAGACTAGAGAAAAGTGGTGGGAGAAGTGAGTAATTACATAGCACATCTGGCACATGGCAGTCAGTATTACTTTCACGTGCAAGTGGTGATTTAATTTTAGCTGAATGTTGCACTGACACTGTAGTTTTAGACTTATAGTAAAGGAGCCATAAGCATACGAAGCTAATATATTGTGGTCTTTATGCACTTAAATAATGTAAAAACAGTTAAATCCAACACTGGAGGAAGGGTTCTATGATAATTTTTTTCCTTTAAAAGGAATTCACTCATTACTGAACTAGGACAAACACCAGTTAAGGGAAAATAAAAATTCAGTCTACTCAACATAAATGAATAGTAGGCAGAAAGTAGCACTTTAAAAAAAATCAGTAAAATTCAGACATAATAAAAGGAAACAATGCTGAAAGCATCCTCTACCTGAAAAGAACACATTAGTGTTTCATCCACACTCATCATGGCACCTGCATTGTCAAACTCTCCACAATAATTGGGTGCAGAAAACAGAGTGACCAACTGCCTCTTTGCAAAAAATTCATATCCATCTTCAACCACCTTGGAGAGAAAACATTTTCAGTATAAGGAGGTGCAAATTTTAGGTGGGTAAAACCACTCTTCAGTTTCCCGTTGAGCCTGATATCCTGTAGGTCACACTTCCAGAGACGTTTTGTATAAATAAGCAATACCTACCCACCAAAATCAACAAGGAGAATCTGTGCTCATACACATGCTCTTAAGTGTACATGTAAAATTCAAAATCAATACCTGATGGGCTCTACATATAAGATCCAAATCATGCTTATGGAGAAATTTTGCAACCACTTCTGCACCAAATGTGAAGGACACTCCTCTGTCATTTTCACCCCAGCCTAAGACATCTTTATCGGGGTCAGACCACAAAAGATCACAAAGAAGACCTTGATCTGGTACATCAGTTGGTCGCATAATTCGCCGAATCTGCTCCATAGATTGAAGATCTGGTGATAAACCTATTAAATGGAAAAAAAAAATTGAAGAAAACAGAACTTTAAAAAGGATGTTAGACCTGCTGTATAAAAAAATAAATAAAATAAAATTCAAAAATTCAAAATAATAATAATAAAAATAAAGGCTCATGTAGCAATGCTCCTTACCACTTAAAAAAAATTAAAAAAAAAAAAAAAAAGGATGTTACCACTTTAACAGATCCATTTGTCTACAGAGACACCCAGTGACTCTTACAAAGGCTTACATTAAATCTTTGGCTACGTTTTCTTATTTAGCTTTGGTTAAAAAAAAGGGGCGGGGGGCGGGGGTGGTGCTTCCCTGGTGGCGCAGTGGTTGAGAGTCTGCCTGCCGATGTAGGGGACGCGGGTTCGTGCCCCGGTCTGGGAGGATCCCATATGCCACGGAGTGGCTGGGCCTGTGAGCCATGGCCGCTGAGTCTGCACATCCAGAGCCTGTGCTCCACAACGGGAGAGGCCACAACAGTGAGAGGCCCGTGTACCGCAAAAAAAAAAGAAAAAAAAAAGGCGGCAGGCTCTGTCTGGAACTTATTTCATGCACTAATTTGCAAGGCACAGTGTGCTTAAATAGCATATGGAAAGTTACCTCAACATACAGAGCACCCTGGTGACCATTTGTAGTGACTGGGCATAGAGGATGCAGACACTTAGGTGATGTAGCTTTCTAGGAAACCAGCGCTGTTCAAGGACCATAAAATCTATCACACCAGCTCAGATGTAGCTGACTCTCATGAGTTTAAAATCACATGCCCAACTCTACCAAAACCAGTTTAAGTATATAAGGAAGGCAGGGATAGTGGATTTACTAAAATATAGTGAGTTGGCTCTTTGATGGTTGTCTAATTTCTGACCACAGATGAAAAGAAATCCTCTTTGCAATTATTATTTTAATTACATCATATACAGCACAACCACCAAGCAAAATAACTTTTAACATCTAAGTCGAAAAAGTTCTGAAAGGAAAGGATCAAAAACAGACCAAGGGGAAGTCTATTCACATTTTCAGTATCCTAGAGGATCTATGGTACAGCATATTAATTGTTTATTTTATATTCAAAAATCCTTTTGCTCTATTTTCAAAGCTGTTACAGAACCCTTAATTCCCTGTAACAAATCAATTGGGTACTCTGGACTTGTATCCAAATGATCCTGGATGGACCCAAGATGTAACACAGCAATACAGGAGTTACCTGACAGAGGAAGTTATCCCAATGATAACTCATTGGGATGATAAATATCAAAGTGTACACTCCTTAGAAGAGATCAAAATCTATGTGGAATTAAAATCAGCCCGCATACCTCCATGACAGCAGAATATTTTCTCATCCACGATGGCTGCTATCGGTAAACAGTTAAAGCAGTCTGTGAAAGTTTTCCACAGTTTAATGTTATATCTTCTTTTACCTGTAAAAATTTTGGGATGGTTAAAAAGAGACTGGTGTTCTGTAGGTACATTCCCTCAGGACAAGTCCTCCAAGGCAGGTTCTGACTACCTGAAGTAAACAAAAACTATGCTTTTATTAAAGAAGAGAGAATCAGATACATATAATACTTGGAGATGTCTGATTTATAAGCAACAACTTACAGTTTCATATGAAGTATTTAAAAATTCCATGGAAGTCTGAAATCAGAATTCCAGATATAATGATTAAGGATAACCATTAAACCTCAACAATTATTTGATAACACCAAATCTGTTTGACATCTAGTCTGTTTTGTCCACTCTCAACCTGCAAGTAGGTTCCTATTTCTAAAGGCAACTAAGAACAACTCACACATGTGCCATTATAATCTTCCTTCTGAGGAAGCCTCTGAGAGTTAACACCCATCTCATCTACCACCACCCTCAATAAGCTACTGGAACCATTTAATTCCCAGCCCCCCTAAATATTCTAGTAGGAAGCACAACGACTACAGAGGAATACAGACTGCTTATTGCAGGCACACCAGGATAACCCTAACATGCTGCACAAACACTGAGAATGCCCCCCCACCAAAAATGTTACAGGGTGGTTTATATTCCCACCTCACTAACCCATATATTCCATGCATTCTGGAGTCACTGTGTGCTTTGAACAGAAGCATACCTTTCAGGTACTGTTTCCTCAGGAAAACTATGTTTTGAGTAAAAAACCCACTCATAAACCCTGGAAATACAAATCTTTCTGAATTGGATGAGGAAGACCCAATTGTTAGGGTGCCTTCGTCTCCTGTACACTCCATACTAAAAAACACTAAAGGTTAAAAGCACAATCTTACTCCTAAACCAAGTTTGTCCTCAGTCTCTTCTCCATTTTTATCCTGTGGATACTGAAAGGTTTATAGCTTTCAATGTACCCTTTCTTTTGAGTTCGAGAAGGGCCCAAGCAACAGGCTTCCTGAACCCCATCTTCCACTCCACTGCAAATCAAGTCAGGGAGAAAGTTTAGCACAGGTTTGAAACGCAATGCAAATTCAACAAACATTTGACTTCTCCCTTTGCAGAGGAGGATTTTTGTTTTTTCTCCTAATAGTTTATGTTTCTCTATGACTGGGTATAACCCTCACCATGGTTCACCCTGTTTTGTATTTCTTTGGAGGCCACTAATTCCCTTTGTCTCATATCTTCCTTCACTGGAGTTTTCTGGAAGCCCAACAGAATTCCTCTCTACCAAAGCCTGAAGGGGAACCTGTGCACCTCCAATTTCCAACAATGGTAATAATACAAGAACAGGGCTGGGCTGTCCTAACCCCTATGTATAAAAGTGATTTGGTTCTGTCTACATTTTCTACTGAAGCCTGTCTCTGAACAACATTCCAATGGCTCCCCTGGATTTTTCCTTTGCTCAGATGCTGCATTTGCCAGTGCCAACAGATTCTCTTCCTTCTTGAAGTGTGCTTCACTCCTTGATTCTTTAGTTTCACAACGCACTCCAGCTACTCTTATGGATTCCTTTGCTATTTTTGTTGGCTTCTCTATCAAAAATTAAGATCCTTGGGCTTCCCTGGTGGCTCAGTGGTTAAGAATCCGCCTGCCAATGCAGGGGACACGGGTTCCAGCCCCGGTCCGGGAAGATGCCACATGCCGTGGAGCAACGAAGCCTGTATCCCGCAACTACTGAGCCTGCGCTCTAGAGCCCACGAGCCACAACTACTGAGCCTAAGTGCCACAACTACTGAAGCCCACGCGCCTAGAGCCCGTGCTCTGCAACAAGAGAAGCCACCGCAATGAGAAGCCCGTGCACCACAACAAAGAGTAGCCCCTGCTCACTGCAACTAGCGAAAGCCCATGCACAGCAACAAAGACCCAATGCAGTCAAAAATAAATAAATTAAAAAAAAATTTAAGATTCTTCCTCCTGTTGTCTCTGAGCATCTTAATTAAGTCCTGGGCTCCTGCTTCCTCTCCTCTCTACACTTCCTCCCTAAGGCCACTTCAGACCACTAGGAGCATCTGGCTCCAGGATTCCTGGATAATTGCCAAAGTCTCTTCAAGCTTCCAAATCCTCAGATTCTGAGCCAGAACCCCTAATGCAGTTTCCTATTACTATAGACCAGACAGCTCTGGTATCAGAAAAGGACAACACACATTCACATTTTATCCAACAACAGATACCTTGGCTTTTCCAGGACTACAGTCATAAAATGGGGGGGTGGGGAGCAATTGTAGCACAGAGCGCTTGTTACACTTAGGAAATAATTCTACCACATAAAACAGTGGTTTTTAAATTGTTCCATGATAATTTCCATTTGAATAAAATTTTTCAGTACAATAAAATTTTAACAAAATTATCAAGGTTTTTAAAAAAAGTTGGCAAAGCATCAACTGAAAGCCACCTAAGTCAAGAACACTTTTAGGCCCACAAACAGACTGGGTGGCAAAGTCTACCTGCCTGATGGGAGAGGCGAAAGCTGGAGTACAAGGTCATTACATCAGTCTTGAGGACGAACAAGAGTCAAAACTGATTCCAATCAGTGCTGACCTTCTAAATCATAGGGCCTCACATTAAACAGAAGCAAAAATGATGTAGCCAATACCCTTAGACTAGGATATATGTCACAGTGAAGAGATCTTATGGATTTGAACTTCATTAATGAAAACATTAAAATACTTGCTAACAGCTGTGTAAAAAGGAACCTGTTCTAAAAAGTAGTATCTGTAACAAATACCTGAAACAAGATGTTATAAAATCCTCTGCCTCTCATTGCATTACCGAAGGAGTAGTACTGACTGCCTTACTAGTACTTCTCTAACAGACTCCTTGTCAATATCAAGTATCTTTCCTGACCAACTCAGGTGTCCCAGTCAGTTCAGAGCCCACAGTATTTTCCTTCTTGGCAATCCCTCCTGCCTCAGCCTGTTTTGTTTTGTTTTTAATTTTTTACTGAAGTATAGTTCATTTCCTCCAGCCTCATCTTATGAGCTGGGTCTCAGGGCCATAGGCATACATATATAGTCATGTAAGAGGTTGCGAGTACGAGGGCCAAGTCTATAAACATAGCCTTTCTAGCAATGTACTTCTAACAATACACCAGCTGAACACATCTATGTGAAACTGAGATGGAAAAACACCATACCCTGAGAGACTACAGGTTATTACTACAGTCTAGGGGAGGGTCACAGTGACAGTGCTTTACCAGTCTTGTTATAATTATAGTGGCAAGTGCCAGTAATTCAAATTCCTTTTCCTCCCAGCCTGAACTCTCCTGCTGGCAGAAATGATGAATACAAAAGGAAGACAGAGGTAAGGATTTTTTAAAATAAAAAAAAAAAATTTTTTTTATAGTTACTTAAAAACAGCAGCACCAACAATAAAACTCTCCACCAAAACTGATTATTTTCAAGGCTTTAAGAAACTTGTTTCTGGGACTTCCCTGGTGGCTCAGTGGTTAAGAATCCACCTGCCAATGCAGGGGACAAGGGTTCGAGCCCTGATCCGGGAAGATCCCACATGCCACGGAGCAACTAAGCCCGTGCGCCACAACTACTCAGCCTGCGTTCTAGAGCCTGCGAGCTACAACTACTGAAGCCCACACGCCTAGAGCCCATGCTCCACAACGAGAAGCCACTGCAATGAGAGGCCCGTACACTGCAACGAAGAGCAGCCCTGCTCTCCGCAACTAGAGAAAGCCTGTGAGCAACAACAAAGACCCAACTCAGCCAAAAATAAACAATAAAAAAAAATAAAATGAAATAAAGAAAAAGACTCTTGTAAAAAAATAAATAAAAATAAAAGGCTTACTTCATTTAAAAAAGAAACAAAAACTTGTTTCTGTCAATTATCAACTCAAAGTGCACCTCAACTAAATAATCCAAAATGGGTCATAAAATGTATGAATTATACAAATATTTTTAATTAGCTTCCCCCCCCAATTCTGTTTTCTCCTTTCAGCACAATTTCAGATAGTAACTGCTATTTTTCCTGGGGTGCAGATGTGCCAGAAGGAAAAAAACTACATTACAAATTACAAAAAGTAATTATTTGTATATTGCAAATTTCCATTTATATGAAATGTCTAGAAAAGGCAAACCTATAGAGACAGAAAGTAATTAGTGCTTGCATAGGGCTGTGGTGATGGCTGCATAACTATGAATTTACTTAATCACTGAATTGTACACTTAAGATGGATGAGGTTTACAAAATGAGATTTTATCTCAAAGTTGTCAAAAACGAAGCTAATTATGTGGACAGATTCTCAGAGTTGTACTAAGAATTAAATTATCTGTGACTATTCATCACAAAAATTATCTTAAAGAAATCAGCACTGTGATCGCTACTTCCTAATCTAATCATCACATCATACAAGAATCCAGGGCATTATTATACGGCAATGAGTGCTATTATTTTACACCAAGAAAGAAAACCAGGATAAAAACAGGTTAATGAAATAGTAAATATGAGAAATTACAACACTACATCTAAACTCGCAAATCCTAACAGAAATATGTTCAGTTTATGACCAAGAATCTCAATTTGAGTAAATCTTCCTTAGACGTAGAAAGTACTTACATTCATCATAAAATCCATAAATTCTATTGATGCTGGCACATTCGTGGTTTCCTCTGAGAAGAAAAAAATTCTCGGGATATTTGATTTTGTAAGCCAATAAGAGGCAGATAGTCTCCAATGACTGCTTTCCCCTGTCCACATAGTCCCCAAGAAACAGGTAGTTGCTTTCTGGCGGGAAACCACCGTACTCAAAAAGTCGAAGCAAATCATAGTATTGTCCATGGATATCACCTAGAAGCAAGAATTTTGTTACCTAGTGTCTTCATACATATAGTCCAAACCACTAACATTACTAATTTCCAAACTTGTATCATATTTATTAGTTCAACTGAGCTTAGTGATAATTTTAAGTGTATCCAGCCTCTCACACAAAACTCGACTAATTGAGACTTTATTTTATGGAAAGGATTATTAATGCCTAGGCAGGGCTTCTTGCCAAGTAACACGGTTTTCCTTTCAGGTTGGCTGATCAATATCAGATCTCCGACAGCTCAGTCTCTGGGGATCATGTCAGCAGAAGTGCTGCACTCTTAACAAGCCCTGGCCCGGTGTGAACAAAGGTGTACACACACTACACCCACCAATGCATCTGGCTTTCAATGTCTCCCTGCTAGATAATGCCAAAGAGCATTTTACTTAAAAACAAAAACAAACACAAGATTCATCAATGCAGTCAAATATGTTAGAAGAATAAATATAGCATTTCTCAGATAGAGTTTAGTTTTTATACCAGTTATCTGCATCTATCATGTAGAAACAGAACTACAAAACGGCATATTTTTAGGCATAACCAGTGTTGCTTTAAGCTTAAAATATAATCCCTATATACTCATAATTCAGGCCTTTTTTTAGCTCTCCATTCTGTTTCATTTCTTTCCTTTCTTCTGCAATGTTTATATTCGTTTAGTGAAATAATTTTAAGAAAATGCGAAGCACATCTAAGCACATTAAGTCCATTAGAGGTATTTATTCTAAGGCTACAATTATTTAATTTTAAGTAGTTCCAGGTTACTCATAAATAGTAAATAATTTTGTTGGCTAACACAAGGTCATCTATATATCCTTGACTCAGTCAATCAATCACGTAACCAAAGATAACTGTTAGTGTGCCAAAACTTACCACATATTTTGAGTGGTGCTTCAAGTTCTAGTAGGATAGGCTGACTAAGAAAGATCTCTCTGGACTTTAAGCACAGTCCTCTGATTTCATTCTCCTGTAGCTGGACATTCTTACCAGGCTTGGACCCTCTCACTGTAGGGGAGAAAAACCCCAATTTAGTCAAGAGAAGTCAAAATAAGATTTAACGTAAAAATTAAAAATATCGGAAAAGGTAGAAGTTTTAAATAAAGAGGAGGCAAAAACATAGTTTAACTACTTTCTGGCTGGGCTTTATTTTCAGGACACTTATAAAGAACATGATTTTAACGCCTAATTAGAATCTTAAAATCTTAAGACAGGATTTCAGAGATTTAATTGCATTTTCTACACCAAGGTAAGACTTCTTTACAGTATCCTGATCAAGGGGTCATCTTCTCTGTGTATGAATAGTGTTAGAAAAGTCTTATTATCGCTTGCGAAATCAGACTCCCCCTGGGCACAGCTCAAGGCCTCAGTTCTGCATCCAAGACATACAATTGGCCTGGTTCACCTATAACCCGCCCACCAGGCCAGCTCTTTTTTGCCTCTCGTCTTGTCTTCCCTTCTCCAGCCTTATAAATGAATTAGTATTTGTGTAGCAGGAGATTTTAGAGATTGTCATGTTACTGAGTTGGTTCTAAGAATTCCTCGTTTTAAAATGTGAGATTGGAAATGCTCAGATCTCCCCTCTCAATCAGTGTTTTTCAGAGGTCCACAGGTCTCTCAAGGGTCCCAGATTTATCTATGAAAAAACTTAAGTGTTGTTTTCATTTCATTGAAACACACTGTATGCTTGCTGTGCATTATTTTGCTGTGCAACTTTCTGGGCCTGCATTTGTGAATACAATCATGCCTCTACAGGGCAAAGGATGTCAGCATGTGCTGTGAGAAAGGCTTCCTAGTAATTTGAACAGATAAAAATTGAGAAAAGGCAAAAAGAAATGGCACAGCACCAAGTGTCCTAAACTCCCAAGTGCCCGCATCAGAGCACTCTGAGTTCTACTTACTATCAAAGTGAAGCACAAGATATCCTCTGGCCTTATAACAATTCATTTATCAGCAGGTAAGTAGTAGTAGGAAATAAAATTCTGTTTTGATTCCAGTTGTAACAGACTAGACAGTTATTAAATACATAATAAATAGCACTGAATTGCTAAACTTACCTTAATTTCACAGTTATGAACTGGCCTGCTTGCCAAAAACTCGCAATCAAAGTCTTAATACTTGTTATGTACAAAAGATTTATGAAAGCAAGCATTCTCCAAATTAGAATTGAAGCAAAAACACCGGACCAGACTAAATACAAAACTAAGGCTACATCTTTCCACCATTAAACCCAATATAAAGTGATGAGCAGATTAAATCAATGCTGTTAATTTAAATTTTATCAGTTTTGGAGGCTTTGTTTGTATTCAAAATCACAAAATCATTTGGCCTAATAGCTGAACAAGAGCAACAGGTTTAACTGGTTTGTATCTAGCTTTGTTCTGTAAATATCTAAGTAACATTACAGAGTAATAAAAACTACAAGTAAAAAACTCTGATGTCTGTTGAGAATTTTTTTCCATTAAAAAGGGCTGTGTCCAAGTTTGAGAAATATTGTCTTAGGGGAAGCCATCCTTCAGCCTGAATAGCCACTGAAACTGAATTCCCTGAAGAAACAAGTTTTGAGCAGAAATGGAAGGGTGTTATTTTTTTTCAGTGAAAGACAATAAATAAGAAAGCATGACACGTGAGAAGAGTCCAACTCTTGAAGGGCACACACAAAAAAGAAAATGTTGAGTGTGCTGAACTGGGAGCCAGAAGCCCCAAGTTTCTGTCTTGATTTTATAGCTTGGGCAAATCACCTCTCTGGACCCCAAAATATGTAACTAAACTAAACGACTGCCGGTCTCATTCTGATCAAATATTAAGAAACAAGAAGCAATTAAAGGGAAAGCATAGTAAGGATAATCTTTTGAGGGAATTATTCAAAATAGACACGTATATAATATTTACAACAGCAACTGAGCTATCTGTACAACAAAAAATGATTTTTTTTCCAGAACCAAAGTAATTTTTTCTCTCTAGACACACAAAGGAGAGAGTTCAAGAAACACTCCCAATGGAAAGATGTGGGATCCCTCCTTCACTGGCCAGAAAACCCCAATCATTAGTGATTTTACCACAAGTCAGCCAGAAGTTTGGGCAGACTGCCCAAAAGGAAACTTTATTTTTGGCTAGGGGACTCCTAGATGCTTCTGGTTTCAACTGGAATATTTTTCAGAAGAGCCCCCACACCTGTAAGTGAATAGCCCACTCTAAGTCTTTTGGGAGAATATGTAATAACTGACTTACACCTATAAGGAACACACAGGCTATTCTTTTAATATGAATGCTATCATATTACACCAATGCATCAGATTAAATCAATGCTGCTAATATAAATTTTACTGGTTTTGGAGGCTTCCCACTACCACCATTAGACATAGTTCATGGTAATTTTAGTTCTCTTATTCTGTTTGTCCCTCAAGTGGAAGTGTACAGAGATTAGTAAAGAACAATAGTAACAATTTAAAAAGTATTCCTAATGTGGAGTGAGGATTTTTTTTTTAAATTGGGGTACTGTTGTTTTACAATGTTGTGTTAGTTTCTACTGTACAACAAAGTGAAGTAGAGATCCCTGCGCTATACAGCAGGTTCTCATTAGTTACCTGTTTTATACCTATTAATTAGTGTGGTCTGTGTTAATCCCAGTCTCCCAATTCATTCACCACCCACCCCCCGCCCCTTGGTGTCCATGGTTTGTTCTCTACCTCTGTGTCTCTACTTCTTCTGCCTTGCAAACAGGTTCATCTGTACCATTTGTCTACATTCCACATATATGCACTGGAGTGAGGATTAAATGCAGTTTTTCCAGAATAAATCAAGATATATTTTATATTTGATGAACAGCACTCATTAAAAACAACACAGTCCCAAAGCTTCTTAAATTCCCTACAATTAGCTCAAAAAATAAAATTATAAAAATAGAAACTGCCAAAACCATCTACCAACTGGCGAATACCTGCTTATCTTTCGTGACTGCTTAGATATCACTTCACTCTGGAAAACCTCTCTTAGCCATCTCCTCTTCCCTCAACAAGCCTGCTTTATGCTTTCTGAAATTCTCTCACAACACCTGGTCACTGCCCAGCACACACTGTGTATTATAATTGCCAGTCTGCTTCCACCTATTCATCTGGACCTCCTGGTAGAGTGTAAACGCCAGGACCACACCACTTGCTCTGCAGTGTACATGCCCATGGTCAGTACATGGTAGGTGCACAAAATGTGTTGCATGAATGAAGTCTGAATAAATCTCTGTTAATTTGTGGCATTACAATTAGCGTGCATTCCAAGCTATATACTTTTTTTTTTCTTTTCTGCGGTACGCAGGTCTCTCACTGTTGTGGCCTCTCCCGTTGCGGAGCACAAGCTCCGGACGCGCAGGCTCAGCAGCCATGGCTCACGGGCCCAGCCGCTCCGCGGCATGTGGGATCTTCCCGGACCGGGGCACGAACCCGTGTCCCCTGCATCGGCAGGCGGACTCTCAACCACTGCGCCACCAGGGAAGCCCCCAAGCTATATACTTTTTTTTTTTTTTTTTTTTTTTGGTGATACGCGGGCCTCTCACTGTTGTGGCCTCTCCCGTTGGGAGCACAGGCTCCGGACACGCAGGTCCAGAGGCCATGGCTCACGGGCCCAGCCGCTCCGCGGCATGTGGGATCTTCGCAGACCGGGGCACGAACCCGTGTCCCCTGCATCGGCAGGCGGACTCTCAACCACTGCGCCACCAGGGAAGCCCCCAAGCTATATACTTTTGATTAGCAAAAAACAAGAACAAAAATTGTCCGTGCCTTAAAATTACAAAGCAATAGTGTCATTTCCCCATAGGCTTTACTAGAGTTTCTAGTTGTGAAAATTTAGGATTACTCTTAAATTTCAAGTTGAAGATAATTTATGCAACAGAAGATAAAGATTTCAAAATGGGTTTTGGCAGTCTGAGTGAACACTGCAGACATTTCTTAAAAATGGCCTATTGGCTAACAGCATAAAAATCTACTTTCACTATTTTCAGTGTCCATCAAATAGAATCATGCATTAGTTGTAGCTAACACGAACCGAGCACTTCCCAGGCTTTATACTGCCATTCAACACAACAATCCCATGACGTTAGGCACTGTCACTTTTTTGGGTTACAGGCTCGAAGAGGCTCAGTAACTTGGTCCAAGATCACAGCGCTCGTAAGAAGGACACCAGGCCCCAACTGATTCTAGGTCTGAAGCAGTGCTTCCAGCAGACCACCCTCCCAATTAAGAATTTGTTCTTCATTTTGAAAATAAGTTTAAAATATACGGTATTAACTTAGAAACAAAACAAATGAAAGCAAGTAAACTAGCACATAACTGTTTTTGTCATTTTACAAATTCATAAGCAATAATAAACATGAAAAAGTGAAAAAAAAGGAATTTCTTCTTCATTAAGCTTCTAAACCAAAGGAGTTTTTATAGGACAAACTACTGAAACTCCAACATACAATCATTGCTCCCTAAGAAAAATTTGATATGGGATATAAAATCATAAGGCATCCTTACATATAGGAAGCATTAAATAAGAACTAAATGATGTAATCTGTTTAAGACTTTCTATTCATTTTTACCATGCTTCATTCAAATATTCAACAAAATAGTTGCTAGGCACCACTACATGCCAGACCCTGTGTTGGATGCTGGGGATACCTGGGCAACAGGACAGACAACTCTGTCCTTTTTCTTGAGAGGTTTACATTCTAGTGGAGGATGCATAAAATAAGACAAACTAGGTAACCGCAGATTATTATAAATGCTGTAGCTAGAACTAGCCATCCATAAAAACTATAAAACTAAAAGTTTATCTCAGGGACATCTTCAATACCATTAAAAACACAAAGGCTTGAATATCTACTTTATCGCTATTAGCTACCAAGAAAAAATGCAAACAGTACAGCTCTGCTCAATAAAATCAGTCACTACTTCGTGGTTTAAAACCCTCACTGTGCTCTGTGCATGATGGGAGAAACCTACACAAAAAGGAGACCCTAGGTGGGAAACTCAAGGGCTGTCTCCTCATGATACCTTCCTAAGTAGTAGTTCAAATTGCATGTATCAAATTATTTCAACAATTGCCAACAGAATCCAAAATATTCCAACAAATAAGAATTCCATTTTCCAGGTGGAATGTTTCTCATAAGTCCAGGTGCTAGGCACTGCATGGAAATAAAATCAGCAGGCACAGTGAACATACGTAGGTTAGTGATTGATATACCAAAACGGTCAACTTAGATCTTAAATGTGTGACTTCTCTTTCTCTCTCTCTCTCTTTTTTGCTGCACCGTGCGACTTGTGGGGGAACAGCTTATGGGATCTTAGTTCCCAGGCCAGGGATTGAACCCGAGCCCTCGACAGTGAGAGCTCAAAGTCCTAACCACTGGACCGCCAGGGAATTCCCAAACGTGTGATTTTTGAGCGAAAACTTTTCTTTGTCTGGTTAAAATGGTAGATTCCGAAAAAAATGCACTATGGCTGTTACCAGCAAGGACTGCTCTGTTCTGACTTATCTGATCATTTATTTATCTGGCAAATCACTAACATGAGCACATGATAAAAACTCCCATGCAATTTTACTGAAAACAAACTGATAAAGACCTGATATAATAAAAGAATGTCGTTGGTGATTATTTGCAATGCCAGCTTTTCCTCACAGAACAACATTAACTTTTCTGACAGCCTGGTAACAAAGCAGAGATGAAAACCATAGAGGGAAATTTAAGACTACTCTGGGGTTATTTAGGAGGAATAAGCAAGTGTTCTTCTTGCCCCTCAACTGTTAAAAGAAGATCATAGGAAATCATACCCACCAAAAAGCCTCAGCTGGACTATAATCAAGTTTTAAAACCTAAAACTGGTACAAGCGGTGTAAACATAAACCAACAGAGGTTTTGCTAATAAGACAATCCTATTAAAGCAGGTGGCAATCTTAACAATATGCCACATCACACTCATTTCAGTGACAATCAATAACCTCACAATATCTGACAGATTTAGGAAAATAAAACCTCAAACCAAAACAAACAAAAAACAGTGACTATCTGTAACATTAAAACTTTCCTGCAAACAATGAAGTTCTTTTCTACAAAAAATATAAGCCACAAAAATGTTAATCGAGAATCACTTGGTTTCTCTGCAAAGCCACCAGCAGGAAGACATCCACTTTCTGGCCATCTTAATTTCTAAACCACTCCTCCCCCATCCTGACTTTCCTAACTGCTGGTGTTATACTTTGGGCATTTAAAGGTGACACCAATTTTCTCAAGGCAGATAATCAGGATATAGCTGCAAAACACTGTCTATTGCTCTCAATAAAGAACCTTGAGTTTTCTACACCTAGAGTGAAGCCAATTTATTGAAAAATGTTTAACTCTCTACAGTCTAGCCACCAATTCTGATAAACTACCACTGATTAGACTTCACATCTGAACCTACGTTTGTAATGAGTGGTTTTCATTTTCATAAGCCTTAATATCAGTGACATACACTCTCCTCTAGATGAGGGATGCCAGTAAACCCCAGAGTAGGGGTGAAATTGGATATTTCAGATAAAACATCAAGACCATTAAGTAAATCATCTATTTTTACATGCTTTGGATACAGTGGTCTGATCCTAAAACATAAAAATTTGTCCCAGAATTCTATAAACTCCAAAGAGACTGAATCCTTCCTTTTTCTTCTTGAATAAGATTTTCCAGCTTCCTCATTTACAAAGCAATTCATATCAGAATATTATCTCCTTCACAATTCAATCCTTAAGGTCTACTAACAGCCGTGATGGTAGGTTAAGTGAAATGATTTCCCTGCTTCAAGATCAGTAATCCTCACCCTAGTCAAGCAGACTGACTGGCAGTGGCACATACTTTTGTAGAATAGGTTATCATAGGACTGCAGTTTCCCAGATATAAAACAATCTCACCAACCTCTACCGCAGACGGGCTACCAATGCATGGCGCAGCATGGCATGCATTTCCCCAGCTTGGAGGAGGAAAGCCTGGCCTCCTGCTCCTAGGGCTAACATTCCCTCCCTCAAGCACAACAGAATGACACACACCATCCCGTGCTGGGGCTAACATTCCCTCCCTCAAGCACAACAGAATGACACACACCATCCCGTTAGATTTCACTGCTGCCTCCTGCTACTGACAGGCGAGGCGGCACTGTGGGCACAAGGAGAGTAATCCTTTCATGCCGTGGTTTCGGATTGGTGCAAGCTGCTGATCGTGCCTCTAAAAGAGCTTTCTTGCCTTACCTTATAGGAGAGGATACAACTGACATGCGGGAGGGGTGGGAAGAGCAGGGGGCTCACAACACAGACTTCTTGTAATTTAGAGTATTAGTAACACAGTACTTTAATATTAGTGTCTTTATCAGCAAAATGCCCTATGATCATTGATTCCAAGAAAAGCCTCTAATGGGTGAAATTATCTGATGTGTAAAGAAAAAATAATTACAGAGGTCTCATTAGGAAAGATTATTTTTGTGTTCTTTGGTCAGCATTTTAAGATTTTATTTTCTTTTTGCCATTACAATCGTCCTTTATCTTCAGGACCCGTCTTTTAAACGTTGCAATATAAACGTATTTCATTTCACACCGAAAATCTAAACACACGGGTTACTTTTACAAGTCAGAGGATTCAGTTAGTAAACGCTGTCTGAGGGCCAGGGCAGAGGTCATATTTAAATCACTAAAGCAAGTCAAGCAATTGTGCAGAGCTTGGCACAGTCTTTCAGTTTGACAACCGCCATCTTCAGAGCCAAGATGCTTCTGGCAAGTCAGGATGTGAAAATAAGTTACAACTGCCTGCTCTGCAAGAAAACCGCTAGCCATCAGCGCTCCCCGAACGAGATCACTTACAAAGTTATTCTGCCTCAAACCTCACTTTTCTCCAACACAGTAGGACTAGGAGACGAACCAGAAGCTGGCTTATTCTCTAAATCCAAAGTTTTACTGTGCAGTTATTTAAATAAGTGAACATGAATGATGCGAATGAGTGACAACCTTAAGGTTTTATCACCCACAAGGCAGAGATCTTCTGCGGTGGGTTGCAGAAGTGATGCCTCCTTAAGGAAAATTCACTCAAAAGTTTAGAGTAGAAAAGAACTGCAAAGCTGTAGTGACTAAAATCTAAAACCAACACGGTATTCTCTTAAATAAGACTTCACTTTTGAATGGTCTTTTTAGTATTACTACCGAACTACTTCTCACTTAGCTTGTACAGTCCTCCACCTTAAAAAAGGAGACAGTCTCTAACATGTAAACAATTCTAACAAGGCCACAAAACTCACATTTCCCTCCATTTTCAGATATACTCAAATCTTAATTAAAATTTTTACAGGAAAAAGTTTGTGGGGCATTAAAAAAAAGGAATCACATAATTTATTATCAACCTTTTCTACCCTGGATTATATATTTACTCAATGGATCATTTTCAACCGTTTCTCTGCCAATTTAACATTGACTAGAAAAGAAGGAAATTTACGTCTGTTGAGCAGCTAGCTTATTCCCGAGGAACTAAAACACAATGCTTTATTAATTTCAATGAAAAACATGAAATGTTAAAAAAAATCTGGTTTTCACGTACAAAACATGCATAGAAATTATTAATAAACAAAGATTGATCTCATTATAAATGATCCAAGTTTATCAAGGCAAATTTCTTGGCACAATTTAAAAAACAAGATTAAAATTAACAAAATGTTATATGAATACAAGAGTTATGGGCAACCCTGGACTTAACAAGACTTACCTAATCTTAAAATTCTAATGTTTCTAATCCACAGATTCCATTTTTTCCTGCCTTCTCAACGAAATAAAGCCAGCTCTTAACTAGTCGCACGTGTCCCTGCATAGATATGCAGAATTTACAATTTCTGAATGAAACAAAAATTTCTAAGTTCTTTTCTTATTGCAAACGGTTTAATCCGTTTCTGACCCACTGCTGCCTCACATAAATCAAAGAACTGCAGGAACTAGCATTAGAAGTGTGGTTCTTCGGTTTGCAGGGCAGAAGTTGAGACACAGATGTAGAGAACAAGCGTATGGATACCAAGGGGGGAAAACCCCAGGGGGTGGGGATGGTGGTGTGCTGAATTGGGCGATTGGGATTGACATGTATACACTGATGTGTATAAAATTGATGACTGATAAGAACCTGCTGTATAAAAAAATAATAATAATAGAAAAGAAAATAAATACATTCATGAAGGTGCAAAAAAAAAAAGTGTGGTTCTTAAATAAATGCCAAGTACTGAACAAATAAGGTTTTCACCCACAATGGCAGCAACATTTCAGGGGTCTATTTAATGGGTTTTTCTTTTAAGAAACTATAAAATGAAAATACCTTACAGAGATTAAGAAGAGATATTTTTAGGAGTTTCATTCTAATGACTTAAACAAAAGATCTGCAAACTCTAACACCAGAACTGTCCAACTGTTTATGCTCTCGACTCCATCTCTCACAGCATTTATAGTCCAACAATACTGTAGAAATGTACAAAGACAAAAAGCAGTTAAAACTCAGCCAAATCTACATTATCCAGTAATCAAATTAAGAAAGGGATTTGAATTCTTTCAAAGTTTGGAATTAGATGTTAGTATTGATAAATGTGCTCTGGAATTTGGGGGGTGGTGAGGGGTGATTTCATTTCGGCGTCCCTCCTTAAAATCCGAACTAACTTCATCCGTCTCCCACATCAATATAAATCAATCGCCAGGCACCTCACGAGTCTCACAGCCAATATTTAAGATTTGTTTTAACCTTTGCTCAACCACTGGACACCTCCTTCCTTCATACATAGGGTGACTTGAATGACTTGTAGCTCCTGGCTGCCTGGGTTTGAAACTTGACTGTTACTGTGTGACCTTGGTCAAGTGACTTCACTTCTTTGAGTCTTATTTTCCTCTGAAAAACAGTAAAAAAATAATAGCACCTACCTCGTAAGGTTGTTGGGAGTATTACATGAAATCTGTAAAGTCCTCCAAAAAATGCCTGACACACAGTAAGCGCTTTAAAAGCGCTGGCTAATATCATAACTGTATTTATCCGATGAACGCAAAGCGCTTAACACAGAGCCTGGCACACTGGAAAGATCCTAACGAAACTGTCATCACTGCTGGCTTCTCGGTTCAGAGGCACGTTCAGAAAAGACCGCGGAGACCTCTTCAAGATAAGGACAACTTAAAAAGAGTATTTGGAAGGGCAGGAGGAGATGAGTTCCAATATCCCCTTGAGATACGAACGTTCGTCACCAAATAACAAGTAATGGGCCCCTCGACCCCAGCCTCACAAAAAATATAAATGAGCAGGATAGGAAAGAAGCCCCAAGCCCGGTGGAATCCATATCCCCATCATGTTGCTTTCCAAGAGAACGAGGACCAGAAAGTTCGTAACGTGCCGTCCTGTAAGTTGGACTGGGCCCCCAACCTTCATCCAAAGATTGGTCGGGTGTGCGGGGCGCACTGGGGTACGTACCGGAAACGTGGGGGTGGGGAGCGGAGTTTTCAAATTTCAAGGCTAGTAGAAAGGCTGCACCCTCGTGCAATGAATGAGTGGAGCCAGGAGTGTCCGCGGGTTGGCCCAAGTGCGGAACCCCGGGCAGCCTCCCTCCCGCTGCAGCCCCCGGCCCGCGGGCGAACTCGCGGGGCTAACTCCTCTCGGCGCTGCAAGTCCAAAAGGCCTCCCAAATCCCCCTCCCCCCGCGAGTCCCCGGAGCCGCCCGCCGCCCCCTTCACCTTCCAGCAGCCGTTGGATGATGCTGTCGATGTTGAGCTTATCTATATCCGCCATCGCCTTCCCACCGCCGACCCTCCCGCAGTGGCGCCGCCGCCGGCTCGCGCCCGGGATTTACACCTCCTTTCCCACGCCACGAGCACAGAGATGGTGGTGGTGGCGGCGGTGGCAAAAGCCGCGGCGGGTCCCCCCCAACCGCCCCACTCCCTGCTTCCTCCTTCTCTCCCCACTGGAACCACGAGAAGAACAAAATGGCCGCCGCCTCCTTAGCCAGCCTCGGACGGCGCACGGATGCACGCGGGGAGTGCAGCGGCCCGGCCGGGACTTCTTTATGGGCCATAGGGCACCTGGGAGGGGGCGGGGCCAGAGCGCGGGAAGGGGGCGGAGACTGTGAGCGTAACTGTGATGGCGCGCGGAATCCTTCCGCCAAACGGGCCGAGCAAATAGGCCCCCTGGCGGGAGCGTGAGTTACAAAGTTGCACGCGGGAGTTGGGGTTGGAGGAGAAAATGCAGCTGTGTACCCGAGGATTGCGGGCTCCGCGGGACGCTGTTCACTGGGGCCAGGTTTTGCAGACCTGGTCATGTGAAAAGCCCACGGAGGGGATTCGGGAGTCCTGGAATCTCCCCTTAAGTTAAATCTGGGGTGGAGGTGAACAGGGAGGATAATAAAGAGAGGAAGGTTGACTTTATTTGGTTTCAGATTTGCTGGGATTTGGAGGAAAGGAAAGGTTTATTTGATGACTAATGAAGAAACTCCTCTCCTAGGTAAATAAAAATGTTAACAGTTATTCTTTCTGAGTGGTGGAAATATGGGTATTTGTACGTTTTTTGTGCGCTCTGTAACTTACATTTGGGGAAAAAGTTTTTTAATCCACCCTCAAAAAAATTTTATCATCCCTATCTTTGGATTGTCTTTCTTGAGCTCGGGAAGTTATATAATCATCGGAACGGTTACCCTGATTCCAGCCAGAACGAAGATGAGCGAGCGTGTGCTGCAGATAAAGGGAGAATTTGCAGATTTCGCGCGTCGGAGCTCGAGGCCGGAAGAGAAGAGCGAGTGTGCATCCACGGGCATTGCGGGCGGGTCCCGGGTTCTACAGACACCCCGGGAAACTTTGGCCCATTTCCTTTGGCTTCCCAGTCTCCCCAAGTGCATCTCTCTCTAGGAGACCCCTCCAAAATGTGCCACCTCCGGGGGCTATATGTCTCTTCTAGCTTGGTTTTGAAGTGCAGTTTACGCTCAGCAAACACATCTGCTCTCTTGCATCCTGTCTTTTTCATTTAACTGCTTTTTCCTGCAGCGCTTCACAGTTTGCAAAGCCCTTTCCCTCCCCCTAGAGAAATTAATTTTGTTTCTCAAGGCACGCAGGATGCACGAATTCCCATCCTGAAATGCCATCGAGGTGATTGCACCAACCGGGCATCCAATCTCAAAATCGGTGTTCCCCCCGCCCCGGGGGGGCCCAAGCGGTGGTGGGGCCCAGGCTCCTTGCACAAGGACCTATGGCCTCCCTGCTGCCAGCTTGGGGGCGTTAGGATTCAGAGCTCCCCTTGCTTGGCTCCGCTGCTCACTCCACTTTCCCCAGTCACCAACTCACTCTCCCGCGCTGTAGCTCTGTTCACCAGAAGACACACAAGTGTCATTTGTCAGCCCAAGGCACAGAGCCCAGTTGGTGACATCAGAGTTGATGCCCAGAGCCGCTGTGAACAGCTGGCTGTCAAGGTCAGGGTGGCTGTCCCCGGAGTCCACGAGACTTTGGGCTCCTCCAAAGCGCATTGTGGCAATGGCAATTAGAGCAGGAATATCAAAGACAGCGATTCATTCAGCAAATATTTATGGAGCACCTATTCTGTGCCAGGCATTGTTCTAGGCGGAGAAGCAGGGGTGAGCAAGAAAGACAAGGCCCTTCTCTCATGGAGAGTCATCTAGTAAGCCAGACAGACAAAAAAAGACGCAAATAAAAATAGCAGCTTCTGATAAATACAAGTGGAGAAAAACAAACACTGCACTTGTTTTCTTTGTATGTGTCAAAAATTATCTCACTGAATCCCCAAGATAATCCTAGGAATTATGTACTATTCCTAGCACACCCATTTTACAGATGAATTGAGACACAGAGGCTAGGTTGTTTGCTGAAGGTCACACAGCTAGTAAGTTTCAGAGCCACAGCTGGAAGTCAGGACAGCCAGAAACCAAAGCCCTTGTTCATACTTAATAAATTCTCACTGCAAACCCCCAGTACCTAGCGCAACTCTGGCACACACTAAGCACACAACAAATGTGGGAATGGTCTAAACACATCTCTATGGACAATAAGAGTACCATAAATTTCCTTGTGCAAAGTAGCAGGTGGGTTAACCTCTGCTGACATCATCAGGGCTGGAGGAGAACTTCAGACTGGACTGGGACACAGGGAGGGCCTCTGTCCACATGCCATTCTCTGCCAGGCAACTCCCCTCCAGAGTCCAGTTTTGCTGAAACATGTCTAAGAGAATTAGCTGGTTCTGAGCCTGAGAGTGGCATGAGCTCGCAGGGTAGGCCTGAAGGGCTCCCGGAAAATAGCAAACAGCTCTGGGAGGAAAGAATGTATCGCCTATTGACTTTTTTCTGCTGTTATCAACACTAAGGACTAGCAGACAAACATTTGCCAGAAAGGCTACTGTTCCAACAGTTGGAGTGTCTCTTCCCTCCTCTAGTTTGCCTATAGTGAGGAGAATGGATTAAAATGTACTTTGGGGGGACTTCCCTAGTGGTCCAGTGGTTAAGACTCCCCACTTCCACTGCAGGGGGCACAGGTTTGATCCCTGGTCAGGGAACTAAGATCCTGCATGCCGCATGGCGTGGCCAAAAAAAAAGAAAAATGTACTTTTTGAACTGTCTTCCTTGGATGCACAGAGTTTTCTTAAGGGCCTGCTGAAGATGACGGGGACCTGATGGGATTCTGATCCTTGAGTCAACCAAAGCAGAACCATGGCACACAGTAAGCACTCAATCAAAATGAACTGTTATCACTATTATCTGTTTTAGACATTGAGCTTCCATGTAAGGTTTGAAGACGGGCTGTAGTGAAAATATTTGAAAGCCAGTAGTATTCCTAAGGATACTTTAGCCTTTGAGGGGGAATCTTAGTGACTAAAGGGACCAGGCTGATAACATGAAAGAATTAAGCTAGGTGGATAGTGACTGTGATAAACTGAAGAGCACACACCCCAGCTCTAGTCCATTGGGACCCTGTGGGAAACTGGGGCCCACTGGGGCCAGATCCTCTTGAGTTTTCAGGAGAACTTGGGCATCTGAAGTTTGATGTGAAATGTTCCAGTTTTTAAAGTTTGGTCATGAACTCAAATTCTTCTAAAACACTGTGTAAGGCTGACAAAGCACATCCATGGGCTACATTTGACCCTAGGCCAACAATTTGGAATTCTGTTCTAGAAGGTAGGGAGCGAACTCGTCCCCTTCCCTTCCCCCAACTTAATAAGCATTGGGATTATTGTTAAATGGTTAAACGAAATGTTGTTGATGAGGTTTGCCAGCAGATCTGGACCTGCCTGGATATTCTGGAGGTTTTATACAGAGTAGGGAACCACAGGAAAAAATATGGGTGAAAGCCCTTTGACAAAGTTCACCGTTTTATTTCAATGTCCTGTGGTATTACCAGCAGACACTGTTTTTTGTTTTTTGGGTTTTTCTGGGGGGGTTTTTTGGCAAATGTTTATTGAGGCCTTACTCTGTGTGAGAAGCTGGGGATATAGCAGTCTCTGTCCTCATGGAAGTACCAGTCTAGTGGAGGAGATGGAGACGAACAGAGAACCTAGTGAAGAAGATAATTTCAGAGAGTCATGAGTTTTGTGAGAGAATTAGAAAGGGTCATGTGACCACACGAAAGGGATTCTGAGGATTTGACATTTGAGTCAAAATCTGAAGAATAAGAAGGAGAAAGTTATGGGAAGAACACCATAGGGGAAAGAGTATTCTCAACACAGGAAACAGCAAGTGCAAAGACCCTGAGGCAGAAACAGTCTTCCAGTGTTGAAACAGTGGAAAGACCAGAGTGGCTGGAGTACAGAGTGAGAGGGAGAGTGTTAGGAGAGGAAGATGAAGAAGTGGGCAAAGGCCAGATCACTCAGGGCCTTATAGGTCACAGGAAGGCACTCGGATTTTATTCTAAGCCAAATGGGAAATCACTCAGTTTTAGGCCAAGGAGTAATATGATCTGATTCACTTTTTAAATAAGTTTTTTATTTTAAAATAATTCTAGGTTTACTGCGAAGTTGCAAAGATAGTACAAAGATTTTCCATATACCTTTCACTCAGTTTCCCCTTAATGTTAACATTTTACACAACCATGGCATTGATCTTAATTTTTCAAGATATTTAAATCATAAAGAAGTGTTGGGTCATAAAATATCACATAACATCATTACCCAGAGAACATCTTCTCCTAAATAAGATCTGACTTCATTTTTAAGAGATTCCTTTGGTGTCTGTGAGGAGAATGGACTGTAGGTGGGCAGGAGTGGAAGCTCTGAGGTCAGGGAGGGGGCTGATGAAAAATGTGGCATCACTGCTCTGAGCCTCAGTTTCCTCATCTGCAAAATGGGAATGACATATCACCCATCTCAGAAGGTTGTTGTTGAGAATGTACCTTACCCTGTACCTGGGGAGATGAAAGTAATAATGAGGACAATGATGATAATGATGATGATAATAACAGTAATAGCTAGCATTTACTGAGTGCTTACTGCGTGCCAGTTTTTGTGCTTCAGGCCCTTCATGCAGAATCAGGAAAGCAGATTCTCTGGAATGTTCCCAGAAGCCTTGGAGAAGGGGGATTAAGATGGGTCTTTCAAACCATCCTTGGCCCTAATAGAGTACATGGTGATGTTGGGTGTTTCTCTGTTTAATAAGGCCCCAAATATATTTCCATCTGGACTTAGGAGAAATTAGGATGATTATCGCCTTGCTAAGTGTTCCTTAGCTTCACAGAATGACTCACTCCAGGTTGGGAAAGTAGCAAGTCGTCC
Source organism: Mesoplodon mirus (assembly GCF_964341445.2). Lineage (NCBI taxonomy): Eukaryota > Metazoa > Chordata > Mammalia > Artiodactyla > Ziphiidae > Mesoplodon > Mesoplodon mirus. The sequence continues at coordinate 9,049,412 of NC_138989.1, forward strand.
CGATATCTAGAGGGTGGATGACACTGTTGTTTGGAACTAAGTCTGGCAAAGGGAAGCTCATTTTGGTGCAGGGCCTCTCAGCCTGGGCACAGCTGACCTTTGGGGGCAGATCATTCTCTGCTGTGGGGCTGTCCTGGGCATTTAGGATGTTCAGCAGCATCCCTGACCTCTACCCACCAGATGCCAGAAGCACACCCCCTCTCCCCAATAGTGACATTCAAAAATGTTTCCAGGTGCCACCAAAAACCACCCTCCCACTCCTGGATGAGAACCACCACTATGCAGCATCTGGGACCTGTGGCAAAGCGGCTTTGAAGTTGCTCTGTTCTTCTGTCAGTCTTAACCCTGTGTGGTAAGTGCTTTGCCAGAGTAACTCCTCAACTACTAATACTAATATAATAGCTATAATTTATTCAGAGTTTACTATGTGCTAGGCATTGACCCAACTCTTGCTTTATCTATCTATCTATCTATCTGTCTATCTATCTATCTATCTATCTTCCAGCTTTATTCCCACTTAATGCATAAGTCATTATTCTCCATATATAGATGGAGAAACAGGGTTCAGAGAGGTGACTTGCCGAAAGACACACAGCTAAGAAGCGACAGAGCCTGGATTTGAACCCAGATTTATCCAACTCCAGGGGCCATGCCCTTTAACCACTCTGCTACTCTGAGCCTCTGGAGCCAGAGGTGTTAGAAAATCATGTGGGGAAAAATATTTTATAAACAGTAAAGTGCCATTCTGGTATCAAGTAGGAGAAGCAGCATGGAGAGAACTTGTTCTGGACTCTCAGGTTGGAAAAGCCAAGTTCTAGTGCAGAGTTCACACATGACTCATTGTGTTGCCTTGAGCAAGCCACTTACTTGACTTACCAGGTGAAACAAGCTTAATAAGCCCAGCCCCGCCTTCTCCCACTATGGGTGAGATGGCACTTTGAACAATGATGGTATCATGGAGGCACAGTGCTGGGAGCTTTGCATATGTGTTAAATTTCATCCACAATAATTCTAGGAGGCACAAGCCCACCACAAAAAGAAACCCTGTACCTATTAGCAGCCACTCCCCATTCCTCCTTCCTCCCAGGTCCTGGCACCACCCACCTGTTTCCTAACTCTGTCTTTGCCTATCCTGGATATTTCATATAAGCAGAATCATACAATACATGACCTTCTGTGCCTGGCTTCTTCTTTTTTTTTTCAATAAATTTATTTATTTATTTATGGCTGCTTTCGGTCTTCGTTTCTGCATGCGGGCTTTCTCAAGTTGCGACGAGCGGGGGCTACTCTTGGTCGCGGTGCGCAGGCTTCTCTTTGCGGTGGCTTCTCTTGTTGCGGAGCATGGACTCTACGCGCGGGGGCTTCAGTAGTTGTGGCTCGCGGGCTCTAGAGCGCAGGCTCAGTAGTTGTGGCGTACTTGCTCCACAGCATGTAGGATCTTCCCGGACCAGGGCTCGAACCCGTGTCCCCTACATTGGCAGGTGGATTCTTAACCACTGCGCCACCAGGGAAGCCCTGCCTGGCTTCTTTTACTTAGCATCATGTTTTTGACGTTCATTGACATTGTAGCCTGTGTCAGTACTTCCCTTTTATGGCTGAATCATATTCCATTGTATGGAGTGACCACATTTTGTTTATCCATTTATTCGTTGATGGACATTTGGGTTGGCCCAGCCCTTTTTTCAGATGAGGGACACAAGACCCAGCAAAGTTAAATGACTTCACCAACATCACAGAGGAATTGACAAGCTGGCGGCTCTGGATTTTAAACTACGAAGACAAAACTGTCTTTTACCTGTCTTATCTATACTGGAAATTTCCTAACACTGGTTGATGATGAAAACATTTTTAATGAACTACTGAAAGCTTAGAGCAAAGCTTGGATTACCCTGTTCACAATCCAGAGTTAACAAATGCTAACATTTGGCCATATTTGACTTGGACTTTTTTTAGGTAACAAAAGAAATAAAGCATTATAGTTGAGACTCCCTTTGAACCCCTTCTCCCTTCTACTCGCTTCCTCCCCCCTCCCCAGCAGACCTTGCCTGAGATGTTGTGTAGGTATTGTGTTCTTACCAGTATACTGAACAAACTAACAATCAACAAGGAACTAACAACAACCTTACCCCCTGTGGGGTAAATGGAATGCTCTTTTTTTTGGCTGTGCAGCATAGCTTGCAGGTCCTCGGCAGTGAAAGCACCATATCCTAACCACTGGACCCCCAGGGAAGTCCCTCAAATGCATTCTTATAAAGCCAGATTTAGTCCATTAAAAAGACCATCTTTGACTCTGAGAGTAGGGCTTTCCAATTTTATTTATATTAAAATGTCCTTCCTAAAGTGAAATGGTGGTGATAGTGACAGCTATTTTTTGAAACGTTCCATTTGGCAAAAGAAAAAAATCCCATAATGGGAGGATGGAAAAATAACTTGTGGCATGTTTATGCAGTGATGGAAATGAATGAAACCAAGCTACATGTCTCAATATGGATACATCTGGAAGCTAATGTCAAGTGAACAAAAGCCAGCTGGGGAAGGATTAGGACTGTATCATACTATTTACATAAAAGTTAAAATGACAAAATATATTATGTTATATATTAGGACAGTGTTTTTTAAACTTTTTGGGGGCCACGGTGCTCTGTACGAAAGATATTTTAAAAATAGAATTACTATAAGACCCAGCAATCCCACTACTGGGCCTATACTCAGAGAAAACCATAATTCAAAAGGACACACGCACACCAATGTTCACTGAAGCACTATTTACAATAGCCAGGTCATGGAAGCAACCTAAATGCCCATCAACAGACGAATGGATAAAGAAAATGTGGTACATGTATTCAATGGAATATTACTCAGCCATAAAAAGGAATGAAATTAGGTCATTTGTAGAGACGTGGATGGATCTAGAGACTGTCATACAGAATGAAGTAAGTCAGAAAGAGCAAAACAAATATCGTATATTAACGCATATATGTGGAACCTAGAAAAATGGTACAGATGAACCAGTTTGCAGGGCAGAAATAGAGACACAGATGTAGAGAACAAACGTATGGACACCAGGGGGGAAAGCAGCGGGGGATGGTGGTGGTGGTGTGATGAATTGGGCGATTGGGATTGACGTATACACTGATGTGTATAAAATTGATGACTAATAAGAACATGCTGCATAAAAAATAAATTAATTTAAAAAAAAAGATATTTTATGTCTCAACCCAGTACACATATATACAGATGTAAAACTTGAACAAAAATTTCACAAGACATATTTACCTTACTATGTATCATACACTCTGATTATTTTTTAATCCTATTCTATCCTTATTATTAAAATGCTGGTTGTGACCGTGTAAACTGATTTTGAAAAATACCAGTGTAGGAATATACCCCATGCAGTAAAAGTATAAAGACAAATGAAAAAGAAACATACCACATTCAGGAAAGTGTTTCCATGTAACGAAAACATAAAGACACATTCATGAAACACATCATATTTAGGAGGAAAGGAGAAAGGAGGAGATTGGGGAGGGGTACACAGGGGTGCAATTTTCTTTCTAATGTTTTGTTTCCTGTATTGGAAGGTGGGTATGTGGGAGTTCGTTACATTACTTTTTTAAAATCAACTTCATTTGAGGTACAACTTGCATACGATAAAGACAACCATTTTAAGTGTACAGTTTAATGAATTTTGACCAATGAATATGCTCATGTAACCACCTCCACAATAAGATATAGAACATTTCCAATACCCCCAAAAAGTTCCTCCAAGCCCTTTTGTAGTCAACCTCTCTCCACCCCCAAACCCCGGTCCCAGGCAATGACTGATTTCCTGTCTGCGATTATAGACTATAGTGATCTTTTCTAGAGTTTGAGATAAATGGGATCATACAGAGTGGGCTCTTTTTGTGCCTTGTTTCTTTCACTCAACATAATGTTTTTAAGATTGGTACATATTGTGTGTGTCAGTGATCCATTCCTTTTTATTTCTGAGTAATATTCATAGTATGGATAGATAACAATATGTTTATCTATTCACCTGTCGGCAGTCATTTGGGTGGTTTCCAGTTTTTGGAAAATTTTTTGATAATATTTATGTCCAAGTTGGTTTAATAAAAAATAAATATACAATTTGAGATAGTTCCAAAATAATAAGAAGAAAAGGGAGCCACAAAAAACAAACAAAAAGTAATAAATATAATCTACAACATCCCCTCCCTGCACCCACCATGTTATTCTGGCAATTTTTCTGGTGTCACATCCCCGAGTCAACGCTTCCTCGTCAGCAGTCTGGAAAACCACTGTAGGCCACCTGCAGTGGAAGTTAATGATGGGCCACCGGACAGAGAAACCGGAGGTCCCTAGAGCCCATCTTGGTTTTTGCTCTGGGCTGGCCTTTTCTTCTAGGAAATATCGATCACAGTAAAGGGGCTGCTGGCTTGGCTTAGAAGCCTTCTGGGGATCTCAGATCTGTGAGGTCTGGAATGCCCAGCCCTCCAGCTCTCTTGCTGAGGATCTGAGCCACACACTGACGGTTTCTGGAAGTGCTTTCCACCAGCCCTTCCATCTCCTCACACACTGGCCCCTACCCAGCCCAGCAGCGAAGCTCCATCCAGATTTCCAGGCCCTCCAGAGCCAAACCAGATCAGGCTACCAGGGCCTGACTCAGAGCAAATTGTCTTTTTTGCCCATGAGTGTTCAAACCTCATCTCCTCTTCACAGCCCTGAAATTACAGTAATGCTGTGGCCTTGGACATAGTTGGGAAACAAAGGATAACCCTGGGGAGGGCAGAGGGCTGTAAGCGGGCTCAGAACAGCCAGTTCTGTGCTGCTGGCTGCCCCCTCTCTGGGTTCACATCCAAAGGCCATTCTCTGCCACCCCCATATCTGTTCCACCAGGTGCTTGTCTGTTACCTGGAATCAAACTCCAGCTCTTTCCCCTTAGTAGCTGAGTAGCTTTGGGCAAGTGACATTGCTAAGCCTCAGTTTTGTGAAGTGAGGTTAGTGCAGGATTGAATGAAATGATGTATGTGGGCTGCTTAGCACGGTACCTGAAACATAAGGTAGCGGACTGTATTTTCTAAAATTGGCCATGATGATATTTCCGGTCCCATTTGCTCTTCTATAACCTTACCACTCCCCTATCAAGAGATGGAATCTAGGTTCCCTCCCCCTTGAGTCTGGGTGGGAGTCTCTACAGTGGAAGTGATGCTATGTGGCTTACCTGGCTGGGTCTCAAAAGGTAATGTAGGGCCTCCCTGGTGGCGCAGTGGTTGAGAGTCCGCCTGCCGATGCAGGGGATACGGGTTCGTGCCCCGGTCTGGGAGGATCCCATATGCCGCGGAGCGGCTGGGCCCGTGAGCCATGGCCGCTGGGCCTGCGCATCCGGAGCCTGTGCTCTGCAACGGGGGAGGCCACAACAGTGAGAGGCCCGCATACCGCAAAAAGAAAAAAAAAAAAAAAAAAAAAAAAAGGTAATGTACACCATCCCACTCTCTCCTGGCCTGAAATAAGTCAGACAGAGAAAGACAAATCCTGTATGTTCTCACTTATTTGCTGAGTCTAAAAAAGCCTAACTCATAGAAAAAGAGAGTAGAATGGTTGCCAGGGACTGGAGGGCTGTGGATGGGTTGGGGAGATGTTGGTCGAAGGGTAAAAACCCCAGCGATAAGATGAATAAGATCTGGAGGTCTAATGCACAGCATGGTGACTATAATTAACGAGGCTGTATTGCATACTCACAAGTTGTTAGGAGAGTAGAGAGTAGAGAGTAGAATGTGGTGTGCTATCACCACACACATACAAAATGGTAATTATGTGAGGGAATGGAGTGTTAACCTAATTGTGGTAATCATTTTACAATATACACATGTATCTCTCTAATCATCACATTGTATACCTTAAACATGCATATGTTACAGGTCAATAACATCTGGATAAAGCTGGGGAGAAAAGGTAGAATGACCCCCCCAGCTCTCTCTGGTGACACTGGCTCCGTGAACCCTGCCACTGTGCTGAGAGGAGGCTAAGGCCACATGCCGAGGGTCCAGGCAGGTGTTCTGGCTGCAGCCCCAGGTGAGGTTCCAGTTAACAGCCAGCATCAACCATCAGACATTCAAGTGAAGAGTTTTCAGAAGATCCCAGCATCAAGCAGTCCTTCCAGGCCCCTTCCCTTACAGCAGTCACTTCATTCCGGGCAAAGATGAGCTAAGTAAATGATCGCTATTGTTCTAAGCCACCAAGTTTCAGGCTGTTTTGTTGTGCTGCGATGGATAACCAGAGCACGGAAAGGCCACAGTAAACCTCGGTGTATCATTATTGCTGTCTGTCTTTTGCTCACACTCCATGTTCCCCGTTTACAGCAAATCCAAACACATCCCAAATCCAACCCTTTCAAGTTCAAGCCACCATCACCTCTGGCCTCGAGGACTTTTACACTGTTTTGTGTACACTGTACACAAGTACAAAGTAGAAACAGTACACTGTTTCTACTTTGCCTTCCAGTTGTCTGTTCTCCACCCAGCCTGCGAACCAGCTCTTAGAAACAAAAGTATGATCATGCCTTTCTCTGCTCTGAAGCCTCCAATGGCTTCCTGTCACACCTGGAATAAAGTCCAAACCCTGACTGTTGCCTACAAACACTGGTGTGCTGGTAAGTGGTATGTCTGCTTTCAAAAAAAAAAAAAAAGCCCTGATTTATAGCATTTGCCAGCTCTTAGAGCCCATATGAACAAGGCTACGACACACGAGAGCTGCCAGACCCTGTGTCACACTCCAGCCTCAGACTCTTATCTACCACCTTCCACCTTGCCACTGGCAACCACTCTGGCCTCCTTGCTATGCCTCAAACATTCCAAGCACACTCCCATCCTGAAGCTGTTCCTTGGATAGAAATGCTTCACCCTAGGTATTTGCTCGCTCTCTATGTTCAAGTCTCTGTTCAGCTGTCACCTTGTTAGAAGGCCTTCCCTGACCACCATACCTAAAATAGCCCTCTCTCCCCAACCCTTCTGTCACCCTTTCTCCCCTCACCTTCTTCTATTTTTCTCCATGTCACTCCTAGTTATCTGCCATTGTATTATGTCTTTGTCCATCTATTTTCTGTCTCCGCGTGGGCAGGGATTTTGTATGCTTGGTTCACTGCTATATTCTGGGTGCCTGGCACATCCAAGATGCTCAGTAAAAATCTGTCAAACAAACAAATACATCGAAGCTATTGAAACAGAGAAGAACAAACATGACTCCATATTGAATCTATTCCTTTAGCTCTAACCTTTGTGCTTTGTTGCTTGTGCTGAGTCAGGCTGGCTCTGCACCTTTTGTAAAAGAATGTCACCTATAGACTGAAATATACAGGATAGCCCAGTTCTCAAGGCTCTGACCTTTAAAGCTATAACGCTTTCCCATGCATATAGAGATAAAAAGTGGCAGAACTAAGAATAACGTTTGTCTAGTTGGAGGTTTATAAGGCACATGTGACCAGACCTATGTGGACAGCTATAAGAACAAAAAATTCCAACACCAAGAAATTTGCAAAAACTAGCCACACCCCCTCCCCTTTTAATATAAAAGAAGCCTGAATTCTAACTCTGGCAAGATGGTCCTTTGGGATACTAGTCCACCAACTTCTCCATCTGCTGGCTTTCTGAATAAAGTTGCTATTCTTTTCCCCAACAACTCATCTCTTGATGTATTGGCCTGTCCTGCAGAGAGCAGTGCAAGCTAGGATTTGGTAACATTGTTAATAACATAGCTGCAGGACTTCCCTGGTGGCAGTGGGTAAGACTCCGCACGCACTCCTAGTGTAGGGGGCCCAGATTCCATCCCTGGTCGGGGAACTAGGACCCACACGCATGCCGAAGCTAGGAAGCCGCATGCTGCAGCTGAGAAGTCCTCATGCCGCAACTAAGACCCGGTGCAGCCAAAATAAATAAATAAATAAAATAAACGGGTCCCTTTAAAAATAATAATAATATAGCTGCAAAATGGGGATAATAATAGTTGGGGGCAGAATTCAATGAAACGATGCAGGTAAATGCTTAACACAGCACTCTAAGTAGGAGTGTGTTGTAAGGTTGTTATTTGCCTCACATCACAGGACTGTCTGAGGCCCAGGGGACAGTACCTGGGGACAGTGAGGAACAGTGGTCATCTCTGTGCATTTCATGTGGCAGAGCAGACCTCTACCAGGCGCTAGAGTGTCCATCATTGCAGGGTAAGAAAGCAGTCCCTAGGGCCAAGGACACTCTCTCTGGCCTCACTGCTTTATAGGCTAAGGATGGAAGAACACCAAAGGGATTCTTGGGGCTTGAGAAACCTTGCTTATTTTGATGGTAGGAATGGAGGTGAAGAACAACTGGCTCTTTATTGATTTTATTTTCCAAAGTTCCAAATCAACATTGCAGTATCATCAAGAGAAATAAAAATTAAAAGAATCATCATCTCCCTTCCCCAAACCACCACCTCTATTCTTACTCTGGTTTTCGTTCGTTTGTTTTGTGGCTATGTTTAAAAATAAAAAGAAGGTCCTGATCTTTGGTAATAGTTACTGAAATATTTATGGGTGAAATGACATGATGTCTGAGATTTGCTTCCAAGTAACTTGTTTGCAAGTTGGGTTCTTTGGAAACGGGCATTGAGATGGAGGTTGAGGATGCAAGATGAATGCACTGCTTTGAAAACAGACAATGATTTATCTATTGTTCGGTGTAAAAAACAAGTTGCAGAGCAGTAAATAAAACATCATCCTGCTGTGCAAAATAAAAAGCATGAAGGTGGAGGACGTTTCTGGAAGGCTATGCAAGAAACTGTCAACAGTGGGGTAAGACTGAGTGGGAGTAGGTGTCTACATCCCCTTGCCACCCTCTGCACTGTTTGAATGTTTAAAGTATTGGACACACATTACTTTCATACTAAAAGTCTCAGGCTAAAATGTTGGCCACGATTGTTAGTCTATCTTTTAAAATATTTAACATTCTACTACTCATTTTTAAGTAATGCATCTAATACATGTGCTAGGGGCTGAACTGTGTTCCCCAAAATCCATACATTGAAGTCCTAACCCCCAGTCCCTCAATGTGGCTGTATTTGGAAATAGGGTCCTTAGAGGTAATTAAGGTAAAATGAGGTCATTAGGGTGGGCCTTAATCTAACATGACTGGGGTCCTTATAAGAAGAGGAAATTTGGACACAGACACACGCAGAGGAAAGACTAGGAGAATACACAGGGAGAAGACTGCCATCAACAAGCCAAGGGGAGAGATCTTAGAAGAAACCAACGCTGCTGACATCTTGATCTTGCACTTCTGGCCTCCAGAGCTGTGAGAAATAAATTTCTGTTGTTTAAACCACCACTACTTCGTTATGGTAACCCAAGCAAACTAATACAATGTATCAAATATTTGGAAAATGAAGACACGTGGAAAGGATAAAATCGTACATAATTCTACCACCCAGCAAAACCCACAGGAAGATGCCACTTCTGGCTCAGAGTGAGAAACAAGGGGCTCTGACCAACTCTTCTCCCTCTGGGGAAGGCATTCCTGGCTATTGCCTTCAGAAAGGTGGGAAGAATTTTGCATCTAAAGAGCCTGCTTCACACAAACTGGATGGCATTTGGCCTTTTCAGATTGCTGTGGGCTTTTTATTACAAAGAGATGCTTCCCTTAAAGGTGATAAAAATCCACACCAACAGTGGGAGGCCCGAGTACCGCAAAAAAAAAACAAAAAAGAAAAGAATTTGAGTGTGACGATTTAGAGCAGGGGTCAGCAAACTTTTTCCATAAAGGGCTAGATAGTAAATATTTTTGACTCTATGGGCCAAATGATCTCTGCCCCTGATAATTCTGTCACTGTAATATGAAAGCATCCCAGACAATATGTAAATGAATGGGTGTGGCCATGTGCCAATAAAACTTTATTTACAAAAACATGTGACAGGGAACTTCCCTGGTGGCGCAGTGATTAATAATCCGCCTGCCAATGTAGGGGACACAGGTTCGAGCCCTGGTCCGGGAAGATCCCACATGCCACAGAGCAACTAAGCCTGTCCACAGCAACTACGGAGCCTGCGCTCTAGAGCCCACGAGCCACAACTACTGAGCCCGCGTGCCACAACTACTGAAGCCCGCACGCCTAGGGCCCGTGCTCTGCAACAAGAGAAGCCACCGTAATGAGAAGCCTGTGCAACACAATGAAGAGTAGCTCCCGCTCGCCGCAACTAGAGAAAGCCCACGCGCAGCAACGAAGACCCAACACATCTAAAAATAGATAGTATAAATTAAAAACTAAATTAAAAAAAATGTGACAGGCCCATGGTTTGGTCTGACAACTCTTGGTTTAGAGCAGTTATTTACTTTTGAATATAATTTTTTAATTAGAAGCAATGATTACCTTAAGGAGAAAGTCTCAGTTATTGCTAATAAGTCCTAACCTTGATAATCTCTTTTTATATATTTATATATTTATTTATTTATATTTTAAAGTAAATTTATTTATTTATTTATTTATGGCTGCTTTGGGTGTTCGTTGCTGCACATGAGCTTTCTCTAGTTGCAGTGAGCAGGGGCTACTCTTCATTGCAGTGCATGGGCTTCGCATTACAGTGGCTTCTCTTGTGGAGCACAGGCTCTAGGTGCAGGGGCTTCAGTAGTTGTGGCACATGGGCTTCAGTAGTTGTGGCTCTTGGGCTCTAGGGCACAGGCTCAGTAGTTGTGGCACATGGGCTTAGTTGCTCGGCAGCATGTGGGATCTTCCTGGACCAGAGATTGAACCCATGTCCCCTCTGCATTGGCAGGCGGATTCTTAACCACTGTGCCACCAGGGAAGTCCCAATAATCTCTTTTCAAGAAAGAGAGATTAGACATCAGATCCAGCCTTTAGGTGTGAAAAGATCCTGTTCGTTTTTAAATACTATATATATTTACAGTTATCTCCTATTTATGGCAAGTGACACTGGTTTTCCATTTACGAACATTTTCTTTTTAAAATAGAGTATAGGGACTTCCGTGGTGGTCCAGTGGTTAAGACTCTGAGCTCCCAGTGCAGGGGGCCTGGGTTCGATCCCTGGTCAGGGAACTAGATCCTGCATGCCACAACTAAATATCCCACATGCTGTAACTAAGACCCGGTGCAGCCAAATAAATAAATTAATTAATTAAAAATTTGATTTTATGGGAATTCCCTGGCGGTCCAGTGGTTAGGACTCCGTGTTTCCACTGTAGGGGGCTGGGGTTCTATCCCTGGTAGGGGAAATAAGATCCCACAAGCGGTGCAGCATGGCCAAAAAAAAAAAAAGATTTTAAATACAAAAATTGCATGTTGATTAAACATATTAAATATGTAATGGTACAAAGGATATAAAGATATGGCAAACATTGTGAAGAAGTTTGAAAAACACTGACCTTTTAATTTTATTTAATTTTATTTTTCACTTTGAAATTCTGTCTTTTAATTTAATATTCTGATGAGGTAATAATACATATGTCTCAGTCTGTTTGGGATGCTATGACAAACATACCATAGACTGGGTGGCTTATAAACAACAAACATGTATTTCTTGCAGTTCTGGAGGCTGGAAAGGCCAAGATTAAGGTGCCTCAGATTGGGTGTCTGGTGAGAGCCTGCTTCCTGAGCCATAGACAGCTGTCTTCTCACTGTGTCCTCACGTGGCAAAAGGGGCGAGGGAGCTCTGTAGGGTCTCTTTTATAAGAGCACTAATCCCATTTACCAACCTCAGTTTTTTCTCTGTAAATTGGGATAATGATGACACCTACTTGGGGGAGATTGGGGAGTTAGATTCAGTCAGGCAATTCATGTAAAGGGCTGAGAGTTTCCCTGGCAGCAGCAAAAATTCAGTAAATGGTAGTTGTCATGGTGACTATACTGTCCTCAGAATGATAAGGGAACTTCAGTGCAATATAATGTAAGAGCAGTGGACTTTGAGCCAGGATAATTCAGTTAGATTGTCCATTAATTAGGCCAGTCACTCTGGACACATTAAACTTCTCAGCTTCAGTTTTCCTTATCTGTAAAATGGGGTTTTTATATATATATGATAGCCTCTATTCAGGACTATTCGGGCCTCTTAATTTTTCTATTAAAAAAAATTTATTGAGCATCTACTCTGTGCCAAGAACTATTCTAGGTTCTAACGCTATGGCAGTAAGCAAAACAGACCACCGCTCCCCCCAAAAAAGAAGCACTGGGAAGAGGTGGGGCAATACAATAGACAAGATAAACAAGTAAACTATAGAGAATGTTATATGATTATATAATGAGGGAAAAGGGATAGAAAATTGGGACTTTTATTTGCAAGAATCAGAAAGCCAAACTCCAAGTGGCTTAAGCAGAAAATTTAATTGCTTATGTGCATGAAAAATGCATGAAGAACTTAAAAAACATTCAGGTGTGGCTTGATCCAGGAGCTCAAATGATGATATCAGGGTTGGTCTCTCTCCTCCCGTCACTCCATTCAGTTTCCCTTTGTGCTAACTCCACTCTCTCAATTAGATGCTGCCCTGTGGGTGGAAAGATGGCTGCCAGCAGCCCCCACTCTCATAACACCAAGACCAGCAGAGCAGAGAGCCAGCTTTTCCCTAACAGACAGAACAAAAGTCCTGGCCTGACTCTCAGTGGTCCAAACTGAGTTGGCAATCACAGCAACCAGAGGCATGTGCGGCTCTGATTGGCCAGGTCTGGGTCACATGACCATCCTGGTCTTCGGAAGTGGAGTTGCTATCACTTAGACCAAAAGAACCACTGGTTGGGGGAGGGGATGTCCTGAGGAAAATTGAGGTGTTGTTCCTTGAAGAGGGTGAAAAGATGGGGGTGGGTGGGTAGAGAAACAGAGTAGTTGATCAGTAGATGGCAGCCAAACTTGAAAGGAGTAGTTGGCAGCCAAACTTGAAAGGAGTAGTTGGCTCCCTTTTTCCAAAGTTCTAACCTGTCTATCCTTGGCTGAGTCAGAAAATTATTTCTGAAAAATTTTCAGCAGTTCTGGTGTGTTCTGCCCAAAAAGAAGTATCAGTCAAGATATAAAGGCCTAGCTGCTTAATTAATGGGCCTGGTAGGAAGGACAGGTGTACTGTGAGTAGAATGAACACCCAGTGAGGTCGGGGCAAAGGGGGAAGGGAAGAAGGTTAATGTGGTTTCAGGGCAGCTCCACCCCCTCAGGCATGATCTGATGCTGCTGCTGATGTTTCCCCTTCGTGTCTTTAGAGAAAGTAGGAGACACCTGATTGGATCCCTTTGACAGGTAACAAGGTGACAGAGATAAGAGGAGGGCTGGACTCCAGGGTGGGAACAGGGCAGCAAAAGTCTGCAGGAGTCAACCTGGAAATTGTTTCCTCTTTGCAGGACTTGAGAACTTTCCTGGACAACCACCAGATAACACAGTTCTCCTCCTATGCCATGCCCAAAGAATAAAAAATAATAAAATACAAAAGAAGGATGTACACCATAGAATTAACTTTGGCTGCATATAACAGAAACTCAGTACATATTAGTTTGTTTTTCTCTCACTTAAAACAAGTCCATGGGTGGGCAGCTCAGGGCTTGTGTTGCCACAAAGTCATCAAAGACTGTTTTTCTAACTTTGCCTTCTGCTTTCTTTTGAATTGGCTTATGATCTCAAGGCTGCTGGAAAGTTTACTCCACCCACTCAAGAGAGAAGCAGAGAAGGGGCATGAGTGTGTGATTCCATTACGGGAGGAATGAAAGAACTCCAGTTCCCCCAAAGGGCCGAGACAGAGTGTTAACACTTCTTTTTTTTTTTTTTTTGCGGCACGCGGGCCTCTCACTGCTGTGGCCTCTCCTGTTGCGGAGCACAGGCTCCGGACGCGCAGGCTCTGGACGCGCAGGCTCAGCGGCCATGGCTCACGGGCCCAGCCGCTCCGCGGCATGTGGGATCTTCCCGGACCAGGGCACAAACCCGTGTCCCCTGCATCAGCAGGCGGACTCTCAACCACTGTGCCACCAGGGAAGCCCCAACACTTCTTTTTAAGAGCCCTCACTTCCCATCTCAGTGTCTTGCAACTTGTGGGTGTGCAATAAATATTGCCAAGTGAATTATATCTTCCTGGCTGCTCCAACACAGCAGCAACTTCCTGCTGGTATGGAAAATTGAACATGCAGCAATCTCAGCTAAGATTTATCACACATTTTCTAGTCAGGCACGCTGCTTAGAGAAGCCTCTTGCATGCATCTTTTTTTCTAGTTGTGAAGTATCTTATTATTTAATAATGATTTTAAACCTCAGGGATCTGAGGCCCAGAGAGCTTAAGTGACTGGCCCAAGGTCACACAGGGATCGGGAACTTGAACCCTCATGTGCCTGACTCCAAAGGATCGTTTCTTAACTATTAGATGAACTTACTTCCTTGGTTCTCAAAAAAGGTCAGTACTGTAATATTCATTGCAAAGTCATCAGAGCTAACGCTTATGGGAGGCTTATTGCATGCCCAACTTTGTTCTAAGCATTTTATGTGAATCATCCCATGTAATCCTCATGCACAATCCTAAGTACTATAATTATCCCAGTTTACAGATGTGGAAGCTGAGTCACAGAGAAGTTAGATAAGTGGTCCTTGAGTGGCGGAGGTAGGATTCAAGCACAGGCAGCCTGACTGCAAAGCCTATAGCAGATACTGTCCGTGCCTCCTGCATATCCTTTCAGCAATCACCTTCTTGTGCAAGCCGATCTGATGGTTCATTTCACACTTCCCACCCTGCACTTGAACAACCCTAACAGTGAGTGCTGCCTCAAATTTTGTAACCTGTGCACCTCACTCACCTCCCTCTAGTCCTGGACCTGCTAACTTCCAGAACCTGGACTTGCTTCTGTCCTCCAGGGTTGGCTGGGCAAGTATAGGGGCAAATCAGAAGTGCCAGGGAATTAACATCCCCTGGGGAGGACTCCTCAACCAATGACTGACAGGAGTTGAAGGATAAATACCCCGGCTCCCTCCCCTCAGGTGGGATCATGTTCTACACAGTTCCCAGTGTTCCTCCAGAGCCCCAGCTGCCCACAGTGGTACTTTGTACCATTTTATTAACTTCATTTCCTTCCCTGTCTCCCTTCCTTACTCCCTTCCTGATATTTCCTGGAGTCATCTCTCCAATAAACAATTTGCAGTAGAATCCTTGCCTCTGAGTGTCTTTGGGGGGAACTCTAAGTAGAGCTTAAAGTTCCAACTATTACACAGACTGCCTACATATATCAAGGTTATCTGTAAGTGCAAACAAAACTAGCAACTTAGAAAATACCTGGAGGGCACCTAAACAGGGAACTGGCTAAATCAATCTTTGTGTGCATGTGTATATCTTGCTGTATATGCATGTGTGTATGTGTGCATGGGTGTGAAGTTGTGTGTGCACGAACCTCTCAGATGGGCTTCTTACCTTAAAGCTCAAGGTCATCCAGTCCAGCCAAGAGGAGGCAAACTTTGAAGAGTGAACCAATTTCTCTTTCCAAACAGTTTGACAGGAAGGGTATCTATTATAGATAAGATCAGCACAAAAGAATTTGCCAATTGTTGTGAATTTTCAGAGTTCAAGCCAGAGGACCTCGACCTGTGGGTATTCTGTTCTTCTGGGGTTTTTGGTGGGGAAGGGCTTCTTTCAGAGGGCTGCATTCATTTTAGTAAAGGTATAGTTGTTTTAACAAAGAGACACCAACTAGTTGTTACTGAAATTAGATAGAAACTATTCTCTTTCATATAAAGATACAAATTCAGAGCCTGGGGCTATATGGCATCCCTAGAATCATTAGATGTCCAGATTCCTTCCATCTTGTTTTTCTTCTATCCTCAACATGTGCCTGCCAGCTCATGATACAAGATGGCTGCCTGCCATCATGTCTGCATTTGAACCATGGAGAGTTTGTTATGGGGAAGTGAAGGGCATGTCCCCTACTTTTAAGGACACTTCTTAGAACTTACACACACCACTTCTGTTTACATCATATGGTCATATCTTGCTGCAATGGAACTACAGTGAAGTGTAGTCTCTGTTCTGGATGGCCATATCTGGTCTTATTACTGAACAAAAAAAGGAGCAGATATAGTGGAACAAGTCTCTAGGGAGGGCCTCACCAAGCCTATTGGCACCCCAGACTAGTAAATAAATAAAACCCCTACTCTTCAAATGTGTGCTACATATTAGAGCAGTTTATAGCAGGGGCTGGACTTTGCAAAGGGAAGGGCAGAGAAAGAAGTGTGGGAGTGGTCTGGTTGGTTTCTCCTCTGGCCCCCAGATTAACAAAATAAAGCCCCCCCTTAGAACGCTAGTATGACATGGGCTTGCATTTCTCTTGGGGCTTCTGCCCTTTACCCAATGCCAACAAACTTTTCAGAGGCTTCCTTCTGATTACACTCATCTCTGAGGTGGGTCCCCATGAATGGCTTTCTTGTTCTGTCACTGCGCAGGGTTAGCCCCATGAGTGATGTGTTCAGACTGCTGCTCTGCTGCTTCCTGGCTGTGTGACCTTGGGCAAATGACTTCACCTCTCTGAACTTCAATTTCCTCCTCTGTGAAATGGAGTTAAGAACAGTGCTTTCCTTGTACAGCTATTGTGAGAGGAGGGATGAGACCACAGATGGGAAGTG
Source organism: Mesoplodon mirus (assembly GCF_964341445.2). Classification (NCBI taxonomy): domain Eukaryota; kingdom Metazoa; phylum Chordata; class Mammalia; order Artiodactyla; family Ziphiidae; genus Mesoplodon; species Mesoplodon mirus. The sequence goes on from NC_138989.1 coordinate 9,066,015, forward strand.
TTCAGTCTGGCCCAAGAGCACCTGATATAATTGAACTATTATTACCATTCTCAGTGAAATTTTAAAAATAGAGTGTCTCGGGACCTCCCTGGTGGCACAGTGGTTAAGAATCTGCCTGCCAATGCAGGGGACATGGGTTCAAGCCCTGGTCTGGGAAGATCCCACATGCCGCGGAGCAATGAAGCCCGTGCGCCACAACTGCTGAGCCTGCACTCTAGAGCCTGTGAGCCGCAACTACTGAGCCTGTGTGCCACAACTACTGAAGCTTTGCGCCTAAAGCCCACACTCCACAAGAAGAGAAGCCACTGCAATGAGAAGCTCGTGTGCCAAAATGAAGAGTAGCCCCCGCTCGCCACAACTAGAGAAAGCCCACGTGCAGCAACAAAGACCCAATGCAGCCAAAAAAAAAAAAAATTAATTAATTTAAAATAAATAAATAAAATAAAAATGAAAAAAATAGAGTATCTCCTTGATAAACTGTTTACAAGGGTACTATCCATTGGAAGTAAAATATTAGCCATGTATGGAGTTTAAAATTTTTCCGGTAGCCACATTAAAAAAATAAAAAGAGCAAGTGAAATTAATTTTAATTATATATTTGATTTAACTCATATCTAAAATATTATCATTTCAATATGTAATCAAATAAAGTATTCATGAAATATTTTGTACTCTTCTTAGTGCATTAAGGCAACAAAATCCGGTGTTTTATACTGACAGCACATCTCACTTTGGACCAGCAATATCAAAGTCTCAGCACCACATGTTAGGAATGGCTGCCATGTGAATGCCATAAGCGATAAGCCATCCTTCTCTGGTTTTGTCTATGTGTAGAGCCAAAGAAACGTTATTATGCATCCAAATCTCTGGGACCTTGGCCAAGTCTATCTGCTGAAAGCTTTCAGAGTATTTATAGGTAACTGATCTTCAGAAAATGGAAAGTAAGACCGTCTCCAGCCCCAACTGTCCTCCTTCAATCTCAGGTTTGCTGCCTCAACTACTGTTTTCTAGAGGCCCAGTGGGAAGGGTCTGAAAGGTAGTAGTTAAGTACGTATGTAAATGTGTAGGAAAAAGTCCAGAAGACTTTTCACCAAATTGTCAACAATGGAAATGAGGGGTAACATCAAAGCAGACTTTAGTTTTATCAATAATACCCCTAATTTTTTCCACCAAGAATGTATTCGTGTGTTACTTATGTAAGCAAAAGTCAATAGAGGAAGAGATACAGAGAGAGAGATAGAGAAAGGCAAAGAAAAGTAACCATGATTTGAGGTAAATCCCCAAGAGTTTGAACAGAAAACACAGTGAGTGTGTGGGGGTTACCAAGTGGGCTTTGGTGCCAGCTACCTGCATTTGCACCTCAGCCCTGCCACCTACTAGCTGGGTGACCTCGAATAAGTTTCTTATGCTCTCTGGGCCTCAGTTTCTTCATCTATAAAATGGGGATGATAATGGAACTTCCATCTCTGGGTTGTTTTAAGGATTAAATGAGTGAAGGTGTGGAAGGTGTTGTGATTGTGTCTGGCATATAGAAAGTGCTCAAGAAATGTTTTTGAGATTTCTGGTGGGGAGAAGGTAGCAGGAGACTCTCTTGGTGAAAATACACTGGCGTGAGATCTGGGAGATCTGGATGCTAAGTCTGGGTCTACCATCAACTAATTTGTGTGAACTTGGGCCTCAGTTTTATACTCATACTAATACCAATACTAACAACAGCAATATACATTTTTGAGTACTTCCTATCACCCCGGAACTTTACCTGTTTAATTTCAGAAGACTTCCCTCTGGGAAGGTACTACTATTATTTCCCTTCTACAGATGAGGAAACAGAGGCTTAAAGAGCTGCAGTAGCTTGCCCAAGGCCACACAGCTTCTACCTTCCAGTGGAGGGATGTGCATTCATGCTGTCTGCTTGACGCAAGAGCCTGAGGTGACGCCCACTGTGCCACGCTGCCTCACGTAGGGTCTTCTCCAGCTTTGCTGGTCTGTGATGCTGGGAGTTGAGTTGCTTGCTGGGAGTTAACAGTTCTGGGTTAGAGAACTAGTTCTCTTGAATTTTTGGGCCCCAGAGTTTGCCTATCAGCTTTTTCATCTGTAAAATGGGGCCAAGAATAACACAGTGATCTGCCTTTGAGGGGTTTCTTTCCAGCTTTCTCCTTAAGTCTTCCTCTAGACCTTCCTACCTCATTTTCTTTTCTCTTTCCAAACACTTCACTCAAGAGATCACGATGAAGATCACAGGACACAGGTGAAAGAACTCTGAGATGCTTAAGATGAGATGTCTAAGCCAGACAGCGCAAGAAGAGGAAAAAGAGGGACGTTGCAGGGAAAGAAATCTGAATCAGATTACATTAAAGTATACGAGTGGGGGCTTTGAGAGAATGGTGACATGTGCATTGTGGGACAGGGTCCCACAAGGGAACACATGTTGCATACACGTGTGCATCCTCACACAGACACGCTGTCTGAGACGCCCTGGTGGCCGATGTTCTGGGGAAAACAAGGAAGTTGTTAAAATTATCCAGCTGTTCTGTCTAAATATGTTGCACATCTGGTAGCCTGGAAACCTCTGGGTGACTTTTTATTTTATATTCACTGTCTTGCTGTCTGCACCCAACCTCAGGGCTCTAGAGGAGGAAAAGGGGGAGGAGAAAAAGAGAAACAGGGGTGGATAGGAGGCAGGGGGTTGGGGAGAGGAAAAAGCAGAGAGAGAGAGAGAGAGAGAGATTGAAGGGCAAAGACAGAGAGACAGAAACAGAGACAGAGATTGAGGGTGGATTGGAGGCAAGGGGTGGGTGAAAGGAAAAAGTGGGGTGGGAGAGAGATTCACTTAGAGAGACAGACACAAACATACAAAGACAGAAAGACAGAGGGAGAGAGACAGATGGACAGATAGATAGGAAGTGGGAGGAAGAGAGAGAGAAAGGTAGAGGCAACTCAGATAAGGAGATGAAGAGAGATAAACACAGAGAGAGTGATGGAGAAAGAGAAATTCATATAGAGACAGAGACAAAAACAAAGGAAGAGGTAGAAAATAGATGAGATAGACTCAGGAAGAGAAAGACTGACACAAACATACAGAGTAAGAGGAAGAAATTGACAGACTGAAAGCAAGAAATCCACATACAGAGATAGAAAGGAAGACATAGACACACACACACACACACACACACACACACACACACAGAGAAATATTCAAAGAGAAAGACTCACATAAGAGATGGGCTGCCAGTCCACTGGGAAAGAGGGGGACAGAGGTAGAGAAAGACAAAGAGATTGAGACTGGGAGAGACAAATACACACACGGAGCAGAGAATATAAAGAGATGGAGAACAAGAGAAACAAAGAGAAAAAGGCAAAGAAACTGACATCCATGCAGAGAAAGAAAATAAACCATTCAAACAAAAAGAGCCATCAGGATTTTCTGTTCTGCCAAAAAATCCTGGGAGTCAGAGTGAGTTGTGTTAGGCCTTAATGCAGAACATTAATCTTTTTTTTTTTTTTTTTTTTTTTTTTTTTTGCGTTACGCGGGCCTCTCACTGCTGTGCCCTCTCCCGTTGTGGAGCACAGGCTCCGGACGCGCAGGCTCAGTGGCCGTGGCTCAGGGGCCATGGCTCAGGGGCCAGCTGCTCTGCGGCATGTGGGATCTTCCCGGACCAGGGCATGAACCCGTGTCCCCTGCATCAGCAGGCAGACTCTCAACCACTGCGCCACCAGGAAAGCCTCTCCACTATTTTTTTTTTTTTCTCTGTAGTTGCAAGAATGTGTAAATACACCATACAGTCCTTTTGAGATTGGCTTTTTTCACTCACATAATTCTCTGAAGGTTCATCCAAGATGTCAGGTAAATAAATAGTCTGTTCCTCTTTATGGCTAACTACTATTCCGTAGTATGGATGTTCTACAGTCAGTTTAGCCTTTCACCCACTGAAGGACATCTGGGTTCTTTCTAGTTTTTAGCTATTATGAATATAGCTGCTATAAATATCCATGTACAAGGTTTCTATGTAAACATAAGTCTTCATGTCTCTGGGAAAAAACGAGATGCGCAGTGGCTGGGGCATGTTTAATTTACCGGTAAAAACTGCCCAAGTGTTTCCTGGAGTGGCTGTACCATTTTACACTGTACCAGCAATCTATGAGTGATCCAGATCCTCTCCAACCTCAGTAAAATTTGGAGTTCTCACTCTTTTTTATTTTAGCCATTCTGATAGATATATAGTGGTATCTCATTGTGGTTTTCATCCCTGATGGCTAATGAATGTCAAAAATTATTTTTTCTCTGTAAATTCCTCTTTGGTGAAATGACTCTTCATGTCTTTTACCAATTTAAAAATTGGGGTGTTTGGTTTTTATTGTTGATTTTTGTGAGTTATTTTATACACAGATAATGTGTTTGTATGATGCTGAGTCTTTGGAATCTACTGAAACTTTCCTTATGACCTAAAACATTATAAGATATTTGGCCACCGCCAAACACCAGAACCTTTGCTTACGTTTGGTTGGCATCTCTTGGGAATAAAGCACAAGTTTTATTGGGTTGGGGTTTGGGGGTTGAGCTGGGATGAGGCCATCTGGTGGGACACGGCTCCCTCACGAACACTTGAACCTGGAGACACAGTTCTTCGTGTGCAATCCCGGTGCTGGGTGAGAAGCAGACGCTCTCCCTCTGCACAGTCAGGTCTTGTGGCGGCACCTTCATGTCCTGTCCTCAGGTTTACTCCTGCTTTAAGGGCGCTCCCAGGGGTGGGGAGGTTAGAGATGACGTCCTCCCAGCTTCCTGCACGGGTTCCTGGGTCCTCCTGGAGAGGTGAGGGGGGAACACACCCTGGAGCACATTTCTCGCCTCCACTGCTCACCCACAGCCCAAATTCTGGGACCAGGAATGAGACCCATGTTCAGCTGCCCCTCGAGCCCCTCCATGGCTGGCAGGAATTCTCGAGGGTGCTGTGAGGGGTTGCTGGGCTGGCCCCACACACGTATCCTCATAGCCCTGCTGACCTGGTCCTCTGGGACTGACCTGCCCCAGGACAGAGCGTCTGGGAGGCAGGGCCAGGGGGTCGCTTCTCCTCTCAGACCCACTGCTGCAGCCAGGCAGCGCTGCCCCTGCTCCCCCGTACCCCAGCCATGCCCACCCTGTGCCCTTCCCCCAGGCCGGCCCAGGTCCCCTCCTCCCCAGTCCTTCCAGGACTCCGGGAAAATCTAGCAGGTACTGTTTACTCATGTGGGCATATATCCTCCTGCTGGAGAACCCTTGTTGCATCACTTGCAGAGCAAGAGAATTTGGACAAGTTACTTGACCTCCAAGCTTGTGTTCCTCCCCTCTAAGGAGCTAGAAAACTTACAGGGTTGTTGTGAGGACTAAGTATCTAGCAAGTAACTAAGGTCATCGCCTCAGGCACAGGACAGTTAAGTTGTATGTGGAATTGGCTGCCATCCTCTCCCAGGAGGCCCATCGAAACCCTAGGTCCGTGACAGGTGCTTCCTGCATTTGGTTGGATTGGTTCATCCTTCGATCCATTGATTGATTAGGGAGAGTGGCAGGATACCCACAGTTGTTCCTGCAATGTTCCCATATGTTGGAGAACAATATGGTTGGTGGAGGTTGTCAAGGAGAAGGGACTTTAAGCCGACAAGGAAGGGAAGAAGTAAGGAAGAGGAGGGCGCTGGGAGGAGGGAATTTCTTGACAGCTGGAGAGAAAACAATGGCACACGTCAGAGGAGTGGCTCAGGGGCCAGCCGCTCTGCGGCTGTGACTTTCAAAGTCAAAGTGACTTTCAAAGTCACTTCCAGTGTTGTGCACAGAAAGCCGTGGAGATGTGACTGGCTGTTGGAGGCACAGGAGGACACAGGCATGGCTTCCTGGTCATAGTTACAGAATTCGAGGGCTGGAAAAGGGGCCCTAGAGATGCTAGACCCTCTCCCTCATTGCAGAGGTGAAGCCATCAAGGCCCTGGGAGAGATGGGGACAGAAGGGGCCCCGAGTTCTGACCTTGACTCTGATTCTCAGCTCTCCTTTCACATGCCCCCCCACCCCAGTATCATTGCTGTCCTTGGGCACTAAAATACTCGTTTGCCGACAGTGAAGACTCTGAACGGGAGGGCAGCGATCTGCATGTAACTTACTTACTCTTTCATCTCCTTTACATTTTCTCTCTTTTCTAATCCATAAGCTGCTCTGTGTAGCTCTTCCCCGTCCCCTCCTTCCCTCTTTTTAATGATTCTCATCCAGAAGGACCTGTTCTCATCCAGGCACTTGAGGTCCTGGGATCTTCTATAAAATCTGTACAAACCCTCTTCAGCTGTCCTCCTCCACTTTCCTAGCATTGCCCTGGCTCCAGAGTGCCCGCCCACCACGCTGTCTGTATCACTGAGTCGTGTTGAGCAGCCCTGAGTGCCCCCCTCCCTGGGGCAGGAGGCAGGTCGGAGTCAGAGGACTGGGCCCACCCTGCTGGAGCCACCCCAGCCCCACCTGTGAAGTCTGGCTCTGCCTTGCCCCCTCCCACCACTGCCACCAATGGATGTAGTCCTGCCCTGGGCGCCTCTGACGTGTGCCATTGTTTTCGCTCCAGCTGTCAAGAAATTCTCTCCTACTCTATTAGAATGAAGGAAGGAGATCAAGTGGAAGAATAAGAGGACATGGGAGTATGAAACAAGTAAACTGCGGAGGGGAGGCACATAAGGGCACATGGGCTCCATTGCTTCCTAACTTTCTTTCTGGCACTTTGGTAGAACCAGCAAAGCTGAGGAGCACACTGGGGTGGCCAGTATTGTATGCAAGGAGACAAGAGGATGGTAGAAATCTATGCAGACAAATGAAGGGTGCCCTGAGAACGTCTCTCCTGGAAGCGAGAACCCACTCCACATAACCTTTTAAGGTTGCTGGGCCCAACCCTCCAACGGCTCCTCCATCTGGAGGAGAGGGCTGTGGGTTGCTGTAAGGCCACCTGTGCCTGACTCCAGGCTGCGTTGTTCACGTCATACACGTCTGTAAGAGTCTTCCAGGATTCATTGAATATCTTGGTCGTGCGGGACCCAGCTGTGCTCCACCAACCCCCTTAACAGCAACAGGCGGCATCCCCCACTCAGCGGCTGAATGCTAGATCCGCTAACATTGGATACGATGAGATAGCATGGCGTGGTCCTGACCCTCCCCCTCCTTCAGGCCTCCTAGGAAAAGGGTGAGAAGGACAGAGGCACCTGGGACTCCTTCTCATGCAATCAGGACAGCTCACCTGGGCCAGCTTAGAGCCCTGTCTGCCCGTAGTAGTCTCAGGATCAAGTAGGGGACTCCGCAGGATCCACACCCAGCTGGGAGGGAGCCAACCCCTGGGGGCCCCTCAGCCTCTACAGAACCCTGCGGAGGGCCTGAGTCACCTCATGGCAACGTTTCTCAGGCTGAGGTTCTGTAGATTTGTCCTATGTATGTAAGAACAAAACACACACACAAAAATGGAAGGAAACTCAATGCCATGCTCATTTGGGATAGGGTAAGGGGGCAGGATTATAAATTGCTTATGTTTCTTTAATTTCCAAATTTGTAAATAAGTTAAAAAAATTATATATTTGATTATGTTTCATTATTTCATTATTTATTTATTAAATATTTATTTATTTATCTGGCTGCATCAGGTCTTGGTTGTGGCATGTGGGAACTTTAGTTGCAGCACGTGGGATCTTTAGTTGCAGCACGTGGGATCTTTAGTTGTGCATGCGGACTCCTAGTTGCAGCATACAAGCTCTTAGTTGGGGCATATGGGATCTAGTTCCCCGACCAGGGATTGAACCTGGGCCCCCTGCACTGGGAGCACAGAGCCTTAGCCACTGGCCCACCAGGGAAGTCCCTATTTCATTATATTTTATTTTATTTTTATTTTTTAAAATAAATTTATCTATTTATTTATTTATTGGCTGCGTTGGGTCTTTGTTGCTGAGCGTGGGCTTTCTCTAGTTGTGGCGAGCGGGGGCTACTCTTCGTTGCGGTGCGTGGGCTTCTCATTGCGGTGCCTTCTCTTTTTGCGGAGCTCGGGCTCTAGGCGCACAGGCTTCGGTAGTTGTGGCATGTGGGCTTGGTAGTTGTGGCTCGCAGGCTCTAGGGCGCAGGCTCAGTACTTGTGGCACATGGGCATAGTTGCTCCACAGCATGTGGGATATTCCAGACCAGGGCTCGAACCCGTGTCCCCTGCATTGGCAGGCAGATTCTTAACCACTGCACCACCAGGGAAGCCCTCATTATATTTTACATAGCAGTGTTTTCTATAACCTTTTCACATTGGAGTACTTAGGCCATAAACCTTATTTTTTTTTATTACCACTGAATAATCTTTTTCTAAAGTGAAAGAAGCAAGCAAGGCTTTGTGGGGATGTTAGGAAAAAAAATTATTGGGGGTAAAATGTGACTTAATTAATTAATTGTTCATTTCCACTGTGCAGGTCTCCTGATGGGTCAGGTTGAGTAGGGCTGGAGGGACAGGGTCACTACTCCCACCTGTGTCATCAGACCTCCCACTCCTCAGAGCGCCCAGGTGGGAGGAACCCACACTTTTCACCCTGGAGCCCCAGAGCCTCCCCTTTCCTCTGCATCACTTTCACTGTTCAGGGGACCAGTCACTTGAACGCCGCCTGGCCAAATGCCCAGGTTAAATCGCCCCTGTAGGACATGTCTCCCTGCTACCAGAACACACTTGGCAAAGAGCAGCAAACAGGCCCCAGTGCCCTGGGGATGTGAGCCCTGGGGATGTCGGGGCCCAAAGTCACTTCCAGGGTCTGAGTAGCCCCCTGGGTCCCACACACCGACCCCAGGGAGTCCACCTCCCCACTGACTCCAGTCCCTGCCTTTCTGTGGCAGGTACTGGTCTGACACCTGTGAAGACCTTGACCTGGAGGCCTCAGCCTGAGACTCAGAGGGGATGGAGCTTGTGCAGCGTCTGGCAGCTTAAATGAGACCCGAGGCCAAGGAAGGAGGGCCGCCTCTCTGCTCCCCCTCCGCTCCTGAGTCAGCTAGTGAGTGCCGGTTACTTCCTGTCTGAGCTGTACAGATTTAGCATTAATTTTAGAGATATGTCTTATTTTTAGCACTGGAGGCTCTTACATCAAGCAAAATTGGTCTCCTCCTTGGTTTATTTTTTAAACATTTCTATGTAGAATAACACACAAGTATAGAAAAGCACCCTCCGCAAAGGGAGACCTCAGTGAATTACAATGGGCGCTCCACTCTGGGGAGCAATAGTTTTTCCCTCTGTAAAAGCCCAGATGCTTCTGAGAAGCTCCTCTCAGCTTCCTTACTCTGGCTCCAGAACTCCACAGCGGAAATCCCAAAGGGACTGGATTCTCCCAGCCCTCCAGCGCCCTCCACTACTTTCTGATTGTGCTGCCACACTAATTTTGAGTTATTTGTGTGTAAATCACTGCACTTGGAATATACATGGAGTAACTGATTTCATTCTTAGAACCGAATAAGTTAGCACTTATTCTTCTCCCCTTCTACAGGGGGCTGCCAGGGGGCTGGGGACGTCCTGTATATTGAACTGGGTGTTGGTAACAGATGTGTTTATATTTACAAGAAACCATGAAGCTCTACGCTTAAGATCTGTGCCCTGTACAATACACCAAGTAAACTTCAATTAGAAAGAGATACAAAAAATATTTCCCCACAAAACAAACTTCAGGCCCAGGTGGCTTCCTCTGATTTCTACCAGACATTTAAGACAGAAATGATGCCCGTCTCCTACACTCTCTTCCAGAGAACAGATACAGAGGGAACACACCCTCACTGCTTTCATCGGACCAGGAGAATACTGATGTCATACCAGCAGCAGATATTACAGGACAGGAGAAATTACAGGCTAAACACTTCTGAATGTCGATGTCAAAATCCAAAAGCAAATATTAGCAGTCTAAATCTAGAGGTTTTCAGAAAGGAAGGAAACTGGGATTTCGTGGCGGTATTTCCAGTGGTTGATGTGGACAGGATCACTGGGTGTTTGGGCGCTGCCTGGGAACGTGGAGAGAAGGGGCGATGCCATCGGGTTAGTGGAATGAACATTTGGTGACAGAGATTAGGAGGGCCTGGGTCATCCTCAGAGACAGTCCTGGGATGGGGTCTCTAGGCTGTGGCTATGGCGGGGTCCCTCTAGGAGGACATGGGCCTCTCTCCTGTGCCACTGCAGGGTCTAGGGATGGAGGAGGAGTTTGTCGGGGCTGGATTTTGATGAGGAAGGAAGAGCAGGGAAGGTGCGCCCTCAGAGCCAGTGCAGCCACGGCCCCTCCCCAGCCAGGCCGTAGCCCAGGCTACTCAGACGGTGCTCACGTCAATAGTCAGGCGACAGTGGGGCACGCCAGCTTCACGCACTAAACCACCAGGCACAGCCCAGCAGGCCACTGTCACTAATCAGCACTAACCGTACATCCGGGGCTGGCTGTTGAAGGCCCAGCTCATCTGTGAGAGACGTGCCATGTGGGCAGCTGGCTTGGGGAGACCGGGGCTCTGAGCCACGTGGAGACAAGCCGACACTGGTCAGACCACCCGGAGGCTCACCCGGTGTGTGAAGATGCTGAGGGAGGAGGGACGTAGATGGGACCCCCTGATCCTTCAAGGGACCTTCTTTCAGGGATATTGAAGAGCTGTGGGGTCAGGGATCAACATGTAAGGGAGGCAGCGGGTCAGGCATGGGCCCTCCTGTTGGCTCAGACCCCTCCTGTCCTTGGAGCAACCATGGGGCAGGCAGGAGGATTGGGGGGATGGAGGGAGGGGAGCCCTGGGCTCAGGAGTCCAGGGCACCATCTAGAGGATTCAGGGGTTCAGGGATGTCTGTCCCAGGGAACCAACTACATTCCTGTCCCACATCCATCTGTCATCAGCTTTGCGACTCCGGGAAAGTCACTTAAAATCTCAACATTTTAGGGCCATGTACCATAAATTATGGATCACAGCACCTGCCGTGAGTTCCCCACGGGGCTGATGTGGGGATCACAGGAGATGATAACAGATATTCTTCACAGGCTCTAAAGCATCACACCCATAACGTTCCCCGCTGCCCTGGCCTGTGGCATCCAGGTCCCCTCTCTGGACGCAGCACTACCACATGTCTTGCTTATTCTTCCAGACATGTACTATTTGAACACTTAGGTAGCACTTATGAAGTGCCCATCATTTTTCGTCAGGGTCTACCTGATCTGTTGTATTAAGCTTCATCACGTAATACTAATACGTGGGCCCTATTAACATTTCCATCATCACAGAACAAGGAACTGAGGACAGAGGGTCTGCATGACTTTCCCAGGTTCATGTGGCTTCTGGTAGGATTTGAATCCAGACCATCAGGCACCAGCCCCCACTCTGTCGGTCACTGTGCTGTGCTCCCTTTCTATATTATCTCACTAAATAAAGTCGTGTCCCCGTGCAGTCAGCCTGCTGGCTATTGTAGGTGCACACCACATTGCAACACCCTCTTCTCAAGCCCCACTTTGATTCACTTGACTCCCCTAGACTCCCCTAGGAGGCTGGTGAACAAAGAGAACAGACGTGTGACCTGGGAATGAATTGACACCTCCGCATGGTCTTCTCCCAGCAACATATCAATAGTTCTCTCAGTTTTTGTTGTGTTTTCCAGGATCATGACTCGGGTACCAAGAAGAAAAGGAAGATTATAAAGGAATCAAACACAGGATGCACAAGAATATCATCTGCGATCAAGATAATCTGCTGGCCATCCGCAGCGGTGGTTCAGACACATCAGAATCAGCATCTGGCCAAACAGCAGGGTAGGGCCACAAATAGCGCCCCCACTAACCACTCCATCGAAGGTACTGTGGAAATAATACCAGTAAGTAGATTCAGGAGTAATGGCTGTCGTTTGTACAGCAGAGCCTGGATCTGGCTGAGGGAGGATTGGGCAGGGATGGTGCCCACTCAGAGCCCGTGCAGCCACTGCCCGCTCTTAGCCAGGCCTTAGTCCAAGCTGCTCAGACGACTGGTCAGTTTCTAGTCAGTGAGACCCTGGGGGCCTGTAAACGTCATCTGTTAAGCCACCAAAACACCAGCCCAGTAGACCCTGTTCCCAGCTAATGAATTGAAGTACCCATCATTTTTCTTCAGGCTTTGTATTTACTAATTTTTAGCCTCAGAACATAATACAAATAAGCAGGTCCTATTAATATTTCCATATCACTGGCCAGGGAACTGAGAAACAGAAGGGCTAAGTAACTAACCTTCCCAGGTACACGTGGCTTTCAAAGAGGATTTGATTTCAGGCCATCAGGCACCAGCACCCACACTCTCCCTCACTGTATTGTGCTGACTTTGGACTTGTCTCATGTAAATAAAGTTATTTTCCCCATGCGATCAGCCTTTTGGGTATTTTAAGTGTATGCTAAAATGCAAGGTCCATCTTCGTAAGCCCTACTTTGATTCAGGGGGCTCCCCAGGCAGCTAGTAATAAGGAGATCTGAAGTTTGACCTGTGAATTAGTTAAGACTTTTGCCAGGAAGATGTCAACACCTCTCGCTATTGTGAATGTATTTCCTAGGAACTCGTTTCAGGAATATGAAGAGAAAAAGACAAGGATTCAAACCAAGAATACATATGGGGATTGATCCTCAGTGAAGAAAATATACTGGCTGGCCCTCACCATCGTTCAACAGCTCAAAATGAACATCTAGTCCCAAAGGGTTGAGCCTCAAATATCATCCCATACAAGCCACTCCATTGAAGTCACTGTGGGAATTCCATCATGAAACTGATCAAGAGTAATGACTATAAAAATGTTAAGTCATATTATCTTTTTATTGAGATATAATTCACATTCCATCGATTCACATTTTTTGTGAACTGTGTGATTCGGCGGCTTTTAGTATACTCAGGTTTTGCAATCAACATCTCTAATTCCAGTACATTTTCATCATCCCCAAGATAAACCTCATACCTAGTATCAGTCATTCTCATTCTCTCCTCCCCTTTCACCCCAGCCCTGGGTCTTTCTGCCTCTATTGATTTTCCTATGCTGGACATTTCATAGGAATAGAACCATACAGTGTGCGGACTTCTGTGTCTGACTTTTGCAGTAAGCAAAATGTGTTCAAGGTGCATCCAGGTTGTAGCATGTATCTGTCCTTCACCCTTTTTATGGCTGAATAATATTCATTGTATGGATATAACACATTTTATTTTTCCATTCATCCGTTGGCGAATAGTTGGGTTGTTTCCACTTTTTGGCTATTATGAATAATGATACGACAATATAACACTCATGTACAAGTTTTTGTGTGAACATATGTTTTTTATTTCTCCTGGACATATACCTGGGACTGGAGTTCCTGGGCCATATTGTATCTCTGTGTTTAACTTTTTGAGGAACTGCCAAACTATTTTCTTTTTCATATTTGCACCAGCAATGCTTGAAAGTGCCAATTTCCCCACATCATTGCCAACCCTTGTTTTTAAAGAAATTATATGCATACTAGTGGGTGTGAAGTGGTATCTCACTGTGGTTTCAGTTTGCATAATTTTGACTAATAATTTTGGACATGTTTTCATGTGCTTATTGGCAATTTGTGTCTCTTCTTTGGAGCAGTAACTATGCAAATTCTTTTTCTCATTTTTAAAATTTGGTTATTTGACATTTTATTGTTGAGTTGCCAGTATTCTTTACATATTCTGAATACTAAGCTTTATCAGATATATGATTTGCAAACATTTTCCTTCATTCTGAAGGTTGTATTATGTCTTTCTTTTTTTTTTTTTTTTTTTTTTTTTGTGGTATGCGGGCCTCTCACTGTTGTGGCCTCTCCCGTTGCGGAGCACAGGCTCCGGATGAGCAGGCCCAGCGGCCATGGCTCATGGGCCCAGCCGCTCCGCGGCATATGGGATCCTCCCAGACCGGGGCACGAACCCGTATCCCCTGCATCGGCAGGCGGACTCTCAACCACTGCGCCACCAGGGAGGCCCTGTATTATGTCTTTCTTGATGTTGTTCTTTGAAACACAAAGGATTTTAATTTTGATAAAGTCCTATTTCTTTTTCCTTTTGTTGATTGTGCTTTTGCTATCATATTTAAGAGTTCCAAGACTATGAAGATTTATCCCTTTTTCTCTTCAGAAATTTGTATAGTTTAGCTCTTATATTTAAGTCTTTGATCCATTTTAAATTCAAAGTCTATTTTGTCTGATATTGGTATAGACACTCCTGCTCTCTTTTGGTTACTATACAGTTTGGAATTTGAGTTTGGAATTCCTTTTTCTACCCTTTAACTTTAAACCTGTTTGAGTCTTTTGATCTCAAGTGAGTCTCTTGTAGACAGCATATAGTTGGATTATATGTTTTTACCTATTCCGCCAATCTTTGTATTTTGATTGGAGAGTTTAATCCATTTACATTAAAAGTAATTACTGACAAAAAAAAAGACTTATTTCTGCTATTGTGCTATTTGTTTTCCATATGCCCAAAGCTTTTTTGCCCCTCATTTCCTGCATTCCTATCTTTCGTTGTGTGTGTTTAGCTGATTTCTTACAGTAAAATATTTAAATTACTTTCTCACTTCCTTTTGGGTATATTCTATAGCTATTTTCTTTGTGTTTACCATGGGGATTACCTTTAACATCCTAAAATTAAAACACTCTAACTTGAATTTATACCAGTTAATCCCAACAACATCCAAGTTCTTGAAGCTAAAAGAGCATCCTACTATCTCAATGCAAAAGACCTTCTCCAAGACACATTATAATGAAATTGTCAAAAATCAAAGGATAAAGAATTCTAAAAGCAGTCAGGGGAAAAAAGATTTTAACTTACAAAGGAACCCCCATTACACTATCGGCAGATTTCTCAGCAGAAACCCGACAGGCCAGGAGAGAGTGGAATGACATATTCAACATGTTGAAAGAAAAAAAAATGCCAACCAAAAATACTCTATCCATCAAAGTTATCCTTCAGATATGAAGGAGAAATAAAGATTTTCCTAGGCAGACAAAAGCTGAGGGAGTTCATCACCATTAGACCTGCCTTGAAAGAAATGCTGAAAAGAACTCTTCAAGCCGAAATGAAAAGACAGTAATCAGCAACATGAAAATGTATAAAAGTATACAACACATTGGTAAAGGTAAATATACAATCAGAAAACTCTAAATCTGTAACAGGAAGGTGTGTTAGCCACTTAATTATAAAAGTCAAAGGAAAAGAGTATTTAAAATGATTATAGCTACTGTAATGTATTAACAAACACACAATATAAAAAGATGTAAATAACGACATAAAAACCATGAAGAGTGGGGAGTAAAAAGGTAAAGTTTTTGTAGGCAATTGAGGTTAAGACGCTGTCAGCTTAAAAATGGACGATTTAAATCTATGAGATGTCTTACATAAGCTTCATGGTAACCACAAAGCAAAATCTAGAGCAGATGCACCAAAGATAAACAAAGGGGAAACAGCACACCACCACAGAAAATAACCAATTTACAAAGGTAGACAGAAACAGAGGGGAAAAGGGACAACGGGAATACAAAACAACCAGAAAACAGTAAGATGGCATTAGTAAGTTCTCAATAATTCTAAATTCAGTGGATTGAATTCACCAACCCAAAGACATATGGATAGATTTTTTTTAAAAGATGCAACTGTATGCTGCCTACAGTAGAATCGCTTCAGCTTTAAGGACACATATAGGCTCAAAGTGAAGGGATGGAAAAAGATAGTCAATGCAAGTGGAAAGCAAAAGTGGGAACAGCTGCAATGATATCAGAGAAACTAAACTTTAAATTGACAAGAACAGATACTACACTTGATCTTAGCCAAAAGGCTGAGATGAAATAGACAAAATAAACTTTAAGCTGAAATTACTGTCAAGTATAAATTTTACTAATATAGTAATTCCAAAGGACCAAGGAGCAGGGCAGTGGCTTTATTGAGAACCCAGGATTTCCGAGTGTCCGCTGTGCCGAGTCACTTTTAAGTCATCACCACAGCCCTATAATTCAGAGATTTAGGTGAAGTGACTTGCCCAGGGTCACACAGCTAAGTGAGAGTCTTCTGGAACCAACAGTAACTTTTGCAAAGGCATCTCTTGCAAAGGCATGCATCTCTTGCCACCATCTGACACTCACATTCTTTCTTTTTATACTATTCTGTTTCCTTGGGTCAAAGAATCCGACCCCTGAATTAAGGTTAAATAGGAACTAGTGGCAGATCAAAAGCCAAAATCGCTTCAAGATATTCTTTTAATTCCCCCAAGTAATGCCTTTAGTCACAAAAGTATAGAACAATATAGAAAATTACAAATCAAGTGACCTTAGTGTTCACAGGCAAGCACTAACACATTTTAATGTACCATGATCATATTAAAATAGAAATAACTATGAAACATTTTCTGCGGAGAAGCAGACCCTGCGGAAGGCAGCGGGAAGGGACAGGAAGGCTGCCTGGCGCCCAGGCCCCCGATGGCCTAGGTCTCACCCCACAGCGCACTGTTGATGCGCCGGAGCACTGCTTCCTTCTCGAAGTCTAGGTCTTCGGCGGTGACCCGGAAACCCAGCTGAGGGGGTGAGGGCAGCCTCAGAGGCTCCCCTCGCCTGTGCAGCGGCAGAGGAAACCTGCGTTTTCGGGGCCTGGGACGGTCAGATATTGGGGAGCAGTCCCTCCAGGGCCGTTTCTGCCCTCTTGTTGCCTCTGCATGCTTGTCAGGCTGGCTTTTTCTCTGGGAAACCACCGGAGCTGCAGAGGGCGACGGAGGGCCCTCCTCGCTCCCTTTCTTTGAGGACTTCCGGGGCAGCGCTTGCGGTATGGCGGAACCCCTCCTACTGTTCACGGGCGGGAAACCTCGGGTGGAGCTATACGAGCTCGTGATGGCGTTTCTTTTAGGGCAGGAGCTCATACAGGAGGTGTGGGGTGTCCTGTTGGAACTGTCTTCTGCCCTCTTGGCGTGGAGGTTTCTCTGCAGAGGTCCAGGCCTGGGCACGAGTAAAGAGACCCCCAGGGGCCTAAATGCAGGTCGTGCACCCCCGGTGCCATCGGGGCCGCTTCTCTGGTCGTTGGCCATCCCTTTCCCGCTCTCTCCCAGGGCCCTCAACGCCGTCTGCTCTGTGCTGCAGTTCGGGACACAGCTGGGTGTCGTGGGCGGCACTGGCTGCCCCCGCGCCACACTGACAGTGACTGTGTCCACCGCGGACACTGAGCTGCGGGACATCGTGGAGGTGAGAGCACCCATCACCGCCTCCTTCCGATGGCCTCGCCTGCAGATGGAGATAAGGACCCCCAGAAAGGAGCGCAGGGCCTGCGGGATGGTAGAATGGGGTCTCAGAGACTCTGTGGCAAAGCGCAGATGCGGAATCCCTGGACACTTGTGGGCTGGCCTGCGAGTGGATAGCCGGCCATAGACAGCTGGGTGACCCGGGCCGGCCACGGGAAGTCGGTGGGCGCGGGGAGCGGGCTGGGGGCAGCCGAGCCCTCCTGGCAGGTGCTGGTCCCCCAGTGCCTGGGGCGGGGGTGAGGGGCAGGGCCTACCTAAGTCACTGCCCATAGAGAACTTGGGTGCGATCGGTCCTTGGATAGAGGCTGAGCGCCGAGCACTCTCCTTCAGCTGCCAAGTCGGCCAAAAGTGGAGTGCGCACTGTTTGGCCTGTTGCTGGGATTTATAGCTCTGCAACCTGTGAGCGAACAATGGGCTTGCGTTTGCGGGACGCAATAAAGAGGTTGGGGAGGGGTGGCGCATGCGCAGAGTACACGTCAGGCCCTGGGGCGCACAGGTGAGGATACGCGCCTCGACCGTCTAGCGCTTCTGAATCTCCCGGGGTCTGAGGGTTGGAGGTGTTTGCCTTGAGGGTGATGAGCTTCCTGGCAGGACAGCTGGCCCTTCTCCCCTGGCCTGGCCCCAGTGCTGTCGGGGGAACTAACTGTACTGGACGGGGTCCCTGCCCAGCAAAGCGGAGCAAGGTTGCTGGCTGTGCAGCTCCCACGAGAGGCGGCAGCTTTGGCAGCAGCGCCTCTGCGTCCTCCTGCCCTTTCCCCTGGCGGCACTGGAGGGGAGAGCCGCTAAGAACGGAAGTGCCCACACCACCCAGATCCTGCTGGGGTGACACCTGAAGTGGTGGCCAGGGCTGGCTGAGAGGGCCATACTTACCATATGACCCAAAAGCCCACTCCTAGGCAATTAACCAAGAGAAAAGCTTTTCACAAAACACGTATGTGAATGTTTTAGCTATCTTGTCCACAATTCCTAAATATAGGACTATTGAGGTTATCCAATTTTCTTGAGTTTGCCATTTTTTAATTGTTCTTGGAATAACACTATGTATACGTATTGTTTCACAGTCTAGAGTTAATATTTTACCAACTAAATAAAATTCAGAAGCCTTACATCCATATAGATTCTTTTACCTTCCACTCTTTGTTATAGCTGTCCTATGGGTCACCTTTATGTGACTTGAACGCCACCCTCTGCGACTGTGGTATCCTTTTTTCATACATATACAGGGAATTCCCTGGCGGTCCAGTGGTTAGGACTCAGCACTTTCACTGCTGGGGCCCCGGGTTCAGTCCCTGGTAGGGGAACTAAGATCCCGCAAGCCACACAGGCGCGGCCAAAAAAAAAAAAAAAAAAGTCATACATATATAAAATAATGAAGAGGATAATTTTTCCAGACACGTGCCATTGTTGTTGCCCTTCCTTTGTTCCCGAAGTTGCAAGCTTACTTCTTTCTTGTGTCATTTCACTTCAGCCTGAAGAATTTCCTTTCATGTAATATTTTTATAGCAAATTGTCTGGTGATGAATTCTCTTAGTTTTCTCTCATCTCCATCAGCCTTCGTTTTGGCTTTTGTTTGGCTTTCAGTCTTTAAGGATATCCCTGCTTTAAGGATATAATATCCTGGTTTGGTCTTTTCCTTTAATACTTTAAAGATGTTATTCCATTCTTTTCTGGTCTCTATGTTTTCTGATGAGAAATCACGGTCCTTCAAGTTGACATTCTGTGATGTATAACAGGTCGTTTTCTTTTGTCTTTTCACTTTCTTAATGGTGTCCTTTGAATCACAACAGCTTTACATTTTAGTGATGTGTCATTTATGCATAAGGGAGTCTTACTGGCTGGGAATTATTGAGACATTAAATCACATCCTCATTAGTATTTTGGTTATATAAATTAAAAGCTAAATGTGAAAGGGTTAGGGAAAGATTTGAATTAGTTCATTTCAAACTTTGCTATAGATGCTAAAGAACTCATCAGGGACATGTCATTCCCCTGTTGAAATATTTCTTTGTTTTTTTTCTTATTTACAACGTTGTGTTTAATTTCTGCTGTACAGCAAAGTGACTCAGTTATACACATGTATAGTCTTTTTCATATTATTTTCCATTATGGTTTATCACAGGATATTGAATATAGTTCCCTGTGCTATACAGTAGGACCTTGATTTCTATCCATCCTATGTACAATAGTTTGCATCTTCTAATCCCACACTCCCAATCCTTCCCTCCCTCACCCTCCCCCTGTCAACCGTAAGTCCTTTCTCTGTATTTGTGAGTCTGTTTTTGTTTCCTAGATATGTTCATTTGCACTTGTGCCTCCCTCAGAGGGACAAGAGGCGCCGCAAACTGGAAGTCTTGTAATCTTTTATAATTAAAATTAATGTTTGCTTCTTTCCTCTGCAAATAGTTCCCTTTCATCTTTCTTTGTTGGAAGAGGGAAGAGATGTATTCATGGAGTCCTTCTGCTTTTTTTAAAGCAGAATGTCACAGGTTGCTCCAGGAGATGTCACATCCTAGAATTAAAGCTTTCCTTGTTTGACCCATTCCAGAAACTTTGATGCCAAGCCCATACTCTTTAGGGGAGATGTGTATGTAGGTGATTTGCCTAGGACTCTGAAAGTAAAAAAGTAGAAAATAAAAAAGGGATTTGCTGCATTAGAAAAGACTAGTGCGTAGAGTGCGGGTTCCTGTTGTACACTCGGGATGACCTAGCCCCCTCCAAGTCAGAGGTGGGTGAGAAGTAGCAATTCCAACAGACAAGGATGATCCTCCCTATTTATCCCTACCTTGGGCTCATTTTATCCTGGGCTGCATCACTTAAACTCAAAGCACACTTTTAATATTCAGGGGTCAGTCCTGGTAGCCATCACATTGTGCTATTCTCCACACCCTATGAGTGGGTCCACAGGAAACTGTAAACAGGTCTGGCTTTCCATGTCACCACTCACACAAGCCAGTGCTTTTCCACACTTGATCTACAGATCACAGACACGTGAGGATTATGCAAAAGAACAAGAACAACGCTTTATTATAAGTTATGAAGACAACACAAGGGTTCTGGAAGGAAAACAGGGAGAGGGGAGGAGTCAGCTACAGGCAACAGGGGGCATCCCCCTGTTCCAGGACTGAAGGGGACGAGGCTAGGGCCTCTTGTTTACTGTCCTGAGGACTCTGAGCGCTGGGATGGGACAACAGCCTCAAACCATCCACGTTTGGGGGGAAGACTGCAGGCCGGGGGTGGGAACGGAATGCGGTATCTCTGGGTGCCCAGTTTGCTCCAGGATTACAGAGGTTAGGGCTAAGACGTCCGTTTCACATCGAAACAGGGTCCACACGAGGCCCAGCCTGGGAGGACCCTCCCCAGACTTATTGGCTCAGACCAACTTTTTCCTCTTACGCCCCGAGGTAATGATGAATCTCGGCCTGGAGGAGAATGACTTGGTCGATGGCCCAGCGGTTTTATGTCCAGCCAAGCGCCTTGCCCTAACAGCGAGGCGGCACCTTGCTGTGCCCACTGCGGAGGTGAGGCTGCTAGGAGTAGAGGCCGGAACCAACACGCCCCTAAAGGCAGCCTTGGCTGGGCATGGGCTGGGCCCTCCACTGGAAGTAGGGGGGCCCTGCCTGGGTGTGCCCCCAGGGATGTGACTTAAGATGGGGGTGGGCAGTAGTGTCTTCAAACCGACGCTCATTCTTATTGCTGTGGTGCTCGGGGTCCCCCGGTTCCTGCTGTGAGGCTGAGAGCTGAAAAGAGGCAGCTCAGATCTTGGGCAGCCGCTGTGCTCCCCAAACCCAGCTGGGTGCTGGCATGGGTGCCCACGGTGGAATTTGTGGATGGTGCTTGGGCACGGCTGCGCTTAGCTGGGGGAGCTGGGGCAGAGGCGAAGGCTGGAGCTTTCCTTTTCAAATACCGGCGAGAGCTGTCATAGGCGGGGGTTCCTCGCTGCTGCCAATCAGGGGCCCAGAGATGAAGCAGGGAAGGGAAGCTGCAGCAGCGGCAGGAGCGGGCCAGTCAGGAGCCAGGCTTCCGAGGATGCGCCGGAGCGCTGCTGCCTTCTCGGAGTCTAGGTCTTCGGCGGTGACCCGGAAACCCAGCTCAGGGGGTGGGGGCAGCCTCAGAGGCTCCCCTCGCCTGTGCGGCAGCAGAGGAAACCTGCGTTTCCGGGGCCTGGGACTGTCAGATGTTGGGGAGCAGTCCCTCCAGGGCCGTTTCTGCCCTCTTGTTGCCTCTGCATGCTTGTCAGGCTGGCTTTTTCTCTGGGAAACCACCGGAGCTGCAGAGGGCGACGGAGGGCCCTCCTCGCTCCCTTTCTTTGAGGACTTCCGGGGCAGCGCTTGCGGTATGGCGGAACCCCTCCTACTGTTCA
Source organism: Mesoplodon mirus (assembly GCF_964341445.2). Taxonomy (NCBI): domain Eukaryota; kingdom Metazoa; phylum Chordata; class Mammalia; order Artiodactyla; family Ziphiidae; genus Mesoplodon; species Mesoplodon mirus. Next base: position 9,087,612 of record NC_138989.1, read on the forward strand.
CGGGCGGGAAACCTCGGGTGGAGCTATACGAGCTCGTGATGGCGTTTCTTTTAGGGCAGGAGCTCATACAGGAGGTGTGGAGTGTCCTGTTGGATCTGTCTTCTGCCCTCTTGGCGTGGAGGTTTCTCTGCAGAGGTCCAGGCCTGGGCACGAGTAAAGAGACCCCCAGGGGCCTAAATGCAGATCGTGCGCCCCCGGTGCCATTGGGGCCGCTTCTCTGGTCGTCGTTCCCCCCTATGACCGTGGGGACTTCTTCCTGCTTGGCCATCCCTTTCCCGCTCTCTCCCAGGGTCCTCAACGCCGTCTGCTCTGTGCTGCAGTTCGGGACACAGCTGGGTGTCGTGGGCGGCACTGGCTGCCCCCGCGCCACACTGACAGTGACTGTGTCCACCGCGGACACTGAGCTGCGGGACATCGTGGAGGTGAGAGCACCCATCACCGCCTCCTTCCGATGGCCTCGCCTGCAGATGGAGATAAGGACCCCCAGAAAGGAGCGCAGGGCCTGCGGGATGGTAGAATGGGGTCTCAGAGACTCTGTGGCAAAGCGCAGATGCGGAATCCCTGGACACTTGTGGGCTGGCCTGCGAGTGGATAGCCGGCCATAGACAGCTGGGTGACCCGGGCCGGCCACGGGAAGTCGGTGGGCGCGGGGAGCGGGCTGGGGGCAGCCGAGCCCTCCTGGCAGGTGCTGGTCCCCCAGTGCCTGGGGCGGGGGTGAGGGGCAGGGCCTACCTAAGTCACTGCCCATAGAGAACTTGGGTGCGATCGGTCCTTGGATAGAGGCTGAGCGCCGAGCACTCTCCTTCAGCTGCCAAGTCGGCCCAAAGTGGAGTGCGCACTGTTTGGCCTGTTGCTGGGATTTATAGCTCTGCAACCTGTGAGCGAACAATGGGCTTGCGTTTGCGGGACGCAATAAAGAGGTTGGGGAGGGGTGGCGCATGCGCAGAGTACACGTCAGGCCCTGGGGCGCACAGGTGAGGATACGCGCCTCGACCGTCTAGCGCTTCTGAATCTCCCGGGGTCTGAGGGTTGGAGGTGTTTGCCTTGAGGGTGATGAGCTTCCTGGCAGGACAGCTGGCCCTTCTCCCCTGGCCTGGCCCCAGTGCTGTCGGGGGAACTAACTGTACTGGACGGGGTCCCTGCCCAGCAAAGCGGAGCAAGGTTGCTGGCTGTGCAGCTCCCACGAGAGGCGGCAGCTTTGGCAGCAGCGCCTCTGCGTCCTCCTGCCCTTTCCCCTGGCGGCACTGGAGGGGAGAGCCGCTAAGAACGGAAGTGCCCACACCACCCAGATCCTGCTGGGGTGACACCTGAAGTGGTGGCCAGGGCTGGCTGAGAGGGCCATACTTACCATATGACCCAAAAGCCCACTCCTAGGCAATTAACCAAGAGAAAAGCTTTTCACAAAACACGTATGTGAATGTTTTAGCTATCTTGTCCACAATTCCTAAATATAGGACTATTGAGGTTATCCAATTTTCTTGAGTTTGCCATTTTTTAATTGTTCTTGGAATAACACTATGTATACGTATTGTTTCACAGTCTAGAGTTAATATTTTACCAACTAAATAAAATTCAGAAGCCTTACATCCATATAGATTCTTTTACCTTCCACTCTTTGTTATAGCTGTCCTATGGGTCACCTTTATGTGACTTGAACGCCACCCTCTGCGACTGTGGTATCCTTTTTTCATACATATACAGGGAATTCCCTGGCGGTCCAGTGGTTAGGACTCAGCACTTTCACTGCTGGGGCCCCGGGTTCAGTCCCTGGTAGGGGAACTAAGATCCCGCAAGCCACACAGGCGCGGCCAAAAAAAAAAAAAAAAAAAAAAAAAAAGTCATACATATATAAAATAATGAAGAGGATAATTTTTCCAGACACGTGCCATTGTTGTTGCCCTTCCTTTGTTCCCGAAGTTGCAAGCTTACTTCTTTCTTGTGTCATTTCACTTCAGCCTGAAGAATTTCCTTTCATGTAATATTTTTATAGCAAATTGTCTGGTGATGAATTCTCTTAGTTTTCTCTCATCTCCATCAGCCTTCGTTTTGGCTTTTGTTTGGCTTTCAGTCTTTAAGGATATCCCTGCTTTAAGGATATAATATCCTGGTTTGGTCTTTTCCTTTAATACTTTAAAGATGTTATTCCATTCTTTTCTGGTCTCTATGTTTTCTGATGAGAAATCACGGTCCTTCAAGTTGACATTCTGTGATGTATAATAGGTCGTTTTCCTTGACTGCTTTCAAGATTATTCTTCACCTTGGCTGTTTTTATCAGATTGTGTGTCACGGTGAGGCTTTCTGAGCTTAGATCTGTGTCTCTAGATCAGTGATTTTTTCAACTATTCTTTTCCTCATATATTTTCTTCTGCACCTTTCCCTCAGACCCTCCAACGGCACAAAAGGTAGAACTTGCAATATTGTTTCACATGTCTCTGAGACTTAATTCTTTGTTCAGTCATTTTTCCTCTTTGTTTTTCAGATTGTGTCATTTCTATGGATCCATAAGTTTTCTGAATCTTTCCTCTGTTTTCTCTGTTCTGTTATTCAGCCCATCCAGTGAATGTTTGCTTTTGGATATTGCATGTCAAGTTCTAAACTTTCCATTTGCTTCTTTTTCATAGTTTTTACTTCTCTGTAAAGAACATCTTTCCATTAATTTCAAGAGGATTTACCTTTACCTCATTGAGCATCGTTGTAATGGATGCTTTGTCTGCTAATTCCTCCATGTGGGTTATTTCAGGGCTGGGTCTGTTGATTGCATTTTTCTCTTGAGAATTGGTCACATTTTCCTAGTTCTTTGTATGCTCTGTTGTGTGGTTTTGGGTGGTATCCTGGAATGTTTGCTTATTATGTTTCAAGACTCTGGTTCCTATTAAAATCCTCTGGAGATTGTTACTTTTTCTTTTTCTGTTGTTTTTATTAAGCAATTCATAAACCTGTGGTCAAACAGGTATTGTACCTTGTCTTCTGAGCTGTTCCAGTCTTGGTGCAGTTTTCAGGACACTGCTGTGCTGTTTGTATCCACATGGTGCACGTACCACTCGGGGGTTAATCTGGGAATTGAGTGGCAGTTTATACTGTAGTTCACTTCTGCAAGCCTCTACTCTGCCTCGTTGGGTCTGTCTGTGCATGAGGCTCAGGGGGATCCCAGGACTTATGTCGGCTCATACACAGACCTAAATAGTCTCCTCCTCTAGCTCTCTCCTCTTTGGGCTTCTACCCACATTCTCAGGCTTCAGGGGACCCTCCTACATGTTCCTCAAGGTGTTTCAGCCTCCATGCTGTCATGCAGTTCCCTATGGCCAGGTTGACCTTTCAGGTGAAATAGCAAGAGAAAAGATAGGAAAATAATGGGCATTCCCCCACACTCTTCAGACCATAGGAGCCTCTTTACTTGTTCCTTTGTCCAGAGACACAGGCCATTTCTCAGTGAAGGCCTCTGCCATCACTGAGGTTGCAGGGGAGATGTGGTAACTGGGGAGAAAAAGACCAATGGGGATGACCCCCTCACTCCTCAACATGCAAGCCCCCCACTTTCTCACTTATCTGGCTAGAAATAAAAGGTTGATCCCATGGTTTTAACTTTCAGCTGCTGCTGGACTTTGCGTGCCTTGCATAAGCTGGGACACAGAGGCAGGAAAAAAACCACCATAATCACCCTGTTACGGGCTGTTATTCAACTTTGGACTTCCAGGCCCCATCTGCCTGTTAGTGTTCACTTCTTAGAGTTTCAAGTTCATGCTTTTTGTCCTCTATCTTGCTCCATGCGGCTCTTGAGCCCTTGTAATATGACCACATTTCTCGTGACACATGTAAAAATTCTAACATTTTGCAGATACTGAATTAAAAATCTATTATTTACATTGACTTCACCATTTTCATTTTCCTGGTGTGTTCATTAGAAAATTCAAAATTACATATGTGCCTGGCATTATGTATTTTTTGGTGAGCAATGATCCAGAGGATGGAAATGTATGCCTCCTTAGACTCCTGAAACTCAACCCCACTCTGGGGCAATGTCCCAGCCAGGCAGAAACTGCAGGAGGAGCTGGAGACCTTGAAAAGTTTGGCTATACTTCCAGCTCAGCCCAAAGCCCAAGGATGATTCTGGACTTTCATTCTGACTCGTGCATTTCAGATCTTTCTGGGTTTGGACCTGGTATATATGTCCCTCCCAGCCCGCCCTGGCTGCCCCTTCAGTTGTCACACGAGAAGGATCTGGGTGGCTTGGGCACTTCTGGGTTTTTTGTTTTTTGCACTTCTGTTCTTAGCAGCTCTCCCCTCCAATGTTACGAGGCGGGAGGGCAGGCGGACGCACAGGCGCTGATGCCAAAGCTGCCACCTCGGGTGGCGGCTGCTGAGCCAGGTACCCTGCTCTCCAACTTTCCCGCTCTGGTAGCCGGGGACCCATCCTGTACACTTAGAGCCGGCCGGGGGAGAAGGGCCAGCTGCCCTGGCAAGCAACTCATCACCCTCAAGGCAAACACCTCCAACCCTCAGACCCCGGGAGATTCAGAAGCGCTAGACGGTCGAGGCGCGTATCCTCACCTGTGCGCCCCAGGGCCTGACGTGTACTCTGCGCATGCGCCACCCCTCCCCAACCTCTTTATTGCGTCCCGCAAACGCAAGCCCATTGTTCGCTCACAGGTTGCAGAGCTATAAATCCCAGCAACAGGCCAAACAGTGCGCACTCCACTTTTGGCCGACTTGGCAGCTGAAGGAGAGTGCTCGGCGCTCAGCCTCTATCCAAGGACCGATCGCACCCAAGTTCTCTATGGGCAGTGACTTAGGTAGGCCCTGCCCCTCACCCCCCCCCCAGGCACTGGGGGACCAGCACCTGCCAGGAGGGCTCGGCTGCCCCCAGCCCGCTCCCCGCGCCCACCGACTTCCCGTGGCCGGCCCGGGTCACCCAGCTGTCTATGGCCGGCTATCCACTCGCAGGCCAGCCCACAAGTGTCCAGGGATTCCGCATCTGCGCTTTGCCACAGAGTCTCTGAGACCCCATTCTACCATCCCGCAGGCCCTGCGCTCCTTTCTGGGGGTCCTTATCTCCATCTGCAGGCGAGGCCATCGGAAGGAGGCGGTGATGGGTGCTCTCACCTCCACGATGTCCCGCAGCTCAGTGTCCGCGGTGGACACAGTCACTGTCAGTGTGGCGCGGGGGCAGCCAGTGCCGCCCACGACACCCAGCTGTGTCCCGAACTGCAGCACAGAGCAGACGGCGTTGAGGACCCTGGGAGAGAGCGGGAAAGGGATGGCCAAGCAGGAAGAAGTCCCCACGGTCATAGGGGGGAACGACGACCAGAGAAGCGGCCCCAATGGCACCGGGGGCGCACGATCTGCATTTAGGCCCCTGGGGGTCTCTTTACTCGTGCCCAGGCCTGGACCTCTGCAGAGAAACCTCCACGCCAAGAGGGCAGAAGACAGATCCAACAGGACACTCCACACCTCCTGTATGAGCTCCTGCCCTAAAAGAAACGCCATCACGAGCTCGTATAGCTCCACCCGAGGTTTCCCGCCCGTGAACAGTAGGAGGGGTTCCGCCATACCGCAAGCGCTGCCCCGGAAGTCCTCAAAGAAAGGGAGCGAGGAGGGCCCTCCGTCGCCCTCTGCAGCTCCGGTGGTTTCCCAGAGAAAAAGCCAGCCTGACAAGCATGCAGAGGCAACAAGAGGGCAGAAACGGCCCTGGAGGGACTGCTCCCCAACATCTGACAGTCCCAGGCCCCGGAAACGCAGGTTTCCTCTGCTGCCGCACAGGCGAGGGGAGCCTCTGAGGCTGCCCCCACCCCCTGAGCTGGGTTTCCGGGTCACCGCCGAAGACCTAGACTCCGAGAAGGCAGCAGCGCTCCGGCGCATCCTCGGAAGCCTGGCTCCTGACTGGCCCGCTCCTGCCGCTGCTGCAGCTTCCCTTCCCTGCTTCATCTCTGGGCCCCTGATTGGCAGCAGCGAGGAACCCCCGCCTATGACAGCTCTCGCCGGTATTTGAAAAGGAAAGCTCCAGCCTTCGCCTCTGCCCCAGCTCCCCCAGCTAAGCGCAGCCGTGCCCAAGCACCATCCACAAATTCCACCGTGGGCACCCATGCCAGCACCCAGCTGGGTTTGGGGAGCACAGCGGCTGCCCAAGATCTGAGCTGCCTCTTTTCAGCTCTCAGCCTCACAGCAGGAACCGGGGGACCCCGAGCACCACAGCAATAAGAATGAGCGTCGGTTTGAAGACACTACTGCCCACCCCCATCTTAAGTCACATCCCTGGGGGCACACCCAGGCAGGGCCCCCCTACTTCCAGTGGAGGGCCCAGCCCATGCCCAGCCAAGGCTGCCTTTAGGGGCGTGTTGGTTCCGGCCTCTACTCCTAGCAGCCTCACCTCCGCAGTGGGCACAGCAAGGTGCCGCCTCGCTGTTAGGGCAAGGCGCTTGGCTGGACATAAAACCGCTGGGCCATCGACCAAGTCATTCTCCTCCAGGCCGAGATTCATCATTACCTCGGGGCGTAAGAGGAAAAAGTTGGTCTGAGCCAATAAGTCTGGGGAGGGTCCTCCCAGGCTGGGCCTCGTGTGGACCCTGTTTCGATGTGAAACGGACGTCTTAGCCCTAACCTCTGTAATCCTGGAGCAAACTGGGCACCCAGAGATACCGCATTCCGTTCCCACCCCCGGCCTGCAGTCTTCCCCCCAAACGTGGATGGTTTGAGGCTGTTGTCCCATCCCAGCGCTCAGAGTCCTCAGGACAGTAAACAAGAGGCCCTAGCCTCGTCCCCTTCAGTCCTGGAACAGGGGGATGCCCCCTGTTGCCTGTAGCTGACTCCTCCCCTCTCCCTGTTTTCCTTCCAGAACCCTTGTGTTGTCTTCATAACTTATAATAAAGCGTTGTTCTTGTTCTTTTGCATAATCCTCACGTGTCTGTGATCTGTAGATCAAGTGTGGAAAAGCACTGGCTTGTGTGAGTGGTGACATGGAAAGCCAGACCTGTTTACAGTTTCCTGTGGACCCACTCATAGGGTGTGGAGAATAGCACAATGTGATGGCTACCAGGACTGACCCCTGAATATTAAAAGTGTGCTTTGAGTTTAAGTGATGCAGCCCAGGATAAAATGAGCCCAAGGTAGGGATAAATAGGGAGGATCATCCTTGTCTGTTGGAATTGCTACTTCTCACCCACCTCTGACTTGGAGGGGGCTAGGTCATCCCGAGTGTACAACAGGAACCCGCACTCTACGCACTAGTCTTTTCTAATGCAGCAAATCCCTTTTTTATTTTCTACTTTTTTACTTTCAGAGTCCTAGGCAAATCACCTACATACACATCTCCCCTAAAGAGTATGGGCTTGGCATCAAAGTTTCTGGAATGGGTCAAACAAGGAAAGCTTTAATTCTAGGATGTGACATCTCCTGGAGCAACCTGTGACATTCTGCTTTTTTTTTTTTTTTTTTTTTAATTTATTTTATTTTATTTTTTTGCTTTATAACAAATTTAATCAGTTATACATATACATATGTTTCCATATCCCCTCCCTTTTGCGTCTCCCTCCCACCCTCCCTATCCCACCCCTCCAGGCGGTCACAAAGTACCGAGCTGATCTCCCTGTGCTATGCGGCTGCTTCCCACTAGCTATCTACCTCACGTTTGGTAGTGTATATATGTCCATGCCGCTCTTTCACTTTGTCACAGCTTACCCTTCCCCCTCCCCATATCCTCAAGTCCATTCTCTAGTAGGTCTGTGTCTTTATTCCTGTCTTACCCCTATGTTCTTCATGACATTTTTTTTTCTTAAATTCCATATATATGTGTTAGCATACAGTATTTGTCTTTCTCTTTCTGACTTACTTCACTCTGTATGACAGACTCTAGGTCTATCCACCTCATTACAAATAGCTCAATTTCATTTCTTTTTATGGCTGAGTAATATTCCATTGTATATATGTGCCACATCTTCTTTATCCATTCATCCGATGATGGACACTTAGGTTGTTTCCATCTCCGGGCTATTGTAAATAGGGCTGCTATGAACATTTTGGTACATGTCTCTTTTTGAATTATGGTTTTCTCAGGGTATATGCCCAGTAGTGGGATTGCTGGGTCATATGGTAGTTCTATTTGTAGTTTTTTAAGGAACCTCCATACCGTTCTCCATAGCGGCTGTACCAATTCACATTCCCACCAGCAGTGCAAGAGTGTTCCCTTTTTTCCACACCCTCTCCAGCATTTATTGTTTCTAGATTTTTTGATGATGGCCATTCTGACTGGTGTGAGATGATATCTCATTGTAGTTTTGATTTGCATTTCTCTAATGAGTAAAGATGTTGAGCATCCTTTCATGTGTTTGTTGGCAGTCTGTATATCTTCTGTGGAGAAATGTCTATTTAGGTCTTCTGCCCATTTTTGGATTGGGTTCTTTGTTTTTTTGTTATTGAGCCACATGAGCTGCTTGTAAATTTTGGAGATTAATCCTTTGTCAGTTGCTTCATTTGCAAATATTTTCTCCCATTCTGAGGGTTGTCTTTTGGTCTTGTTTATGGTTTCCTTTGCTGTGCAAAAGCTTTTAAGTTTCATTAGGTCCCATGTGTTTATTTTTGTCTTTATTTCCATTTCTCTAGGAGGTGGGTCAAAAAGGATCTTGCTGTGATTTATGTCATAGAGTGTTCTGCCTATGTTTTCCTCTAAGAGTTTGATAGTGTCTGGCCTTACATTTAGGTCTTTAATCCATTTTGAGCTTATTTTTGTGTATGGTGTTAGGGAGTGATCTAATCTCATACTTTTACATGTCCCTATCCAGTTTTCCCAGCACCACTTATTGAAGAGACTGTCCTTTCTCCACTGTACATTCCTGCCTCCTTTATCAAAGATAAGGTGACCATATGTCCGTGGGTTTAACTCTGGGCTTTCTATCCTGTTCCATTGATCTATCTTTCTGTTTTTGTGCCAGTACCATACTGTCTTGATTACTGTAGCTTTGTAGTATAGTCTGAAGTCAGGGAGCCTGATTCCTCCAGCTCCATTTTTCGTTCTCAAGATTGCTTTGGCTATTCGGGGTCTTTTGTGTTTCCATACAAATTGTGAAAGTTTTTGTTCTAGTTCTGTGAAAAATGCCAGTGGTAGTTTGATAGGGATTGCATTGAACCTGTAGATTGCTTTGGGTAGTAGAGTCATTTTCACAATGTTGATTCTTCCAATCCAAGAACATGGTACATCTCTCCATCTATTTGTATCATCTTTAATTTCTTTCATCAGTGTCTTATAATTTTCTGCATACAGGTCTTTTGTCTCCTTAGGTAGGTTTATTCCTAGATATTTTATTCTTTTTGTTGCAATGGTAAATGGGAGTGTTTCCTTGATTTCACTTTCAGATTTTTCATCATCAGTATATAGGAATGCCAGAGATTTCTGTGCATTAATTTTGTATCCTGCAACTTTACCAAATTCATTGATTAACTCTAGTAGTTTTCTGGTAGCATCTTTAGGATTCTCTATGTATAGTATCATGTCATCTGCAAACAGTGACAGCTTTACTTCTTCTTTTCCAATTTGGATTCCTTTTATTTCCTTTTCTTCTCTGATTGCTGTGGCTAAAACTTCCAAAACTAGGTTGAATAAGAGTGGTGAAAGTGGGCAACCTTGTCTAGTTCCTGATCTTAGTGGAAATGGTTTCAGTTTTTCACCATTGAGGACGATGCTGGCTGTGGGTTTGTCATATATGGCCTTTATTATGTTGAGGAAAGTTCCCTCTATGCCTACTTTCTGCAGGGTTTTTATCATAAATGGGTGTTGAATTTTGTCGAAAGCTTTCTCTGCATCTATTGAGATGATCATATGGTTTTTCTCCTTCAATTTGTTAATATGGTGTATCACGTTGATTGATTTGCGTATATTGAAGAATCCTTGCATTCCTGGAATAAACCCCACTTGATCATGGTGTATGATCCTTTTAATGTGCTGTTGGATTCTGTTTGCTAGTATTTTGTTGAGGATTTTTGCATCTATGTTCATCAGTGATATTGGCCTGTAGTTTTCTTTCTTTGTGACATCCTTGCCTGGTTTTGGTATCAAGGTGATGGTGGCCTCGTAGAATGAGTTTGGGAGTGTTCCTCCCTCTGCTATATTTTGGAAGAGTTTCAGAAGGATAGGTGTTAGCTCTTCTCTAAATGCTTGATAGAATTCGCCTGTGAAGCCATCTGGTCCTGGGCTTTTGTTTGTTGGAAGACTTTTTATCACAGTTTCAATTTCAGTGCTTGTGATTGGTCTGTTCATATTTTCTATTTCTTCCTGATTCAGTCTTGGCAGGTTGTGCATTTCTAAGAATTTGTCCATTTCTTCCAGGTTGTCCATTTTATTGGCATAGAGTTGCTTATAGTAATCTCTCATGATCTTTTGTATTTCTGTAGTGTCAGTTGTTACTTCTCCTTTTTCATTTCTAATTCTATTGATTTGAGTCTTCTCCCTTTTTTTCTTGATGAGTCTGGCTAATGGTTTATCAATTTTGTTTATCTTCTCAAAGAACCAGCTTTTAGTTTTATTGATCCTTGCTATCGTTTCCTTCATCTCTTTTTCATTTATTTCTGATCTGATTTTTATGGTTTCTTTCCTTCTGCTAACTTTGGGATGTTTTTGTTCTTCTTTCTCTAATTGCTTTAGGTGCAAGGTTAGGTTGTTTATTCGAGATGTTTCCTGTTTCTTAAGGTGGGATTGTATTGCTATAAACTTCCCTCTTAGAACTGCTTTTGCTGCATCCCATAGGTTTTGGGTCGTCGTGTCTCCATTGTCATTTGTTTCTAGGTATTTTTTAATTTCCTCTTTGATTTCTTCAGTGATCACTTCGTTATTAAGTAGTGTATTGTTTAGCCTCCATGTGTTTGTATTTTTTACAGCTCTTTTCCTGTAATTGATATCTAGTCTCATAGCATTGTGGTCGGAAAAGATACTTGATACAATTTCAATTTTCTTAAATTTACCAAGGCTTGATTTGTGACCCAAGATATGATCTATCCTGGAGAATGTTCCATGAGCACTTGAGAAAAATGTGTATTCTGTTGTTTTTGGATGGAATGTCCTATAAATATCAATTAAGTCCATCTTGTTTAATGTATCATTTAAAGCTTGTGTTTCCTTATTTATTTTCATTTTGGATGATCTGTCCATTGGTGAAAGTGGGGTGTTAAAGTCCCCTACTATGAGTGTGTTACTGTCGATTTCTCCTTTTATGGCTGTTAGTATTTGCCTTATGTATTGAGGTGCTCCTATGTTTGGTGCATAAATATTTACAATTGTTATATCTTCTTCTTGGATCGATCCCTTGATCATTATGTAGTGTCCTTCTTTGTCTCTTCTAGTAGTCCTTATTTTAAAGTCTATTTTGTCTGATATGAGAATTGCTACTCCAGCTTTCTTTTGGTTTCCATTTGCATGGAATATCTTTTTCCATCCCCTTACTTTCAGTCTGTATGTGTCTCTAGGTCTGAAGTGGGTCTCTTGTAGACAGCATATAGATGGGTCTTGTTTTTGTATCCATTCAGCCACTCTGTGTCTTTTGGTGGGAGCATTTAGTCCATTTACATTTAAGGTAATTATCGATATGTATGTTCCTATTCCCATTTTCTTAATTGTTTTGGGTTCATTATTGTAGGTCTTTTACTTCTGTTGTGTTTCTTGCCTAGAGAAGTTCCTTTAGCATTTGTTGTAAAGCTGGTTTGGTGGTGCTGAACTCTCTCAGCTTTTGCTTGTCTGTAAACGTTTTAATTTCTCCATCAAATCTGAATGAGATCCTTGCTGGGTAGAGTAATCTTGGTTGCAGGTTTTTCTCCTTCATCACTTTAAGTATGTCCTGCCACTCCCTTCTGGCTTGTAGAGTTTCTGCTGAGAGATCAGCTGTTATCCTGATGGGGATTCCCTTGTGTGTTATTTGTTGTTTTTGCCTTGCTGCTTTTAATATGATTTCTTTGTGTTTAATTTTTGACAGTTTGATTAATATGTGTCTTGGCGTATTTCTCCTTGGATTTATTCTGTATGGGACTCTCTGTGCCTCCTGGACTTGATTAACTATTTCCTTTCCCATATTAGGGAAGTTTTCAACTATAATCTCTTCAAATATTTTCTCAGTCCCTTTCTTTTTCTCTTCTTCTTCTGGAACCCCTATAATTCGAATGTTGGTGCGTTTAATGTTGTCCCAGAGGTCTCTGAGACTGTCCTCTGTTCTTTTCATTCTTTTTTCTTTATTTTGCTCTGCAGCAGTTATTTCCACTATTTTATCTTCCACCTCACTTATCCGTTCTTCTGCCTCAGTTATTCTGCTATTGATCCCATCTAGAGTATTTTTTATTTCATGTATTGTGTTTTTAATCGATGCTTGATTCATCTTTAGTTCTTCTAGGTCCTTGTTAACTGTTTCTTGCATTTTGTCTATTCTATTTCCAAGATTTTGGATCTGGGAAATAGAATCTTGGATCATCTTTACCATCATTATTCTGAATTCTTTTTCAGGTAGACTGCCTATTACCTCTTCGTTTGTTAGGTCTGGTGGGTTTTTATCTTGCTCCTTCTCCTGCTGTGTGTTTTTCTGTCTTCTCATTTTGCTTATGTTACTGTGTTTGGGGTCTCCTTTTTGCAGGCTGCAGGTTCGTAGTTCCTGTTGTTTTTGGTGTCTGTCCCCAGTGGCTAAGGTTGGTTTAGTGGGTTGTGTAGGCTTCCTGGTGGAGGGGACTAGTGCCTGTGTTCTGGTGGATGAGGCTGGATCTTGTCTTTCTGGTGGGCAGGTCCACGTCTGGTGGTGTGTTTTGGGGTGTCTGTGGACTTTTTATGATTTTAGGCCACCTCTCTGCTAATGGGTGGCGTTGTGTTCCTGTCTTGCTAGTTGTTTGGCTCAGGGTGTCCAGCACTGTAGCCTGCTGGTCGTTGAGTGAAGCTGGGTGCTGGTGTTGAGATGGAGATCTCTGGAAGATTTTCGCCGTTTGATATTATGTGGAGCTGGGAGGTCTCTTGTGGACCAGTGTCCTGAAGTTGGCTCTCCCACCTCAGAGGCACAGCACTGACTCCGGGCTCCTCAATTTGGGATGATGTGTTGTCTATTCATGTATTCCGCAGATGCAGGGTACATCAAGTTGATTGTGGAGCTTTAATCCGCTGCTTCTGAGGCTGCTGGGAGAGGTTTCCCTTTCTCTTCTTTGTTCTCACAGCTCCTGGGTCTCAGCTTTGGATTTGGCCCCGCCTCTGCGTGTAGGTCGCCGGAGGGCGTCTGTTCTTCGCTCAGATAGGACAGGGTTAAAGGAGCAGCCTCTTCGGGGACTCTGGCTCACTCAGGCCGGGAGGGAGGGAGGGGCGCGGAGTGCGGGGCAAGCCTGCAGCGGCAGAGGTCGGCGTGACGTTGCACCAGCCCGAGGCGCGCCGTGCGTTCTCCCAGGGAAGCCGCCCCTAGATCCCGGGACCCCGGCAGTGGCGGGCTGCACAGGCTCCCGGAAGGGCGGTGTGGACAGTGACCTGCGCTCGCACACAGGCTTCTTGGCGGCGGCAGCAGCAGGCCCAGCGTCCCACGCCTGTCACTGGGCTCCGCGCTTTCAATCGCGACTCGCGCCCGTCCGTGGAGCCCCTTTAAGCAGCGCTCTTAATCCCCTCTCCTAGCGCACCAGGAAACCAAGAGGGAAGAAAAAGTCTCTTGCCTCTTCGGCAGCTCCAGAGTTTTCCCGGACTCCCTCCCGGCTAGCTGTGGCACATTAGCCCCCTTCAGGCTGAGTTCTCGCCACCAGCCCCAGTCCTCTCCCTGCGCTCTGACCGAAGCCCGAGCCTCAGCTTCCAGCGCTGCACGCCCCGGCGGGCGAGCAGACAAGCCTTTCGGGCTGGTGAGTGCCGCTCGGCACCGATCCTCTGTGTGCGGATCTCTCCGTTTTGCCCTACCCAGGTATGTGGGGAGTTTCTTGCCTTTTGGGAGGTCTGGGGTCTTCTGCCAGCGTTCAGTAGGTGTTCTGTAGGAGTTGTTCCACGTGTAGCTGTATTTCTGGTGTATCCGTGGGGAGGAAGGTGATCTCCGCGTCTTACTCTTCCGCCATCTTACCCGGAAGTCCGACATTCTGCTTTAAAAAAAAGCAGAAGGACTCCATGAATACATCTCTTCCCTCTTCCAACAAAGAAAGATGAAAGGGAACTATTTGCAGAGGAAAGAAGCAAACATTAATTTTAATTATAAAAGATTACAAGACTTCCAGTTTGCGGCGCCTCTTGTCCCTCTGAGGGAGGCACAAGTGCAAATGAACATATCTAGGAAACAAAAACAGACTCACAAATACAGAGAAAGGACTTACGGTTGACAGGGGGAGGGTGAGGGAGGGAAGGATTGGGAGTGTGGGATTAGAAGATGCAAACTATTGTACATAGGATGGATAGAAATCAAGGTCCTACTGTATAGCACAGGGAACTATATTCAATATCCTGTGATAAACCATAATGGAAAATAATATGAAAAAGACTATACATGTGTATAACTGAGTCACTTTGCTGTACAGCAGAAATTAAACACAACGTTGTAAATAAGAAAAAAAACAAAGAAATATTTCAACAGGGGAATGACATGTCCCTGATGAGTTCTTTAGCATCTATAGCAAAGTTTGAAATGAACTAATTCAAATCTTTCCCTAACCCTTTCACATTTAGCTTTTAATTTATATAACCAAAATACTAATGAGGATGTGATTTAATGTCTCAATAATTCCCAGCCAGTAAGACTCCCTTATGCATAAATGACACATCACTAAAATGTAAAGCTGTTGTGATTCAAAGGACACCATTAAGAAAGTGAAAAGACAAAAGAAAACGACCTGTTATACATCACAGAATGTCAACTTGAAGGACCGTGATTTCTCATCAGAAAACATAGAGACCAGAAAAGAATGGAATAACATCTTTAAAGTATTAAAGGAAAAGACCAAACCAGGATATTATATCCTTAAAGCAGGGATATCCTTAAAGACTGAAAGCCAAACAAAAGCCAAAACGAAGGCTGATGGAGATGAGAGAAAACTAAGAGAATTCATCACCAGACAATTTGCTATAAAAATATTACATGAAAGGAAATTCTTCAGGCTGAAGTGAAATGACACAAGAAAGAAGTAAGCTTGCAACTTCGGGAACAAAGGAAGGGCAACAACAATGGCACGTGTCTGGAAAAATTATCCTCTTCATTATTTTATATATGTATGACTTTTTTTTTTTTTTTTTTGGCCGCGCCTGTGTGGCTTGCGGGATCTTAGTTCCCCTACCAGGGACTGAACCCGGGGCCCCAGCAGTGAAAGTGCTGAGTCCTAACCACTGGACCGCCAGGGAATTCCCTGTATATGTATGAAAAAAGGATACCACAGTCGCAGAGGGTGGCGTTCAAGTCACATAAAGGTGACCCATAGGACAGCTATAACAAAGAGTGGAAGGTAAAAGAATCTATATGGATGTAAGGCTTCTGAATTTTATTTAGTTGGTAAAATATTAACTCTAGACTGTGAAACAATACGTATACATAGTGTTATTCCAAGAACAATTAAAAAATGGCAAACTCAAGAAAATTGGATAACCTCAATAGTCCTATATTTAGGAATTGTGGACAAGATAGCTAAAACATTCACATACGTGTTTTGTGAAAAGCTTTTCTCTTGGTTAATTGCCTAGGAGTGGGCTTTTGGGTCATATGGTAAGTATGGCCCTCTCAGCCAGCCCTGGCCACCACTTCAGGTGTCACCCCAGCAGGATCTGGGTGGTGTGGGCACTTCCGTTCTTAGCGGCTCTCCCCTCCAGTGCCGCCAGGGGAAAGGGCAGGAGGACGCAGAGGCGCTGCTGCCAAAGCTGCCGCCTCTCGTGGGAGCTGCACAGCCAGCAACCTTGCTCCGCTTTGCTGGGCAGGGACCCCGTCCAGTACAGTTAGTTCCCCCGACAGCACTGGGGCCAGGCCAGGGGAGAAGGGCCAGCTGTCCTGCCAGGAAGCTCATCACCCTCAAGGCAAACACCTCCAACCCTCAGACCCCGGGAGATTCAGAAGCGCTAGACGGTCGAGGCGCGTATCCTCACCTGTGCGCCCCAGGGCCTGACGTGTACTCTGCGCATGCGCCACCCCTCCCCAACCTCTTTATTGCGTCCCGCAAACGCAAGCCCATTGTTCGCTCACAGGTTGCAGAGCTATAAATCCCAGCAACAGGCCAAACAGTGCGCACTCCACTTTGGGCCGACTTGGCAGCTGAAGGAGAGTGCTCGGCGCTCAGCCTCTATCCAAGGACCGATCGCACCCAAGTTCTCTATGGGCAGTGACTTAGGTAGGCCCTGCCCCTCACCCCCGCCCCAGGCACTGGGGGACCAGCACCTGCCAGGAGGGCTCGGCTGCCCCCAGCCCGCTCCCCGCGCCCACCGACTTCCCGTGGCCGGCCCGGGTCACCCAGCTGTCTATGGCCGGCTATCCACTCGCAGGCCAGCCCACAAGTGTCCAGGGATTCCGCATCTGCGCTTTGCCACAGAGTCTCTGAGACCCCATTCTACCATCCCGCAGGCCCTGCGCTCCTTTCTGGGGGTCCTTATCTCCATCTGCAGGCGAGGCCATCGGAAGGAGGCGGTGATGGGTGCTCTCACCTCCACGATGTCCCGCAGCTCAGTGTCCGCGGTGGACACAGTCACTGTCAGTGTGGCGCGGGGGCAGCCAGTGCCGCCCACGACACCCAGCTGTGTCCCGAACTGCAGCACAGAGCAGACGGCGTTGAGGACCCTGGGAGAGAGCGGGAAAGGGATGGCCAAGCAGGAAGAAGTCCCCACGGTCATAGGGGGGAACGACGACCAGAGAAGCGGCCCCAATGGCACCGGGGGCGCACGATCTGCATTTAGGCCCCTGGGGGTCTCTTTACTCGTGCCCAGGCCTGGACCTCTGCAGAGAAACCTCCACGCCAAGAGGGCAGAAGACAGATCCAACAGGACACTCCACACCTCCTGTATGAGCTCCTGCCCTAAAAGAAACGCCATCACGAGCTCGTATAGCTCCACCCGAGGTTTCCCGCCCGTGAACAGTAGGAGGGGTTCCGCCATACCGCAAGCGCTGCCCCGGAAGTCCTCAAAGAAAGGGAGCGAGGAGGGCCCTCCGTCGCCCTCTGCAGCTCCGGTGGTTTCCCAGAGAAAAAGCCAGCCTGACAAGCATGCAGAGGCAACAAGAGGGCAGAAACGGCCCTGGAGGGACTGCTCCCCAACATCTGACAGTCCCAGGCCCCGGAAACGCAGGTTTCCTCTGCTGCCGCACAGGCGAGGGGAGCCTCTGAGGCTGCCCCCACCCCCTGAGCTGGGTTTCCGGGTCACCGCCGAAGACCTAGACTCCGAGAAGGCAGCAGCGCTCCGGCGCATCCTCGGAAGCCTGGCTCCTGACTGGCCCGCTCCTGCCGCTGCTGCAGCTTCCCTTCCCTGCTTCATCTCTGGGCCCCTGATTGGCAGCAGCGAGGAACCCCCGCCTATGACAGCTCTCGCCGGTATTTGAAAAGGAAAGCTCCAGCCTTCGCCTCTGCCCCAGCTCCCCCAGCTAAGCGCAGCCGTGCCCAAGCACCATCCACAAATTCCACCGTGGGCACCCATGCCAGCACCCAGCTGGGTTTGGGGAGCACAGCGGCTGCCCAAGATCTGAGCTGCCTCTTTTCAGCTCTCAGCCTCACAGCAGGAACCGGGGGACCCCGAGCACCACAGCAATAAGAATGAGCGTCGGTTTGAAGACACTACTGCCCACCCCCATCTTAAGTCACATCCCTGGGGGCACACCCAGGCAGGGCCCCCCTACTTCCAGTGGAGGGCCCAGCCCATGC
Organism: Mesoplodon mirus; assembly: GCF_964341445.2. Taxonomy (NCBI): domain Eukaryota; kingdom Metazoa; phylum Chordata; class Mammalia; order Artiodactyla; family Ziphiidae; genus Mesoplodon; species Mesoplodon mirus. Next base: position 9,105,399 of record NC_138989.1, read on the forward strand.
CCAGCCAAGGCTGCCTTTAGGGGCGTGTTGGTTCCGGCCTCTACTCCTAGCAGCCTCACCTCCGCAGTGGGCACAGCAAGGTGCCGCCTCGCTGTTAGGGCAAGGCGCTTGGCTGGACATAAAACCGCTGGGCCATCGACCAAGTCATTCTCCTCCAGGCCGAGATTCATCATTACCTCGGGGCGTAAGAGGAAAAAGTTGGTCTGAGCCAATAAGTCTGGGGAGGGTCCTCCCAGGCTGGGCCTCGTGTGGACCCTGTTTCGATGTGAAACGGACGTCTTAGCCCTAACCTCTGTAATCCTGGAGCAAACTGGGCACCCAGAGATACCGCATTCCGTTCCCACCCCCGGCCTGCAGTCTTCCCCCCAAACGTGGATGGTTTGAGGCTGTTGTCCCATCCCAGCGCTCAGAGTCCTCAGGACAGTAAACAAGAGGCCCTAGCCTCGTCCCCTTCAGTCCTGGAACAGGGGGATGCCCCCTGTTGCCTGTAGCTGACTCCTCCCCTCTCCCTGTTTTCCTTCCAGAACCCTTGTGTTGTCTTCATAACTTATAATAAAGCGTTGTTCTTGTTCTTTTGCATAATCCTCACGTGTCTGTGATCTGTAGATCAAGTGTGGAAAAGCACTGGCTTGTGTGAGTGGTGACATGGAAAGCCAGACCTGTTTACAGTTTCCTGTGGACCCACTCATAGGGTGTGGAGAATAGCACAATGTGATGGCTACCAGGACTGACCCCTGAATATTAAAAGTGTGCTTTGAGTTTAAGTGATGCAGCCCAGGATAAAATGAGCCCAAGGTAGGGATAAATAGGGAGGATCATCCTTGTCTGTTGGAATTGCTACTTCTCACCCACCTCTGACTTGGAGGGGGCTAGGTCATCCCGAGTGTACAACAGGAACCCGCACTCTACGCACTAGTCTTTTCTAATGCAGCAAATCCCTTTTTTATTTTCTACTTTTTTACTTTCAGAGTCCTAGGCAAATCACCTACATACACATCTCCCCTAAAGAGTATGGGCTTGGCATCAAAGTTTCTGGAATGGGTCAAACAAGGAAAGCTTTAATTCTAGGATGTGACATCTCCTGGAGCAACCTGTGACATTCTGCTTTTTTTTTTTTTTTTTTTTTAATTTATTTTATTTTATTTTTTTGCTTTATAACAAATTTAATCAGTTATACATATACATATGTTTCCATATCCCCTCCCTTTTGCGTCTCCCTCCCACCCTCCCTATCCCACCCCTCCAGGCGGTCACAAAGTACCGAGCTGATCTCCCTGTGCTATGCGGCTGCTTCCCACTAGCTATCTACCTCACGTTTGGTAGTGTATATATGTCCATGCCGCTCTTTCACTTTGTCACAGCTTACCCTTCCCCCTCCCCATATCCTCAAGTCCATTCTCTAGTAGGTCTGTGTCTTTATTCCTGTCTTACCCCTATGTTCTTCATGACATTTTTTTTTCTTAAATTCCATATATATGTGTTAGCATACAGTATTTGTCTTTCTCTTTCTGACTTACTTCACTCTGTATGACAGACTCTAGGTCTATCCACCTCATTACAAATAGCTCAATTTCATTTCTTTTTATGGCTGAGTAATATTCCATTGTATATATGTGCCACATCTTCTTTATCCATTCATCCGATGATGGACACTTAGGTTGTTTCCATCTCCGGGCTATTGTAAATAGGGCTGCTATGAACATTTTGGTACATGTCTCTTTTTGAATTATGGTTTTCTCAGGGTATATGCCCAGTAGTGGGATTGCTGGGTCATATGGTAGTTCTATTTGTAGTTTTTTAAGGAACCTCCATACCGTTCTCCATAGCGGCTGTACCAATTCACATTCCCACCAGCAGTGCAAGAGTGTTCCCTTTTTTCCACACCCTCTCCAGCATTTATTGTTTCTAGATTTTTTGATGATGGCCATTCTGACTGGTGTGAGATGATATCTCATTGTAGTTTTGATTTGCATTTCTCTAATGAGTAAAGATGTTGAGCATCCTTTCATGTGTTTGTTGGCAGTCTGTATATCTTCTGTGGAGAAATGTCTATTTAGGTCTTCTGCCCATTTTTGGATTGGGTTCTTTGTTTTTTTGTTATTGAGCCACATGAGCTGCTTGTAAATTTTGGAGATTAATCCTTTGTCAGTTGCTTCATTTGCAAATATTTTCTCCCATTCTGAGGGTTGTCTTTTGGTCTTGTTTATGGTTTCCTTTGCTGTGCAAAAGCTTTTAAGTTTCATTAGGTCCCATGTGTTTATTTTTGTCTTTATTTCCATTTCTCTAGGAGGTGGGTCAAAAAGGATCTTGCTGTGATTTATGTCATAGAGTGTTCTGCCTATGTTTTCCTCTAAGAGTTTGATAGTGTCTGGCCTTACATTTAGGTCTTTAATCCATTTTGAGCTTATTTTTGTGTATGGTGTTAGGGAGTGATCTAATCTCATACTTTTACATGTCCCTATCCAGTTTTCCCAGCACCACTTATTGAAGAGACTGTCCTTTCTCCACTGTACATTCCTGCCTCCTTTATCAAAGATAAGGTGACCATATGTCCGTGGGTTTAACTCTGGGCTTTCTATCCTGTTCCATTGATCTATCTTTCTGTTTTTGTGCCAGTACCATACTGTCTTGATTACTGTAGCTTTGTAGTATAGTCTGAAGTCAGGGAGCCTGATTCCTCCAGCTCCATTTTTCGTTCTCAAGATTGCTTTGGCTATTCGGGGTCTTTTGTGTTTCCATACAAATTGTGAAAGTTTTTGTTCTAGTTCTGTGAAAAATGCCAGTGGTAGTTTGATAGGGATTGCATTGAACCTGTAGATTGCTTTGGGTAGTAGAGTCATTTTCACAATGTTGATTCTTCCAATCCAAGAACATGGTACATCTCTCCATCTATTTGTATCATCTTTAATTTCTTTCATCAGTGTCTTATAATTTTCTGCATACAGGTCTTTTGTCTCCTTAGGTAGGTTTATTCCTAGATATTTTATTCTTTTTGTTGCAATGGTAAATGGGAGTGTTTCCTTGATTTCACTTTCAGATTTTTCATCATCAGTATATAGGAATGCCAGAGATTTCTGTGCATTAATTTTGTATCCTGCAACTTTACCAAATTCATTGATTAACTCTAGTAGTTTTCTGGTAGCATCTTTAGGATTCTCTATGTATAGTATCATGTCATCTGCAAACAGTGACAGCTTTACTTCTTCTTTTCCAATTTGGATTCCTTTTATTTCCTTTTCTTCTCTGATTGCTGTGGCTAAAACTTCCAAAACTAGGTTGAATAAGAGTGGTGAAAGTGGGCAACCTTGTCTAGTTCCTGATCTTAGTGGAAATGGTTTCAGTTTTTCACCATTGAGGACGATGCTGGCTGTGGGTTTGTCATATATGGCCTTTATTATGTTGAGGAAAGTTCCCTCTATGCCTACTTTCTGCAGGGTTTTTATCATAAATGGGTGTTGAATTTTGTCGAAAGCTTTCTCTGCATCTATTGAGATGATCATATGGTTTTTCTCCTTCAATTTGTTAATATGGTGTATCACGTTGATTGATTTGCGTATATTGAAGAATCCTTGCATTCCTGGAATAAACCCCACTTGATCATGGTGTATGATCCTTTTAATGTGCTGTTGGATTCTGTTTGCTAGTATTTTGTTGAGGATTTTTGCATCTATGTTCATCAGTGATATTGGCCTGTAGTTTTCTTTCTTTGTGACATCCTTGCCTGGTTTTGGTATCAAGGTGATGGTGGCCTCGTAGAATGAGTTTGGGAGTGTTCCTCCCTCTGCTATATTTTGGAAGAGTTTCAGAAGGATAGGTGTTAGCTCTTCTCTAAATGCTTGATAGAATTCGCCTGTGAAGCCATCTGGTCCTGGGCTTTTGTTTGTTGGAAGACTTTTTATCACAGTTTCAATTTCAGTGCTTGTGATTGGTCTGTTCATATTTTCTATTTCTTCCTGATTCAGTCTTGGCAGGTTGTGCATTTCTAAGAATTTGTCCATTTCTTCCAGGTTGTCCATTTTATTGGCATAGAGTTGCTTATAGTAATCTCTCATGATCTTTTGTATTTCTGTAGTGTCAGTTGTTACTTCTCCTTTTTCATTTCTAATTCTATTGATTTGAGTCTTCTCCCTTTTTTTCTTGATGAGTCTGGCTAATGGTTTATCAATTTTGTTTATCTTCTCAAAGAACCAGCTTTTAGTTTTATTGATCCTTGCTATCGTTTCCTTCATCTCTTTTTCATTTATTTCTGATCTGATTTTTATGGTTTCTTTCCTTCTGCTAACTTTGGGATGTTTTTGTTCTTCTTTCTCTAATTGCTTTAGGTGCAAGGTTAGGTTGTTTATTCGAGATGTTTCCTGTTTCTTAAGGTGGGATTGTATTGCTATAAACTTCCCTCTTAGAACTGCTTTTGCTGCATCCCATAGGTTTTGGGTCGTCGTGTCTCCATTGTCATTTGTTTCTAGGTATTTTTTAATTTCCTCTTTGATTTCTTCAGTGATCACTTCGTTATTAAGTAGTGTATTGTTTAGCCTCCATGTGTTTGTATTTTTTACAGCTCTTTTCCTGTAATTGATATCTAGTCTCATAGCATTGTGGTCGGAAAAGATACTTGATACAATTTCAATTTTCTTAAATTTACCAAGGCTTGATTTGTGACCCAAGATATGATCTATCCTGGAGAATGTTCCATGAGCACTTGAGAAAAATGTGTATTCTGTTGTTTTTGGATGGAATGTCCTATAAATATCAATTAAGTCCATCTTGTTTAATGTATCATTTAAAGCTTGTGTTTCCTTATTTATTTTCATTTTGGATGATCTGTCCATTGGTGAAAGTGGGGTGTTAAAGTCCCCTACTATGAGTGTGTTACTGTCGATTTCTCCTTTTATGGCTGTTAGTATTTGCCTTATGTATTGAGGTGCTCCTATGTTTGGTGCATAAATATTTACAATTGTTATATCTTCTTCTTGGATCGATCCCTTGATCATTATGTAGTGTCCTTCTTTGTCTCTTCTAGTAGTCCTTATTTTAAAGTCTATTTTGTCTGATATGAGAATTGCTACTCCAGCTTTCTTTTGGTTTCCATTTGCATGGAATATCTTTTTCCATCCCCTTACTTTCAGTCTGTATGTGTCTCTAGGTCTGAAGTGGGTCTCTTGTAGACAGCATATAGATGGGTCTTGTTTTTGTATCCATTCAGCCACTCTGTGTCTTTTGGTGGGAGCATTTAGTCCATTTACATTTAAGGTAATTATCGATATGTATGTTCCTATTCCCATTTTCTTAATTGTTTTGGGTTCATTATTGTAGGTCTTTTACTTCTGTTGTGTTTCTTGCCTAGAGAAGTTCCTTTAGCATTTGTTGTAAAGCTGGTTTGGTGGTGCTGAACTCTCTCAGCTTTTGCTTGTCTGTAAACGTTTTAATTTCTCCATCAAATCTGAATGAGATCCTTGCTGGGTAGAGTAATCTTGGTTGCAGGTTTTTCTCCTTCATCACTTTAAGTATGTCCTGCCACTCCCTTCTGGCTTGTAGAGTTTCTGCTGAGAGATCAGCTGTTATCCTGATGGGGATTCCCTTGTGTGTTATTTGTTGTTTTTGCCTTGCTGCTTTTAATATGATTTCTTTGTGTTTAATTTTTGACAGTTTGATTAATATGTGTCTTGGCGTATTTCTCCTTGGATTTATTCTGTATGGGACTCTCTGTGCCTCCTGGACTTGATTAACTATTTCCTTTCCCATATTAGGGAAGTTTTCAACTATAATCTCTTCAAATATTTTCTCAGTCCCTTTCTTTTTCTCTTCTTCTTCTGGAACCCCTATAATTCGAATGTTGGTGCGTTTAATGTTGTCCCAGAGGTCTCTGAGACTGTCCTCTGTTCTTTTCATTCTTTTTTCTTTATTTTGCTCTGCAGCAGTTATTTCCACTATTTTATCTTCCACCTCACTTATCCGTTCTTCTGCCTCAGTTATTCTGCTATTGATCCCATCTAGAGTATTTTTTATTTCATGTATTGTGTTTTTAATCGATGCTTGATTCATCTTTAGTTCTTCTAGGTCCTTGTTAACTGTTTCTTGCATTTTGTCTATTCTATTTCCAAGATTTTGGATCTGGGAAATAGAATCTTGGATCATCTTTACCATCATTATTCTGAATTCTTTTTCAGGTAGACTGCCTATTACCTCTTCGTTTGTTAGGTCTGGTGGGTTTTTATCTTGCTCCTTCTCCTGCTGTGTGTTTTTCTGTCTTCTCATTTTGCTTATGTTACTGTGTTTGGGGTCTCCTTTTTGCAGGCTGCAGGTTCGTAGTTCCTGTTGTTTTTGGTGTCTGTCCCCAGTGGCTAAGGTTGGTTTAGTGGGTTGTGTAGGCTTCCTGGTGGAGGGGACTAGTGCCTGTGTTCTGGTGGATGAGGCTGGATCTTGTCTTTCTGGTGGGCAGGTCCACGTCTGGTGGTGTGTTTTGGGGTGTCTGTGGACTTTTTATGATTTTAGGCCACCTCTCTGCTAATGGGTGGCGTTGTGTTCCTGTCTTGCTAGTTGTTTGGCTCAGGGTGTCCAGCACTGTAGCCTGCTGGTCGTTGAGTGAAGCTGGGTGCTGGTGTTGAGATGGAGATCTCTGGAAGATTTTCGCCGTTTGATATTATGTGGAGCTGGGAGGTCTCTTGTGGACCAGTGTCCTGAAGTTGGCTCTCCCACCTCAGAGGCACAGCACTGACTCCGGGCTCCTCAATTTGGGATGATGTGTTGTCTATTCATGTATTCCGCAGATGCAGGGTACATCAAGTTGATTGTGGAGCTTTAATCCGCTGCTTCTGAGGCTGCTGGGAGAGGTTTCCCTTTCTCTTCTTTGTTCTCACAGCTCCTGGGTCTCAGCTTTGGATTTGGCCCCGCCTCTGCGTGTAGGTCGCCGGAGGGCGTCTGTTCTTCGCTCAGATAGGACAGGGTTAAAGGAGCAGCCTCTTCGGGGACTCTGGCTCACTCAGGCCGGGAGGGAGGGAGGGGCGCGGAGTGCGGGGCAAGCCTGCAGCGGCAGAGGTCGGCGTGACGTTGCACCAGCCCGAGGCGCGCCGTGCGTTCTCCCAGGGAAGCCGCCCCTAGATCCCGGGACCCCGGCAGTGGCGGGCTGCACAGGCTCCCGGAAGGGCGGTGTGGACAGTGACCTGCGCTCGCACACAGGCTTCTTGGCGGCGGCAGCAGCAGGCCCAGCGTCCCACGCCTGTCACTGGGCTCCGCGCTTTCAATCGCGACTCGCGCCCGTCCGTGGAGCCCCTTTAAGCAGCGCTCTTAATCCCCTCTCCTAGCGCACCAGGAAACCAAGAGGGAAGAAAAAGTCTCTTGCCTCTTCGGCAGCTCCAGAGTTTTCCCGGACTCCCTCCCGGCTAGCTGTGGCACATTAGCCCCCTTCAGGCTGAGTTCTCGCCACCAGCCCCAGTCCTCTCCCTGCGCTCTGACCGAAGCCCGAGCCTCAGCTTCCAGCGCTGCACGCCCCGGCGGGCGAGCAGACAAGCCTTTCGGGCTGGTGAGTGCCGCTCGGCACCGATCCTCTGTGTGCGGATCTCTCCGTTTTGCCCTACCCAGGTATGTGGGGAGTTTCTTGCCTTTTGGGAGGTCTGGGGTCTTCTGCCAGCGTTCAGTAGGTGTTCTGTAGGAGTTGTTCCACGTGTAGCTGTATTTCTGGTGTATCCGTGGGGAGGAAGGTGATCTCCGCGTCTTACTCTTCCGCCATCTTACCCGGAAGTCCGACATTCTGCTTTAAAAAAAAGCAGAAGGACTCCATGAATACATCTCTTCCCTCTTCCAACAAAGAAAGATGAAAGGGAACTATTTGCAGAGGAAAGAAGCAAACATTAATTTTAATTATAAAAGATTACAAGACTTCCAGTTTGCGGCGCCTCTTGTCCCTCTGAGGGAGGCACAAGTGCAAATGAACATATCTAGGAAACAAAAACAGACTCACAAATACAGAGAAAGGACTTACGGTTGACAGGGGGAGGGTGAGGGAGGGAAGGATTGGGAGTGTGGGATTAGAAGATGCAAACTATTGTACATAGGATGGATAGAAATCAAGGTCCTACTGTATAGCACAGGGAACTATATTCAATATCCTGTGATAAACCATAATGGAAAATAATATGAAAAAGACTATACATGTGTATAACTGAGTCACTTTGCTGTACAGCAGAAATTAAACACAACGTTGTAAATAAGAAAAAAAACAAAGAAATATTTCAACAGGGGAATGACATGTCCCTGATGAGTTCTTTAGCATCTATAGCAAAGTTTGAAATGAACTAATTCAAATCTTTCCCTAACCCTTTCACATTTAGCTTTTAATTTATATAACCAAAATACTAATGAGGATGTGATTTAATGTCTCAATAATTCCCAGCCAGTAAGACTCCCTTATGCATAAATGACACATCACTAAAATGTAAAGCTGTTGTGATTCAAAGGACACCATTAAGAAAGTGAAAAGACAAAAGAAAACGACCTGTTATACATCACAGAATGTCAACTTGAAGGACCGTGATTTCTCATCAGAAAACATAGAGACCAGAAAAGAATGGAATAACATCTTTAAAGTATTAAAGGAAAAGACCAAACCAGGATATTATATCCTTAAAGCAGGGATATCCTTAAAGACTGAAAGCCAAACAAAAGCCAAAACGAAGGCTGATGGAGATGAGAGAAAACTAAGAGAATTCATCACCAGACAATTTGCTATAAAAATATTACATGAAAGGAAATTCTTCAGGCTGAAGTGAAATGACACAAGAAAGAAGTAAGCTTGCAACTTCGGGAACAAAGGAAGGGCAACAACAATGGCACGTGTCTGGAAAAATTATCCTCTTCATTATTTTATATATGTATGACTTTTTTTTTTTTTTTTTTGGCCGCGCCTGTGTGGCTTGCGGGATCTTAGTTCCCCTACCAGGGACTGAACCCGGGGCCCCAGCAGTGAAAGTGCTGAGTCCTAACCACTGGACCGCCAGGGAATTCCCTGTATATGTATGAAAAAAGGATACCACAGTCGCAGAGGGTGGCGTTCAAGTCACATAAAGGTGACCCATAGGACAGCTATAACAAAGAGTGGAAGGTAAAAGAATCTATATGGATGTAAGGCTTCTGAATTTTATTTAGTTGGTAAAATATTAACTCTAGACTGTGAAACAATACGTATACATAGTGTTATTCCAAGAACAATTAAAAAATGGCAAACTCAAGAAAATTGGATAACCTCAATAGTCCTATATTTAGGAATTGTGGACAAGATAGCTAAAACATTCACATACGTGTTTTGTGAAAAGCTTTTCTCTTGGTTAATTGCCTAGGAGTGGGCTTTTGGGTCATATGGTAAGTATGGCCCTCTCAGCCAGCCCTGGCCACCACTTCAGGTGTCACCCCAGCAGGATCTGGGTGGTGTGGGCACTTCCGTTCTTAGCGGCTCTCCCCTCCAGTGCCGCCAGGGGAAAGGGCAGGAGGACGCAGAGGCGCTGCTGCCAAAGCTGCCGCCTCTCGTGGGAGCTGCACAGCCAGCAACCTTGCTCCGCTTTGCTGGGCAGGGACCCCGTCCAGTACAGTTAGTTCCCCCGACAGCACTGGGGCCAGGCCAGGGGAGAAGGGCCAGCTGTCCTGCCAGGAAGCTCATCACCCTCAAGGCAAACACCTCCAACCCTCAGACCCCGGGAGATTCAGAAGCGCTAGACGGTCGAGGCGCGTATCCTCACCTGTGCGCCCCAGGGCCTGACGTGTACTCTGCGCATGCGCCACCCCTCCCCAACCTCTTTATTGCGTCCCGCAAACGCAAGCCCATTGTTCGCTCACAGGTTGCAGAGCTATAAATCCCAGCAACAGGCCAAACAGTGCGCACTCCACTTTTGGCCGACTTGGCAGCTGAAGGAGAGTGCTCGGCGCTCAGCCTCTATCCAAGGACCGATCGCACCCAAGTTCTCTATGGGCAGTGACTTAGGTAGGCCCTGCCCCTCACCCCCGCCCCAGGCACTGGGGGACCAGCACCTGCCAGGAGGGCTCGGCTGCCCCCAGCCCGCTCCCCGCGCCCACCGACTTCCCGTGGCCGGCCCGGGTCACCCAGCTGTCTATGGCCGGCTATCCACTCGCAGGCCAGCCCACAAGTGTCCAGGGATTCCGCATCTGCGCTTTGCCACAGAGTCTCTGAGACCCCATTCTACCATCCCGCAGGCCCTGCGCTCCTTTCTGGGGGTCCTTATCTCCATCTGCAGGCGAGGCCATCGGAAGGAGGCGGTGATGGGTGCTCTCACCTCCACGATGTCCCGCAGCTCAGTGTCCGCGGTGGACACAGTCACTGTCAGTGTGGCGCGGGGGCAGCCAGTGCCGCCCACGACACCCAGCTGTGTCCCGAACTGCAGCACAGAGCAGACGGCGTTGAGGACCCTGGGAGAGAGCGGGAAAGGGATGGCCAAGCAGGAAGAAGTCCCCACGGTCATAGGGGGGAACGACGACCAGAGAAGCGGCCCCAATGGCACCGGGGGCGCACGATCTGCATTTAGGCCCCTGGGGGTCTCTTTACTCGTGCCCAGGCCTGGACCTCTGCAGAGAAACCTCCACGCCAAGAGGGCAGAAGACAGATCCAACAGGACACTCCACACCTCCTGTATGAGCTCCTGCCCTAAAAGAAACGCCATCACGAGCTCGTATAGCTCCACCCGAGGTTTCCCGCCCGTGAACAGTAGGAGGGGTTCCGCCATACCGCAAGCGCTGCCCCGGAAGTCCTCAAAGAAAGGGAGCGAGGAGGGCCCTCCGTCGCCCTCTGCAGCTCCGGTGGTTTCCCAGAGAAAAAGCCAGCCTGACAAGCATGCAGAGGCAACAAGAGGGCAGAAACGGCCCTGGAGGGACTGCTCCCCAACATCTGACAGTCCCAGGCCCCGGAAACGCAGGTTTCCTCTGCTGCCGCACAGGCGAGGGGAGCCTCTGAGGCTGCCCCCACCCCCTGAGCTGGGTTTCCGGGTCACCGCCGAAGACCTAGACTCCGAGAAGGCAGCAGCGCTCCGGCGCATCCTCGGAAGCCTGGCTCCTGACTGGCCCGCTCCTGCCGCTGCTGCAGCTTCCCTTCCCTGCTTCATCTCTGGGCCCCTGATTGGCAGCAGCGAGGAACCCCCGCCTATGACAGCTCTCGCCGGTATTTGAAAAGGAAAGCTCCAGCCTTCGCCTCTGCCCCAGCTCCCCCAGCTAAGCGCAGCCGTGCCCAAGCACCATCCACAAATTCCACCGTGGGCACCCATGCCAGCACCCAGCTGGGTTTGGGGAGCACAGCGGCTGCCCAAGATCTGAGCTGCCTCTTTTCAGCTCTCAGCCTCACAGCAGGAACCGGGGGACCCCGAGCACCACAGCAATAAGAATGAGCGTCGGTTTGAAGACACTACTGCCCACCCCCATCTTAAGTCACATCCCTGGGGGCACACCCAGGCAGGGCCCCCCTACTTCCAGTGGAGGGCCCAGCCCATGCCCAGCCAAGGCTGCCTTTAGGGGCGTGTTGGTTCCGGCCTCTACTCCTAGCAGCCTCACCTCCGCAGTGGGCACAGCAAGGTGCCGCCTCGCTGTTAGGGCAAGGCGCTTGGCTGGACATAAAACCGCTGGGCCATCGACCAAGTCATTCTCCTCCAGGCCGAGATTCATCATTACCTCGGGGCGTAAGAGGAAAAAGTTGGTCTGAGCCAATAAGTCTGGGGAGGGTCCTCCCAGGCTGGGCCTCGTGTGGACCCTGTTTCGATGTGAAACGGACGTCTTAGCCCTAACCTCTGTAATCCTGGAGCAAACTGGGCACCCAGAGATACCGCATTCCGTTCCCACCCCCGGCCTGCAGTCTTCCCCCCAAACGTGGATGGTTTGAGGCTGTTGTCCCATCCCAGCGCTCAGAGTCCTCAGGACAGTAAACAAGAGGCCCTAGCCTCGTCCCCTTCAGTCCTGGAACAGGGGGATGCCCCCTGTTGCCTGTAGCTGACTCCTCCCCTCTCCCTGTTTTCCTTCCAGAACCCTTGTGTTGTCTTCATAACTTATAATAAAGCGTTGTTCTTGTTCTTTTGCATAATCCTCACGTGTCTGTGATCTGTAGATCAAGTGTGGAAAAGCACTGGCTTGTGTGAGTGGTGACATGGAAAGCCAGACCTGTTTACAGTTTCCTGTGGACCCACTCATAGGGTGTGGAGAATAGCACAATGTGATGGCTACCAGGACTGACCCCTGAATATTAAAAGTGTGCTTTGAGTTTAAGTGATGCAGCCCAGGATAAAATGAGCCCAAGGTAGGGATAAATACGGAGGATCATCCTTGTCTGTTGGAATTGCTACTTCTCACCCACCTCTGACTTGGAGGGGGCTAGGTCATCCCGAGTGTACAACAGGAACCCACACTCTACGCACTAGTCTTTTCTAATGCAGCAAATCCCTTTTTTATTTTCTACTTTTTTACTTTCAGAGTCCTAGGCAAATCACCTACATACACATCTCCCCTAAAGAGTATGGGCTTGGCATCAAAGTTTCTGGAATGGGTCAAACAAGGAAAGCTTTAATTCTAGGATGTGACATCTCCTGGAGCAACCTGTGACATTCTGCTTTTTTTTTTTTTTTTTTTTTAATTTATTTTATTTTATTTTTTTGCTTTATAACAAATTTAATCAGTTATACATATACATATGTTTCCATATCCCCTCCCTTTTGCGTCTCCCTCCCACCCTCCCTATCCCACCCCTCCAGGCGGTCACAAAGTACCGAGCTGATCTCCCTGTGCTATGCGGCTGCTTCCCACTAGCTATCTACCTCACGTTTGGTAGTGTATATATGTCCATGCCGCTCTTTCACTTTGTCACAGCTTACCCTTCCCCCTCCCCATATCCTCAAGTCCATTCTCTAGTAGGTCTGTGTCTTTATTCCTGTCTTACCCCTATGTTCTTCATGACATTTTTTTTTCTTAAATTCCATATATATGTGTTAGCATACAGTATTTGTCTTTCTCTTTCTGACTTACTTCACTCTGTATGACAGACTCTAGGTCTATCCACCTCATTACAAATAGCTCAATTTCATTTCTTTTTATGGCTGAGTAATATTCCATTGTATATATGTGCCACATCTTCTTTATCCATTCATCCGATGATGGACACTTAGGTTGTTTCCATCTCCGGGCTATTGTAAATAGGGCTGCTATGAACATTTTGGTACATGTCTCTTTTTGAATTATGGTTTTCTCAGGGTATATGCCCAGTAGTGGGATTGCTGGGTCATATGGTAGTTCTATTTGTAGTTTTTTAAGGAACCTCCATACCGTTCTCCATAGCGGCTGTACCAATTCACATTCCCACCAGCAGTGCAAGAGTGTTCCCTTTTTTCCACACCCTCTCCAGCATTTATTGTTTCTAGATTTTTTGATGATGGCCATTCTGACTGGTGTGAGATGATATCTCATTGTAGTTTTGATTTGCATTTCTCTAATGAGTAAAGATGTTGAGCATCCTTTCATGTGTTTGTTGGCAGTCTGTATATCTTCTGTGGAGAAATGTCTATTTAGGTCTTCTGCCCATTTTTGGATTGGGTTCTTTGTTTTTTTGTTATTGAGCCACATGAGCTGCTTGTAAATTTTGGAGATTAATCCTTTGTCAGTTGCTTCATTTGCAAATATTTTCTCCCATTCTGAGGGTTGTCTTTTGGTCTTGTTTATGGTTTCCTTTGCTGTGCAAAAGCTTTTAAGTTTCATTAGGTCCCATGTGTTTATTTTTGTCTTTATTTCCATTTCTCTAGGAGGTGGGTCAAAAAGGATCTTGCTGTGATTTATGTCATAGAGTGTTCTGCCTATGTTTTCCTCTAAGAGTTTGATAGTGTCTGGCCTTACATTTAGGTCTTTAATCCATTTTGAGCTTATTTTTGTGTATGGTGTTAGGGAGTGATCTAATCTCATACTTTTACATGTCCCTATCCAGTTTTCCCAGCACCACTTATTGAAGAGACTGTCCTTTCTCCACTGTACATTCCTGCCTCCTTTATCAAAGATAAGGTGACCATATGTCCGTGGGTTTAACTCTGGGCTTTCTATCCTGTTCCATTGATCTATCTTTCTGTTTTTGTGCCAGTACCATACTGTCTTGATTACTGTAGCTTTGTAGTATAGTCTGAAGTCAGGGAGCCTGATTCCTCCAGCTCCATTTTTCGTTCTCAAGATTGCTTTGGCTATTCGGGGTCTTTTGTGTTTCCATACAAATTGTGAAAGTTTTTGTTCTAGTTCTGTGAAAAATGCCAGTGGTAGTTTGATAGGGATTGCATTGAACCTGTAGATTGCTTTGGGTAGTAGAGTCATTTTCACAATGTTGATTCTTCCAATCCAAGAACATGGTACATCTCTCCATCTATTTGTATCATCTTTAATTTCTTTCATCAGTGTCTTATAATTTTCTGCATACAGGTCTTTTGTCTCCTTAGGTAGGTTTATTCCTAGATATTTTATTCTTTTTGTTGCAATGGTAAATGGGAGTGTTTCCTTGATTTCACTTTCAGATTTTTCATCATCAGTATATAGGAATGCCAGAGATTTCTGTGCATTAATTTTGTATCCTGCAACTTTACCAAATTCATTGATTAACTCTAGTAGTTTTCTGGTAGCATCTTTAGGATTCTCTATGTATAGTATCATGTCATCTGCAAACAGTGACAGCTTTACTTCTTCTTTTCCAATTTGGATTCCTTTTATTTCCTTTTCTTCTCTGATTGCTGTGGCTAAAACTTCCAAAACTAGGTTGAATAAGAGTGGTGAAAGTGGGCAACCTTGTCTAGTTCCTGATCTTAGTGGAAATGGTTTCAGTTTTTCACCATTGAGGACGATGCTGGCTGTGGGTTTGTCATATATGGCCTTTATTATGTTGAGGAAAGTTCCCTCTATGCCTACTTTCTGCAGGGTTTTTATCATAAATGGGTGTTGAATTTTGTCGAAAGCTTTCTCTGCATCTATTGAGATGATCATATGGTTTTTCTCCTTCAATTTGTTAATATGGTGTATCACGTTGATTGATTTGCGTATATTGAAGAATCCTTGCATTCCTGGAATAAACCCCACTTGATCATGGTGTATGATCCTTTTAATGTGCTGTTGGATTCTGTTTGCTAGTATTTTGTTGAGGATTTTTGCATCTATGTTCATCAGTGATATTGGCCTGTAGTTTTCTTTCTTTGTGACATCCTTGCCTGGTTTTGGTATCAAGGTGATAGTGGCCTCGTAGAATGAGTTTGGGAGTGTTCCTCCCTCTGCTATATTTTGGAAGAGTTTCAGAAGGATAGGTGTTAGCTCTTCTCTAAATGCTTGATAGAATTCGCCTGTGAAGCCATCTGGTCCTGGGCTTTTGTTTGTTGGAAGACTTTTTATCACAGTTTCAATTTCAGTGCTTGTGATTGGTCTGTTCATATTTTCTATTTCTTCCTGATTCAGTCTTGGCAGGTTGTGCATTTCTAAGAATTTGTCCATTTCTTCCAGGTTGTCCATTTTATTGGCATAGAGTTGCTTATAGTAATCTCTCATGATCTTTTGTATTTCTGTAGTGTCAGTTGTTACTTCTCCTTTTTCATTTCTAATTCTATTGATTTGAGTCTTCTCCCTTTTTTTCTTGATGAGTCTGGCTAATGGTTTATCAATTTTGTTTATCTTCTCAAAGAACCAGCTTTTAGTTTTATTGATCCTTGCTATCGTTTCCTTCATCTCTTTTTCATTTATTTCTGATCTGATTTTTATGATTTCTTTCCTTCTGCTAACTTTGGGATGTTTTTGTTCTTCTTTCTCTAATTGCTTTAGGTGCAAGGTTAGGTTGTTTATTCGAGATGTTTCCTGTTTCTTAAGGTGGGATTGTATTGCTATAAACTTCCCTCTTAGAACTGCTTTTGCTGCATCCCATAGGTTTTGGGTCGTCGTGTCTCCATTGTCATTTGTTTCTAGGTATTTTTTAATTTCCTCTTTGATTTCTTCAGTGATCACTTCGTTATTAAGTAGTGTATTGTTTAGCCTCCATGTGTTTGTATTTTTTACAGCTCTTTTCCTGTAATTGATATCTAGTCTCATAGCATTGTGGTCGGAAAAGATACTTGATACAATTTCAATTTTCTTAAATTTACCAAGGCTTGATTTGTGACCCAAGATATGATCTATCCTGGAGAATGTTCCATGAGCACTTGAGAAAAATGTGTATTCTGTTGTTTTTGGATGGAATGTCCTATAAATATCAATTAAGTCCATCTTGTTTAATGTATCATTTAAAGCTTGTGTTTCCTTATTTATTTTCATTTTGGATGATCTGTCCATTGGTGAAAGTGGGGTGTTAAAGTCCCCTACTATGAGTGTGTTACTGTCGATTTCTCCTTTTATGGCTGTTAGTATTTGCCTTATGTATTGAGGTGCTCCTATGTTTGGTGCATAAATATTTACAATTGTTATATCTTCTTCTTGGATCGATCCCTTGATCATTATGTAGTGTCCTTCTTTGTCTCTTCTAGTAGTCCTTATTTTAAAGTCTATTTTGTCTGATATGAGAATTGCTACTCCAGCTTTCTTTTGGTTTCCATTTGCATGGAATATCTTTTTCCATCCCCTTACTTTCAGTCTGTATGTGTCTCTAGGTCTGAAGTGGGTCTCTTGTAGACAGCATATAGATGGGTCTTGTTTTTGTATCCATTCAGCCACTCTGTGTCTTTTGGTGGGAGCATTTAGTCCATTTACATTTAAGGTAATTATCGATATGTATGTTCCTATTCCCATTTTCTTAATTGTTTTGGGTTCATTATTGTAGGTCTTTTACTTCTGTTGTGTTTCTTGCCTAGAGAAGTTCCTTTAGCATTTGTTGTAAAGCTGGTTTGGTGGTGCTGAACTCTCTCAGCTTTTGCTTGTCTGTAAACGTTTTAATTTCTCCATCAAATCTGAATGAGATCCTTGCTGGGTAGAGTAATCTTGGTTGCAGGTTTTTCTCCTTCATCACTTTAAGTATGTCCTGCCACTCCCTTCTGGCTTGTAGAGTTTCTGCTGAGAGATCAGCTGTTATCCTGATGGGGATTCCCTTGTGTGTTATTTGTTGTTTTTGCCTTGCTGCTTTTAATATGATTTCTTTGTGTTTAATTTTTGACAGTTTGATTAATATGTGTCTTGGCGTATTTCTCCTTGGATTTATTCTGTATGGGACTCTCTGTGCCTCCTGGACTTGATTAACTATTTCCTTTCCCATATTAGGGAAGTTTTCAACTATAATCTCTTCAAATATTTTCTCAGTCCCTTTCTTTTTCTCTTCTTCTTCTGGAACCCCTATAATTCGAATGTTGGTGCGTTTAATGTTGTCCCAGAGGTCTCTGAGACTGTCCTCTGTTCTTTTCATTCTTTTTTCTTTATTTTGCTCTGCAGCAGTTATTTCCACTATTTTATCTTCCACCTCACTTATCCGTTCTTCTGCCTCAGTTATTCTGCTATTGATCCCATCTAGAGTATTTTTTATTTCATGTATTGTGTTTTTAATCGATGCTTGATTCATCTTTAGTTCTTCTAGGTCCTTGTTAACTGTTTCTTGCATTTTGTCTATTCTATTTCCAAGATTTTGGATCTGGGAAATAGAATCTTGGATCATCTTTACCATCATTATTCTGAATTCTTTTTCAGGTAGACTGCCTATTACCTCTTCGTTTGTTAGGTCTGGTGGGTTTTTATCTTGCTCCTTCTCCTGCTGTGTGTTTTTCTGTCTTCTCATTTTGCTTATGTTACTGTGTTTGGGGTCTCCTTTTTGCAGGCTGCAGGTTCGTAGTTCCTGTTGTTTTTGGTGTCTGTCCCCAGTGGCTAAGGTTGGTTTAGTGGGTTGTGTAGGCTTCCTGGTGGAGGGGACTAGTGCCTGTGTTCTGGTGGATGAGGCTGGATCTTGTCTTTCTGGTGGGCAGGTCCACGTCTGGTGGTGTGTTTTGGGGTGTCTGTGGACTTTTTATGATTTTAGGCCACCTCTCTGCTAATGGGTGGCGTTGTGTTCCTGTCTTGCTAGTTGTTTGGCTCAGGGTGTCCAGCACTGTAGCCTGCTGGTCGTTGAGTGAAGCTGGGTGCTGGTGTTGAGATGGAGATCTCTGGAAGATTTTCGCCGTTTGATATTATGTGGAGCTGGGAGGTCTCTTGTGGACCAGTGTCCTGAAGTTGGCTCTCCCACCTCAGAGGCACAGCACTGACTCCGGGCTCCTCAATTTGGGATGATGTGTTGTCTATTCATGTATTCCGCAGATGCAGGGTACATCAAGTTGATTGTGGAGCTTTAATCCGCTGCTTCTGAGGCTGCTGGGAGAGGTTTCCCTTTCTCTTCTTTGTTCTCACAGCTCCTGGGTCTCAGCTTTGGATTTGGCCCCGCCTCTGCGTGTAGGTCGCCGGAGGGCGTCTGTTCTTCGCTCAGATAGGACAGGGTTAAAGGAGCAGCCTCTTCGGGGACTCTGGCTCACTCAGGCCGGGAGGGAGGGAGGGGCGCGGAGTGCGGGGCAAGCCTGCAGCGGCAGAGGTCGGCGTGACGTTGCACCAGCCCGAGGCGCGCCGTGCGTTCTCCCAGGGAAGCCGCCCCTAGATCCCGGGACCCCGGCAGTGGCGGGCTGCACAGGCTCCCGGAAGGGCGGTGTGGACAGTGACCTGCGCTCGCACACAGGCTTCTTGGCGGCGGCAGCAGCAGGCCCAGCGTCCCACGCCTGTCACTGGGCTCCGCGCTTTCAATCGCGACTCGCGCCCGTCCGTGGAGCCCCTTTAAGCAGCGCTCTTAATCCCCTCTCCTAGCGCACCAGGAAACCAAGAGGGAAGAAAAAGTCTCTTGCCTCTTCGGCAGCTCCAGAGTTTTCCCGGACTCCCTCCCGGCTAGCTGTGGCACATTAGCCCCCTTCAGGCTGAGTTCTCGCCACCAGCCCCAGTCCTCTCCCTGCGCTCTGACCGAAGCCCGAGCCTCAGCTTCCAGCGCTGCACGCCCCGGCGGGCGAGCAGACAAGCCTTTCGGGCTGGTGAGTGCCGCTCGGCACCGATCCTCTGTGTGCGGATCTCTCCGTTTTGCCCTACCCAGGTATGTGGGGAGTTTCTTGCCTTTTGGGAGGTCTGGGGTCTTCTGCCAGCGTTCAGTAGGTGTTCTGTAGGAGTTGTTCCACGTGTAGCTGTATTTCTGGTGTATCCGTGGGGAGGAAGGTGATCTCCGCGTCTTACTCTTCCGCCATCTTACCCGGAAGTCCGACATTCTGCTTTAAAAAAAAGCAGAAGGACTCCATGAATACATCTCTTCCCTCTTCCAACAAAGAAAGATGAAAGGGAACTATTTGCAGAGGAAAGAAGCAAACATTAATTTTAATTATAAAAGATTACAAGACTTCCAGTTTGCGGCGCCTCTTGTCCCTCTGAGGGAGGCACAAGTGCAAATGAACATATCTAGGAAACAAAAACAGACTCACAAATACAGAGAAAGGACTTACGGTTGACAGGGGGAGGGTGAGGGAGGGAAGGATTGGGAGTGTGGGATTAGAAGATGCAAACTATTGTACATAGGATGGATAGAAATCAAGGTCCTACTGTATAGCACAGGGAACTATATTCAATATCCTGTGATAAACCATAATGGAAAATAATATGAAAAAGACTATACATGTGTATAACTGAGTCACTTTGCTGTACAGCAGAAATTAAACACAACGTTGTAAATAAGAAAAAAAACAAAGAAATATTTCAACAGGGGAATGACATGTCCCTGATGAGTTCTTTAGCATCTATAGCAAAGTTTGAAATGAACTAATTCAAATCTTTCCCTAACCCTTTCACATTTAGCTTTTAATTTATATAACCAAAATACTAATGAGGATGTGATTTAATGTCTCAATAATTCCCAGCCAGTAAGACTCCCTTATGCATAAATGACACATCACTAAAATGTAAAGCTGTTGTGATTCAAAGGACACCATTAAGAAAGTGAAAAGACAAAAGAAAACGACCTGTTATACATCACAGAATGTCAACTTGAAGGACCGTGATTTCTCATCAGAAAACATAGAGACCAGAAAAGAATGGAATAACATCTTTAAAGTATTAAAGGAAAAGACCAAACCAGGATATTATATCCTTAAAGCAGGGATATCCTTAAAGACTGAAAGCCAAACAAAAGCCAAAACGAAGGCTGATGGAGATGAGAGAAAACTAAGAGAATTCATCACCAGACAATTTGCTATAAAAATATTACATGAAAGGAAATTCTTCAGGCTGAAGTGAAATGACACAAGAAAGAAGTAAGCTTGCAACTTCGGGAACAAAGGAAGGGCAACAACAATGGCACGTGTCTGGAAAAATTATCCTCTTCATTATTTTATATATGTATGACTTTTTTTTTTTTTTTTTTGGCCGCGCCTGTGTGGCTTGCGGGATCTTAGTTCCCCTACCAGGGACTGAACCCGGGGCCCCAGCAGTGAAAGTGCTGAGTCCTAACCACTGGACCGCCAGGGAATTCCCTGTATATGTATGAAAAAAGGATACCACAGTCGCAGAGGGTGGCGTTCAAGTCACATAAAGGTGACCCATAGGACAGCTATAACAAAGAGTGGAAGGTAAAAGAATCTATATGGATGTAAGGCTTCTGAATTTTATTTAGTTGGTAAAATATTAACTCTAGACTGTGAAACAATACGTATACATAGTGTTATTCCAAGAACAATTAAAAAATGGCAAACTCAAGAAAATTGGATAACCTCAATAGTCCTATATTTAGGAATTGTGGACAAGATAGCTAAAACATTCACATACGTGTTTTGTGAAAAGCTTTTCTCTTGGTTAATTGCCTAGGAGTGGGCTTTTGGGTCATATGGTAAGTATGGCCCTCTCAGCCAGCCCTGGCCACCACTTCAGGTGTCACCCCAGCAGGATCTGGGTGGTGTGGGCACTTCCGTTCTTAGCGGCTCTCCCCTCCAGTGCCGCCAGGGGAAAGGGCAGGAGGACGCAGAGGCGCTGCTGCCAAAGCTGCCGCCTCTCGTGGGAGCTGCACAGCCAGCAACCTTGCTCCGCTTTGCTGGGCAGGGACCCCGTCCAGTACAGTTAGTTCCCCCGACAGCACTGGGGCCAGGCCAGGGGAGAAGGGCCAGCTGTCCTGCCAGGAAGCTCATCACCCTCAAGGCAAACACCTCCAACCCTCAGACCCCGGGAGATTCAGAAGCGCTAGACGGTCGAGGCGCGTATCCTCACCTGTGCGCCCCAGGGCCTGACGTGTACTCTGCGCATGCGCCACCCCTCCCCAACCTCTTTATTGCGTCCCGCAAACGCAAGCCCATTGTTCGCTCACAGGTTGCAGAGCTATAAATCCCAGCAACAGGCCAAACAGTGCGCACTCCACTTTGGGCCGACTTGGCAGCTGAAGGAGAGTGCTCGGCGCTCAGCCTCTATCCAAGGACCGATCGCACCCAAGTTCTCTATGGGCAGTGACTTAGGTAGGCCCTGCCCCTCACCCCCGCCCCAGGCACTGGGGGACCAGCACCTGCCAGGAGGGCTCGGCTGCCCCCAGCCCGCTCCCCGCGCCCACCGACTTCCCGTGGCCGGCCCGGGTCACCCAGCTGTCTATGGCCGGCTATCCACTCGCAGGCCAGCCCACAAGTGTCCAGGGATTCCGCATCTGCGCTTTGCCACAGAGTCTCTGAGACCCCATTCTACCATCCCGCAGGCCCTGCGCTCCTTTCTGGGGGTCCTTATCTCCATCTGCAGGCGAGGCCATCGGAAGGAGGCGGTGATGGGTGCTCTCACCTCCACGATGTCCCGCAGCTCAGTGTCCGCGGTGGACACAGTCACTGTCAGTGTGGCGCGGGGGCAGCCAGTGCCGCCCACGACACCCAGCTGTGTCCCGAACTGCAGCACAGAGCAGACGGCGTTGAGGACCCTGGGAGAGAGCGGGAAAGGGATGGCCAAGCAGGAAGAAGTCCCCACGGTCATAGGGGGGAACGACGACCAGAGAAGCGGCCCCAATGGCACCGGGGGCGCACGATCTGCATTTAGGCCCCTGGGGGTCTCTTTACTCGTGCCCAGGCCTGGACCTCTGCAGAGAAACCTCCACGCCAAGAGGGCAGAAGACAGATCCAACAGGACACTCCACACCTCCTGTATGAGCTCCTGCCCTAAAAGAAACGCCATCACGAGCTCGTATAGCTCCACCCGAGGTTTCCCGCCCGTGAACAGTAGGAGGGGTTCCGCCATACCGCAAGCGCTGCCCCGGAAGTCCTCAAAGAAAGGGAGCGAGGAGGGCCCTCCGTCGCCCTCTGCAGCTCCGGTGGTTTCCCAGAGAAAAAGCCAGCCTGACAAGCATGCAGAGGCAACAAGAGGGCAGAAACGGCCCTGGAGGGACTGCTCCCCAACATCTGACAGTCCCAGGCCCCGGAAACGCAGGTTTCCTCTGCTGCCGCACAGGCGAGGGGAGCCTCTGAGGCTGCCCCCACCCCCTGAGCTGGGTTTCCGGGTCACCGCCGAAGACCTAGACTCCGAGAAGGCAGCAGCGCTCCGGCGCATCCTCGGAAGCCTGGCTCCTGACTGGCCCGCTCCTGCCGCTGCTGCAGCTTCCCTTCCCTGCTTCATCTCTGGGCCCCTGATTGGCAGCAGCGAGGAACCCCCGCCTATGACAGCTCTCGCCGGTATTTGAAAAGGAAAGCTCCAGCCTTCGCCTCTGCCCCAGCTCCCCCAGCTAAGCGCAGCCGTGCCCAAGCACCATCCACAAATTCCACCGTGGGCACCCATGCCAGCACCCAGCTGGGTTTGGGGAGCACAGCGGCTGCCCAAGATCTGAGCTGCCTCTTTTCAGCTCTCAGCCTCACAGCAGGAACCGGGGGACCCCGAGCACCACAGCAATAAGAATGAGCGTCGGTTTGAAGACACTACTGCCCACCCCCATCTTAAGTCACATCCCTGGGGGCACACCCAGGCAGGGCCCCCCTACTTCCAGTGGAGGGCCCAGCCCATGCCCAGCCAAGGCTGCCTTTAGGGGCGTGTTGGTTCCGGCCTCTACTCCTAGCAGCCTCACCTCCGCAGTGGGCACAGCAAGGTGCCGCCTCGCTGTTAGGGCAAGGCGCTTGGCTGGACATAAAACCGCTGGGCCATCGACCAAGTCATTCTCCTCCAGGCCGAGATTCATCATTACCTCGGGGCGTAAGAGGAAAAAGTTGGTCTGAGCCAATAAGTCTGGGGAGGGTCCTCCCAGGCTGGGCCTCGTGTGGACCCTGTTTCGATGTGAAACGGACGTCTTAGCCCTAACCTCTGTAATCCTGGAGCAAACTGGGCACCCAGAGATACCGCATTCCGTTCCCACCCCCGGCCTGCAGTCTTCCCCCCAAACGTGGATGGTTTGAGGCTGTTGTCCCATCCCAGCGCTCAGAGTCCTCAGGACAGTAAACAAGAGGCCCTAGCCTCGTCCCCTTCAGTCCTGGAACAGGGGGATGCCCCCTGTTGCCTGTAGCTGACTCCTCCCCTCTCCCTGTTTTCCTTCCAGAACCCTTGTGTTGTCTTCATAACTTATAATAAAGCGTTGTTCTTGTTCTTTTGCATAATCCTCACGTGTCTGTGATCTGTAGATCAAGTGTGGAAAAGCACTGGCTTGTGTGAGTGGTGACATGGAAAGCCAGACCTGTTTACAGTTTCCTGTGGACCCACTCATAGGGTGTGGAGAATAGCACAATGTGATGGCTACCAGGACTGACCCCTGAATATTAAAAGTGTGCTTTGAGTTTAAGTGATGCAGCCCAGGATAAAATGAGCCCAAGGTAGGGATAAATAGGGAGGATCATCCTTGTCTGTTGGAATTGCTACTTCTCACCCACCTCTGACTTGGAGGGGGCTAGGTCATCCCGAGTGTACAACAGGAACCCGCACTCTACGCACTAGTCTTTTCTAATGCAGCAAATCCCTTTTTTATTTTCTACTTTTTTACTTTCAGAGTCCTAGGCAAATCACCTACATACACATCTCCCCTAAAGAGTATGGGCTTGGCATCAAAGTTTCTGGAATGGGTCAAACAAGGAAAGCTTTAATTCTAGGATGTGACATCTCCTGGAGCAACCTGTGACATTCTGCTTTTTTTTTTTTTTTTTTTTTAATTTATTTTATTTTATTTTTTTGCTTTATAACAAATTTAATCAGTTATACATATACATATGTTTCCATATCCCCTCCCTTTTGCGTCTCCCTCCCACCCTCCCTATCCCACCCCTCCAGGCGGTCACAAAGTACCGAGCTGATCTCCCTGTGCTATGCGGCTGCTTCCCACTAGCTATCTACCTCACGTTTGGTAGTGTATATATGTCCATGCCGCTCTTTCACTTTGTCACAGCTTACCCTTCCCCCTCCCCATATCCTCAAGTCCATTCTCTAGTAGGTCTGTGTCTTTATTCCTGTCTTACCCCTATGTTCTTCATGACATTTTTTTTTCT
Source organism: Mesoplodon mirus (assembly GCF_964341445.2). Lineage (NCBI taxonomy): Eukaryota > Metazoa > Chordata > Mammalia > Artiodactyla > Ziphiidae > Mesoplodon > Mesoplodon mirus. The sequence continues at coordinate 9,129,824 of NC_138989.1, forward strand.
TAAATTCCATATATATGTGTTAGCATACAGTATTTGTCTTTCTCTTTCTGACTTACTTCACTCTGTATGACAGACTCTAGGTCTATCCACCTCATTACAAATAGCTCAATTTCATTTCTTTTTATGGCTGAGTAATATTCCATTGTATATATGTGCCACATCTTCTTTATCCATTCATCCGATGATGGACACTTAGGTTGTTTCCATCTCCGGGCTATTGTAAATAGGGCTGCTATGAACATTTTGGTACATGTCTCTTTTTGAATTATGGTTTTCTCAGGGTATATGCCCAGTAGTGGGATTGCTGGGTCATATGGTAGTTCTATTTGTAGTTTTTTAAGGAACCTCCATACCGTTCTCCATAGCGGCTGTACCAATTCACATTCCCACCAGCAGTGCAAGAGTGTTCCCTTTTTTCCACACCCTCTCCAGCATTTATTGTTTCTAGATTTTTTGATGATGGCCATTCTGACTGGTGTGAGATGATATCTCATTGTAGTTTTGATTTGCATTTCTCTAATGAGTAAAGATGTTGAGCATCCTTTCATGTGTTTGTTGGCAGTCTGTATATCTTCTGTGGAGAAATGTCTATTTAGGTCTTCTGCCCATTTTTGGATTGGGTTCTTTGTTTTTTTGTTATTGAGCCACATGAGCTGCTTGTAAATTTTGGAGATTAATCCTTTGTCAGTTGCTTCATTTGCAAATATTTTCTCCCATTCTGAGGGTTGTCTTTTGGTCTTGTTTATGGTTTCCTTTGCTGTGCAAAAGCTTTTAAGTTTCATTAGGTCCCATGTGTTTATTTTTGTCTTTATTTCCATTTCTCTAGGAGGTGGGTCAAAAAGGATCTTGCTGTGATTTATGTCATAGAGTGTTCTGCCTATGTTTTCCTCTAAGAGTTTGATAGTGTCTGGCCTTACATTTAGGTCTTTAATCCATTTTGAGCTTATTTTTGTGTATGGTGTTAGGGAGTGATCTAATCTCATACTTTTACATGTCCCTATCCAGTTTTCCCAGCACCACTTATTGAAGAGACTGTCCTTTCTCCACTGTACATTCCTGCCTCCTTTATCAAAGATAAGGTGACCATATGTCCGTGGGTTTAACTCTGGGCTTTCTATCCTGTTCCATTGATCTATCTTTCTGTTTTTGTGCCAGTACCATACTGTCTTGATTACTGTAGCTTTGTAGTATAGTCTGAAGTCAGGGAGCCTGATTCCTCCAGCTCCATTTTTCGTTCTCAAGATTGCTTTGGCTATTCGGGGTCTTTTGTGTTTCCATACAAATTGTGAAAGTTTTTGTTCTAGTTCTGTGAAAAATGCCAGTGGTAGTTTGATAGGGATTGCATTGAACCTGTAGATTGCTTTGGGTAGTAGAGTCATTTTCACAATGTTGATTCTTCCAATCCAAGAACATGGTACATCTCTCCATCTATTTGTATCATCTTTAATTTCTTTCATCAGTGTCTTATAATTTTCTGCATACAGGTCTTTTGTCTCCTTAGGTAGGTTTATTCCTAGATATTTTATTCTTTTTGTTGCAATGGTAAATGGGAGTGTTTCCTTGATTTCACTTTCAGATTTTTCATCATCAGTATATAGGAATGCCAGAGATTTCTGTGCATTAATTTTGTATCCTGCAACTTTACCAAATTCATTGATTAACTCTAGTAGTTTTCTGGTAGCATCTTTAGGATTCTCTATGTATAGTATCATGTCATCTGCAAACAGTGACAGCTTTACTTCTTCTTTTCCAATTTGGATTCCTTTTATTTCCTTTTCTTCTCTGATTGCTGTGGCTAAAACTTCCAAAACTAGGTTGAATAAGAGTGGTGAAAGTGGGCAACCTTGTCTAGTTCCTGATCTTAGTGGAAATGGTTTCAGTTTTTCACCATTGAGGACGATGCTGGCTGTGGGTTTGTCATATATGGCCTTTATTATGTTGAGGAAAGTTCCCTCTATGCCTACTTTCTGCAGGGTTTTTATCATAAATGGGTGTTGAATTTTGTCGAAAGCTTTCTCTGCATCTATTGAGATGATCATATGGTTTTTCTCCTTCAATTTGTTAATATGGTGTATCACGTTGATTGATTTGCGTATATTGAAGAATCCTTGCATTCCTGGAATAAACCCCACTTGATCATGGTGTATGATCCTTTTAATGTGCTGTTGGATTCTGTTTGCTAGTATTTTGTTGAGGATTTTTGCATCTATGTTCATCAGTGATATTGGCCTGTAGTTTTCTTTCTTTGTGACATCCTTGCCTGGTTTTGGTATCAAGGTGATGGTGGCCTCGTAGAATGAGTTTGGGAGTGTTCCTCCCTCTGCTATATTTTGGAAGAGTTTCAGAAGGATAGGTGTTAGCTCTTCTCTAAATGCTTGATAGAATTCGCCTGTGAAGCCATCTGGTCCTGGGCTTTTGTTTGTTGGAAGACTTTTTATCACAGTTTCAATTTCAGTGCTTGTGATTGGTCTGTTCATATTTTCTATTTCTTCCTGATTCAGTCTTGGCAGGTTGTGCATTTCTAAGAATTTGTCCATTTCTTCCAGGTTGTCCATTTTATTGGCATAGAGTTGCTTATAGTAATCTCTCATGATCTTTTGTATTTCTGTAGTGTCAGTTGTTACTTCTCCTTTTTCATTTCTAATTCTATTGATTTGAGTCTTCTCCCTTTTTTTCTTGATGAGTCTGGCTAATGGTTTATCAATTTTGTTTATCTTCTCAAAGAACCAGCTTTTAGTTTTATTGATCCTTGCTATCGTTTCCTTCATCTCTTTTTCATTTATTTCTGATCTGATTTTTATGGTTTCTTTCCTTCTGCTAACTTTGGGATGTTTTTGTTCTTCTTTCTCTAATTGCTTTAGGTGCAAGGTTAGGTTGTTTATTCGAGATGTTTCCTGTTTCTTAAGGTGGGATTGTATTGCTATAAACTTCCCTCTTAGAACTGCTTTTGCTGCATCCCATAGGTTTTGGGTCGTCGTGTCTCCATTGTCATTTGTTTCTAGGTATTTTTTAATTTCCTCTTTGATTTCTTCAGTGATCACTTCGTTATTAAGTAGTGTATTGTTTAGCCTCCATGTGTTTGTATTTTTTACAGCTCTTTTCCTGTAATTGATATCTAGTCTCATAGCATTGTGGTCGGAAAAGATACTTGATACAATTTCAATTTTCTTAAATTTACCAAGGCTTGATTTGTGACCCAAGATATGATCTATCCTGGAGAATGTTCCATGAGCACTTGAGAAAAATGTGTATTCTGTTGTTTTTGGATGGAATGTCCTATAAATATCAATTAAGTCCATCTTGTTTAATGTATCATTTAAAGCTTGTGTTTCCTTATTTATTTTCATTTTGGATGATCTGTCCATTGGTGAAAGTGGGGTGTTAAAGTCCCCTACTATGAGTGTGTTACTGTCGATTTCTCCTTTTATGGCTGTTAGTATTTGCCTTATGTATTGAGGTGCTCCTATGTTTGGTGCATAAATATTTACAATTGTTATATCTTCTTCTTGGATCGATCCCTTGATCATTATGTAGTGTCCTTCTTTGTCTCTTCTAGTAGTCCTTATTTTAAAGTCTATTTTGTCTGATATGAGAATTGCTACTCCAGCTTTCTTTTGGTTTCCATTTGCATGGAATATCTTTTTCCATCCCCTTACTTTCAGTCTGTATGTGTCTCTAGGTCTGAAGTGGGTCTCTTGTAGACAGCATATAGATGGGTCTTGTTTTTGTATCCATTCAGCCACTCTGTGTCTTTTGGTGGGAGCATTTAGTCCATTTACATTTAAGGTAATTATCGATATGTATGTTCCTATTCCCATTTTCTTAATTGTTTTGGGTTCATTATTGTAGGTCTTTTACTTCTGTTGTGTTTCTTGCCTAGAGAAGTTCCTTTAGCATTTGTTGTAAAGCTGGTTTGGTGGTGCTGAACTCTCTCAGCTTTTGCTTGTCTGTAAACGTTTTAATTTCTCCATCAAATCTGAATGAGATCCTTGCTGGGTAGAGTAATCTTGGTTGCAGGTTTTTCTCCTTCATCACTTTAAGTATGTCCTGCCACTCCCTTCTGGCTTGTAGAGTTTCTGCTGAGAGATCAGCTGTTATCCTGATGGGGATTCCCTTGTGTGTTATTTGTTGTTTTTGCCTTGCTGCTTTTAATATGATTTCTTTGTGTTTAATTTTTGACAGTTTGATTAATATGTGTCTTGGCGTATTTCTCCTTGGATTTATTCTGTATGGGACTCTCTGTGCCTCCTGGACTTGATTAACTATTTCCTTTCCCATATTAGGGAAGTTTTCAACTATAATCTCTTCAAATATTTTCTCAGTCCCTTTCTTTTTCTCTTCTTCTTCTGGAACCCCTATAATTCGAATGTTGGTGCGTTTAATGTTGTCCCAGAGGTCTCTGAGACTGTCCTCTGTTCTTTTCATTCTTTTTTCTTTATTTTGCTCTGCAGCAGTTATTTCCACTATTTTATCTTCCACCTCACTTATCCGTTCTTCTGCCTCAGTTATTCTGCTATTGATCCCATCTAGAGTATTTTTTATTTCATGTATTGTGTTTTTAATCGATGCTTGATTCATCTTTAGTTCTTCTAGGTCCTTGTTAACTGTTTCTTGCATTTTGTCTATTCTATTTCCAAGATTTTGGATCTGGGAAATAGAATCTTGGATCATCTTTACCATCATTATTCTGAATTCTTTTTCAGGTAGACTGCCTATTACCTCTTCGTTTGTTAGGTCTGGTGGGTTTTTATCTTGCTCCTTCTCCTGCTGTGTGTTTTTCTGTCTTCTCATTTTGCTTATGTTACTGTGTTTGGGGTCTCCTTTTTGCAGGCTGCAGGTTCGTAGTTCCTGTTGTTTTTGGTGTCTGTCCCCAGTGGCTAAGGTTGGTTTAGTGGGTTGTGTAGGCTTCCTGGTGGAGGGGACTAGTGCCTGTGTTCTGGTGGATGAGGCTGGATCTTGTCTTTCTGGTGGGCAGGTCCACGTCTGGTGGTGTGTTTTGGGGTGTCTGTGGACTTTTTATGATTTTAGGCCACCTCTCTGCTAATGGGTGGCGTTGTGTTCCTGTCTTGCTAGTTGTTTGGCTCAGGGTGTCCAGCACTGTAGCCTGCTGGTCGTTGAGTGAAGCTGGGTGCTGGTGTTGAGATGGAGATCTCTGGAAGATTTTCGCCGTTTGATATTATGTGGAGCTGGGAGGTCTCTTGTGGACCAGTGTCCTGAAGTTGGCTCTCCCACCTCAGAGGCACAGCACTGACTCCGGGCTCCTCAATTTGGGATGATGTGTTGTCTATTCATGTATTCCGCAGATGCAGGGTACATCAAGTTGATTGTGGAGCTTTAATCCGCTGCTTCTGAGGCTGCTGGGAGAGGTTTCCCTTTCTCTTCTTTGTTCTCACAGCTCCTGGGTCTCAGCTTTGGATTTGGCCCCGCCTCTGCGTGTAGGTCGCCGGAGGGCGTCTGTTCTTCGCTCAGATAGGACAGGGTTAAAGGAGCAGCCTCTTCGGGGACTCTGGCTCACTCAGGCCGGGAGGGAGGGAGGGGCGCGGAGTGCGGGGCAAGCCTGCAGCGGCAGAGGTCGGCGTGACGTTGCACCAGCCCGAGGCGCGCCGTGCGTTCTCCCAGGGAAGCCGCCCCTAGATCCCGGGACCCCGGCAGTGGCGGGCTGCACAGGCTCCCGGAAGGGCGGTGTGGACAGTGACCTGCGCTCGCACACAGGCTTCTTGGCGGCGGCAGCAGCAGGCCCAGCGTCCCACGCCTGTCACTGGGCTCCGCGCTTTCAATCGCGACTCGCGCCCGTCCGTGGAGCCCCTTTAAGCAGCGCTCTTAATCCCCTCTCCTAGCGCACCAGGAAACCAAGAGGGAAGAAAAAGTCTCTTGCCTCTTCGGCAGCTCCAGAGTTTTCCCGGACTCCCTCCCGGCTAGCTGTGGCACATTAGCCCCCTTCAGGCTGAGTTCTCGCCACCAGCCCCAGTCCTCTCCCTGCGCTCTGACCGAAGCCCGAGCCTCAGCTTCCAGCGCTGCACGCCCCGGCGGGCGAGCAGACAAGCCTTTCGGGCTGGTGAGTGCCGCTCGGCACCGATCCTCTGTGTGCGGATCTCTCCGTTTTGCCCTACCCAGGTATGTGGGGAGTTTCTTGCCTTTTGGGAGGTCTGGGGTCTTCTGCCAGCGTTCAGTAGGTGTTCTGTAGGAGTTGTTCCACGTGTAGCTGTATTTCTGGTGTATCCGTGGGGAGGAAGGTGATCTCCGCGTCTTACTCTTCCGCCATCTTACCCGGAAGTCCGACATTCTGCTTTAAAAAAAAGCAGAAGGACTCCATGAATACATCTCTTCCCTCTTCCAACAAAGAAAGATGAAAGGGAACTATTTGCAGAGGAAAGAAGCAAACATTAATTTTAATTATAAAAGATTACAAGACTTCCAGTTTGCGGCGCCTCTTGTCCCTCTGAGGGAGGCACAAGTGCAAATGAACATATCTAGGAAACAAAAACAGACTCACAAATACAGAGAAAGGACTTACGGTTGACAGGGGGAGGGTGAGGGAGGGAAGGATTGGGAGTGTGGGATTAGAAGATGCAAACTATTGTACATAGGATGGATAGAAATCAAGGTCCTACTGTATAGCACAGGGAACTATATTCAATATCCTGTGATAAACCATAATGGAAAATAATATGAAAAAGACTATACATGTGTATAACTGAGTCACTTTGCTGTACAGCAGAAATTAAACACAACGTTGTAAATAAGAAAAAAAACAAAGAAATATTTCAACAGGGGAATGACATGTCCCTGATGAGTTCTTTAGCATCTATAGCAAAGTTTGAAATGAACTAATTCAAATCTTTCCCTAACCCTTTCACATTTAGCTTTTAATTTATATAACCAAAATACTAATGAGGATGTGATTTAATGTCTCAATAATTCCCAGCCAGTAAGACTCCCTTATGCATAAATGACACATCACTAAAATGTAAAGCTGTTGTGATTCAAAGGACACCATTAAGAAAGTGAAAAGACAAAAGAAAACGACCTGTTATACATCACAGAATGTCAACTTGAAGGACCGTGATTTCTCATCAGAAAACATAGAGACCAGAAAAGAATGGAATAACATCTTTAAAGTATTAAAGGAAAAGACCAAACCAGGATATTATATCCTTAAAGCAGGGATATCCTTAAAGACTGAAAGCCAAACAAAAGCCAAAACGAAGGCTGATGGAGATGAGAGAAAACTAAGAGAATTCATCACCAGACAATTTGCTATAAAAATATTACATGAAAGGAAATTCTTCAGGCTGAAGTGAAATGACACAAGAAAGAAGTAAGCTTGCAACTTCGGGAACAAAGGAAGGGCAACAACAATGGCACGTGTCTGGAAAAATTATCCTCTTCATTATTTTATATATGTATGACTTTTTTTTTTTTTTTTTTGGCCGCGCCTGTGTGGCTTGCGGGATCTTAGTTCCCCTACCAGGGACTGAACCCGGGGCCCCAGCAGTGAAAGTGCTGAGTCCTAACCACTGGACCGCCAGGGAATTCCCTGTATATGTATGAAAAAAGGATACCACAGTCGCAGAGGGTGGCGTTCAAGTCACATAAAGGTGACCCATAGGACAGCTATAACAAAGAGTGGAAGGTAAAAGAATCTATATGGATGTAAGGCTTCTGAATTTTATTTAGTTGGTAAAATATTAACTCTAGACTGTGAAACAATACGTATACATAGTGTTATTCCAAGAACAATTAAAAAATGGCAAACTCAAGAAAATTGGATAACCTCAATAGTCCTATATTTAGGAATTGTGGACAAGATAGCTAAAACATTCACATACGTGTTTTGTGAAAAGCTTTTCTCTTGGTTAATTGCCTAGGAGTGGGCTTTTGGGTCATATGGTAAGTATGGCCCTCTCAGCCAGCCCTGGCCACCACTTCAGGTGTCACCCCAGCAGGATCTGGGTGGTGTGGGCACTTCCGTTCTTAGCGGCTCTCCCCTCCAGTGCCGCCAGGGGAAAGGGCAGGAGGACGCAGAGGCGCTGCTGCCAAAGCTGCCGCCTCTCGTGGGAGCTGCACAGCCAGCAACCTTGCTCCGCTTTGCTGGGCAGGGACCCCGTCCAGTACAGTTAGTTCCCCCGACAGCACTGGGGCCAGGCCAGGGGAGAAGGGCCAGCTGTCCTGCCAGGAAGCTCATCACCCTCAAGGCAAACACCTCCAACCCTCAGACCCCGGGAGATTCAGAAGCGCTAGACGGTCGAGGCGCGTATCCTCACCTGTGCGCCCCAGGGCCTGACGTGTACTCTGCGCATGCGCCACCCCTCCCCAACCTCTTTATTGCGTCCCGCAAACGCAAGCCCATTGTTCGCTCACAGGTTGCAGAGCTATAAATCCCAGCAACAGGCCAAACAGTGCGCACTCCACTTTTGGCCGACTTGGCAGCTGAAGGAGAGTGCTCGGCGCTCAGCCTCTATCCAAGGACCGATCGCACCCAAGTTCTCTATGGGCAGTGACTTAGGTAGGCCCTGCCCCTCACCCCCGCCCCAGGCACTGGGGGACCAGCACCTGCCAGGAGGGCTCGGCTGCCCCCAGCCCGCTCCCCGCGCCCACCGACTTCCCGTGGCCGGCCCGGGTCACCCAGCTGTCTATGGCCGGCTATCCACTCGCAGGCCAGCCCACAAGTGTCCAGGGATTCCGCATCTGCGCTTTGCCACAGAGTCTCTGAGACCCCATTCTACCATCCCGCAGGCCCTGCGCTCCTTTCTGGGGGTCCTTATCTCCATCTGCAGGCGAGGCCATCGGAAGGAGGCGGTGATGGGTGCTCTCACCTCCACGATGTCCCGCAGCTCAGTGTCCGCGGTGGACACAGTCACTGTCAGTGTGGCGCGGGGGCAGCCAGTGCCGCCCACGACACCCAGCTGTGTCCCGAACTGCAGCACAGAGCAGACGGCGTTGAGGACCCTGGGAGAGAGCGGGAAAGGGATGGCCAAGCAGGAAGAAGTCCCCACGGTCATAGGGGGGAACGACGACCAGAGAAGCGGCCCCAATGGCACCGGGGGCGCACGATCTGCATTTAGGCCCCTGGGGGTCTCTTTACTCGTGCCCAGGCCTGGACCTCTGCAGAGAAACCTCCACGCCAAGAGGGCAGAAGACAGATCCAACAGGACACTCCACACCTCCTGTATGAGCTCCTGCCCTAAAAGAAACGCCATCACGAGCTCGTATAGCTCCACCCGAGGTTTCCCGCCCGTGAACAGTAGGAGGGGTTCCGCCATACCGCAAGCGCTGCCCCGGAAGTCCTCAAAGAAAGGGAGCGAGGAGGGCCCTCCGTCGCCCTCTGCAGCTCCGGTGGTTTCCCAGAGAAAAAGCCAGCCTGACAAGCATGCAGAGGCAACAAGAGGGCAGAAACGGCCCTGGAGGGACTGCTCCCCAACATCTGACAGTCCCAGGCCCCGGAAACGCAGGTTTCCTCTGCTGCCGCACAGGCGAGGGGAGCCTCTGAGGCTGCCCCCACCCCCTGAGCTGGGTTTCCGGGTCACCGCCGAAGACCTAGACTCCGAGAAGGCAGCAGCGCTCCGGCGCATCCTCGGAAGCCTGGCTCCTGACTGGCCCGCTCCTGCCGCTGCTGCAGCTTCCCTTCCCTGCTTCATCTCTGGGCCCCTGATTGGCAGCAGCGAGGAACCCCCGCCTATGACAGCTCTCGCCGGTATTTGAAAAGGAAAGCTCCAGCCTTCGCCTCTGCCCCAGCTCCCCCAGCTAAGCGCAGCCGTGCCCAAGCACCATCCACAAATTCCACCGTGGGCACCCATGCCAGCACCCAGCTGGGTTTGGGGAGCACAGCGGCTGCCCAAGATCTGAGCTGCCTCTTTTCAGCTCTCAGCCTCACAGCAGGAACCGGGGGACCCCGAGCACCACAGCAATAAGAATGAGCGTCGGTTTGAAGACACTACTGCCCACCCCCATCTTAAGTCACATCCCTGGGGGCACACCCAGGCAGGGCCCCCCTACTTCCAGTGGAGGGCCCAGCCCATGCCCAGCCAAGGCTGCCTTTAGGGGCGTGTTGGTTCCGGCCTCTACTCCTAGCAGCCTCACCTCCGCAGTGGGCACAGCAAGGTGCCGCCTCGCTGTTAGGGCAAGGCGCTTGGCTGGACATAAAACCGCTGGGCCATCGACCAAGTCATTCTCCTCCAGGCCGAGATTCATCATTACCTCGGGGCGTAAGAGGAAAAAGTTGGTCTGAGCCAATAAGTCTGGGGAGGGTCCTCCCAGGCTGGGCCTCGTGTGGACCCTGTTTCGATGTGAAACGGACGTCTTAGCCCTAACCTCTGTAATCCTGGAGCAAACTGGGCACCCAGAGATACCGCATTCCGTTCCCACCCCCGGCCTGCAGTCTTCCCCCCAAACGTGGATGGTTTGAGGCTGTTGTCCCATCCCAGCGCTCAGAGTCCTCAGGACAGTAAACAAGAGGCCCTAGCCTCGTCCCCTTCAGTCCTGGAACAGGGGGATGCCCCCTGTTGCCTGTAGCTGACTCCTCCCCTCTCCCTGTTTTCCTTCCAGAACCCTTGTGTTGTCTTCATAACTTATAATAAAGCGTTGTTCTTGTTCTTTTGCATAATCCTCACGTGTCTGTGATCTGTAGATCAAGTGTGGAAAAGCACTGGCTTGTGTGAGTGGTGACATGGAAAGCCAGACCTGTTTACAGTTTCCTGTGGACCCACTCATAGGGTGTGGAGAATAGCACAATGTGATGGCTACCAGGACTGACCCCTGAATATTAAAAGTGTGCTTTGAGTTTAAGTGATGCAGCCCAGGATAAAATGAGCCCAAGGTAGGGATAAATACGGAGGATCATCCTTGTCTGTTGGAATTGCTACTTCTCACCCACCTCTGACTTGGAGGGGGCTAGGTCATCCCGAGTGTACAACAGGAACCCACACTCTACGCACTAGTCTTTTCTAATGCAGCAAATCCCTTTTTTATTTTCTACTTTTTTACTTTCAGAGTCCTAGGCAAATCACCTACATACACATCTCCCCTAAAGAGTATGGGCTTGGCATCAAAGTTTCTGGAATGGGTCAAACAAGGAAAGCTTTAATTCTAGGATGTGACATCTCCTGGAGCAACCTGTGACATTCTGCTTTTTTTTTTTTTTTTTTTTTAATTTATTTTATTTTATTTTTTTGCTTTATAACAAATTTAATCAGTTATACATATACATATGTTTCCATATCCCCTCCCTTTTGCGTCTCCCTCCCACCCTCCCTATCCCACCCCTCCAGGCGGTCACAAAGTACCGAGCTGATCTCCCTGTGCTATGCGGCTGCTTCCCACTAGCTATCTACCTCACGTTTGGTAGTGTATATATGTCCATGCCGCTCTTTCACTTTGTCACAGCTTACCCTTCCCCCTCCCCATATCCTCAAGTCCATTCTCTAGTAGGTCTGTGTCTTTATTCCTGTCTTACCCCTATGTTCTTCATGACATTTTTTTTTCTTAAATTCCATATATATGTGTTAGCATACAGTATTTGTCTTTCTCTTTCTGACTTACTTCACTCTGTATGACAGACTCTAGGTCTATCCACCTCATTACAAATAGCTCAATTTCATTTCTTTTTATGGCTGAGTAATATTCCATTGTATATATGTGCCACATCTTCTTTATCCATTCATCCGATGATGGACACTTAGGTTGTTTCCATCTCCGGGCTATTGTAAATAGGGCTGCTATGAACATTTTGGTACATGTCTCTTTTTGAATTATGGTTTTCTCAGGGTATATGCCCAGTAGTGGGATTGCTGGGTCATATGGTAGTTCTATTTGTAGTTTTTTAAGGAACCTCCATACCGTTCTCCATAGCGGCTGTACCAATTCACATTCCCACCAGCAGTGCAAGAGTGTTCCCTTTTTTCCACACCCTCTCCAGCATTTATTGTTTCTAGATTTTTTGATGATGGCCATTCTGACTGGTGTGAGATGATATCTCATTGTAGTTTTGATTTGCATTTCTCTAATGAGTAAAGATGTTGAGCATCCTTTCATGTGTTTGTTGGCAGTCTGTATATCTTCTGTGGAGAAATGTCTATTTAGGTCTTCTGCCCATTTTTGGATTGGGTTCTTTGTTTTTTTGTTATTGAGCCACATGAGCTGCTTGTAAATTTTGGAGATTAATCCTTTGTCAGTTGCTTCATTTGCAAATATTTTCTCCCATTCTGAGGGTTGTCTTTTGGTCTTGTTTATGGTTTCCTTTGCTGTGCAAAAGCTTTTAAGTTTCATTAGGTCCCATGTGTTTATTTTTGTCTTTATTTCCATTTCTCTAGGAGGTGGGTCAAAAAGGATCTTGCTGTGATTTATGTCATAGAGTGTTCTGCCTATGTTTTCCTCTAAGAGTTTGATAGTGTCTGGCCTTACATTTAGGTCTTTAATCCATTTTGAGCTTATTTTTGTGTATGGTGTTAGGGAGTGATCTAATCTCATACTTTTACATGTCCCTATCCAGTTTTCCCAGCACCACTTATTGAAGAGACTGTCCTTTCTCCACTGTACATTCCTGCCTCCTTTATCAAAGATAAGGTGACCATATGTCCGTGGGTTTAACTCTGGGCTTTCTATCCTGTTCCATTGATCTATCTTTCTGTTTTTGTGCCAGTACCATACTGTCTTGATTACTGTAGCTTTGTAGTATAGTCTGAAGTCAGGGAGCCTGATTCCTCCAGCTCCATTTTTCGTTCTCAAGATTGCTTTGGCTATTCGGGGTCTTTTGTGTTTCCATACAAATTGTGAAAGTTTTTGTTCTAGTTCTGTGAAAAATGCCAGTGGTAGTTTGATAGGGATTGCATTGAACCTGTAGATTGCTTTGGGTAGTAGAGTCATTTTCACAATGTTGATTCTTCCAATCCAAGAACATGGTACATCTCTCCATCTATTTGTATCATCTTTAATTTCTTTCATCAGTGTCTTATAATTTTCTGCATACAGGTCTTTTGTCTCCTTAGGTAGGTTTATTCCTAGATATTTTATTCTTTTTGTTGCAATGGTAAATGGGAGTGTTTCCTTGATTTCACTTTCAGATTTTTCATCATCAGTATATAGGAATGCCAGAGATTTCTGTGCATTAATTTTGTATCCTGCAACTTTACCAAATTCATTGATTAACTCTAGTAGTTTTCTGGTAGCATCTTTAGGATTCTCTATGTATAGTATCATGTCATCTGCAAACAGTGACAGCTTTACTTCTTCTTTTCCAATTTGGATTCCTTTTATTTCCTTTTCTTCTCTGATTGCTGTGGCTAAAACTTCCAAAACTAGGTTGAATAAGAGTGGTGAAAGTGGGCAACCTTGTCTAGTTCCTGATCTTAGTGGAAATGGTTTCAGTTTTTCACCATTGAGGACGATGCTGGCTGTGGGTTTGTCATATATGGCCTTTATTATGTTGAGGAAAGTTCCCTCTATGCCTACTTTCTGCAGGGTTTTTATCATAAATGGGTGTTGAATTTTGTCGAAAGCTTTCTCTGCATCTATTGAGATGATCATATGGTTTTTCTCCTTCAATTTGTTAATATGGTGTATCACGTTGATTGATTTGCGTATATTGAAGAATCCTTGCATTCCTGGAATAAACCCCACTTGATCATGGTGTATGATCCTTTTAATGTGCTGTTGGATTCTGTTTGCTAGTATTTTGTTGAGGATTTTTGCATCTATGTTCATCAGTGATATTGGCCTGTAGTTTTCTTTCTTTGTGACATCCTTGCCTGGTTTTGGTATCAAGGTGATAGTGGCCTCGTAGAATGAGTTTGGGAGTGTTCCTCCCTCTGCTATATTTTGGAAGAGTTTCAGAAGGATAGGTGTTAGCTCTTCTCTAAATGCTTGATAGAATTCGCCTGTGAAGCCATCTGGTCCTGGGCTTTTGTTTGTTGGAAGACTTTTTATCACAGTTTCAATTTCAGTGCTTGTGATTGGTCTGTTCATATTTTCTATTTCTTCCTGATTCAGTCTTGGCAGGTTGTGCATTTCTAAGAATTTGTCCATTTCTTCCAGGTTGTCCATTTTATTGGCATAGAGTTGCTTATAGTAATCTCTCATGATCTTTTGTATTTCTGTAGTGTCAGTTGTTACTTCTCCTTTTTCATTTCTAATTCTATTGATTTGAGTCTTCTCCCTTTTTTTCTTGATGAGTCTGGCTAATGGTTTATCAATTTTGTTTATCTTCTCAAAGAACCAGCTTTTAGTTTTATTGATCCTTGCTATCGTTTCCTTCATCTCTTTTTCATTTATTTCTGATCTGATTTTTATGATTTCTTTCCTTCTGCTAACTTTGGGATGTTTTTGTTCTTCTTTCTCTAATTGCTTTAGGTGCAAGGTTAGGTTGTTTATTCGAGATGTTTCCTGTTTCTTAAGGTGGGATTGTATTGCTATAAACTTCCCTCTTAGAACTGCTTTTGCTGCATCCCATAGGTTTTGGGTCGTCGTGTCTCCATTGTCATTTGTTTCTAGGTATTTTTTAATTTCCTCTTTGATTTCTTCAGTGATCACTTCGTTATTAAGTAGTGTATTGTTTAGCCTCCATGTGTTTGTATTTTTTACAGCTCTTTTCCTGTAATTGATATCTAGTCTCATAGCATTGTGGTCGGAAAAGATACTTGATACAATTTCAATTTTCTTAAATTTACCAAGGCTTGATTTGTGACCCAAGATATGATCTATCCTGGAGAATGTTCCATGAGCACTTGAGAAAAATGTGTATTCTGTTGTTTTTGGATGGAATGTCCTATAAATATCAATTAAGTCCATCTTGTTTAATGTATCATTTAAAGCTTGTGTTTCCTTATTTATTTTCATTTTGGATGATCTGTCCATTGGTGAAAGTGGGGTGTTAAAGTCCCCTACTATGAGTGTGTTACTGTCGATTTCTCCTTTTATGGCTGTTAGTATTTGCCTTATGTATTGAGGTGCTCCTATGTTTGGTGCATAAATATTTACAATTGTTATATCTTCTTCTTGGATCGATCCCTTGATCATTATGTAGTGTCCTTCTTTGTCTCTTCTAGTAGTCCTTATTTTAAAGTCTATTTTGTCTGATATGAGAATTGCTACTCCAGCTTTCTTTTGGTTTCCATTTGCATGGAATATCTTTTTCCATCCCCTTACTTTCAGTCTGTATGTGTCTCTAGGTCTGAAGTGGGTCTCTTGTAGACAGCATATAGATGGGTCTTGTTTTTGTATCCATTCAGCCACTCTGTGTCTTTTGGTGGGAGCATTTAGTCCATTTACATTTAAGGTAATTATCGATATGTATGTTCCTATTCCCATTTTCTTAATTGTTTTGGGTTCATTATTGTAGGTCTTTTACTTCTGTTGTGTTTCTTGCCTAGAGAAGTTCCTTTAGCATTTGTTGTAAAGCTGGTTTGGTGGTGCTGAACTCTCTCAGCTTTTGCTTGTCTGTAAACGTTTTAATTTCTCCATCAAATCTGAATGAGATCCTTGCTGGGTAGAGTAATCTTGGTTGCAGGTTTTTCTCCTTCATCACTTTAAGTATGTCCTGCCACTCCCTTCTGGCTTGTAGAGTTTCTGCTGAGAGATCAGCTGTTATCCTGATGGGGATTCCCTTGTGTGTTATTTGTTGTTTTTGCCTTGCTGCTTTTAATATGATTTCTTTGTGTTTAATTTTTGACAGTTTGATTAATATGTGTCTTGGCGTATTTCTCCTTGGATTTATTCTGTATGGGACTCTCTGTGCCTCCTGGACTTGATTAACTATTTCCTTTCCCATATTAGGGAAGTTTTCAACTATAATCTCTTCAAATATTTTCTCAGTCCCTTTCTTTTTCTCTTCTTCTTCTGGAACCCCTATAATTCGAATGTTGGTGCGTTTAATGTTGTCCCAGAGGTCTCTGAGACTGTCCTCTGTTCTTTTCATTCTTTTTTCTTTATTTTGCTCTGCAGCAGTTATTTCCACTATTTTATCTTCCACCTCACTTATCCGTTCTTCTGCCTCAGTTATTCTGCTATTGATCCCATCTAGAGTATTTTTTATTTCATGTATTGTGTTTTTAATCGATGCTTGATTCATCTTTAGTTCTTCTAGGTCCTTGTTAACTGTTTCTTGCATTTTGTCTATTCTATTTCCAAGATTTTGGATCTGGGAAATAGAATCTTGGATCATCTTTACCATCATTATTCTGAATTCTTTTTCAGGTAGACTGCCTATTACCTCTTCGTTTGTTAGGTCTGGTGGGTTTTTATCTTGCTCCTTCTCCTGCTGTGTGTTTTTCTGTCTTCTCATTTTGCTTATGTTACTGTGTTTGGGGTCTCCTTTTTGCAGGCTGCAGGTTCGTAGTTCCTGTTGTTTTTGGTGTCTGTCCCCAGTGGCTAAGGTTGGTTTAGTGGGTTGTGTAGGCTTCCTGGTGGAGGGGACTAGTGCCTGTGTTCTGGTGGATGAGGCTGGATCTTGTCTTTCTGGTGGGCAGGTCCACGTCTGGTGGTGTGTTTTGGGGTGTCTGTGGACTTTTTATGATTTTAGGCCACCTCTCTGCTAATGGGTGGCGTTGTGTTCCTGTCTTGCTAGTTGTTTGGCTCAGGGTGTCCAGCACTGTAGCCTGCTGGTCGTTGAGTGAAGCTGGGTGCTGGTGTTGAGATGGAGATCTCTGGAAGATTTTCGCCGTTTGATATTATGTGGAGCTGGGAGGTCTCTTGTGGACCAGTGTCCTGAAGTTGGCTCTCCCACCTCAGAGGCACAGCACTGACTCCGGGCTCCTCAATTTGGGATGATGTGTTGTCTATTCATGTATTCCGCAGATGCAGGGTACATCAAGTTGATTGTGGAGCTTTAATCCGCTGCTTCTGAGGCTGCTGGGAGAGGTTTCCCTTTCTCTTCTTTGTTCTCACAGCTCCTGGGTCTCAGCTTTGGATTTGGCCCCGCCTCTGCGTGTAGGTCGCCGGAGGGCGTCTGTTCTTCGCTCAGATAGGACAGGGTTAAAGGAGCAGCCTCTTCGGGGACTCTGGCTCACTCAGGCCGGGAGGGAGGGAGGGGCGCGGAGTGCGGGGCAAGCCTGCAGCGGCAGAGGTCGGCGTGACGTTGCACCAGCCCGAGGCGCGCCGTGCGTTCTCCCAGGGAAGCCGCCCCTAGATCCCGGGACCCCGGCAGTGGCGGGCTGCACAGGCTCCCGGAAGGGCGGTGTGGACAGTGACCTGCGCTCGCACACAGGCTTCTTGGCGGCGGCAGCAGCAGGCCCAGCGTCCCACGCCTGTCACTGGGCTCCGCGCTTTCAATCGCGACTCGCGCCCGTCCGTGGAGCCCCTTTAAGCAGCGCTCTTAATCCCCTCTCCTAGCGCACCAGGAAACCAAGAGGGAAGAAAAAGTCTCTTGCCTCTTCGGCAGCTCCAGAGTTTTCCCGGACTCCCTCCCGGCTAGCTGTGGCACATTAGCCCCCTTCAGGCTGAGTTCTCGCCACCAGCCCCAGTCCTCTCCCTGCGCTCTGACCGAAGCCCGAGCCTCAGCTTCCAGCGCTGCACGCCCCGGCGGGCGAGCAGACAAGCCTTTCGGGCTGGTGAGTGCCGCTCGGCACCGATCCTCTGTGTGCGGATCTCTCCGTTTTGCCCTACCCAGGTATGTGGGGAGTTTCTTGCCTTTTGGGAGGTCTGGGGTCTTCTGCCAGCGTTCAGTAGGTGTTCTGTAGGAGTTGTTCCACGTGTAGCTGTATTTCTGGTGTATCCGTGGGGAGGAAGGTGATCTCCGCGTCTTACTCTTCCGCCATCTTACCCGGAAGTCCGACATTCTGCTTTAAAAAAAAGCAGAAGGACTCCATGAATACATCTCTTCCCTCTTCCAACAAAGAAAGATGAAAGGGAACTATTTGCAGAGGAAAGAAGCAAACATTAATTTTAATTATAAAAGATTACAAGACTTCCAGTTTGCGGCGCCTCTTGTCCCTCTGAGGGAGGCACAAGTGCAAATGAACATATCTAGGAAACAAAAACAGACTCACAAATACAGAGAAAGGACTTACGGTTGACAGGGGGAGGGTGAGGGAGGGAAGGATTGGGAGTGTGGGATTAGAAGATGCAAACTATTGTACATAGGATGGATAGAAATCAAGGTCCTACTGTATAGCACAGGGAACTATATTCAATATCCTGTGATAAACCATAATGGAAAATAATATGAAAAAGACTATACATGTGTATAACTGAGTCACTTTGCTGTACAGCAGAAATTAAACACAACGTTGTAAATAAGAAAAAAAACAAAGAAATATTTCAACAGGGGAATGACATGTCCCTGATGAGTTCTTTAGCATCTATAGCAAAGTTTGAAATGAACTAATTCAAATCTTTCCCTAACCCTTTCACATTTAGCTTTTAATTTATATAACCAAAATACTAATGAGGATGTGATTTAATGTCTCAATAATTCCCAGCCAGTAAGACTCCCTTATGCATAAATGACACATCACTAAAATGTAAAGCTGTTGTGATTCAAAGGACACCATTAAGAAAGTGAAAAGACAAAAGAAAACGACCTGTTATACATCACAGAATGTCAACTTGAAGGACCGTGATTTCTCATCAGAAAACATAGAGACCAGAAAAGAATGGAATAACATCTTTAAAGTATTAAAGGAAAAGACCAAACCAGGATATTATATCCTTAAAGCAGGGATATCCTTAAAGACTGAAAGCCAAACAAAAGCCAAAACGAAGGCTGATGGAGATGAGAGAAAACTAAGAGAATTCATCACCAGACAATTTGCTATAAAAATATTACATGAAAGGAAATTCTTCAGGCTGAAGTGAAATGACACAAGAAAGAAGTAAGCTTGCAACTTCGGGAACAAAGGAAGGGCAACAACAATGGCACGTGTCTGGAAAAATTATCCTCTTCATTATTTTATATATGTATGACTTTTTTTTTTTTTTTTTTGGCCGCGCCTGTGTGGCTTGCGGGATCTTAGTTCCCCTACCAGGGACTGAACCCGGGGCCCCAGCAGTGAAAGTGCTGAGTCCTAACCACTGGACCGCCAGGGAATTCCCTGTATATGTATGAAAAAAGGATACCACAGTCGCAGAGGGTGGCGTTCAAGTCACATAAAGGTGACCCATAGGACAGCTATAACAAAGAGTGGAAGGTAAAAGAATCTATATGGATGTAAGGCTTCTGAATTTTATTTAGTTGGTAAAATATTAACTCTAGACTGTGAAACAATACGTATACATAGTGTTATTCCAAGAACAATTAAAAAATGGCAAACTCAAGAAAATTGGATAACCTCAATAGTCCTATATTTAGGAATTGTGGACAAGATAGCTAAAACATTCACATACGTGTTTTGTGAAAAGCTTTTCTCTTGGTTAATTGCCTAGGAGTGGGCTTTTGGGTCATATGGTAAGTATGGCCCTCTCAGCCAGCCCTGGCCACCACTTCAGGTGTCACCCCAGCAGGATCTGGGTGGTGTGGGCACTTCCGTTCTTAGCGGCTCTCCCCTCCAGTGCCGCCAGGGGAAAGGGCAGGAGGACGCAGAGGCGCTGCTGCCAAAGCTGCCGCCTCTCGTGGGAGCTGCACAGCCAGCAACCTTGCTCCGCTTTGCTGGGCAGGGACCCCGTCCAGTACAGTTAGTTCCCCCGACAGCACTGGGGCCAGGCCAGGGGAGAAGGGCCAGCTGTCCTGCCAGGAAGCTCATCACCCTCAAGGCAAACACCTCCAACCCTCAGACCCCGGGAGATTCAGAAGCGCTAGACGGTCGAGGCGCGTATCCTCACCTGTGCGCCCCAGGGCCTGACGTGTACTCTGCGCATGCGCCACCCCTCCCCAACCTCTTTATTGCGTCCCGCAAACGCAAGCCCATTGTTCGCTCACAGGTTGCAGAGCTATAAATCCCAGCAACAGGCCAAACAGTGCGCACTCCACTTTTGGCCGACTTGGCAGCTGAAGGAGAGTGCTCGGCGCTCAGCCTCTATCCAAGGACCGATCGCACCCAAGTTCTCTATGGGCAGTGACTTAGGTAGGCCCTGCCCCTCACCCCCCCCCCAGGCACTGGGGGACCAGCACCTGCCAGGAGGGCTCGGCTGCCCCCAGCCCGCTCCCCGCGCCCACCGACTTCCCGTGGCCGGCCCGGGTCACCCAGCTGTCTATGGCCGGCTATCCACTCGCAGGCCAGCCCACAAGTGTCCAGGGATTCCGCATCTGCGCTTTGCCACAGAGTCTCTGAGACCCCATTCTACCATCCCGCAGGCCCTGCGCTCCTTTCTGGGGGTCCTTATCTCCATCTGCAGGCGAGGCCATCGGAAGGAGGCGGTGATGGGTGCTCTCACCTCCACGATGTCCCGCAGCTCAGTGTCCGCGGTGGACACAGTCACTGTCAGTGTGGCGCGGGGGCAGCCAGTGCCGCCCACGACACCCAGCTGTGTCCCGAACTGCAGCACAGAGCAGACGGCGTTGAGGACCCTGGGAGAGAGCGGGAAAGGGATGGCCAAGCAGGAAGAAGTCCCCACGGTCATAGGGGGGAACGACGACCAGAGAAGCGGCCCCAATGGCACCGGGGGCGCACGATCTGCATTTAGGCCCCTGGGGGTCTCTTTACTCGTGCCCAGGCCTGGACCTCTGCAGAGAAACCTCCACGCCAAGAGGGCAGAAGACAGATCCAACAGGACACTCCACACCTCCTGTATGAGCTCCTGCCCTAAAAGAAACGCCATCACGAGCTCGTATAGCTCCACCCGAGGTTTCCCGCCCGTGAACAGTAGGAGGGGTTCCGCCATACCGCAAGCGCTGCCCCGGAAGTCCTCAAAGAAAGGGAGCGAGGAGGGCCCTCCGTCGCCCTCTGCAGCTCCGGTGGTTTCCCAGAGAAAAAGCCAGCCTGACAAGCATGCAGAGGCAACAAGAGGGCAGAAACGGCCCTGGAGGGACTGCTCCCCAACATCTGACAGTCCCAGGCCCCGGAAACGCAGGTTTCCTCTGCTGCCGCACAGGCGAGGGGAGCCTCTGAGGCTGCCCCCACCCCCTGAGCTGGGTTTCCGGGTCACCGCCGAAGACCTAGACTCCGAGAAGGCAGCAGCGCTCCGGCGCATCCTCGGAAGCCTGGCTCCTGACTGGCCCGCTCCTGCCGCTGCTGCAGCTTCCCTTCCCTGCTTCATCTCTGGGCCCCTGATTGGCAGCAGCGAGGAACCCCCGCCTATGACAGCTCTCGCCGGTATTTGAAAAGGAAAGCTCCAGCCTTCGCCTCTGCCCCAGCTCCCCCAGCTAAGCGCAGCCGTGCCCAAGCACCATCCACAAATTCCACCGTGGGCACCCATGCCAGCACCCAGCTGGGTTTGGGGAGCACAGCGGCTGCCCAAGATCTGAGCTGCCTCTTTTCAGCTCTCAGCCTCACAGCAGGAACCGGGGGACCCCGAGCACCACAGCAATAAGAATGAGCGTCGGTTTGAAGACACTACTGCCCACCCCCATCTTAAGTCACATCCCTGGGGGCACACCCAGGCAGGGCCCCCCTACTTCCAGTGGAGGGCCCAGCCCATGCCCAGCCAAGGCTGCCTTTAGGGGCGTGTTGGTTCCGGCCTCTACTCCTAGCAGCCTCACCTCCGCAGTGGGCACAGCAAGGTGCCGCCTCGCTGTTAGGGCAAGGCGCTTGGCTGGACATAAAACCGCTGGGCCATCGACCAAGTCATTCTCCTCCAGGCCGAGATTCATCATTACCTCGGGGCGTAAGAGGAAAAAGTTGGTCTGAGCCAATAAGTCTGGGGAGGGTCCTCCCAGGCTGGGCCTCGTGTGGACCCTGTTTCGATGTGAAACGGACGTCTTAGCCCTAACCTCTGTAATCCTGGAGCAAACTGGGCACCCAGAGATACCGCATTCCGTTCCCACCCCCGGCCTGCAGTCTTCCCCCCAAACGTGGATGGTTTGAGGCTGTTGTCCCATCCCAGCGCTCAGAGTCCTCAGGACAGTAAACAAGAGGCCCTAGCCTCGTCCCCTTCAGTCCTGGAACAGGGGGATGCCCCCTGTTGCCTGTAGCTGACTCCTCCCCTCTCCCTGTTTTCCTTCCAGAACCCTTGTGTTGTCTTCATAACTTATAATAAAGCGTTGTTCTTGTTCTTTTGCATAATCCTCACGTGTCTGTGATCTGTAGATCAAGTGTGGAAAAGCACTGGCTTGTGTGAGTGGTGACATGGAAAGCCAGACCTGTTTACAGTTTCCTGTGGACCCACTCATAGGGTGTGGAGAATAGCACAATGTGATGGCTACCAGGACTGACCCCTGAATATTAAAAGTGTGCTTTGAGTTTAAGTGATGCAGCCCAGGATAAAATGAGCCCAAGGTAGGGATAAATAGGGAGGATCATCCTTGTCTGTTGGAATTGCTACTTCTCACCCACCTCTGACTTGGAGGGGGCTAGGTCATCCCGAGTGTACAACAGGAACCCGCACTCTACGCACTAGTCTTTTCTAATGCAGCAAATCCCTTTTTTATTTTCTACTTTTTTACTTTCAGAGTCCTAGGCAAATCACCTACATACACATCTCCCCTAAAGAGTATGGGCTTGGCATCAAAGTTTCTGGAATGGGTCAAACAAGGAAAGCTTTAATTCTAGGATGTGACATCTCCTGGAGCAACCTGTGACATTCTGCTTTAAAAAAAGCAGAAGGACTCCATGAATACATCTCTTCCCTCTTCCAACAAAGAAAGATGAAAGGGAACTATTTGCAGAGGAAAGAAGCAAACATTAATTTTAATTATAAAAGATTACAAGACTTCCAGTTTGCGGCGCCTCTTGTCCCTCTGAGGGAGGCACAAGTGCAAATGAACATATCTAGGAAACAAAAACAGACTCACAAATACAGAGAAAGGACTTACGGTTGACAGGGGGAGGGTGAGGGAGGGAAGGATTGGGAGTGTGGGATTAGAAGATGCAAACTATTGTACATAGGATGGATAGAAATCAAGGTCCTACTGTATAGCACAGGGAACTATATTCAATATCCTGTGATAAACCATAATGGAAAATAATATGAAAAAGACTATACATGTGTATAACTGAGTCACTTTGCTGTACAGCAGAAATTAAACACAACGTTGTAAATAAGAAAAAAAACAAAGAAATATTTCAACAGGGGAATGACATGTCCCTGATGAGTTCTTTAGCATCTATAGCAAAGTTTGAAATGAACTAATTCAAATCTTTCCCTAACCCTTTCACATTTAGCTTTTAATTTATATAACCAAAATACTAATGAGGATGTGATTTAATGTCTCAATAATTCCCAGCCAGTAAGACTCCCTTATGCATAAATGACACATCACTAAAATGTAAAGCTGTTGTGATTCAAAGGACACCATTAAGAAAGTGAAAAGACAAAAGAAAACGACCTGTTATACATCACAGAATGTCAACTTGAAGGACCGTGATTTCTCATCAGAAAACATAGAGACCAGAAAAGAATGGAATAACATCTTTAAAGTATTAAAGGAAAAGACCAAACCAGGATATTATATCCTTAAAGCAGGGATATCCTTAAAGACTGAAAGCCAAACAAAAGCCAAAACGAAGGCTGATGGAGATGAGAGAAAACTAAGAGAATTCATCACCAGACAATTTGCTATAAAAATATTACATGAAAGGAAATTCTTCAGGCTGAAGTGAAATGACACAAGAAAGAAGTAAGCTTGCAACTTCGGGAACAAAGGAAGGGCAACAACAATGGCACGTGTCTGGAAAAATTATCCTCTTCATTATTTTATATATGTATGACTTTTTTTTTTTTTTTTTTGGCCGCGCCTGTGTGGCTTGCGGGATCTTAGTTCCCCTACCAGGGACTGAACCCGGGGCCCCAGCAGTGAAAGTGCTGAGTCCTAACCACTGGACCGCCAGGGAATTCCCTGTATATGTATGAAAAAAGGATACCACAGTCGCAGAGGGTGGCGTTCAAGTCACATAAAGGTGACCCATAGGACAGCTATAACAAAGAGTGGAAGGTAAAAGAATCTATATGGATGTAAGGCTTCTGAATTTTATTTAGTTGGTAAAATATTAACTCTAGACTGTGAAACAATACGTATACATAGTGTTATTCCAAGAACAATTAAAAAATGGCAAACTCAAGAAAATTGGATAACCTCAATAGTCCTATATTTAGGAATTGTGGACAAGATAGCTAAAACATTCACATACGTGTTTTGTGAAAAGCTTTTCTCTTGGTTAATTGCCTAGGAGTGGGCTTTTGGGTCATATGGTAAGTATGGCCCTCTCAGCCAGCCCTGGCCACCACTTCAGGTGTCACCCCAGCAGGATCTGGGTGGTGTGGGCACTTCCGTTCTTAGCGGCTCTCCCCTCCAGTGCCGCCAGGGGAAAGGGCAGGAGGACGCAGAGGCGCTGCTGCCAAAGCTGCCGCCTCTCGTGGGAGCTGCACAGCCAGCAACCTTGCTCCGCTTTGCTGGGCAGGGACCCCGTCCAGTACAGTTAGTTCCCCCGACAGCACTGGGGCCAGGCCAGGGGAGAAGGGCCAGCTGTCCTGCCAGGAAGCTCATCACCCTCAAGGCAAACACCTCCAACCCTCAGACCCCGGGAGATTCAGAAGCGCTAGACGGTCGAGGCGCGTATCCTCACCTGTGCGCCCCAGGGCCTGACGTGTACTCTGCGCATGCGCCACCCCTCCCCAACCTCTTTATTGCGTCCCGCAAACGCAAGCCCATTGTTCGCTCACAGGTTGCAGAGCTATAAATCCCAGCAACAGGCCAAACAGTGCGCACTCCACTTTTGGCCGACTTGGCAGCTGAAGGAGAGTGCTCGGCGCTCAGCCTCTATCCAAGGACCGATCGCACCCAAGTTCTCTATGGGCAGTGACTTAGGTAGGCCCTGCCCCTCACCCCCGCCCCAGGCACTGGGGGACCAGCACCTGCCAGGAGGGCTCGGCTGCCCCCAGCCCGCTCCCCGCGCCCACCGACT
Source organism: Mesoplodon mirus (assembly GCF_964341445.2). Lineage (NCBI taxonomy): Eukaryota > Metazoa > Chordata > Mammalia > Artiodactyla > Ziphiidae > Mesoplodon > Mesoplodon mirus. The sequence goes on from NC_138989.1 coordinate 9,154,747, forward strand.
TCCCGTGGCCGGCCCGGGTCACCCAGCTGTCTATGGCCGGCTATCCACTCGCAGGCCAGCCCACAAGTGTCCAGGGATTCCGCATCTGCGCTTTGCCACAGAGTCTCTGAGACCCCATTCTACCATCCCGCAGGCCCTGCGCTCCTTTCTGGGGGTCCTTATCTCCATCTGCAGGCGAGGCCATCGGAAGGAGGCGGTGATGGGTGCTCTCACCTCCACGATGTCCCGCAGCTCAGTGTCCGCGGTGGACACAGTCACTGTCAGTGTGGCGCGGGGGCAGCCAGTGCCGCCCACGACACCCAGCTGTGTCCCGAACTGCAGCACAGAGCAGACGGCGTTGAGGACCCTGGGAGAGAGCGGGAAAGGGATGGCCAAGCAGGAAGAAGTCCCCACGGTCATAGGGGGGAACGACGACCAGAGAAGCGGCCCCAATGGCACCGGGGGCGCACGATCTGCATTTAGGCCCCTGGGGGTCTCTTTACTCGTGCCCAGGCCTGGACCTCTGCAGAGAAACCTCCACGCCAAGAGGGCAGAAGACAGATCCAACAGGACACTCCACACCTCCTGTATGAGCTCCTGCCCTAAAAGAAACGCCATCACGAGCTCGTATAGCTCCACCCGAGGTTTCCCGCCCGTGAACAGTAGGAGGGGTTCCGCCATACCGCAAGCGCTGCCCCGGAAGTCCTCAAAGAAAGGGAGCGAGGAGGGCCCTCCGTCGCCCTCTGCAGCTCCGGTGGTTTCCCAGAGAAAAAGCCAGCCTGACAAGCATGCAGAGGCAACAAGAGGGCAGAAACGGCCCTGGAGGGACTGCTCCCCAACATCTGACAGTCCCAGGCCCCGGAAACGCAGGTTTCCTCTGCTGCCGCACAGGCGAGGGGAGCCTCTGAGGCTGCCCCCACCCCCTGAGCTGGGTTTCCGGGTCACCGCCGAAGACCTAGACTCCGAGAAGGCAGCAGCGCTCCGGCGCATCCTCGGAAGCCTGGCTCCTGACTGGCCCGCTCCTGCCGCTGCTGCAGCTTCCCTTCCCTGCTTCATCTCTGGGCCCCTGATTGGCAGCAGCGAGGAACCCCCGCCTATGACAGCTCTCGCCGGTATTTGAAAAGGAAAGCTCCAGCCTTCGCCTCTGCCCCAGCTCCCCCAGCTAAGCGCAGCCGTGCCCAAGCACCATCCACAAATTCCACCGTGGGCACCCATGCCAGCACCCAGCTGGGTTTGGGGAGCACAGCGGCTGCCCAAGATCTGAGCTGCCTCTTTTCAGCTCTCAGCCTCACAGCAGGAACCGGGGGACCCCGAGCACCACAGCAATAAGAATGAGCGTCGGTTTGAAGACACTACTGCCCACCCCCATCTTAAGTCACATCCCTGGGGGCACACCCAGGCAGGGCCCCCCTACTTCCAGTGGAGGGCCCAGCCCATGCCCAGCCAAGGCTGCCTTTAGGGGCGTGTTGGTTCCGGCCTCTACTCCTAGCAGCCTCACCTCCGCAGTGGGCACAGCAAGGTGCCGCCTCGCTGTTAGGGCAAGGCGCTTGGCTGGACATAAAACCGCTGGGCCATCGACCAAGTCATTCTCCTCCAGGCCGAGATTCATCATTACCTCGGGGCGTAAGAGGAAAAAGTTGGTCTGAGCCAATAAGTCTGGGGAGGGTCCTCCCAGGCTGGGCCTCGTGTGGACCCTGTTTCGATGTGAAACGGACGTCTTAGCCCTAACCTCTGTAATCCTGGAGCAAACTGGGCACCCAGAGATACCGCATTCCGTTCCCACCCCCGGCCTGCAGTCTTCCCCCCAAACGTGGATGGTTTGAGGCTGTTGTCCCATCCCAGCGCTCAGAGTCCTCAGGACAGTAAACAAGAGGCCCTAGCCTCGTCCCCTTCAGTCCTGGAACAGGGGGATGCCCCCTGTTGCCTGTAGCTGACTCCTCCCCTCTCCCTGTTTTCCTTCCAGAACCCTTGTGTTGTCTTCATAACTTATAATAAAGCGTTGTTCTTGTTCTTTTGCATAATCCTCACGTGTCTGTGATCTGTAGATCAAGTGTGGAAAAGCACTGGCTTGTGTGAGTGGTGACATGGAAAGCCAGACCTGTTTACAGTTTCCTGTGGACCCACTCATAGGGTGTGGAGAATAGCACAATGTGATGGCTACCAGGACTGACCCCTGAATATTAAAAGTGTGCTTTGAGTTTAAGTGATGCAGCCCAGGATAAAATGAGCCCAAGGTAGGGATAAATACGGAGGATCATCCTTGTCTGTTGGAATTGCTACTTCTCACCCACCTCTGACTTGGAGGGGGCTAGGTCATCCCGAGTGTACAACAGGAACCCACACTCTACGCACTAGTCTTTTCTAATGCAGCAAATCCCTTTTTTATTTTCTACTTTTTTACTTTCAGAGTCCTAGGCAAATCACCTACATACACATCTCCCCTAAAGAGTATGGGCTTGGCATCAAAGTTTCTGGAATGGGTCAAACAAGGAAAGCTTTAATTCTAGGATGTGACATCTCCTGGAGCAACCTGTGACATTCTGCTTTTTTTTTTTTTTTTTTTTTAATTTATTTTATTTTATTTTTTTGCTTTATAACAAATTTAATCAGTTATACATATACATATGTTTCCATATCCCCTCCCTTTTGCGTCTCCCTCCCACCCTCCCTATCCCACCCCTCCAGGCGGTCACAAAGTACCGAGCTGATCTCCCTGTGCTATGCGGCTGCTTCCCACTAGCTATCTACCTCACGTTTGGTAGTGTATATATGTCCATGCCGCTCTTTCACTTTGTCACAGCTTACCCTTCCCCCTCCCCATATCCTCAAGTCCATTCTCTAGTAGGTCTGTGTCTTTATTCCTGTCTTACCCCTATGTTCTTCATGACATTTTTTTTTCTTAAATTCCATATATATGTGTTAGCATACAGTATTTGTCTTTCTCTTTCTGACTTACTTCACTCTGTATGACAGACTCTAGGTCTATCCACCTCATTACAAATAGCTCAATTTCATTTCTTTTTATGGCTGAGTAATATTCCATTGTATATATGTGCCACATCTTCTTTATCCATTCATCCGATGATGGACACTTAGGTTGTTTCCATCTCCGGGCTATTGTAAATAGGGCTGCTATGAACATTTTGGTACATGTCTCTTTTTGAATTATGGTTTTCTCAGGGTATATGCCCAGTAGTGGGATTGCTGGGTCATATGGTAGTTCTATTTGTAGTTTTTTAAGGAACCTCCATACCGTTCTCCATAGCGGCTGTACCAATTCACATTCCCACCAGCAGTGCAAGAGTGTTCCCTTTTTTCCACACCCTCTCCAGCATTTATTGTTTCTAGATTTTTTGATGATGGCCATTCTGACTGGTGTGAGATGATATCTCATTGTAGTTTTGATTTGCATTTCTCTAATGAGTAAAGATGTTGAGCATCCTTTCATGTGTTTGTTGGCAGTCTGTATATCTTCTGTGGAGAAATGTCTATTTAGGTCTTCTGCCCATTTTTGGATTGGGTTCTTTGTTTTTTTGTTATTGAGCCACATGAGCTGCTTGTAAATTTTGGAGATTAATCCTTTGTCAGTTGCTTCATTTGCAAATATTTTCTCCCATTCTGAGGGTTGTCTTTTGGTCTTGTTTATGGTTTCCTTTGCTGTGCAAAAGCTTTTAAGTTTCATTAGGTCCCATGTGTTTATTTTTGTCTTTATTTCCATTTCTCTAGGAGGTGGGTCAAAAAGGATCTTGCTGTGATTTATGTCATAGAGTGTTCTGCCTATGTTTTCCTCTAAGAGTTTGATAGTGTCTGGCCTTACATTTAGGTCTTTAATCCATTTTGAGCTTATTTTTGTGTATGGTGTTAGGGAGTGATCTAATCTCATACTTTTACATGTCCCTATCCAGTTTTCCCAGCACCACTTATTGAAGAGACTGTCCTTTCTCCACTGTACATTCCTGCCTCCTTTATCAAAGATAAGGTGACCATATGTCCGTGGGTTTAACTCTGGGCTTTCTATCCTGTTCCATTGATCTATCTTTCTGTTTTTGTGCCAGTACCATACTGTCTTGATTACTGTAGCTTTGTAGTATAGTCTGAAGTCAGGGAGCCTGATTCCTCCAGCTCCATTTTTCGTTCTCAAGATTGCTTTGGCTATTCGGGGTCTTTTGTGTTTCCATACAAATTGTGAAAGTTTTTGTTCTAGTTCTGTGAAAAATGCCAGTGGTAGTTTGATAGGGATTGCATTGAACCTGTAGATTGCTTTGGGTAGTAGAGTCATTTTCACAATGTTGATTCTTCCAATCCAAGAACATGGTACATCTCTCCATCTATTTGTATCATCTTTAATTTCTTTCATCAGTGTCTTATAATTTTCTGCATACAGGTCTTTTGTCTCCTTAGGTAGGTTTATTCCTAGATATTTTATTCTTTTTGTTGCAATGGTAAATGGGAGTGTTTCCTTGATTTCACTTTCAGATTTTTCATCATCAGTATATAGGAATGCCAGAGATTTCTGTGCATTAATTTTGTATCCTGCAACTTTACCAAATTCATTGATTAACTCTAGTAGTTTTCTGGTAGCATCTTTAGGATTCTCTATGTATAGTATCATGTCATCTGCAAACAGTGACAGCTTTACTTCTTCTTTTCCAATTTGGATTCCTTTTATTTCCTTTTCTTCTCTGATTGCTGTGGCTAAAACTTCCAAAACTAGGTTGAATAAGAGTGGTGAAAGTGGGCAACCTTGTCTAGTTCCTGATCTTAGTGGAAATGGTTTCAGTTTTTCACCATTGAGGACGATGCTGGCTGTGGGTTTGTCATATATGGCCTTTATTATGTTGAGGAAAGTTCCCTCTATGCCTACTTTCTGCAGGGTTTTTATCATAAATGGGTGTTGAATTTTGTCGAAAGCTTTCTCTGCATCTATTGAGATGATCATATGGTTTTTCTCCTTCAATTTGTTAATATGGTGTATCACGTTGATTGATTTGCGTATATTGAAGAATCCTTGCATTCCTGGAATAAACCCCACTTGATCATGGTGTATGATCCTTTTAATGTGCTGTTGGATTCTGTTTGCTAGTATTTTGTTGAGGATTTTTGCATCTATGTTCATCAGTGATATTGGCCTGTAGTTTTCTTTCTTTGTGACATCCTTGCCTGGTTTTGGTATCAAGGTGATGGTGGCCTCGTAGAATGAGTTTGGGAGTGTTCCTCCCTCTGCTATATTTTGGAAGAGTTTCAGAAGGATAGGTGTTAGCTCTTCTCTAAATGCTTGATAGAATTCGCCTGTGAAGCCATCTGGTCCTGGGCTTTTGTTTGTTGGAAGACTTTTTATCACAGTTTCAATTTCAGTGCTTGTGATTGGTCTGTTCATATTTTCTATTTCTTCCTGATTCAGTCTTGGCAGGTTGTGCATTTCTAAGAATTTGTCCATTTCTTCCAGGTTGTCCATTTTATTGGCATAGAGTTGCTTATAGTAATCTCTCATGATCTTTTGTATTTCTGTAGTGTCAGTTGTTACTTCTCCTTTTTCATTTCTAATTCTATTGATTTGAGTCTTCTCCCTTTTTTTCTTGATGAGTCTGGCTAATGGTTTATCAATTTTGTTTATCTTCTCAAAGAACCAGCTTTTAGTTTTATTGATCCTTGCTATCGTTTCCTTCATCTCTTTTTCATTTATTTCTGATCTGATTTTTATGATTTCTTTCCTTCTGCTAACTTTGGGATGTTTTTGTTCTTCTTTCTCTAATTGCTTTAGGTGCAAGGTTAGGTTGTTTATTCGAGATGTTTCCTGTTTCTTAAGGTGGGATTGTATTGCTATAAACTTCCCTCTTAGAACTGCTTTTGCTGCATCCCATAGGTTTTGGGTCGTCGTGTCTCCATTGTCATTTGTTTCTAGGTATTTTTTAATTTCCTCTTTGATTTCTTCAGTGATCACTTCGTTATTAAGTAGTGTATTGTTTAGCCTCCATGTGTTTGTATTTTTTACAGCTCTTTTCCTGTAATTGATATCTAGTCTCATAGCATTGTGGTCGGAAAAGATACTTGATACAATTTCAATTTTCTTAAATTTACCAAGGCTTGATTTGTGACCCAAGATATGATCTATCCTGGAGAATGTTCCATGAGCACTTGAGAAAAATGTGTATTCTGTTGTTTTTGGATGGAATGTCCTATAAATATCAATTAAGTCCATCTTGTTTAATGTATCATTTAAAGCTTGTGTTTCCTTATTTATTTTCATTTTGGATGATCTGTCCATTGGTGAAAGTGGGGTGTTAAAGTCCCCTACTATGAGTGTGTTACTGTCGATTTCTCCTTTTATGGCTGTTAGTATTTGCCTTATGTATTGAGGTGCTCCTATGTTTGGTGCATAAATATTTACAATTGTTATATCTTCTTCTTGGATCGATCCCTTGATCATTATGTAGTGTCCTTCTTTGTCTCTTCTAGTAGTCCTTATTTTAAAGTCTATTTTGTCTGATATGAGAATTGCTACTCCAGCTTTCTTTTGGTTTCCATTTGCATGGAATATCTTTTTCCATCCCCTTACTTTCAGTCTGTATGTGTCTCTAGGTCTGAAGTGGGTCTCTTGTAGACAGCATATAGATGGGTCTTGTTTTTGTATCCATTCAGCCACTCTGTGTCTTTTGGTGGGAGCATTTAGTCCATTTACATTTAAGGTAATTATCGATATGTATGTTCCTATTCCCATTTTCTTAATTGTTTTGGGTTCATTATTGTAGGTCTTTTACTTCTGTTGTGTTTCTTGCCTAGAGAAGTTCCTTTAGCATTTGTTGTAAAGCTGGTTTGGTGGTGCTGAACTCTCTCAGCTTTTGCTTGTCTGTAAACGTTTTAATTTCTCCATCAAATCTGAATGAGATCCTTGCTGGGTAGAGTAATCTTGGTTGCAGGTTTTTCTCCTTCATCACTTTAAGTATGTCCTGCCACTCCCTTCTGGCTTGTAGAGTTTCTGCTGAGAGATCAGCTGTTATCCTGATGGGGATTCCCTTGTGTGTTATTTGTTGTTTTTGCCTTGCTGCTTTTAATATGATTTCTTTGTGTTTAATTTTTGACAGTTTGATTAATATGTGTCTTGGCGTATTTCTCCTTGGATTTATTCTGTATGGGACTCTCTGTGCCTCCTGGACTTGATTAACTATTTCCTTTCCCATATTAGGGAAGTTTTCAACTATAATCTCTTCAAATATTTTCTCAGTCCCTTTCTTTTTCTCTTCTTCTTCTGGAACCCCTATAATTCGAATGTTGGTGCGTTTAATGTTGTCCCAGAGGTCTCTGAGACTGTCCTCTGTTCTTTTCATTCTTTTTTCTTTATTTTGCTCTGCAGCAGTTATTTCCACTATTTTATCTTCCACCTCACTTATCCGTTCTTCTGCCTCAGTTATTCTGCTATTGATCCCATCTAGAGTATTTTTTATTTCATGTATTGTGTTTTTAATCGATGCTTGATTCATCTTTAGTTCTTCTAGGTCCTTGTTAACTGTTTCTTGCATTTTGTCTATTCTATTTCCAAGATTTTGGATCTGGGAAATAGAATCTTGGATCATCTTTACCATCATTATTCTGAATTCTTTTTCAGGTAGACTGCCTATTACCTCTTCGTTTGTTAGGTCTGGTGGGTTTTTATCTTGCTCCTTCTCCTGCTGTGTGTTTTTCTGTCTTCTCATTTTGCTTATGTTACTGTGTTTGGGGTCTCCTTTTTGCAGGCTGCAGGTTCGTAGTTCCTGTTGTTTTTGGTGTCTGTCCCCAGTGGCTAAGGTTGGTTTAGTGGGTTGTGTAGGCTTCCTGGTGGAGGGGACTAGTGCCTGTGTTCTGGTGGATGAGGCTGGATCTTGTCTTTCTGGTGGGCAGGTCCACGTCTGGTGGTGTGTTTTGGGGTGTCTGTGGACTTTTTATGATTTTAGGCCACCTCTCTGCTAATGGGTGGCGTTGTGTTCCTGTCTTGCTAGTTGTTTGGCTCAGGGTGTCCAGCACTGTAGCCTGCTGGTCGTTGAGTGAAGCTGGGTGCTGGTGTTGAGATGGAGATCTCTGGAAGATTTTCGCCGTTTGATATTATGTGGAGCTGGGAGGTCTCTTGTGGACCAGTGTCCTGAAGTTGGCTCTCCCACCTCAGAGGCACAGCACTGACTCCGGGCTCCTCAATTTGGGATGATGTGTTGTCTATTCATGTATTCCGCAGATGCAGGGTACATCAAGTTGATTGTGGAGCTTTAATCCGCTGCTTCTGAGGCTGCTGGGAGAGGTTTCCCTTTCTCTTCTTTGTTCTCACAGCTCCTGGGTCTCAGCTTTGGATTTGGCCCCGCCTCTGCGTGTAGGTCGCCGGAGGGCGTCTGTTCTTCGCTCAGATAGGACAGGGTTAAAGGAGCAGCCTCTTCGGGGACTCTGGCTCACTCAGGCCGGGAGGGAGGGAGGGGCGCGGAGTGCGGGGCAAGCCTGCAGCGGCAGAGGTCGGCGTGACGTTGCACCAGCCCGAGGCGCGCCGTGCGTTCTCCCAGGGAAGCCGCCCCTAGATCCCGGGACCCCGGCAGTGGCGGGCTGCACAGGCTCCCGGAAGGGCGGTGTGGACAGTGACCTGCGCTCGCACACAGGCTTCTTGGCGGCGGCAGCAGCAGGCCCAGCGTCCCACGCCTGTCACTGGGCTCCGCGCTTTCAATCGCGACTCGCGCCCGTCCGTGGAGCCCCTTTAAGCAGCGCTCTTAATCCCCTCTCCTAGCGCACCAGGAAACCAAGAGGGAAGAAAAAGTCTCTTGCCTCTTCGGCAGCTCCAGAGTTTTCCCGGACTCCCTCCCGGCTAGCTGTGGCACATTAGCCCCCTTCAGGCTGAGTTCTCGCCACCAGCCCCAGTCCTCTCCCTGCGCTCTGACCGAAGCCCGAGCCTCAGCTTCCAGCGCTGCACGCCCCGGCGGGCGAGCAGACAAGCCTTTCGGGCTGGTGAGTGCCGCTCGGCACCGATCCTCTGTGTGCGGATCTCTCCGTTTTGCCCTACCCAGGTATGTGGGGAGTTTCTTGCCTTTTGGGAGGTCTGGGGTCTTCTGCCAGCGTTCAGTAGGTGTTCTGTAGGAGTTGTTCCACGTGTAGCTGTATTTCTGGTGTATCCGTGGGGAGGAAGGTGATCTCCACGTCTTACTCTTCCGCCATCTTACCCGGAAGTCCGACATTCTGCTTTAAAAAAAAGCAGAAGGACTCCATGAATACATCTCTTCCCTCTTCCAACAAAGAAAGATGAAAGGGAACTATTTGCAGAGGAAAGAAGCAAACATTAATTTTAATTATAAAAGATTACAAGACTTCCAGTTTGCGGCGCCTCTTGTCCCTCTGAGGGAGGCACAAGTGCAAATGAACATATCTAGGAAACAAAAACAGACTCACAAATACAGAGAAAGGACTTACGGTTGACAGGGGGAGGGTGAGGGAGGGAAGGATTGGGAGTGTGGGATTAGAAGATGCAAACTATTGTACATAGGATGGATAGAAATCAAGGTCCTACTGTATAGCACAGGGAACTATATTCAATATCCTGTGATAAACCATAATGGAAAATAATATGAAAAAGACTATACATGTGTATAACTGAGTCACTTTGCTGTACAGCAGAAATTAAACACAACGTTGTAAATAAGAAAAAAAACAAAGAAATATTTCAACAGGGGAATGACATGTCCCTGATGAGTTCTTTAGCATCTATAGCAAAGTTTGAAATGAACTAATTCAAATCTTTCCCTAACCCTTTCACATTTAGCTTTTAATTTATATAACCAAAATACTAATGAGGATGTGATTTAATGTCTCAATAATTCCCAGCCAGTAAGACTCCCTTATGCATAAATGACACATCACTAAAATGTAAAGCTGTTGTGATTCAAAGGACACCATTAAGAAAGTGAAAAGACAAAAGAAAACGACCTGTTATACATCACAGAATGTCAACTTGAAGGACCGTGATTTCTCATCAGAAAACATAGAGACCAGAAAAGAATGGAATAACATCTTTAAAGTATTAAAGGAAAAGACCAAACCAGGATATTATATCCTTAAAGCAGGGATATCCTTAAAGACTGAAAGCCAAACAAAAGCCAAAACGAAGGCTGATGGAGATGAGAGAAAACTAAGAGAATTCATCACCAGACAATTTGCTATAAAAATATTACATGAAAGGAAATTCTTCAGGCTGAAGTGAAATGACACAAGAAAGAAGTAAGCTTGCAACTTCGGGAACAAAGGAAGGGCAACAACAATGGCACGTGTCTGGAAAAATTATCCTCTTCATTATTTTATATATGTATGACTTTTTTTTTTTTTTTTTTGGCCGCGCCTGTGTGGCTTGCGGGATCTTAGTTCCCCTACCAGGGACTGAACCCGGGGCCCCAGCAGTGAAAGTGCTGAGTCCTAACCACTGGACCGCCAGGGAATTCCCTGTATATGTATGAAAAAAGGATACCACAGTCGCAGAGGGTGGCGTTCAAGTCACATAAAGGTGACCCATAGGACAGCTATAACAAAGAGTGGAAGGTAAAAGAATCTATATGGATGTAAGGCTTCTGAATTTTATTTAGTTGGTAAAATATTAACTCTAGACTGTGAAACAATACGTATACATAGTGTTATTCCAAGAACAATTAAAAAATGGCAAACTCAAGAAAATTGGATAACCTCAATAGTCCTATATTTAGGAATTGTGGACAAGATAGCTAAAACATTCACATACGTGTTTTGTGAAAAGCTTTTCTCTTGGTTAATTGCCTAGGAGTGGGCTTTTGGGTCATATGGTAAGTATGGCCCTCTCAGCCAGCCCTGGCCACCACTTCAGGTGTCACCCCAGCAGGATCTGGGTGGTGTGGGCACTTCCGTTCTTAGCGGCTCTCCCCTCCAGTGCCGCCAGGGGAAAGGGCAGGAGGACGCAGAGGCGCTGCTGCCAAAGCTGCCGCCTCTCGTGGGAGCTGCACAGCCAGCAACCTTGCTCCGCTTTGCTGGGCAGGGACCCCGTCCAGTACAGTTAGTTCCCCCGACAGCACTGGGGCCAGGCCAGGGGAGAAGGGCCAGCTGTCCTGCCAGGAAGCTCATCACCCTCAAGGCAAACACCTCCAACCCTCAGACCCCGGGAGATTCAGAAGCGCTAGACGGTCGAGGCGCGTATCCTCACCTGTGCGCCCCAGGGCCTGACGTGTACTCTGCGCATGCGCCACCCCTCCCCAACCTCTTTATTGCGTCCCGCAAACGCAAGCCCATTGTTCGCTCACAGGTTGCAGAGCTATAAATCCCAGCAACAGGCCAAACAGTGCGCACTCCACTTTTGGCCGACTTGGCAGCTGAAGGAGAGTGCTCGGCGCTCAGCCTCTATCCAAGGACCGATCGCACCCAAGTTCTCTATGGGCAGTGACTTAGGTAGGCCCTGCCCCTCACCCCCGCCCCAGGCACTGGGGGACCAGCACCTGCCAGGAGGGCTCGGCTGCCCCCAGCCCGCTCCCCGCGCCCACCGACTTCCCGTGGCCGGCCCGGGTCACCCAGCTGTCTATGGCCGGCTATCCACTCGCAGGCCAGCCCACAAGTGTCCAGGGATTCCGCATCTGCGCTTTGCCACAGAGTCTCTGAGACCCCATTCTACCATCCCGCAGGCCCTGCGCTCCTTTCTGGGGGTCCTTATCTCCATCTGCAGGCGAGGCCATCGGAAGGAGGCGGTGATGGGTGCTCTCACCTCCACGATGTCCCGCAGCTCAGTGTCCGCGGTGGACACAGTCACTGTCAGTGTGGCGCGGGGGCAGCCAGTGCCGCCCACGACACCCAGCTGTGTCCCGAACTGCAGCACAGAGCAGACGGCGTTGAGGACCCTGGGAGAGAGCGGGAAAGGGATGGCCAAGCAGGAAGAAGTCCCCACGGTCATAGGGGGGAACGACGACCAGAGAAGCGGCCCCAATGGCACCGGGGGCGCACGATCTGCATTTAGGCCCCTGGGGGTCTCTTTACTCGTGCCCAGGCCTGGACCTCTGCAGAGAAACCTCCACGCCAAGAGGGCAGAAGACAGATCCAACAGGACACTCCACACCTCCTGTATGAGCTCCTGCCCTAAAAGAAACGCCATCACGAGCTCGTATAGCTCCACCCGAGGTTTCCCGCCCGTGAACAGTAGGAGGGGTTCCGCCATACCGCAAGCGCTGCCCCGGAAGTCCTCAAAGAAAGGGAGCGAGGAGGGCCCTCCGTCGCCCTCTGCAGCTCCGGTGGTTTCCCAGAGAAAAAGCCAGCCTGACAAGCATGCAGAGGCAACAAGAGGGCAGAAACGGCCCTGGAGGGACTGCTCCCCAACATCTGACAGTCCCAGGCCCCGGAAACGCAGGTTTCCTCTGCTGCCGCACAGGCGAGGGGAGCCTCTGAGGCTGCCCCCACCCCCTGAGCTGGGTTTCCGGGTCACCGCCGAAGACCTAGACTCCGAGAAGGCAGCAGCGCTCCGGCGCATCCTCGGAAGCCTGGCTCCTGACTGGCCCGCTCCTGCCGCTGCTGCAGCTTCCCTTCCCTGCTTCATCTCTGGGCCCCTGATTGGCAGCAGCGAGGAACCCCCGCCTATGACAGCTCTCGCCGGTATTTGAAAAGGAAAGCTCCAGCCTTCGCCTCTGCCCCAGCTCCCCCAGCTAAGCGCAGCCGTGCCCAAGCACCATCCACAAATTCCACCGTGGGCACCCATGCCAGCACCCAGCTGGGTTTGGGGAGCACAGCGGCTGCCCAAGATCTGAGCTGCCTCTTTTCAGCTCTCAGCCTCACAGCAGGAACCGGGGGACCCCGAGCACCACAGCAATAAGAATGAGCGTCGGTTTGAAGACACTACTGCCCACCCCCATCTTAAGTCACATCCCTGGGGGCACACCCAGGCAGGGCCCCCCTACTTCCAGTGGAGGGCCCAGCCCATGCCCAGCCAAGGCTGCCTTTAGGGGCGTGTTGGTTCCGGCCTCTACTCCTAGCAGCCTCACCTCCGCAGTGGGCACAGCAAGGTGCCGCCTCGCTGTTAGGGCAAGGCGCTTGGCTGGACATAAAACCGCTGGGCCATCGACCAAGTCATTCTCCTCCAGGCCGAGATTCATCATTACCTCGGGGCGTAAGAGGAAAAAGTTGGTCTGAGCCAATAAGTCTGGGGAGGGTCCTCCCAGGCTGGGCCTCGTGTGGACCCTGTTTCGATGTGAAACGGACGTCTTAGCCCTAACCTCTGTAATCCTGGAGCAAACTGGGCACCCAGAGATACCGCATTCCGTTCCCACCCCCGGCCTGCAGTCTTCCCCCCAAACGTGGATGGTTTGAGGCTGTTGTCCCATCCCAGCGCTCAGAGTCCTCAGGACAGTAAACAAGAGGCCCTAGCCTCGTCCCCTTCAGTCCTGGAACAGGGGGATGCCCCCTGTTGCCTGTAGCTGACTCCTCCCCTCTCCCTGTTTTCCTTCCAGAACCCTTGTGTTGTCTTCATAACTTATAATAAAGCGTTGTTCTTGTTCTTTTGCATAATCCTCACGTGTCTGTGATCTGTAGATCAAGTGTGGAAAAGCACTGGCTTGTGTGAGTGGTGACATGGAAAGCCAGACCTGTTTACAGTTTCCTGTGGACCCACTCATAGGGTGTGGAGAATAGCACAATGTGATGGCTACCAGGACTGACCCCTGAATATTAAAAGTGTGCTTTGAGTTTAAGTGATGCAGCCCAGGATAAAATGAGCCCAAGGTAGGGATAAATAGGGAGGATCATCCTTGTCTGTTGGAATTGCTACTTCTCACCCACCTCTGACTTGGAGGGGGCTAGGTCATCCCGAGTGTACAACAGGAACCCACACTCTACGCACTAGTCTTTTCTAATGCAGCAAATCCCTTTTTTATTTTCTACTTTTTTACTTTCAGAGTCCTAGGCAAATCACCTACATACACATCTCCCCTAAAGAGTATGGGCTTGGCATCAAAGTTTCTGGAATGGGTCAAACAAGGAAAGCTTTAATTCTAGGATGTGACATCTCCTGGAGCAACCTGTGACATTCTGCTTTAAAAAAAGCAGAAGGACTCCATGAATACATCTCTTCCCTCTTCCAACAAAGAAAGATGAAAGGGAACTATTTGCAGAGGAAAGAAGCAAACATTAATTTTAATTATAAAAGATTAAAGACTTCCCGTTTGTGATCCAATATGTTTGGGGCTTAGAGATCATCAGTCCTGTCATCACAATAAGAGAAAAGCTGAACAAACTGAAAAGAATTCTTAAATCTATCAGAGAACTGAGATCACATGGCTAGTTATCACCACCACAAGAAGTAGATAAGTGAATACAGAGAATCACATCTTCACAAAGCACAGGACTCTGCTAGAGCCTAGATCTAGGGAGCAAAACTTAAACTGCAATTGATGAATTTCTGGAGGCTCATTGTGGACATGCTTAAAAACTCCAGCGGACGGGGCAGTCTTACAGGGCCCTCCACCCTTTCATGCATTATGCCACCAGGAGTCCCACCATGTTCTCAGGGTGAAGATCAAAGAAAAGTCCTTCATACTTCTGGTAGAGACAGAAGAAGAGCAACAGCCCACTGCAGTCTGTTCTCCATAAGAAAGCCTTCCCTCAAGGGAAACTGTTTTACCAGAGCACCCACCCTAGTTTCTATCAGATCGTAACTAGCCTGGAGAAAGGAAGTCCCCATATCTAGTCCTCTTGAGCTTTCCATGTGGAGGAAAGGAAATACCCAACTCCAGCTCCCTCTACCATTCTCTTACCTAATGGGAAAAATAATTTGAAAAGCACCTGTAAAGGTTAAATCCCAGGGACACAGGCTGAGATCTAATCACAGAACTGTAGACACTTCCCCTTCCCCTACATTCCCCTTCCACTGCATTAATAGGGCTCCTGTATCAAAATGGGATTTCAACGGAAAGAACTTCAAGTCTCAGATCTTAATGAAGAAGTCTCAAGGAAAACCCAAAGAGAACAGGGAACACAAAATAAACTGAAGAAAAGAAACCCCTGAAAAAAACAAAGGACCCCAGAAGAAATGATAGCTTCTGGCACCTATGACTAGCAACAAATGGTAAACAGTTTAATTCCTAGAACATAAAAACTCCCATTAAAGACCTATTTACCTCAGTTGTTTTTACCCAGTACATTATGTCTAGCTTTCAACCAAAACTTAGAAGGCATACTCAAAGGCAAAAAAAGAGAAAAAATAGTTTGAAGAGCAAGCATCAGAACCAGACTGGGATATGACAGAGATTTTGGAATTAATAGACTGGGCATTTAAAATAAGTAAAATTAATATAATAAGGGCTCCAATGGAAGAACTGGACAGTATGCAAGAACTGATGGGCAGTGTGAGCAGAGAGATACAAATTCTAAGAAAATATCAAAGGGAATGGTAGAAGTTGAAAACACTGTAACAGAAATGGAGACTGCTTTTTATGAGCTCCTGAGTAGACTGGATATGCCTGAGGAAAGAATCAGTGGACTTGAAGATAGGGCAACAGAAATTTCTCAAACTAAAAAACAAGAGAAAAAAAGACTGAGGAAAACAGAAAAGAATATCAAGGAACTGCGGGACAATTATAACAGGTGTAACATTTGTGTAAACGGACTACCAAAAGAAGAAAGAGAGAGAGAGAGAGAGAGAGAGAGAGAGAGAGAGAAAGAAAGGAAAGAAAAAAAAAAGGAAGGAAGAAAGGAAGGAAGAAAGAACGAAAATATATTTAAAGTAATAATGGCTGAAGACTTTTACTTGACATGCATCAAACCACAGACTCAGGAATCTCAGAGAACACCAAGTAGGATAAATACCAAATAATCAACACCCTTGTATATCATAGTCAAACTTCAGAAAATCTAAGTCAGAGAGAACCTTTAAAGAAGGCAGAGGAAAAAAATCTTACTTGTAGAGAAATTAGTATAACAATTATATTGGATTTCTCTTCAGAAACCATGCAAGCAAGAAGAGAATGCAGGGAAATAAAGAGTTGAAAGAAGAAGAAGAAGAAAAAAAAAACCCAACATAGATTCTGTATCCATCTAATTTCTCCTTCAAAAGTGAAGGAAAAATACTTTCTAAGATACATAAAACTTGGATTTGTCTCTAATAGACCTGCTTTGCAAGAAATGTTAAAAGAAGTTCTTCAGAGAAGGAAAAGGAAAATGATGGGACTTCCCTGGTGGCACTCTAGTTAAGAATCCGCCGGCCAATGCAGGGGACACGGGTTCAAGCCCTGGTCCGGGAAGATCCCACATGCCATGGAGCAACTAAGCCCGTGCACCACAACTACTGAAGCAAGCCTGCGTGCCTACAGCCCATGCTCCACAACAAGAGAAGCCACGGCATTGAGAAACCCGCACACCACAATGAAGAATAGCCCCCGCTCACCACAACTAGAGAAAGCCCTCTCCCAGGGAGGGAAGGTGAGAGGGAGCCCCGGGTGAGGGAGGGTGAGAGGGAGCCCCGGGTGAGGGAGGGTGTGAGGGAGCCCCGGGTGAGGGAGGGTGTGAGGGAGCCCCGGGTGAGGGAGGGTGTGAGGGAGCCCCGGGTGAAGGAGGGTGAGAGGGAGCCCCGGGTGAGGGAGGGTGTGAGGGAGCCCCGGGTGAAGGAGGGTGAGAGGGAGCCCCGGGTGAGGGAGGGTGAGAGGGAGCCCCGGGTGAGGGAGGGTGTGAGGGAGCCCCGGGTGAGGGAGGGTGTGAGGGAGCCCCGGGTGAGGGAGGGTGAGAGGGAGCCCCGGGTGAGGGAGGGTGAGAGGGAGCCCCGGGTGAGGGAGGGTGAGAGGGAGCCCCGGGTGAGGGAGGGTGAGAGGGAGCCCCGGGTGAGGGAACGTGAGAGGGAGCCCGGGTGAGGGAGGGTGAGACGGAGCCCCGGGTGAGGGAGGGTGAGAGGGAGTCCCGGGTGAGGGAGGGTGTGAGGGAGTCCCGGGTGAGGGAAGGTGTGAGGGAGTCCCGGGTGAGGGAGGGTGAGACGGAGCCCGGGTGAGGGAGGGTGTGAGGGAGCCCCGGGTGAGGGAGGGTGTGAGGGAGCCCCGGGTGAGGGAGGGTGTGAGGGAGCCCGGGTGAGGGAGGGTGTGAGGGAGCCCCGGGTGAGGGAGGGTGTGAGGGAGCCCCGGGTGACGGAACGTGAGAGGGAGCCCCGGGTGAGGGAAGGTGAGAGGGAGCCCCGGGTGAGGGAGGGTGTGAGGGAGCCCCGGGTGAGGGAAGGTGAGAGGGAGCCCCGGGTGAGGGAAGGTGAGAGGGAGCCCGGGTGAGGGAGGGTGAGAGGGAGCCCGGGTGAGGGAGGGTGAGAGGGAGCCCCGGGTGAGGGAATGTGTGAGGGAGCCCCGGGTGAGGGAGGGTGTGAGGGAGCCCGGGTGAGGGAGGGTGTGAGGGAGTCCCGGGTGAGGGAAGGTGTGAGGGAGCCCGGGTGAGGGAGGGTGTGAGGGAGTCCCGGGTGAGGGAAGGTGTGAGGGAGTCCCGGGTGAGGGAGGGTGAGACGGAGCCCGGGTGAGGGAGGGTGTGAGGGAGCCCCGGGTGAGGGAGGGTGTGAGGGAGCCCCGGGTGAGGGAGGGTGTGAGGGAGCCCGGGTGAGGGAGGGTGTGAGGGAGCCCCGGGTGAGGGAGGGTGTGAGGGAGCCCCGGGTGACGGAACGTGAGAGGGAGCCCCGGGTGAGGGAAGGTGAGAGGGAGCCCCGGGTGAGGGAGGGTGTGAGGGAGCCCCGGGTGAGGGAAGGTGAGAGGGAGCCCCGGGTGAGGGAAGGTGAGAGGGAGCCCGGGTGAGGGAGGGTGAGAGGGAGCCCGGGTGAGGGAGGGTGAGAGGGAGCCCCGGGTGAGGGAGGGTGAGAGGGAGCCCCGGGTGAGGGAACGTGAGAGGGAGCCCCGGGTGAGGGAGGGTGAGAGGGAGCCCCGGGTGAGGGAAGGTGAGAGGGAGCCCCGGGTGAGGGAGGGTGTGAGGGAGTCCCGGGTGAGGGAGGGTGTGAGGGAGCCCCGGGTGAGGGAGCCCCGGGTGAGGGAGGGTGAGAGGGAGCCCCGGGTGAGGGAGGGTGAGAGGGAGCCCCGGGTGAGGGAGGGTGAGAGGGAGCCCCGGGTGAGGGAGGGTGAGAGGGAGCCCCGGGTGAGGGAACGTGAGAGGGAGCCCGGGTGAGGGAGGGTGAGACGGAGCCCCGGGTGAGGGAGGGTGAGAGGGAGTCCCGGGTGAGGGAGGGTGTGAGGGAGTCCCGGGTGAGGGAAGGTGTGAGGGAGTCCCGGGTGAGGGAGGGTGAGACGGAGCCCGGGTGAGGGAGGGTGTGAGGGAGCCCCGGGTGAGGGAGGGTGTGAGGGAGCCCCGGGTGAGGGAGGGTGTGAGGGAGCCCGGGTGAGGGAGGGTGTGAGGGAGCCCCGGGTGAGGGAGGGTGTGAGGGAGCCCCGGGTGACGGAACGTGAGAGGGAGCCCCGGGTGAGGGAAGGTGAGAGGGAGCCCCGGGTGAGGGAAGGTGAGAGGGAGCCCGGGTGAGGGAGGGTGAGAGGGAGCCCGGGTGAGGGAGGGTGAGAGGGAGCCCCGGGTGAGGGAGGGTGTGAGGGAGCCCCGGGTGAGGGAAGGTGAGAGGGAGCCCCGGGTGAGGGAAGGTGAGAGGGAGCCCGGGTGAGGGAGGGTGAGAGGGAGCCCGGGTGAGGGAGGGTGAGAGGGAGCCCCGGGTGAGGGAGGGTGTGAGGGAGCCCCGGGTGAGGGAGGGTGTGAGGGAGTCCCGGGTGAGGGAAGGTGTGAGGGAGCCCGGGTGAGGGAGGGTGTGAGGGAGTCCCGGGTGAGGGAAGGTGTGAGGGAGTCCCGGGTGAGGGAGGGTGAGACGGAGCCCGGGTGAGGGAGGGTGTGAGGGAGCCCCGGGTGAGGGAGGGTGTGAGGGAGCCCCGGGTGAGGGAGGGTGTGAGGGAGCCCGGGTGAGGGAGGGTGTGAGGGAGCCCCGGGTGAGGGAGGGTGTGAGGGAGCCCCGGGTGAGGGAGGGTGTGAGGGAGCCCGGGTGAGGGAGGGTGTGAGGGAGCCCCGGGTGAGGGAGGGTGTGAGGGAGCCCCGGGTGAGGGAGGGTGTGAGGGAGTCCCGGGTGAGGGAGGGTGAGACGGAGCCCCGGGTGAGGGAAGGTGAGAGGGAGCCCCGGGTGAGGGAGGGTGTGAGGGAGCCCCGGGTGAGGGAGGGTGTGAGGGAGCCCCGGGTGAGGGAGGGTGTGAGGGAGCCCCGGGTGAAGGAGGGTGAGAGGGAGCCCCGGGTGAGGGAGGGTGTGAGGGAGCCCCGGGTGAAGGAGGGTGAGAGGGAGCCCCGGGTGAGGGAGGGTGAGAGGGAGCCCCGGGTGAGGGAGGGTGTGAGGGAGCCCCGGGTGAGGGAGGGTGTGAGGGAGCCCCGGGTGAGGGAGGGTGAGAGGGAGCCCCGGGTGAGGGAGGGTGAGAGGGAGCCCCGGGTGAGGGAGGGTGAGAGGGAGCCCCGGGTGAGGGAGGGTGAGAGGGAGCCCCGGGTGAGGGAACGTGAGAGGGAGCCCGGGTGAGGGAGGGTGAGACGGAGCCCCGGGTGAGGGAGGGTGAGAGGGAGTCCCGGGTGAGGGAGGGTGTGAGGGAGTCCCGGGTGAGGGAAGGTGTGAGGGAGTCCCGGGTGAGGGAGGGTGAGACGGAGCCCGGGTGAGGGAGGGTGTGAGGGAGCCCCGGGTGAGGGAGGGTGTGAGGGAGCCCCGGGTGAGGGAGGGTGTGAGGGAGCCCGGGTGAGGGAGGGTGTGAGGGAGCCCCGGGTGAGGGAGGGTGTGAGGGAGCCCCGGGTGACGGAACGTGAGAGGGAGCCCCGGGTGAGGGAAGGTGAGAGGGAGCCCCGGGTGAGGGAGGGTGTGAGGGAGCCCCGGGTGAGGGAAGGTGAGAGGGAGTCCCGGGTGAGGGAGGGTGAGACGGAGCCCGGGTGAGGGAGGGTGTGAGGGAGCCCCGGGTGAGGGAGGGTGTGAGGGAGCCCCGGGTGAGGGAGGGTGTGAGGGAGCCCGGGTGAGGGAGGGTGAGAGGGAGCCCCGGGTGAGGGAGGGTGTGAGGGAGCCCCGGGTGAGGGAGGGTGTGAGGGAGTCCCGGGTGAGGGAAGGTGTGAGGGAGCCCGGGTGAGGGAGGGTGTGAGGGAGTCCCGGGTGAGGGAAGGTGTGAGGGAGTCCCGGGTGAGGGAGGGTGAGACGGAGCCCGGGTGAGGGAGGGTGTGAGGGAGCCCCGGGTGAGGGAGGGTGTGAGGGAGCCCCGGGTGAGGGAGGGTGTGAGGGAGCCCGGGTGAGGGAGGGTGTGAGGGAGCCCCGGGTGAGGGAGGGTGTGAGGGAGCCCCGGGTGAGGGAGGGTGTGAGGGAGCCCGGGTGAGGGAGGGTGTGAGGGAGCCCCGGGTGAGGGAGGGTGTGAGGGAGCCCCGGGTGAGGGAGGGTGTGAGGGAGTCCCGGGTGAGGGAGGGTGAGACGGAGCCCCGGGTGAGGGAAGGTGAGAGGGAGCCCCGGGTGAGGGAGGGTGTGAGGGAGCCTCGGGTGAGGGAAGGTGAGAGGGAGCCCCGGGTGAGGGAGGGTGAGAGGGAGCCCGGGTGAGGGAGGGTGTGAGGGAGCCCCGGGTGACGGAACGTGAGAGGGAGCCCCGGGTGAGGGAAGGTGAGAGGGAGCCCCGGGTGAGGGAGGGTGAGACGGAGCCCGGGTGAGGGAGGGTGTGAGGGAGCCCCGGGTGAGGGAAGGTGAGAGGGAGCCCGGGTGAGGGAGGGTGTGAGGGAGCCCCGGGTGAGGGAAGGTGAGAGGGAGCCCCGGGTGAGGGAAGGTGAGAGGGAGCCCGGGTGAGGGAGGGTGTGAGGGAGCCCCGGGTGAGGGAGGGTGTGAGGGAGCCCGGGTGAGGGAGGGTGTGAGGGAGCCCCGGGTGAGGGAAGGTGAGAGGGAGCCCGGGTGAGGGAACGTGAGAGGGAGCCCGGGTGAGGGAGGGTGAGAGGGAGCCCCGGGTGAGGGAAGGTGAGAGGGAGCCCGGGTGAGGGAGGGTGAGAGGGAGCCCCGGGTGAGGGAAGGTGAGAGGGAGCCCCGGGTGAGGGAAGGTGAGAGGGAGCCCGGGTGAGGGAGGGTGTGAGGGAGCCCCGGGTGAGGGAACGTGAGACGGAGCCCGGGTGAGGGAGGGTGTGAGGGAGCCCCGGGTGAGGGAGGGTGTGAGGGAGCCCCGGGTGAGGGAAGGTGAGAGGGAGCCCGGGTGAGGGAGGGTGTGAGGGAGCCCCGGGTGAGGGAGGGTGAGAGGGAGTCCCGGGTGAGGGAGGGTGAGACGGAGCCCCGGGTGAGGGAACTTGAGAGGGAGTCCCGGGTGAGGGAGGCCCGGGTGAGGGAGGGTGAGACGGAGCCCGGGTGAGGGAGGGTGTGAGGGAGCCCCGGGTGAGGGAGGGTGAGACGGAGCCCCGGGTGAGGGAGGGTGTGAGGGAGTCCCGGGTGAGGGAGGGTGTGAGGGAGCCCCGGGTGAGGGAAGGTGAGAGGGAGCCCGGGTGAGGGAAGGTGTGAGGGAGCCCCGGGTGAGGGAGGGTGTGAGGGAGCCCCGGGTGAGGGAGGGTGAGACGGAGCCCCGGGTGAGGGAGGGTGTGAGGGAGTCCCGGGTGAGGGAAGGTGAGAGGGAGCCCGGGTGAGGGAGGGTGTGAGGGAGCCCGGGTGAGGGAGGGTGTGAGGGAGCCCCGGGTGAGGGAACGTGACAGGGAGTCCCGGGTGAGGGAGGCCCGGGTGAGGGGAGGGTGAGAGGGAGCCTCCCCACCAAAAAGAAAGGAAAAAGGAAAGAAAAAGAAAAAAAATCCTTAGAAATCTGGTTGCATTCCAGCGGGTCTTATCTTCTTCCTCATGGCCCTGGCAGCCAACCCCATGGGATTTCCCTGGCCACCCACAGACTAAAGGAGGTCAGTGCCTCTCTGGGTCAGGCTTGCCACCAGCAGTCCACAGCGGCAGCTGGATATGCAGGACAGGGCAGGGTGACCGCTGGGTCCAGTCCAGGGATTGCCCGATGGTGACTGGACCTGTGATGGGACTTCCCAGGCAACCTGCCTCAGGATTTCCAGGCGGTCACAAGCACCTCAGAAATTATCCTTCCCTAGTAAAGGATAGGGAGGGAGAACAGTTCTCTGGGGAACATAGCCCCAGATAACCAATTTTGGGTCATTTGAGGAGGCCAGCTTTAAACGGAAGCAGCCACCATGACCTCACTGCCCAGTTCAAATACACGGTCAGTAAATATTTGGTGATAAAAAAGAATGAATTCTTTTTTTTGTTTTTTAAACATCTTTATTGGAGTATAATTGATTTACAATGTTGTGTTAAAAAGGAATGAATTCTGCAAAGATACTTCTTTGTACGTGAGTGCACTGAGTCTCAGGTCCTAGAACTCAGTGATTCCTCCCAAAAGTGAGGGGCCATCGAGTGCTGGGAGGTGGGGTTGCTGTTTTTGTTTTATGAGGGGTCTGGCAAAGTGACATTTGAGCCAAGACTGAGGGAAGCGAGGGAGCCAGCCATCAGGATGTCTGGGGGATGATGTTCCAGGCAGTGGGAACAGTCAGTGCAAAGGTTCAGAGACAGGCTTGTGCCTGGCATGTCTGAGGAACAATGAGGAGGCTGTTGTGACTGGAATGAAGTGAAGAGCCAGAGCAGTGGGTGATGTGGTCAGAGGTCCCTGAGGCCACCTCCCATAGGGCCTCATGGCAATGTTAAGGGCTTTGGCTTCGACCCTGAGCGAGATGGGGGCCATCGGAGTTTAGAGCCCCTAATGGAGTTATATTTTAAGAGGATCCCTCTGGCTGCTGGGTTGAGAACAGACCAGGCAGAGCGGGGGCACCAGTGAAGAAGCTGTGGCCTTGTCCGGTGAGAGGCAATGGTGGCTGGGCTAGTAGCGTGGAGATGGGGAGAAATGCTCAGATTCTGGACATCTTTTGGAGGCAAGAGATGACAGGATTTGCTAACAAACTGGATTTGGGATTTGAAAGAACAAGGGAATCTAGGACGATGCAAAGTTTTGGCCTGAGCAGTTAGAAGGATGGAGCTGCTGCCAGTCCCTGATTGCAGGAAAGACTATGGGAGGGGCTGGTTTAGGGCAACAGATCAGGAGTTCAATGTCAGACATGAATTCTGGGGCGAGATGATGGAGTCCTTCTGCAGGCAGTACTGCATCAGGTGGTTGCTCTTTCTTTTTTGCTCCTTGTGGAGCCTCTTGGCTTTCTTTCTATATTTTGATTCTTTTTCTTCTCTCTGCAAATAGCTTTGCTCTGACTGTGCTTCAATGGACTTCAGCATGGAAACACCAACCCCTTTCCTGATTCCACCACTACTTGACCAGGTTTGGCCTCTGTCTCTTAGTTTATTGTTTAGAGCAACAATTTTCAAATTATGTGCCAAGGTACCCTGGGGCTTGTGGCCATATCACTCCAGTCTCTGCCTCAAGGTTGGATGAGTGAGACGGACAAGTAAGTCAAGACTGACAGAGGCAACTCTGAAGTGTTTCTAGAGCATTTGACCCAGCCTGGAGAAGTCAAGGGAGCCTTCCTGGAGGAGGTGACATTTCGGTTGAGACTTAAATGACTAGAAGGACTTAGGTAGGTGGGAGGAGTTGAGGAAGTGGGAGAGGGCATCTCAGGAAGAAAGAGCAGCAACCGTAAAGGCCTGGAGGTAAGAAACAGCACGACACACTGGGGAGCATAAGCAGTTTGATGTGGTTGGAATAAAGGGTGGAGGTAGTTAAAGAAGTGAAAGGCTTTGCATGTTAAGCTAAAGAGTTGGAAATAAAATATGAATTAAAAAGTATACATATTTTAAAAGGATTTGTACTTGTGTGCTTGTTGTAAAATATCCAGATGTATATTAGAAATCAAAGCCCCCATAATCCGAACTGTTCCAGGAGACGATATCTAATAATATTTGGGGGAAGATCTCTTTTTTCCTTTTAAAAGATTGAGATATAACTATATACAGGAACATGTGCAATTCTTAAGTACAGATTGATGAGTTTTTACCCATCTTTATACCTGTTTAATCATCACTAAGATCAAGATGTAGAACCAGCGGGCTTCCCTGGTGGCGCAGTGGTTGAGAGTCCGCCTGCCGATGCAGGGGACACGAGTTCGTGTCCTGGTCCAGGAAGATGCCACATGCCGCAGAGCGGCTAGGCCCGTGAGCCATGGCCGCTGAGCCTGCGCGTCCAGAGCCTGTGCTCCACAACAGTAGAGACCACAACAGTGAGAGGCCCGCGTACCACAAAAAAAAAAAAAAAAGATATAGAACCAGCAAATTTGGGGTCTTTCTAGTTTTTTTTCTGTTTATTGGCCAATAACCATATACATACACATGTAAATACTAATATATATGGATATATAAATGCATATTCTAATATGCAATATAATTTTATGTATATATAAATATGTATGTACTTATAGCACATACATATATAATAATTTATGTATATAGAAATATAATCTGCAGTATAATTTATGTATATATAATTATAAAAAATAGAATCATTCTTGACATAATATTCCGCAATATTCTTTTTTCACTTAACATGGACATTTTTCCATATCAGTACATAATGATCAAGAGAGAAAACATCTGGTTTATTCGTGCATTTATTCATTTACTCACTCATTCAACAAATACTCTTTTTTGAGGTTGTATGATATGTTCAACTGTGTGTCACTGAAGGGATTTAAACAGCGGAGGGTCATAAGGAGGAACAATAGAACAGGCTTTACTTTTTAGATAGATCATTCTGGAAGAAGTATGCTATCCCTCACTCCCTTTGGTGGAAGAGGAGGGGTAAACCATTTTCCTTCTCAAATATTAAGCAGAGGACATTTTAGTGAAGTCTTCCTTTCAACCATCCCTCAAGCACTCATTTCCACTCTGGAGAGAAAGCTATCATCACTAACTTCTTATGCATCCTTCCAGAGACAGTGGCTGGATATACGAGCAGACACGTGTACATTTTTTTTTAATCCTTTAAAAATTTATCTTTCCGTACTCAACAACATCTCTTAGAGACCACTCACATCAGTGCATAAAGAGCATCCTCGTTCATTTTTTGTGACTGCACAGTTTTCTATTGAAGGGAAGGACAAGTTCTGTTTTCAAACCTTGCCCAGAAGCCTGGCATCTTTTAGTCCCTGCCAGACTTCTCTCTGCCCCTGGCCGGTGGACACCTAGGTTGACCAGGGGGCAGGGCTCTGAGGGCTGGAAATGTTCCATGACCTGACTGGGAGTCTCAGAGGCTGAACGCGGGAGGCCCCTGGGAGATGTCTTGTGGCCTCAAGGCTGTCCTCACTCTCTCTGTTATTTCAAAAAGATGCCCTGGCTTGTTTATGGTCCTGTCCCCCTTGTTCCTGGGCTCCAGTGTGTCAGCAGTTGGCCTGAGAGTCCTCCTGCCCACATCTGTTCTTGATCCCTCTCCCCTGAGGGCATCCAACTGTTCCACAGCTGTCTCAGAGCCCCCAGGCCTGTGCCCACATTTTCTAGCAGACAGGGTCACCCTTGGTCATGGGATGAAAGTACTCATTTAATAAATACGTACTGTGTGCCAGGTTGTCTGGTAGGCTTTTACAAGTTAGTTCATAACAATTCTACCATGTATACCTTTTTTTTTTTTAATTTTTTGCCTTATAACAAATTTAATCAGTTCCATGTATACCATTTTATGGATGAGGAAACAGAGGCTCAGGTAGAGGAGGTCAGAGCTGGGTAACGGTGAAGCCTGAATTTGAACCCACCAACACCAGACCTCTTGGTTCCCCTTGTATCCTGGGGCTCCCTGAATCACTGTGCAGCAAGCACTCAATAAATATGTGCTGACTGACTGAATGAATGAATTTGAGAGATATTTCCTGAGGTCTTGTTTGTCAGGCACTGGTGTAGGCACTAGAGATGGGACAGTGAACCTGAGAGACTTCTTGGAGTGAAATTCTAGTGGGAAAGACAATCAAGCAAAAGTAAGATAATTAGGTAGTAATAGGAACTGTGGAGGAAACATAACAAGATGTGGAAGACGGGTGGGCCAACTTTAGATAGGGACAGGACCAGATGTGTATGGAGGTGACCTTTGGATTGAGATCTGAATGGCAAGAAGGGGCCAGCTATATAAATAAGTGGTAGGGAGGAGAGGATTCCATGCAGAGGAAACAGCACGTGCAAAGGCCCTGAGGTTGGATCAAGCTTGATGTGTTCAGGGGACAGAAAGAATGCTAGTGTGGCTAGAGTAGAATACAAAGGACAGTAGGAGGGGATGAAATTCAAGATCTAGGCAGGGGCCAGGTCACGCAGGGGCTTGACAGCCACATAATGACTTGGAGGGCTTAGGTAGGGGAGTAATATTTTCTCAGGTTACTGTGTGGAGAATAGACGGTGAGGTGGCAGGAGAAAAAGCAGGCAGCATGGTGAGGAGGCAACTGCGGTCCCTGGCCTGAGATGGCAGTGACATGGACCAAGGTGGGAGCCATGGAGACAAAGAGAAGAAAACATACTGGGGATATATTTAGTAAGGAAAGCCAACAAAATTTGCTGATGAATTACAGTTGGGTGATGGGAGAAAGAGAAGAATCAAGGATAGTTCCTTGGTTTCTGGCTTGAGCAACTAGGTGGATGATGAGGGAACCATTTATTGAGATGAGCAAGATGGGGGAGAAGTAGGTTTTCCTGAGGGCCATTGTTGAGAGAGGAGGATGAAGTAGAGTTCCATTTTGGACACAGGAAGTTTGCTGTGCCCAGTAGACATCCCAGTGGATGTATCAGTTAGCAGCTGGATAATGAGTCTGGGACTCAGGGGAGAAGGCAGAGCAGGAGACTGATGAGTCATCATAAGGAGGGTATTAAAGCCACAAGCCTGGATGAGAGTGTGTGGGGAGCGAGTGAAGACAGACCCTTCATCGAGAGAGGATGATGAGGATGTATGTCACCGAGGGGCAGGGGGGACTGGCTTCCAGAATGATGACCAGGATATCCAGCTACTCAGTCTCAAACCCAGAGGGGCCCTCAGTCTCAAACCCAGAGGGACCCCATGGCGGGGGTCACTGTAGTGTTCTGGAAGCTGGATCTTAGATGCTGTCCACAGGGCCTTTGACTTGCTCCAATGCCCTCAGTCTGAAGGCCCTCAGACAGCATTACCTGGAATTGCTGTTTACCTAACACCTTCCTCCAAGAAATTCAAAAGCCTGGCTGGGTCCCCAAGAAGCCTCCATTCTTCCCTTGGGGACTTTACCAGAATGCAGGCCAGGAAACTGGGACAGCAAGTACCCCATTCAAGGTCACAAGAGCTAGGGTGTAACTGCCTGCAGAACCAGAGAAGCAAACCCCTCTTTCACCCACATTCATATTGGTTTGGTTTCTGACGCGGCTTTTGTTTTGCCAAGTAGAATATGAAAACTCAAAAAGAACTTCTCAGAGTAATAAAGATGTTTAGCAGGGGAGGATTGGGAGAAGACATTCTGAATCACAGAGCTTGAGGAGAAAGAAGTTTAATATAAAGTTTGATAACATTTGGCTTGTAATATGTGATATAATACCATCCTTGGTCTCTACTTGGAAACTTCAGCAAAATCTGCTGCACTTCAGTGCCTTGGGGGTTAAATTTGTGGTTTGGTGATGGAACAATGTGCTGAAACTGGTTTTTGGAGGGTCCTGGGGTCTGAACCACATATGGGTTATGTTGGGAGTAGATTTAAGAAGGCTAAGGGATACCATGGAATGCTTCTTGCTCCCGTCTGGAGCTCCTGGAGGGCAGGGGACACATGTGACTCCCTTCTTTGTCCCCAGTGACCAGCACTGGATGTGAATAGAGTAGGGCATCAGGAATTGTTTCTGCAATGAAGGTATCAAGAGAGGAGTAGCTGAGTGAATGAGTGAAGTGTAAAGAAGCTTATGCATAAGAGAGGGAAGAAAAGTGGACACCAATGAGAAAAAACAAAAATTAAAAGTCTAACAACATCAGCTTCTGATAGCCGGTCTCCAAGCTGGCTCCCGATAATTCTTGCCTTCTGATGTTCACCCTGGTATTCATTTTCTACTGCTGTGTAACAAATTACCATACATTTAGCAGCTTAAAACAACACCTGTTTATTCTCACAGTTTCTGTAGGTCAGAAGTCCTCTTTTCAGGGTTTTGCAAGGCTGAAATTGAGGTGTCAGTGGGGGCTGTGATCTTATCTGAGGTTCAGAGTCCTCTTTTGAGCTCATGGAACATTGGCAGAATTCATTGCCTTATGGTTGTATGATGGAGGTCCCCATTTTCTTGCTAGCTGTTGACAGGGCAACGCTGTCAGCTCCTAGAGGCTGTTATCAGGTCTTTGCTAAATGGCCTTCTCCACAGGTAGTTCATACATAGTTATTTACTTCTTCAAAGCAAGCAGGAGAAATCTTTTCTTTTTCTTTTCTTTTTTGCTTTGAATCTTTCTGGTCTCGTTTAAGGGCTCACCTGATTAGGTCAGGCCACCCAGGGTATTTTCCCTTTTGATTAACTGAAAGCCAACTGATCAGGGACCTTAACTATATCTGCAAAATCTCTTCTGCCAAATAATGTAACATAAGCGAGAGAGTGAAATCCCATTATATTCACAAGTCCCACTGACACTCAAGGGGAGGAGATTCTACAGGGCATGCACACCAAGGGGTGGGAGTCTTAGGGGCTATTTTAGAATTCTGCCTCCCACAATACCCTTGTGTAGAACTCTCCCACACTGAACAGGAATGACCTGTGTAACTAGAAGCATATTGCAAAAATGATGGTGTGTGAATTCCAAGACTCGGTCATAAAAGACATTGTGGCTTCTCCCTTGCTCTCTCTCTCTTTCTTGGATTATTCTTTCTGGGGGACTCCAGTTGCCATGTTAGGATGCTCAAGCTGCCCCAAATATCACAAGCATACACAAAGAAAGAAAGAATTTATTAAAAACACATGGAGATGTCTGTCACTTGGAGTCTGGCACCCAGGGCTGTCACAGAGCAACCTGTAGTCCTAAACATGTACTCTCCTGAATATCATCATTCAGGCCCCCAGGAAAAGCTTCTCCACATCTCTTAGACTGTGACCTCAAAATAACAGTTGTGTCTGAATGCAGTGAAGGTTCATGGGTAGTGCTGCTGCCAACATTGGAGATGAACATTCTAGTTCTGGTTCTAGTGCAGGGATAATTTGAGAATTGGAAGCACTTAGAGAAGAGCAAATACAATGTATTAACTTGCAAAATCCTTCCTCTCTGGTAGCATAAATGCATAAAGAACTCTCAGGCTTCTCCTTGTGTTCCAATTTGTGGCTCTGGATGCACTCACACATTAGTGTAATCTTTGCAAGCACCGTGCATGGCCACTGTGGGAGACAGACTCTAAAATTCCACTCCCCCCCCCCCAATTCTCACCTTCTGGTGTTCATACTCCTGTGTTATCCTCTACCCTTGAGTGTAGGCAGGATCTGTGACTTGCTTTTAACCAACAGAATGCAGCCAAGCTGATAGGATTTCACATCTGTGATTACCCCGCATAAACTGTAACTACTGTCTTGCTTGCAGACTCTCCCTATTGACCCTCCTTTGCTGGCTTTGATGAAGTAAGCCACCATATGGAGAGGCCCACATGGCAAGAAACTGAGGATGGTCTCCAGCCAACAGCTAGGAAGGAGCAGAGATTCTCACTCTGGCAGCCCATAAAGAATCGAGTCCTGAACCACCACGTGAGTTTGGAAGTAGGTCCTTCTTCATCTGAGTCTCAGCTGAGACCCCACCCCTGACTGACATCTTGATTGTGGTCTTATAAGAGACTCTGAAGCAGAGGGTTCAGCTAAGCTGAGTCTGGATAACTGGGTTGTGACATAATAAATCTGTCTTGTTTTAAACTACTAAATTTATGGTAATTTGGTGCACAGCAATATATAACTAACACAGTAGCAGAGGATCATTTTGAAATATTAATGATTCATATTACTCTTAAATTTGAATATATGTAGATCCAAATGTAAAATGCATGAAGTGTGATACGTTTCTTTACATTGACTTCCAGACATTTGAACTCTAAGATTTTTAGCAGTTTTATTTTTTAATATTTATTGGGATTTAATTAAATTTAAAAAATTCATATTTGTAGCTTTATTTATTTATTTATTTATTTAAAATATTTATTTATTTATTTATTTCGGCTGTGCTGGGTCTTACCTGCGGCATGTTTACTTGTGGCACAAGGGATCGTTAGTTGCAGCATGCAGCCTTCTTAGTTGTGGAATGTGGACTCTTAGTTGCAGCATGCATGTGGGATCTGGTTCCCAGACCAGGGATCGAACCCGGGCTCCCTGCCTTGGGAACATGGAGTCTTACCCACTGGACCACCAGGGAAGTCCCTGTAGCTTTATTTTTATTTTTTTTCTTTCTTTAAAAAATTTTTTAATTTAATTTAATTTATTTTTTTATGCAGCAGGTTCTTATTAGTCATCAATTTTATACACATCAGTGTATATATGTCAATCCCAATCTCCCATTTCATCACACCTCACCGCCCCCACCCCCTGCCGCTTTCCCCCCTTGGTGTCCATACGTTTGTTCTCTACATCTGTGTCTCAATTTCTGCCCTGCAAACTGGTTCATCTGTACCATTTTTCTAGGTTCCACATATATGCGTTAATATATGATATTTGTTTTTCTCTTTCTGACTTACTTCACTCTGTACAACAGTCTCTAGATCCATCCATGTCTCAACAAATGACCCAATTTTGTTCCTTTTTATGGCCGAGTAATATTCCATTGTATATATGTACCGCATCTTCTTTATCCATTCATCTGTCGATGGGCATTTAGGTTGCTTCCATGACCTGGCTATTGTAAATACTGCTGCAATGAACATTGGGGTGCATGTGTCTTTTTGAATTATGGTTTTCTCAGAGTATATGCCCAGTAGTGGGATTGCTGGATCATACGGTAGTTCTATTTTTAGTTTTTTAAGGAACCTCCATACTGTTCTCCATAGTGGCTGTATCAATTTACTTTCCCACCAACAGTGCAAGAGGGTTCCCTTTTCTCCACACCCTCTCCAGCATTTGTTGTTTGTAGATTTTCTGATGACGCCCATTCTAACTGGTGCGAGGTGATACCTCATTGTAGTTTTGATTTTCATTTCTCTAATAATTAGTGATGTTGAGCAGCTTTTCATGTGCCTCTTGGCCATCTGTATGTCTTCTTTGGAGAAATGTCTATTTAGGTCTTCTGCCCATTTTTGGATTGGGTTGTTTGTTTTTTTAATATCGAGCTGCATGAGCTGTTTATATATTTTGGAGATTAATCCTTTGTCTGTTGATTCGTTTGCAAATATCTTCTGCCATTCTGCGGGTTGTCTTTTCGTCTTGTTTATGGTTTCCTTTGCTGTGCAAAAGCTTTTAAGTTTCATTAGGTCCCATTTGTTCATTTTTGTTTTTATTTCCATTACTTTAGGAGGTGGATCAAAAAAGATCTTGCTGTGATTTATGTCAAAGAGTGTTCTTCCTATGTTTTCCTCTAAGAGTTTTATAGTGTCTGGTTTTACATTTAGGTCTCGAATCCATTTTGAGTTTATTTTTGTGTATGGTGTTAGGGAGTGTTCTAATTTCATTCTTTTACATGTAGCTATCCAGTTTTCCCAGCACCACTTATTGAAGAGACTGTCTTTTCTCCATTGTATATCCTTGCCTCCTTTGTCATAGATTAGTTGACCATAGGTGCGTGGGTTTACCTCTGGGCTTTCTATCTTGTTCCATTGATCTATGTTGCTGTTTTTGTGCCAGTACCATATTGTCTTGATTACTGTAGCTTTGTAGTATGGTCTGAAGTCAGGGAGTCTGATTCCTCCAGCTCCGTTTTTTTCTCTCAAGACTGCTTTGGCTATTCGGGGTCTTTTTTGTCTAAATACAAATTTTAAGACTTTTTGTTGTAGTTCCGTAAAAATGCCATTGGTAATTTGATAGGGATTGCGTTGAATCTGTGATTGCTTTGGGTAGTATAGTCATTTTCACAGTATTGATTCTTCCAATCCAAGAACAAGGTATATCTCTCCATTTGTTGGTGCCATCTTTAATTTCTTTCATCAGTGTCTTATAGTTTTCTGCATAGAGGTCTTTTGTCTCCCTAGGTAGGTTTATTCCTAGGTATTTTATTCTTTTTGTTGCAGTGGTAAATGGGAGTGTTTTCTTAATTTCTCCTTCAGATTTTCATCATTAGTGTATAGGAATGCAAGAGATTTCTGTGCATTAATTTTGTATCCTGAAACTTTACCAAATTCATTGATTAGCTCTAGTAGTTTTCTGGTGGCATCTTTAAAATTCTCTATGTATAGTATCATGTCATCTGCAAACATTGACAGCTTTACTTCTTCTTTTCCAATTTGGATTCCTTTTATTTCTTTTTCTTCTCTGATTGTTGTGGCTAGGACTTCCAAAACTATGTTGAATAATAGTGGTGAGAGTGGACATCCTTGTCTTGTCCTGATCTTAGAGGAAATGGTTTCAGTTTTTCACCATTGAGAATGATGTTTGCTGTGGGTTTATCATATATGGTCTTTATTATTTTGAGGTAGGTTCCCTCTATGCCCACTTTCTGGAGAGTTTTTATCATAAATGGGTGTTGAATTTTGTCAAAAGCTTTTTCTGCATATATTGAGATGATCATATGGTTTTTATTCTTCAATTTGTTAATATGGTGTATCACATGGATTGATTTGCATATACTGAAGAATCCTTGCATCCTTGGGATAAAACCCACTTGATCATGGTGTATGATCCTTTTAATGTGTTGTTGGATTCTGTTTGCTAGTATTTTGTTGAGGATTTTTGCATCTATATTCATCAGTGATATTGGTCTGTAATTTTCTTTTTTTGTAGTATCTTTGGTTTTGGTATCAGGGTGATGGTGGCCTCCTAGAATGAGTTTGGGAGTGTTCCTTCCTCTGCAATTTTTTGGAAGAGTTTGAGAAGGATGGGTGTTAGCTCTTCTCTAAATGTTTGATAGAATTCACCTGTGAAGCCATCTGGTCCTGGACTTTTGTTTGTTGGAAGATTTTTAATCACAGTTTCAATTTCATTACTTGTGATTGGTCTGTTCATATTTTCTATTTCTTCCTGATTCAGTCTTGGCAGGTTGTGCGTTTCTAAGAATTTGTCCATTTCTTCCAGGTTGTCCATTTTATTGGCATAGAGTTACTTCTAGTAGTCTCTTAGGATGCTTTGTATTTCTGTGTTGTCTG
Organism: Mesoplodon mirus; assembly: GCF_964341445.2. Lineage (NCBI taxonomy): Eukaryota > Metazoa > Chordata > Mammalia > Artiodactyla > Ziphiidae > Mesoplodon > Mesoplodon mirus. The sequence goes on from NC_138989.1 coordinate 9,187,879, forward strand.
TTGTAACTTCTCCTTTTTCATTTCTTATTTTATTGATTTGAGTCCTCTCCCTCTTTTTCTTGATGAGTCTGGCTAATGGTTTATCAATTTTGTTTATATTCTCAAAGAACCAGCTTTTAGTTTGATTGATGTTTGCTATTGTTTTCTTTGTTTCTATTGCATTTATTTCTGCTCTGATCTTCATGATTTCTTTCCTTCTGCTAACTTTGGGTTTTGTTTGTTCTTCTTTCTCTAGTTCCTTTAGGTGTAAGGTTAGATTGTTTGAGATTTTTCTTGTTTCTTGAAGTAGGCTTGTATAGCTATAAACTTCTCTCTTAGAACTGCTTTTGCTGTATCTCATAGGTTTTGGATGGTCGTGTTTTCATTGTCATTTGTCTCTAGGTATTTTTTGATTTTCTCTTTGATTTCTTCAGTGATCTCTTGGTTATTTAGTAACGTATTGTTTAGCCTCCATGTGTTTGTGTTTTTTACGTTTTTTCCCCTGTAATTCATTTCTAATCTCATAGCGTTGTGGTCAGAAAAGATGCTTGATATGATTTCAATTTTCTTAAATTTACTGAGGCTTGATTTGTGACCCACGATATGATCTGTCCTGGATAATGTTCCATGCGCACTTGAGAAGAAAGTGTAATCTGCTGTTTTTGGATGGAATGTCCTATAAATATCAATTAAGTCTATCTGGTCTATTGTGTCATTTAAAGCTTCTGTTTCCTTATTTATTTTCATTTTGGATGACCTATCCATTGGTGTAAGTGAGGTGTTAAAGTCCCCCACTATTATTGTGTTACTGTCGATTTCCTCTTTTATAGCTGTTAGCAGTTGCCTTATGTATTGAGGTGCTCCTATGTTGGGTGCATATATATTTATAATTGTTATGTCTTCTTCTTGGATTGGTCCCTTGATCATTATGTAGTGTCCTTCCTTGTCTCTTGTAACATTCTTTATTTTAAAGTCTATTTTTTCTGATATGAGTATTGCTACTCCAGCTTTCTTTTGATTTCCATTTGCATGGAATATCTTTTTCCATTCCTTCACTTTCAGTCTGTATGTGTCCCTAGGTCAAAAGTGGGTCTCTTGTAGACAGCATATATATGGGTCTTGTTTTTGTATCCATTCAACAAGACTGTGTCTTTTGGTTGGAGCATTTAATCCATTCACATTTAAGGTAATTATTGATATGTATGTTCCTATGACCATTTTCTTACTTGTTTTGGGTTTGTTTTTGTAGGTCCTTTTCTTCTCTTGTGTTTCCCACTTAGAGAAGCTCCTTTAGCATTTGTTGTAAAGTTAGTTTGGTGGTGCTGAATTCTCTTAGTTTTTGCTTGTGTGTAAAGCTTTTGATTTCTCCATCAAATCTGAATGAGATCCTTGCTGGGTAGAGTAATCTTGGTTGTAGGTTCTTCCCTTTCATCACTTTAAGTATGTTATGCCACTCCCTTCTGGCTTGTAGAGTTTCTGCTGAGAAATCAGCTGTTCACCTTATGGGAGTTCCCTTGTATGTTATTTGTCATTTTTCCCTTGCTGCTTTCAATAATTTTTCTTTGTCTTTAATTTTTGCCAATTTGATTACTATGTGTCTCGGCATGTTTCTCCTTGGGTTTATCCTGTATGGGACTCTGCGCTTCCTGGACTTGGGTGGCTATTTCCTTTCCCATGTTAGGGAAGTTTTCGACTATAATCTCTTCAAATATTTTCTAGGGTGCTTTCTCTCTCTTTTCTCCTTCTGGGGCCTCTACAATGCGAATGTTGTTGCATTTAATGTTGTCCCAGAGGTCTCTTAGGCTGTCTTCATTTCTTTTCATTCTTTTTTCTTTATTCTGTTCTGCAGCAGTGAATTCCACCATTCTGTCTTCCAGGTCACTTATCCGTTCTTCTGCCTCAGTTATTCTATTGATTCCTTCTAGTGTAGTTTTAATTTCAGTCATTGTATTGTTCATCTCTGTTTGTTTGTTCTTTAATTCTTCTTGGTCTTTGTTAAATATTTCTTTCATCTTCTCAATCTTTGCAGTCATTCTTTTTCTGAGGTCCTGGATCATCTTCACTATCATTATTCTGAATTCTTTTTCTGGAAGGTTGCCTATCTCCACTTCATTTAGTTGTTTTTCTGTGGTTTTATCTTGTTCCTTCATCTGGTACCTAGACCTCTGCCTTTTCATCTTGTCTATCTTTCTGTGAATGTGGTTTTTGTTCCACAGGCTGCAGGATTGTAGTTCTTCTTGCTTCTGCTGTCTCCCTGTAACTTTATTTAAACAACTTATTTTAAAACGTTATTTTAATTTGCCATTTGCATTTTGACTTTTGGTTTCAAAAGATAATTTAATAAATTATTTAATTTTAACTGAAAAAACTGATAAAATATTCTAGAATAATTACTTTAGAAAACATCTAAAATAATTTTAATTTGCTGATTTTTAAAAATTTACTTTAATTTACACTTCTCCTGAAAATATATTCACACTTTGTGTTCTTTGATATATAATTTCAATTTATTTTTTATTCCTTTAGATCATTACTGCCAATAGCACAGAAATTATTTAAAAATCTTGATTATAACAATAGGGTGAGTGATTTTTCTAAAATGAAGGCAAGAAAAACAAATTTTATGCAATAAATATATAGCAATTTCTTAATTATTCATGTTTTTTAAAATTCATTTAGACATCACTGGCACATCAATACAACATAATTTAATTCCATCATCTTTGATATTTTGCCAATTTTCAGACATATAAAAACCATAGCTTCACACATATATTTTGACTTTTTTTTGTGTGTGTGGTACGCAGGCCTCTCACTGTTGTGGCCTCTCCTGTTGTGGAGCACAAGCTCCAGACGCACAGGCTCAGCAGCCATGGCTCACGGGCCCAGCCACTCCACGGCATGTGGGATCTTCCCAGACTGGGGCATGAACCCGTGTCCCCTGCATCGGCAGGTGGACTCTCAACCACTGCGCCACCAGGGAAGCCCTCTGCTCCTTTTTAAAATGTCATTTACTTGCTAAAGACACTAGGTCATTGCTTCTTTAGTTACTGACATTCTAGATTTTTATATCCCATGTGTCATTATACTACATTACATTCTAGATCATTATATCCCATGTATCATTTAATGTTAGTTCCTGTATTTCTTATAAACTGGTAGTTAATCTTGAGGCTGGATTTGATTCAGGTTGGTTATTTGGGCAAGAATACCTTTAGGCATGCTTCCTCTGCCTCACATCAACAGGCACACAATGTCTGGTTATCCCCCTTCGAGTCATGTTAAGATTGATCAGTGGGTTCGGTGAATAATTTTAGACAAGAGTGGGATACCCGGGGAGACTTCCTGGAGGAATCGGGCTTGAGTTGGACCTCTTTAAAGGACAAGTGGGATTTAGATAGGCCAAGGGAAGGAAGAAATATTCCAAGTGAGGAGAGAAGGAAGGATGCGTGAGTCAGAGAGTGTTCTGAAAATACTGAGCAAAAACTGGTTAACTCTCCCTCATCTCAGCTTCCTTTGTTTTTGTGGTACACAGGCCTCTCACTGTTGTGGCCTCTCCCATTGCAGAGCACAGGCTCTGGACGCGCAGGCTCAGCAGCCATGTCTCACGGGCCCAGCCGCTCTGCGGCATGTGGGATCTTCCCGGACCGGGGCATGAACCCATGTCCCCTGCATCGGCAGGCAGACTCTCAACCACTGTGCCACCAGGGAAGCCCCTCAGCTTCCATTGTTATCCTCTGCTCTAGAGGCCAGGGCAGGAACCAGATTTTATCTCAGGTTTTAATTCTAATAGGTGCATGGAGTATTTTGTTGGGACACATTGTGAAATCACATTCCTGCTCAGTGGGAAAGATTGCTGTGATCAACTAGTGATGTCTGGTATGGTGCTATGGTTGCTGTGAATCTGCCAGAGATCAATGACTCTGCCCAACCACAGGGTCTTCGACATTGGACCCTAGAAGGAAATAAGGGCTGAATGGGGTACCTGACATGAACTGTGGCAGTCCTTGTTGGTTGTTTACTAATCTTCATTTGCCTTTTTGTTTTTGCTAATGGAACCTTAGGTATTGGATGGCAGGGATTGACTTAGACATGAACAATGACCCAGTTCTGGCTAATGAGAAATAAGGGGAAGTCTGCTCCTGGGGCTTCTGCAGAATTTTTTCTTCCTGAATTGAAAGAAATGTGTGAAGGGATGCTTCCCACCCCTTTGGAGGTGGTTGTATAAGGACATGATGCCTGGAACAATGGCAGCCATCTTATGACTATGAGAAGACATGGCCAATATGTCAAGGATGGTGGAGAAGAAATATGGAAAGAACCTGGGTTTTTGATGAAGGTGTTGAGTCATGAACAAACTCTGGAACCACCTATTGCCAAATATTTTCTTGTGTAGAAAGTAAACCTCTATTATTTAATCCATGTTTAGTCAGGCATTCTTTTATTTATTTATTTATTTATTTATTTGGCTGCACCGGGTCTTAGTTGCAGCATGCAGGATCTTTAGTTGAGGCATGTGGGATCTAGTTCCCTGACCAGGGATCAAACCCGAGTCCCCTGCATTGGGAACATGGAGTCTTAATCACTGGACCACCAGGGAAGTCCCTAGTCAGGCATTCTTTTACTTGCAGCTAAGGACAGCCCAAAGGATACACTGACCATACTCCATGCTTCATGGGCATAGTCCAGACTAGCATTTTCAAGCCATGGCTGAGTCATGAAATCAATTTATTGGATCATGACCAACATTTTAAAAAATGAAATAACACAGATTATATGAGAATGCATGACACAGAGAAAGGATAAATATTGGTTTTGTTGAACTCTTGTTTTAATTATGTGGGTCCCAGGTTATGTTCTCCAAGGAAGCAGACCCTGAGACAGAATTCAGTGTTTGGAAGGTTTATGAGGGAGTGTTCTTGAGATCAACTCCTGTGGAAAGGAGGGGAAAGAAGCAGGAGTGGGCAGGGGGAGAGATCAAGCTGGGATGGAGGTCTAACAATGATCTTGACTAACCCCACAGGGAATCTGGGAGTTAAAATGGCTCTTCAGAAATTGTCCTGAGTTGGGCTAAGATGGCCAGGCTTTTATCTTCCCCTCACTGGACATGAACCACCTCGGGAAAGAGGTGTGACTTTGAGCAAGGAGGCTCCATGAAGATAAGGCAGGGACTCAGTCCAAGGGGCTGACAGCTGGAGGCTCTCTGCAGACAGCACTCCCAGAAGATGGGACAATAAAGCCTTCCTGGGATGAGGATGGAGCGTTTCATGTCTGTCAGTGTGTGTGTGTGTGTTAGAGTGAACCAGATTGTGGTGTAAATGCATTCCTTATTATGGGTCCTGGTCAAAGCAGTTTGCAAGCCTCTGGAAAGTCTAGGTTGTGCTTCCACCCAAGTTGTTTTCCTCCTAATTGCCTTTTGGGGTGTCATCACTTTTCCCGAGGCTCTGCTTGTGAGAGGCAGCCCTGTCTTGCGAGACAGTGTCCTGGCATATTTGAACACCAACGCTGAGCTGAGCTGTTGGTCCCAACCATGCATTAAGAAATGGCAGCTACTGGGCTTCTCTGGTGGCATAATGGTTAAGAATCCGCCTGCCTATGTAGGGGACATGGGTTCGAGCCCTGGTCTGGGAAGATCCCACATGCCACGGAGCAACTTAACCCGTGCACCACAACTACTGAGCCTGTGCTCTAGAGCCCGCGAGCCACAACTACTGAGCCTGCATGCCGCAATTACTGAAGCCGGCGTGCCTATAGCCCGTGCTCTGCAACAAGAGAAGCCACCGCAATGAGAAGCCCGCACACCGCAACGAAGAGTAACCCCTGCTCGCTGCAACTACAGAAAGCTCATACGTAGCAACGAAGACCCAATGCAGCCAAAAAGAAAAAAAAAAAGAAAACCCTGAAAGAAAAAAAAAAAAAAGAAATGGCAGCTGCTGCCAATGTCTCCAAATGAAGATGACTAAGGAGGATTAAAGCCAAGTGATGTCATCATGATCCCTGATGAAACAAACACACAGGAGCTCTCTGGTCCCCCAGGGTGCCCCTTTAGCCTGTCTTGGTAGGCTTCTTCCTTACTCTCATCTTATTTCTTCTATCTCCCTTCCTCAGCAGATTGTATTTTAGCAAATTGTATTTTAAGTCATGTAATTATAAGTGGGCTAGAGGTTCGGAGCAAGCTCTGCTCTTGACAAAAATCTGGAGGAACCTCCCATGCTGTTGGTTTGCAAAACCTTCCATTAGTGGCTCCTTGATTGTTGCCTGGAACAGGTGGGGAAAGGAAGGTAAAAACTGGAGGGGCTGTGCCTCTGCCCTCTGACTGGGAAAGAAGGCCCCCAGCTTTCTGCAGAGCTGGACTTACAGTCAGGCTTCTTGCATGCCAGAATCCTCTGGGGAGCTTGCAGATTCCTGGGTCCTTCCAAAGATCCAATGAGTTGGGCTCTCCAGGAGGGGGGGAATGTAACACAGGAATCTGCATTAAAAATTTTTTTTCACTTTGAAATAATTCCGCTCTCACAGAAAAGTTGCAAGGATAGTGCTAAGGATTCACGTATATCCTTTGTCCCATTTGCTCAGTCATTTCTCTCTTTCCATATATAAATATGCATATTATTTTTTTTCTGAATCATTTGAGAAGCTGTAAACGTGATGCCTCTTTACCGATGCTTATGTCCTAAGAACAAGGAAATTCTCTTACATAACTGCAGCATAATTATCAAATTCAGGATAATTGAGACAATATTATTATCTAATCCACAGTTTGTGGCAAATTTCCCTAACTGTCCCTCCCCCCCATTTAAAAAAAAATCCAGAATCACGCAGTGCTTTTATTTGTCATTTCTTTTTTGTCCCTTTTAATCTGAAACAATTCCTCAGCACTTTTTTTTTTTTTTTTTTTTTTTGTCATTTATGACCCTGACATTTTGAAGCGTCTAGACCAGTTGTTCGGAGACTGTCCCTCAGTTTGCATTTGTCTGTGGCACGTGTATTTTTAACATCTCCTTTGACTTTGAGCCCTTTGAGAGGACTGGGCAGCCCTAAGATGCAGGTACTCAGAACTCTTACCTCTCAATAATGCCGACGCTCAAAGGACTTAAAAAAAATAGCTTCGTGGGGTACCAGACTTAGCTCCTCAGTGGGGTTTTTTTAAATTAATTAATTTATTTTTGGAGGCGTTGAATCTTCGTTGCTGTGCGAGCGCTTTCTCTGGTTGCGGTGAGCGGGAGCTACTCTTTTTGTGGTGCGTGGGCATCTCATTGCGGTGGCTTCTCTTGTTGCGGTGCTCAGGCTCTAGAGCGCAGGCTCAGTAGTTGTGGCGCACGGGCTTAGTTGTTCCGCGGCATTTGGGATCTTCCCAGGCCAGGGATAGAACCCGCGTCCCCTGCATTGGCAGGAGGATTCGTAAACACTACGCCACCAGGGAAGCCCGTCAGTGGGGTTTAAAGTTTGGGACTTTTTTTTAAGCTCCGATTTGCTCAGAACTCAAATCCAAGAGATTCTTTAATTGGCTGTGTTGTTAGGCTGGCAGAGCCTGCAGGGATCCCACTGGGCTTTTAATTTCTCCCAACTTTGAGTTCTGGCAAGGTCGGTGAGCAGGCTGCTGGTTTGGGGTGGGAGGTGAGCTGGCGGGAAGCAGAAGGAGACAGAGGGATCAAGAGTAGGCAAGCAGTAAAAGAGAAGCTATCTCCTCCATGCGCACCACGAGCAGGCAAGGGGCTGCGCGCTCGGGCGGATTTGCTCGCTCAGTCCCCACAGCCATTCCGGGGGTGAAACATCGTTAGCTCCATTTGGCAGATGGGGCAAATGAGGCTCAGAAAGGTGACATCACTTATCCTTCCCTGCTTAGTTAGGAAGTGGCTGAGCTGGGATTTGAACCTAAGTCCATCTGATTCCATAGCCCATGTTTGCTTAATCATTAGGGCACACCACTCACCAGGGAACAATGCACTAAGGGAAATTTGTGGTCTGAACGTGAATTCATTAAACAGGAGGGCAGGAGTGGGTCAGCTCGACTCTGGTCTTGGGACCAGAAGCATCTGGGGCACTGTGTCTGGCTGGGTGGCAGGATGTTAGGGAGGCGTTTTGCTTGGGTACAGTGCCCAGGATCACCTGCTCCAATCCCTGCTCAGCCACTTCTGGGGCTTGTCACCTTGGCAAGTTGCCTAACCTCTCTGTGCCTCGACTTTCCCTGCTATAAAACGGGGATAACCACATTACCCACCTCATAGGATTGCTGTAAGGATTAAATGAGTTAATACAGTAAAATGCTCAGAACAATATCTGGTAAATACCATTGTGACTTACATTAATGTTAACCATCATCTTCATCATCATCATCATCATCATCTCATTATCTATTACAAACCCATGAGTGTGTGGAGCTGAGTTGGGCATCTTTGGTGAATTCATTCTTACCCCTGCTGCCTGGTTCTGAGCTGATCTCTTCTGAGTCATTTTACTTCTTTGTCCTCATATACCAAATGGAGACCTTTCCCCAACTCCCTGGCCTTCAGATCCACTCAGAAGGAAGTTAACCCTCTCTGGCACTGAGAATTCCAAGTCTTTATATTTCAGGATTGAGCCAAGAGCCTTGTTAATTGCCACCACCTACTGGAGGGCCAGCCTGGGTCCAGCTCACCGCCATAAGCTGTCCTAACACCCCAACTTCTCATTCACTCACACCCACACTCGGTGCCTTTACTGAACACCTGCTGTGTGCCAGTCACTGTGCAGGGTGCAGGGGCTGTACTATATCAAGGAAGATAGGAGACAAGGTGCCTGCCCTTGTGAAGCTCACGTGCTAGAGGGGGTGACAGATACCTGGCAAGTAAACAACAAATAAATGAATATATAATAGCAGAGAAAATAATGGCAATGAAAGTAAAAAAAAAAGACAAAGCATGGGCTTCCCTGGTGGCGCAGGGAAGAGTCCACCTGCTGCGCACCACAAAAAGAGTAGCTCCCGCTCACCGCAACCAGAGAAAGTGCAGGTTGAGAGTCCACCTGCCGATGCAGAGGACACGAGTTCGTGCCCCGGTCCGGGAAGATCCCACATGCCGCGGAGCGGCTGGGCCTGTGAGCCATGTCCGCTGAGCCTGCGCGTCCGGAGCCTGTGCTCCGCAGTGGGAGAGGCCACAACAGTGAGAGGCCTGCGTACCGTAAAAAAAAAAAGGCAAAGCAGAGAAGGGGGCTAGAGAGTGACTGGGAGGGGGGCAGGAGGTGTGGTGTATGAGTATTTTAGGTTCATGGAAGCACCTTTTCCTGGGATGCTCTGGTATATTCTGGGATACATGGGATGGCCAGGTAAGATCCCTGGGAATTTATTGCTGACACTGCCATCATTTCTAAGGGGTTTCCTGTCAGTAATTCTGCCCCCCCTGCAATCCATCCTCTACACTGTGGCTAATGTGCTTTTTCCAGATACGATCACATCACCCACTTGCTTCCCCAGGTGGCAAGGATGAGGACTAAAATCCTCCCTGCAGCCTGTCTGACCTGCCTTGTCCAGTCCCTTCTGCCTCCAGCCTCAGCTCCAGTCACACCCTCTCCCATAGTGGGGCTCAGCCAGGCAGCCCCACTCCTACCTGCTAGGAGTATGCTTCCTGCCTCTGTAACACCTATTCTTCATCTCAGCTCAAATGCCTCTTCCTTCAAGAAGTCTTCCATAACTAGGTCAGACCCCCACTTATAAACTGCCACTGACCCCCAGGACTTTTCCTACTTAGCACTTGCAATAAATCCAGCATGTAATGAATCCTGTATAAATCGAATCCCCAGTGGAATTCCAGGGCACTCCTGGTCCTGTTGGATACTTGCTAGTTTGTTGGGATCCAAGACAATTTGCTAATTTTGAAATCAGAAAATAAATACTTCCCTCTTCCAAGAAAGACGTTTCCTGCTTCTGAGAAGGTAATTACCTGTCAAGAGTTCAGAGCCCCTCTGGCCAGGCTCCTGGATGGGCAGGAACGGAGGCTGCGTATTTGCTTTCCTGCTGAAGCGAAGCGGTAAAATGCACTGGTAGGGCCCTTTGACTGGAGACCCAAATCAGTCAAAACTGCCAAACAACTGTGTTACCTGGCCAGACAGGACCACCAGCAGCACCATGACTGGGATCTCTGCTCTGGCACACACTGTGTGGCTGACAGGGTCTTGCTGCTCCAGCCAGGTGTCAGGCTTGAGCCTCTGAGGTGGGAGAGCCGAGTTCAGGACATTGGACCACCAGAGACCTCCTGGCCCCGTGTAATATTAATCGGTGAGAGCTCTTCCAGAGATCTCCATCTCAATGCTAAGACCCAGCTCCACTCAACAACCAGCAAGCTCACCCCATGGCAAACAACTAGCAAGACAGGAACACAACCCCACCCATTAGCAGAGAGGCTGCCTAAAATCATACTAAGTTCACAGACACCCCAAAGCACACCACCGGATGCGGTCCTGCCCACCAGAAAGACAAGACACAGCCTCATCCACCAGAACACAGGCACCAGTCCCCTATACCAGGAAGCCTACACAATCCACTGAACCAACCTTACTCACTGGGGGCAGACGCCAAAAACAATGGGAACTACAAACCTGTGGCCTGTGAAAAGGAGACCCCAAACACAGTAAGTTAAAAAAAATGTGAAGACAGAGAAATATGCAGTAGATGAAGGAGCAAGGTGAAAACCCACCAGACCAAACAAGTGAAGAGGAAATAGGCAGTCTACCTGAAAAAGAATTCAGAGTAATGATAGTAAAGAGGATCCAAAATCTTGGAAATAGAATGGAGACAATACAAGAAACGTTTAACAAGGACCTAGAAGAACTAAAGAACAAACAAGCAATGATGAACAGCACAATAAATGAAATTAAAAATTCTCTAGAAGGAATAAATAACAGAATAACTGAGGCAGAAGAATGGATAAATGACCTGGAAGATAAAATAGTAGAAATAACTACTGCAGAGCAGAATAAAGAAAAAAGAATGAAAAGAATTGGGGACAGTCTCAGAGACCCCTGGGACAACATTAAATGCACCAAAAATTGAATTATAGTGGTCCCAGAAGAAGAAGAGAAAAAGAAAGGGACTGAGACAATATTTGAAGAGATTATAGTTGAAAAATTCCCTAATATGGGAAAGGAAATAGTCAGTCAAGTCCAGGAAGCACAGGGGGGCCCATACAGCATCAATCCAAGGAGAAACATAACAAGACACATATTAATCAAACTATCAAAAATTAAACACAAAGAAAAAATATTAAAAGCAGCAAGGGAAAAGTAACAAATAACATTCAAGGGAATCCCCATAAGGGTAACAGTTGATCTTTCAGCAGAAACTCTGCAAGCCCAAAGGGAGTGGCAGGACATATTTAAAGTGATGAAAGGGAAAAACCTAAAACCAAGATTACTCTACCCAGCAAGGATCTCATTCAGATTTGATGGAGAAATTAAAACCTTTACAGACAAGCAAAAGCTAAGAGAATTCAACACCACCAAACCAGCTTTACAACAAATGCTAAAGGAATTTCTCTAGGCAGGAAACACAAGAGAAGGAAAAGATCTACAATAACAAACCCAAAACAGTTAAGGAAATGGGAATAGGACCATACATATCAATAATTACCTTAAATGTAAATGGATTAAATGCTCCAACCAAAAGACATAGACTGGCTGAATGGATACAAAAATAAGACCCATATATATGCTGTCTACAAGAGACCCACTTCAGACCTAGGGACACATACAGACTGAAAGTGAGGAGATGGGAAAAGATATTCCATGCAAATGGAAATCAAAAGAAAGCTGGAGTAGCAATTCTCATATGAGACAAAATAGACTTTAAAATAAAGACTATTAGAAGAGACAAAGAAGGACACTACATAATGATCAAGGGATCAATCCAAGAAGAAGATATAACAATTGTAAATACTTATGCACCCAACATAGGAGCACCTCAACACATATGGCAAATGCTAACAGCCATAAAAGGGGAAATCGACAGTAACACAATAATAGTAGGGGACTTTAACACCCCAATTTCACCAATGGACAGATCAACCAAAATGAAAATAGATAAGGAAACACAAGCTTTAAATGATACATTAAACAAGATGGACTTAACTGATATTTATAGGACATTCCATCCATAAACAACAGAATACACTTTCTTCTCAAGTGCTCATGGAACATTCACCAGGATAGGTCATATCGTGGGTCACAAATCGAGCCTTGTAAATTGAAGAAAATTGAAATTGTATTAAGTATCTTTTCTGACCACAACGTTATGAGATGAGATATCAATTACAGGGGAAAAACTGTAAAAAATACAAACACATGGAGGCCAAACAATATGCTACTAAATAACCAAGAGATCACTGAAGAAATCAAAGAGGAAATAAAAAAATACCTAGAAACAAAAGACAATGAAAACATGACAACCCAAAACCTATGGGATGCAGCAAAAGCAGTTCTAAGAGGGAAGTTTATAGCAATACAATCCTACCTCAAGAAACAAGAAAAAGCTCAAATAAACAAGCTAAACTTACACCTAAAGCAATTAGAGAAAGAAGAACAAAAAACCCCCCAAAATTAGCAGAAGGAAAGAAATCATAAAGATCAGATCAGAAATAAATGAAAAAGAAATGAAGGAAACAATAGCAAAGATCAATAAAACTAGAAGCTGGTTCTTTGAGAAGATAAACAAAACTGATAAACCATTAGCCAGACTCATCAAGAAGAAAAGGGAGAAGACTCAAATCAACAGAATTAGAAATGAAAAAGGAGAAGTAACAACTGACACTGTAGAAATACAAAAGATCATGAGAGATTACTACAAGCAACTCTATGCCAATAAAATGGACAACCTGGAAGAAATGGACAAATTCTTAGAAAAACACAACTTTCTGAGACTGAACCAGGAAGAAATAGAAAATATGAACAGACCAATCACAAGTAATGAAATTGAAACTGTGATTAAAAATCTTCCAACAGGGCCTCCCTGGTGGCGCAGTGGTTGAGAGTCCGCCTGCCGATGCAGGGGATACGGGTTCGTGCCCCGGTCTGGGAGGATCCCATATGCCGCGGAGCGGCTGGGCCCGTGAGCCATGGCCGCTGAGCCTGCGCATCCGGAGCCTGTGCTCCGCAACGGGAGAGGCCACAACAGTGAGAGGCCCGCGTACGGAAAAAAAAAAAAAAAAAAAAAAAAAATCTTCCAACAAACAAAAGCCCAGGCGAATTCTATCAAACATTTAGAGAAGAGCTAACACCTATCCTTCTCAAACTCTTCCAAAATATAGCAAAGGGAGGAACACTCCCAAACTCATTCTACAAGGCCACCAACACCCTGATACCAAAACCAGACAAAGGTGTCACAAAAAAAGAAAACTACAGACCAGTATCACTGATGAATATAGATGCAAAAATCCTCAACAAAATACTAGCAAACAGAATCCAGCAGCACATTAAAAGGATCATACACCATGATCAAGTGGGGTTTATTCCAGGAATGCAAGGATTCTTCAATATATGCAAATCAATCAATGTGATACACCATATTAACAAATTGAAGGATGAAAACCATATGATCATCTCAATAGATGCAGAAAAACCTTTTGACAAAATTCAACATCCATTTATGATAAAAACCCTCCAGAAGGTAGGCATAGAAGGAACTTACCTCAACATAATAAAGGCTATATATGACAAACCCACAGCCAACATCATTCTCAATGGTGAAAAACTGAAACCATTTCCACTAAGATCAGGAACAAGACAAGGTTGCCCACTCTCACCACTATTATTCAACATAGTTTTGCAAGTTTTAGCCACAGCAATCAGAGAAGAAAAGGAAATAAAAGGAATCCAAATTGGAAAAGAAGAAGTAAAGCTGTCACTGTTTGCAGATGACATGATACTATAAATAGATAATCCTAAAGATGCTAACAGAAAACTACTAGAGCTATTCAATGAATTTGGTAAAGTAGCAGGATACAAAATTAATGCACAGAAATCTCTTGCATTCCTATACACTAATGATGAAAAACCTGAAAGAGAAATTAAGGAAACACTCCTATTTACCATTGCAACAAAAAGAATAAAATACCTAGGAATAAACCTACCTAAGGAGACAAAAGATCTCTATGCAGAAAACTATAAGACACCAATGAAAGAAATTAAGGATGATACAAACAGATGGAGAGATATACCATGTTCTTGGATTGGAAGAATCAACATTGTGAAAATGACTACACTACTGAAAGCAATCTACAGATTCAGAGCAATCCCTATCAAACTACCAATAGCATTTTTTACAGAACTAGAACAAAAAATTTCACAATTTATATAGAAACACAAAAGACCCCGAGTAGCCAACACAATATTGAGAAAGAAAAACGGAGCTGGAGGAATCAGGCTCCCTGACTTCAGACCATACTACAAAGCTACAGTAATCAATACAGTATGGTACTGGCAAAAAAACAGGAATATAGATCAGTGGAACAGGATAGAAAGCCCAGAGATAAACCCACACACATATGGTCACCTTATTTTTGATAAAGAAGGCAAGGATATACAATGGAGAAAAGACAGCCTCTTCAATAAGTGGTGCTGGGAAAACTGGTTAGCTACATGTAAAAGAATGAAATTAGAACACTCCCTAACACCATACACAAAAATAAACTCAAAATGGATTTGAGACCTAAATGTAAGGCCAAACACTATAAAACTCTTAGAGGAAAACATAAGCAGAACACTCTTTGACATAAATCACAGCAAGATCCTTTTTGACCCACCTCCTAGAGAAATGGAAATAAAAACAAAAATAAACAAATGGGACCTAATGAAACTTAAGAGCTTTTGTGCAGCAAAGGAAACCATAAACAAGACAAAAAGACAACCCTCAGAATGGGAGAAAATATTTTCAAATGAAGCAACTAACAAACGATTAATCTCCAAAATATTCAAGCATCTCATGCAGCTCAATGTCAAAAAAACAAACAACCCAATCCAAAAATGGGCAGAAGACCTAAACAGACATTTCTCCAAAGAAGATATACAGATTGCCAACAAACACATGAAAGGATGTTCAACATCACTAATCATTAGAGAAATGCAAATGAAAACTACAATGAGGTATTACCTTACACCAGTCAGAATGGCCATCATCAAAATATCCTCAACAACAAATGCTGGAGAGGGTGTGGAGAAAAGGGAACTCTCTTGCACTGTTGATGGGAATGTAAATTGATACAGCCACTATGGAGAACAGTATGGATGTTCCTTAAAAAACTAAAAATAGAACTACCATATGACCCAGCAATCCCACTACTGGGCATATACCCTGAGAAAACCATAATTCAAAAAGAGTTATGTACCACTATATTCATTGTACTACTCTTTACAATAGCCAGGACATGGAAGCAACCTAAGTGTCCATTGACAGATGAATGGATAAAGAAGATGTGGCACATATATACAATGGAGTATTACTCAGCCATAAAAAGAAACGAAACTGAATTATTTGTAGTGAGGTGGATGGACCTAGAGTCTGTCATACAGAGTGAAGTAAGTCAGAAAGAGAAAAACAAATAACGTATGCTAACACATATATATAGAATCTAAAAAAAAATGGTTTTGAAGAAACTAGGGGCAGGACAGGAATAAAGACACAGACGTTGAGAATGGACTTGAGGACATGGGGAGGGGGCAGGGTAAGCTGAGACGAAGTGAGAGAGTGGCATGGACATGTATACACGACCAAATGCAAAATAGCTAGTTAATGGGAAGCAGCCGCATAGCACAGGGAGATCAGCTCGGTGCTTTGTGACCACCTAGAGGGGTGGGATAGGGAGGGTGGGAGGGAGACGCAAGAGGGAGGAGGGAATATGGGCATATATGTATATGTATAGCTGATTCACTTTGTTATACAGCAGCAACTAACACAACAATGTAAAGCAATCACCAATAAAAATGTTAAAAACAATACAAAACAAAAAAAGGAGTTCAGAACCCAAGCACTAAACTCCCCTGAAAAGACCCAGGATTCCAGTCTTGCCCAGAGTGTCCTGCATTGGTAGTGTCCACTCACCCCCACCCTTATTTACCATCTTTGGGCCCTGCCCCGTTTCAGAGGAGGCCAGGCCCCGTGTCACCCAGGCTCCTGAAAAAATGTTGGAGAAGCAAATGAATTGTGCGGGTTAATTCAAAGGCCACCTTTGGGCTCTTAGGAGCACAAATTGTTCCTGGGGACTTTGGCTTGCTTCCTGGAGGCCAAGGGAGGCACGAATTCACCTCTGACTGCTCCCAGGGTGGTAAAGCAGGTCCTGAAGTTTTCTCTGGGCAGCTCCCTGTCATTTACCCAATCAGTGAACCTGATTGAACCTGGGCACGCCCCTACTTGGAACAGAAAACACGGACTTTTTTTTCCTGATTATTGGCTACCAGGATGTTTTACTACTCATCATAATAATCACTAACACCTGTTGCTAATTTACTAAGCTCTTGATACCCATTAACTTAATTAATTCTCGCAAGGAACTTATGAGGCAAAACTATTGTTACCCCCAACTCACAGAAGAGGAAATTGAGGTCTGGAGAGCTGTGGCAAAGACTGCTGAGTGTCCCCCAACATCTATTCTAAAGTTTCCCTTATCTAAAGTAAAAGTAATCCAATTTTTAGCAGGTAATTTCACAGCCTCCTTTGTGGGTAGGTGTGGACATGTGACTGAATTATGGCTAAAGGGTGTGAGGGTTACTGGAGAACTCTCCCTAAGAGATGTAGACGTGCTCGCTTTGCTGTTGCTTCTTTGTCCTTCTTTTACCTGCTGTCTGGAACACAAATGTCACCATCTTGGACCATGATGTAGGGCCCCGACTGAAGGTGCATTTGACTGGGAGGACCCTCGGTCCCTTACAATGTTGACCACCATAACCAGGCCTGGTCTGGACTTTTTCAGCAGAGGGAAATGAACTTCTTTCTTCTTTAAACTATTTTCATTTATTGAGCCAACTTCAACATCAAGCACACTGGCAGAGCTAGGATTCGAACCTATATCTGTGAGGCTCTTAACCAATCTAATTGTAATTGTTGGAGTGCATCGTATAACACTGCAGGACACGTGCCACCTTGGTGTGAGGGAATTGGGAGCCAAATCCCATGTCACCCCCATAGGCCTTCTCTGCGTGGCCCGTCTGCTGTGGAATCTGAGTGAGAAGAGAGGTCTCTGGTGAGGATTTGAGGCCATGGGCAGTGGGGACTGAGGGAATTCACGCATTTGTTCCACAGATATTTACTGAGAGCATACCATGTGTCAGGCCTGTGTTAAATGCTGGAGTCTTCCAGGTCAGAGGTATGGGAGATTGCAACGTGGCCCCAAGTCCCTCCCATCCCTGTACACTCACCCCTGTCATTGTGGCATTGCTGTCTCTTCTATCAAGAGGTGGAATCCATTTCTCAAGCCCTCAAAGCTGGACTTGGCCATGTGAGTGGCTTTGGCCTGTTGGATGCTAGCAAACATGATGCAAACAAAGGCTTGAAAAGCACTTGTGCATTGGAATTTGTTACCTCTAGCTGCTGGGAACCCTGCAATCACCACTGCGGGGAGGAGCTGGGCTAGCCTGCTGGATGAAGAGGGATGCGTGGTCATTGAGCTAAGTGCTGGACATGTGAATCTAGACGACTGCTAGATCTTCCGGTCCCAACTGAGCCAGCCGAGGCCAGAACTACTCAGCCAACTCGTAGAATCATGAGAAATATTAAGTGTTTGTTGATTAAAGCAGCTAAGTTTTGGGGTGTTTTGTTATTCAGCAAAAGCCAACTGGTTCCAGGGGTATTAGTGGGTATGCACTGACTACAAGTTTTGATAGGATTAATTATTTCACAGATCAAGAAGTCCAGGGTGGGTTGGGCAGTGCTGATTCAGCAGCTCAGTGGTGCTATCAAGGACCCAGATTTTTCCTCCGTCTGTCTGGCCAATCATTGTCAGCGTGTTGCCCTCTTCCCCAACCTTGTTCCCTCAAGTTGCCAAGATGGCTGCCATGTGCCCCAGGCAAGACAGCATCCCAAGCATGAAGTTGCAACTCAGTGGGCAAGAGCCTTCTTTCTGAGTAGCTCTTTATCAAGTAGAAAAATATTTTCTAGAAGTTTCCAGCTGTAGTTCATTGGCCAGGACTGGCCACATGTCCACACCTAGGCCATTTGTTGGCAAAGAGAAATAGGATTGACGTATATGGCTTTGACTAATTATGATTTGCCCCCTGAGGTTGGACACATTGCTGCCCAAACAAACTTGGGATTCCTCTAGCAAGCAAGTTGGGGTAGTGGCTGTTGGGGTCAGTTCCTGCAACACTGGGGACACGATATGAGCAGAGTTGCTGTGACTGAAATGTGCAAAATGTGTTCAAGGAAAGCAGCGAGCAAACCTGTGTGGTCAGAGGGCAAGAGGTGTCCGAGAAACATTCCCTAGAGTCACTGTCATGGGTGTTCTGTGAAGATTAGAAAAGGGTCCTTTGGTCAAGTCAGTTTGAGAAAGGTCGAGTTACATAACGTCCCACGGCTTGTGCCGCTGTCGCTGTTGCAGACCCCCTGGGAGCCTTGAAAATGCTAATACTAATATGCCCCACGAATTTTCAGGGACAGGAGCAGGGAGGTGGAATGTATGTCTTTTCCTAAACTGTGTTGACCACAGAAGGTTATTTTCCTCAGAGCATCTCCCAGTATTTCCGCTCGTGGAACAAGCTTTGGGAACTGCTAAGGGACAGTTGGTGCAGTGGTTCTTGACCAGGGTTATGGGGTCCCCCAGGGAACAGTGGGCAACATCTGGAGACATTTTTGGTTGTCACAGTCTGGGGGCCTGGGTACTACTGGCATCAGGTGGATGGAAGGCAGGGATGCTTCTAAGCATCCTGCAAAGCACAGGGCAGCACCCACAACAAAGAACTGTCCAGCTGAAAGTGTCAATAGTCCGCACAAAAACCTGTACATGAATGTTCACAGCAGCATTATTCATAATGGCCAAAAAGTAGAAACAACCCCAATGTCCATCAACTGATGAAAGGACAAACAAAATGTGGTCTATCCCTACAAAGGAATATTGTTCAGCCATAAAGAGGAATGAAGAACTGATACACACCACAAGATGAATGATCCTTGAATACATTATGCTAAGTGAAAGAAGCCAGATACAAAAACCACATACTATATGATTCTACTTATAAAACATCTCCAGAATAGGCAAATCCATAGAGACAGAAAGCGGATGAGTGGTTGCCAGGGCTGGGTAGTGACTGCTAATGGGTATGGCGTTTCTTTTTGGGTGATGTAAATATTCTAAAATTGATCATGATGATTGTTGCACAACTCTGTGAATACATTAAAAAGCATTGAATTGTACACTTTTTAAAAATATTTTATTTATTTATTTGGCTGCACCGGGTCTTAATCGTGGCACACAGCATCTTTGCTGCTGCAGGTGGCATGCAGGATCTTTAGTTGCGGTATACAGGTTCTTGGTTGAAGCATGTGGGTTCTAGTTCCCTGACCAGGCATTGAACCTGGGCCCCCTACATTGGGGGCGTGGAGTCTTAACCACTGGACCACCAGGGAAGTCCCTGAATTGTACACCTTAAAAGGGGGAATTGTAAGATACAGGAATTATATGCCAATAAATCTGTTTGGTTTTTTTTAAAGTCAGTAGTGCTGAGGGTGAGAGACACTGAGCTAGTAGGTAACTAGGTTGACAGAAGAAAGTGGGGGGATCAGTTTAGGCGACCATGAAGGGCAGGCTAAGGAGTTTGAATTTTATTGACACTGGTGGGTGACAAGATTAGTGGACTCAGCCCTGTATACACATCCATATTTCAAGATTCTTTGAGCATGTGCTGTGTGCTGGGCATTTTCATGTACATCATCCCCTGTAATCCTCATGATGAATTTGGAGCTAGGTCTGCATTCCATTGTTCAGATGAGTAAGCTGAGGCTCAGAGAAGTTCACTGACTCGATTGAGGCTGCACAGCTGGTAAATTGTAGAGCTGGGGTCTGAATGCATTTGGATTTGCCCTTGACCCCACAGGATTTCCACTGCTGTATGTTGACTCTCAGTGAACCATCTGCCTTGGCTCTCTCCTGCCTCAGTCCTGGTTGCACCCTGTGGTCCTGGCAGAGCCCCAGGAGGCCCTCCCCAGAGTGCTGACGTTCATCCCTCTGCCCAGGCTGCAGCTGGCATCTGGATAGGGGTTGGTTGCTTAGCAACATGGGTGCAGATTCTGCCCTGAGTCAAGGGAACCATTTCCTCAGTCTTGGCTGCAGGAATTTCAAGGAGAACAGCTCCAGGAGGGCCTGAGGGAGCAGGGCATGGGGAAAGTAGGAACAACTATGTCCCCGGGAGGGCATGGAGATGGGGACCCTCCTTAAGGAGAAGACTCAGCTTCAGGGACAGTGAAAGAGAACCAGGAGACCTGTGTCAATCATAAAGATGTTATTATTATGACCACAGCAACATTTCTTTTTTTTTTTTCTTTTTTTTTTTTTAGGACGATGCTGGCTGTGGGTTTGTCATATATGGCCTTTATTATGTTGAGGAAAGTTCCCTCTATGCCTACTTTCTGCAGGGTTTTTATCATAAATGGGTGTTGAATTTTGTCGAAAGCTTTCTCTGCATCTATTGAGATGATCATATGGTTTTTCTCCTTCAATTTGTTAATATGGTGGATCACGTTGATTGATTTACAGCAACATTTCTTGAGCACTACCTGTGTGCCAGGCACTGTGCTAAGTGCTTTACAGTCTATGATCCTTTCCAAACCCCAGGCAATAGGTTACTTTTATTATGTCCCTTTTGTAAATGAGGATCTAGGGCTCATGGAGGTTGACTTGTCACACAGTCAAAAAATGCAGAAGCTGGGATTTGAACCCAGGTCTTTCTTTTCTTTTTCTTTCCTTTTTAAAAAATAAGTTTATTTATTTATTTTTGGCTGTGTTGGGTCTTCATTGCTGTGTGGGCTTTCTCTAGCTGCGGCAAGCGGGGGCTACTATTCCCTGCGGTGCACGGGCTTCTCACTGCGGTGGCTTCTCTTGTTGCGGAGCACAGGCTCTAGGCATGCGGGCTTCAGTAGTTATGGAACATGGGCTTAGTAGTTGTGGCTCATGGGCTCTAGAGCGCAGGCTCAGTAGTTGTGGCGCACAGAATTAGTTGCTCCGCGGCATGTGGGATCTTCCTGGACCAGGGATATAACCTGTGTCCCCTGCATTGGCAGGCAGATTCTTAATGACTGCGCCACCAGGGAAGTCCCAAACCCAGGTCTTTCTGACGCCCCAGCTCAGTCCCCATTACAGCCCTGGCTGGGCACTTGATAGAGAAAATACACTATGGGGCTCCCAAGGTCCTAGGCAGCCTGCCCCACTCTCCCTGTCACTCTGCTTGCTCCAGACGTACTGTCCTGGCTTTATTTCCTCAAACACTCCTATCTCCTTTCAGCCACAGGGCCTTTGCACATGCTGTTCCCTCTGCCTAGGATGCTCTTCCATCTACTCTCTTCACTTGGTTTACTCCAACTCATCCTTCTGGTCTCCAGTGGAACATTACTTTATTCATTCATCCATTGATCCAAACCTAGTTAATGGGTGCCTCCCAATGCCAGGTAAACATTAGCAAATAAAGTGTACATGACCCCAGGCTTCTTGGAGTTTATAAGCTAATGGAAGAGATAATAGATGAATAGACAAGCCACAATTTTTTTTATTAGTTTCTGCTTTATAACAAAGTGAATCAGTCATACATATACATCTGTTCCCACATCCCTTCCCTCTTGCGTCTCTCTCCCTCCCACCCTTCCTATCCCACCCCTCCAGGCGGTCACCAAGCACCGAGCTGATCTCCCTGTGCTATGCGGCCGCTTCCCACTATCTATCTACCTTACGTTTGGTACTGTATATAGGTCCATGCCTCTCTCTCGCTTTGTCACAGCTTACCCTTCTCCCTCCCCATATCCTCAAGTCCATTCTCAAGTAGGTCTGTGTCTTTATTCCTGTTTTACCCCTAGGTTCTTCATGACATTTTTTTAAATTCCATATATATGTGTTAGCATACGGTATTTGTCTTTCTCTTTCTGACTTACTTCACTCTGTATGACAGACTCTAGGTCTATCCACCTCATTACAAATAGCTCAGTTTCATTTCTTTTTATGGCTGAGTAATATTCCATTGTATATATGTGCCACATCTTCTTTACCCATTCATCCGATGATGGACACTTAGGTTGTTTCCATCTCTGGGCTATTGTGAATAGAGCTGCAATGAACATTTTGGTACATGTCTCTTTTTGAATTATGGTTTTCTCAGGGTATATGCCTAGTAGTGGGATTGCTGGGTCATATGGTAGTTCTATTTGTAGTTTTTTAAGGAACCTCCATACTGTTCTCCATAGTGGCTGTACCAATACACATTCCCACCAGCAGTGCAAGAGTGATCCCTTTTCTCCACACCCTCTCCAGCATTTATTGTTTCTAGATTTCTTGATGATGGCCATTCTGACTGGTGTGAGATGATATCTCGTAGTTTTGATTTGCATTTCTCTAATGATTAATGATGTTGAGCATTCTTTCATCTGTTTGTTGGCAGTCTGTATATCTTCTTTGGAGAAATGCCTACTTAAGTCATCTGCCCATTTGTGGATTGGGTTGTTTGTTTTTTTGCTATTGAGCTGCATGAGCTGCTTATAAATTTTGGAGATTAATCCTTTGTCAGTTGCTTCATTTGCAAATATTTTCTCCCATTCTGAGGGTTGTCTTTTGGTCTTGTTTTTTTTTTTTTTTTTTGATTTTTTTAAATTAGTTTCTGCTTTATAACAAAGTGAATCAGTCATACATATACATCTGTTCCCACATCCCTTCCCTCTTGAGTCTTCCTCCCTCCCACCCTCCCCATCCCACCCCTCCAGGCGGTCACAAAGCACCGAGCTGATCTCCCTGTGCTCTGCGGCTGCTTCCCACTAGCTATCTACCTTACGTTTAGTAGTGTATATATGTCCATGCCCCTCTTTCGCTTTGTCACAGCTTACCCTTCCCCCTCCCCATATCCTCAAGTCCATTCTCAAGTAGGTCTGTGTCTTTATTCCTGTTTTATCCCTAGGTTCTTCATGACATTTTTTTAAAATTCCATATATATGTGTTAGCATACGGTATTTGTCTTTCTCTTTCTGACTTACTTCGTTCTGTATGACAGACTCTAGGTCTATCCACCTCATTACAAATAGCTCAGTTTCGTTTCTTTTTATGGCTGAGTAATATTCCATTGTATATATGTGCCACATCTTCTTTGTCTTGTTTATGGTTTCCTTTGCTGTGCAAAAGCTTTGAAGTTTCATTAGGTCCCATTTGTTTACCTTTGTTTTTATTTCCATTTCTCTAGGAGGTGGGTCAAAAAGGATCTTGCTGTGATTTATGTCATAGAGTGTTCTGCCTATGTTTTCCTCTAAGAGTTTGATAGTTTCTGGCCTTACATTTAGGTCTTTAATCCATTTTGAGCTTATTTTTGTGTAAGGTGTTAGGGAATGATCTAATCTCATACTTTTACATGTCCCTGTCCAGTTTTCCCAGCACCACTTATTGAAGAGGCTGTCCTTTCTCCACTGTACATTCCTGCCTCCTTTATCAAAGATAAGTTGACCATATGTGTGTGGGTTTATCTCTGGGCTTTCTATCCTGTTCCTTTGATCTATCTTTCTGTTTTTGTGCCAGTACCACACTGTCTTGATTACTGTAGCTTTGTAGTATAGTCTGAAGTCAGGGAGCCTGATTCCTCCAGCTCCATTTTTTGTTCTCAAGATTGCTTTGGCTATTCGGGGTCTTTTGTTTTTCCAAACAAAGTTTGAAATTTTTTGTTCTAGTTCTGTAAAAAATGCCAGTGGTAGTTTGATAGGGATTGCATTGAATCTGTAGATTGCTTTGGGTAGTAGAGTCATTTTCACAATGTTGATTCTTCCAATCCAGGAACATGGTATATCTCTCCATCTATTTGTATCATCTTTAATTTCTTTCATTGGTGTCTTATAATTTTCTGCATACAGGTCTTTTGTCTCCTTAGGTAGGTTTATTCCTAGATATTTTATTCTTTTTGTTGCAATGGTAAATGGGAGTGTTTTCTTGATTTCACTTTCAGATTTTTTCTCATTAGTGTACAGGAATGCCAGAGACTTCTGTGCATTAATTTTGTATCCTGCTACTTTACCGAATTCATTGATTAGCTCTAGTAGTTTTCTGGTAGCATCTTTAGGATTCTCTATGTATAGTATCATGTCATCTGCAAACAGTGACAGCTTTACTTCTTCTTTTCCAATTTGGATTCCTTTTATTTCCTTTTCTTCTCTGATTGCTGTGGCTAAAACTTCCAAAACTAAGTTGAATAAGAGTGGTGAGAGTGGGCAGCCTTGTCTTGTTCCTGATCTTAGTGGAAATGGTTTCAGTTTTTCACCATTGAGGACGATGTTGGCTGTGGGTTTGTCATATATGGCTTTTATTATGTTGAGGAAAGTTCCCTCTATGCCTACTTTCTGCAGGGTTTTTATCATAAATGGGTGTTGAATTTTGTCGAAAGCTTTCTCTGCATCTATTGAGATGATCATATGGTTTTTCTCCTTCAATTTGTTTATATGGTGTATCACATTGATTGATTTGCGTAGAGTGAAGAATCCTTGCATTCCTGGAATAAACCCCACTTGATCATGGTGTATGATCCTTTTAATGTGCTGTTGGATTCTGTTTGCTAGTATTTTGTTGAGGCTTTTTGCATCTATGTTCATCAGTGATATTGGCCTGTAGTTTTCTTTCTTAGTGACATCCTTGCCTGGTTTTGGTATCAAGGTGATGGTGGCCTTGTAGAATGAGTTTGGGAGTGCTCCTCCCTCTGCTATATTTTGGAAGAGTTTGAGAAGGATAGGTGTTAGCTCTTCTCTAAATGTTTGATAGAATTCGCCTGTGAAGCCATCTGGTCCTGAGCTTTTGTTTGTTGGAAGATTTTTAATCACAGTTTCAATTTCAGTGCTTGTGATTGGTCTATTCATATTTTCTATTTCTTCCTGATTCAGTCTTGGCAGGTTGTGCATTTCTAAGAATTTGTCCATTTCTTCCAGGTTGTCCATTTTATTGGCATAGAGTTGCTTGTAGTAATCTCTCATGATCTTTTGTATTTCTGCAGTGTCAGTTGTTACTTCTCCTTTTTCATTTCTAATTCTATTGATTTGAGTCTTCTCCCTTTTTTTCTTGATGAGTCTGGCTAATGGTTTATCAATTTTGTTTATCTTCTCAAAGAACCAGCTTTTAGTTTTATTGATCTTTGCTATTGTTTCCTTCATTTCTTTTTCATTTTTTTCTGATCTGATTTTTATGATTTCTTTCCTTCTGCTAACTTTGGGGGTTTTTTGTTCTTCTTTCTCTAATTGCTTTAGGTGCAGGGTCAGGTTGTTTACTCGAGATGTTTCCTGTTTCTTAAGGTGGGCTTGTATTACTATAAACTTCCCCCTTAGAACTGCTTTTGCTGCGTCCCACAGGTTTTGGGTCGTCGTGTCTCCATTGTCATTTGTTTCTAGGTATTTTTTTATTTCCTCTTTGATTTCTTCAGTGATCACTTCGTTATTAAGTAGTGTATTGTTTAGCCTCCATGTGTTTGTATTTTTTACAGATCTTTTCCTGTAATTGATGTCTAGTCTCATAGCATTGTGGTCGGAAAAGATACTTGATACAATTTCAATTTTCTTAAATTTACCAAGGCTTGATTTGTGACCCAAGATATGATCTATCCTGGAGAATGTTCCATGAGCACTTGAGAAAAATGTGTATTCTGTTGTTTTTGGATGGAATGTCCTATAAATATCAATTAAGTCCATCTTGTTTAATGTATCATTTAAAGCTTGTGTTTCCTTATTTATTTTCATTTTGGATGATCTGTCCATTGGTGAAAGTGGGGTGTTAAAGTCCCCTACTATGAGTGTGTTACTGTCGATTTCCCCTTTTATGGCTGTTAGTATTTGCCTTATGTATCGAGGTGCTCCTATGTTGGGTGCATAAATATTTACAATTGTTATTTCTTCTTCTTGGATTGATCCCTTGATCATTATGTAGTGTCCTTCTTTGTCTCTTCTAATAGTCTTTATTTTAAAGTCTATTTTGTCTGATATAAGAATTGCTACTCCAGCTTTCTTTTGATTTCCATTTGCATGGAATATCTTTTTCCATCCCCTTACTTTCAATCTGTATGTGTCTCTAGGTCTGAAGTGGGTCTCTTGTAGACAGCATATATATGGGTCTTGTTTTTGTATCCATTCAGCCAATCTGTGTCTTTTGGTGGGAGCATTTAATCCATTTACATTTAAGGTAATTATTGATATGTATGTTCCTATTCCCATTTCCTTAATTGTTTTGGGTTCGTTATTGTAGGTCTTTTCCTTCTGTTGTGTTTCTTGCCTAGAGAAGTTCCTTTAGCATTTCTTGTAAAGCTGGTTTGGTGGTGCTGAACTCTCTCAGCTTTTGCTTGTCTGTAAAGGTTTTAATTTCTCCATCAAATCTGAATGAGATCCTTGCTGGGTAGAGTAATCTTGGTTGCAGGTTTTTCTCCTTCATCACTTTAAATATGTCCTACCACTCCCTTCTAGCTTGTAGAGTTTCTGCTGAGAGATCAGCTGTTAACCTGATGGGGATTCCCTTGTGTGTTATTTGTTGTTTTTCTCTTGCTGGACAAGCCACAACTGCATGTGAAACTTTCCCTGACTCCTCTGCCCTTTGGCAAGAATAATTATCAATTAATTGTATGATTATTTATTTAATGCTGGTCTCCCCTTCTAGCATGTAGTTTCTACGAGGCCAAGGACTGTGAGGCTGTACTGTGAGTGTCAGTACTATTATTATCCCCACTTTATAGATGAGGAAACTGAGGCACAGAGAGTTTGAGCAACTTGCCTAAGGCAAGAGCTGGTAACTGGTGGAGCAAGGATTTGAGCTCATGGCTCCAGGGCCCATGTTTTCAATCAGCAGGTTATGAGCAGTTTAGGAGGAAGGAAGAAAGAAAGAAAGAAAGGGAGTGAGATAGAGGGAGGGAGGGAGGGAGGAAAGAGAGGGAGAAAGAAAGAAAGAAAAGAAAGAAAGAAAGAAAGAAAGAAAGAAAAGAAAAGAAAGAAAGAAAGAAAGAATGGAAGAAAGAAAAAGCAAGCTCGCTTCAGCAGCACATATACCAAATTTGGAATGATACGGAGAAGATTAGCATGGCCCCTGTGCAAGGATGACATGCAAATTTGTGAAGCACTCCATATTAAAAAAATTTTTTTTAAAGGAACTAATTTTTTTAAAAATTTGTTTATTTCTGGCTGCATTTGGTCTTCATTGCTGCACGCAGGCTTTCTCTAGTTGCGGCGAGCAGGGGCTACTCTTCATTGCGATGTGCAGGCTTCTCATTGCAGTGGCTTCTCTTGTTGCAGAGCATGGGCTCTAGCTGCACAGGCTTCAGTAGTTGTGGCATGCAGGCTCAGTAGTTGTGGCTCGCGGGCTCTAGAGTACAGGCTCAGTAGTTGTGGTGTATGGGCTTAGTTGCTCCGCGGCATGTGGGATCTTCCCGGACCAGGGCCCAAACCTGTGTCTCCTGCATTGGCAAGCGGATTCTTAACCACTGCGCCACCAGGGAAGCCCGTTCCATATTTTTAAAAGACAGCCTCTTCAATAAGTGGTGCTGGGAAAACTGGACAGCTACATGTAAAAGAATGAAATTAGAACACTTCCAAACACCATACACACAAAAAAACTCAAGGTGGATTAAAGACCTAAATGTAAGACCAGACACTATAAAACTCTTAGAGGAAAACATAGGAAGAACACTCTTTGACATAAATCGCAGCAAGATCTTTTTTCACCCACCTCCTAAAGTAATGAGAATAAAAACAAAAATAAACAAATGGGACCTAATTAAACTTAAAAGCTTTTACACAGCAAAGGAAACCATAAACAAGAAGAAAAGACAACCCTCAGAATAGGAGAAAATATTTGCAAACGAAGCAATTGACAAAGGATTAATCTCCAAAATATATAAACAGCTCATGCAGTTCAATATCAAAAAAACAAACAACCCAATCCAAAAATGGGCAGAAGACCTAAATAGACATTTCTCCAAAGAAGACATACAGATGGCTAACAAATACATGAAAAATGCTCAACCACACCACTAATTGTTAGAGAAATGCAAATCAAATCTACAATGAGGTATCACCGCACACCGGTCAGAATGGCCATCATCAAAAAATCTACAAACAGCAAATGCTGGAGAGGGTGTGGAGAAAAGGGAACCCTCATGCATTGTTAGTGGGAAAGTAAATTGATACAGCCACTATGGAGAACAGTACGGAGGTTCCTTAAAAAACTAAAAATAGAACTACCATATGACCCAGCAATCCCACTACTGGGCATATACCCTGAGAAAACCATAATTCAAAAAGACACATGCACCCCAATGTTCATTGCACCACTATTTACAGTAGCCAGGACATGGAAGCAACCTAAGTGTCCATCAACAGAGGAATGGATAAAGAAGATGCGGTACATATATACAATGGAATATTACTCAGCCACAAAAAGGAACAAAATAGGGTCATTTATAGAGACGTGGATGGACCTAGAGACTGTCATACAGAGTGAAGTCAGAAAGAGAAAAACAAGTATCGTATATTGTAATATCGTATATCGTATGTTAACGCATATATGTGAAATCCAGAAAAATAGTATAGATGATCTTATTTGCAAAGCAGAAATAGAGACACAGACACAGAGAACAAATGTACAGATACCAAGGGGGGAAGGGGGGGTGGGAGGAATTGGGAGATTGTGATTGACATATATACACTATTGATACTATGTACAAAATAGATAACTAATGAGAACCTACTGTATAGCACAGGGAGCTCTACTCAATGCTCTGTGGTGACCTAAATGGGAAGAAAATCCAAAAAATAGGGGATATATGTATACGTATAGCTGATTCATTTTGCTGTACAGTAGAAACTAACACAACATTGTAAAGCAACTATATGCCAATAAAAATTAATTGAAAGAAAGAAAGAAAGAAAGATAGAAAGGGAGAAAGAAAGAGGCAGGGAGGAATGGAGGAAGGAAAGAAAGAAAGAAAGGTGAAAGGGAAGGAGGGAGGGAGGGAAGAAGGGAGAAAGGGAGGAAAGGAGGAAGAAAGAAAAAGAAAGAGAAAAAGAGGGGCTTCCCTGGTGGCGCAGTGGTTGAGAGTCTGCCTGCCGATGCAGGGGACACGGGTTCATGCCCTGGTCCGGGAAGATCCCACATGCCGCAGAGTGGCTGGGGCCGTGAGCCATGGCCGCTGAGCCTGCATGTCTGGAGCCTGTGCTCCGCAACGGGAGAGGCCACAACAGTGAGAGGCCCGCGTAACGCAAAAAAAGAAAAGAAAGAGAAAAAGAAAGATTCCGTCAAGGGTCGTGCCTTCCATGGCCAGCCGGTCCCACAGGAAGTTGTGGTCTGTTTCAGAGCCAGGCCCAGCTTCCTGGGTCCCCACCTTCCCTGGAGCTGTGTAGCAGCCCATGGTTGCTCAATAGGCTGGGAAGATCATTGCTGCCCATGAACTTACTTTGGGCCATGGGGAGGGAGCAGTAGAAGACAGCTTTGAATGTCAGAGGGACCTTTGGGATCAGCATTCCAACCTCTGCTTCTCTGCTGGGCAAACTGGGGTCTCAAGAGTACAATCTCACAGCTCCTGAATCCAGCCCAGGGTTCTAGAAAGATTACTCTGCCCCAGTATTCCAGAGTGTATATTCTCACAAGTCTGTGAGCCAGTAACCTGGACTTTCTGAGGCCTTTTGCGTTCTCCTATCAAGGAAAGATTCTGGCCAGAGAGCCCTTGAGAACAGTTTTATGCAAGGCTGTGGCGACGGAACAGAGCCAATCCCTTTTTATACAAAAGAAGTCTGGTGTTATCGAGCTCATACCAGGAGCCAAGCAGTGTGCTAAGAATTCCACGTGCATCCACACCTCCAATGGTATATAGTGAAGATCTTGTCTCTATTTGACATAATTTGTTCCCCTTCTTACCAGCTTTGTGACCTTGGGCAAGTCCCTTCATTTTTCTGAGCTTCCATTTCCGTTTGACGTTAGAAAGATGAAGGTACTTGTCCAAAGTCACATGCTTATAAGAAGGAAAGACAATTTTTCCATCCACAAAACTTTCCTGAGTTCTTAATATATGAAAACTTATAACTATTTTGGGGCAGGAAGTGGGCAGAGCTGATTACGACTCTACTGCTGCTCTCAAGGAGATTACAATCTCGAGAAGGAATAGCAAATGTGTTTTTTGTTTTTTGTTTTTCCCTGACAGAACGCTAGAATCTGTGGGTAATGGCTACCTGCCTGGACTCCTGCATCCTGGATCTGCAGGGAAAGAGTTCCAGGATTGATTAGTGATGTCTGCCGCAGGAACCAATGTGATACTCTAAGTACCAGTGCCCAGACGGGGACTGTTAAGAACAAAGTGAGGGTCTGCATGCAGTTCTGCAGGGGTGGGGGAAGGAGAGAGGGGAGACAACCATTTGCACTTGAGAGAAAACTCATTGGAGATGGTAGCCGTACTCTGAGGGGAAAAGGGTGGACTGTGGCTGTGAACACGTGTGTGGCGTAGTAGCTATCCAAACTGGAGGCCAGCAGGCTAGAGAGGGCACAGGCTCTGGATGAAAAGAAACCTGAATTCAAATCCTGACTCGGTCACTTTTTAATGTGTGACTTGGGACATATCATTTAACCTCTCTGAACCTCAGTTTCCTCTTCTGTTATTGGGTTGATTGCTGAGTGCTTACTGTTGCTACAGTGACCACTGACAACAATAATCCAGGGAGGTAGTATGGTCAGCGCTGCTCCTTGCTGGGCTCCTGGGTTGGCGTTCACTCCATAGCCTGTGAAAACTGGTGCCCTCTGGTGCCACAATGTGAATGACTACCTCCTGGAGTTGTGTGACATGGCCGCCTGGATGAAAGAAGAGGCCCAGAGAGGTTAAGTCACTTGCCCATGTCACACAGCTAACACATGGCAGAGGTGGGATTTGAGCTCAGGTCTGTCTGCTCCACAGCCCAAGCCTGTAACCAGCATGACCTCCTGTCCACGAACGATTTGCCAAACCTGGAAAACAGTTCAGCCTCTATGACAGTTTGAACTTTGGCAGATTGATGAAGGCGTGTAACTTCCCCAACTGGATTTTCCTGCAGGGATAGGTAGCCAATGAACTCATTTTCATGCCTGTGAAAATCCCGAGCATAGTGCCTGGTGTGCAGTGAGAGTAACTCAGAGTGGTGAGGTTGAGGGCTGCTGGAAGACTGAACCCCACTCTGAAACTAAGTGTGAGAAGGGCAACTCTAAAAGAAAGAGGATGGCAGTAGAATTTTCAGTGAGAGGGAAGCAGATGAGTTCTTGGGCCTGGGGAAACAGACTTGGGGGTGAGAGCGGTGCTCAGCTGTCAGAAGGGCTACTGGTGTATCCACCTGCAGGGGTGCCAATCAGTTAGGTCCCACAGGGGACATGGGGGTAACTGATTATCAGTAATGAAGGGCTTGTAACAGCTGTGAGCAGGAGAAAGGGAACCAGCAGTGGGTGGTGACACTTCTGGGACTGGCAGGAGCAGGGAGCCCGGGGCCCGAAGGCATGAAGGGAAAGGCTGCTCTGGAATCTGGTGAGAGCTGTAGCTTTACGAAGGAGCTGGGCTGTAGGGAGACGAACGCAACCTTCATCCAGGCCGCCTGCATCCAGACGCCATGGGAGGGGGGCCCCCAAACCTCACAGACTGAGGGGGGTCAAGGGATAAACCTCCAAAGGGATACTGGGATGCCCTTACCACGAGAAAGTAGGAAAACTCGACAGACGTTCATCACACAACCCTGACCAGGATGATTTGTGAACATTCTGGCAGCTCTCAAATTCTTTAATTTGATGACCATTGACTTGATAAGCTTTTATTTTCTGGGACATTAAGTTATGTGGAATCTGGTGGAGCTTTCAAATGATGCAGATTCAGGGCGGGTAGCTGGGGGGATGGGGAAAAGGGGTTAAGAGAAGCGTGTTTATCTACAGCCCGACATCAGGCAGCCTACGTGTTGAAGCCAGAGAGTTTCCCAGAAGGTGAAAAACACACCATCCCCAAAGTCCCTGCTGTTATTAATCAGCAAATGTCTCAGCAGCAGGTGTGCATGAGTGAATTTTGGGGTCATGGCAGGTAATCTGGTCTGGCCAGGCCGTAGCAGGTGACCTGACTGTCTGCCTGATCCTGAGCCACTGGATAAGGGGATTAATCTAAATCTCTTGGAGGAGAGGACGTTTTTCGAGAAAGCCTGGGACCCAGAATGTGAAAGCTGACTTAGTGACCTCAAACTCCGTTCCCTGGGATCATTTAGAAAAGGTGCCATTGAGGTTGAGACCCTCAGGGATGTGGGGACAGAAAACATGGGGCTTAAAGGGTATGGGGGGAAGGGAGATAGAAAATCAGGGAGATAGAAAATCTGGGGAGTTCATGCCCTCTCAAGGGGGCAGTTAAGACCCAGTGCTAGTTGACAGTCACTGAATAGAGCCAGATGGGCTGGATTTGGATCCTGACTCTGCCTCTTACTCATTGTATGACATTGGGCAAGTCATTTCCTCTCTCTGTGACTCAGTTTCCTCATCTGTAAAATTGGACAATAATAAAACCCACTTCATAGAGATGTTCTGTATGAATGAATGTTTGCAAACACGTAGAACAGTCCCTGGTATGTAGTAAAAAGCACTATATATAATGTTTGCTAATAATTAGATAAATAAGCATATAGGTTATTTGTTGTCAGATCTTCCAATCTTTAAAGGGAATTAAATCTGGAAATCTAAGTTTTAATAATCATATTAATGGCAAACACTCAAGCAGTTTTGAAGCACCTTAAATATTGACTGAATGTTGTAAGGTAGATACTGTTATTATCCCCATTTTACAGATGGGGAAACTGAGGGGGGTCACATGTTTTGTCCTAAAGTTACATACTAGCAAGTGGTAGAAATGGAATATAGGGTGACCAACCATCCTGGTTAAAACCAGGACACTAGAAGCCCCACCTCCCAGGAAACTCTTCAGTCTGGGAGAACCAGGACTGTTGATCACCCTAGCTTCAAACCTGGTCAGCCTGGCTCCAGCATTCCGCTCTTAGCACCGTACTCTATTTTCTTTTGCATGAATGCTCCTGATTTTTAAAAGTTGGCCACTGTGGGCCAAACAATTTGCAATTCCTGAAAGAATCTGATATTCCCTTGCATCAAATTTCCCACTGGTTACAGAGAAGTGCCTGTGTTTCCTCATCTGTAGAATGGGAAAAGAATAACAGAGACCTCATAGGGTTGTGGTGAGGATTAAATGAGTTCAGGTACTTAAGGCACTTAGAATAATGCCTGGTATGAAGCAAGTGCTATATAAATCTTTGCATGTATTATTGTTGCTCTTAAACAGACATTATCAAGACCCTCTCAGACTTCCTGAATCTGAATTTCCTGGCTTGAGGTCTGGGCATTTGTTGTTGTTGCTGTTGTTTTTAATACCAAGTTCCCCAGGCAACCAGGTTTGGGAGTCAGCAATCCTGGTGTCAAGTCTGAGTAGAACAATTAATGCTCTGCGTGACCTTGAACAAGTTTCTTCACCTCTCTTTCTTCCCTTTGCAAAGGACCAGGAGTCCTGCCTCTCTCAGAGGGTTAATGTTTAGAGGCTTCTAGAACCTCTTGGAAAGGGAAAACATTTGATATAAAGCAGGTGAGGAGGTAAAGAAGTAAGAAGGGAAGCCCCACATTGCACTTGGAGGGGACTTAGGATTCAGGTCTGGGGGCTAGGCTACAGGATAGTCAGGATGGACTAGGCTATGCTGAGTGACAGAGCCCCAATAACTCAGTGGCTTAAAACAAGTGTTTGTTTCTCACTCTCACTCCACATGCTAGTTATTAATCTGCTGTCTCTCAGCTCCAAAGCTGCCCTCCCATACGCTGCTCTGTGGTGCTGGGGCTGGGACGCCACTAGCCACATTCCTGGTTTGTCAGCTGCTCCTGGTAGGCTCTCCAGGCTCCGGACAGCCTGGAGGAAAGAGGAGGGACTTGCTCCTTCCTCTGTTGTCTGTTCAGGTCAAGGTCACCCAAGCAACACTTCTGCATCCTGGCAGTGGCTACTGGTTCCAGTCTCTGGGTGTTTTACACACACCCCTGGAACCAGCCTGCTTGTGTCCCCACAATGCCGAGCACTACCCACTTGGAGGTCTGAGTCCCAGCTCTGAGGGGGCCTCTCCCCCAAGGCTCTGGGTTCTGACACTCCAACCTCCACCCTTTGTCCACCGGCCCCAAGGACAGTGGCTGCTTCCTGTATTAGCATCTCTGTGTTGCCTAGTTGCTCTCCTGCGCCTTTTCAGCCCTCCAACATTCATTCTAATTCTCTGTTAAAATGACTGCTGTGGTTTCCTTTTTTCTGTCAGCCACCCTGACCCACACACTCCATGCATACTATGAAACAGAGCTCACTCTGAGACCCAAGCTAAGGGAGCAGCCCACCTGGAAATTGCCAGGCATAGTGGCAGAGGGGAGAGAGCCTGATGGACCACACGCTAGCTCTTAAAGCTTCTGCCCCGAAGTAATGCGTCACTTCTGTCCACATTTCATTGGCCAGAGTAGGTCACGTGACCACACCTGAGTTCAACATGGGATAGGCAGTGAATATTTATGATCAGTAGTACAGCCTACTAGTGTGTCCTTGGAAAGACCGAGAAACTATACTCTTTTCTCCTTCCTGACAGTCAACCCTAATCAGATCCCTAATTAGATTTTCCTGAATAATAATAACCAGCAAGTTATTGTGCATTTACTATGTGCTAGCCTAAGCGCTGATTTTCAGAGAGTCCATGGGTAGGTAGTTGTTACCCCTATTTCTCAGAAGAGGAGATGAGGCTCAGAGAGGGGACGTGACTTGCCTCAGGCTATAGAGCTGTAAGAGGCAAAGCCGAGATTTACACTCGAGTCTGTCAGACTGAAGCCCAAATTCTTCACTTCTGAACTCTGTGGGGTGTCCCTTCTTGCTCCCATTCCAGAAACCCCGGGGGAGGGCAGACAAGGAAAAGCAGGTATTTAAACTGGCTCAGCCCCTTTAACTGGCAAATCCTGCCTCCCACTGAAAGTTGCAGGTTCTCTATAGGGCAGCCCAGTTCTGGAACTCAGCAATCCAGAAAACTCCCCATGATTCTGCCCCGGGAGCCTGCTCCTCTGGCCAGTCCTACTGCTGGCCTTGGTGCTTGGTTTTCACCCTCCAGCTGCCTCGCCCAGCACCTTGCTCAGCCCCAGCCTGGCTCAGGTTCTGCCCAGAGAGCGTTCCCAGGAGGGGAGACAATGCCCAGGGTCTGGGACCCCATGAGCCTGAGCTCTCCCAGGGCTCTGTCACCCCTCAACATTCAAGGGACACTGGGCTGTGCTTCGGGCAATAGCCACTTGAGTCTTGTCCTGGCAGACATGAATTTCCTCGGTTAGAATATAAGCTCTTAGAGGTCTGAACTGTGTCTTTTGTATCTTCTGCACAGTATTATTGACAGCTGATGCCCTCAGGCACCCCAGGCACCATGCCTATTTCAAGGGTACCTGGGATTTGTTTTAATCAGGTGTGGTAAGACACACAGACGTGGAAATGACTGCCATGAAGGAAGAAGTTTATACTCTCACATCCCTAGAAATAGGCACAGCAGACACAGATGTTTAAAAAGAACTCACTTCTCCTGTGTTCCTTCTTTACTCACACTATTACCACACTCACAACACTTCTGACACCAGATGTGTGAGTTTTTTTCCCACACCACGCAATTCTCTGTGATGCCAGCTGGGTGTCCTACAGTTTAACTCAATTCTGACACCGTCTACCTGGAGCCCCATGACACTGCCCCCCACTTCAGGTGCTAATCGCAAAGTCATAGGTCCCCAGGTTACCTACAACTTCTGTCCAACTTGGCTATACATCAGAGGTTCCCATGACCTCCTCCCCCTTGGATTCGATTATTTACTAGAACAGCTCACAGAACTCAGGGAAACACTGACTTGCGTTCACCAGTTTATTATATAATAAAGGATACAACTCAGGAACAGCCAGATAGGGATGCATAGAGCAAGGTATGGGGGGAGGGGTGCAGAGCTTCCATGCCCTCTCTGAGAGCACATCACCCTCCCAGCACCTCCACATGTTCACCAGCCTGGAAGCTTTTCGAACTCCATACTTTGGGGATTTTTATGGAGGCTTCATCACATAGGCACAATTGATCGTTAACTCCATTTTCAGGCCCTCTCCTCTCTCTGGAGAATGGGGGCGCAGGGCAGGCTGAAAATTCCAAGTTTCTAATTACGGCTTGGTTATTCTGGTGACCAGACCCCATCCAAAAGCTCACCACAAATCACCTCATTTGAACAAAAGACAAACTTCTCACCCAGGAAATTCCAAAGAATTTAGGAAATCTGTGTCAGGAACTGGGATGGAGATCAAATATTAGGGCAAAAGATGTTCTTAATGCTCTTATCACTTAGGAAATTCCAAGGGTTTTAGGAACTCTGTGCCAGGAACCAGGGGCAGAGACCAATATATATTTTTTCTATTATTTCACAGTGTAGGGAATGGTACATGGGGAAGCACCAGGGTCAGTCAGGAGGCAGAGGGAGTGAGGGGAAAATGTGGGCAGGAGGTTTTACTGTAGTTTCTGCAGGAAAAAATGTGCAAGGCAGAGTAAGCAGGCTGAGAAGGTTTAGGATTGTCTCATTTGATTACTTATAGCAGGCTCTAGGGTGCAGGTTCCTTCCCCAGTTGTCTGGTACCTGGCCCTGGGGTGATTAAGGCAGGGGGATATTGGACTGGAGCTAAGAGCTTGATAAAGTAGATGGTTGGGGTGTGGGCTTTGGGTTGGTTGGTTTGCAGGGGAAAGGCACACTCCCAGGTGAGTTGTTTGCTCTCTCTAGGAATTAGCTAATCTTGAGAGGGGCCGTCCTTTCTAGTGTCAGCAAGGCCCCGAGATGTCAGGGCATCAGAATAAAAAGACATGCTTACTACAGAGCCTTACAAGTATCATATCGCTTGATATTTGAAACCAATCTATTATATCAGTTGGCATGAATTCAGCAGCCAGTAACAAAAGAACTGATTAATAGAGGCTTAAGAAATAAGATGTTTAATTCTGACATAACAAAAAGTCTTGAGGAGGAAGCTTCCAGCTTTAGTTTGTCAACTCAACAGTATCATCCAGGACCCAGACCTTTTCTCTCTTTTGCCTTTTTTTCTGCTCAGCATGTTGGTGACATGGCTCCATATAATCCCAAGAAGCTGACTCAGCTCCAGGCATCAAAGCCCCACAGAACATGGTCCCAATGAGATGGAAAGGTATTTCAGTTATCTATTGCTGTGTAACCAACCATGCCAAAACTTAGTGGCTTAAAACAACAAGTTATTATTCCTTACACTTC
Organism: Mesoplodon mirus; assembly: GCF_964341445.2. Classification (NCBI taxonomy): domain Eukaryota; kingdom Metazoa; phylum Chordata; class Mammalia; order Artiodactyla; family Ziphiidae; genus Mesoplodon; species Mesoplodon mirus. The sequence goes on from NC_138989.1 coordinate 9,225,342, forward strand.
TGTGGGTTGACATGAGTACAGCTGGGGGGTTTTTCTGTCCCACATGGTCTTGGCTGGGGCCATCCACTGAAATGCATTCAGCTGGCAGCTGAGCCAGGATGGAAGATCCAAGAAAGCTTCACTCACGTGTCTAGGGCTTTGGTGCTCTTCTTGGTGCTCTTGTGGCTACTTGGGGTTCCTCACAGCATGGTGGTCTCTGAGTAATGAAGTGTCTTTCATGGTGACTGGCTTCCAGGGCAAAAGTGGAGGCTAACAGGGCTTCTTAAGCCCTACGCCTGGAAGTGGCATAGCATCACTTCTGCAGCATTCTATGGGTCAAAGCAAGTCACAAGGCTAGCTCCAATTCAAGGGGAGCTGTTATCTGCAATAAAAGTAAGAAAAGGAAGGAAGGAGAGAGTAGATATTGGGGAGGCAAATGGCAGGGTCTGCCATAGTGAAGCATCAATTTCCCCTTGAAGAGGTGGCCAGACAGAGACTGTCTTTCCTTAGAGCAGCTGAGTGGCACGGTGGTGTGTACTACTGCTTGGGGCACCAGTGTAGTATAATGGCATCCAGAGTCTTCTCTTTCCCTCTCCCTCTCTATCCTAGCTCAGCATGCTCTACCTGCTCATTGCCTCTCCCGCAGGGGTGGGACCATGGCAGGGAGAGGATGATAGCACATATGGGGAGGGGGGAGAGCCCAGTTATTTGCTTTTTCAAAAAGATGGAAGCATTTGGCACCGCTCCTGGTGCCAAATTGAAATTAATGCTGGCTACACTCCCAGCCTGGCTCCCATCCCCTCCGGAGGGCAGAGTCTCTGCAGCACTGAATCCAGGAAGGTCACTTGCTTGTCACAGGGGAAGGTGGGCGAGGGGCTGCAACAGTCAGGGCCCCGGAAGAAAACTGAATCCAGTTCAGATGCTCAAGGGACCTTAAAAAAGGGACTGTTCTCAGAGTGTGGGCAGGGTTAGGGGATCAGAGAAGGGAGGTAGAGGCACTGAGAGATTAGCAACAGAGGGAAGCCATTACCACAGTAAAGGCAGGAAGAAGCAGGGGAAGGAACTAGTGTGACCGAAGCCCAGCGAGGGCAGGAGCTGGGGGAGGCATCTAGACAGAGGCTGTAGTTGTGGAGGTGTGTAGCCACCAGCAGGGACATGATATTGAAGCAAGGAGGGAGTTTGAAAGAAATGCCCCACCTCTCTCTCCCCCTGCCTTCTGATCTCCTGCTGGTCCTTCCCATTGGCTACACCCAATCAGAAGCCAGAGGGCAAGGGAGCCCATGGGTGATGTGGGCCATACTACTGATTTCTGGGAAACACAGGGCAGACAGAGGAGGCTGGAGAATGAATTGGGGTGGGGTGGGTGAAACAATACAGTTGTATTATGCAGATGCCCAAAAGATATGGTTATTTTTGTATAACTATTTTTCAGTACTCCAGAATGTCCCCCATTCATAGATCTGCCACAAGTTACTTAAAAAATCCTTCTCTTGGGAGTTCCCTGGTGGTCTAGTGGTTAGGACTTGGCGCTTTTATTGCTGTGGCCCGGGTTCAATCCCTGCTCTGGGAACTGAGATGCTGCAAGCCACTTGGCAAAAAAAAAAAAAAAAAAATTATTCTCTTGTTCTTTGTAGAGAGCTGTTTTATTGGAAAATGATATACATATATAAAAGGGACATGTCAGAAGTGCACAGCTTGATGAATTTTCACAAGAGAGCTTATCCATGTAACCAGATCAAGAAACAGAACATTCCTAGCACCCAGGAAGCCCCCTGAGTCCCCTTCCAGTTATCACCGCCCCAGCTCCCCTCCACCAGAGAGCCTGGATTCTGACTCCCAATAGCACAGGCTCATTCTCCTGTAGAGATAATGTTACAATGGGCATCTTTGTGTCTTCGGACTTTTAATTATTTATTTATTTATTTATTTTTGTCATTGACTTGTTTTCTTAGGATGAATCTCCAGATTTAGGTTTCCTGTGTTGACGGGTGTAAACACGTTTATTGCTCTTGCTGTATGAGGCTGCATTACTTTCTGAAGGATATACAGATTCCTTATCACTCCTTATCTCAAAAGTCAGCCACTGAGATTATAATTGGTGACTCTGGCTTCAGTAGAAGGGAGCCAGGAGGAGGCCAGTTCTGGATCCCATTAGGGAGGAATCTGAAACTCTAAATACCAACAATGCCTGCTCTCTTGGTATATGATGTTTTTGATTGCAAATGACAGAAGCTGCTGTAGGCAGACATGGAGATTATTGCAGGCAATTAGGCAGTCCATGAATTCCTGGGTGGGTTTGCAGCTCTGCAGCAGGAACAGAACTCAAATCCCCCCTGCCCCTGGGCCCAGGCACTTCGGCTCACACCTCCGTGCACTGGAGGTTCAGCCAACATTTGGATCTGTTCCCAAATCCCCCAAGCGGACTTCCCCTCACATCTCATTGGCCACACCAAGATTTCAGTGGGCTCACTTTCTATGAGATTCAGTGCTCTCCGCTCAATTCTGGAACACAAATCAGGGTTTTATTAGCAAGGAAGATGTGAGGGAAGGTCTTTGTGTGTGGTCAACCTCTGAGCAGTGCATATACTTGGGGAAAAACAGCTGCCCCAGCCCTGACTTCACACAATCTCTTGGCTCTTGTACCCCATACCTATTAATCAGTCTTTTGTTTCTCAAGGAATTTTTTGTCCAAATTCTGTTTTCTGGGAAAGAAGCTCTGATTTGTCTAACCTGGGTGAGGGGTTCTTGTCCAGTCAGCCATAGCAGAAAGAAGGATTTGGTGACACCACATGCCACCAACATGGAGATTAGGCCACTCGGCAGGGCTGGGCTGGAGTGGGTAGCCTTTGCTGAGTTACCCAAAGACAAAAGAAAGCAGCACCAAGGGCACCAGTGAAGTAGGGACACCCAAAAGTATTTTTTTCCCCAAACGGTTTGTTATTTCACTTGAAAAAACATTATGGCAGAAGTCAGAATCCTTTCAGCCTACCTGACCCTTATCTTATGGATCAGTACTGTTTTTATTTTCAGTGCCATAGGTGGGATGAAATACTTTACAATCTTTTCAGGCTTTAAAGTTCTCAATTTGGCCCTGGCAGTCTGAAGAAATTAAGGCTCAGAGAGGTCAACTGACTTTCCTAAGAGCATGCAGCACATCAGTGGCAGAACCAGGACTAGAACCTGGATATCTTAACACTTTGCCCAGTGTTCTCTCCATTATATGACTGTGCCCTCCCCTTTTTTGAGAATTATTTTCACAGTCCCTGTGGAGGGGCCATTGTGCCACCTGATAGCGGCCCCCTGGCCCTTGTTATTTTGCCAACAGTGGACATAAAATCTAGACTGGCCAAATTGGGTTCTCTTTCCTGGGAAGTTGAGATTAAGAAGACAAAGATTGATTTCTTTTAAACTGGGATCTTCCTCCAGCTTACATGCAATAACCATGATATTCATATAATTTAGCATGCTTTTGGCTGCAAGTAATGGGAATCCAGACTGGCTTAAACAGTAAGAAAATGTATTAATTCCTTTAACAAGAAGTGCAGAACCAAGGTGGATTTCAGGTATGGTATGATTACAGTTCCAGCTACACTGTTCTGCAATTCTGTCTAGGCCCCTCCCTCCATAATGTGTTGGCTTTGCTCTCACATTGCCTTCCTTTATGGTTACAAGAGGGCTGCCAGAAACAATAGGGGCAACATGCTTCCTTGTTCTCATCCATGGAGCTAGAAAAAAGCATCTTTCCAGCCCTGGACTGTAAGTCCTTTCTTTCTGTCTGATTAGGCCACTGTCAGTTATGTGCCTATTCCTGGACCAGTTGCAGTCTCCAGGAGAATGCTATGCACAGACTGGTTTAAAATTAGGTTCCAGGTCCAATCACTGGCAAGGAGGATGGGATGGCTGTGATGGGCTAAGAGTAATTGAGAGCTATCCTGGAGATGTGTGTGAAAATCAATTTCTTTTGGCCATGTAGGCTGAATGGGAGAGGGATGGTTACCTGAACAAATTGGGATCTGTTGGGAAGGAGGAAGGGGGAACAGATGCTGGAGAGCCAAAAATAAAACCATTGTGAGTTATTTTCAGGTGGGTTTCTGATCCTTGTTGTCCAAAACTCACTTGGACAATCAACTTCCTGGTCTGTGGCAAAATGCCTTTGCCCAGCCCCTCTGTATTCCGATTCTAATTTTCTCCTCTGTTCTGTAGACTCAGTTGTTGTCAACATTTCCCAACGCTAGCTCATCGTTTTGGCAAGCTGGCATCTCACTCTGCTCCAAGCCCCGCTGATGGAGCTGAAGATCCCTTTAGCAGAATTGATTCTGGCATGTTTTAATTTACAAAACCTTGCACTTCTCTGCATGGAGGCTGCTGAAATCTGTGCCCCTAAAAGCGGAGAGTAAATTCTTCTGAGGAAAGCCTATTTTTAACAAGTCCTGAACCTAATTGAACTTAATCATTTTTCAGTCGTTGACACTTGAAATTATGAGTCATTGGGCTATATATGGAGCTGAGGGCTAGAGCAGCCCTTTAAATACCATATAGATGGTACATATCAGCTTCCAGAAGAACTTCTCAGGTTTGGAGCTGTGGTTTCACTAAGAATTGTGATAAAGCATGGGTCTCTAGAGACAGCCCTGGGTTCATATCCTGAATCCCCCACTTACTGCAAAAGTCACTCTATCTATTTCTCAAGCCTCAGTTTCCTCATCTGTATTGAAAACAATCTTTTTTTTTTTTTTTTGGCCACAATGCATGGCGTGTGGGACCTTAGTTCCCTGACCAGGGATTGAACCTGTGCCCCCAGCAGTGGAAGCACAGAGTCCTAACCACCGGACTACCAGGGAATTCCCTCTTCATCTGTAAAATGAGGCTGGCAACACTTGTCCCAAAACATTTTGTGTGAATCATCAAGGCCTGACATGAAGCTGCTTATGATCATTATTTATTCTACTTTTCATTAATATTCATGTTTTCTTGCAGAAATGTTAATATGTTTGATTTTGACATGTTGCCCAAATCCCATTAGTAAAATATAATGTCCCACTAACTTCCCTCATGGTTACAACATGGCTGCCAGCAACATCAGGGGCAATATGCTTCCTTGTGCACCATATCACCTTTCTGAAATCAAAAACACATTAACTTCTAAAACACATCTTGTCCCAAGAGTTTAGGTATAAGAGAATGGAGAACTTAGTAAGACTGAGCTACAATTCACTCAAGGGGTTGGAGGTAAGGTGGAAATCACAGACATCAAAATTACCCTAGAAAACCAGTACCCCTAATCATTTCCCTTCAGGATTGTGGCTGCTTCTTGAGTTTAGCCCCAGAGGAAGTGGTTGGCGTATGTTGCAGGGCCATTTGTATGAAAAAATGTCTATCTTTAAACCATCAAATGCAGTTAGCCCAGTGAAAAATGCTCACGCCAGGAGTCACAGGTGATCTGGGTCAGACTGGGGTGCCCATGTCAAGCTCACAGAGCGTGGGGTGGGTGCTCCTAAAGAAAATTGATGGACAGATTCCCCTGCACCCGTGGTTATTTGTCTCAAGTTCTTTCTTTTTTTGCAGAGCAGAAAGATCTGGGTTCTGGACTTCCCTGGTGGTACAGTGGTTAAGAACCTGCCTGCCAATGCAGGGGACATGGGTTCGAGGCCAGGTCCGGGAAGATCCCACATGCCGCGGAGCAACTAAGCCTGTGAGCCACAGCTACTGACCCTGCGCTCTAGAGCCCATGAGCCACAACTACTGAGCCCACGTGCCACAACTACTGAAGCCCGTGTGCCTACAGCTTGTGCTCCACAGCAAGAGAAGCCACCACAATGAGAAGCCCACGCACCGCAACGAAGAGTAGCCCCCACTCGCCACAACTAGAGAAAGCCGGCGGGCAGCAACAAAGACCCAAACAGCCACAGCCAAACATAAATAAATAAATAAATAAATTTAAAAAAAAAAAAAGAGAGAGAGAGAGATCTGGGTTCCTTTGTAGTGTATGTACCCAGCAGCGTTGCTGTAAGTACGGGTGAGTGTGAGATGGGGAGTAGGGAGACAGTGAGAGGACATGCGGGTGAATGAGAGAGGAGATGGATCAGCGATTGAATGGCAGTGTGAGTGGCCGAGTCAGGGAAAGAGAGCAGTAATTGAGTTAAGAAATTAGTGGCTTGAGGGTTAGTGGCTAGTCTGGTGGGGGGTCGCCGCGGGGGAAGAGGGGTCGTTGAGGAGTCTGTCGTCCTCCCCCTCCCCCCCCAAAAAAAAACCCTTTCCTCTCACCAGCTGCTCTGGTCCTCTCTTAAGGGCCCTGGACCCTCTTAGCACCTTCCAGGGGGAAACGCCCCGTCTGTGCGAGTCACAAAGGCGCCCGTTCCAGGGTTCCGAGAACGCCCGGACATGAGAATGGGGGTTGGCTCAGCGCAGCCGCGCAGCAATCAGTCCTCCCGGCGCCGTCGAACACCCAGCTGCTGTGGCCGGTGGACAGGCGGTGGGAACTGTCCTGCAGGGCGTCCCTGGTAAGTTTCACCGCGCGCGCAGCCGCGCCTGCTGCTCCACAGCTCTCCCTGCTGGGGAAAGCAAAGACGTGGCGGCTGCCCCTCTCCCCTTCAGACGTTTAGCTGCCCCTAAACCTGGAAAATATCTTGGCCCCCCTCAATTAAACGTAAATAAATTACAGTGTGTAAAATAACTCCAAGGAAAGTACAACAAACTTCCATTTCTCCCCGTAACGATCCCAATTTTTAAAAATCTGTGGGTGTTTCTGCACCTCTGCTTGATTAGTGCTCCAAGCACGTTTAAACCATGTTATGCACACAGCCTTGGCTTCATTTTTTTTTACAGGATCCTCCTCTCTCAGACTTGGCATTTATAATCCATGTAGTGGCCTGTCCCAGGGGCCCTGCAGAGCCCTTCAGGGGTCAGGATTTTCTTTTAAGGTCAGATTGTTAAAATTCAGCAGCAGAGGAGGATCCAGCCTCCTCTACCCCAGCTAATTAAATATTAGACAATAAAGTCTTCTCCCGCCTGGGAGGAGACTTTATTCATTTAATTTGTATTTGCTAAGAGCTTATCATGTGACCAGGACTACAGATACTGTAGTGGATAGACTGAGGTCCGGGGAGCAGGAGGCATGTTTGTGATGCTCCCTGACCTGGACCTCTAGATTTCTTAGTACTTTCCAGCTCACACAAATGGGCAGCTTTGAGATTCCTCCCAAGAACTGCATACTCAAATTCCTGCTGGCTCCAGGCAGTTACAGGAAATGTGGGAATTGGGGGGAGGAGGAGTTAGGCAATGGGGAGGAATGGAGCCTGCATCCAGGAGTGTGAGTGCATGACCCATATTCACATCTTAAAACACTGCCTGCTAAAAAGAACTGAAGGCAGGTTGAATTTGCCCCGTGGGCCTCAAGTTTGAGACCCCTGACTAAGAGGGTGGTGTGCCAGGGCCCAGGACACCCTGCAGGTGCCCTCTGAAGGCCCAGCTGTGAGAATGGGGGTCCATCTGTTCCCAGGGAACAGAGTGGGTCCAGCCCACAGAGTACAGAAAGGGAAAGGCTTGTGTTGGTGTCTGGAAGCCAGAGAAAAGCCGGTATCCCAGGGGGAGCCTGGTTCTGGGTGTGTGTATGTATCAGCGAAAAGGTAAGAGTTGATGGAGCCTCTAGCTCCTGGGGAAAAACACACAACACAACCAGTTAACTCAAGGGCAAGATAAACTGACACTTGAAAATCCTAATTCACAGACATGTTACATTCATCAAACGCCTGTTATGTGCTAGGCAGTGCACTAAGAGCTTTATATACATTATTTTATGCTGAGTGTGGGGGTGAGTATCCCCATTCTATAGATGAGGAGACTGAGGATCAGAGAGAGAAATCACATTGTCAGTGAATTTCAAGTATACTTTATTTAGTCATGCTTTTAGAAGGGTGCATTACAGATCCACTTAGGATCAAAAGAGCCCTTAAACATAGAAAAGCTCCTGCACCATATGAAATCGAGCTGCACAAAATTCTAGAATTGAAAAAGGTCCTAAAGTGAGTATCCTTTGCCCAAACCTTATCAGTCTAATAAATCCTGCCATACTCTCTACCTGTACCTTGAGGGCTCTTCCAGAAATAATCAAGCTATGAAACCATAGTCTTTATTCCACTTCCCTGCCTGTGGGAATTTTCCAACATTAGATATTTTCCTTCAAATATGATTTACCAAAAATCAGTTAGTCCTCGAACCCTCTAGAAACCCTCTAGAACATATTAGGGAAACGCCAGAGGTCTTACAGCCTCAGCCACTATATTCTTATCACCCAGCAGCTTGAGACTCATTTTCAAGATAGTGGATCATGTAGGGCAGGAATGATCTAGGCTGCAATGAACAAAATACTTGATAAGGGTGCCTTAAACAATAGTGACACTTAGTTATTTCACTTAACAAGAAGCCTAGGGTAGGCGGTTCCAAGGATGGGGCAGTGGCAAACAGTGTCAGTGAGGCCCTAAATTTCCCCCCATATTTCTTCTTTGTTCTCTTTAGTGTGACAGTGATATTTCTCCTCCTGGTCACAGGATGGTTGCTCCAGCACCAACCATTATAACCTTCACAATAATTTCCAAAAGCAAAAAGAGAAAGGAACATGGACAAGCTCTTTTTATCGCAAAGGAATAGGAATAGACATCTCCTTATGTCTCATTGGCTAGATCTGAGTCACATGTTCACCTTTCAACCAATCATTGACAAAGGGAAATGGGTTACTATGATTAGTGGGAACCAATCATGATTCATCCTCTGGAACTGGGCAGATTGAGGAGGGACAAGCTCAGAGTCCTGTTAGGAAAGAAGAAGTCAGAGTGTTCTTAGAGTCATACTAGCTGCTGTAGCAAAGATGCCCCCTCATTTCATTGGTTTAACACAACAGAAATTAATTTCTCTTTTTTGTAACAGTCCAATGAGGATGTTCGTGGTTGGCAGGTGACTTCTTCCACAAGTTGATTTAAGAGACCTGTCTTGTGGCTCTGCCCATCTATGGTTGCGCCTCGCATAGATGTCAGATGGGGAAGAGAGGATGGAAATGTCACATCCACTTCTTAAAAAGTCATGGTCTGGAAGTGACACACCTCTCTGCTCACATCCCATGGATGAGAATTTGTAGCTCTGCCTGGATTCAAGAGGAGCTGGGAAGTGTAACCCCTGGCCAGGCAACTACCTTGGCAACAACTCTTCATGAAGGAGAAGTGACTGTTGGGAGGCAATTAACTCGTCTCTTACAGGCTGATCTTCTTACATCCCTGCTTTTAAGGAACATCTTGGCTTTTCCAGACCTCTTGGCCAGTCACTTCCCAGTGGGTGCTGCCCCTCACACTAGACCACACATCAGTCTCTGAACACTCCTTTTATTCACTTGCTCTCAGCCTTTGCCCAGGCAGTTCTCTTTACCCCAAATTCCTTCCCCACTTTTCTTCTCTGCATGGTGAACTCCTATTAATCCTTCAAAACCCAAATTGAAAATCATCTCCTTTTTGCAGCCTTTTCCACTATTTTACCCTGGGCAGGGTTCATACCACCTTGAAGGTTAACTTATCCCTGAATTCCCTACAATGTTTAGCACATAGTAGGGGCTTAGTTTGTATGCTAAAGAGATCTAGGTACTTCAGGCATGAGAACGCATTTGGTTGCAAGCAATGGAAAACTCATCTTGGATTGCTTTAGGAGAATATGTTGGTTCAGGTAATTGGACATGACCCAGAGGTATCTTCAGGCTTGGCTATATCCAGGGGTTCAGATGATTCACCTACGGTTCAATTTCTCTTGATTTTGTCTTCTGTCCTCAGTGATAGCTTTATTCTCATGCTCCCTGAAGAGGCAAGATGGCTGCCAGCCACTCCCAACCTCATTCACATAGGTTAAAGTGCAGCAGGAAACAGAGTTTCTCTCTTCCTGTGTGTGCAAGCTTAAATTCCACTATTCACTCTGCTTGGACTAGCCAAGGTCATGTGCCCATTCCTGAACTGATCACTCAGGCCAGGGGGCTGGGATTATGCAGATTGGCCAGGGACCTGGCACTCTGATTGACCCATCCAGAGTCATAGGTTGCAATCCAGAAGCTGATGGAGTGGGGGTCAACCTCAGGGGCGCAAAAAATGACCAGGAGTAAGGGAGGGAGTGGCTTCCCACTGGCAACTCCAGGTATTGCTACCAGTTGACAGAGGAATGCTGGATGCCCCATAAGCCCACATAAATATTTTTTACGCTGAACCTTCATCCTATGAAAAGACCCATATCGCACCACATTGTAACAGCCACTGTTTACCGAAGACTTACCTTGTGCCAGGCTTAGTGCCTGACATGCTGAACAACCTGTGAAGTGGCTTCTAGAATTTCTCCTATTTTCCAGATGAGGAAACCAAGGCCCAGAGAACTGAAATGACTTGCTCAAAGTTAACAAGTGGCCAAGGAGGAATTTTTGCTGAGATCTGATGGTTGACACAGCAATGCTTTAAACCACTGCACTGTAGGACCCCTCAGTGCGTGGCAAAGCTAGAAGTTTCTTGTTTAAGGATCTAGCTCCTCAAGCCTGGGAATTGGGGTGCAGTGGATCTTACAGCCCCATAGGGCTCCTAGGGTTAGCATTGTCCCCTTCTCGGAATACCTAATGTCTCTCAGTACTACTGGCTCCTGCTTTAAAGGGGGGGCGGAGTGTCGCTACAGCTGAAGCTGGGTGAATTTCGATGTAACCCCATCAGAGGACACACTGCCCTGATGCCATCTTGCCCCTCTTCTTTGGGAACACAAGGAGCAAGAGGGTAACAGACATGCCAGAACCATCTGCCTGGCTCCTAATAATAAATCATGAGAGGAACAGGTTTCAGGCAAACATTGCTTTAAAAAAAAAAAAAAAAAGCCTCTTCTCACACCCGGGCAGCCATCTGCCGTGTCCTCCTCATGTGCCAAGCTGGAGGAGGAAGGTCTGCGGGGGGTGGGGAAGGGAGAGGGTGCTGCCGGGTCCTGCACCACCAGCAGGGGTGGCTCACAAGTTCTCTTCCTTTCGCCACTGTGGACAGGGTATCGCAGAGAGAAAGGAGCACTTGCTGGCTTTGACCTTCCTGGATACAGTGTCTGAGCAGAGGGAAAGCACAATTCCTTCAAGATGCTGACGGTGGGTAACAGTAGCTCCTACATACAGAGGGCTTACTGTGGGGTCAGGCATTGTGCGGTCCTCTGTACACATATTAACTCATCTAATCCTGACAACAAATCTATGTGCGCCCATTTTATAGATGAGAGACTGGAGACTCAGACATGTTAAGTGACTCACCCAAGGTCACACAGCAAGGCCACCTCTTCAGTATGCAATAATGAGGCCCAGCTTCCTCTCCACCCTGGCAACCCAGGGTGGGTTTTCCATGTGACACCTAAGCAGTTGACATCACCCAAGGGTGGTCTTCCTACTCCAGCCCTGCCGCAAGCACTCTTCTTGCCCTCCAACCTTAAGCTGAAATGCGGGCTTTTCTAGTCATCTAACCTGTTGCTTAACACTCACCCTGTCTCACTCAGAAGAAGCACAGAAGAAAAGACCCTGAAAGTTCCCAGGAACCTTCAGAGAAGACCAAAGAGCGACTGGCCGAGACAGAGCTTCGGACGCTGTGGCAGCAGTTCCGGGAGACGGCGGCCGGCCGCAAGTCCTTTAACGTCTGCTCCCACCGGACGATCGCAGACCAGCAGTAAGTGATGCTCAGAGTTCTGGACTCAGTGAACTTGGAGAAAATTTGGGGTGTGGTTTCATGGGGCTTGCCTTCTGATGGGGCCTCTGGGGCAGGGACCCACTTGCAATAGCTTCAGTGGGGAGAGGAGATTTATTCTCAGAGTTCAGGGTGTCTCAGGGACTCCAAGGGGAGCAGGGCACCCGTGTCTCAGGGAAGGACCCAAACAAGAAAGCGATTCTGGTTCCTGTTTCTTTCAACACATGGGTTTTGTTCTTTCCTCTCTGAATCTCAGCAGTGGCTGGTGGGAGATGGCTGCCTCCAATTCTTGAGCAACCAAAGGCCACACAGAGACTGTCCTTAGTCAATTCCAATCCCAAAATTCCCAGGAGAGGGAGAATCTGACTGGCTTAGCTTGGGTCTGGAGTCTACTTCTGGCCCAATCAGCTGTGGCCTGGGGGGGTTGAGCCATAGGACAAACAATAGCTATGGGTATCCCCAGCAGTTCTAGCAGTAAAGGTGGGGAGTTCCCAGAGAAGAGGAAATCACCAGTCGGTGGATACCCCAAAGGACGTTTCCCGCTTGTGCATCATTATGGGATCTGCAGACCTGAATATTTGAAATGGAGCTGCCCTAGAAATTATGGTGTGTATAGTTTCTTTGGGCAACAGAAAGGTGTTCCCTGAGGTTGAATAAACAAACATTAAACAAGCATTCTTAGATTCCGTCCAAAGAAATGTGATTCCTTAACCACATCCATAATGTTTATACAGGCAGTAACTGCCTATTGTTAGAAAGAAAATTTTACTGTTAGATGATGTGTGAAGTTCAGAGGATAGGGAAAAGGGGTGGGGTTCTTTAGATTTTCCATGGATTGGTTCACTCAGAGCCACTGCTAGTCCATATGGGATCATTACGTGAATTAGAAAAAGGCACCCTTTCTCAAAGACCCTTTACTGCCATCTGTTGGAAACATTGTCATTATGTAGGGATTTTGTTAAAACAAGACAGTCTCTCAGAAAAGTGTAGTAAATCAACAAATCAATGATATGTTTTCAAGCAGATGGTGCTCCCTTGGGCTGTGCAGTCCACAACCTGCACATCTGTGCTGGTGACCCTGATTCACAGCCTATCCTTGGTGGACATCAGGAAATGCCTACTTCTTGGTGTGGCTTCAGTTTTTCTTGAATCTTACTTACCCTTCTGCATCTCACTCTACCCCGATCCATTTGATCTGGTTTCACTGTGGTGGAACTGAAGGGGAGGAGAGTGGAAGAGAACTGGGGTGAGGTGAGTGAGGTGCTTAGGGCGTAATATTTAAGGAGGTGCGTTTCCCCAGCGCAGACCCTGCACCTATACCACCCTGAAAATGAAGACCTCCTTAAATTTTGGGGCACCTCACTCCCCTCACTGCAGTCCCAGCCCTGCCTAAAGATGGACAAACCTTCCTTTTGTTTTTCCGACCTCACCGCGCCCCCGAAAGCCTAACTCTGACGTACTATCCTGCTCTCTCTCTCTCTTTTCTCTGCACCTTAGCAAAGACTCCTCCCAAGAGGGGCTTAGGGGGAGAAAAGTCCCAAGGGCCAGGTTTAGAAGACAAGATGCTCTAGAACTGGGCGTGCACCCCAGTGGTTGTTAGCAACATGTGGCTATTTACATTTGCAATTAATTAAAATAAATAAAATTAGAAATTCAGTTCTTCAGTTGCACCAGCCATGTTTCAAGTGCTCAATAGCCACACGTGCCTGATGGATGCTGTTGGACAGCACAGATAGAGAACGTTTGCATCACTGCAGAATGGTCTACTGGACAGCGTGGCTTTAGAACATCAGTCAGCAAACAGTGGCCAATGGGCCAAGTCTGAGTGGCTGCCTGTTTTTGTAAATAAAGTTTTATTGGCACACAGCCACGCCTCTTCATTTTTGTATTGTCTATGATTGCTTTGTTGAGTAGTTGCAACAGAGACCCTCTGGCCTGCAAAACCTAAAGTATTTACTCTTTGGCCCTTTATAGAAAACGCTTTGCAGACCCCGCCCTTGAACATTCTTTGCTGTTCTAGAGTGGCGCTTCCAAAACTTTAAAGTGCGTACAGGTAACCTGAGGATCTTGTTACAAAGCAGATTCTGATTCAGTAGGTCCTGGATTGAGATCTGAGCTGCTGCATTTCTCCAAGCTTCCAAAGGGCGTTGAGGCAGCTAGTCTGCAAACCGCACTGAGCAACAGGAATATGCTGCCCAGACTTTGCCAGAAACTCGGCCTCTGTACCATTTCCTGTTGCTCAGTTGCTGTGCAGTCGCCTGAGTCTTCTTTTCTCTTTTAGAAATCCCTGGTTGCTCACGTCCCCGACACCCTCTCTTCTCCAGAGCAGACAGAGGAAGAGAAGGAGACTCATGTCAGCCAATTTCATAAATCAGTAGCCCCCGAGTAGAAAAGTTGGTGGGGGTTACAGGTTCCTGTGCAGCTCTGTGTTGATGCACACTTGAAAGATCATGCCTGATGGGTTTGCCTCTTACTACCAGAGATAATTGGCTGTAAAGCCGGAAAAGAAAGTCTGCAAAATCAGACAGATGTCAGTGAGCTGCTGGCAAAAGAGAACTTGGGGGCTCTCACCATGTCTAGGTAATGGGTTTTGACAGGCACAGCTGCAAATTGTTCTGAGGAAAAAAAAAAATGCCGCTCAGAGAAGGGTTGGAGCAGTGGAAGTTGCAGTGAACTGGGTCAAAGGACATCTGAGTTCTGGACCTGGGTTGGAGACCTTGGGTGAGTCTCTTCCACTTGCTGGGGTGGGAAGTACCCCTCTGAGTCTCCTTTCAGGACCAGGGGTCCTGGAGTGTCTGATCCAGGCAAACTCAGGGGTTCAGGGTTAATCATATGCTGCTTTCCCAACAGCAAGGAAATCAAGACCCTGCAGGAGGAGCAGGAGGAGATCACCCTGCTTTTGAATCTCATCAAGTCCTCCAGGAACTTGGATCTGAATGAGAAAAACTACATGGAGCTGCGTTTCCTGCTGCAAACTAAGGAGGACTACGAGGCCCTGATTAAATCGATGAAAGTGCTGTTGGCTGAACTGGATGAGAAGGTGTGGTCTTTCTCTTAAAGGGTTAACAAAAACACGGAGCAAGGGGAAGGAGTGCGGGAGGTGTACTCCCCACCATACCCCCACCGTTGGCTTTTCTAAACGTGAATGTGGTCACTGTCTCCACCACCATTTTAACCCCTGATCTCTCAGCCCTATTGATCCATTTCCTCACTGTGGTCTCCACTGCCTCCCCATTACGGTAAGAATAAATGCCCCAATCCTTACTGTATCAGTCAGGAGAGGTTAGGTTATGCTGCAGTAACAAAATTCCCTCTCCCCAACTCAGTGGTTTAAAACAACAAAGATTTCTTTCCCATTCATGGTTTATGTCTATCGTGGATTGGCTAGGGGCTCTTATATCCTTTCATCCTGGGGCCAGGCTGATGGGATAGCCCCCATCTTGAACACTGCCAGGTACTGTGGTAGAGAAAAGTGAGTCCTGAGGGTCTCACACTGGCAGTTGAATGCTCCAGTGACATGTGTCACTTCTGCTCATGACTCATTGGCTCAAGATAGTCTTCCAAACCCGTAGTTTGGTAGACTATCTTGATCCAAAATAGTCGACTCTACCCATTCACAAAAGGGCCTAGGAAGTGCAACCCTCATGGATCCAGAAAGCAAAGAGCTAGAGACATTTGCTATACAGTGTTAATCCCTTACTATCGTTTGAAAGACCCTGCCTACCCATCTAGGCTCATCCCATGTCATTCCTTCCTTAACGCTTCACACTCCAGCTGCAAAAGACTTTTTTTTTCTTTCAAATAATGCTGAGCCTTTTCTCACCTCAGGGCCTTTGCACATGCTCCCCACACTGCCTTACCCTGGTTGCTTATCTTTATGTCTCAGCCTAAAAGTGACTTTCTCAGGGAGGCCTTCTCTATGCCCCCTCTCTGGTTTAAAGTATATACCCCTGGTATTAGTTTCCTGGCCAGGAACAAATAGCACACTCTGTAGGGTACTCGGAGGAGTAAGGCATTCTGGAACCTGGAGTAAATACCGCAACCTCTCTTTCTTCTCACCTCTGACCCCAACTACAAGGGAGCCATCGTGGATCCTTCCCGGTTAGCTTCCTGGGGCACAGAGCAGGGTGGAGAGTAGATCTCTGGGGGCAAATAGAAGATCCCAGCACACCCCCTATCCTCTTTCATGTCACCCCATGGCACCTCCTTCACAGTACCTTTCATGGTGGTAATTATGCCTTAATATGGGTGTTGTCTAATGTCTCCCTAACCTGTGACCTGCGTGAGTCTGTTTTGTTCCCTACTGTACCCCCTGTTCCTATCCCAGTGTCCAGCACCTAGCAGGTCCTCAATAAATATTTACTGACTGAATGAATCTGGAAATCGCATTACACCTTTCCTCTGCTTCAAGCTCTTCAGTAATTTCCGACTCTTGCTGAGATAAGGGCCCAAGTCCCTGGTGTAATTTGCCGGCTCTGCTGCCTCAGCCCCTCCTGCCTCTTCCACCTTCTCTCCTGCCTCCTTCTCCTCTGTGCTCCGTCCAAACTGGCTGCCTTCATGGATCCACAGTGCTGTCTCTCACCTCCAGACCTTTGCACATGCTGTTCCCTCTGCCTGGAGTGCTGTTCCCCATTCTCTCTGCTTGGGGGAGTCTTATTCATCCTTTGCGTCTCAGCTCAAATGCTATTTCTGCAAGATAGTTGTCCCCTCATCTTTCTCTGCTACATGCCCCTACTGTGTGTGTGCAAATTATCTCCCCTCTCCTAGGGCTCATCGTGCTTCCTGGCTTGTTTCCAGTCCTAGATTGTAGGTTCCCTGAGGGCAGGGACCACTCTGTCTTGGTTACCATCATACCCCTGTTGTCTGGCACCAAGCAGGGGCTTAATAAAACTGATGAATGAGTGAATGAATGAATGAGTGATCAAACATATGAATGTATGAGAAAGGAGGCAATAAAAGTGAAGAAGAAAAATGGGGATGTGGATCCTCAGAAACATTAGAAAAGGCAACCTAGTTTTGGAATCCTCCAAAGAGTACGGCACTCACTGCCCAACACAAAAACCCTCTTGGTCTAATTCCATCTCAGCGCAGGCAGCTCCCAGAATCCCCTCCTGCTGTGTCCACCACAGAATGCCCAGAGCTTTGTCCTTTCAAGGGGTCACTGGAGGTGAGGATATCACTGGGCCCTGCTTAGCCTCACAAAATAATTAATAAGCTGATGCCTTCCTGCTGAGCATCTAGTGTAGGCAACGTATTTCTCCATCAGCCACAGCCTTGGATAATGTCTCCCATTGGGCTAAAGCCTAATTACTTTCAGCATCACAAAAGCAGCGTCTGACATAAAGGTGCCAAAGGGAATACAGCTCTGAATTTAATCACAAGAGCTGATGCCACAGCTTCCTTTGGCAAGGAGGTGGAGCCCTAGGACTCTGGGGGTCGTCAAGTCAGGCTGGGGCAGGCATCCTCAGAGCATGTGATGCCACACCTAATATATGGGGGAGGATGCTGCCCTCCCATATATCAAAACAAGTCATTTGTTTTATTTCATAAGAGAGCTGGAGAGGGTTTGTGTTGAGGATGCTGCCTTGTGCATAGAACAGGAGAGGAGAACAGAGTAGAATAGGAACCTGACTTGACTTGAATCTGACTTTGTCAGTACTGATGAAGTAATTTGCTTTTGCTGTGAGGGAGTTTGTGGGGGAGTGTGTGTGTGTGTTCCAGCTAACGTCCAAAGCCTGGCTAATATCAATCATAAACAGCATTCATATACCTTACCAGTTTTGTGTGAGACCCAATGGTTCCCTTGATGCCTGATCTTTTGCTTGAGAATGTGTTGGGCTGCAAGTATTGATAATAGAATTCTTGACTGGAAGCAACTGGGAGAACAGAGGTTTGTTTTTCTCACTTAATCTGATGTCTGACTAGAAATAGGCCATCCCAGGGATGGTTTAGCAGCTCTACAATGATGGGTTCTTCTTTTTCTCTATGACTCTCTTGACCAGCCTTCCCCTCATGGTCACAAGATGGCTGCCAAAGCTTAGCTAGTACAACGTCTCATATAATTGCATTCAAAAATATGAAGAAAGGATGGGAAGTTTTTGTACATGATATTCTCTTCTTATGAGAGGGAGACTATTCTACAAAATTCCTCCAGCAGATTTTCTCTGATTGGCCAGGGCTAGGGTATATGCCCATTCCTTGGCCAATTACAGGCAAAGGGAAATGGAATTTCTGTAATTGCTTTGGGGTAGACCAGGGGCAGCAGATTACAGTGCAATCAGCAAGTCTGGTCTGTTTGTTTATGGCCCTCCAGCAAAGAATGGTTTTTACATCTTAAATGTTTACTATTTTTATTTTTTATTTTTTACGTTACGCAGGCCTCTCACTGTTGTGGCCTCTCCCGTTGCAGAGCACAGGCTCCGGACGCACAGGCTCAGCGGCCATGGCTCACGGGCCCAGCCGCTCCATGGCATGTGGGATCCTCCCGGACCGGGGCACGAACCCGTGTCCCTTTCATCGACAGGCGGACTCTAAACCACTGTGCCACCAGGGAAGCCCTTAAATGTTTACTTTTTAAATGGTTATATGAGTACCTACATACTAATCTCTTGGTCCTTGAAGCCTAAAATATTTACTATTTAGCCCTTTAAGAAAAAGTTTCCCAACCCCTAGTTTAGACCAATGATGATTTAGCCCTTGGGTCTGGGGGCAGAGCCCACCTTCCCTAAGTAGATTACTGGCAATAAGAAAATGTTTTTATCTCATATAACAGGAAGTATAAAGATAATGCAAGCTTCAGGGTTGGTTGATTCAGCAGCTCAGTTAGGTTATCAAGGTATTTGTCTTTGTCCTTTGGGGACAAGACAGCAGCAGCAGTTCCAGGCACCACATCCAGATGGAACAATGCCTTCAGGAGAAGACAGACCATCTCTTCCTATGACTCTCTTAGGAATGAGGAAACTTCTTCCAGATGCTTCCCTACCAGACAGTCAGAGGCTCCAACTGGTTTAGTCTTGCCCATCCCTGAATAAATAAATCATAAGAAGAGTGATTAGAGTTACCATGCTTGGCTTGGATCAGCCTTCTGGGGTGGGATGGGTATTCTTCCCCAGAACACCCATGATGGGTCAACCACCCACCGTGTCCACCACAGTACAGTTCTGGCTGTTGTCACCTCTGCCAGCCTCCTGGTTCTGGAACATTCTTCTGTCTTCTGTTAAGCATCTCTTGCTGCCTAAATACCATCTTTCATCACTTTTCTGTGGGTCTTCCATGACCCTAAACGTATGAGTAGACCAGTGGCCTTCAGAACAGGCTGAGCCTGACAACATGAAGGCTTTGGCCTAACATGTTAAAAATCAGGAGATTTCATGTAAAAATTCAGATATCTGGCTTCTCTTTTAAAAAAACTGGAAGATCTGGCAATATTGGGCCTGAATTTCCTTGAAGCAACTGTAACTACATAGTGTTGTGGGTAACACTGCCAGCTGTTTACCCATTCTTTATGTTTTCCTCTCTAACAGATTCCTGACTTTATTCAGGGTGAGCATGTGTCCAGCTAAAAAGCTACATTTCCCATCTTCCCTTGCACCTAAAGGTAGACAATGAAATGTAAGGGGACATCTGTTAGGGGTGTCTGGGAAAGTTTTGCTTTCCAGATATAGGTCATACCCTTCATCCATATTGCTTCCTCTACTTTCCTCCCTGGAACATAACTGTGTGAAGGCTGGTGCAATGGCAGCCATCTTTTGAGGGAGAAGCCAGGTGAATTACAGAGATCTTGTTTTTACCTCCTTGAGTTACTGAACTTAAGCCAGCAGTGTATTATGAGAGAAAGATAAACCATAATTTGTTTAAACCACTGTTAGTTGGGCTTTCTGTAATTTGTAGTTGCATATGTTCCTAACTGATACAAGCTGCTGCCCCTGAAGGGAGGCTGCTGAGATCTGTGCCCATAAAGGCAGAGAGAGTAAATTCTTCTGAGGAAAGCATATGTTTTTTAAAATGCTTCACTTTATTTTATTTTTTCTTTTTTGGCCACACTGCACGGCTTGTGGGATCTTAGTTCCTCCACCAGAGATTGAACCCGGGCCCTCAGGAGTGAAAGGGAGGAGTCCTAACCACTGGCCACCAGGGAATTCCCAAGGAAAGCATGTTTTTAACAAGACCTGAACCTAATTGAACTTAATCATTTTTAGTTGTTGACACTTGAAATTATGAGTCATTCAACTGCCAATGCCCCTTTTTAACAGCAAATATTTGGTAATACCTCCTTTACAATCCTGAAGTGAAATTCATAGATGATATAATCCTTTATCCTTCTCCTTTTAAATCAATATGATGCCATAACTATAATGCAAAGGAAAAATAAAGGAAAGCTACTTACACTAAAATTATATGTATTTTGATACATGCATGTTTTGGCCTGACTTATCGAGACCGGGGCCAGCAAATTGCTCTGCAGAGGCCCTGATAGTAAATATTTTGGCTTTGTGGGCCACACTACTCCACTCTGCCTTCATAGTATGAAAGCAGCCATAGACAATGCAAAGAATAGGCACGGCTGTGTGTCAATAAAACTTTATTTATGAAAATAGGCAGTGGGGGGCTTCCCTGGTGGTCCAGTGGGTAAGACTCTGTGCTCCCAATGCAGGGGGCCCAGGTTCGATCCCTGGTCGGGGAACTAGATCATGCATGCATGCCACACCTAAGAGTCTACATGCTGTAGACCAAAAAAAAAAAAAAAATGGATCTTGTATGCTGCAGTGAAGATCCCATGTGCTGCAAGTAAGACCCAGTGCAACCAAAATAAATAAATAAATATGAACAAACAAACAAACAAACAATAAACAGGCAGTGGGGCAGATTTGGCCCAGGGCCTTAGTTTGCAGACCGCTGGTCTAAAAGATATAGTCAGAGGCTAGTATTATTGATATGCAGAATCACTGAAGATTCCACACTGCAGAGTGATTTGGGCTTGTTGTATCCACAACTCAAAGATGATGATCCAGGTTGTGCTGGTGTCATGATTTCCAAAATGGCGGCCAACTCTTGGTAAAGTTCCAAACAAATCAATGAACATTCTCTTGATTTATACAGTGACTACATTCCTGGATAATTAAGTGTCTATTAAAACCTAATGAAAAATACTGTGTGTATATGTAAAAGACAGTTTGATTCTAGGTACAGAAAATTATAGAGAGGTTCTTCACCTGCCTAACATCCAGAGGGGCACTGGAAAGTCAAAAGGGGTGGGGGACAATTCTTGGATGTTTGGTGCTGTCTTACATGTTGCAGGGTATGTGACATCTCATGACCTGCCACTAAGTGCCACTAGCATCCTCATCATTGCAAGAGCAAAAAACAAAACAAAACAAAACAAAACAAAAAACAAAGGTTACAGAAGGCTTCTTGGGGGAATAATGCCATTTCTTCTGGAAACCGTGGCTTTAGGGTCAGGTGAAATTTTTGCCCACGGGTGAGTGAAATTTACATGCACGGGTGAGAATAAAAACCCTAAGTTGCCTCATTTTGCCCCAAACTGGCTAAGGTTAAGTTGAGTTGAGCACACACCCAAGAGAGAATTAAAATTCCATTCATGGGAAAAGAAAGAACATTGCAGTTTTTGTTTTACCACACCTGAGTTAGTGAACTGTCGCATTTGTACCCATACAGATGTTAACACAGCTGGGTTTTCTCTCTCTCTCTCTCTCTCTCTCTCTCTCTCTCTCTTTCTTTTCAGATCGTTCAGATGGATAACAAAATTATAAACCAAAGACAGATCTTCTCAAAAATACAGGAGGCCAATAACCCCTGGAAACTGCAAAAACAGATCCACGTTTTGGAAACCCGTTTGCATCTCGTACGTAAGGTGTTCTCTGGGGGAATTCCCTGGTGGTCCAGTGGTTAGGATTCCATGCTTCCACTGCAGAGGGCATGGATTCTATCCCTGGTCGGGGAACTAAGATCCCACGTGCTGCAACGTGACCAAACAACAACAACAAAAAAAAAACCTCTGCAAACAACTCTGCCTCCCTTTGCTAAGAGGGAAGAATGATGTCTGTGAAGCCATTAGCCGAACACACTCATCTCATTGGTTGAGTCGGGAGAAGGTGAACGATGGTGTGCACACAGGCCAGGCAGCACTCCAACCATTGTTCTGTGGGCCTGGGGTGGGAGGTGAGGGGAAGACCCTTCAACCCTATGGCTGCCTTCTGGAAGCTTGTCTCATGCCCCAGGAGTGAGCCTTATTTTGAAGCAGAGCCCTCCTTGCAGGTCACTGTACACTTTGACAAGATGCTGACCACCAATGCGAAGCTCCGGAAGGAGACTGAAGACCTACAGTATGAGAAGGCTGCTTATGACAACGTCTACGAGCAGATTCATCGGTGCTTGTTGATGCAGAAGAAAACAATGAATGTGGCCATCGAGCAGTCTACACAGGCCTATGAGCAGAGGTGGGCTGGGGGAGAGACCCTGGGGGCAAAGATGTCTCAGCCCCCTGCTGAGCTTCCTACTCTGGGCCACCTCTACCCCCTGTGTTTATGTGTTGAGGAACCTGAAATCATCATCATAATAACTCTGAGTGCTGATTGTGTGTCGGCCAAGCATGATGCTAGATGCTCTGGGTAGTATTTCAACCTTCACAACAACCCTAGGAGTTATTATCCCCATTTTACATACCAGAAAATGGAAGCTTAGAGATGCCAAAATACTTACCTGAGATCCAGATAAATGGCAGATGTGGTGGAGCTGAGATTCAAACCCCTATGCTGTACCATCTCCCCCAGGTGTCCCTGCTTCTAGTCCTAGGGGTCCCTCTCAGTCTGGGCTGTCTCCCGGCTTCACACCTAGAGGGGCAAAAGGCATGCAGTTTAGTGGTAAAGAGTGCAGATTTGGGAGTCAGAGAGATTTAGGTTTGAACCCTGGCTCCATCACTACTACATTGTTGGAGGACCCCTTCAGGTGGTAGTGAGGATTAAATAATATGTGTATATAGGCGAGTGGCTGGGACATGGTACTTGACAAGTGGTGGTGATGATGGTAATAGTGATAATGGTGATGTGTGATGATGCTGATGGTGGTGATGATACTGATGGTGGTGGTGGTAGTGATTGTGGTGAAGATCATGATGGTGGTGGTGATGCTGATGGTGATGATGATCATGATGACGGTGGTGATGGTGATGATAGAAAATCATTTCCTGAGGGTGGTCTAGAGCTGTCAACTGCTGTCATTCAGGTGAGGAAACTTGTTCCTCTACTTCCAGAAACCTCCATGATTAAAAGGAGTGATGGTCATTGACCAGGCAGAAAGTCTGTCTGGACTGGTAGGGAGAGGGGAGAAGAAGGAAGGTGCCTCCGGACACTCAGACTCTGTCATGTCCCCCTTGCCCAGGCTGGAAGCCATGGCTCGAATGGCTGCCATGAAGGACCGCCAGCAGAAGGACATCTCTAAGTACAAGCTGGAGATCCGAGAGTTGGAGCGTCTCTATGATCATGAAACCAAGCTCAAATCCTTCCTGCTCATCAAGCTGAATGATCGCCTTGAGTTTGAGGAGCAGTCCAAAAAGGAAGAAGGTAACGCTTTCCAGGTGTCCTCTTTTCTCTCTCTCTCTCACTTTCTCTCTCTCTCGCTCTCTCCCTCTCAACTGAAGGTGCCCGAGTCTCCTTGTAGTAGGTTTGCCAAATTTAGCAAATAAAAATACAAGATGCAGTTAAATTTAAATTTCACGTAAACAATGAATAAAATTTTAGTCTCATGCAGTATTTGAGACATACTTATACTAAAAAATTATTTGTGATTTATCTACAATTGGGACTATTTATACTGTTAAAAATATATCATTTGTGTCAGGACTACCCTAGTGGTCCCATGGTTAAGACCCTGTGCTTCCACTGCAGGGGGCAGGGGTTCGATCCCTGGTTGGGGGACTGAGATCCTGCATGCTGTGCAGTGTGGCCAAAGGAAAAAAAAAATATTGCTTGTCTGAGATTCAAATTTAACTGGATGCCTTGGGTTTTATATGCCACCCCTAACCTGTAGGATGTGTCCTCACCCCGTGGCTCTCCTTCCATTGTTTAGAGGAGGAACTTGTGTGTCAGAGGTCCCCAAGACCACCCCCGGGCTGGGTGATTCTCAGAGAGGACTCACAAGACTCAACAAACATGGCTATGATGTAGGGACACAAAGAAAAATCAGCAAAGAGAAAAGGTGCCTGGGGCGAAGTCCAGAGGAAACCAGGCACAAGCTTCCAGGATCTTCTCCCAGTGGAGTCACACGGGGCATGCTTAATTCTTCCAGCATCTAATTGTGACAACACATGTGAAGAGTTGTCTGCTTGGGGAGCTCATTAGAGACTCGGTGCCCAAGATTCTTACTGGAGGCTGGTCATGTAGGCACCCTCTCCCTAGCACATACCAAAATTCCAGCTTCCCAGAAGGAAGGCAGGTGTTTGGCATAAAGCACATTGTCCTTACAGCCTGGGCTCAGTAGCCACACTTACCGTTTAGGAAAGTTTTATATCAGTGTAGGGAGCTGCTCACCATTTAAGTTCCCAGATGAAGGCCAAGGGCCAACCTTGCAAGCAGGTCTTTCTAAGGAGAGCAGTCTCAGGTCTGCTATGTTAACTCTATCCTCAGCAGATTGAAGGGAGAGGCCCCCTGTGCAGCTGCATTTGTTTTTTTTTTCCTTTCAGCCCCTTCTGTCCCTTCCTACCTTATTTGCAACTGTATGGCTGGAAGTGTTTTTCTGAGAAATCCCATCCCTCACTCTCTAACATTACAAAAACCACCTTTTGGACCTGCTGTCCATCCATCCATCCATCCATCCTTCCATCCTCCATCTAACCATCCATCCACCCACCCATCCATCTTCCATCCACCCATCCATCCATCCTTCCATCCTCCATCTAACCATCCATCCATCCACCCATCCATCTTCCATCCACCCATCCATCCATCCTTCTATCCTCCATACAGCCATCCATCCATCCACCCATCCATCCTTCCATCCTCCATCCATCCACCCATCCATCTTCCATCCACCCATCCATCCATCCTTCTATCCTCCATCCAACCATCCATCCATCCTTCCATCCATCCTTCTATCCTCCATACAGCCATCCATCCATCCACCCATCCATCCTTCCATCCTCCATCCATCCACCCATCCATCTTCCATCCACCCATCCATCCATCCTTCTATCCTCCATCCAACCATCCATCCATCCTTCCATCCACCCATCCATCCATCCTTCTATCCTCCATCCATCCATCCATCCATCTTCCATCCACCCATCCATCCACCCATCCATCTTCCATCCACCCATCCATCCATCCTTCCATCCTCCATCTATCCATCCATCCATCCACCCATCCATCTTCCATCCACCCATCCATCCATCCTTCCATCCTCCATACAGCCACCCATCCATCCTTCCATCCTTTGTCCATCCATCCTTCCATCCTCCATCCACCCACCCATCCATTTACTGAACCACTAGCTCATGGCAGCTTCCATTCTCCATGCTTGGCATGCATGGCTTCCATTTAGCCTTTACAACATCTCCAAGAGGCAGACATTATTATTAACACCCCCAGTTGACATATGAGGGCACTGCAGCTGAGAGAGGATACATGGATATAGTCAAGGTCCTCTGCAGTGTAAGTAACAGATCCAGGACCCCATCCCAAATGTGTCTGCCCCCCAAAGCCTGAGGTCCTACCTCTATCCTCTTCTCTCTCCTAATCCACTGAGCAGCCTCAAGATTCCACTAGGCATCCAAGACCCAAACTGTGCAGTCAATAGGAGTTCTCCCATTCACTGCCACTCCAGTTGGCTTGTGCATCCATCCTTCCTCTTCTCACTGCCTCAGCCTTGTCATCTTTCTCGTCACATCTCCTCTAGCAGCTTCTGCTGGGTCTTCCAGCCTCCAGGCTCCTCCTGTTCCTGTGACACTGCAGGGGTAAGTTCTTCATGATCAGTTGACTCCTTCCTTCATCCATCCAACCATTGCATTCCTGGTCTTCCAACAAATTTTAACGATCACCTATCCTGAAACAGACACCATATTGGGGACCAGAGACAGAGCAGTGATCAAGAAAGTGTTAGTCCTTGATGTCACGGAGCTTATGTTCTAGATATGGAGACACAGAAAAAACAAGCAAATAGACAAATACAAACACTTCAGGTTGTGATAGAACCTTTGAAGGAAGAAAACAAGGGATTGAGATGGAAAAGTAACAGGGAGGCCTCTCTTGGATAGGATGGCCAAGGAGGGGCTGTTCAGACCGTGATCTAAAGGATGAAAAGAATCCAGTTGTGCAAGGGTGAGGAATCCAGGCAGAGACAAAGGCCCAGAGGCAGGAATGTGTTAACTGGAGTGTAGATGCAAAGCTGGAGAAACAGGCAGAGGCCACTCCTGCAGGACTGACCGTGTGCCAGGAACTGGGCTATGTGTTGGGAGACAGTGGGGAATAAGACAGAGGTCCTGTCCTCCTGGAGCTGACCTTCTGTCAGGGGAGATGACAAATTGGCAAATGCAAAAGTTAATCTGATCTCTTGGGAACCCATGAGCATGATGAAGAAAACAAAACAGGGTGATTGACAGAGAGTAATCAGGGCCTGCTTTATCTAGGGTGGTCAGGGTGGGCTTCTTGGAGGAGGTGCCATTTGGGCAGAGACTTGAATGATAGGAGAGAACCAGCCACATGGAAGCCTGGGAGAAGCACATCCCAGGAAGGAGGAATTGCAGGTGCAAAGGCCCTGAGATGAGAGTGAGGTAGGCATATTTCTAGAACAGAGAGGAGGCCAGTGTGGCTGGAATGAATTGATGCCAACAGGAGAGTGGTAGGAGATGAAATTGGAGGGGTGAGGAGGAGCCAGACCACAAAGGCCCTTATAGGCTGCACAGGGAGCTCACACTGATTCTAAGCGTGGTGGGAAGCTATCAGAGGATTTAGGCAGACTAGTGACTGAGTCTGATAGTGACCAGGCACTGAGGGGTAGAGGGGATCAGATCTTAAACGATGCCAAGAAACTTCAGCTTCCTCCCAGGGACAGTAGGGAGCCACACACGAAAAGGGGTCATGTGGCCAGAGATGCCTAGGAAGATCTAGAAAGGTCCTTCCGATCGCCATGTGGAGGCCAAATCAGAGATACAAGACTGGATTCAGGAGCGGTGGGGCTATTGCAGGCATCAGGCTGGGGAGCAAGGCTTGGAGAAGTTTCTTGGTTCTAATGCCTTGAATCTGCCAAGCTCTGAGCCTGCTTAAGGCCCTCTGCCAAGAGGGCTTCCCCGGCCTTCATCCTGCTCATGTCACCTCCTTCCCTGGCCACGCAACTCCTCCATCACAGCACCTACTACATCTCCTCCATTGCCTGGGCCACAATGGTAATTATTGGATTTCTTTTTCTGTTTACTTGGCTATCTCTTTTTCTTTTCTCTTTGTGGCTGATTCCTCCACTAAAAGCTCTGTGGGGCAGTGATTTTGTAGCAACGGAGCCCAGCACAGTGTCTGGAACATAGTAGACGATCAATTAGATATTTGTGAAGTGGCTAAGGAGGGAAGCTCCCACTCCATCTCATAGGAAAGTCTAGCCTCCTCCCCAGGGCACAATGATAATGCTATGGAGCATATCCCTCCCCTGGGCACTACTCTGAGTGGCTTCCCTTTCAGACTCATGGTTGCCGGTTCTTCCTTTTCTAGCTCTCAAGGCAAAGAAGCATGCGAAGAAGAACAAGGGTGAGAGTTTTGAGAGCTATGAGGTGGCTCACCTCCGGCTGCTGAAGCTGATGAAGAATGGCAACTTGAATCAGCTCATCGAGGAGTTTCTGGCCAAGGAGGAGAAGAATTTTGCTCAGTTCATGTATGTCACAGAGCTCAACAATGACATGGAGATGATGCACAAGAAGACTGAGAGAATCCAGGTCAGGGCACCTCTTCTTTCCCAGGCCAGGGGCCCGCCTGCTCCCACAGCAGCCTTACCCAAAGCGGGTTCCTTGGAACACTCCTTGAGATACTCTGCAGAAAAAAGGGCTTCAAATCAAAAAAGTTTAGGAAATACTATATTCCCCCAGTGTTCTCCCCTTACATTTTAACCTTCCTGAAATTGGTATTTGTCTTCCAGTTGGTACATACACTTAATGTGTTCATGTCCCCTCACCCCTAATAAGTGACATTTAAAATCCATGGTATGTCTTATAATCCAGAGTTCAGTAAACTATAGCCACAGCCAGATATGCCCTTTGGCCTGTTTTTGTACAGTCCATGAGCCAAGAATGGTTTCACATTTGTAAAGGGTTGTAAGGAAACAAAATATGCAAGACAGACCATATGTGGGCTGCAAAGCCCAAAATATCGACAATCCGGCCCTTTGCCTTAAAAGCTGGCTGACCCCTGTTAATCAACAGCTTCACAGAATTGAGGAGAGATGGCAAACTAATCTTGGAGAGAGTTGATGTATATGAGCATAATAAAGGCTCTGACAAATCCTACAGTAAAGAAACTATTTACCTTGTTGAATCCATAATTTCCCAAACTTAATTGGCTCCCTGGGCTACTTACTCTGCAGAAAACACATAACCAGCCTTTGGAACTGTCTGTACAGGAGAGAGTCTAAACTC
Organism: Mesoplodon mirus; assembly: GCF_964341445.2. Taxonomy (NCBI): domain Eukaryota; kingdom Metazoa; phylum Chordata; class Mammalia; order Artiodactyla; family Ziphiidae; genus Mesoplodon; species Mesoplodon mirus. The sequence continues at coordinate 9,253,665 of NC_138989.1, forward strand.
CTTAGTGTGACACTCCAATACCTTCAAAATTTGGCTTCAACCTGCCCCTGCATGCTCAGCTCCCATCACGATCCCCAAGGCACTCTCATCAGCTGCCAGTCCCAGCTTCCCCCTGCATTTCCCTCCTCTGAGGCTTTCCTCATGCTATTCCCCACCCCTCCCACTTTTCTTCTGATGCAATACCACTCATTAGTCCTGACAGATGTCACCTCCTCTGGGAATTCATTACTCTTTCCTCTGAGGTCCCTGTGCTTAGTGGGGACTGAGGGGAGCCCTTCCTTTTGCAGTGTCACTGTTTCCTGAATGTGGGGCCATGTGCAAGTAGATATGCCTGTGGGAAAATGTAATTCAGAAAAATATAAGGAAAAAGTACAGGTCACCAAAATATCACCACTCAGAGATACTGCCAATAAATATTTTGGTGACATTGCTTTATGAAGGAGGTGTGCACTTAAGCATGTGTCCGTGCGTGCGCATACACACACACACACACACACTTCCCTAGATGCCCACTTATAGTACTGGGTGTATACTAGATAGTTCATGCTGCTTAATACATTTTTTTCTTCAACAATTCATCATAGATACTGCCCAACATCTTCTATGTTCTTTTTAGAGGCTTCTGGAGACCCTAGATGCTCTGTGGTAGTATCACAAAATACTTCTTAAAAGAACAGATTCCCCAGGCCCTATCCCATACCTACAAACCTAGATTCTCTGAGAATAAGCCATGAATCTGCATTTAAACCATATATTTAAAAAAATTATTAATTAATTTATTTTTGGCTGCACTGGGTCTTCGTTGAGGTGCGAGGGCTTCTCATTGCAGTGGCTTCTCTTGTTGCGGAGCACGGGCTCTAGACGTGCGGGCTTCAGTAGTTGTGGCACGTGGGCTCAGTAGTTTTGGCTCACGGGCTCCAGAGCGTAGGCTCAGCACTTCCAGCGCACGGGCCTAGCTGCTCCGTGGCACGTGGGATCTTCTGGGACCAGGGCTCAAACCCGTGTCCCCTGCATTGGCAGGCAGACTCCCACCCACTGTGCCACCAGGGAAGCCCTAAACCATATTTTAATTTGAGACCCTTTCCCCCCCACAATGTAAATGTACCATCGTTTACTTAACCAATCCCCAACCGGTAGACATGTAGGTTGTCCCTAACGGAGATTACAGATAATAGCACAAGGGACAGCCTTGAGTGGCCACCTTGTCCACATGTCTTATTGTTTCCATGGGACAGACTCCTAGAGATGGTATTGCCCCATCAAAAGGTGCTTGTCTTTTACATTTGGACACACTGTTCTAGCCCAGGAGTTCTCAAATCTAATCCCTGGACCAGCAGCAGCAGCATCTCCTGCACATTCGTGGGCCTCACGCAGACATACTGAATCAGAACCTCTGGTGTGGGGCCCGGATATCTGTGTTTTCATAAACCCCCAGGTGATTCTGTTTCATGCTAGAGTTTGAGAACCCCTGCTCTGGAGCTGCCCGTCCATTACCATAACCATCAGCCACGTGGGGCGATTTAAGTTTAAATCAATTTAAATTAAATTAAAAAATGAGTTCCTCAGTGGGACTAGCCACATTGCAAGTGCTCTGTGCCCGTGCGTGGCTAGTGGCTGCAGTGCTAGACGGCACAGATAGAACATTGCCACCATTGCAGCAAATCCTACTGATTATACACAGTTCTCCAGAAAGGATGAACCACCCACCTGCTCATGCCTGCATCCTCCTTTTAATTCAGAAACATCAGAAATAACCTCCGTGGACATAAGAGGGGTCCAGGGGTTCTGGGGCTCCTTGAAATGGATAATTTAAATCCTCACCAACACCTCGAGGCGTTGGCTTGTTTTTAGGTGTGCTGGGGAGGGGAGCACTTGCTTTTCCTCATGGTCTGGTTCTCTCCTGAGCAGAATGAGGTCATCCGCTCGCAATCCCAGCAGACATCATCACACGAGGACAACTGCTCCATCCTGAGACAGCTGGAGGTAAGACCAGGGTGGGGAGGGAGGGATGCAGGAGTCTCCATTGTCTGTCAGGTGACCTGTCAGTTGGTTCTCAGGAGGAGGAAGATGTCTGCCCCATGACTATCTACTGGCCTGGGTCATGTCTTGACATGTCCTGACTTTTTGTTACAGGCAGCCTCTGCTACAGATCTTGCTGCAGAATTTTGTCCCTGAGGCCCTCTTTGTCTATTTTAAAGACTCTCCCACTTCAGGGAGTCTATCTCAGGCCCTTGTGCCTATAATGTCATCCCAGGCTGGTAAATTCCAGACAGATCTCTGCCTCAGTCTTTTCTTCTCTCTCCCCCTTGTCCTGGCTGTGGCCTGTTCTCAATGAATAATAGTAATTACAAACATTTCCTGAGCCATTACTATGTACTAGGCACTGGGCTAAGTGCTTTGCTTGCATTATCTCATTTAATCCTCACAACAGCTCTATGAGGTAGGTGATATGATCTATTTTACAGATGAGGAAACTGAGGTTCAGGGAAGTAATCACCAACATCATGGAGCTGGGATACTGCATGAGCTTTGCATTGCATTCAGCTGCTAATAACAGGGACCCAAAATAACAGTGGCCTAAACAATAGAAGTTTATTTACTTTGTTAAAACATAAACCTGGAGATAAACACTTCAGGGCTGGTCATGATGTCATCAGTAACCCAGGCTTCTCCTTTCAGTTTTGCCATCTTTAGTGTGTGGCTTACATCCTCAAGGATGCCTCATGGTTGTATCATGGCTGCCAATGGCCCAGCCATCACATACACATTCCAAGCAGAAAGAAAGTAGGGAAGGAAAAAAAAGGCCTTGCTAATTGAGTTAGTCAGCTTAAAAGTTTTTTTCCCTGAACTCTAAGCCAGTGACTTCTGTATCTATGTCTCACTGGCCATCCCTATTGCAAAAGAGGGTTGGAGATATAACTTTTAGCTGGCACATTGCCACCCCAAATACAATCAGCATTTTGCTATTAAGGTATAAGGGGAGAATGGATAACAAATGTCTGACAAACATATGAACCAGAGAGTTTGACTGCAAAGCCCTGTTCTAATCCAGTAGTTCCTGGCCCAGGAACTACACTCCTTGGTCATTTCCCTTCCTTTCTCTGTGGCTTATTTCTACTCTTGGCACGCAGGTGGCAAAAAGGGTTGGCCATACCATTCTCTCATGCGCCACTGGAGGGCAGCAAAGCACCTCTCAGGCTCAGCAACCTCTCCCAGGACTCGGGAATGGGGAATGTAGACTTGCAGGCAGGGCCCAAGTTCAAGGAGACTCTCCTTAAGTCGGACACATTCTTGGGGTCCCACATCCTTGGCTTTGAGCCATCCAGTGTCCAAATACTTCCTTGGGGTTGGGACTGGTGCTGTTCTGCCTCTCGGCGTTTTGAAGGCATAAAGGGGGACACAGTTTGGGAAGGCTGACCAGGCAACACCAAGCATCCCCCCCACCTCTGCCTGAAGTCCTCCAGCAGCTCTTTGTTCCTTGGGCTTTAGTAGGAACTCCTGGAGCCTCTTTTCAAATGCAAATACTCTAAGCAAGAGAATTTGTCTTAATAGCAATGGGCTCACTTAGAACCCACTTTTCTTACCTCCCTGCTAAAGATCGCTTCTATCTCCTCTACTCTTGGAACCTTTCCACTTAACTTCCATTTCATCCTCCCCTCTGGGAGAAGTGGTGGAACCAGTCCTTTAATGGGAGGGTTTTGCATAAGAGTTAAGCAACCAGGCCCTGGGAACAAATGCTTAGGTATGACTCCCAGAAGAGTCTCTTCCTGGCTGTGTGACTTTGAGAAAGTAACCTAACCTCTCTGAGGCTCCGTTGTCTCACCTGTAAAATGGGGATAAAAATTGTACTCACTTTGTAGGGCCATGAAGATTGAATAAAATACTGCATGTACACGCTTGGCACAGTGCAGGGCAGAGAGCTATAAACATAGCTATCATTATTGTTGTTGTTTATCCCGTAAGTCAATAAAACCTCAAATCACCATCATCTTGTTACCAAATAATTGTCCAAATAAAGAGTTGTGCCCATGGTCAGGTATTAGACAACTCAATACAGAAGAGCTAAACACAAGTTCACTTTTCTTCTCTGACCTCAATATTCCTCATCTGAAAACTGGAGCAGTTGTGAGGATAAGTTAAGATGATGTGTGTAATATGCCTGGAACATTTTAGGTGCTGGACATGTGTTGTCACTGTCACATCAGGCTTTAAGAAACTTTTTTTTTTTTTTTTTTTTTTTTTTGCGGTACATGGGCCTCTCACTGTTGTGGCCTCTCCCGCTGCGGAGCACAGGCTCCAGACGCACAGGTTCAGCGGCCATGGCCCATGGGCCCAGCTGCTCCGCAGCATGTGGGATCTTCCTGGACCAGGGCATGAACCTGTGTCCCCTGCATCGGCAGGCAGACTCTCAATCACTGCGCCACCAGGGAAGCCCCAAGAAATGTTTTTAATCATGTGATCTTTTTTTTTTTTTTTGGCGATGCCGCGCAGCTTGTAGGATCTTAGTGCCTTGACCAGGGATCAAACTCGTGCCCTCTGCAGTGGAAGCACAGAGTCCTAACCACTGGACCGCCAGGGAATTCTCAACCACGTGATCTTTTAATGCACCTTTAGAATGAGGGGGGGCTCTTGCTGTCATATGAGGAAATGCAGCCCTGGGAACTGAATATTCCAGTGTTTGGGACGGAGGAAGCTGCCTGGTGTGGTGGTTGAGAGACAGTTCAAACCATGGCTTCCCTCTCCTGGCTGTATTCCTTAGAGCCTCAGTTTCCTCACCTGGAAAATGGGGGTGTGAATAGGGCCCTTTGGGATCCTTATTTGGAATGCTCCGTATGGAGCTGGTGGGAACAAGGCTGGTCCTTCCAGGGCCCAGTTCACCTTTGCAAGCTGAGAACTCAGAGGGAGAGGCAGGAAGCCACTGAAGCACTCATCCCAGAGCAACGATTCTCAGTCTGGGCTGCAAGTCAGAATTACTTCAGAGGCTTTAAAATTCCTGATGCCCAGGCTGCATCCCAGACCAAGATGTCTAAATCTCTGAGGCTGGAGTTTGGGCAGCAAATGTTTTAACACTCCCAGGTGATACCAATATGAAGCCAAAATTGTGATCCAGTGGACTCACAGAGGTTCTCAAATTTTATCATGCATCAGGATCACCTGCATTAAATACAGATTGCCAGGTCCACCCCCAGAGCCTCTGATTCAGTCAGTCTGGACTGGATCCCAGGAATCTGCATTTCTAACAAGTTCCCTGGTGAACCTGATGCTGCTTGTCCTGGAACCCCACTTTGAGAACCACTGTGCTCTAATGTGATTTAAACTGAGTGGTGAAATTGGTTTGTTGGATTGCAACTAGCATTTAAAAGTAACAAGATAGAATAGAACAGAACCGAATGGAAAATACTAGAACACACAATAAGAATATGATTTGTGAATCTATAATTTCATTTGATTAGATAAATATATAAAAATACACACACGTATATAAGTATTGGGCTGCAATGTAAAATATATTTCTTCCTGTGGGCCATTTTTTAAAAATGAGTCACCAGCTTTTTAAAAATACTGTAATCCAGTACACATGTAGACACACATACACGTATGTAAGTAAACAAAACTTACATTAAACAATATCTACCCTCACTACCTGCAATGCATGTTAGTATTTTCTCTTCCTTTCTTTTCTGATCATTTTATTTCATTTTTTAAAAAAATATGGATTGAGGCCCATTTAATGATTAAATTGATCTTGCACCCCTTTAGAGGTTTGCAAACCTGCACTTTGGAGATCCTGGCTCCAGAGGGTCCTAAATCCTCATTACCAGTGAAAGTTCTCATGTGAGGGCTGAGCCCAGGGTGGTGACCTGGCTGACCTGAATGGGAATTGGGGTCTGCCACAGGAGAAACTAAGGAAGACCACGGAGGAGGCAGATATGTATGAGAACAACTACAAGGAGATCAGCAAGACCTTGGAGTATCTCAAGAACTCGGTTGAGAATCTGTTTAAGAAGATAAATTGTGATGCCACCAAGATCCTGGTACAGTTAGGGGAGACAGGGAAAATCACCGATACCAACCTCCCACAGTACTTTGGTGAGTCGAGCTGGGGTAGCAACCATTTCCAGAGATTTCTATGACCAGGCCCAAGGACTTGTTCTTTTGGAGGTAGTGAGCCTGGTGGTGAAGCATGTGGGCACTAAAGCCAGCTTGGTTGGGTTCAAATCTTGGTTCTACTCTTACTAGCTGTGTGACTTTGGGCAACTTTCTGAACCTCTCTGTGCTTTAGTTTTTTCATCCAAAAAAATATTGGGAGGATTAAATAAATGAGTAGTTCTTAGAGAAATAGTACATGATCATCTCAATAGATGCAGAAGGAAGTATTTGACATAATCCAACATCCATTCATGATAAAAACTCAACAAACTAGAACTAGAAGGAAACTTTCTTACCTGATAAAAGGCATCTACAAAAACACCTACAGCTAACGTCATACTTAATGGTGAAAAAACTGAATGTTTTTCTTCTAAGATCAGGAACAAGGCAAAGATGTTTGCTCTCGCAACTCCTATTCAATATTGTGTTGGTGGTCCTCGATAAGGAAATAAGGCGATAAAAAGAAATGAAAGGCATTTAGATTGGAAAAGAAGAAATAAAGTGCTCAGAGCAGTGCCTGGCATGTAGCAAATGCCTATTAACTATAACACACATTTCTAGGCATAGGCCTTGAACTCAGGATAGAGAGGGAGGATGCTCCTACAGAGATCATGACAATTTAGAATGAATGGCTTCCACTACTCTTAGAATAAAATCTAAGGTTCTTAATATAATCTGTTTTTGAGAGGTTCCCAAAACACCTCCCTCCCACCGGTTTCAGTGATTCACTAGGAGGACTCCTGGATTCAGCATATAGTCATATTCATGGCCCTGATTTATTATAGCAAAAGAATACAAAGCAAAATCAGCAAAGGAAAAAGGGGCTTGGGGTGAAGTCTGTAGGAAACCAGGAACAAGCTTCCAAGGGTCCTCTTCCAATGGGTTCACACAAAATGAGCTTAATTCCTCCAACAATGGGTTGTGACAACACAAGTGAAATGTTATCAACCAGAGAAGCTCATTGGATACTTATTGCCCAGGGTTTGGATTGGGGGCTCATCATATAGGCACCTCCAGCATGACACATACCCAAATTCCAGACTCCCAGAAAGAACAGTGAGTATTCAGCATAAATCACATTTTTTATACCACAGTTTAAGCATGATGAGCCACTCTTTTAACAGATAATGGTAGTGGGGACCTTCCTGAAATTCAAGTTCTCTGATGCTATCCAGGGGCCAATCTGGTGAGCAGCCTTTTCTAAGAGCAGTCAGGCTTTGCTGCGTTAACTCTTTCTTACCCAAAGCCTATCAGGTTCTTTATAACCTGGCCCCTACTTACATTTTTCATCGTCTCTTGTCCTGCTCTCCCTCCTTTCTCACCACATCCAGCCACAGTGCTCTCCTTTCTGTATTTTCTTTCTTTTTTTCTTTTTTTTTTTTGCGTTACATCAGCCTCTCACTGTTGTGGCCTCTCCCGTTGCGGAGCACAGGCTCCAGACGCGCAGGCTCAGTGGCCATGGCTCACGGGCCTAGCCGCTCCGCGGCATGTGGGATCTTCCCAAACCGGGGCATGAACCCACGTCCCCTGCATCGGCAGGCGGACTCTCAACCACTGTGCCACCAGGGAAGCCCCTCCTCTCTGTATTTTCAAATCCTTCCCCCAACTCATCCCCGCCACAGGGCCTTTGCATGGGCTGTTCCTGGGATACTCATCCCATGCCCAATTCCTCCTCATTCTCAGATCTCAGTTTAAATGCCCTCCCTCCAGCAAGGCCTCCCTCTGCTGCCCCATATGAAGCTGGTCCTCCCCCACCCACTATTATTCACTTTTATAGCAGTCTTATTATTTAATACTCACCCAGTTTGTCTCTATGCACAGGTAATTCTCATTATCTGAATCTATGAGGTTCTTGAGATCCAATAGCAAGGTTCAGATGCAAATCTTTTTGGTTCCTGATTTTCAGAGAGAATAGAAATGGTATGGGTTGTGTGAGTTTTTTTCAAAAAATTATCCAGATCCAGTAGTTACTGAATTCAGATAATAGGCTTCTGGATAATGAGGGATACGTGTATTTATTTGCTGAACTTGCCTTTCTCTCTGTCCCCCCATTCACACTGAAGTTTATGAGCTTCATCAGGACAGGGACTGCATCTCTGTTATTGTTTATCATCATTTTCTTTTTCTTCCATGCATTGTAGCACCATGCCTGGCATGATAGGCATCCAATAATAATTTGTGGAATGAATGAATAAATGAATGAATGAATTATTCTGGTGCCTCCATGAGGCTATGAAACACGGCGGGAAGGGCAGCTCCCTCAAACTCAGAGGCAGCACTGAGGAAAAAATCCATAGTTTAAGGCAGAGCTTGCCCAGGGCTCCCAATTTTTAGTGTAACCCAGTGTTCCTCAATCTTCTTTTCATTATTGTCCCCTAAGGAGCCTTTTTATTTTTTTATTTAATTAAAAAAATTTTTTTTTAATAAATTTATTTATTTATTTTTGGCTGTGTTGGGTCTTTGTTGCTGCACGCGGGCTTTCTCTGGTTGCAGAGAACAGGGGCTACTCTTCATTGTAGTGCGCGGGCTTCTCATTGCTGTGGCTTCTCTTGTTGCAGAGCACTGGCTCTAGGCGCACGGGTGTCAGTAGTTGTGGTGTGTGGGCTCAGTAGTTGTGGCTCGCGGGCTCTAGAGTTCAGGCTCAGTAGTTGTGCTGTACGGACTTAGTTGCTCTGCGGCATGTGGGATCTTCCCAGACCAGGGCTCGAACCCGTGTCCCCTGCCTTGGCAGGAGGATTCTCAACCACTGTGCCACCAGGGAAGCCCTAAGGAGCCTTTTTAGACATTCTCTTCCCAACTGCTCTGCCTTGTGGAATACAGTTCATATACCATATAACTGTTTACGTCTTGTATGTATATCTGTACTTTATATATTAAAGAGTCAGATTATTTTTGCTTCTCAAGAACCAAATTGTGCCCTCTAGGGAAAGTGTGATGTAACCCAAGAGAAAGCCTTGTCCTTACAGGAGCTCAGGACCTGCTCCACTTCCTGTTGCTACCATTCATGTCCAGCAGGGGGCGCAACCTCTAGCTCCCCCCGGGACTCCGGTCTCCCAGCAGCCCTCTTGGTTCTGCTTATTTTTTTCCAGCCATCATTGAAAAGAAGACCAACGACCTGCTGCTGTTAGAATCCTACAAGCGGATCATGGAAATGGAAGTGGCGGAGACGGACGTCCCGCCACCCTTCATCAACCCCTTCTGGGGCGGCTCTGCCCTCCTCAAGCCTGCAGAACCCATCAAGGTCATCCCCCCAGTGCTCGGGGCTGACCCCTCTAGCGACAGGTTGGATGAAGGTGAGTTCTTTCTTCCCGGACTTCTCTTTCTACTGCGCAGTGACTCAGCCACAGATTCTGAAGTTTAGTTATCCTGGGTACTTTTAAAAAATTGCAACAAATTTGTGCCCATTTCATGAACCTTAAAATGAGCAAAATTTCCAGGTTGTCAAGTTATGGGCACAGGAGATTCCCTGATCCCGGCTCCCACCCTCACCCTATGCTCTTGAGACTCGCTCCTCCATCCGTGACCTCCTTTCCGCATCCCCATCCACATCCCCCAGCCCCGTGGTTGAAGCGCCCGAGACGGTTCACGCCAGAGCTGAACTGTGGCCCTGCGGGCGCCTGTGCATTGATCCTTGCTTTTGGAGGCCGAAGCTCATGATACTCCCCCTCGTGGGGGTCTGCCCTTCTCTCCGAAGGTGGGGATATAATCGGCCCCACATGGGTTTTGGAGGGCAGTTTGGCAACACGTTCGGGAAGCCTGAGAAATGGTTATGTTACTGAGCCAGGTTCGGTTTTTGCGATACGCAGCAAGCCAAACGCTGAGACGTGGAGGGTTGCAGCTGAGAGGGGGGTTATTCACAAGGCAGCGAAGCGAGGAGATGAGATGGGAGAACAAACCTCCAAAATCCGCCTCCCCGAAAGCAAGGGGCTCAGGTATTTATGGGATAAAGAATAAAGAAGCACAAGAAGGAGCTGGTTAGTGATCTTGAAGAGACAGCTGGCAGTGTAAGTCTTACCAAGAGGAAGAAATCTTTTCCCAAAGAGGAACCAGATAGTGACCCTGAAGAGTCAGGAAACAAGAGGGTCCCCAAGAAAAAGAGGAAATTCTCTTCCAAGGAGGAGCCTGTCAGCAGTGGACCTGAAGAGGCTGCTGCCAGCAAGAGCAGCAGCTCCAAGAAAAAGAAAAAACTCCGAAAGCTATCCCAAGAAAATTAGAATGGACATTTCCCTAGTAGGGCATAAACTTACAGAGATATTTCCCAATCCATCCCCTATAGCCCAATAAAAATAAAAACAAATTCACGAGTTAAAAAAAAAAAAAAAAAAGAATAAAGAAGCAGGGTGGTCCGAGGCGTGGGGAGTGTGAGGAAAGGCAATTGGAAAACGGTGCGGTAATCGGGGTTCTGTGCCGGTGTAACTAAGCTGTGGGCCTCTGCACGTTCAAGAGGTCATCCAGTGACACTCGCACGTGCCCAGTTAAAGGATTGGTGGTTCCTTCCAGTGTTAACCAGCTCACCTGGAACTAGACATAGCTGAATCCAAGCTCCTGGAAAACAACTCATGCAAACACATTGTTTAGGCTACATACTGCTTGGAAGACAAGCAAGTCTTTTGTAGTAATAATTAAAACGACCTTGCTTAGTGAAGGCAGGTTACAGGTGAGATGGGGTTGACTAATGATTACCCACGGTTTCAGATACACACGTTGAGTCTGTAATCTCGCTTGTGGGGATTGGTCCTTCAAAGAAAAACATTCAAGGGTTAAAGATGGAAGTAGGAGGGTGATTGAACTGGAAGTGACTGAAATGCTCACCCGTTAGAGATTGGTTAAATAAGTTATAGTTCACCCATGCATGCCACAGAATACTATGCAGCCACTAGAAAGAATACAGTGGGCCGACATGAACTGACATGTATATATGGCATCTAGTGGCCAGGGATGCTGCTAAAAATCGTGCAGTGTACAAGACAGCCCTTCACAACCTGATTTATAATAAAGGGAGGGGGAGAGAGAGAGAAGGAAGGAGGAGGAGGAGGAGGAAGGGAAGGAGGAAGTTATCTTGATGATACATATAAAAACAAAGAGGATGTATACTGCTGACTTACAGTGGGTATTTCTGGGTGGTGGTTTGCAGAGAACTTTGCATTTCTAAGTTAATTCTGTATTGCTTAGAATTTTCTTTTAAAATGACCTTGCATGACTTGAGTAATCAGAGGAAAAAATTTGGTATTTTTAAAAGCTGCCCCCCTTCTGTGAGCAACGTTTCAAGTGTGCCAAAGATGGAGGGAGGGGACGGCCAACAGGCGCTTGTGCACAGGTGCACAGGCATACACACCTCCTGTTTGATTTATTCAAGGCACCTGAGACTTAGCAGGAGTGAAAACTGGGGCTGATGTCAGCCACCTTAGCACAGCTTCCCTTGGCCCTTTGAGTTCTTAAAGGAGGAGGGTGGCAGGGCACAGCTGTTGAGAGCACTGTCCTCACAAGGTCAGGAATGTACAGATGATGTCTTCATTTCTGTTCAAGGGAATGTTGATGAACATTAGGTCCTCTTAGCCCACTAGCCTCTATGGCTTGTATGTGTGAATTAGAAGAGGCAACACCCTCTGGGCAGATTAATTAGGATAAGGAGCCCCTGATGGGTAGACATGGCTTGGCAATCAAGTGGGGGGCTGGATTTCAGCCCTGTAGAAACAGGTGTCTTTGTGCAATCTACATCCTGAGCAACTGCACATGGTGACCCTAACTCCTTGATACTAAACCAAACTCATCTTTACATCCTCATCTTGGAGAAGAAAAACAGTTATTGTCTGGCCATCCCTAAGCAGTACATCTCTGCCTGTCCTCCCTCTCCCTGGACTCTGAGAATTTTTACACTCCAACCCCCAGCACTATGGAGGGACACCAAACCAGGCTTGGACATCCTTGAACAGGGCAGAGAGGCACTGTCCCTGGGAAGGAAGCCCACCCCCTGCTGTGCTGGGTTTGATTTCCAAACTCCTCACACGAGTCCCATCTTTGGCACAGTGGACCAACCCCTGGACCACAGCAGGCTTCGGCAAATGGTGCTCAGCCACTACACCGCAAGAGAGTCTAGAAACAGGGATTTACACATGGACAGCGTGCCTGAAAAGGGGGACGATCTGAGGTCCAAGAAGAAGTTAACGGTCTGAAGTGGACATGGCCATGCTTGTACCATAACCAGAGAGAGTAAATGTTTTGTTCCGTAACCCCGGTGCCTCTTCCCATTCATTACTAAGAGACTGGGGTGCTGGAGCCACACCAGGACGGGGTAGAGGAGCAGGAGGGTCGAGTTCCAAAGCCAGCAAGGGGGCAAGAGTGGTGTGAGGTCACCACGGCTGGGAGCCAAAAGACTGAGTTCACGTCCTAGAACCACATGGGGTGCGGCAGACGCTCACAGGTGGGAACCAGGAGCCTTGGAGGCTGTGTGTGTGTGTGTGTGGTGTGGATGAGTGTGTCACTGTGGAGCTGTGTCCAGGGTGTCTTGCCCAGAAACACAAACTCCACTCGAGCGCTCTGAGCTGGGGCCTCTCCCGGGCCTGGCCGTGTCTCTGTAGGAGCTCCAGGTCACAGGTTCCGGACGTGGGGGATATGGGTTGTTGTAGGGTTTGGATCATGATGGGTCATCATGGCGTGGGGGGCCCATGAGTCCCTGCCTTCCCAGCTTGCTGTTGGCTTTGAAAGGGACCCCCCTTCCCAGCAGGTGATGTCATTGGAGCTGACCCTGAGCTCCTCCTCTGGGGGCTCTGGTGTTGTTCTTGAACCTTCAAGACTCGCTCCAGTTCTGGCTCCTTCAATCACCTGGACCCTTCATACCCCCTGGTCGACCCCAGCTGCCACTCCCACCCCCAGTTTCAGCCCTTTGTTTCCATCACATCATTCGCTTTGTCTGTGTCCTGGGTTCTTGGGGTTCTCTCGAAAACTTAGAGTGCCCAGCATCCACTCCCCTTTCTTCCTAAAAGGCATTTGGATTTTCCTTTGGGGAACGGCCCCTCCCACCCTCAGGCCATGTGGTTTGGAAGGGGCTGGTTTCAACCCCAACGCAAGGGTTAATCATGTGACCAAGTCTGCCAGTCAGAGCACTACACCTGTTTCGGGGTTGGTTCAGGTATCCCATAGCCCTGTTCTGGGATTTGTGTGGAGCTGGGAGAGAGGGAGGTGCCCTCTTTCCACTAGGATTGCTGTGGGGATAGGCAAGAGCTAAGAACTGCTGGTGACCATTCTGTCACTCCTGAGAGCAGAGCAACATGAGAGAAAGCAGAGCAGTGGAGAGGCCTCCTCAGGTTCTGTTGGTGCTGTTTGAGCTCCTGGATGCAGCTATGCCTGAAGCCCTCGGACTTCTCAGTTATGTGAACTCATTTGTCTCCTAAGTTGGGATTCTTGCAGCCAAAACAGACCTCAGTGTTTCAACAATGATTTTGGTCACTCAAAATCAAGTCAACTCACACCTAGGCCTAGTTCCTAGACCCCAGGCAGGGTCAGAAGTCATTATCTATGTATGTCTGTGTCCCTCCCCCAATTTGCCAGGAGACAAATACAGACAACTTCTACTTTATCTGAAATTAGAAATTAACCTCTTACAATTAATGGATGTGAATTTTTGGCCAAATGAACCATATTTTTAGTGTGCATGTGAGGCCTCTTCTTCTTAACTTATCCTGGGGCCTAAACACATCTATGGGAGAAGCATTCCAGTGGCATCCTAAAGGAAAGTACGCCAGGGAAGCTAGGCTCTACCAGTGCTCGGACTCTTTGAAAGAAAGGTTTGTGGTCCTCTGGTTAGCATTCCAGTAAAATGTGGACTTTCATAGAAATAGTCCTGAGTGGCTGTGAAGGTCTATTTTTTTTTTTCCTGGCCACGCTGTGTGGCCTGAGGGATCTTAGTTCCCCGACCAGGGATGGAACCCATGGCCCTGCAGTGGAAGCGTGGAGTCTTAACCACTGGACCACCAGGGAAGTCCCTGAAGGTCTATCTTACAGAGTCACTAAGATTCAATAATAATGACAGCAGGGCCATCACTAGCTCATACACCACCTTCATGGGAACTAGCAAAGGGTCTTCCATACTCAAGGACACACCATAAACACAACCTCCTGTTTATTTGAACATGGCCTCTGGATGGATTTCCATCTGCCGGCTATGTGGCCACGTGGTATCTCTAAGGCACGCAGGCTGCGGAGAAGATGGAGGTAGATAAATGAGACGGCCACACAGCCAACAGGCCAGGGGCAGGGGTGGTGGCACTACTGGGCGAAGTGAGAAGAGGGCAGGGACGCCCCCCATCCACCCACCCAAAGGCAATCCCCTCCCTTAGTCCTTCTCTTCTCCGTGGGTGATGATGTGCACCAGGTTCTTATAGTCCAAGTTGCCAGTCACGTCAGGGGGGAAGGCGGCAAACATCTGTTCGACCTGCAACAAACCAGCAAGACATGCTGAGGCCATGGGGAGGGGCAGTGGAGGGGGGAGGGCTGTGTGCAGGGCGGCCCGAGTGGAGCGGCAGCTGGGGGCCTGGAGGACATGTGTTGCGGTGGACATCTCCCTCCGTGCCCTCCTGCTTCCTTGCCCTTTGTAGCTCTTCCACAGGTGCCAACCCCAAGGGCCATCCTGCAGGGATGTTCCCAGGAACCAACCTGCGACGGGGAGAGAAGGGACCGCAAACTCAAGTGTGCAAAGGGGCGGGCAGGTTATGTAGGGGAGCAAGGTGGGCCTGGTGGGGACTGTGGCTAAATGGAGACTAGTCCATCTACAGAGGTCGCAACTGCTCAGGGCCAGCCAATGTGTCCACATGGGCAAGGAGGTCAGACTTTTTGAGGAATTTGTTTCTTTGAGGGAAACTAGAAATTAAATTTTTTTAAATGTGCAATTTCTACATTTAAAAAGTATTGGCTAGTTATTTTTTTTTAATTTGGGGTTAATAATAGATAACATTTATATTGCCCTTATCACATATCAGCACTTTATACATGTGAACTCATTTAATCCTCACAGTGTACTATGAAGTAGATTCTATTATTGTCCCCACTTTACAGATGAGGAAATTGAGGCACAGTGAGGTTAAGGAGCTTGTCCAAAGTCCCAAAGCCTGGTGAGAGTTGAAAGGCAGGCTCTTTCAACTGCTTGAGTTTTGAGGGGGAAATCCAAATCAAATTTTTAGTAAAATGTGAAACTTGATGGAATCAGGCCAGAGAGGCTATAAGGGACTATTTTAAATACACTCATTAAGGTTCATTAGTAACGTTGACAAGGCAGTTGCTTGTTTATACAGGGCCTTTGGTGAATTAGCAATAGTGCCCCTTCTTCCAGGCACATTACTGCCACCTGCCAGAACAAGTCATATATTCTGATTTCTAAAAAATTGTAACAAGACACTTTACTGCCATCTGCTGGAAAACTATTGCAACAAATAAATACTCTGCAGTATATATTATTAAGGGCATCCAGGAGGATTGTGCAGTATACAACCTATACAACTGTATGCGGTGACCCTGCATGCCACCTTCACTTCATCAGGAAATTGATGCTCTCACCAGGTATCTATGCATTATGAGGAAGACAGAACCTGGAGTCAGACAGACCTAGGTTTGAATCCAGGCCCTGGCATTTCTCATTAGTGTTGTCCTTTTAGTCAAAGCAAAGTGACTTTGCTTCCCTAAGCCTCAGTTTCCCCATCTGTAAAATGACCATAATACTAGTCCCTACCTCACAGGGTGATTGACAGAGTGAAATGAGATAAGGGCTTAGTAAACAAGAGCAGATTCTCTCTCAGTGTGGGGTCAGGGGTGTTTTATATAAGAGAGTCTGGAGAGGGAGTCCCCAGAAGGGTGAGGCCAGGAGCTGGGGTGCAGAGAGTGTCCGAAGGGCCCTGTTACCTCCTCCTTGGAAAACCTCTCCGCCTGCGTAGTCAGCATCTCCTGTATGCTGCAGAGAGAGAAAAGCAGATATTGCAGCTGGCTGTGTGGAGAGGGCTAGGGGGAGAAGCAAGGAACCCCAGGTCTTCCCCCATGGATCCCACTCACTAATCAGCCCTGAGCACCCCTTTGCCTTCAGGGTCAAACACTTTGAACGCGTTGAGAATGGTCTCCTCGGGGTCTGCCCCTGAAACAGAAAACAGGGTTAAAATGTGCCATGGGTGGCTGGGAACCTCTGGTAAGGAGGAAAGGTCCTGTTGCCTCCTGAGCACTGAGCCTTGGCGTTTTGAAAGAGTGGGCTGAGAATCCAGTTCTTTCTTTCTTTCTTTTTGGCTGCATTGGGTCTTTGTTGCCGTGCGCGCGCTTTCTCTAGCTGTGTCGAGCAGGGGCTACTCTTTGTTGCGGTGCACAGGCTTCTCATTGTGGTGGCTTCTCTTGTTGCAGAGCACGGGCTCAGTAGTTGTGGCTTGCGGGCTCTAGAGTGCAGGCTCAGCAGTTGTGGCACATGGGCTTAGTTGCTCCACAGCATGTTGGATCTTCCCGGACCAGGGATCGAACCTGTGTCCCCTGCATTGGCAGGCGGGTTCTTAACCACTGCGCCACCAGGAAAGTCCTGAGAATCCAGTTATTTCTGAGGAAACCCAAGCTCAAGCATGGATCTAGACTTAGAAAGACTCGGATTCAAATCCTGACTCCAGCATTTGGTAGCTGTGTGGCTGCAGGCAAGAGACTTTCCATCTCTGAGCTTCAGTTCCCCATCTGTAGACTGGGATAAGAATAGAAACTACCTCCTAGATGCTATTAAATAAGGTGATGCATATAATGTGTTTAAAGTGCTTAGCATGAGGTCTGGATCAGGGTAAGCCTTGGAGCACTGTTAACTGCTGTTTTTATTGTTTTTTTCTTCCCCCTGACATTACTCTGCCTTCATGTGCCAACCCCAACATGTTCTCCCAGTGCTCTAATTGATGCCTAAAGATGAAGACACATAAAGACAGACAGACATACACAGATGCACAGAGACACATATACACAGATATACACACATAGATGCACAGATATACACGTGAACTTACCCTTAAGTTTCTCCCCAAACATCTGTAGGAACACAGTAAAGTTAATTGGACCTGGAGCCTCCTTGAGCATTTCATCAATTTCCTCATTTTTCACATTCACACGCCCTAGGGCAGGAGACACACACTTAGCAACTCCAAGCTGGGACAGAAACAGCTGTCATGACACTGGCATTTGCCCTTGTAATCCTACTTCAAGGAATCTAGTCTAGAAATAATCAGAGACGGAGTGGATGGGGCCAAATATTCACGTGAGAAGATGTTCTCAAAAGTGTTATTTATAAAAGTCAGACAACTGGAAACAACCCAAAGAGGGTTTAGTTACTTTTAAAAATAGTGCCTTCAGAACCTGGAACAATTTATACAGATGTTTTAATATTTTACTCAATGGGAAATGCTCGTATTATAAATTAACCATTGTTACTTGGAGGTGGGAGAGACATCAGAATTACCTGAGGGAACTTTTTCAAATTATACCTGCTATAACCCATACAGCCTTGGAGATTCTGATGTACCTGCTCTAGCCACTGCCACGGGCCATATAGTACCTTTGTGTAAGTTAGAAAAAGCCGCCCCTTCTTAAGATAGTTTATGTTTTAAATGTAAAAGTCTACAGTGGTACAAATGTGAATAGTACTCTGTATAACTGCTCACTACACAACGTGCACAGCTGTTCATGGCCCTGAGCTCTGGGGTTAGGAGTCAAGGGGCGGTTAGAGGTGGCAGGTTGGACACTTTGAAACAGCTCCACGTACTCATCCTCATCCTACTGAGATGTTAAATTTTAAAAGCTGAATCCAAAATAGAATGATTCCAGCTATTAAATACACACGTGTGCACATGCGCACGTGCGCGCGCGCACACACACACACACAGACACACACGAGATGCCTAGAAGAAAACTTAGAGATGTTAACAGTGGAATGTGGCCTAATGGCCAACGTTATTTCCTCTTTATACTTTTCTGAAGCTTCCAAGTTTTCTATTGTAAACAGCCATTGCATTCAAATCCACACAAAAATTAATTTGAAAGAAAAATAAAACACATGTGAAGACACTCAAAGACTAAAACACTTCTTTCCTATCCTCTGAAATTTGCCTTAAAGACCAATATTGGTTGAGCTGTTTCTTTGGAAAATGACAAGCTCTTGACCTTTTTGATGGCCCCACCTCCTGCCCCTCACGGGAGTGGGATAAGGAGACCCTCCTGCAGGCATTGGTGGGGCGACATACCAAGAGCAGCAAAGGTGTCCCTCAGATCGTTCTTGTCTATGAAGCCATCCCTGTTCTGGTCCATGATGGTAAAGGCCTGTGAAAGGGAGGCAGTTGTCTGGTCAGCCCAAGAGAAATTGGGGGGAGGAACCCTAGAGGTTATGCCAAGGGCTGGGGGTAGTGGGACTCTGGGGTTTTCAAGGCACATCAAAGGACATTAGATCAAGAATCAAAGATCTGAAAGAGTCTAGCAGTTCCTCAAAATGTTAGGCCTAGAGTTACTGTAGGACCCAGCAATTCTACTCTTCGGTGTGTTCCCAAGAGAAATGAGAACACACGTCCACACAGACACCTGTAGGTGAATGTCCACAGCAGCACTATTCACAACAGCCCCAAACTGGAAACAACCCACATGTCCATCAACTGATGAGTGAATAAACAAAATGTGGTCTCTCCCCATGATGGAATATCATTCAGCAATAAAAAGAAGGAAATTCTGACACATGCTACAACATGGATGAACCTTGAAACATGATGCTGAAAGAAGCCAGACACAAAAGGCCACATAGTATATGACTCCATTTCTATGAAGCTTCCAGAACAGGCAAATCCATAGAGACAGAAAATAGATCGGTGGTTGTCAGGGACTGGGTGGGGTGGGAGAAATGGGAAGTGACTGCTAATTGGTATGAGCTTTCTTTTGGGGGCGATGAAAATGTTCTAAAATTAGACAGTGATGATGGTTGCAAAATTCTATGACTATATTAAATAACCACTGAATTGTACAGTTTAAAAAGGTGACTACATGGTAACGTGAATTATATCTTTATAAAGCTGTTACTGAAAAAAAAAGCTAAGTTAAAAACTGGAGTCTGTCCCCGCCAGCTCGCAAGCCCGCATTATCTGTAAAACAGCCAGTAATCTTTCCCAGCTGGCTTCAGAGAGACTCTAAGAGCTTTGAGAACGCCCAGGTAATTTACAAATGATGTATTATATCTGTGTTTTTTAGTTCTTTTAGCAACTGGTTCCTGAAAGTATTTGCATCCCCAGGTCATACCCCCAGCAGCTGATCTCATTCCAGAGGTCAGGACAGAGTGAGGGAGAAGGGAGGGTGTAGTCTTCTCCATGGAAGGGGACTATTTCAAGTTCAGATATGATATTTCATCCCAGGAATTCCTCTTTCCCTGGCAGCTTATGGGCCACAGCGTTCCTGTGATCTGAATGTTGGTGGGGACAGCACGAGCCAGTCTTCATGTCCCATTGGAAGCCCCAAACAGCTTCCCCTTTTATATAAAACAGTGTCCTCTCCAGCATAGCTTTAACGTATTTTCCTCTGAAAGGCCAGGTGAGAATGTGGATGACTCAGTGTGAGCCATCAGGGCTGCTGGAAAATTAATTCAGTTTATCCTTCTGAGTCTGCGGCAGTGGCTTTTAATTTTGCCTAATTGGTACTTAGGTTTGCTTACTAAGGCACATGCCAATAGACTGTGATAGGGTTTCACACCCGGCTAGCATTCAACAACTGAGGACTGTAAAAATTAAAATCTAAGATAGTCTCAGACATCTCTCAGACGGACAAAAATAATTTTTGAGACGTTAACGCCCTATGTTGATGGAGATGTGGCGGGAAAGGCACTTTCTCCCCTTGGTGCTGATGGGAGTCAGAATGATCACAGCATTTCTGGAGGGCAACTTGGACCAGTGGTTATACTTGGTTTTAGTTCCTTTTTTAAAAAGTTCCTTCGATCCAGCTGTTCTGCTTTTAGGAATTTACCCCAAGGATATAACCAGAGATACAAGCAAAGATGTGTTATTTATAATAGTACAACATTCTGTATATAACATCCTGAATTGCTCAAAGAAAAACAGCAGGTACTGATTAGTGTGCTTTGTTTAACAAACGGGTGCATATTTTGGGTTGGCCCAAACGTTTGGGTTTTTCCATAAGATCTTATGGAAGAAAAACGAAAGAACCTTTTGGCCAACCCAATGTATAACAAAAATCACTGGGAGGGTGAATACCAAAATGTTAACTGATTATCTCTGGGTAGTAGAATTGTAGGTCAGGTCTTTTTTTTTTTTTTTTTTGGCGGTACGTGGGCCTCTCACTGTTGTGGCCTCTCCTCTTGCGGAGCACAGGCTCCGGACGCTCATGCTTAGCGGCCATGGCTCATGGACCTAGCCGCTCCGTGGCATGTGGGATCCTCCCGGACCAGGGCACGAACCCGTGTCCCCTGCATCAGCAGGCGGACTCTCAACCACTGCGCCACCAGGGAAGCCCAGTCAGATCATTTTTATTCTTTGTGCATTTCTGAAATTCTTTCCTTCATTTTCAACAAGACATATGCTTTACGTTGATGAGCAGCAAAAGTTAATTTCTTTAAGTCATTCACACACACATTCAGACCGAATTTGGGGTTTTGGGGGAAGATAAAGACAACCTAACTGAGAGGACCTTGCAGGGAATATGAAACGAGGGAAAGGCTCTTTCTAGCATGTGGGAATCTCCACCCAGGCGAATGATTCCACAGCTGCACCCACCTCCTTAAATTCCTGGATCTGGCTCTGTTCAAACATGGAGAACACGTTGGAATTGGCGCCCTCTGCTCTCTTCTTGGCTTTCTTAGGTGCCTAGGGGGTAAAAAAGCATCGATTAAAAAAAGTCAGAGGCTGGGAATTAGAAGACTAGGTCAGGTGTCATCTCTGGGTGAGCCTCAGCTGCTTATCTGTGAAATGAGGGTATGGTGCCCACACTCATCTCAAAATGGCGATGCTGGAAAGATAAAAGGACATGGAATAAGGTTTCTCAAAAGCACCCCAGTTCTGGTGGATGGTAAAAGACTGTGGATCTTGCAGCAGATCCTTTGCAAACTAGGGGAGGTAGAGGTCTGTCTCCGGGGATGGAGGCCAGGCTTTCGGATCAGCCCCAGCAGGACCCAGCTGCTTTTGTTTCGATGCATTTCACAAAAAGTTCAGTAATGCACAGAAGGAGAATTGATTGGAGGCGAAAAAAAGTCAGGCTCACTAAACCATGAGGAATGCGCGATGAAATGACACATTTTCAGGGTGTTAAAACCCAACTGCTCTGTCCCCCTCAATTTTCTCTTGATCCAAATGGCAGCAAAATCTCCTCTCTAAATGTTCTGTCCTTGCACCGTGCAAACAGAGCAGAGAAGAGCGAGTTAACATTTCCCCACCCGCTTCTGACTTGAGTTACAGCAAACGCTTGAACACTGCATATGTTATTGCATTTAATCCTCATAACTGCTCTGTCAAGTGGATGCTATTATTACCATCGCCATTTTACGGGGAGGCAACCGAAGCTCAGAGAGGTTGGGTCATGTACCCAAGGTCACACAGTCACAGAAAGGCAGAGCTGGTATTGAACTTGGGCAGACTGACTCCAGAGTCTGTGCCCCTAACCACAGTCCTACACTGACCCTGATTTGGGGGCTTCCTGCTTTGGGAGGGGGACACCTAACCAAAAACATAGGGAGAAATGTTTTAAATTTGCAAGTTCAAAAGGTGAAAACAAAAAAGATTTTTTTCCCCAAACGCCTGAACAAGAGAAAAGAATTACAATTTGATCCTTAAAAGTGTTCAATCCCATTTTGCAAGCCCTGGGCGTTATTGATTCCTCGAGAGGTCAGTAGACAAGCCATAAAAAGGCCAACTCTCTTATTTTGTTTTTGCGAGTCCCCGGGAGCTGCTGTTATTTGTGGCTTATCAGGGCATTGATTGGGGTTCCTCTGTGTGCACACAGCTAGTACTGCTTTTTCCACTAGGGTCTGGGGCCCCAGAAAGCTGCCTTTCTCCCCCTCCTCTTTCGTCCTTTGCTTGTAGGTGGTGTCCTCACCTCACCGCCCAGCATTACTTACCTCCGGGGGGCCCTCGATACTCACCATGGTGGAAAGGACACAGCACTGCTCCCCCAGAAGAATCCCACAGGCTACCCAGCTCTCCTCAGCCCAGGAACAATAAATACTTCCTCCCCAAGTTTAAAAATAACCCCATGACCACTTTTGGCAGTAATAGGTGAGGCAGACACCACCTAAGGCCCCCCCGCCCACCCCATGCCGTTCTTCTGAAGTAAGGGCAGCTCACTCGCCACGCAGTGACACGTGAGACCCAAAAAGGCATTCAAGGTTAAAGAGACTGGCGGCTGGTGCATGGGGAGAGATGTGGCTCGCTTTCTGCAGCGCTTGGGTGGTCAGCACTTGTGCTTGTCTGTTTTGAGAAGGAAAATGGCAGGGAGGGAGACTGTTAAAATTCTCTAACATTATCAGGCATGGGTCCCACCTCAGGGTCTTTGTACCTGCAGTCTCCTCTGCCTGGAATGCTTTTCTGTCAGACATCTGCAAGTCTCCCTTCCTCACCTCCTTCAGGTCTTTGCTCAAACATCACCTCAGTGAGACCTCCCTACCACCCTATTTAAAATAGCCGTTTAGCCCTGCCCTGCAGAGACCTTTCTCTGCTTTGCTTTTCTCCCCAGCATTTACCGCTTTCTAACATACCGTGCAATTCGCTTATTTTGTTCACCGTCAGTGGACAGCTCCGGAGGGTGGATCCTCTTTATTTTCCTCACCACTCTCTCCCTGGCTCCAACCTCGTGACTGGCAGGCACACAACAGCTGCTCAATGAGTATGTGTTAGTTGACTGAAGAAATAACCGCTCTCGGGCTTCCCTGGTGGCACAGTGGTTAAGAACCTGCCTGCCAATGTGGGGACACGGGTTCGAGCCCTGGTCCAGGAAGATCCCACATGCCACGGAGCAGCTAAGCCCATGCGCCACAACTACTGAGCCTGTGCTCTAGAGCCTGTGAGCCACAACTACTGAGCCTGTGTGCCACAACTACTGAAGCCCGTGTGCCTAGAGCCCGTGCTCCGCAACAAGAGAAGCCACCGCAATGAGAAGCCCGCACACTGCAACGAAAAGTAGCCCCCGCTCGCCACAATTAGAGAAAGCCCGCGTGCAGCAACGAAGACCCAACACAGCCAAAAATAAAGAGAGGGAGGGAGGGAGGGAGGAAGGAAGGAAGGAAGAAATAACAGCTCTCATGGAGTGCCTGTGTACACGTCTCATGTTCCAATTTAAATTTCTAATCACCCTGTGTGGTACAGACCACCTTGTTTTCAGTGTCACCGTTTCACAGATGAGGAAACTGAGGCTGAGAGGCAAAATGAGCTGCCTGGAATCAGGCAGTGAAGTTGGGAGTGGATCTGAGGCTCATTTGCCTCCAGAGTCCAAGCTTTTAAAGGGCCTTGGGAAAGGCCGTTTGCTCTCAGAACACCAGGCGCTGTGGTTGTTAATCTCCCTCAGGATGGTTTTCCTCCTGTGACCTCACAGGCAGCCTTGGGATCCAAGGAGTGAGAAGTCAGGGCTTGGAATCAAGTCATGGCCTTGTTTAGTGGCCGTGGGTGACAGGCTCCAGAGTCCACGCCTCTAAGAAGCAGGACATTCTCTCAGCTGTCCTGTCCCTGGTGGTGTGGCCCCAGGGCCGATGGCTGGGCCAGCGGTCACCCACTCTGTGTAGCCTGCTTTGCGCCATGCACGGAGCTAGTGTGGGAGACTGCCGCCGAGTGACAAACTCTACACCCTCATGATGCTGTGTGCAACGGGTAGATGGATAAAAATAAACAAATGCACAACCCAGAGAATTTCAGGTAGTGACACATATTACAGAGAGATGAAATAGAGAGGTGGGTAGTGCCGGGCAGTAGTACCGAGCAGAGACTGGGGGAGAGTGCTTCTGGCCACAGGATGGCAAGAGCCTCAGAGGAAGATGGATTGGGAATCTTTGAGGAGCAGAAGGACCGTGTGATTGGAGCTGAGTGTGGGCCAGGGCACGAAGTGAGGCCAGCAAGGTGGGCAGGGCAGATCATGTGGTATGGCCTTGGGATTTCATTCCAGAAGCAAGGGGAGTAATAGGGAGTTCCCAGCAGGGAGACCCTTGGTCTAGCCAGCCCCCGGGCTGCCCATGCCAGGGACAATCTGATTCAGGGGCAAGAACCGCAGGCAGCGCCCCGGAATGAGATCCTATCAACCAAATCAATCCACAAATATGTGCTCAGTTACTCTGATGTGCTGAAACCTTTGTGGATGTTGCTGGAGAAAACTGGAAGATCCTTGGCCCCCAGGAATGAACAAAGTAGTTAATAAACAAGTCACACAGACTTTGCTTTCCTTGCCAAGGGCCTGAGTAGGGATTGTTAGAACATTTTCATTCAACCTTAGGCAGTTTGAGGCAATGGAGTGGAGTGATTGAGCCCTCAGGCTTGGAAGTCAGACAAAATTGCATTTGAACTGGTGGGCTCTGTGTGACCTTGGGCAAGTGACTCTACCTCTCTGAGCACATAAAGAAAACCTTCCTGATGAGATTTTCCAGAGGGTGAGTGGCGATAAGGCCCAGGCAGGTCCTCAGTAAATGGCAGTGATCACTTACTTCCTTTCTCAGGTGAAAAAAATTTTTCAATTTTGGGGGTGCAAACCCAAGAATCATTTATTGCCATGACCAAAAAAAAAAAAAAAAACGGTGGGAGTTTTTACCTCTCTAACATGGGTTAGAATTTCCCAGGAGCCTCTTCTAACAGAATCTTTAATAACAAAAAATGTGTTTTCCTGTATGGGCACAAGCACAGGTACACACACTTGAGTGGGCACACACACATACACACACACATGCCCACACGTCTGTGTGCGGACCAAAACACACCCATGCACTCGTGCACATACACAGAGGCACATATTACACACAGACTTATACACACATGCACGTGCACACAGACAGGTCAAAAAGAGCTTTTCTCTGACAACACCAGAATAAATGTTTCCCTAACTAATAGGCACACCATGGATTTTTGTTAAAACGCTTGTGCGAGCAGTCAGTAGCTATAAATGGCCAAGCAAAAAGGTTGTTGCAGCCACAGCGGATGTGTAGAATGCATGGTGAGGGTGGAGGATCCCTGGTTCAGGGGTGAGGATAGGCTCAGGCCCTCCAGAGGTGGGTGGTGCCCCTGAAGGGCATCCGTATAGCTGGGCCCTCTGAGAACATATTTTATTCAACTGAGCCTTTGGGAGAAGGTGCTGGGGGGAGAGTTCTGGCTCCATAGCTAGAGGTGTGGGGTCTCAATCAGGGTAATAAGTCTCTCAGGGCCTCAGTTTCCTCATCTGGAAAATGGAGACCATAATAGTACACAAACCCCCATAAGGCTGTTGAGAGGATTAAGTGAGATTGCGTATGTCAGGGAAATTCTGGGAACATGGTGGCCTCAGTAGGGCATGGAGTTACATGGCTGCCAGGACTTGGGCCCACAGGCTGGGTTAGACCTTAGGTTCTGTTGTTGGAGACCCAAATACTCCCTCTGGTCAATGAGCTGGGCCAGCATTGGGGAGTCCCCCAGAGCCCTGGGACAAGGCCCTGGGAGTGGCAATCAGGGAAGACTTGGGGTTTGGGTCTGTGTAGACATTCAGGGGTACGATTCAGCATCAACCTCAACCTGCATCGGGGGAGGGAGCTTCGTGGGTGGTCTGAGGCCTCTCTATCCTCAAGGCTGGCTTGGCTAAGGCACCTTGCCTGGGAACACAGTCCCACAGGGCCTGAGAGCTTTCTACTGCTGGTGGGATTCCTACAGCTAAGAAGTGTCCATTAACCAGACCTAAGTTCCATGCAGCCAAAGAGAAAAATAACTGCCCACCTGAACAGAAGCCAGAGAGAAGAACATTGGGCAGAACAATCAGAATAGCAAATTCTAGAACAATCAGAAAACAAACCTAGTGGATTTGTTTCTTACTGCAGCTATAAAAATATTGCCATGGGCTTCCCTGGTGGCGCAGTGGTTGAGAGTCCGCCTGCCGATGCAGGGGACACGGGTTCGTGCCCCGGTCCGGGAAGATCCCACATGCTGTGGAGCGGCTGGGCCGTGAGTCATGGCCACTGAGCCTGCATGTCCGGAGCCTGTGCTCTGCAACGGGAGAGGCCACAACAGTGAGAGGCCCGCGTACCGCAAAAAAAAAAAAAAAAAAAAAAAAAATTGCCATAAATTTGGTAGCTTAAAAGAGCACCAATTTATTAATCTCACAGTTCTGGAGGTCAGAAATTGAAAATGCAAGGCTGCATTCCTTCTGGAGGCTCTAGTGGAGAATCCATACTTGCCTTTTCCAGCTTCTAACACCTGCCCACACTCCTTGGCTTGTGGATGCATCACTCCAGTCTCTTGACTTCAACCTCTCTGATCCTCTTGCCTCCTTTCTGTCTTCTGAGGACCCCTATGATTACATTGGGCCCACCTGGATAATCCAGAGTAATCTCCCCACCTCCAGATTCTTAGTCACATCTGCAAAGCCCCCTTTGCTATGTAAGGTAGCATATTCACAGGTTCCAAGGATTAGGACATGGACACTTCTGGAGAGTTTTATACTGCCCCCCCACATCTAGTGAGCACAGGAGGAAACAGAGCAACAGCTGAGTAATATTAATTACAACAATAAAATTTAAGTGTATTAAAATTCATGGAACTGTACATGAAAAAAGGTCAATTTTATTGAATGGTAATTTTAAAAATTACCCATTGACAATTTTTTAAAAAGGCGTGAGGAGAGGGAAAAAATATAAGTAGTGCAAATAGATGTACACTATTTTTAAGCAAGAATGATTTTGACCCCAGTTTCAAAGGACATGAATTACTTAAATATTTATTGGTGCCCCCCTTTGTGCAGGGTCCTGTTCTTAAGGCCTGATGTATGTCAATAAAACTTCGTTCGGGTAAGGGGAGAGCCATACATACTAAACTTCAATTTGAGAAAAGTAAGAATTTATGTTCAACTGCCTATGACACAATAATCTTCTGTTTTGAAAATGTATCAATGTGTTAATTTGATTGTTTTTTAAAACCCACGTATTGGCTTACTACATAAAACAAAAACTGAAACAAACAAACATAGAGAAGTACCAGTGAAACCCAAAAATGACATCCTGGAACTTTAAGACCTGATTTCTGAACTAAGAACTTAACTAGATGAATTATCAACAAGGAGGGTCCCTGTTGCAATCCACATAGTGGTTTGGAAGATGGTGTGCAGGGAATATCTTGGAGGAAAATAATGAAGAGATGCAAACCATAAATATTCCAGAAGGAGGGGCTGAAACTAAACAAGTAATACAAGAAAATTTTCTTCAGCTGAGGAGAGAACGAAATCTGTAGATTGAAAGGACTCCCAAGCTCCATGTGGTATGGATGAGGAAAAGAACACACACCAAGGTATATCCTGGCAAAATTCACAAACTCCCAGGATTAAGAGAAAATCTGACACATTTCCAGGCTCCTGTGGAAAAAATATGAATGGCATCAGACTTTTCCTTGACAATGCTGGAAACAAGGAGCCAGAGAACGGGGGGGCTGCAGCCTACAAACCCCAGGTCCCAGGAATTGGTCATCTGCCAGATTGAGGACAGGAAGAATATTTGCTTTTGATTCTCCTTGAGATGGCCTAGTGTGACTGCTCAGGGTTTTGGAATCAGATAAACCAAGGTTTGAATTCAGGCCAGCTGTGTGATCTCAGGCAGGTTTTTTCCTCCTCTCTGAGTCTGTTTCCTTATCTGTAAAATGGGGAAAATAACAGCATCGCCTCATAAGGTGGTCATGAGGGTCAAATAGGTTAGAGCATTGCGAGCCCTAGATAAATGTTAGCCACTGTGATCGTTTTGGGGTGCTTAGCTGTTAGACCTGGGAACACCTTTCCCCAGGCCTGGAAAACGTGGTCTAACCTGGGGGAGGGGAAGGCCTTGAAGGAAGAATAGTCCTTTTCCACTGACCCTTTGGAACCTTGACATGGAGTGTCTCAGGGTCAAAGTCCCCATTTGAACTTGGATCCAACACCTTTGCCTGGGTTGACTGTGTTTTCAGTGGGCAAAAGGGGGCTTGGAATGAGAGGAGATGGGTAAGGAGACTTTGGATTCCTATAAGCCTTTGATTCCCACTTTGCTGATGATCGCTGCTCCTCATATTTTTCTAAGGTAAACATTAACATTTTAAATTTCAAAACAATATATGGATGAACAGGCAA
Source organism: Mesoplodon mirus (assembly GCF_964341445.2). Lineage (NCBI taxonomy): Eukaryota > Metazoa > Chordata > Mammalia > Artiodactyla > Ziphiidae > Mesoplodon > Mesoplodon mirus. Next base: position 9,282,093 of record NC_138989.1, read on the forward strand.
AATGGATCTGTGCTGTTAGGGGTCAGAACAGTGGGAGTTTGTAACTGTGAGGGGCCTCTAGGGGTGGGTTACTAGGTTTAGCCAAAAAAAAAAAAAAAAAATATATATATATATATATATATATATATATATGTAGAATGCCCAGTTAAATTGGAATTTGAGATAAACAGTAACTGGGGGGTCTTTTGGGACCCTGGGAATGTTCTGTATCTTGATCTGGGTGCTGGTTACACAGATGTGTTATGTTTGGGAAGATTTATTGAGCTGCAGTTTTATGATCTGTGCCCTTCTCTGTGTGCATGTCTATAAAAAGTTAAATTAGTACAATGTGAATAATACATTCTTACTATAAAACAGTTTGAAATGCTACAGAAATATTTTGACTAAAAATCTTCCTTTCTGTCACTTCAGCCAAATCCTCCCAGAGGGAACCAGTGTTTGTGGTTTGATGTAAAGTCTTTTTGACTATATTTTTAATTCTTTGGTTTTTAAACATTGAGATACACCTGTAATAAGGCGCATGCCTCTTCAGTGCCCAGTGCGGTGAGTTTTTCATATGCCTATACCATGTCACCACCACCCACGTCAAGACCCAAAACATCCCAGCTCCCGGAGCCGCATCCCTGTCAACACCCCCCACAAGTAACTGTTTTTTGACCTCTAGCACTGGAGATTAGCTTTGCCATTCTAGAACTTCAGGAAATTCCTTCCAGACTTTTTAAAAATAAAATTTTAATTTTAAGATTTACAGAAAAGTTGCAGAGTTCTCATGTCCCCCTCACTCAGTTTCCCCTAATGTTAACATCTTACGTTACCATGGACATTGGTCAAAACTAAGAAACTGACGTTGGTGCATTACTATTGACTCAACTCCAGACTTCATCTGGATTTCACTGGTTTCTCCACCATTGCCCTTGTTTCTGTTCCAGGATCTATTTCAGCATTGCATCTCGGCTTCTCCTTCTCTCTCACTCTCTCAACTGCTCTCATTTGCACACACAAATATACAGTTTTTGCATTAATATATCACGCACATACATGCACATACTAATATACTTTTTCACATTAATGATATTCACACACACACACACACACACACACACACACACACAAGCCACCTGGACCTTTCTACTCCACGATGCGCCTTGGAAACCTTTTGAGAAGTCCTCCACCCTGGCCTCACTGATGGGGATGGGATGCATGTCTTCCCATCTGTGGCCAAGCGAGAGGCTGGTGGCAGAGCCAGGTCCTGCAGCGGACATACTTAATACGCGCTCAGAGCACCAGCTGAGCAGTGGTGTTGACAAAAAAAACAAAGGAAAACCCAACAAACTTTTTTTGGAAAGGATTAGATATATTTTTTTAAAGGATTAAAATAGTCACCCCAGGGAAAATCAGAACATCGCGAGATGTTTTTATGCTGGTTTGACCATTTCATACTGTTTTTATCTTGCATTTCATATGAGGTGGTGGGAGTTGGCGTCTTTGCTGTTGTTGAGTCATGTAAAGGTTTTAATCCAGCTCCGGTGGGGGGTATTTTTTAATTTGTTTCCTTTGTAAGTGCTTTTTTCTCTTTAGCTCCTGGAATTCAAGTCTAAGCCTTTATATCCCTTCTAAGGTAAAAAGGAAGCTCTTCTCTGTATGGTTGTTTTATAAAACTCTTCAGTGGATCAAATGAGTACATACATTAATATCAGTAAATTAAAAAGTTAATCTAGTAACACGTGAATAGTTAAGACAGAACCTGGCACAGGAAAGTGCCATGTATGTGCTCACTGTGATATCACTGGAAGCAAACTGGTTTAGCGGGTCGCCTTGCCTTGGGCGTGATGCCCCTTTAAGGCGGGTGGTGAAGTCAGCCATCTCCCAACAGAACAAAGGCATACCAGGCCCTGCCTTCCCAAAGCCAGCTGGCTGATTGGCTCTGTCACCAAGTGATAACGCCTATCTTGCTGTGTCAGGGCCCCCAGGTGTCAGCGAGAGCCACCAAGTGGGGAAGGTGGCTTTTCCAACAAGTCAGACCTGGGTAGGCAAGCTTTGTGCCCAGCAGAGATGGGGCAGCCACAGTGATGGGGCACCCACTGTGTACTGTGTACAACTTGGGCAAGCAGCATCAGCAGACTGTGCCTCAGTCTCTTCATCTGTGAAACGCGTATAATAGAGGTCCTTATTTCCAGGTGTTCCCAGCATTCTTGTGAGGTTTGAATGACTTAACTCATACTTGCAAAGTGCTAGAACACTCTGGGCACACAGTGAGTGTTCAGTAAATGTCAGCTTTTATTCTAGAGCACTGGCTGTCGGCCGTGTCCAGGGAGATGGGGTAAAAAAGGTAGTATGTTCAAGCATGAATTCATTCTTTCTTCTCGCTCTACCAAACTCTTTGTCAATTAAAACGACCAGACCAAAATCCTCAGCCATCTTGATTCTGCCCCACTGGCAAAAAAGTCTATCTATTCTGCCCCGTCAGGTCTTGCAAATCCATTTCCCCTACGTCCTGCCCCAGGTCTGGCCTATGATAGTAGATCTTGATTTGTTTGAGGCTGCTCTTCTCTTGCCTTTCCACCCCTGCCTTCCACGTACCCCCCACTCCAATACTTTCCCCCCATACCCAGCTCTGATGATGAGCTGTACATGTTCCCGAACTCTCAGTGGCTCCCCACTGCCTGAGGGGGGACTCTCCCCTCCTTGGTCCAATAGTTCAGATATTTTACCACTTGACCCTGATGTACCAGAATGGTACATCAGGGTCCATTGAAAGCTGGGTTCCAGGTCAGCTTCTTCACTTCCTTGACTGTAGGGCCCTGGACAAGTGACTTAACTACCCTGAACCTCAGATTCTTTACTTATAAATGGGGGAAACAATAGTGCTGGCCTTAGAAGCTTGTTTTTAAAGTAAAACTAGATCATTGTGATGCTAATGACAGCAGCTAACATTTATTGTGTGCTTGCCCTGTGCCAGGCACTGTCCCAAGTACCATCCATTTAGTCACTCATGCAATTCGTGTGAATGGCGTTGCGTGGTGCCAGGCTCAGCACAGAGTATGTGCATCACGAGTGCACGCATGCATGTGTGTGTGTGTGGGGGGGGAGTTATTACTGGTTACCTTTCCAGCCTCGTTTCCTACGCCAGCCCCAACCTCACCCTCCAGGCCCCTCGGGCAGAGCTCTTGGGGGAAGATGATCTGTGACGCTTGGACATGTTTGAGTTGTTGAGTTGTTCCTGCCTTTAGTGACAACTTCATGGTGTAGGAAGGACACACATGAGCTGTCTGAGTGTGAGCAGGCATGTGCTGGGCCTGGAGGGGACATTAAGTCTTGTGCTGGATCCTTGGGGGTAGGTAATAAGGCCCCGGGGAAAGCAGGCCTGCCCACTGGGGCCACCACCCAGCCACTGTATCGTGAGCTCACCAAACTGAGGTCCCAAGAGAAATCAAATCATTATTGTCCCACTTATCTAGAGCTCCCTGTGTGACAGGCACTGACCTAAGAGCTTTACCCATCATCTTATTTCATGCTCACAACACTGTGAGGGAGGCACTAGTGTTAGACCCATTTTCCAGATGAGGAAACTGAGGCTCAGAGGAGAGCAGTCACACTTCAGGGCCTCACTGCTACTGCTAGTGCCTGGCAGATTTGAACCCTGAATGTGAGACTCCACCACTGCAATTTTCCTCACTGCTGTTCCAGTTTTGGGCCTTCGGGATCCAGGTCCCAGCTCTCACCACCTCCAGGGAGCCCAGAGGTCAGATCCGGTCCCAGGCAGCCAGACAACCCTCGGGTGGCTTTTCCTCTCCTGGTATTTTTAGCCCTCAGTCATCTGCCTTGCCTGCGTGGGGGGACTGAGGCACCCAGACAATTCCATTTTTACTGGTGCCCTTCAGATGCCCGCTGCCCACGCCTGCTCGCCCCGCAGGCTCAGCTGTCTTGGTGGCGTGCCTGGCATTCCGGGAGCATTGTTCCTCTTGGTGAGGCCCAGATTCCAGCAACAGCTGCTGCCCCGACCTCCCCCACTAGCTTTTCCACACTCCTCTGCCTGCCTGTCTGAGTCCCCTTTGCTGAAACTGTGGCATCATGACAGCCAAAACTGTCACTAACGCCCCGCTCTGGAGCTGTGTTAAGGCCGCGCTCCCAGCTCATTAGTCATCCTACCTGGGGTTCTTGGGTGAAGGACCTTTCAACATGTCTTCAGCTCACACAGCTTGGCAGGGCTGGGGCCCCTGCGCCTTCCTGACATAGCCACGGGTGTTCACAGGGCTTTGATTCTGGACCAGGATTCTCAGCCTTGGCTCTGTTGACATTTGGGGCCAGATCGTTCTTTCTTATGGGGCAGAGGCTGTCCTGGGCATTGCATGACATTGAGCAGCATCCCTGGTTTTCACCCAGCAGATGCCAGAAGCAACCCTCTCCCAGATGGTGACAACCAAAAATGTCTCCAGACATGGCCAACCGTCCCCTTGTGGGGGGAAATTATCCCAGGTTGGGAACCACTGACCTCGAGAATTATTACTAGGATGGGTTCCCTGCCAGTGAAGAGTCTGAGGATGGTTAGGGGTGCTGAAGTCCACCGACCACCCTCTGCTTTTCCTCCTGCTGTCTCCTGGCCTGGCTCTGGGGAAGGAGGGATGCTTGGGGTCAGGTGAGATAGAATGTCACCTCTGCTGCCTGCTGCTTGAATGATGGAGGGCAAGTGACTCTTCCTTGCTGGACCTCCCTTTTCTCATCTGTGAAATTGGGTGAGTAAGAACACCAACCTCATGGGACGCTGTGAGGCTGGATTGAGATAATACTGAACAAAATGCAACTTGGGTTTTGCCTTCCGATGTCTTCATAAATCCTACTTCTCAGGGTAACCTATGCCCACCCTTGGATGAAAAGTTGACTTTTCTGTGCATGGCTTTTCTGTTCATTCTTAGGTAAAAGACAGTCCTATGGTCATTTAGTCCTAAATACAATCTTACTTCAATATTTAGAATGTCTAGCCCCAAATGGCAACCAAAATTCAAAACTTCTTCCTTGAATTCATGTCTAGTCTTCTGTCCTCCCTCAGCTCAGGGCTGCAGGGAGTGCACAACTGTCCTGATCAAATCCCTGTAACCACTCACCTGGATGACTCCAACAGCCTCCCTGCTTCCTGTCCTTGACCCTCCACAGACTGTTGCCACATGGCAGCCAGAGGAACCTTTTCGAAGTCGGTTGTCTTCATCCATACTTTTTTTAAAAAAATATTTATTTATTTATTTTTGGCTGTGTTTGGGTCTTCGTTGCTGCCCACGGGCTTTCTCTAGTTGCAGTGAGCAGGGGCTATTATTCATTGTGGTGTGCGGGCTTCTCATTGCGGTGGCTTCTCTTGTTGCCGAGCCCGGCCTCTAGGCGAATGGGCTTCAGTAGTTGTGGCACATGGGCTCAGTAGTTGTGGCTCGTGGGCTCTAGAGCCCACGATGTATTATTCACATTGTACTAATTTAACTTTTTATAGACATGCACACAGAGAAGGGCACAGATCATAAAACTGCAGCTCAATAAATCTTCCCAAACATAACACATCTGTGTAACCAGATAGTTGTTGTGGCACATGGGCTTAGTTGCTCTGCAGCAAGTGGGATCTTCCCGGACCAGGGATCGAACCCCTGTCTCCTGCATTGGCAGGCAGATTCTTAACCACAGCATCACCAGGGAAGTCCCTTCACCCATACTTTTAAATTCCTCCCACTCTCTTAGGGTAAAGACTCTTCCATCCTTCTAGACCCTACTTCCCTCCCCTCTTTATCTACATCAGAGTTTCTCAATGTCACCATGCAAGGTCCTAGAACTTTCTGTCTCAGGTCTCTGAGGATACCTACAAAGGAGGAATAGCAAATACAAGGCACATGGCGTGCACACACCACTCTCTAATCCGGTGCCCATGGCAGGCATTGCTAATCAGTCACAGCACTCTCCCTCATTCAGTCATGCTCAATTGGAGCTGGCAAGGGAGATGAGCTGACATCCTTGACGTCTCTGACATGGTTGGAGGTGGGGGATAAAGAGGGATGCCATCAGTACTATTGACATTTGGGGCCAGATAATTCGTTGTTGTTGGGGGCTGACCTGTGCATTGGAGGATGTTGAGTAGCATCCCTGGCCTCTTCCCACTAGATGCCACCCAGTCATAACAATCAAAGAAGTTGCCAGACATTGCCACGTGTCCCCTGGAGCAGGGGGGCAAAATTGTCTCCATTAGAGAACCACTGTTCTACTTAACTTGTTCTTTCTTCCCCAACTCCCCAGATGAAGGTTGCTAGCACTGGGCTCCTCTCTCTCTCACTTACCACAGTTGCATTTTGCATTTCTTTGTCATTATTTGATGAGCATCTGACTCCCTGCCTGGGTTATAGCTCCACAGTGTAGAGACTATGCCTATCTTGCTCACCATCTTCCCCTGGTACCCAGCACTGTGCCTGGCACATAGTAGGCACTCAATCAATATTTGTTGAATGGCTGAATGATGCTCTATTGCAGCATTCACTGCACCTGCTTATCATTTTGTCAGTCTGTCTCTCCAGAACCTTCCAGGACAGAGACCAGGATTCATTCATCTTTCCAGGACCCTCAGTCCTGGCACATAGTAGGTGATTGCTATAGACTTGTTCCATGGAACTGAATTCAAAAGGGACTGAGGATGGTCTTGGGAGTGAGTCCAGAACACATGTGTAAAAGGCCTGGGCAAACTTCTATGCAGTTCTTTGGGGACTGAAGTCAGTGGTCCTCATGCCCACCTCTACCTGTAGGCTTCAGGCCTGCTGGGTCCCCTCTGGCTCACTAAGAGAGCATCACGGTGACAGGCATCAGGGGAATCTTCTTTGAGTTGAGGGTGGACATCGCTCTTTATCTCTCGCCACCATCCATGTCAGAGAGGTTAAGGATCTCCCCTACCAACTTCAACTGAGCATGGCCATCCTGGCTTAGTAAGAAAGAGTGCTGGGACTGATTAGCAATGTCTGCCATGGGTGCCGGATAAGGGAGTGGTGTGTGCATGCCATGTGCTACACATTTGCTATTCATCCTTTGTAGATATCCTCTGAGACAGAAAGAAGGTCCTTGAGTTATGTGTGGTGAGGAGAACAGGCGAGAATTTGGGGGTTGGGACACACAATGGAGCAGTTCTGTTTCCCCAGGAAAAGTCAGACAGAGAAAGCTAAGTTTGCCCTGTTCTCCTGGGTGACTTTGGACAAGGGAACAGGAGCCTGAGGGATTAGGGGGCAGTGTGTGCTAATATTTCTGTATCCTGGCCAGGAGGCAGGGCATTTTACAAAGGACAAAAATAGACAGGAAAGATGAGGAAGATAAAGAGGGATGGATCATGGAATCCACTCTGGAATTAAGGTGTGAGGCCAAAATGAGCCTCTGAAGTGAGTCATGGTTTTACAAGGTGAACAGGCACCAGGGAAGGGAATGGTTCTGCCTGGTACAATGCCCAGAGACTGTCCTCAGGGTGAAAGAGCGAGTATTAATACAAATGGAAAAAAACAGGTTGATCTTAATTCTGAGCAGAGAGCTGGGACCCCTGGATCCATGAGGTATGTTTTGGGCTGCAGGTGACAGAAAACCATTAGCCGGAGCTTAAACCAATGGGGGACTGTTTTTCTCTTTCAACAAGGAGTTTGGGAATTGGTAGTTGCAGGGTTGTTTGGTAGCTGGACATGACCAGGATCCTGATGTTCTTCCCATGATTCTATTGACTTTCCTTTCATGTTCCCAAGATGGCAGCCACAGATCCAGATACCTGTCTACTTCTTATCAGGGAAGGAAATATGTTTCCCAGAAGCCCCCTAGAAGACTCTCTATACACTTCATGGGCCAGAACAAAGTAAGGTGCCCATGTCTACATCAAGCCTGGCCTACTTTCTTTGAGATCAAAGTCTCTTTGGCCAAATCCTGAACATAGTCAGAGTTCTGTTAGCAAGAAAAAAGATGGCAAATGGATCTGGGGTAGATGATGAATAATGTCTGCTCACCACTCCTTCCAAAATAACTGAAATAGTTTTCCCCTCAAATATATAGGAATACAAAATACTCTATAACAAAATTTTCTATAGCAAAAGAGTGAGTCTAGTTAAATAGGTTTCTCAGTTGCAGAACTTCTCAGAGCCTTTAACAATAACAATTGGTATTTTTTGAGTACTGACCACTTGCCAGGCACTGTATCAGTTGCTTTATTTCTATTATCTCATTAAATCCTTGTAATAACTCTGTGGAACCAAGAAAGTAGAAACTAAAGAAGAGGGCAGAGCCAGGATTTGAACCCAGAATTCTGATCCTAGACCATTGTGCAATACTGTATCCTGTAGAGCAAAGAGTTAACTAAAATGGGCAAATAATTCTTCTCTGGGGAGATAATTTGCCAAGGTTGAAAGACTGGAAATTTCCTCCCACCCTAAATGGCCCCTGACTACTGGCAGCAGAATTCAAATTTAAATATCATGTTCTTTTGTGGATTTCCCAAAATCGAAGTCTACCCCATTACTCTTCTTCACCATGTTCTCTTTTCAGAGCACTTTACCACAGTTTTAAATTAGATATTTAAATTTATTTATGGGTGAAGCATCTGTCTCCTCCCTAGAATATCAACTCCATGACAGCTGAAATTTTTATCTTTTTCTCTGCTGTATCCCCAGCACCTAGAACCCTGCCTGGCTAGCAGTAACTGCTCCATAAAAACGCTAAGTCAGTAAGCAAACTTGACCAATCCATTTCCTCTTTCTGTAACTGAACTTGCACATTCATTTAAAAGTCTGGGTAAAAACTGGATTTGAAGTTCTCCTTTTGTGAGGTGGGTTGGATAAAAAGAATACAGGGTAAACACAAAACCTAAGAAAAACCCTGTACTTGAACTGGCTCCAGGGAAGCCAGAAGTTCCAAAAAAAGATCCCTGGAGAGTTGACTCTGAATTGTGGCTGATATCCATTAAGGTCAGTCTGGGCCAAATTTCTGATCAGGAGCAATCCTTCTGCTGTGAGAGGTGAACTGTGCCTGAATCAGGACCCCTCAGGACCCCGCAGCTGAAAGAGTGGGCCCCATTTCCTTCTCAGCCCCTCTTCCAGCCTGAAAAAGCCTCCACAGACCTATCTGGTTGCCCAGAGGGAAACACGGGGGCTTCATCCCCATAACCTTTCCACCTGGTTTCTTTCCAAATTCCCAGGTTTAATCATTTTTCAAATGTTATCTGGGGCCACAGCAGAGCACTGCAGTTCTTCAAATTTCCCAGCAGGGGGCGGTGCTATGTTAGGGCTCAGCGCAGCTACGTTTGCTCGCTGGCAAGTGACGGGAACAGAAATCTGGAAAGGGAGAGGACATCTTTTCTCCCACCTGCCCCTCACCAAGCCTGCCAGATCCATCTCATCCATAGCATTTATGAAAACCAGAAAGGCGAGGACTAAAGTCTTCGTGCAGGAAAACCATTTGTTTATATTTCATTCATTCCTCAAGTATTTATTGAGCTCGATTCTGCTCCAAGCCCTGTTCTAGGCTCTGGGAATCAACAAGGAACAAAATAGACAAAATTTTTTTACCTCCTGGAGCTGGCCTTTTGGCTGAGGATGAGGGGTGAGAGATCATAGATGATAAACATAATAAATAAGCAAATTACAAATTCGGTTAGAAGTTGATAAGTTCTCCTATGAAAAGAGGGAAATACAGCATGTTAGGAAGGAAGAGAGGGCTTCCCTGGTGGCGCAGTGGTTGAGAGTCCGCCTGCCGATGCAGGGGACGTGGGTTCGTGCCCCGGTCCGGGAAGATCCCACGTGCCGTGGAGCGGCTGGGCCCGTGAGCCATGGCCACTGAGCCTGCGCGTCCGGAGCCTGCGTTCCGCAACGGGAGAGAAGGCTCCTGGACAAAATGACATCTGAGCAAAGACTTGAAGAAATGGAGGATATTTGGGGAAGAATATTCCAGGTAGGGCGAACTGCCAGGGCGAAGGCCCTGAGGTGGGATCCAGCTGATGTGTTATTTCGTTTTTAGTTTTGAAAGTAAAACGTAATATTCACTTATTGTGGAAAAAATTAGATATTGAAAAAGAAAAATATCACTTGTAATTCCTCTACCCAGGAATAACAATTTAACATGTTGGTGTATATTTTTGTAGTCTACTTTTAGACATACACATGTACAAATACACATATATATTCTTTTTTTTTAACAGGTGGGAGTCATTCCATACATATAGTTTCATAACCACTTATTTGCTTAATAATATAAGACCATTCTGTGTCAATAAATATTGGAATGTCCCCCTGTATGGATATGTCCCATATTTTATTCAACCATTTCCCCCTTTAATGGGCATTTAGGCTGTTTTCTGTTTTCTCAATTATAAATGGCGATGTAGTCACCATTCTTGTAACATTTTTACATTGTCCAAGCATCCAGTTATTTCATTAAGATGCACTTCTACAAGTGGAAATGCTGGACTGCAGGTTGTACACACTTTGAAAGCTTTTATTTTTGAGACCTGGGTGTTTCTTTCTTTTTTTTTTTAATTTTATTTATTTATTTATTTACTTTAATAGATCTTTATTGGAGTATAATTGCTTCACAGTACCATGTTAGTTTCTGTTGCACAGCAAAGCAAATCAGCCATATGCACACACGTCCCCATATCCCCTCCCTCTTGAGCCTCCCTCCCATCCTCCCTATCCCACCCCTCTAGGTCATCGCAAAGCACCGAGCCGATCTCCCTGTGCTATGCTGCTGCTTCCCACCAGCCAACTATTTTACACTCGGTAGTGTATATATGTCGATGCTACTCTCACTTTGCCCCAGCTTCGCCCTCCTACCCCATGTCATCAAGTCCATTCTCTATGTCTACCTTTTTATTCCTGCCCTGCAACTAGGTTTATCAGTACCATTTTTTTTTAGATTCCATATATATGCATTAGCATACGGTATTTGTTTTTCTCTTTCTGACTTACTTCACTCTGTATAACAGACTCTAGGTCCATCCACCTCACTACAAATAGCTCAGTTTCGTTTCTTTTTACGGCTGAGTAATATTCCATTGTATATATGTGCCACATCTTCTTTATCCATTCATCTGTTGATGGACACTTAGGTTGCTTCCATGTCCTGGCTATTGTAAATAGAGCTGCAATGAACATTGTGGTGCATGTCTCTTTTTGAATTATGGTTTTCTCAGGGTATATGCCCAGTAGTGGGATTGCTGGGTCATATGGTAGTTCTATTTTTACTTTTTTAAGGAACTTCCATACTGTTCTCCATAGTGGTTGTATCAATTTACATTCCCACCAACAATGCATGAGGGTTCCCTTTTCTTCACACCCTCTCCAGCATTTGATGTTCGTAGATTTTTTGATGATGGCCATTCTGACTGGTGTGATGTGATACCTCATTGTAGTTTTGATTTGCATTTCTCCAATAATTAGTGATGTTGAGCATCTTTTCATGTGTCTCTTGGCCATCTGTATGTCTTCCTTGGTGAAATGTCTATTTAGAGATCTGGATGTTTCTTAAGAGGGCCTTTTGGAGGGTTTCAGGGCAACCCTACAGAGGCTGGAAGGCATGCTCTTTGGTATGAAGTTGCCTTTTCTGAGGAGAAATAAAATCCCTACCAGAGGGCTTATCTCTAGGGGCTGGCCATCTGGGCAGTTTTTATTTTAATTTTCTTTTTTATGCGTTTCTATATTAGATTTTTCTATATTGGGCATACATTGCTCTTGATAATAATTTTTCTCACAAAAGCAATATTTGCTTTTTATAAAAACATAACACAAGAGAAATCTGTAAAGTAGAAAGGGAAGGTCCGTATTGCCCCAGAAGCTGCAACAGTCTATTTTGTGTGTCCAGCTTTTAGACGTGGTCTGGCCCCCGTCCACATTTCTTATTTTATCAACACGTCTCTCTTCCCTGTGCTCACTGTGCTCCAGCCACACTGGCCTTCCTGCTGTTCTTCAAATATAGCAAACTCATTTGGCCTCAGGGCCTTTGCATCAGCTATTCGCACTGCCTGGAGCCCTTCCCCCAGATCTTCAAATGGTTGGCTCTTTGTTCTCTCTCTGTCTCAGCTTAAATGTCCCTTCCTGAGAGAGAGGCATCCCCCAGCCACCCCGAGTAAAGAAATTCTTCTCTCAATGTATCACACCATCCCGCTTTACTTTTTCCTTAGCACTTACCACAATCTGAATAGATCTTGTTTTATTTATTTGCTTCCTTTGTTCTGTCTTCCCTATTAGACCAGAAGCTCCTTATAAGCAAGCATCTTTAACTGCCTTGTCTACCACTGTAGAGTGATTGACCCATAGTAGGTGCTTGATAAACATTATGAATGTTTGAATGAAGGGACATACATAAACAGGCATATCCTTAAAATCCAAATGGAGAACTCTTACAGCTCAATAATAAAATGACAAATAACACAATTAAAAAATGAGTAAAAGACTTGAATAGACATTTCTCCAGAGAAGATATACAAATGGCCAACAAGCACATGAAAAGCTATTCAACGTCATTAGTCATTAGGGAAATGATACTGCTTTATACTCATCAGGATAGCTATAAAGAAAAAATAGAAAATAAAAGCGTTGGCAAGGATATGGAGAAATTGAAACTCTTGCACACTGCTTGGTGGGGGTGTAAAATGGTACAGTCACTGTGGAAAACAGTTTGGCATTTGCTCAAAACGTTAAACATAGAATTTCTACATTACCCAGCAATTCCACTCCTAGATGTATACCCAAAGGAGGTGAAAACAGGTACTCAAGCACAATGTTGTACACGAACATTCATAGCAGTACTACTCACAGCTGCCAAAAGGGGGAAACAACCCACATGTCCATCACCTGATAAATGGACAAACAGCTCTAACCAGGCAATGGAATATTATTCAGCTATGAAAAAAGAATGAAGTTTGATACCTACTACGACATGAATGAACCTTGAAAACATTATGAGTAGTGAAAGACGCCAGACACAAAAGGCCACATGTTGCATGATTCCTTTTCTATGAAATATCCAGAATATGTTAACCCAAAGAGACAGAAAGCAGATTAGTGGTTGCCAGGGGCTGGAGGAGGAGGGAATAGAGAGTGACTTTAATGGGAACAGGGTTTTCCTTTTGGGGTGATGAAAATGTTCTGGAGCTAGATAGAGGTGATGGTTGCACAACATTGTGAATATGCTAAATCTACTGAATTTTTCACTTTAAAATGGTTAATTTTGTTTTGTGAATTTTACCTCACTAAAAATACTGTCACAACAATAATCAATCAAATTAGGATGTTACACACTTTTTAAAAGTCAAATGGGCTCACTTAAAATATGCCTTCTCGGGCTTCCCTGGTGGCGCAGTGGTTGAGAGCCTGCCTGCCGATGCAGGGGACACGGGTTCGTGCCCCGGTCCGGGAAGATCCCACAAGCCGCGGAGCGGCTGGGCCCGTGAGCCATGGCCGTTGAGCCTGCGCGTCCAGAGCCTGTGCTCTGCAACGGGAGAGGCCACAACAGCGTGAGGCCCACGTACCGCAAAAAAAAAAAAAAAAAAAAAATGCCTTCTCTTCTTGCTTTCTCCACTTAGCACTATATCTTAGATATTGTTCTCTGAGGGGCTACTTTGTTCTTGGTAATGGCTGCAGAGATTTCCACTGTGCAAGTCACATGAGTTGTTTATTCGGTCCCCTGTGGATGGATAGCCCATTGTTTTGCCACTATACACAATGATGGATGGAACATCTCCAAGCTCTAGTCTGTGGCCTCCTTGAGGACAGGATCATACTGAGCAGGGCTGAGAGGGTGCACAGACGTCAACAGACCCCTGCTCTCTGCACCTTCTGCATGCCCAGCACAATGCTTCACTTTAGGGTTTGTGCAGGAAGGAGGAACAAAAGGAAGAAACAAACCAGAGGAAGGCATGAAATGGGCAGTGAGGAGGGAGAGGAAGGGCAGAGCAGAATGTGGTCCCAGCATGGTCATGGGAGACAGGCAGCTGAAGCTTCAGCCCACTCTGTACTGCCTCCTAGCTGCGAGATATGGGCAGCTCACCTAACCTCTTAGAGCCTTAGTTTCCTCATTTGTCAAGTGGGTACAATTTCAGTCCCCATCTCGTGACATTGTGAAGATTAGCTGATTGATGTCTGCAAGTGTATCACACAGGCCTGGGTACATAGTAGGTTCTCAGAAAGTAGCAGCTAAAATAATTCTTGTTGTTATGATTTCTATCATTGTTGCTATTTCACCTCTATGAATAGCTAGATAAAAGTCCAATATACCCCTTTCGCAGGTAAAGAAGTTGAAGGAAAAGGTCACCAGCTGGGTTGCATAGCTTGTAACCCCCACGTGGCAAATAAGAACCTGTTCTGGGATGCACCACATTTTCTGGCTCCCTGAGCCAAGCTTCTCCTGTGACATCCTTGATGTCCAGGATGGGAACTCCCAGCTTTCCCAGGGCGCCAGCATTCTGGTATCCAGAGAGCAGAGAATCAGACTCTGCCCAGAGAAGGTTGGCATCTGGGGGCCATGATGTGACCGTCTCTACTCAGGCTGTCATGTGTCACCAGCTTCAGGCATGAAGAAGCAGAAGAAAGCAATGAAGCAGGTGCTCCAATGGGAGCCCAAGGCCATGGAGAGGCAAGGGAAGGGGTTGAGAGTGAGAACCTGGGTCCTTAGGAACTTAGCTCACATGCTCCAGGTGATGGAGGACCTGTGGAGTGTTGGTGAGCGAGTTGTGTGGGAGGATGGGGATCCACGACTCTCCTCCAGAAGACTCCCAGGCAAGGCGACTTTGACCGAGACATCTTCAGGGTCTGCCAGGACCTCAGCAGATGTTTCATGATGTGTTTTGAGATCCCCAGATGAGAACAGTGGTGGGATTCATAACAGAATCTTCGGTTTCCAGCCAGGACCACAGCTGTGCTTTTCTGTAGTTGTGAAAAAAAAGGTCTTTCTAAAATTTTCTGATGGAAGTAATATACGCTCATAGCCAAAAACAAGTTAGAAAACGCAGACAAGTATAAAGAAGAAAAAAATTATCTGGAGTTCCCCCAGCCAGAAATGAGCATGGTTAACATTTCTTCTAGACTTCTAATGTATTCTGACACATGCACTCCCCGCCCCCATACTAAACATATTGCTTCTTATTCTGCATTTTTTTACACTTAAAATATGTCATGAACACCTCTGCATGTCAATAAATATAGCAGAACGTCATCCTTTTTAAAGGTTGCACTGTAGTCCATAGATGTACCAGCATTTATTTACAACCCCCCTCTTCTTGGATCTCTATGTTGATTCAAATTTTTGTCTGTATATAAGCCATTTTGTATTGCTGTCCTTGTATCTTATCTGACTACTTCTTTAGAATTAATTCCCAGTAGTGCAATTGTAGGGTACATTTTAAAAAGATATGATGCATAGAACCAAATTGCCTTCCAGAAAGATGCTAATTTACACACTCACCAGCTGTATATGATATTATCCCATGTACTCACTAAAACTGCTTACTTGAGAGATTGAATATATTTCCAAAGTGCTTTTTGGCCATTTTTTATTCCTCCTCTTCTTCATCCTTCTTATTTGGTATTGCATGTTTCTATCATTTTCCCATGCTTAAAAAACTGGAAATATATTACAGTTATGTTTGCAAATATATTGCAAATATTTTTCCAGTTTTCTAATTGTCTTTGTTATTATATTTCATTTTTTTGTGGTAAAATACACATTACATAAAATTTACCATTTTAACTGGGTTTTTTAAAAAAATTTTTGGCTGCACCATACAGCATGCAGGATCTTAGTTCCCCAACCAGGAATTGAACCCACACTCCCTGCAGTGGAAGCATGGAGTCTTAGTCACTGGACCTCCAGGGAAGTCCTCATTTTAACCATTTTTAAGTGTACAGTTCAGTGGCATTAAGTACATTCACGTTGTTGTGCAACCATCACACCCATCCATCTCCAGAACTCTTTTATCATCCCAAATTGAAACTCTGTACCCATTAAACACTAACTCCCCATTCCCCACCCCCAGCCATTAGTAACTTCTATTCTTCTTTGTGTCTCTATGAATTTGACTATTCTAGGAACCTCATATAAGTGGAATCATACAATATTTGTTCTTTTGTGACTGGATTATTTCACTTAGCATGATGTCGTCAAGGTTCTTCTGTCTTGTAGCATGTGTCAGAACTTCCTTTTTAAGGCTGGATAATATTTCATTGTATGCATATACCACATTTTGTTTATCCATTCATCCATCAGTGAACACTTGAGTTGTTTCCACCTTTTGGCTATTGTGAATAATGCTGCTGTGGGCTTCCCTGGTTGCGCAGTGGTTGAGAGTCCGCCTGCCGATGCAGGGGACGCGGGTTCGTGCCCCGGTCCGGGAGGATCCCACATGCCGTGGAGCGACTGGGCCCGTGAGCCATGGCCGCTGAGCCTGCGCGTCTGGAGCCTGTGCTCCCCAACGGGAGAGGCCATAACAGTGAGAGGCCCGTGTACCGCAAAAAAAAAAAAAAATGCTGCTGTGAACATGGTATACAAATATGTCTGAGTCCCTACTTTCAATCAGTTTGTATATATACCCAGAAGTGAATGTCCTTAACTATTAACTTTGCCTTTTAATGTTGTTTATGACTTTTTTTACATGCAGAAGTTTTACCTTTTAAAGTATTCCTCTATCAATCTTTTTCATATTGCTTTGGCTCTAGGGTCCTTTCTATACTATTTTAAAATACCTCTAGGTAAGGACTCTGTTTATTCATTACTGTGTAACAAACCACCCCATAACTTAGTGACTTGAGAAAACAATAATCATTTATTTTGCTCATAAATCAGCAATTTGGACAGGACTCAGTGGGGTCAGCTTGTCTCTGCTCCATGGGGCTTCAGCTGAGGCAGCTCACTTGGAGATGGGAAGATCCACTTCTAAGATGGTTCACTCATATGGGTGTCTTGGTGCTAACTGCTGGCTCTAGGATCCCAGCCAGTGCATTGGACTGAGGACTTTGGTTCCCTTCCATGTGATCCCCTTCAAAGACTGCTTGGGCTCCCTCACAGCATGGTGGCTGGGTTTCAAGCGTGAAAATCCTAAGAAATCAAGGCAGAAATGTATGGTATTTTTGTGACTTATCCTCAGAAGTCACACAGTGTCATTTTTGCTGTACTGCATTGGTTAGGGCAGTCATAAAGCCTGACCCAAGTTCTAGGGGATGGGATATAGATTCTACCTCTTGATGGAGGAGTTGAAAAGTTCTAGAAGAGCATATGGGCTGGGAAATACTGTTGCAGCCATTTTTGAAAAATATAACCTTCCAAGTCTGCTCTCTGGCCACAAAAATTCATATCCCTCCTACATGCGAGATGCACCCTTCCAAGACCTCCCAAAAGTTTTATGCCATTACAGGATCAGGCTCAATATCAAGACCCAGGATCTTATTATCTAATCAGGTCCAGGTACAGATGAGGCTCCTCAGATACAAGGCCTTGGGTATAGCTCCTTGGTACCTTCCTTCTGGACCTGAAGACCTGTGAACTAAAGAGCAAACTGTCTGCCTCCCACACCCGACGTACAATGGGGGCATGATTGATATAGACGCTCCCATTCAAAGAGGGAGAAAATGGGAGTATAAAGCAATCACAGGTCCATAGCAATTCTGAATCCAGCCAGGCAAATTGTTGGTAAATTTGCCAGTTTCTTGATTAAGGACCCAGTATTGCTCCCTGGGTATGAACTATCCTTTTTTTTTTTTCCCCCATAAAATATAACCTTTCTTGCAGCTGAGTGGTTTTCTCAGCTTGCTTCCTACCCATAGAAGTCTGGGGACTCAAAGGCTCCATTTCATTTTGCACTGCCTCTGTTCCTTTTAGTCCTAGCTGGTACTGCTTCCACAAGAACAATTTTATTAAAAAAAAACTTCGTGGGTTTTCTATGAATCTTATTGAGGTTTGTGCTGTTAAAGAAAAGCCAAAATAGCAAATGTCTTCAAGATAAGCCCTTTTCTATCTTGGACTCCCATTGAGGCTACTGTAGAACAATGCCCTTAAAATTCTTAGACTCCTTATTGTACATTGGAAGGCATCTGTGAGGCATGGCCTGTAGATCCTTAGAGGGGCTTTTGTCTACTTGAAAGTCTCTATAAGGTACTGCCTTATATCTTTCTGGTGTCTTAGCAAAGGAACTTACAGTCCCACCTGGATTTGATATTTGATCTGAAGTCTGCTCTCCCTTTCCTTTCCCTCTTCCTCTCTTCCTCTCTTTCTTCCCAAAGAAGGTCACGTTCTGAGGTTTCAGTGGACATGAATTTTTGAGGGACACTATTCAATCCAGTACAGTCTTTTTAATTTAGCCATTCTAATAGGTATGTAGTGGTGCCTCACTGTGGTTTTAATTTGCATTTCCCTAACAAATGTATGTTCATATCTTTTGCCCATTTAAAAATTAGTTTTGAGAGTTCTTTATATATTGCGAATACAAGTTGTTTATCAGATATGTGACTTGCAAATATTTTCTCCCAGTCTGTAGCTTGTGTTTTCATTCTCTTAACAGTATTACTCAAAGAGTAGAAGTTTTAAATTTCAATGAAGTGCAATTTAGCAATTTTTTAAATGGCTTATGCTTTTGGTATTCTAAGTAATCTCTGCTTAATCCAGGGTCACAAAATTTTTCTCTTTTTTCAGGAAACTTTTTAGTTTTATATTTAGGTCTATGAACCATTTTGACTTAATGTTTGTATGTGGGGCGAGGTATAGGATGTGTGCTCTCACCATTTCTGTTCAACATTGTACTGGAGGTTATAGCCACTTTGATAAGGCAAGAAGAAGGAATAAAGAACATTATATTGGGAAAGAAGAATTAAAATTTGCAGATAACATGATTATCTATGTAGAAAAATCTGATGGAATCTTAAAAAAGCTACTAGAACTAGTAAGTGAGTTTAGCAAGGTTGCAGAATACAAGGTGATTATATTATGCAAAGATCAATTGCATATCTATATACAGGCAATGAACAATTGGAAATTGGAATTTTAAAATACCATTTACAATAGCATCAAAAATAAGAAATATCTAGGGATAAATCTGACAAAAGATGTGCAAGAGTTGTAGACCGAAAACCTCAAAACACTGCTGAGAGAAGTTAAAGGAGACCTAAATAAATGGAGAGATACAGCTCATTCATGGGTCAGAATGCTCAATAGTTTTGAGATGTCAGTTCTCCTCAAATTGAACTATAGATTTAATGCAATCCTGATCAAAAATCTCAGCAGACTTTTTTTTTTTTTTTTTGCGGTACGCGGGCCTCTCACTGTTGTGGCCTCTCCCGCTGTGGAGCACAGGCTCCAGACGCGCAGGCTCAGCGGCCATGGCTCACAGGCCCAGCTGCTCCGTGGCATGTGGGATCTTCCCGGACTGGGGCACGAACCCGTCTCCCCTGCATCAGCAGGCGGACTTTCAACCACTGCACCACCAGGGAATCCCTCAGCAGACTTTTTGTGGAAATTGACAAGCTGATTCTAAAATTCATATGCAAAGGACTTAGAAAAGCCAAAACAACATTGAAAAATAATAACAAAGTTGGAGAACTAACACTACCTGATTTCAAGACTTATTATAAAACTACAGTATTCAGGACAGTGTGGTATTGGTATAAAGGTAGGCAAAATAGATCAATGAAACCAAATAGAGTCCAGAAATAGACCCACACATAAATGGACAACTGATTTTTTACAAAGGTGCAAAGACAATTCAGTGAAGAACAGATAGTCTTTTTCCCATTCTAAATTGGGTTGTTTGTTTTGTAATAAAATTGACTTTCTTTTTAAGATTGAGTTTTGAGAGTTTTAAAAAATCTCCTTATCCTGGATGTCAGTCCTTCATAAGACATGTATTTTGCAAATATTTTCTCCCTGTATGTAGCTCCTTGGCTTTTCATTTTCCTAATGGTGTCTTTGAAAGAGCAGTTTTAAATTTGGATGAAGTCCCATTTATCAGCTTTTTCTTTACAATTTGTGTTTTTGTTTCCTATATCAGAAATCTGCTTCACTCAAGTCACAGAGATTTCTCCAATGTCATCTCCTAGAAGTTTTATAGTTTTAGGTTTTACATTTCAGTCTATGATCCATTTCAAGTTAATTTTTGTATAGATAGTTAGATAGGGGCTGAGATTCTCTCTCTCTTTTTTTTTGCATTTAGGTGTCCACTTGTTTTAGCACTGTTTGTTGAAAGAGCTATCCTTTCTCTATTGAATTGCCTTTGCACCTTGGTTGAAAATCAATTGACCATATATGAGTGGGTCTATTTCTGGGCTCTCTATTCTGTTCCATTGATCTATGTGTCTATCCTTTCACCAATACCACACTGTCTTGATTCCTGTAGCTTTATCGTAAGTCTTGAAATCAGGTAATAAAAGCCTGAGGTCTTTTCTCAGTTGGATAATTTTTTGCCCTCTGGAGAGACTGGGAATGAGAAACAGTTTTGTTTGTGAGCCCAGCAGGTCCTGCTTCCTTTATATGTAATAGTTTGTTCTTCAGCCAACTCTCTCCTTTTGTGTTTTATCATAGGTAGCAAGAAAAAGCCAGATGACACTCTCAATATCCTTCTATTTCACTGAGTTCATTACACATGTTTCTTCTTTTTCACGTTTCTGCAGGTGACAAACTTCCTGCCAGCACATAAGGTTTCCCTTTCCTCCAGTTTCTAATAACATTTTTCTTAACTCCCACTGACATCCTCCTCAAATCTTCATAGGCTTTTAGTAGCTCCAAGGCCCTGGGAAGGTCTCAGATGTGTGGTTTGGGCTCAGAGTCTCTGGTGCAGTTGTAGTCAAGTGGAATTAGGGGCCGCTAGATGCTGATCAGCCTCTCTGTCTCATCATGGAGTCCTAGGGCTTCTCCATGTGGTCTTCTGCCTAGGCTAGTTGGGGCTTCCTCACAGCATGGCGGTCTCAGGAAAGCCAGGCTGCTTGCGTGGCAGCTGAAAGCTCAAGGGTGAGTGTTTCAGCTCACAAGGAAGAAGGTACACCATCTTTTATGACCTAGTCTTGGAAATGAAATATGGATGGAAGCCATTCCCACTATACTGTATTGATCCAGGTAGCCACAAGCTCACCCAAGTTCAAGGTGGGTGGGTGGGTGGGGGACATTGACTCCACCTCTTGGTAGGGTAGTGGCAAGATTCTAGATGAGCATTTGGCAGTAGGAGATATTTTTGTGGCCATGCTTGAAAAACACAATCTAACATAGTAAGGAAACACCTCATTTATGAAATTCTTTTCTTTATGCCGAACAAACCAAAAAACCCAGTCATGCCCAATAATTATTTAATGCATTTCCTCATTTCATCTTTCTTGAGACTTCCTCTGGGGACTTAGGTATCAAAATCAGTGGGGTACTGCAGGTAGCTCGTACTGGCTCGTGAAAGCTGATTGTAAAATTTTCAGGAATTCTGCATGCTGGTTGTTAAACAGCAATTATTTTAAATTACATTATATAATCTCACACTTGAATAGATTAAAGTAAAAACAGGTAGTAAATATGCAATCCTCATCACTTCCTAATTATTTTAAACATTTTGCTATTATCTATGCTCATTTGGTCTATCGTACCTGTGTGGTGGAACGACTGTGTAATGGTGTTTCACTGTGCCTCTCTTCCCAACTCCACATTCAGTGGCTTTGCAGTGGTAGCATGAATTAGGCCATAGTGGGAATATTTACACCACGGAAATCTGCAGTTGCTATAAATCAGGGCTTTGTGTGGTTGATTGTCTCACCCTAATAAAGAGATGAACAAAATGTTAATAATGCAGATTAAACTTTAAAGTGTGTCGGGCTGTACCCATTTCATTGTGAATAGTGCTAAATATTGGGGGAAATATTCTCCCAGTATTCAAGAACTATTATTCAATTGAGCAAAGAAGTTGCTCACATCATTCATGGACAAGTGAAGTTCTAACTTACATCTTCATTGTTTCACTTTCACATTACTCATTAATGTAAATGAAAAATCAACCAACATTCATCTCAGAATTACACTCATGGTTGAGGTGCAACTTCATTTGTCAAATCATGATTGACTTGCAATCACAGATAGATGATGGATATAGTTTGGCAAAAATCAATGAAATTATTTATTACAAAATTTAGTATTTCTTACAAATATTATTAGTAGATTTTGTGCTGCACTTTTTTACATTAGAAAAAATTCATGATAAAAAACACTTATGTACACATACACATGTATACGCTCTTTTTTGAGGAGATTCAGTTGTTACCTGCCCACCACTGATCATATCCCACCATCAAAGGAATGCTTTTTAATTTACTGAGAAGTTACTGAGTGTCAGAAAATAATAATAGCTAACATTCATTGAGTGCTAGCTCTGTGCAGGTGCTGTTCTGTCTTTTACTTGTCTTATTTAATCCTTAAAACAACCCTGTGAGGTGGGTACTATTATTATTACCATTTTCAAGATCAAACAACGAAGGCACAGAGAGGTAGAGTGACTTGCAGGGTCACACAGCTGAGAAATGATTGAGCCAGAATTTAAAGCCACAGAGACTGGATCCAGAGCCTGTGGATCTTAGCTCCTACTGTTTTCTGCTTAGCTCCTACTGTTTTCTGCTTCTCCAAGGGCAGTGTGCTAAGTGCCTTGGAGAGTCATAAAATAATCTAACAGTTCCAATGACAGTAACCACAATACTTTGTACCAGGCTCTGTGCTAAGTGATTTCCATGTCTTGTCACCTAATTCCCAAACATCCAGTTTTTGCGATTATTTCTGTTTTGTAGGAGAGGAAACTGAAACACAGAGATTAAGATGCCTTGGCCAGGAATTGGTGGGCTGGGACTGGAACCCAGGTCTGTCTGAATGTTGGCCCTCAGCTCTTTCCCACACCATGTAATTCCAGAATCAGTCTGTTCATAGATGATATGTCCCCAAATAGGAAGCTAGGGAGAGAATGTGCCCTTAGCTAGAGCTCAGAATCACATCTTTGAACTTGACCCTGTTCTGGGACTGTACTTCTCTTTGGAACCTCTGCCTGTTGGGGTGAATCTGGAGCAGAGGCCAGGCTTGGCATGAGGACTTCACAAAACTGAGATTCAATGAGAAGGAGCCCTCATTTTAAGGGCTGCGCAAATCCAGCCGGTACCTTCCGTCCGGTCTCCCTCTTCAGGCGCCTCCACATGAGGAGCAACTGCAGAGGCCAGAGAACAACGCGGAGCTGGGCTGCAGGGAGGAAAGACAGGATCTCGGCGGGGATGGGGAGGGCGGGAAGCAGCGAGGCAGAGAGAGGCGCGGGGCTTTATTAATTAATTAAGGGAGGGATGTGAAGTAGGGCAGAATCCACAGAGGACGCCTGCGCTGTCTCAAGTTTATGGGTCATTTTTCTGGTGGCGGTTCAGTTGCCCCAAAGTGGATAGTACCTCAGTCTGTCGCCTCCTGACAAGCGAAAGTGGTCCCCAAAGCAAAACGGGATGTGCCCCCTCCTGGTTTACAATTCAAAGAACTCCCTCCCTGCATTCCAGGGACTGGCTTTCGCCACATGGAGTGGTCACGGTGAGCTGTTCTGGAGCCACATTGCTTGTTCGAATCTTGACTCTGCTGCGTACCTCGAGCTGGGTGATCTTGAGCCAGTGAGTTGAGCTTTCTGTGCCTCAGTAGCCTCCCCTGTGAAATGGCAATAATTATACCTTCCTTATAGGGTTGGAATAAGGAAGGATTCGTGCTTGAAATGATGTCAGACACAGAATAAGCATTCAACAACTGATAGTTACTATGTACTAATACAGGATGGGGTCCTTGGTGCTTGTAAAGAAAAGAAAGGTGTCTTGGTTTACCATATTTCCATATTTGACCTGAACGCCATTTGGTCAAATGTAAGAGAAATATAGTGGGAGGGAAAGTCATGGCAGACACTGTGGTTGCCCACTAACAGTACATCCTTCTTTTCTTCCTTGTAAGGGACAACCTCTGGAGGATTCTGAGACAGTTTCTTCCCTAATAAGAGGAAAGCATGTTATAGGAGAATTTCTCTGTTCTAAGCCTTCAGTTATTTCCTCCTCTGAATGCGTGTGTATGAGGATGTGATGCCTGGAGCTGTGGCAGCCATACTGTGACCATGAGGGGAAGGCTAAGAGGATAACTGAGACACTAGCCCAGTACCCTGAGTATTTCTCAGTCACCAAACCAATCCTGAAAGCCTCCTCTTCCAGATTTCTTGTTACATGAGAAAAGTCAACCCTTGTTCTTTTAGGCCAAGGTTTGGCAAATGTTTTCTATAAAGGACTGTATAGTAGACATTTTAAGTTTGCAGGCCATGTCGTCTCTGTTGTGATGACTCAACTCTGTTGAATAATGAAATCAGCCATAGATGGTATGTTAACAAATGGACATGACTCTGTTCCAATAAAACTTTATTTTCAAAAATTCACAGGGGCCACAAATTTGCCCTGTGTAATATAGTTTACCAACTCTTATTTTTGGCCATCTTTGCTAAATTTACTGTTACTTCAACCCAAAACATTCCTAACAGAGCATGTATGGGCTGCCTTGGAGGGTGGTCTCTCATGCCAAACACAGCTGTGATCAAAGCCCTCATTGCCCCTTTGTACTTATAAGTTTGTAATAAACTTATTAGTACATTAGTTTATTTTCTTCCATCAATATTCATTTATTCATTCAACAAACATCTATTGAGCACCTGCTATGTGTCAGGAGCTGTTGAAATGCTGGGACTACATTAGGGAATGTTGTATCCTGCACTTAGGGAGTTCTCATTCTATAACAGTGGGAATCCAGGAGGACTTCCTGGACGAGGGACTGAATTAGCGCCAAAGGATGAGTAGGAGTTGGGAAGGTTGGGAAAAACAGAGAAAGTGTGGGGATGGGTGGGTAGGAGAATTTTCCAGGGAAAAATTCTAGGGTAGGAGGGGGCCTTGCACATATGTGGCTGAAATGGGGAGAGTGAGGGAAAAAGTGGAGGAGAGAGAGGCTGCAGAGGTCACGTGGGACCAGATCACACGGGGCCTGGTAGGCTGTTGGTCTTCATGTTGAGTGAGATGGCGTTCCTGGAGGGTTTGAAATAGAGGATGACATCAACTTATTGATGGCAGCTTAGACCAGGGTGTTAGCAGGGGAGGTGGAAAGGAGATGGCCTTGAGAGATTTTGAGGAGGTAAAATAGGTAGGACTTGAGGATAGAGTGGACAAGGGAGGTGTCAAAGATGACAGGCAGGTCTTCCCTGGTGGCGCAGTGGTTGAGAGTCCGCCTGCCGATGCAGGGGACACGGGTTCGTACCTCGGTCCGGGAAGATCCCACATGCCGCGGAGCGGTTAGGCCCGAGAGCCATGGCCGCTGAGCCTGCGCGTCCGGAGCCTGTGCTCCGCAACGGGAGAGGCCACAACAGTGAGAGGCCCGCGTACCACCAAAAAAAAAAAAAAAAAAAAAGATGACAGGCGAAGTTCTGATTCTTGACTATTCGGTTTCACCTCTATTTAAAGAAACAGAGATAAGGCAGAGAGGAATTCAGAAAAGTATTTCTGAGACCTTCATGCAGTAGCTTTATCAGAAAAAAAGGAGTAAGCAATAGAAAGGAGCTCAGGCTTCCATCCCATTATCAAGCTTTGGCTCGTATTTGTCCTGGGAAGTTAACTGAATTGATTGGACCTCAGCACAATTATCTTAGTTTACAGTATTAGGTGAAAATCTATAAATGTCAAGATGCAAAGTGCAAGAGTGTAAGGGGGATTGTCAAAGAGACTACATCTGCAGCATTCTCCCCTAACTGCCAAAGAGGTGTTTGAAGACACTGGGAGGACTTGGCCCAGGAACCATGGGACTAGAAGGGAAACTGGGCCTTGACCAAAAAATGACAAGAACCATGTGTGTGCCAGGCAACCCCAGGAACCATGTGTGTGCCATGCAACCCCTGTGGCCAGTTCTAAACATTCTGTTTACCTATTTTTTAAATTTATTTTTAATGTTTATCAAAATATTTCAGATAAATTGATGAAAAAGTCAAACAGTCCTTATATCTGTTTAGATTGCTCATGATTGCAAGTAATAGAAACCCCAAAATCTGGTAACATAAAATATAATTTTTTAATTATTGTTTATAGCCAGAGATCTAGAGGTAAGCAGTTGGTTAAATGGCTCAATGGCATTAGGTCAGATGTTTCTTTCATTTTATTTTGCCTTTCCCTCATGACCACAAAATGGCTGCTGTAGCTCCTCAGGTCATCAATCACATCTATATTCTAGGCAGGTGGAAGGTGGCAACGTCTTTCCCAGAAATCCCCTGCAGATTTCTGATTATGTCATTGGCCAGAATTGTGTCTTGTAACCACTCCCAACTGCAAAGGAGTCTGGGAAGGTGAAAGTTTTTCTTTTTCAGATTTTCAGCCTCTGTAGTAGAAAAGCAAGGAAAAGGAGGTTAGGAAGGATGTTGAGTGGATCAACCCTTAGTATTTGCTATTGTCTCTGTCCCACTCCTCTTCACCCTGAACTCTCCCTTCTTGAAGCACTCACTTTCAACTCTTTTAATGGTCTCTCCTTCCTCTTCTTCCCAGGTTCCTTTGTGGGCTAGAGTCAGAAAATCAGCAGGGCATTGGACTTTCTTAGGACTTGGCAGTCTTTGGTTCTGGACCTGCCCTTTAGGCTCATGAATAACAACAGTAATCATAGCTACCATTTCTTCTTTCTTTTTAAATTGAAGTATAGTTGATTTATGATGGTGTATTAGTTTCTGGTGTACAGCAAAGTGATTTAGTTATACGTATATACAGCAACCACAAGTCTGTTCTCTATGTCTGTGAGTCTGTTTCTGTTTCATAGATAAGTTCATTTGTGTCATATTTTAGATTCTACATATAAGTGATATCATATGGTGTTTGTCTTTCTCTTTGACTTACTTCGCTTAGTATGATAATCTCTAGGTCCATCCATGTAGCTGCAAATGGCATTATTTCATTCTTTTTTATGGCTAAGTAATATTCCATTGTTTACATGTACCACATCTTTTTTATCCATTCATCTGTAGATGGACATTTGGGTAGTTTCCATGTCTTGACTATTGTAAATATTGCTGCTATGAATATAGGGGTGCATGTATCTTTTCAAATTATATTTTTGTCCAGATACATGCCCAGGAGTGGGATTGCTGTTCTATTTTCAGTTTTTTAGGAAACTACATACTGTTTTCCATAGTGGCTGCACCAATTTACATTCCCACCAACAGTATAGGAGGGTTACCTTTTGTCCACACCCTCTCCAGCATTTGTTATTTGTAAACTTTTTAATGATGGCCATTCTGACCAATCTGAGGTGGTACCTCATTGATAGCCACCATTTCTTGAGCACCATCTGGGTGCTAGGCATGGTGCCAAGCACTTACATACAGGATCTCATGTGATCTGAAGCAACTCAGTGAATTTGTCACCTTGGGTGGGGCATATGTCCCTTCTGATGAAAAAACACCCCCAGGGATCGTTGTTTCACATCTGACAACTTTATTCATTTACTTCCCTGTGTGGCCCCCTAAAAGCCATCTAAGTTTGAGACCGCTTCAGCTCCCCCCTCTAGAGAAGATCTGTCTCCAAGTTCCAGCAAGATGACCCGCCTAGAGTCAGTCCCCGTGACCTCCTCCAGCAGCTAAAAGCACTCATTTTGCAGGACTCTGCCCGGGGCTTCCCCTTCCTCCTGCATGCTGGGTGTGATGACAGCTGTCAAGAGGGGTCAGGCATTGAGGTGGGAAGCTTTCCAGACCCAAAGAGGGGATTTGAATTCACTGTTCCAAGTTCCAGGGCTTTCCCTGGGGCTGACCTCTCTCAGAATCATTTCCTTTGAGATTCATGCTTCCCTTTAAGAACCACTTTGAGTCACCTACTGTGCATCTGGCACTTTATCAGGCGTAAGAGCATCTACCCCACAAGGTCACATACCTCTGGCATCTTCCTTCTCTTATGGTTACATCCAGTCAAGGCCTGACTGCCTGCAGCCAGGGTCAAATGCTATCTCATCTCAGTCTATGCACTTCTAGTGAGCACCTACTATGTGCCAGGCATTGGACATTATCTCAGTGTTCCTCAAACTAGTCATTTGAGTTCCCCTACACAATTTTGGAAAATGCCATCTATACTACTTTTGACCTAATGTTTTTCTTCAAATTGGCCCCCTTTTTTTGAAATTTTATTTTTTTAATTCAGCAGAGCCCTTATTACTTATCTATTTTATACTTATTAGTGTATATATGTCAATTCCAATCTTCCAATTCATCCCACTACCACCCCCCTGCCCCCACTTTCCCCCCTTGGTGTCTATACGTTTGTTCTCTACATCTGTGTCTCTATTTCTGCCTTGCAAACCAATTCATCTGTACCGTTTTTCTAGATTCCACATATATGCGTTAATATACATTATTTGTTCTTCTCTTTCTGACTTACTTCACTCTGTATGACAGTCTCTAGGTCTGTCCACGTCTCTACAAATGACCCAATTTCGTTCCTTTTTATGGCTGAGTAATATTCCATTGTATATGTGTACCACATCTTCTTTATCCATCTTTCTGTCATTGGGCATTTAGGTTGCTTGCATGACCTGGCTATTGTAAACACTGCTGCAGTGAACATTGGGGTGCATGTGTCTTTTTGAATTATGGTTTTCTCTGGATACATGCCCAGTAGTGGGATTGCTGGGTCATATGGTAAATTCTATTTTTAGTTTTTTAAGGAACCTCCATGCTGTTCTCCATAGCGGCTGTATCAATTTACATTCCCATCAATAGTGCAAGAGGGTTCCCTGTTCTCCACACCCTCTCCAGCATTTGTTGTTTATAGATTTTCTGAGGGTGCCCATTCTAACTGGTGTGAGATGACAGTTCATTGTAATTTTGATTTGCAGTTCTCTAATAATTAGTGATGTTGAGCAGCTTTCCATGTGACTCTTGATGGCCCCCTTTTTTATTTCAATAAATTTATTTGAAAAGGAACTTCATATCACTGCCATCAATAGAAAATCAGTATCACTTGCCAAAAGCAGATAGTAACCTTAACAATAAAAACATAAGTATTAAAATAAAAACTGTTAATCTCTGTCCAACCTATAAGCACCTCTGGTACCCCCCAATGGTGTATATGGCCAAGGTGATGGTACTTTATTTCTCTTACACCTCACCATGTCCCTATAAGGTGGGTTCCCTCATCACTCCATTCTACAGATATGGAGCTGAGGCTTAGAAGGGTGAA
Organism: Mesoplodon mirus; assembly: GCF_964341445.2. Classification (NCBI taxonomy): domain Eukaryota; kingdom Metazoa; phylum Chordata; class Mammalia; order Artiodactyla; family Ziphiidae; genus Mesoplodon; species Mesoplodon mirus. Next base: position 9,311,312 of record NC_138989.1, read on the forward strand.
GGGCTTGCTCAGGAAAGAGGACTGGGAAGTGGTGGGACTGAGATTCAGATCCAGGCGTGTCTCAACCAAAAGCCCTGGGGCGTGTGAGGACTGGTCCTGGTTCTTGAGAGGCCTACAAGTGTCTTTTTCTGTCTTCTCAGCTGTTGTTGTTACAGGAACTAAGATTCCTCAGGGCCATGAGAACCTGTTTTTACACCCTCAGGACATTTATTCACACATGTAAGAGGCAGAGGTTACTGAGACAGCTTCCTGATGATGTGGGAGAGCTCTCAAGATTCAGTCTCACATCGTATTGACCCAGTGTGGTTCGCCTCCCATTCCTCCAACCACTGGCTGCACTAGTCTCTCCAGAGAACCCTCTATCCTCTGGTTATTCCCAAAGCCTCCCCCATCTTTAGCTTCAAGGAAGTGGTGCTGGTTCGGGATGTATAAGATATTGCATTACTCATGACTCCATTAGTTGCAAGTGACAGAACCCTAACACTCAATGGCTTACACAAACAAGGGGGTTTATTGACTCATGTAAATGAGAAGTACCAGTATGAAGGACTTTAGGCATAGCTGGATCCAGGCTTTACAGTGTATCATCTGAACTTTATCCATCTCTCCCTCTCCTGCTGTCATTCATTCCTCTTTCCACCTGCTTCTCATCTCTTCTCCCTCCTTTCTTCTGTATTGACTCTTTCTCCTCTTGCAGTGGCAAAAGTGGCTACAGCAGTTCCAGGCTTACAACTTACGAGCTCAGTGACTCCTGTGGAAAGAGAGTACTTCTTTCCTAATAGCTCCAGCAAAAGTCTCAGGCCAACTCTTATTGGTCCGGACTAGACCAAAGGTCCCTTCCTGAAACCACTCCTGTAATTCTAATGGGCTGGGCCTGGGTTAATACGAGAAGATCATCAGTCCAACTAAGCCACATGCACCAAGTGGAAGAGGGGTGGTCTCCCAAAGGAAAATCAGGGTGCTGTTACCAGAGGAGGACAAAAAGATGTCAGAGAGGCCAGACAACAGGCATCCCCTATGGACATAAAGTTGGTATCTGCAAAACAGCACAAAGCCCAGATGTTCCTGTTACTGGAACAACAAGAGCTAGATCACCTTCTCAATTCCTTGGACACCCATGGTGTTTCTAAGGAAAGGTTACCCAGGCCCAGTAAAAGTGTCTCTTCTTCAGTGTCCCCTCCCTGGTGCCCTGAAAGTGTTAGCCACTATTCTCTCCATCCCTTTCCTCTCCCAACTGGGAGGCAGGGAGATTCTCTCCAGACACACCATCTTTTGGCTGATTGACCCAGAGGCCTTGAACAGGTTCCTTCTCTCTCACCACAAACCTTCAGCCAAGAAACAGCCATTGGGCAAGAAGGAGAATTTAGACACAGGGATAAGAGAGTAGCTCAGGACGGAGAGAAAGTAACAACAAGGGGCTGGCAAAGAGATTATCATGTTCGTTCATTCGTTCATTCATTCATACTGTCTCTCTCTGTCTCTGTCTCTCTCTCTCTCTGCAGCCTAGATTCTCTCCTTCCTCTCATGTCCTCATGGACATGGCACAAGAAGGCTTCTGCACTGCACCAGATTTCCTCTTTAAGGTCGTCCCACCACAGCCTGAGTAGCACCCCTGAATCCCAGTTTCTGAATGAGAGAATCTGATTGGCCCAGGCACTGGGCAGAGCCCCAGCCTGAGCCAGACAGCTCCAGCCAGGGTGGGGTCATGTGATTTCAGACTGGCCACAGGGGAGGAGCCAAGCTCTCATAAAGAAGGTAGTGGGAACCAGGGCGCCATGCCCGAAGAATCCATTAAAATCCACCAGCGTGGAACTTAAATCTAATGACTTTTTACATTTTATTTTAAAATCAGGCCTCTCTTAGGGCATTTGTGCGGTGGAGGGTAGGAGACTTGCTTTCCTAGTGGTAGAAAAGAGATTTAGTATTTGTTTAGTATTTTGTTGAAATTTCAAAAAGCTGTACAAGCAACCGCCCTTCTGAGAAGACAAGGTGGTGAGAGCCGCTGTGCTCCCCTGCTCCTCACTCCTGGGCCTGATAACATTTATTTGGGCGCTTGCATCACACATGTGCCACATGACGGATTGCTGGACGTTGACAGCATGGCTCCAGTACTAAAAACATATGACTCCATATGGAACGCTGTGGTGTGGGGTGGAAATCCTGGACGGCTCGAGGCTGCAGATGGCCATGTATAATTCACGGGATTTGTAAGACTCTGCATCTGCTCCGTTGCTCATTCTTCAGTTGTCAGACAGACATAATCCCGAGGCTCTTATTTTATAACACAGATCTGCCAAAGGGAGAGGGGAGGGGAGGCGGGGGAGGCAGAGCCGCTGCCAGGAGAACTCAGAAATAATTTGGGGGAGAACATTCAGTGTGTCAGCGAGGACAGAAGCACGCACCGCAGGAAGCCCAGGAGAAGCTGGAAACTGGCTGCTGGTTCTCTGGTCTCTCATGGGAGGCTGGGTGCCTGAGGAGGTTTCTGGAAGGGAGTGTATTTTGATCTTGCCTCAAATCCGGGCACCACTATGGGATTTTGGTTTAACCTGGGTCAGCCTTGTGGATGAACCAGGAGGTCAAATGTCAAGTTATTTGGGCATTTTATAGCATTAAGTCAGCCTGTCTTACAGATTGTCTCATGTTGGCAGATTGCAGCATTAAGTGGCAAATAAGAGGTTCTGTTTTGCATTGCTTCCCTCACTAGATTAGGTACCTGTGACAGTCATTGCCTGTAGGCATATCTCTGCCCACGCTGGGGTCATCTGCACACAGATTTGGTACAGGGGTTTCTTCCAAATGCCTGCCTGGGGGGCTTTGTCCCATGCGTGGGACAGGCCAGAAGCTGGGGAGTTGATACCCCCAGGAGCTGTTCTCAACCAACAAGGGAGAAGAGGTGGTAAATACTCCAGCTTCTCACCCGGTGAGGCAACTCTGAGCTGTGATCTGCTTTGGGGGAATCAAATTAAGACAGAGACTCTCTTTCATGCTTCCTCAGACCTCTAAATTTCCTCTATACCATTGTTCATATTTAGTTGCCATCACTCGCTTCAATGTTTGTTTTCCCTGTTACTCCAGGGGCAGAGACTGTATTTATCTATCTTATTCTCCATTGTATCCACAGTGTCTGGTGCCTCACGTTCAATCAACATTTGTGATATTAACGTTGTGAGATTCTGCTGGCTTCCCCACTGACTAGCTATGTGATCTTTAGCAAGGCACTAACACCTCTCACCCCCATCCATCCCCTCATTTATAGCAAGTGGACAATAAGTATGTCTTGTCTACTTCATGGAATTGTAGTGGAGATTAAATAAAAGAGTCACGGAGGAAAATCTTAGTAAATTCTGAAATGCTCAATAAAACTAATGACCCTTCTAGGTCAGAATTTCTAAAAGTATCACCTTCCTCTGGTTTATATGAGTCAATTTCAGATGGTACCCCAAAGCAATTTTATTTGAATAATTGTACATTTACTTGAATTAAACTAGGAAAAAAATAAGCAGCCCATCAAATTCAAATGTATTAATTGGGGATGTATTTGGCTTCCAATAACTGAAGATTCAACCAACAGTGGCTTAAATAAGTAAGGGGTTAATTTTTTTCAATCTCCAAGATTTTTGGACGTCTGCAGTCCAAGGCTGGTAGAGCTATCCAAGGATAGTATGAAAGATCCAGGCTCCTTCTCACTTCCTGCTTTCTTCTTTGGCATGGGGCTTTTATCCTCATGGCCTCAAAATGGTTGCTGTACTCCAGGAATTGCACTCTCATTCCAGGCAGGAAGAAGGGAAAGGGGGGAGGGAAAAGGCTGTACCAGCTGAGTCTGTCTACCACCACCACCATAACCACCACCACCACCACCATCATCATCATCAATTTTTAAATTAGGAAAGCAAACAGTTTTCTGGGAAGTCTACTGAACAGACTTCTGCCTACATTTTATTGGCCTGAATTAAGTTTCCTGACCACTCCTAGCTACATGGGAGTCAGAGAAAGCATTTTTAGCTGAACACATTGCTTACCTGACAAAATTAGCAAGGGCACTGTGACTTCAGAAATAGCTTAGTAAAATAAAAGGAATCGGTTTAAAGAAAAATATCAAACAATAATACTGCTGAAATCAAGTTTGAGAAACTTGTACTCCTTTTGTTCCATTTCTCTGTTCTTATCTTTATTACTCAGAATTATACTTTTGTTTTGATTCTTTCCTTTCCTTTTCTGGCTATGGTACCCGTGAACTTCTTGAGGGCAGGACTGTGCTATATTCAGCCTTGTATCCCAGGCACCCAGGACACTGCCTAGCACCAAGCAGGGTGGAACACATGTTACTATTCATTGTTTGATTTATGTGTTATTTCTTATTCATTTTTCTCAACAAGGTGCTAAAACACTTGGACCAATTCTTACGGCTTTCTTAAAATACGAATCAATCAAAATATTATATTGAGTGAAAGAAGCCTTATGTAAGAGTACATGTCATATGATTCCATATATCTGAAGTTCTAGAATAGGCTAAATTAACCTATATTAAGAAAAATCGGGACAGCGGTATCCTCTTAGGAAAGCAGATGTGGGAATTGACTGGGAAGTGACATGAGAGAACTTTCTGGGTTTGGTGGTGATGTGTACCTTGATAGAGGTTTGGGTTACATTGTTTAAACATTTACCAAAACTCATGAAATGACACAAAAGATTTGTGCATTTCACTGTATTTCAATTTCACCTAAAAAAGAGAAAATATATATTGAACTCTAGTTCATGATATACAAGTTGAAGTGCTTAAGGATGGAGTGTATTATGCTTGCAACTTACTTTGAAAAAAAAAAGGATTGATAGAAGGATGGAAGGATGGAGAGGTTGATAGACATGTAATAAAACAAACATAACATAATTAATTGTAGAATGTGGGAGGTGAGTACATGAGTACCTTTCTGTATGCTTGGAATTTTTCATAATAAAATACTGGAAAAGAACAACCAAAAAACCTCTGACAACAACCAAATAAGATTGAAGAAGTATTCGTTTGTTAAGACTGCCATAACAAAGTACCACAAACTGGGTGACTTCTTACATGGTAGCTCAGGCCTCTAAGCATGAGGGTTCTGGTGAATGAGGTGAAAGCCGATGGCCTTTTATGACCCAGGCTCAGAAGTCAGAGAGCGTACTTCCTCCAGATTCCACAGGGCCAAGCAGTCATAAGCCCATCCAGATTTAAGTGGAGAGGACAGAGAGCCCCCATCTCAATGCAAGAACTGTCTAAGGATTTGCAGTCATGTTTTAAAACCACCACACCTGTCTAGAGAGGTGTTATCTGCCACCTAGCCTGTCCCTCTCAGCAAGGAGGAGAAAGAAGTTTCTCATCTCTGCGTTGACAGAGAAAAATGAAGTTGGGTCTTTATTCAGAGAACACATTGCTCTTTGACCTGCTTCCCACCCCCCCACCCCCCCCCCACCCCCGGCAGCAAGGGCTTCCTCTGGCACAAGCCGGAGCTGGGAGAGCCAGCAGACACCGGGTTGTCATCGCACTGGACACCACTACAGCTGACTCTCCTCCTCTGCCCCATCCCAGCCCCTGACCTTTTGACTTTGGGTGTCCCACTACCATTCTGCATGCATGGTCCTTCCCATCGCTGCTCAGCCCAACCTCCAGCCCTCGGTCTCGGGACTGAACGAACTCTCTCACTTGGAGGCAGTGGAAGCCTTTGTCATCTTTTCCTTCTTCGGGTGGGTCACTGTCTGTATGAGAATCCAGATTACCCTTGCAGCGGCGCTGGTGATTACCTCTGAGAATCTCTTCATACCGGCCTCTCCTGGCAGGCTGGGGGTGAATCGGGGCTGCACAAAGGGAAGAATGTTATCACGGTGAACCAGGACAGGCCCGGCTTGGCTCCGTTGCAGAAAACACACTTCACTCATGCAGAACACGCCAAATTGAAAAGATTGTGGGTTAATCAAATCCTTTTCTCCTCTGTTTTTATCAAACTCAAGAGGGGCTGGCCTATTAATTAGAAACGCTTTTTCATGTAAAACACGGGCGCTTTGGAGATAAGGAGGGAAGACCCTTGATTCTACAGTCACAATGATGTTTCAGTTATTTCATTACAAGGCGCCATGTTCACCGCCAGCCCCGTGGACACAGCGGAGACCTCCCATCGCTCTCATGGAAAAACTCCCTGAGACTCAGAAAGTTTCCCTGCCAGCAGACAAGGGCAGGAGAGTTTCTTTTTCTGAAGTCACGATGCACTGAAGACCTCATGTTTCTTCTATACACTGCTACCAGAAAAATTTAGCAGGCTTTTATTTTGTGTTATCCAATTACAGTAGCCACTAACCTCATGGGGTGATTTTAATTTAAATTAATTAAAATTAAAAATTCAGTTTTCCGATCCCACTAGGCACATTTCAAGTTCTCAATAGCAACATTGTGGCTAATGGCTTCTATACTGGATGGCATCATTACAGAAGGTGCTATTGGACAGCACAGCTCCTTTCAACAAGCTCACAAAACATCCTATTTGTCCTTTGGGAGAAATAAGAAAAGAATGGTCATCTCCTCTACTGGAAGACAACAAAACCCTACTATATTTCTGCAGTGACACTTGTCGGTGCTTCCTGCCCAGCACCATCCCCCTTCTCTTAGCAAAAGTACCTTGATTTTCTTTTGTGAGTCACTGCTTTCCTACTCCCTACTCTCATGTGGTTCAGGTGGGGTTGACTTCACTGCCTGGCCTGAGGGGCAGCCCCAGGACTTAAGCCTGACTAAACCGGATATTCCTTTCCCTTGGCCTTGGTGATCAGTTCTTTCATGTTGGCCAATAGGAGTAAACTCTGGAACTTTGGCCGGAATTGATGGGAAGGAGTGCCCTCTTCCTGTTGGGGATATAAGCCAGGAACTGCAGGTGGCTGTCGTAATCTCACCCTGGGAAGAGATGGCCTGCAAATAACTTCATTGCAGAAAAAAGCAGAGTAGAGAGGGAAAGAGAGAGTCTTGGTGACGCAGTAGACCTCCTGGATCCAGCAGTGTTTGATGGCAGATCTAGGCCTGAATTTCCCAGTCACATGAAGCTATTACTATTAACACCTTGGTGCTAATGAGTCCTCCAAACCCCCTTCCAAATCCTCATGTTTAGGCCTGTTTGAACTGGGTTTCTGTCGCTTACAACCAAAAGAATGCTCTGAGAATGGCGATCTGTTTACAAAGGAAAAGGAGGTTATGTTTTCTCTGCTGACACATTTCTATTCTCAAACTGTTATTGAGATCCACTTCATGGGATTGGAGGGTATCAGTTCCAGATGAGCCTCCCTGACGCAGGAGAGCCAGTTCCATAGTCCGAGGCTACACCAACCAGATTCCCTCTTTCTTGATAATTTGGATGAAGTTGAAACAAAGACTGATTGAGTTGATGTGGAGTCATATCAGTGGGAGCACTAGACTGAAAGGCCATGTACTTTGCCTGCTGAGAACCCTCAAGTTGTTCTACTCTCACCCTGCGTGAGGCCCATGTCCTTTTAATAAACCACCTTTAACCTGAGCTAGTTCAAGTTGGTGTCTATTTCTGATAACCAAATATGCCCGATTAAGAGTATCAAAAGCCTGCAAGGGGTTTTATTTGGACCAAGCAACTCCACTTCTGAGAATTTACTTCCAGAAAATCATCAAAGTATATACACAAAGGTTTAGCTATGAGGATATTAAGGGCAGTGCTCTGTGAGAAGTTGGGAAGAACCTAAATACAATAATAGAGGCTCAGTCAAATACATTCAGAGACACAATTTTAGGCAAATACTTGCTGAGTGAATGAATGAGAGAATGAATGACATACTAGATGACCATAAATTTATGTGGGATAAATATATTAACAAGGAATATAGCTGTGATATATTAAATGAGAAAACATGGTAAGAAATTATATACCCTGTATGATCTCATTAAAAAAGAAAATCATCGTATGTTTGTATACACACAAAAGAAGGTTTGGAAGGATCATTAGCATCAAGGTGTTAATAGAAATAGCTTCTGAGTAGGTGGAACTGTAGTTTTGGGGAGTTTGTTTTTAATGTTTTCTTCTTTTTGCTTGTTTGCTTCATTTTCATTTTGATTTTTGGTAATGAACATTGCTGTCACTGCAAGATAGCCAGAAACCAGGTCCGGTTAAGATCTTTACCTTAGAAGGAAGCATGGTAGAGCTTATGATGGGGCCCTATGTGTGACTCAAAAGAAACAATACTAAACAGCAAAATAAGTGCAAGGGAACTCTAAAAACCCTTGTGATTTTGCTTGAGTTCAATATTTTTTTCAGAGAAGAATAAACATTTAAATTATTTTGAACATTTGGAGCATCTGCTTTGCTGGTACCCTACACATGAACTGAATCTTTCTGCAATGGTTAGGAGAATGTTCCAGACAGGGAACAGCAAGTGCAAAGGCTCAGAGGCAGAGTGGGTGTAGCTTTTAGTAGGAATTTTCAGTCCTTGAGTGGTGGGATCATAGCATGTGAGGGGAGAGCACCCAGGTGTGAAGCTGGGCGGGTAAGCAGGGCCCAGTTATGAAGGGACTTGTAGGTCATTTGAAGAGTTTCAACTTGATCGTCAAGGCCATGGAAAGTCATTGAAAGGGTTTACACTGGGAAATGACATGTTACAGTATTTTTAAAAAGACCTTCTTTCGGAGTTAACAAAATGAGATATTATTAGCCAGAGTGGCTAGGGAAATTGCTTTCAAAAAACCCACAGGGCTTCCCTGGTGGTGCAGTGGTTGAGAGTCTGCCTGCCGATGCAGGGGACATGGGTTCGTGCCCCGGTCCGGGAAGATCCCACATGCTGCGGAGCGGCTGGGCCCGTGAGCCATGGCTGCTGAGCCTGCGCGTCCAGAGCCTGTGCTCCACATCGAGAGAGGCCACAACAGTGAGAGGCCCACGTACCGCCAAAAAAAAACGAAAAAAAAAACCCCACAGGCACAATTTTTGACTTGACAGTGTTTTGCAGACATTCTGGAGCCTTTTTTAAAAGAAATTCATTATGCTGACACTAACTATCAAACCCCATTCCCTTGAGCTCAGCTGTGTTGTAGCTGAAAACTTGTTCAGTATGTTTACTCCACACAGAACCCAATTTTCCAAATCTCTGCAAATTTGCCCTTAACAGTAAAATACTGGGTACAGAGCATCTACCCACTCCACCCAAATTATCCCCCTTGGCATGTGCTAACAGTCTGTTGCTGTGATTGTTGTTATGATGGAAATGATTGGCACCAAGTCTTATTTGTAAGCCTTCCTGGAAGAACCCGTGGGAGTTTTCTGCTTTAACCTTGTCAATATCACAGATTGGGGTCACTGAGCAATTCATTTGCCCTTTGCAACAGTCAGGAGAGACTGGATTATTCTACAGTAACAAACATCTCCTAAATCTCCATGGCTTACAACAACATAGGTTTATTTCTCACTTATGTTACATGCAAATTGTGGGAAGGTTGTGCCTCTGTTCCACGTCATCCTCTTGTTGAGATTCAGGCCAATGGAGTGGCCTCTGTCTGGGATGTCAGGGGTCTCACGGCAGGAGGAAAAGAGAACATGGTGAACCATGTGTTTCCTCTTAGCTTCTGCTGAAAAGAAAACTGAACTCATCATCTTCCCATCCCTTCACTCTCCTTCTTTTAGGCATTCTTAATATTAACTTGAATAATTATGGTGATAATGAAAATAATTAGGAACTTCCCTGGTGGCGCAGTGGTTAAGAATTCTGCCTGCCAATGTAGGGGACACGGGTTCGATCCCTGGTCTGGGAAGATCCCACGTGTGGTGGAGCAGCTAAGCCCGTGAGCCACAACTACTGAGCCTGCACTCTAGAGCCCGCGAGCTACAGCCACTGAGCCCGCATGCCTAGAGCCCGTGCTCCGCAACAAGAGAAGCCACCTCAATGAGAAGCCCGCACACCGCAATGAAGAGTAGCCCCCGCTCGCCACAACTAGGGAAAGCCCGCGTGCATCAATGAAGACCCAACACAGCCAAAAATAAATAATAAATACATGAATTTATTTAAAAAAACAGACAAACAGCTAGTACCTAGGGGGAGCTGGGATTCAAGCCCAGGTGATCTCACTCCAGATCCCATGTTCCCAACTTCCATGCCTTTGTGTCCTCCTTTTCATCAACTCCTCTCTCTTCCTTGACCTCTATACCCAATGGCCATATTATTTATGGCATCTATCATCTAATTCTGCTGTCTCAAGCCCTGTTATTCGCTGCTTGGTCTATTGCAGCCGTGAATATCCTCTTCAACTGGTTTCTCAGCCTTTAGGCTTTGCTTTATCTTGGTCACACCACCATATTTCTCTTTGGGAAGCATGGGTTTGATCATGCTCCTCTTTTGCTCAAAAAACCCTAGTGGCTCCCCCACTGTCTACTACAACAAACTGTAGCTTGGCATCCAAGCCTTCTATGTCTGACTCCAGCCTTATGGAATCCCAGTTTGTTCTTCCTATGTTCCAACTAGATTGGACTAATTCTGCTGAGAACATTCTTTACATACTTAAAGTTCATTCTTAGAGATTCTCACCCCCTTCCCCCCAGTTCCCACTGAAACTCTACATTACTCTTACTTGAGTATGAGTCTTAGCTTTCCTTCTGGATTATGAGCTATACTGGGGGAGTAATATCATGATGGGGGAGGGCAGTCTACAAAAATAACTGTTCCTTAAAAATAAGTTGGCAGGAGTAAAGAACAATACTTGTCTGCCAATGAAGCAAAGCCAATAGTACAAAAGACAGCAGAAAATAGAGAAATTTTAGCACTAACTTGCATTGGAAAGAGACTAACCATCATGTATTTTTTAAAAAATTCAGGTGTAATGCATGTAAAGAGCACATATCTTTAGTGTCCAGTTCAATGAATGCTGGCAAATGTATATGCATACATAACCACCACTGAGCTCAAGATTCTGAACATGGCCAGCATCCCAGAAGGTTCCCTCATGTCACTTGCCCATTAATACTCACCCCCGCCCCATCAGAGGGAATCATTATTTTAGCCTTGATTCATTTTGCCTGTTCTTACCCTTCACATAAGTGAATTCATACAGTATCTGGCTTCTTTCTTTCAACATAATGTCTGTCTCGCATCATTTTGATTACTGCATAAAGCATAAAATAATTTGCACACACTTAAAGACAGTTATCATTAAAATGATGGTTTTCACCAAGAAAGGACAGAGAGGACCCAAACCAACCTAGGACGCTTAATCCTGCCCCTGTAGCATGATGATGCAGTAGTGGAGGGAACCAGAAGTTTGGGCTTAATTTAATCCTAGGACAAATAGCACATTATGACTTTGCCAAAGAAGGTTAAGGCTGGGTAGTGGGTGGAGGGAAGAGAGGGGATGGGGGAGGAGGGTGTATTAGTCAGGGTCCTCCAGAGAAACAGAACTGGTAGATGTATACAAGGAGATTTATCATGACGAATGTGTTCTCACGATAATGGAGGCTGAGAAGTCCCACGATCTGCTGTTTGCAAGCTGGAGGCCCAGGAAAGCCAAGGGTATAGTTCAGTCTGAGTCTGAAGGCCTGAGAACCTGGGGAGCCGATGGTTTAAATCACAGTTGGAAGGCTGGAGAAGATGGAATGAGTTGTCCGAAGTCAGCAGTCAGGCAGGAGGCAAAGAAGGGAACAGATTCTTCCTTCCTCAACCTTTTGTTCTATTCAGACCCTCAAAGGATTGGATGATGCCCACCCACATTTGGGGAGGGCTGTCAGTTTATGGAGTCCATGGGTCCAGATGCTAATCTCATTCCGAAACACCCTCACAGACACACCCAGAAATAATGCTTAATTAGGCAAGTTGACATATAAAATTAACCATCACAGAGGGGTTTGTAGTTTTGTGTGTAAGGTGTAAATGCAAGCGTGGCCCAAGGTCCTAGAATGGGGCCTTCAGGTTTCCTTCACCTGAGCCCCCCAGCTCACGCAGCCTCGGTAGAGGAAGGAAATCCTGGCTGTAACTAGAGCTGCTAGGATCAGGGATGAACTCCGGAGGAAAAGAGGAACAGGCATTGCAGAGCGGTTGCCCGACCCTGCCTTGTCTGAGCCTGTTTAGTTATTGCAAGCCTAGCAAAAGGCCACGTCTCCCATCCTGCTCACTAGCTCTTTCTTAAGCATAAATGATGGTATTTCATAGTCAAAATTACTGAGGAGGGACAAAGTTCAAAGCCTGGGTTAGTTTTCCAGCTAATTTCGAGTGATTGTGTCTGGAGGGTAATTATCATTAGCTTTGCAGAAACTCATTGTATTTTTTTTTACTGTAAAACCACATTTCTGCAGATCTGGAAGCTGCAATGGGGAACATGATCCGGCATCCAGATGAGCGAATTATGCTGCACTCAGGGCTCAGCCCGGTGATGCACACACAGTAGGCACTCATTAAGAGCTTGTTGAGTAGAAGAGAGAGGAAGGGACAAAGAGAGAGGGAGAAATAGACAGAGGGAGGAGGAAGGCCAGGGTGAAGGGGAGAGAATATGCAGGGACAGACCCAAGGAAGGAGTGAGGCAGAGAAGGATGGTGGGGCTGGCAGAGGGGCAAGACCCAAGAGCCCAGTGGCAGAGCCAGGAGCCCCAGGCTAGTGGCCTCTTCCACCTCCGTCCCTCAGAAACGCACACCTCTCCTGCCTCTTGATAAGGCCAGCAGTGCTGTCAGTTTCCTCTGAGGAAGCTTCCAGAATGAAGAAGCCACCCTGGTCCAAATCACTTTGAGACCTGGAACAGGTCACTCCCCTCTCTGAGCCTTTGTTTTCTCATCTGTGAACTGGACATCAAGGGGCCCAGTTCCCTGGTTCTCCTCAACCCCCTCTTACACTTGACCTACTTTATCCTCACACAGTTCCTGCTGGCCCCTGAAGGCACTGGGGCCTGGACCTCTGGTCTAGAGGCTTCATAGTGCTTTTTGTTCTCTACTGGGTGTGGGCATGGGTGTCAAGGTGTTATTTCCAAGCTCCATAGAGATGTGCATCTGATTCCTGACAATACACACGGTACCTTGGGACACAGGAGAGTAGTCGAGGCAATAGGCAGCGTGTGTGAATTGTCCTCGGCACCTCTCATCGTCCACTAAGGTACTGGCCGACCCCAGCACTTCATCATCGACACCTGGAGAGGAAGGCTGGTTCTCTGCATAGCACTAGAGCGAGTGTTAACCAGGCGTTCATCCCATTGAGAACGGATCCCCTTCTGTCCCACGGCATAAAGAACTAAGGGAGGAGGGAATTCCCTGGTGGTCCAGTGGTTAGGACTCTGCGCTTTCACTGCCAACCTGAGGGCTCGGTTTTGATCCCTGGTCGGGGAACTAAGATCCCACAAGCCACTTGGTGCAGCAAAAACAAACAAACAAACAAACAAAAACTAAGGGAGGACATCAAAAACTACAATCCCAGCATACACTGTGTCTGTTTCTCCCTCACCTGTAGCACTCCTGGAAGCTGTTCCTCTCAGGATACAAAATGCTTTTGACATTCTTCCCTCCCTTCCATCCCCCCTGACCTATTGCCTTCTGTAAACTTCAGTCTCCAAATGGTAGAAGTACAGGCCAGGAAGAGGAAGAATACTTTGCCTACAGAGTTGACCCCATACAGTGGAGAAAACCCCCTCCCCTCTCACTACCCCATTTTCTGATCGGCACAGACTGTGGGTCTCACAGTCTGGGGTTGTAAGTGGGGAAAGGGGTTGAGTATTTTCCTACCTCCTTTTGCCCTGGAGGAGTGCCCTATTTCAGAAGCTAAAACTTGAAAAGGTTCCCGATTGTTTATCTCAACCCAGCTCCATCTGCCTTGTATTTATGGAAATTCCTCCCAGATTCTGGCAACAGGCGCCTGTCAGTCTTGGGTGTCAGCACTGTGAGCTTTGGATTCTTGCTGCCTTCTTAGGTATTTTAGTGGAAAGCTGGGAAAATATGTCTCAGGGGCTGCTACTGTGGTGCCAGTTTAAATCAACCACACCCAACCTCTTCCTTTTACAGCTTCACCTACTTTTTCACTCATTCACTCATTTAATCAACAAACATTTATGGAGCACCTAAATTGTGCTGGGTACCATGCCAAGCACTGGGAACAAGAAGGTAAATGGAAGCTTCTCCTTGCTCTTGAAAGGGACTATCTTTTGGTGGAAGCAGATTCATAAGCATAGCATGAGTATAAGAGTTGGGGAGGGGGGTGATGCTGAGGCCTGTTGAAACCAGAGAGGTTAGGTGACCTGTTCAAAGCTGCATGGTAAATTGGAGCAAGATCCAGAGAGGAGGCCAGTTCTCCGAGTTCTCTAGTTCCTGCCACTGTGCAGGAACACTTTCTAAGAACCCCTGGTGCACACCATTCCTGAATCCCATCCCACAACTGCCACCCTGAAGGAATACACCACCAATCTGATTGGCTTCTAAAACCTCTGAAGGGGCTAAATACACATTCCATATACCCTCCATGGGACCCTGCTACGTAAAGCTCTGCCAACATCCCTAAACAACAGAATAGGCATCAATGTGTACTTTTTTTTTTTTTTTTGCGGTACGCGGGCCTCTCATTGTTGTGGCCTCTCCCATTGCAGAGCACAGGCTCCGGACGCGCAGGCTCAGCGGCCATGGCTTACGGGCCTAGCCGCTCTGCGGCATGTAGGATCTTCCCGGACCGGGGCACGAACCCGCGTCCCCTTCATCGGCAGGCGGACTCTCAACCACTGCGCCACCAGGGAAGCCCAATGTGTACTTCTTTAAATAATTTATTGTACAAGCAACAATGCATAATTGGTTTTCTATAAAGACAGAAGAGAAGATAGTTCATATGCGCTCACAAAATGTTACTTGAGGGCTTCCCTGGTGGCGCAGTGGTTGAGAGTCCGCCTGCCGAAGCAAGGGACACGGGTTCGTGCCCCGGTCCGGGAAGATCCCACATGCTGCAGAGCGGCTGGGCCCGTGAGCCACGGCCGCTGAGCCTGCGCGTCCGGAGCCTGTGCTCCGCAACGGGAGAAGCCACAGCGGTGAGAGGCCCGCATACAGCAAAAAGGAAAAAAATAAAAATAAATTATCGTTAAATAAAGAGAACCAGATATCTCAAGTTAAGGAATTTAGCACTTAAAAAAAAAAAATGTTACTTGAAACGATGGGACATTTGCAACTGAACCAAACCTTGCTTTTGTCACAGTCCCTTTAAAAACATCATACACATTCAAGTTCCTGGCAGAATGGCTGTTTTCCTTGTCCGGTAAGAAGTATGACATGGAAACTACATATTTATTCTTTGCAATAAATATTATGGTCAGACGAGTTGAATCTAGAGAGAGGATTGTCTCACCTTCCCCTCCTCACACCCGCAGGCATCTTCAGCCCAACCAAACACTTTGCTATTCACAGCCTGTTCCATATCTCCACCTAAATCTCTGCGGCTGCCATTGCTGGCTGTTCCCCTTGCCTTGAACACATTTTCCCTCACCAGTAATAATAAAAACAACAACAACCATTTATTGATCACTTACTTTGGGCCAGGCTCTGCTAAGAGCTTTACAACTATTACCTGATTTAATCCTTCTGGCAACACTATGAGGTGGAAGTTTATTACCCCCAATTAACAGAGGAGGAAACTTGAGGCACCAAGAGGTTATGGAATTAGCTTCACTTCGCAAAGCTAGGCAGGGATGTGCTGGGATTTGATCCCAGGAAGTTGGGGTCCACATTCCCTGCATTCGCCCTTAAGTTGCCCTGAGTTGATTTCTGTTTTTATTGACATGAAATTCATGTAATGCAAGATTACCACCGTAAAGCGTATGACTTAGTGGCATTGAACACATTCACAGTGTTGTACAACCACCACCTCTAATTCTAAAATATTTTCATCACCCCAAAAGGAACCCCTGCATCCATTAAGCACTCACTCCCCATCCTCCCCTCCCCCAGCTCCTGGCAACCACCAGCCTGCATCTCCTAGCTATTTTGCCTGCCCTGTCCAGCACCCAGTTCTGTTTCTGAGGCAACACACTGTTTCCCTGTGGGAAATCGTTCTTTCCTCACACACAAAACAGCCTGGACTTGAGTTCCTGGAGGGGAGCACCTGGGTCTTCCTCATTTCTCCACCCCCCGCCATCAGCCCTGAGCTCGGTATATATCTGTTGAAATAATACAAGCTAGAAGCTCCACCTCATTTTCAGTTTTCTTTTTCTTTAATGATAAACTTTTTTATTTTTAATTAATTTATTTTTGCCTGCGTTGGGTCTTCGTTGCTGTGCGTGGGCTTTCTCTAGTTGCGGCAAGCGGGGGCTACTCTTTCTTGCGGTGTGCAGGCTCCTCATCGTCGTTGTTTCTTTTGTTGCAGAGCACGGGCTCCAGGTGCGTGGGCTTCAGTAGTTGTGGCTCACGGGCTCTAGAGTACAGGCTCAGTAGTTGAGGCGCACGGGCTTAGTTGCTCCGCGGTATGTGGGATCTTCCCAGACCAGGGCTTGAACCCATGTCTGCTGCATTAGCAGGCGGATTCTTAACTACTGCACCACCAGGGAAACCTCAGTTGTTTTTTTGTTTGTTTGTTTTAACCATCTATTGGATTTCTTGAGGCCCTACTATGTGCCACTATGCAAATCCTCAGAATGACTCTGAGAGGAGGCAGGAAAGACTATGCCTATCATACAGATGAGGAAAACAGAGGCTCAGAAAGTTTAAACCATCTTCTCTCCTTCCTCTGTGCCTTTGTTATTGCTATTCCTCCTGTCTTGAAAACCCTTCCACCAGAGTTTTCCACTCCCAATGCCCTCTCCATCCCTCCCCTGTCTGTTTGGGGTCTGGCTTTGCTCCTGTGTTAAAAAAGCAAAAATCTGACACACAAAGGGAATTCACACATCTGTCTTCCATAGGCCATCCGGGTTCCCTCAGACACCCACCTTCTCTGCTCTTGGCTGGGATTCTCTCGGCTCCAGGAGCCTCCTGCTAATCGGAAGCCCTGGTCTGTAGTTTGTGCATCTTTGATGAATAAAAAATGGGGAAACAAATTAATTATTACTTAATAAATTTAGTTTGGTCGACAAAAATCTTTCAAGACATAAGGCCCCCAAGTTGGAGCCAGCCCAGATGTCCATCAATGGGTGGCTGGTGAAATAGATGATGCCTTTGCATGGGGGCATGCCAGGCAGGGACACCCACGGGCACTGACATGGAAGGATGGCCAGGACGTGGCATTAGAAGGGAAAAGAAAATTGCAGACGAATTCGGATGGCACAAACTCATTGTTGCGTATAGAAAATAAATGCACAGGTGGGTGAATATAAATATAGATGTATTCATGGAGAAAATTCTAAAAGAACACTAATTTTTTTGTGTGTGTTAAAATATACATAAGATGAAATTTACCATCTCAACCATTTTCACATGTACAGTTCTGGTATCAAATACATTCCCAATGTCGTGCTCCCATCACCACCATCAACTCTGGACTCTTTTCATCTGTAAAACTGAAACTCTGGACCCATTAAGCATTGACTCCCCTCTTCCTCCCAGCCCCTGTCAACCACCAGTCTACTTTCTGTCTCTAAGAGTTTGACTGTTCTAAGGACCTCATATAAGTAGAATCATACGGTATTTGTTTTTTTGTGACTGGCTCATTTCATTCAGTATAATGTCCTCAAAGTTCATTCATGTCATAGCATGTGTTAGAATTTCCTTCTTTTTAAGACAGTAATATTCTATTGTATGGATAGACCACATTTTGCTTATCCATTCATCCATTGGTGGACACCTGGGTTGCTTCTACGTTTTAGCTACTGTGAATAATGCTGCTAGGAACAGGGAAAGACAGCACATTTTTAGCAAAACTAATCTCTGGGTAAGAGGGTGGAACTATGAGGAAATCTTACTTCCTTTCCCTCACTACACACAATTTAGTTTAATTACAAAATGTATTAAAATGTATAAAATCTAGAGAAAGCCCTGACTCCCATATACATCTAAGAGAAGTGTAACCACAGTTTGGGGTATGTCCTCCCCCCCAAGTTTTTCTTTGCACAGGTGAACATATAGTATGCACATAAATACTTTTAAAAAGTGAAAACTGAATTGTAGAATTACATAGTTTGTTCTGTCCTTGGAGTTCTATATCATGGGCATCCTTTCAAATCAGTTTGTATGGATCTGTTTCATTCTTTTTAACTGCTTCTTACTCTTCCATTGCCTATATGCTCCAAGTGTATTTAACCAATCCTCTGCTATGGACACTTAGCACTAAATTTAGATTTTTTTTCTAGCTTTTTGCTGTTATATCTATGGTGCAGTGAATATCCTTGAATGAATATGTTTGCACAGGTGAGCACAACTATTAATACTTGCAAGATAAATTCCCAGAAGCAGAGTTGCTTCTCCAAAGGGTATACACTTTTTTTTTTTTTAATTTGGCCACATCGCACGTGGCATGCAGGATTTAGTGCCCTGACCAGGGATTGAACCCGCACCCCTTATAGTGGAATTGTGGAGTCTTAACCACTGGACCGCCAGGGAAGTCCCTCTAAAGGGTATACACTTTTGAAATGTGGATGGGTATTGCCAAGTTGTCTTCCAAAATAGTTGAACGATTCACCCCCATCATCAGTGTGGATGGGAATATATTTCCATACGTCCTCAACTGGCACCAGATAATCTCCCTTGTTTAAATTTGCTAAAGATGAAGCTTATTACAGTTTCAGTCTGCCGCCTTTAATTATGAGGGCAGTTGAATTATTTCCAAGTTAACTGGCCAATTGTTTTTCTTCTGTGAATATTTATGTTTTGCCCGCTTTTTAAGTGGGAGCCTTTTCTGTTTCCTTAAGGCTTTCACTTTCTACATTATGTCACCTGACTTTTTTATTACAACTAGCAAGTTCAAGTCTACAATCCCTTATCTCAGACCCTCGGGGAAGATGTGTTTCAGAATTCAGAATCCGTTTGGTTCTGGGAAAGGCGTCAAGGTCCATGTGCCTTATCTAACATTCCCAGTGAGGTTCAGGGCAGCCCCCCATAATCAAACACATTAATAATTCTGCCGTGAAAGGTATAAATGTTCCCACAAAGTGGGATGAATAAGGAATATAAATAGCTTCATGTCCGTTCAAATCAGGTTTTGCTACCAAATGTGTCAGCAATAAAAACTCACAGTTTTCAGAGCTTTTTGGACTTAAAAATTTTGGCTAACAGATTGTGGGCCTGTATCACTTTTGTTTGCAGGGAAAAAAAGCAAAGATAACTTTAAAATTAAATAAATAAGGCTCACGCAGGGAAGTTAACGTGAAGTGACAAGGTCAGGATTCCTTCTTTCATCTCCAGGCTTTGAAAGGATCTGGGCAGGTGAGATGAGACATGGATGTTTATGCTTAGCCCGAGATCTTAGGGACAGGGGTACATCCACCTCTGTCGCTGTCAGCTTTAGCTAGCTAGCTTCAGCCCTCTCCCTTGCACACTTTTTCCTTTTCCAGTAGGAAAGGGCCCTAACCCCTCCATGCATCCCAGATTCCTGATATGGACCCAGCCAGGAGCGCCTTCCCAGCAGCTCCTTCTTGTTTGCCTGCTTCGTGAGCTTTCTTTGCGCCACACCCGAATACAGGTGAAATTAATTCAGTCCCATGGAGTATCCCAGCACGGAGTCCTCTCACCTCCCCACCCGTAAGTCAGTGATTTCCATGAGGAGGCCCTGATGCTAATTCTTCCCCTAATGTATAAAAACCAGGTGCTTCCAGGAACTGTAAATACAAATCTACTTTAGGCTTTTAGAGCTACTGTGGAATTGAATAATCATAAAGGATACTTCTTCCGTGGAGATTTATGCCCTCCACGCACCCCCATTCCCAGTGCCCAACCAATAAAAAAAAAAAGCATATTTTACCAAAATATATCTCCCATCAGCTGTCCTGGAGCACCTCACTAACTGACTATATTTATTGGGAAATGATTCATATTAATTTCAGGCATCATCCTAATATTATATTTATGACAGACTGTGTGAGCACCAGCAAGGGCCCTCGCCTCGTTCCTGACATACATTCTGTTTCTGCAAATACATATTGTAAACACTGCCTAGAGAGATAGAATCATAAAACCAAAATAGGTTATCTTTGGAAAATCTGTTAATTCTAATCAAATAAGGCAACCGCTCGCCTGATCTGAGAAGCTGAGAGGCTTCACCCAAGGTCTGTGGGCTTATTTCTCTTAGAGTTTTCTTATTCCAACTCTCCCCCCACCTCCAAGATGTGATGCAACTTTTTCATGCTGCGGAGACCCTCATAGTGATGAATGAGGCTGGACTTACAAATCCTGCCAAGGGAATAGTTGCTCAATGTGCAGAAGGAGAAACTAGAGGCAGAGAGGAGACCAGCGGCAGGATAAGATGTAGGAAAGTTTGTTCAGAATCTATTTTGTGTGGCCTGACGCAGCGAGACATGAGTATGGACTGAGAGAGAGAAAATGCAAACTGCCTGCCCATAGGGATACTGTTACTTTGGACAAGCCAGAGGAAGAGAAGCAGGGGCCATTCTCTGAGGCCCCTGGGAGGGAAAGCTTTTAAGAATTGAGAGATCTAATATTTAATCTTTAATTGTGTGTGCAGTGTGATGTAGCCACACATACACCACTGCAGCTGTCATGTCCAGTAAAAGCCACCATCCAGGACAATCTTGAGTGGGAGATGTTCTGGGGAAAAGGGACAAAGGGCTTTGTTCCACTTTGGGGTTGCTGTAGTCTGAGGCAGTTGTTTTCACCTGCCCTCTGTCCATTCCTGCATCTGGGAACAGTGCCCCGCCCCTCTCACCACAGTCTAAGCACTTCGGTGATGTCTACTTCAACCCTTGGCTCCGGGGATGGGCACATGACTTAGAGCTGGCCAATTAGAGCGTTTTAGCCCCCTAGATACAACGATTAGTTCCTGATAGCCATGTGACCCAGGCCCACCAATCAGAGCATTTTACTCTCCTGAACACAGTGATTGGTGTCAGACCTGACCAATCAGAGCATGCTATCCTTCTGGCTGTAGTGATTGCTTCCCAGATTGACACATGACCTAGGATTGGCTAATAAGAACAGCTCATCTCCCTGGCTCCAGAGATTGTTACAGGAAAGGGCAAAGCTCAAAGCCAGGCTGAAAAAAGCTGCTCCAGAATTTCTGCTGGAATTTTGGGGGAGGAAAAGACAAGTTCTCTTTAGACCAGGACTTTTTTTTTTTTTTTTTTTTTTGCGGTACGCGGGCCTCTCACTGTTGTGGCCTCTCCCGTTGCGGAGCACAGGCTCCGAACGCACAGGCTCAGCGGCCATGGCACACGGGCCCAGCCACTCCGCGGCACGTGGGATCTTCCCAGACTGGGGCACGAACCTGTGTCCCTTGCATCGGCAGGTGGACTCTCAACCACTGCGCCACCAGGGAAGCCTAGACCAAGACTTTTGAGGAATGGGATGTAAGCTTGAGTGCCTGGCAGCCATTTTGCCACTGTGAGGGAGAACCTGCCTGAGAATAAGGACTACAGAGGAAAATAGTGGAGAGATAAGGAAAGCTAGACTCCTGATGATGAAAAAGACAATGACAATAATCTCAATGCTAATAATGAACAGCTCTTATATTGTGCTCACCATGTCAAACTCTACTCTAGAAGCTATACCCATATTGAGTCATTTATTCCTCTTAACAAGTCTATGTGCTGGATGCTTTTAGTACTTCCATTTAACAGATGAGAAAATGAAGGCAGAGTGGTCACCCAGTAAGCAGCAGAGCCAGAATTTGAACCCAAGTAATTTGGCTCCAGAGCCCCTATTCATAACTACTATGTATCACTCAACAAACAATTACTGCGCCCCTCTGTAGGCCAGGATGTGTGGGGACATGGAGATGAACTAGCCCTGATCTCTAGTCTCCAGGAGCTCAGAGTCAGGGAGGGATTTCAGGAAAGCAGGCAAACACATCCACTGGGTGTAACTAAGCTGTGACTGTGGTAGATGCCCTCAGCCTGTGACTGCTGCACCACCTGCATCGATTTGCAAAGAAACTCATTCCCTTCAGGAGAGCAGCTCCAGCCCTAACAGGCCTTCAGAAATGTCAAGGGTATTTTTAGCCTGGAGAGTTGGTGCATCCGGTGGCAGATTAGAGAAATGAGCCTGTGCTCTGGGGAGATGAAACGTGAAGCCACAAGAAACTCTATTTCAGGAGAGGGGCTGGGCTCAGGGGAGGCCTGGGGGATTCAAGGAGACACAGGGAGGAGAGCCAGGCTGCTGGGTATCTGGAACTGGGGAGGGGAGTCACGCTTGGTGGGCATGGGCCTGGAACCTTCCCTGGTCCATTCCCAGGAGGGTGTGAAGGTCTTCTAGAAAGTGCTACCTTAGCAGGTGTACACAGGGGAGTGGCACAGTGAGATGGTCAAGTGAGCACAGAACTTGGGGAGGGCCCTTTAGTCATTCAACAAAGCCATGTGCTAATGCCCCAGAGGCTGATGTACTGTCAGTGCTCAAAACATTTTGTTGAAAAATGAGCACCCATTCCCTGAGCAAGCATCCACGCTGGTTCTGGGCTGTACCAGGAGCCAGGGATACAAAGGAGAAAGCACAGCCTCTGTCCTATGTTAGATGGAAGGGGAGAATTGTAGGACCATGTGGTCAGACCTACTGTAGTTTGGTAACCCTATGGGCTGTGGGAACTCAACAGAGGGCACTTAGCAAGGTCAAGGAAAGCTTCCTGGAGGATGTCACCCTTGAATTGGAGGGTTGAAAGACAATCTGAAGTGAACCAAGTAGAGAAGGCAGTGTAGTACAAAGGCATAGAGATGTATCAAGCTGAAAAATTAAATAATAAATCAAAATAACAGCTCCCTTTTACTGAACCCTCCATGAGGGCCAGGCACTGTGCTATGCCTGTAAAGGCCAGATCTCATTTAATTTTCCCAACATCCATAGGAGGAAAGGAAATCCTCCAATTTGCAGAGAGGAAACCTGGCCCCCAAAAGTTGAGAGCATGGACTCTGGGGCCAGGTGGCCCAGATTGGAATCCTGACTTTGACACCAACCAGCTGCATCACTTGGGGCAGTGATTTTCTCTCGCTGGGCCTCAGACTCCCTATCTGTAAAATGGAGATAATAACAGCACCTACCTTGTTTAGGGTTGTTGTGGGAATCACACGAATTGCTACAAGCCAAGTGCTTAAAAGATTGCTCAGCTTATGGTCATTGTTCAGTAAGTGTTGCATGAATAAATGGGGAAATGAATGAATGAAATTAGGGCTAGAAGAAGTATGACTTTCTAGGGCCACATAGAAAGTAATATCAGAATTTGGACCCAGGTCTGACTCTGGATTTTGAGCTTCTGTTCTTTATTGCCAGTCAAGGTTTAGTAAAAAATCAGTG
This sequence comes from Mesoplodon mirus, assembly GCF_964341445.2. NCBI lineage: Eukaryota > Metazoa > Chordata > Mammalia > Artiodactyla > Ziphiidae > Mesoplodon > Mesoplodon mirus. Next base: position 9,334,657 of record NC_138989.1, read on the forward strand.
AGTAAAGTCATAATCCCTGAGGCTCTCGTGGATGAACAGAGTGAATATCATGTGCTGAGAACTGGCCTGAGCACTTTCCATGCATCAGCCCCTCACTTAGCCCTCATGACAACCCCACTGGGTAGATCCTAATACTTTCCTCATTTTACAGATGAAGATATTGAGGGTCAGGGTGACTATGAGACTTGCCTGAGCTGCACAGCTAGCAAGTGGCCACGCTGGGATTTGAACCCAGCTTTGCATGGCCAATTTGTGACCTAGTTACACACAAGCCATAAAGAAATTCATAAATGATCGTACTAGAGATGACTCACATGCATTCATAGTTTAGTTCTCACCCTAGCCTTACGAAGAAAGTGGTGGATTGTCAGTCCCATGTTAAAGATGAGGAAACTAAAGATCAGAGGGGCCAATTAACTTGCCTAAGGCCACACAGCTGGTTGGCAGCAGTGCCTTCACCGAGGAGCAGAAGGATTGTTGCAGTTTATCAGACCAGCAGCCTCCCGACCTGAACAAGCCACAGGCCCAAGCCTTCCATTTTCACAAACAGCCCTGCTGGACCCAGCTATGTCCAGAGGATCCCTGCCCCATTCCTCCTTTCACCTCCCTGGCTGACCCCACCAGCCATGTGCACTCTGCATTCTTGGTCCTCAAATGTAGGTCTATGCTTGCAGCCACCGCAAGTCATCTGTTCGCTGGTGCCCATTTCCGCAGTCTGTCTCAAACCCAATGTCAGTTAATTCGAGGCTGATTCCCAGGTACGCGGCCCACATTGAATACGCAGTTCCACGCAGGCTGGGGAGCCACTGTGGCTGTTGACAGAGCCTCTGGGGCTTGAGCCACTTTCAGGGCCGCACATCTGGTGGCCACAGCTGGCAGGCCTGAGGGAAGAAATCCCCTTCGCCTTGTCCCTCTCTTCTTCCAAAACATGCCCCCGCTGTCCATTTTGCTGACACTGTCACAATCCAGGCCAGTGTGGTGCTTTACCTGGACAGCTGCACCGGCCACCTCCCAGGGCTCCTGCTGGGACACCCCCTCCCCCTGCTCGCCTCCCCCCCACCCCCAGAGTCTGTTCTTCACCAGACAGAGCCTGGAGGCAGGGTCTATAGGACTGGGGGACACTGGACACCACAGAAGACATTCCAAGGCTCTGAAGACCCCAGGAATGCCTGGGGGCATAAATACAGGGTTAGGAATAACCGTGTATTTCCTAACAGTGGCTGTTTCCATACTTGGTAGGTCAAAAATTTACTGTCCTGTGTCTCTAAAACAGCCATTTGAGTACCACACCTTACAGTATTTTGCCATATCCACAAACCACCACTATTGTCACTTATTTTATACTTTTCTTCAAATTGACTCCTTCTTTTTTACTTTAAATATGTGTTTTGAAGAAAGAAACTTTATGTTGCAACTGTAAAGGAAACACTAATTTTCCTTTGCAGAAACAGAATGTAACATAAAAATAAATACATAAATATTAAAAAGTTTTTAATGTTCAGCTTGGCACAGTCTTATCTATAGTATCTCCCCCATAGATTTCTTACTAATTATGAAGGGGAAAAATTAGAGTGGAGAAACCTGACAGATACCACCCCATACGAGAGGTCAGAGTTTACAACAGCCATCAGGTGCCTCCTGATGTGATGCACTGAGAAGGACACAGCATCACTTTGGTGGTGTTCTTGCCAAAAATGCATAACTTGAATCTGATCCCAAGGAAACACCAAACAAACCCAAACTGAGAGACATTCTCCAAAATGGACTCTTCAAAAATATGAACCTCAAAAAAGACAAAGGAAGGCCGAGGCACTGGTCCAGATTAAAGGAGGCTAAAGAGAAGGGACAGTTAGTTTCAATGTGTGATCCTGGATGAGGTCCCAGACTGGAAAAATAATTGCTATAGAATACGGTGCAATTTTATTTCACCATTTCAGTTGGTGAAGTTTGAACATGGAATCTAAAACTTCAGACTCTAGAACTGTATCACTGCTAAGTTTCCTGAATATGATAAGTGTACAGTAGTTATGTATGAGAATGACCTTGTTCTTAGGAGATACACACTGATCTGTGTGTGTAAAGGATTATGTTGGTGATTGCATTAACTCACAAATGGTTCAGGGGGGAAACATATATATAGAAAGATATACATACACATACAGACGGAGAGAAAAATAAAGCAAATGTGGCAAAATGTCAACATTTAGCAAATCTGGAGAAGTTCAGGGAGTTCACTGTACTCTTCTTATAACTCTTCTTTTATAATTTTTTTCTAAATAAAAAGTTTTGAAAAGTGCCCATCTGAAAAGAGCAAAGGCAGCTCACATATCATCATTGAGGAGGGCTCCCACACTTCAGGAAACACGACTCAGCACAGTTTCTCTATCTCTAATTCTCTCCCTTTTGTAGGTCTTACCTTCCCAGTTCAGCCTCTTCCTGGGTAGGTTCTGCCTACTTATTCCCCTCTTAGGGATTCAGGACTCACATTAGCATATTAAAGGCTCTGAAAAGTCCTGCAGCCACAAAAATGTGGTGAATGCTTTTTGTTGGGGTGAGGGGCTGCTGTTTCTTGAGCTGCTACCATGTCTCTGGTGTGCTAAGAGCTATAGGAAATAGACTCTATCATCATTATACCCATTTCACAGATGAAGGAACTGAGGCTCAAAAAGGCAAAGTCACTTATCCAAAGATTCCTAGGAAGCCAGAGAATAGGGATTAGATACCTCCCTTAATTACCCCAGTGTACCTGCTTTGGCAGCCACCATACAATTACTGGAGGCAATCTGGTGGTTGAGAGCAGCGATTTGGGGTTCAAATTCCAGCTCTACCACTTGCTAGCTGTGTGATCTGGAAAAAGACACTTACCTGTAAGTTGTGGTGATGACTAAAGAATCAGTATATGGAGAGAACTTAGTGTTTGACACAATGCCTGGGAGAAATGGAGACTCAGAGAGGTTAAGTGACTTGGCCAAGGACACACAGGAAGTGGCAGGTTTAGGGTTTGAACTCTGGTAGACCCCAGAGCCCTACCTATGATTCTGTGTCCTGCTGACCCTGAGCTCTGGGTCTAGTTCACCTTCTGCTTCTGGTCCCTATTTGCCCCCATCTCACAGCTCCTTTCCAGCTCCCCCTGCCTTAGTCAAGGCCTACAGCCATTTTCTGAGTCTGGGCGTGGCTCCAATCAGCCTCATGAGGACAGGAGATATTACTTCTGGGCCCTTTGCTTGGATCTCCAGCTCATATCCCCCACCCAGCCTTGGTGGGGATGGTGAATGCAGCTTACCTGCCACCAAGAGAGTCTTAAATGCTGCAGAAGTCAGCACATCCACTCACAAACCAGTGGGTTACCAGAATGTTCCTCAGGCTCACCCACCTGCCCTCCTTCACGGGAACTAGGCCACACGAAAGCCAGCATGGGAAATATTTATTCAGCCAAAGAGAATAAAACAACAACAACAACAAACGGTCAGAATCTATTCCAGCCTGACCGATATTTTACACAATTGGATACGTTTGACTAAACTAATACATATGTATGGAGACTGGCGCATCTCCATTCAAACCAACGTAAATTACCTTTGACCAATATATTTTCCTGGAAATCGATGCATTTTAACGCGAGATAATATTTATGAAATTGAATTTTTTATTGAAGCTAATGCAATTCTATTCTATTTTATGCATTTTTATTAAACTAATGCATTTTAAATTAATCCATTGTATATTAAGTACAACAGACATTGGTACTTACAGTAAAATAATATATGCCCGCTGAAATCAATACAGTTTCAAAACCCGGTGTTTTCCATTTAACTGAAGGATGTCAAGAATACGCAGCTACGAGTTCAGGACATATGAATGTAAAATTGTGCCTTTCTCTTTTTTTTTTTTTTCCAAAATCATTATCACATAAAAGATATTGTACCTCAGGATATGGCCAGAGGCCCAAGAATTTAGATTTAATTCATGATTATAACAGCCAACTCAATCAAACATCCCACTTGACCAACTTTTTGACCAAGTGGACTGGTGATTCTTAATCATGAAGTGTGACACAAATCACTTGTCACTACTAATATTGAAGTTTGCAAATAATTTACTTTAGGAAAAAAAAAAAAAGCTCATGTTTTGAATCACTCTGGGTCCTGGCAGGAAAAGATGATTCACTCAAACTGGTATTTCAAGAAGAGTTGAATAAAGAGACTATTTATCTATTTTACCTTTCTTATAAATTTATTTATTTATTTATTTATTTATTTATTTATGGCTGTGTTGGGTCTTTGTTGCTGCGTGCAGGCTTTCTCTAGTTGCGGCGAGCGGGGTCTACTCTTTGTTGTGGTGCGCAGCCTTCTGACTGTGGCGGCGTCTCTTGCTGCGGAGCACGGGCTCTAGGTGCATGGGCTTCAGTAGTTGTGGCTCGCGGGCTAGAGCGCAGGCTCAGTAGTTGTGCGTGGGCTTAGTTGCTCCACGCATGTGGGGTCTTCCCGGACCAGGGCTCGAACCCGTGTCCCCTGCATTAGCAGGCAGATTCTTAACCACTGTGCCATCAGGAAAGTCCAAAGAGACTATTTATTAAGGTGAAGAAAGGTTTAGAAAAAGCAATGGTGCAGCCCCCTGGGACTAGTAACTTTAGGGAGATGTTACCACCTGGGCGTTACCAGGATGTGGAGGGGGCAGCTGGCAGAGAGAGAGCAGCTGTGGACATCAGTAGAGAAACAGCCTTCCTCAGCAATCCAACAGAGAAGGAGCTAGGGGGATAAATACCCGACCTCTCTCTCTTCCCTCTTGATCTCCTGTTGACACTTCCCATTGGCCAAATCAACCAAAAGCCAGAGGAACAGGGAGACCATTGTTGCAGTCCTGAGGCAGCACAAAATAAGCTGGAGAAAGGTTAAGAAGGTGAACCTGATAGGGAAATGGAAGATACTAGAACACCTCCTGAATGCTTACTATACACCAAGTATTTTCTCATTTAATTCTCACAACACCCTATGAGGAAGGTGCTACCATTATCCCCATTTCCAGGATGGGAAAATTGAGGCTCAGAGAGATAAAGTGGGAGAGCTAAGGTTTGGAGAGAGGTCCATCCAACTTTGTGGAGGAAGGGGACTGTTTCTGGGAAAGAGCTTTTCCTTTAATTAAAGAATACAAGATTCTTTTTAGCATAATCATACCCCCTTCCTTACTGCTTGAGACTGCGACATGAGGACCTGATATCTGGAGCTGTGGAAGCTATCTTGTGACCATGAGGGGAGACATCACCAGCACACTGAGTAGAGCAAGCCAGAAAGAACAGAGGAGTCTGAGTTCTTGTTGACATTGAGTCCCTAAACAAAGCCCAGAACCTCCTACCTTCCAGCTTCCTGGTAATTAACAATAAATACTCATCTTTTTAACCATTGTTGGTTGAGTTTACTGTTACTTGCAGCTAGAAGCATTCCTTATACACCATTACACATACATTGCTTGAATTTTTAATAATGAGTAAGTATTATCTTACTGAAAAACACAAGATCAAATAATAAATGACTGTTTAACCACTCCCCTCATCCAACTCCACCAAACTGGTCATGGGATTTTTTTTTCCTTCAGGACAAAACCCAGATGCACGTGATTTTTTAAGGCTGAATTCACAGACCTATTTTATTACATTTTTATACAAGTTTTTTTTTCATTATGCACATTTAGGTGGCAGAACAGCTCAAGCGTACACATACCCATATTCCCTGTTGCTGAGGATGCTGTTTGCAGCTCTCACAGGGCGCAACAGTGCGATTGTTGCATCTCCTGTGAGAGTCCCTTATAAGCCTGCTCTCTCCCCACGCCATCAGCTCTGAGTCTGTTCAGGGAGACTTTCAGAGTTCCCAGATGCAACCACAGAACCCCAGACCTGGGGGGATCTCATGGCATTTCCCTAGAACTTTCAGCATCTTCCTTCTATGACAAGAGAATTTTGTTCTAAATTTCCATCTTGCTCCTTTCTCTTTGAATACAGACTCAGGAGATTCTAGAACCTTAAGGGTTTGGGGACATTTACTCCTCCTGCAAAGATTTACAGGGGTGAGATTCCCTGATTTCACTCACTCACCCATTGCTTTGGCTCGACTGAGCCTCCGCTTTCTCATCTGGAAAATGGGAGTGATGCTAGGACTTATCTCAAAGGATTGTGAGGGGAAGAGTTAAAACATGTGGAGTGACTGGCACAGAGTAGAGACTCTCTTATGAGTGACAAAAGTAGTATCATTGTTTTCTTTTTGAGAGTCAATAAAAGTTCTTAATGCATCCATCCACATACAGCCACCTTCCCCAGTGGTGGCTGTCCTTATCATGGAGGAATCTAGGTCATCAAAATGTCTCAACTTTGGATGAGTGTCTATTTTATGAATTCATCCATAGCACTGATTAGCCAAGGAAGCTGATGGGAGTTAAGAGCTTGGACATTAAGATCAGAGAGACCTGATTCAGAGGGTTCAAATCTCACCTTCACTTCACAGCTGTGTGATCTTGGGCAAGTCACTTTGCCTCTATGGGCCTCTCAGCTTCCTCATTTGGAAAATGGGACTAATAATGTCTGCCTCACAGACTGGTCTGAAAATTAAATGAGGTTAGACATGAAAAGCTCTGAGCACAGGGCACTTAAGAGCATCTGCCATATCTCTTTATAGCTGTCTTTTTTTTTTTCTCTTGGCATGCATGGAAATAACCATGGAGAGATGGATGCAAAGTTCTGTGGTCTACGTGCTAGTCTGTTTCCAGAGACAGATGGATAGAGGAAGAAAGTGCAAGGAGGTTATTGATTGAGTTGGAATTTTCTTTTCTTAAATAAAAGTGATCTCAAATTTATAGAAAAGGTAGAAGGGATTCATCATTAATATTTTAATACTGCTTCTAGATTCCAAACTCTCTGTAGGCTGAGACCCAGCTAATGAACTTTAGTATCCTGCACAGGGCCTGGCACTCAGCAGGTGCTCAGTCAATACTGATTGCTCTAAATTCATCCCTGTATTAGTCAGCTCAGGCTACCATAACAAAACACCATAGCCTAGGGGGCTTAAACAACAATTTATTTTCTCCCAGTTCTGGGGGCTGGAAGTCCAAGATTAGGGTGCTATCATGGTTGGGATCGGGTGAGGGCTCTCTTCCAGGTTTACAGATGGCCACCTCTTGTGATGTCCTAACATGGCAGGGAGAGGGGGAGAGGGAGGGGGAGAGGGAGGGGGAGATGGAGGGAGGGAGAGAGGGAGACTGTTGGGGTGGCGGGGCGTGCATGCTCTCAGTGTCTCTTCTTATAAAGGCATTAATACCATCATGGGGGCCCCCAACCTCATGACCTTGTCTAAACCTAGTTACCTCCCAAAGGCACCATTCCAAATACCATTACCTTAGGAGTTAGGGCTTCAACATATGAATTAGGGTGTGCGGCAGGGCACAATTCAGTCCATAGCACTTCTCCAACATTCTGTGTTTCAACTGCAAGGTAGACAAAACCTCAAGGTGAGAAAAGTGCACAAGAATCCTTGGATAAAGAGGACAAGGAATGAAAGAGTGAGCATTATAGGAACCACAGGCTCACCCACCTTCTTGGCTCTCACTGGTGGTTGGTGTAATGGTTAAGTGTTCAGGAGCTACAGTTCATGGGTTGGATCCACTGCTGTGACACCTTGGGCAAGTGTCTTACCCTCTCTGAGTGTAAGTTTCTCCATCAGTAGGAAACAATGCTATATTTGCCTGCATACCATTCCCCTTTCTTATTACAGCAGCATCTTGGTTTTCCTTTGGCCAGCTTATGCCCTTGTGGCTTTACCCCCTCATCACTACCCTGCCCCAGCTGTAGAACTGGGCATGCAATCTGGGCCTGGTCTAACAGAGTCAGGGTGATTGGCTCAGGGGTCCAGATCTGATCTGGACCAGTGAGAGTTTTCCCCAGGATTTCTGGTGGAACCTTTGGAAAGAGGCTCTCTCTTTTCCCTGGGGATGTTAAACTGCGAGGAGAGACACCTGGGCTGCTAGAAGCCATCTTGGCCACCCTGGGGAGAAGCCTGTCTGAAAATGAAGGCAACAGAAGAAATCAGAGTCCAGAGAAGGAAAATGATAATGTCTAAAATTCAACCTCAGAGGCTCTTGATCCAGCTGTACCCGAAGCCCATCACACCATTAAACTTTCCAGTTAAATAAGCGAATAAACTATTTTTGGCTTAAGCCAATTTGAGAGATGTTTCCCTCCCTTGCAACCAGAAGCATGTGACTAATTCAAATGCATTAGCTGGAACTATCTCAGTGTTTGCAACCTGTGCTGATGTCATCTGATCCTCTTGGGTTTGGGAAGATATGCATCACACTCTCTTGCAAAGTTGAAGAGAATTACAACTTGTCTCAATTTTCACAGAAGATTAACCAAGAACGGATGCCTCTTTTGATCCTCACTGCACCCTTGTGAGGTAGCTGAGCAGCTATTGTTATATTCTGTAGTAGACACTGTCGGTTGCTGTTCCAGCATCCTTTTCCATCTTCCTTGTCCCGTTTTGTTCAGGTTCCCAGCCGCCTCCCCACGAAGCCAGTTGTTTCTGGGAAAGCTGAACCCACTCCCCAGTCAGGGTAAGCCTTCCCGCTTCTCAGCTGATTCAAGAATGAGCATGTGACTCAATTCTGGCCAGTGGGATGTGAGGAGAAATCCGCTGGGCGGGGCTTCTGGGGGAAGTCTCCCGAGCCCTCTGAGAGAACTTCCTGTGAACTTCGTCCTGTGGAATCTCTGGCGCCATCTTGCTTTGCCCTGAGGGGAAAACCTCGAGGACTGCAGAGCAGAGGGTTGGAAAATGCCTGCGTCCGGACTTGAACCGCAAATTACCAGAATTACCCGTTTTGAGATCTGCTCCACCGCAGGACTCCCCGGTATGTGAGATAATAATTATCTATTTCTTTCAAACAATTTTGAGTCAAGATTTCTGTTACCCTCAAAACCATTTGAGTAATACACTCATTTTATAGATGAAAGAAATAATTTCAGAGGGAGGAAGTGGCTTTCTCTGATATATTGTCAAGATTATTTTGGTTGGAGGTGACCGAGATTTAACTCGAACAGCCTAAGAAAAGAAAAAGGAATTTATAGACTCAAGTAAATTCAGAGTACAGGGGTGGATAAATGTCCCTCAACTGGTGAATGGATAAACTGAGGTACATTCGTACAATGTATTTATTCCTCGGCAATAAAAAGGAACAAATCACTGATAGACTAACAACACGGGTGAATTTCAAATGCATTATGCTAAGTGAGAAAAGCCAGACTCAAAAGGCCACATATTGTGTGATTTCATTTATATGACATTCTGGAAAGGACAGAACTTTACAGACAGAAAACAGATCATTGGTTGCTGTGCGTGGAGTTGGGGGCGGAGTGAGGGAGCAGATTGTGAAGGAGAATGAGGGATTTGGGGCTGGGGATAGAACTGGTCTGGATCTTGATTGTGGTGCTGTTTAAATAACTGTGTTTGTCAGAACTCACAGAACCACACAGAAAAAAAGGGTGGATTTTACTGTATGTATATTATATATATATATATATATATATATTTAAATTAGGAATCGTAATAGGATGCAGAGTTAACCGCGTAATGGATACAGAGTTTCTGTTTGGGGTGATGAAAATTTTGGAAAAAGATAGTGATGATGGTTGCACAACATTGTGACTGTAATTAATGCCACTGAATTGTACATTTAGAAATGGATGAAATGACATTTTATGTTAAATATATTTTACCACAATTTTTTTAAGACTTGATTTAATTTTTAATATGTGGTCTTATTTATTTATTTTTGGCTGTGTTGGGTCTTCGTTTCTGTGCGAGGGCTTTCTCTAGTTGCGGCAGGTGGGGGCCACTCTTCATCACGGTGCGCGGGCCTCTCACTATCGCGGCCTCTCTTGTTGCGGAGCACAGGCTCCAGACGCGCAGGCTCAGTAGTTGTGGCTCACGGGCCTAGTTGCTCCGCGGCATGTGGGATCTTCCCAGACCAGGGCTCGAACCCGTGTCCCCTGCATTGGCAGGCAGATTCTCAACCACTGCGCCACCAGGGAAGCCCTACAATTGTTTTTAAAGTGAAAAAAAGAGTCTGGGGGTAGATTTCAGGCATGACTGGATCCCGGTTTCTGTTCATCTCCAGGCTCTCTTTTCGCCCATCTTGGCTTTATTTCCATCAGGCTCTCCCCAGGTGGTACAGAGACGGCCTTGGGCAATTCCAGGTGCACCTCCTCTCAGCTCAGCAACATGAGCAGGAGGGAAGTGATTCTTTCCCAATAGTTCCTGAAAAGCTCACAGTTGAGTCTCACTGGCTCGCTTTTAGGACAGGAGCTTGCCCTTGAACCAATCACTGGGGCCAAGGGGTTGGAGTGATCCAATTGGCCAGTCTGGGTCACATGCCCACTCCCAGAGCTGGGGGAGTAGCCCCACCCCGACCCTTTGGAGGGAGAGTTGGGAGGGATGGATTCAAAGAAAACGGAGGAGCTTGCCAGCAGCGCCCACACCCAAGTTAAATGTTGAATGGCCCAGCCCCAATTCTCTGCCCGACACTTAGGCAGGCTGTGCCATTCTGTCCTTACTTCTCTCCAGCAAAGCCCACGTAGGTACAACATACACTCATCATTCCATCCCTGGGTTTGCATAAAAACCCACGTCCACGAAGTAGCAACTGCAATGTTTTTCAATCACACAGCAAAGATATTTAAAAATATCACCCATATGTGTTTTAAATACAGGCAAATAGCTGGCAAGGCAGCCAGCTTCACACCCGCGTGCCATTCTGAGTTATAATCTTCTCGCTTCCAACTCTCAAAATCACACGTTGAAGGCCAGACAAGCCCAGAGCACTGCTAAGCCTTTGCGTCTACCCAGAATCTTCCGAACCGCTCAGCCTAGATTTCTTTTCTGGTAGAGAAAACATCTATGATCCTGGGAAGGAATTTAAGGGCCCTTGGGCTTGAGCTTAATTGTTTGCCCTCCTCTGAGAACACAGAAATGGAATCAAGAAGTTTTTAGTGAAGTTTGGGAAGTTTCCCAAACTCTTTCATGAAACCATCCTCAGTCCAGCCCACACTAGCTCTCTCTCTTCCCCCTCCTGCCTGCCCATAGTGTCATCTATCCAATATTAAAGTCTTTAAAATCCAACCTTGCATATATGCCATCTTATAACTTGAGACTCCCCACGTTTTCTCACCTTCCAGATTTATACTTTCCTTTAATATCCAAACTAATACCCTTCTGCTATACATATCAGATAATTCCAACTTGAAGTGGCTAAAATTATAATAGGTTTTCTTTATCTTATACAGGAAGTGCAGAGGTAGGCAAGTCCAAGTTTGATGTGATCAGTGGCTATGTGACATCAATTCTCTACCCTGCCATTCTTTTTTTTTTTTGCGGTACGCAGGCCTCTCACTGTTGTGGCCTCTCCCGTTGCGGAGCACAGGCTCTGGACACGCAGGCTCAGCAGCCATGGCTCACGGGCCCAGCCGCTCCACGGCATGTGGGATCTTCCCGGACCGGGGCACGAACCCCGTGTCCCCTGCATCGGCAGGTGGACTCTCAACCACTGCGCCACCAGGGAAGCCCTACCCTGCTATTCTTTGTGTGGCCTTTACCTGCAGCCTGCTTCCCATCATGGCCCTAAAATGGCTGCCACTGCACCAGCTATCACATCTAGGCACAGAGACATCTACAGAAGCACTTCAGCAGATCTCCCCTCACATCTCATTGGCTAGAACTTTGCCACATGTCCACTCCTAGGCTAATCACCAGCGAGGGCAATGGGAGGAGGAGCACCAAGAAGAATATGAAGAAGAGGGAGGAGGAGGAAGGGAAGGGGCAGGTCACGGGGGAGGAAATTTCTGAGAAATCTTCAGGAGCTCTTATAATCTCCTCTTTATAATCACTCTTGCTGTCTCTAAACCCTCCCGCCCCTGCTCTGGAGGTTCCCTGCTTTGCCACAGCGCTACATGGGCTTGACTAAGGTGATTTAAGTCTCATTAATCTTGTTCCAAAACCTCTGGAATATGAAAGTTTTTATTTTCAAGTTTGTAGCAAACTCACTTGGCTGCAAAATCTGCCCAGGACTGGTGCAATGTATAGACTTAAAAAAAAAAAAACAACCTAAAACCCAACACTTGATGTGAACAGTCATACATTTTCTGTAGAAGTATTAGCGTGCTGGGCCACATGGTGCGCCCAGGCTCTGCATGTAATATAAGGTATGTGGTAGTCTAAACGTCTGAGAAATTTTGAATTCCCAAATACATCTGGTCCCAAGGGGTTTGGATAAAGTAGGTTATGCAGTTTGTTGATTATTATTAACATCTCCATTTTATAGATGAGGAAAATGAAACTCAGTTTTAGTAGCTTGCCCAAATTTACATAGTGAGTGTGGCCTGGATTTAAATTCAGGATGTCTCATGTCAAAGCCAAGGCCATCACACAACACAACCCTTTGATCCTTCCCATGCACAGACACAATTTTTGCTGTATCCATGTACCATATATTATTATTTACTTAGTATTTTTCTCTGGGCTGGCTCACTTTTTACTTAAATAAATGTTTTTGTAAAAGGAAACTTTCTATCACTGCTCTAAATGGAAAACTGGCATCTTTTGCCATAAACAGAAAATAGCTACATATAAATAAATACATTTAGAGTAAAGTAATGAATTAAATTCTTGCCTGCCAGAGGAGCTGAGCCTGAGAGCTGAGATTCTTCCAGGGACAGAAGCATTATAGACATGATAGCGACTAAGTGGAGCTTGTTTTTTGGAGCAATCAGAAAGATTGAGGGACAGTTAAAAGAGGGTGGGCTTCCTCACCATGGGATTCGAAGTTGTAGAATGTTCCGAGTATGCTCTAGAAACATCTGGAAGCTCATAGATCACACTTTGCGAAGTACAGAGCTGTGCACACCTGGGCAGCTGCCCAGCTCATGACCTCCCCATGGTGTCCTTGCATGTGCTATCTGCCTGCTGCCCATGAATAACAGACTTCACCCTCCGTGACCCAGGCTTGGCCAATCAGCCTCTTCCCTTTCATCTTTGGCCTTGACCCCATAAGGATATGCTTCCAGAGCTACTAGGGCCATGGTTTTAGACTTGTGGACAGAGTAAAAGGAGCAAAATCAAGCTGACATCTAGACAGAAGCAGATGGAAAGCAGCAAAAGAGAGTCTAGGCTGTGCTGAGGGCCTAGCTTGGGGCATATCCAGCCAAACTCCTGACCTTTTGAGATATGGGAGCCAACAAATTCATTCTTTTGCTTAAGTTCATCCAACTGAAATAGCCGTGACTGGTTCACAGTGACAATATGGTCTGGTCAACAAGCACCAAACTTGAGGACGCCACAAGGATTTACAAAGGAAGTGTGTGACGGTCAGTTTGATGTGTCTGCTTGGCTAGATGGTAGTGCCCAATTATTCAGACACTAATCTGGGTGATGCTGTGAAGATATTTTGTTGATGTGATTGAAGTCTATAATCGGTTGACTTTAAGTCAGAGAGACTATTCTATGTAATCTTTGTGGGCCTGATTCAGTCAGTTTGAAAGGCCTTAAGAGTAGAGCTGAGATTTCCTCGAAGACCCGGAAATTCCTCCTGTACAGAGCAGCTTTACCCTAGAGTCCTGGCTTGCCCTTCCTGATGGCCTGCTCTACACATATCAGACTTGGCTAGTCAGCCCCACAATTACAAAGACCAATTCCTTGCAATAAATCTCTTAGTGTACAACTCCTGGTTCTGTTTCTGTGGCAGATCCCTGAATGATACAGTAGGGAAGGAAAGAACTTGTGTGGAAGGATATGCATGTTTAAACTATGTTGATAAGTACATGTAACTGTCTTATGTTCCTTTAATTCTTTGCTACACTAGTAGGGTTTAATAGTCAAGCCCTTTCTGCTCGTCATGGAAAAATAGAACTAGTTTTTGGTGGATTTGACCATCCCAGCCTCTTGTGGAAGAAGAAGGGAGAAGGGGAGATTGTAGAGGAGATCAAGGGTGAGATATCTGGGTGGAGGAAAAGACAAAATGTCTTGGATGAAAGGGGGAAAGTGGGTTTCCTTCCCCTCCATTCCACCCCACCTTGGAGTAGGAAGAGATGTTCTAGGGCAGTGGGACAAAGGAAGAAGACGGGTCTGTGGGTGTTGAGAACAGAGGGGAATCTGAACCCCGTTTCCTTACACTGCTGCAAGACCCCAGAGGTGGAGCAGTTCATGGTGTGTCTAGGCCATGGGTATCCCAGGCAAGGGTTCCTGCATTCGGAGCCCATTCCTTGTATTCACAGGGCCTTTGTCTAGTGTGTGCTGGTGGGCAGGGACTGTACCTCTTTTCAGCACAGGTACCACCATATGCATGTATGTTGACTACAAAGATTAGCAATCACCAGGAGAGTAGCTGCTTCTCCCTTGCCCTCAACACTCATATTTTGGGGCACCTCACGGGGCACCTTGCTTTAAGAAACCTGACATATGCTCTTCCCAAATAAAATTTGTCTTCAAGAAAAAGCCAAACCTGACATATGGAGATTGGAACTTACCCAAATGATCAGTAGTCATCTTCAACAATCGTTGCACGCCCACTCTGCACCAGGTCCATTTGCTGTGATTTCAGGCCCTATTGGTGGCCCTGCAAGGAAAGGAGATTCAGGAAAACGAAGCATTGCCAGGGCCACATGCTGGGTGTCACACAGCAAATTTAGCCCTTGCTTTTTTCATGAAAGCAAACAACCTTCTGTTCCACTCAGTGTTTTAAAATTCATTTTGATCTATTTCAGATATGAGAAATAATATTAGAGCATCTGTATACCTACCACCTGGTTTTAAAAAATAAAAGATTACCAGCTAAAGCCCCTACCTCCCCCTCTCCAATCTCAGTCCCTCCCTCTCCCCACTAAAAGGTACTCTATATCTTGAACTTGGTGTTGATCATCCCAGGGAGTTTACACTTTATTGAAACGTATTAATGTAGAATAGTGTTACCTGCCCTTAAAATTCACATAAATAGTATCATACTGTTTGTGTTCTTTGGGAACTTGCTTTCTTCACTCAGCATTACTGTTTGTGAGAATCCTCCATGTTGAATAGTGTGGTTCTGAATCATTTACTTCCCCCATTTACAGAGTTCCATTGTGTGAATCCACTACAATTTATTTATCCAGTCTACTGTTGATGGGCATTTGGGTTTTTACTTCCTGCCTATTTTTTTTTATCATTATGAACAATCATTTATAAAGATGCAAATCATTTATATCCTGCCCAATGCCTTTGGACAGGAGTTCCTGGTGAATACATCCCTAGGAGTAGATTGCTGGGGCATGCGGCCTGTGTATCTTCTACTTAACTAGACTTTGCCAGATTGTTTTCTAAGGTGCTTGTACCAATTACACCCCCGCCAGCAGTGCATGAGAGATCCATTTGTTCCACCTTCTCGTCAACACTTGGTATTATCAGGCTTTGACATTTTAGCCAATCTGATGAGTGTGAAATGGTACCCCGTTGGGGGTTTAATTTGAATTTTGCTAGTTACTAGGGAGGCTGAGCAGCTTTTCAGGTATTTATTGGCCATTTGAGTGTCCTTGTCTGTGAAATACCTGTCTGGGGCTGTCACATGGAGTTTTAGAAAGGGATCTCTTTAGACAGGGCCACTCTTGGGATATTTTATTTTTTATTTTTTAATTTTTTGAAGCACCAACTTGCCAAACAAGTTGACATTCAAGACTCTAACAAAGAAGAGAAACAGGGTGAGGGGTGGGGGTGGGGTTGAGGCAAAGGTAGTGGGACTCTTCTCTGTTTCTCTCAGTGATGCCCCTTAGGAGTCAGCATTGAATGATGAACCTTAGGACAGCTCATATTTCTACAGGTCTTGTAATTGTCACCATTTGGATCTTCATGCCTCCACTCTTGAATTGAGCAGGGAGCAGCACTCCCCTTTACAGGTGTGAAAAACAAGGCCTCCAAGGTGCTAGGTGACTTGCCCAAGGCCACATGGCATCATGACTCAAGCTGACTGGGGTGCAAGAACTGCTGGCACCCCAGCACCCAGAACCAGTGGTGAAGGCCACTAGGAAGGCTGGCAAGAGCACCATGGAACCTCACCTGTGGGCTAAGGTGGGTCCTGTCAGGGCAGTTGGATGCCCTAGGCAGGGACTCAGTGGGAACCAAGGTCTGATTTCAGGGAGCTCATAGTCTTAGGTCAGGAGGTCACAGCAGGCTGAGAGCACAAAGCCCCAAGGCATCCAGGCTGGGTGACTGGGGGGGAAAATCCAGGTTGGTGAAACCAAGCACTGGCTCAGGAAGGGGTGCAGGGTCCAGCCTGCCAGTGAGGTAGCACTGGATGTACTTGCTGCAGCAACAAATAGGCCCCGGTGCACAGTGGCTCAGCATGAGAGCCATGTGTTTTATAGCTATGGGACAATCCTTGGCAGGTGTTCCTGGATGGTGGAGGCTGTCCTCCACATGTGATCCAGGAAGCCAGGCTCCTCCCTACCCTTGAGTCTTGCATCCTCCTCCTGGGACCAGTGAGTGGGCCGGGCATGTTCCTTTCCTGGCAAAGGCAACAGTGCAAGAGATGTATATCTTGAGATGTGGGCTCAGAACTGGCACGCCAACACTTGCAGCTCATTCTTTTGGCCAAAGCAAGTCATGTGGCCAAGCCCAAGCTCCAGTGGCAGGGACATATGCCCCACCCACAGTGGGATGGACACTGCTAAGTCACATGGCACTGTGTGTGAATAGAGGGAAAGGTGAAGAATTGGGGTCAATGACACCAACAACGATAGGTAGATATTATCCCTCCTGTTTTCTAGAGGAGGATGCTGATATCCAGAGAGGTTAAGCACCTGGATTTGAGCCACACAGCCAGACAGCCACAGATTCAGGATTCAAACCCAATGGCTCTTGAACCCCCAAGTCCTGGCTCCTGCCAACACCATGCCACATCAAAACATACCTCCACTACTGCTGGCATCAACAGGCAGCCATTTCCCAGTGACTGACTTTTAAATAAAATGTGGAGTGCACAATTTCCTGTACCTAATCTCTTTTACATTTGTCTCTTGTCTGGGCCACCATCTGTCCCTCCACTCTGCAGTGATGCTTCAGCAGTGGGGCAAGGCCTTGCCAGCCAGGTTCCGTCCACCTTCATGCCACTTAGCAACCTCCCGCAGATGCAAGTTTCCTGACACAGGATCCCATGATTAACAGATGCTCTTTAGTTAGCTTTATTTCCGTCGTGTTTATGGCCTCCCTGAGATCATCTTAATCCCATAGCCCTCCAGAATACACATAATGCATTTGTGGCCATTTGCCTCTCTGGGGATTGGGAGGAAGAATGAGACTGTCAGTGACTCTCCTGGGGGAGGACTTGCCCTCTAAAGTCAGACTTCATCTTGTAGAGAAGTTTCCAGACTTAAGAGAGGCTGGGAGGTCAGAGGTGATAGGACAGCTCAGCAGGAGTAGGGAATGTGAGAAATCCAGAGGAGTCTGCCTGGATTTTAATCCATTCACTGGCTCTGTGACCCTAGGCAAGTTACATCATCTCTGTGCCTCAGTGTCCTCACCTGTAAAATGGGAATAATAATGCCTACTTCATGGAGTTGTTATGATGTTAAATGAGTTAATTCTTAGTCCCTACAACAGTGCCTGGCACACAGGGATTAAGTTATAATTAATTATAATTATATAGCTATTACATTGGGCTTCTGAAGCTCATTTTTTGCCCACCCCTCTAAGTATCACTTATTTTCCCAAACATCAACACTGCTAATGGCAGTCTACATTTATGGAGTGCTTACTGATGTCAGGCTCTTTGCATGCACTATCTCATTTAATTCTTACCACAACACCGAGAGGTCCCCATTGTACAGATGGGGAAACTGAGGTTCAGAGAGGTGGAGTGCCTTGCCCCACATCTAAAAAGTGGCAGAGCCAGGATTTGAATCAGAATTTGGACTGGGGTCCCTCTGACTCCAGCCCTGCTTCTTGTTGCCCCTAAATTATACCTGTATTCGGTCTGAGAGGAATGGAGATGGAGAGTAACTGACTCTACTTCCACTATGTCATTGCTTCTTCCAACCACCTCACTGGGGGCTTTACCCCACTTCACAGTTGATGAAGCAGGTTCGGGAGGTGGAAGTGACTTGCCCGAGGACACGTGTAGGAACGGGACAGCCAGGAGTTGCTCCTCCATTTGAACTCATGTCTGACTTCAGACTCGATTTAGGTATCTGACCCTGAGATAGCAATTGATTCTGTGTCTGCAAGTGGCAGAGTAGTGATTCAGATCCCTGCCTCTGGACCCAATGCTCTTTGCTCTGCCTTTGTCCAAAGAAATTGCTGCCCAGAGAAGGAGAGAGGAGGAGAGAAAGGAGCTTTAAGGGGCAGGGGGTGCCCCAAAGTCTAGCTTTGGGCTCACTCACTTATTGCCATCCAGCTTGGGTGCTGCCCAGAGTCGTACTCTGGTCCCAGGGGCGCTCAGGCTTGGAGCTGGGGTTGGCGGATACACCAAGTGTCCACCAGGTGGGGCTTTTGCTAAAGGCCGTGCTCCCGGAGGTCCCAGGAGAGGCCTCGCTGCCCCATCCTGGAAAGTACAACTGGGCACACACACCACTGTACAGTATACTCACCCACATGCATACACAGCCTGTGCAAACCTGCGTGTGAGCACACAGGTGTGTTGCAGAGAATCTGTTTCTGGCTTGTGTGCAAATGTGTGTGAATAGATGTGTGCACTGGCATACAGGTGTGTGTGTTTGCATGCACATGTGCAAATATGTACGTGTGTGTGCAAAAGCGGGTGTGGCACATGTGTGGTAGGTTAGACCTGAGGTCCTCAGGATCATTTTAAAGTCTCTTTCCTAGACTGTTTGGAGGTGGAAGGCTGGGACAGATGACCTCTCAGGGTCCCCAATGCCTGGCACATTTGCCAAAGATCCTGATGGACACCAAGGATTTGCAGCAAGAAGGGTCATGGTAGGAGGGCTAGATTTATTTCCTGGGTCAGGGAGTGTTTGAATTGGGGGGACTTTGCTGCCCCAGATGCTGAGTTCTTTAGTCCACAGAGGTTTCTGGGGTTGGAGGGATGGGGACCCAACCTTCAAAGGAGAGCTTCTAGAGCCTACATTCTGGACTCCCAGAGCTCTGGAGAGTGTGGCTGGAGGCTGTGGGTACAAGGGAGACTCGGCTCTGGGATCCAACCCTGACTCAGCCCCTCACCAGCTGGGAAGTGAATTCAAAGCCCCTCAGAGGACTTAGAGGCAGCTGAGAAAGGGAAGCGGGTGGCGTTCAGGGTTAAGAACTTAAGCCCCAGCATCAAACAGAACTGGATTTGACCCCCAGCTTTGTTGCTTACATGCTAGGTGACCTTGGGCAAGTCACTTGCCCTCTCTGAGCCCCCATTTCCTCAGCTATTAAAGGGAGGAAATGGCCATACTTACCTCCAAGTGCTGTTACGAGGAGGAAATTAGATAATGGGCAGAGTGAGCCGGGCTTGTGGAAAGCAGGTCATAAACGGCAACATTATCATTTTTTTTCGGTCCTGTGGGGCCAGGTGGATCATCTTTTGGTTCATGGGAGCCAAGAGCTAGGACATCAGAAGCTCCAAGGAGGCTGAGGGAGTGGTATCTCAGGGACTGGCTGCCGGGGTGGCAAACACAGCCCCTCTTGGCTCTGACTTGTCTGAATGGCATCTTCCAGAAGCACCTTCATTCACTTCCCTCCTGCCCTGAACTTAGGCAGCAGGAAAAGCTAGAGCTAGGGTCAAGGCTTTTGCAGCAAGGCTACCAAAAGGTGCAGGTTTTCCCACCCAGCCTCCAAACCATGCTCAGCCATTGTCCTGTTGAATGAACTTGGGTGAGCTGTTCTGTCTCTTTGAGCCTCAGTTTGCTCATCTGTAAAATGGCGCAGCCATGATAGATTGTGAGATTTGACTAGAATGTTAGTGAGGCCCCCGGTGCATAGTAGGCACCATTATGACAATGACGATGACAATGTGATGATTGGACAGGGGCAAAAAGGAAAGTGTAAGCATTCACATCTCCCCATCTTACCTAAGGAGAAAAAGAATTCTTTCTTTCTTTTTGGCTCCTGGATGGTACTTTGCTGACTAGAGGAAATGTGAGAACCTCAGATTTGAAGAAGGAGGAGAAACTAGAGCAGGAGGGGGGGACGGAAATGGAGGAAGAGGGAGAAGGAGCTGGGGAAGATAGAAACTGAGAGTGAGCGATGAGTGAGAGAAGACGGATGAGCTGTTTGAGAGGAGAGAGATTAAAAACAGAAATTGGAGTGGTTGCTTTAATGAAAGGAACTTTGGGGAAAGAAAGAAGCAAAAAGTATTTTAAGGCATTAAGCTCTCCATGCCCCACCCCTTAAGAAAGCCAGCAGTAATAGTCTATACTCTTCATTGAAGCTTTAAGGGTCCAGTTTTGTGGAGTTTTATTTGGGTGGGGGTGGGGGTGGGCGTGCTGAAGGGCTTTGTTGCTCTCCTCTGGACACGGGAAAGACCCTTGAGAGTTCATAGACCTGGGAGCCAAGAGAGGAGTGGGTGCCCTAGTGAGCATGAAGCCACGTGGGGCCACTTGAGCCAGATGTATGGGATTTGGGAAAGATGGAGAGCCAAATGGGTGCCCTCAATTCTGTGGTGGTTGTTTTGGGGGACTTAGATCACTGTCCAATTTGCACACTCTGCTGCTAAAATAGGGGTGCAGAATTGGAAGGCAGATTTCTGCCCTGGAGCCAGCTTCTCAGGGGCTCAGGGAAGCTGTGTGCCTGAAGAAGAGCCTGTGCCAGTGGGGAGCAGTGTTCTAGAAATTCTAATTAGCTAATGTTTCTAAATCTCCTGGAAGCTGCCAGGTGCCAAGTGGTGTTTCATTCTGGGGATATTCAAAGAAAGTTCAGTCCTGGTTCTGGCCATAGATCCAGCTCTGAAAGGGACCCTGGGCTATTTCATGACCAGAGCTATTGGGATGCTTAAGAAAAACAAACAAACAAAAAAAACCCCAAAAAACAGACATGGCATAGTAAAGTCAGCTTAATAAGGATATATTTTTCAGTTCAAATGTTCTGTGCTTTTGGAAAAAAAGGAACGTGTTGAGTTTCTTTCTTTAAATTCATAGAGTTGCAGGCACCTCCACCTGGAGTTGATCTTTTTGTATAGTGTGAGGTAGGGATCTAATTCTGTTTTTTCCCATCTGGATAGCCAGTTGGCCCAGCACAATATTGAAAATGAAGTCTATCCTTTACCCACTAGTTTACAATGCCAGTTCTGCCATCTATTTGTGTAAGTTCATTCTATATTGGTGTGAGTCTGTGTCTAAGCTTTTAATTTTGTCCCCTGAGTCTCTTTGTCAGTCATTCTGCTCACTGTCTTTATTATTGAAGCTTTATAATAAGTCTTGATATATGATAGGAAAAGTTCCCTCATCTTATTATTCTTCAAAATTGCCCCTGCTATTCTTGGCCCTTGCATCTTCATAAGAATTTTAAGATGGGCTTGTCAAGTTCTGTGAAAAACCTTATTGGGATTTTGATTGGAATGGTCTTAAATTTATGGATTAATTTTGAGAGAAATGACATCTTTACCATATTACAGCTTCCAGCCCATGAACATGGACATCTATTTAGTCAGATCTTCTTTCATAGGCATCTCAAATGGATGTGATATTGTGGTATATGTATCAATCAGGGGCTCAGGAAAAAACAGATCCCCTCCACCCCAACTGAATTAAGATTCCTGATGATAAAAGTAATTTGTACTCATAAAAGAAATTAAGATGATGGTGTGGAAATTATGAGATCTCTAAAACCATTTTCCTCAACTAATGTCTGTTAACCAATTGATGTCTAGTTTTCCTTAACTTTTTTTTAAGTAACATATTTTAAGCAAAGATGGGATTATTTATAATACTGTTGTATAACCTGCTTATGTTCACTTTACCATATATCCTAGACATCTCTTCACCTCAACACATATACACACCCCTCATCTTTCTTAATAATTGAATAATATTCTCTGGTAGGTGTATTGGTCAGGGTCTCAGCAAAAAAAAAAAAAAAAAATCAGCTGGAATTTTTTTAATGAGACTATTTACAGCGGTGTGTGCTGGGGAATGTTAAGGCATCCAGATGCTAGCAAGAGAGGGAAGCCATTAACACCCCAGATCTGAAGAGATGTGAGGAGGGAGAAGTTACTGGGGCCCAGTGAGAGCAGGAGAAGGACAGCTTGACAAGGGCTGTGGCTGTAGAAGGACCCAGACACTGCCAGGACTAAATATCCCAACCTTTCTCTCCCCCTGCCTTCTTATCTCTTACCAGGGCCTCCCATTGTCCAAACCCATCTGGAAGCCAGAGAGCAAGGAAGCCTGGGAGATGTAGTCCATAAAGGTCAGATTCCTGGGACATTGGGCAGGGGATGGGGAGAGTGAGTGAGGAAAGGGAACAAAAGGAGAATAATCAGCACAGTATGAATATACTATCATTTGTTTAATTAGTCTCTAACATGGGAGGGGAATCAGGCCAAGGGATCCTGTCCCTCTTGCGTTGTTCCTCTCCAGTTTAATTGGTAATTGAGAGTTGGCACATAGTTAAGGCTACAGCCCTTGCTTTCTGGGCATCTCCTTTTCCACTCATTCTTCCCATGAGGGGCAGGGGAGGCTCAAATGCAAAGAGTCCTAGGCTTGATGTGAGTAAACCCAGGTATTAGTGCTGGTTCTGCCACCTTCACAACCATGTGACCATGAGCCAGCCACTTCCTCTCTCAGGGCCTCATTCTTTCCACCTGCAATATGGGAATGCAAATCTCTGTCCTGTTTATTGTGAGACCAATAATAATGATAGCTACTAGATACAGCACATTTACATAATGCTTTAGATAGACTAACTCATTTAATCTTTATCACTTTGTACAGTTATTAGCACTGTTGTACATATGAGGAAAACGAGGCACAGAAAGGTAAACTAACTTTCTCAAGGTCACAGAGCTTGTAAGTGACTAGCTGGAATTCACATCTAGACAGTCTGCCTCCAGAGTCGCACTCCTAAGCACTATGTTATGCTAATGATTTATTTATAAAGTGTCCAACAGCCAGTAGGTGCTTAATAATGGTAGTGGTTGACAGCATTGTGTCAAGTGTTTTGCACATAAGGAACTGCTGGCTTGGTTCTGTTGCCAGTCACTTCAGCCTCTGGATCTGAGACCTACATGGGCCAACTTCCAGGGACACACCCCTGCAGGTGTCAGCCAGACACTCCCATATCCCTTTCTCCTCTCCCAGGGCTAGAAAACTTCCAGATGAACTTGGAGTGTCTACTTGTCTTTCTTCCTGCCTGACAGCTGCGGTGGGCAGTGCAGAGCTACTGAAGGACATTTTCTTTTGTTTCAGCTTTGATGCTGGAGATTTCGCATATCATTATGTTCATGGCTAAGGACCTGCCATTATCTTCCCCGAGATTCTTGCACAGTTTTTAAATTTCCTAAAGGATCTGGCTCTCGGTCTGCTTGTGCTTTCAGGATGGGCTGCCCCAAGCCACCCTCTGCTTCCTCTGGGGTGGGAGGAGGGTGTCTTCTTTGCCATTGTAATTTTTAAAATACTTATCTGATGTGTGGGTCTTTGACAATCAGGAATCAACTAGGAACCTGCTTAAGTTTTTGTATATCTGCGTACATGTGTGTTTGTGGCAGGGAGAATGTGCTAAGAACACGCAAAACAGCTTTTCTCAAAAATACTTAATATTCTAGTACTTTAGTTCCCAAATCGAAGGCTGATTGTTTGCTGAAAAAGTCTGAGTTTCCTGGTTTCTTGGTCTTTCATTAAGGACCACCCATAATAATATCATTCCCTCAGCTAACTCCGTTCAGGGGGTAAACACTTAACTGCTTAATTCATTATCGCTGAGCCTGAGATGGTAACAGATGCCGTTGGAACATAAGCCCCCACGTCTAATAAGGTACAGGCGCACGATGTGCTTGGAATATGGTGGGGAGAGACGGCTGAAATTTATTTTTTGAATAAAGCAATAAGCCACTAAGCAAAGCTAATATGTTTCAGCCCAGACAGAAAGACATGATCATTCAGTATTTATGTAGCAACCCATTCCTCAGTGGGACTGCAAGTTTCTACCATTAAGATTGTCAGAATTCTTCAGAGACCTACTGTATTAAGTCATTTAAAAATATCACAGACTTAAAACAATCTGAATTATTGGATTTTCTCGCTGCTCCTCAGTAAGCATGTTTGCTGTGGCAATTTCCTGCTCGGTCAAAGGTGCAGCCTACGTCAGTCAGGAAAGTACAAAAGTTCCATGCAGAATTTTTATTTGGAAGTCCAGCAGTCCCTAACAGCTGAGACAAAGTCAGGCATAAATTTAATTTATTATTTTTCTTTTAACTTCTTCTTTTGACATAATTTCAGATTCCCAGAAATGTTGCAAGGAGAGTACAAAGAATTTCTGTGTACCCTTCCTCTAGAGTCCTCAAATGTTAACATTTTGCAATATTTGCTATATCATTCTTTCTATGTAGATAGATTTAGATAAATAAATAGATGCATATTACTTCTGTCTGTACTGTTTGAGAGCTAGTTGCAGACATGGTGGCTTTCCCTTTACCCCTAAATTACTTCAGTGTTCTCTCTGAAAACGAGGATATGTTGTTATATACCCACAGTACAATGATTAAAACCAGGAAACTAACATGATACAATACCATTGTCTAATCTGCTGATTTATTCTAAATTTGCCATTGGCTCCAATTAATGCACTTTCCAGTAAAAGAAAATGCCGGATCATATGTTTTAATCGCTTGTTAAGTCTCTTTTGCTTTCTTTTTCTTTAAATTAAAAAAAATTTTTGTCTGCGTTGGGTCTTCATTGCTGTGCGGGCTTTCTCTAGTTGTGGAGAGCATGGGCTACTCTTCATTGTGCGCAGGCTTTTCCTTGCGGTGGCTTCTCTTGTTGTAGAGCCTGGCGCACAGGCTCAGTAGTTGTGGCATGTGGGCTTAGTTACTCTGCGGCATGTGGGATCTTCCCGGACCAGGGATCGAACCCGTGTCCCCTGCATTGGCAGGCGGATGCTTATCCACTGTGCCACTAGGGAAGTCCCCTCTTTTGCTTTCTTTAATCTGGAATAGTTCCTCAGTCTTTCTGTGTGTTTCATGTGACACTGACATTTTTGAAGAGAACAGGCTGTTTACTTCTAGAATTACCCCTCCATTTGGGTTTGTCTGATATCGCTTCACAATTAGGTTCAAATTATGCACTTTTGGCAGGAATAGCACAGAAGTGGTGTTGTGTCCTTCTCCATACATCATATCAGGAGGTACATGATGTCAATTTGTTCCATGACTGCAAAGTCAGACATAAATTTAAAATAATCTTTCATCAAAACCTTGATTTGTTAAAAATTGCTTTGAGGGCCTCCCTGGTGGCGCAGTGGTTGAGAGTCCGCCTGCCGATGCAGGGGATACGGGTTCGTGCCCCGGTCTGGGAGGATCCCATATGCCGCGGAGCGGCTGGGCCCGTGAGCCATGGCCGCTGGGCCTGCGCATCCGGAGCCTGTGCTCCGCAACGGGAGAGGCCACAACAGTGAGAGGCCCGCATACCACAAAAAGAAAAAAAAAAAAAAAAAAAAAATTGCTTTGAAAGGTTTCACACTCACTCCAGATTTTCTACTACAGGTCTTTAAAAAAACAGACTCAAAGACAAGAAGCTGCAAGCTTTACAGATGCTCAGGAGAAAATGTAGCCATTAAAAAAAATTGCCATGCAATAGTTATGAAATTTCCCTAAATTCATTTTGCAGAATGAGAACTATAATTTAAACGTAAAGTTATCGAGAGCTCAGATACACCACATATCACGTGCAATTTAATCTGGCAAGGAAACAGGCCACTCGGAATTGCTAACTAGGCCTAATTCATTACATCTTGGTGAATGCTGTACTTTTGGCCTTACGAGTCTTTCAACTTGTGCATTAATATATTTACCCAGGCCTCATGGAAGATGTATGGGGATGGTAACAGAAATACTGTATCCTTGTTTAAATCACATTATGTTTTTTAAACAGCTCGAGTGATTGCTCAGAAAGATCACACCTTCTTCTGAAGCATTTATGAAACAATTATTTACATTACATTAAAAACTTTAATTGCCTTGAAGCACGTGTTGCAAGACACAGATATTGGAAAATCATCAAAAATATCCATCACGATTCTTTCTTCTTTACAACTCTTCTAAACTTTATCTTTTTTATAACCCTCTGTATTGATCTATTGTCCCAGACCAAGAGTGATGTCAGAAGTCCAAGCTGGGTCATAAAAAGAGAATACAATTTCCGATTGCTGTCTATAAAAGCATATCTTTTGCCCAGAGAAAAAGGGGGGAAATGCCCCCTTTTGGGGTGGGATTTGGCAGGGACTTGCCAGAGAGGGAGAGTGACCCCAGGGTCAGGAGAAGTGCTGGTTATGGAGGGGGTTGGGAGGTCTGAGTTCCTCCTCGGGTGGAGGGTGGGTAGGACGTTGGGAAGAGATTGGGGACCTCTCACTTGCACAGAGGCAAAAAGAGGGAAAAGGTAAAGGAAATCTAGTCACCTCTATTGTCCAGCGTCCGAGAAATTGCAAAAGACCAGAATTTCCCTCCAGCTGGGCTAAAGACAATCATAATAAAGGAGGCCCATACTGCAGAGGACCTGGGGTCCCCAGCTAGGCTAAGGACCCCGGAATAATGATGGTAACAATAGCAGAAACCCTTGTAGTTGTTAATGATCCAGAGCTGGGCTAGGGCCCCCTCAACATATCATAACAATAAAAGCCAACCCACTGCGTGGAAAAGGGCTCAAGAGGTTTGGTAACCCTCTTTAATAATCATAACAATAAAACGGCCTCCCATTCTAAAGTTGTGAGGAGCCCATGTAAGTGGACTAAAGGCTCCCGAAAATAATAACAATAACAAGAATCCCTATTGCAGAGGACCCCAGGAGAAACCAGTGCTATGGCCAAGACACCGCTCTCTAGTAATAATCATAACAGTATCATGGCGTGGAAACTGCGCGCGGCAGTGGTGACATTTCCCACAACTCAGTGGCGCCCCCGGGCAGCTACCACCCGCCCTCTGGCCGGCTCCCATAAGCCCGCCGGCCGGCGAGTCTACACAGCTCGAGCTGCGGGCTGCTACCCTCGGATGCGAAGCTTAGCTGGTGGAGAAGCGGCGGCAGCCCGAGGCACGTGTTGTGTGTGCTCCGATTGCAAAAGAAAAAAAATGCATTGCAAACTATTAACTTTTTTTTTAAGTATGCAATGCCGGGGATGGGGGATAGACAGGTGCGAGGCGGGGGTAGGCGCCCCACGCGCCGGCCTCCTGCTGCCCCCCCCCAAACTTCCCTTTGCATTGATCAGCACGTTACGTCTGTATTGATAAGTTTGCAAAAAGCCAAAGTCAAGTGCATTCGCGCGGCACACCGACCCCGGACTTGGGGGGGAGATGCAGCGAGCGCTCCGCGGGCCCGGGAGCCGGCTGCAGGCAGGGCAGCGGCGGCGCCAGCGCCTCTTGGAGAGGCTGCCTCCGCCCCCCCTCCCCTCCCATCCCATCCCCGGCCGCCTCCCCGCGGCGGGCACCGAGCTCCCCGCCCCGCGCGCTCCTCCCGCGCCCTCCGGGGGTCGGGGGGGCGCACGGCTCCCGGGCCCGGCGGCGGCGGCGCGGCGGCGCCGAGGGGCTGCGGGTGGCAGGAGGCCGTGGGGCGCCCGAGGGGCCCCGAGCGGCGGCGCGCTGGGCCCGGGCGGCCGGCGGCGGCCCCGGGGCTGGGGGGAGTCCAGCCCGGATATTGAGTGCAGCCATTGAGAAAAGCCAAACTCTTGTGTGTGTGCGTCTCGAATAGCCCCCAAGATGGCCGCCAATGTGGGATCGATGTTTCAATATTGGAAGCGATTTGATCTACGGCGACTCCAGGTTAGTGCGGGCAGCACTGGCCGCGCGGCCGTGGGGAGCCCTCGGGCGCGCCCTGGGCGCACTGGGGAGGTACCCGGGAGGGCGGTCGGGCGCCCCAGGGAGGCGGGCGGCGGCTGCTGGGGCTCGCCGGGGCTCGACTGCCCGCTGCCCATCGATAGGTATTAGGAATTGATCTCGCCGCTGCTCTTTGTTCGGTTCAATCATCGATTAGCCGCCGCGACCATGGAGAAGCGCTAGCGAGCCCACGGCCCGGGGAGCGAGGCGGCGGGCGAGCGGCGGAGTGAGGCACGGGGAAGGCAGGGTCTGCGGTCCCAGGCAGGGGGCTGCCGGCGGGACCACCGGCAACCCCCCTTGCGCCGCACTTTGCGCGCCTCCCAACTTCGCGGCGCCCAGTGCCTGTCCGCGCCCGGCTCGGGTTCGGGCGAGGGAGGGAGGGAGCTGGCGGGCTGGGAGGAGGAGGAGGAGGAGGAGAGGGGGGAGGCATCCGGGGTTGGCGAGGAGGCGGCTCCGCGCCCCGTCGCCCGCCGGCACCTCCACCGCCCGCCTGGCTGCGCAGCCCGGACGCGCAGCCACCCGGGGGCCGCTGCTGCCGCCCCAGCCGCTACAGCCACCATCGCTGGACTGGCCGCCTACACCGGCAGACCTCTCCTTGGGCCGGGTTCTAGGGGTTCGTCTTTGCTTCTTGTCTTATTCCCGCTTCCGACCTCTTTCCAAGTCTAGATGGGGACGGGCGGTGGAGATGGGCCCGGGGCGCGCGCAAGTTTGCGCTCCTGCCTCGGGGGCCTTGGAGAACCGGGAGCGGAGCAGAGCAGGTGACTCCGGGCCCTCGGGCCCACGGGAACTTTTAAATGGGAAATTTCCCTCGCTGTCTTCTACCTCCCGCTTTTCCTCCCCGACACTCCGCTCTTTTCTCCTTTCTCCAGCCTCTTCTTTCTCTCTCTTCTTGCCCTCTTCCTCCCTAGGGTGACTCCCTCCCAAACTCCGGCACTTTATCCCCATTCCACCTTTCTCTGGGAGTCTGTCTCCCCCAGATTTGGGGGTATTCTCTGCTGACCCAATAGGACGCCGAGCTGGGGGGTGGAATCTCAGAGAGCTGCGCGCTGGAGGCACAGCGCCAGCCTCTGTCCTTTCCCAGGTGCCCCAGGATGCTCCAGACAAGCCCCCCAAACCCAGAAGTCTCACCAAGGTGCGGTGGGAACAAGGGGCGGGGAAGTGGTGCTGATAACGGGCGATTAAAGCATCCTGCCTTGGCCTTGACATTCTCAGAAGAAGGGAGAGCTGATGCTCTGGAGATAAAAAGGGACCCACTTTTTATTTTGTTTTTTTTTAAAATCCACCTGCAAATCTTGTCAAGTTTCTTCTGATAAGTAGTTACAGTACCCCCTCCTCCTGGTGGCTTCCCAACCCCCCTCCTTCCTAACTCCTCACTCCCTGCAGGCCCCCTCCCTCAAAGCCATTGAGCTGGAGAGAAAATCGGGGCACTCAGGCATGCAGTTAATAACTGCGAGTGCCTTGCAATTCCAGGTCGTCACTCGAGTTGGGGCTACAGTTTGGTGGCCAGCTGAGGCGGGCAGGGCTGTGAGCTGTGCTTGCTGGTTTAAATGATGCTAAAGTGGCCTTTCTGGAAGAGTGGGGGATGGGGGGAGAGAGAGAGAGGGAGAGAACGGGAGAGAGAGAGTTGGGCAGCCACATTGGGCTTGGCACGAAGGCCAATGGTAATTGTATTCCCTGCTAATGTTTGTAAATGAGACCCGGGCACGGCTGGGGGACAGCGTCTTTATTTATGATTGATGTTCTGTAACATAAGGAATGACAAGAACGTGGCAGATGAGAGAAGAGGAACCAGAAGGGCTGGTGAAAGCCCTTTGCAGGGTCCTATTGTTATTCTGGGCTGGAGAAAATTTCCGCGGTGAGATTTGCAGCGCTGGTATTTGCTCCCGGTTGGCCAGAATGTCAGTTAACACAATTTTCATTAGATAACTCGTTTTCAATCCGGGGAGCTTGGGCTGCAACCGGGAGGTAGAGTGAGACCTGGGGCTGGATGCTGAGGGGTGGGTGCGGCTCCCAGGGGGCTGATTTCTGAGCTGGAGTGGAGGGGGTGTTGAACCTCACTCTTTTCCTTCTCGGGCTCAGGGGTCTTTTGTGAAGCTGTTGGGGTCACCCAAATCTTGATTCCAGTTGGACTGTCATTGATCTGAGAACCCTTTGTTAAGGTTTTAGAAGATGCTGAGGTGGAAAAGCAAATTTGAACTCGAAAGGATGAAGGTGGGGATGGTGGAGAGCCTTGTTCAGGTGATGGGGATACAGGGCCAAGACGTCTCCACAGGGTGTATACATAGGGTGCGGGAGGGGCGGGTGTGTTCATTAAGACAATGGCTGGTGTGTCTGGCACGAAAGGAGAAGGCTCTGGGGAAGGGGTTAAGCTCATTTACATGGATATTAAGTGGGGTGGGGTCCCTGTGGGAGTTTGAAGAGCTGCACACTTCTAGAGGGCAGAGAGGTAAATGTGGCAGCGGTGGCCAAGTGTAAACACTGAGGCCCTCACATCTGCCGTGGTCCCCACCCTCGTCCTGAAATGTTCAGTTGTCCCCCTGCCCGGTAGGCCGACACCTCCCCCCATAACCCCCGTATTCTCACTGATGGCATTTTGTTGGAAACGGATTATGAGCCTAAGCACTTTTGCCTGGGTTCATCTCTTGTGCATAATGCTAATGACTCCTATGCCATACTTTTATTTTCATTTTTTTCCCTTCCCACTTTCCTCTCACAGGGGATATAGCCAGAAAGGAAAACTTCATCTCGCTCGTTCCAAGATCTGGGTAGGAAAGGTGGGTCCCCGCCCCAGGCCCTGTGCAGGCCAAGAGCTTTGGGCCCACTGTTCACGTGGCCCAGCTGCTTATGAGTGTGAGGTGTGTGGCTTCAATTCATTGGTTTTATGCAGCCTAGTTGCTGAGTGTTAAAGTGGCCGAGGCAGCAAAGGAGGCCTGTGTCCCCAGGCCAGACCATGCTGCTGACGCCACCCTGATCCTGGCAAGAAAGGTGACCTTGTACCGGCCTGTGCACAGCCCTCCGGAAGTATACATTTTTCAAATATAGAAGCAGTCCGGTTATTATTTCTTCCAGTGCCATCTCTGGACACAGCGGGGCTGTTTACCTAGGATGGAAGTCAGTCAGCAGTCTTAATGACTTGAGGGTTGATGATGGTAAAGATGCTGTGACATTTGGTACCCTACTCCAGGATCACTGAAACTGCTTCCCCCTTTCTCTGCTTGTTCTTTTTTTTTTTTCCTCTGCTGCTAGCAGTCCAGGAAACGAGAAGAAAAAAAAATTCTATCTCAGAGTTGATGCTAGGCATATTTCATTTGGTTATAAGATTGCTTTATGGTGAACATTACTAATGCAGTATTTTTTTATGGCTTTTCTGTGTATAATCGTCATAACTGGATTCATACCTTTGTGATTTTCTTTTTCTGCTTCACTTTGCCACTTTTTTAATGATGCTCTGGGTCCAGTCTCCTGTGATATCTTTTTTTTGTCTTCGAAGAGGGTTAACAAGAGTTGGTGCCCAGTCCGAATGCACATCTACGTTTCTTGGGAGAAAGGAGGTTGGGTGGAGGCATCATACAGTATGAATTCGCTTGAGATGTGAACACTTAGGGAGGAAGACTGACAGGTCGAGTGAGAGAAGCTGGACTTTTTGTAAGGAGTTTGGAGAAACTTCTGGGAAGGCTCAGTTTCTTGGCGCCTGGGAGATGGGACTTGATGGAATGTTTTTCCCTGCTCAAAGTTGAGAAAAGAGCGTGGATGTGATTAAAATATTATAACCTTATGATATTCTGAAGTGCATAAGTTTTACATATCAGCCACAGAGAGTTTAGACATCCATTAGAGCCTCTGACAGCTTGACTTATCTAAATGTGCTATCATTTAACAATGTGTCAAAATTCCCCTTTCTTTAGACGACAGCAGTAAATAAGCTATCAGCCCTGTTGGCGGAATCCTAACTTTGGAAACTTTGCTGTAATAGAACTGCTGCCGGGGTGGGGAGCAGGAGCAGACCAAGCTTGGCGTGGCCCAGGCCCAGGCCCATGTGATGGCTTGGCATTAGGCAAGGGCTGTGGGAGGTTGGAGGTGGGGGGAGGAAAGGGAGAGGTGGGAGGCAGAGGGGGTGAGAGGAGATTTCTAGCAGCAGCTCTGTGAATATGACCAAACCATTGGTCAGCCCCCTGGACCCTTCCAAGTCCAACCAGTGGGTGACCCTATTCCATCTGCCTCTCCCAATTCATTGGAAGCCACACCCTGTGGGCCTTTTTTGCAGAAGGAGCTAGAAACAGGTGTTGAGAATTTATTTAAAGAACCCAACAGTCTTTTCTGGGCATCCCAAAATTCTGGATTCTCAACTCGACAGAAATTGCTTCCCAAAGATGGGCTCTCTCTTTGAGTGCTGGAAGAAAAATGAGCAGCGTCTCATCCCTGACCGCTTTTGCTGTTGGAGGTCTCGAAGTTTCTTTTATTAATACCTGAATTCACCGTAGAAAATCGAGAAACTATGGACAAGCCTAAAGAAGCAAATAAGCGTCTCAGTGGGTTATTTCAGATGAGCATGGTGTTATTTTGACTAGAGGGAACAGGTTTTCTGATGGTGGTGGTGCTTTTTCTTTTTTTTCCTTCCTTTTTCTTTCTTTCTCTTTCTTCTTTTTTAAAAAAACTCTTCTGTTAAAAGGAGGATTCTATCTTCGAACTTGACATTCTGTTGTGGTAACCTTTCTTCCATCAGATGAGATTTAAAACGTGAGCACCTTGGCTGGTGCTAAATTTGGTCCTGGGTGATGGTGGACATGGCTGTCCAGGAACTGTGGTTTTCTCTGTTGCTTTCTGAAAGGGCTGAATTTCTGGTGGCTTCCAGTTATCTAATTCAGAGACTGAGCCTGGCAGAGAGGTTGAGCATGGGAAGGGGACTGACGTGGTGGCTTACCTTTGTTCCTGGCTGAGGAATTCAGGGTTCAGTCTTTGGTTTGATTTTTCTGTCTTGGGGGTGCTCTTTATTAATGACAGTGGCTTATATTGAAGATGTCGGGGAAGATGGAGGTAGTAGATGGAGAGGAAGGGCCCCAAGAGGAGCTAAAGGTGCAGCCTCTAGCACCCCTGGGTGAATCACCCAACATTCCAAGTGTCCCATTTCTTAATCCATCACACGGCCTGGCTGTGTGCATCTGGTCTGCTGTACTAGTTGCTGTAAAGGGGAAGGATGCTGACATACTTTGTGTGCCTGTTAAACATGTTGTCTTCTAACGACCTGGGGGCCCGTTCTGGCGGTGAGGGGGAGCTATTGACCATTTAAACAAATTTTTGAGACAAGAAATTATGTCTAGGATGGAGTTCTTGGTTTCTAAGCCTTGCAGATCCATTCACAAAAATCATTTGTAGCGTTCTGTAGGATATGAACAGTCTATTCCTGTCACACTTAAAAGTTTAAAATCCAGAGTCCTTTCCCCTGGTTGTAAGGCTCCCGTAATCTGCGCCCCCCTGTTATCTCTCTGGCTTCATCTCCAGTCTCTCTCCTTCTGCACACTCTGCTCCAGTCACAATGGTCTTTTTGTCCCTTAAACACATCAAGCACATTCTTACCTCAGGGACTTTGCACTTGCCGTTCCCTCTGCCTGGGACTCTTTTTCTCCAGATCTTCCTGTGGCTGGCTCCTTCTTTTCATTTGGTCTCACCCCAAATTCCTGAAGAAGCTTCCACTACCCTTTTGTGCAAATGTGCTTCCACATCTCTCAGGATGGTGTTTCCCTGAGGGTTTTGACCTCATAACCTTCTCAGGGTGTGGCATCTCTCTAGACTCTTTAGGAAACCATCTAGGTCTGCCATCAGGGTTGGCAAACTTTTTCTGTAAAGAGGCAGATAATAATATGCTTTAGACTTTGTGGTCTCTGTTGCAAGCACTCAGTTCTGCTACTATGGCATGAAAATAGCCATAGACAATAAGAATGAATGGAAATGGTTATATTCCAATAAAACTTTACAAAAACAGGTGGTGGGCTAGATTTGGCCTTAGGGCAATAGTTGCTGAGCCTGGTCTACTGGTCTATGTGATGGCTGTGGCATGGCCAAAGTGTTTCACTTTTCAGTTGAGAGTATTGGGGTAAATCAAACTTAGTTCTAGAAACTTGTTCCATACTCTTTCCCTCAAGAGGGAAGTACGAGGAGCCAGGATGGTGAGGGGCCCCTGTCTGGCTTCCAATCCTGGTTCCATCATCTACTGGCTATGTGATTTTGGATGGGTCACTTAACCTATCTGAGCCTTATTTCCTTGTCTCTAAATGGGACTAACAGTAGTCTTCACCTTTTAGGTTGTTCTTAAAGATTAAAGCACTTTAAATGTGAAAGTGCTTAGCACAGTGCTGGGCACACAACTACTGTTCCGTACGTGTCTTACTTCTTATTGTTGTTGGTATTTTTAGAGAGTAAGAGAGGGGTGAGAAAACCAAATAAGCAGCGGATCCTGGAACTTGCTGGCCTTGAAAGCTTGTTTTAGAGATTACTGGGCACTTTTTCTTTTCTCTTTTACTCCATTGGGGGCTTACTATAATAATATATTACTAATATTGTATGTGATGTCTTATATTTTGGGAGCTCTGAGCACAGAGGTTGCAGACTGGGAGCTGTGTCTGGCCAGCGGATGTATCTGTCTCGATTAGTGAAATATTTTAAAAACACTTTTGTGTTAAGTTTGTCAGCATTTAAAACATAGGAGATGTTACCTAAGAAATTCAGATGTCCAGTATCCCATATAAATCAAGCGCTCTGACCACACCTGGTAGGAGGTGGAGACCTGGCAAGGGCATGCCAAGCAGAGGGAACGGTGGTGCCAAGGCCCTGGGTTGAGGGTCTGCGCTGGGTCAGGTCAGCTGTAGGGGTCATGAGGAGGGCAGCTGTCAAGGCCACTGGCTACCTTTCTCCAGGTGCCTAGTGTCAGAAGAGGCAGCATTTCCAGAAAAAACAAAAGGCCCTTGATGAGCTTCATGAAGATACATGATTAGCCCTCTGTCTCTGCTTTTCCTCAGTAGCTCACTCACCCTCAAAGTGGGCCAGTGGCTGCCCCCCTCCTTCCCAGTCCTTTCCCTATATACCCCCTCTGCCATCCTTCAGTTCAGCCAGATGAAACAGCAGTTCCAGGATACACATTTGTCATTAAAAAGAAAGAGAGAAAAAAGAAATCAATCCTTCAGCCTCTTTGGCCTGAGCTGGTTGTCTGCCCGAGACGTCCGGAGCCAAGCAGTGCTTAAGACTCTCTGGGCCACTGTCGCTCAAACTGGACCGGGTAAATGGCTCCCCAGGAACCATTACGGTCGATAGACTTGTCCAGCCAGCTGTTTGGAGTGTGGGTGCTGCAGACAGGGGGACCACAGAGGTCACCAGGGCAGGTATCCTTGAGTAAGGTGGTCACTCAGAGGCCACTCTCCTGGGGGCACCTACTTGGGGTGCTTGTCCATTATGAGTGTCCGTGGGCTCCAGGTATCTGAGGGGTGTAGTGTGGGCTTCAAACTCAAGCCCTGCAGTCTCCCATTCCCAAAGACATTTAGTGAGGACTCTGGAGCCATGGGGCCTGGCTCTAGTCCCAGCTCTGCCACTTACCAGCTGTGTGACCTTGGGCAAGTCAGTTAACCTTTCTGAGCCTCGGTTTTCTCTTGTGTAAAATGGGGATAATAGTAGTATCCACCTCCTTAAGGATTGTGGGTTAAGTGAGTTAATGCATGTGAAGTGTGAAATCCGTGCCTAGGACATAGATGTGCT
This sequence comes from Mesoplodon mirus, assembly GCF_964341445.2. Classification (NCBI taxonomy): domain Eukaryota; kingdom Metazoa; phylum Chordata; class Mammalia; order Artiodactyla; family Ziphiidae; genus Mesoplodon; species Mesoplodon mirus. Next base: position 9,370,402 of record NC_138989.1, read on the forward strand.
ATATAATGTTAATAATAATAACTGCTATTGTCCTTCAGTCTGGAAATGTATATTCACCACTCACAGTATAAGTTATAACTATAACTAATAACTGTGTAAATAATAATAAGTAAATAGCATAAATACTATAAGTAATAATAATATACCGGAGATATCACAGTGAACCGGAAGACAAAGTGCCAGCTCTCACCCAGCCTGCAGACAATGGGGGGGTGGAAAAACGTCTCATTGGACAGATGGGTGTGTAGTTACACAGGGGGATTTGATTCTGAGACAGTATGAGGCAAAAGAACTGCCTGAGTCTGAGCATTGGGGGAGCCTTCCTGGAATAAGTGATGCTTCAGCCGAGGTGTCAAGGACAAGGTCAGGGAAGAGCATCCCAGCAGAGGAAATGTGCTGAGACCTTGAGGTGGGTGGAAAAATAGTGCATGCAAGGAATTGAAAGAAGGCAGTGAGGCTGGTCACAGATTCTGAGTGGCTCTTGGACCCACCTTCATCCTCACTCTTGCCATCTGTCAGTTGGGAGTAAGGATGAAGCATAAAATAAGATTATTTATAGCACATGTGTGGCCCAGAATGAATCTGTCTCAATGGGTACTTGGTAAACTGCCTTGGGTATTGCTTTTATTTTTTAATAAGGTATTCAAGCCCAATTCTTGCTCTGTTGCCAAATGCCCCCCACCATCCTCTGTTTTATCTTGTGATCACGCACGGGGCAGTCAGGATTCAAATCCCAGTTCTGCTCCTTCCTAGCTGCATGCCCTTGGGCAAGTTATTTCTCCTTTCTGAGACTTGGTTTTCTCAGCTGTAAGATGGATACAATAATGGTACCTTCCAGTGGCGGCCATGAGAATGCACCTTGCAGATCTTTGACTATAGGGAGTGTGATTGGCAGGTGGCACCAGATAACTGCTCTTGGAGATCACCCCACAAGTGCCACAGCCAGGAGCTGAGTTTAGCAGGGACTAAAAGCATACCTGTTCCTGGGACACACAGGACTCCTTTGCAGGCTCCAGACTCCTCGGCAGTCTAGGATACTTCCACAAACCAGCCAACCTACCTACCAACTTCCCTTCCTTCTTCCCTCCCTCCCTCCCTTCCTTCCTTCTCTTCTTCATTCTGGCTCCCTCCTGCAGGCGCAGGCATTGATCCTGATAAATCTCTCTGTCTTGTAATCCTGCCTTTGTGTCTGCTTCTCAGAGGATCACACTTCCCTACAGGAAACATGAAATGAGGTTTGGACATCTACCTAAGGCACCTAATACATAGGAGGTGCTCAGTTGAGGTATCTTTTATGTCTTGTTGGGAGCCTGGGGGGTGTTACTCTCAACGTTGTCCCCTCCTGGTTGCCTGTTCTTACCTGGCCCACTGTGTGATTAGGTGCCCCCTTCCCTTTTTCATCCCTCCATTATCTCTCACTCTCATTTCCTGCCACTCCTCCCCTTTTTATTCAAGCACTCTGGCCTCCTCACTGTTCCTTGAACACACCAAACATTCCAACCTCAGGGCCTTTGCACTTGCTGTTCCCACTGTCTGGGAAATGCTTTCCCAGACATCTCCTTAGTTCTGTCTCAGTCCCTTCAGTCCTTTGCTTAAATATCACCTCTTCGGAGATGTCCTCCCTAAGCTCTCTTTCCAAAATAGCCTCCCCCATTTCTTTACCGCCATCTGCTTTACCTGGGGAGGGCAAGGACATAGTAAGTTCTTAATAAATATTTGGATGATGGAGTGGATGGTTACCACAGGAAGGGTGAGGCGAGGGCAGCTGCCTTGACTCCACCTTGGGGGTGGTTCTGGGGGACCCAGCTCCTCCCAGATCCCCAGCTTCTTTACCCATCACTAGCTCTTGAAAGTCTCTCACTCTGTGACTGGGAATTGGGCACAGGCCTCAGACTCACAGTGAACAAGGGTTTATCTTTAGCTCTGTGAGTCTCGCTTTAGAAACTGGTGACCCCAATTCCAGCCTGGGAGGTGGCTCCCATCCTAATTAATAAATCCATTAATTAATTTCTGGCAGGCTGTGGACCATCAGTGGTGGTTTGGTGGCCTCAGTCACAGACAACTCAAAGCAGGTCCCTGCAGCCGGTGAGATGGCTGTTATGGGGGACACAGATAGCCAGTTAACACGTTTTTGGACCCAGATGACATTCTTCTCCCAAAGCCTGGTTCATGGGCCCATCTGATCAACCCAGCAGGCATCAAAGAGGGATCAAGGTCTCTGGACGCTAGAGTTGAGGGGATTTCCTGCTCAGCATCCCCTGGGACTCCTAGTTTACAGTCAGGCAAGAGGTCAGGATCGGAGTCTCCCCTTTCCTTTTGTGGTGGAAGGACTCTGTCCAGGCCTCGGTTTTCCTGTCTAAGATGGAGCTTCCCTGGGTTGTCGAGACAGATTATTCATTCATTCATTTAATGAAAATTATTCAGCACCTGCTATGTGTCAGGTGCAATGTGAGGTGCTGGGGGTGCATCAGTGAGCAAAACAGACCAAGTCCCTGCCCTCATAAAGCTTCGCTATTATAACCGTTTGGGGGTGGAAGTACTTTTCTTCAAGGCTGTGAGAAGTAAAGAGCGACAAACCAATACAGACACAGCCTAGGGCTGGGCATGCTGTAAGCCTTTCCAAGATAGTGACTGTTCTTAATCATTGTCTTTATTAACAACGACGCCAACAATAATAATAACTATGATGATGATGACAGTGATGCTGTGAGGTAGTCTGAGGTAATTCCTGTTGAATTTCAGGTACCCTGGGATCAGCACGTGAAATGATTTGAGCATGGGCTTGGAGTAGTCAGACCTCACTTTGGACCCTGGCCTTGCTGCTTCCTAACTGGGGGGCCTTGGGTGATTCACTAGACTTTTCTAAGTCTCAGTTTCCTCATCTGTAAAATGGAAATTATACACAGCCTCTACCTCATAGAGACATTGTGGGGGTTTGATGAGTGGAAGCATGGCAAGTCCGCACCGGGCCTGGAATATGTTCAGTCCCAGGAAACGAGCAGCTATTATTACCTTTATTATTATTGTCAGGATCATTATTGTTTGTTATTCACCTCCTGGTCCTCACCAGCCAGCGGCAAGGTGGACTAGATCCTTGCAGAGAGGCACTGGATGGGAGGTCAGGCCTCTCCAAATGCCCCTTGGCTGGCTTTAGCAAGGACAGGCCTGGCATTTGCTTTGGAGCTTCAGAAGGAAGCTCTCTGCACAGAAAGGCCTGACAGTTCTTTAACAAATAGCTCTTGAACCTTTATTGCATGCTAGACAGTGTTTAGAGCCCTTGACAGATATTATCTCGTTTAATTCTCACAACACTAGGACAGGAAAACTACTGTTATCCCATTTTTACAGTTGAGCAGACTGAGGCACAGATGGTTAAGTCCAAGGCCATATTGTCAGCAAGCAGCAGAGCTTGAACTCTAACCCAGGATGCAGGTCTGTTGACCACTCATGTCCCTGCCCTTCACTCACTAGGGGCCGGAGGTGCCTCTTCCAGAGCCAGTCCCCCGACTCCCTGCTCCCCTCTCAGGGTTCCCCCACCTATAGTCATTATGCTTGTGTTTTCCCCTTCGTTTTTTTTTTTTTTTTGTGGTACGCGGTCCTCTCACTGTTATGGCCTCTCCCGTTGCAGAGCACAGGCTCCGGACGCGCAGGCTCAGCGGCCATGGCTCACGGGCCCAGCCGCTCCGCGGCATGTGGGATCTTCCCGGACCGGGGCACGAACCCGCGTCCTCTGCATCGGCAGGTGGACTCTCAACCACTACGCCACCAGGGAAGCCCTCCCCTTCATTTTTTAAACATCTTAAAAGACCTCATCATTGTCAACTCATGGAAATGAATCCAGACCCACAAGCCTGAGAGGCATGGGGTAGGGTGGCAGGTGGGAGGTTATTAATAACACAAGAAAGATTCCTGTCTCCTGTCCTGGAAAATGATCACCACCCGGCCATCCATCCCTGGCCTACCCGCCGGAGTCCAGAGCTGTGTGGCGCGCCCTGTGGTTCGGCCTGTGTTCGCAAAATGAAATTCTCGGCCCGGGCTGATAATAAGCAGGTATTGATTGCTGCCTTGGTCATTATCAAGATTTATTTAGTCGATATGGCCTCCTCGATCAATAAATCGTGTCGTTGATAAAGAAAGAAGGGGATAGACTTGTAGGCTTTATTAAAAAAGTTTTTTAGATTTTTTTTCTTAACTGATAAATCTTTTTCTTAACTGCTAAACCCTCTTTCCGTGGCTGTATCACCCACACTCTACATTTCATACTTGGCTCCATAAGCTCTTTCCTTTCATGGTAGAACTTAACTTACTCTGGTTTCTGGAAGCAAACACTTGGGGTCCAGCTGCTTCTGGAATGGCGCCTGGGACTCAGATGTCTCCTCACTTTTCTGTCCTCCCCCCAGTACGGGGCTGGGAGTTACTTCCTGGCTTGTCAGTACCCCATTCTCTCATTTCGTCCTCACAACAACCTTTTGCAGTAGGTACTAGTGTTACCCATTTTTCAGAAGAGGAAACTGAGGCCAGAGGGGGGCCATCCAGTGTCACAAAGCACTTGAATCTAGTCTGGCCAGTCTTTGCTCTGAACCTGACATGTATTCATCAAATAGCAAATATTTATCTAGTATGTGCTATGGGCCAAGCACAGTGTCAGGTGCTGGGTATAGAGGGGTAAGCTAAATAAATTAATGTGTAATTACTGAGATAGAAAGAGTGGAGGAAAGAAATGACCAAATGCTACTAAAATCAAGATGAAGGAGGAACCTGTTTATTCAGGGTAGTTACTGAGTAGGTGACATTTAGGCTGAGACCTGAACAATGAGGAGCCAGTCAGGCAAAGTTCAGGTGGAAGAGACTTCATAGCTACAGGAACAGTACGTGCAAAGGCCCTGAGGTGGGAATCCACTTGGCACATCTAGGAACTGAAGGAACGCCAGTATGGCTGAGACAGGGTGGTCAAGGAAGGGAGGGTAGAGGACAGGATGAAGTCCGAGAGGGAGGTAGGCCCTGTAGACCACGGTAGGGGGTTGTATTCAGTTGGATTATATTCTCAGGGAAGTGAGAGGACATTGAGGGTTTAAAGCAGTGGAGAAACAGGATCCAGAGTATGTTTGGTTCCCACTGGGTTCCGCCTGATAGGGAACAGTGAAGGAAGGGAGGGAACGTTTGGAAAATAGGTAAAAGAGAGCTTCTATGACAATCTGATGTGTTATCTCTGCCCAGAGAGGGTCTTAGTGCTGAGAGGCCTTTGGGTGTACAAGTGTTTTGAGGACTATGTCATTCAAGGTCGGGGGGGTGGGTGGGAGAAGTTTTCCATGGGGACATACCTGATGCCCCCAGCAAGGTGGCAGCTGTGCTTCCTTAGGAAGGGGGTGGTTGCTTCCCTTGTGCAAATGGCTAGCTGGTGTTTTGGAGGCCTCTCGTGGCAGGTATGCAGTGGGCAAGGGGTGTTGTGTCCCTCTCCTCAGAAATAGAACTGGTGCAAGGTGGTGGGGCAGGACTTGAGTTATGTTCTGAAAAGGGCTCTTTGCACTCTGGTTGTGGGTTTGGTTTCTAGCATGTTACCAAATGTTGCTTAACAGTAAGGACCATGAAAAGATGAGGTGACTAAGATCGTGTGGATATCAGAGCACAGGACACAGGCCGGTGCTCTGTTGAGCCATGTCCTGGCCATCATATATGGGGATGCTATTGGGTAGAAGAGGGGTTGGATGTCTACCTGGGGGATTATTGGGAATGTGGGCTGGAGTACACAATAAATGGGACATTTCTCACCCTTTAGTTTTGTCCAGTCTCCGAGCACCCACACACTGGAAGTCTGGCAGGGGTTGGGTGTCCAACTGTCTACCATCCATCCAATATTATTTCATCTGTTCATTCATAAGTTTGCTCACTTATCCATTTTTATCCACCCACTCAGCAATTTATCCAGCTGTCTACTTTGTATTCCTACTGACTTCATCCATCCACCTACCCATTCATCATCTATCTATCTATCCATCCATCCAGTCATCCATCCATGTATCTAATTATACATCCTTCCATCTATCCATTCATCTACTTAGCCACCCAGCAACCCATCATGCCCCATCACTTCTCCCTGGACCTTGGTCTCCCAGTTTGCTTTCCTGTACTGACTCTGACCTCTCCCACTCTTTTTGACACATGGAAGTTAGTGAGATTATTAAAAACCTATTAAGAACCGTTTACAATGGCTCCCCATTGCCTTTGGGGCAAAGGCCCCAGCATGACCTTCTGGGCTTAGCACAGCTGGTCTCTACCCTGCATACTTGGTTTATAGTATTGCAAGTCTTCCGCTTTCTTCTTGATCTTCTGTCTAGTTGTTCTATCCACTGTTGAAAGTAGGATACTGAAGTCTCTATTATTGTTGAATTATCTATTTCTTCCTTCATTTCTGTCAGTTTTGCTTCGTGTGTCATGGTGCTCTTTTATTGGTTGCATATATGTGTTTAATTGTTATATCCTCCTGGTGGATTGACCCTTTTACTGTTATAAAATATCCCTCTTTATCTCTAGTAACATTTTTGTTTGTTTTAAAGTCTATTTTATCTGATACCTGTATAGCCACTCCTACTTTCTTTCTTATAGTTGCTGTTTGTATGATATATGTTTTTCTATTCTTTTATTTTCAGTCTTTTTGTGTCTTTGAATTTAAAGCGTGTCTCCTGTAGATAGCATGTAGTTGGATCTTGTTTTCTTATCTAGTCTGAAAATGTGCCTTTTGATGGGATTGTTTAATCCACTCACATCTAATATTATTATTATTTTTTTTATTTTTATTTTTTTATTTTTATTTTTTTTTTGCGATATGCGGGCCTCTCACTGTTGTGGCCTCTCCCGTTGCGGAGCACAGGCTCCAGACGCGCAGGCCCAGCGGCCATGGCTCACGGGCCCAGCCGCTCCGCGGCATGTGGGATCCTCCCGGACGGGGGCACGAACCCGTGTCCCCTGCATCGGCAGGCGGACTCTCAACCACTGCGCCACCAGGGAAGCCCTCTAATATTATTATTGATATAGTTGGATTTAATCTACCAACTTGCTTTTTGTTTTCTATATGTCTCATGTCTTTTTTTGTTCCTCTGTTTCTCCTTTTCTGCCTTCTTTAGCATTGTGTGAATATTTTCTAATGTAGCACTTTAATTTCGTTAATGGTTTTTAACTATATTCTTGAGGGTTTTTTTGGTGGTTGCTCTATGGTTTACCGTATACATCGTAGCTTAACAGAATCACCTTCAGAATTATACTAGCTTAATTCTAGTTTGTCTGCTGTTCTTGACCTTGATCTTGAGCCACATTCGCTGTGCCCTCCATGTTCCAGACTTACACGTCTTTCTTCATTTTCCTCTGCACCACAGCCCCCTGTGCATTACCTGCTCCCCTTGCTTGGGACGCTGTTCCCTCACATCCCCTGTCAACTCCTCCCTCACCCTGGAAGCTTGTTTAATGTCACTTCCTCAGGGCAGCTTCCCCACTCCCCCTTGAGATGCTGGGTCCCACCTCTACTGCACTTACCACGGCGGGTATCACACACAGCTCTGATTATTGATCAACTGCCGCCTCCTTCTGTGAACTCTAAGCTCCATGAGGGCACAAAGCAGCTTGTCCCCAGGATCTAGCAGCTGGGGGCTGAGCACATAGTAGGCCCTCAAAAAGTATCAGTCAAGTGAATAAACGGGATGGATGTGAATGTCATGTGACTGTATTTATGTATGTGTGTACACTGCATCTTTTTTGGTGTATTTTTGAGTATGTTTGTGGGTCTCTGCACGTTTATGTGTGTCTGTCCTTGTGTGTGTATATTAGCGTGTTTCTGTACGTGTATGTGTCTGAGTATGTCTTTGTGTCCTTCTGAGTGTCTTTGTACATGTGCCTCTGTGTCTGCATGCATGTGTGGGTGACTCTGTGTGTGCACTCATGTGTATGTCATTGTCCATGCATGCACCTTAGTGTGTATGTGTATACATTTGTGTGCTCATGCTCCCAAGCAGCAGCTCCTTTCAGTCTCCTAGCCATGCACTTATTTTTTGACTAGTTTAGTGTAGTATTTAATGATTTCCCCAGAGCTAAGCACAGCCCCCCAAGTATTGACCTTGCTGCATTAGAGCTAACTCGGGGTAATGCACTACCAGCTGGCAGGTACTTCTCCTCAGAATTGGCTGCTGCACCTGCCCTGTCTCCTTAGCCCCAGCTTTATCCCTTAGAGGAGAAGACCCCAGGTTGGTACCTTGGTGCAGGGGCAGAGGGGTTCCTGACAGACAGATTGGCTTCCCTCTCACCACTGTGTGATGCAGCCAGGGACTGCCCCTTTTCATACCTCAGTTTCCTCATCTGTGAAATGGGGGTAGCAATAATAGTCACCTCATAGGGTTGTAGTGTGGAGGAAACGAGATAATCTTTGTGAAGGGCTTAGCTTGGAGCCTAGCATGTACCAGGAGCTCCATAAATGTTATTCTGTCACCTGCTGTCATGCTTGCTCCCTGTTACCTCTAATCTTAATAGTGGGAGTGATGATTTCAGGCTGTGGCACAGAGGCAAACAGCTAAGGAACTCTTTCTTCAAGGGGTGCTTTCCAAATGGCTTCTCTGTGGCCATCCAAGGGCTGCACATCTGCTCCAGTGAGAGCAACATGCTAACCCACAAGTGCCCAGAGAAGTTCAGAGGCTTCCCATACACATACAGCCTTTCCCCAGTAGAGATGGGATTTTGCCCCAGGAATTTCTGGCTTCTAAAACTCTACCAGCTGCTTGCATAGTCTCTAGCCTCATCTCTCTCTCTTGCTCCCCAAACCCGTATATCTTCCCTATCCCCAAACTGCCATACTCCTCATACTTTGCAGCCTTTGCATTTGCTTTTCCCTCTGCCTGGAATACTGTTCCCCTTGTTCTTTGGTGGCCCCAGCCCTCCTTCCCTGACTCTTTGCTGAGTTGGGCACCATCTTCTATCTCCTGCTCGGGCATCCCTGGCCTGGGCTGCTTTTCAGGCCACCCGGTGACTCCCTGGTTCCTTGCTGGTCTCCCTCATCAGATGGTGAGCTCATTACTCTACATTGCAGCTGCAGTAACTGGTGTGACACTTGGTGAATGCTGAATGCCCAGTGCCCTGATCAGAGGTCACATTTTTAAAACTCAGGTTCCTGGCTTCTCTTCTCTTTCTTCCCTGGGCCTGCATTTCAAACAGGGCAGCAGTCAGCTGAGATGTGTAATGGGGGTGGGAATGGAGAGTGGGTTTCCCATTTTGCACAACCCCCAGTGGGCCCAGTTGTCCCATTGATGCTCCTTGTGCAGCCTCCATAGGCATGTGAGTTAGCGGCCTTACTCTAGGGACCAGCTGTGCTGACTTTGTGACGGGTGTGGAGATGATTCTGCCTTCTCTGGTCTCAGTATGGCCATTCCAGAAAATGGGCAGAATTTACATGACCGTTCAGGGATGAGAGGAGTGCTGAAGTTTTGTTTTTTGGGTTTTTTTGTTTGTTTTTTAATTGATCACTTATCAAGAGTGGCTCTGTGCCAGGCACAACTCTAAGTGCTCCCTAAATACCATCATGTAACTGATTTAATTCCCATAACAGCTCTATGATGTAGACACTATTAATATTACCGTTTTGCAAAGGAGAAAGCTGAGGCACAAAGAGGTCACGTGACTGGCCCAGGGTTACTCAGCAGAGTCAGGCAGTCTGATTCTGGAGGTCCTCCTGCGTTTGCAGGCTCTCCTGCCTCTTGTTACTTCTGTGAATACCCAAAGCAGAGACTGTACAGCTGGGAAAGGGCTACTGTATATGCACGTTTGCCTTGTAAAGGTCTTACCGTGATGGTGTCTTGCTCGCACTGAACAGTGCCAGCGGGCAGGAGTGGAGGCATATGGGCCAGGATTCCTGGGAGTGGGCGCTGATAGCAGCTGGGGTGTCAGGGTCCCGGGAGCCGAGGTCAGAGCTGGTGACCGTGCAGGTACTCTGGGAGGAGCCAGGCCTATTTTCTGCCCTTCACCTCTTGGGGTTGCTGGACCCTGGGCCCCTTGAGCCAGCAGCCTGTGAGCCTCTCTGAACTAGCACTGTCCCTTGGAGGGTATTCTCCTCAGCCTCTGTAAGCAAGGGGGTTGGTCCCTCGGCCCATGGCCTACTTTGTGAAATTCATCTCTGGAAAAAAATGACTCTCTGAGCAGAGCAGAACATCTTGGCATCTCGTGGTGGGTGAGGCCTTCTGCCTCCCCAGAGTGGGGAGGAGAGAAACCCAGGCCCAGCTCCTGCTTCCCACTTGGCTTCCACGGTGGGGCGCTCCAGGGAAGGCAGCTCCCCCAGTTCCCAGTCCCCGAGCCCCTAGAGCTGGCCCAGCTGCCCCATCAGTGCATGTTCCCTTGCATCCTACCTAGGATGGCCCCTTTGGTGGGTTGGGGCTGGCCCAGCTGCTAACAGGTAAGTGGCTTTGGGCCAGAGCATAATTTGTTTCTCTGGGATATACTGATGAGCTGCCCTAATTAAGCGCCTTGCTAATGAGAATCAAACCACTTCCCTGGAGTCAGGTGGATCAGAGCCTGGCTCTGCCGTGAACCAGCCGTAGGTCCTGGAAGAGCCCTCAGTTGCACTGGGGTCTCAGTTTGTCTTCCACACTACGGTGCTTCCTGTGTTCTCTCCCCTCCACACTAGACCCTGTGGTTTGCTTTAGTCCTTCCTGTCACCACACACAGCCAGCGCTTGTGGGCCTCGGGGGCTATTGAGAGCTGACTAAAGAGGCATTAGGTAGAGGCTAATTATTGCTTTCTTTGGGAGAAGTTCTTGTCACTGGTGGTCAGATCCACCAATCTGTTTCTCATGCTGGGCCTCTTCAGTGGGTCTGTGAGGAGAGAGAGATGTTGGGGATGAGGGCAGTTCTTAAAATGTGTGACTTTGTGTTAATGTATCAGTCGTTTACTGCTGTGTAACAAACCACCCCAAAACTTACTAGGTAAAACAATTATGTATACTGTGAGTCAGAATCTGAGTCAGGAATTAGGACAGAGCCCAGCTGAATCACTCCGTGATATCTGGGGTTTCAGTTGGGAAGATTCAAAGTTTGGGGGTAACTCGACAAGTCACACATCTAGTAGTTGATGCTGGCTGTCAGCTGAGACCTCAGCTACCAGTCAGAACACCAACATGTGCCCTCTCCATGTGGTCTCTCTGTGTGGACTACTTTGGGCTTCCTCACAGCATGTTGGCTGGATTCCAAGGGTGAGCGTCCTGAAGAGAGCAAGGTGAAGTGAAGGGGTGTTCATGATCTAGCCTTGGAAGTCACTAATGTCATTTCCATCTTCTCTGTTGGTCAAGGCAGTTACAAAGGACCACCCAGTTTCAAAGGGCAGTTACAAAGGACCAGGTTCAAATCCACCCTCGATGGGAAGAGTGTCAAGGTCAAGGTCATAGTGCAGGAAGAGCATGAGAGATATTGTGGTGGCTGTCTTTGGGACAACAGTCTGCTATAGTAAGGATGGTGGTGGTGATTCAGCGCTGAGTGTGACAAACCATGAAGAGAGACAGGAGGCTGTGTGAGGGAAGTGGGTATGACAGGAAGTGGCCAAGTGGGGAGTAGGTGTGACAGGAAGTTGTGTGAGAGTAGTGGGTGTGACAGAGATGGCTGAATGAGGGGAGTGGGCATGACAGGGAGATCTGCATTGGCCAGAGTCCGCCATGATGGAAGTGGACCTGATGGTGACAGTGCCCAAGATACTGGCAGTACCATCTTCCCTTGCTTTCCAAGCTGCCCTCTCGAAGGCCTTGGGGTGACCAGGCTGATTCCAACATGGGTACCCAGGCCTCCAGCAGCCCAGGCCAGCATCCTCCTTACCTGGCCCTGTCTTGGCCCCCCCCCAGCCCCTGCTATCTTTCTCTTTTTCTGTGGGCCCCCAGGCTCCCCATTCTCACCAGCAGCCTCCCCTTATTCCAGAAAGAGCGACTCCCACCTCAACAGCCTGGAAGCGCTCCAACTACCATACTTTCCTTCAAATAAAAGCAGCTAATTAACATTATTCTTTAATTATTGCCTTTATCAACAAGGGGTCTGATTTGTACCAGCAGGATAGTTGCTTTCCCTTAAACTACCCAAGTGAATGCTTCAGTTCCTGGTGCTTTTGAAATGAATTTGATGTCATCTGCCCAGAGTCACTTAATGGGAACGCCTGGGTAATGACTGAACGCGCTAACTCCGTTAGCAGCCCTGGAAGCATGTAATTTGGCCCCTCAGGCAACAGCACTTTTGAAATCTCTGGATAGTTTTGAACTCTCTGTTCTTAATTAAATATGCAATTTTTCACGGTAACCAGGTTAATTCTTTTGTGTTGTGTTGTAATACTGTTAGGAATTTTCATAGTTCTTATTAAACATTATTCAGGCATTGTGAATTCCATAATTAAAAAAAAATGAAAAGAACAAAGCTTGATTCACTCCTTTCTTTTCCCTGGCTAATTTATCAAATGAATTTTGCAAATTTTTCTTTCTGTCCCCAGACAGTGTGGCAAGTGTTTTAAAGGGGAAGGATTTAATTGCCCTGTAGGGATTGGCTGGTTATGAAGGATTTGGCTGTTTGATTAGTAAACCCAGTTGGGAATGGTCTAATGCTCCGTGATCTTAAAAATTGTCTGATTGTACCCTCTCCAAGGAGGCCTCTCTTTTCGTTATGTAGAGCATCAACTTCATACAAGTGTGGTCATTAGGTAGTGAGGAAGGGGAGAGAAAAGGATCTGACTTTATTTTAAATTGGGGATCTTGGGAGATTTTTTACCCCCATTTCCCTGGCTGGGGAGGAAGGGAGAACACAGTAGAGGAGCAGAGAGAGAGACAGGGACAGAGCAATTCTCAAACTGCAGGTACAAGAGAAGGTAGAGGGAGGGCAGCTGAGAGGGTGGGGCCCGAGGGGACGTTTTACTCCATCCTTGCAGATAATGGCACCTGCCACGCTGGCCAGCTGGAGAGGCGGCTCATAAGCTGAGGAGGCCCCTCTGCAGGGTTTTTGGGGATGGAGGGTTACTTTTCCATTTCTGGAACCGGGCCTTGTTTCTGAAAAAATATGCAGACCTCCACTGAGCGTGGTGGGTCGTGGGTGGGAGAGGACCATGCCCTGAAAGTGTCCTGATAACGCCAGGGCCCCTCTGCTGAGGGACTGCTAGGCAGAGATAGCTGAGCCCTGCTAGTGAAGGGAGTAGGACTACTGGCTGATTCCTGGACCTTTTGGATTTCAGTGAGGGCCCTATTTATGCCTCAGTTATGCCAATCTGCAAAATGGGGCAATTTCCAACCTCTTCTTACTTTGCTGGATCCCCCCAGTCTTAGCTTTCTGCCTCCTAGAGCTGGGGAGGTGGCAGGTGGAGTTAAGAGATGGCAGGAGTCAGATCACACAGGGCCTTGAGGGCCACAGCATAGAGCTGGAATTTTTTTTTTTTTTTTTTTTTGAGGGCAAAGCTCCTTAGATATTGGAGGAAGGGAGGGATAACTTGGAAGGGATGTTACCAAAGAGTAGGTGGGTTGGGGGCGGCAAGTGAGGGGGGGCCTTTTTGTCAGAGGGTGGTCTCTGCCAGGCAGCCCCTCCCTCCCCTGCCTGCCCCCTACCCAGATTTAGCATCTTTAGCCCTGAGCTCTGGGAAACTCCCCACCTTGAGGTCACCCCCCAGCTGGTCTGACAGTTGGAGCTTGGGTGGAAGATGTTGGTCATGCCTTCAGGGGTGCTTGAGGGGCCGTGCTGCAGTGGGTTTAAGCAGATGGTTCGGGTTTTCAAGAGAAGCCAGAAACCTGGGTTTTGTGAACATTCTTTTAAGATGTAAATGCAGGGAAGAAATTGAAAGTAATTAAATGCTGGGCACACAACAGGTTTGCCTGTTCATAAATATCAAATTGGACCTGTGGGCCCTGGGTCTCCAAGTCTGTCCCAGTGCTTAAGGGGGCTCTAAACGGGTGAAAAGAAACATTTCAGTAGCTTATTTATGAAGTGCTTTCCCAGCAGCAAGCGCCGCGCTGAGCCCCTGACAGGTATGAGCTCATTTAATCCTCCCAGTTGGAGGAGGGAGGTTGAGTCTTTTCTCCATTTTTCAGATGGCAAGACTGAGGGTTAGAGAGGTGATGTGTAGGGTATGAACCCCAGGCCTCAATCCCAACTCATATGGGCTTTTTGGCAGGTCGGAGGACTCTGTATAGAAGGCATGCATCCCCAGGAAATCATGGCAGAGAGGTGGCAGTGACTTAGGTCAAATGGAGATACCCTTGCTTGATTCTGAGGTCAAAACCAAGAGTTGAAGACCCTGAACTCTGCCTTGAATGAGCTTTATAAAAAAGTGAAATCAGGTCACGACACCCCCTCCTCCACTTAAAAACTTTCAGTGGCTCCCGACTGCTTAGGGGATGAAGTCCTTTTACCTTGGCTTACCGGGCCTGTTGTGATCACCGCCTCCCATCCTCACCTACCTCCACCATTCCATCTCTTGCTACACTTCCTTGCCACCAGTTCCCCCAGCCAGACTTAATTATTATGAGGTCCACAAATGCCTTATGCTTTCTTATCTCCAGACCTTTGCATATGCTCTTCCCCCTTCCAGGAACTCTCTTGTCATCGCTCTACCTGACAGATTTCTCTCATCCTTTACATCTCTAATCTGGGAGGCTTTCCTGAACCTCCTGGCAGGATCAGGGGGCTTCCCCCATAATTATTACATCACAGTTCATTGTGATTGCTTGCCTTGTTTTTTTATTTTAAGATCCAGGAGGGCAGCATTTGGGTCTGTCTTGTTGACTCTTGTCATAAGCACAGAGCGTGGCACATCTTAGATGCTCGATAAACATCTGTTGATGGCACAACACTTTTGTTGCTCCTAGAAAGTTTGGGGGAGCAACTGCTAAACTTTCGGGACCCCATTGGGAAGCAGGGGTTGAATTTGGTTTGAAGGTACGGAGAGGAGCAAATTCCACTTCCCTCAGGACCATTCTGGTCCAGCCCACTCTGGAAGGTTCTGTTGGAGCCCATGGCCTCTGTAAAGTGTGGACAAGACAAGGCTGCTTCTCTGAGAGCCAGGGAGAGAGTTAGGCTGCTGCGGCTGCCTTCAGAAGCAGAGAGAGAGGCTTAACGCCTGCTCCCCCTTCCTCCCTATTATCAAATTAATCCTCTAGATGGCCAGGTGTCTGTGATAAAGATGAAGGGAAATGACAGTTATGTTTCCTCCAAGAAGAGCTCAAGACCTTAGAAAGAGAGCAAGTGGTGACACCTGCTATTTCTCTGCCTTGGGTTGCCCTCCCTGCTGCCCCTTTCTTGGGGTGGGCAGTTTTCCCCACTGTGGCTATGTGGAGGCCAGGCTGTGGTTGGTGAGACTGCTTGGAGAGCCACAGGCCCATGGCATCCTCAGCCACAGGCACATGCACATGCAGTCACATGCACACACGTGCACATATACTCACTGGTGCGCCCATGCGCACGCGCACACACACACACACACACATCTTCCCAGTTCTGCATCCCTAGAATCCCTGCACATAGCAACACCATGGCTTCCTTTGCTCTGCCTTCTTTTTCCTACCTATTTTCATTCCTGAGTTGTTAGGGGACCAGAGGAGCTGAGGAAAGCTTTTTGGGTTGTGGGGTAGGGAGGGAGGCGTTGGCCACAGAAAGATTATCAGGGAATCCCGCGACTGAAAGGAAAAGAAGGGATTTTAAAAATTAATTTTGTCTTATGAAAGCCATGTTGCCACGTGGAGGGTTTTAAAAAGAGAAAAGAAGAGGAAGGAGATGCCAATAACCCAGCCCGCTTAGCACTTCAGTGTGCTTCTGTCTACTCTTCCTGGTTTGCCATCAGAACCATGGTTGATTCTATTTCTTGGTCTTTTCACTTAATACTGACATTAGCCTTTTCCACATCATTTTGCTGTCTTCAGAACAAGTGTTTTACTGGCCTAATATTCCCTGAAGTGAATGGATCACTCTCCCCTCAGCCAGACCATGTTCCTGGGCATCTCTAGGTGTTTTTGCTTTTAAAACACTGGGGTGATGGAAAAAAGTTGTATTTCTGGTTTTATGTCTTTGGCCCTTTTCTCAAGGGCAAGAACCTGGCTCCAAAGTCAGGTAGACCTGGGTTCAAATTCTGCCCCTATCAGTGAAACTTCAGGCCAGTGCTTTCTGCTCTGTGCCGCAGCTTCTTTGTCTGTGAAATGGGGACCCTCAATGCCTCTCTCACAGGAAATATTGTTGGGATTTGATGAGTGAATTTGCCTGAAGCATTTAACTTGGGGCTAACACATAGCAGGCTCTTGTGTGGCCCCTAGCGGGTCTGTTTTATTCACTGTTCTTCCCCCAACACTCGTGCCTGGCATGCAGTGGGTTCTCACTTAATTCATGCTGAATGAATGTGATGGACACATTCACGTGTATGTGTTTTTCTGCCTGTGCTGGGGTGTACATTTCTGTTGAAGACTCTTGTGTGGAAATACAGATGTGTACAAACACATACACACACACACACACACACTCAACCAAGCCAAGGGAAGGGCACAGGGCCATTCTGGTTGAGGGTCCATGAACATTTTATTGTGATTAAATATTTATCTGGTGCTTGTAGTGTGAACGTGACACTTCGCAGTAGATAAGACAGGGCCATGTAGAAAAGGCCTGAAAAGCTATGGGGTCCAGCTCAGTGAAGAAACAGCCAGTTAAGGAAGCAGAGGAGGGGAGGGGCTGGGGCTCAGGGATTTATTCGTTCAGCCAATCAGTCATCTGTATTTATCCAGCACCTACTATGTGCCGGGTCGCAGGCTGTGCCCTAGTGATGCCCTAGTGATCAACACAGACATGCTCTCTGCCCTGATGGTCTCCACAGTGTTTAGAAGTGAAATCCCTAAAGAGACTGACATTAATCAAATAATCACACATACTTGAAATTGCAAACCCTGTGAAGGGCTGTGGAGGAAATGAGCTAGGAATGATGATACAGTATATGTTATAACAGATTTAATCTGGAAGTTAAGGAAGGACTCCTGAGTTAGCCAAGTAAAGAGAGGCTGTGGTCATCCTCTCTTCCTTCCTCAGGCAGAGGAAGGGAGCAACACATGCAAAGGTCCTGGGGTGGGAAGATACACCTCTGGTTCCAGCAAGTGAAATATGGCCAGTGTTACTGGAGCAGAGTGAGGGGCAGAGAGGTAGGGTGTGACTGGGGAGGGTAGACAGGGTTGGCTCAGATGGGGCTTGTAGGCCCTGCAGAGGTCTTTATCCTGAAACAGAGGGGAACCGTTACTGGGTGAAGGGGGCATTGGAGGGGTGAAAGAGGAGAATTGGAGGGGTTTGAGGGCCTGGAGCCTAGGGTGAGAGAAGTGGCTAGACAAGAAGACTCAGATGTACCCATCACTGTCCCCTGGCTGGAAAGTGCATGCCTGACCTTTCCAGGCATCCAGAAAATTCATCAGTATGTAGGATGGAGCAGGTCAAGGTAGGGACAGGAATAGAGCCATTTTTCCTGGGCAGATGGGGAGGGGGGCAGGGGAGGGCCTTACCACATTCAAATATATGCTTCCTTTCTGCCAGTTATTATTTACCTAGGGGCTTGTGAAAAGAGAAAGATCAAAAAAAAAAAAAAAACCCAACAACCCAAAAAACACCAAATCCAACATTGCTTCAGGCATGAAGCCTGAGGGAGCAAGTATTTTTTCTCCAATATTTGTGCGTGTTTGAGTCTGTGAAATGCTGTGCTGAAACTCTAGGCCCCGCCAGAATAGGGGGCTCTGGGGCCTTCAGGGCCGTCAGGAGGGAGGCACCGTTGCTCTCCACATCCCGGACGAGGGCTGGCATAGCGGGGCCCACCCTCTGCAAAATGGTAGGCTTCTGTTTCTCATCTGCTTTGTGTTCCGATAACTCAGGCGTGGCCCGCCTGGGGGTGCGGGGTGCTGGAGGTTCTCAAGCAGGCTGGTTTCTGGGATGGTGGAATTCCCGAGAGAGAGGTTGGGAGGCAGGGAGTCCAGGGGATTTGGCGGCTGCCCCTGCACAGTGATATTCTGTGCCTCACACATTCTTATTAGCATCGTAATCGCTCCAAAATACGGATTCATTATCGCGCTCCGAGCTGCAGACTGAGGCAGTGGGGTTTAATAGTTCCATATGAGCCATTCTGGGCTGTTGAGTAAATATTGCTCATTCTGAAAAATTGGGTAAATGTGTGTTTTGGCGAGGAGCAAGACAGCAGCCAAGTAGGTAGTTGGTGTCTAGGCCAGCGCCAGGCAAGGTGGTGGGGGACAGAGGAATGCTTACACTCCAAGAAGTGTCCTGTTCATGTCTGACTGGCCTTGAAATATTCTTCTGGACATGAAGATTGGGATTAGGAAGGAGGTTTGCTCTGAAATGAGGGTAGAAGTACCCTCTTGTTTTTTGTGCATGTAGAAGTGGCTCCAGGGTAGACAGGAAAGACCCCAGGCCCTCCAAACGTGTATAGACAAGTGATTGCTTTCAGAACTGGAGGGCTGCTTACTACAGGCAGCAGGAGGCAGTGTGGCAGGAGTTAAGTGTTCAGGTGAGTAGATTCCACTCTGAGGTCCCTGTTCTGCCACTTGTTAATTGTGGGACCCCAGGCAAGTTACTTGACCCCTCTGTGGCCTCAGTTTTCTCATCTGTAAAATGGGGATGATAAAAGTACTTCCTCATAGGATTGTGTGGGATTGTGTGGGATCTAAACAAGCATATTTTTACAAAGTTCAAATGGTGTTTGGCATTGTGCACAAGAAATGTTAGTTATTAACAGGGTTCTGGTATGGTGTGGAGAGAAGGTTTGCATTTGGATCTATCTCTGGGCTTCTTCAGCTTTGAGAATCTGATGAAAGCTATGGATCCTCTCTATGCTAGAGACACACAGCATTTTGCATATATTGTAGTTTCAGGGGGTTGTTGGGTCCTCCATATTTAGCTAGGTACTCCAAGTTAAGAACTCCCAATCCCTACTGTAGATCACCCTGTTGTGGAGTGGAAGTGAGTCATAGGCTCTAGAACCTTCTAGAACTGGGTTTCATCCTGGCTCTCTTTCATATTTGCTGTATAAAGTTAGGCAAGTGAAGAGACATCTTTGAGCCTTGATCTCATACTTGGTGTGGAGTTCTTCATGTGAAAAGGATTTGGACCATGTAAAACACTTGGCCCAAAGCTTGGCACACGGTAGACCCCACTTGATTGAAGACCTAAGAGTTGCTAAGTGTAGGCTCTGCCCCTCTGTTATGTTTATAGTCTGTATATAATAATTCCTTTACCTGAAGTTTTTAGATCTGATCTTGCTAGCTGTGTGTTGTGTGTATTGATTCTCACACAGAGTAGACTGTTTCCCCAGGTGTTTTGTAATTTTGGATTGAAAGCTCATCTATAGTAGGATTGAATCTCTGGTAATTTTCTGTGGCCTGGATTACCTCTAGCGTAGAAGTTGGCCAGCTATATTCTGTAAAAGGCTAGATAACAAATATTCTTAGCTTTGCAGGCTGTGGTCTCTAATACAACAACTCAGCTCCCACTGTTGTGCAACAAAAGCAGCCAGAAGTAAGTAACCTAATGGGTGTGGCTGGATTTGGCCTGCAGGCGGGTGGGATTTGGACCCACAGGTCATAGTTTGCTCACTCCTGCTCTAGAGAGATTTTGTATTCGCTTTTGCTTAATGTCCAGGGGTATTACTAGAGAGAATGAATTTTTTAAATGCTAATTGCTTGGCTGACAGCAGTAGTTCTCAAAGTGTGGTCCCTGGACCAAAAGCACCTGAGAACTTAGACATGAAAATTCTTGGGCCCCATTCCAGATCTTCTGAATTAGGAATTCTGGGGGTGGAGCCCAGCAATCTGTGTATCCAGGTGGTGCTGGTGTACACAAGTCTGAGAACTTGAAGGGTAGTATAAAATTGACCTCCAAACCCATGTGAGGGCAGACCTGTGGTTATGAATTACCAGGGAAGACTACTTTTTGGTTTTCCAATCTAGAGGCAGGGCCAAGATAGATCAAATTCTACTGTTCTTTTCTTTCTGTGTTAGTGGATAGACGTGTTCTGACCCACTCTCACTGAGGGTGAAGGGCTCTGGACTACTAAGATGGGCACCTGTTCCACCGTTTCATTGCCAAGGGCACTGAAGTATCAGCTCACATATTTAGCAGTTTGATTTTGTTTCCTCTTTAGTTATGACCCTTGAGAACTTCTCTTACTTTCTTACTGAACTGACCTGTATATTTAAAGGATGTTGGTGTATTTTATCCATTATTTCTGGGTGTTTTGTAGTGTGAGCATTTTCAGGTTATCTTGTCTCTCATAATGCTAGACAGAAAGTCCTTTCAGTGTAGTGGAGGGTTGAGTTTCTCCTTCGGGATTCTTCTTTAGAACGTCTGGCAGCTCCTCTGCTTCTCATGTGATCTGACACTTGTCACTTGCCCTGGAGTCAGGGCCCACTTTGTCACTCCCTGGTCACAGGGAGTGTCACTCCCTGGTCACAGAGACCAGAGTCCAAATACCCCCTGGGGAGTCTCTCCATCCTAACTTTTCCCAGGGCTTGGATCCAGTTCATCCAACATTTGTTGAGTACCCACTGGTGCCAGGCCCTGGGTGAGTGATGAACGGGGTTTAGCTCTGTACAGGTGACAAGGATCTCTGTGCTAGAGGTTGCCATTCTGTGGTCACTGTACCTGGGGACCTTCCTCTATCCCAGCATGTAAATCCCCTTGTGCCTCTCTAGGGGAGCTTGACTCCTTTAAGTGTTTTCCTCTGGGGGTCAGAATGAGGTCAATATTAAGAACATTAACTTTGAATTATTAGAGAAATGCAAATCAAAACTATAATGAGGTACTACCTCACACCAGTCAGAATGGCCATCATTAAAAAGTCTACAAATAACAAATGCTGGAGGGGGTGTGGAGAAAAGGGAACCCTCCTACACTGTTGGTGGGAATGTAAATTGGTACAGTCACTATGGAAAATAGTATGGAGGTTCCTCAAAAAACTAAAAATAGAGTAGCTGTATGATCCTGCAATCCCACTCCTAGGCATATATCTGGACAAAACTATAATTTGAAAAGATACATGCACCCCAATGTTCATTGTAGCACTATTTACAGTAGCTAAGACACGGAAGCAACCTAAACGTCCATCTACATATGAATGGATACAGAAGATGTGGTACATATATACAATGGAATACTACTCAGCCATGAAAAAGAAGGAAATAATGCCATTTGCAGCAATATGAATGGACCTGAAGATTATCATTCTAAGTGAAGTAAGAAAAAGACAAATACCATACAATATCACTTATATGTGGAAACTAAAATATGGCACAGATGAACTTATCTATGAAACAGAAACAGACTCAAAGACATAGAGAACAGACTTGTGGTGGCCAAGGGGGAGGAGGAGTGGGGGAGGGATGGATTGGGAGTTTGGGATTAGCAGATGCAAACGATTATATAGAGAATGCATAAACAACAAGGTCCTGCTATATAGCACAGGGAACTATATTCAATATCTTGTGATAAATCATAATGGAAAAGAATATGAAAAAGAATGTATATATATATATATATGTATAACAGAATCACTTTGCTGTACAGTATAAATTAACACAACGTTGTGAATCAACTATACTTCAGTAAAAAAAAAAAAAGAACACTAGCTTTGAAGTCTACTAGAGTCAGTTTCAACAACCAGCTCTCCCTCTTACAAGCTGTGTGATCCTGGGTGAGCCCCTGTACCTCTCTGAGCATCAGCTTCTCCGACTGTAAGATGGGATGACAGAGGGTTGCTCTAAGGATCCAATGAGATTATTCATGGAAGCCACTTGGCAGAGCGCCTGGTACCTGATGAGTGCCCAATGGATGTTCCTATTTGTGATCCAAATGGCTGTTGTGAGTCTGTCTCTCATGATAATGGACTAGGAGAAGTCAGGCTGGGCGCTCATGGGATGACAAAATCAGGCAGCAGCCAGATACCATTGCTCAGCATGTAGCAGATATACCCCTGCTCCTCACCATTCCTGTGGTGGCCTTATCTTGCTTCCCACCTCCTCCCCTCAGTCATGTGACTCAACCCAGAAAGGAGGGGGAGCTGCCAATCATAGTACTCCATCCCCCTGGCTAAGGTGATTGGTCACATGACTCAAGGGGACATCACATGACTCAAGCTGGGCCAATTAGAGTGTCCCCATGATTTTTCAGTTGAAGCATAGAGGGGAGTCTCTCTTCTCTGTAGCTGAGATGCTTCAAGGAAGGAAGCCCAGAGCTGCCTGTAGCTGGGGTTGCAGACAGCCTCATGGGGACAGAGTAAAACCAGCCTGTAAGGAGAGGCTGAGTCAGGATATGGAAAGAGACAGACTCTGGTTGAATCATCCCAGAGGCCACCTTCTCTGTCTCTTAATAGTTTATTCACGGGAGCCCACTTTGTTATTTTTGTTTGTTTGTGTTTGTTTTTTGGATTTTTTTTTTGGGTAGGGGGTTAAGCTCCTTGATTAAATTTCTACCACCTACAATCAGAAATACCCCCAAAACAGTTCTCCCTACACAGCATTCTGGAAACTCTCGGCCAGTCCATTCTGCATGGCCAAATTTCTACAAGGTGAACCAGACACATGCCACATCTGCCACCTGGTCTGGTGCAGACATGCCAGGTGGTGCAGGATGTACCCTGTTGTTTGAAAAACATCATTCAGAGGAGGAGGGGACAGAGGGAGGCCACACGGCGTGCCAGGACACAGCTCTGGGCAGAATTGCACTGCCTTCCGTTTTGGTTTTTGTTTTTTAAATTTTTTTGGCTGCACCAAGTGGCATGTGGGATCTTTTTTTTCTTTTTTAATTTTTATTTATTTTTGGCTGCATTGGGTCTTCATTGCTGTGCGCGGGCTTTCTCTAGTTGCAGCGAGCAGGGGCTACTCTTCGTTGTGGTGCGTGGGCTTCTCATTGCGGTGGCTTCTCTTGTTGCGGAGCACGGGCTCTAGGCACACAGGCTTCAGTAGTTGCAGCACGCGGGCTCAGTAGTTGTGGCACACGGGCTTAGTTTCTCCACGGCATGTGGGATCTTCCCGGACTAGGGATCAAAGCCGTGTCCCCTGCACTGGCAGGCGGATTCTTAACCACTGTGCCACCAGGGAAGTCCTGCCTGCGGGGTTTTGAACGTACCCTTTCCACAGGAACTTTCAGAGAGGGGCTGGGCAGTGCCTCAGCCACAGTTGTGTCAGTAAACCACCCAGAGAAATAAGCTCCCACGTGGAGCATCAGGAGATGTGGGATGTTCTCTCCCTTTGGGTCTCAGATTTTCTTCAGAGAAGCCCATGTGGACCCCTTAGCAGGGATCACCTACCCTTCCCCCCAGTCACTTGTAAGCCCAGCAAGTCTGGCTCATTGAGAATGGGTTTTGCCTACTCTTTAAACATGGCCCACAGACACCCACAAAGCCCCATACATCTTCCTGAGCCCACTACACCTGCTGACTTTCAGCACAGTTCTCCCCCCTCATCCTTGATCTCATAAAAGATCATCTTGGAAAAGATTGTTTTGTGTGCAGTTTACCCAAATGCCACTTTTTCTCATTTTTGCCAGAGTTGCTCTTTTTCCCTCCCTTTCTTTGATTTCTTTCTTGGATTTGCTCTGGGGTTGGCTTCCTTAAACCAAAATAACTCTCACAATGCACGGGGAGAGCGCTTCCTGTGGGTGAATGACATCTGTATGAAAAGACTGCAAAGCTGCCGATTTCTGTCCTTTGAAGACGCTTGTCAGCCAGTGCTGCGGTGGAGTGTCAGACGTCACACGGGGTGACTGTGGAGACACCCAGCAACAGCTTTTTTCCAGAAAGCCTTCAGCCCAAAGTTTGGGCTCTCCGGGGACCCAGTAGCAGCATCCATTTTCTGAAGAGATTAAAGGCGATGCTGTTTGGAGCAGCTGGTATTTTCAACTGCGTTCCCAGCAGGGCCCTGCAGCAATGCTTTGGAGCTCACCTGCTCTGCCTTTCCCAGTTCAACTCTGTTCCCTTCTTTCCTGACTTGTGTGCCTCCTCAGGGGTCTGGTAGCTCCAGGCAGACCCCTGAGAGGAGAGGAGAAGGGGTGCTGATGGTGCCGCCGTGGCTCTCCTGTGGGAGGGGAGGGGGGGAAATCTCATGATTAAGAACAGAGCTCTGGAGTCAGGCTCCGTGTGAGTTCAAATCCCAGCTCTTTCATCCTGAGTGAGCCAACCCTGTCACTTCTCTGAGCCTCAGTTTTCCCATTTGTCCAGTGGGGTCATTGGGTTTAGTGAAGACAATACAGGTAAAGCACTTCCTTAACATGCTGCCTGGCACATAGTAAGTGCTCAGTAAGGTTTAGCTGCTGCTCACTTCTCCAGATTCACCCTGGTTGACCTTCTCAAATGGCCCATCACCTCTCTTTAAGACTTCTTGGTTGATAACCCCTCAACCCCAAGGTTGGTCACAAATAAAACCTGCTTTATTTATGTAGCGGTATTTTGTCCGTGTGTGTTTGTGTTCCTGTCAAAAGCAAGTCCCCCAACCCCCCAGCCTCTTCATCCCTATACATTTTTTGTTTCCTTTGTTCCTATGATCCTTTGTCCATCTTTCTATCATAGTACAGTGCTGATTGCAGGATCTAATTAGGGGAATGGCAAACTTTCATGAACACAGGGGCAGGCAGGTAACATCAGTGATGGATTCAGCTCTGGGTAAGCAGGAGGAAGGTTGGTAGGGGAGCAGGGGTGCCGGACAGCTGAGGCTATCTGGCCCTGCAGCAGGGAAATCAACTTGATTAAAACGCTGTACTGGACAGTTGAAATACCCGACTGCTGGCTGGCTGTGACCCAGACCTGGGTTGTACAATAGTTACATCCTCTCCCTACCCCCACCAAGACTGTGAGCTCCTTGAGGGCAGGGATGCCCTCACCTCCCTGCACTGCCACCCCAAGGGCCCCATGCTAGGGATGACATCGCAGGGGTCAGCAAATTTTTGATGAATAAACAAACGTATTTGCTGTTGACCTCATTCATTAAAGTAAGACACGTTCAACATGGAAATTGTAGAAAGAACAAATAAGCAAAAAGGAGAAAATAAAAATCACCCGCTTCTGAGATAAACCTTTTATCACGATCTCTTTAGACTTTTTGTAACAAACATACAGAAAAGGACATGGATCATATGTGTTCAGCTCAACGACTTGTCACAAACATGGAACCATCACTCAGATTAAGAAATAGAACATCCCTGTCCCCCACCCCAGAAGCCCCATCAAGCCCCTCCTATCACTGCCAACCCCTGCCCCAGGGGTGACCCATCCTGACTCCTAACAGCACGCGTTAGTTTTGCCTCTTTGTGAGCTTTACGTAAAAGGAATCACCTAGCATGTGCTCTTTTGCGTCTGGCTTCTTTCACCAATGTTATGTTCTTGAGATTCACCCACGTTGTTGTGTGTAGCTGCAGTTCATTCATTCCCGTTCCCATTTAGCATTCTGCTGTGTGAGGAGATCACAATTTATTCATCCTTTCTCCTGTTGATGGGCATTTGGGTGGCTTCCAATTTGGGGCTCCTACCAACAGCACTTCTAGGAACACTGGTTCCCGAGTGTCTCTTGGGTGCACGGGTGCATGTGTTTTTCTTGAGTATAAATCAGGGTTTCTTGATCTTGGCACAGTTGACATTTAGGACTGGATGGTTCTTTGTGGTGAGCGCTGTCCTGAGCATTGGAGGATGTTTAGCAGCATCCCTGGCCTCTGCCCACTAGGTGCCAGTAGCATCCCCCAAGTTGTGACAGTCCAAAGGGTCCCCAGGGATCACCCAATGTCCCCTCAGGGGTAGACAAAATCACCTCTGGTGGAGACCCACGGTACATATCAGGGAATGGATTACTGGGTTACAGGGAGTTATTTGCATAGCTTCAGTATAGTATATGCCAGGTGTTTTTCCAAAGTGATTGTACCAGTTTGTACTTCTGCCAGCTGTGTGTGACCTTCTAACCATTTCTAATGCCTTTATTTATAATTTATATATAAATTTTATGGAATGAAATCAGGTGTAAGTATTATTCTACCTTACGCTAGATTACATGGTCTAGTGTATCTTTTATCATTTATTCTTCCATTACAGAGCAGTAAAGTGATTAAATCTGTACTTAACACTGGAATCTGACTTCCTTTCGTTTAATCCGTGGCTCTGCCTCTCTCTAGCTTTGTGGCTTTGGCTGAGTGACTTCACCTCTTTGTGCCTCAGTTTTCTCTTCTGTCAAACAGGAACAATAATGGTGCTGGCCTCTGTTATTTGGAGATTACTTGAATTCATTAATGTGAGACACGTGGAAGAGGGAGGGCCTGGCATGTGGCAAGTGCTGTGCTGACTGCTACTATCCATTTTAGTGGCCATAAATATTCTCTGATGTGGATGAGTTGTGGTTTATGTCAGTAGTTCTTTGGTGTGGAATGGTAAATTGTTTTCAGTTTGGGCTGCCAGATTTTGCAAAATCTAAAAAATGATAATAATGCCTAGTTAAATTTGAATTTCAGGTAAACAACAATTAATTTTTAATATAAGTATATCCCATGCAGTATTTGAGATTTTGTTTTTTTGTTTTTGTTGTTTTTTGTTTTTTGTTTTTTTGCAGTACGTGGGCCTCTAACTGTTGTGGCCTCTCCCGTTGTGGAGCACAGGCTCCGGACGCTCAGGCTCAGCGGCCATGGCGCACGGGCCCAGCTGCTCTGCGTCATGTGGGATCTTCTCGGACTGGGGCACGAACCCGTGTCCCCTGCATCAGCAGGTG
Organism: Mesoplodon mirus; assembly: GCF_964341445.2. Lineage (NCBI taxonomy): Eukaryota > Metazoa > Chordata > Mammalia > Artiodactyla > Ziphiidae > Mesoplodon > Mesoplodon mirus. The sequence goes on from NC_138989.1 coordinate 9,397,142, forward strand.
GACTCTCAACCACTGCGCCACCAGGGAAGCCCTGAGATTTTTATACTAAAAAATATTTGTTGTTTATCTGAATTCAGATTGATCAGGGTGTCCTGTATTTTATCTAGCTATCCTCTTAATTCCAGTTCTTGTCTCTTCTGAGTGTCGCAGTGCTGAACATTCTGGAAGTTGCATCTTAGCACGCAAACATGGTTTCCCAAACTTGGCTCCTCAGCTGAATCACCTAGGGGCTTGTTAAAGTGCCCAATCCTGGCCCCCACCTAGATCTCTTGAAACTGAGTCCCCAAGGCTGGGTTGAGACTCTGAATTTTTAACCAAGGCCCCAGGTGACTCAGAGCCAAGGCTTCAGGGTGAACTCCTACTCTCCTGTGTTTGTGATGTGCTGTGTGGAAGGTGGGGCAGGGAAAACTCTTCCTTGCTGCTCCCTGCCTGGTCACTTCTCTCCTGCGGGTGAAGATAAGGGTTGGCCTTGACTGGCCTTTCCTGGGACACCTCTGCTCAAGGCCTCCAGCATGGGCAGGGGAGGGGGGGTTCTCTACTTCCGGCTGCCCCTCAGCCCAGCTCAGAGCCCACCCCAGCTTTACAGGAGGCGGCACTGAACTTTGGCAGCGGGAGAGAAAGGTGGGGGCAGTGGGCACCAGGACCAGCTGCATTGATTTATTTCTGCACTTCTTGGAAGCCCTATCATGAGGAAAACAGGCGGCGGGTAAACAGTAGACGGCAGCCTCAGCAGCAGGGAGGGCCTGGCTGGCCTGAGAACTTGTCTCAGCTCAAAGTGTCTGCCAGGTTCTGACTGTCGCTGTTGGGGGCACAGTGCCCCTTGGGCCCAGGCCTGTGGCCTCCTGAGACTCCACCATCTGGCCAGGTAAGGTCCAGCCTGGCCAAGGGGCAGGGCCTGGACTCAGAACTGCACCCCTCGCTATGTCCCTGCCTGACCAGAGCCTCAGGGACTCATGGTCCATTCATTCCGTTCCCGTGGGCCTTCAGAGGCTGCCAGGCCAGGCCTGAGGGCAGGAGGAGATGTCCGCCAACAGCTCCTGTCCCCGCCCTTAGCCTGGCCTGCAGCAGCTGCTCTCCCCAACTTTGGAGGATAGATCTGATTTCTTTTTCATCCCAGCTGCTGTTGGGCACCCCGGAGCCACCAGGCCGCAGCCAGCTGGGCAGGCCGACCCTGTCTGCTCAACTCAAAGCCACGAAATTACAGCCCAGACAAGATCAATATGATCATGTCCCGGGGCCTTCAGAGGATGCTTTTGCTTTGAGAAGAGGTCAGAAGGGGCCTCAGATTTATAAATATATTATTATTTAAGAGAGGATTCCTGGTGGTCTGTAAGAGTTTGTTGGCTGGGGAGACAGCCTCTCTCTGACCTCCTGCATGCTCTCTGGGGCAGAGCTGAAGTGTCCAGGCTGTTTAGGCTGGTGTGGGCCAGGTGCTTCCTCTAGCAGCAAGGGGGTCTTCAGAGTTTGGGTCTGGGTTTGGGGAGGGAGGTGTTCACCTTCCTTGTACGTCCATTTGGTGCTGACAGCTTGTGCTGGGCACAGACATTTTCTGGGAAATAACTCATCAAGCAAATATGTTTAATTAGTGCTTTTTCTTTCTTTCTTTAAGTGCTTGTTGTAGCCTGGGCATTGTTCTGAAGACTGAGGGAATAGTATTGTTACCAAGCCAGATGGGAGCCTTGTCTTTTGGAGTTTATAGTTTTCATTATTTACCCTTGTTGGTTAGGAATCAGACAGGTGGAGTGAGTTGCCCAGGGTCACTCTGCATGAGGCGCCTGCCAGGTTCAAGTTTCACTAGTAAATGAACAAAATAATCACTTGATCAAGTAGAAAACTGAGTCTGAATAATAATGATGATGATGATAATAACCAGCATTAATTGAGGGTTTACTATGTGCCAGGAATTATGCTAATAAGTGAGTTTAGTTCCATGAGATCCATATTATAATCATCCCATTTTTTAGAAGTTGTGAAAGCTGAGGTTCAGAGAGGTGAATTCACTTTCCCAAAGTCACATAGCCAGCAAGTGGCAGAGCTGGAATTTGAACCCAGGACCTGGGCCTTCAAGCTTAAACACATTGTATAGGTACTTTCTGGGGTTCCCACTAAAGCCTGGTGTGCTGGAGAAGAAAGTCACAATCATTATTTTTATGAAGGTTCAGCATTTGGGTTGGGATAGTGCAGTTGAGGAGGGTGCTGATTTACCACCAACTTTATCATACTCCTCCAAGGAGTGCAGAACGCCTGGCATAATCATAGCAATAATATTAACAACAAAAACAACAGATGCCATTCGTTGAGCATTTGAGTAATTCCCATGTGCCTCCCATTCAAAGATTACCTTAAAATACATAGCTGTTTTGTTATTCCCATATGATGGGTGAGAAAACCAAGGCTGAGAGAGATTGAGTCACTTTCTCAAGCTCACATAGCCAGGAAGTGCAGAGCCTGGATTTGACCCTGTTTGCCTGCATAGCCCACAGAGCCTTGCTGGTTCTCCCAGCAACTGCTCCGAGGAGCCCATGATGGCATCTACACTCCTCTGGGGTCTCCTTGTTCAGAACAAGGAAGTGACTTGCCTCAGTCCCCTTTATCACTTGGCAGACGGTCCAGATTTCTTATCCCAGTTTCCCGTCTCCTTCCAACCCTGCCTGAGACTCTTACATTTTCCCCCCTAAATCCTTCTTTCTAATCAGTTCAGCTGGTGGAATACGGGCCCCAAAATAATGCCAAGTACAGCCTTTGCTGCCACTGGATTTCCTGCTTGCTTAGCAGGATGGAAACTTTGGCGTGGGTATGTGTCCTTTTAAAAAATCCTTTATTTGCTCTGCTCTTGTTTTTATAAGATATGACTCTTAATGAGGCTTTAATTCAAGGTCAAAGAGTCCAGAAGTTGGCAGAAAGCCCATGGCCCCTCTGGGTCCCGCCAGACACATAAACAGCCAATGGCTGGCTTTTTTCATCTCCTCTTTTAAACAGTCCCATTGCAACAGAGCTCTTCCTTGCATGAGGAGGTAAAATATTTGAACTGACTGTATTGCCTGTTCCTAACTGTTTGCAAAATGCACCCAGGCTCCCCCTTGTCTTTGTTTATTTTTTCCTTTTCTGTAGTTCAAAGAAAATAATTTATTAACTTGAGATTTAGGGATAATGTTGTTCCCCAGCCCTGCAGCTCCCTGAGGCCTGGGCCAGCCTGCCTTCCCTACTTGGGAAGTTGAGACAGGCTTTTCTGTCAAAGGCATAGCCATGGCAGAGCCCAGGTGGACAGGGGTAATGTATTCACAGTCATGATACGAAAACCCTGAGTGTCTGGAACCCAGCCCCCAGGGACCGATGGGGCCACGCCATTGACCTGAACCCCCTGGACTGCGCCCTCGTCTAAATCCATCAGGCTCGCCAGCCCCGGTCTTGGACCACTGAATAATTTACGGTCCCGCGGAGCAGCGAGCAGCGGGTCATCGGAGTTCATGGGTTAATAACAGGTTTGGTTTTCGATGTCAGCAGCTCTCTTGATAACGTATGAAAGAATCCTATTCTGTTGATTAGATTTTGAAATGGATCAATTTTTAATCAGCCAAACACCTGACTCACTCAATAAGAGTAGCATTGTGGAGACAGGATGGAGGCCGGCTTTATTTACAAGAGTGTTTGTTTTTGGGGGACCATAAGCAAATTCCTACCCTGATCCCTCCTCCTGGAAGAAATTGACCAGATTATCTCCCACCTCAAATGGCAGTGTTTGATTCACTTCTGATTAGTTGGGAAATCCATGGATCTGTTTAAGAGATAAGAACAGCAGCTAAAGGTTTGATTTAGTCATCCATGGTTATTGATGGAAAAAGCATTTATTTGCCAATGGAGAAATTTTGCTCAATGTAACAGCACAGAAGAAGGGAGGAGACAAAGGGAGTCCCGGCGATAGCCAGGGGGTGGCAAAGGCATTTTACCACCAGGGGGAGCTGGGATTTCCAGCCCTGTCCTCTGAGATTTTCAAAACTATGGTGTGGAAGTGGGCCAGTGAGCAGGTTGAATGCATGGAAGGTTCATTATGGAGGGTATTGCTTCTGGTCATTTTATTTATTCATTCAACAAACGGTTGAGCCCACACTGTGTGCCAGGCACTGCGTTGGGCATCAGGGATGAAGCTGTTATTGACAGAGACAAGATTCCTGCCCACATAGAGTATACATTCTGGTCCGGAGGAGGCAAGCAGTGAAGGAAAAACAAGGCATATGATTATAAAGCATGCAAAGTCTTGTGAGGAAGCTCTGAGGAAAAATAACAAGATCATTTCATTTCAGTGGTGGTCAAGGAAGATCTGAGTAAAGAGAAATGGGAAGAGAGCACCAGGTAGGAGGGGGGCAGCAAGGGTTAAGGCCTGGAGGCTGGCGTGCTAGAGGAGCCAGGTAAGGCCAGGTGGCAGATGAGTGGGTGACAAGAGGGAGAGAGATGGAAGAGAAGTCTGGGCAGGTAAACAGGGGCTGGCTTAGGTGGGAGGAGGACTGGCTTTATCTGCAGTGCCATGGGGAGCCCTGGAACGGTTCTGAGCAAAGGAGTGGCTTGTTCAAGTTTTGCATTAGAAAAGGTCACTCTGAGGAGAGTGGGCTGTAGGAAATGGGAGACTTGTGCTGAGGGGTCTACTGTACCATCCAGTGAGTGGTGATGAGGGTGTGGACCAGAGACACAGGGTAGAGTGGGGAGAAGGGGACAGATTCAGCAATTCTGGTCTGTGGCCAGGTGGCTAAGGAAGAGGATGTGGTGCTTGGGCCAGCTGGGGCCCTGGCCTGGCCTCATGAGGGCTGTAGCCCCAAGCCGGCAGTGGCCTGGTCCCAGGGGAGTGGAGGGATTCTTTGTGGCAGATCCCTGCTTGTCTTTGGACTGGCCTTCCAGACTTTTCCTGAGACTGCAACAGCTAGAAGCAGGGTGGTACGGAGGTTGGGGACTTGGGCTGTGAAGTCAGATAGATATGGGGGCTTCCAGTCTCAGCACTGCCTTTTGCAAGCTGGTGACCTCAGACAAATTGCTCTTTGCACATAAAAGCAAGTGAGAATAATTGTTGGTATAGAACTTTCTAGAAGGACTCAGAAGAAACTGCCAACAGTTGTTGGTTTCCCCTGGCAGGGGGACATGGGCTGGGTGGGAGGTTGACTTTCTCCTCTGTACCCTTTTGTAGCCTCTGAATTTATGCCACAGGCATGTGTTACCTGGTCAGAATTGTCCATACCGCTTGTGATGTGCTGTGACATTCACCAGGATGGACTTGCAGTGGCATTTGGAGCAAGGACTGGTATTATCACCTCTGTTTTTTTTTTTTTTTTGCTGTACGCAGGCCTCTCACTGCTGTGACCTCTCCCGTTGCGGAGCACAGGCTCTGGATGCGCAGGCTCAGCGGCCGTGGCTCACGGGCCCAGCCGCTCCGCAGCATGTGGGATCCTCTCGGACTGGGGCACGAACCCATGTCCCCTGCATCGGCAGGCAGACTCTCAACCACTGCGCCACCCGAGAAACCCACCACCTTTGTTTTTATAGATGAGGCTCAGAGAGGGCCTGTCCCTTGCCTATGATCACATAGCTGTGCCTGGTGGCTCCAGCCCCTTCTCAGGCCCCAACCCCTCTCTTTCCAGCTCAGCTCATCTTACCTGCTGCCATTAGTTGAGGTTGTGGACTAGCTGGGTCTTTGAGAAGCTGGCTTTTCCCAGCACAAGTAGCAATCCCTCATTCCCCAGTGATCTGCTCCAGGAACCATCGATGGGGCAGCTTTCTTTATTAGCTTAACTGTTGCACATCCCTCAGCGACACTGTTCTTGTGCCTGCATTGTTGGGGAGGCAGAAGGGCCTGCGTGCACACCTGTGTGTGTGCACAGGCCTGGGAGTGTGCACAGGCCTGGGAGTGTCCACGTGTATTCAGGACTGTGGGGGAGGAAGCCCGCCTCACTTCCCAGCTCTCCTTGGTGACAGGCACACTCTCACAAGCATCTTAATTTAGGTGTGGCACAAGTAATTGCTCACTGAGGGATCTCAGTGGAAAAAGAACTATTTGATTTAGTGTCAGAAGTCCTTGATGCTAGTCCTGGTGCATGCACTTGCTTGCTGTGTGACCTTGAGTTAAGTCTGTTTTCTGGGCCTCTGTTCTGCATCTGTAAAATGGGAATAATGGTGATCTCTGGCCTTCTCCTTGTTGCTTTTCTCTCTTTTCTTACATGTTGGCATAGCTTGCTCCTTCACTTTTGTCTTTACTCAAAAGTTACCTTCTCAGGGAAGCCTTCTCTGGCCACCCTAACTAAAATTTCACAACACACACACCCTATTCTTCTTTTCCACGCTATATGTTTTTTTTCTTCCTTAGCACTTAACGTGATTGATCATATTATAGCTTTTAACCGTTTACTTGTTTACTGATTTCTCCCATTAAAATAGCTGCCCCAGCAGGGCAGAGATTTTTGTCTGTTCTGCTTGTTGCTGTCTTCCTAGCACCTAAAATGGAGCTTGACACATAGTAGGTGCTCATCAAATATCTGTTGAAGGAATGAATGAAATAAATCAATGTAAGGCACTCAGAACAGTGCCTGGTACATAGTAAGCACTCAGCAAACTACTGGTAAGTTTTTCTGAGCTTTAGTTTCCTCACCTTTATTTATTTTTTAAAATTTATTTATTTTTGGCTGCATTGGGTCCTTCGTTGCTGCACGTGGGCTTTCTCTATTTGCGGCGGGCAGGGGCTACTCTTTGTTGCGGTGCGCGGGCTTCTCATCATGGTGGCTTTTCTTGTTGCAGAGTGCGGTCTCTAGGCACGCGGCCTTCAGTAGTTGTGGCATGTGGGCTCAGTAGTTGTTGCTCACGGGCTCTAGAGCGCAGGCTCAGTAGTTGTGGCGCACGGGCTTAGTTGCTCCGCGGCATGTGGGATCTTCCCCAACCAGGGCTCGAATCCGTGTCACCTGCATTGGCAGGCGGATTCTTAATCACTGCCCCACCAGGGAAGCCCTTCCTCACCTTTAAAATGGAAATACTGTTGATAGTAGCTATCATAGAGTTGCTGTGAAGATTCAGTACTGTGGATGTTGAGTTCTTGGTACATCTCCCAACACAGTAATTCTTCAAAAAATAGGAGCTATTTTAGTTATAAGTACAACATGAATAATAAAGGCCCCCTGGTTATTGCAGCATTTTTGAGAAATGGAGTTAGTGTCTGAGACCCAAGGACCAGCTGTAGTCACCCTGTCACCAGTCCTGATTAGCTACTGCAGTTGTGGGGCATGATCCTCTGGTTTGCCTTTGACTACCGTCTACCCAGAGTGTCTAGCCAAGGTTTGCAAATACCCCCTGGATTCCAGCTTTCTCAAGGGGAGAATTGTTCCAAACAAAGTTCGTTTGATTTTGTTTTCATTTTTTTTTAAAGTATGGGAAGTACTTTTAAGAAGAGAAAGACCAGTCGATATTTTTTGTCCCAGGGAAACATCCTCAGCACATTGTTATGTGGATAAAAACTGGAGCTGAGCAGCACATAGTGTATAATTTTTGTAAATCAGACAAGCAGAGCCTCCCCGGACAGGTGAATGAGATTTGTTCATTGGCCTAGACCTGGGTCTCGACCTTCATCCCTAGAGTCTGGGAGGAACCCCATCCAAGACTCTTAATTGCAAGCAACAGAAAGCGACTCAGCCTCCCACCAAGACTCATGTAAGGAGGGGCTTCTCCACCCACAAGAAGGAGATTCTGACGCTAGCTTGCCAAAAAAGCAGATGTTCACGGCAGCTGGAAGGGAGTGGTATGGGATGGGATAGAGATCCCCAGCTGAAAATGAGGGACGGTTGCTAGATGCAGCGGGAATTCATGTTGGGGTGGAGGTCGGTCACTGTGTAGCCTGAGGCAGATGCAAAAGCATCTGGGACTTTTCAGTGTCCTCTGACAAGCTTTCACCTGCTGGTGATGTATCTCTGTCCCCTGGGGGCTTATGTTCAAAACCTTAGGAACACTTTCCTGAGAGTGGGGCAGGCCAGAAGTTCTGGGTAACTTTCGGGAGCAGCACTCAGTCTCAGGAGGTGGTGTATACATATTCCAGCTCCCTTACCTCTGAGTGGAAGAGTTCCTACGTCTCTTTTGCATTTTCTTTGGGTGGTGGAGATTATAGGCGACTTTTGTGTTTGGCTTTCTTAAGGAGGTTTTTAGGTTTTCAGCTTTTTTTTTTTTTTTTTTTGCGGTACGCGGGCCTCTCACCGCTGCGGCCTCTCCCGCCGCGGAGCACAGGATCCGGACGCGCAGGCCCAGCGGCCACGGCTCACAGACGCAGCCGCTCCGCGGCATGTGGGATCCTCCCAGACCGGGGCACGAACCCGCATCCCCTGCATCGGCAGGCGGACTCCCAACCACTGCGCCACCAGGGAGGCCCAGGTTTTCAGCTTTGAGAATTTTTTATCTTGTCATTTGAAATCAACTGCAAAAGAGCAGGACTGGGACTTCCCTGGTGGTCCAGTGGTAAAGAATCCGCCTTCCGATGCAGGGGACGTGGGTTCGATCCCTGGTTGGGGAACTAAGATCCCACATGCAACTAAGCCCGCGTGCCACAACTGGAGAGAAGCCCGGCGCCAAAACGAAAGATCCCGCCTGCCACAACTAAGACCTGACGCAGCCAAAATAAATTAAAAAAAGAAAAAAAAGAGCAGGACTGCCCCCAGGCAGGTTGGGGGTTGTCTGGGCAGGGACAGCAGGTAGCTTGGTAGCATCTTTGTCTCTGCTCACATTATGGACAGAGCATTTCAGGCTTCTGCATCGAGCTGAGATGAAGGGGAAAGAGAGAAAGTGGAAATCGCAGTACATTATAGGGCAAAACTAAAGGGATTGGAATCAGTCCAAATAAAAGGCTGATGACCTGAACTGGTTGCATTTGGGGCATTTCTGGATTTGAAACTTCAGTGGGCAGAGGTGTTTGAGCACCTCCTATATACCAGGTACTGTGTTGGGTACTTTGGCGGGGAGAAATGAGTGAGACCAGGTTTCCCAAAGAGTCTTAGAGAACCCACAAACAGTAGTGACTGGAATGGACAGGGGTAGCAGGTGGCCCAGGGGAAATTGAAGCCCAAGGCATGGGCACAGAGGAGAGACAGAGGTTCGATCATCCAAGGATCCTGGGAACATTTAATACATGCCTTGAAAGCTGGAAGACTTGACAGGCTGACAGATGGAGGAGAGTACAACATGGGCAAGGGCCCCGGGGTTGGATGACTAGGGCCAAGCCTGGGAAGCACTGTGCAGGCCAGCTTGGTTTGTGTGTGAAAGAGAGATGTGGGAATTAGGTTGGGAGAATGCAGGATCCTGAATGTCATGAAGGGACCTTGCTGGATAGCTTGGTAGGCCATAGGGAGCTATAGAAGGTGTTTGAGCACCTTGAGAGGGAGATATTTGGAGCTGTGCTTAAAAGATCTTTTATCACAATGTTTCTCAACCTCCACACTATGGACATTTTGGGCCATTTGGTCGTGGGAGGATGTCCTATACATTGTAGGATGTTAAGCAGCATCCCTGGCCTCTACCCACTGAATTGCCAGCTGCCTTCACCCTAAGTGTGACAATCAATGTCTCTGGATATTGCCAAATGTCCCCTGGGGGACACAGTCACCCCTAGCTGAGAACCATTGTGTCAGACTGGATGGGAGCAGGGAGCAGCCAGCATGCAGGTGAATAGTGATGCAGCCCAGAAGTAGGGCAGGAATGAGGAAGGAGGGTGCAGGTGCGAGAGGCCTTTGAGAACAAGGACCAGGAGGCCAGGGATCAGAAGGTCAAGGAGCCCGTGGAGAGAGTTGTTGGAGCCTGGACTTTCAGGGGCCAGAGTCCAAGGCCCCGGGCCTGACAGGTCCATGGGACTGGGAGCAGATGGGAAAGGAAGCAGAACCCTTTGGGGTAAAGGGCGCTGGGGGACCCCAGGGTCATTGCATCTTGTGGTATCTCCAGGGCTTGACACAAAGTGGGTCCTTGGTAAGGGGGAGATGTTGTTGAATGAATGAATGAGTTAATGAATGAGCCAAATAGGAGGCATTTTTTTAAAAAAAGACTGAGGTTCAGGTGGGAGCTAAGGGACCATTTTCTGTGCCATTTAATGAGCACCTACTGTGTGCACACAGGTGGACCCTGGGCACCTATAATACCTCTGATCTCATGGAAATTATAGCACAGAGGAGGAGGGGGCGCTGAACAAGAAAATAGGCAGATAATATATGATTACAGATGGTTCTCAGTGCCAAGAAAGGGAATTCGTGTGCTGGGAGCCAAGTTTGGGAGGAGAGGTCCAGCAACCAGTCAAGGGCTGCCATTGACAGGGCAGTCCACGTTTGGTCCAGAGAACACGCTCATTCAAGGTGACTTTTGTAGGGGCAGGGTGACAGGCCACCCCTTGGCACAGAACAGTGAGAGCAGACCAGACAACAGGACAATTTCCTTGAATACTGGGGTGGGGATAATCAGCGGAGGCTTCTTTGAGGAGGTGACATTTGAGCCAAGAATGGAAGATTGAGTAGACCTTTGCAAGGGGAAGTGCAAGGGAACAGCAAAGGCATTATGGCTGTGCTCGATAGAGATCAGGGTTTATGGAGCAGATGGAGACTTGACTCATCTCCATAAACTTTACAAATATGTAAAATTTCCCTCCTGGCCTTCAATAGTGAGGACCTAATTGGTGGAGTGGGGTGGTTGGTGGCTTCTGGGGTTGTGGGCATTCTCACAACCCTGAGACTTAAAGGTTTTCTGCTCTCTTTTCTCCTATTCCTGCCCATTCCCTGTTTCCAGGGGAGCAGGATGGGTGGACCCACAGATGCCCAGATCCCCCCATACCTTAGCAGTTTGGAAACCTGTGGATATATTGTGAGTGTGAGTTTTAGTTTCTTCAGTGCATCACTGGTTAGAGCAAACTTGACTTTTTCTTCTTTTTTTTTTAGGCCAATTAAAAAACTTTTTTTTTTTCCCAGATCAGGCCATCGGCTATTACGGAAATAGTAAACAGGAGTCAGTGCCAGGGCATAAGTGGTCAGTTTTAATTAGAACATTAAAGTATTTTAACGCTTACACTTTATATTTTTGCGAACTTGATTATATAGCATTTTAAATACCTGTGAACGTTTTAAGGACTCTCGGCAATGAATTATTTGCAGTTTCACAGGAAACTTCTATTTTAAAAACAAAACGGTATAAGAGTGGCTCCGAAGGCTTGGCAGCAGTGACTGCACTGTATAATGAGGAACCACGTGGTGGGTGGGTTGGCAGATGGCCTGCTGGGCCCGCCGTCACCCAAGCTCTCCAGTGACCCCGTTTTGGAGAGGCTCCTGCTGTGTGCCAGGGATTTAGGGGGGCCTCAGGGTCCAGCTAGGGTCCCCACACCCCACCCGCCCCCAAGTCCTGAGGATTCTTCTTCTGGAATGCGGCTGACAGGTGTCTCTTGGTCTCTTCCACTCTCTGCCACTGAAGCATCTTCAGGGGGCTCCCAGCTTCAGCTTTCACCTGCTCTGCGCTTCTCCCCACCCAGCATCCAAAGGGGGCATCTTAAAACACAAATCAGTCTCATTGCCCAGTGGCTCAGAAGCTTCCCAGGGGAAAGTCAATGTCCACATCAGAGTCACCAGACCATGGGCAGTCAGACCTAGCCCCATCTTTTCCTCATGCCCCCACAGCGCAGACACACAGGCCTCATCATCTTTCTATCTCTTAATGTTTATTGAGCATCTGCTATGTGCCAAGCATTGTTCTAGACACTAGTGGTTCCCAGCCTTCATGGAGCTGCCCTGCTAGTCAGGGAAGAGAGGTGATAGAGAAACAAATGAATACCAGGTGAGAGAAGGGGAGGAAAAGTAAAACAGGGCAGAGGATGGGGATGGTGGGGGGTGCTGTTTTTGATGGGGGGAATTAAGACAGGTTTCTCTCAAGAGGTGACATTTAAAGGCCTGAATGAAATGAGGGAGCAAGCCAGTGGTGTGCTGGAGTTGGCTTGCACAGGCTCACGAGAGCCAGTTGCACCCATCTCTTCCCAGATCCTTGTTTAGTGATATCTGGTTGGTAGCTTGAAATCAGCCAGGGTGGGAGTGTTTACACCACAGAAATGGGCAAATGCCACAAATTCGAGCTTTCTTCCCAGAGATCTGGTTGTTACGCATTTACCAGCACACATCTGGAGTGGGTCGTGCAGAAAGCTGTGGGAGGGGGTTTCTGGGCATTCCCTGAAGGGGAAATGTGTTTAGGAAGGCTTGAGGAACATCACGGAAGACAGTATGGATGGGACTGAGTGAGTGAGAAGGGGAGCATGAAAGGAGATAAAGCTAGAGACTTTCCTAAATGCTTCTAGTTTCCGAACTCCTCTAAGCTTGTTTGTGCCCCAGGACCTGTGCACATGCCATTCCTTCTGCCCAGGATGCTCTTCCCCTGGCTGGTTCCTTCAGCTCCTGTCTCCCCACAGAGAGGCCTTCTCTGACCATTTTTGCTAAAACACGTTTTCCTCCTTTATTCTTCTGTCAGCACCCTTGGGTTGTCTTCCCAGCATTTATCTCAATTTGTAATTGTGTATTGGGTTTTTTATTGTGTTGGGGTCTGTCTACCCCATTGAACTGTAAGGTGTGAGAAGTCTTCTTGCTCCCTGCCGTTTTCCCACCTTCCAGCAAGGACCTGCACAAAACAGATGCTCAGTGCCTTTTTGTCAAATGAGTGAATGTGGATAGAAAGCCTTTCTGTGCCAAGCATTGGTTTGGGAGATGTCTTAACCGCATGAGATCAGAAATCAAGGAACAGAAGCAGCTGACAGAGAAGCCAGAGGTTCCTACCTTGTGCTCAGCCTTATTCCAGCAGCATAATTCCTGGGTTCCTTCTACTTAATCCAGAAGCAACACAGCGCCATGTTGGGGCCTCTCTGAGAATGGGCACAGTTATCGTCCCCTAGCTGCCAATCCCCTGTTGGTGAGCAAGAACAAGCTTTCTGCAGCTGCTGAAGACATTGGTGACATTGGAGCTTAAATATTCCTATTATATCTTTGCTGGCATTTTTATTGTCACAAGAGCAGTGGATGTCAGGAGTTCAGGACTTGAGATGAAGTTTATTTCATGATGGAGAAAATGCTGAACCCACTGGTGTTTGGAATCGAGTGGCCAAAGGTACACCGAAGACAGAAACATTTTGATCACAGGGAAGAGGTTCAACTGACCCAATTATTTCTTTTTATAATGTTGAGAGCTTAGAACATGTTGATTGAGGTGATCAGCATTTAGGTCTTTCATAGTTAATGAGGAACTGTCCAATTTGTATTGGAAACTGTCACTGCCTGGGGCCTTTAATGAGGTGTGTGGTGCCCAGGAGAGGAAAACAGTTAACATCACAGAAGTGGGTGCGGAACCAAGAGAGGAAGAGCTCTCCTTTTTTGGGTCATCAAATCACCTTCCTCTGTCCTTGAGGGTCCATCTCCTGGCTCTACCCTTCTTAGCTGTATTCCCTTCGACAAGTTGCTTAGCCTCTTGTAACCTCAGTTTCCTCTTCTGTAAAATGGCCTAGTAGTGCTGTTATCTCTGGGAGTAGCTTATGGTTTATGAGGATTAAAAGTGACGACGACGCATGTGCAGTAAATTCTCAGAAAATGTTGCTTACTGTTATCCAGGCTGTCAGGTGATGGTGTTGGTGCTTCCTAAGGCCTCTGAAGTGGGAACGTCATAGGCTCGTTCCAGTATGACAAGGAGCTTCCTGCAGAAAACACCCTGAATGAAGAGTTGCCACAGAGTGTTCTGGCCCCTTGATTTGTCGCTTCATCTTGAGGCAGTGCAGGTTTCACCAGAAGATAATGTTTTTTCCTTGAGAAAATGCACTCAAGTGCTTAGCACTTGACCTAGCTCATGGGAGCATCTGCTGATTTTATCATGAATCAGAGAACTGTATCCATTTCTGTTGTAGAGTGGACTTTGCAGTAAGCTGTCTGCACAATTATTCAGTTTTGTATTACCTGAGAGGGCAGGGGCCTTTGTCAGCCTCGTTTGCTGCTCTGTCCTCAGCACCGAGAACAGCTCCTGCACATAGTAGGTGCTCAGTAAATCTTGGTTGAATGAATGAAATTATATGAATGTAGGGGTTTAAGAATGAAAGACCATATCCCAGAGAAATAGAAACTGAAGTTCACACAAAAACTTGCATGTGAATGTTCACAGCAGCGTTAATTCATAAGAGCCCCAAAGTAGAAGCAAACCAGATGTTCTTTAGCTGGTCAGTGGTTGAACAAACTATGGTGCCTCCATACCATGGAACACTACTCAGCAGTAAAAAGGAATGAACTATCAATACACTAACAACTTGGATGAATCTTGAAGGAATTATGCTGAGTAAAAAAAGCCAGTCTCAAAAAAGATGACATACTAGATGATTCCATTTATATAGCATTCTTGAGAAGACAGAGATGGAGAACAGATTAGGAATGGGAACAGGAAGGGAAGTAGGTGTGGTTATAAAAGGACAGTGTGAGGACCCTTATGGTGATGGAAATGTTCTGTATGTTGACTATGTCAGTGTCAGTATCTTGGTTGTGATTTTTTACTACAACTTTGTAAGTTATTACCAAGGGGAAAAGTAGCTGAAAAGTATGGGAGATCTCTCTGTATTCTTTGTTATAATTGCATTGAATCTACAATTATCTCACAATAAGAAGTTCAATGTAAAAAAATGAGGGACTGAAAGCACTTGATTAATTATGAGAGATACAGTGGGCTGAACCCCTACTCTGGTACAGTAACTCAAGTTTTCACAGCAGCTTCGTGAAGTAGATGGATGTGACATCACCATTTTACAGGGAAGGAAACAGGCTCAGAGAGGTTAAGGGACTTGTTTGAAGACTCACAGCTGGCAGGTGGTGGAGGTGGGACACAAACCTGAGAGTGTCTGGCCCCAAACGCTGAGTTCTTTCCTCTAGACATGCATCTCTGAGTTTCTGCGGGTTGGATGCTGGGCAGAGCCAGGAAGCTCACTTCCCTCATGCACAGTCACATGATGTCTGACCACCTAGTTGGGCCCTGTGGATGACCTCTTAAGTGACTGACAGCTCTGTAGGGGAGAGGTGGCTGAGAGTTAACCTAGGCTTCCCACCTGGCTGCTTCTAAGTGACCTGCTGACCTCAGGAGTCATGACCCCCTCCCCACCCCACTCCTTTGCCTTACGCGAGGATGTTGCAGGATTGGTGTTATTATACCTGCTTTACAAGTGGGAAGACTGAGGCACAGGATGGAAAACGAACTGGGGTTGTTCCAGGTGGAGGTGTAGTCCTTCCCACCTCTAGCATCCTGTGGTGGTGATTATAGTTCCTTTGATTTGTCTTGCACAGCTGCTGTTTTCAAGGGCATCTTCTGCCCCGTGATGCGGCGGTCAAGGGCACAGATTCTGCAGCAAGGTCCGGCAACGCTGAAGTGGAGTCCTTGCCTTGCACATCACCAGACTGTGAGCTGGGGCAAGTGATTTCTCTTTTCCAAGCCTCACTTTCCTCATCTGAGAAATGAGGATAATAATGAGGACTAAATAAAAAAACATAACACACTGTAGGAAACAAAAACCATTGGCAGTATCTGAGGTCTAATTGGGGACTCTGATATATCTGCCCTGAGGTTCAGAGCTCTGAGCAGAGTATGCCAGAGGAGCAAAGCCCCCTTCCTGAATTATATGCCCTGACATGGCTCCTTGGGGCATGTGATCTCCTGGACCTGAGTTCTGCTTAGCTCTTGGTTTCCTGAGCAGGATGGCACATGCTATATTAGAGGACATCCAGGGGGCCTGGGAGGCTTTCTGCAGGAGGCAGCACCTAAGCTGAGAGCTGAAAGATGACTGGGCTTTTGCCAGGTGAGTGGGAAACAGAGGATGGAAGGACATTTCAGGGAGAGGGAACAACAGGTACAAAGTCTCAGAGGTTAGAGTGTGCAGGTGCTTTTGGGGAACTGTAACCAGGATGGTAATACTTTAACATTAAACAGGCATAAAGCAGAACCCAGTCACTCTGGCCCTCAGTATCTTTTTCTGTTAAGACAGCCCAGAGTAGGCTAGAAGGATCCCGGGGGGACTCATAGGTGGGTAAGGAATTTGGACTGCATCTTGAGGATGGGGAGCCATGGAGGGTTTTGAGCAGAGGAGTGGTGCAGATAGACTTATATTGGAGAAAAGTGGTTCTGGCAGCTGTGTGGAGTGGAGGGGGGCAGAGGCGAGCCTCCAAGGGGAGGGTACTGCAGCGTCTTGGTGAGCGATCACAGGGGACGGGAGCAGAGTTGTGGGAGTGGACTTGGAAAGAAGTGGATAGACTCAGGACATTGGTGAATGTCTGATGGGGAAGTGACAGAGCTTGGTAAGGGGCCAGATAAGGGGGCGTTTTGGGTGAGCTGGATTTCTGACTTGGGTTCTGGGCTGGGCCACTTGGGGGAGGCCCCTTTACCTCTCTGTTCCACGGTCTCCTCTGTAACATAGGGGTGATTTCCCCCTTCCCTATCTCTTGGCATCCTTGGCTTCAGTGAGGGTCAAATGAAAAGCTCCCTGAGCCAGCGCCTTACAGGGAACAGCAAAACCCCCGAACCCCGACCCCCACCCAGAGCTCGTGAGTATTCCCAGGGGGACAAGGCCCCTGGTGTTCAAGATAGAGCTCTCTTATTTAGTCCAGTGGTGTTTCAGAGGTGCCACATTCTAATCTGCTTAACACAGACACCGACTACTGGTTTTCTTTCCTTTTCCTTGTAAAGACTAGTTTGGGGCTCTCTTCCCTCCTGTCGCTTATCTCAGGGGAGGTGCTGAGAAACAGTGCCATCACCAAACCGAAGGTTCCAAAACAAGCATCAGCATTTATGGAGCTCCTGCTGTGTGCCAAGGCCTCTCTGTATGTTACCGCCTTCTTTGTCTTCTGGGTTAGGGGCACGGGTGATGGAGTCCAACAAACCGGGGTCTGTGTCCGGCCGTGCCATGTCCTAGCTAACTGGAGCCACTCGCAGCCTCAGTGTGCACACCAGTGTAAGGGGTCACTCTTTTAGACTCACCTCGGAAGGTGGCCAAAGAGTCAGTGGGTCCATTCCAGCCAGGGGCAGGACGACTGGGTACAGTGCTGGAACAGAGAATGGCCTCGGTAAGAGGCGGCTGGCAATAAATAATTCTGGGAGGTTGGCCTCGGTGTTACTGTTCAGGGAGGGAAGTGATATTTACCGCACGAAAGCTGCCAAGGTAAATTTCCTGACTCAGCCATGCCCTTTCCACAAATGTCTGGAGGAGACACAGCTGGGGTCATTGCTGGCCAAGGTCAAGTGTAACCGGATGGCCTGTACTCCCTGTGCAGCCCCTCTAGTACAGGGAGAAACTCCATGGGGCCATTGAGGGGTACAGGATTGGACCACCTCATCTTGGTAGCCCAACTGACAGGGCCCATTTTGATTTTTTACCCCAGCCAGCCTGGAACTTTCCCAAAGCCCAGACAATTGTCACCCATGGTTTTATGCACTTTTCATAGAATAGCATTATATTAGTTTCCTAGGGCTACCATGACAAATTACCACCAGCTGGGTGGCTTAAAACAACAGAGATTTGTTGTCTCACGGTTCTGGAGGCCAGAATCTCGAAATCAAGGTGTCAGCAGGGCCGCGCTCCCTCTGAAGGCTCTAAGGGAGGATCCTTCCTTATCCCTTTCAGCTTTTGGTGGTGGCCGGCAGTCCTTGGTGTTCCTTGGCTTGCAGCTGTGTCACTCGGATCTCAGCCTCCATTGTTACATGGCTGTCCTTTCTCTGTGTGTCCTCTCCTCTTCTTATAAGGACAATAGTCATTGGATTTGGGGTTCACCCTAATCCAGTATGACCTCATCTTTCTAATTACATCTGCAAAGACCCTTTTTCCCAATCAGGTCATAATCGGAGGTTCTGGCTGTAGTTGGGACATGAATTTGTGTGTGGGCGTGGGGAACGCTCTTCAGCTCAGTACAGACGTTTTCAGAAAATGCTGCAAGCACGTGTCCTTCTCACTCTGAGCTTTGTTAGGATTTCTTTGGGGAAGTGGGAAGGGGGTGTGGGGATGACTCCCTCAACCGTGGGCAGGAAAAAGGGCTCCAAGTGTTAGTCTTAAATGCTGCCAGAAAAAACTGAGACTTGGGGTTTTTGCTGCTTTTGAGAGGAGGAGCACAGGCTGGGCTAAGGTCTGTGGTTGTTCGAGTTTCCTTGGTTTTTGAAAACTTGCTTTTCCCTGAGCCTCAGTTTTCCTCTCTGTAAATTGGGGATAATAACAGCATCTTCCCTTCGAGGTGGTTGTGAAGACATCACATAAGGATTTTAATGCTAGAGACTCGTGAGTCCAGGGTCTCCTTGTTTGGACAGAGAATCTGGGACTGAGAGGACAGCCATGACTTGAAGTTACAAGCTTAGAATCAGGGCTGGATGTGGTGTTCCAAGAACAGTGCTCTCTCCTCTCAAATCCAGCCTGGGTTACTGCCAGCGATTGGATAGGAGGGTCTGAGCCCTTTATCATAAAACTAATGAATATGTATTTAGAAGCTAATCTTCACAGTGATCCTGTGCATTGGAGACTGCTACCGTCCCTATTTTACAGATAAGGAAACTGAGGCTCCAGGAGGTTTAAGTTACCTGCCCAAGGCCATACGACTGTAGGTGGTGGAGCTGAGATTTGAATGCAGGTATGTCCAAGTCCACTTCTCTGGTTCCGTCTCCCTTCCTTAGGCTCCTCCATGCCTCAGTTTCCCCATCTGTAAAATGGCGTCTCCTCCGGGTTCCTGACTCCAGCAGAATTGTGCTGAGTAGGAGGCCCAGAGCATTACATAACCCTGGTTTGCTCAGGAGGGTGTCTCAGCTTCCCTATCTCCTGTCCCACACACCACAGCCACTTGAGATTTTCACACAGACGGGAACTGTGTGTGGGGTGGTGAGCAAGTGAGAGAGAGAGAGAGAGAGAGTGTGTGTGTGTGTGTGTGTGTGTGTTTGCAACAAATATTTTATAATAGACGAGCCTTGTCTGCCACTTCTAAAAGTAGTGGGGGGAAAAAAACCCACTTTGACAAAGTAAAAATAACCCAAAGCCTGAGCCACTGAAGTCACTGAACTCAGCCAGAGGTGGCTGCTCTGAGCTGTGGCTACTTCTGCTTGCCCAGAGGCAGTGGGTCAAGGGCCAGAAGTTTGAGGGATGGACACCTGGGCTTTTAGGGGGAAAGTGCCAGTGGTTAGTTTGTGGGTGTAATGCCTGTCCATCTATATATATATTTTTTTCCTGCAGGAGGAAATGTCTCCTAAAATGCTCCTTATTCTCTCTCTTAAAAGTGACTTGACAGTTGATAATTTTGCCCTAGTGACGGACACCTTAGAACTTTTATTTCTCGGAGGCCAAACATTGATGTTGTGTGAAATGGGAGCTTGGCGGAGCCTTTGTGGGGATCTCGAGCTTCCTGAAAAATTTATTTACTGTGACTGTGATCTGCAGAGCGAATTGATGTTTGTCTGTAGTCATTCGCACCAGCAAGGAGGGGAAAATGCATGACTGCACTTTCCTTGGAAGACTTGCAAGGCTGTTTAAATAAGTAGCTAGTAGCAAACTTTCAATAGCAGACAGGCAGCTTGATGGACATGGTACAGTGTATTATTAACCATAAGCAGGCTTAATCTTTCCCCTGTGTTTTAGGGGAAACTTTATAACCTTCTGGCCAAGGAATTCATGAGAACCAGGTATTTGAAGCTGAGCAAAATTATCCTGGCTGTTCCAGTGGCAGAATCGATAATTCCAAGAGACACATGAAAGAGGCGAAGCAGAGGCTCTGTCTGGGTCCCACGTGAGCTGCCCCAGCCTCCTCCTTGTGGCTGGGAGGTCAGGAGAAAGGGGGCCTGAGCTGGCAGGAGGAGGTGAGGGTCATGCCAGGAACCTGGCTTTTCCACCAGGAAAGTAACTTTTGCTGTTGCCTCCTGCTTGGAGAGTCTGTGGGGACAGGGAACAGGGATATGTGTCTTCCTGCTGGGCCCTGCTTACAGTGCCTGACCCTTTGGTGGCACCCACCATTTTAAGCGATAGAAAGGATTTATGTGATTGTCCAGTGAATGTCTGTCATGCCCCTCAGAACCAGAAGTTTTGTGCAGCCTGGAAAGCATCATGTTTAACCAGGAGGGCTCTCTTGATCTCTGGGAGAAGGTAGACTCTCTTTGTTATAAAGTCTCCCCTCAGTTCCCTACCTGACGCTTGCCGCCCTTGGGAGTGAGGGAACCTTCAGTGTCTTTCCCCTGTTAGCTGGTCACCTGCAAGGGTGTGGGGGCTCATCATCTTCCCTGTCGTCTCCCCAGCCACTCTCTGGAGTCTCTTAAAGGCTCAGCAACTGTTTGTTGAGTGACTGGCATAGATTTTGCTGGGAAGGAAACAGCTGTGGCTAAGAGCAGGAAGGTCAGGTAACCTTGGGATTATATTTTGGTCTGTTAACTGCTGTCTTCAAGCAAGTGGCTTGCCTTCTCTGGGTCTTTGTTTCCTAGTCTGTAAAATAGGATAATGGAGGAAGTACCTTCACCATTTTAAATGTTTCCTCGTTCGTAAAATAAGTGGAATGCTACCTTCCTGAAGGGCCATACTGAGGAGTAAATGAGAGAATGCTGGTGGAGGACCCAGCATAAGGTCCAGCATAAAGCTGGTGTTCAGTAAGTTAGAGCTGTTACTATTATTAATGTTTTATTGATATTACTATTATTATTACTGCTCTCCATGACCCCAGGGAACTCACAACCTCTGTTTTGTCTGCTTTGAACGCTATTGCCCCCTTTAAAGATCTTGAAGCCATAATAGGGGACACACTACTACAGACCTGTGCAGAGTCAGGAAATGCTGATCTAAAGCACTTGACACTGAAACTGGGCTGGAGGGAACCCTCCCACAAATCGTGGCAGCTCTGGTGGGTCTGTTCTGTGCTGGAGCCGTGAGCTGCCCCCAGGGTGCCGGACCTGAGCTCCCACCCCACCCTTTCCTCCAGCAAGGGTGCAGGGGCCGGGAAGTTTCACAGCCCCCAAAGCCAAATAGAGCTAGCAGTGAACCAGGGGCAGGAGACAATTTGAGGGGCTCAGCCACACCTGGTAAGAGTGTCTCATGGATGAGTGACAGCCCCTGAATTATCCATGCCACTGAGCCTTGCCTCTCAGTGTGGAGAGCCAAGAGCTGCCTCAGAGCATTATCACCACCAGAGCCCGAGCCTGGTTTCCATTCCCGCAGCTGCCCAGAAGGTCCAAAGTGGAACCTCTCTGGGTATGGGGAGGTGGGACCATGGTCTCAAGTTCCCCAGCTGCCTGGGCCAAGGCTCTTTGTCCTCCCTGGGCTGCTCTCTTCCCCTCTGGCCTTTCTTCCTGCTCTTCAGAAGCCAGTTGGGTTTGCCCAAAGTATCGCCCTCATGACCCTTATGCGTGGAGCAGAGTGGGAGGCCAGGCCCCATGTTGGGTACTCCCTGTGTGGGATCTCAGGAGCTTTCATTACTTACATTTTTGAGATGAGGAAACTGAGGCTCAGAGAGATCAAGTCACTTGCCTGAGGCCATACAGCCTTCCTCTCACCTGTCCCTCTTCCCAGTTTAGTTGTGTCTCCAGCCTCCTCTTTCCCTTCAGAAAGCAGGGGCAGCTCAGCCATTGGGCAGGTGTGTGAGCGGAGCTGGAATTGTCCCAGAGACCCAGCCAGACGAGGGTAGATGTTGGCCTCAAGATAAAGTGTTAAGTCCTAAAAGTAGGGTCTTGCCAACCTATCTGGCAGAGCCCAGCACCCCTAGGGACCCTGTGCTGGGGGTCTTTCCTGCCCCTTCCTCAGGGTCCCACCTGTCTTTAAAAGCACACATAGCCTACCTCATGCTAACCCTGTCCCGACTGCTGACAGGAGCCCAAGGAAGGTGATGTGGGAGCCTCAGACCTGTGTGAGTCCCCTGAGACCCACAAGGTAGCCTTGGAATGAAGACCCACATTGTTCAGGATGGATCATGTACTCAGATACTCAGGTGCCTCTCTTGGGGTGGTGAGCCCTGTCATCTCCCCCACTTCCTGTGTCATTTCTGGTAGGAGGGCCTTCCTTCCACTGCTCACATGCTAATCCTCAAGCGTTCCACCTTCAGACTGGAGCATGGGGAGTTGCAGAGGAAGCTGAGGCATCTGGATCTTTCCTTTTGGCTTGATTTATTAGAAACAAACTAATACGAGAGCTTAGAGCAAGGCACCAGGCCACAGAGGGAGCTTGAAAAATATATTCATCACAGCAGTAATCACTAATACATATTAATGAATCTGCTCTGGGCCAGATCTGGGTAGCCTCTAGATAAATCAAATGGGACTCCTGCTCTCAAGAGGGTCACCAGGGAGAGAAGACCACCCATGACAGCACAAGATGGAGGTTTCTTCAGCACTGGGTACTTGCTGTGCAGGGGCTTAGAGTCAGGAGCTGGGAAGGAGCCTCAAAGAAGCTCTTTTTTTTTTTTTTTTTTTTGCGATACGCGGGCCTCTCACTGTTGTGGCCTCTCCCATTGCGGAGCGCAGGCTCAGCGGCCATGGCTCACGGGCTCAGCCGCTCCGCGGCATGTGGGATCTTCCCGGACCGGGGCACGAACCCATGTCCCCTGCATCAGCAGGCGGACTCTCAACCACTGCGCCACCAGGGAAGCCCCAAAGAAGCTCTTTGCCGCAAGTCTGGAAAGATGTGTTTCCCAGGCAGGGAATTAGGGTTGCCATTCTTTTACACCAGGGAACAGCATCAGACACAGGGAACAGCATGGGCAGTGGCACAGAGGATGAGAACTGGGGACACTGGGGACTGGTGACTCATTCAGTTGGAGATCAAGGTCAGCTTGGAGCTGGTGGTGGATGTCAGATCAGGCAGGACCTCCTGGGCCACCACGTAGGGATTGGACTTTTCCTGGAGGCTCAGGGTGAGGATTTAGGGGTTTAATTCTAAGAGCTGCAGGAAGCCATGGAGAGGTTTGAGCCTGGAGTGGCAGTGACGGAAGCCAGTTGCCTTTTGCAAGGAGCCCTCAGGCCACCCTGGATAGGAGGGATTGTGAGGGGGTGAGATCAGAGTCAGGGAGACCGGGAGGAGCTACTGCAGTCATCCAGGCCTATGTCGGGGGGAGGGGGCCTGAGCCGGGCCGTGGCATTGGGACTACCCAGTAGAGGACCGATGCAGGAAGATCCAAGAGGCCCCAGAGGGAGGGCCCTGAGGCTGCTGTGAGCCATCTGCTGACATTTCTCTTTTTCATCCCACGTTTTTATGCTCGGGGCCTGTGGAGCCTTGATTGCTAACATAGCAATGTGGAAACATTTGGGAATGGCTGGAGGGGGCTGTACCCCCAGCCCCAGGGCAGAGCACATAAGAGCTGCGAGTGAGCCAGAGCCAATGTCACATCCTCTCTCTTGCAAGGACTTACTTAGGTCTCCCTTTCCTGGTTTCTGTCTTTGGATGTAGAGGAGGAAGACTGTGAGCCATGGTGCTTCAGCCAGCATGAGCTCTTTGTTCATTTACTCACTCAGCAGCCACCTATTGGGCTAATGCTGTGCCCGGTGCAGGGAGACCTGGAGGGACACAGCAGACTGCCCCCTGCGCTTGGGGAGTCCCTAGTCCCCATAGCTACTGGAGACAGACCCAGGGACAGGTGGATGGAA
This sequence comes from Mesoplodon mirus, assembly GCF_964341445.2. Lineage (NCBI taxonomy): Eukaryota > Metazoa > Chordata > Mammalia > Artiodactyla > Ziphiidae > Mesoplodon > Mesoplodon mirus. Next base: position 9,420,755 of record NC_138989.1, read on the forward strand.
CCAGCTTGGGAAGAGCTGTCCCTTAAGCAGGGAGCCCAGGAGCCCGTGGGAGCTGAGGAGAGGTGCTCAACACAGTCTGGGAGGCCTAGGAAACTTCTGGAAGGAGGCCACCTACATTATATCTCAGTGAAGGCAGTAACTGGGCTGCCCCCTCCAACATGGGACAACATGGGATCCCTGGGCCCCCAACAATATGGTTTGGAGTGACTTGGAAGCTGAGACCTGAAGGATCACCAGGTACAGCTCTGGCAAAGAGACAGGGAAGTGTTCTAGGAGGAAGGAACAGCTTGGGCAAAGGCTCGGAGGTGGCTTTGCAGAAATCACCTGTTCAGAGTACCTGGGACCTTAAGGGTGAGCAGGATGGGGCAAGAGCTGAGGCTGGAGGCTGTATTTTGGGTCTAGGCCTCTGAGCTCATAAAAATAGCTCACTGTTTCACAAACTAGCCTGTGGTTTCCCTTCTCCCTTAAGTCCTTGCCAAGCCTGGAAATCCAGATTGAGTCACTGCTGGGAGGTGCGAGGTGAGGCTCGAGTTTGCAGGCAGGGCGAGTTGTGGGGTGGGAGGTGGAGGACGGTGCCCCGGTTCACACCGAGCCCCCCATTTGTCGGGGGCATACCCATCATTTGAAAGCTGCCTTCCTAGTGTGTGGTGCTCGTTGGATGGCACGACTGGATCCTCAGGGATCCCGGCTGGAGCGAGACAGAGTTCTCCAGAGGAAGTTTGGGGGTGTATCTCTTTGCTTTACTGGGTGTAGCATCAGTGGGGTTCTGCAAGGATGATGTAAAATAAAAGCCAGGTGGCCAGCAGGCCCCTGGGTCAGCACCCCTCATGCCGGGTGACCTGTAGGCTTAGGGCGTAAGGCCTGGGACCCTGCGTCCGTCCCCTTGCTGCCCAGTGCGGCCGGCGGGTGGCCCAGCAGGCGAGGTACCGTCTGGCTGGATGGAGAGCCAAAGAGGTAATGCTAATGTCTTTTAAAATTAGAATGAAAATGTTTATTGCAGAGAGCAGAACCTGCGTCAGCGCGGAGTCCTGTGGGAAGGGGACTGCTTTATCGCAGCCTTTCGGCTTTATTTTTGCACATTCGCTCTTTACTTGCCGGTGGTGCTGTGTGACAGGCCCTTGGAGTGGGCTCAGGCTGCCGGGCTGGGGCTGGAAAAGACGGCGCTGCCGCCTGTGTCTGGACGTCCCTGCCCAGGGTAAGCACCAGGACGTGCCATCGGTGGGGAGGACCTGTGGGCATGAGAGCAGGAGGCTGTGACTGTGTATGTGTCCCTGTGCCCTTATATGCGTCCAGCCAGGTGTGTGTGGTGGGTGTGGGTCTCCGTGTGTCTTTATCTGCGTGCATTACGGCTTTGCGGGGGCTGTCCACGTGCGAGACTGGGTGTGACTCTTTGTCTGTGTGTGTGTCTTTCTGTGTTGTCCTTGTGCCTCTGGGAGGTGGTCATGGGTGTGGCGGGGTCTGGGTCTGGGCATGTTTCTCTGTGGCCCTGCGTGTATTTTTCTATCTGTGCGTGGATGTGTGTGAGCATCATGGGGGGGGCACATGGGTGTGTGACTGTGGGTCTTTGTGGGTCTGTGTGCATCCATACAGCCGTGTGTGTGCACGTGTGAGTATGACCATGTGTGTAATAGGAGTGTGTGAGTGTGTGAGCATGCATTTGAACACATGCGCATGTGTAGGGGAGAGTGTCTCGTGGGCAAGTACGTTGTGTGAGAGCGTGTTGTGTGCATGTGTGTGTTGCATGTGAAGGCATGTTGCATGTGATCACCCATTGCATGTGAGAGCGTAAGCCATGCTGTGTGTGCGTGCACACACGTGAGAGAATGTAACATGTCGAGGGTGCATGTGTTGCATGTGAGAGCGTGTGTGGCGCTCTCCCATCCTCTCCCATTTGGAGTCCCTGGCAGAGCTGTCTTTGGGTAACTCAGCCTGTCACACACCTTCCTGGGTTCGAGAATACAGTGGGCCAGCACTGTTGACAGGCTGCCAGACTCCCACCTGGCCCCGACTCCAGTCAGAGACTCAGGAAACCTCCAGGTGCCTCTGAGGATGGTGCCGTTTTGAACCCACTCTGCTCCCGCTGTGGTTTTGTCGAGCTTTACCCCTGCAGCTTGGGCCATATGAGCAATGGATGCTTTGTTTCTGGGTGCTGCTTTCTAAATATAAAGTTATTTTATGAAACAGAATGTGCTTTTTCAGGGCGTGCCTACCCCTGGCAATGAGAGCCCCTGGTTGACAGTTGTTGGTCTGGCCTGGGGGGAGGCTGGCGCCCTGGGCTTGGTTGCCCCGAGCTGGGTAGTGGGGGCTCTGGCCCTAGCCCTGGAGGTGATCAGAGCTTCCGCAGGGGCCACAGCAGCCCTGAGCCCTGCCACCCACAGGGCTCGACCTGCTCTAATGGCTTCTCTAGGGCAGAAAACCCACCCCCTGAGGGAACCTGGTGGCCAGAGAGCTTTTCCACGGGGCCAGAGGAACCAATTTTTAATCCCTGTCTCCCTCCAGCTCACCTCCTTGTCACTGGGATTTGCCTTTTGTGGTATCACCCTATGCAGGACAGGGTGGCTGGTATGAGAGAGCTGGATTTTACAGAGTAGAAACCAGGTACTGTGCAAAATTCAGTATAATCAGGAAGTAGTGCGAAATGTAATTCGGGAGCCTGGCTTCAAATGCTATGTGTGGCCTTGAGTGTGTTGGTCAGCTTCTCTGAGCCTCCATCTTATCATCTGTAAAATGGGAATTGTGCCCGACAGCCTCAGGGCTGTCTCTCAGTTGTTACCTTGGGGCCCTTCTTGAACACAGCAGTTTTACATGGGCTGACAGCCGGGTTCTTTGTGTCCTACTTGCATTGTGATCATGGGCAAGTCATTCTGTCTGTGCCTCAGTTTTCTTACTTGTAAAATTGGGCTAACAATAGTGCCTACTGCATGAGATGTTGTGAGGGTTAAATTTTTACTTTACATAAAAGGTTAGATTAAGCGCTGTAGAGCATGAGCTATCATTGTTATTTCTGGAATGCCTGAACCCAGATTAAAATATCCCGTCAGCACACAATATCATCTTCTTTTTTTTTAAACACAACTTGTAACCTACTCTTTCTGCAGCTTTGCCTACTCTGTGCCAACAGGCAGCTGCTGTGCGCCAGGCATCTGGCTGGGAGTGCCCAGGGCATCATGGCATGGGTTATGGGGTGGGTATTCTGCATGGGTGGGCTGGGTCAAATGCTGTGCTGTCTCTCCTCCAACGATTTGGCAAGGCGGGTACAGACTCGGTTAAGTCACTCTGGGCAGCAGCCAGGGGTGAGAGCCAACCGGCAAGAGAGCCACCTGGCAGTTCTCCCTGCCGGGGTGGATCCAGCAAGCTTGGGCTTGTGGTGTCTGTGGGCACCCTAAACTGTTTTGTGCACTTGTCAAAAGGCAACTGACATCTGAGCATTGGCGGCAGACAGCAGAGGGGAGAGCTGACTACAGAGGGCTGTTTTCCCCCAGCCTGGCACCGCATGGTGCCCTGAGCCCACCTGCCTTAAACCATGTCAGGGGCACACTGATGATGAAATACTCCATTTGGCTGGGCAAAGCCCTTCACGTGAGTAAGGCTGTGTCCTAAAACACTTTATGGGCATTATCTCATCTAGTGTACGTACAAACCTTTTGAAGTAAGTCCTACTTATTTCTACTTTACAAAGGAAAAAGCTGAGGGCCGGAGATGTTTTGGAATCTTCCAGATCTGGGTAGAAATTCTGGTTCCTTCAGTTGCTCTGTGACTTCAGGCCAGTTACTTAACCTCTCTGAGGCTCCAATTCCCCACTTCTTAGGGTTGTAGCAAGGGTTCAAAGGAATATGTAGTTAAATGTAGTTAAAACATTTAGCCTGGCATCTGGCATGGTAAATGGTTTTTTAAGAAGGTGGTTGTTATTACTACGATTCTTATTTCATCTTTTTGCAAGGGAACATTCCTTGCCAGTTTAACAGATATCAAGAAGGTTCAAATTTGATGTCTTGAGGTCTGCAAGGAGGGGGTATTTTTAGGAGGAGGAAAACATTTTATTATTGTTGGCAGCATATAAGTTTGTAAGTTTCCTGTCTAGTGGGGGACACTACTCTTATCTTCAGGGTCTTATCTGCTTGTGTGGGCGGAGCCTCTGTTTCATGGAAGAGAAACTCCCCAGGGTTTTTGCCCCATGCTCATTTCTATAACCAGACTCATTCAGACGCTTTGAGCAAAAGGTGTCTGGTGTGTAGTAATTGCTCAACAAATGCTCTTTGGATGGGTGGATGGATCATGCTCCCGAGTTTACTGCAGCTAAGGGAGTGATTGGATTCAGGCACAACGTGGCAGCTTCCCCCAGAAGAGGGGGCCTGATCTAGGCACCTCCCCTCCAGGGATGCACACTTTGCAGAGCTGTGGGTGCATGGAACATTTCCTGGGGTTAATCGCTTAACTGTGATTGTGATGGCCAGAGGTAGGGTGATGGCAGAAAACTGAGACACTATCCCGCACCTCAAAGACCAGGGAATGGGTTCGAGGCAGTGAATATGACCTTGACGGACAGGTAAGCATTGACTGTGGGGGAAATGTCATTCATTCAGTGAATATTTTCTGTGCTCAGTGCCAGGATGCAGGGAGACGCCTTGTGGACTCGAGTGAAAGAGAAGAACTGATGATGTGTGAATCTCGAATAGACTTTTCAGGGATTGTGTCACAGTGAGGTAGAATTCGGGGCCACTCTCTACCGTAATGGGCAGGACTCTTGTGTTTGTATGAGAGAAACTCACCTGGTGCCAGCTTAAATCAAAAAGGATTTTTATTGGCTCACATGACCTGAAAGTTCCAGGTCATCTGGCTTCAGGCATGGCTGTATCCTGCAGCTCAAATGTTATCTCATCCTACTCATCTCCTAGCTCAGCTTTCCTCTGTGTGGGTGACCTTTGTTCTCAGCCAGGGTTCTCCCCTGACAGCTCTCTTTCACCACCATGGCAACTCTCAGGGAAAGAAAGCCCCTTTTTTCCTAGTGGCTCTAGCAAAAGTCCCAGGATTCACTCTACTTGGACCAGCTTGGATCCTTGCCCTTGCCCAAGCTGTTCTGACCGCCTAGAGTGCCCTCCTCTCTTCTGCGTATCCCAAACCTACCTGCCTTTCAAGTCCCGCTTGAGCTCCATCGCTTCTATCTATAGTCTTCTTCTCTTTTTGCCTTTATCGTTCTTTGCATTTTTCTCTCTCTCGGAGCACCAATCATCTTTTTCCTGCTTTGTATCTAATTCAGCTGCATCCTGGCTGCATTGTGTTCACGTCAAGTAGGCCAGAATCCCTGACAGGCCAGTTTCATTTCTTACCTTTCTCTCTCCTGCCCCATACATAATATAAATAACTTGAGAGGTGCCTAATAAGTGCTTGTTAGTGGATTTGGGGCATTAAGGATTTAATTTAGAAGCCAAATCCCAGGATGGCTCATGGGAGGTCATGGGTCAGCAGGGTCCAAAGGGAATCCCAGGACTCATCTTGCTGAACTGTTCATTTGTCATTGAGTCCCAAAGACTTGGACCTCTCAGGAGGCCAGTGAGGAGATGGGAAAGGGGGTAGGGGCTCAGTTCAGAAGCTGGGCTTTCCCAGGTTCAAATCCCAGCTCTGTGCCCTTCTGGCTGTGTGACGTGGGGCAAGTTGCTTCACCTCTCTATGCTACTCGTTCCTTGTCTGTAAAATGAGATCATTCACACAGTGGGTTTAAGGAAAGGGCCTGGGACACAGCAAGCGCTCATTGACTGTTCACCGTTATCATTACTACCGTGCTGTGTTCAGAGTCACCAGGTAGAGAGGGATTGTAAACTCCATTCCTATTTACTAGAGGAGGAAATAGCAGCGCAGTGAGCTTCAGAGACACCCTCAAGGTCACAGAATGGCTCCCCACCCCACTCACCTTGACTCCCATTTGAGCCCTTGATCTTCACATTGGCTGTCCTTTTTGAGACCACATGAGCTTGCAGCCCAGTGTGGCCCTCAGGGAATGTTGACGCCTGTTTAGAAGGAAGGGGTAGGGGTGAGGGGGCCATTTGTCTCACACAGAGGGTGAGCAGGACTCTGTCTTGGTGTTTCTCCTGGCTGGGTTTTTGCTGTCATGTCTTGTGACCTGCTCTCCTCTACGTAGCCACCCTTGGTGATCTGCCCTGTGAGCGGCCCGTCACTGCCCCCACAATAGACCCAGGGGCCATGCTGAGGGTTGTACGGTCCCCACCGAGCTCAGGGCCTGCTGACCCTGCACGCTGCACTGTGTCCTTCCATGTGAAGATGCGTCTGGTCTTCTCCCGGGCAGTCTTATTCATTTCTGCCTCCTCAGAAATATTTGGGGGTGATTAAAAGGAAATGTTCTTATAACTGTATTGAAATGGGGTTTGGGGGTTTTGGAATGATTGGCTGTGGCCTTGGGGGCCAGTGCTGGTTGACTTGATAACCGAATTGATAGGCAACAGAGTATTGATTTCTCTCCCCCTCCTCCCAGGAAGGTGACTCAGCGAAGGGGAGATGTTCTGAAATTCAGGAGAGGGCTGCTCGGGGAAGCCAGAAAGAAGCTGTGTGTGTGTGTACATGTGTGTGCATGCACGTGCACAGCTCTGCTGCTCCCTCCAGGGCCTATAACTCACAACCACACTCCCCCTGTCCCCTCAAGATGGGGCATGCGGGTTCCCACCTCTTCAGCTGCCTTTTCCGGCGCTCATCTGGAGAAAAGTGAGGACTTTGGAGCTACACAGACCCAAATTCAAGCCTGCGTCTGTCACCTCCTGGCTAGGTGGCCTTGTGTAAGTGGCTTTACCTTTCTATGACTCAGTTTCCTTCTCTGTAAAGTGGGGAGAGCATACCTGCCGCATGGGGTAATTCAGAGGATTAATTGAGAATATTTCTTGGTGATAATTAATGGCAGCTCTGATTGCAGTGATGACATTAACAACTAATAATTTGTGTTACTTGCTGATAGAGGAGCAGACTGCCATGGGAGTGCCAGGGAGCGGGTCATGCATGTTGATGGAAGCAATCTTGGAAGACTTCCAAGAGAAGGGCCTTGAATGAAAGAAATGCTGACGCGTGACAGAACGGGGGAGGGGTGGGAAACACTTTTCTGTTCCAGGAGTCCATAGGCTCAAAGGCAGGGAGGTGTGGGAACCTCTGGCAAGATGGGAGACCAGCTACTGTCCATTGTGTGGGGGAGGGGACTGGGAGGGGCGAGGTTGTGGCAGAAGAGGGGCTGTTGGTCTTTGTTTGGCCAGCGACTCAGGTAAAATGGTTGATGGAGAGCTTTGTGCATCAGGGCCCATTTGTTCTGTCTGAAATTCAGAAGCAATTATAATACATCGCACCTCCTCCCTTGGCTGAGTTCTAATTGTGAGCCAGGCATTGTGCTAAGTGTTGACTTACACCATCTCATTGAATCTGCACTCTGTCCCCGTTTTACAGGTGAGAAAACTGAGGCTCTTTGTAACATTTACTGGTGCACCCAAATGTATACTCTTCTGTGTCATTCACCCCTTCCCTTGAATCACCCACAGGGCCTGGTTAGACCAGGCAAGCCTCCTCCTTTGTGGCCAAACCCACAGACTCCTCACTAGCCCACCCACCTGATGTGGGTCATACGAGTCCTTGGGCCACATAAGTTTCTCCTTTGCGGAAACCTTTTTGACACTTGACTGGGGCACATACCCCTTTCCTCAGATTCCTTGCCTAATTCAGTCAGGCGAAGATGTCATGCAGACGTCACTTATAATTCTTTTCTCCATGTTCCCAGCCAAGTTCTTGTATTGCCTTGGGGAGTTCCAGGGAGCTGCAGGATTCACCTGGGCAGGGCCTGATGTCACAGCTGCGACCATATTTACGACATCCTCTCTGGCTCAGGGGAGTTTGGAGGGATGGGGGTGTCTGCATGGCAGGCAAAATGCCCATTCTTCAGGTGGGGGCCAGAGAGTACAGGGAGCAGAAAGGCCTGGGGTGGGACCTGCAAACCTCAACGAAAAAACAAATGCTTGATATTAAAACTATGTAAGAATGAAAAGCAAATAAATGGTCTTATACCCAAAATCCCTTTGTGCCAGGCAGCACCCAAGGCAGTGACAATGCAAAGGTGTCCAAGGCAGCTGGATCCCTGACTTTAGGGTGCTCACCTGGGCAGACACCCTGTACAAAGTCCACCCACTTCAAGTCTAAATTTAACTCCAGGAATATTTGTCAAGCACCCCCAAGGCTCACTCAGTGAAATGGAGAAGCCAGTGATTCTAGAAGTTCCCACAAGGTGAGAAATGAGGGGGAATTTATATGGGAGTAACATCTACTGTTTTTCAAACTTGCTCTCTGAGCTGGACGCTCTCCAGCCACATTCCCTAGTGATCCTCACAGCATCGACCCATTTCACATATGGGGGAACTGAGGCAGGGAGCATTAAGTACCTGCCCACATTCAGAGGAAGTGGTCAAAACAGGATCTGAACCCAGGGCACTCGGACCTCACAACATCTTCTTTCATTTTCAAATGGGAAAACAGTCTCAGAGATGGGTTGGGACGTGTTTGCCTTTCAGAGGTGGAACTTCCCTGTATCTGCAACTATTGGTTACCTCATGGTTTGGTGGGGAGAGGGTTAAGTTGGCTGTAAAGCCATGAAACAAATAGAGGAAAATAGAAAATAAAGTATAATTAAGTGCCAAACACCCTGGCATAGCAATGGGCAAGCTCTCCATGGTCCCTGTTTCAGGAGGTCCCTGGGTGTCTGAAGCAGAATTAAGCTTTGTGCAGGATTCCTCAGCTCATGAGGCCACTTTCATTAAGTTTCTTTGCTCTCTGAAACATGGGCACAGTAACCCTGTTTGGGGGGAATGTTTCTATGCTTGCCCCCCTGAGTTGGATTGAACCGGGAGAGGAGAACGAGGGGCCAGGAAGGAGGTTGGTGTGAGATCTAATGAGGCCCAGCAGTTGCCTAAAACTTGACTGCTGTTGTGGAAATGTCTCCTACCTCGTGGGACAGTGGAACCTGTAGAGGCTAGAAGTCAGGGCACTGGATTTTGTCAGTGCTCTAAGGCCAGTGACTTCCTGCCTTCTGCCCCTCATTTCTTCTTGTCTAAAACAGATGCTAACCAAGGCTTCTTCTGTGCACTTAGGCAAATGCATTGCATGCCTGTTTGGCCAGGCTCAATGGGAAAGAGTTCTGGGATCAATTAACAATGTCTGCTGTAGGTGCTGGAGGAGGTGGTGGTGGTGTGTTTGCCATTCATCCATTTATTTATTCAGTGGGGCACTTTTTGATTGCTAACTATGTAACAGGCACTGGAGACAAAGCAGGAAACAAAGCAGGTATGGCTCTATGCCCTGGAGATTTCAGACTGGTGGTGGAGACAGAGTAAAGCTGTGTTAAGAGTAGAAATTTTGTGTGCTTGGATCACTGCTGGGTTCTCAATATCTAGCTTTTACCTGGCACACCTGTGCCTTCAGATATTTATTGTCTGGACAGATGAATGAATGAGCCAAGTGCAGATGAATATGTAACTATAGAAAGTAATAAAAACTACATGGGAAAAGAAGGGGATGGTAAAGAAAGTATAGTGATTCCCTCTAGTAGGAAAGTGCCATGTGTTCAGAGGGCTCACAGACCAGCAAGAGAGACTGCATTCAGCAAAGAAGCAATAAGTGAATTTATAATTCTAAGTGCTCTGCAATAAGAGATGTTCTGAAATGTTGTCTGGAGGGAACCTTTGGAGGTAGGGTAATTAGGGAATATTTAAAAATATTATTCTTTAACTTTTATTTTTAAATTATTTCAAAAAGATTTACAAGAAGTTGCAGGAATAATACAGAGAATTCCCCATGTTCCCTTCACCCAGATTAACATTAATATAACGTAACATAAACATTCAACATAAGCACAGAACAGTTACAAAATGAGGAAATTAGCATTGATACAACACTATAATCTAGTGTACTGATATTACTCAAATTTTTCCCATTACTTACTAGCTTCCTTTTCTGGTCTAGGATCCAGTCCTGGATCATGCACTGCATTTAATTGTCATGTTTCTTTAGTCCTTTAATATGGAACAGATTAAAATGCACGGACCCAATTCAGTCAAAACAGAGTGAATCCTGGGACTTTTGCTAGAGCTATTGGGAAAGAGGTGCTTTCTTTCCCTGGGAGTTGCCATGCTGGTGAAAGAGAGCTGCCAAGGGAGAACCCTGGCTGAAAACAAAGCCCACCCACACAGGAAAGCTGAGTCAGGAGGTAAGTAGGATGAGATGACATCATATGAGCTGCTGGATACAGCCATGCCTGAAGTCAGATGACCTGACACTTTCAGGTCATGTGAGCCAGTAAAAATCCTTTTTGGTTTAAGCTGATTATTATTCATTGAATTATTCATTCAGTGAGTATTTCTGTGCTCAGTGCTTGGTTGCAGGGAGACACCCTATGGGACTAAGTGAAGGAGAACTGTTTGATGCGCAAATCTCAAGTAGACTTTTCGGGGACTGTGTCATGGTGAAGGAGAATCTGGGGCCTCTCTCTACTGTAATACACAGTGCTCTTGTGGTTGCATGACCTTGACACTTGTGATGAGAACTGGCCTTTTATTTTGTAGATCGTCCCTTGATTTGGGAATGTTTACTCATGATTAGCTTCAGGTTATGCATTTTGGCAGAAATGCTACAGGAGTGATGTTGTGTCCTTCTCCATGCATCATATAAGGAGGCACATGGTGACCATCTGTCCCATTAGTAGTGATGTTAACTTTGGTCACTTTTGTCTGCTGGGATTCTCTGCTGTGAACTTATTGGGTTTTTTTTCCTTCGTAATTAATAAGTATCTTGTGGGGAAACACTTTGAGACAATGTAAATACTCTGTTAGTAATTCTTTTGCCCACTAATTTTAGATCCATGATTGCTTCTCGCCTGAAACAGTTATTACTGCAGTGTTTGCCAAATGGTGATTTTCTCTTTCCATCATTACCTCTACATTTATGAGTTGAAGAGCTTTTCTTTCTCCCTCACTTATTTATCTATTCAATTATTAATTTGTTTCAGTGTGGACTTATCGATTCATATTTTATTTTGTGTCCCCTCCCTTTGTCTTTGTCCCCTCTCTATTTCTGCCCCACCCTCCTCTCACTCTCCTTCTCTTCCTCTCTTTTATTCTTGCTGACTAAGGCTTTCATCCCGTAGAGTTTCTCTCCATTGGATCTAGCTGAGCATATCCCTGAGGTGTCATTTAATATTCCTCCATCCCCTGGGTTTCCTGTGAACTGGTGGTAGCCTCAGAGGCTTGACCAGATGTTGGTTCAATATTTTTGGCAAGACCACGTCATGGGTGGTGGTGTGCCCTTCTGTCAGGAGGTACGTGAAGTCTGGCTGTCTCCTTTTCTGTGTCATTGAGATTGATCTGTGGGGTTTGGAGCTGTCAGCCTGATCCGTCCATTGTCAGGTTCTCCCATCAGTTCATCCACTGAGTTTTGCACCCACTGATAATCATTGCTTGTATCCATTAATTCATTAGGGGTTGCAAAATGTTGATAGGTTGATTCTGTCCCTCTTCTTTTTCTTAACTGGAAGATTTCTCTACAGAGAAACCACCCCTCATCAATTATTTGCTCACTCTGAAGGCTAGTGTGTCCAGGAAAGGGAGGATAAATGCTTAATTCTTTCCCTTTATTTGCCAGGTTTCAAAATAAAGAGTTGCTTCCCCAGTGTCCCCCAAAAGTGGCCAATAAGAGTTTTTTTTAAATATCGTTATAAACCCATGGATGCAAGTGTCATTGGAGTGTCCTCATCCATTTCAGTTATTATCTCTATTCATGTTCAGGTTGTCCAGTCTCTGGTGTGTGGGGACCTCTGAAAGTTGACCCTTGAATCCTTTGGACTCCTCCAGTAGTCTTGGACAGTCTCCTTGCTTTCTGGGAAGATTTCCAGACTGACTGTGTACATTTCCCACCCCAGCTTTGGATGCAGACATTGCTCCAGGGAGTCCTGGATCCTTTTACTAGGAAATGGTATTTAGAGACCACAGTCTGGGTGCTGAATGAATGAATGTACAGAACGTCTCAAAATAATGCACCTCAGGGCATTTTCAGTGTCCACGGTGGATGGGATGGTGGGGAAGGGGGCAAGGTAGTGTCTTTGAATTTGGATGTCATTTCTTTTTCAAACCTGTCCCAGGTTAATGACCTACTGGGTGCCATTTATTCACTTTGGCCGCACCATGTGGCTTGTGGGATCTTAGTTCCTTGACCAGGGATCGAACCTGTGCCCCCTGCAGTGGAAGCACGGAGCTCTAGCCACTGGACTGCCGGGGAGTTCCCATTCATTCACTTTTATTCCTTTCCCCCAACTTCTTCATTTAGAAAACCAGGGTGGATCTCCCCCATCTTCAACCCGTCCCCTTACTTGGGATTGGCATTTTCTTGGGGAAGGTCTTTGAAGTCAAAGAACCCCCAGAAGAGTGAAGCCACTTGTGGTCCATCAATCCCTATTTGGGTCCTGCCATGCTTTTTTCAGCCTCTCAGTGTGGTACAGCTTAGTGAAGGGTGGGTGTGTTGGAGGGGTATCACTGCTATTTGCCTCTTAGTATCTTTTGAGGGGGAGCAATAAGAGAGTTCACCGAGGGACCATCAAATCCAGACCAGACAAATGACAGATGATATCCCTTCATCAGAGCAACTTAAAAATTAATATGAGCCTCTGAGTGTTACCTCGCCTTTATCTGAGCAGCCTGCATGTCTGTGTTTGAGATTAAAACTCACATTTCATTTTTATATGCTGTGCTTAATCCAATAATGATTTCATGTTACAAACAGCAGTAATATCTTTCAGCATAGTTAATCAGAATAGACTTAATGCTGTCACTATTTATTAACCTTTGTTGAAAAGCAAGAAGTTTCTCTCTAATCTGTGATTGTTGGTCGTGTCAGGCTCTATCAAGTGAAAAAACAGTTTTGGCATTCATTAAAATGGTGCGAATCCTGAAATGACAATTGGAGCCGGATGGTATTTGGTGCATGAAATCTTCGCTGCATTCACCAGGATAACTGAGAAGGCTGGAGGGGGGCGGCGAAGAGGGAACCCACACATTCAAAAGACTATTTCATCCCTGAGTTGCTCTTGAATAAAGAAATTGAGAGAATGGGGTACAGGTGAGGGGAGGGGTCGGGCCTGTTGATGCCTCTTGCCGGAGAAACTCATTGTTGGTTCAAAGCAGTGGCTTTGAACTTGGATTCCAGACGCCTCATCACTTTCCCAACCCTGTAACAGGTTAATGACCCACTGGGAACGATTTATTCACTTTTATTCTTTTCCCCCAACTTCTTCTTCATTTAGAAAACAATGGTGGGTCTCCCCACCATCTCCAAGGCCCAAGTAGAGTTGGAGTCCAACTGAAGGAGTCCCTCAAAACAGCCTGGTGGCTGCCAGATATCAGCATGAGGTTCAGAGATCTCAGTCTGTAGTCCTCAAACTTGAGAGTGCATAGGACTCTCCTGGAGAGCTTCTGTGATGCCTGGGGAATCAGTAGGCCTTGAGTGTCCTGAGATTCTGCATGTCTAACAAGTGCCCAGGTGACGTTGATGGCTATTGGTCCAGGGGCCACCCTTTTGATAGTACTGAGGGCTTTGTGGTTTGGGGTTTTCTGAACCATGCCAGGATGTCATGATTGGGTCAGTGGCCCGATGACCTCAGCTGGCAGCCTTGTTGGAAGGTTTTATCTGAGGGCTATAATGGTTCTCGGAATAGCAGGGCCGGGCATCTTAGCTTGGGGCAGGCCAAGCAGAAAGTATTCTTATTACTTTCACCTTGCAGATATGGCAATGGTTCTTCCTCATTATCACTTCTCTGAAACAGACCACCTGATCCAGTGCTTCTGAAACTTTCACATGAACATGAATCACCTTAGATTCTTGTTTAAATGCAAGTTCTGGTTCACTAGGACTTGGATGGGGCCCAAGAGTCCACATTTCTAACAGACTCCGGGGATGATGAGCCACCTTAGTGGACCACACTGAGCAGCAAGGCTCTGTTGATTAACAAGAAAACCCAACAGTTGGTTGGTCAATTCCTGCACCTTCCTGGGCTTGAATTATAGAGTTTGAGTCTTGCTAAATCCACCAACTCCCCTGAAGGGAAATTTACCTTACAAAAAAAAAAAAAAAAGGAAAGGAAAGAAAAGGAAGGTTTCAACTTGCAGAAGCCTCCTCCAAAGGAAAATGGCTCTCCCAAGGGACATCTTTTTCTCTTTTTCACCTCAAAGAGCCCCCAGATATCTTTATCAGGAAGTCCCTGTTGGGTCTTTACCTTTCAAAGGTGATTCAGAGAAAAATCTAATCCAGTCAAGAGATCTGGTATTGGGAGGCATAGAGGAATATTGGACTAAGCAAATACACTGGTTTTTCAGGGCTGGGTTGGGGAGGCTGAGGTTGAGGGCTAACTGGTCTCTCCTGTCATAAGAAGGAGAGACCACTTGGGTGCCAAGCAGCATTGTGAGTTTTGCCCACATAAACAGGGAGGTGAGCAGGTGTTGTTAATTATTTAGGAAGAATTAAGCAGTCTGGGTGGGTGGGTTTTATGCTCTGTTTGGTAATAAAGGTTGCTGCAGAAAGGAATTTTAAAATTCAGTATTCTCACTTGCCTCATCTTGCAAAGAAGCCGAGCCTTGGTTTGACTGGTGGGAGCATCTGGAATTAATGAACCGGCCTCTTATGGTGCAGAAATCAATGTTTGCTGCATTAATTGCATGATGCTGAAACCCCGCTTTTTAAATTTCTGACTCGCAGAGCCACAGCCTAAGAAATCTTTCTTAAGTGGCGTTCTGGGGCTTCGCTCTTGGCTTCGCTTCATCTGTCTGGGCGTGGGGAAGGAACTGCTTCTTCACTGTGGACTTGTGACACAGGGACATGGAGGCATGGGAGAAACTTAGGATGAGTTGTGTGCTTTGGAGGCCCCAAAGGGGCAGAACTTGAGGATTGGTTCCCTCTTGAGTAGCTGGACCCTGTCTGGACTTCCATCTCCTGAGAGTTTCCAGTTCGTCATTTTCTTTAGGTTAAAATAAGCCATATTAAGAGAAGCTGGACAGATGTTCCTTGCCTCTCTTGCTTTTCCCGCATGATAACCCTTTTGGAATATAGACACTTTGATCTAAAATGTAATTTGGCCACCACCTCGTTAAGTACTGGACATTGAACCACATCAGTCTGCCCGCCATGGCTGCATTTTGCATTTCCGTGGACCCAACCTTAGCGCTAGACACTTTGGATGGACTATCCAAGGAGGTGACGTTTGAGCCACATTTGGGGAAACGAATAGGAGTTTGCCAGGGAAGGAGGATTCCAGGCAGAGGGAACAGCATGAACAAAGGCCCTGAGGCCTGGAGCCCTGAAGTTTCTGCCCGCTGGAGTTGCAGAGGGAGCATGGATGGGTATAGAGTACTCTCTGGGAGAAGCCTGGCCTTGGACATCTGGCTAAGAACTTTTGATTCTCTCCAGTAGGTGGTGGGGAACCTGGCAAAATGCTTAAGCAGGAGATGAGATGACTGGTGAAGTTTTATTTTTAATGTACATAGGGTAATTTTGTTTTGTTTTGTTTGTACAGTTCTGTGAGCTTTGACCACAATCAGAATATGGAGCAGTTAACTCACCCTCTAAAATTCTTTTATGGTGCTCCCTTATATTCAAACCCTTTCCCCATCCCCTCTACCTGAAAACCACTGCTCTGCTCTGTATCCCTGAAGTTTTGCCTTTTTCAGAATGCCGTATAAATGGAATGATGCAATACATACAGATAATGTGTGTTTGTGTGTGTGTGTGCGCGTGTATGTTTTGTTTTTTTTGAAGATGTTGGGGGTAGGAGTTTATTTATTTATTTATTTATTTTTGCTGTGTTGGGTCTTCGTTTCTGTGCAAGGGCTATCTCTAGTTGTGGCAAGCGGGAGCCACTCTTCATCGCGGTGCGTGGGCCTCTCACTGCCACGGCCTCTCTTGTTGCGGAGCACAGGCTCTAGACGCGCAGGCTCAGTAGTTGTGGCTCACGGGCCCAGCTGTTCCACGGCATGTGGGATCCTCCCAGACCAGGGCTCGAACCCGTGTCCCCTGCATTAGCAGGCAGATTCTCAACCACTGTGCCACCAGGGAAGCCCTGTGTATGTTTTTAAATCTAGCTTCTTTCATTTAGAAATTTCTCCATGTTGCTGCATGTATTAGTACTTTGCTCCTTTTCATTGCTGGGTAATATTCCATTGTGTGGTTATATCACTGTTTGTTTATTCATTCACCTGTTGAGAGATGTTTGAGTTGTTTGCAGTTTCTGGCAGCCATGGAAAAAACTGCTATAAACATTTTGTGCAGGTTTTTGTGTGACCATAGTTTTTAATCTCTCTAGAGTAAATACCTAGGGGTGGGATTGCTGGGGCATTTGATAAGCGTATGTTTAACTTTTCAAGAAACGCCAGTCTTTTCTCTAAAGTGGCTGTGCCATTCCGCTTTTCTCCCAGCAGTGTAGAAGAGTTCCAGCTGTTCTTTGTGTTCCCTAACACTTGGTATTATCAGGTTGTTTGTTTTGTTTATTTGTTTGTTTTTCAATTCTGGCCATTCTAATTGGTGTGAAGTGGTATCTCATTGTGGTTTTAATTTGCATTTCCCTAATAACTAATGATGTTGAGCATCTTTTCATGTCCTTACTTGCTAACTGTATATCTGGTTTGGTCATGTGTCTATTAAAATATCTTGCCCATTTTTTTAATTGGGTTGTTTGTTTGTCTCATTGTTGAGTTTTGAGAGTTCTCTATATTTTCTAGAGTTAAATCCTTTGTCAGATATGTGATGTGCAAATATTTTCTCCCAGTCTGCGGCTTGTCTTTTCATCTCTTAAAGTGCAGGGTTTTTATAAAGATCGTTGTAGCAGTTGGCGTTTTAAACTCTACCACTCTCTTCCTCACGCAGCACACTGCAGCCATGCTGGCCTTGTTTCAGCTCTTAAAAAAATCAAACTCTTTCCTTCTCCAGGGCCTTTGCTCATGCTGTCTTCTCTGTCTGAATACTCTTTCTTACTGTGTCCTATCTAATAAATCTTTGCCTACCCCCAAATCATAAGTCTGTTCTCATGTTTTCTTTTAGATGCCGTGTTATTTTAGCATTCATGTTTAGCTCTCTGATCCACCTCAAATTAATTTTTTTGTATGGTATGAGGTAAAGATTTGAGGGTCACTTTTTTTTCTATACGGATATCCAGTTGTTCCAGCATCATTTGTTAAAAAATTTCCCTTTTCCCTTTAGATTGCTTTGGTGCCCTTTTTCAAAAATCAGATGAGCATCTGTGTTGGTCTGTTTAGTTTGTTTCATTGATCAATATGTCTATCCTTACAACAGTGCCACACTTTATTAATCTTCACAATAAGCTTTGAAATTGGATAGATTGCCCTCTAACCTTGTTTATCTGTTTTAAGATTTCTTTGGACATTATATGTCCTTTGAATTTCTATATAAATTTTAGAATTGGCTTATAAATTTCTACAAAAACAAAAACTCCTGGGATTTTGACTGGGCCTGCATTGGATCCATAGATCAATTTGGAGAGAATGAAATTTCTTAACAATATTGAGTCTTCCAATCCATGAACATAGCATATCTCCATTTTCTGTCCCCCGCTCTTTCTCTGGCTTACTCTTATTCCTCTTTCAGGTGTCAGCTTAAGTGCCATCTCCTCAAGGAGGTCTTTGTTGCCTCTTGACTAGATGATATAGCTCCTGTTATACCCTCTGGTGCCCTTGCTGTCTTCCTTCTTGGTACTTATCACAATGGTAATAATTATTTGTATGATTATCTGTTTTGTGTCATAAGTCCCATAAGGACAGGGATCAGGTCTGCCTGTTCACAGACTGACACACAGTAAGTTTTCAATAAAGATTTATAAAGGAATGAATGAACGAATGTCCTCCTGCTCTTTTGGCAGAGATCTGCAGGTCACTGGCTGTTGTCAGTCACAGTTCGATGCACACCGTGGTGTCTGCTTGCTAATGGAGAAACCAAGGCCGAATCCTCCCACCCCTTTCTTGGCCTTCTGCCTAACTCTGAGTTCCTGCTGACGTGCAGTATATGACTCCTATTCACTTGACAGGTAGATGTGTGTAATTATGATTTTTTTAAATAAAATAATTCATCTACAGAGAATTTTAAGTAATGAGTATAATACAGAGGTTTAATTTATTTGGAGATAGGGGGGAAAGGTGTTGCTTTCACAGCATCAGTTGGAACATTTGAAAAAGCAGTGGCGGAATCTTGATTGAATTAAGCTGTGCTCATAATTAGGAAATGCTGAAGCCTGCACAACGTTGAAAAGTGGTGAGGACAAAGTGATGAAATTAAGAGTCTTTTTTTTTCCCCTTAAGGTTTAAGAAGTCGGCAGTTGAGGGGTATTCTGTTGTTAACTAAATGGTTTGTGGACATTACTTGGGTATATAGATTTCATTCTGCATTTTGATCATAAGTCAATATATAGGTACCAGTGTTAGTTAAATCCCCAGAGTAAGCATTGCTAAGGAAGGCTTTAGGAGGAACTTTCTGAGAAGGAGTGAGATTGTTGGGACAGGTTGCCAAGGTGTGTTGCAGAATGTTGGTGATTTCGGGGCAAGATGAGAGAGAGAAAGAAGTTGCTCAAGGATGTAGAGTCCTGGGCAGGAGCCCTGAAGGAGGAGACCAGGCATATTGTTCACTTTGAATTAGATCCAGAGGTGGTTAATACAAGCAAAACAAAAACTTGACTGGAATTCTTGGGAGCTTAAAGAAGAGCAATGGAAATAACCTAACTTTATCACAGTCAGAGATTGTAATTTCTTCCAGTGATGATAGCTTTTGTTTTTATGCAACACACACTGTCATTATAGCTGCACAACTGCCTGGTCATGCAAAAGCAAATGCGATCCTCGTTATTATTTCCATATCACAGATCAGCAAACTGAGGCTCAGAGAACTGATGTGATCGGCCTGCAGTTGCAGAGTTAGCAAGTAGGAGATTCAAACCTATCTTTGGACAGTTAATACCATGCTTTGTTCCCTACACCTTGCCAATGAGTTGAACTAGTTAAAGTTTTCCTGTTAGAGGCATATGATCTACATTGAGAGTTTTGGGGTGATATTTATAGTTTTGGAGACAATGGAGGTATTCTTAAGAGTAGTAATAAATACCATTTATTTAGCAATGTGTCAGTCAGTATAGGCTATATTATACTGTAGTAACAAAAGATCTCCCAAATTTCAATGGCTTAACACAACAAAGGCATATTTCTTGCTCACATGACAAGTCCCGTTGGCTTACGTGTCCATTGCAGGTAGGCAGTGGGCTCTGCTCTGCTAACCACAGTTATTCAGGCACCCAGGCTAACGGAGCAGCTGTCAGCTCTAATGTCTATTCACTATGTTGAAAGGATGAACTTCTCAGAGGGTCTTGTGGCAACAATAAAACACTCTGTCCTGGAAAGGGACACATCACTTCTGCTTTCAGCTCATTGGCCCAAACTAGTCATATGATCTCACTCAACCACAAGTAGCCAAGTCAGAAGGGAGGAAGCCAGAAATATTTGGCAAACAGCATGAATGATTGCCACTAGCACCCAATAAAGAAGTAATTCATGTGATTCTACACAAACCTGTACAATAATAATGAGAACTAACATTTATTGATTATTGACCACATACCATATACTGTTTACCTAGAAGAGCACTTTCAACCCTTCAACCCCCATCAGGTGATACAATAATTATCTCCATTTTACAGATAGGGGATCTGAAGTTACTTGCTTAAAGTCACACAGCTAGGAAGTCGTAGAGCAGTATTTTAGTCCAAGCCATCTTGGCTATAGAGCCCATATTATAATAACCCCACTTAATAGAATGAGAAATCTGAGGCTCAGGGAAGCAACCTTCCCAAGGTCGTCCTGCCAGGAAGCAGCAAACTTTAGTTCCTTTACCTTATTATACTTCCCATGTAAATTCTGTTAGTAACTACCAGCCAACTCTTGACCTTCTGAGTCTTGAAGTGACTACAGGCATACCTCATATTATTGTACTTTGCTTTATTGCACTTCACAGATACTGCATTTTTTACAAATTGAAGGTTTGTGGCAACTCTGCGTTGAGCATGGCTATCAGTGCCATTTTTCCAGTAGCAATATTTTAAAATTAAGCTATGTACATTTTTTTAGACATAATGCTATTGCACATTCAGTAGACTACAGTATAGTATAAACGTAACTTGTACTGGGAAAGCAAAAAATTCGTGTGACTTGCTTTATTGTGATATTTGCTTTATTGTGGTCTGGAACCAAACCCTCAATATCTCCAAGGTCTGCCTCCACTGTGGTAGAACCACCTTGTACCAGCTTAGGAGGACCAAATATTAAATTTCCAGGACTTTTGCAAGACATTATTAAGAATTAAACTACGTAATCTAACTACAGTTAAATAAATTATATTTATTTCAAACCACGGTAATAAATACTCAAAACTTGTCACTTCCAAATCATTTTACATATTTTACTGTTATATACTCTTGAGGTTTTTACATCTATCGTATCTGTATGCTGGAAATACTATATAATGTATTACTACTCTGCATATATATCTTCCTAGCCCTGCTTTCAGTGGTGTCTAGTTGGTAGATTGAAATTGGCCGTGGTGGGAGTATTTATACCATAGAAACTGGCAAGCACCACCTTTCGGAGCTTTTTTTCCCTGGATAGCCAGTTGTTAAATATTTACCAGCACACCACTGCCTGTAGCCCACCTGCTTTCCCAACTGGGTGTTACCATCAGAGTCAATCCAGGACCAACTGGCCCTCCCCATGGATCCAGCTGGTTTTAGAGGTGGGCCATCTTCTATGGGGCTACTGCATTGGATCAACAGTCTGCGTTCATCCTTGAAAACTTAACGCCAAGCTGATGTCTCTCCTTTTAAGTCATAGGTCCTCAACCATGGCTGCCCATTGGAATCACCTAAGAGAGCTTTAAAAAAATCCAGATTTCTTTTTTTTCCAGGACCCACCATCAGAGGGTCTGATTTCATTGGTCTGGTGTAGGGCCTGGCCATGAGGGGTTTTAAAAGCTTTCCAGTGATAGCCAAGGCAGAGAACTACAGCTCTAAGCAAACTTAGTGTGTGAAAAACTTGGGCCACCAAAGAAGGCAGATTGGGGATTTAATTCACAAAAGCTTTCTCAGTTTTATCAACAGTATTCTGTGAAGAACACTGTAGGGCAGAGTATGGCAAACTTTTTCGTTAGAGGGCCAGATAGTAAATATTTTTTACTTTGTGGGCATACAGTCTGTGTTGCAGTACTCAACTGTGCCATGGTAGTGTGAAAGCAGCCATAGACAAGACTTTAAAGAATGATCATGCCTGTGTTCCAGTAAAATTTATTTGCAAAATGAGGTGAGCCAGATTTGGCCCATGGACCACAGCTTGCCATCTACAGTGTTCCTTTAAGCCAGAAAGTGGTGTTCTTAGAATCTCTGCACACAGTCACCTTGAATGTTCCCACTGAGCTGGCAGGTTGTGTTGGTCTTTTGAGTGCCCCTCCAATCCCCCCAAGTTCTTCAGACAGGTTTAACTGTCCTCACTCATCTAATAGGGAAAATCCACCATTGCTAGACTGAGTTCCTTGAAGGTGAGGTGCCCCTTGGTCTTGTTCTCCTGCCATGGTGCCTGACCCTTGGGTCTCATTTAACAAATATTTGTC
Organism: Mesoplodon mirus; assembly: GCF_964341445.2. Classification (NCBI taxonomy): domain Eukaryota; kingdom Metazoa; phylum Chordata; class Mammalia; order Artiodactyla; family Ziphiidae; genus Mesoplodon; species Mesoplodon mirus. The sequence goes on from NC_138989.1 coordinate 9,442,475, forward strand.
TGGGGAACAAATTGTTAAAATAAATAGCATTTACTATTTTTTTTAAAGCTGTTTTATGGAGCATTTCAAATGTCCACAAAAAGAGAATAGTGTGGAGAATCTCCACATACCCATCACCCAGCTCCAACACTGAATTGAAGTTGCTTGCTTGCTTGTGCTTCTCTAAATTCCATAAAGACAAGGGACCATTTCCCTTTTCCTATATATTGCCATATGCCCTGGTGCCATGAACAGGGTCAGGTACATAGTAGGTGCTCAGTAAACATGTGTTGTTTACTGATAAACAAAAGAATAAATGAATGACAAGCTAGTGCATTTAGATGTGCTTTATAAGACTTCTTCTAGTGGGTTCACTAGCTATTGCATAGACTTGGAAATATTGTGGGTTAGATCGTGACTCCTTACACTTAAAACCACAAATAGCTATGGTTCAGCATCTGCAGGAGACATCAAAAAGTCCCTGCAGATCTTAACCCTGTTGGTTCCCAGGCCCCCTGCTAGGTGTTGGGCTGTTGAGAAGACAGGGGAATGAGGGAGCCTGGTAGAGTCTTGTAGGTGAAGGAAAGTCTAGCTCCCACCCACCCCAGCCCTGCCTAGCACCCTTTAGACACCTTCTCTCCAGCATCCTGTAAGGAAGGGAGTGACGACCAAAAGAACAAAAACTTGGTCTAATTTAAACCCCTTTAAAGTTACCAGGCTGCTGGAGATTAGCTTAAAGAAGATATGTCGGGGTCTGCTTTGATTTGCAATTTGAGGGAAATGTGGGAAACGTGTTTTTGCTTCCTAGGAGAGGATTATGTTGCTTTGCAGGTTGGGTCTTTGTCACTTTTGATTTTTGAACACTTACTCATGCTTCCAATAATGAACAAAAACCAAACCACACTGAAGCCCGCCCAGGAAGTCCCGCTGTCTCAGAAACCCAAAGGTTTCTTGTTCTACTGAATTCTCCTGTCTGGATTCCCGCCTGTTGCCCACCAGACTTTTAAGGGTTCTGCTCTTGTGCTGTCTCAACACTGGTGTTTCATTTCAGACATTAAAAAATCTTGTTAAATTGTTTTTAAAAAACTAACTTGGTATCTTATATTTTGAGATGAATCGTTCATTACCATATCGATTAAACATGTAATATAGCCTGATAAATAACCTTTATAAAGGTGAACTCAGTCAAATTAGATTCAGTAAACATGATCATGGAGCTTAAACTGGGAGGCAGAGAAGGAGATAAATGTGTTTCCTTTAAACAATTCCTTTTTGCTTTACTTTATCTACGGATTGATCTGTTACAAGAGGCAGGGTTTTAAGATAATTTCGCACATCGAGAAACCTCTGTATAAGTTATAACCCACAGATGCTTTCATCAGAGGTGTCATACAGCTGTGAATCAGACACCACTTGAATGGAGGGGCATTTGAGGTGAGGCCTGGTCTTCCCAAAATTCTTAGGTTTACTCTAGGCACAACTCTTGCTATGAACCCCGTCCACTGATACTTAAATTATACGTGCTATTAACAAGTGCTACGTGTTCCTCAAAACCAAATCACTCCTAGGTGGCTAAATCTCGTTTCCACAGCTGATATTAAAACACCATCCTCCATCCTCCATCCAGCAGTCCCCTGCTGGAAGTTTCTGGTTCCACTGCCTGAGTGTGGTCTAAATATAGCCATTTAAAAAGAAGATTACGACCCATCCACTTGGGACTGCTAAAAAGCCTTTCACGATAACTCTTGAAAGCCTGATGCCTTTAATCCTTAACTTTAATTTAAAATAAAGAAATCTTCTCAACTCATATTCCATTTTCCACATTCTCTCCCCCCACCCTTGTCCTCCCCTACAGATCTTTTAATTGCCCCCCCACCCCCTTCCATTAGTGAGGAATAAGACTCTTTACAAGTAGCTTCTGGAGCAAGAATGGGTTATGCTGTTTTAACTTTTTGCAGGGATGTTTTTATAGAAGAAAATCAAGTCAACCCTCAGGAGTATACACAGCCCTTTACCGAGGTGGGGAGAATTAATCAGGCCAGAAAGTTCGGAATATAAAAAGGGAGGGGGGAATGGGAAGGATGTTTTATCAAACCAGACTGCTCTGGGAGATGCAAAGATAAAAGGATTTCCCTCTCCTAGTGCCTTAAATATTGGCAGGCAGTGGGGTCAAGATTTTTTCTTTTGTTGTTATGGAAAGCCATACAGATAATTAATGCTGTTGAAAGAAGATTGTTCTGCTGGCGTCTGTGAGGCTGGCCCCCTAGTCTGGGATCTTCTGGAAAGAAACAAGTCAGGGAAAAAGTTATGCACCGGGGGAGATCCTGCCAATTTACAGCAGCAATAAATAACGTCCAGAGAGCAAACAGCCACTGGCTAGTTCCTTGTGGCTGCAGATATTTGATATGGGGACACAAGTCAGTGCGTGCAGTGAACTTTAAATGGAGTGGAAGACCCATCAACCCGTCCCCACCCCACCCTACCATCCCAGACTACTTCTTTTAAACAATGATTATTAAAGAAAGGAAGTTGCAACAGAAGCCCAGGAAGGTTATGCATTGGCTTTGATATTTACAGTTTTATTTCTTCCTAGATAGATAGCCTCTGCTTTAATTTAATGGACAGGAAATGTTTGATCCCTTCCTTGGATGTCAGATGTAGCCATGGGGTCTGGGAGTCCTGGCCAGCCCTGCTGGGCCCCCAGGAGTCTTCTATGCCTCTGGCTGACCCAATCCTGAAGGACCTGAGGAAACTCAGCAACCCCAGAGTGATAACAGGAATAGTTAGCATTTACCACTTAGGATATGCCGGATCTTATGTATTTTCTATGCATTAGCTCATTTAATCCTCATAAAAGCCATGGAGGGTGGTGCAATTTTTGTTCCCATTTTATAGACAAGGGAACTGAGGCTCAAGGGGTGGAGCTTGCACAGCTAGCAAATGTCAGACTGGGATATGAACCTGGACAGTTCGGCTCCAGTCAACACTTTTTTTTTTAAATCAAGGTGAAATTCACCCAGCATAAAATTAATCATTTTAAAATGAACAATTCAGTGGCATTTAATATATTCACAATGTTTTACAACCACCATCTCTATCGGGCTCCAAAACATTTTTTTTGTCACCTCAAAAAGAAACCCTATACCCACTGGTAATCACTCCCCAGTCCCCCACCCCCCAGCCCCTGGCAACCACAAATCTACTTTCTGTCTTTATGGATTTACTGATTCTGGACATTTCCTGTACATGGAGTCATATAATATGTGATCTTTTGTGTCTGACTTCTTTCATTTGGCATCATGTTTTCAAGGTTCATCTATGTTGTAGCCTGTGTCAGTGCTTCATTCCTTTTTATGGCTGAATCATGTTCCATTGTATGGATATACTACATTTTATTTATCCTTTCATCTGCTGATGGACGCAAGTTGTTTCTTCCTTTTGGCTATTGTGAATAGTGCTGCTGTGCACATTCATGTGCCTGTATTTATTTGAACGCCTGTTTTCAATTCTTTGAGGTCCGTACCTAGGAGTAGAATTGCTGGGTCATATGGGATTTCCGTGTTTAACGTTTTGAGGAACTGCTAGCCTGTTCAGAGTTGACACTTAATCCCACACTCTACCGTAACTGGATCCCCCAATACCTCTCAAGTTGTGCTGGGTGTTTGGAAGGGAGCTATTGTTGCTGTGCCTTGGGGCACTTCTAGCTTTTAGTCCTAGATGCAAGGAACATTCATTCATTCAGCAAATGTATTTTGTGTACTAGATTTGTAGCAGACACTGTGCCAGATGCTGAGGGTGCATTGGTGAACACACTCATGGTCCCTGCATTTAGGCCTCATAGTCTAGAGGGGAGGGAACATGTGAAGCAGGAACTGAAAACTCAGCTTTCTGCAGGTGCCTAGTGGGTAAGATAATTGAGGGAGGCAGAAAGCAGATGTGAGGCTATAGGGAGTGGTGAAAACTGTGGCTAACTAGAGAGTAGATGCCCAGTCTAACAGTTCTAAATGATGATGATTGCCAGGCAGGAATGCAGGCACAGTGTTGTCAGAACTTCCTGTTTTTAAAAAGACCCTGGAATTTTGAATGTTTTTATAAAATCCCTGATATTTAAGATGCAGAAACTAAACAAAACACATCTATAGAGGGCAAATGAACCACCAGGGTATGAAATGTATTAGTCACAGTTCACCAGAGAAACAGAATCAACAGGATTGTGTGTGTGTGTGTGTGTGTGTGTGTGTGTGTGTGTAAGAGATTTATTAAAAGAAATTGGCTCACGTGAATATGGAGGCTAAGTCCCGAGATCTGCAGTCGGGAAGCAGAGTAGCCGATGGTTTAAGTTCCATTCTGAAAGCTGGCAGGCTCAAGACCCAAGAAGAACCAATGTTTCAGTTTGAATCCAAAAGCAGAAAAAAAGCAGTAACTCAGCTCAACAGTCAGGCAGGAGGAGTTTCCCTTTACTAGCAGGAGGGTCAGCTTTTTGTTCTGTATGGACCTTCATCTAATTGGATGAGGCCCACACACATTGGGAAGGACAATCTGCTTCACTCAGTTTACCAATTCAAATGTTAATCTCATCCCCAAACACCCTCACAGCCACACCAGAACAATATCTGACCAAATACCTGGGCACCCTGTAGCCCAATCAAGTTGACACATAAAATTAACCATCACCTGTCCACCCCTTGTCAACTTGGCTCCATATGTATCTCCTTAAACCATACTTAATCTCTAAATAAAGAAGATAACAAGTTCACGATTCCATCTAACACAATACAACTGTCCTGTGAACAACCAAAAATGCACTAACCCCTTCCTCAGAAGAGGAGGTAAAGTCCTTGATTGATGTTTACTCTTCTCTTGTTCTGAGTCCCACTCAAAACCAGAAGCTTTTCAGGTCACTTGGTAAGTGGGCTGAGTAACATGCCCAAATGACAACTATGTGCCACTAGAATCTAAAGAGATCCACTAGGCATTTCTGTTGGTTATAAGAGAGACCAAATCCAACAACTTATCCTTCACCTTAGAAGGGGTATCTTAACATCCCCTATGCCACTGGACCCCAGGAAGTTTCACTGAGGTGGAAGTCCGCTGAGTTTTTGTCAGATTTATTTCCCACTTTCTGACACACAAGTCTTCCCAGTAAGTCTAGCGTAGTTGCTACTTCTTGCTCACTACCTCCAGTCAGCATAATGTCATTGCTGTAATGGACCAGTATGATATCTTGTGGAAGGGAAAGACAATCAAGATCCCTGCGAACTAAATTATGATGTAGGGCTGGAGAGTTGATTTACCCTGAGGTAGAACGGTGAAGGTGTATTGCTGGCCTTTTCAACTGAAAGCAAACTGCTTCTAGTGGACCTTACTGATAGATATGGAGAAAAAAATAATTTGCCAGATCAATAGCTGCATTCCAGGGACCAGGGGATGTGTTGATTTGCTCAAACAATGAAACCACATCTGGTACAGCAGCTGCAGTTGGAGTCACCGCCTGGTTAAGCTTACAGTAATCCACTATCATTCTCCAAGATCCATCTGCCTTCTGCACGGGCCAGATAGGCAAATTGAATGGGGATGTGGTGGGAATCACCACCCCTGCATCTTTCAAGTCCTTGATGATGGCACTTATCTCTGCAGTCCCTCCAGAAAAGCAGTATTGCTTTTAGGTTACTGTTTTCCTAGGTAGAGGCAGTTCTAGTGGCTTCCACTTGGCCTTTCCAACCATACTTGCCCCCACTTCACAGGTTAGGGAGCCAATGTAGAAATTCAGCTGCTGGGTATATCTTTTCCAATTATATGTTTCAGAACTGGGGAAATAACCACAAGATGGGTTTGGGGACCCACTGGGCCCACTGTGAGACAGACCTGAGCTACAACTCCATCGATCACCTGACCTCCATAAGCTGTCCCCAAAAGGTTTGATTATTTCCTTTAACCTAGTGCAAAGTCATCTTGGTAAAAGGCCATCAGTCCCTTTGGGGAAGGCTTGGAGAAAGATTTCACATTATAAATTTTCAGTAGTGTACCAGAGTCCTTCCTCAAGGGAACCTGGCTTCCCCTGCATTCAAGGGGCTCTGTGTCTGGGAATTGATTGAGGGGCCATGACCCTCTATTTTTATGATTCAGGTTAGATTTTTATTCATGAGACCTAGAACTTTCTGCTTATCCAGATTAAGTAAGAATTTGATACATTTCCTGTCACTTATAGGAACACTGTGATCACCTAGGCAACACCATAGGTCTGGGTGAGTCAGACTGTTCTGATTGCAGCTCTAACTCTGCTGCCCATTATGATGACCATGCCCACCTAGCCTTTGGCAGTTGAGTGCCACCACTTAGCCCTGCCACCCTGAGATCCAGTTACTCCCATTGTACTTAGGTTTCCCAATTCCGTGACTGCAGTTCCCACCATAAGGTCTGGCCTACAGAGAACAGCAATCACAGAGCTCTTCAAGACTGCCAGGGCTCCCCTTGCAAATTTGTTTCTCACGGTTGTGTGAAAGGTATGTCTTCTGGATACATACGTCCCCCCCAATCAGTGTGGGTAAGTAGGTCTTAAATGACAAATCCATTCTAACATTCCAGTCCCCCCAAGCCTTGGATTGCCTTCCTCTCCAGTAAAACAAGGCAGGTCTAGTACTTCCAGCTCACTCACTGTGGGCCACTTTTTCGTCCATATTTCAGCCAACCAACCAACCAAACCGGAGACCTACCTAACTCCCTGAGCTGCAACATTAAATGCAGACTATCTGCTTAGTGAGCCCATATCAATAAATTCTGCCTGATCCAACTTTATGTTCCTTCCACCATTATCCCACATTCCTTTTTTTTTTTTTTTTTTTTGGCTGTGTCAGGTCTTAGTTGTGGCACGTGGGATCTTTCATTGTGGTGTGCAGGCTCTAGTTGTGGCGTGTGGGCATAGTTGCCCCGCGGCATGTGGGATCTTAGTTCTCTGACCAGGGATTGAACCCACGTCCCCTGCATTGTAAGGCGAATTCTTTACCACTGGACCACCAGGGGAGTCCCCTCCCACATTCTTAATATCCATTCCCACATATACTCCCAAGATTTGTGTCTGTATAAATTAGAGAACTCAAGTAGTTCTTTTGGAGTGGCTCATGTCCACCTGGGTCACATTTTGTACTTCACCTTTAGGGGCCTGCTGGGACTTGAGTCTAGTTACAGATCTAGAAGCAAAGAAGCAAAGAGGCGCAGGGGTGGATCCTGAGGAGAATCAGCTTTTCCTTGAATGGCAGCGGCCTCAGGGAAGACCGTTACAGTTTCTTCAGGCAATGCAGGGTTGATCCCCTCAGACAGGGGATGGAGAAGCTACTCCCGCTGTGGGTGAGGAGTCCTCTTTCACTGGCAAAGAATTTAGGGGTTCAGAGTCCCAAAATACGTCAGGATCTTCCTATACATCCCCATTCTGACTTGCATGATCTCATTCTTTCCCAGTCAATGCCCTCACTTTAACAGTAGACACTCTACAGGCTGGCAGTTCAATTTAACTTGCATTGTTATTCAGCAAGTTGCGAGGTGAGATTCCGGGTTTGATTTTTAGCAATATCAGCCCTGCCGCTACAGGTGATAAGGGTCTCCTTCAGGGCACACATAAAAGCTTTCAGATTATTTATGTGGCACTTGAGCTGGGAATTCAAATCCCTGAACTCATCCTTTTCTTTCCCCACCTTGTCAAGTGACATTAGGAGTAACCAGCAGACCTCATTATATTAGTTTGCCAAAAATATTTGAAAGCATCATATACACAGTCACTCAGATCTTTGCTTATTATAAGTGGTTGGTTAGGAGGGGCTTCCCTGATGGTGCAGTGGTTAAGAATCTGCCTGCCAGTGCAGGGGACACAGGTTCGAGCCCTGGTCCGGGAAGATCCCACATGCCGTGGAGCAACTAAGCCCGTGCACCACAACTACTGAGTTTGCGCTCTAGAGCCTGCGAGCCACAACTACTGAAACCCGCATGCTTAGAGCCCGTGCTCCTCAACAAGAGAAGCCACCACAATGAGAAGCCCACGCACCGCAAGCAAGAGTAGCCCCCGCTCACCGTAACTAGAGAAAGCTCGTGCGCAGCAACGAAGACCCAACGCAGCCATAAATAAATAAGTAAGTAAGTAAGTAAGTAAGTAAGTGGTTGGTTAGGAGTATCCAGTGGTGTTATTTTGCATATTTCTATAAACAGTTCACACCATGGACTGTCAGTAGTCTTTACTGGAAATAGAGTCATTGGCATCCTTAAATCTAATTTGATCAGTGAGCCAATACCAGAAACCCCAGAATCAATTCAGAAAACTCATCCTTAAAATTCTTTCCCTTCAGAACCACTCTCAGTACCAAAACCTGCATTAGTCAGGGTTTTCCAAAGAAATAGAACCAACAAGGGGTGTGTGTGTGTGTGTGTGTGTGTGTGTGCGCACGCACGCACATGCACAAAGAGATTTATTATAAGGAATTGGCTGCTGTGATTATGGAGACCCAGGAGAGCTGATGGTGTAGTTGAATCAAGTATGTACTCAGAGTAATGAGGCTCTGGTATAATTGTGAGGAAGACATCCAGGGAGATCAACTGAATTCTGCCTGGAGAGGTCAGGGAAGCCTTCTTGGAGGAGGTGACACTTGAGCTGTGTTGTGAAGGATGAAGAAGGGTTTGCCAGGAAAACTGAGTGGGAAAGGGAAACTCCTGGCAGAAGGACCATGTGTGCTTGTGTTCCTGCAGCTAGTTCAGTGTGACCTAAATACAGGGCATGTGTGGGGACATGACAGGGACACGCCTGGAGAGTAAAGTAGGACAGGCCGCCCTGAGGGCCACAGGAGCTATCCTGGGCTTTGAGCGGAGGAGTGGCAGGGGTTAGATTGTGCACGATAAAGACTGCTCTGGGGGCTGTTTATTAAGCACCTGCTGTATGCCAGGCCTTGGTGTTTCAGTGGTGAGACAGACAAGGTTCCTACATTCCTGGAGCTGACATTCTAGAGTGAGAGTAAGACTAATAGAAAAGTGAAATGTGTGGTTAGTCCATTTTAATAAGTGATACAGAAAAAAAAAAAAGCAGGGAAGGGAGATGGGGTGCTGGGGGCAGGAGGCTAGAGTGAGGGTATAGTTAATGCAGTTTTAAATAGGGGCTCACTGAGAAGATGACATTTGGGCCCATGGAGGATTTGAATAAGGCAGCGTGAGTGTCTGGAGTAAGAGCATTCCTGGCAGAGGGAACCACCAATGCAAGATATAAAGTGGTGCAGCCGCAGGACACAGTTTGGTGGTTTCTCAATAAGTTAAACATAGAATTGCCATATGACCTAGCAATTCCACTCCTGGGAATATACCCAAAAGAATTGAAACAGGTGTTAGCAGCATTATTCACAGTAACCAAAAGGTGGAAACAGCACAGTGTCCATCGACGGACGATGGTCTAAGACACGGTCTATCCATACTGTGGAATATGGTTCAGCCATTAAAAGGAATGACACATGCTACATCCTTGAAAACATCATGCCAAATGAGATAAGCCAGTCACAAAAGGCCATGTATCATATGATCCCATTTCTGTAAAATGTCCAGAATAGGCAAATCCATTAAGACAGAAAGTAGATCAGTGGTTTCCAGGGAGGGGGGAGGGGGAATGAGTGCTTACCGGGTTTTGGGGTGATGAAAATGTTTTGGAACTAGATAGAGGTGATGGTTGTACGATATTATGAATGTACTAAATGACACTGAATTAAGCACCTCAAAATGGTTAAAATGTTAAATTTTATGTTATGTGTACTTTACCACAGTTAATGCCTGTTGGTTAAAGGAAGAGCAAGGAGACTGGTAAAGACTTTGGCCTTTACTCTGAGTGAGCTGGGAGCCCTGGAAGGTTTGGAGCAGAGGAGGGAGGTCACCGATGTGGGTGCCTGCTCTGGCTGCCATGTGGGGAATAGACTCAAGGCTGTGTGAGCCGGAGCTGGGACACCCACGGGGAGGCTATTGCAGTCATCCAAGCAAGCGGTGAGGGGGGCTGAGAAGGCCATGGAGGGGTGAGAAGGGATGTGATTCTATCTATAATTTAAAGGTCAAGCCAATAGGACTCACTGATAGGTTGCATGTGGGATGTAAGAGGAAGAGAGAGGCGTCCTGGATGACTCCAAGCTTTCTGGCCTGCACTACTGGAAGGATGGAGCTGCCCTTTCCTGAGATGGGATGACTGGGGGAGGAGTGTTTTATGGAGGAGAGCAGCAGCTCAGCTTTTGGGTCATGGGCTTATGGGGCGAGCAGGGCTGCTGTGCTGACCTTGCTAAAGCTGACAGCAGGCAAGGCCTGGCGGTGAGGGGATCAGGCCTGAATTCAAGCAGCCTCAGGAAAAGCTGCACGTGCAGCAGGGCTGGGAGGATTTTGTCCAAAAATAAAATGATGGGAAAGTTTATGAAGCCCTCATCACGTGCCAAGCACTTTGCCTACGTCATCTCATTTAATTGATGTAGCAGTGCCATGAGGTTGCCACAGTTGTTAACCCATTTTAAGGTGGACATGGAAGGCTCAGAGAAGTTAAGAGACTTGCCTAAGGTCACCCAGCAAGTAAGTGCCAGCCAGGGTCTGACCTCTGAGAACCTGGCTCCAGGACCCAGCACTATTTGTCAGGGCACTTGTCTCCCAAGACAAGAGCCAATGCCTTTGAAGACGGTGCAGGAATTTATAGGGTCTTACTCTAAAAATCCCAGGTGGGTGCAGTGGGGTCAAGATATGGTCCAAGAATCCCCTACTTAAAGGGCAGTGGGGGGCAGCTTAGGGCCAGAGGTGAGAGAGGATCCAAGGTGGTCCCATTGCCCTCCTCTATTCTGCTGATAATTATTGTTACTATAATTATTATAAAATTGAATTAAAGTCAGTCACTTTGGGGGAGGGAAAGGTCTGGAAGGGAAGATGCCAAAACATTACTAGATTGTTCCTGCGTGATGAGATTTTTAAAAATCTTTTCATTATGGAAAATTTCAAACATCATGGAAATAGAAGAATACAATGAACTCCCTTTTTCTGATCACTCAGCATCAACAATTGTCAGCATCCTACTGTTCTGGTCTCATTTATCTAACCGTCCCCCTCCACTTTTTTTTCCTGGAATATTCTGAAGAAAACCTCGGAGAGGTTGTTGTAGTCATAGATGGTGGTGGGATTTTGAGTGCTCGCTATTTTTGACTCATCTGGATTTCCTAGTTTGTATACAGAGATTTGTAATTTTTGTCTGACTTTAAAAATTGCTGCAGTTTTAGGGAGCCCAAGCTTTGGGCACCTGTTTCCTCATCTGTAAAATAGGGCTGCTCACAGGGGTCAGTGAGCTCATCTCTGTAACATGCTGGCTGCAGGGCTGCCAGAGCATAGGTGTTGCTGTTTGTACTTTTATTTTTAATGAGGTATAATTTTTAAGGTGGAGATTCTACTTTCAGGCTCTTGCCCACAGTTTGAGCTGCTTTACTTAGACCCGTCATCCCCCTGCCCTCTAGGCCAAACCCACACTGATTGTGGCAGGTACGTACATGTGACATGGTGAGAGCCCAGGCTCAGTGCTATGGGCTGGGAGAACCCCGGGCCAGCAGCCAGTTTCTCAGTTTCCATGTCTGTACGCCAAGATTGTCAGGGTACCCACCCTATAGAGCTGGCTGTTTTGCACAAAAGGGATGAACTAGTGTGACTTGGCATACAGTAAGTGCCCAATGATTGTTGATTGGCATCTTCTCTCCAGAATTTACTTAGGGTTGAGCATGAGGCCAAGGAGGTGCAGGGCCACCCACCACCCACCCCCGATGATGGCTACTGGTCAGTAGAACAAGTTCTGTCCACAATACTGTCAGGTAACCAGGGTCCAGCCCTGCTGTGGGGCTTCATACAAGTGTCCAAAACCTCTCTGGGTGCCCTGTGAAAGGCTTATTTGTGAACTGTAGAAACCTGCAGAGGTTGGGGCTCCAGCTGTTGGGACTCCTGTGTCCCACCCCCTCCCCCCGTCTCCCTGAGAAGCAGCCATGGCCAGGCAGGTGGGGCTTGGCACGAGGACCAGCAGATGCCAGTCTCGCTCTGCGCACAGACGTATCTGCCAGTTTCTGATGGGGAGAAGCGATCTGGGAGTCGCTCACTTCATTGATAATTAAATTCAAATTAAGAGAGATTTGCATTTATCAAAAGCCTGTTTGACAAGGTGTCACTGTTTCCATCCAGCACCCTGGCTCTGGGGAGCCAGCAAAGGGAGGGACAGCTACATGGGAGGGGGGAAAGGGTATGGGTAGGGGCATGGGGAAGGGAGGGGGAAGAAAGCAGAGAGGCTGCCTGTCAGCTCTTCATTATTACAGAAGGTAATGGCTCCATGGTAAATGGGACGAAATGCTCTGTGGCGTCAGTCAGACTGCTTAACCTTTCTGAACCTCAGTTTCCCCACAGCAGCCCCCAGGGTCTCCCTTCCAGGAGATGGACTGCTACCGTTTGGCTTTGGGTTAGGCAAAGAATCCTCAACCCTGCCACCCTTCTCTGCTGAAGTTTAGGAAGAAGGAGGGCCATAGATCTATAGGGGATGTTGCTGGTGGCACCCCCAGATCCCTTTACCAGCCAGCACTGCCAGCTGCTATGAGTTGGCTGATAGCAGCTCCTGGCTGCCCCCTTTTTCCAGGGAGTCTCAGCCTCTAGGAGCTGTCTGCCCAGAGATGTTACATCCCACCCTACTCTGGGGGCAGCCTACAGCCTTTGACTGACTGATTCAGGGGACCAGCAGCCTGGCCGCCTTCCCTCAAGGCAGGAACTCCCTGTGGTACCATTCACCCACCAGAGCTCCCCCTGGGATCAGGCTGATACTGGACTCCTGCTGAGCCCACCTCTCTCCTCAGCTTCTCCCCCTGACCCTGCCTGCTTCCCTCACTCCCTCCAGCTTCCTCCTGAGCACATTCCCTCCACGAATCTCCAGCACAAGAATCCCCATCTCAGGTTCTTCTTGTAGAACACCTGACCCAAGACAACCCAACCTGGACTCAAGTCCCAGTTTTGATGCTGTGTGACCTCCAGCAGGTTGTCAGCCTTTCCTGAGTCACAGGATCCCCGAGGAAGGGGGGAGGGAGGACAACAGGGGGATAAAATAATGAAGATCGTGGATATGACATTCCTTCTTGTCAGCTGGAGGCTCTTTTCAGAGACAAAAGGGATCCTGCTGGTCTGACTGGTCCCAGTGTGCTTGGTGGGAGAAGAAAGGAGAGGGTTTGGGGAGCAGAGAGAGGAGGTGTGTGTTCTGGGGATATTTTCTGCCTCCCTGGCCTGGGGTAGACTACAGAGAGTGGACATGCAGGGCCAGTGAGGGAAGAATAGCAAATGGCATTTGTGGCCAAGAGAACGGCATGGGCAGAGCGTGGGGGTGAGATACCCAAAGATGGGCTGTGGGGCTGAAGCATTAAGCCAGTCGGGGCTCAGTGGGAGAGGGAGGTGGGCAGATCCATGAGTTCATGGTGAGGGGGCCAGACTTTATCTCAAGTGTAGTAGCAGCCACAGATGGGTTTTGAGCAGGGAGTACTGTGGTTTCGATTTTAGAATGGTGTTTAGAGTTTAGGCACCTTCTGGGTACAGGTATCTCTCCTCCCCTTCAAAGGAGATGTGGTTAAGTAAGCAGCCTCCGGACGCAGACACCTGTGCCTGCCACTTGTTTGTTTGACAACCTTGGTTAAGTATTTCCCTTCTCCAAGCCTCAGTTTCCCAATCTGTAAAATGGGTGTGATGCCATCTCCTTGGCAAACAAGATGATGATACACGTGACTAACATTTCTTGAGCTGCTGCATGGGGAAGAGTTTAGGGGAGCCCGGCATGGAGGTAGGAGCTCAAGGAAAAGCCGGGCCCATGATCCAGGCAAGAGACTGAAGGGCCCAGTGAGCACGGCTGTGGGCATAGTGGGGATGGAGGGGAAGGATTCAAGAGACATCTAGGAAGCAGAATGGTGGGGATTTGGTGATTATATGGAGGAGAAAGGAATGATTAAGGATGACTCCTAGGGTTGGGGGCCTAGGTGAGATGCAAGAATCTCCTTCTACCCCTTGGGGCCCTATGTGAAGTGTTCAGTGCTCATGCTGGGGAAAAGTGCAACCCTCACTTGCTGTGTGACTCTGGACAAGTCACTCCCCATCTCTGGTCCTTAATTTGTTCATCTAAAAAATCACAACACCCCCTCTTGCCACTAAGAGTCAAAGGGTCTGTATGGTAGGCTAGATAAAGTAGCATTGTCGGGCTTCCCTGGTGGCGCAGTGGTTGGGAGGCCGCCTGCTGATGCAGGGGACGCAGGTTCGTGCCCCGGTCTGGGAAGATCCCACATGCCACTGAGCGGCTGGGCCTGTGAGCCATGGACGCTGAGGCTGTGTGTCCGGAGCCTTGCTCCGTCATGGGAGAGGCCACAATAGTGAGAGGCCTGCGTACCGCAAAAAAAAAAAAAAAAAAAAAAAGTAGCGTTGTCATCACCACAGATATTTCTATAAGGAAATGAGGTCTGGCTGCAGCAAGAAGCACCAAAGTCAGACTCCAGAAGGAACAGTCTGTGTAGTGGGTCTCTGGGCAGTTGTGAAATTTTCCTCCCTGGGAGACCCAATGATCCAGGAAAGGAGCCCCGGGACAGCTGGTCCAAGAAGAGAGCTTATGTTCAGAAATACTGGCAGTTGAGGTCATGGCTACTGAAGTTGTTGTTTTTCTAGTTCTGCGTTGGGGCAAAGCCTCCTGGATCCTCAGAAAGTGCTCTTCTAAGGTAGTGGGAGTTCCTGGCTTTATCTGATCCAATTGTCCACCTCATCTCAGAGCCAGCCAATTGCTTCCCCTTCCTTGGGAGGCTTTTGTATTGTGGCAAAGAAAACCTGATGTAAGAAAATCTATTATACAAAGTGTATGAACAAAGAGATGGTTATATGCATCACACAGGCTTGTCCATTCCTTCCACAGGGCTGAGCTTCCCAAGGTCATTTCAAACAGGATAAGATTTCAGAAGAACAGTTTTCCCCCAAGAAACTGCCTATTATGTCAAAAGTGTGGGCCTACCTTCAGTCTGCCAAAGGGTTCTTCATTCTTACAAGTCCTAGATGTTAAAGTCAGACAGACTTGGGTTCAGATTCCAACTGTGCCCTGAACTAGCTGTGTGACCTTGGGTAAGTCACTTAACCTCTCTGAGCCCCCATTTTCTTATCTGTAAAATGGGGATATGAATGGAGTGGTTGAGAGAAGCAATGATGTGGTCATGGGGCCTGGCCCAGAGTAAATGTCAGTATTTGGCATATCCAGTAACTTCTCTGTTCTTTTTCATCCGTTTTCTGCTTCAGCTTCCTATCCCTCACCTTATTGCTCCTTATAGAAATTTTTCCAGTGTTGTGCAGTGTTCTGTGTTGACTGTACTTGCAAGAGCAGCAGAAGAGTTGGGGTGAGCTGGAAATCCATTTAACAACTTTCCAATCACCCATGTAGGGCTACACAGGGGCCCAGTTTCCTGGGCAGAGGAGTGAGAACAGCAGATCCAGGAGTCCCTTGATGGGGAACAGTTGATGTGGAGGCAAGTCTCACTTTTCCATCAGTACTGTAGATTGAGCTGGCAGCGAAGATATTTTGGGGGTTTTATCCAAGTTTTCTCTTTTTTTTACAAATTAATTAATTAATTTATTTTTGGCTGTGTTGGGTCTTAGTTTCTGTGCAAGGGCTTTCTCCAGTTGCGGCGAGCGGGGGCCACTCTTCATCGCGATGCGTGGGCATCTCACTGTTGCAGCCTCTTGTTGCGGAGCACAGGCTCCAGACGTGCAGGCTCAGTAGTTGTGGCTCACGGGCCCAGTTGCTCCGCGGCATGTGGGATCCTCCCAGACCAGGGCTCGAACCCGTGTCCCCTGCATTAGCAGGCAGATTCTCAACCACTGTGCCACCAGGGAAGCCCTAAGTTTTCTCTTTTTTTAAGGAGTTATAGTACCACCTGTCAAATCAAAAACTCTCTTTTGATATAGAAAGATGTGTACGGAGGGTAATTTTATTTTCCTGGTCATGGCAAAAACAGGTCTTCAGAAGCAGTCCGGTTCAAGCTTTGTGGCTGGTGCGTCTTCCTCTTTTATATTAATAGGTTTCATCCAGTTGATGTTCTCCATTTACACACAAAACTGGAAAAAGTGCTACAGCTAAATATAGCCCCAGCACAGGTGAGCTGACGTGGTAGGGGAGCAAGGAGGGCAGGATTGGTTTTTGTTTGCTTGCTTATTTGTTTGTTTGAATAATTGGAATTGGGAGGATCTGCAGCCCTTGTTACACTCCGCAGAGGCTCCGGTGCTGCAGGGGTCCCTAATGGGACCTTAAAAATGTGTGACCGCAGACAGGTTACACCACCTCTCTGAGCGTCAGTGTTCCGCTCTGTAAGGTGGCATCGTATCTATGATGTTCCAGGTTTAACTTTTCGGTGGCTCAGTTTTTCCATGTGGGGATGGTGCCTGAGAAGTGAGTGGGCTCCAGTGACACTGCAGGACTCATTTCTCTGGTTTCACATTTTGTGTCATCTCATGGGATGAGAGGAGAGGGTGCATGAAGGGAGATCTTTGTTGATCACCAAAGTCTAGATTTCTTAGACCCTGAGAATTATGATTATAATTTAAGTCCATATCTTAGGTACAAATTAGGGGCTCATGGGCTTAGTTCAATACCCTTCCACCCCCCCACCCCCCACACACACTTCTTGGTAGAAGTGTCCCTTCTTCTCCCTTCAGATGAGACAGTCTTTTGTGTTTGTTAAGTGAATAGGCTCTGGACACAGATACCCACGCCTTCCACCTATTTGGTAACCTGGGTAAAGTGTTTCCCTTCTCTAAGCCACAGTTTCCTCATCTGTAAAAGAGGTATGATGCCATCTCCTTGGGCTAAACAAGATGATAATAAAGATGACATTTACTGTGCACTTACTTTCTGTCTGGCTCCATGCTAAGCATCATCTAAGTATCTTAAGAATTGCCCTGAGAGATGGGTACCACTATTATCCCCATGTTACAGGTAGGGAAAACTGAGGCTCAGAGAGGTAAAGTGACTTCCCCCAGGTCACACATCAAGTAAGTAGGAGAGCCAGGACTTAAACCCAGCTCTGGGCAATTTCAGAGCCTGTGCTCTTTAGCCCCCAAGTTATGTGACCTCCTGATCAATGTCAAGGTCTCAGCTCCATGCCTGGTGCCTAGTAAGCACCCAGTGAACGTCAGCTGCAGTGGCCATGATAACATTGAGGATACTTGGGCAACCTTTGTTTGGGGGCAGGAATGTAGGATGGATTTCCTGGTGAATTCTAGCATGGATTCATACATCTCCATCAGATTTCCATGGGAAGGCTCATGCTGAGATGAGCCACATGCAAAGTACAGCCTTCTCATCCAAAATAAAAGGGATATATTTACATACACACACACACACACACACACACACACACACACACATGCTCACACTTTGGTGTCTCAGAAACCAGGCAGAATATTGTAAAGCAATGTACAATAGCATAAAATATCGTCCCAATTTAATCCATCTATCTAGTGTTCCATCTAATTACTATATTAGAAAAGTCTTCAGACCATGTATTGAACATTATAAATGGGAATAAAATGATTCTGGTAATGGCTTAATAAAACAGGTGAGGTAGCTCCGTCTGTCTGCCTGTATCCTTGGACCATGGCCAGATTGATCTGTCAGGGAAGGAAAAAAAAAAAAGAAAAGAAAGAAATGGGTTTGTGTTGTTGCACTTTGGAGATTGTCTCCATTAGGGGCCTTTGATTTTATTCTTGTTTTTCCTTGTGAGAAGTGGTTATCGGTTCCTTTTGTTAACAGCAAAATATGTAGAACTGATGGAAAAACTGACAGCAGTCGTTTCATATTTTATAAAGCTGCTCCTAGCTCATAATTTGCTGGTTAGGATGAATCGAGGAACCCTGAAACTCCTGGTGAATTTGCAGCTGATGACTGCAGTCTTGTGTGTAACCATCGAGATTTAGCTGCTCTGAGAAGCTACAGCTGGGAGAGGTAGGGGGAGCCCAGGGTCAAGGAATTATATATCAACTGTTCGGGGCTGGAGTAGACCAGTCAGAGGGTCAGGTGTGCACCATATCATCTTTCCTCCATGTGCCTAGGGAGGTGTTTGCTTTTTTGGAATCTCTGAGGCTTTCGGTATAGATCAAAAAACAACTGCCCCTTCTCCCCTCTCTCCAGATGCTCAGTGCCTTTGTATCTTTGCCCCGAGTCCCCATCTGCTTTCCTTAAAAGCTGCCATTGCTACTGAGACTTGACACATCCCTGCCTGAATTTGCTCCTGGCTTTGAAGCTGATATCCAGCAACCCACGACAGGCTGGCCACACAACCCGTAGGTGTCCATCCTTCCCCACTTCCGAGGCGCTGTGCCATGATGGAGAAAAAATACCTCTTCCCCCAAGTGCCCTGGATTTTTCCAGCCCCAAACTCTAATTTCTTCCTCTGAGTAGACTAATATGCGGGTGTCGGAGGTTAAATTCCAGCACACCAAGGAGTACCCATCCTTCACGGAGCCCGAGCATTTGCACCAGGCGTTGTCCACGTTGTCATGGTTACTCGGGCCCAGGACCCCAGAGACGGGAGCGCAGAATTAATGGCAGCCCCGAGTAAAGGATTCCTGTCTTGGCAAGGTTGATGGATTACATTGATGTACCATTTGTCATACTGTAATTGTTCTGGCAAATGTAATACCCACTAGTATAAACATTGTACTGCTTTGCTAATAAAACCCAAAATAGGAGGAGAAAGGATGATACAGTGTTATGCTCACTTAAAGAGACAATGTCTCCTTTCCAAGCTGGAGCCCACTTCTTCCGGAGGCCTTGGCGCCTGATGCCTTCTCCATCAATGTGCACACGCGTGCTAAGCAGCTGTCCAGCACCTGCCTTCTGGCATGCGTGGCATGGGACGTGTGTGCAGACATATTCTTCGACGCTCTCAGGACACAGTTTCCCTCTTCATCAGCATCTCATGTGATCCCCTTCTCAGGCTTGGGATGACCAGTTGTTGCTCAAAACCTCTTTGCACTTCCTTGGTACCTGCTTGGTGTCCCTGACGGAGTCTGTTTGTCTGAATTGACTTGGCATCCATGGCTGTGCTGTAGCATGGCCGCTGCCTCCAAAAATGCTTCTCTGACCAGCTCTGCCTTCTCTGAACTCTCACATCTCACAGTGAACCCACCACTGCCCGGTGCCCAGACTGCCTTGCGATACTTCCCTGTTAGATCATGAGGTCTTTGAAGGCCAGGACTGGGCCCTAAATGTCTCCCCACCCCCACCCCTGGTTATTGCCCAGAATGGTACTTGGGACACAGAAGGTGCTTAATAAATACTCAGTGAATTACTGACTTACTGGTTCCC
Source organism: Mesoplodon mirus (assembly GCF_964341445.2). Classification (NCBI taxonomy): domain Eukaryota; kingdom Metazoa; phylum Chordata; class Mammalia; order Artiodactyla; family Ziphiidae; genus Mesoplodon; species Mesoplodon mirus. The sequence goes on from NC_138989.1 coordinate 9,461,829, forward strand.
CACTGGGCATGAGAAGACTAACTAAGGACCCCCAGACGTCCACCCTGCTTCTTCTTGAGCCATCCTTGAACTTCACTCTGCAGAAGGACAGCACACATAATGGGGACTTTGTGCACCTCCCTCTCCTGTGTTTTGCTGAGAAGACCTTTAGGTCATGTCCCCACCCCATTCATCTCTGAAGTCCCACCGTCCAGCGTGAAACCCCTGAATACTTAAAAGATAATGAATGAATGAATGAGTGAATGAATGCCCCAACTTATTCCCATCCCCATGGGTGGAGCTGTGCTTGAATCCTGTTTCACAGAGTGGAGTTGTTGAAGGCAACAGGGGGCAAAATTCTTGGGCCTTTCCAAAGATCTTTATCCAACAGCCTGTGTGGGGTGGGGAGGAACGTGGGCCATGGAAGCAGCTCTTTCTCTTGTCTCTGAGTAAACTGGGTACTGGGCTCTCTGGTCACAACTTTTCCCTCTGGGAAGTTTCTGTGCCCCTGAGATAAGCAGAGCAGAGTCTTCTTTTGGGATCTTGGGGACGGATGATGTTGGGAGGAGGGCCCTGGGGGCAGCTTGGCATCCATCTTTAATCCCACCTCCTGATCTCGAGTTTGAGTTCCTGCTTTCCCAAGAGATCTTCTGAGCCATAAACATTTCTCTTTTTCACCAACCCATCCACCTTCCCCCAGGTTATCAGGGCCTGAGGGCAGAAGGGCCCGCGCAGGATCTCTGATCTCATACCGTGTTTGATCAGGCTTTATTGGCTCCAGTATGGGTACCCTGTCCTCTGTCCAGAACCCCTCTACCATTGTGGGGCCCAGCCAGTGACCACAGTGCCCTCTGAGGTTCTGCTCCTTTAAGAAATGCACTGGACTGCAAATAACTGGAAACTCAGCCACTGGTGCCTTAAACTCATTAGGTTTACTAATTTATTTTTAAGTAGACTTTATTTTTAGAGCAGTTTTAGATTCAGAGGAAAACTGAACAGAAAGTACAGAGAGTTCCCATATCCCCTTTCACCCCACATATGCCCATTCTCCCACATTAGCATCTCACACCAGAGCAGTACATTTTTTACAATAGATTAACCTACATGGACACATTATCACCCAAAGTCCATTTTCCATTAGGGTTCACTCTTGTGTTTTACTTCCTGTGGGTTTGCACAAGCGTATAATGATGTACGTGTATCCACCAATACGGTATCACACAGAGTACTTCCACTACCCTAAAAATCCTCTGTGCTCTAGCTCTTCATCCCTCCCCACCTTCCAACCCCTGGCAGCCACGGATATGTTTAGTGTCTCCAGAGTTCTGCCTTTTCCAGAATGTCATATAGTTGGAATCATAGTATATAAACTTTTAGATTGGCTTCTTTCACTTAGTAATATGCATTTTAATTTCCCTCATGGCTTCATAGCTCATTTCTTTTTAGCACTGAATAATACTCCATTGTTTGGATGTACCAGAGTTTATCCACTCACCTACTGAAGGACATCTCGGGGTTTGTTGTTCTCACATAACAAAGTTCACAGGTAGGCAACCCTTCTGTCTTTCCATTCCACCATCTTGGCTTTCATCTTCAGTAGCTGCAAGATGTCTCTTCCTCCTCCAGGTCTCATGTCTACAGGCCAAGAAGGAAAAAGAAGGAAAGGCCAAAGGGGCAGAGGGCAAAAGGTTTACTTCCAGTGGGGATTTTACTTTTTAGTTTAGGAAGCAAAGCCCTCCAGAGCGATATCTAATCTTCATTACATTGTCCAGAACTCTCAGTGGCCACTTGTAGCTGCAAGAGAGTCTGGGAAATAAGACGCTATAGCTTCCCAGCCTCTGGTAGAAGATGGTGTTATGAGTTGAATTTTGTCCTCTCAAAATTCATATTTTGGAGTCCTAACTTCTAATGCTTCAGAATGTGGTTATATTTGGAGATAGGTAATTATTTGTACCTTTAAAGGTAATTAAGTTAAAATAAGGTCATTGGGGTGAGCCCTAATCCAGTGTGGCTGGTGTCCTTATAAGAAGAGGAGATTAGGACACAGGCATCTGTGTACAGAGGGAAGACCATATGAATACAAGGGAAAGATGGCCATTTACAAGCCAAGGAGAATGGCCTCAGAAGAAACAAACTCTGCCAGCACCTCAATCTGCAACTTCCAGCCTCCAGAATTGTGAGAAAGCAATTTCTGTTCTTTAAGCCGCCCCGTCTTTGGTACTTTATTATGGCAGCCCTAGCAAACTAATGCAGATGGTGAGGCAGGTGGGAATTGGAACAGTTTGGGGTAGCTGCAAGTAGCTTCTTTCATTATCCCATGTTACAGAAGAGTCAGCAGAGTCAGAGAGGGTTAGTACCAAGTCTAGTGCTATGTGGCAGTCTAGTATGACAGTCAGAGCTTTGACTCCAGAGTCAGACCCGCAAGTACCCGTCAGTGAGTGAATGGATAAACAGAAGTGGCATATCCATACAATGGAATTTATTATTCAGCCTTCAAGAGGAAGGAAGTCCTGTCACATGCTGCAACATAGCCAGACCTTAAGGACATTATACTAAGTGAAATAAGCCACTGACAAAGGGACATATACTGTATGAGTCCACTGTATCCTACTATATGATTGACGCCTAGAGGAGTCACATTCATAGGGACAGAAAGTAGAACGGTGGTTGCCAGGGGTTGGGGAGTTAGTGTTTAATAGGTACTGAGTTTCAGTTTTGCAAGATGAAAAAGTGGTGGATGGTGGTAACGGTGCCAATGGTCGCATAACAATGTGAATGTACTAAATGCCGCCGAACTGAACACTAAAACATGGTGAACACGGTAAAGTTTGTGTTATGTACGTTTTACCACAAACAAAAAAACTGCTTTCGTTGCTGCTGCTGCTACAATTAATAACGATAATAATTATACTGGTAATAATAAGTGATGCTGCACTGCATACTTGACACAAATTATCTCATGTAATCCTCCCAAGAACCCTAAGTAGACACTGTTAATAAGTAGGTAAGGACACTAATAGTACTGCAGTACAGAGAGGCTGGGTCATTTGTCCAAGGTCACACAGCTTGCAAATGGCTTAACTGAACCATGAACACAGGTCTGTCCAAAACCCGGTCTCTCAACCATATGACCCAGACTTTGATTAAACCAAGGTTGAACTTGACACTGTTGACATTTTGAGCTGGATAGTTCTTTGTCGTGGCGGGGGGGAGGCATCCCGTGCATTGAAGAATGTTTTACAGCCTCCCTGGTCTCCATTAAGTGCCAGGAGTACACACTCCCCCACTGAGATGACCGAAAGTGTCTCCAGACACCACCAGATGTCCCTCTGGAGGCAAATCACCCCCAGTAAGATCCTCTGGTTTAACTGGGGGCCGCCTGGCAACGCAGAGGATATTGGGTAGTTGCTGTCAGACCCACCAAGGTGGATTCACCAGCCTGCAAGTAGCAGATCTTCATGCTGTTGCTGCTTGTAAGCTTGTGAGTGCTCATATATATATATATATATATTTTTTTTTTAGAAGATGTTGGGGGTAGGAGTTAATTGATTAATTAATTAATTATTGCTGTGTTAGGTCTTCGTTTCTGTGCGCGGGCTTTCTCTAGTTGTGGCAAGCAGGGGGCCACTCTTCATCGCCGTGCGCGGGCCTCTCATTATCGCGGCCTCTCTTGTTGCGGAGCACGGGCTCCAGACACGCAGGCTCAGTAGTTGTGGCTCACGAGCCCAGTTGCTCCGCGGCATGTGGGATCTTCCCAGACCAGGGCTCGAACCCGTGTCCCCTGCATTAGCAGGCAGATTCTCAACCACTGTGCCACCAGGGAAGCCCCTGTGAGTGCTCATATTTTAAAGCCACATCAATCCATGGAAATCAGCTTGTGCACAAAAGATCGTTTGAGGGAAGTATGGGACACAAATACTTTCTTTGCCTGTTGAAAGCATTTTTCCACAGGAGTGCCGCACCCCTCACACCATCTCACCCTTAAACTGCCCGGACGGGTTGAACAGCCAGTTTGAACATCCACTTTGGCATAAGGCTAGGCACACCCTTAATTGGTAGCTTGAATAATGTTCATTTATAAGATGGTTCATATTAGAAAAAAATGTCCTTGCAAGTTTAGGCAAATACATGGTCCATACACATGGTAAAATTGTACCTTTCAGTTTAAAGTGTCCAGGACACTTTGTTGGGTGAATAAAGCAAGTAGTAGAATGGGATCCCACTTTTGAGAAAAACTCTGCCTATGAATGTACATGTTAGTTGACATGTAGAGAAAAACCCAGAGGAGTAGACCCCACAGTTTTCCAATGGTTTTGTTCACAGCTGTAGCACCAGTGCCCCAGCACACAGTAGGTGCTTAATTATTATTCGTTTGATAGCTGAATACAAAGTGGAAAGACAGGGCTGTCACACGTTTTTCTTTGTATGCTTCTCTGTCATTTGAATTTCTTATGATGAGCATAAATCAACTCTGTGGTTAAAGAAAAAAAAAACTCTTCCCCAAGAAAAGAAATTTTAAAAAGAAGAAGAGTCATGCCTTGAATTGCCCAGCTCTTCCTTCTGCTGAGCTCAAAACCCATGTGCTCATCTTGCCCGAGCAATGCAAAGAAACAAGGCTGGTGTTTTATGGTCCTTGTTCAACCACACATTGGTAACACTGGCTTCCTGAAGAAAGCTGCTTCTTTATTTATTTCTCTCGCTTTGGTTTTTCCCTTGGGCTTTTAGAGGAGGGGAAAAAGCCCAACAGCCGGTGAGCATGAACAGGAAGGCAGTTTAGGGAAGGGAGTAGGGGCCTGGAAGATTCAGTCTTTCTGCTGCCCCAGGTGGGAGGCAGAGGGCTGGCCCAAATGCCCTCTTGGTGGGGAGGGAGCTCTCACTCCTGTGACTTCCTCCTGCTGTGGCTTTGAGATCCTTCCAGAGCTACCCAAGCACTAGGAAGAGCCTGGGGGTATGTGAAGGTCAGAGAGGAAAAATAGGGACTAGATTATTTGGGGGAGCAAGTTGCAGAACCACAAGGAAGAGGGGCCGTGTCATCTTTCCTGGCAGTGAGGGAGGAGGGAGAAAAATGCCCACCCCCGCCAACCAGCCTTCTGATTTCTGAATACCCCAGAGGCCTTTGAGTTTGTACAATTGCATCTCAGATGTTTTTTAAAGTTTACAACTGACCCGATTCATAGAAAAAGATAAACACCCTTCCTGTGTTTGGAGTCATATGTAATTTTTATCTCTTGACCTTTAAATGTAAGCAGCAGTAAAATGAAGAACTATTGCAGTCATTTAACACTCTGGCTGTACTAACTGGTTCCTGCCTGAGAACCGTGGTTTTAAATTGGCTAATGCAGAATACTTGCAGAGCTAATAATAATTCAGATTACTCCTGTCAGCTATTCCGGATTCATGGGTAATTTAGTAGTTGAATAAATTTTTAAAAAAATTCATTCGTTACCATGCACTGTTATGAATCAGTAGATGGTTTACCATTGGCAGCAGTAACTGTAAGAAGATTTAAATTGCTACTGAAAAGGATTTGAGTGAAGGTAATGTTTTATAATGTTCTAAGCCATATGCACTACTTTCAGGCCTCATCAGTTTTACATTGATTCCTAGTGAAGTGTTTAATTGCATCATGAATGCAATATAATTCAGTTCTTTCTGCTAATATGGTATATATCTCAAAGTGATATACAGCACTGACAGGGTGAATTCGCAGTTCCGTCTGGATTTGGGAGGGCAATGAGAATTGGGCACCTACTGGATGCACGGAGGGCGGGTGAGAGGGGTGGGGGCAGAAGGCTGTAGCTTGGTGCCATCTTGCTGAGACTGGGCGGGATGTCATGAGCATGTGTGGGGAGTGGTGGACTGTGTCTGTCACCAGCTCTCAGTGCTGCCATTCAGCTAGAGAGGGGTCTGGTGCTGTTGGCCTCCCCAAGGAGGGTGGGAGATCTCTTGGCTGGCTGAGAAGTTGCAGAAGGCTGGCCAGGCCCACTCCCACCATCAAATGCTAACGGGTTGGGTCTGGCCATCTCACTGGATGTTTCTGAGTGGTTATCAAGAATTGGGCTTTCTGTTGCCATTTGTTTGTCAGTCAGTGGATATTTATTGAGCACTTAAAGATTGGTGGTGGAGGGAACTGGGGCAAAGGTTTCTTTTTTTCTTTTTCTTTTTTGTATCTCATGAAGCAACCCAAGGTGCAGGGATATTGTTGCTGGGGTAAGCCACTGCATTCTATTTTAAGAGGCATCTCTGGCTACCATCCTTCAAAATGGTGGCATGTGAAGCAAAATTCATCCTTTCTGGCATTCATTCATTTATTCACTTACTTATTCCTTCAACAAATATATTATGAGTCGGGCAGTGTTCTAACTTCTGGGGGATAAAGTCATGGACAGATTTGGTGCCCTCATGGAGCTTCTATTTTAGTGGTGGCAAATAGACCATAAGCAGGTTATATAATTAAGAACACAAATTAGCCTCAGATACTACTGATGGCTTAATTCCAGTAGGATCCATCTGATACCTTGGTTCCAGATTTTTTCAGAGTCTATCTCAATGCATTCTTTTGCTGAGGCTGCCATGACAAAGTACCTCAGACCGGGCAGCTTAAACAACAGAAATTTACTTTCCTCACAGTTCTGGAGGCTACAAGTTCAGGATAAGGTATCGGCAGGGTTGGTTTCTTCTGAGGCCTCTCCCTTTGCCTAGGAGAAGGCCATCTTCATGTTCACAAAGCATTCTCCTTCTCTGCATGTCTGTGTCCAGATTTCCCCTATTTATAAAGACACCAGTCATATTGGATTAGGGCCCACCCTAATGACCTCATTTTAGATCCTGTCTCCAAATGAGGTTACATTCTGAGGTCCAGGGGATTAGAACTCCAAGGTAAGAATTCGGGGAACACAGTTCAACCTATAACACCTGCTGTCGGGAGAGAGTGTGTGTCTTTGTTTGTGTGTGCTCACGTGTACGTATATGATTGTGGCTGGGTACGTGGGGCCTCTCAGTGAAGGGAACAAGAAAACAGTGCTAAATGCACTGTCATCAGAAGGCTCCTTCTGTCAACCCCCATGAACGATGTGAAAGTCACATCTGCTTGTCACGTCAGTCCCTTCTCCAGCAGGACCTTAAAATCAGAGTTCATGCATTTTCAGACATCTGATTGCCGTGCAGCCACAAAACAGAAGCCCGGGACTCGGGGCTCCCGCCTCAGCCTGGCGCCTTGATGTAATCAGAGCCTCCTTTTTATCCCCACTCTCGAGGAAGGCCAGCCGGGCCACCTTTTTGATCATTGTAACCTTGATGCAGAAGAATAATTTATCCATGCCCCTGGACGAGGAAATTGCAAAATATTATTTATGAAGACAAGCGGATGCGTCGTAATTCTGGCCCTGCATTTCTGGATGCGGCTGGCCAGGATGGGGAGATGCGGTGGTGTGTGATAATAAAACAGGACAGCATCCCTGTGAGATGGAGGTGTTGGGGAAACAGGGAGTCAGGGATCCTGCAAGAGAGATTCCAGGGAATGAGAATTGTTCTGGCAGCTGATCCAAACGGCCCTTCCGTGGACTCCCAGGCCATAAGTGGGAGGAGAAGAGCCTCCAGGAAAATGCAGAGGAGGCTCGTGTGAGAGGGGCTGTTGAACAGAGGTTTGGGCAGGGGACGAGACCTCCCTTTGAGGATTGTGGTTTTAGTTTGGGGGACTTGGGAAGTTGTATAGTACAGTGTTTATGAGTCCTGGCTCTGTCACTTTGCATGTAGTATGTGACATTAAACAAGTTAGGTCACTTTTCTGAACCTCAGTTTGTTTAGCTGTACAATAGGAATAATAACAAATCTACCTAAGAGTTACCTCAAGATTAACATGAGATAATACACGTAATTGTCTGGTCAATTGGCCGGACTTTCTTACCTAGTAGCAATTAAGTTGAATGATTAAGAATGCAGGTCTGGAATCAGCCTGGCCTGGCATGCCAGCTCTGTTCCTCACTGGCTGTGTAGCCTTGAATGAGTCACTTCATCTCTCTGAGGCTCCATTTTCCTCACCTGTCAAATGGGTATAAAAAAGTTCCTACCTCAGAAGATCATCTTAAGGATTAAAAGAATGAATGGGAGGAAAGTTTAACAGTGCTTCTCTTACAGTAAACACTCAGCTAAACGTTGGTCATTAATATAACTTCCTAAGCCATAGTTCCTTAGCAGTCTTACTTCTGAGAAACCATTCTCAACCTTAACTCGGATTTAGAGGCTCCCTGTCTCCCATCTTCCAGTACTGTTGAACAACATGCTTCATTTAGAAATCCAAACGGATTTGCCTTGCTTATGATTTGAAAAATTCTTCTGAGCATTGAGAAGTCCCTCCTGAGGTGACAGAATGTGTGTTCCCGGCAAACCACCCTAGCATCTGTACAGCACAGGGAAGATAGACCCCAGCAGACCCCGACCTGTATGGCCACTCAGTTTGCCTAACTCCCGGAAACACCACTGCATTCTCTCAGGCACCGCCAGAAAGTTCAGCCCAGTAAATGTTTTGCAGCCTCTCAGCAATTTGGGGTTCTACCAAATTAGTGTTTGGTATTGAATTAGTATTCATTTTCTCTAATATGATATAAAGGTATAATCACATTAGTGACTTTTATAGCACATTAGATTATACATTTGGAACACGTCCTTGCCTGAAGAGCTTAAAAAAAAAAAAAAAACTCACCAACAACAATAACAAGTGGATGGTCTTCCTCCCAGGCTCACAAGCACTGGCTTTTCCAGCTGGGCTGCAGCAACCTGGATAGAAAATTCTCTGCTCTCTGCCTCCTGGTCCCTACAGAGAAAGAATTTTCATTCCACTGCCCTGATTTGTGAAGCATTGAATTTAAGACCTTAATAGTTGTTCCAAATGAATGTTTCTTTAATCCCGGGGCAGAAACGTAGGCTGTGGTTGAGATGTAATTAATAGCACTAATTACTGTTCTCTGCCTTCATCTTCTTTTCTTCCTGCCGTCATCCCCGTTCCCCAAGAAACCTGGCGGGAGCACGAGAATGTTCACCTTTTGCTCCAAGATGTCCCTGGACAGGGAAACCAATCAGTGAGCCCAGAACTCACCCCCGTCTGGGCTCCCAGTTTCCAAATATTTTCTCTCTTCTTCCCAGTGGTTCCTCCAGTTCTGGGACTGCTGGGCTTTCCAGAAGTTTAGTTTTTCTGGAACCTGTTTCCAGCCATTGTGGTGACTCAGCCAGTTGTGAAAAGTAATGTACCAAGGAAGCAGTAATGCATGGCCTGACTTTCCTAAGCATCTTTCTCTGCAGTGACAGCCTCATTGATGCATCGGTTAAAACATGAATGAAGTTCCTCACGGACTCCCCAAGGCCCCTGCCGCTGGATGCCCAATGCTGAGGGACCCTGCCAGCAGCCCTGTCAGGCCCAAAGCTCTGCCTTACCAAAACATTTTCTACTGCAAAGAGTAAGGACTAAAAAGTTTACTACATGTAATGAAAGGAAGTCAGCTGGTCTGGAGGGCTAAAATGATTTATTTCTACAGTGTCTCATTCCCAGATAATTGGAGGTGGGTAGACCCACCCAGACAGGCTTTGAAAGCAGGCTGCGTCTTGCATGCCAACTCTGAGAATTCAGTGGTGGCTTCTTTTTATTTTTGGCTGCATTGGGTCTTTGTTGCTGCGCGCAGGCTTCCTCTAGTTGAGGTGAGCGGGGGCTACTCTTCATTGTTGTGCGCGGGCTTCTCACTGCGGTGGCTTCTCTTGTTACGGAGCAGCAGGCTCTAGGCCCGCGGGCTCAGTAGTTGTGGTTCACGGGCTTCATTGCTTCACGGCATGTGGGATCTTCCCAGACCAGGGATTGAACCCGTATCCCCTGCACTGGCAGGCGGATTCTTAACCACTGCGCCACCAGGGAAGTCCCAGTGGTGGCTTCTTGAAGTGCCACGTTGAGAAGGAGTCTTAGACCACATTCTGGATCAGCAAAAGACAGTTTCATTCAGTATACAGACATTTGATGCGTCAGGCTCTGCTCTAGGCACTGGAGCCACTACCTTGAAGTGGGCAGCCAAACTCCCTCCCTTAAAGGAATTCACATTCTAGTCGGGAGACGCTGAAAGTAGATACCAACAAAGTCAGCTTATGCAGGGCTTAAGCACAGGATAGAGTTAGCATCCTATTCTAATTGCAGTGGAAGTCATTAGAGGATTTTCAGTAGAGAAATGCTAGAATCTGGTTTATGTTTGAAAGATTGAAGCTTTAAAAAAATCACTCTGGGTAAAGAGACTTGAGAAACTAGAAGATAAAGTTCAAAGGATATTGCAGACGTCTGAGCAAGGAATGGTGGGGGATGAGAGATGGGTAAGAATTTTTTTTTTTTCCTTCAACACAGAGATGCACCGTAAGTGCCTTTATTATTATCACCATCTGAGGGGGTCTTGGGACTGTACTGTAACCACAGGATCCCAGGGCTTTTCTGCAGCAGGGCAAGTTTTGATGGGAAAAAGCTTGGGGTCACTGGGCCTATAAGTGAGGTGGGACCGACCTGAGTGAGGCAAATAGTCCCAGGCAAATGGGGGGAGGGTCCAGGCACCTAGAAAGTCACGGGAGTCAAGGTCCCAGGAGATGCCTGTCGAGTCCTGGGGTGGGTTTCCAGACTCCCCCCTACCCCCGAGGGGAGGGAGGGTGCTTCCTGAGTCCTGGGGTTTCCAGGCCCCCCGAGGGCACGGGCAGGGTTGACGCATGCCCCCTGCCTCCCGCCCGCCCGCAGATGCACCGGTGCAGCGCTGGTTCATGCAGGTGCCGGCCAAGTTGAGCGCGGCGGTGGGCGAGGCGGCAGCGCTGCCCTGTACCTTCACGCACCCGCACGGCCATCTGGTGAGCGGTACCCGGGCCTGCAGGTGTTCCGATGCGCTGCGGCGCGGGGCAGCGAGCTCTGCCAGACTGCGCTCAGCCTGCATGGCCGCTTCCGGCTCAAGAATTGATTTGATTTGAGCTCAACTGTAGAATTATAACTGACTAGATTCATTGGAGGGTTAGATTGCAGAGTAGGCGTGGCCAATCCATTAGTAATGTCTGCCACAGGCAAGGGAAGTGGCAGTTGCCACACACATGCTCTATATTTGCCCTCTGCCTTGTAAGTCATTTTTAGGCTGATAGGAGGGAGTTGGGAGGATGAAGGCTCACTCAGGGATAGTAATCTGTGGCTTCAACAACAGCTACATATATTCCAGGAGGTGCATTTTGAAGAGAATATTCAAGGACTGTTCATGGAACCGTGGCAGGGAGGGGTGTGTGAGATGCCACATTATCTCAACCTGAGATTGTCCAGGAATCGGTAAGGCAAATGGGACTTTCAGAAGACCAAATTAGACCAAATCCCTATAGATATGTGCAAAGGACCAACACGATTCCATGGAGATGCAATCAGGGAGGTTCAAAGAGAAGAGGCAAGGCAGACAGCCATCCATGGAACAGGTTAATAGAAAAAGTTTTCAGTTATGTCAGGTGAAAACAGAGGATCAGAGACAATCCCCTCTTCTTCCTATCCTACAAATAGGAAGGACCTGGCAGGGTTGGGGGCGGGCAGAGGACAAACTGGAAGCCCCTTTGGGTTCTTTTGTTATGGTTTTTCTTCTATAAATCTCTGTCTTCTCTAAGAAGATCAGACACTTGGAGAAAGGACATCATTGTGTGACTGGGTAGGGTGGAAAAGACAGCCTGGAGTTGGGAAGGGAACCAGACTTGAGGAGGGAAGGGCTGTTTTGAAAGCCTGAAGTACCCTCGTAAGGAAGTGGCAAGGCTGCGGTGGAGGCCCTGTGAATCTGACTACAAAATTTTAAAAATCCTTCAGGTTAAGGGAAGTTTTGTGAGATTATAATATGAACAGGGCTGTATGTGTAATATGCAAATTTCTATTAAATAAAAACCAGTGTGAGGGCATACTTCAGGATTATAGGCCAGTTTGCTCAGCTTCCATTCCTGCAAAGAGTCTAGAAAAAACTGTCAAACTATGAGCCGAAATCTCTGCCCTTGTCCTCTCGGTTCTCACAGCCAACCGTGTGGCTCTAGGAGCATCCAGCCCTGGACAAACTTAATTTCCTTCATTGACAGATGGGCTGGCCATGAAGATAGAGGACTCAGGAAATGAGGCCCACGTGAGGCTTCTACCCAGGCCCCTTCCCCTTAGGCCTGAGGAGGACTGTGTGGACCCCTGGCTCTCAAGCACAGTTGGTGTTCAGACCCGTCACCCCCACCCAGGAGGGTGTTGACAGCACCCACCTGGGAGCCCAGCCTGACATCTCTTGCCAGGATGCTGGGTCGACTTGGAGAACCACTGGGGTAGCCCACTTTAAAATATTAATTTTCAAAGATGCATTATTCTATAAGCAATATACATGTCATATTTTTAAGGGAGGCATTAAAGATGACAATAGAATGAACAGTAAGTCTCCTGAACTTTCAGGTCTCTCCTGGCTGTTCCACATTTATTTGTTTTTCCAGGACATTTTAACCCATAGACAAACGTGTAAGTGCAGCCCCCTTTTTAAAATAGGAAAAGGATTATGGGATTATTTCTTCTTCTTTTCAATACTTATTGAGTGCCTACTGTATGCTGGGAGCTGAGACTACAGCAATGCAGAAAAGAAAAATGTCCAAGACTTCCTGGCATGGGCTGTCTGGGAGAGGCCAGGGAGACAGCCAAAAAGCATGTAAACCAATAAGATAAAAGAATCACAAATTGTGATCCTGCAAAGAAAATCAATAGTGTGCTGTGGTAGGGGAGCAGGGGGAGGGGGTTATTCAGTGACCTCGAAGGGCGAGGAGTCAGCCATAGAAAGTGGGGTGTATGTCTGGGTGTGAGGTGTGTGTCGAAGTCGGCTTGTGTATGAGTGTGTGGGCATCTAGGTGTGTCTGTGGAGTGTATCTGTGTTTCGAGATGTGTGCTTCTTTATCTCTGTGGGTGTCTGTGTGTCTGGGCGTGTATGTGCACACATGTGTGACGTGTGGCGGAATGGCTTGCGCTGGGGTCTGAGAGCCCCTGTGACCAGAGTGTGGAGGCGTGGTGAGATATGGATGGAGAGCAGGGCTGCCCCCAGGTTTGCAGGCCTCCTTTCCCAAATGAAGGGGCCTGAGGTTTTGACCCAGGGAGCTGATGGAGAGGGACACAGAGGAGCAACGCAATCCCGGGGCATTGTCAGGGCTCCCCGTGAAAACTTTATGGGGGCAAGTGGGTGGCCAAGAGGAGGCTGGGTGACGGCAGAGGACGGCTTCGGCTTCCCTAGAAGTGAAGTTGGTGGATGATTTAATGTGGCAGAATGGAATGAAAGAATCTGGGTGGATTCGATGCCATTTCCTGAGATGTTACGACACTGGGGGAAAGAGTGGGGAGCAGGCAGGAGCCCAGGGTTTTCTCTTGGTCATAGGAAATCTGAGATGCCCGTGGCCTCTCAGCGGGGACATCAGGTCTGCAGTGGGTGTGCGAGTAGAGCCCAGAGTCCTGTGGGCTGAAGGTGAGACCCTCAGAGGCCTGGCCATGTCCACGGACTGGGCAAACAAACTTTCCCTGGCTCTGAGGCCCTGGGCCAGAGCACTGAAGGCGCCCCATCAGTTCATGCCAGCACAGCCCCGTGGGCATGGCTGCAGGAAACCCAGCAGAAGGATGTAGTAGGCACTTTCCTGCCAAATGAAGGAGTCCGTCAGCTCCCTGAGGCAGACAGAGACTGGGTCTTTTCATATTCCCAACACCATCCCAGGCCTGGTGTAGAGTGAGTACTTGTGTTTGTTGAATAAGAGTTAGAATAAGCTAATCACAGAAAGTGACCATGCAGGAGCCACATGAATTGGGCAAACTCCAAGGTGTTTGTGGTTAGGCTATAATTGTTTCAAAGATTTATAAAACCTTGAGATGCAGAGGAGTGTGGGGGGTCCCACAAGCAGCCTGGGGATTTGAACATTTGGAATTCAGACCGTCACTACTTACAGTGTGGTTGGCCGTGGAGTGATAGCATCGGTGTCACCTGAATCCTGTTAGTGATGCAGGGACATGGCCCCACGCTGGACCTGGAATCAGAATCTGACCTTTGACAAGTCCCCACGTGATTCTTGTGCACATTCAAGTTTGAGAAGCAGAGGGAATTCACAGGCGCTGCCAACAGGGCCCCTATGTCCTAAGGGGCTATTTAGGGAGGTGAGAACATGGGGGATACGGGCCTATTGGCTATTTGTTAAAAAAGCATGTGGTTCAAGCTGTCTGGAGTGGGGAGAAGGTGCATCCTTCCACTGCCTGGGAAGAGAGAAGTGGGAAGTTCACGGAGGGTCACAGCTGGTAAGACAGCAGGAGGTTCTCCAGAGCCAAACCAGAGTCACCTCCCCTGAAAAGTGACCTCTGGACAGTGGTTGAACAGAGGTGGGCACAGAAAACACAAGGGTTTGGGGAGAGGGACACACTCTCGCTGTCACCTCTCTATGAGGAAGTCAGTATTGTTATGCTGAGGTGGGAACGGGGTAGGGGGGAAGAGGGGGTTGGGCCAGAGCGCATGAGCTCTGAAATCCACACAGATCTGCATGTGATCCCTGTGCTGCTTCTCACCATATAACCTTGGGCAAGGAAATAAGTGTCTCTGAGCCTTGTTATTCTTGCTTGAAAATGGGGCTAAAATAGAACTTACCTAATAGGGACATAGGGATGGTAAATGCAGTGGTGACTGGAGCTGGCTGGTGAGGACCGTTAGCCTCCCTCCAGCTCCAGGGGTGGTGACATCACAGTGGGAGCTTGAAATTGAACATGCTGGGAGAATTTACACCATGGAACACGTCAGGACTTTGCCTTTTTTCCTAGAAAGCTGGTTTTTAAGCACACCACTGTTTACTAGTTTACTAGCATATCACTGGCTAAATGACAAGATGTATTTAATTTGCTAGGCCCAATGCTTGGTAGTGGTGGTTACTAATTACTGTATTACTATGTATTAATTACAGGACTACAGGATTACTAATATTATGTAAAATGGTTTTCATGATTGGACTTTCCATGTATTGACTCTGACATTTACTTTAACTGCTTGGGGGACTTTTCTGCTACTTCTCTGGTCCCCAGCCTCATTCTGGATAGCTGATATTGTCAGTTAGCTGAGATATCTTTGGGTATCTTATAGAATTTGAGCATTTACTGAACACTGACTGAACACTACGTACTGGGCAGGCACTTCTAGCATATGATCTCATTTAATTCCTGTAACAGCTCTATGAGGTAGAAACTGTGATGAACCCTACTGTGTGGATGCAGATGGGGCTCAGAGAGGTTGTGACTTGCCCCATGTCGCACAGTTGCTCAATTGAGAGGTTGGGCTTTGAACCCATGCGTTTTGACTCCAGAGGCTGAGCTCTCATCAGGTGGATCCGTGGAGGAGGCAGGTGTTTGCTCCTTGTGGTGTGGACCTTATGCCTTGCTGGGAGGCTTTGGAGACAAGGGTTAGACAGTGGGCAGGGTCAAGAAGTCCTGACGGTGTCATCTGGCTTGATGGGACAGCAACAGTCTGATTTTCTGGGACGTGTGCCGGCCTCATTCTGATTGGCAAGGGGATGTCTCTGTTGGAAAGGAATCTTGGCCACTTGCCTCTTGGCAGCAGGCTTTGGCTGCCACGTGGAGTGCCGTTTGGAGGTGGTGGGAATTATTCAGCAACCTTGCCTGGGATAGTTTAGAATGGGCTGGGGGCTCTGCCGGTCTCTCAGACAGGCAGGCAGACAGAGCAAGAAAAGGAGCACTGTCACTGGAAGCACAAACTCAGCTTCCTCCCTTCTCAGTTCTCCCTGCCTCTGTCTATCTCCGTCTCTTTCGGTCCCTCAGTCTCTCTTTCTGCCAGGACGTAAGGAGCCAGTAAGATGACAGGTGGTTTGGCATCGAGAAAGTAATGTCTCCTTTCCCCACAGCCTCCATTCCCTCGGCTCTACTAAAACGTGGGCACCTTTACTTCCACAGCTCCCAGTTTCCATCAAGATAAAGTTCAGACTCCTTGGTTTGACTTGAAGATCTCTTGTGATATGACCCCTGACCCCTGGCTCTGCATCTTGTCTCCCAGGGAGATGATACAGGATAGATTGTATCATATTCAACTTTTAATTTTTCCATAGCATTAGCCCAGAGCTCACTCAGATGTGTGGATGAACTTGACACACTGGACTTGCAGTCATCGCCATTACTGTGTCTTAAGGCAGATTTATCATGTGCCAAGTGCTGTGAAAGCGTCTAGGTCTTTTCTCTTCCTGTCTCATTTACTCCTTACAACAACCCCACAGATAGGCCCTGTGTTTTCCCCATTTTACAGAGGAGGAAACTGAGGCACAGAGAAATTAAATTACATGCCCAAGATCACCCAGCTAGGACACAGCACTGACTGATTTGAATCCAAGCCAGTCTAGAGCCCAGGCTGATTTGAGTGAGGTTTTCCTTAAACCACTTCCTGAGAGCCTGTCACCGGCTCAGTGTCACCCTCACCCCCACCCTCCCTGTGGCTTTGTCAGCACACAGCCTGGTTTGCTAGCTCCTCACATTGCTGTAGCTCTGCTGTGTCCACACATCCTTGATGAATTAACCTTGGCAACGCAGACCTTGTCACACCAGTACGGTTAGAGCTGCAGGGAACTGGGTTGCAGAAGGTATAATGGACCCTTCTCTCCTCTTTGTCCCCCTTTCCCTGCAGATCCCAGGGTTGTTTGGATGTTTAGGAGAAAAGCTGGAATGTTTCTTATGGGAGCAGAGAGTGTTTAGAAACAGGATAGACCCTCTAAGTTGGTTCCTGCCAGAGCGGACCCCCTCCACACCCAGACCTCATGCAGTCTGTGGAGGGTGGTAACCCTCATGGCTCTGCTCACCAGGGCCTCACTGTCTCAGCACGTCCCTGAGTTGCTCAACAACAGACCAACATTCCTGTGCCGAGGTAGAGGAGAGTCGGATTGTGTTAGCAATTCTCCATCAGACTGTGTCATATTCGGATTGTATTGTATTAGTAGTTATTTCCACTAATGTGATGAGAAAGTTGCTAATCTGATAAGACTCTTGCATTGTATTAGGGAAAACAAATATTAATGTGATTCGATGGCAAGTGGCTAATAAGAAACTAAGTTGCTAATATGACATGATGGATCAGTGGGAGGAATTTGGGTTGGGTGCTTGAACTTTTCTGGAATGTTCAGTGAGGGGGAGAGGGCACAAAATGGCAAGGGCTCCATGTTATGCTGTCTCAGAGTTAAGGCTCCTTATCTGAGCCTCTTTCCTCTATCACCACACCCAGACCCTCCCCACTGTACTGGGATGAATAGTGTCCTCCAAAAGTTCACATCCACCCAAAACCTCAGAATATCACCTTATTTGAAAATAGGGTCTTTGCAGGTATAATTAGTTAAGATGAGATCAGACTGGATTAGAGTGGGCCCATTCAGTCTAATGACAGGTGTCCTCACTGGCCATGTGAAGAGCCAGACACACAGGGAGAATATGCCCTGTGGTGATGGAGGCAGAGATGGAGTGATGCAGCTACAAGCCAGGCAACACCAAGGACTGCCAACAACCAGAAAGTGGGAGAGGCAAGGAAGGAGCCTCCCCTGGGGCCTTCAGAAGGGAGCCTGGCCCTGTCGACACATTGATTGGGACTTCTGGCCTCCAGAGCTGTGAGAGAACATGTTTCTGTTGTTTGAAGCCCCCAAGCTGGTGGTACTTTGAGACTGCAGCCTCAGGACACTAATCCACCCCCACATCCCAGAAAAGGAGGAGCAGGTTCGACAATATCCATCGAACTCAAAGACAGTGGGTCAGCTCCGGGGTAGTTCTCCAGCCCCAGCTGTTGGCCTGGCTTGACCAGACCTGGGGATGCGGGCTCACTCTCTTCCTCCGCTTTGTTCTTTGTTTAAAAGGAGGAAGCCTCCTCAGTCTCAGGGTGGTTGGCATATGGGCTCTGCAGCCTGCTTCGCGGCACGTTAATATGTGATTAAAGGGGTCTTAAAATGCCCATTAGTCCCCCTCAGGTATCTAGTAGTGCTTTTGGATTTAGAACAGAACATTATTTACTCATTAGCTGATAATAGACCCAAGTGCACACCGTATGTACTGGGACAGTTATTAGAATATGGGTTCCACAGAGAAATGCAGTTCTGCTGGTGTGGACGGTGGCAGGACAGCATGGTCTGGAGGGCACAAGTTGGCCCCTGGGCCCTATGGCAGCTTGCTGCACACAGAGTCGAATTCCAGGTACAGACCTGGGCACATGAATGTCCCAATGGAAGGGGTATTGAGGGTGTAGAATTTGAGGTAACCACCTCCAAGAATGGAGATGCCAACAATAGCCCCCCACAGTGGTGAGAGATGGCACCAAGCATCCCAGCCGAGTCTCCCAGGATAAGATTATTAATAACATGACAGCCACTGCCAGGATCACAGGGGTAGGATGACTCACCCAGGACACACAGCTGGTAAGACACCTGATGACAAGACATGGCCCTTTTCAGCATTCCTCTGTACCCACTGCAAAAACTTCTCACTGATTCCAATCTTCCCTTTCTGTGATGAAAAGAGGAACTTTGACATCATTTCCTCTTCTGTCTAGTTGGTTGGAAAGATGAAAATAGCAGATTGTCCATCTTCAGTGTGTGGGTCCTTGACCTTAGGCCCAGTGTGATGTGAAGGCCTGGGGAGAGGGAACAGGAAAGGACAGGAGCATAAACACCATGGGAATTATTTGGGCATCTCCCAGGAAGCAGGAGGAGGCCCTGGAAGGGACCAAGGAGTGACAAGATCAGGCCTGTGTCTGGGATCAGTGACTCCAGTGGAGGTCTGGGAATCAGTGGAGAAGAGGAAGAGGCAGGGAAGAGGCCAGTGAGAGGTTCCATGGTTGCCCAGTGAAGCCTCATGGGTCTGAACCAGCGGATGGCATTGGTATCAGGAGGAGGGAATGGATGCTGGCAATAGCCCCAGAGTCGACCTCACAGGTATCAGTGGTTGATTCGACTTCTGGGGGGGGAAGAAGATAGCGAAGCTGGGGCAGCTCCCAGTTTGATAGACAGTTTGTCTGGGTGTGGCAGCGGGTGGGCATAAAAGTCTCCAGTTTGACCTTTCACATCCCTTGACCTTGGCAAGCCCGATTTTCAGGTCATGAGTTTGCAGTGATTTTGCAAGCGAATGAATGAGCCTTTTACAGTGAGGTTACCGTGAGCGGCATGGCATAAGCTTACAAGCCCCCCAAAAAGGACAAGCACCGAAAACCCTTAGCCTTTAAACTCAGAATCACCTAGAATATTCTGAGATGTACCAGAAGGAAAGAGGGGCTTCTTGTGTGAGGGTGGAGTAGTCTCCTTCTGGCCCAGTTGCAAACAGTAGGAAATATCTTGCCTCTGGGTTTCCGGGGTGTGCAGGGAAACCTCGGCCCATGTCCCCGCTGTACACAGGCAACCAGGCAGTTTTGTGGGTCCTGTTTATTATGAAAACATACAAGAAAGGTACGAGGTGCCCCCTCTGGTGAATTGTTTCAGCATGCGGACACAGTGACACCAAAGAAGTCAAGAGGTGTTCCCAGCGACGCAGCCGCAGTTAGAGGCCTAGCGTCACCTTTGTCTATTGCCTGAGTGAAGAGCAGGGCTCCCTTGTGAAAGATGAGCAGGGTCCATCTCCACTTCCCTGGGAAGGAGCCGGGGAGAAAGCAGAGCTGGGCAGATTGTCCTTCTGTCCATCTCCCACTCTAGATATGTGGGTCTCCACCTCCACCAGATAAATAACCAAGTAAATAAACAGCTTCCCAACAGGCGTGCGGCAAATGCATGAGTGTATGTGTGTCTGTGCCTCTGTGTGTCTGTGAGTGTGTGTGTGTGTGTTTTAATAAAACTCACCATGAGCCAGATATCAATTTCTGTCAGAGAGACACAAAGCATCTGAACCAGAACTAAATAAAAATAAACATTAAACAATTATTGGAATTTAGGTTTATTTAAAAAATCAGCAGGGTTGAGGGAACAAGGCACCCATTAGTGAGGCAGAACTATCGGGCCTTTTAACAACCCGCTGGTTCTTGGCTGCCAGGGAGATTTGGGCTGTACAAGCCGTGGAAACTCCGGATCCTATTGATTAAAGATGATGCGGTAACAGGCCAATTATATCATCGTGGCTGCTTGCGGCACTGGCCAACTCCAGCTACCCATTTGTCTTTATGGAAACAGCTTTGTCTGGGGGAGCTTTGGGGGGCAGCTCAGTGTCCCCCATCTTGGGCAATGCTTCCAGGCCGCCTGAGGTCTCTGCAGTTGGAGGCTGCAAAGCCCAAGCTGTCTCAGAGTCTTGCATTTTTCTCCTCTCTGTCCCCTCCACGGACATTCGTAGTTCATAAGGAACCTGCATATTGTCAACCAAATCAGTGCAAATAACCAGTGAGCGTTTCTCGACTTTTCAGTAATAATTGATCTTCCCAGAACTGATATCATTTGGAAAACGTAAGTAAGGAAAGCAGCAGTGAGCCAGATGTCTGCGTTAAGAGAATATAATTGTTCTGAGTTACAGGAAAGGAAATGATTTCTCTTCCAGCTTTAGCTCCAGGAAGAGCAGAGCAAACTACCCTGGAGAACCAAGAAGCTTCCAGTGAACTCAGGGCTTAGTACAGACTCAGCGTCTCAACCTAAAGATTTGGATGACGGCAGGACTGGGATCTTCCAAGCTGTCGGGCAGATTTTCTGCTTGCAGTTTTATCAGTCTCCAGGATTTTATTTGGAAGCTTTCTGCCCAGCCGGTCGCTGCTGGGGAAGGAGAGAAAGAAGGTTTGCTCTTCTTCTTGGGGGGTGTTTGGACTTAGCCACTGGATGGGAGTCTTCTCTCTGCTGTTTTTGTTCATTCTTTCTTCCTCCCTTCTTCCCTTCCTCCCTTTTCATTTCCATGCCTCACTGTGCTTGGCTCCTGACTTGACCAGGGTGACACTTAGAAAATCACATGGGGATGGGGATACTCTATGGATTGGTATATGGAGAATAGGATTCCTGGGGTTACTTTCTTTATGAACATCTGTCACTTTTCCAGGACTCATTCATTTGTTCCTTTGTGCATACATTCATCTGCTCAGCAAACACATAGTTACTGGGCACCTACTCTGTGCCAGGCACAATTAGGTGCTGAGAGCATATTGGTATCTTTCCCCGTGGAACTTCTAGTCTAGCTATGAAGAGACACAGACATGAAACAATTGATTATTACATCATAGCTGCAGTAGTACTTCATAGAAATGAGGAGTAGGAAGTGGGGGCAAATGACTGTAAGAACTCAGCCTTGTCTTGGGGTGCTGGTCTTGCAGTACCATTTTCTAAGCTGAACCTTGGCATAGGGGTGGGACTGAGCTAAGCCAGTGGTTCTCAGACTTGAGTGTGCATTAGAATCACCTGGAGGGCTGGTTAAAAACATTGCTGGGTGCCCAAAACTCCCCCAGAGTTTCTGATTCACCAGATCTGGAGCTGGTCCAAGAATTACCATTTCTAATAAGTTCCCAGGCGACACTGCTGCTGCTGGTCCAAGGACCACACTTTGGGAACCACCAAACTGGGAAAAGGACCAAAAGGAGAGGGCATCCAGGTAGTGTGAATTGTAAATGCAAAGGCCCTGTGACCAGTGTGTTTGGCAGTCACAGAATAAAGGGGCAGAATGGCGGGAGCAAAGTGAGGGGACTATAGGGGAAAATGTATTGGAGGAGAGGGCAGCGTCCTGACCACATAGGTCTTGCAGGCTGAGCTGGAAAGTTTGGATTTTATCTGAAATTGGATGGGAAGCCTGGGGAGCTTTTAAGTAGCGAAGTGTCAGCATCCAGTTTGTATCTTGAAACACTCTCTCTGGCTGCTTGTGGGGAAATGAGATGGTGGGAGGGTGGCAGGCATGGAGCCTGGGAACTCTATGAGGAGGCTACTGCAGCCAACCGGGTGGGAGTCAGCAGTGGCTGGACCAGGCTGGTGGCAGTGGGCATGGAGGTGCACGGACATGTGGACATGTTTGAGAGAGTGAGTCTAGGCTCCCACTTTCTGGAAAGCCTTACAGATCAGTTTGGATCCACGCATCAATCCCTGAAACCTGATTTCTTACCTGAAATGTTCTGTCTGCTTCATATAGCCCATCTGCAGTCCCCAATTAGATACACAACAAATATAATAATTAGCTGGTTGTGAACATTTGCCAGTTTACCATCTGTTATCCCATTAGATTTTTCAAATACCCTGAGCAAAAGGTAGAGTTGTGCCCATTTTGCAGATGGGGGAACTGAGGTTCAGAAATGGCAGTAGATGCTCCCAAGCTCACCCAGCTGGGCTTAAGGAAAGGCAAGATTCTCACCTAGACCCAGAATATCCTCTGGTGAGCAGACAAAAGGAGCTGTGATTCCTCCATCCCCAACCTTAGACAGCAACCAAATTTCCCTTTAAGTGGTGCCAGTGGGCTTCCCCAAGATGATAGGGCCAGTCCATCAGAAATACTAAGTAAATATAGAGGGAATTGTCATTTTTTTTGGAAGTCAAAAATCTTCAAACATCAGCAGTTTCCTGTGGTTCAATCTAAAACAAAGTATGAGGGGGAAATGTTGCATTTCTAGAAAATTCTGCTGCAGCATGAGGACTAGAGGTTGTAACATAGTCTAAATTGTCTCTGAAAGCAGCTTCCCACACACGCGGAAGCTGATGAGGGGGCCGTACAGGGATGCAGCATCTTAGAATCAGTCTATAATGCAATCAATTTTGTATATCCCTGGTGAAACAGCAACATTTATTTAACGTCTTTTATAGAGCAGCTGAGTTTTATCACAAATCACATTCCATTTCTATTCAGCTGGGACTCCTTGAAGGCTAAAATGCACTTACTTTTCTCCGAGGAAATTTACCAATTCCTCCATAAAGACCCATTTGCCTCTGTATGTAAAATTGACACATTTATTGAATATTAAACATTTAAGGTTTTTCCCCCCAGCCCCCCCACCCCTCACCCACACCTTTTTCCACTTTTCCACAAAGCTTTGCAGTCATCAGGGGGACTTCCTCAAAATGTTGAGAAATGCGTTTTTATGTGCAGAAACAGCCCACATTTATATTCGGGTCTTTCTTATCCCTGGGAAATGGTCAAGTTACGTCATAAATTTGTAGAGTGAAATCCAATGCCTCCGAGTGGCCTATTTAAGCCACGTGCTTTCCCCTTCCCTTTGTGGTGGGCTTGGCAGTCTTGGTCACAAGGCAATATGTGTTGGGTTTGCGACAAAAGTTTTTTGTCCACACTTGTAACATTTGTGGAAGGCAGGGGCAGCCTCCCGACAATAAATTGTGCTAATTAGCATGAGGGCCTATTAATAAAGCGCGTTTTCTTTCATCCTGTTCCTGAATGGTCGGGGACATCAGTTAAAGTGTGCACTTGGGACAATGTCTTTTCACTGCTGGTTGCAGTGTTTTTATGTAAAAAAAAAAATGAACAGGGGGTTGGGCAACTTATGGAACATGTTTTTGTGTCGTTAACATGAGAGAGGGCTGAACTGTTGAACTTAGGTCTCCAGTGTTGGGTCCGGGTTTTCTAAGCAATTCTAAATCAAAGCGGTGGGGGAAGGAGGGAGCTGTGCTTCACCTTAAGATAACTGTTGAGTTTGAGGAGTAGCTTTCTAATGAGCTTTGTGATCAGACAGACTCAGGTTCAAATCCTGTCTTCCCTCCTTTACAGGCTTTGTGACCTCAGACAAGTGATTGATTTTACCTCTTTGAGCCTCAAGCAGGGTTAAATGAGATAATCCATGGAAGGTTCCAGAAGGAACCTCAAACTTCATTGCTATTCTCCTAAGGACTTTATCCAGTGTCAGGTTTAGACAGGAAAAGAAAGGTCATTGTGCCTAGCCCTCCGTTCCAGGCTTTGTTGTCTTTCCACAAAGCCCACCAGTTGACCAGTTTACTCTTGGGCACATCTGGGGTCAAGGAGCTCACTTCTGACCATCAAGGCTGTCTGCCTTTTGTTAACCTGAAACCTGTTCACATGTAACTTCCTTTGCCCACACAGATCTGAGCTCCTCTCCTGTTCTTCAAATATGTGACAACTCCCCCCCCTCCCTGAGTCTTCTGTACTCCAGGGTAAATGTCTCCAGCTCTTTGCAGATCTGGATTCCTCATCCTCACACAATGTTGACATTTTGGACTGGATAATTCTGTTGGGGGACTGTCCTGTACATCATATGATGTTTAGCCATATCACTTGCTTCTTTCCACTACATACCAGTGGCACCCCCCAGTTGTGACAATTCAAAAGTATCTCTCGACATTACCAAATGTTCCCCAGAGGGCAGAATCACCCCCAATTGAGAACCACTGTTCAAGAGTTTGGGTCCTCACCATCCTGGCTCCTTCAGCCACACGTGACACCTCACCTGAGAAGCTTCCACATCCTTTCATTTCTGTCCCCTCTGGCATGCCAGCATCCCTGTGGCTTATGCCTCTGGAATGATTTGGGCCCATTGGGAGCAGGGCCCACATTTACCTGGCACAAGCTGGACCTGCTGAGATCCTGAGAAACCAAAATGAAATTGCCCATTTTTCTTTCTGTAGCTTACTCTGGAAAAGGCAGACACCACCAGGACTGGAAGGTGGCTGGGACTTCCTTGTTGGAATCTCTGTTTTGAGAACAGGGATGATGAGGTCTGAGTTTATCCTGTAGCTTTCATCTGAACAGGTAGAGCTAACTTTGCAAAGCGGGAGGCTTCTGACTGGGGCTGGATCCAGCTCTGGGTTAACACTCTGCCTTTGCCACTGACTGAGTGACTATACCTCTCTGAGCCTCAGTTTTCTCATCTGTGTAATGGGGATAAAAATAACAACTGCTCAAAGGGTTGTTGCCATAATTGCAAAGAATCAAGCCATGCAAAGTGTCCGGCATATAGTAATCAACCAGTAAATTATAGCTACTATTTTGTGATACTGTTGTTGTCTGCAAATAAGAAACACATCCAAAGTATGAGAGTAATTCACCCAAGGTCAACTAGCAGGTCAGTGTAAAAACATTGGGTCGAGCATCTTTTTTTATGGAAATCCCGGGGGTTTTGCAAAGGTCTGTTTGTGCATACAGAGGAAGAGATTCAGAGATGATCCATTTTATGTGATTCTCACCCCATTAACAGCCTGCAGTTTTGCCAGAATATCCTCTTTTCACTTTCATTTTAAAAACCAGCCAGTGTAATAAATCTTGTCCCAAAAAATCTCGGCAGCACATCTTGGCTGGAGTGTATGATAAATCTAATATACTGTGGCTTCTCTGTATGAGAGATCCCTGTGCAGATTTGTATTTTTGGCGGACAGCCCCATGGCCTGGCAGGATTATAGTTTGCTCTTGGTTTGACAAGTTCAGTCCTCTGACTGGGTCGTCTTTGTTCCACAGCTTCATTGGCTTAAGACATGACCCTGTCCCTTCTTAATCTTTCTTTACTTTTTCCTCCCCCACAATCCATAGACTTAGCTACTTCCTCCCCACATTTAAAACAGGGAATGTGGCTTAGAACTAAGAGTGAATTGGAAGGAGACACGGTTGGAACGGGGGAGGGGAATGCCACTGGAAACTCAGCAGGTACCTGTGTTCTTTTCATGGGGTGTTGGGCACCCTGTGGTTCTGCCGCATGTGGACTGTATCACCTTGGGAGACCCTGGGAGGGCAAGAATCCCCATCTTGATCATTCAACAAATATTTCTTAAGCACCTACTATGTGGCCAGGTATAAGGAAGTGAACAAAACAGAGTTGGGGTTCAATGGGAGAAGCAGACAATTTATAAGATGGTCACTTGAAATGAAGCTGAATTATTTATGCCTGTGCCAAGGGCTCTGATTGGGAAATGCAGGGGCTCTGGGACCACCAAGGCATGGTCCTGAAGAAGGGACATCTTAGAGCTCAGTGGAGGCTCAGGGAAGGAGCCCAGACTCAGGCAGGGAAGGACAGCAAGGTTGTCACTGACCAGCACAGGGCCAGGGGAAGCTGGGAGGGAGGCTGGGCAAAGACTATGCAAGACCCTGTGGAGTCTTCTGCTCAGAGCTGTGGGCAGCCAATCAGGAGAGTTTGGAAGGAACAGTTCATTTTAAAGGCTTCTCCAGCTACCGCACAGAGGATAGACTGGATGGGGCCATGGTGGAACCTGAGAGCCTCCTGAAGAGCCACAGACTCCCCTCCTCATCTCAGAGCCCCAGAGGGAGCCCATTGAGGCCCCTGGGAGGCCAGAAAGAGCCCCCAAAGGCTTCAAGGACTTTGGAGGGGGTTCCAGTCCCAGCTCCACCCCTATCGATCAGCTTAAATCACTTCTCTCTGAGTCTCAGTTTCCTCACTGGTAAAATGGAAGTAATAACAATACCCACCTGGGTGTTATAAAGCTAAATCAAGAGAATGCATATAAAGTGCACAGAGCAGGGAACGGTTTCTGGCCCTCAGTAAGCACTCAAGAAATGTTGATTATCAATTCTGCATACTAGCTGTATGACCCCAGGAAAACTAACTTTATTTCTTCGGGCCTCAGTTTCCTAATCAGCAAAATGGGGATAATAATTATACTATCGGATTAAACAAGTTAGAATAGTGGCTGGCACAGAGTTTGGGCTGATAGGTTAGTTGTTACTACTGTTAAAATCATCATTGTTGTTTTTACTACTCTCTTTCCTGTGGTTTTGTGTATTACGTGGTTGATCGTCAGGTGCCCAGGGGTGGTTTTTATCCTGGTTCTGAATCCCACCACGTTAGCTGTGCCTCACCCAACCGTTCCCCTCCACCTAGTGTATTCACCTTCCAGACCCTCTCTTGGGCCCCACTATGCCTCAGACAGAAGTCCAGCCCCCAGAGTCCCCCAGCCCCAGCATAGGTCTGCCACCTACTCATCCAGTTTTGCCATGACCTTCTGTTTCAGTGACCTTCCTCTACTCGGACAGCGAGCTCATCCAAATAAAGAGGGTCCTCAGGAACCCTCATCCTCACTCACTGAACAGGGCCTTTTCTGTGCCTGGCATCATCTCTTCCCCCTCATAGCAGACCCTGGAGGGTGGGTATCTTCAGCCCCATTTGACAGATGGCAAAACAAGGGCACAAAGTGCAACGGGCAGTGCCCATGGTCTTTCTGGTACTCGCAGGCTGCTCTTCACTGCAGAAGCATTCACTCCCCTCCTTTTTCCTTCCCCTGCTATCACGGAGGCCAAAATGCCATCTTCCACCATACCCCTCCTCCAGTTCATGACATGAGCAGACCCTTTTAAAGGGAGGGAAACAAATCTCGTGAACCTTTGAGAATCACTTCTCTCAGCCCGGCGTCTGCAGACCTCTGCCAAAGAAGCCTTGACATATGCACATTCGAATCTTGGGCTCTGAGATGAACTTTCAGCTGCCAGCTAGCCCTGAGAATTTGGGCCTTCACAACAGGCCAAGTAATAACTTCTTTGGATTTGCATCAGTGTGGAAATATCAAAGGATAGGTTTGAGGGGCCCCCAGTTTGGAAAATGCTGCCTTTGGCTGGCATATTCCCGGCTGGCATATTCCAGAACTTTCTTCATCCCTGTCTTATAGGACCCAGCACAAAGGGCCTGTGAGGGTCTGATGGGATTGAGGCCTCCCAGGTCTCTTCTCTCCTGGACCTTTCAGCCCACAGCTGAGGTGGCCTCATGCCTGGGTCCCAGGGAAGACTTGAGACCTCACCAGGACCCCGAGGTTGTCCCCTCTCATTGAAGTGAGAAGGGCAGTGGGCGAGTCTCCTCCATGTTACTGAGGGAAGAAATATGGTCTAGAACTCTTTCTGTAAAAATAACCTTCCTGGCTCCTCCTTTATGGGTGAGGGAAAGTGCTTAAAATGCTTAGAGGGAATAAACAGCTTTTAATGAAGTTACATTGCCACATAATGGGTATCATAAAATTGCCTTCATACTACAGGGTCCCAGGATGGCATTTATTATCGACTGTGCCGGAATAGTCTTTGCAGAGCTCCGGCAGCTGCAGAGAGAAGAATGCAAAAGTCTCCTTAAATTACCTGATTGAAATAACCAGTGGAATATTCCGTGGGCCCGCCGCGTGCCAGGGAAGCCGCCTTTAGGGTGGTCTGTCAGAGGCGGTTTGCACATTCTGAAGAACACAGGAGTTTCATTGCAGCAAAACAGATGTTCATCTTGTTTCTCTATTGGCTGTTTGATGAGAAATTTATTGCTCTTCCGCTGGGCAGGAGCCCCTCTCGGCTGTGGAGTCTATTAGGCAAGCCAGCAGCTGGCGGGAAGCCAAGGTGAGGCTGTTTTGATGAAACCCATGAAAAGCCTTGGCTTGGAGGCGCCGGTAATAATGCACTGGCTAGACTCTCCTGATTGGGCGATTGATTGGCCTGATTTGATTTATTGATCAATACCCTCAAATTTGGCGTCTGAGAAGCTGCACTAATCTTTAACTGTTGTGAACATCTCTACCTGCTGGAGAATTAGACCCTGATAAGGAATGTATGAAAGAAATCGGGGCTTATCTTAATCACATACTGGGCCCCAGCACTGCCCGCACCAGCGAGGGCCCCAGTGCACTGCGCCCCATTGCCAGGCAGGCCGGCGCAGATCTATAAATTGATGGAATTCAAAGCCTCCAGCATCGATTACCATTATAACAAACAGTGGTGCACAGAATGTCTGATTATTTTTAGACAAAGATTCTGTTCTCTCAGCAGCAATTTTGCTGAGGCTGTCACTGTGTCAGATGTCTACTGTTGATTGCAATTAGATGCAATACAAAAAAAAATTCAACTATCTGTATCCTTAGTCTTATTTCCAGTTATTAAATCTCTCTCTTTGTTTGCCATTTCCTCATGATATCTACAGCTGGACGAAATATTTGGTTGGCAGGAGAAATCCTTGTAATTCAGCAGGGGTGCAGTGGCCCACTGGCTCACTGGATTATGTCTGATGGGACCCACATAATCTTGGGAGGAGGGGAGTTGAATGGGGGGGCGTTTGTGGACGTCTGTGTAAAAGTGTGAAGGGTGAGGGCTTGATGCAAAGATGTTTCAGGGCAGGGTGTGGGGAACAAAACCAATCTCCAAAACCCTCTGGAATGCCTGTGTTTTCAGTCTTCTTGTTTTCTTCCGCATCCAGCAGGACCTAATCAGGGACGTGCCCCTGTTGATGGGCAGGGGGCGTGGGAGGTGGAGCAGGGCTGGGGGAGTGGAGGAGGTTATCCAAGCAACCCAGCTCAAAGGTTGGCGCCACTTGAAATAATTAATTCCTCCAAACAGAGACTGCACTTGGGAACCCTTCCACACTCAATCATACTTGAAGAGCAGGCTCCAGGTAATTGTGGGTACAAACAAATTAGGCATTCCCTTTTACATGTGGCCTGGCAGCAGCATCCTGACGTTGGGCGCATGCATCCATCATCTTGGCGCTCTCCAGTGATCTCTAGTCTCAGAGCCATTAGCCCCAGCGTCCTTGATGGTGGAACAGCTGTAAACTTGAGGCCGTCCACGGGGTGGCTGAGACCGACCATTTATTATGCATTGGGAGGGAGACAAAGGCTCAGGTGACAGAGCCAAGGCCTCCTGCTTTCCAGAAGCCAGCTCTGCTTGGAATTGGCAACTGCCAGCTAATTTTAGAACGATCAGAGTGGAGGATGGAGATGGAGGTGGTGGCAGCTTTGACTTTGGCATCAGCCAAGAAGGTCCTGTGGGGATCAGAAGGCTGGCACTGATCACCACAGCAAAAGTGGGCAAGGGACTTGGCCCCTGATCCCACCCAGGGGCAGACATTCAAATGCCCCTGCAAGGATGCTCTGGGGGAGCTAATGGAGGTGACTCCAAGCTCCTCCATGGCAGGGGAGGAAGTCAGTCCTGTTCAGTAATTATCAGAACAACACCTGCCATTTGTTCACCGCCGACTGACCAAGTGCTGCCAAGCACTTCCAGATGCACCTTCCTCCTTTAAGCTGCCCAGTTACCTTGGGAGGTTGGTAATAATTATACCTATTTGATAGATGCAGAAACTGAGGCTCGCAGACATTGAGTGGCTTGACCAAGGTCACACAGCTAAGAGGTGTGTGAGGCTGGAAGTCAAGTTTAGGTTGGTTTCTGGAGTCTGGGCTCTTAACATCAACGGAGAGCACTCAACATATTTATATCTGTTGAGTGAATGAATAAATGAGTGGATGGATGGATGGATGGATGGATGGATGGACATACGCCTCCAGTAGGGACTCACCTGGGCTCCTCGATAGCCAAGAATGGCAGGGCCAGGTCATCTGTCCAGGGGATAAATAGAGAAATTTCAGTGACCTCCATGGGCAGGCCTGATGTTTGGGCCTCCAGGGCTGCTGGTGGCAGCTCCTGCTTCGTTCTTATGGGCATAGAGCTGTGCTCAGGCTCCAGTCCTCTCAGTTAGAGGAGCCAGTTTGAGGTCACTAGGAAATTTCCAGGCAAGGAACACTCAGGGTTGTGGGGTCTGGCCAAAGGGAGAAGCAATAATGGGGTCTCAGGAGGCAGGGTGAGCTCATTGGTGACCTGGCTGAGAGCCAGACAGCCTTGGGCCAGGATGGCATGGTGGTTGAGTTTGAACCGTGAAGTTGAGTAGACCTTGGTTTGAATCCCAGGGTCATCACATTCTTACCTCTATGTGACCTTGGATAAGCAGTTGAACCTCTCTGGGCCTCAATTTCCCAGTCTGCAGATAGCTACTGATAATAATACCTCTCTCTCAAGGTGACCGTGAGGATGAAGTGAGGTGATACGCATCAGCCCATACACAGTACCTGGCACAGGCTGTATGACAGTGATGATCATTGGTCTAAGGCATTCGGGGACACCCACACCTCCAGTGAACATTTGTGATTAACAGGTCATTTGGCTCAAGGAGAATTGCAGGCCAGGGAAAGAGGTGTCAAGTGACCTCTCTGAAATCACAGAGCAAGTCCCCAGCACATTTGACATCTTGCTTGTCACCCGTTGTCATCCTCTTCTGGAAACACTCCAGTTGTGCGTGTCCCTTCTCCTTTTCCCTTTCCAATCCCCCCTGTCCTGATCCTGTGATAAAAGTGTGGCTGGTAGTCTCAGCATGGCTGTGGGGAGAAGTAAATCCCTCATGGGGCTGGTGGGAGCAACAATCGGTGCAGCCCCTTCGGAGGACAAGCTGGCAGCATCTATTACACAGATGTGCCCGCACTGTGACTCAGCCCTTCTTCATCGCAGAACTTGTTCTTTAGATTCACCCACACAGGGGCAACCAAGAGGAAGCCCTCAGTGTGTTGGTGCAGCATCAGTAGTAATAATCAAGCCTGGAAATAACCTAAGTGTCCATGAGTGAGGGATCAGATACGTAAAATAAATTATCTCCACACAGAAAAATACTCCATGGCTGTCAAAAAGAAGACAGATACTCTTCACGATAAAAGGAGAAAGCAAAATAAATTCAGAGAAAATGACAGGTTGCAGAACATGGTATGTAGCATGCTGTATCTGAGTAAAGCAAAAGATGAGATAGATTATGCTTACATATATGCTTGAATATGAATGGAATATCTTTGAAAGGACACAGAATAATGGTGAAGAAAGAAGACTTTTTAACATTAAATCTTTCTGTGCTAATGCAGTTTTTATCATATGTATGTATTTAGTGTAAAAATTTTACTATTTAAAAATGCTGGTAGAATGGAAGAACTTGGATTCTTGGAAATCAGATTTGGGAGCAGATATTGGCTCTGTTACTTACTAAAATAAGCTGCTCTTAGATAAGCAATAGCAACTCTGTGCCTCAGTTTTCTCATCTGTAAAATGGTGACAAGTGGACGGTAACAAGTGTTGGCAAGATTGTACACATAAACGATAACCTGGTCTGTGCCACCCATGGTTATTAGTGGTTATCGTTACCAGTGTGAGGCTGAAAGGAGGCACTGTTTATGGCATTGCTGGGCCCAGAGCCCTCCATGGCAATGCTCAGGATGTCAGTGGCTCCCTGAGCCCTGCAAGGGAGGGCAAGGGGCCCCTTACACTCAGTAATGCCCTTGAACTCATTAGCCTGCAAGGCTCAATAGTGGATCCCTCTCCAGAGGCCTGGCTCCCGATGGTCACAGCTTCTATAATGGGGCCTGGTCACCAGCTCAGCCCAGAGAGGAGAGACAGAGTGGGGGGTTTAGCGTGACCTGCCTGCCGCCCGTGTCTACTCCACAGCGCCCACCCTGGCTGCTGTCCGTGATGTCGGGGCAGTTAAGGAGCTGTGTATTCCCTCCCTCCCTCTCCCTGTCTCTGAATTTCTCTCTCATTTCCTCTGTTTCTCTTTTCCCTCTTGGTTCTTCTTCTCCTCTCTTTCCCTTTCTTTCTCATGCTGTCTCTGTCTTTTCTCTCTTGTCCTCTTATTTGTCCCTCCCTACATCAGCTAAGAGTTGCTACTGTCACCATGCAGGGCCTAGCCAGGTAACGCTTACGGGGACTGACTCTGTGTACTGGGCTGGTGCCGAGCGTAAAGGGAAGGCAGGTGGCAGACCCAGGCCCTGCCTTCCGGGCGGTGAACATTCCAGGTGAGACCTAGGTGCATAGAAAGTGTCATGAGGGCCCTGATGGGGAAGACGAGGTGCTGTTAGACCATCGTTTCAGAGAGGCTTCGGCAAGCCTGAGCAGTGATGGGCTCCTGGAAGCAGTGACACTGAAGCTGAGACCCAGAGCATGAGTTAGGTAGTGGGGCTGAGAGGGGAAGGGGGTGTTCCAGGCAGAGGGAATGGCATGAGCAAAGGTCTTGTGGCTGGACAGGACCAAGTGAACTGAGCAAATCCCAGCCAGGCCCAAATTCACTGTAAGAGAGGCGGGGACTCCGTGGAGTGGGCCTCATGGCTGTGTAGAGTAAGGAGATGGAATTCGGAGCCAGAGTCCCTGGATTTGCCTCCCAGCCCCAACACATGCCAACTATGTGACCTTGGGCAACCTTGCCCTCTCTGGGCCTGTTTTCTCCTCTGTAAAGTGGCAGTGGTGATCGTGTGTACCAGCAGGTCACTGAGAAGTATACATGCATTAATATGCATAAATGTGCTTAGAACGTGCTGGGCACAGAGCCTGGGCTATCTAGGTGTTCGCTCGTGTTTTACTCTTGGTAATGTTATCTGTGCTCCCTGCTTCCTGCTGTGGATGTTTTCAGTGCCCTTGGCTAGGAATCCATATTCACACAACAAGCAGCAGGATTCTGTGAAAACTGCGTCAGACCCCATGCTTCCTTTGCTCGCCAGGCCTCCTCAGTAACGGCAGGCATGTTCCTGCTGCCTCAGGACCTTTGCACTTGCTGTTCCCTCTCAGTAAAAGGCTCTTCCCCCAGATGATCACATGGCTTGACTCTCCAGCCTCTTTAGGGCTTTGCCAAAAAGTCACTTTTCCTGTGAGATGTCTCCTGGCCACTCTGTTGAAATTGCAGCTTACCCCCCAAAACCCCCCTTATTTTCTTCCCTGCTTTATTCTCTCTCTCCCCATCTTCAAACTTAAACACATTTCAGTGGCTCCCATTGCTCTTAAGGTAGATATCTGGGTGGGAATTGGGGTGCCTTAGGGCTCACAAGCCCTGGGTACCCCCAATTCTGAGAGGAACCCCCCAGGTTGATGGTACCCAGAGTTGACCTTGTCTGTGCAAGACAGGCTGGGGTGGGTCATTTGAGGCATCAGTCTTCTACACAATGTCTGCACTGGGCTTTGGCTGTAAGCAGCTTCCTCGGCCCCCTCTCCATGTGACTAAGGACTTGATTGCTTCCTCACTACTGGGCTCAACCTGCAGAGGTCCATCCCAGAGGTGGGGGATGACAGCGATAAGAGTGGGCCTGACATCCTGGCTGTGTGACCTGGTATAAGTCACACACCCTCTCTGAGTCTTCTTTAGCCGACACTATAAAATGAATAGAGTCACATCCACCTGGCAGGCATTAATTGGTGCTGCCTCCTGGAAGCCTTCATAGGCCCTGCTGATGGCTTTGGCCACATGCTTCCCTGATGCCCAAGCTCCCACCCACAATGCTACTGAGTTTTTTTCAGAGAAGTGGTAGAGGCTTGTGACTAAATGCTTGGATGCTGGAACCAGGCTACCCGGGTTCAAATCCCAGCACTGCCTCTCACTTGCTGTGTGCTCCTAGGTTAAGTAATTTGACCTCTCTGTGCTTTAGCTTCCTTGTGTATGAACAGGGAGATAATATCACCCTATAGAGTTGAGGATTAAATGAAAAAAGTGCCTGGCACTGAGCAGGTGTTTGGTGGAATGAGTGAGTGTTATCAGAGTTCAGCGGGGTAACTCAGGTCTCCTCGGGGGCCTCCAGCTGGCAGTGATCTAATTCTGTCATTCCTTCCTGTTTACTAGCTGGAATGTATCTATTGAGAGAAACTTCTCTGCTGTTTGGCCACTCTGGGGTGCAGATTGCAGGAAAGGCAAAAATGCAAGTTTGATTCTTCCCTTTTATTTATCAAATTTCAAAGCAATGAGTTGGTTCCCTAGCATCCTCCAATGTGACCAGTGAAGGGTTTTTTTTTGGTTTTGTTTTTGGTGTTATTATAAACTCCTGCTATTATTAATCCATCCCCTTTGATGGATTTCAGTCCATCGAAATTACTTTCCTTCTTGATCCTCAGATTGTCCTACCTCTAGCCCTTGGAATGCTTCAAGTTAGCCATGGGGGTCTTGACAGTTTCCTCATCTGCCATGAGGGAATCACAGTCCATTTTCACAGTTTCCCTGAAGTAGGTGTGCAGGACAGGTGTTGGCAACATTGGCAATCATCCCACCCTCTGAGACAGCCCACTGTTTCCAAGGCTGAGCCCTTGGGGGTGGCTGGAGCCTCTGAAAGCCATTTCCAGTCCTTCTCAGAAGGCCCAGGTGACCCCCAGACCTTTCACTGAGCCCCCCACTGGCCACACCACCCCACTTCCCAGGGCAAAGCTGCCCCTGGCTCAGGTTGGCTGAGGGGCGTAGGTCCAACAGCACTGGGTGGGCACAGCTGCCAGTCACCCCACAACCTGAAAGCTATTGATCTAGTATTTTTACTGAGTATTTTTAAACTTGGCATTGGTCTCGTTTTCCTATGTCCCTCAAGGACATATTTTCAAAACCTTAAGTGGGCCAGTCAGACTATGGCACAGCCATTAAAATCAATAACAGCTGAACATCAAGAGGTGCCTGGGAATGCTTGGTAAATATGTCTTTGAGTGCTTGAGCCCCTCTCTTCCCTTATTCCTTCAAGTATTTATTGAGCACCTACTGTGTACATATTTCTTAATGGATATTCTACCTCACTAAATAGGTTACTAACACAAAGTATCCACAACGTCAAAAATAAAGAGTGGGTAAGAAATGGTGGAGGAAGAAGAGGATTGTGGAATATGGGGAGGAGAAGCAGTGGGAGGGAAGGCCAGCTCTTTTCCTTCTGCCCAAGGAGACAGGCACAGTGTATGCAAGGTACTGTCACAGGCGAAGGCCAGGACAGATATGGACCCTGCCATCAGTGTTGAGCAGAGGAGATGGCAAGACACAAGCAAACAGAGGCATATCCAGAGTTCTGTGAAGGAAGCCAGCAGGGACCGAGCGAGAATAAGAACAAGGTCCCATTTAGGCCTGATGGTCAGGGAAGGCCTGAAGGATCAGTTATAGGGAAATCTAGAGGAAGAGAGGTCCAGGCAAGGGGAACAGCAGATGCAAAGGACCTGAGGTAGTCTAATGCTTGGCCAATGAAAGGCAGAGTGGCTGGAACACAGAGAGCAAGAGACGTGAGGGTAGAGAGGTGGGCAGGGCCAGATCACACCAGCCCTGGGCAGAATCTGAGACCTCAGCCTCCAGAGCAGTGGGAAGTCACTGCGGAGTTTTCAGCATGGGAATAATGGGATCTGATTCATGTTTGTGAAAGCGCCCCTGGGTGCTGTGGCAGAACTGATCATAGGGAAGGAGGGACGGAGGAAGACCCGTGACTGACTACTGCAGTAGTCCAAGCAAGCAGTGATGGGGGCTTGGTGGCAGCAGAAATGGCAAGACATGGGCAGATTCAAGAGTATTTTGGATGGAAGGAAAATAGCCGATCCTCCCTCCTCCTGCCTCTCCCTCTCCCTCCCTCCCCTGCCGAACATCCATTCAGACCAGTGCACAGATTGTAAGGGTGCAGCTCCATGACTCGCCACAACTGAACCAGCACTGAGATCAAGAAACAGAACATCCCCAGCCATCCAGAAGCATCTCTTATACTCCTTCCATTGCCCTCCAGATGCAGCCACTCTCCTGACTTCTGATTTGCATGGGTTTGTTTTGTCTGTTTTCGTACCTTGTATAAATAGGATCATACGGTGTGTACTCTGCTGCATCTGGCTTCTTTTGCTCAACATTACTTTTATAAGATTTATCAATATTGTTTGCTGTTGAAGTTCATTCATGCTCCTGGCTGTAATGTAGTATTCCTTTGGGTGAATATCTTGCAGATTTATCGTTTCTACTGTTAATGGGCATTTGGGTAGTTTCCAGTTTGGGGCTGTTATGAATAGAGCTTCTATGAACACTGCAGACCAGTTCTTCTCAAACTTTAAGGTACTCATGAATCACCTCAAGCTCTTGTTACAGTACAGACCCCCAGTTCAGTAGGTCTGACGGGGCGGGGGCAGCGGAAGGTGTGGGGGGTCCTGAGTTTTTGCATCTATTGCAAGTTCTCAGGTGAAGCCAATGCTGCTGGTCCGTGACGATGCTTTGAATAGTGAGGCTCTATTTTGGTGAACATATTTCTCTGGGGTAGGTGCCCAGGAGTCGAATTGCTGATCATAGGGCAGCATATGTTTAACTTTAGTAGACACTGCCAAGTATTTTTCCCAGATATCAGTTGACACCCCACCAGTAGTCTGTGAGAGGTCCGGTGCCCCACATCCTTGCCGACACTTGGTACTATCTTTCATTTCAGCCATTCTGGTGGATATGTAGAAGTATCTCCTAGTTTAAATTTGCCTTTCCCTCATGACAGTGAGATTGAGCATCTTCTCATGTGCTCGTTGGTATTAGGATCTCCTCTTTGGGGAGAGGCTTGTTCAAGTCTCTTGCCCATTTTTCTGTTAGGTCATTTCTCCTTTTCTCAATGAGGTTTTAGGAGTTCTGGATTCTGGACACAATCCTTTATTAGGTAAATTGCACAAACCTTCTCCCACTCTGTGGCTTTGCCTATTCACTCGTATTTCACCTGTTCTTTTAAATTCAACAGTTATCGCTTAGAAATGCAGGGGATGAAGACAGAGATTCCCACTTGGCCCGTCATAGTCAACTTAGAGTGTCACAGGAAGGATCGTCCCTTGAGCTTCTTGTTCATTTACACACTCACACTCTTGTCACTGAGCTTCCTAGGTCAGGGGCTCTCCC
Source organism: Mesoplodon mirus (assembly GCF_964341445.2). Lineage (NCBI taxonomy): Eukaryota > Metazoa > Chordata > Mammalia > Artiodactyla > Ziphiidae > Mesoplodon > Mesoplodon mirus. The sequence goes on from NC_138989.1 coordinate 9,499,133, forward strand.
CATGTTCATGGTGGACATTCCTCCACCACTGTCCCTCCCCACGACCCCAGCTGCTCAAGCCAGGGCGTCCACTTAACCCTGACGTTCCTTTGACATCTTTCCCCTGCTGATGTTTTTGACCACTAGATTAGTTCATCTTTCTTGGACATCCAGAGAGCTGCCTGGCATTATTAGCAGATCCACAGATCCCTTGTATCTTCACAAAGACACACCTCTGAGGGTGGTTGATCCCAGGCCCGCAGCCTGGCGGAGAGGAGGCAGTAGAGAGGGAGGCGAGCTGCCTGTGTCCATGTGCATCTCTGTGGGAGCCTGAATTAATTCTCCATCTGCTTCACTCCTGCACTCACAGCACCTCCACAGCCCAGCACCCCAGCTTTTAATCGAACACGTGGCTTGTGAGAGAATGCACGGTGGAATTTTCCAGAAGCTACAGGATGTGTGATTATGTCATCATTCTTACAGCTAATGGAGTGTGTGCCTATATATGCTTGTGCTTTAAAAATTTCTCAGTTTTAATTTTGAACACGGTAAATATCGATTGCTATAACCTATGTAGACAAAGCTCTTTGAGGGCCTCAGTCATTTTTAAGTGTCTACAAGGGTCCTGAGACAACAAAAGTTGGAGAGCTGCTGTGTTAAATGACAAAATGAATGAGTGAATAAATGAAGGAGGTGTGTGCTAAGGAGTTCGGACCCGGCTTACCGTTAAGGGATGGTGGTTGGAGTACAGCATCCTAGTGGCTGTGTGGAGAAGGGATTAGAGGGAGGGAAGAGATGCAGGAGTCCAGGAGAGAGGTGGGTATGGGATTACCCAGGCCCCTGACCGTTGCCTCCAAGTACGCTTTGACCCAGCACAAGCATCCCAGGCATAGCCAACAACTGACTGCTCCAAGGTGTTTTCTACAGTGGAACAATTTGAAATAATTAGAACTTTACAAAATGTCTTTAAACACTGTGGTAATGGGCATAAGAAAACACTCGTGAAGTGTAATCAGTTATTAGCAGCTGATCAATTATCTTCATGGATAGCTGTCGAGGGGGGAGAGGAGAAGCAATAAGAAGCCCCTTGATTAACTAATTTGAATATCTTTGGAGAACAAATTCCGAAATTTCTTTCTATTTTCTCTCTTGCTATTGTAACAGCGCACATCTGCTGGATAAAGACGGGATGCAAATGGTAATGAGCACTCTGCTGTGAACAGGCTCCTTGTTTGGGATCCTGGGAGGAAGGAACTGGAGGTGTGGGGGGCAGCGAGCCAGCCAGGCCTGGGGACCTCATGCTGGCTAGAGGGCGGTCAGCTCTGCCCCTCTCCTTAGGTTCTGGGGGCTGGGGGAGCTGACTCCAGGGGGCAGCGGGCACAGGCGGGTGGCACCCATCTGGGAAGCAGCACACATCCTCCTGAGGACCTTCTAGGGCCAGCTCGGCTGGGGCAGTCCCAGGATGGAGTGACCAGTGAGCAGAAACCTACATTCTGGAGGCCTCTGTCAGCCTCCCCAACCTCTCTGGGGGACAAACTTGTAAGAGGTGGGGGTAATGAACTGGAATGTTAAGGACCCCCTCATCTCCAGGGGTCTCGGATTCCACAGGATGTCATGGACATGTCATACCATTGGCCACCCAGCTTGCTTTAACCACGAGGAGATTGTAAGGCTCTGGAGCCAGACTCCTGGCTGGAATCCAGCCCTGCCACCGCAGCTGTGTGACCTTGGGCAAATGACTTAACCTCTCTGTACCTCGATGTGCTCCTCTGTAAAAAGGAAATAATAACAGCACCCGCCTCACAGTGTTGTTTTAGCACGGGGCCAGGCACGTCACAAGTGCACTGTAGATGTAAGCCATCGTTGTTATTATTATTCTCCTCATCCCTGGTAATTAACAGGCTAGACTGGAGTTTGCAAACTGGCAGGCCAGGGTCCAAATCCCCCAGTAAATCTGTTTTGTTTGGCACAGACTGCGTTGTTAAATTTTTTTCTGAATTTGTTGCCAACAATTAAAAATCAGGAGATTTTCAAATTAAAAATCTGGATTTGGGCTTTTCTGTAGAATCAAACCCTCCGACCCACTGAGCTCACCATCCTCTGTGGCACCAATCAGCCAGAGCTGAGTATAGCTGCCCCCTTTCTCTGGGACACTGGTTTCCCATTTGTTATGCCCCCCAGCCCTTCATTTCTTGGTATCACCCCAGCCCGCACCTGTAAGCCCTGTGAAGTCTGCTGGGAACAGGTCAGCCTCTTCACTGATGTAGGTGCTTGAAGCACATTGAATGAACGTGCATTCAGGTGAGTTTGACTTAATGGGGCAGGTCCATTTTGAGAAGACCCTCAACACCTAGTGGTCCTGCTACAGAGAGCACAGCAAACTCTACCCTTGGTGTGTCTGCCCTTTGGGTCCCCCCTTTCCATTTCCCCCCAATTCCTAAAGAAAGTCCTGTTCTCTACTGTTCCCCCTCTCCCCTCACCCCTTCTGTCCTTTCCTCTTCATCCCTCTACATGAGATGTTCTGGTGACCCCCACACAGGGAAATGCCCACCCTGAGCAGCCAGTCTGAGGCCTGAGGCACCAGAGGAAATCATATTCTGTCCCATGGTCTGTAGCTGCGGTCACTGGTCCACGTCCATCTCAATCAGACAAGACGTTTAGTTTAAAGCTGTTCAAAAAAAGCATCTGAGACCACCTTTAAAATTCCTCCCTCCTCCTGCCCAGCAACTTTTTTTCCCTCCCCTGACTGTTCCATCGCTTAAAACTGGCTTAACCAATTTGGGTTATTTTTAGAAAAATGCCTGGCATGTTGGCTGACAACCTGTATTCTAAGTTTCAACCTGATACAGAAAAGACAGAGTTTATAAACCCCTAGGGGAAAAAAAAGAAACACACAACACAGTGCTTTAGAATAGAAATCAAATAAAACTGACCATGGGTCCTGGCCGACGGAGTGTCAGGTGGCACAAGGAACGGGCACCAGCCAACAGCTTGAGGTTTCAAGGGCACAGCATGGAGTCTGTTCTTCTGAGCTCCCTCCAGCATCACTGGGAGAATTGGATGCAGTGTCCTGTGGACTGTGAGAGGCAGGACAGACAGACCCAGGTTTGAACCCTGGCTTCACCACGCTGTATCCTTAAGCCAGGGAAGTACCTTCTCTGAGCCCTCAGGTTTGCCATTTGTAATATGGGGATACTCATAACCTCTTCAGGTAAAATGCTGATCACAGAACCTGATACCCAGTGACTTGTCCATAAATGTTCCTTATTGTCATGATGGTGCAATGCAAAGATGAAGAGGGCTCTGAAAGGAAAGTTAGCATGAGCTTTATGATTTTACAAGGCAGCTGAACATAGCTTTCCCCACCTCCTGATTTCTTTTCACTTTTTTAAAAACAGCTTTATTGAGGTATAATTTATGTACAATAGAATTTACCTATTATACGTGTACCCAACTGTGATTTTTAGTATTTATGGAGCTGTGCAACTATCACCACAGTCCAAATTTAGAACATTTCCATCTCCCCAAACAGATCTTCCTGATTGCAGTCCTAGCCCCAGGACTTCATGAATCTACTTTCTATATCTATAGATTTGCCTTTTCTGGTCATTTCATATAAATGGGATCATACAGTATGTGGTCTTTGTGTTGACTTCTTTCATTTAGTATTATGTTTCTAAGGCTCACCCATGTTGTAACAGATACGAGTATTTTGCTCTTTTTATTGGTAAATAATATTCCATTGTATAGATGGACCACATTTTGCTTATCCATTCACCAGTTGACGGACATATAGATTGTTTCCTCTTTTTGGCTATTGTGAATAGTGCTTCTCTGAACATGCATGTACAAGTCTTTGTGTGAACATAAACTTTCAAGTCTCTTGGGTAGAGGAGTGGAATTGCTGGGTTGTAAAGCAAACTTATGTTTAACTTTTTAAGAAACTGCCAAACTGTCTTCCAAAGTGACTACCATTTTACATTCCCACCAGCAGTGTATGGGGGTTCCAACTGCTCCACATCCTCACCAGCATTTAGTCATGTCTTCTGGAGATTTGAGTATGCATTTTTGGTCCTGAGTTTCAGGAGTTTGGACTGGGAATTCTGGGAGCCGTTGGAGCTTGAAGAGATGAATGGCAGGTGGGGGCATGGACTCATGAGACAAAACCGCACATCTTAGATGTTCTAAAGTTAGTGCTGTCCAGTAGAACTTTCTATGATAATGTAAATGTTGTATATCTGAACTGTCCAGTATGGTAGCCCCTAGCACCTGCGGCTATTGAGCACTCGAAATATGGCTTGTGAGACTGAGGAACTGAATTTGTAATTGTATTTCATTTAAATTCATTTAGATGTACTAAATTTAAAGAACCTCACAAGGCAAGTGGCTACCACATTGGACAGTGCAGTACTTGGAAGTTCAAGATCACTGCTCAGTATGTTCTAGGTCCTCAGTGAACCTTTCCAAGGATTGATCACAGTTCAACTCTTTTATTCATACCTGGCTGGGATAAGCTAGGGCTTCAGGGCTGCATGTGTCCTGGAATATTGCACCTAGATAGTACATAGGGTCTCAGGACCGAGAGGGAAGCACCAGAAGTTGTGCTGTGGATTTAGGTCGAGGTATACTATAGGGTCAGGAGAAGAGCATGGATGGGCTCTGGAGCCAGGAGTGCCCAGGTTCAAATCCCAGCCCTGTCACTTACTGTGTCTGTGACCTAGGACAGGTGACCTGTCCTCTCTGAGCCTGTTTCCTCAACCAAAAAAAATGGAGTGGTAGCATGACCTTTGAAGGACTGTCTTGTAAGGCTCAGAGAAGAATAATCATAAACCCCCTAGCATGGTGTCTGCCTCTTAGTATGGGCAAAAAAGTATCTCCTTCCTTTATTGTTATCTTTATTGTTGTTATTCTGTCCAGTCCCCAGGGCTGTGTAAATGCCATGTAAACCCCGACTCCACACCTTCGTCCGTGAACGATAAGGTGCTAGACTGTCAGTACCACGCGGGCAGTGACCTTGTCTACTGCAGCCACTGCTAGATCTTCGGCGACTGGCACAGTGCCTGGCACAGAGTAGGCACTCAAATGCATGTTTGATGAATGAATGAAGCAGTGAATGCCATCCGCATGTTGATGAGCAGGATGTAAGCGACATGAGGTTTCCTGGAAAGAACAGCAGACACTCTCCTTTAGAAAGTGTGGTTTGAAAACAACATCGGGGTCAATGTCAGCAGTGACCTGTTCTGTGTGAGGACAGAGATGGCTTCCCTCTCCTTGAACAAGTGCTTCATCTCAACAGGAACATGCTGCAGCACGGGCTGGTCTGCAGTCTCCGGAGGTGGGTGTGGAACGGATGAGCACTGGCTGGGTCAGCCAGGCCAACCCACCTCCCACCACCTGCCCTGATCCAATCTGCCTGAAGGGACCCCACTGCTGCGGTTTACACAGTGAAAATACAGATTTAAAATGTGAATGAATTTTCATCCAAGTAATTCTCCCAGGCCCTAAAATATCAGGACGTGCTAACATGTCAGGCGTCAGTGCACCCTCCCAGGGGTGGTGGGAGAACACCCCAAATGGCCTTTGGGGGTGGGGGGAACACACTAGTTCCACCTCATTAATCCCGAATTTTCTCCCACTCTTGCTTTTCTCTTCTCTTTCCTCCTTATTCTCACTCTTTCTTTCCTGCCTCTAAGCCCCAAAGTAAGATATTTCCATTCTTAAGGAATTGTTATTTTTGTTTTATTTGTGCGAAGCATTTCTGGCTATCAAAGTCTCTTCATATTCATTATATTCATTTGATGTGCAGAGAAACTCAGTGAAGTGAATACTCATTCAAGAAATGTCTATTAAGCTTCCCTCTACACCAGGCATAGGCCCAGGTGCTGGAAATACAGAGAACAAAAGAGACACAAGTCCTGCCCTCCTGGAGCTTTTAGTTTTAGTTTGTCTTTGCAAATGCTGGTGAATGCTCTGTGAAAAAGGAGCAAGGAGGGGATGGATCTACTTTAGAGTTCGGGGTGAGGGCAGGGAGGACCCCACTAAGGAGGTGCCAGAGTTAGGGGGATGGGAAGGGATGACAGATAAAGGGAACTGCACAGGCAAATGCCCTGAGGGGTGGGAGAGATGCTGGCATGCTGGAGGATAGAAGCCATTGGAGGGGCTGGAGTGCATTGAGTTGAGGAGAGATGTCAGCCCACATAAAACTGGAACCTTGAGCAGTGGCCACACCCTGTAGACCCCATTGGGCGGGGGGCCTGGATTCCACTCTAAGCCCATGGCAAATAAATGATGGAAGAGTTTCAAGCCAGGGAGAGGCAAGAGCTGATTCACGTTTTGAACAGCACACTCCAGCAGCTGCCTGGAAATTGGACTGTAGCAGGTAAGGGCGGGAGCTGGGAGGGAAGGAAAGAGGCCCCGGAAATAGTCCAGGCAAATAGTCCAGGCGAGGGACGATGGCAGCTTGGACGAAGGCGGCGGCAGGGGCGGTTATTATTTCTGAACAGTTAGAGATATTGAAGAGTGAGACGTGCCTGAGATTCATTTAGTATTATTATCCTCATGCTACAGGTGGGGAAACTGAGGCCCAGAGAAGTTCAGTGACATGACCAGATCAGAGCTAGCAAGTGTAACAGGGAAGATTTGAACCCATGGCTGCAGAGCTGCTACCATCCCAGTGATCTGCACTGTTCCTCAGTACTTCTTCTAGGTAGCTCAGCTTGGTGTCCAACCCCCATCTCTAGCTGAGATGATGCTCACAAGCATCATACCCATTTTGCAGATCAGGAAATTGAGGCTCAGGCATTAGGATCTCCCAGCTAGAGAGCGGCAGGATCAGGATTCAAACCCAGCCCGCATTCCTAAGTCTTCATCTAGGCCCAGTGCTGGGAATATGAGTATCCTGTGTCCTGGGCCTCTTTAGGCCCTGGAGAAAGAAAGTCCCTGGTCTAGGATAGGCCAGTCTATCATTCTCGAGTTTTCTCTTAGTCAATAAGTACAGTAAAAATTCAATTCTGTACAGACTGTCTGTGTGTCTGTAGATAGGGGGAAATTCTGTTATGCCTCCAAATACAGAGATGAAAGTCTCCCTGGGTCTGGGGAGAGAGCATTTGGAGAGAAAGGTCTCATCTGTGTTGTTTTGGGACATGGCCTTTTGTGATTTGGGGGAGAGGAAAGGACACCCGCTTCTTAAAAAATTTTTTTTATAATTTATTTTTTTATTTTTGACTGCCTTGGGTCTTCGGTGCAGTGCGCGGGCTTCTCAATGTGGTGGCTTCTCTTGTGGAGCACGGGCTCTAGGCGCGGGCTTCAGTAGTTGTGGCGCACAGGCTCAGTAGTTGTGGCTCATGGGCTCTAGAGCGCAGGCTCAGTAGTTGTGGCTCACAGGCTTAGTTGCTGCACGGCATGTGGGATCTTCCTGGACCAGGACTCGAACCCATGTCCCCTGCATTGGTAGGTGGATTCTCAACCACTGGACCACCAGCAAAGTCCCCCTTTTGCAGAAAGGATTAGTGTCTTGTCCCTGAACTTTCCTGGTTGGGTCAGTGCCTGGCCATGTAGCATTCCTGTCCATCACTTTATTTACTGTGCCAAGAAGGCAGTCGGGGGTCCTGGGTGCAGTTTCAGGTAATTAAAGTTGGCTCCATGAGAACTTCACATTATGTGGATGATAAACATTTTAATAAAATATAGGTAGATAAAAAGGGATGTTGATTCAAAAATAAAATGTAGTCTTTCCTCTTCCTCTCCCTCCTCCCTTCCCTCCCTTTCACTGGAAGTGGAAGAATTGTATATCAAGGACCTTATGCAGCTTGATGTGAAATAAGACCCACACCCTGGATGGGAAGCAGCCAATTAGACTTTTTATCAAGGTGTTGGGGACACACTGGGACAAGGGACTCAGTCATGGGGTTGTCTGATTAGTAGCAGGCTCATAGGGACCCTCAGGTGACCCTGCCTGGCCATCCCCCATTCAATCTGGGACTCCCTCCTGGAGATGGCGTCACTCAAGCAAGTGCCTTCTAACCCTAAAAAGAATAGTCGCGGCATGTGAGTCGCAGCCAAATTAGGACTGGCTTTAAAGGAGTACCCCTGCAGGTTAGGAACAACAGCAGAAATGGGGGGCATTTAGTTTGAACTCTGGCTCCCTTTTCCTCCTTGTCACCCCTACAAAATATTTTTCTTTAAAAAATATTTGTCTTCATACTTATAAACTAGACTCCCCAGAGCATTTATTAAACACTAATTCCTCTCATTTGTTTAGGGAGAAATTGTATCTACAAATTTCTTTAGGTCCTCTCAGTACCCCCTCAGACATCCTGGGCCTCACTTAACCAATAAAACAGTGGGCAGTGGGAGGTCTGTCACTTGCCAAAGTCAACAGCAAATTAGGGGACAAGCGATGGAGGGCCCAAGGACTCCTGGTGTGAAGCCCTCCTTAGTGCGCCCAGCTGCCCCTCACTTGAGGGCCTTCTCTCCCCATCTTGCCCTCAGCCTCCTCTGGCCGATCCTCCCAGTTGCCAAATGGCATTAATTCCTTTCCATTGGGCCCCTAAAATCCATCACCTCTCTCTTCTGCCTGTTGCCCTCACCTTGCTGCCCGTGAGGCTTCCCAGAGCTGCCTGAAGCAAGTGCCCCTCTTCTGCTCAACGGTTCTCTGTGGCTCCCAGCTCCTTCTTGCCTTGGCCTCATGGCTTTCCAACCCCAATCCCCATGAGTCCCTAATACGCATCTAGGTGGTCAGCCACTCCCCAGCACAGCCCGGGTTTTCCACCCTCCACGCCCTTGCCCATGGGTCCTTCCTCCTCCAATGCCTTCCCCCAGGTGCCCGGTGCCCATATTCTTTTGTTAGCTGCAGCTCTCTCCCTGTGCGCTTTCCCCAGGACACCACATGAGCACTTGTGTGACCATTGTCTCCCAACACTGAGGTCCACGATGCTCCTAGACCCCTACCTAACACCGAGCAGGCGCTTCCTTCCCCACCTGGATTGTGTGTCTTAGCCCCGTACACCAGTAAATTTTTCCACAGCTTTCTGAGGTTTCCACAGAGCTTCTTGCAACACCTAGTCTCCTCCCCCACCTTAAAAAAGAGGCTACTCAGAGAAATGAATTTGAAAAAGATGTTAAAATGGCACAGACTTCAGCGTTGGTGCCATGGTTTGGAGAAGAGGAGATGAGGATTCAAGGCCCTGCTCTGCTTTTGCCCGTTATCTTGGGTGAGTGATATCATCTCTCTCAGACTGGATTTCCCCATCTGCAGAAGGGGTTAGGAGAGGAGCTGAGCCAAGGCATGAAAAGTTGACACCACGTAGCAAGCCCTTAGCTCCTGTGATATGATGAGTTACCACCACTGTGGCCCCTAGCAAGTGCCTGGCACAGAGTAGGTGCCCAGTAAACACTGAAATGGGTGAACGAGTGATTCCTTGATGTGACCCGCTCCCCCTTTTTTAACAGAGGAGAGGGAAGAGCACAGAGAGGAGCTGCCCAGCCAGCTCACCCAGCTGGACCAGATGTATTAGCCCTACAAGGGGGTACGTGGGGTCCCTGGCCCCTCACCTGACACCCACCAGAGTGGGGGCAGGGCTCTCTATTTTCCTGGTGCCTCAAGGTTTTACATCTGAGAACTCCGGAATATAAAGCAGCAATCAAGGGCAGGAGGAAGTGATCAGATGTGGCTCCTGGGTTCGTGGCGAGATAATTAGGTGTTTGATTGGCATCCTCTCTCAAGGACAGCCACCTCCAGGTCCCATCTTCAGCAGGAACTGGCTTGTTTTCCTAGCTGATGCTTGGTGGGGGAGGGCCTTGGACACGGAGGTGCAAGTGTGTGTTGGGGGGGAGGTTTGGTGCCAGGATTGGCCAGTACGTCTTTCATTTGTTCCTTTAGTCATAGATTCATTCAATCAACAAGTGTTAAGCACCTACTCTGTACCAAGCATCAGGGATACAGCAGTGGCCCAAAGAAACAAAGCCCGTATCCTTCTGGAGCTGACATTCAAGGAGGGTGGCTAGTGGAAATGGACAATAAATAAATAGAGCACTAACCACCTATATGTGTTGATGACAAGTGCCATTTAGAGAAATAAGCAGAGAGAGAAGAATGGGTGCGGTAAGGAGGAGGTGCTTGCTATTTTAAATAGGATGGTTGGACAGGCTTTTGTGCGAAGGCAGTGTAAGAGCTGAGACCTGGAGGAGGAAAGGAAAAGACCCATGTGGAATAAAAACAGAAACAAAAACAAAAACCCAGCATTTCAGGCAGAGGGAATAGCCAATACAAAGGCCCTGTGGTAGGAATGTCCTTGATGTGTTCAAGAGCCAGCAAAGATCCTGTGTGGCTGGAGGAGAGTGAGTGAGGAGGGGGTAGAAGGATGTGCGGACAGAAATAAGTCACGTGGGACTTTGACATCGAGGTGAGCACTTTGGCCTTGATGCAGAGTCAGGTGGGAGCTGTGGAAGGGTTTTGAGTAGAGGAGGGACAGGGTGTGACTTGGGGTTAACAGTAGCCCGGTGGCTGCCGGGTGGGGAAGGGACTGTAGGAGCGTGAGGGCAGCAGTGCGGAGACCAGTGAGGAGGCTCCTGTGGTCACCCAGGGGGCAGCAGTAGAGAGGATGAGAAATGGTTGGATCAAAGCTGACAGGATTCGCTGATGAAAGACATGTCCCCACAGCAACCCTGGGCCTCAGCCTAGTACCAGGGCAGGGAAGGTTGCTGCCCTCTCGGGGCTCAGGGCTGGCAGTGGTCCCACCTCTAGCGCCAACCCTGGCCCCTGAGCACCCAAGCACCTCCTGCACCCTGGACCCCCTGCCAGCCACAGGCCTCTCATCCTGCCTGCACCCCTAAGAGAGAAGGCGTGCCATGGCTTCATGTTACAGCAGTAAATCCTAGATGCAGAGAGGTCAAGGGTCTGCCCAGACTCACAGAGCCAGTAACTAAGAACGTCTAGACTCAAACCCGCTCTGCCTGCCAAATGTGGGCTCTTGGCCTGCCTCCAGCTAAAAGCAAATTGCCGCTGGATTTTCTGGAAGCCACAACTTTGGGAGCTGCTAGGAAGGCCTTGTGGACCACAATTTTAATTGTCTATGCGCCCTCCATGACCAAGCACTTTGTGAGGGCAGGACTTGGGTCTGACTTGTTCTGGGCAACATTGTAGGCAGTTAAATTATAGTTGAGTAAATGAGTGAGTGACTGGATGGATGGATGGATGGATGGACAGATGGACAAAGAGATGGACAAACAGACTGATACGGCCCAGCCATGCCCCTGATCTTCAGGCCACTTGAGTCCTTGTCTGGGACAAACAGGTAAGGGAAAGGTAGCCCCATGAGCATCCGGAGGAAAGAATGCAGAAGAAAGTGTGACCTTGGCAAGTGGCTTTGTTTCTCTGCAGATACCCTGTGTAAAATGGCACCTGCATCATAGGACCATTCATTTGCTCCCTCAGCAGATGATTCTAGAGAATCCACTGCATGCCAAACACTGTTGGGAAAATAAAATGAACTTTTGTATGCCAGTTAACATGGACCTAGTAAGCCCTCTATGGGACAATTATTATATTATTGTTATCACTGCACTGGGAGTCTGCTAAGAAGTTGTTGGCAGCCTCGCCCACACACCCAGGCCTCACGGTTTGGACACAGTCCTCCCAACGGGCTCTGTGACCCAAGTGTGAAGTATCACCCTGGCCCAGATGATGGAATTCAATAAAGCCAGCTTGACTGAGAACTGTTTCTCATAGGCACCACCCCTTGCCGGGGCCCTCGGATAATTTGCCCTACATCTTGGCATCTGAAATTTACATATGGTGCCGGGAGTGATGGATGGCTCTGGTAACCCGGTCTGTCTCTTAGCCAAGGCTCAGTTATCCATCTCAGCGGGCTGCAGAGCCATCCGTCTTGTCTCCTTGGTCATGGCAGGCCAGCATGTGCCCTTCGTCCCAGGTCATCTCCCAGCCCCCTCCTAGAGCCAGCCTCTGAGGCCACTCTGAAGACGACACTCCCATCATGGTCCACTGCATCCCCAGAAACCCTCCTCCTCGGTGTTTGCCTGGGACTCTGATGGCAAAGCCCTGAAATGGCTCCATAGACCTGAGGTACAGAATGGGTTGTTTGGCCCCCCCAAACAGCAAGAGGGCCCCATCTTGCTCCTGCCACAAAGGACCCGTCATGCTTATATCTACTAACAGTCATTCATTCACAAGTGTTTTTTGAGTGACTTTATGCATCTGGCATTTAGCTAGAACCTGTGGCTACAGCTGTAAGCAAGACAGGCACAGTCCCCACCCATGAGGGACTGACATTCCATTGGAGGGAATATGAGCAATGAAGATCCTAGACACTGTGCCAAGCACTTTACCTACTTACAGTCTGGTTCTCAAGGGTTTTCTCAGTAACACTTTGGGCACAAATTTTTATCCTCATTTTACAGACACAGAAACTAATGTTGAATATCTTGTCCAAGGTCACACTGCTAGTGAGGGGTAAGAGCCAGAATTTTGACACAGGTCTGTGATCCCTGAACATGGTCATTGTTCCCCAGACAATTCAGGCTCTTTCAGGGTTTCTGACACGTAGCACTTATTCATTCATTTATTTGACCAACAAACATTTCTAAAGTGCCTACTATGTAACAGGAACTGTTCTAGGCACTGAGCATAAGGAGGAAAGGACCAAAATCTCTGTCTTGCTATCATGGAGTTTTCATTCTAGTAAATAAAATATATAGTGTGTTTGATAGTGATACATGTTAAGAAGAAAACTAAAGGCAGGAACAGAGAGGCCAGTTAGGGGGTTATCACAATAATCCCATTTCCTCTGAGTGGGATGCTTAGCTTTCTTAACCAACTCATCCCCTTACCCCAGGTCAAACATTCCCACCTTGGTGACTCTTTACCCCAGTCACAGCACGTCACCTTGCTCTCTGTGTTCCCATGATACTTTATTCATACTTTTCATGTTGTACTTCGGCACACAGTGTTGGAATTGGCCTGTGTGTCTCCTCCACTGCACTGTGAACTCCTCAAGGACAGGGGCTATGTTGGTTAGTTTCTGTGTACCAGTACCTAACACTGTAACTAGCACAGATTTGGGGCTCAGTAGTTAGTTGGATGGATGATTAGATGGGGATGGGTGGATGGGTGATTAGACGGATGGATGGATGGGTGATTAGACGGATGGATGGATGGATGGATGATGGATTGATGACTGGTTGAGTGTGAGTGATTGGATAGATGGATGTTGGATGATCAGTTGGATGAATAGATGAATGGATGATCAGTTGGAAGATAGATGATCTGTTAGGTAAATGGATGGATGGATGAGTGGATAAATGGATGGTTGGTTGGGTGATTGGATGGATGTTGGATAAAGGGCTTCCAGCCTGGGTAACTTACTAGGTACTGGCAACCCCTGCCCAAGTTGGGAACCACACAGTGATTTAATTAGTAGAAGTAGGTAAAACTCTTATCTCTCCCTTACCCCATCAGTTTCCATACCCATGCAAAGGCAATTCAGGGCATATGTTAGGGTTTCACTCTTCTCCAAGTCTGCTCTGGAGGTGATGTCTTAATGCGATGGCCTTTGTCCCTTTTACCAGAATTATTTATGCCCTAACTTGTCTTATTTGGTGTCTGAGCTCTTGGAGGATGTAGACTGTATCTGATTCCCCTTATCTAATGCCTAGCACACTGGAGATCATGGATGGATGGATGGGTGGATAGACGGGTGGATGGGTAGATGGAAGGCTGAATGTACAACATCTCTAGTTGCATCTCCCTGCAGTAAAGAGAAAGCAGACTTCCAGGTTTGTGTTGGGGGGAGTTGGTGACTGTATTGAAAGTCATAATCACTGGTCATCCTTGTTTTCCAGACCTGGCCTGGAATCTCAACTGCCACTTCATCCATATATCCTTACAGGAGATAATATACATAAAGTGCTTAGCACATTCCATAAATACTAGCATATGTGTGTGTGTGTGTGTGTGTGTGTGTGTGTGGCATAAATGTTAGCCATGAGCTATTGTTTTCTATAAGGAATGTCTGTGTAAGGTTTCATTTGGCAAAAAAGTTCTAGGCCTTTGAAAAGACAACATCTGGTGGCAAATATCAGAAAGGGATAACAGGGGCACAAAGGAGATGCCCAGACTTGGAGGGGAGGGTTCAGGAATCCTTCCTGGAAGAGGGGACATTTAAGCCGAGGCACAAAGGATGAGTAAGCTCAGCTGCAAAGACAGAATGAGATCATCTGAGCTGAAGGAATGAAGTCTGTTGCGCCATGGAGTTGGGAGACCCTGTTGCCTTTGGATTCCTACAAGGCAGGAAGGTTGGTTTGGAAGGAAACAAAGAGATGGGAAGATGGGAAGGACTGGCAGGGGCCCAGTGACACCTAGGTAGGAAGTATGGCGATTGTCCTAGAGCAGTGGAGAGCCAGAGGTGGGTTTTGAGCAGAGAAGGGACATGTTGAGGAAGAGTTTCTTTCCTTTCATGAAACCCCTTCAAAATATGGGAACACCTGAGGTCCTTGCTGCCTTAACCCCTAATCCCCAGCAATCACTGCATCATTTTCAGAAGGTCTCTTCTCAGAGGTGGTATTAGGGGATGTGTCTGAGTGTGAGGGTGTCTTTGGAGCTGAGAAGAGTGTGAGCACATGCTGGGGGAATTGACATGCATATGCACAATTCAGATGTGTATTTCCCCTGTAAGAACATAGCAGCTAGCTCAAAGTTTTGTACATCATTGACACTTCAGGTCAAGATCATGTGTTAAATTTCTTTCAAAACTAAGTATTCTTCTACGATTCCCAATCCTTCCTGGTTGAGGAAACACAGTTGAACTGAGAATGTTCAACTTGCTCTCCCCATAGATAACCAACAGTCTTCCTCCCCCACCCAAGAGCTACCTTCCCTCTGAGGAAATACAGCCTCTTAACCAGATGTGTGGCTTGGGCAGGTCGCCTAAGCTGTTTTTGCCTTAGTTTCCGCATCTCTAAAATGGGAGACTCAGATTCAGTTAGTGTTAGCTAAAGTATGGGACATACATACCCCCACTGTTAGGACGTGAGATGACTGTAAGTAGACCTGACATTAGAAGGGATTGACCTGTGTCAGGAGGCTCAGTTATCCCTTCTCAGTGGTCATTCATTCCTTCTCATTGGAACAGGAAGAAAGTCTCTACCTTTAACACCTCTCCAGCACTTGCCAGTCTCCTTTTATAACAAAGACAAACAGCAATGCTTTGTTTTCATTGTACTTTTATTTTAAAGACTACCTTCTGTTTATGGCATAGTGTCCTCTAGTGATAAAAAGAATTTCCTTTTCCAATGTACTTATTTAGGTTAAAAAGAGAAGGGGTTGTTATGTAAAGGTCAAGAACAGGCAAAATTTATCTAGATGCTAGGGTCAGAATGATAGTTACCTTTAAGGGGGTACTAACTAGGAGAGGGCACAATGGAAACTTCCAAGGTGCTAGGAGTATGAATATTCTGTGTATCTACCTGGGCAATGGTTATAAGGGTGTAAAACTTTGAGCTTAAAATTGAACTTAAGTGCTTCCCTGGTGGCGCAGTGGTTGAGAGTCCGCCTGCCGATGCAGGGGACACAGGTTCGTGCCCTGGTCCGGGAAGATCCCACATGCCGCAGAGCGGCTGGGCCCGTGAGCCATGGCCGCTGAGCCTGCGCGTCCGGAGCCTGTGCTCCGCAACGGGAGAGGCCACAACAGTGAGAGGCCCGCGTACCGCAAAAAAAAAAAAAAGAGAGAGAAAAAAAAAATTGAACTTAAAATTATACAAAAAGAAAGAAGAGTCAGTCTGAAGATAAATATCATGGAAATAGTAATTCATGTGGAATATCAGTATGGCAAAGTGCATGCAGAGGGGTAGTATGAATGGTTGAAGTTCGGACAGTGATGGACTGGACAACCTTGAAAGTTCCTTCTGGCTCATATGTTCTGAGACTGTGAGTGCCTTGGAAGTTCCAAGGTTGCCCAGCAAGCTGATGGCAGACACTCTCAGAGCTAGGGCCACTCCCCGGGCAGTGGGCATTTCCCGTGGGCAAGCAGTGGGGCTGTAGGTCCCATCAGAAGAGCCCTTCTTCCCTGCCCCAGCCTCTTCCTGCTGCTCCTAGCCCTGGCTGCAGCTCAGTCCCAGCTTCCTTTCTCTCTGCACGCTGGCCCGAGCCTCAGCTGCATCTATCATCTGCTTCAAGCTCATTAAAATTATTTCTTTTTTAGTTGCAAATGGGCTGTTTATGATGATCATTATTTGAATGGTCTGTGCTGGGCTCCGGGCTGTCTGTCTGCTGCTGATGGCCAGTTAATCAGATGAGTCTTCTCCCTGCCTGGGCCTGGCCCAAAGTCTGGGGCTGCGTTATTCATGGCTCCCCTAGGGCTGGGGGCTGGGGGCCAGGTGGGAGAGGATCCCAAGTTCTGCTTGATCATCAAAGAGGCCCTGCTAGCTGTGTATGTGCATGGGGGTTCAGACACTTATTTCTAAAACTCAGCTTCAGACTGGTGCTGGTTTATGTTTATGAGAGTTTTTTATATTCCTTCAAAATAAATACAGTGCTGTGAGCTTTTTTATTTTAAATGTGTTTATTTTAAAAGACATGTCAATTCTGTCATTGGCTGTCTTGCTCTGTTAATGTTCAAATAGCCTATCTTTTAGGGTGAGAGGGAGTGGTTTTTAATGTCTTTGCCTGATAGAGTAAAACTTGTCAGTACTCTGTCATCCTTTTATTGGGGGGTGGGGGTGTGAGATTTTTACTGACCTGTGAAATCCAGAACTCTTAGAATCACTGATCTAGTGCGGTGTTCTTTGAGCTCTCAGCTTATCTAAATTAGTATCAGCCAACATTTCTTGAACACTTAGTACTGTGCTTGATGCTTTACACATTTATAACATTTAAAACAAGCTCCCTGAACATCCCCCAGCTAGTGGGGAAGTAGAGCAGGAACTCGGTGAAGAGCAGGGCATTACAATTTTGCCTTTATAATCCACCAAGGAGATAATTCACAGCTGAATTATTGGGACTGTAATTTGTTTCTTAGCCCCTGCTTGAATTACCTTACAAACATATTAATGTGCTCGTCACATGAGATGATGTATATGAGGAGCTTAGCATGGTGCCTGGTACATGTAAGCACAATAAATGGTAGTTATGGTTATTTACTATTACTGTTGTTGATGTTGTTAGTGTACTAACCATAGAAATGTGGCAAGAATTCGGAGTTGAAGGATGAGCATAGATGTAAGGCAAAGGTGAGAAGAACACGGACATCAGTCATGATGTCCATCGTCTGCTTCTCTAGGGATGAACAGGAAAGACACCAAGAGCTGGGCTTCTGTGGGGCTGGGGTTGGAAGCCTGCTGATGTTCCCCATCTGGTCTCGCCTGTGCTCTGTCTACAGTGTGGATGCAGCAGCCCACCAGCAGCCTGGGAGGTTAGGGTGGAGGGAGCCAGTGCAGTCGCATGGCATCGTTGTCTGGTACAGCACATCAGACAGTTGGACTTAACCTGCTCTGAGATTTCCTTTTGGAACTTGGGTTTGATGTTTTAAATAAGGAGTCAAAGTTCAGCCCCCACCAGGTTGCTGGGATGCTGGGAGAGGCAGTATCCCAGAGATAAGAACATTGTGTCAGATATATGATCATTCAAAACCGTGTGATGTTAACCCAAGTCCCAGTTCTGTTTGTCCTGTAGCCATGTAAAAATCCCCTCTTTATCTTCAAGACGGATGAGAAAAACTAAGAAAAACTGTGAGCACTCTGCCACAACTCAAATTGACAATGACACTCCAGTTACTCCTCTCCTGCCAAGTGAGGGTCTGTCCACCTGGCTGCCCCACATAGTTGGTTTTTGTCTGCCTTTGGTCAGTCCCATTGCTGCTAACACAGATCTCCCTAGTTACTCGATATTTTGGTCATGGTCAATTGTGGTTTCTTTATTGGAAACTACAATTATTTTTAAATGATGATAAACCAGAAGTCTCCTTATTTTCTCTGTCACCTTGGCAGACTGTCAGAAATTGTTTCTGTTTCTCTCTCTTCTCTCCCATGACACCTTGTTCCTTACCTGGCTCAAAAATTCAATGGGACGTTTGGACTGGAAGCCCCTGCACCTTGGAGTTGGTACACCCAGTGCTGTGGCATAGAATTGATATCAGCACCTTGGAGAGCACCACATTTCCAAGTCTCTTGCCTCTCTATTTTAATGGCTACTTTCTTGCCTCGATTTTCCTCCCTTCTAGTCTTATGATTCTCCAAAGAGGTTAGACATTTCTCAAGAAATAGAAATTCCTTCCCCGATTCTCCCAAAGGCTCCATAGGCAGAGACACTTATCCTGGGTTTGGGGTATGCGCTCCAGCCTTCGATGGGTGCAAGGTTTATGGTGCTATGGTGAACTGCTATTGAGCAGATTTACCGACTCTCAGACATGATATAAGACGATTACCATGCATTTCGTCTCTTAGAGGGAAAAGGATTTGCAGCGGGTTAATAGTACTTTTATTTCATTATCTAATAGTAAAAGTGTTTCATTGTGTGTGCAAGATGAATACGTATTAGCGATGACAAATGAGGTCTTTCAACACGGTGCCGGGCCTCATCATACATATGTTAGATTAAAGGGTTCACCCTAGAAATACACTCTTGCATCTGCTTGTGTGTTTTTAATAAATCTGATTGCAGAAATTTATTGCATCACCGGATTTAGGAAATTATGGGGCTTGATTGCTGCAGATATAATCGGGTGATATATACAGAAATGCTCCTCTAGTTATCGTCCAGAAAAAAGCCCATCTCGGGATGGTGCAAGAAAGCAGCAGACCACATAAACAGAGCATTTCTTGAATTATGCAAATGAAATCCATGACAACTCATGGTGAATTATTCTCCTCTCGTGAAACCGCCACTGTTAAAGTGAAGAAAGCTGCAAGAGGGGTGATCAAATATACATGTACAACCAGCAGACATTGTCTGTCATGTGTGAGCTGGAGCGTCCCCCACTTCCATCTCTCACTCTCTTTTTTTCCTTCCTTGGTTCATCCTGTAAAAACCTGGTCTGAAACCTTCATTGCACATAAGCAGGCAAGGCTGCTTCCAATCCTTTTCTTCTGAATCCAGGAGTCTTCAATGAAATATTTCTTATACTTGAAGTGAACCTTAGATAATTTACTGCAGGATACACAAAAGGTCATCTTGCTTCTTATTGGCACCTTCATTTTTCCAAAATCTACAGAAATTAAAAAGCCATCTATATCTTAAAAGGCGTATTTATGAACCCTTAAGTGTAAGTCATAGTTGGAACAGTTCCCACCTCTGATATATGAAAGCTGTCGACAGCACTTTCTTACACTATAATATGCCCATACAATATGCCGCACTTTACTATTTTGACACCGTTTGGAGATGTTTTCTACAGTTACTGACAAGCTTATGCCATCACTCCCTTGGAAATTTAAGAGGTGGGGCAGAGGCGTAGGGGAGAAATGAAAAAAAACAACTCCACCCAACTTTATGGGAGATTATTGATCTGGCCTGACTTCTGACAAGCAAAAAAAGCTGTCCTGGATCTTTTTCGGTTGCATCCCCAGTTTCGTAAATTATTCATTTGTGCCAGGAGTCAATATCCTGTCTTTTCTCAGCTTTTTTGTAAGTTAAGGAAACTTGTTTGGAATGCTGTTTTGTACGATGATTAAAAAGGAAAAGGAGGAAAAAAATCTTTTTCTTTTCTCTCTCCCTCTCTCTCTTTTTTTTTTCTTTTTTTTTTTTTTTTTTTATTGTTCCAGAAGGAGCTTAATTCCGTCGCTTCCGAGCTGTCTGCACGGCAGGAGGAGAGTGAACATTCTCATAAACATTTAATTGAACTCCGCCGGGAATTTAAGAAAAATGTACCTGAGGTACAGTATAGTTGCTATTATAGAATTAACTCAGTAGGAATGCAGATTTTTCTCTGTTCAAACTGTATTTTGAAAACTATAGACATAAGTGACTAACAAGAAAAGAAGCTAATTAGCCACGAAGAAAAAATACAACCCTCAACCTTTCCGTGTTTCTCAGTATAGCGGTGCTCACTGGTGCTGTCTAGAATAAGAGCAGGACGCTTCTCCATGGAGGTCATTGTTTTTGAGGGCTCTATACAACATCCATTTTCCCCTCACATTAATGTCTAAGTCAAATGCTTGGCCTTGACGGCAAAGACAATTTGTCTAGAGTTCCTGATTTTATTCTGCTTTCCCATTGGCGTCCGGGAGATGATGGCTGTAGACTGTCTCACCCTCTCTGGTCCTTCCCTTGATCTCCATGTCTGAAACTGTCTCCCCCGCCTGCCCATAAATGTGCCTCATTCTCCCCCCTTCACCTCCTCCTTTGCAACTCCAGCCACCAGCGTTGTCTTTCGCAGCTGCCATGAGGGTGGTCCAGGTAATGGCCAGCCCCTGCAATGTAAGAGTCCCCCAGGGGAAGAGATGAGAACGGACATGTTTCTTTCTTCACAAGGGTGAATGTGTGAATTTTTTTCCTCCTCTGTCAGGCCCCCTGTTGCTTCTCAAATTTTTTTTTTTAGTGATGGAAATAAACACATATTATAGGAAAAAGAAAACCTTCTGACTCCATATAATGTTGGCAGGGATGTGACACATCAGAGCCATTACAGGAAACAGATACCCCACCCATTCCCAAAGCCTGCTGTGCTTCTCTGTGGTCAGCAGAGGGTTGAGCTCTCTGTCCCAGGCTGCTCAGGTGGCCTGGATCTTGGAGGAGCGCCAGACAGGGTCTGCCATTCCAGAGGTATCAGACCTGGACATGTTGATTCCACTCTGCCTGTTGGAATCACCTAGGGGTCCTGTTGCCATCTTACTGATGGAGGCCATGGAAAGGTGGAGAAGAAGCAAGCCCACCCAGGAATCAGGCCACATAAGTGCAGAAGGGTCAGTCTCTTAGCTCTGAAGTCCTCCTCACACCAGTCATAAATATCTTTGGTTCTTCAAGGCAAGAGTGGGAAGTAGGATCTAGTTAGAACTTGTCCATGGAGCAAGTCTGGGAGCAATCAGGTTTGAGAGCTGAGAGAGAGTGCGCTTGTAGAAGGGGCGGGAATCTCAGATCTGAGCGTGTCTCCCATGTTATGGCTTTAGAAAGGCCAAGTTAAGTCCTGGGTTTGACTGGGAGCTAAGAAGGCATAGGGAGATTCTGAGCATCCTTCCCTTCCCTCTTAGAACAGAGAACAGCATGGTCTTTAAACCAGTTTTTCTGCCCAGAAGGAGAGAACCAGAAGCTTTGCCTCTGACTCTCCAATCTCTGGGAAGCAGAGATGAAACGGCCACAGATCTTCACAGCCCACCATTTTGTCCTCCTTCCCCCAGGTGATGAGGGAAATCCAGGCCAGGTTTTAAGCCTCTGAGTTCGGCTTACATAATTTTAATACTGCATAATTATGCAATTATGTAATTAGAAGGAATAAGTTTCCATTCCTATTATAGTCGCGCCTCTGAAAATTCTCATTTTTGGAACTAGCCTCTCCTGATGGGGGAGAGTCATGCCAAGACTTTATTTAAGAACATCATCTGGCTGGTGCCCAGCTCACCTCCTGCTGATGCCTTTGCTCAGTTTCCCCCAGGGGTTAAGCAGACAGGGCAGTGGGCTTCTCGAAATGGCTGGCATTGGCCCAGAATCCCACCCACCCCACCATGGGTCTCAGATCTGAATCCCCTAAATTCATTTGAGTGTGGGGTTGTGAACAGCGCCTGTTTGGGGATTCTGCTGACCTGCACTGAAATCCCAACTGTGCCACACACCTGCTTTGGGACCTTGAACAAGGCAGCCCCCCCTCGGGGCCTCTGTGTCCCTTTCTGTAAATTCAGGGGACTGGAGATGGTTTTTGAGCCCCTTCCAACACCGACATTTCCTGAACCCAGACCAGAGGTTTCCTGTTGATGTGTTTTATTTGGTCTGTAAAGGTCTTTCAAATTTTACAGTAAGTTGTCGATGTTTAGCATCTCTGATTTCACCCCAAAGCTTGGATTTCCAATAGCTTTTGAGACTGTTTGGTAGATCTGGCCACGTGGATGCTCCATGCCCAAGTGGCAGTCATCAGAAACAGCCGAGCAGCTGCCACTCACATTACCAAGATGCTGTGCTCCCCTGAGATTTGTCACGGGACAGCCCGTCTCCTTCCTGTCCACTTCCTCCAGCCTCTGTGGGCATTTGAGTTTACAGCCCACAATCTAGGTTTTCTTAAGTTTCGTTTTCTGCGCTCGGCCCGTGCACTCACGGTTTCTTATGATCAAATAAATCCACTAGGTTCACACGCACTCCTTACGTTCCTCCTGAAGATCCCCTGCATACGTCAGTATATCAGTGGCTCTGAGAAGCCCTGGGGGCCACAAATCAGTGAGGAAAGCATAGCCAGGACCCAGAAGAAGGATTTTTTCCAGGGCCAGAAGCAACGCAATCCTATTTCATAGTTAAGGGATTTTATTCTTCACCTGATATATGTATTCTTCAGCTCATCTCTTCCTTTACTGTTTCTGTCTGCTACCCCCTCCCTCTCCATTCTCTCCAGCTCCCCTCAGCTCCTCCTCCCAAGGGGGTCTCTTGTGGGCCATAGAAGCCAGTGGTTAGGGGAGTCACCAGTGGGTCTCAGGGGAAACTGGAGAATTTATGGTTGGGATCTTGGTACCCTCGGTTCTAATCCCTCTTGCACGCTGGAAAGAACTCATGGGAGTCCACCAGGGATGCCCTTGGGGCTGGGAACCTCAAGGTCACTTGAGAAAGGCATGAAATTAGGGTCCAGAAAGAGGAGGCTGCCTTCTGAAGACAGCCCAATGGCATAGAGTTGATCAAACATTTACAGAACCCTTCTTCTGAGCTGGGTGCCATGACAGGTGACCCCACCAAGCCCCCAGAAACCCCACCTTCTGGTGAGGAAGGAGCGACCATGCAGGGTGGTGTTGCTAAAATGCCAAATGCAGTCTTTGCTGGAGGGGGCAGCTGGGGGGGAAGCAGAAATGACACCCTAGGGAGACATCTCCCAAGCAACCTAAAGGACAGAGGTTTTCATGTACGAGCTTTGGTGGCATGGCCCTGGGTGTGGAGCCTTTCCAGTCCTTGCTCCAAAAAATGTCCCATGATGGACCACCAGTCCCGCAAGGTACTTTGCATAAAAGAGCATTCCATGATCAAATCCATTTGGGAAATGCTACTTCCTCTCTCTCCCTCTTCCAGAAATTCCCATTGTGCATTATATAAAAGGCTCCAAAAAGTCCTGCAGGGAAGAAACTTGATGTTGTGCTTGATGTGTCCTAGTTGGATCTGGCTTGGCACCTTGGTGTGTGTTTGTGTCTGTCTGTAGGTGTGTATATGAGGAACCCTTATGAAATCTCATGGAGTGCAGGTCCCACGGGACACGCTTGGGAGATACTGATTTGGGGGACAACAATGAGCTGCAAACAGGGGCCATGGGGGTATCCCACTTGGCACCACGGTGAACTCTTCGCTGATCTCTTTTACAGGAAATCAGAGAGATGGTGGCTCCTGTATTAAAAAGCTTCCAAGCTGAGGTAAGACCCAAGGCCTGTGGCATGTCACAAAAATACTTCCCAGTCCCCTCTCCTATCCCACCTGGAGTTGCCAGAGGATGCCAGCAGCAGAGAAACTTCTCTACCCCCATTGCAAACTGCCCCATGCCCTCCTGATCAGCCATGGTATCATGATAAGAATGGGTTCTCTGTTCTGTTTGATGGGATTTCTGCCTGCTCTGAAATCCTCTCTACCACCCATCCTCTGAGGATATAAAATCTACACTTTTCACATCCTTTCCTGCCAACCCATCGGGCCCTAGTTCCTTTGGCAGCAGCTGAGCTGTCCTCAGCCAGTTATTTCTCTTGCCTTCCCGGTGCCCTGGGATGGAGCTGAACCTCCCCTGTTTCTCCACTTTGCTTGACTTTGTGACCAGGATTCTGAGAATGTCCACTTGTCTGGTTGGTGCAGGAGGTAGGCTAGGAAAAGAATGGAATTACACTGAGTCAGGAGAGTGGAAGGGAGAGCCATTTCTCCAATGTTCTGTCTTCAGGGGGCTCTTCTCCGTCTTCCCCTGTATTCAGGCAGGACCCTGGAAGGATAGGCCCTTCTCAGAGCTCGCCAGTGGAGATGCATTTTAAGTCTGTCGTCTGCCAAGTGCCACATTACTTTAAATCTGTCTCTTTGGAACTGCGTAAGCGCATAAGGCATTATTAAAGTAAACAATAACTGGATTTACACAAATGTCGCTGATTTCCATATTTTTCATCCTTTCATTTTATTACTGAGTTGACTGATGCGCTTATTTATTTATAGGGCCATCCGGTATTGATTCATTTGGTTGTAAGGTGCCTGAGCTGGAAGGGGGTAGAAAAGAACCAGAAAGAAGACCAATAATGTTGGGCATGTGTCGTCATGGCTTTATGTTTTTAAAAAAGGCCCCCATCTGCCAGCTCATGGTCCCCTGAGAAATACTCAGCCCACAAGCCCTCTCAGGCAGCTGATCCCTCTGTCCAGCCCAAAGACAGGCAGTGAGTGTCTTGTGTAGAACGTCACTTTCTCAGCCATTCCCTTGCTTGGGTTGGTGTGGCAGAGCTTCTCTTAGCTACTTAGACCCTCAGTTTCTCTATATGTTAAAGTGGAATAAAGGCACTGCAGATCTTTTCAAGTTGTTTTGAGGATTAACTGAAATATAATGAAAAGAAAGATTTTAATGTAATTCCCGGTACATGGAGAGCTGCTACTTGACCTCTCTGTGCCTCTGTGTCTTACTCTATAAAACTGGATAATAATTATACCTACTTCATAGGGTTGTGATTGAGGAAGAACAAAGTCAGTACTCATGGAGTGCTTAGGACATTACTTTGCGTATTAGAAGTTTTATTATTTTATTATTCCTATGATCAGTCACCTTCAACACAGGTTTATTTGGCCTCCACTATGCCTAGGTTGGAATCTGCGTCTTTCCTAACTAGGTGTTCAAGGATTTTTATCCAAAAGAACGGGGTTTTCTGTCCCTATAGGAAGCAGGCATGACTTATGCCATCTTTCCAATAGGAGAAAGAGTTAAACATTAGATTTCGGCAGTGATCCAGGGAAGACCCAAGTGCAGCATGGTGGAAAACACATGTGAATCAGACTCATATGGGCCTGGCTTGAATTTCAGCCCTGCTGCTTATACTAGCTGAGTGACCTGGGAGAAGTTCCTCCACCTCTTGGAGCTGCAGCTTTCCTCCTCTCGTAAGTGAGGCTAACAGAAAGGATCCTAAGAGCTAAACAGGGTGGAGGCAGTCGGCATGGTGTCTGGCACACAGTTGGTGCTCAGTAAGTGCAGGAGAGAGAGTCTTAGTGGGGCCAAAATAGGCAAAGCTGAATTTTCATTTCCAAACCCATGTGACATGTTGAATACACACCATTTTAATAGCTGGGGATCTTCAAGGAGCTTCGTTAATTTTTTTAAGAGGGTTTTCCATCGTCCCTTTAATGTACCAAAAAGACCACATTTGTCTGGAGTTTTATTCCCGAAACCCCTGCTTTCTTCATGATCTATTGACTAATCCATTGCGGCCGCCATGTCCCTCCCAGTGCCTCAGGGGAGAAACGCCAGCAAAGAAAGGTGTTAATAAAAAGCATCTCCTTCGTCCAGAACAAACTGCACACACATAGGCCGTTTATAATCCAAATTTGATTTTCATTTTAATTTTTTTAATGAGGGTTCATCCTTTATGCCGCTTCCCTCTCGCCATCCACCAGGCTCTGGGCTCAGAGCTGAGGATTCCCAAGTGGGCATTAATCACCTCCCAGGAATATTCCCTGAGGCAAACACCTTCCAGAGTCATATAAACTAACCCATAAAACGCCAAGGCTGAATATCGTGCCTGTCATTCCTTCTTCCCCAGTGTGGGCCTCTTGCTGAAATATAACATGTTCAAGTTCATTCCTTAATTTCACTCCACCAGCCCTGGTGAATACAGCATACGAGCATCCTTTTATCTTTTCATACTGTGTATGTGTGAGGGTCTTTTTTTCTTTTTCTGTTTCTTTCTTTCTTTCTTTCTTTCTTTTTTTTTCATGCTGGTGGGAGGGGGGCGGAGAGGAAGTGAATTTGCCCTGCTGTGAATCAAGGAAGCTTTTCCTCTCCGCCTTGATTGCTTAAAGGACAGTCTTGATTCCCCCTGCTCAGGGAAACAAAGACAGCCAGAGAAGGTGGCTTAATGGAGACAGCTTGAAATGGCCAAAGTTTGAATATCCTTGCGCGCAGAGAAAAGAGCAAGACGAAAGCCCTGCTAATTACAAAAGTTGCTTTATGAAAGATAATTCAAAGCAATAATTTAGCAAACATAATCAAGTCGCACAGATGGGGTTGTTGATGGATGGATTGCAACATGCAATTAGCAGTTCTCGCAGTTACATATCATTAACCCTCCGAGCACAAAAATTATTTTCTCATTATTAGTTGAAAAGGTAAAATTAAGCTGACTAGACAGTAAAGGAACAAACTACAATTAATTACCTTCATTTATTACAGTCATTATTTTAAACTTATTTTTACTTGGAGAGAGAGACGAAAACATCTAAATTAAAAGTTTTCTTATGCTAAATCAGAGGTGAAACTTTTCTAAGGAGCGTGTGCAGTGGCCCAGCCAGAAGATGGCAAGGCCACTGCTGGGAAATTTTTTTTCCCTGCTTCCTTCCTCTTCCACCTTGAAGGGGATATGGCCTGCATGATGGAAAACCCTTTCCGTTGAGTTGGAACAGACACATTTATCTGGGCCTGATTGAAACAGAGCAGTTTGGGAACCAAGGAGGCTGAAGTGTCCTCTGACCCCTAGGGGAGGCGGGAGAGTGTGGCGGTCAGACATCCAGGGTCTGTGTCCCACCCTAACACTGCTTATGTGACTTTGGCAAGTGACTTCATGTCTCTGAGCCACTGTTTCCTCATCTGTAAATAGGGACAGCTCATCGGATTGCAAAAGTTTCAGTGAGATTCTCTGTTGAGTGGCCAGTGAGTTATTCTCATTGTGGTGGGTGTGTTTGGTTCGGGCCTGAGAATGTTCTCTCCCTGTCCTCTTAGGATCAGAGGGGAGCTCGTGTGGTGTGACCACCTTTTAGGAGCTTAGAGACGGGACTAAGATGCCATTTTCCAGGAGATAGATCAGATCATCAGTTGAGTCCATGAAGTCATTTATTCACTCAACAAACATTTACTGAGTACCCAGAACCTGAAGTCATCATCGGCTTCCCCCACCATCTGTCCCAGCCCCAGACACTGAGGACTCCCTGCTTCTCCCTCACAGGCAGTCGTGGGTGGGGAAGGGGGTTCTAACCCAGGACAAGATCCCTGGGGGTTTATAGTCTCCATTCCTGAAGCTGAGCTGCCTGAGAAGGGCATGGGGGGCATCCTCACAGCTCAGATCACCTGAGACGGGCTTGGCCCTCCCTGCCCTGAGCCCCCGCCCAGCTCTGCATACCGTGTCCTAATTTGGTCCCTATGCTCCCCTCCTGTTCCGCATCTGCCCGCAGGACTCTTGCCCTTCCCTTTGAGCCGATCTTTTATTTTTCTTTTTGCCTTTTAACATTGCTTGCTCTTCCAGCTGTCTTTGATGTCATAATTCTCTTACTCCCCAGATGACCCTTTCTCTGTCACTCCCAGCACTGTCATGACCATCTCTTTGTAAGTGGGACCCCCTTGGGGCCACAACAGACGTTAGACACGTGCAGTCCTGACCAGCCTACAAGGCCAGGGAGAAATGGCCTCGCTGACCAGCAGGACCCAC
This sequence comes from Mesoplodon mirus, assembly GCF_964341445.2. Lineage (NCBI taxonomy): Eukaryota > Metazoa > Chordata > Mammalia > Artiodactyla > Ziphiidae > Mesoplodon > Mesoplodon mirus. Next base: position 9,526,886 of record NC_138989.1, read on the forward strand.
CAGGAAAGATAAGCAGTGGGAACAAGCATGGGCTTGGATCCAGATTGGCATGAGCTTGCATCTTAGCCTATCCACTTCCCAACTGTGTGATCCTGGGCAAGTCACTTAACCTCTCTGGGCCTCAGCTTCCTTGGCTTTTAAATGGAGATAATAATAGTACCCACCTCATAAGGTCGATGAGAGGGTTAAATGAGTTGATACTTGAAAAGCCCCAAGAACAAAACCTAGCACATAGTGAGTGCTCTTTGAAGATTAGTCAGCACTCCTAGCTGATGAGCTGAAACTTGCCTCATCACATTTATTCCTCCCACGAGCCCAGTGAGGAAGCCTCTGCTCTCACCCATTCTCAGGTGAGGTAAGTGAGGCTTAGCACCCAGCACATGGTGTGGGTGGTAACTCAGGCTGGGACACCAGCCAGCAAAATTTATCGAGCATTTAGCAATGCCTGTCATACATCACCACCTCTCAGCAGCATGGCAAGGGAGGCACCACTGGTGTTGTCCCCTCTTACAGGTGAGAAATTGGGTTTCAGAGAGGTTAAGCTGCTTGCCTAAGCTCACACAGCTCCTCATCAGCAGAGCAGAGGGTGAAAGATACAGATCTCAGCTTCGAGGGCTGAACAGAACTCCTCAAGGAGCCTGGGGGGTACAGAAGGAGCTGAGAATATAGATTCTAGATTGAGGGCCTGAATTGGACACTTGCAGGTGGTTATGGTTGGGAAGGACCTCTGTTCAGCCAGATCTGTGCCTTTTAGATGTTTTTGCTGAGCTATCCAGGCAGAATCCACCAGGGAAGCGCAGCCCCTGCAGAGAGCTGGGATTCAAACCCAGGTCTGCATAACCAGCCCAGGACTTGGCACATAACAAGAGCTCAGTAAACAGGGTGTCACTTGCAAGATGCAGTAAGAAAGACTTCTGTCCACCCTTACTGTTCCCTGCTCGCACACCTGCACATACACTCCCCACAGCCTCCTCTGATGACATAATAACTTTGGTGATGCAGGTCTCCTTGGCTCCCATAACCCAGTCTGGCTCCTCTGGCTTTGCCCTGCCCAGCTAGGGGTAAAACCCGAACATCCTTCTGAATTTAATATTAAGAACCCACCAAAGCATCACTGAACCTGTCACGCCATATTACAACCAAATTAAGAACCAGCAGCAATCCTCTTTCATTTGGTATCATATACCTTATAAAGTAAATTATTAATGCTTTTTCCCCCCAGTTAAGCAGTTATTTGCAGTTGTTCCGGGTACTTCTCATTAGAAATAACATCATCTAAAGAACGATATTGATTGATTTGTTTAATCTTGGGATCATGGACGTGAACCACATATTTATATGACGTTCCCTTTAACTAGAATTCTCATGCTTTATTTTTATATTATTGATCTTTTTGACACGAATTGCTTTTTGGCCTCGTGCAAGTGTTGTAAGCTTTCTGCCTGCAGAGGCATGGGCCGGGCTGAGCTGGGAAGAGTGATCGCTCCGGCAGCATGGCGGTAACATTCCCACACATTTAACAACAATTAGTCTGTGCTGATGCCGTGGTAGGCTTTCGTGTATGAAAATTTACAAGCCTTTTAATGGACTGCATTATGGAAGGCCGTGCGGGGCCAGTCGGTGGGGAGATGAGGCCGCCGGGCGCGCATCCATCTCACAGCGCTGTCAGCCGAGTTTCTCTCAACACTCGTGTCTGCCTGGGGGTAGTGGCGATCAAAGCAGACGATACTGCAACAGCCAGCACGACACTGGTGTGGGATGAGTGGCCATTCGTGCAGTCACTCATGCATCCATTCAGTAGATGTTTCTTGAGCACCTGCTGCGTGCCAGGCATGGTACTAGGTGCTGGGGCTAAGTGGTGAACACTGTTGACTTGTGCTCAAGACAAGGTTGAGCACCACTGTGTGCCAAGAACCATGCTAAGCACTGAGGGTAACAGGGTGAACACAGATTATTCATCCGGCTCCCGTGATGTGAAGTAGAACTGACATGAGCCTAGATCCACACAGACCTGGGTTCCAATCCCAGCTCCGTCCTTTGCCAGCATTCTCGGTGAACCTTGGTTTCCCTGGCTGTAAACTGGGAATGGTAACAGTCCCTACCACGCAGGGAGGCTAGGAGGATTCACGCAGGTAAAGAGCTCAATGCGACATAAACCTCCCAGAAATGGGATCGTTGCATCATGATTTAGTGTTGTTGCCCCTTCCCCTCCATCCAGCAACCCTAGAATCCTGCTTCCCTTCCAGTTCCACTGAGGCCTTCACGCTCAGCAGCATTTATTTGGCACCTGCTGTATACCAGGGTGAGTACCAGGCTCCAGGGATGTGGCAGTGAGCAGCTCCAGATACCGTTGCTGTCCTCATGGCACTCACGGCCTTAATGAGAGAGACAGCTGGGCACATACCCCTCGGTGCCAATGAAAGTCACGGTTATGATTGAGTTTCACGTGGCCAGGATGTGGGATGGCAGAGATTCAACCAGCCCACCCATTCCCTCATTCAGAAACTGTTTCTTGTGCACACCCTGTGTGGGGCCCTGGGGGTACAACAGGGAACAAGACAGACAGGGCCCCTGTCCCAGGGGCGCTCAGAACACAGTGAGAGACATGCCTGTTTGCATCATGCATGTAAATTATTATTATTATTATTTTTTTAATGTGTGTTTTTTTTTTAATTAATTAATTTATTTATTTTTGCTGTGTTGGGTCTTCGTTTCTGTGCTAGGGCTTTCTCTAGTTGTGGCAAGCGGGGGCCACTCTTCATCACAGTGCGCGGGCCTCTCACTATCGCGGCCTCTCTTGTTGCGGAGCACAGGCTCCAGACGCGCAGGCTCAGTCGTTGTGGCTCACGGGCCTAGCTGCTCTGCAGCATGTGGGATCCTCCCAGCCCAGGGCTCGAACCCGTGTCCCCTGCATTAGCAGGCAGACTCTCAACCACTGCGCCACCAGGGAAGCCCCGCACGTAAATTATTTGAAGGACAATATAGTGCAGTGGTTAGGAGCACATCCCTGCTCTGCTGCTTACTAATTGTGTGACCTGGGGCAAATTATGTTTCTCTCTCTCTGCCTTGATTTCTTCATCCGTAAAATGGGACTCCTAACATCCCCTACTTCATAGTGTGAGAGTGAGGAGCAAATGAGGTAATAGGTGTAAAGGCTTAAAACAATGCCTGATGTAAAGAAAGCTGAGATCAGAGTCAGAGGCTATGATCGTCTTGATTATCACAATGATTATGGTTTTGAAATCATCCCACACTGCATTAACTAATAATGGATGTGCTAAATGCTGCTGAGGCCAAATGCAGTTGCACCCAGGAGGACCCCAGTCTTATCTTCCTTTGTCCTGGCTCTGAGGCAGAGGGCTGGACTGCTTGACCCACTGGGGTTGTTGCCCAGGGAGAAGGGGGGCCCTGAAGTGCCATCCCCAAGTTTAGGCACTGGAGAAAGAACCTTCCTGGTCATGGCATCCTCTATGAGGCAGACCCCTCAAGAGGCCCTCAGGCATCCAGTATCACAGTCATACCCTCCCTGTTTCCTGAGTGCCAGGAATAAGACCCAGAGACGGTGAGAAACTCACCTGGGGTCACACAGCCAGGAGATGGAAGGGCCCTATGTTGTTTCAGATCCATGTAATCCCCTTACCCAGAGTGGCTCCAATCAAGCAGCTGGTGAAGGAAGACAAAGGCAGTGGATTTGGGGTCTCGGAAAACCAGATCCAAGCCCTACCACCACTCCCTAGCTGTGTTACCTTAGGCAGGTCGCTTTACCTCCGGCCTCAGTCTCCTTCCTGTTCTATAAAATGGGTTGTTGTAACACCCACCTTGTTTATCCCTGGCGATGGTCATGGAAAGCCCACATGGTCACCCAGCTGAAAGGAAGCATCCTTTCTCTAACCCTTTGTTATTCAGTGAATGGTCCATGGGCCAGCAGCATCCACATCACCTGGAATCTTGGTAGAAATGTAGTCTCATTGGCCCCCCCCACCCCACCTCCCAGATCTCCTGAATCAGAATTTGCAGTTTAATAAGGTCCCCTGGTAAGTCAACTATACTTCAATTAAAAAAAAAAAATCCAGGCTTCCCTGGTGGCGCAGTGGTTGGGAGTCTGCCTGCCGATGCAGGGGACACGGGTTCGTGCCCCGGTCCGGGAGGATCCCACATGCCGCGGAGCGGCTGGGCCCGTGAGCCATGCCGCTGAGCCTGCGCGTCCGGAGCCTGTGCTCCGCAATGGGAGAGGCCACAACAGTGAGAGGCCCGCAAAAAAAAAAAAAAAAAAAAAAAATCCCCCGGTAATTTGGTGATTTGTGATTCGTGTACGCATTGAAGTTTGAGACGCTCAACCTGAGAGCCCTCACTGCCCTGAGGGCTTTAAAAAATACCGAAATCCGGGTGCCACCACAGAGTGGCTGGCATTCTTGGTCTGGCGTGAGCCTCAGGCATGAGGATGTTAAAAGCTTCTGCTGGTGATTCTGATGTTTGAGACGCTCTTGCCCTAGAAGCTCACCATCTAGTGGAGGAGACAGACGCATGGAAATAACCAGTGGTGTGCTGGTAAATGGTGAGCAGCTGGCTATCTGGGGAGCCCTGACTTCCATAGTATAAATACTGCTTCCAGGGCCAATTTCAAGCTGCCAGCCTGGAACTGAGAAGAGATGTGCAGTAGCATCTTATATAGCATTTCCACCACACAGACACAGGAGCTATGCATAACCTCAAAGCACCGGGAGTAGTAATATATCACCAAATAATTAGGAATTGATGAGTATTGAATATGTATTTTCCTCTTTCTTTCAATTTTTTTGGTAAAATACACACAACATTTACCACCTTAACCATCTTTAACTGTAGAGTTCAGCGGCATTAAATACCTTCACATTGCTGTGCAGCCATCGCCACCGTCCATCTCCAGAACTTTTTTCATCTTCCCAAATTGAAACTCTGTTCCCATTAAACAATAACTCCCCATTCCCCACCCCTGGCAACCACAATTCTACTTTCTGTCTCTGTGAATTTGACTACTCCAGGTACTCCATATAAGTGGAATGGTCCAGTATTTGTCTTTTTGTGACTGGCTTATTTCACTCAGCAGAGTGTCCTCAAAATTCATCCATGTTGTAGAATTTATGTATTATAATTGTAGGTTTATATGATGTAAAATTTTAATTATGGCCATGTTTAACAACCAGCTTGCAAAACTCCTGAAAATTTAACAGTGAGCTTTTGCAAGCTGCTACAGGTCAGCCCCAGCACACCACCAGAAGTACAAGTGAGAACAGAGGTACAAAAGCAGGCTTTAGGACAGGGGTCTGCAAACTATGGCCCTTGGGCCAAAGCCTATCTTTATAAAATTTTATTGGAACACAGCCATGCGCATTCATTCATATATTGTCCGTGGTTGCTTTCCCACCACAGCAGAGAGCACAGAGTTGAGTAGTTGCAACAGAACCTGTATGACCTGCAAAGACAGAAATATTTATTATCTGGCCCTTTACAGAAAAAGCCTGCTCGGTCCTGCACTTAGGTGTACAGGGAGTGGGAGAGATTGAATCTTTTATTATTCATTCATTTATTCATTTGTTCACTCAGCCAGTATATACAGAGCACCTTCTGGGTGCCAGGCACTGTTCTAGGCACAGGAGCAAATAAGACAAAGTCCATTCCCTTCCAGAGCTGACCTTCTGGGGGAAGACAGATGTAATTCAGACTCTTGCACAGCAAGTAAATATATAATTATCAGGAATAGCATGCCAGGTAAACTGAACAGCCTGTGCAGATGCCCTGAGGGAGGATGGAAGTGAGAATTGCAGGGCTGAAAGCCTGGGAGAGTTGGCCAGTCAGTAGGCCCTCACCTGTGCCCAGACCTCTACCCACCCGTCCCCTCTACCCTGCCAAGCACAGTATCACTTTGAGTCAGGTTTACCCTGGCACACTGGCCCCCATTGCTTCCCCACCCTCAAAGGCCACCTCCTAAATTCTCTCCATCCACCTCCCTCCTGGCCTTGGAGCCCACAGTGTGACAGACAAAAGTCTCTTATTTATTTCCTCCACAAGGTTTATAAACTGCCCTCTAATAAAATAATTCTCAGCACAAGCACAAAATAATAACACTTAATTAAAATACATAAAGCCAAATATTAGTGGAGACCAGTGAAGATTAAGATCAACCAAATCCTGTGTCCCAGTACTAAGCAGAGGCCTTGCCCTAATGGCGGGGGGGGGTTTCCATTTCTTGAGCACCTACTGGGTACCACACTCAGGGCTGGTTATCTGACATCGGGGATGTGGGATATTCTAGAGAATCCTAAGGAGAAACAAATTCAGAGAGGTTGAGACACCAAGATCACATAACAGAAGTAGAGCTGGGATTTGAACGCAGTGTGTCTGCATGAGTCATAGTGGCTCATTCCTGTAGCAACAACATCTAACATAGTGAGAATTTCTCATTCACATCACAGTCTAGTGCTGGTTAATGAGGCAAGGGAGCTCTGCTCCACGTAACCATTCAGGGGTCCAGGCATCTTCTGTCTTCTGGCTCTGCCTTCACTGTATCCCAGAGTCCCTTTCATTTAGTCAGTACATGGGGAAGGTTCTCAAGGGACAGACCTGGAAGTGGCCACATTGTTTCCACCCACATTTCCTTGATCAGAACTCACTTATAAGGCTATGTCCAATTTCAAGGGAGGCTGGAGATATAGTCTAATGTGTGTGCCCAAGAGGGCAAAAAGAAAAAAAAAAAAAAACAGGGCTAAGAGAGCACATAACCCTGTCTGCTGCACTGTGGACTCCCTGATGGATGAAGTAACGACCTCATTAGCTATTGGGGAATAGGATGGACTCTGGAAAACAGTAGCGTTAGTACATTTTGGACAAAAGAGCAAGAAATGAATTTCAAGGGGCCTGTCAAGTCAAGGAGCAGCAAAACAAGGGCAAGGAAGAATTTTAACAATTTGACAGGTGTTATAAAGCTCCTACTCTGTGTACTTCTTTGTGCTGGCCTGACTAAGGGAAGAAATGAGCTCTGTCCAACAAGGAGGCCAAGCCACCCATTAGGAGCCCACACCCACTAAGAAAAACTAAGAAAAAAAGCAAATGTAAAGTTGGAGCAACATGTCCCAGATGTGCCAAAGAGAAAGTGATTACTTTGTAGGCAAGCAATCAGGGAAGACTTCCAAGAGGAGGTGAAGAGTCCCAGCTCAGGTTAGGAAGACTTGGGCAGGATGGAACACAGAGAACAAGGTATGGTGGTAAGAGCACAAGCTACCTTGTTGTCAGGCAAATCTGGGTTTGTGTCCCAGTCTGACCACTGGCTGGGTGATCTTAGGCAAGTCACTTCTCCTCTTTCTGAGCTTGTTTCCTCATCAATAAAGTGGTACCTAGTGATCAGGCTAATTGTGAGGATTAAATGAGATGGTCATGTCTGGAGTGCTTAGCTCAATGCATAGCACACAGAAGGCTTAAAATGAGTACCCCAGTGGCTGTTTGGTGAGCAGTGCCACATATCTGAAGCTATGATATGTAGGGAGGCGGGGGAGAGGAAGAGGCTAGGAAACACTTGGGCAGGACAAGGGGGCCTTGAATGGCAAGTTAAGTCTGCACTTCGTCTTGTGGGTAGACGAGGTGCCCAGGAGTCTTTTTTGATTATGAAACAGCATGACCAGAAGGCTTTTCTAGAAAGACCCCTTTGGAGGTAAGTAAGGTGGGAGGGGGTTGACTCAGAAGTCAGGATTTGGAGCACTTGAGACATGTAGCAGTAATGATGTCCTGGCCTGAGGCAGAGGAGTGACAAAGAGAGGGCTGGTTTGAAAGAGTTTGGAAGTGGGGGGGCCTGGCCTTCACGTGGCTGATGGGGATGGAAGGCCTGGGTATCAGGCTCCAGAGGTCAGTGGGGCATGACACCATTAGCAGAAGAGGAGGAGGCAGAACTGGTGTCACGAAGACAAGCCCAGTTGGTTTAGACACCCAGGCTCTAGGAGCCAGGGAGGCCTGGGCTCAACCCCAGCTCTGCCTCTTACCTGCTGTGTGACCTTGAGCAGGTCACATGACATTATCTCCCCCATCTGTAAAATGGGGATAATATTTGTCCCTCCCTAATAGGGCTCTCGTTGGAGGACTCCATGAGATTATGCCTGGCACATAATAGGTGCTCAAGAAATGGTCCTTGTTATCACCATCCTTTTTCCTGTTGAGTCAGACCCAAAACTGGGTTAAGAAAGGGCTGATGATGAACCAGCAGATTCCTCGGATACTCTGCAGACTGTGAGAATACTATTACTAGTAACAACCCACAGCAGCAGCCAAACCCTCCTGTGTGTTCAGTGTATGCTGTGTGCTCAGACATTCTTCTAAGTCCTCCACACATACTTTTTTTTTTTTTAACATCGTTATTGGACTATAATTGCTTTACAATGTTGTGTTAGTTTCTGCTGTATAACAAAGTGAATCCGTTACATGTATGCATATATCCCCATATCCCCTCCCTCTCGCGTCTCCCTCCCACCCTCCCCATCCCACCCCTCTAGGTGGTTACAGAGAACAGAGCTGATCTCCCTGTCCTATGCATCTGCTTCCCACTAGCCATCTATTTTACATTTGGTAGTGTATATATGTCAATGCTACTCTCTCACTTCGTCCCAGCTTAACCTTCCCCCTCCCCGTGTCCTCAAGTCCATTCTCTACGTCTGCGTATTTTTTCCTGTCGTGCCCCTAGGTTCATCAGAACCTTTTTTTTTTTTAGATTCCATATATATGTGTTAGCCTACGGTATTTGTTTTTCTCTTTCTGACTTGCTTCACTCTGTATGACAGACTCTAGGTCCATCCACCTCACTACAAATAACTTGTTTCATTTCTTTTTATGGCCGAATAATATTACATTGTATATATGTGCCACATCTTTATCCATTCATCTGTCAGTGGACACTTAGGTTGCTTCCATGTCCTGGCTATTGTAAATACTGCTGCAATGAACATTTTGGTACATGACTCTTTTTGAATTATGGTTTTCTCAGGGTAGATGCCCAGTAGTGGGATTGCTGGGTCATATGGTAGTTCTATTTGTAGTTTTTTAAGGAACCTCCATACTGTTCTCCATAGTGGCTGTATCAATTTACATTACCATCAAGAGTGCATGAGGGTTCCCTTTTCTCCACACCCTCTCCAGCTTTTATTGTTTGTAGATTTTTTTGATGATGGCCATTCTGACCAGTGTAAGGTGATAGCTCATTGTGGTTTTGATTTGCATTTCTCTAAGGATTAGTGATGTTGAGCATCCTTTCATGTGTTTGTTGGCAATCTGTATATCTTCTTTGGAGAAATATCTATTTAGGTCTTCCACCCATTTTTGGATTGGGTTCTTTGTTTTTTGATATGAGCTGCTTGTATATTTTGGAGATTAATCCTTTGTCAGTAGCTTCGTTTGCAAATATTTTCTCCCATTCTGAGGGTTGTCTTTTTGTCTTGTTTATGGTTTCCATTGCTGTGCAAAAGCTTTTAAGTTTCATTAGGTCCCATTTGTTTATTTTTGGTTTTATTTCCATTTCTCTAGGAGGTGGGTCAGAAAGGATCTTGCTGTGATTTATGTCATAGAGTGTTCTGCCTGTGTTTTCTTCTAATAGTTTTATAGTGTCTGGCCTTTCATTTAGGTCTTTGATCCATTTTGAGTTTATTTTTGTGTATTGTGTTAGGGAGTGTTTTAATTTCCTTCTTTTACATGTAGCTGTCCAGTTTTCCCAGCACCACTTATTGAAGAGGCTGTCTTTTCTCCACTGTATATTCTTGCCTCCTTTATCAAAGATAAGGTGACCATATGTGCGTGGGCTTATCTCTGGGCTTTCTATCCTGTTCCATTAATCTATATTTCTATTTTTGTACCAGTACCATACTGTCTTGATTTCTGTAGCTTTGTAGTATAATCTGAAGTCAGGGAGCCTGATTCTTCCAGCTCTGTTTTTCTTTCTCAATATTGCTTTGGCTACTCAGGGTATTTTGTGTTTCTATACAAATTGTAAAATTTTTTGTTCTAGTTCTGTGAAAAATGCCATTGGTAGCTTGATAGGGATTGCATTGAATCTGTAGATTGCTTTGGGTAGTGTAGTCATTTTCACAATGTTGATTCTTCCAATCCAAGAACATGGTATATCTCTCCATCTGTTTGTATCGTCTTTAATTTCTTTCATCAGTGTCTTACAGTTTTCTGCATACAGGTCTTTTGTCTCCTAAGGAAGGTTTATTCCTAGCTATTTTATTCTTTTTGTTGCAGTGGTAAATGGGATTGTTGCCTTAATTTCTCTTTCAGATTTTTCGTCGTTAGTGCATAGGAATGCGAGAGATTTCTGTGCATTAATTTTGTATCCTGCAACTTTACCAAATTCATGGATCAGCTCTAGTAGTTTTCTGATAGCATCTTTAGGATTCTCTATGTATAGTATCATGCCATCTGCAAACAGTGACAGTTTTACTTCTCCTTTTCCAGTTTGGATTCCTTTTATTTCTTTTTCTTCTCTGATTGCTGTGGCTAACACTTCCAAAACTATGTTGAATAATAGCAGCAACCTTGTCTTGTTCCCGATCTTAAAGGAAATGGTTTCAGTTTTTCACCATTGAGAATGATGTTGGCTGTGGGTTTGTCATATATGGCCTTTATTATGTTGAGGTAGGTTCTCTCTGTGCCTACTTTCTGGAGAGTTTGTATCATAAATGGCTGTTGAATTTTGTCAAAAGCTTTTTCTGCATCTATTGAGATTATCATATGGCTTTTATCCTTCAGTCTGTTAATATGGTGTATCACATTGATGATTTCTGTATATTGAAGAATCCTTGCATCCCTGGGATAATCCCCACTTGATCATGGTGTATGATCCTTTTAATATGCTGTTGGATTCTGTCTGCTAATATTTTGTTGAGGATTTTTGCATCTATGTTCATCAGTGATATTGGTCTGTAGTTTTCTTTTTTTGTGGCATCTTTGTCTGGTTTTGGTATCAGGGTGATGGTAGCCTTGTAGAATGAGTTTGGGAGTGGTTCTTCCTCTGCTGTATTTTGGAAGAGTTTGAGAAGGATAGGTGTTAGCTCTTCTCTAAATGTTTGATAGAATTCACCTGTGAAGCCATCTGGTCCTGGACTTTTGTTTGTTTGAAGATTTTAATCACAGTTTCAATTTCAGTGCCTGTGATTGGTCTGTTCATATTTTCTATTTCTTCCTGGTTCAGTCTTGGAAGATTGTGCTTTTCTAAGAACTTGTCCATTTCTTCCAGGTTGTCCATTTTATTGGCATATAGTTGCTTGTAGTGGTCTCTCATGATCCTTTGTATTTCTGCAGTGTCAGTTGTTACTTCTTTTTCATTTCTAATTCTGTTGATTTGAGTCTTCTCCCTTTTCTTCTTGATGAGTCTGGATAATGGTTTATCAATTTTGTTTATCTTCTCAAAGAACCAGCTTTTAGTTTTATTGATCTTTGCTATTGTTTCCTTCATTTCTTTTTCATTTATTTCTGGTCTGATCTTTATACTTTCTTTCCTTCTGCTAACTTGGGGGTTTCTTTGGTTCTTCTTTCTCTAATCGCTTCAGGTGTAAGCTTAGGTTGTTTATTTGAGGGTTTTTTTGTTTCTTGAGGTAAGATTGTATTGCTATAAACTTCCCTCTTAGAACTGCTTTTGCTGCATCATATAGGTTTTGGATCTTCGTGTTTTCATTGTCATTTGTTTCTATGTATTTTTTAATTTCCTCTTTGATTCCTTCAGTGATCTCTTGGTTCTTTAGTAGCATATTGTTTAGCCTCCATGTGTTTGTATTTTTTACAGTTTTTTTCCTGTAATTGATATCTAGTCTTATAGCATTGTGGTCGGAAAAGATACATGATACGATTTCAATTTTCTTAAATTTACCAAGGCTTGATTTATGACCCAAGATATGATCTATCCTGGAGAATGTTCCATGAGCACTTGAGAAGAAAGTGTATTCTGTTGTTTATGGATGGGATGTCCTATAAATATCAATTAAGTCTATCTGGTCTAATGTGTCTTTTAAAGCTTGTGTTTCCTTATTTATTTTCATTTTGGATGATCTGTCCATTGGTGAAAGTGGAGTGTTAAAGTCCCCTACTATGAGTGTGTTACTGTCGATTTCCCCTTTTATGGCTGTTAGTATTTGCCTTATGTATTGAGGTGCTCCTATGTTGGGTGCATAAATATTTACAATTGTTATATATTCTTCTTGGTTTGAGCCCTTGACCATTATGGAGTGTCCTTCTTTGTCTCTTGTAATAACCTTTATTTTAAAGTCTATTTTGTGTGATATGAGAATTGCTACTCCCGCTTTCTTTTGATTTCCTTTTGCATGGAATATCTTTTTCCACCCCCTCACTTTCAGTCTGTATGTGTCCCTAGGTCTGAAGTGGGTCTCTTGTAGACAGCATATTTAGGGGTCTTGCCTCTGTATCCATTCAGCGAGCCTGTGTCTTTTGGTTGGAGCATTTAATCCATTTACATTTAAGGTAATTATCGATATGTATGTTCCTATTACCACTTTCTTAATTGTTTTGGGTTTGTTATTGTAGGTCTTTTTCTTCTCTTGTGTTTCCTGCCTAGAGAGTTCCTTTAGCATTTGTTGTAAAGCTGGTTTGGTGGTGCTGAATTCTCTTAACTTTTGCTTGTCTGTAAAGGTTTTAATTTCTCTGTTGAATCTGAATGAGATCCTTGCTGGGTAGAGTAATCTTGGTTGTAGGTTTTTCCTTTTCATCACTTTAAATATGTCCTGCCACTCCCTTCTGGCTTGCAGAGTTTCTGCTGAAAGATCAGCTGTTAACCTTATGGGGTTTCCCTTGTGTGTTGCTTTTCCCTTGCTGCTTTTAATATTTTTTCCTTGAATTTAATTTTTGATAGTTTGATTCATATGTCTTGGTGTGTTTCTCCTTGGACTTATCCTGTGTGGGACTCTCTGCACTTCCTGGACTTGATCGACTATTTCTTTTCCCATGTTAGGGAAGTTTTCAACTATGATCTCTTCAAATATTTTCTCAGACCATTTCTTTTCTCTCCTTCTTCTGGGACCCCTATAATTCGAATGTTGATGTGTTTAATGTTGTCCCAGAAGTTTCTAAGACTGTCCTCAATTCTTTTCATTCAGTGGCTTGTGTAGGCTTCCTGGTGGAGGGGACTGATGTCTGTGTTCTGATGGGTTGGGCTGCATCTTGTCCTTCTGGTGGGCAGGGTCGTGTCCGGTGGTGTGTTTGGAGAGTCTGTGAACTTAGTATGTCTTTAGGCAGCCTCTCTGCTAATGGGTAGGGTTGTGTTCCTGTCTTGCTATTTGCTTGGCATGGGACATCCAGCACTGGAGCTCGCTGGCCGTTGGGTGGAGCTGGGTCTTAGTGCCGAGACAAACATCTCTGGGAGAGCCCTCGCCAATTGATATTATGTGGGCCCAGGAATTTCTGGTGGTCCAATGTGCTGGACTCAGCCCTCCCACCTCGGAGGCTGAGGCCCGACAGCCGGTTGGAGCACCAAGACCCTGCCAGCCACACTGCTCAGAAGAAAAGGAAGAAAGAAAGAAAAAAAAAAGAACAGACGGAACCTTAAGACAAATAGTAAAAGCAAACCTATACAAAATCACAGAAAGAAGCATACACATACACACTCACAAAAAAAGAAAAAGGAGAAAAAAAATATGTGTGTGTGTATATATATATATAAAGGAAGAGAGCAACCAAACCAATTAACAAATCCACCAGTGATAATAAGCACTAAATACTCAACTAAGATAAACATAAAACCAGAATCAAATTAGATGCAGAAGGCAAACCCCAAGTCTACAGTTGCTCCCAACGTCCACAGCATCAATTTTGGGAACATTCGTTGTCTATTCAGGTATTCTTCAGTTGCAGGGTTTATCAAGTTGATTGTGGGAATTTAATAAGCTGCTCCTGAGGCTGCACGGAGAAATTTCCCTTTCTCTTCTTTGTTCACGCAGCTCCTGGAGTTCAGCTTTAGTTTTGCCCCCCCGCTCTGTCTGTAGGCCACCATCAGGAGTCTGTTACCCACCCAGACAAGAGGGGGTTAAAGCAGCAGCTGATGAGGGGTCTCTTGCCTACTCAGGCAGGGAGGAGGGAGGGGTACGGTAGTCATAATTGGAATGTGGGCTGAGCCTGAGGCGGCAGAGACCGGCGTGATGTTGCAACAGCCTGAGGCATGCCGTGTGTTCTCCCTGAGAAGTTGTCCCTGGATCACGGGACCCTGGCAGTGGCAGGCTGCACAGGCTCCCGGGGGTGTGTGGATAGTGACCTGTGCTTGCAGACAGGATTCTTGGTGGCAGCGGCAGCAGTGTTAGCAGTTCATGCCCATCTCTGGGGTCTGAGCTGATAGCCGTGGCTCATGCCTGTCTCTGGAACTTGTTTAGGCGGTGCTCTGCCTTCTGTGGGCACACTGGGAAGGAATCCCCTCTCCTCTCGCACCCCAAAACAAAGGTCTCTTGCTTCTCTGGCAAGTCCAGACGTTTTCACCAAACTCCTCCCTCCTGGCTAGCTGTGGCGCACTAGCCCCCTTCAGGCTGTGTTCTCGCAGCCAACCCCAGTCCTCTCCCTGGGGTCTGACCTCCGAAGCCCGAGCCTCAGTTCCCAGCCCCCGCCCACCCCGGCAGGTGAGCAGACAAGCCTCTCGGGCTGGTGAGTGCTGGTGGACACCGATCCTCTGTGCGGGAATCTCTCCGCTTTGCCCTCCGCACCCCTGTTGCTGCGCTCTCCTCCGTGGCTCCGAAGCTTCCCGCCCGCCCACCCCCTGCCCTCGTCAGTGAAGGGGTTTCCTAATGTGTGGAAACTTTTCCTCCTTCACAGCTCCCTCCCAGAGGTGTGGGTCCTGTCCCTATTCTCTCTCTCTTTTTTTTTTTTTTTCGGTACGCGGGCCTCTCACTGTTGTGGCCTCTCCCATTGCAGAGCACAGGCTTCGGACACGCAGGCTCAGCGGCCATGGCTCACGGGCCCAGCCGCTCTGCGGCATGTGGGATCTTCCTGGACCGGGGCACGAACCCGTGTCCCCTGCATCGGCAGGCGGATTCTCAACCACTGCGCCACTAGGGAAGCCCTGTCCCTATTCTCTTGCCTCTGTTTTTTCTTTTTTCTTTTGCCCTACCCAAGTACGTGGGGATTTTCTTGCCTTTTGGGAAGTCTGAGGTGTTCTGCCAGCGTTCAGTAGGTGTTCTGTAGGAGTTGTTCCACATGTAGATGTATTTTTGATGTATTTGTGGGGAGGAAGGTGATCTCTACATCTTACTCCTCTGCCATCTTGAAGGTCTCCCCCATACTAACTTTTAAAATCATTGCTGCAACCCTCTGGGATAGGACTTATAATTATGCCTATTGTAGAAATAAGCAAACTGAGGCATGGAGGTCAGACAGCTAGGAGGTGGTGTGAACAGCCCAGGAGCTTCGGTTTATGCAGATCCGATCTGCCTGGGAGGTAAATAAGTCTACTTTGGGCCCCAGGGGTGCCAGGTCCAGCTCTTAACCCCCATGACCTGGGGTGAGACAGGGAGAGAGAGAGGGTCTTGAAGAAGCCAAAGGACCAGAGGTTGTGGCCTAGTTGGCACTGATTCAAGAGAAATGCCCAAAAGATTTTATTTTTTTATGTTCTGCATAATTATGAGACCTGGATTCAAATTTTGGATCTGAACTAGTAGCTTCAAGTTAAAAAATGATTTTTTAAATCTCTCTGCTTTAGGCTTTTTTTTTCCTATAACAACTGCAAAAATAATTGTCCAAAAAATTGCCTCCTGAGAACAGCAAAAACTTTCTAGCATCCAGCGTGAAGAAGGGTCATTGTGTCCATCCCCACCTCCTGATAATTTGATCCCAATTTATCCTCAGCAGAGCTGTTGTGCTGGCCTTCTGAGCCTTTGCACATTCTGTTCCCATCTCTCAAAATGCTTTTCCTTCATAAGTCCCCTGAAAAATCCCTGCTTGTCTCTCAAGGCTCCAGCCAAATATTGATCCTCTAGGTCCTTATCCTCACACCTGTGCCTCCTGGATTATGGGCCTCTCTGCCCTCTGAACCACACTCTCAGCGGGTGGGCATGGGCTGTTGACATCTCTGCCTCTCCTAAAAATGACTCAGGCATCACAGAATCCAGCCCTCTTGTTTTCCAGATTAGTTTATCCGGCCCTCTCTGCCGGCAGCCTGGGTGAGCGCTTCAGAAGACAGACAACACACAGCTTGGCTCCCTGTGTATAACCCTCCAGTAACGTCTACTGGTACCTGGAGTGAAATCCAGACCCCTGACCACCAGCTACGAGGCCCTCTGCCTTCAATCTCTCACCTTGTTCCCCTTCTCTCTTTGCATCCTTTATGCTCTTCTTTGGAAGTACACTCTCCCACACCTCAGGGCCTTTGCACCTGCTCTTCCCTCCTCTTGAGGCTGCTTCTCCCCGTTTTGTCCACTTAATGCAGAGGTTCTCAGCCTTGGCACTATTGACATTTTGGACTGGATAATTCTTTGTTGAGGGGAGCTGCTCTGTGTGTTCAGTAGTATTCCTGGCCTCCGCCCACTAGATGCCAGTAGCAGCTCTCTCCTCAGTGGGACAGCCACAAATGGCTCCAGACAGTGTCCCCCTGAGAACCACTGACCTAAGGCCTACATGTCTTTCAGATCGCTGTTCAAATGTTACTTCCTCAGGAAAACCCTTGTGGGCCCCCCACAGATTTAATCAAGCTTTCCTGTTACATACTCTTATAGGAGCCTTCACAATACTTAGCATAGTTTGTTATGTTTATTTGCTTAATTGTTCAAATAACGTTTGTTCCTCCCACTTAACCAAAGAAAGGAAGGAGGACTGTGTAGACTGTTATGTTCCTGGGTCTCACATGGTGCCTGACACACAATAGATACTGAATAAGTATTTATTAAATGAATGTTGACACAAAGTAATTGGCAAACATTGCTGTGGCTGTTTCTGTGTTCCAGGCAGCATTCTGAGCACTTTACAGATACCAATTTATTATTCCCCGTGACCACCCTATGAGGTAGATATTATCATCAACATTTTACAAATGAGAAGAATGAGGCACAGAGAGATTAGGTACCTTGCCCAAGGTCACACAGCCAGTAAGGGGCAAAGACAAGATTTGAACCCAGGCAGTCTGGCTTCAGAGTCCTTACCCTTATCCATTATTTATTAAGCACCTACTGTGTGCCAGGCCCTGGGGATACAGTAGTAAACAAGAACTACATTGCCCCAGGTTCCGAGAATTCCACTCAGTTCCAGAAAGGTGGCTCTTTTTATAGGTGCAGATGTTCAGGTGCAGAGATATTCAGACGCTGAGCAAGGCCACACAGCCAGTTGGTGGCAGAACACCTCTCTTTATTCCAGGCTTTACGTGCTTCCTACTATACACCCTGTGTCCACAGGGTAGGGACACTTTGACGATTTAACCAGTCAATTATAATAATATTTTTCTCTCAGAATGTTTAAAAGAAAAAAAAGTTGGCTTGCTAAGGTATAATCATGGCTCAGAGGCCAACCTGACATTAGTTATTAATTAGGCCATTATGCATTCCACAGTGATAATTGCTTTGCTGCAAAGTCACCAAGCATGAAACGGACCTAGCAGAGAAACGCAATCAATCTGAGAAGTCGCAGCCCAGTTGCGTTCTCTCACCTTGAGTCGGGTGTACACCAGAGCGGGAAACAAAAAGAAATTAATGCTACATCAATAGGCAATAGCAAGCTGGCCCCATCCCATTCCTGCCCTGGGATGATCGTGTGCCTGGGCGCAGGGATGGTGTTTTAAGAGAAGTTTATCAGCGAAAATGGCCATTTCTCTTTGATCTCCTAGCCAGTGGAAATCTGTTCATCTCCTTTCCTTTTTTTCCCATCTTGGGAAAGGAAAAAAGCCATCTGTTTGCCTCGCCTGTTGCTTTTGCAATGAGTAGGGTGGGGGAACAGCAGCTGCTGGGGCTGCCCAGGTGTCAGGAACAACACAGCAGCTCTTCCTGTGTTCTGTCTCAGTCTATGTTCTGCCTCTGGCCTTGGTGGGGCAAGAAAGGAGACGCCTACCCCACCCTGAGCCTCCAAGTGGGAGGTGTCAATGTCGAGGGCAGCTGGAGGTCCATCTTAAGAGAAAACCTTGGGGTACAAGAAACAAAAATCCACCCTAGCTAGCCTAGATGAGAAGAACTTATTATATTTATGGGGTGGTATTTATGGAGTATCTTTTGTATGCCAGATGCACAGTTGTGTCATTTAATCCTCAGTAGCAGGGGTATTTTTGGTGTATCCCCCATTTTACAGATGAAGAAACTAAGGCTCATCATGGTGAGTTGTCTTGCTGAAGGTCCCACCGCTAGTGGTAGAGCTGGGGTTTGAACCCAAGCTCATGAATACAGCACTCTCCTGAGACCACATGAGAGGCTGAAGAAAGCACAGCTGGCCTTCCAGAGCATGGGACAAGGAACCAAAACAGCTCAGAAGCACAGGGGTGAGGTTCCTCATCCTGTCCTCTCTCTGGGCCGACTTTCTCACACATGGTAGATGGAAGGTGGCTCCCTCATAATGGCCATCTCAGTCCCCAGGTTCACCCCAAAGTCACTGGAGCTAACTACCTGGACAAATCAAAGTCAACCAGTCTCAAATGTAAACCATTAGGATAACGAAGATCATTGACCTAGCCCAGTATCTGCCCCTGGTACATCAGCCATGGACAGGAAGATGCCTCAGTGCAGACATCAGCCACTGTGGCCGATCTCAGGGGAAGAAGGAAGGTCACAGACTCGCAACTTACTGTTGCCTAATTCAGCTTCTTCATCATTTTGTCCATTCACACAGTCCTGATTCTCCCTCTCATCTGACCCCTTCAATTGGCCACTTCACATACTGGAGTTACTACTACTTTCCTGCAGACATTTGGGGTTTTGCTCCTGGAAGAGTAGTAGAGTGATTCTTACAGAGAGGGTAGATGACCGTCTACCTCAGGATTTAGAAAGCCCCAAAGGTGTACAGATCTCAACCAGCCCAATCATCTATATTTTGCCCAGAAGTCAAGATAAAGAAATTCATTATGCTGAGAATGAGTTGTTTCCAGTTCTTGCTCATTGAAGCCAGGCTCTGGCGCCATCTTGTTTCATTCTTCCACGTGATTTGCCTGCACCAAGACCTTATATACCCCACATCCCCACATGTTCTCTGTGAAAGGAGAGTACAACCCAGTGAGCCCAGCTCCAGTGTTTGAGAGATTATTCCCATTCCAAACAAGATGGCAACCAAGACTGGTTGAAGACTTCCCACATTGGCTCAGCTCCTCCATGGAGCCTCCAACACATGTTTCAGTGTCTGGCCAAGTCCTTGAGGCATAGGTGGAGCAGTCTGCTGCTTCTGTGACATTGATCACCAGAGCTTGGGATGGCCAAGCTGGACAACCCCTTAGAGTTAAGCTGTCACCCTTAAATGTCTCTGATGCTTAAGCATACTCAGCTGCACAGCCTCTTAGGAAGTTCTTCTCAGGAGCTGACTCATAATGTGAAGTAGGACTTAGATGTCTCTGCTGTAAATGTTCCTTTTTCGGTGTATAAGGCAAGGAGACCCTGACATTTTGAAAAGGAGTAAGAAGACCGTGTTCTTCCATCCCTATTTTCTTCACTTGGTGGGGACAGACATAATCATTCATCATTTCAACAAATGTTTGTTGGGCTTCTACTACATGCCAGATGCTATTCTCAGTGGTGGACAAAACATTCTAGCAGGATATGTTAAATCAGTAACAGCTTGCTGTTAGAGGACCTGCTCACTTTGACATGGACCCAGCGCTGTTCTGGCTTAATCCTGGCCTGATGTAGTTACTGTTATTATCCCCATTTTACAGAGGAGAAAACTCAGAAAGGTTAGGTGACTTTCCTTAGGTCACAACAGAAAGGCTAGGTGACTTTCCTAAGGTTACAACAGCAAGTAAGTAGTAGAACTGAACCTAGCTGATATCCTTCTAGACCAGGGGTTGGCAAATTATATATAGCCCATGGGTCTAATCCAGCACCCTGCCTTTTTTGTAAGTTTTTTTTTTTTTTTTTAACAAATTTATTTATTTATTTATTTATTTTATCTTTGGTGGCGTTGGGTCTTCGTTGCTGTGCGCGGCCTTTCTCTAGTTGTAGCGAGCGGTGGCTACTCTTCGTTGTGGTAGAAGCACGGGCTTCTCATTGTGGTGGCTTCTCTTGTTGCGGAGCATGGGCTCTAGACGCGCAGGCTTCAGTAGTTGTGGCTCACAGACTCTAGAGCGCAGGCTCAGTAGTTGAGGCACATGGGCTTAGTTGCTCCGTGGCATTTGGGGTCTTCCTGGACCAGGGCTCAAACCTGTGTCCCCTGCATTGGCAGGTGGGTTTTTAACCACTGCACCACCAGGGAAGCCCCTGTAAATAGTTTTATTGGCACACAACCACACAGTGTCTGTGGCTGCTTTCACTGTACAAGGGCAGAGTTGAATAGTTACGACAGACCATATGGTCCACATAGCCAAAAATATTTATTCTCTGGCCCTTTACAGAAAAGGCAAGATCAAACTTACAAATTTTGAGTGGTTGAATTTGACCCAGAGAATGCATATCTTCCTACAGTCATTTCTATCTTCCTCCCTCCTTTCTCTCCTTCTTTCCTTTCTTTCTTCTCTTTATTATGTAAAAATTCAAATACATGAAAGTTAAAGAGAATAAAATAATGAGCCACATGACCCAGTTTCAATGATTATTCACTTATAGCCACTTCCCTTTTGCACCCCTGGATTATTCTGAAGCAAATCCGAGTTGTATCATTTCATCTGTAAATATTTTAGTGTATAATCTCTAAAAAATAAGGAATCTCTTTGTAAACATAACCACAATATCATCTCATCCAAAAATTTTTTAACACTAATTTCTTTTTTTAATTGAGATATAATTGATATATAGTATTATATTAGTTTCAGGTATAGAGCATAATGATTCTATATTTGTATGTATTGCAAAATGATCGCCACAAGTCTACTTAACATTCGTACCACACATAGTTGCCATTTTTTTTCTTCACAGTAGTTTTTTAATATTATCAGATATCCAGGCAATGCTTCAGTGTCCCTTATTGGCTCCTCAGGTTTTTTTTAATTGTTTTATGGTGTATACCAGGACTCACACAGGGTCCACACATTGAGACTGATTGATGTGCCTCTTAAGTATGGCAACCAACTGTCTATTGGTTGTGCTAGGTGTTTCCATCATGAGGTGTATAATGTACCTCCCAGTCAATTCCTTTTTTTATGCTGTTGTTAGGCCCTGGACTGAGGGGTACCTGAGATGCAAAACTTTGGGTTTTAAAGCTGAGAAGCTCTGCAGGTGTAAGACTTTTCAGGCTAAAACTGGGAAAGTCCAAGACAAACTAGGACAAGTTGGTCATGCTACCTCTGCTACATGTTCTAATCTGTAAGCACCCTGCCCATCTTTTTTTTTTTTTTTTTTTTCTGATCTGTATGTGGAAATAACTGGGCTATTTTTCTTGAAGACATTCCCCTGATCACAGCTGGTTGCACCAGGGGCCGACACTGGTCTCAAGCTAGGCCAACAGTATTCATTATCTCAGGAGTTTGAGTGTGGGACTGGTTGAGGAAGCCGAGAAAGCTGACCTCAAGAGAGGGCAGGGCCAAGGGACTTGCCTCTTGCAGTAGAAGCACCCTCCTTGCTTCTGAACTGTTCTGATTCCTTGTCCCACCCTCTGGAAGCCCAGCTGCACTTTCTCTGGCCTCTCATGTGGTCTCAGGAGAGCACTGTGTTCATGAGCTTGGGTCCAAATCCCAGCCCACCACTAGCTGTGGGACCTTGGGCAAGTCACCTCACCTGTAGCTGGGATTTTGCTGATTGTGTCCCTGTGGTGTGGTTTGACCTGTTCCTCTGTTCTCTGTACTTGCTGTACATGGGTAGTTGGATCTAGAGGCTTGATCATATTCAGGTTCAGTGTTTCGGCAAGTCTATTCGTAAATGGTGCTAGGTGTTCCCATCACGAGGTGTATGATGTACCTCCCAGTCAGTTCCAAGATGGGGGTGGGGTCAGCTAGAGGCAGGGACCAGCCTGATCAGTGACAAGCCAGGTGTGGCTGCCTAGGGACACCTAAACCTCCCTCCTCCAGTATGTCAGGAAACCATAGCCGATGTCCTCTGATAGTTAACGTTCATCATTAATAATGGAAGCGGAAACCAAGTGATTTCATAGCTGTGCGAGGTAATTAAATTACTTACATGAATCTACTCACACTTGATTATTTCCACGGTTCCCACCAAACATATGCCTTTCCTTTGTTTGCTGCCATCCTGAGCTTCCAGCTGGGAGGATGAGGATTGAGGGGGCTTTACCTGTCTTTGAGAAACAGCAAAGAAAGTGGGGTTCCCCATCCAAGCCCCCCTCCCCTGATAAATGGAAGGCCTTCCTCCCAACAGAGCATAGGGGCTAGAGCATCATTTGCATTTCCAACCTAAGGTGAACAGTTTTTTCTGTATTTCCCCCTGTAAATCATGTTGTTTCCACGTTTTGTTGTATGGGATAGCAGGAGGCAAGGAGGGAAACAGAAAAATTGCTTCCTTGAAATTGATGCTGTTAGTGATCCTGGCAAAGAGAGAATGAGAAAAAAAGTGAGAAGCATTTGAACTACAAGGTTTGCTCTTCCACTTTGTCAGGTGCCAGGGGATGGAGTTGGGATAGAGCAAAAGAAGCTGGCTGTCCCCCACCCTGGGTATCTTCTATTTGTGTTCAGGTACCTGATGGGGTTCCCAGAAGGGCAGAGGGAAAAGTTGGGGGCCACATGACATTTCATACCCCAAAGCAGGGCTGCAAGCTCAGTTGCCCACAGGGGTCCTGCAGGTAAGCTGAGTGAGCAACACAGGCACAGGTGAGACAACAGAGGAGTGGGGACTGAGGCAAGCTGGGACTTTGTGTGCCACCTCAGGTGTGGCCTCTACCCAGCTCGGGCAGACCACACAGTCTGGTCTTGCAGTGCACTGTGGGA
This sequence comes from Mesoplodon mirus, assembly GCF_964341445.2. Taxonomy (NCBI): domain Eukaryota; kingdom Metazoa; phylum Chordata; class Mammalia; order Artiodactyla; family Ziphiidae; genus Mesoplodon; species Mesoplodon mirus. The sequence goes on from NC_138989.1 coordinate 9,549,876, forward strand.
GGTGAGAGCACAAACTTCAAAGCCAGGCTGCCTATCTCCAAATCCCTGCTCTGCTCACTTTCCTAGCTCTGTGACCTTGCGCAAGTGTCTTGATTTCTCTGTGCCTCCATTTCCTCATCTGAGAAGTAGAAATGAAACTACACCTACCATTGATGTGCTGGAGAGACTCACAGAGCAAACTCCTCGGGTGGTCGGTGACATTGGTAGCTTGAAATCCGCCATGGTGGGAATATTTGCACCATGGAAATTGGCAAACACTACAAACTAGGACCCTTTTTTTTTCCACCAGAGAACCAGTTGTTAAATCTTTACCAGCGCATCACTGCACCCACCCTAAAGGGCTTTTATGAGGATTTTGAGACTTAGTGTGTGTAAAGCCCTTAAAGCAGTGCCTGGCACACTTTAAACACTCAGTAAATATTCACTATTATTACTGTTTCCTTTTTTTATGTTGTTGTTACACAGGAACAGAGCCCTCTGTGGCCACATTTTCTCATTTTTCCGGCAAGCTGGAAATCTCAATTTTTATGTAAAATCTCCTGATCTTTAAATGTTGGCTAAAAATGAACATTTTTTTAAACGTGAACAAAGCCAAGTGCATGATGGGATTTGGACCATGGGCCCCACATTTGCGGCCTTGGGCTTAGAGGGAGGAGTGATGAGCGTCGTCTGATTACACCAGATCATTTCTTACCTTGGCACATGCCACCCTCTCTCCCTCCTCTGTAGCTCAGCAACCTGCTCGTCCTTTGCAAGCCAGTGCCACCTCCTCCTTGAAGCCCTCCTCTAGCCAATGCCCCTGCAGAACAAACCCCTCCCTCCTTGACTCCCCCTCCTCAAAATGCTGCTTGGCTTCTGCCCTTTTCTATGATCTGTCTCTTTCTTACTCTAGGACTTGTGGTCTGGGGCTGGGGTTTATTCTTGTTCGTGTAGTGCTTAGCACATTGAGGATCATAATAATTAATAATACTAAAACAAACATCTGTTAAGTGTTGTCTGTTTGCCAGGCTGTGAGCTAAGCAGTTTTTGTGTATATCACCTTTAATCCTTATCGTAATCCTCAGATGTGGAAACAAAGGCTCAGGGAAGGCCAGTGGCTGCCCAAGGCCACAAGGAAGTAGGGAAACTGGGAATCGAATTCGACTGGAAATCGAATCAGCCCACTTCAGGAAACTGCACCTATGACTCCTGGCTGCACAAACTGGGCAGGAGACAGAGTAGTGCCCCAAGTGTCCAGCTGAGGCTCTCAGGGAGCTGTCTTGAGCCACACTCCACAGAGACATCCAGAAATGACGATGCTATATTTAAAAGCATGGGCAGGTGGTGCTTCAGTGGCATTTGGGTGGCCGCCTCTCCATAAAGGGCATGCACGCTCTTTTAACTTAGCTCTTCTGCTCTGGCATTTCAGAGAACTTCCCAGGATGGCCTCAAGAGGGGAGACTGCAGCCACCTGGGACCCCTGCAGGCCTCCCTGCAAGGGCAAGGACACCACGGCGCGTGGTCGACAGAGCCTGGGGCAGTGAGAGCTCAGAGGCGAGGTCAGGGTCACGAGCCAGCTCACGGCAGGAGCAGGAGTCCCCTGGGCCTGGTGCACAGACCCCTGGACTGCCCTGTGTTTCAGAGGCCACGTGTTGCCAGGCTGGCTGGGTGGTTCTTGGCATTGCTGACCCTCAGCCCACATTCCGGTGATTTGGTTCCAGCCCTCATGTTCCAGCAGTTTCCACCTTTCACATTCCCCCCAATAGCACCGACTTCTAACACCCTCAGACCCCTTTGCCCAGAAATCCAAGAACCATCTATGGATGGCTTGGCCAATTTCACTCCATATTTAATGGTGAACAAGCATATCTTAACTGCTGGTGTCACCACACAGAAGCTGGATCTTGTTGTCCCTACTCTCTAGGTAGAGAAACCGAGGCAGGGAGAGGTCAAGGAAGGATGTTCACTCATCATTAAGTGCTGGCAGGGCGGGTACTCTGCCAGCTGCTTCTCCTCCCTGATTTGATCCTCCTGGCAGCTCGTCACATCATTGTACCCATTTTACAGTTGAGAAAGCTGAGGCACTGAAGGCTCCGTGACTTGCCCAAATTCACTCAGCCGGAGATGCAGGTTTCAGACTTAGGTCACTCAGAACCTGACTCCAAAGCCCGTGTGCTTTCCAGCCCTTCCTTGAATCCACAGGCCTTTATTAAGCCCCAGCTGTGTGCGTCCATGTGCTCTCCTCCTACCCTCACTCACCCCTCTCCTCTGTGGCCCACTTAGCACCACCATTCCCATCAGAACACAGAGTAGCCAAGCCCTGCTGGTCTTTCCCAACTCTGCCTATGAGTTTCTCACCATTTAGCAAGGCACAGAATCATCCAGATGCTCTAAATGACCCTTTTTTTCTGGTCCCAGGTAGACTTGAGTTGGGAGGGCATAACCATTTTTATTCGGGGTGGAGGGCTCACACAGGATCTTGTTACAGTTTGGAAGGGAAGTTTGCCAGCCATGTGGGGCTGCCTGGAAGCGAGAAGTAGGACCAGCACAGGACACCCTGCTTAGCACTCCTGTTTTTCATATGCCTGCGAAATCACTATTTGAAGGGTGGAGTTGGGGGCTGATGGAACTCAAGAAGAATGTGGAGAAAGCAAAGCAAGCAGAAAAGCGGTGTCAAGTCTAGGCCAGAGTGAAAACGCCAGTACCGAAGGGGTCCCACACCTGTACTGCAGGTGCACGGGAGACCCGAGGTGAACTGCCGACCCCTGGCTTATCTCAATGGAAGGCTGCTGCTTGGCCCCAGGCAGCAGTTGTTGGTGGAAACGTGGTCCCAGGCTGGCCAGATCCTCTGATTTTCCAAGAAAAGCCAGCAATTTGGATTTCTTCTCGGTTTTAAATGCTGCCTCAATATATGTGCACACATTTTCATGCTCACAGTACTTTATGAAGGTATAATTTACATACGGTAAAATGCGCAAATCTTAAGTATGTAACTTGATGAATTTTTTTGGCTCAAATATTTTTAAAACACTTGAGGGTCCAAGAAAACATGTCCATGGGATGTATCTGGCCCTGGACCCATCATTCATGACCCTTATTATGCTGTGTGACACTCATGATCAAGGTAGGACGCTCACACAAGACGGTATGCCATGGGAAAGGCTTTTGGAGAGAACCCAGTGATAATCCCATTAGTCTCATGGCTAAGGGCACATGCTCTGGAGTCCTGAGTATGAATCCTGGCTCTGCCACTTGCTGTGTGACTTTGAATAAGGTAGATCTCTCTGACATCTTGTTTTCCCTACCAGTAAAATCAGGAAGATAATGTTACTGACCTCATAGGGCTGCTGTACAGATTGAATGTGTTAATGTGATAAATACCGAGAGCAGTGCCTGGTACCTAGTACCTGCTTTATACGTGTTCAGTACTCTTTTTTTTTTTAATTGATGGACTATTTTTTAGAGCAGTTTTAGGTTTAGAGAGAATTTGAGCAGAAAGTATAGAGCTCTCTACCCCAGTTCCCCTGTTATTAACATCTTGCATTAGTTCAGTACATTTGTTACAATTGATGAACCAATATTGATACAGTATTATTAACTGAAGTCCATTGTTTACATTAAGCAGTCACTTTTTCTGTTGTACAGTCTTCCTTGACAAATGCATAATGTGTATCCACCATCACAGTATCATACAGAATAATTTCACTGTTGTTTTAAATCAGGAATCTTTGTTAGTCCTCATGGCTATTGCAAAGAAAAGACTGGCTGTGGCTTATGCATAACTTCTAGTGGGCATGTGGGAGCCCCATTCCTTACACTCAGGAAAACACAGCATATTCAGGTGTGAGAAGGGGACATTTTAGGGGTGCACTTGAGTCTGTTCTAATTTACCAAAAATGGAAGCTACTCTCCCACTTCAAGTGGGAAGTTGCACAAATCCAGACCCAAATTCTCTGCTGCACAGCTGGCTCTGAATCCAGAGACCAGGTTCACATGCTGCCTTGATGTCTCCTGTGTGATGTGGGACTGCTGTATCAGCCTCTCTAGGCCTCTCAAACAAGAACCATCCTCCCTGCCAGTGCCACCTCTGGGAGTGAGTGGAGGCTCAGAGGCATTAATTCCTGTGAACAGTCTTTGTAAATTATAAAAAGCTCTAGATTAAAATTGGAAAGTATTATTATCATAATCAGTTATAGAGAAAAACTGAGCTGTTGTCAAAACAGGCCTGGTTGTCAAAGGCTGAGCCACAGAATTTGGTTTCATGTAGGGGCTTCATGACAATCGTGCATGGCTTGTCCCTCTGGGGTGAGGTAGCCAGAAAGTCAGGCACACAGCTAGAGCCTGCCTGGAACAGCCAGGTCCAAGCTGGGGCACCCACCCCTGGGTTGCTTCTGCTCTTGAAACCTGCCAGCCGAATGCCAATCAGCACGGAGCCATATTTGTAATATCGGCAGCTCCCAAAAGAGGAAATTGAACACAGGTGCTTCCAGCGCCCATGAGAATGAATCTCAATCATCTGACTTCATATACTGGCCACACCCTGGGCAGGACGGGAAACGTCTTCTTTCCTGCCCTCATATATAAATGGCCTTAATAGCTTTTCAACTCATTATATGAGCACATAGTTGATTTTTTTTAATACCCCAAAGCAAAATTTATTTGTAAGGCACTAAAGAAAGCCTCCTGTCCTGTCCCTTTTATGCTGGGAGCCCTCAGAAGAGAAGTGAAATTGTGTATTCACTGCTAAAAAAAGCTCCGGCTTATACAATTTTAACAATAGAAAAAATGATCTTTGTGCTTCAGTGCATGGATGCTTAAAGGAAAACAGGCAGTCTGTTCAGGTGGCTGGTGAATTACAAATGAGTGGTTTGCCTTTGTTTTGAGTGACAAGCAATTTAAATGCAGTCTTATGTGGAGGCCTGGAAATTCTTTTCCCCAGAAGAGAGAGCAGGAAAAAAAAGAAAAAAGCTTCCTTTTTTGAGCTGAGAGATTATATGAGTTGCCACTGAGCGGAGGTGAGAAGTTAGAACTTCATTTGATAATTATAAAATCAGTAGTTTGTGATTGGACATAATTGATGATTATACTGTTGCTAATAGCAGGCCTGCCAGCCTGCGCTTGTGGGACGTTTCATTTTTGCGCCGCTTCCAAGCTGTGAAAGCCAATCTGGCATGGGGCACCACTTCCGAGATCTCAAGGAACCTGACATAAATGCATTTGGGGGCCCGCATTATGTTGGATAAAAAGTGTTCATTAATGCCAACATTTGAAAACACTCTGCTCTGTGCCTTATTTTTAGCCTGGGAATAATTACAAATATTAAAATAAAATTGCATGGTGTTTTTCTTTCCTCCCTCATGCTCTCCCAGCAGACCCACCCCTTGATCCAAGCCTGGGTGGGCTTCCAAGGCCTTGCACTGCCTTTGATTAAAATCCCAGTGGGGAGGAGAGTGTTTGTCTGTCTGCTTGAGTGAATTTGAGTTAGAGACCTGAAACTCAGCACCTTCACTTTACAGATGGGGAAGCTGAGGCTCAGAAAGGGGGTCTGACTTGCCCAAAGGTGAACAGGAACACGAGGCCCCAGCTGAAACCAGAACCCAGGTCTGCTCACTCCCAGATCCAGCTTTTCCTGTTTCCCACACTGCTGACAGCTTCCCTGAGATGCCAGGACCTCTGGGGCAGATCCTGGGCCTCCGTCCCCTCACACTAGGTGTTGCTCCATCAGAGAGCCTGCAAGAGATCTCCACAGAGCCTTCAAGGTTGCAGCATAGTTTAGGTTGCAGCGTAGATGGGTGTCATCCTCCATCATCCTTCTAGACGTGGGTTTGTATTTGTTTGTAGTTCAGAAGGATTAGCTCAGAGAGCCTCTTAAGTTCCTTCCTTACCTCATTCATTCATTTTTTCATTCAGTCATTGTTGATTTAGTGCCCACTCCTGACTTGTCCTGTTGTGGACTGCGAGGGAGGAGAAAATCACAGCAGCAGCTGTTCAAGATCATCCAGTTGTTCACGCCCCAAACCATGAAATGTCCTTGACACCCCTCTTCCTCTCTCCTCACTCCACATCTACTCTGTGTTTCTGAGAAACAAATCCTGTGGCTGGACCTTCAGAATGGATCCAGAACCCCAGCACTTCTCCCCACCTCCACTGACACCACCCTGCTCTGAAATGCCATCCTTCTCGCCTGGACTATTAAAGTAGCCACCTCCCTGGTCAACCTGCTTCCACCCTAGCCCCCCCCCCTCAATCCATTGTCCACATGACAGCCAGAGGAATCCTGTTAAAACGTACGTGGACCATGTCCCTCGTCTGCTCTAAACCCTCCCGTGGCTACTCATTCCCCTCGAGGAAAAAGCCCAAGTCCTCACAATGACCTACAAAGCTCTGCCCCTACCCTTTGATCCCTGACCTCTTCTCGTCCCCTTCCCCTACCTTCTCCCACTACACTGGCCTCTTTGTTGTTACCCAAACAAGGCAAACGTATTTCTGCCCCAGGGCCTTTGCACCTGCTATTCTAGCTGCCTGGAATATTCTTCCCTGAGATGGCCGAATGACACACCCCCTCCCCTTCTACAAGTCTGCTCAACTGTTCTTTTCTCCCAAGGCCTTCCCTGGCCCTACTAGGCAGGACACACATCCCTACCCCAGACTCCCATCTCCCTCCTAGCTTTATTTTCCTCCCTTGTACTTGATCACTTTCTCACCTTCTGTATCATGATTTATTTTATTGCCTGCCTCTGCCTTTAGAGTGTCAGCTCTGCAAGGGTACAGGTTTGGGTCAGTCTTGCTTAGTACTGAATACCCAGTGCCTAGAACAGCCCCCATCCTTAGAAGATGCTCGATAAATACCTGCTGAGAAAATGAATTCTTTGGACATCGGTGATGTGTCAGGCGCTATGTTAACACTTTACATGCATTATTTTATTTCACTTTTTTAAATGCCAAGGAAAAAAAAAAAAGCTAGTCCCAGTCCAGATTGTGAGCCCTCTGGATGCTCACAATCTGGTTGGGGAAATGGAACAACAGCCAGATGAGAAGTTAGCATGAGCACGGGCCTGTCATCAGGTGCTGACTGATGGGTGAGTGCCTGGTGTTCAGAGCAGATCGGGACAAAGCACAAACTCTCCCTTAACTAGAACACGAACACCAGTCAGGGTGCCTGGTACTTTTCCGGACATCTCCAAAGAGGGAGCCCCACTGCTATCAGTTCCTCTCCAGCCTGAGAATCACCCCCAAGGATGACACATAGACAGTGACACTCGTTCTTCAGCAGACATTTATTGAGCACCCACTGTGTGTGAGGCTCTGTGAATAGACAGACCCACTCTCCCCTGGTGGGGCTCAGACCTAAGAACTGACAAACCCAGCCATGAGATGGCAGCTTCTGGAGCTAGACGGTCAGCTCAGGCTGTCGTAACAGAATACCACAGACTAGGTGACTTAAATAACAGAATTTTATTTTCTCACAATTCTGGAAGCTAGCAGTCCAAGATCAAGGTGCTGGCACGGTTGGTTTCTGGTGAGAGCTCTCTTTGGTTTGTAGATGGCCGCCGCCTTACTGTGTTCCTCCATGCTTCTGCATGCCTATGTCTCTTCCTCTTCCTATAGGGACACCAATCCCCTTAAGACTTCATTTAACCTTAATTACCCCCTTAAAGGTCCTCTCTCCAAATATAGTCACATTGGGGGGGCACAATTCAGTCCCCCCACCTCATGGAAGTTTTGCAAGGATCGAGTGAGTTAATGCATGTACAGCACTCAATACGTGTTTGAGGGTCTTGTGGAGGGTGCAGGACGCCTCCCCTGGGGCGTGCACATAGTGGGTGCTCAGTAAATACCGCTTGCTTTTTTTTTTTTTTTTTTTTTTTTTTGCGGTACTTGGGCCTCTCACTGTTGTGGCCTCTCCCGTTGCGGAGCACAGGCTCCGGACGCACAGGCTCAGCGGCCATGGCTCACGGGCCCAGCTGCTCCACGGCATGTGGGATCTTCCCGGACCGGGGCACGAACCCTTGTCCCCTGCATCGGCAGGCGGACTCTCAACCACTGCGCCACCAGGGAAGCCCCCGCTTGCTTTTATTGTAGTTACGGAACTCCTGCTTGTGTCCATCACTGTTGCAGGTTGAGGCATTGGGAGGAGGATCTAGAAGCTGGACCTACATCCCTGGAAGAGGGGATCTCAGAGCTCAAGATTGAATTTGAATTAGTGTCTTACATCTGACGATTTAAAATAAATGTGTGATTTATACCTGAGAATTCAAAACAGTGAAAGGTGGCCAGATATGTTCATTTTATTCCATCCTGTCAGGCTCTAGAAGTGGCTTCTGCTGGCTCCTGAGCCTCAGCTAGGATGTGGCCTCTCTGGGACCCACTCTGACCCTCCCTTGGGAATGTCCCTGAGATCTCAGAAGGCCAGAGAGGGTCCCAGCCTTCTGCCCTGTCCAGACAGGAGCCGAGAGAGCCCAGCTCAACAACAGCTACCAAAAACAAGAGTCAAAGTCTTATTTCTTATTTAAGCCCTGACATTAAAGTGTAATTTTCATTTGCTCAGCCACATCAATGACATACGGCAGAGAGAACATTAGTGCTCACCCGGGAACAAGGCCCCCAGCAAACACACTCTGTGAGACAGAGGAGACAAGTCCTGCTGAAGACCCGGGCACTTGGCTTCTCCTGGCCTCGCTGTCCCCTGCCATCCTGCCGGCCTGGCTCCTTCAGCCCTTTCAGATATTCCACCCAGCCCCTTCCACAAACCCCTACCAGAGATTCAGTCCCAAGTGGGGGTTAGGATCATGGGCTTTGGAGTCTGACTGAGCTGGGTGTGAGTCCCAGCTCCCACACGGTATGGCCTTCGCCCTTCTGTGCCTTGATATCTTCATCTGTTAAATGGGCAGTGACACCCCCCCGACCTGGGTTTTGAGGATTAAATGAGTTAATATTTGTCAGACACTTAACAGAGTGCTTGACAGAGTCAGTGCTCAGTAGTCACTGTTACTGTTGATAATAATAATTCTCATATCACCAAACAAGTAATCGTTATCACCTTTTACAAGTGGTAGGATGTCAGAATATCACTATAAGTAAAAGCGATTTATCACATAGACTCAGAGTAAGATGTGCGCCTTCTGGATAGTTTGGCCAAACCTCCCTAATGTATACATTTCCCTGAGTACGTTTATATCCTCAGAGATAGATGGCCATGTACTTGGATGCCTCTGCTCTTGGGGAGCTCAGTACCTCACAAGGCAACCCATTTTGAGAACTTAGAAAGATTGAGCCTCCTTGAAATTTCTACCTTCTTCCCATCCTGGGCTGCAATCCTTACAGTCCAAAATACATGTATTCCTCTCAACGCACTAGCCAGGAAGATCTTCAGCTGACTGTAGACTGCTCTCGTAGTGTGTCTTCCTGAGTCTGCACCTCCCTCTTGGCTAAATGCACCCCCATGCGCCTCCCCACCTTCAGCCCCAACCATGACCTGGATCAGGAACTTATCTCCTAATCATCTCTCGAATCAGTTCTTTTCTTCCCCTCTCCAGCACCACCCTGGACCTGGACCATCACCTCTCCCAGACCCTGCGGCAGCCCCTGAGCAGTCACCACGAGCCCCTTCCCATTGAGCCAGTCACTCCCCTGTGTCGCGGAGGCCAGGGTTTCCTTCTGCTCCTCTGCATGGCCCTCAGCCGCCGCCACCCTCATTCTCTGTGCTCCCCGCACTGTGCTCCACACCCCTGCTCCCTTCACTCTGAGCCCGCGTTCCACCCGCCTCCATGTCTGTGCCTCCCTTACTCTCCATGACCCCCTTCTCCTGCCTGCTCCCCTCAGTGTCTGTGAACCCCCAGCTCTCTGCTCCCCCTTGCCCTCCATGCCCCTCACTCTTTGCATAACCCTCACGCTCTCTTCCCCCTTCCTCTGTCTCCCCTCATTCTTCTTTCTCCTCTTTGCTCCCCACGTGGCCCCGGATCTTCACTTCCCAGAAGGAGAACCAGGCCTCAGAGGGTGTTAAAGGGCACTCGCCTGCCCGCCCGCCCCCGGCCATCCTGGGCTGATGCCTTTTCTCCTCCGATCTCATTCCTCTGCCTCCTCCTCTGAGGTACTGATTCTGAGACCCTCTGAACACCCACCTCTCAACTGCCCATCACTCTTCAGTTTCTTCCAGAATTCCTGTGGCATCAGACCCCCCCACCCAATCTCTCAGAACCACCATGCCCCACCCTCCCCAGAGCCCAGGACCCAGCGGTAGAGGGAAGCTGTATCAAAGTGTGTTTCACGGAACCCTAGTTTCTAAGTTTATTCTCTGATGAAAAAGCTCCGTGACCAAATGCATTTGGGAAAACACTGGGCTAAGCTGAGTTGAAGAGCATTTTCTTCTGCAGCTCTCATGAGAGCATCCAGTGTGCTAGTAGATTTTGTACAATCCATGGAGAAGGCAAGTGGGTACAGGCTTGATCACGGGTCCCTCCCTCTTTTCACGCCCGGGGGACTGTGCAGCACACTGAGAAACACTGGTCTCTGGTTGCAGTTCTGAGCCCTGGAATGAGAGCATGCTGGGCGCAGATACCACCTCCATCAATAACTAGTTCTTTCATCTTGGCCAAGTGACTTGGCTTCCCTGAACCTCAGTTTCTTCCCCTGTAAAATGGGAGCAATAACAGTGCTCACGCCTTAGAGCTGTATGCAGACATTCCAAAGATAGGGCACTGAACACAGAATAAAGGTTCGGTTTCTGGAAACTCTGACTGTTCATTGTGAAGAGCTTGGCACAGAGCTGTTCTCAGTAGCCAGTAGATGTTTTCACTGCTGCCTCAGACAGTCATGGAAGCACAGCCTCGGGGGGGCCCCAAACTTGCCATTTTTTGACCACCTGACAGACAAATGCTAGGCAGCTAGAGCAGGCTTTTGCGTCTCCTCTGGCTTAACCGGTTCTACACCTGTTAACTTTCATACTCAGGGGACCAAACACATTTTCACCCCTTATATTACTTCGGGTAGTGTGAATGCCGCCTGCTTCATCAGACGCTGAGCTATTTCTGATGGTGACCTTCTTGGTGTCTGTAGCTGGCCGCCACCTCCTCCTCCTCCTCCTCCTCTTCCTCCCCCAGATGGCCTTCAAAGATCTGCCTGTCACAAGCCAAATCTGTCATTCTGGACCCTTTTCTCCTGCCCTTCTGCACTGTAGGACCCAGCCATGAGGCAGAAACACATGGCCTTTTATTTAGGCCGAGCTCACCTGTTCTGGGCACATGGGTGAAATACATGAGAGCTGCAGCTCTTGGAAAAGACATCCTGTATGGTTGGAAGAAGAATTATTTGCTTTATTAGAAAGCTTTTTTCCAGCTTCCATGGGACTCTTTCCCACATGTTAGCCCATTCCTCCCCCAACAGCTTCTTAGGCAAATGGAGAGTATTATTCCCACATGATAGATGAACAAACTGAGGCCAAGAGATGCTTCATGACATTGGGCCCAGCACTGGATCAGGCCCTGATGCCATCAGGCCTGGCCTTTTAGAAATAAACAGGGTCATTGCTCTAAAACAAGACTGAACGAGGCAGGACATCCAAATGACTACTGTCTTCAAGAGTCATATTTACTATGGGAGGCCCTAAACTTGAACTAATTCAGACCTAGTGCCATTCCAGGATGTTTTTTGATCTCTGCTTTTGAAAATATTGTCTAGCCATTAGGTGAACCTCTAAAGCAGGGATCAGCAAATGTTTTCTGTTAAGGGCCAGAGAGAGTAAATATTTTCAGCTTTGCAGCCAGAGTGTCTGTCACAACTATGCAACTCCACCATTATAGCATGAAAGCAGCCACAGACAATACATAAAAGAATGATTGTAGCTGTGTTCCAATAAAACTTTATTTAAACACACAGATGAAGGGCCACATTTGGCCCAAGGGCCATAGTTTCCTAACCTTTGATCTAGAACAGTGCTGTCCAGTAGAAATAGAATGCAAACGACATAAGTAATGTAAATTTTTCTAGTAGCTACGTTATAAAAAGTAAAATGAAATAGGTGAGTTTAATTTTAATAATATATTTTATTGAACCCAATATGTCCACAATATTATCATTTCAACATGAAATCAATATAAAAATTATTGAGATATTTTACATTCCTTTTTTCTTCCTAAGACTTAGAAATCCCATATTTTACACATACAGCCTATCTGAATTTGAATAGTCACATGTCAAGTGCTCACTGGCCACATGGGCTAGTGCTTACTGTTTTGGACAGCACAGCTTTAATGGGGCGGGCTGACATTATAAGGAGACAGTCATACAGATAATCAATACACAACTGATAAGCACCATGAACGGATAGTAGAGGGTGCTATGCATAGGGACCAGGAAACAATAAAGGGATCTTCTGTGGCTTGCCCTCACCTCTGCCCTGAATTCCTTTTTAGAAGTCAACAGCAGGGCTTCCCTGGTGGTCCAGTGGTAAGGAATCCGCCTTCCAATGCAGGGGACGCGGGTTCGATCCCTGGTCAGGAACTAAGATCCCACATACCACGGGGCAACTAAACCGGCGCACCACAACTACTGAGCTCGTGCGCCTCAACAAGAGAGCCCGCATGCTGCAAACTACAGAGAGAAAACCCACACGCCACAACTAGAGACAAACCCGAGCACCGCAACAAAGAACCCGTGCCGCAACAAAAGATCCCACATGCCTCAACAAAGACCCCACGTGCCGCAACTAAGACGCAACACAGCCAAAAAAATAAAGAAACGAAATAAATCAGAAGTCAATAGAACATTCTTACGCCTATCGTAAACTCCAGCTACCACACATGCTTAGCATGGACGACTGTAAAATGAAGCATTCAGACTTTGTGCTGGCTCATCTTTGATAATTCTCCATCTAGGGATCGGGAGATGAATTGCTTTTGTTTCTCATGGCTTTTCTTGGACCTCAGGTCAGCAGCATAGCAGCCCCTGACCTGGTACAGCCATAGAGAGCATCTCAAGGCATCAGCATCCAAATGGAGTCCGAGTGACTGTCCCCACTGGCTGGGATGGTTTTTCTATCCAGGAGAAAGGGGCCCACATCTGGATTCAGAACAGTAATTTCAATCCCCAGACCTGGTGTGAATCTCACTCTGCCATTTACTTACTGAGTGACCTTGGGCAAGTTACTTAACCTCGCTGAGTCTTGGTTTCCTCATCTGTACAATGGGGATAATAACAGCAGCTACCTTCAGTGATTGGTGTATGGAGAGGGATGATTATGAAAGCAAATATCTGGTACATGGTAAACTCTGGATGTTACATTATTATTACTAGTAGTGCATCCAGGATGTCCCCCCAAACTCTGAATTAATTGCCCCCTCCTCACATTAATCTGGAGACTCCAGTGTTTGCATCACCTCCTCCTGTGTTACGGTTCCTCTCTGGCATTGCTGTGTCTCCCACTCAGCTGTGAGTCCCCAGAGCAGGAACTGTGTTTTGTATATCTTAGCAAGAATAAAAATCTTCCCTTTGCCTAGATTCTAGAACATTATTTCTGTCCATCACCATCTTCCCCTCTGGGAGATAATTCCTGATGTTCCTTCCACCCATCAAACTGGGTCAGTCACCCCCCACTTACACACTCTCAAGCCCCCCTCTGCTTTTCCTTTGAAGCGTTCAGCACATGTAATTAATGAATTATCTGGGGAATCTGCTTTAATGTCCGTCTCCCCACTGGACTGTGAGTCCTCTAAGGGTGGGGCTTAAGGCTGCATTATTCATCGCTGAGTTCTCAGCTCACAGTTCATGGCACATAACAGGTGCTCAGGAAATGTTTGTTGAATGTATGAGAGACTGTCATTCACTCTGGAAGGTAAGCGACCAGAGATTGCTCTCAGAATAACAACGAGAGAGCTTGAAGAGCTTTTGTAACTGACCTTTTTAAAATCACTTGCTCAACATCCACCATATATTTCTCTCCACCTCTCTTAAGTAAAAATTCTCTGTGGACCTTGTAAAACCTTCAAGCCATGCCGTCCAGTAGAAATATAATGTGATCCACACATGTGCTTTTACATTTTGTAGTACCTACATTTTAAAAGGTAAAAGAAAACAGGTGAAATGAATTTTAATAATATTTTTTATTTAACCCAGAATACCCAAAATTTTATCACTTCAACATGTAATCAACATAAGAATAGCTGATGAGCTATTGTACGTTCTCTTTTTTTGAACTAAGTCTTTGAAATCAGGTGCATATTTGCACTCACAGCACATCTGGATTTGGACTTGCCACGTTTCAAGTGCTTAGTACCCACATGAGGCTCATGGCTGCCATATTGGAAGCAGCAGAGAAACTGCTGTGGTTTTCAAATTCTTCCCAGAGTGCCCTGCTGTGTGTGGAGGCGAGGCTTTTCTCAGGTGGTCTTCATAGGACACCAGAGATGAGCACAGCTGAAGTTTATCATCCAGCACTGGGCAGAACCTGTCCCCATAACAGGCAAGAAGGAAGGAAGGGGTTGATCATACCAAGAGGTGACATGTCTATGGGGCTTAATGCATGCTAGGAGTTTTGCAAAGGGCTTTACACTGTGTTAAGTCATTTGATCCTCTAGCGACGCTTTGAGGGAGGCTGTCATATTATTATCCCCTTTTTACAGGTGGGGAAGTAGAGGCACAGGGATTGAAGTGACCCACCTGTTCAAGGACACACAGATAATAAGTGGTGGGGCTGGGATTTGAACCCAGGCAGCCTGGCTCCAGGACCTGTACCTCGGTTGGTCACCTCTGTGAGCAGACTGTCTCAGAATTGGGCCCTGCCATTTTTCTACAGTGGTGTCACAGACAGGATCTAGAGTCAGTGCTACCCACTTGGATTTGTTCATTCAACAGATTATGTTGAGCCCCTTCTGTGCACCAGACCACATGCTCACAGAGCTTACTTTGAGGGGAGGAATTCAATAACAGACACTTCCCCAAATGGCGTTACTGGGATTCATAGGAAAAGCCCAGCTCTGAAAGAGGGTGTTGACAAGTCGATACTCTGATAGAGTCATCATTTAGCAAGTTGGCACCGGAGGGAGAGGTATTTCAGTGCCAGGGGGAATAAAGCTCTGTTCCAGTCCAAAGGGGGATGCCAGCCCAGTGTGTCCTCGAGGAGGTAGGGATGGTGACCTGTGGGTGCCAGGAGCTTGGTCCAGCAGTTTGCCAGGAAGGCCCAGGACTAATGCCAAGGGGACTGGCCAAGAAGAGCCAGCATCAAGGCAGTTGTGAGGCCGGAGCTCAGAACTCACAGCCAGGAGCGGAGGGATGAGGTGGTGCTGAGCCCCAGAAACACATCTTACGGAGTCTCACTGGCAGAACAATAAAAGTCCGTGAGCAAGAGAACGAATGCATGAAAGTATCTCCTCACCACTGGTCATCCAGTCATTGGGTGTATTCATCAATCAAGAGGCATTTATTGAGCACCTTTGGTATGCCAGGAACTGTTTCACAAACTATCACTCTTGACATTTGTTGAAACTGATATCTTACTAGAGATTCAACAATTTCTCTTTAATTTTCAGTGGCAAGACATATTCCCCAGATGTGTCCCACTTTCCTACAAAACGTGTCATATTTGAACCTCCGACATTGCCCTTTAATAACAGGAATAATAGTAACAGCTGTTAATAACGTACTGTTGTGCCAGGCCCTGTGCTAAGCACTTATATGTAGCTTCTTTTAATCCTCACAACAGGCCTAAGAGGTAGTTTCTATTATTTACCCCCATTTTACAGGTGAGGAAACTGAGGATCAGAGGAGGGGCAGTGACTTGCCCAAGGTCACACAGCCAGATGCAGTGGAGCTGGAACTTGAATCCAGACTTTCTACTCCATACTTTTTTTTTTTTTTAACAGGCAAAGTCTATTTATTTAGAACTTGCTCTGGCAAAGGAGTCAGCCACCATCAGCTGAATTTTGGCAGTCTACTCCATACTTTTAATCTTCATTTCCCTTCTTTCTCCCCCCAATCCCATGTTTGCCTATGTAGAAAATGATCAAATTTGCTTCTAGACTCAGATGCTGTGGTCACACGTGATTCTTTCTCTTGTTGTTTCCAAAGGTGGTGGCTCTTAGTAAGAGAAGTCAGGAGGCCGAAGCCGCTTTCCTGAGCGTTTACAAGCAGTTAATTGAAGCACCAGGTAAGAAATGCTTGGGCTCCATGAGTGAATAATTAACAAAAATAAACTGCTGTTAGGACTGTTACACAGGGCCCTCCTCTCAGTGGCATCTGGGGACAGGCCAAGACTCCTGGGTGAGGCCAGGCCTGCCACGGGTAGGAGTTGTAGGGACTGAGGGGGTCTATACCCAGTCTGGTGTGATATGTCCCCACACGACTCTTGCAACTTACCCCACTGCCTTCCAACATCAGCCAGGGAGCTTTGGGGGACTCCTGGTAAGATGTCCCACCTGGATCTTGGGGATCCGAGTGTCTTGCCCACCAGAACCCCCATCCCTTCGCCACGAGGGGCAGAAGGCACCCAGTGCTCTCTGCCAGCAGAGGGCGCTGGAGGAAAGACTGCAAATGTTTCCTCCAACATGGCTCGGCCAACCTCAAAAACTTGATGTTCCTCAAAAACCAAACCCAAAAGAGCATATACTGTATGACTCCATTTACATAAAATATGAAGACAGGCAAAAATTAATATCAGCACTATTCACAATGGCTAAAAGGCGGAACAACCCAAATGTCCATCAGTGGATGAATAAATAAAATGTGGTTTACCAATCCAGTGGAATATTATTTAGCCATAAAAAGTAATGAAGTACTGACACATGCTACAGAGTGGATGAACCTTAAAAACATGATGCTGAGTGAAAGAAGCCAGATACAAGAGGTCACACGGTTTATGATTTCATTTGTATGAAGCACCCAAAATAGGCAAATCTATAAAGACAGAAATCAGATTGATGGTTACCAATCTGGGGGCAGGAGAGAATGGGGAGTGGATGCTTAATGGGTATGAGGTTTCATTTTAGGGGAATAAAAATGTTCTGGGACTAGATAGAGGTGGTGGTTGCACAACATCATGAATGTACTAACTGGCACTGAATTGTTCACTCTAAAATGGTAAATTTTGCATTACAGAATTTCACCTAAAAAAAAAAAAAGGCACCTGTGCTGTTAGAAGTCAAGAGAGTGGTTTCTCTTGGATGGGGTTCCTGGGAGGGGCCTTTGGGGCCTGGAGATGTTGCTTCTTGATCTGGGTGTGGATTACAGAGGTATGATCAGCTTGAGAGCCTTCAACTGTGTACCTAAATATGTAGATATACTTCTGCAAAAAGTTTCCCTTTTTTAAAATGGCCCATCCTCTGCAACGTTTTCATTTATTGACCTAGAGATGGGAACCCAGAATGTAGTGATTTGCTTAATAATGGTGGAGCTGGGAGAAGACTCCACTGTGCTAACTCCCTCCACCCAGACAGCCCCTCTAATCCATTTCTAGGACTTCCACACAGCTGTAGGAATTAGTGCTGTCAGGGGTGATTGGGGCTGGGGGTTTATGAAGAAGAAAATGAGATCCCACTCTAGGCTGAGCCATGGAGAAGGCAAAGTCATTTATATTTGATGTCAAGGTTGTTTGTGAGACCTTTGTGCAGGGGATGGGAAAGTCCCTCGTTCCATCTGTCTTGGGCAACTGTGATGGTTTAAATAGTGTCCTCCCAAAACTTATGTCCACTTTGAACCTCGTAGTGCGAGCTTATTTGGAAACAGGGTCTTTGCAGATGTAATTAGTTAGGGATCTTGAGATGAGATCATCCTGGACTTAGGGAGGACCTTAAATCCAATGAAAGGTGTCCTTATAAGAAGAGGAGAGGGAGTTTTGGGACACAGACACAGGGAAGAGGGCCATGTGAAGACAGAGGCAGAGTTTGGAGTGATGCAACTACAAGCCAAAGAATGCCTGAGACCACCAGGAGCTGGAAGAGGCCAGGAAGGATCCTCCGCTAGAGCCTTCAGAAGGAGCACAGCCCTGACAGCAGCTTGATTTTGGACTTCTGGCCTCCAGAACTGTGAGAGAATAAACTTTTGTGGTTTTAAGCCACCTTAGTGGGTGGTGCTCTGTTATGGCTGCCCCAGGAAACTAATACAGCAGCAATGATGTGAAGCTTCCCCTCCAAAAGCACATGGGCTGGGTGGTGAGGGAAGTCTTCTAGCCTGTTCTACTCAAAGTGCAGTCCATGGACCAGCAACATTGGCTTCACCTGGAGCTCGTTAGAAACACAGAACCTTGGGCCATTGAAGCCTCTGCATTTTAACAAGTTCCCCAGGGGATCCGGGAGCACATCATAGTTAGAGAAGCACTGGCCAGGTGTAGAAGTTGCATGTGCTCTACCCTCTGCATGTTACAAGCCCCAAGGGAACAGGCCGTACCAGTCCCTGTCTCCCTGGCACAAAGAGGTTGAGTCCAGTGCCTGATGCCTCACAGCCAGGGAGAGATGGGACTCAGCTCTTGACACATTCAACAACTATTTCTAGAGTGTCTGCTCGTGTCACAACTTGGCTCCTCGTGGGAGGTTATGTTAGTTTCCCACTGCTGTAACAAACTACCACAAACTGGGTGGCTTAAAACAACAGATCCTTATTCTCTCTCAGTTCTGGAGGCCAGAAGTCTGAAATCAAGGTGTCGGCAGGGCTGTGGTCCCTCCGAAGACAAACACCGTTTGGTGTAGAGAGCAGAAAGCTGAGTAACTTACATCCTTCACGTTACACACTGTACTTCAATAGGGGAGGACTCTTCCCTACCTCTTCCAGCTTCTGGTGGCTCCAGGTGTCCCTTGGCTTGTGGCTGCATCACTCCAATCTCTGCCTCTGTCTGCACGTGGCCTTCTTCCCTCTGTGTCTCTGGGTCCCAAATCCCCCTCTTCGTTCTCTTATAAGGACACTGGTCATTGGATTTAGGCCCCGCCCAGATAATCCAGGATGATCTCATCTCAAGATCCTTAACTTAATTACATTTGCAAAAGACCCTTTTCCAAAAAAGGTCGCATTTACAGGCTCCAGGCATTAGGACATGGATGTACATTTTGGGGTCACCATTCAGCCCACTACAGAGGCCCCTGCAGACTCCACTCGCTCTGCCCCAGTCCCGCGCTCTGCCCTGATTCTGCACTCGCAGGAAGGCAGCATGGCCACATGGGTTTTCTCAGTCAGAATGTTTGGGCGGCAAGAATGGCTGGAACCAGACAGCACAGCCCTCCAGGCTCTGTGCCTCCCCCTGCCAGGACGTGGCCCTGTGGTTTGAGGCCAAGACAGCTGTGTCTGCAGCCCTGGTCGTTATCACCCTTACTGAGGACCACACCAGGCATGTGGCCAAGAGACCGAGAGGCCGCCCCATTCCTTGCAGCCTTTTTGCTTATGATGTCTCCACCCTTATCAGAGCTATCTGGGAAAAAATTTGGAAAAATACACCCTCTTATTTCCCACTCCTTTCAATTCTTTGGGTTGCACAGTCTCAGTGGCGAATGACAGTGGAGGGTGACCCAGTACAGACCCCAGAGATACCTCCCACGAGTCCACATGCCCAGCTCCTCCACCGGGCCTCATAGTACCTTTCCTGTAGCACCAGGGGGCAGCACTGAGATGGGCTTGTGTTTCCAGTCTCAGACCCCAGTTCAAATCCTGCCTGTACCACTTACTCATTGGCTAACTGTGGACGAATTAATTCTCCTCCCTGAGCTTCAGTCTTCGCTTCTATAAATTGGGAATAATATCAGAGTCTGTCTCATACAGTCATTGGGAGGCTTCAGCGTGCATGGCACAGAGTGGCACTTGCTAAGTGTTAACTGTTCTTACCATCATCTGTGTGTCCCTAGGACAAGTGAAATTCTCCAAGCCTGGGACTGAGTCATAGTAAACCTGTGTACCCTGAATCCAGTACACAGTAGGCACCTAATAATTGTTTGTTGAATGAATTAGAAATAAGATTCAGATGCAGAAAGTGGGAGAAGAGTTATTTGAATGAAAAGGTACTTTTTTCAACTAGCGCTTCCTGCTTGTCACGTGTTTCTCTACTCAGATGGCATTTATTGAGTGCCTCCTATGTACCCAGCACTCACCAGACACTGGGAACATAGCCATGAGCCTGCCGATACAGACACGGGCCCAGACCTCAGAGAACTTGCATTCTGGTGGCAGAGGTAAACAGATCATCACTCAAATAACCTGTTGTCTCAAACCCAGGGGAGCGTTTGGGGGTGAGAAGGGACTTACAGCCCCCATGTGGGAGAGAGCATCATTTCTGGGGTTCACTGTGGACCCTCATCTTTCTGAAAATATGTTAACCCACGAGGCCAGAACCGTGGTGCCAGTCAGGGACCATGAGCGCTCCCAAGATTGGCATGGAACTTCCTGGAAAGTTCCCGTGCCCTCTTGCCCCTCTCCCCAAACGGTCATTCCAAGCCTAGTGCTGACTCCACGTGTCTGATTTCCCAATTCTACTCCCCAGAAATGGAGGGGTGGGGGGGACGTACATCCCCAGCTGTCAACGAGCTAGAGAACAAGGAACCTTAACTGATGGAGACATACCATACGAACAGCCCCTTCAGGGCTCTAATTCATTTTCAAGACATTTAAGAATAACAAAATGTTTTAATGATTTCTTAGGGGAATTAGGAAGACATATTTTTGTTCTCATTAAATTGTATCCTCAGACACAAGAACCAAATGTCAGATGTGTTGTTGGTGGCTCGGAGCTTCCCTGCTCACTGTCCCTGCCACACACGCTGCCCCGGCCCCTCCATGAAAATAATACTCCTGGAAAATTTGCCAGGATGAACACTCTCCTGTTTTTATACTTCTTGACAGGCAAATTATTTGTCGAAATACTTCCCCTCCACACCTCCCCCCCGAAGCCACACAAGTCCTGATTCAACATTTTTGTTTTGAGTGACTGCTGCCAACACAAATCTTTGGCAGAGAATGCGATATAGCGTGATTGCTCAGCAAGTATTTTGATAAGTGTGCAGGCTGTATGTCTATAATTATGAAAGAAAACCGTAAATCTTTTGGATATTGTTCACACAGATGTGGCGTGAAGTGAGGGAAAAAAGCAGTAAAACGTGTTAAAAGCATAATTAATGTCATTGTTGTAGAGGATGATTTGATTTAAACCTTTCTGGCTTCTGTACCGGTGATGGCTGATTTCTTTATTGCGTTCATAGAGTCACTAGGTACTGACCCAAGTTTCAGAGAGCTAACTTATTAACTGAATGATTAGTTAAAAGCAAAAAGAAAAGAAAATTAAAGAGAAAAAAAGGAAAGAGCAAGTAGGAGGACAGGCAGAGGAACACTGCTAAAGAGATAAGAAGGGAGAGGTGAGTCCCCCCAATTTTTTTTTTTCCCCTTACTTTGTTTTTTTAAAATCTGATGCAGGAGATGGCAACTCCTCAGAGGCGTTTCTCTCCCTGCCCCTCCTTTCAGGAGGCAAGGCTGGGCAGCTTAGGTTGATCGAGCTGTAGCATCAGACACAGTGGGGTGGGACTCTCAGCTTGGTGTTTTTGAGCTGTGTGACCTTGGGCAGGGGCCTGAACCTCTCTGACTCTGGTTTCTGTGTCTTTAGCAGAGGGATAATAGAACCTGTTCATCAGTCAATGTGAGGATTCTATACCTATACATGAAAGCATTTGGCAGGTTGGATAATCAGCAGCCCACTGCAAAGCTGACACCGTGGTATAAGTTACGTGAGTCACACGCATTGGCTGTGGACTTCATACAGCTCTGTCAATTATCAAGGAAGTGGGGTGAGAGGTTTAACACTACAGGGTTACTGAATGTGCAGTAGGACAATACTTTCCATTTTTAGATTTTTCTCCGCAATTATAAAAGTTGCATATGCCTACTGTCAAATTCAGAAAATACGGAAATAGGAGGGGAAAACTACCTACTAAAAAAGCAGTGGCAATATTTTGTTGTTTTCCTATCTGATCTTTTCCCCATGTACTTTTTCAAAATGGTCGTTCATTCTGCATGTACCATTTTCAATCCTGCTTCCTTTCACCCACTACAAGCATCTGTATTTCTCTGTGTGATTACAAATTCTGAGTAACTTTGGTTCCTCTTGTGTAACAGTCTCTTGTGTGGCTGTATTGTAATTTACTGAACCCCATTCCCAACACTGGGTATTCGGGGTTCTTGGGAATGCAAGGCATATTGGTACTGTACTGTAGTTATAAGAGTGAGGAAGAAAACTTGGGAAGGAGAATGTATTGTAGCCACATATTGACCACAAACCCAGGAAAAGTGGTCAGAAAGAATAAGAATTTTTTTCCTCCTTGTTGATTTATTTTGTACTTCTTTGTTTATTAGTTACACTAAATATCTTTTCACGTGTTGTGAACCACTCATATTTATTCTTTTGTAAATCACTGATTCATTTACCCTTAGCCCATTTTTCTATCAGAGAGATCATTTTCTTATTGATTTGTAGATGCTCTTTGTATATTAGAGATACTAACCTTTGTCCTGGTAAATGTGTTTCATATCTTCTCCCCTAGTTTGCCTTTTGTTTCTTAACTTTGTGTACAGTGTCTCTTGTATATGATACACAGCAGACATTCATAAAATATTTGCAGAAAGTAGGAAATCTTACCAGACCTTTGCTTTATGGCTTCTGGATTTATTGTCATATTTTAAAAAAACCCTCTCGCCTGAAGGTTGTAGGATTTTTCAAGTACTTTTGTGATCTCAATTTTTAGAAATTTGAACCTTTGAAGCATTTGAAATATATGGTGATGGAAGTAGAAAGGGGAGTTAAGAATTTAACATTGTGTTTGTCCCAAATGACTAGTTCTACTGCCATCTAGCGGATAAGCCACCTTTGCAGATAAAGGCAATACAGATTTTAGTGTAATGGGAGACCCATCGCTGTCTTTGGCTGCCCTCACCTCCTTCCTTTCCTCCCTGTATATGCCTCTGCCCATTTGGTCCTGTTGAGCTCAGGGGAGCACAGAAGGGTAACATAAAAGGTTATTTAACCCATAAAAAAGGAAAAGTTTAACAGCAGATTTTCCAGAGATGGTACTTAACTTCAAAAGGCATTGTCTCCCCATTTTCTGCCACACCTTTGCCTCTGCCATTTCTTCTGCCAGGAGTGCCCTTTCCCCCGGCCACCTGTCTGATTTTTACTACTCCTGGCAGCTAAGGGTTGAAAGATGATTAAAGGAAAGCATCCAGCATGACGCTGGTACCCAGTGGGTGCTCAATAAACGGCTGCTCCCTTTCAGAAGGGATGACAGGTGTTTCAGCTGTGGCTTTTCATCAGCTCATTCTCTGAGCACCTACCATGTGCTGAGCCCTGTGGGAACTCAAACTTGAGTCCTGCCCTGCCCTTGGAGTCCAGCAGGGGCCACGTGACCCAAAGACAGACGGCCAGAACACCCAGCAGAAAAAGGGCTTCAGGGTGGGAAGGCCAGGAGAGGTGCCTCAGGGAGAGCAGCCTTTGAATTTAAACGATGAGCTACCATCCTCGTGGGGCGGTTTCTTCGGTGCTCCCTGTGTGCCAGGCAGTGCGCTCAGCCCCTTACAGAAAGGATTTCACTTATCCCCTCTGCCCCTTGGAGGTAGGTATTGCCATCCTGCCCTGCTGTGTGGCTGAGGCAATGCAGGCTCAGAGAGGTCAAGCCACTTGCCCAAGGTCACACAGCAGAGAGGTAGTGGAGCCTGAATCTTGATCCCTGGCTCCAAACCCAGATGCAGGATTAATTTTAAAATTGAAAGGGTTGGGGGACTTCCCTGGCAGTCCAATAGTTAAGACTCCATGCTACCAATGCAGGGGGCCCGGGTTCGATCCCTGGTCAGGGAACTAAGATTCCACATGCTGCACAGTGCAGCCAAAAAAGAAAAAAAAAAAATTGAAAGGGTTGGAACAAAACCATTAGAGATTTGACATCTAAATACAGTGAAAAACAGCTGAGGGTCTTTGCTGCCAGTAGGTTGAGAGGTTCTAGGGTGAGAGGATGAGCCCTTTGCAGAAATGCAGATGTGTTAGCTGGAAGAAGAACATTACCCCTAACAGACAAGTACACCTGGTCCTCCTGGCCCAGGGCTCCAAAGGCTGGTACTTTTGTTGAGGAGAAATTGGGTCACAGAGCTCCAAATTCAGGGGGCAGAGAGATGCCAGGAGGAGCACTAGCAGGACTCTAGGCTGAAGGACCCTCTCAGGGTGGGACCAGTCCCCCTTCTGCCATCTTGCATCCTGTATCACACCTGACTTCTTTTTTTTTTTTTTTTTTTTTTTGCGGTACGCAGGCCTCTCACTGCTGTGGCCTCTCCCGTTGCGGAGCACAGGCTCCGGACGCTCAGGCTCAGCGGCCATGGCTCACGGGCCCAGCCGCTCCGCGGCATGTGGGATCTTCCCGGACCGGGGCACGAACCCATGTCCCCTGCATCGGCAGGCAGACTCTCAACCACTGCGCCACCCCGGAAGCCCCGTCACACCTGACTTCTTTGATCCTCAGTTTCCCCACTTGTGAAATACGGATAATGATCCCACCTAATCATAGGCCCATTGGGTGGGTTCAGTGGGAATGGGGAACACTTCACATGGTGCCTGGCACGGAGTAGTAGCCCCACGCAATTCATTCAACAAACATTGAACTCCTACTGTTTGAAAGACACTCTCCTCAACACCAGGGGCACAGTGTTAAGCAAAACAGACACTGCTCCTGCCTGCCTGGAACTTTCTGTGCAGCTTAGTCTATGGAAGCTTTGTTTTTATTACAATGGACATGGGTTTGAGTCCCAGCTCTGCTGCTCCCTGGATGGGCAGCCTTGAGTAGCTAGCTCTACCTCTCTGAGCCTCGTTTCCTCCTCTGGAAAAGCACACTTACCTTCTGTTACGTCTGGGAGGACTAAGCAAGGTGAAGAGTATAAAACGCTAAGCTGGTGTCTGGCACAGTAAATGCTCAGTAGACCAGCGGCTGCCATTGCTGTTGGTGGTGGTGTTACTCTTACATCACCACCCAGTGCCAAGAAGGAAGACCCTCTCCAGCCCCTCTGTCCGTGCTTAAGCCCGGAGACCCGGAAGCAGCCAGCCCTAGCGATGGAGGGAAGAAAGCACGGCCCCCATTTGCATACAAGGGCTGGGCAGGCCATCTGCTATTGAAAAGTTAGGATTAAAGGATCAAAGTTAGGCTCGCTGCCGCCGTCAGTAGCCTGAACCTCCTGCCCACACAGGCGCCCGGAGCCGGGGCCCAGATGGGAGAAGGCTTCTGTCTCAGAGATACTTTGGAGGGGCACACGCATACTTCTGCATATATGTGTTTCTAAACAGCCTCTCGGACAGCCTTTGCGGCTCCAGCTTTCCTAAAAAAAGCTCTGAGCACCGCTTTCCTTCAGATGGACACAGTGGGAGGAATGAGACAGCTTTCCCTAGATTCACGACTCTCCCACACAGCCCCATAGACACTTTTCTTAAAAAACACCAACAGCGTCAGCTAGTGGTAGAAGATGGAATAGTTGATGTTCTACCCATCTCCTCCTACAAAGGCTTTGGAAAGCCTGGTGTGAGATTAAAATATTACAAATCCGTTGGCAGTATTCTCTAGGGGTTTAGATCCGATGTAACCAAAATGAATTAGCCATTTTATTAAGCAGTTTATGCATAAAGAGCCAGTTGATGGCTGTAAGACAAAGGCACTCTATTTCCTGATGACGTTCCCCCCCGCCGCATGCCCATCAGGACCTGCCACCTTGGATGGTTCATATTTGATCTTCCGTGTCTGCCAACGTGCTTAACTAATCCAAAGGATATGTAGTCAGATACTTCTGATTTGGGGTCCCCTGTTTTGGGCTTTTTAAATTCAGGTTGGATCTAAAGCCGTTTAATTCCCGCTGCCACTGCCCTTGTCTGTATGTTGCAGGAGCGAAGTGGGGGAAATAAAGTCCCGCTCACAGCTCTGGGCAGCCACGTGTCTCAGCTGAAAGGTTTCCAGTGGAAGCGCTGAGCCCGGCAGAAAGCCAGGCTCCCTGGCTCCAGATGAGGAGCTACAGGGATGTTCTGTCACTTCTCCTGACACTGAGATATGCGGCTTGCCAGACGTTGGAGGGGGACACAGGTCACTTTGGAGACTGGGGGTCAGCGGGACCCCACGCTTCCCCAAGTGGGGTCACCTGACATAGGGAGCAGCCTTGGTGAACCTGGCGCAACACAGACTTTGAATACATTGCACACCAGGTATCACCTTTTTAGTTCCTTCTAGAGAAAGTCTCAGTCAGGTGCTAAAGCATCTTAAATGCCTAGGGAACACCTGTGAATCTCTCCTTTTAACCAAGGAAGAGCCGGCCTCAAGCTCAGGTCTTGAGCAGGCAATGGGGATGTAACTAGAATTGAATAACATCAGTTTCTTGATTTTTCCTTTGTACTTATTTTAATGGTTAAAACCCCTTTTTTATGATACAGAATCCCAGTGATCTACTTACAATAGTGAAAGAAATATTCCTTTAAAATATATTTAAGTTAAAAACATCAAATCATGTAAGGACAGATATCAAGTTGGTAATATTTTGGGGGGCAGGTGGATGCAGCTTAAGGTGTGACGTGTCACCAGCATTTGACGATTGGGCCACCCTGGGTTCAAATCCAGCTCCGCCTTTTTCAGCAAGTGGCTTCCCTCTGCTGGGCTGCAGTTTTCTCATCTGGAAAATGAGGAGGATAGCAATGTCTCATGTGGTTGTTTTGAAGATTAAATGAGATATAAATATCTGCAAAGTACCTGGCATATGTCAGGGTGCAGGGGGTGGTGGGGATGAAGAAATGTCAGTTCCCTGGAGCTTTTGGCTCAAGATGCTGGGTGGGCATCTCGTCTGCTCTTTACCCCAGCTTCCTGGATATGGGTGCCCCATCTGCCCCAGAATGAATGTTTGCTGGAGTTGGGAGGATGAAGACCAGAAACTAGTGTTTGAAGAGCCAGAGCCTGCTCTGAACCCAGTCACCACCCACCAGCACCCAGACCAGCCTACAGGGAGGAGAGGTGAAGCTGGCACCAAGAATTACCCAGGCTTCGCCAGCCTCTCTGAGCCCCGTGTCCTCATCAGTAAAACGGGTCAGTTGTTGTGAAGATGAAGCTAAGCTGTGTTTCTGGGACAGTAACTTAGGGGGGATTGGTCAGGATGGTGTGCCAGCATGTCTTGGTCTAATGGGAGCTGTTTCTCCTGGTGCTTCCTGGGTCTGGATTATTCTCTCTCAGCCCCCTGCTGGCTTCCTCATTTCCTTCAGGGCTCTGCTCAAATGTCACCTCCCTGACCAGGCTGCCTCAATTAGCACACTGCCCCCAAGCACACACCTCAGGCCACTCTCTCCCCCAACCCTGCTGTTTTTGTTCTCAGCCCCCTTACGGCCGTTGGTTTATTTGTCCTTTGGCCATCTCTCCCCTCTAGAATGTCAACCCCAGGAAGGCAGGAATTTCCTCTTATTTACTGCTGTATCTCCAGGGCCCAGAAACTTCCCTAAGTAGGTGCTCAGGAAGTATCTAGCAACCGAAGAAATGGTATCTGACACATAGCAGGTGCTCAGTAAAAAGGTACAAATGAATAAATGGCTGAATTACAGACTGTATTAGTTTTTTCCTGCTGCTGTAACAAATGACCACTAACTTAGATGCTTAAAACAAGCAACATTTCTTGAGCACCTACTGTGTGAAAGGCATTGGGAGAAAGGGGTTGCTGAGGAATGAAAGCTAGATGCCCCCAGACCCCTGTGACTGTCGGGTTCTCTGAGAAACCTCCCAACATTTCAAAGATTTGCTGTCATTTCTGTCTCTTTCACTTTGTATTTGTAAGAGCAGCCAGTGACGTTTAGCTGATGCATCAACTAATACCAGTTGGACAAAGTAAGCAGGAAGCCCTTGGATGTGTCAGCTACCCCAGCTGAGCATTTTACTTACGCCTAACTTGGCAGAATCTTCCAGTCCTCTGAATGCTAATATTTTTTTTCTACCTAACCCAATCCCCAGCAATGTAGCTCAGACTTCCGTGGATTTCTCCCAGATGGGGGAGCTGGGAAGAAATGAGTTTACCCACGTGCCATAAAGTCTAGGAATTCTGTGGGGAGGAAATAAAGAATGGAATATGCTTG
Source organism: Mesoplodon mirus (assembly GCF_964341445.2). Taxonomy (NCBI): domain Eukaryota; kingdom Metazoa; phylum Chordata; class Mammalia; order Artiodactyla; family Ziphiidae; genus Mesoplodon; species Mesoplodon mirus. The sequence continues at coordinate 9,577,927 of NC_138989.1, forward strand.
GAGAAATAAGTGATCATCGTTGCTATGCACTCTTCAGAGCAGGGACCATACTCAACCCACCACCCTATTCCTCAGTAGTTGGAGAGGATGAACATACAGGAGGATCAGAGCCCAGCACCTGCTGCTTTGTCTTATGAAGCACACTTGTCTTCCTGGACGACTGGTGAAATGGGTGCAGCAGGAGGGAAGTAGGCTAGGCTTAAGTAAGAACTTCCTTCCTATGAAACTTGGAGTCTAGCAGCTCCTTAGTCCTGCCTTTCTCACAGTTGGTATCCAGCCAGTTGCCACGTATTATAGGTTGAATTGTGTGCCCCCAAAAGATATGTTGAAGTCCTGACCCCTGGTACCTGTGAATGTGACCGTATTTGGAAATAGAGTCTTTGCAGATGTGATGATGAAAAGGGAAGGTCCTTAGTGTGAGACCCTAATCCACCATGACTGGTGTCCTTATAAGAAGAGGAGAGAGATACACAGAGAAGAGGGCCAAGCAATGACAGAGGCAGAGATTGAAGTGATGCCACCACAAGCTGAGAAATGCCAAGGATTGCGAGCGACACCAGAAGCTAGGAGACAGCGTGGAACAGATCAAGAGAGCACAGCTCTGCCAGCACCTTGATTTTGGACTTTGAACCTCCAGAGTACACACGATGTATTAGTTTTCAGAGGCTGCCATGCCAAATTTCCATAAACTGGATGGTTTAAAACAATGGAAATTTATTCTCTCGGTTTTGGAGGCCAGAAGCCCAAAATCAAGGTGTTGGCAGTGTTGGTTCCTTGTGGAGGCGCACAGGGAGAATCTGTTCCATTCCTCTCTCCTAGCTTCTGGTGGTGGCCGGCCATCGTTGGCATTCCTTGGCTTGTAGACACATCATTTCAATCTCTGCCTCTGTCTTCACAGGGCCTTCCCTGTGTGTTGTCCCTCTGTGTCCTCTCCTCTTATTGTAAAGACACCAGTCATTGGATTAGTCAACCCTAATCCAGTCGGCCTCATCTTAACTTGATTTCATCTGCAAAGACCCTGTTTCTAAATAAGGTCAGTTTCACAAGTTCTGGATGGACATGAATTTGGGGAAATGCTATTCAGCCTAGAACACCACACCCCATCAGTTCTTCCTGTCTACCTATTGTGTCTGAGCACTTCCCCCCACTCCTCCTGCCACCGCCCTGATCCCCCAGCATCTCTGCCTGGACTATTGCTGTAGCCCTCTGACTGGCTCCCTCTACAGCCCATTTTTCTTGCAGCAGCTTGGATGAGCCTTTGAAAAATTGCGAATTAGAACATGTCACTTTCTAATGCTCTTAAGATAAGTCCTTTCCCCATCCATATTATCTGACTGGGATGTCAGCTACACATAGACAGGGTCACTACTGTGCCCCCCACAGATAGATGCTCAACAAACTCTTGCTGAGTGAAGCAGGTGCATGGACTCATAGGTCCCCCTGTGAGCTCTGCCCACTTTAGATTCACCACTGTGGAATGTACCAGCACCTCAACATGGGCTCCACACCCACAGACTCCAGAGTCTAGCTGCAGCTCCACAGGAGAGGCACTGTGACTATCCCCACTTTACAGACCAGTAAACTGAGGCTCTGAGAGGCAAAAGAGTAATCACATATTGGTTTGGGTCCTCTGGAAGCATTCACATGCCAAGATGGCACCGGATGTGCAAGAGATTTATTGGGGAAGATGCCTGTGAAGGATGAAGGAGAGGGAGAGGAGACCAGGAGAGCGTTCACTTGGTGATGCTGGTCTAACACCTGGGAAGGGAGAGAGGGAAGGAAGGAGGGTTGGTAGGAGGAACCTCAAACTGCAGTACAGCTCTGAAGAAGTCTCAGCCAAGCTAAAACTAACAGGAGCCCCAAAGCAGGATGCAGTAGTCTGCTCGGGCTGCTATAAGAAAACACCACAAACTAGGTGGCTTAAACAACAGAATTTTATCTCTTACAGTTCTGGAGGCTGGGAAGTCCAAGATCAAGGTACCAGCAGGGTTGGTTTCTGGTGAGAACTCTTCTCCTGGCTTGTAGATGGCTGCCTTCTTACTGTGTCCCCACATGGCCTTTCCTTTCTGCACGTGCAGAGGGAGAAAGCTCTAGTGTCTCTTCCTCTTCTTGTAAGGACACCAGTCCTATCAGATTGGGCCCCACTCTTAATGACCTCATTTAACCTTAATTACTTCCTTAAAGCCCTGTCTCCAGATACAGTTGCATCGGGGGTTAAGGCTTCAACATATGGGTTTGGGGGAAAACATTTTAGTCTATAATACTAGGTTGCCT